>NW_027211884.1:0-2459210 GCF_036971445.1 Narcine bancroftii
AATCTGTTCCCCCTGTGCCCTTTCTTTCCCCTCTGTCCTGCATTGTCCTTCGCGATTCCCCAATTTTTCCAATCCGTTCCACCTGCTCCCTTGGTTCCCCTCTGTTCTGCCGTGTATCCCACGGTTCCCCACTTTTTCCAATCTGTTCCCCCTGCTCCGTTTGGTTCCCCTATGTTCTGCAGTGTTTCTCAAGGTTCCCCATTTTTTCCAATCCGTTCCCCCTGCTCCCTTTGGTTCCCCATTGTTCTGTATTTTTCCACATGGTTCCCCAATGTTTCCAATCTGTTCCCCCTGCTCCATTCGGTTCCCCTCTGTTCTGCAGTGTTCCCCATGATTCCCTTCTTTTTCCAATCCCCTTCCCCTGCTCTTTTGGTTCCCCTCTGTTCTGCAGTGTTCCCCACGTTTCACCACTTTTTCGAATCTGTTCCCCCTGCTTCCTTTGGTTCCCCTCTGTTCTGCAGTTTTCCATACAGTAACCCACTTTTTCCAATACGTTCCCCCAGCTCCCTTTGGTTCCCCACTTTCCTGCAGTGTTCTACACGGTTCCCCCCTTTTTCCAATCCATCCCCCCTGATCCCTTTGGTTCCCCTCTGTTCTGCAGTGTTCCCCACGGTTCCCCACTTTTTCCAATCTGTTTCCCCCGCTCCGTTTGGTTCCCCACTGTTCTGCATTTTTCCACACCGTTCCCCACTTTTTCCAATCTGTTCCCCCTTCTCCTTGGGCTCCCCTCTGTTCTGCAGTTTTCCCCACAGTTTCCACTTTTTCCAATCTGTTCCCCCTGCTCACTTTGGTTCCCCTCTATTCTGCAGTATTCTATACAGTTCCCCACATTTTCCAATCCGTTGCCCCTGCTCCCTTTGGTTCCCCTCTGTTCTGCAGTGTTCTCCACGGTTCCGGACTTTTTCCAATCCGTTCCCCCTGTGCCCTTTCTTTCCCCTCTGTCCTGCATTGTCCTTTGCGATTCCCCAATTTTTCCAATCCGTTCCACCTGCTCCCTTGGTTCCCCTCTGTTCTGAAGTGTTCCCCATGATGCCCCTCTTTTTCCAATCCCTTTCCCCTGCTCTTTTGGTTCCCCTCTGTTCTGCAGTGTTCCCCACGTTTCCCCACTTTTTCGAATCTGTTCCCCCTGCTCCCTTTGGTTCCCCTCTGTTCTGCAGCTTTCCATACAGTAACCCACTTTTTCTAATCCGTTCCCCCAGCTCCATTTGGTTCCCCTCTTTCCTGCAGTGTTCTACACGGTTCCCCCCTTTTTCCAATCCGTCCCCCCTGATCCCTTTGGTTCCCCTCTGTTCTGCAGTTTTCCCCACAGTTCCCACTTTTTTCCAATCTGTTCGCCCTGCTCCCATTGGTTCCCCTCTGTTCTGCAGTGTTCCCCACAGTTTCCCACTTTTTCCAATCCGTTCCCCCTGTGCCCTTTCTTTCCGCTCTGTCCTGCATAGTCCTTCGCGATTCCCCAATTTTTCCAATCCGTTCCACCTGCTCCCTTGGTTCCCCTCTGTTCTGCAGTGTTCCCCATGGTTCCCCTATTTTTCCAATGTATACCCCCTGCTCCCTTTGTTTCCTCACTCTTCTGCATTTTTCCACACTGTTCCCCACTTTTTCCAATCTGTTTTCACCGCTGCCTTTGGTTCCCCACTGTTCTGAAGTATTCCCCACTTCTCCACTATTTTCCAATTTGTTCGCCATGATCGCTTTGGTTCCTCTCTGTCTGCAGTGTTCTTCAAAGTTCCCCACTTTATCCAATCCGTACCCCCTCCTCCGTTTGGTTCCCCTCTGTTCTGCAGTGTTCCCCACGGTTCCCCTCTTTTTCTAATCAGTTGCCCTTGCTCCTTTGGTTCCCCTCTGTTCTGCAGTGTTCTCCACGGTTCCCCATTTTTTTCCAATCTGTTCCCCCTCCTCCTTTGGTTCCCCTCACTTCTGCAGTTTCCACACCGTTCCCCACTTTTTCCAATCTGTTCCCCCTGTTCCCTTTGTATCCTCACTCTTCTGCATTTTCAACACTGTTCCCCACTTTTTCCAATCTGTTTCCCCCGCTCCCTTTGGTTCCCCACTGTTCTGCAGTGTTCCCCACTTCTGCACTATTTTCCAATTTGTTCGCCGTGCTCGCTTTGGTTCCTCTCTGTCTGCAGTGTTCTTCACTGTTCCCCACTTTTTCCAATCCGTTCCTCCTGCTCTCTTGGTTCCCCTCTATTCTGCAGTGTTCCCCACGGTTCCACACTTTTCCGAGTTCTTCCCTCTGCTCCCTTTGAGTCCTCTCTGTTCTGCAGTGTTCCCCATGGTTCTCCACATTTTTTCCAATCTGTTCCCATGCTCCCTTTTTTTCCCCTCTGTTCTGCTGTGTTCCAGACAGTTCCCCAATTTTTTCCAATCTGTTCTCCCTGCGCCTTTGTTCCCCTCTGTTCTGCAGCTTCCCCAAGGTTCTCCACATTTTTTCCAATCTGTTCCCCCTGATCCCTTTGGTTCCCCTCTTTTCTGCAGTGTTCCCCAAGATTCCCCACTTTTTCCAATCTGTTCTCCCTGCTCCCTTTGGTTCCCCTCTGTCCTGCAGTGTTCGCCATGGCTCCACACTTTTTACAATCTGTTCGCCGTGCTCTCTTTGTTTCCCTTCTGTTCTACAGTGTTCCCCACAGTTCCCCACTTTTTCCAATGTATACCCCCTGCTCCCTTTGTTTCCTCACTCTTCTGCATTTTTCCACACTGTTCCCCACTTTTTCCAATCTGTTTCCCCCGCTCCCTTTGGTTTCCCTCTGTTCTGCAGTTTCCCCACGGTTCTCCACATTTTTTCCAATCTGTTCCCCCTGCTCCCTTTGGTTCCCCTCTTTTCTGCAGTGTTTCCCAGGATTCCCCACTTTTTCCAATCTGTTCTCCCTGCTCCCTTTGGTTCCCCTCTGTCCTGCAGTTTTCCCCACGGCTCCACACTTTTTCCAATCTGTTCGCCGTGCTCTCTTTGGTTCCCCTCTGTTCTACAGTGTTCCCCACAGATCCCCACTTTTTCCAATCTGTTCCCCCTGCTCCCTTTGGTTCCCCTCCGTCCTGCACTGTCCTCCATTGTTTCGCAATTTTTCCCATCTCTTCCCCGTCCTCCTTTGGTTCCCCTCTGTTGTGCAGTGTTCCTAACGGTTCCCCACTTTTTCCAATCCGTTCCCCCTGCTTCCTTTGATTCCCCTCTGTTCTGCAGTGTTCCAAACACTTCCCCACTTTTTCCAATCCGTTCACCCTGCTCCTGTTTTTTCTCCACTCTTCTGCATTTTTCCACACTGTTCCCCACTTTTTCCAATCTGTTTCCCCCGCTCCCTTTGGTTTCCCTCTGTTCTGCAGTTTCCCCACGGTTCTCCACATTTTTTCCAATCTGTTCCCCCTGCTCCCTTTGGTTCCCCTCTTTTCTGCAGTGTTTCCCAGGATTCCCCACTTTTTCCAATCTGTTCTCCCTGCTCCCTTTGGTTCCCCTCTGTCCTGCAGTTTTCCCCACGGCTCCACACTTTTTCCAATCTGTTCGCCGTGCTCTCTTTGGTTCCCCTCTGTTCTACAGTGTTCCCCACAGATCCCCACTTTTTCCAATCTGTTCCCCCTGCTCCCTTTGGTTCCCCTCCGTCCTGCACTGTCCTCCATTGTTTCGCAATTTTTCCCATCTCTTCCCCGTCCTCCTTTGGTTCCCCTCTGTTGTGCAGTGTTCCTAACGGTTCCCCACTTTTTCCAATCCGTTCCCCCTGCTTCCTTTGATTCCCCTCTGTTCTGCAGTGTTCCAAACACTTCCCCACTTTTTCCAATCCGTTCACCCTGCTCCTGTTTTTTCTCCACTTTTCTGCATTTTTCCACACCGTTCCCCACTTTTTCCAATCTGTTCACCCTGTGCCCTTTCTTTCCCCTCTGTCCTGCATTGTCCTTCGCGATTCCCCACTTTTTCCAATCCGTTCCACCTGCTCCCTTGGTTCCCCTCTGTTCTGCAGTGTTCCCCACGGTTCCGCAATTTTTCCAATGTATACCGCCTGCTCCCTTTGTTTCCTCACTCTTCTGCATTTTTCCACACTGTTCCCCACTTTTTCCAATCTGTTTCCCAAGCTCCCTTTGTTTCCTCACTCTTCTGCATTTTTCCACACTGTTCCCCACTTTTTCCAATCTGTTTCCCAAGCTCCCTTTGGTTCCCCACTGTTCTGCAGTATTCCCCACTTTTCCACTGTTTTCGAATTTGTTCGCCGTGATCGCTTTGGTTCCTCTCTTTGTGCAGTGTTCTTCACAGTTCCCCACTTTATCCAATCCGTTACCCCTGCTCCCTTTGGTTCCCCTCCGTCCTGCACTGTCCTCCATGGTTTCCTAATTTTTCCAATCTCTTCCCCGTGCTCCTTTGGCTCCCCTCTGTTGTGCAGTGTTCCGAACGGTTCACGACCTTTTCCAATCCATTCCCCCTGCTTCCTTTGATTCCCCTCTGTTCTGCAGTGTTCCACACTGTTCCCCACTTTTTCCAATCCGTTCACCCTGCTCCCGTTGTTTCTCCATTCTTCTGCATTTTCCACACCGTTCCCCACTTTTTCCAATCTGTTCCCCCTTCTCCTTGGGCTCCCCTCTGTTCTGCAGTTTTCCCCACAGTTTCCACTTTTTCAAATCTGTTCCCCCTGCTCCCGTTGGTTCCCCTCTATTCTGCAGTTTTCTATACAGTTTCCCACATTTTCCAATCCGTTACCCCTGCTCCCTTTGGTTCCCCTCTGTTCTACAGTGTTCTCCACGGTTCCCGACTTTTTCCAATCTGTTCCTCCTGCTCCCTGTGGTTCCCCACTGTTCTGCATTTTTCCACACAGTTCCCCACTTTTTCCAATCCGTTCCCCCTGCTCTCTTGTTCCCCTCTATTCTGCAGTGTTCCCCACGGTTCCACACTTTTCCGAGTTCTTCCCTCTGCTCCCTTTGGGTCCTCTCTGTTCTGCAGTGTTCCCCATGGTTCTCCACATTTTTTCCAATCTGTTCCCATGCTCCCTTTTTTTCCCCTCTGTTCTGCTGTGTTCCAGACAGTTCCCCAATTTTTTCCAATCTGTTCCCCCTGTGCCTTTGTTCCCCTCTGTTGTGCAACTTCCCCACGGTTCTCCACATTTTTTCCAATCTGTTCCCCCTGATCCCTTTGGTTCCCCTCTTTTCTGCAGTATTCCCAAGATTCCCCACTTTTTCCAATCTGTTCTCCCTGCTCCCTTTGGTTCCCCTCTGTCCTGCAGTGTTCGCCATGACTCCACACTTTTTACAATCTGTTCGCCGTGCTCTCTTTGGTTCCCCTCTGTTCTACAGTGTTCCTCACAGTTCCCCACTTTTTCCAATGTATACCCCCTGCTCCCTTTGTTTCCTCACTCTTCTGCATTTTCCATACTGTTCCCCACTTTTTCCAATCTGTTTCCCCCGCTCCCTTTGGTTCCCCTCTTTTCTGCAGTGTTTCCCAGGATTCCCCACTTTTTCCAATCTGTTCTCCCTGCTCCCTTTGGTTCCCCTCTGTCCTGCAGTGTTCTCCACGGCTCCACACTTTTTCCAATCTGTTCGCCGTGCTCTCTTTGGTTCCCCTCTGTTCTACACATTTCCCCACAGTTCCCCACTTTTTCCAATCTGTTCCCCCTGCTCCCTTTGGTTCCCCTCTGTTGTGCAGTGTTCCTAACGGTTCCCCACTTTTTCCTATCCGTTCCCCCTGCTTCCTTTGATTCCCCTCTGTTCTGCAGTGTTCCAAACACTTCCCCACTTTTTCCAATCCGTTCACCCTGCTCCCGTTGTTTCTCCACTATTCTGCATTTTTCCACACCGTTCCCCACTTTTTCCAATCTGTTCGCCCTGCTCCCATTGGTTCCCCTCTGTTCTGCAGTGTTCCCCACGGTTCCCCAATTTTTCCAATGTATACCGCCTGCTCCCTTTGTTTCCTCACTCTTCTGCATTTTTCCACACTGTTCCCCACATTTTCCAATCTGTTTCCCCCGCTCCCTTTGGTTCCCCTCTGTCCTGCAGTGTTCTCCACGGCTCCACACTTTTTCCAATCTGTTCGCCGTGCTCTCTTTGGTTCCCCTCTGTTCTACAGTGTTCCCCACAGTTCCCCACTTTTTCCAATCTGTTCCCCCTGCTCCCTTTGGTTCCCCTCCGTCCTGCACTGTCCTCCATGGTTTCCCAATTTTTCCAATCTCTTCCCCGAGCTCCTTTGGTTCCCCTCTGTTGTGCAGTGTTCCGAACGGTTCCCGACCTTTTCCAATCCGTTCCCCCTGCTTCCTTTGATTCCCCTCTGTTCTGCAGTGTTCCAAACACTTCCCCACTTTTTCCAATCCGTTCACCCTGCTCCCGTTGTTTCTCCACTATTCTGCATTTTTCCACACCGTTCCCCACTTTTTCCAATCTGTTCGCCCTGCTCCCATTGGTTCCCCTCTGTTCTGCAGTGTTCCCCACGGTTCCCCAATTTTTCCAATGTATACCGCCTGCTCCCTTTGTTTCCTCACTCTTCTGCATTTTTCCACACTGTTCCCCACATTTTCCAATCTGTTTCCCCCGCTCCCTTTGGTTCCCCTCTGTCCTGCAGTGTTCTCCACGGCTCCACACTTTTTCCAATCTGTTCGCCGTGCTCTCTTTGGTTCCCCTCTGTTCTACAGTGTTCCCCACAGTTCCCCACTTTTTCCAATCTGTTCCCCCTGCTCCCTTTGGTTCCCCTCCGTCCTGCACTGTCCTCCATGGTTTCCCAATTTTTCCAATCTCTTCCCCGAGCTCCTTTGGTTCCCCTCTGTTGTGCAGTGTTCCGAACGGTTCCCGACCTTTTCCAATCCGTTCCCCCTGCTTCCTTTGATTCCCCTCTGTTCTGCAGTGTTCTCCACGGTTCCCCATTTTTTTCCAATCTGTTCCCCCTCCTCATTTGGTTCCCCTCACTTCTGCAGTTTCCACACCGTTCCCCACTTTTTCCAATCTGTTCCCCCTGTTCCCTTTGTATCCTCACTCTTCTGCATTTTCAACACTGTTCCCCACTTTTTCCAATCTGTTTCCCCCGCTCCCTTTGGTTCCCCACTGTTCTGCAGTGTTCCCCACTTCTGCACTATTTTCCAATTTGTTCGCCGTGCTCGCTTTGGTTCCTCTCTGTCTGCACTGTTCTTCACTGTTCCCCACTTTTTCCAATCCGTTCCCCCTGCTCTCTTGGTTCCCCTCTATTCTGCAGTGTTCCCCACGGTTCCACACTTTTCCGAGTTCTTCCCTCTGCTCCCTTTGGGTCCTCTCTGTTCTGCAGTGTTCCCCATGGTTCTCCACATTTTTTCCAATCTGTTCCCATGCTCCCTTTTTTTCCCCTCTGTTCTGCTGTGTTCCAGACAGTTCCCCAATTTTTTCCAATCTGTTCCCTCTGCGCCTTTGTTCCCCTCTGTTCTGCAGCTTCCCCAAGGTTCTCCACATTTTTTCCAATCTGTTCCCCCTGATCCCTTTGGTTCCCCTCTTTTCTGCAGTGTTCCCCAAGATTCCCCACTTTTTCCAATCTGTTCTCCCTGCTCCCTTTGGTTCCCATCTGTCCTGCAGTGTTCGCCATGGCTCCACACTTTTTACAATCTGTTCGCCGTGCTCTCTTTGTTTCCCTTCTGTTCTACAGTGTTCCCCACAGTTCCCCACTTTTTCCAATGTATACCCCCTGCTCCCTTTGTTTCCTCACTCTTCTGCATTTTCCACACTGTTCCCCACTTTTTCCAATCTGTTTCCCCCGCTCCCTTTGGTTCCCCTCTGTTCTGCAGTTTCCCCACGGTTCTCCACATTTTTTCCAATCTGTTCCCCCTGATCCCTTTGGTTCCCCTCTTTTCTGCAGTGTTCCCCAAGATTCCCCACTTTTTCCAATCTGTTCTCCCTGCTCCCTTTGGTTCCCATCTGTCCTGCAGTGTTCGCCATGGCTCCACACTTTTTACAATCTGTTCGCCGTGCTCTCTTTGTTTCCCTTCTGTTCTACAGTGTTCCCCACAGTTCCCCACTTTTTCCAATGTATACCCCCTGCTCCCTTTGTTTCCTCACTCTTCTGCATTTTCCACACTGTTCCCCACTTTTTCCAATCTGTTTCCCCCGCTCCCTTTGGGTCCTCTCTGTTCTGCAGTGTTCCCCATGGTTCTCCACATTTTTTCCAATCTGTTCCCATGCTCCCTTTTTTTCCCCTCTGTTCTGCTGTGTTCCAGACTGTTCCCCAATTTTTTCCAATCTGTTCCCCCTGCTCTCTTGGTTCCCCTCTGTTCTGCAGTGTTCCCCACGGTTCCCCACTTTTTCAAATGTATATCCCCTGGTCCTTTGGCTCCCCTCTGTTCTGCAGTTTTCCCCACAGTTTCCACTTTTTCCAATTTGTTCCCCCTGCTCACTTTGGTTCCCCTCTATTCTGCAGTATTCTATACAGTTCCCCACATTTTCCAATCCGTTGCCCCTGCTCCCTTTGGTTCCCCTCTGTTCTGCAGTGTTCTCCACGGTTCCGGACTTTTTCCAATCCGTTCCCCCTGTGCCCTTTCTTTCCCCTCTGTCCTGCATTGTCCTTTGCGATTCCCCAATTTTTCCAATCCGTTCCACCTGCTCCCTTGGTTCCCCTCTGTTCTGAAGTGTTCCCCATGATGCCCCTCTTTTTCCAATCCCTTTCCCCTGCTCTTTTGGTTCCCCTCTGTTCTGCAGTGTTCCCCACGTTTCCCCACTTTTTCGAATCTGTTCCCCCTGCTCCCTTTGGTTCCCCTCTGTTCTGCAGCTTTCCATACAGTAACCCACTTTTTCCAATCCGTTCCCCCAGCTCCATTTGGTTCCCCTCTTTCCTGCAGTGTTCTACACGGTTCCCCCCTTTTTCCAATCCGTCCCCCCTGATCCCTTTGGTTCCCCTCTGTTCTGCAGTTTTCCCCACAGTTCCCACTTTTTTCCAATCTGTTCGCCCTGCTCCCATTGGTTCCCCTCTGTTCTGCAGTGTTCCCCACAGTTTCCCACTTTTTCCAATCCGTTCCCCCTGTGCCCTTTCTTTCCGCTCTGTCCTGCATAGTCCTTCGCGATTCCCCAATTTTTCCAATCCGTTCCACCTGCTCCCTTGGTTCCCCTCTGTTCTGCAGTGTTCCCCATGGTTCCCCAATTTTTCCAATGTTTACCCCCTGCTCCCTTTGTTTCCTCACTCTTCTGCATTTTTCCACACTGTTCCCCACTTTTTCCAATCTGTTTTCACCGCTGCCTTTGGTTCCCCACTGTTCTGAAGTATTCCCCACTTCTCCACTATTTTCCAATTTGTTCGCCATGATCTCTTTGGTTCCTCTCTGTCTGCAGTGTTCTTCAAAGTTCCCCACTTTATCCAATCCGTACCCCCTCCTCCGTTTGGTTCCCCTCTGTTCTGCAGTGTTCCCCACGGTTCCCCTCTTTTTCTAATCAGTTGCCCTTGCTCCTTTGGTTCCCCTCTGTTCTGCAGTGTTCTCCACGGTTCCCCATTTTTTTCCAATCTGTTCCCCCTCCTCATTTGGTTCCCCTCACTTCTGCAGTTTCCACACCGTTCCCCACTTTTTCCAATCTGTTCCCCCTGTTCCCTTTGTATCCTCACTCTTCTGCATTTTCAACACTGTTCCCCACTTTTTCCAATCTGTTTCCCCCGCTCCCTTTGGTTCCCCACTGTTCTGCAGTGTTCCCCACTTCTGCACTATTTTCCAATTTGTTCGCCGTGCTCGCTTTGGTTCCTCTCTGTCTGCACTGTTCTTCACTGTTCCCCACTTTTTCCAATCCGTTCCCCCTGCTCTCTTGGTTCCCCTCTATTCTGCAGTGTTCCCCACGGTTCCACACTTTTCCGAGTTCTTCCCTCTGCTCCCTTTGGGTCCTCTCTGTTCTGCAGTGTTCCCCATGGTTCTCCACATTTTTTCCAATCTGTTCCCATGCTCCCTTTTTTTCCCCTCTGTTCTGCTGTGTTCCAGACAGTTCCCCAATTTTTTCCAATCTGTTCCCTCTGCGCCTTTGTTCCCCTCTGTTCTGCAGCTTCCCCAAGGTTCTCCACATTTTTTCCAATCTGTTCCCCCTGATCCCTTTGGTTCCCCTCTTTTCTGCAGTGTTCCCCAAGATTCCCCACTTTTTTCAATCTGTTCTCCCTGCTCCCTTTGGTTCCCATCTGTCCTGCAGTGTTCGCCATGGCTCCACACTTTTTACAATCTGTTCGCCGTGCTCTCTTTGTTTCCCTTCTGTTCTACAGTGTTCCCCACAGTTCCCCACTTTTTCCAATGTATACCCCCTGCTCCCTTTGTTTCCTCACTCTTCTGCATTTTCCACACTGTTCCCCACTTTTTCCAATCTGTTTCCCCCGCTCCCTTTGGTTCCCCTCTGTTCTGCAGTTTCCCCACGGTTCTCCACATTTTTTCCAATCTGTTCCCCCTGATCCCTTTGGTTCCCCTCTTTTCTGCAGTGTTCCCCAAGATTCCCCACTTTTTCCAATCTGTTCTCCCTGCTCCCTTTGGTTCCCATCTGTCCTGCAGTGTTCGCCATGGCTCCACACTTTTTACAATCTGTTCGCCGTGCTCTCTTTGTTTCCCTTCTGTTCTACAGTGTTCCCCACAGTTCCCCACTTTTTCCAATGTATACCCCCTGCTCCCTTTGTTTCCTCACTCTTCTGCATTTTCCACACTGTTCCCCACTTTTTCCAATCTGTTTCCCCCGCTCCCTTTGGGTCCTCTCTGTTCTGCAGTGTTCCCCATGGTTCTCCACATTTTTTCCAATCTGTTCCCATGCTCCCTTTTTTTCCCCTCTGTTCTGCTGTGTTCCAGACTGTTCCCCAATTTTTTCCAATCTGTTCCCCCTGCTCTCTTGGTTCCCCTCTGTTCTGCAGTGTTCCCCACGGTTCCCCACTTTTTCAAATGTATATCCCCTGGTCCTTTGGCTCCCCTCTGTTCTGCAGTTTTCCCCACGGTTCTCCACTTTTTCCAATCTGTTCACCCTGCTCCACTTGCTTCCCCTCTGTTATACAGTGTTCATCACGGTTCCCCATTTTTTCAAATCCGTTCCCCCTCCTCCCTTTGGTTCTCCTCTGTTCTGCCGTGTTCCCCACGGTTCCCCACTTTTTCCAATCTGTTCCCCCTGTGCCCTTTCTTTCCCCTCTGTCCTGCATTGTCCTTCGCGATTCCCCAATTTTTCCAATCCGTTCCACCTGCTCCCTTGGTTCCCCTCTGTTCTGCCGTGTATCCCACGGTTCTCCACTTTTTCCAATCTGTTCCCCCTGCTCCGTTTGGTTCCCCTATGTTCTGCAGTGTTTCTCAAGGTTCCCCATTTTTTCCAATCCGTTCCCCCTGCTCCCTTTGGTTCCCCATTGTTCTGTATTTTTCCACATGGTTCCCCAATGTTTCCAATCTGTTCCCCCTGCTCCATTCGGTTCCCCTCTGTTCTGCAGTGTTCCCCATGATTCCCTTCTTTTTCCAATCCCCTTCCCCTGCTCTTTTGGTTCCCCTCTGTTCTGCAGTGTTCCCCACGTTTCACCACTTTTTCGAATCTGTTCCCCCTGCTTCCTTTGGTTCCCCTCTGTTCTGCAGTTTTCCATACAGTAACCCACTTTTTCCAATACGTTCCCCCAGCTCCCTTTGGTTCCCCACTTTCCTGCAGTGTTCTACACGGTTCCCCCCTTTTTCCAATCCGTCCCCCCTGATCCCTTTGGTTCCCCTCTGTTCTGCAGTGTTCCCCACGGTTCCCCACTTTTTCCAATCTGTTTCCCCCGCTCCGTTTGGTTCCCCACTGTTCTGCATTTTTCCACACCGTTCCCCACTTTTTCCAATCTGTTCCCCCTTCTCCTTGGGCTCCCCTCTGTTCTGCAGTTTTCCCCACAGTTTCCACTTTTTCCAATCTGTTCCCCCTGCTCACTTTGGTTCCCCTCTATTCTGCAGTATTCTATACAGTTCCCCACATTTTCCAATCCGTTGCCCCTGCTCCCTTTGGTTCCCCTCTGTTCTGCAGTGTTCTCCACGGTTCCGGACTTTTTCCAATCCGTTCCCCCTGTGCCCTTTCTTTCCCCTCTGTCCTGCATTGTCCTTTGCGATTCCCCAATTTTTCCAATCCGTTCCACCTGCTCCCTTGGTTCCCCTCTGTTCTGAAGTGTTCCCCATGATGCCCCTCTTTTTCCAATCCCTTTCCCCTGCTCTTTTGGTTCCCCTCTGTTCTGCAGTGTTCCCCACGTTTCCCCACTTTTTCGAATCTGTTCCCCCTGCTCCCTTTGGTTCCCCTCTGTTCTGCAGCTTTCCATACAGTAACCCACTTTTTCCAATCCGTTCCCCCAGCTCCATTTGGTTCCCCTCTTTCCTGCAGTGTTCTACACGGTTCCCCCCTTTTTCCAATCCGTCCCCCCTGATCCCTTTGGTTCCCCTCTGTTCTGCAGTTTTCCCCACAGTTCCCACTTTTTTCCAATCTGTTCGCCCTGCTCCCATTGGTTCCCCTCTGTTCTGCAGTGTTCCCCACAGTTTCCCACTTTTTCCAATCCGTTCCCCCTGTGCCCTTTCTTTCCGCTCTGTCCTGCATAGTCCTTCGCGATTCCCCAATTTTTCCAATCCGTTCCACCTGCTCCCTTGGTTCCCCTCTGTTCTGCAGTGTTCCCCATGGTTCCCCAATTTTTCCAATGTATACCCCCTGCTCCCTTTGTTTCCTCACTCTTCTGCATTTTTCCACACTGTTCCCCACTTTTTCCAATCTGTTTTCACCGCTGCCTTTGGTTCCCCACTGTTCTGAAGTATTCCCCACTTCTCCACTATTTTCCAATTTGTTCGCCATGATCGCTTTGGTTCCTCTCTGTCTGCAGTGTTCTTCAAAGTTCCCCACTTTATCCAATCCGTACCCCCTCCTCCGTTTGGTTCCCCTCTGTTCTGCAGTGTTCCCCACGGTTCCCCTCTTTTTCTAATCAGTTGCCCTTGCTCCTTTGGTTCCCCTCTGTTCTGCAGTGTTCTCCACGGTTCCCCATTTTTTTCCAATCTGTTCCCCCTCCTCCTTTGGTTCCCCTCACTTCTGCAGTTTCCACACCGTTCCCCACTTTTTCCAATCTGTTCCCCCTGTTCCCTTTGTATCCTCACTCTTCTGCATTTTCAACACTGTTCCCCACTTTTTCCAATCTGTTTCCCCCGCTCCCTTTGGTTCCCCACTGTTCTGCAGTGTTCCCCACTTCTGCACTATTTTCCAATTTGTTCGCCGTGCTCGCTTTGGTTCCTCTCTGTCTGCACTGTTCTTCACTGTTCCCCACTTTTTCCAATCCGTTCCCCCTGCTCTCTTGGTTCCCCTCTATTCTGCAGTGTTCCCCACGGTTCCACACTTTTCCGAGTTCTTCCCTCTGCTCCCTTTGGGTCCTCTCTGTTCTGCAGTGTTCCCCATGGTTCTCCACATTTTTTCCAATCTGTTCCCATGCTCCCTTTTTTTCCCCTCTGTTCTGCTGTGTTCCAGACAGTTCCCCAATTTTTTCCAATCTGTTCCCTCTGCGCCTTTGTTCCCCTCTGTTCTGCAGCTTCCCCAAGGTTCTCCACATTTTTTCCAATCTGTTCCCCCTGATCCCTTTGGTTCCCCTCTTTTCTGCAGTGTTCCCCAAGATTCCCCACTTTTTCCAATCTGTTCTCCCTGCTCCCTTTGGTTCCCCTCTGTCCTGCAGTGTTCGCCATGGCTCCACACTTTTTACAATCTGTTCGCCGTGCTCTCTTTGTTTCCCTTCTGTTCTACAGTGTTCCCCACAGTTCCCCACTTTTTCCAATGTATACCCCCTGCTCCCTTTGTTTCCTCACTCTTCTGCATTTTCCACACTGTTCCCCACTTTTTCCAATCTGTTTCCCCCGCTCCCTTTGGTTCCCCTCTGTTCTGCAGTTTCCCCACGGTTCTCCACATTTTTTCCAATCTGTTCCCCCTGCTCCCTTTGGTTCCCCACTTTTCTGCAGTGTTTCCCAGGATTCCCCACTTTTTCCAATCTGTTCTCCCTGCTCCCTTTGGGTCCTCTCTGTTCTGCAGTGTTCCCCATGGTTCTCCACATTTTTTCCAATCTGTTCCCATGCTCCCTTTTTTTCCCCTCTGTTCTGCTGTGTTCCAGACAGTTCCCCAATTTTTTCCAATCTGTTCCCCCTGCTCTCTTGGTTCCCCTCTGTTCTGCAGTGTTCCCCACGGTTCCCCACTTTTTCAAATGTATATCCCCTGGTCCTTTGGCTCCCCTCTGTTCTGCAGTTTTCCCCACGGTTCTCCACTTTTTCCAATCTGTTCACCCTGCTCCACTTGCTTCCCCTCTGTTATACAGTGTTCATCACGGTTCCCCATTTTTTCAAATCCGTTCCCCCTCCTCCCTTTGGTTCTCCTCTGTTCTGCCATGTTCCCCACGGTTCCCCACTTTTTCCAATCTGTTCCCCCTGTGCCCTTTCTTTCCCCTCTGTCCTGCATTGTCCTTCGCGATTCCCCAATTTTTCCAATCCGTTCCACCTGCTCCCTTGGTTCCCCTCTGTTCTGCCGTGTATCCCACGGTTCCCCACTTTTTCCAATCTGTTCCCCCTGCTCCGTTTGGTTCCCCTATGTTCTGCAGTGTTTCTCAAGGTTCCCCATTTTTTCCAATCCGTTCCCCCTGCTCCCTTTGGTTCCCCATTGTTCTGTATTTTTCCACATGGTTCTCCAATGTTTCCAATCTGTTCCCCCTGCTCCATTCGGTTCCCCTCTGTTCTGCAGTGTTCCCCATGATTCCCTTCTTTTTCCAATCCCCTTCCCCTGCTCTTTTGGTTCCCCTCTGTTCTGCAGTGTTCCCCACGTTTCACCACTTTTTCGAATCTGTTCCCCCTGCTTCCTTTGGTTCCCCTCTGTTCTGCAGTTTTCCATACAGTAACCCACTTTTTCCAATACGTTCCCCCAGCTCCCTTTGGTTCCCCACTTTCCTGCAGTGTTCTACACGGTTCCCCCCTTTTTCCAATCCATCCCCCCTGATCCCTTTGGTTCCCCTCTGTTCTGCAGTTTTCCCCACGGTTCCCCACTTTTTCCAATCTGTTTCCCCCGCTCCGTTTGGTTCCCCACTGTTCTGCATTTTTCCACACCGTTCCCCACTTTTTCCAATCTGTTCCCCCTTCTCCTTGGGCTCCCCTCTGTTCTGCAGTTTTCCCCACAGTTTCCACTTTTTCCAATCTGTTCCCCCTGCTCACTTTGGTTCCCCTCTATTCTGCAGTATTCTATACAGTTCCCCACATTTTCCAATCCGTTGCCCCTGCTCCCTTTGGTTCCCCTCTGTTCTGCAGTGTTCTCCACGGTTCCGGACTTTTTCCAATCCGTTCCCCCTGTGCCCTTTCTTTCCCCTCTGTCCTGCATTGTCCTTTGCGATTCCCCAATTTTTCCAATCCGTTCCACCTGCTCCCTTGGTTCCCCTCTGTTCTGAAGTGTTCCCCATGATGCCCCTCTTTTTCCAATCCCTTTCCCCTGCTCTTTTGGTTCCCCTCTGTTCTGCAGTGTTCCCCACGTTTCCCCACTTTTTCGAATCTGTTCCCCCTGCTCCCTTTGGTTCCCCTCTGTTCTGCAGCTTTCCATACAGTAACCCACTTTTTCTAATCCGTTCCCCCAGCTCCATTTGGTTCCCCTCTTTCCTGCAGTGTTCTACACGGTTCCCCCCTTTTTCCAATCCGTCCCCCCTGATCCCTTTGGTTCCCCTCTGTTCTGCAGTTTTCCCCACAGTTCCCACTTTTTTCCAATCTGTTCGCCCTGCTCCCATTGGTTCCCCTCTGTTCTGCAGTGTTCCCCACAGTTTCCCACTTTTTCCAATCCGTTCCCCCTGTGCCCTTTCTTTCCGCTCTGTCCTGCATAGTCCTTCGCGATTCCCCAATTTTTCCAATCCGTTCCACCTGCTCCCTTGGTTCCCCTCTGTTCTGCAGTGTTCCCCATGGTTCCCCTATTTTTCCAATGTATACCCCCTGCTCCCTTTGTTTCCTCACTCTTCTGCATTTTTCCACACTGTTCCCCACTTTTTCCAATCTGTTTTCACCGCTGCCTTTGGTTCCCCACTGTTCTGAAGTATTCCCCACTTCTCCACTATTTTCCAATTTGTTCGCCATGATCGCTTTGGTTCCTCTCTGTCTGCAGTGTTCTTCAAAGTTCCCCACTTTATCCAATCCGTACCCCCTCCTCCGTTTGGTTCCCCTCTGTTCTGCAGTGTTCCCCACGGTTCCCCTCTTTTTCTAATCAGTTGCCCTTGCTCCTTTGGTTCCCCTCTGTTCTGCAGTGTTCTCCACGGTTCCCCATTTTTTTCCAATCTGTTCCCCCTCCTCCTTTGGTTCCCCTCACTTCTGCAGTTTCCACACCGTTCCCCACTTTTTCCAATCTGTTCCCCCTGTTCCCTTTGTATCCTCACTCTTCTGCATTTTGAACACTGTTCCCCACTTTTTCCAATCTGTTTCCCCCGCTCCCTTTGGTTCCCCACTGTTCTGCAGTGTTCCCCACTTCTGCACTATTTTCCAATTTGTTCGCCGTGCTCGCTTTGGTTCCTCTCTGTCTGCAGTGTTCTTCACTGTTCCCCACTTTTTCCAATCCGTTCCTCCTGCTCTCTTGGTTCCTCTCTATTCTGCAGTGTTCCCCACGGTTCCACACTTTTCCGAGTTCTTCCCTCTGCTCCCTTTGAGTCCTCTCTGTTCTGCAGTGTTCCCCATGGTTCTCCACATTTTTTCCAATCTGTTCCCATGCTCCCTTTTTTTCCCCTCTGTTCTGCTGTGTTCCAGACAGTTCCCCAATTTTTTCCAATCTGTTCTCCCTGCGCCTTTGTTCCCCTCTGTTCTGCAGCTTCCCCAAGGTTCTCCACATTTTTTCCAATCTGTTCCCCCTGATCCCTTTGGTTCCCCTCTTTTCTGCAGTGTTCCCCAAGATTCCCCACTTTTTCCAATCTGTTCTCCCTGCTCCCTTTGGTTCCCCTCTGTCCTGCAGTGTTCGCCATGGCTCCACACTTTTTACAATCTGTTCGCCGTGCTCTCTTTGTTTCCCTTCTGTTCTACAGTGTTCCCCACAGTTCCCCACTTTTTCCAATGTATACCCCCTGCTTCCTTTGTTTCCTCACTCTTCTGCATTTTTCCACACTGTTCCCCACTTTTTCCAATCTGTTTCCCCCGCTCCCTTTGGTTTCCCTCTGTTCTGCAGTTTCCCCACGGTTCTCCACATTTTTTCCAATCTGTTCCCCCTGCTCCCTTTGGTTCCCCTCTTTTCTGCAGTGTTTCCCAGGATTCCCCACTTTTTCCAATCTGTTCTCCCTGCTCCCTTTGGTTCCCCTCTGTCCTGCAGTTTTCCCCACGGCTCCACACTTTTTCCAATCTGTTCGCCGTGCTCTCTTTGGTTCCCCTCTGTTCTACAGTGTTCCCCACAGATCCCCACTTTTTCCAATCTGTTCCCCCTGCTCCCTTTGGTTCCCCTCCGTCCTGCACTGTCCTCCATTGTTTCGCAATTTTTCCCATCTCTTCCCCGTCCTCCTTTGGTTCCCCTCTGTTGTGCAGTGTTCCTAACGGTTCCCCACTTTTTCCAATCCGTTCCCCCTGCTTCCTTTGATTCCCCTCTGTTCTGCAGTGTTCCAAACACTTCCCCACTTTTTCCAATCCGTTCACCCTGCTCCTGTTTTTTCTCCACTCTTCTGCATTTTTCCACACTGTTCCCCACTTTTTCCAATCTGTTTCCCCCGCTCCCTTTGGTTTCCCTCTGTTCTGCAGTTTCCCCACGGTTCTCCACATTTTTTCCAATCTGTTCCCCCTGCTCCCTTTGGTTCCCCTCTTTTCTGCAGTGTTTCCCAGGATTCCCCACTTTTTCCAATCTGTTCTCCCTGCTCCCTTTGGTTCCCCTCTGTCCTGCAGTTTTCCCCACGGCTCCACACTTTTTCCAATCTGTTCGCCGTGCTCTCTTTGGTTCCCCTCTGTTCTACAGTGTTCCCCACAGATCCCCACTTTTTCCAATCTGTTCCCCCTGCTCCCTTTGGTTCCCCTCCGTCCTGCACTGTCCTCCATTGTTTCGCAATTTTTCCCATCTCTTCCCCGTCCTCCTTTGGTTCCCCTCTGTTGTGCAGTGTTCCTAACGGTTCCCCACTTTTTCCAATCCGTTCCCCCTGCTTCCTTTGATTCCCCTCTGTTCTGCAGTGTTCCAAACACTTCCCCACTTTTTCCAATCCGTTCACCCTGCTCCTGTTTTTTCTCCACTTTTCTGCATTTTTCCACACCGTTCCCCACTTTTTCCAATCTGTTCACCCTGTGCCCTTTCTTTCCCCTCTGTCCTGCATTGTCCTTCGCGATTCCCCACTTTTTCCAATCCGTTCCACCTGCTCCCTTGGTTCCCCTCTGTTCTGCAGTGTTCCCCACGGTTCCGCAATTTTTCCAATGTATACCGCCTGCTCCCTTTGTTTCCTCACTCTTCTGCATTTTTCCACACTGTTCCCCACTTTTTCCAATCTGTTTCCCAAGCTCCCTTTGTTTCCTCACTCTTCTGCATTTTTCCACACTGTTCCCCACTTTTTCCAATCTGTTTCCCAAGCTCCCTTTGGTTCCCCACTGTTCTGCAGTATTCCCCACTTTTCCACTGTTTTCGAATTTGTTCGCCGTGATCGCTTTGGTTCCTCTCTTTGTGCAGTGTTCTTCACAGTTCCCCACTTTATCCAATCCGTTACCCCTGCTCCCTTTGGTTCCCCTCCGTCCTGCACTGTCCTCCATGGTTTCCTAATTTTTCCAATCTCTTCCCCGTGCTCCTTTGGTTCCCCTCTGTTGTGCAGTGTTCCGAACGGTTCACGACCTTTTCCAATCCATTCCCCCTGCTTCCTTTGATTCCCCTCTGTTCTGCAGTGTTCCACACTGTTCCCCACTTTTTCCAATCCGTTCACCCTGCTCCCGTTGTTTCTCCATTCTTCTGCATTTTCCACACCGTTCCCCACTTTTTCCAATCTGTTCCCCCATCTCCTTGGGCTCCCCTCTGTTCTGCAGTTTTCCCCACAGTTTCCACTTTTTCAAATCTGTTCCCCCTGCTCCCGTTGGTTCCCCTCTATTCTGCAGTTTTCTATACAGTTTCCCACATTTTCCAATCCGTTACCCCTGCTCCCTTTGGTTCCCCTCTGTTCTACAGTGTTCTCCACGGTTCCCGACTTTTTCCAATCTGTTCCTCCTGCTCCCTGTGGTTCCCCACTGTTCTGCATTTTTCCACACAGTTCCCCACTTTTTCCAATCCGTTCCCCCTGCTCTCTTGTTCCCCTCTATTCTGCAGTGTTCCCCACGGTTCCACACTTTTCCGAGTTCTTCCCTCTGCTCCCTTTGGGTCCTCTCTGTTCTGCAGTGTTCCCCATGGTTCTCCACATTTTTTCCAATCTGTTCCCATGCTCCCTTTTTTTCCCCTCTGTTCTGCTGTGTTCCAGACAGTTCCCCAATTTTTTCCAATCTGTTCCCCCTGTGCCTTTGTTCCCCTCTGTTGTGCAACTTCCCCACGGTTCTCCACATTTTTTCCAATCTGTTCCCCCTGATCCCTTTGGTTCCCCTCTTTTCTGCAGTATTCCCAAGATTCCCCACTTTTTCCAATCTGTTCTCCCTGCTCCCTTTGGTTCCCCTCTGTCCTGTAGTGTTCGCCATGACTCCACACTTTTTACAATCTGTTCGCCGTGCTCTCTTTGGTTCCCCTCTGTTCTACAGTGTTCCTCACAGTTCCCCACTTTTTCCAATGTATACCCCCTGCTCCCTTTGTTTCCTCACTCTTCTGCATTTTCCATACTGTTCCCCACTTTTTCCAATCTGTTTCCCCCGCTCCCTTTGGTTCCCCTCTTTTCTGCAGTGTTTCCCAGGATTCCCCACTTTTTCCAATCTGTTCTCCCTGCTCCCTTTGGTTCCCCTCTGTCCTGCAGTGTTCTCCACGGCTCCACACTTTTTCCAATCTGTTCGCCGTGCTCTCTTTGGTTCCCCTCTGTTCTACACATTTCCCCACAGTTCCCCACTTTTTCCAATCTGTTCCCCCTGCTCCCTTTGGTTCCCCTCTGTTGTGCAGTGTTCCTAACGGTTCCCCACTTTTTCCTATCCGTTCCCCCTGCTTCCTTTGATTCCCCTCTGTTCTGCAGTGTTCCAAACACTTCCCCACTTTTTCCAATCCGTTCACCCTGCTCCCGTTGTTTCTCCACTATTCTGCATTTTTCCACACCGTTCCCCACTTTTTCCAATCTGTTCGCCCTGCTCCCATTGGTTCCCCTCTGTTCTGCAGTGTTCCCCACGGTTCCCCAATTTTTCCAATGTATACCGCCTGCTCCCTTTGTTTCCTCACTCTTCTGCATTTTTCCACACTGTTCCCCACATTTTCCAATCTGTTTCCCCCGCTCCCTTTGGTTCCCCTCTGTCCTGCAGTGTTCTCCACGGCTCCACACTTTTTCCAATCTGTTCGCCGTGCTCTCTTTGGTTCCCCTCTGTTCTACAGTGTTCCCCACAGTTCCCCACTTTTTCCAATCTGTTCCCCCTGCTCCCTTTGGTTCCCCTCCGTCCTGCACTGTCCTCCATGGTTTCCCAATTTTTCCAATCTCTTCCCCGAGCTCCTTTGGTTCCCCTCTGTTGTGCAGTGTTCCGAACGGTTCCCGACCTTTTCCAATCCGTTCCCCCTGCTTCCTTTGATTCCCCTCTGTTCTGCAGTGTTCCACACTGTTCCCCACTTTTTCCAATCCGTTCACCCTGCTCCCGTTGTTTCTCCATTCTTCTGCATTTTCCACACCGTTCCCCACTTTTACCAATCTGTTCCTCCTTCTCCTTGGGCTCCCCTCTGTTCTGCAGTTTTCCCCACAGTTTCCACTTTTTCAAATCTGTTCCCCCTGCTCCCGTTGGTTCCCCTCTATTCTGCAGTTTTCTATACAGTTTCCCACATTTTCCAATCCGTTACCCCTGCTCCCGTTGGTTCCCCTTTATTCTGCAGTTTTCTATACAGTTTCCCACATTTTCCAATCCGTTCCCCCTGCTCTCTTGGTTCCCCTCTATTCTGCAGTGTTCCCCACGGTTCCCCACTTTTCTGAGTTCTTCCCTCTGCTCCCTTTGGGTCCTCTCTGTTCTGCAGTGTTCCCCATGGTTCTCCACATTTTTTTCCAATCTGTTCCCATGCTCCCTTTTTTTCCCCTCTGTTCTGCTGTGTTCCAGACAGTTCCCCAATTTTTTCCAATCTGTTCCCCCTGCGCCTTTGTTCCCCTCTGTTCTGCAGCTTCCCCACGGTTCTCCACATTTTTTCCAATCTGTTCCCCCTGCTCCCTTTGTTTCCTCACTCTTCTGCATTTTCCACACTGTTCCCCACTTTTTCCAATCTGTTTCCCCCGCTCCCTTTGGTTCCCCTCTGTTCTGCAGTTTCCCCACGGTTCTCCACATTTTTTCCAATCTGCTCCCCCTGCTCCCTTTGGTTCCCCTCTTTTCTGCAGTGTTTCCCAGGATTCCCCACATTTTCCAATCTGTTCACCCTGCTCCCTTTGGTTCCCCTCTGTCCTGCAGTGTTCCCCACGGCTCCACACTTTTTCCAATCTGTTCGCCGTGCTCTCTTTGGTTCCCCTCTGTTCAACAGTGTTCCCCACATTTCCCCACTTTTTCCAATCTGTTCCCCCTGCTCCCTTCGGTTCCCCTCCGTCCTGCACTGTCCTCCATTGTTTCCCAATTTTTCCAATCTCTTCCGCTCCTTTGGTTCCCCTCTGTTGTGCAGTGATGCTAACGTTTCCCCACTTTTTCCAATCCGTTCCCCCTGCTTCCTTTGATTCCCCTCTGTTCTGCAGTGTTCCAAACACTTCCCCACTTTTTCCAATCCGTTCACCCTGCTCCCGTTGTTTCTCCACTATTCTGCATTTTTCCACACCGTTCCCCACTTTTTCCAATCTGTTCGCCCTGCTCCTATTGGTTCCCCTCTTTTCTGCAGTGTTCCCCACAGTTCCCCACTTTTTCCAATCCGTTCCCCCTGTGCCCTTTCCTTGCCCTCTGTCCTGCATTGTCCTTCGCGATTCCCCACTTTTCCCAATCCGTTCCACCTGCTCCCTTGGTTCCCCTCCGTCCTGCACTGTCCTCCATTGTTTCCCAATTTTTCCAATCTCTTCCCCGTACTCCTTTGGTTCCCCTCTGTTGTGCAGTGTTCCTAACAGTTCCCCAATTTTTCCAATCCGTTTACCCTGCTCCCGTTGTTTCTCCACTCTTCTGCATTTTTCCACACCATTCCCCACTTTTTCCAATCTGTTCGTCCTGCTCCCATGGGTTCCCCTCTGTTCTGCAGTGTTCCCCACGGTTCCCCAATTTTTCCAATGTGTACCCCCTGCTCCCTTTGTTTCCTCACTCTTCTGCATTTTTCCACACTGTTCCCCACATTTTCCTATCTGTTTCTCCCGCTCCCTTTGGTTCCCCACTGTTCTGCAGTATTCCCCACTTTTCCACTATTTTCGAATTTGATCGCCGTGATCGCTTTGGTTCCTCTCTTTCTGCAGTGTTCTTCACAGTTCCCCACTTTATCCAATCCGTACCCCCTGCTCCCTTTGGTTCCCCTCCGTCCTGCACTGTCCTCCATGGTTTCCCAATTTTTCCAATCTCTTCCTCGTGCTCCTTTGGTTCCCCTCTGTTGTGCAGTGTTCCGAACGGTTCCCGACTTTTTCCAATCCGTTCCCCCTGCTTCCTTTGATTCCCCTCTGTTCTGCAGTGTTCCACACTGTTCCCCACTTTCTCCAATCCGTTCCCCCTGCTCCCTTTGGTTCCCCTCTGTCCTGCAGTGTTCCCCACTTCTCAACTTCTTTCCGATATGCTCGCCGTGCTCCATTTCGTTCCCCTCTGTTCTGCAGTGTTTCCCACGGTTCCCCACTTTTTCCAATCCGTTCCCGCTGCTCCCTTTGGTTCCCCACTGTTTTGCAGTGTTCGCCATGGTTCTGCACTTTTTCCAATCTGTTCCCTTTGCTCCGTTTAGTTCCCCTCTATTCTGCAGTGTTCCCCAAGGTTGCACACTTTTTCAAATCTGTTCACCCTGCTCCCTTTGTTTCCCCTCTGTCCTGCAGTGTTCCCCACGTTTCCCCACTTTTTCCAATCAGTTCGCCCTGCTCCCTTTGTTTCCCCTCTGTCCTGCAATGTTCTCCACGGTTCCCCACTTTTTCCTATCTGTTTTTCCCGCTCCCTTTGGTTCCCCACTGTTCTGCAGTGTTCTCCACTTCTCCACTATTTTCCAATTTGTTCGCCGTGCTCGCATTGGTTCATCTCTGTCTGCAGTGTTTTTCACAGTTCCCCACTTTTTCCAATCCGTTCCCCCTGCTCTCTTTGAACCCCTCTATTCTGCAGTGTTCCCCACGGTTCCCCACTTTTCCGAGTTCATCCCTCTGCTCCCTTTGGGTCCTCTCTGTTCTGCAGTGTTCCCCATGATTCCCTTATTTTTCCAATCCCCTTCCCCTGCTCTTTTGGTTCCCCTCTGTTCTGCAGTGTTCCCCACGTTTCACCACTTTTTCGAATCTGTTCCCCCTGCTCCCTTTGGTTCCCCTCTGTTCTGCAGTTTTCCATACTGTAACCCACTTTTTCCAATACGTTCCCCCAGCTCCTTTGGTTCCCCACTTTCCTGCATTGTTCTACACGGTTCCCCCCTTTTTCCAATCCGTCCCCCCTGATCCCTTTGGTTCCCCTCTGTTCTGCAGTGTTCCCCACGGTTCCCCACTTTTTCCAATCTGTTTCCCCCGCTCCGTTTGGTTCCCCACTGTTCTGCATTTTTCCACACCGTTCCCCACTTTTTCCAATCTGTTCCCCCTTCTCCTTGGGCTCCCCTCTGTTCTTCAGTTTTCCCCACAGTTTCCACTTTTCCAATCTGTTCCCCCTGCTCACTTTGGTTCCCCTCTATTCTGCAGTATTCTATACAGTTCCCCACATTTTCCAATCCGTTACCCCTGCTCCCTTTGGTTCCCCTCTGTTCTGCAGTGTTCTCCACGGTTCCGGACTTTTTCCAATCCGTTCCCCCTGTGCCCTTTCTTTCCCCTCTGTCCGGCATTGTCCTTCGCGATTCCCCAATTTTTCCAATCCGTTCCACCTGCTCCCTTGGTTCCCCTCTGTTCTGAAGTGTTCCCCATGATGCCCCTCTTTTTCCAATCCCTTTCCCCTGCTCTTTTGGTTCCCCTCTGTTCTGCAGTGTTCCCCACGTTTCCCCACTTTTTCGAATCTGTTCCCCCTGCTCCCTTTGGTTCCCCTCTGTTCTGCAGCTTTCCAAACAGTAACCCACTTTTTCCATTCCGTTCCCCAGCTCCCTTTGGTTCCCCTCTTTCCTGCAGTGTTCTACACGGTTCCCCCCTTTTTCCAATCCGTCCCCCCTGATCCCTTTGGTTCCCCTCTGTTCTGCAGTGTTCCCCACGGTTCCCCTCTTTTTCTAATCAGTTGCCCTTGCTCCTTTGGTTCCCCTCTGTTCTGCAGTGTTCCCCACAGTTTCCCACTTTTTCCAATCCGTTCCCCCTGTGCCCTTTCTTTCCGCTCTGTCCTGCATTGTCCTTCGCGATTCCCCAATTTTTCCAATCCGTTCCACCTGCTCCCTTGGTTCCCCTCTGTTCTGCAGTGTTCCCCATGGTTCCCCAATTTTTCCAATGTATACCCCCTGCTCCCTTTGTTTCCTCACTTTTCTGCATTTTTCCACACTGTTCCCCACTTTTTCCAATCTGTTCTCCCCGCTCCCTTTGGTTCCCCACTGTTCTGCAGTATTCCCCACTTCTCCACTATTTTCCAATTTGTTCCCCATGATCGCTTTGGTTCCTCTCTGTCTGCAGTGTTCTTCACAGTTCCCCACTTTATCCAATCCGTACCCCCTGCTCCGTTTGGTTCCCCTCTGTTCTGTAGTGTTCCCCACGGTTCCCCATTTTTTTCCACTCCGTTCCCCCTGCGCCGTTTGGTTCCTCACTGTTCTGTACATTTCCACATAAACCCCCAATTTTTCGAATCTGTACCCCGTACTCCATTCGGTTCCCCTCTGTTCTGCAGTGTTCCCCACGGTTCCCCTCTTTTTCTAATCAGTTGCCCTTGCTCCTTTGGTTCCCCTCTGTTCTGCAGTGTTCTCCACGGTTCCCCATTTTTTCCAATCTGTTCCCCCTGCTCCCTTTGGTTCCCCTCCATCCTGCACTGTCCTCCATTGTTTCCCAATTTTTCCAATCTCTTCCCCGTGCTCCTTTGTTTCCCCTCTGTTGTGCAGTGTTCCTAACGGTTCCCCACTTTTTCCAATCCGTTCCCCCTGCTCCTTTGATTCCCCTCTGTTCTGCAGTGTTCCAAACACTTCCCCACTTTTTCCAATCCGTTCACCTTGCTCCCGTTGTTTCTCCACTCTTCTGCATTTTTCCACACCGTTCCCCACTTTTTCCAATCTGTTCGCCCTGCTCCCATATGTTCCCCTCTGTTCTGCAGTGTTCCCCACATTTCCCCATTTTTTCCAATCCGTTCCCCCTGTGCCCTTTCTTTCCCCTCTGTCCTGCATTGTCCTTTGCAATTCCCCACTTTTTCCAATCCGTTCCACCTGCTCCCTTGGTTCCCCTCTGTTCTGCAGTGTTCCCCACGGTTCCCCAATTTTTCCAATGTATACCCCCTGCTCCCTTTGTTTCCTCACTCTTCTGCATTTTTCCACACTGTTCCCCACTTTTTCCAATCTGTTTCCCCCGCTCCCTTTGGTTCCCCACTGTTCTGCAGTATTCCCCACTTTTCCACTGTTTTCGAATTTGTTCGCCGTGATCGCTTTGGTTCCTCTCTTTCTGCAGTGTTCTTCACAGTTCCCCACTTTATCCAATCCGTTCCCCCTGCTCCCTTTGGTTCCCCTCCGTCCTGCACTGTCCTCCATGGTTTCCCAATTTTTCCAATCTCTTCCCAGTGCTCCTTTGGTTTCCCTCTGTTGTGCAGTGTTCCGAACGGTTCCCGACTTTTTCCAATCTGTTCCCCCTGCTTCCTTTGATTCCCCTCTGTTCTGCAGTTCCACACTGTTCCCCACTTTTTCCAATCCGTTCACCCTGCTCCCGTTGTCTCTCCATTCTTCTGCATTTTCCACACCGTTCCCCACATTTTCCAATCCGTTCTCCTGCTCCCTTTGGTTTCCCAATGTTCTGCATTTTTCCACACGGTTCCCCGATTTTTCCAATCTGTTCCCATGCTCCATTTGCTTCCCCACTGTTCTGCAGAACTCCCCCGATTCCCCACTTTTTCCAATCTGTTCCCCCTGCTCCGTTTGCTTCTCCTTTATTCTGCAGTGTTCCCCACGGTTCCCCACTTTTCCGAGCTGTTCCCTCTGCTCCCTTTGGTTCCGCAGTGTTCTGCAGTGTTCCCCACGGTTACCCACTTTTTCCAAACCGTTCGCCGTGCTCTCTTTGGTTCCTCTCTGTTTTACAGTGTTCCCCACATTTCCCCACTTTTTCCAATCTGTTCCCCCTGCTCCCTTTGGTTCCCCTCTGTCCTGCAGTGTTTCCCACGGTTACCCACTTTTTCCAATCCATTCCCCCTGCTCCCTTTGGTTCCCCTCTGTCCTGCATTTTCCCCCACAGTTCCCCACTTTTCCAATCCGTTCCCTTTGCTCCCTTTAGTTCCCCTCTGTACTGCAGTGCTCCCCACGGTTCCCCACATTTTCCAATCCGTTCTCCCTGCTCCCTCTGGTTTCCCACTGTTCTGCATTTTTCCACACGGTTCCCCGATTATTCCAATCTGTTCCCATGCTCCATTTGCTTCCCCTCTTTTCTGCAATATTCCCCACTGTTCCCCACTTTTTGCAATCTGTTCCCCGTGCTCCCTTTGGTTCCCCACTGTTCTGCAGTGTTCGCCAACGGTTCCCCACTTTTTCCAACCTGTACCTCCTATTCCCTTTGGTTCCCCTCTGTCCTGCAGTGTTCCCCACGGTTCCACACTTTTTCCAATCTGTTCGCCGTGCTCTCTTTGGTTCCTCTCTGTCTTACAGTGTTCCCCACAGTTCCCCACTTTTCCAATCCGTTCCCCTTGCTCCCTTTAGTTCCCCTCTGTACTGCAGTGCTCCCCACGTTTCCCCACATTTTCCAATCCGTTCTCCCTGCACCCTTTGGTTTCCCACTGTTCTGCATTTTTCCACACGGTTCCCCGATTTTTCCAATCTGTTCCCATGCTCCATTTGCTTCCCCACTGTTCTGCAGAACTCCCCCGATTCCCCACTTTTTCCAATCTGTTCCCCCTGCTCCGTTTGCTTCTCCTTTATTCTGCAGTGTTCCCCACGGATCCCCAGTTTTCCGAGCTGTTCCCTCTGCTCCCTTTGGTTCCGCAGTGTTCTGCAGTGTTCTCCACGATTACCCACTTTTTCCAAACCGTTCGCCGTGCTCTCTTTGGTTCCTCTCTGTTTTACAGTGTTCCCCACAGTTCCCCACTTTTTCCAATCTGTTCCCCCTGCTCCCTTTGGTTCCCCTCTGTCCTGCAGTGTTTCCCACGGTTACCCAGTTTTTCCAATCCATTCCCCCTGCTCCCTTTGGTTCCCCTCTGTCCTGCATTTTCCCCCACAGTTCCCCACTTTTCCAATCCGTTCCCCTTGCTCCCTTTAGTTCCCCTCTGTACTGCAGTGCTCCCCACGGTTCCCCACATTTTCCAATCCGTTCTCCCTGCTCCCTTTGGTTTCCCACTGTTCTGCATTTTTCCACACGGTTCCCCGATTTTTCCAATCTGTTCCCATGCTCCATTTGCTTCCCCTCTTTTCTGCAATATTCCCCACTGTTCCCCACTTTTTGCAATCTGTTCCCCCTGCTCCCTTTGGTTCCCCACTGTTCTGCAGTGTTCGCCAACGGTTCCCCACTTTTTCCAACCTGTACCTCCTATTCCCTTTGGTTCCCCTCTGTCCTGCAGTGTTCCCCACGGTTCCACACTTTTTCCAATCTGTTCGCCGTGCTCTCTTTGGTTCCTCTCTGTTTTACAGTGTTCCCCACAGTTCCCCACTTTTTCCAATCTGTTCCCCCTGCTCCCTTTGGTTCCCCTCCGTCCTGCACTGTCCTCCATGGTTTCCCAATTTTTCCAATCTCTTCCCCGTGCTCCTTTGGTTCCCCTCTGTTGTGCAGTGTTGCGAACGGTTCCCCACTTTTTCCAATCCGTTCACCCTGCTCCCGTTGTTTCTCCACTCTTCTGCATTTTCCACACCGTTCCCCACTTTTTCCAATCTGTTCCCCCTTCTCCTTGGGCTCCCCTCTGTTCTGCAGTTTTCCCCACAGTTTCCACTTTTTCCAATCTGTTCCCCCTGCTCCCATTGGTTCCCCTCTATTCTGCAGTTTTTATACAGTTCCGCACATTTCCAATCCGTTACCCCTGCTCCCTTTGGTTCCCCTCTGTTCTGCAGTGTTCTCCACGGTCCATGACTTTTTCCAATCTGTTCCTCCTGCTCCCTTTGGTTCCCCACTGTTCTGCATTTTTCCACACAGTTCCCCACATTTCCAATCCGTTCCACCTGCTCCCTTGGTTCCCCTCTGTTCTGCAGTGTTCCCCATGGTTCCCCAAATGTTCCAATGTATACTCCCTGCTCCCTTTGTTTCCTCACTCTTCTGCACTTTTCCACACTGTTCCCCACTTTTTCCACTCTGTTTTCCCCGCTCCCTTTGTTTCCCCACTGTTCTGCACTATTCCCCACTTCTCCACTATTTTCCAATTTGTTCGCCATGATCGCTTTGGTTCGTCTCTGTCTGCAGTGTTCTTCACAGTTCCCCACTTTATCCAATCCGTTCCCCCTGCTCCGTTTGGTTCCCCTCTGTTCTGCAGTGTTCCCCACGGTTCCCCATTTTTTCCACTCCGTTCCCCATGCTCCCTTTGGTTCCCCACTGTTCTGTACATTTCCACATAATCCCCCAATTTTTCCAATCTGTACCCCGTACTCCATTCGGTGCCCCTCTGTTCTGCAGTGTTCCCCACGGTTCCCCTTTTTTTCTAATCAGTTGCCCTTGCTCCTTTGGTTCCCCTCTGTTCTGCAGTGTTCCCCACGGTTCTTCACATTTTTTCCAATCTGTTCCCCTTCTCCCTTTTTTTCCCCTCTGTTCTGCAGTGTTCTCCACTGTTCCCCACTTTTTTCCAATCTATTCCCCCTGCTCCTTTGGTTCCACTCACTTCTGCAGTTTCCACACCGTTGCCCACTTTTTCCAATCTGTTCCCGGTGCTCTCTTTTTTTTCCTCACTCTTCTGCATTTTCCACACCGTTCCCCACTTTTTCCAATCTGTTACCCCTGCTCCCTTTGTTTCCTTACTCTTCTGCATTTTCCACACAGTTCCCCACTTTTTCCAATCCGTTCCCCCTGCTCTCTTGGTTCCCCTCTATTCTGCAGTGTTCCCCACGGTTCCCCACTTTTCCGAGTTCTTCCCTCTGCTCACTTTGGGTCCTCTCTGTTCTGCAGTGTTCCCCATGGTTCTCCACATTTTTTCCAATCTGTTCCCATGCTCCCTTTGTTTCCCCTCTGTTCTGCTGTGTTCCAGACAGTTCCCCAATTTTTTCCAATCTGTTCCCCCTGCTTTCTTTGATTCCCCTCTGTTCTGCAGTGTTCCACACTGTTCCCCACTTTTTCCAATCCGTTCACCCTGCTCCCGTTGTTTCTCCACTCTTCTGCATTTTCCACACCGTTCCCCACTTTTTCCAATCGGTTCCCCCTTCTCCTTGGGCTCCCCTCTGTTCTGCAGTTTTCCCCACAGTTTCCACTTTTTCCAATCTGTTCCCCCTGCTCCCGTTGGTTCCCCTCTATTCTGCAGTTTTCTATACAGTTCCCCACATTTTCCAATCTGTTCCTCCTGCTCCCTTTGGTTCCCCACTCTTCTGCATTTTTCCACACAGTTCCCCACTTTTTCCAATCCGTTCCACCTGCTCCCTTGGTTCCCCTCTGTTCTGCAGTGTTCCCCACGGTTACCCATTTTTTCAACTCCGTTCCCCCTGCTCCCTTTTTTTTCCTCACTCTTCTGCATTTTCCACACTGTTCCCCACTTTTTCCAATCTGTTTCCCCGTGCTCCCTTTGGTTCCCCACTGTTCTGCAGTGTTCGCCAACGGTTCCCCACTTTTTCCAACCTGTACCTCCTATTCCCTTTGGTTCCCCTCTGTCCTGCAGTGTTCCCCACGGTTCCACACTTTTTCCAATCTGTTCGCCGTGCTCTCTTTGGTTCCTCTCTGTCTTACAGTGTTCCCCACAGTTCCCCACTTTTCCAATCCGTTCCCCTTGCTCCCTTTAGTTCCCCTCTGTACTGCAGTGCTCCCCACGTTTCCCCACATTTTCCAATCCGTTCTCCCTGCTCCCTTTGTTTTCCCACTGTTCTGCATTTTTCCACACGGTTCCCCGATTTTTCCAATCTGTTCCCATGCTCCATTTGCTTCCCCACTGTTCTGCAGAACTCCCCCGATTCCCCACTTTTTCCAATCTGTTCCCCCTGCTCCGTTTGCTTCTCCTTTATTCTGCAGTGTTCCCCACGTTTCCCCACTTTTCCCAGCTGTTCCCTCTGCTCCCTTTGGTTCCGCAGTGTTCTGCAGTGTTCCCCACGGTTACCCACTTTTTCCAAACCGTTCGCCGTGCTCTCTTTGGTTCCTCTCTGTTTTACAGTGTTCCCCACAGTTCCCCACTTTTTCCAATCTGTTCCCCCTGCTCCCTTTGGTTCCCCTCTGTCCTGCAGTGTTTCCCACGGTTACCCAGTTTTTCCAATCCATTCCCCCTGCTCCCTTTGGTTCCCCTCTGTCCTGCATTTTCCCCCACAGTTCCCCACTTTTCCAATCCGTTCCCCTTGCTCCCTTTAGTTCCCCTCTGTACTGCAGTGCTCCCCACGGTTCCCCACATTTTCCAATCCGTTCTCCCTGCTCCCTTTGGTTTCCCACTGTTCTGCATTTTTCCACACGGTTCCCCGATTTTTCCAATCTGTTCCCATGCTCCATTTGCTTCCCCTCTTTTCTGCAATATTCCCCACTGTTCCCCACTTTTTGCAATCTGTTCCCCCTGCTCCCTTTGGTTCCCCACTGTTCTGCAGTGTTCGCCAACGGTTCCCCACTTTTTCCAACCTGTACCTCCTATTCCCTTTGGTTCCCCTCTGTCCTGCAGTGTTCCCCACGGTTCCACACTTTTTCCAATCTGTTCGCCGTGCTCTCTTTGGTTCCTCTCTGTTTTACAGTGTTCCCCACAGTTCCCCACTTTTTCCAATCTGTTCCCCCTGCTCCCTTTGGTTCCCCTCCGTCCTGCACTGTCCTCCATGGTTTCCCAATTTTTCCAATCTCTTCCCCGTGCTCCTTTGGTTCCCCTCTGTTGTGCAGTGTTGCGAACGGTTCCCCACTTTTTCCAATCCGTTCACCCTGCTCCCGTTGTTTCTCCACTCTTCTGCATTTTCCACACCGTTCCCCACTTTTTCCAATCTGTTCCCCCTTCTCCTTGGGCTCCCCTCTGTTCTGCAGTTTTCCCCACAGTTTCCACTTTTTCCAATCTGTTCCCCCTGCTCCCATTGGTTCCCCTCTATTCTGCAGTTTTTATACAGTTCCGCACATTTCCAATCCGTTACCCCTGCTCCCTTTGGTTCCCCTCTGTTCTGCAGTGTTCTCCACGGTCCATGACTTTTTCCAATCTGTTCCTCCTGCTCCCTTTGGTTCCCCACTGTTCTGCATTTTTCCACACAGTTCCCCACATTTCCAATCCGTTCCACCTGCTCCCTTGGTTCCCCTCTGTTCTGCAGTGTTCCCCATGGTTCCCCAAATTTTCCAATGTATACTCCCTGCTCCCTTTGTTTCCTCACTCTTCTGCACTTTTCCACACTGTTCCCCACTTTTTCCACTCTGTTTTCCCCGCTCCCTTTGTTTCCCCACTGTTCTGCACTATTCCCCACTTCTCCACTATTTTCCAATTTGTTCGCCATGATCGCTTTGGTTCGTCTCTGTCTGCAGTGTTCTTCACAGTTCCCCACTTTATCCAATCCGTTCCCCCTGCTCCGTTTGGTTCCCCTCTGTTCTGCAGTGTTCCCCACGGTTCCCCATTTTTTCCACTCCGTTCCCCATGCTCCCTTTGGTTCCCCACTGTTCTGTACATTTCCACATAATCCCCCAATTTTTCCAATCTGTACCCCGTACTCCATTCGGTGCCCCTCTGTTCTGCAGTGTTCCCCACGGTTCCCCTTTTTTTCTAATCAGTTGCCCTTGCTCCTTTGGTTCCCCTCTGTTCTGCAGTGTTCCCCACGGTTCTTCACATTTTTTCCAATCTGTTCCCCTTCTCCCTTTTTTTCCCCTCTGTTCTGCAGTGTTCTCCACTGTTCCCCACTTTTTTCCAATCTATTCCCCCTGCTCCTTTGGTTCCACTCACTTCTGCAGTTTCCACACCGTTGCCCACTTTTTCCAATCTGTTCCCGGTGCTCTCTTTTTTTTCCTCACTCTTCTGCATTTTCCACACCGTTCCCCACTTTTTCCAATCTGTTACCCCTGCTCCCTTTGTTTCCTTACTCTTCTGCATTTTCCACACAGTTCCCCACTTTTTCCAATCCGTTCCCCCTGCTCTCTTGGTTCCCCTCTATTCTGCAGTGTTCCCCACGGTTCCCCACTTTTCCGAGTTCTTCCCTCTGCTCACTTTGGGTCCTCTCTGTTCTGCAGTGTTCCCCATGGTTCTCCACATTTTTTCCAATCTGTTCCCATGCTCCCTTTGTTTCCCCTCTGTTCTGCTGTGTTCCAGACAGTTCCCCAATTTTTTCCAATCTGTTCCCCCTGCTTTCTTTGATTCCCCTCTGTTCTGCAGTGTTCCACACTGTTCCCCACTTTTTCCAATCCGTTCACCCTGCTCCCGTTGTTTCTCCACTCTTCTGCATTTTCCACACCGTTCCCCACTTTTTCCAATCGGTTCCCCCTTCTCCTTGGGCTCCCCTCTGTTCTGCAGTTTTCCCCACAGTTTCCACTTTTTCCAATCTGTTCCCCCTGCTCCCGTTGGTTCCCCTCTATTCTGCAGTTTTCTATACAGTTCCCCACATTTTCCAATCTGTTCCTCCTGCTCCCTTTGGTTCCCCACTCTTCTGCATTTTTCCACACAGTTCCCCACTTTTTCCAATCCGTTCCACCTGCTCCCTTGGTTCCCCTCTGTTCTGCAGTGTTCCCCACGGTTACCCATTTTTTCAACTCCGTTCCCCCTGCTCCCTTTTTTTTCCTCACTCTTCTGCATTTTCCACACTGTTCCCCACTTTTTCCAATCTGTTTCCCCGTGCTCCCTTTGGTTCCCCACTGTTCTGCAGTGTTCGCCAACGGTTCCCCACTTTTTCCAACCTGTACCTCCTATTCCCTTTGGTTCCCCTCTGTCCTGCAGTGTTCCCCACGGTTCCACACTTTTTCCAATCTGTTCGCCGTGCTCTCTTTGGTTCCTCTCTGTCTTACAGTGTTCCCCACAGTTCCCCACTTTTCCAATCCGTTCCCCTTGCTCCCTTTAGTTCCCCTCTGTACTGCAGTGCTCCCCACGTTTCCCCACATTTTCCAATCCGTTCTCCCTGCTCCCTTTGTTTTCCCACTGTTCTGCATTTTTCCACACGGTTCCCCGATTTTTCCAATCTGTTCCCATGCTCCATTTGCTTCCCCACTGTTCTGCAGAACTCCCCCGATTCCCCACTTTTTCCAATCTGTTCCCCCTGCTCCGTTTGCTTCTCCTTTATTCTGCAGTGTTCCCCACGTTTCCCCACTTTTCCCAGCTGTTCCCTCTGCTCCCTTTGGTTCCGCAGTGTTCTGCAGTGTTCCCCACGGTTACCCACTTTTTCCAAACCGTTCGCCGTGCTCTCTTTGGTTCCTCTCTGTTTTACAGTGTTCCCCACAGTTCCCCACTTTTTCCAATCTGTTCCCCTGCTCCCTTTGGTTCCCCTCTGTCCTGCAGTGTTTCCCACGGTTACCCACTTTTTCCAATCCATTCCCCCTGCTACCTTTGGTTCCCCTCTGTCCTGCATTTTCCCCCACAGTTCCCCACTTTTCCAATCCGTTCCCCTTGCTCCCTTTAGTTCCCCTCTGTACTGCAGTGCTCCCCACGGTTCCCCACATTTTCCAATCCGTTCTCCCTGCTCCCTTTGGTTTCCCACTGTTCTGCATTTTTCCACACGGTTCCCCGATTTTTCCAATCTGTTCCCATGCTCCATTTGCTTCCCCTCTTTTCTGCAATATTCCCCACTGTTCCCCACTTTTTGCAATCTGTTCCCCCTGTTCCCTTTGGTTCCCCACTGTTCTGCAGTGTTCGCCAACGGTTCCCCACTTTTTCCAACGTGTACCTCCTATTTCCTTTGGTTCCCCTCTGTCCTGCAGTGTTCCCCACGGTTCCACACTTTTTCCAATCTGTTCGCCGTGCTCTCTTTGGTTCCTCTCTGTTTTACAGTGTTCCCCACAGTTCCCCACTTTTTCCAATCTGTTCCCCCTGCTCCCTTTGGTTCCCCTCCGTCCTGCACTGTCCTCCATGGTTTCCCAATTTTTCCAATCTCTTCCCCGTGCTCCTTTGGTTCCCCTCTGTTGTGCAGTGTTGCGAACGGTTCCCCACTTTTTCCAATCCGTTCACCCTGCTCCCGTTGTTTCTCCACTCTTCTGCATTTTCCACACCGTTCCCCACTTTTTCCAATCTGTTCCCCCTTCTCCTTGGGCTACCTTCTGTTCTGCAGTTTTCCCCACAGTTTCCACTTTTTCCAATCTGTTCCCCCTGCTCCCATTGGTTCCCCTCTATTCTGCAGTTTTCTATACAGTTCCCCACATTTCCAATCCGTTACCCCTGCTCCCTTTGGTTCCCCTCTGTTCTGCAGTGTTCTCCACGGTCCACGTCTTTTTCCAATCTGTTCCTCCTGCTCCCTTTGGTTCCCCACTGTTCTGCATTTTTCCACACAGTTCCCCACATTTCCAATCCATTCCACCTGCTCCCTTGGTTCCCCTCTGTTCTGCAGTGTTCCCCATGGTTCCCCAAATTTTCCAATATATACTCCCTGCTCCCTTTGTTTCCTCACTCTTCTGCACTTTTCCACACTGTTCCCCACTTTTTCCACTCTGTTTTCCCCGCTCCCTTGGTTTCCCCACTGTTCTGCAGTATTCCCCACTTCTCCACTATTTTCCAATTTGTTCGCCATGATCGCTTTGGTTCGTCTCTGTCTGCAGTGTTCTTCACAGTTCCCCACTTTATCCAATCCGTTCCCCCTGCTCCGTTTGGTTCCCCTCTGTTCTGCAGTGTTCCCCACGGTTTCCCATTTTTTCCACTCCGTTCCCCATGCTCCCTTTGGTTCCCCACTGTTCTGTACATTTCCACATAATCCCCCAATTTTTCCAATCTGTACCCCGTACTCCATTCGGTTCCCCTCTGTTCTGCAGTGTTACCCACGGTTCCCCTTTTTTTCTAATCAGTTGCCCTTGCTCCTTTCGTTCCCCTCTGTTCTGCAGTGTTCCCCACGGTTCTTCACATTTTTTTCAATCTGTTCCCCTTCTCCCTTTTTTTCCCCTCTGTTCTGCTGTGTTCCAGACAGTTCCCCAATTTTTTCCAATCTGTTCCCCCTGCTTCCTTTGATTCCCCTCTGTTCTGCAGTGTTCCACACTGTTCCCCACTTTTTCCAATCCGTTCACCCTGCTCCCGTTGTTTCTCCACTCTTCTGCATTTTCCACACCGTTCCCCACTTTTTCCAATCTGTTCCCCCTTCTCCTTGGGCTCCCCTCTGTTCTGCAGTTTTCCCCACAGTTTCCACTTTTTCCAATCTGTCCCTCCTGCACCCTATGGATCCCCACACTTTTGCATTTTTCCACACAGTTCCCCACTTTTTCCAATCCGTTCCACCTGCTCCCTTGGTTCCCCTCTGTTCAGCAGTGTTCCCCATGGTTCCCCAATTTTTCCAATGTATACCCCCTCCTCCCTTTATTTCCTCACTCTTCTGCATTTTTCACACTGCTCCCCACTTTTTCCACTCTGTTTTCCCCGCTCCCTTTGGTTCCCCACTGTTCTGCAGTATTCCCCACTTCTCCACTATTTTCGAATTTGTTCGCCGTGATTGCTTTGGTTCCTCTCTTTCTGCAGTGTTCTTCACAGTTCCCCACTTTATCCAATCCGTTCCCCCTGCTCCCTTTGGTTCCCCTCTGTTCTGCAGTGTTCCCCACTTCTCAACTTCTTTCCGATATGCTCGCCGTCCTCCATTTCGTTCCCCTCTGTTCTGCAGTGTTTCCCACGGTTCCCCACTTTTTCCAATCCGTTCCCGCTGCTCCCTTTGGTTCCCCACTGTTTTGCAGTGTTCGCCATGGTTCTGCACTTTTTACAATCTGTTCCCTTTGCTCCGTTTAGTTCCTCTCTATTCTGCAGTGTTCCCCAAGGTTGCACACTTTTTCGAATCTGTTCACCCTGCTCCCTTTGTTTCCCCTCTGTCCTGCAGTGTTCCCCACGTTTCCCCACTTTTTCCATCAGTTTGCCCTGCTCCCTTTGTTGCCCCTCTGTCCTGCAATGTTCTCCACGGTTCCCCACTTTTTCCAATCCATTCCCCCTGCTCCTTTTGGTTCCCCACTGTTCTGCAGAACTCCCCACGATTCCCCACTTTTTCCAATCTGTTCCCCCTGCTCCGTTTGGTTCTCCTTTATTCTGCAGTGTTCCCCACGGTTTCCCACTTTTCCGAGCTGTTCCCCCTGCTCCCTTTGGTTCCGCAGTGTTCTGCAGTGTTCCCCACGGTTGCCCACTTTTTCCAAACCGTTCCCCCTGCTCCCTTTGGTTCCCCTCTGTCCTGCAGTGTTCCCCTCGGTTACCCACTTTTTCCAATCCATTCACCCTGCTCCCTTTGGTTCCCCTCTGTCCTGCATTTTCCCCCATATTTCCCCACTTTTCCAATCTGTTCTCCCTGCTCCCTTTGTTTCCCCTCGGTCCTGCAGTGTTCCCCAAGGCTCCACACTTTTTCCAATCTGTTCGCCGTGCTCCCTTCGGTTCCCCTCTGTTCTACAGTGTTCCCCACTGTTCCCCACTTTTTCCAATCTGTTCCCCCTGCTGCCTTTGGTTCCCCTCCGTCCTGCACTGTCCTCCATGGTTTCCCAATTTTAACAATCTCTTCCCCGTGCTCCTTTGGTTCCCCTCTGTTGTGCAGTGTTCCGAACGGTTCCCCACGTTTTCCAATCCGTTCCCCCTGCTTCCTTTGATTCCCCTCTGTTCTGCAGTGTTCCACACTGTTCCCCACTTTTTCCAATCCGTTCACCCTGCTCCCGTAGTTTCTCCACTCTTCTGCATTTTCCACACCGTTCCCCACTTTTTCCAATCTGTTCCCCCTTCTCCTTGGGCTCCCCTCTGTTCTGCAGTTTTCCCCACAGTTTCCACTTTTTCCAATCTGTCCCTCCTGCACCCTTTGGATCCCCACTCTTTTGCATTTTTCCACACAGTTCCCCACTTTTTCCAATCCGTTCCACCTGCTCCCTTGGTTCCCCTCTGTTCAGCAGTGTTCCCCATGGTTCCCCAATTTTTCCAATGTATACCCCCTGCTCCCTTTATTTCCTCACTCTTCTGCATTTTTCCACACTGCTCCCCACTTTTTCCACTCTGTTTTCCCCGCTCCCTTTGGTTCCCCACTGTTCTGCAGTATTCCCCACTTCTCCACTATTTTCCAATCTGTTCGCCATGATCGCTTTGGTTCCTCTCTGTCTGCAGTGTTCTTCACAGTTCCCCACTTTATCCAATCCGTTCCCCCTGCTCCGTTTAGTTCCCCTCTGTTCTGCAGTGTTCCCCACGGTTCCCCATTTTTTCCACTCCGTTCCCCCTGCTCCCTTTGGTTCCCCACTGTTCTGTACATTTCCACAAAATCCCCCAATTTTTCCAATCTGTACCCCGTACTCCATTCGGTTCCCCTCTGTTCTGCAGTGTTCCCCACGGTTCCCCTCTTTTTCTAATAAGTTGCCCTTGCTCCTTTGGTTCCCCTCTGTTCTGCAGTGTTCCCCAGGGTTCCCCACTTTTTTCCAATCTGTTCCCCCTGCTCCTTTGGTTCCACTCACTTCTGCAGTTTCCACACCGTTGCCCACTTTTTCCAATCTGTTCCCCCTGCTCCCTTTTTTTTCCTCACTCTTCTGCATTTTCCACACCGTTCCCCACTTTTTCCAATCTGTTCCACCTGCTCCCTTTGTTTCCTCACTCTTCTGCATTTTCCACACTGTTCCCCACTTTTTCCAATCTGTTTCCCCTGCTCCCTTTGGTTCCCCACTGTTCAGCAGTGTTCCCCACTTCTCCACTATTTTCCAATTTGTTCGCCGTGCTCGCTTTGGTTGCCCTCTGTCCTGCAGTGTTCGCCATGGCTCCACACTTTTTACAATCTGTTCGCCGTGCTCTCTTTGGTTCCCCTCCGTTCTACAGTGTTCCCCACAGTTCCCCACTTTTTCCAATGTATATCCCCTGCTCCCTTTGTTTCCTCACTCTTCTGCATTTTCCACACTGTTCCCCACTTTTTCCAATCTTTTTCCCCCGCTCCCTTTGGTTCCCCTCTGTTCTGCAGTTTCCCCACGGTTCCCCACTTTTTCCAATCCGTTCCCGCTGCTCCCTTTGGTTCCCCACTGTTTTGCAGTGTTCGCCATGGTTCTGCACTTTTTACAATCTGTTCCCTTTGCTCCGTTTAGTTCCTCTCTATTCTGCAGTGTTCCCCAAGGTTGCACACTTTTTCGAATCTGTTCACCCTGCTCCCTTTGTTTCCCCTCTGTCCTGCAGTGTTCCCCACGTTTCCCCACTTTTACCATCAGTTTGCCCTGCTCCCTTTGTTGCCCCTCTGTCCTGCAATGTTCTCCACGGTTCCCCACTTTTTCCAATCCATTCCCCCTGCTCCTTTTTGTTCCCCACTGTTCTGCAGAACTCCCCACGATTCCCCACTTTTTCCAATCTGTTCCCCCTGCTCCGTTTGGTTCTCCTTTATTCTGCAGTGTTCCCCACGGTTTCCCACTTTTCCGAGCTGTTCCCCCTGCTCCCTTTGGTTCCGCAGTGTTCTGCAGTGTTCCCCACGGTTGCCCACTTTTTCCAAACCGTTCCCCCTGCTCCCTTTGGTTCCCCTCTGTCCTTCAGTGTTCCCCACGGTTACCCACTTTTTCCAATCCATTCACCCTGCTCCCTTTGGTTCCCCTCTGTCCTGCATTTTCCCCCATATTTCCCCACTTTTCCAATCTTTTCTCCCTGCTCCCTTTGTTTCCCCTCGGTCCTGCAGTGTTCCCCAAGGCTCCACACTTTTTCCAATCTGTTCGCCGTGCTCCCTTCGGTTCCCCTCTGTTCTACAGTGTTCCCCACTGTTCCCCACTTTTTCCAATCTGTTCCCCCTGCTCCCTTTGGTTCCCCTCCGTCCTGCACTGTCCTCCATGGTTTCCCAATTTTAACAATCTCTTCCCCGTGCTCCTTTGGTTCCCCTCTGTTGTGCAGTGTTCCGAACGGTTCCCCACGTTTTCCAATCCGTTCCCCCTGCTTCCTTTGATTCCCCTCTGGTCTGCAGTGTTCCACACTGTTCCCCACTTTTTCCAATCCGTTCACCCTACTCCCGTTGTTTCTCCACTCTTCTGCATTTTCCACACCGTTCCCCACTTTTTCCAATCTGTTCCCCCTTCTCCTTGGGCTCCCCTCTGTTCTGCAGTTTTCCCCACAGTTTCCACTTTTTCCAATCTGTCCCTCCTGCACCCTTTGGATCCCCACTCTTTTGCATTTTTCCACACAGTTCCCCACTTTTTCCAATCCGTTCCACCTGCTCCCTTGGTTCCCCTCTGTTCAGCAGTGTTCCCCATGGTTCCCCAATTTTTCCAATGTATACCCCCTGCTCCCTTTATTTCCTCACTCTTCTGCATTTTTCCACACTGCTCCCCACTTTTTCCACTCTGTTTTCCCCGCTCCCTTTGGTTCCCCACTGTTCTGCAGTATTCCCCACTTCTCCACTATTTTCCAATTGTTCGCCATGATCGCTTTGGTTCCTCTCTGTCTGCAGTGTTCTTCACAGTTCCCCACTTTATCCAATCCGTTGCCCCTGCTCCGTTTAGTTCCCCTCTGTTCTGCAGTGTTCCCCAAGGTTCCCCATTTTTTCCACTCCGTTTCCCCTGCTCCCTTTGGTTCCCCACTGTTCTGTACATTTCCACAAAATCCCCCGATTTTTCCAATCTGTTCCCATGCTCCATTTGCTTCCCCTCTTTTCTGCAATATTCCCCACTGTTCCCCACTTTTTGCAATCTGTTCCCCCTGCTCCCTTTGGTTCCCCACTGTTCTGCAGTGTTCGCCAACGGTTCCCCACTTTTTCCAACGTGTACCTCCTATTCCCTTTGGTTCCCCTCTGTCCTGCAGTGTTCCCCACGGTTCCACACTTTTTCCAATCTGTTCGCCGTGCTCTCTTTGGTTCCTCTCTGTTTTACAGTGTACCCCACAGTTCCCCACTTTTTCCAATCTGTTCCCCCTGCTCCCTTTGGTTCCCCTCCGTCCTGCACTGTCCTCCATGGTTTCCCAATTTTTCCAATCTCTTCCCCGTGCTCCTTTGGTTCCCCTCTGTTGTGCAGTGTTGCGAACGGTTCCCCACTTTTTCCAATCCGTTCACCCTGCTCCCGTTGTTTCTCCACTCTTCTGCATTTTCCACACCGTTCCCCACTTTTTCCAATCTGTTCCCCCTTCTCTTTGGGCTACCTTCTGTTCTGCAGTTTTCCCCACAGTTTCCACTTTTTCCAATCTGTTCCCCCTGCTCCCATTGGTTCCCCTCTATTCTGCAGTTTTCTATACAGTTCCCCACATTTCCAATCCGTTACCCCTGCTCCCTTTGGTTCCCCTCTGTTCTGCAGTGTTCTCCACGGTCCACGTCTTTTTCCAATCTGTTCCTCCTGCTCCCTTTGGTTCCCCACTGTTCTGCATTTTTCCACACAGTTCCCCACATTTCCAATCCATTCCACCTGCTCCCTTGGTTCCCCTCTGTTCTGCAGTGTTCCCCATGGTTCCCCAAATTTTCCAATATATACTCCCTGCTCCCTTTGTTTCCTCACTCTTCTGCACTTTTCCACACTGTTCCCCACTTTTTCCACTCTGTTTTCCCCGCTCCCTTGGTTTCCCCACTGTTCTGCAGTATTCCCCACTTCTCCACTATTTTCCAATTTGTTCGCCATGATCGCTTTGGTTCGTCTCTGTCTGCAGTGTTCTTCACAGTTCCCCACTTTATCCAATCAGTTCCCCCTGCTCCGTTTGGTTCCCCTCTGTTCTGCAGTGTTCCCCACGGTTTCCCATTTTTTCCACTCCGTTCCCCATGCTCCCTTTGGTTCCCCACTGTTCTGTACATTTCCACATAATCCCCCAATTTTTCCAATCTGTACCCCGTACTCCATTCGGTTCCCCTCTGTTCTGCAGTGTTACCCACGGTTCCCCTTTTTTTCTAATCAGTTGCCCTTGCTCCTTTCGTTCCCCTCTGTTCTGCAGTGTTCCCCACGGTTCTTCACATTTTTTTCAATCTGTTCCCCTTCTCCCTTTTTTTCCCCTCTGTTCTGCTGTGTTCCAGACAGTTCCCCAATTTTTTCCTATCTGTTCCCCCTGCTTCCTTTGATTCCCCTCTGTTCTGCAGTGTTCCACACTGTTCCCCACTTTTTCCAATCCGTTCACCCTGCTCCCGTTGTTTCTCCACTCTTCTGCATTTTCCACACCGTTCCCCACTTTTTCCAATCTGTTCCCCCTTCTCCTTGGGCTCCCCTCTGTTCTGCAGTTTTCCCCACAGTTTCCACTTTTTCCAATCTGTCCCTCCTGCACCCTTTGGATCCCCACTCTTTTGCATTTTTCCACACAGTTCCCCACTTTTTCCAATCCGTTCCACCTGCTCCCTTGGTTCCCCTCTGTTCAGCAGTGTTCCCCATGGTTCCCCAATTTTTCCAATGTATACCCCCTCCTCCCTTTATTTCCTCACTCTTCTGCATTTTTCACACTGCTCCCCACTTTTTCCACTCTGTTTTCCCCGCTCCCTTTGGTTCCCCACTGTTCTGCAGTATTCCCCACTTCTCCACTATTTTCGAATTTGTTCGCCGTGATTGCTTTGGTTCCTCTCTTTCTGCAGTGTTCTTCACAGTTCCCCACTTTATCCAATCCGTTCCCCCTGCTCCCTTTGGTTCCCCTCTGTTCTGCAGTGTTCCCCACTTCTCAACTTCTTTCCGATATGCTCGCCGTCCTCCATTTCGTTCCCCTCTGTTCTGCAGTGTTTCCCACGGTTCCCCACTTTTTCCAATCCGTTCCCGCTGCTCCCTTTGGTTCCCCACTGTTTTGCAGTGTTCGCCATGGTTCTGCACTTTTTACAATCTGTTCCCTTTGCTCCGTTTAGTTCCTCTCTATTCTGCAGTGTTCCCCAAGGTTGCACACTTTTTCGAATCTGTTCACCCTGCTCCCTTTGTTTCCCCTCTGTCCTGCAGTGTTCCCCACGTTTCCCCACTTTTTCCATCAGTTTGCCCTGCTCCCTTTGTTGCCCCTCTGTCCTGCAATGTTCTCCATGGTTCCCCACTTTTTCCAATCCATTCCCCCTGCTCCTTTTGGTTCCCCACTGTTCTGCAGAACTCCCCACGATTCCCCACTTTTTCCAATCTGTTCCCCCTGCTCCGTTTGGTTCTCCTTTATTCTGCAGTGTTCCCCACGGTTTCCCACTTTTCCGAGCTGTTCCCCCTGCTCCCTTTGGTTCCGCAGTGTTCTGCAGTGTTCCCCTCGGTTACCCACTTTTTCCAATCCATTCACCCTGCTCCCTTTGGTTCCCCTCTGTCCTGCATTTTCCCCCATATTTCCCCACTTTTCCAATCTGTTCTCCCTGCTCCCTTTGTTTCCCCTCGGTCCTGCAGTGTTCCCCAAGGCTCCACACTTTTTCCAATCTGTTCGCCGTGCTCCCTTCGGTTCCCCTCTGTTCTACAGTGTTCCCCACTGTTCCCCACTTTTTCCAATCTGTTCCCCCTGCTGCCTTTGGTTCCCCTCCGTCCTGCACTGTCCTCCATGGTTTCCCAATTTTAACAATCTCTTCCCCGTGCTCCTTTGGTTCCCCTCTGTTGTGCAGTGTTCCGAACGGTTCCCCACGTTTTCCAATCCGTTCCCCCTGCTTCCTTTGATTCCCCTCTGTTCTGCAGTGTTCCACACTGTTCCCCACTTTTTCCAATCCGTTCACCCTGCTCCCGTTGTTTCTCCACTCTTCTGCATTTTCCACACCGTTCCCCACTTTTTCCAATCTGTTCCCCCTTCTCCTTGGGCTCCCCTCTGTTCTGCAGTTTTCCCCACAGTTTCCACTTTTTCCAATCTGTCCCTCCTGCACCCTTTGGATCCCCACTCTTTTGCATTTTTCCACACAGTTCCCCACTTTTTCCAATCCGTTCCACCTGCTCCCTTGGTTCCCCTCTGTTCAGCAGTGTTCCCCATGGTTCCCCAATTTTTCCAATGTATACCCCCTGCTCCCTTTATTTCCTCACTCTTCTGCATTTTTCCACACTGCTCCCCACTTTTTCCACTCTGTTTTCCCCGCTCCCTTTGTTTCCCCACTGTTCTGCAGTATTCCCCACTTCTCCACTATTTTCCAATTGTTCGCCATGATCGCTTTGGTTCCTCTCTGTCTGCAGTGTTCTTCACAGTTCCCCACTTTATCCAATCCGTTGCCCCTGCTCCGTTTAGTTCCCCTCTGTTCTGCAGTGTTCCCCAAGGTTCCCCATTTTTTCCACTCCGTTTCCCCTGCTCCCTTTGGTTCCCCACTGTTCTGTACATTTCCACAAAATCCCCCAATTTTTCCAATCTGTACCCCGTACTCCATTCGGTTCCCCTCTGTTCTGCAGTGTTCCCCACGGTTCCCCTCTTTTTCTAATAAGTTGCCCTTCCTCCTTTGGTTCCCCTCTGTTCTGCAGTGTTCCCCAGGGTTCCCCACTTTTTTCCAATCTGTTCCCCCTGCTCCTTTGGTTCCACTCACTTCTGCAGTTTCCACACCGTTGCCCACTTTTTCCAATCTGTTCCCCCTGCTCCCTTTTTTTTCCTCACTCTTCTGCATTTTCCACACCGTTCCCCACTTTTTCCAATCTGTTCCACCTGCTCCCTTTGTTTCCTCACTCTTCTGCATTTTCCACACTGTTCCCCACTTTTTCCAATCTGTTTCCCCTGCTCCCTTTGGTTCCCCACTGTTCAGCAGTGTTCCCCACTTCTCCACTATTTTCCAATTTGTTCGCCGTACTCGCTTTGGTTCCCCTCTGTCCTGCAGTGTTCGCCATGGCTCTACACTTTTTACAATCTGTTCGCCGTGCTCTCTTTGGTTCCCCTCCGTTCTACAGTGTTCCCCACAGTTCCCCACTTTTTCCAATGTATATCCCCTGCTCCCTTTGTTTCCTCACTCTTCTGCATTTTCCACACTGTTCCCCACTTTTTCCAATCTTTTTCCCCCGCTCCCTTTGGTTCCCCTCTGTTCTGCAGTTTCCCCACGGTTCTCCACATTTTTTCCAATCTGTTCCCCCTGCTCCCTTTGGTTCCCCTCTTTTCTGCAGTGTTTCCCAGGATTCCCCACTTTTTCCAATCTGTTCTGCCTGCTCCCTTTAGTTCCCCTCTGTCCTGCAGTGTTCCAATCTGTTTCCCCCGCTCCCTTTGGTTCCCCACTGTTCTGCAGTATTCCCCACTTTTCCACTATTTTCGAATTTGTTCGCCATGATTGCTTTGGTTCCTCTCTTTCTGCAGTGTTCTTCACAGTTCCCCACTTTATCCAATCCGTTCCCCCTGCTCTCTTTGGTTCCCCTCTGTCCTGCAGTGTTCCCCACTTCTCAACTTTTTTCCGATATGCTCGCCGTGCTCCATTTCGTTCCCCTATGTTCTGCAGTGTTTCCCATGGTTCCCCACTTTTTCCAATCCGTTCCCGCTGCTCCCTTTGGTTCCCCACTGTTTTGCAGTTTTCGCCATGGTTCTGCACTTTTTCCAATCTGTTCCCTTTGCTCCATTTAGTTCCTCTCTATTCTGCAGTGTTCCCCAAGTTTGCACACTTTTTCGAATCTTTTCACCCTGCTCCCTTTGTTTCCCCTCTGTCCTGCAGTGTTCCCCACGTTTCCCCACTTTTTCCAATCAGTTTGCCCTGCTCCCTTTGGTTCCCCTCTGTCCTGCAATGTTCTCCACGGTTCCCCACTTTTTCCAATCCATTCCCCATGCTCCTTTTGGTTCCCCACTGTTCTGCAGAACTCCCCACGATTCCCCACTTTTTCCAATCTGTTCCCCCTGCTCCGTTTGGTTCTCCTTTATTCTGCAGTGTTCCCCACGGTTCCCCACTTCTCCGAGCTGTTCCCCCTGCTGCCTTTGGTTCCGCAGTGTTCTGCAGTGTTCCCCACGGTTACCCACTTTTTCCAAACCGTTCCCCCTGCTCCCTTTGGTTTCCCTCCGTCCTGCAGTGTTCCCCACGGTTACCCACTTTTTCCAATCCATTCCCCCTGCTCCCTTTGGTTCCCCTCTGTCCTGCATTTTCCCCCATATTTCCCGACTTTTCCAATCTGTTCTCCCTGCTCCCTTTGGTTCCCCTCTGTCCTGCAGTGTTCCCCACGGCTCCACACTTTTTCCAATCTGTTCGCCGTGCTCTCTTTGGTTCCCCTCTGTTCTACAGTGTTCCCCACTGTTCCCAACTTTTTCCAATCTGTTCCCCCTGCTCCCTTTGGTTCCCCTCCGTCCTGCACTGTCCTCCATGATTTCACAATTTTAACAATCTCTTCCCCGTGCTCCTTTGGTTCACCTCTGTTGTGCAGTGTTCCGAACGGTTCCCCACATTTTCCAATCCGTTCCCCCTGCTTCCTTTGATTCCCCTCTGTTCTGCAGTGTTCCAAACACTTCCCCACTTTTTCCAATCCGTTCACCCTGCTCCCGTTGTTTCTCCACTCTTCTGCATTTTTCCACACCGTTCCCCACTTTTTCCAATCTGTTCACCCTGCTCCCATTGTTTCCCCTCTGTTCGGCAGTGTTCCCCACAGTTCCCCACTTTTTCCAATCCGTTCCCCCTGTGCCTTTCTTTCCCCTCTGTCCTGCATTGTCCTTCGCGATTCCCCACTTTTTCCAATCCGTTCCACCTGCTCCCTTGGTTCCCCTCTGTTCTGCAGTGTTCCCCACGGTTCCGCAATTTGTTCCAATGTATACCCCCTGCTCCCTTTGTTTCCTCACTCTTCTGCATTTTTCCACACTGTTCCCCACTTTTTCCAATCTGTTTCCCCCGCTCCCTTTGGTTCCCCACTGTTCTGCAGTATTCCCCACTTTTCCACTATTTTCGAATTTGTTCGCCGTGATTGCTTTGGTTCCTCTCTTTCTGCAGTGTTCTTCACAGTTCCCCACTTTATCCAATCCGTTCCCCCTGCTCCCTTTGGTTTCCCTCTGTCCTGCAGTGTTCCCCACTTCTCAACTTCTTTCCGATATGCTCGCCGTGCTCCATTTCGTTCCCCTCTGTTCTGCAGTGTTTCCCACGGTTCCCCACTTTTTCCAATCCGTTCCCGCTGCTCCCTTTGGTTCCCCACTGTTTTGCAGTGTTCGCCATGGTTCTGCTCTTTTTCCAATCTATTCCCTTTGCTCCGTTTAGTTCCTCTCTATTCTGCAGTGTTCCCCAAGGTTGCACACTTTTTCGAATCTGTTCACCCTGCTCCCTTTGTATCCCCTCTGTCCTGCAGTGTTCCCCACATTTCCCCACTTTTTCCAATCAGTTTGCCCTGCTCCCTTTGTTTCCCCTCTGTCCTGCAATGTTCTCCACGGTTCCCCACTTTTTCCAATCCATTCCCCATGCTCCTTTTGGTTCCCCACTGTTCTGCAGAAATCCCCACGATTCCCCACTTTTTCCAATCTGTTCCCCCTGCTCCGTTTGGTTCTCCTTTATTCTGCAGTGTTCCCCACGGTTCCCCACTTGTCCGAGCTGTTCCCCCTGCTCCCTTTGGTTCCGCAGTGTTCTGCAGTGTTCCCCACGGTTACCCACTTTTTCCAATCCATTCCCCCTGCTCCCTTTGGTTCCCCTCTGTCCTGCATTTTCCCCCATATTTCCCGACTTTTCCAATCTGTTCTCCCTGCTCCCTTTGGTTCCCCTCTGTCCTGCAGTGTTCCCCACGGCTCCACACTTTTTCCAATCTGTTCGCCGTGCTCTCTTTGGTTACCCTCTGTTCTACAGTGTTCCCCACTGTTCCCCACTTTTTCCAATCTGTTCCTCCTGCTCCCTTTGGTTCCCCTCCGTCCTGCACTGTCCTCCATGGTTTCCCAATTTTAACAATCTCTTCCCCGTGCTCCTTTGGTTCCCCTCTGTTGTGCAGTGTTCCGAACGGTTCCCCACTTTTTCCAATCCGTTCCCCCTGCTCCCTTTGGTTCCACTCTATTGTGCAGTGCTCCCCACGATTCCCCACTTTTTCCAACCGGTACACCATGCTCCCTTTGGTTCCCCTCTATCCTGCAGTGTTCCCCACGGTTCTCCACATTTTTTCCAATCTGTTCCACCTGCTCCCTTTGGTTCTCCTCTGTTCTGCAGTGTTCCCTACGCTTCTCCACTTTTCCCAATCCGTTCCCCCTACTTCCTTTGGTTCACCTCTGTTCTGCTGTGTTCCCTACGGTTCTCCACTTTTTCCAGTCTGTTCCCCCTGCTCCCTTTGGTTCCCCTCTGTTCTGGAGTGTTCCCCACTCATCCCACTTTTTCCATTCCATTGCCCCTGCTCCCTTTGGTTCCCTTCTGTTCTGCAATGATCCCCATGGTTCCCCACGTTTTCCAACCCATTCCCCCGGCTCCCTTTGGTTCCCCTCTGTTCTGCATTGTTCCCGACTTTTCCCCACATTACCGAGCAGTTCCACCTGCTCCCTTTGTTTCCGCTCTGTTCTGCATTGTTCCCCACGGTTCTCCACATTTTTTCTAATCTGTTCCCATGCTCCCTTTGGTTCATCTCTGTTCTGCTGTTTCCCCATGGTTCTCCACATTTTTTCCAACCTGTACCCCCTGCTCCCTTTGGATCCCCTCTGTCCTGCATTTTTCCCCACGGTTCCCCACTTTTTCAAATCCGTTCACCTTGCTCCCTTTCGTTACCCTCTGTCCTGCACTTTTCCCCACGGTTCTCCACACTTTCCAACCTGTATCCCCTGCTCCCTTTGGTTCCCCTCTGTCCTGCAGTGTTCCCCACGGTTATTCACTTTTTCCAACCCGTTCCCCCGGCTCCCTTTGGTTCCCCTCTGTTCTGCAGAACTCCCCACGATTCCCCACTTTTTCCAATCAGTTTGCCCTGCTCCCTTTGGTTCCCCTCTGTCCTGCAATGTTCTCCACGGTTCCCCACTTTTTCCAATCCATTCCCCCTGCTCCTTTTGGTTCCCCACTGTTCTGCAGAACTCCCCACGATTCCCCACTTTTTCCAATCTGTTCCCCCTGCTCCGTTTGGTTCTCCTTTATTCTGCAGTGTTCCCCACGGTTCCCCACTTCTCCGAGCTGTTCCCCCTGCTGCCTTTGGTTCCGCAGTGTTCTGCAGTGTTCCCCACGGTTACCCACTTTTTCCAAACCGTTCCCCCTGCTCCCTTTGGTTTCCCTCCGTCCTGCAGTGTTCCCCACGGTTACCCACTTTTTCCAATGCATTCCCCCTGCTCCCTTTGGTTCCCCTCTGTCCTGCATTTTCCCCCATATTTCCCGACTTTTCCAATCTGTTCTCCCTGCTCCCTTTGGTTCCCCTCTGTCCTGCAGTGTTCCCCACGGCTCCACACATTTTCCAATCTGTTCGCCGTGCTCTCTTTGGTTCCCCTCTGTTCTACAGTGTTCCCCACTGTTCCCCACTTTTTCCAATCTGTTCCCCCTGCTCCCTTTGGTTCCCCTCCGTCCTGCACTGTCCTCCATGATTTCACAATTTTAACAATCTCTTCCCCGTGCTCCTTTGGTTCCCCTCTGTTGTGCAGTGTTCCGAACGGTTCCCCACATTTTCCAATCCGTTCCCCCTGCTTCCTTTGATTCCCCTCTGTTCTGCAGTGTTCCAAACACTTCCCCACTTTTTCCAATCCGTTCACCCTGCTCCCGTTGTTTCTCCACTCTTCTGCATTTTTCCACACCGTTCCCCACTTTTTCCAATCTGTTCACCCTGCTCCCATTGTTTCCCCTCTGTTCGGCAGTGTTCCCCACAGTTCCCCACTTTTTCCAATCCGTTCCCCCTGTGCCTTTCTTTCCCCTCTGTCCTGCATTGTCCTTCGCGATTCCCCACTTTTTCCAATCCGTTCCACCTGCTCCCTTGGTTCCCCTCTGTTCTGCAGTGTTCCCCACGGTTCCGCAATTTGTTCCAATGTATACCCCCTGCTCCCTTTGTTTCCTCACTCTTCTGCATTTTTCCACACTGTTCCCCACTTTTTCCAATCTGTTTCCCCCGCTCCCTTTGGTTCCCCACTGTTCTGCAGTATTCCCCACTTTTCCACTATTTTCGAATTTGTTCGCCGTGATTGCTTTGGTTCCTCTCTTTCTGCAGTGTTCTTCACAGTTCCCCACTTTATCCAATCCGTTCCCCCTGCTCCCTTTGGTTGCCCTCTGTCCTGCAGTGTTCCCCACTTCTCAACTTCTTTCCGATATGCTCGCCGTGCTCCATTTCGTTCCCCTCTTTTCTGCAGTGTTTCCCACGGTTCCCCACTTTTTCCAATCCTTTCCCGCTGCTCCCTTTGGTTCCCCACTGTTTTGCAGTGTTCGCCATGGTTCCGCTCTTTTTCCAATCTATTCCCTTTGCTCCGTTTAGTTCCTCTCTATTCTGCAGTGTTCCCCAAGGTTGCACACTTTTTCGAATCTGTTCACCCTGCTCCCTTTGTTTCCCCTCTGTCCTGCAGTGTTCCCCACATTTCCCCACTTTTTCCAATCAGTTTGCCCTGCTCCCTTTGTTTCCCCTCTGTCCTGCAATGTTCTCCACGGTTCCCCACTTTTTCCAATCCATTCCCCATGCTCCTTTTGGTTCCCCACTGTTCTGCAGAACTCCCCACGATTCCCCACTTTTTCCAATCTGTTCCCCCTGCTCCGTTTGGTTCTCCTTTATTCTGCAGTGTTCCCCACGGTTCCCCACTTTTCCAATCTGTTCCTCCTGCTCCCTTTCGTTCCCCTCCGTCCTGCACTGTCCTCCATGGTTTCCCAATTTTAACAATCTCTTCCCCGTGCTCCTTTGGTTCCCCTCTGTTGTGCAGTGTTCCGAACGGTTCCCCACTTTTTCCAATCCGTTCCCCCTGCTCCCTTTGGTTCCACTCTATTGTGCAGTGCTCCCCACGATTCCCCACTTTTTCCAACCGGTACACCATGCTCCCTTTGGTTCCCCTCTATCCTGCAGTGTTCCCCACGGTTCTCCACATTTTTTCCAATCTGTTCCACCTGCTCCCTTTGGTTCTCCTCTGTTCTGCAGTGTTCCCTACGCTTCTCCACTTTTCCCAATCCGTTCCCCCTACTTCCTTTGGTTCACCTCTGTTCTGCTGTGTTCCCTACGGTTCTCCACTTTTTCCAGTCTGTTCCCCCTGCTCCCTTTTGTTCCCCTCTGTTCTGGAGTGTTCCCCACTCATCCCACTTTTTCCATTCCATTGCCCCTGCTCCCTTTGGTTCCCTTCTGTTCTGCAATGATCCCCATGGTTCCCCACGTTTTCCAACCCATTCCCCCGGCTCCCTTTGGTTCCCCTCTGTTCTGCATTGTTCCCGACTTTTCCCCACATTACCGAGCAGTTCCACCTGCTCCCTTTGTTTCCGCTCTGTTCTGCATTGTTCCCCACGGTTCTCCACATTTTTTCTAATCTGTTCCCATGCTCCCTTTGGTTCATCTCTGTTCTGCTGTTTCCCCATGGTTCTCCACATTTTTTCCAACCTGTACCCCCTGCTCCCTTTGGATCCCCTCTGTCCTGCATTTTTCCCCACGGTTCCCCACTTTTTCAAATCCGTTCACCTTGCTCCCTTTCGTTACCCTCTGTCCTGCACTTTTCCCCACGGTTCTCCACACTTTCCAACCTGTATCCCCTGCTCCCTTTGGTTCCCCTCTGTCCTGCAGTGTTCCCCACGGTTATTCACTTTTTCCAACCCGTTCCCCCGGCTCCCTTTGGTTCCCCTCTGTTCTGCAGAACTCCCCACGATTCCCCACTTTTTCCAATCTGTTCCCCCTGCTCCGTTTGGTTCTCCTTTATTCTGCAGTGTTCCCCACGGTTTCCCACTTTTCCGAGCTGTTCCCCCTGCTCCCTTTGGTTCCGCAATGTTCTGCAGTGTTCCCCACGGTTGCCCACTTTTTCCAAACCGTTCCCCCTGCTCCCTTTGGTTCCCCTCTGTCCTGCAGTGTTCCCCACGGTTACCCACTTTTTCCAATCCATTCACCCTGCTCCCTTTGGTTCCCCTCTGTCCTGCATTTTCCCCCATATTTCCCCACTTTTCCAATCTGTTCTCCCTGCTCCCTTTGGTTCCCCTCTGTCCTGCAGTGTTCCCCACGGTTATTCACTTTTTCCAACCCGTTCCCCCGGCTCCCTTTGGTTCCCCTCTGTTCTGCAGAACTCCCCACGATTCCCCACTTTTTCCAATCAGTTTGCCCTGCTCCCTTTGGTTCCCCTCTGTCCTGCAATGTTCTCCACGGTTCCCCACTTTTTCCAATCCATTCCCCCTGCTCCTTTTGGTTCCCCACTGTTCTGCAGAACTCCCCACGATTCCCCACTTTTTCCAATCTGTTCCCCCTGCTCCGTTTGGTTCTCCTTTATTCTGCAGTGTTCCCCACGGTTCCCCACTTCTCCGAGCTGTTCCCCCTGCTGCCTTTGGTTCCGCAGTGTTCTGCAGTGTTCCCCACGGTTACCCACTTTTTCCAAACCGTTCCCCCTGCTCCCTTTGGTTTCCCTCCGTCCTGCAGTGTTCCCCACGGTTACCCACTTTTTCCAATGCATTCCCCCTGCTCCCTTTGGTTCCCCTCTGTCCTGCATTTTCCCCCATATTTCCCGACTTTTCCAATCTGTTCTCCCTGCTCCCTTTGGTTCCCCTCTGTCCTGCAGTGTTCCCCACGGCTCCACACTTTTTCCAATCTGTTCGCCGTGCTCTCTTTGGTTCCCCTCTGTTCTACAGTGTTCCCCACTGTTCCCCACTTTTTCCAATCTGTTCCCCCTGCTCCCTTTGGTTCCCCTCCGTCCTGCACTGTCCTCCATGATTTCACAATTTTAACAATCTCTTCCCCGTGCTCCTTTGGTTCCCCTCTGTTGTGCAGTGTTCCGAACGGTTCCCCACATTTTCCAATCCGTTCCCCCTGCTTCCTTTGATTCCCCTCTGTTCTGCAGTGTTCCAAACACTTCCCCACTTTTTCCAATCCGTTCACCCTGCTCCCGTTGTTTCTCCACTCTTCTGCATTTTTCCACACCGTTCCCCACTTTTTCCAATCTGTTCACCCTGCTCCCATTGTTTCCCCTCTGTTCGGCAGTGTTCCCCACAGTTCCCCACTTTTTCCAATCCGTTCCCCCTGTGCCTTTCTTTCCCCTCTGTCCTGCATTGTCCTTCGCGATTCCCCACTTTTTCCAATCCGTTCCACCTGCTCCCTTGGTTCCCCTCAGTTCTGCAGTGTTCCCCACGGTTCCGCAATTTGTTCCAATGTATACCCCCTGCTCCCTTTGTTTCCTCACTCTTCTGCATTTTTCCACACTGTTCCCCACTTTTTCCAATCTGTTTCCCCCGCTCCCTTTGGTTCCCCACTGTTCTGCAGTATTCCCCACTTTTCCACTATTTTCGAATTTGTTCGCCGTGATTGCTTTGGTTCCTCTCTTTCTGCAGTGTTCTTCACAGTTCCCCACTTTATCCAATCCGTTCCCCCTGCTCCCTTTGGTTGCCCTCTGTCCTGCAGTGTTCCCCACTTCTCAACTTCTTTCCGATATGCTCGCCGTGCTCCATTTCGTTCCCCTCTGTTCTGCAGTGTTTCCCACGGTTCCCCACTTTTTCCAATCCTTTCCCGCTGCTCCCTTTGGTTCCCCACTGTTTTGCAGTGTTCGCCATGGTTCCGCTCTTTTTCCAATCTATTCCCTTTGCTCCGTTTAGTTCCTCTCTATTCTGCAGTGTTCCCCAAGGTTGCACACTTTTTCGAATCTGTTCACCCTGCTCCCTTTGTTTCCCCTCTGTCCTGCAGTGTTCCCCACATTTCCCCACTTTTTCCAATCAGTTTGCCCTGCTCCCTTTGTTTCCCCTCTGTCCTGCAATGTTCTCCACGGTTCCCCACTTTTTCCAATCCATTCCCCATGCTCCTTTTGGTTCCCCACTGTTCTGCAGAACTCCCCACGATTCCCCACTTTTTCCAATCTGTTCCCCCTGCTCCGTTTGGTTCTCCTTTATTCTGCAGTGTTCCCCACGGTTCCCCACTTTTCCAATCTGTTCCTCCTGCTCCCTTTGGTTCCCCTCCGTCCTGCACTGTCCTCCATGGTTTCCCAATTTTAACAATCTCTTCCCCGTGCTCCTTTGGTTCCCCTCTGTTGTGCAGTGTTCCGAACGGTTCCCCACTTTTTCCAATCCGTTCCCCCTGCTCCCTTTGGTTCCACTCTATTGTGCAGTGCTCCCCACGATTCCCCACTTTTTCCAACCGGTACACCATGCTCCCTTTGGTTCCCCTCTATCCTGCAGTGTTCCCCACGGTTCTCCACATTTTTTCCAATCTGTTCCACCTGCTCCCTTTGGTTCTCCTCTGTTCTGCAGTGTTCCCTACGCTTCTCCACTTTTCCCAATCCGTTCCCCCTACTTCCTTTGGTTCACCTCTGTTCTGCTGTGTTCCCTACGGTTCTCCACTTTTTCCAGTCTGTTCCCCCTGCTCCCTTTGGTTCCCCTCTGTTCTGGAGTGTTCCCCACTCATCCCACTTTTTCCATTCCATTGCCCCTGCTCCCTTTGGTTCCCTTCTGTTCTGCAATGATCCCCATGGTTCCCCACGTTTTCCAACCCATTCCCCCGGCTCCCTTTGGTTCCCCTCTGTTCTGCATTGTTCCCGACTTTTCCCCACATTACCGAGCAGTTTCACCTGCTCCCTTTGTTTCCGCTCTGTTCTGCATTGTTCCCCACGGTTCTCCACATTTTTTCTAATCTGTTCCCATGCTCCCTTTGGTTCATCTCTGTTCTGCTGTTTCCCCATGGTTCTCCACATTTTTTCCAACCTGTACCCCCTGCTCCCTTTGGATCCCCTCTGTCCTGCATTTTTCCCCACGGTTCCCCACTTTTTCAAATCCGTTCACCTTGCTCCCTTTCGTTACCCTCTGTCCTGCACTTTTCCCCACGGTTCTCCACACTTTCCAACCTGTATCCCCTGCTCCCTTTGGTTCCCCTCTGTCCTGCAGTGTTCCCCACGGTTATTCACTTTTTCCAACCCGTTCCCCCGGCTCCTTTTGGTTCCCCACTGTTCTGCAGAACTCCCCACGATTCCCCACTTTTTCCAATCTGTTCACCCTGCTCCCTTTGTTTCCCCTCTGTCCTGCAGTGTTCCCCACGTTTCCCCACTTTTTCCATCAGTTTGCCCTGCTCCCTTTGTTGCCCCTCTGTCCTGCAATGTTCTCCACGGTTCCCCACTTTTTCCAATCCATTCCCCCTGCTCCTTTTGGTTCCCCACTGTTCTGCAGAACTCCCCACGATTCCCCACTTTTTCCAATCTGTTCCCCCTGCTCCGTTTGGTTCTCCTTTATTCTGCAGTGTTCCCCACGGTTTCCCACTTTTCCGAGCTGTTCCCCCTGCTCCCTTTGGTTCCGCAGTGTTCTGCAGTGTTCCCCACGGTTGCCCACTTTTTCCAAACCGTTCCCCCTGCTCCCTTTGGTTCCCCTCTGTCCTGCAGTGTTCCCCTCGGTTACCCACTTTTTCCAATCCATTCACCCTGCTCCCTTTGGTTCCCCTCTGTCCTGCATTTTCCCCCATATTTCCCCACTTTTCCAATCTGTTCTCCCTGCTCCCTTTGTTTCCCCTCGGTCCTGCAGTGTTCCCCAAGGCTCCACACTTTTTCCAATCTGTTCGCCGTGCTCCCTTCGGTTCCCCTCTGTTCTACAGTGTTCCCCACTGTTCCCCACTTTTTCCAATCTGTTCCCCCTGCTGCCTTTGGTTCCCCTCCGTCCTGCACTGTCCTCCATGGTTTCCCAATTTTAACAATCTCTTCCCCGTGCTCCTTTGGTTCCCCTCTGTTGTGCAGTGTTCCGAACGGTTCCCCACGTTTTCCAATCCGTTCCCCCTGCTTCCTTTGATTCCCCTCTGTTCTGCAGTGTTCCACACTGTTCCCCACTTTTTCCAATCCGTTCACCCTGCTCCCGTTGTTTCTCCACTCTTCTGCATTTTCCACACCGTTCCCCACTTTTTCCAATCTGTTCCCCCTTCTCCTTGGGCTCCCCTCTGTTCTGCAGTTTTCCCCAAATTTTCCACTTTTTCCAATCTGTCCCTCCTGCACCCTTTGGATCCCCACTCTTTTGCATTTTTCCACACAGTTCCCCACTTTTTCCAATCCGTTCCACCTGCTCCCTTGGTTCCCCTCTGTTCAGCAGTGTTCCCCATGGTTCCCCAATTTTTCCAATGTATACCCCCTGCTCCCTTTATTTCCTCACTCTTCTGCATTTTTCCACACTGCTCCCCACTTTTTCCACTCTGTTTTCCCCGCTCCCTTTGGTTCCCCACTGTTCTGCAGTATTCCCCACTTCTCCACTATTTTCCAATCTGTTCGCCATGATCGCTTTGGTTCCTCTCTGTCTGCAGTGTTCTTCACAGTTCCCCACTTTATCCAATCCGTTCCCCCTGCTCCGTTTAGTTCCCCTCTGTTCTGCAGTGTTCCCCACGGTTCCCCATTTTTTCCACTCCGTTCCCCCTGCTCCCTTTGGTTCCCCACTGTTCTGTACATTTCCACAAAATCCCCAATTTTTCCAATCTGTACCCCGTACTCCATTCGGTTCCCCTCTGTTCTGCAGTGTTCCCCACGGTTCCCCTCTTTTTCTAATAAGTTGCCCTTGCTCCTTTGGTTCCCCTCTGTTCTGCAGTGTTCCCCAGGGTTCCCCACTTTTTTCCAATCTGTTCCCCCTGCTCCTTTGGTTCCACTCACTTCTGCAGTTTCCACACCGTTGCCCACTTTTTCCAATCTGTTCCCCCTGCTCCCTTTTTTTTCCTCACTCTTCTGCATTTTCCACACCGTTCCCCACTTTTTCCAATCTGTTCCACCTGCTCCCTTTGTTTCCTCACTCTTCTGCATTTTCCACACTGTTCCCCACTTTTTCCAATCTGTTTCCCCTGCTCCCTTTGGTTCCCCACTGTTCAGCAATGTTCCCCACTTCTCCACTATTTTCCAATTTGTTCGCTGTGCTCGCTTTGGTTGCCCTCTGTCCTGCAGTGTTCGCCATGGCTCCACACTTTTTACAATCTGTTCGCCGTGCTCTCTTTGGTTCCCCTCCGTTCTACAGTGTTCCCCACAGTTCCCCACTTTTTCCAATGTATATCCCCTGCTCCCTTTGTTTCCTCACTCTTCTGCATTTTCCACACTGTTCCCCACTTTTTCCAATCTTTTTCCCCCGCTCCCTTTGGTTCCCCTCTGTTCTGCAGTTTCCCCACGGTTCCCCACTTTTTCCAATCCGTTCCCGCTGCTCCCTTTGGTTCCCCACTGTTTTGCAGTGTTCGCCATGGTTCTGCACTTTTTACAATCTGTTCCCTTTGCTCCGTTTAGTTCCTCTCTATTCTGCAGTGTTCCCCAAGGTTGCACACTTTTTCGAATCTGTTCACCCTGCTCCCTTTGTTTCCCCTCTGTCCTGCAGTGTTCCCCACGTTTCCCCACTTTTTCCATCAGTTTGCCCTGCTCCCTTTGTTGCCCCTCTGTCCTGCAATGTTCTCCACGGTTCCCCACTTTTTCCAATCCATTCCCCCTGCTCCTTTTTGTTCCCCACTGTTCTGCAGAACTCCCCACGATTCCCCACTTTTTCCAATCTGTTCCCCCTGCTCCGTTTGGTTCTCCTTTATTCTGCAGTGTTCCCCACGGTTTCCCACTTTTCCGAGCTGTTCCCCCTGCTCCCTTTGGTTCCGCAGTGTTCTGCAGTGTTCCCCACGGTTGCCCACTTTTTCCAAACCGTTCCCCCTGCTCCCTTTGGTTCCCCTCTGTCCTGCAGTGTTCCCCACGGTTACCCACTTTTTCCAATCCATTCACCCTGCTCCCTTTGGTTCCCCTCTGTCCTGCATTTTCCCCCATAATTCCCCACTTTTCCAATCTTTTCTCCCTGCTCCCTTTGTTTCCCCTCGGTCCTGCAGTGTTCCCCAAGGCTCCACACTTTTTCCAATCTGTTCGCCGTGCTCCCTTCGGTTCCCCTCTGTTCTACAGTGTTCCCCACTGTTCCCCACTTTTTCCAATCTGTTCCCCCTGCTCCCTTTGGTTCCCCTCCGTCCTGCACTGTCCTCCATGGTTTCCCAATTTTAACAATCTCTTCCCCGTGCTCCTTTGGTTCCCCTCTGTTGTGCAGTGTTCCGAACGGTTCCCCACGTTTTCCAATCCGTTCCCCCTGCTTCCTTTGATTCCCCTCTGTTCTGCAGTGTTCCACACTGTTCCCCACTTTTTCCAATCCGTTCACCCTACTCCCGTTGTTTCTCCACTCTTCTGCATTTTCCACACCGTTCCCCACTTTTTCCAATCTGTTCCCCCTTCTCCTTGGGCTCCCCTCTGTTCTGCAGTTTTCCCCACAGTTTCCACTTTTTCCAATCTGTCCCTCCTGCACCCTTTGGATCCCCACTCTTTTGCATTTTTCCACACAGTTCCCCACTTTTTCCAATCCGTTCCACCTGCTCCCTTGGTTCCCCTCTGTTCAGCAGTGTTCCCCATGGTTCCCCAATTTTTCCAATGTATACTCCCTGCTCCCTTTATTTCCTCACTCTTCTGCATTTTTCCACACTGCTCCCCACTTTTTCCACTCTGTTTTCCCCGCTCCCTTTGGTTCCCCACTGTTCTGCAGTATTCCCCACTTCTCCACTATTTTCCAATTTGTTCGCCATGATCGCTTTGGTTCCTCTCTGTCTGCAGTGTTCTTCACAGTTCCCCACTTTATCCAATCCGTTGCCCCTGCTCCGTTTAGTTCCCCTCTGTTCTGCAGTGTTCCCCACGGTTCCCCATTTTTTCCACTCCGTTCCCCCTGCTCCCTTTGGTTCCCCACTGTTCTGTACATTTCCACAAAATCCCCCAATTTTTCCAATCTGTACCCCGTACTCCATTCGGTTCCCCTCTGTTCTGCAGTGTTCCCCACGGTTCCCCTCTTTTTCTAATAAGTTGCCCTTGCTCCTTTGGTTCCCCTCTGTTCTGCAGTGTTCCCCAGGGTTCCCCACTTTTTTCCAATCTGTTCCCCCTGCTCCTTTGGTTCCACTCACTTCTGCAGTTTCCACACCGTTGCCCACTGTTTCCAATCTGTTCCCCCTGCTCCCTTTTTTTTCCTCACTCTTCTGCATTTTCCACACCGTTCCCCACTTTTTCCAATCTGTTCCACCTGCTCCCTTTGTTTCCTCACTCTTCTGCATTTTCCACACTGTTCCCCACTTTTTCCAATCTGTTTCCCCTGCTCCCTTTGGTTCCCCACTGTTCAGCAGTGTTCCCCACTTCTCCACTATTTTCCAGTTTGTTCGCCGTACTCGCTTTGGTTCCCCTCTGTCCTGCAGTGTTCGCCATGGCTCCACACTTTTTACAATCTGTTCGCCGTGCTCTCTTTGGTTCCCCTCCGTTCTACAGTGTTCCCCACAGTTCCCCACTTTTTCCAATGTATATCCCCTGCTCCCTTTGTTTCCTCACTCTTCTGCATTTTCCACACTGTTCCCCACTTTTTCCAATCTTTTTCCCCCGCTCCCTTTGGTTCCCCTCTGTTCTGCAGTTTCCCCACGGTTCTCCACATTTTTTCCAATCTGTTCCCCCTGCTCCCTTTGGTTCCCCTCTTTTCTGCAGTGTTTCCCAGGATTCCCCACTTTTTCCAATCTGTTCTGCCTGCTCCCTTTAGTTCCCCTCTGTCCTGCAGTGTTCCAATCTGTTTCCCCCGCTCCCTTTGGTTCCCCACTGTTCTGCAGTATTCCCCACTTTTCCACTATTTTCGAATTTGTTCGCCGTGATTGCTTTGGTTCCTCTCTTTCTGCAGTGTTCTTCACAGTTCCCCACTTTATCCAATCCATTCCCCCTGCTCTCTTTGGTTCCCCTCTGTCCTGCAGTGTTCCCCACTTCTCAACTTTTTTCCGATATGCTCGCCGTGCTCCATTTCGTTCCCCTCTGTTCTGCAGTGTTTCCCATGGTTCCCCACTTTTTCCAATCCGTTCCCGCTGCTCCCTTTGGTTCCCCACTGTTTTGCAGTTTTCGCCATGGTTCTGCACTTTTTCCAATCTGTTCCCTTTGCTCCATTTAGTTCCTCTCTATTCTGCAGTGTTCCCCAAGTTTGCACACTTTTTCGAATCTTTTCACCCTGCTCCCTTTGTTTCCCCTCTGTCCTCCAGTGTTCCCCACGTTTCCCCACTTTTTCCAATCAGTTTGCCCTGCTCCCTTTGGTTCCCCTCTGTCCTGCAATGTTCTCCACGGTTCCCCACTTTTTCCAATCCATTCCCCCTGCTCCTTTTGGTTCCCCACTGTTCTGCAGAACTCCCCACGATTCCCCACTTTTTCCAATCTGTTCCCCCTGCTCCGTTTGGTTCTCCTTTATTCTGCAGTGTTCCCCACGGTTCCCCACTTCTCCGAGCTGTTCCCCCTGCTGCCTTTGGTTCCGCAGTGTTCTGCAGTGTTCCCCACGGTTACCCACTTTTTCCAAACCGTTCCCCCTGCTCCCTTTGGTTTCCCTCCGTCCTGCAGTGTTCCCCACGGTTACCCACTTTTTCCAATCCATTCCCCCTGCTCCCTTTGGTTCCCCTCTGTCCTGCATTTTCCCCCATATTTCCCGACTTTTCCAATCTGTTCTCCCTGCTCCCTTTGGTTCCCCTCTGTCCTGCAGTGTTCCCCACGGCTCCACACTTTTTCCAATCTGTTCGCCGTGCTCTCTTTGGTTCCCCTCTGTTCTACAGTGTTCCCCACTGTTCCCCACTTTTTCCAATCTGTTCCCCCTGCTCCCTTTGGTTCCCCTCCGTCCTGCACTGTCCTCCATGATTTCACAATTTTAACAATCTCTTCCCCGTGCTCCTTTGGTTCCCCTCTGTTGTGCAGTGTTCCGAACGGTTCCCCACATTTTCCAATCCGTTCCCCCTGCTTCCTTTGATTCCCCTCTGTTCTGCAGTGTTCCAAACACTTCCCCACTTTTTCCAATCCGTTCACCCTGCTCCCGTTGTTTCTCCACTCTTCTGCATTTTTCCACACCGTTCCCCACTTTTTCCAATCTGTTCATCGTGCTCCCATTGTTTCCCCTCTGTTCGGCAGTGTTCCCCACAGTTCCCCACTTTTTCCAATCCGTTCCCCCTGTGCCTTTCTTTCCCCTCTGTCCTGCATTGTCCTTCGCGATTCCCCACTTTTTCCAATCCGTTCCACCTGCTCCCTTGGTTCCCCTCTGTTCTGCAGTGTTCCCCACGGTTCCGCAATTTGTTCCAATGTATACCCCCTGCTCCCTTTGTTTCCTCACTCTTCTGCATTTTTCCACACTGTTCCCCACTTTTTCCAATCTGTTTCCCCCGCTCCCTTTGGTTCCCCACTGTTCTGCAGTATTCCCCACTTTTCAACTATTTTCGAATTTGTTCGCCGTGATTGCTTTGGTTCCTCTCTTTCTGCAGTGTTCTTCACAGTTCCCCACTTTATCCAATCCGTTCCCCCTGCTCCCTTTGGTTGCCCTCTGTCCTGCAGTGTTCCCCACTTCTCAACTTCTTTCCGATATGCTCGCCGTGCTCCATTTCGTTCCCCTCTGTTCTGCAGTGTTTCCCACGGTTCCCCACTTTTTCCAATCCGTTCCCGCTGCTCCCTTTGGTTCCCCACTGTTTTGCAGTGTTCGCCATGGTTCTGCTCTTTTTCCAATCTATTCCCTTTGCTCCGTTTAGTTCCTCTCTATTCTGCAGTGTTCCCCAAGGTTGCACACTTTTTCGAATCTGTTCACCCTGCTCCCTTTGTTTCCCCTCTGTCCTGCAGTGTTCCCCACATTTCCCCACTTTTTCCAATCAGTTTGCCCTGCTCCCTTTGTTTCCCCTCTGTCCTGCAATGTTCTCCACGGTTCCCCACTTTTTCCAATCCATTCCCCATGCTCCTTTTGGTTCCCCACTGTTCTGCAGAACTCCCCACGATTCCCCACTTTTTCCAATCTGTTCCCCCTGCTCCGTTTGGTTCTCCTTTATTCTGCAGTGTTCCCCACGGTTCCCCACTTTTCCGAGCTGTTCCCCCTGCTCCCTTTGGTTCCGCAGTGTTCTGCAGTGTTCCCCACGGTTACCCACTTTTTCCAATCCATTCCCCCTGCTCCCTTTGGTTCCCCTCTGTCCTGCATTTTCCCCCATATTTCCCGACTTTTCCAATCTGTTCTCCCTGCTCCCTTTGGTTCCCCTCTGTCCTGCAGTGTTCCCCACGGCTCCACACTTTTTCCAATCTGTTCGCCGTGCTCTCTTTGGTTACCCTCTGTTCTACAGTGTTCCCCACTGTTCCCCACTTTTTCCAATCTGTTCCTCCTGCTCCCTTTGGTTCCCCTCCGTCCTGCACTGTCCTCCATGGTTTCCCAATTTTAACAATCTCTTCCCCGTGCTCCTTTGGTTCCCCTCTGTTGTGCAGTGTTCCGAACGGTTCCCCACTTTTTCCAATCCGTTCCCCCTGCTCCCTTTGGTTCCACTCTATTGTGCAGTGCTCCCCACGATTCCCCACTTTTTCCAACCGGTACACCATGCTCCCTTTGGTTCCCCTCTGTCCTGCAGTGTTCCCCACGGTTCTCCACATTTTTTCCAATCTGTTCCACCTGCTCCCTTTGGTTCTCCTCTGTTCTGCAGTGTTCCCTACGCTTCTCCACTTTTCCCAATCCGTTCCCCCTACTTCCTTTGGTTCACCTCTGTTCTGCTGTGTTCCCTACGGTTCTCCACTTTTTCCAGTCTGTTCCCCCTGCTCCCTTTGGTTCCCCTCTGTTCTGGAGTGTTCCCCACTCATCCCACTTTTTCCATTCCATTGCCCCTGCTCCCTTTGGTTCCCTTCTGTTCTGCAATGATCCCCATGGTTCCCCACGTTTTCCAACCCATTCCCCCGGCTCCCTTTGGTTCCCCTCTGTTCTGCATTGTTCCCGACTTTTCCCCACATTACCGAGCAGTTCCACCTGCTCCCTTTGTTTCCGCTCTGTTCTGCATTGTTCCCCACGGTTCTCCACATTTTTTCTAATCTGTTCCCATGCTCCCTTTGGTTCATCTCTGTTCTGCTGTTTCCCCATGGTTCTCCACATTTTTTCCAACCTGTACCCCCTGCTCCCTTTGGATCCCCTCTGTCCTGCATTTTTCCCCACGGTTCCCCACTTTTTCAAATCCGTTCACCTTGCTCCCTTTCGTTACCCTCTGTCCTGCACTTTTCCCCACGGTTCTCCACACTTTCCAACCTGTATCCCCTGCTCCCTTTGGTTCCCCTCTGTCCTGCAGTGTTCCCCACGGTTATTCACTTTTTCCAACCCGTTCCCCCGGCTCCCTTTGGTTCCCCTCTGTTCTGCATTGTTCCCCACGGTTCCCCACATTTCTGAGCAGTTCTCCCTGCTCCCTTTGGTTCCGCTTTGTTCTGCATTGTTTCCCACGGTTCTCCACATTTTTTCCAATCTGTTCCTATGCTCCCTTTGGTTCATCTCTGTTCTGCAGTTTCCCCATGGTTCTCCACATTTTTTCCAATCTGTTCCCCCTGCTCCCTTTGGTTCCACTCTGTTCTGGAGTGTTCCCCACGCTTCCCCACTTTTTCCAATCCATTTCCCCTGCTCCCTTTGGTTCCCCACTGTTCTGCAGTTTTCCCCAATTCTCCACTTTTTTCTAATCTGTTCCCCCTGCTCCTTTGGCTCCCCTCTGTTCTGCTGTTTTCCCCACGGTTCACCATATTTTTTCCAATCTGTTCCACCTGCTCCCTTTGGTTCTCCTCTGTTCTGCAGTGTTCCCTACGCTTCCCCACTTTTTCCAATCCGTTCCCCCTGCTCCCTTTGGTTCCTCTCTGTTCTGCAGTTTCCCCACGGTTCTCCACATTTTTTCCAATCTGTTCCCCCTGCTCCCTTTGGTTCCCCTCTGTTCTGCAGTGTTCCACACGCTTCCCAACTTTTTCCAATCCGTACCCCCTTCTCCCTTTGGCTCCCCTTTTTTCTGCAGTGTTCGCCACAGTTCCCCACTTTTTCCAATGGGTTCCCCCTGCTCCCTTTTGTTCCCCTCTGTTCTGCAGTTTTCCCCACATTTCCCCCTTTTTCCAATCCGCTCCCCCTGCTCCCTTTGATTCTCCTCTGTTCTGCAGTGTTCCCCATGGTTCCCCACTTTTTCGAATTCATTCCTCCTACTTCCTTTGGTTCACCTCTGTTCTGCAGTGTTCCCCATAGTTCTCCACCTTTTCCAATCCGTTCCCCCTGCTCACTTTGGTTCCCCACTCTTCTGCATTTTTCCACACGGTTCCCCACTTCTTCCAATCCGTTTCCCCTGCTCCCTTTGTTTACCCACTGTTCTGCATTTTTCCACTTCGTTCCCCACTTTTTCCAATCCGTTCCCCCTGCTCCCCATGTTTCCCCATTGTGCTGCAGTGTTCCCCACGGTTCTCCACTTTTTCCAATCCGATTCCCCTGCTCCATTTGGTTCCCCTCTGTCCTGCAGTGTTCTCCACGGTTCTCCTCTTTTTCCAATCCGTTACCCCTGCTCCCTTTGTTTCCCCTCTATTCTGCAATGATCCCCACGGATGCCCACGTTTTCCAACCCATTCCCCTGGCTCCCTTTGGTTCCCCTCTGTTCTGCATTGTTCCCCACGGGTCCCCACATTTCCGAGCTGTTCCCCCTGCACCCTTTGGTTCCCCTCTGTTCTGCATTGTTCCCCACATTTCCCCACATTACCGAGCTGTTCCACCTGCTCCCTTTGGTTCCCCTCTGTTCTGGAGTGTTCCCCATGCTTCCCACTTTTTCCAATCCATTTCCCCTGCTCCCTTTGGTTCCACTCTATTGTGCAGTGCTCCCCACGATTCCCCACTTTTTCCAACCGGTTCACCATGCTCCCTTTGGTTCCCCTCTGTCCTGCAGTGTTCCCCACGGTTCTCCACATTTTTTCCAATCTGTTCCACCTGCTCCCTTTGGTTCTCCTCTGTTCTGCAGTGTTCCCTACGCTTCCCCACTTTTCCCAATCCGTTCCCCCTACTTCCTTTGGTTCACCTCTGTTCTGCTGTGTTCCCTACGGTTCTCCACTTTTTCCAGTCTGTTCCCCCTGCTCCCTTTGGTTCCCCTCTGTTCTGGAGTGTTCCCCACTCTTCCCACTTTTTCCAATCCATTTCCCCTGCTCCCTTTGGTTCCCTTCTGTTCTGCAATGATCCCCATGGTTCCCCACGTTTTCCAACCCATTCCCCCGGCTCCCTTTGGTTCCCCTCTGTTCTGCATTGTTCCCGACGTTTCCCCACATTACCGAGCAGTTCCACCTGCTTCCTTTGTTTCCGCTCTGTTCTGCATTGTTCCCCACGGTTCTCCACATTTTTTCTAATCTGTTCCCATGCTCCCTTTGGTTCATCTCTGTTCTGCTGTTTCCCCATGGTTCTCCACATTTTTTCCAACCTGTACCCCCTGCTCCCTTTGGTTCCCCTCTCTCCTGCATTTTTCCCCACGGTTCCCCACTTTTTCAAATCCGTTCACCTTGCTCCCTTTCGTTACCCTCTGTCCTGCACATTTCCCCACGGTTCTCCACACTTTCCAACCTGTATCCCCTGCTCCCTTTGGTTCCCCTCTGTCCTGCAATGTTCCCCACGGTTATTCACTTTTTACAACCCGTTCCCCTGGCTCCCTTTGGTTCCCCTCTGTTCTGCATTGTTCCCCACGGTTCCCCACATTTATGAGCAGTTCCCCCTGCTCCCTTTGGTTCCGCTTTGTTCTGCATTGTTTCCCACGGTTCTCCACATTTTTTCTAATCTGTTCCTATGCTTCCTTTGGTTCATCTCTGTTCTGCAGTTTCCCCACGGTTCTCCACATTTTTTCCAATCTGTTCCCCCTGCTCCCTTTGGTTCCACTCTGTTCTGGAGTGTTCCCCACGCTTCCCCACTTTTTCCAATCCATTTCCCCTGCTCCTTTTGGTTCCCCACTGTTCTGCAGTTTTCCCCAATTCTCCACTTTTTTTCTAATCTGTTCCCCCTGCTCCTTTGGCTCTCCTCTGTTCTGCTGTTTTCCCCACGGTTCTCCATATTTTTTCCAATCTGTTCCACCTGCTCTCTTTGGTTCTCCTCTGTTCTGTAGTGTTCCCTACGCTTCCCCACTTTTTCCAATCCGTTCCCCCTGCTCCCTTTGGTTCCTCTCTGTTCTGCAGTTTTCCCACGGTTCTCCACATTTTTTCCAATCTGTTCCCATGCTCCCTTTGGTTCATCTCTGTTCTGCTGTTTCCCCATGGTTCTCCACATTTTTTCCAACCTGTACCCCCTGCTCCCTTTGGTTCCCCTCTGTCCTGCAGTGTTCCCCACGGTTCCCCACTTTTTCCAATCCGTTCCACCTGCTCCCTTTCGTTCCCCTCTGTCCTGCATTTTTCCCCACGGTTCCCCTCTTTTTTTAAATCCGTTCCCCCTGCTCCCTTTCGTTCCCCTCTGTCATGCATTGTTCCCCACGGTTCCCCACTTTACCAATCAATTCCCCCTGCTCCCTTTGGTTCCCCTCTGTTCTGCATTGTTCCCCACGGTTCCCCACTTTTTCTAATCCGTTCCCACTGCCCCCATTGGTTCCCCTCTGTTCTGCAGTGTTCCCCACAGTTCTCCACCATTTTCAATCCGTTCCCCCTGCTCCCTTTGGTTCCCCTCTGTTCTGCATTGTTCCCCACGGTTCCCCACTTTTTCTAATCCGTTCCCCCTGCTCCCTTTGGTTCCTCTCTGTTCTGCAGTTTCCCCACGGTTCTCCACATTTTTTCCAATCTGTTCCCCCTGCTCCCTTTGGTTCCCCTCTGTTCTGCTGTGTTCCCTACGGTTCTCCACTTTTTCCAGTCTGTTCCCCCTGCTCCCTTTGGTTCCCCTCTGTCCTGCAGTGTTCCCCACGGTTCCCCACTTTTTCCAATCCGTTCCACCTGCTCCCTTTCGTTCCCCTCTGTCCTGCATTTTTCCCCACTGTTCCCCTCTTTTTTTAAATCCGTTCCCCCTGCTCCCTTTCGTTCCCCTCTGTCATGCATTGTTCCTCACGGTTCCCCACTTTACCAATCAATTCCCCCTGCTCCCTTTGGTTCCCCTCTGTTCTGCATTGTTCCCCACGGTTCCCCACTTTTTCTAATCCGTTCCCACTGCCCCCATTGGTTCTCCTCTGTTCTGCAGTGTTCCCCACAGTTCTCCACCATTTTCAATCCGTTCCCCCTGCTCCCTTTGGTTCCCCTCTGTTCTGCATTGTTCCCCACGGTTCCCCACTTTTTCCAATCCGTTCCCCCTGCTCCCTTTGGTTCCTCTCTGTTCTGCAGTTTCCCCACGGTTCTCCACATTTTTTCCAATCTGTTCCCCCTGCTCCCTTTGGTTCCCCTCTGTTCTGCAGTGTTCCACACGCTTCCCAACTTTTTCCAATCCGTACCCCCTTCTCCCTTTGGCTCCCCTTTTTTCTGCAGTGTTCGCCACAGTTCCCCACTTTTTCCAATGGGTTCCCCCTGCTCCCTTTTGTTCCCCTCTGTTCTGCAGTTTTCCCCACATTTCCCCCTTTTTCCAATCCGCTCCCCCTGCTCCCTTTGATTCTCCTCTGTTCTGCAGTGTTCCCCATGGTTCCCCACTTTTTCGAATTCATTCCTTCTACTTCCTTTGGTTCACCTCTGTTCTGCAGTGTTCCCCATAGTTCTCCACCTTTTCCAATCCGTTCCCCCTGCTCACTTTGGTTCCCCACTCTTCTGCATTTTTCCACACGGTTCCCCACTTCTTCCAATCCGTTTCCCCTGCTCCCTTTGTTTACCCACTGTTCTGCATTTTTCCACTTCGTTCCCCACTTTTTCCAATCCGTTCCCCCTGCTCCCCATGTTTCCCCATTGTGCTGCAGTGTTCCCCACGGTTCTCCACTTTTTCCAATCCGATTCCCCTGCTCCATTTGGTTCCCCTCTGTCCTGCAGTGTTCTCCACGGTTCTCCTCTTTTTCCAATCCGTTACCCCTGCTCCCTTTGTTTCCCCTCTATTCTGCAATGATCCCCACGGATGCCCACGTTTTCCAACCCATTCCCCTGGCTCCCTTTGGTTCCCCTCTGTTCTGCATTGTTCCCCACGGGTCCCCACATTTCCGAGCTGTTCCCCCTGCACCCTTTGGTTCCCCTCTGTTCTGCATTGTTCCCCACATTTCCCCACGTTACCGAGCTGTTCCACCTGCTCCCTTTGGTTCCGCTCTGTTCTGCATTGTTCCGCACGTTTTTCCACATTTTTTCTAATCTGTTCCCATGCTCTCTTTGGTTCACCTCTGTTCTGCAGTTTCCCCATGGTTCTCCAGATTTTTTCCAATCTCTTCACCCTGCGCCCTTTGGTTCGCCTCTGTTCTGCAGTGTTTCCCACGATTCCACACATTTTTTCCAACCTGTACCCCCTGCTCCCTTTGGTTCCCCTCTGTCCTGCAGTGTTCCCCACGGTTCCCCACTTTTTCCAATCCGTTCCATCTGCTCCCTTTCGTTCCCCTCTGTCCTGCATTTTTCCCCACGGTTCCCCTCTTTTTTTAAATCCGTTCCCCCTGCTCCCTTTCGTTCCCCTCTGTCATGCATTGTTCCCCACGGTTCCCCACTTTACCAATCAATTCCCCCTGCTCCCTTTGGTTCCCCTCTGTTCTGCATTGTTCCCCACGGTTCCCCACTTTTTCTAATCCGTTCCCACTGCCCCCATTGGTTCCCCTCTGTTCTGCAGTGTTCCCCACAGTTCTCCACCATTTTCAATCCGTTCCCCCTGCTCCCTTTGGTTCCTCTCTATATGCAGTGTTCCCCACGATTCTCCACTTTTTTTCCATTCTGTACCCCCTGCTCCCTATGGCTCCCCTTTGCCCTGCAGTGTTCCCCATGGTTCCCCACGTTTTCCAATCCGTTACCCCTACTTCCTTTGGTTCACCTCTGTTCTGCTGTGTTCCCTACGGTTCTCCACTTTTTCCAGTCTGTTCCCCCTGCTCCCTTTGGTTCCCCTCTGTTCTGGAGTGTTCCCCATGCTTCCCACTTTTTCCAATCCATTTCCCCTGCTCCCTTTGGTTCCACTCTATTGTGCAGTGCTCCCCACGATTCCCCACTTTTTCCAACCGGTACACCATGCTCCCTTTGGTTCCCCTCTGTCCTGCAGTGTTCCCCACGGTTCTCCACATTTTTTCCAATCTGTTCCACCTGCTCCCTTTGGTTCTCCTCTGTTCTGCAGTGTTCCCTACGCTTCCCCACTTTTTCCAATCCGTTCCCCCTACTTCCTTTGGTTCACCTCTGTTCTGCTGTGTTCCCTACGGTTCTCCACTTTTTCCAGTCTGTTCCCCCTGCTCCCTTTGGTTCCCCTCTGTTCTGGAGTGTTCCCCACTCTTCCCACTTTTTCCAATCCATTTCCCCTGCTCCCTTTGGTTCCCTTCTGTTCTGCAATGATCCCCATGGTTCCCCACGTTTTCCAACCCATTCCCCCGGCTCCCTTTGGTTCCCCTCTGTTCTGCATTGTTCCCGACGTTTCCCCACATTACCGAGCAGTTCCACCTGCTCCCTTTGTTTCCGCTCTGTTCTGCATTGTTCCCCACGGTTCTCCACATTTTTTCTAATCTGTTCCCATGCTCCCTTTGGTTCATCTCTGTTCTGCTGTTTCCCCATGGTTCTCCACATTTTTTCCAACCTGTACCCCCTGCTCCCTTTGGTTCCCCTCTCTCCTGCATTTTTCCCCACGGTTCCCCACTTTTTCAAATCCGTTCACCTTGCTCCCTTTCGTTACCCTCTGTCCTGCACATTTCCCCACGGTTCTCCACACTTTCCAACCTGTATCCCCTGCTCCCTTTGGTTCCCCTCTGTCCTGCAATGTTCCCCACGGTTATTCACTTTTTCCAACCCGTTCCCCTGGCTCCCTTTGGTTCCCCTCTGTTCTGCATTGTTCCCCACGGTTCCCCACATTTCTGAGCAGTTCCCCCTGCTCCCTTTGGTTCCGCTTTGTTCTGCATTGTTTCCCACGGTTCACATTTTTTCTAATCTGTTCCTATGCTTCCTTTGGTTCATCTCTGTTCTGCAGTTTCCCCACGGTTCTCCACATTTTTTCCAATCTGTTCCCCCTGCTCCCTTTGGTTCCACTCTGTTCTGGAGTGTTCCCCACGCTTCCCCACTTTTTCCAATCCATTTCCCCTGCTCCCTTTGGTTCCCCACTGTTCTGCAGTTTTCCCCAATTCTCCACTTTTTTTCTAATCTGTTCCCCCTGCTCCTTTGGCTCTCCTCTGTTCTGCTGTTTTCCCCATGGTTCTCCATATTTTTTCCAATCTGTTCCACCTGCTCTCTTGGGTTCTCCTCTGTTCTGTAGTGTTCCCTACGCTTCCCCACTTTTTCCAATCCGTTCCACCTGCTCCCTTTGGTTCCTCTCTGTTCTGCAGTTTTCCCACGGTTCTCCACATTTTTTCCAATCTGTTCCCATGCTCCCTTTGGTTCATCTCTGTTCTGCTGTTTCCCCATGGTTCTCCACATTTTTTCCAACCTGTACCCCCTGCTCCCTTTGGTTCCCCTCTGTCCTGCATTTTTCCCCACGGTTCCCCACTTTTTCAAATCCGTTCACCTTGCTCCCTTTCGTTACCCTCTGTCCTGCACTTTTCCCCACGGTTCTCCACACTTTCCAACCTGTATCCCCTGCTCCCTTTGGTTCCCCTCTGTCCTGCAGTGTTCCCCACGGTTATTCACTTTTTCCAACCCGTTCCCCCGGCTCCCTTTGGTTCCCCTCTGTTCTGCATTGTTCCCCACGGTTCCCCACATTTCTGAGCAGTTCTCCCTGCTCCCTTTGGTTCCGCTTTGTTCTGCATTGTTTCCCACGGTTCTCCACATTTTTTCCAATCTGTTCCTATGCTCCCTTTGGTTCATCTCTGTTCTGCAGTTTCCCCATGGTTCTCCACATTTTTTCCAATCTGTTCCCCCTGCTCCCTTTGGTTCCACTCTGTTCTGGAGTGTTCCCCACGCTTCCCCACTTTTTCCAATCCATTTCCCCTGCTCCCTTTGGTTCCCCACTGTTCTGCAGTTTTCCCCAATTCTCCACTTTTTTCTAATCTGTTCCCCCTGCTCCTTTGGCTCCCCTCTGTTCTGCTGTTTTCCCCACGGTTCACCATATTTTTTCCAATCTGTTCCACCTGCTCCCTTTGGTTCTCCTCTGTTCTGCAGTGTTCCCTACGCTTCCCCACTTTTTCCAATCCGTTCCCCCTGCTCCCTTTGGTTCCTCTCTGTTCTGCAGTTTCCCCACGGTTCTCCACATTTTTTCCAATCTGTTCCCCCTGCTCCCTTTGGTTCCCCTCTGTTCTGCAGTGTTCCACACGCTTCCCAACTTTTTCCAATCCGTACCCCCTTCTCCCTTTGGCTCCCCTTTTTTCTGCAGTGTTCGCCACAGTTCCCCACTTTTTCCAATGGGTTCCCCTTGCTCCCTTTTGTTCCCCTCTGTTCTGCAGTTTTCCCCACATTTCCCCCTTTTTCCAATCCGCTCCCCCTGCTCCCTTTGATTCTCCTCTGTTCTGCAGTGTTCCCCATGGTTCCCCACTTTTTCGAATTTATTCCTCCTACTTCCTTTGGTTCACCTCTGTTCTGCAGTGTTCCCCATAGTTCTCCACCTTTTCCAATCCGTTCCCACTGCTCACTTTGGTTCCCCACTCTTCTGCATTTTTCCACACGGTTCCCCACTTCTTCCAATCCGTTTCCCCTGCTCCCTTTGTTTACCCACTGTTCTGCATTTTTCCACTTCGTTCCCCACTTTTTCCAATCCGTTCCCCCTGCTCCCCATGTTTCCCCATTGTGCTGCAGTGTTCCCCACGGTTCTCCACTTTTTCCAATCCGATTCCCTTGCTCCATTTGGTTCCCCTCTGTCCTGCAGTGTTCTCCACGGTTCTCCTCTTTTTCCAATCCGTTACCCCTGCTCCCTTTGTTTCCCCTCTATTCTGCAATGATCCCCACGGATGCCCACGTTTTCCAACCCATTCCCCTGGCTCCCTTTGGTTCCCCTCTGTTCTGCATTGTTCCCCACGGGTCCCCACATTTCCGAGCTGTTCCCCCTGCACCCTTTGGTTCCCCTCTGTTCTGCATTGTTCCCCACATTTCCCCACATTACCGAGCTGTTCCACCTGCTCCCTTTGGTTCCGCTCTGTTCTGCATTGTTCCCCACGGTTCCCCACATTTCTGAGCAGTTCCCCCTGCTCCCTTTGGTTCCGCTTTGTTCTGCATTGTTTCCCACGGTTCACATTTTTTCTAATCTGTTCCTATGCTTCCTTTGGTTCATCTCTGTTCTGCAGTTTCCCCACGGTTCTCCACATTTTTTCCAATCTGTTCCCCCTGCTCCCTTTGGTTCCACTCTGTTCTGGAGTGTTCCCCACGCTTCCCCACTTTTTCCAATCCATTTCCCCTGCTCCCTTTGGTTCCCCACTGTTCTGCAGTTTTCCCCAATTCTCCACTTTTTTTCTAATCTGTTCCCCCTGCTCCTTTGGCTCTCCTCTGTTCTGCTGTTTTCCCCATGGTTCTCCATATTTTTTCCAATCTGTTCCACCTGCTCTCTTGGGTTCTCCTCTGTTCTGTAGTGTTCCCTACGCTTCCCCACTTTTTCCAATCCGTTCCACCTGCTCCCTTTGGTTCCTCTCTGTTCTGCAGTTTTCCCACGGTTCTCCACATTTTTTCCAATCTGTTCCCATGCTCCCTTTGGTTCATCTCTGTTCTGCTGTTTCCCCATGGTTCTCCACATTTTTTCCAACCTGTACCCCCTGCTCCCTTTGGTTCCCCTCTGTCCTGCATTTTTCCCCACGGTTCCCCACTTTTTCAAATCCGTTCACCTTGCTCCCTTTCGTTACCCTCTGTCCTGCACTTTTCCCCACGGTTCTCCACACTTTCCAACCTGTATCCCCTGCTCCCTTTGGTTCCCCTCTGTCCTGCAGTGTTCCCCACGGTTATTCACTTTTTCCAACCCGTTCCCCCGGCTCCCTTTGGTTCCCCTCTGTTCTGCATTGTTCCCCACGGTTCCCCACATTTCTGAGCAGTTCTCCCTGCTCCCTTTGGTTCCGCTTTGTTCTGCATTGTTTCCCACGGTTCTCCACATTTTTTCCAATCTGTTCCTATGCTCCCTTTGGTTCATCTCTGTTCTGCAGTTTCCCCATGGTTCTCCACATTTTTTCCAATCTGTTCCCCCTGCTCCCTTTGGTTCCACTCTGTTCTGGAGTGTTCCCCACGCTTCCCCACTTTTTCCAATCCATTTCCCCTGCTCCCTTTGGTTCCCCACTGTTCTGCAGTTTTCCCCAATTCTCCACTTTTTTCTAATCTGTTCCCCTTGCTCCTTTGGCTCCCCTCTGTTCTGCTGTTTTCCCCACGGTTCACCATATTTTTTCCAATCTGTTCCACCTGCTCCCTTTGGTTCTCCTCTGTTCTGCAGTGTTCCCTACGCTTCCCCACTTTTTCCAATCCGTTCCCCCTGCTCCCTTTGGTTCCTCTCTGTTCTGCAGTTTCCCCACGGTTCTCCACATTTTTTCCAATCTGTTCCCCCTGCTCCCTTTGGTTCCCCTCTGTTCTGCAGTGTTCCACACGCTTCCCAACTTTTTCCAATCCGTACCCCCTTCTCCCTTTGGCTCCCCTTTTTTCTGCAGTGTTCGCCACAGTTCCCCACTTTTTCCAATGGGTTCCCCTTGCTCCCTTTTGTTCCCCTCTGTTCTGCAGTTTTCCCCACATTTCCCCCTTTTTCCAATCCGCTCCCCCTGCTCCCTTTGATTCTCCTCTGTTCTGCAGTGTTCCCCATGGTTCCCCACTTTTTCGAATTTATTCCTCCTACTTCCTTTGGTTCACCTCTGTTCTGCAGTGTTCCCCATAGTTCTCCACCTTTTCCAATCCGTTCCCACTGCTCACTTTGGTTCCCCACTCTTCTGCATTTTTCCACACGGTTCCCCACTTCTTCCAATCCGTTTCCCCTGCTCCCTTTGTTTACCCACTGTTCTGCATTTTTCCACTTCGTTCCCCACTTTTTCCAATCCGTTCCCCCTGCTCCCCATGTTTCCCCATTGTGCTGCAGTGTTCCCCACGGTTCTCCACTTTTTCCAATCCGATTCCCTTGCTCCATTTGGTTCCCCTCTGTCCTGCAGTGTTCTCCACGGTTCTCCTCTTTTTCCAATCCGTTACCCCTGCTCCCTTTGTTTCCCCTCTATTCTGCAATGATCCCCACGGATGCCCACGTTTTCCAACCCATTCCCCTGGCTCCCTTTGGTTCCCCTCTGTTCTGCATTGTTCCCCACGGGTCCCCACATTTCCGAGCTGTTCCCCCTGCACCCTTTGGTTCCCCTCTGTTCTGCATTGTTCCCCACATTTCCCCACATTACCGAGCTGTTCCACCTGCTCCCTTTGGTTCCGCTCTGTTCTGCATTGTTCCCCACGGTTCCCCACATTTCTGAGCAGTTCCCCCTGCTCCCTTTGGTTCCGCTTTGTTCTGCATTGTTTCCCACGGTTCACATTTTTTCTAATCTGTTCCTATGCTTCCTTTGGTTCATCTCTGTTCTGCAGTTTCCCCACGGTTCTCCACATTTTTTCCAATCTGTTCCCCCTGCTCCCTTTGGTTCCACTCTGTTCTGGAGTGTTCCCCACGCTTCCCCACTTTTTCCAATCCATTTCCCCTGCTCCCTTTGGTTCCCCACTGTTCTGCAGTTTTCCCCAATTCTCCACTTTTTTTCTAATCTGTTCCCCCTGCTCCTTTGGCTCTCCTCTGTTCTGCTGTTTTCCCCATGGTTCTCCATATTTTTTCCAATCTGTTCCACCTGCTCTCTTGGGTTCTCCTCTGTTCTGTAGTGTTCCCTACGCTTCCCCACTTTTTCCAATCCGTTCCACCTGCTCCCTTTGGTTCCTCTCTGTTCTGCAGTTTTCCCACGGTTCTCCACATTTTTTCCAATCTGTTCCCATGCTCCCTTTGGTTCATCTCTGTTCTGCTGTTTCCCCATGGTTCTCCACATTTTTTCCAACCTGTACCCCCTGCTCCCTTTGGTTCCCCTCTGTCCTGCATTTTTCCCCACGGTTCCCCACTTTTTCAAATCCGTTCACCTTGCTCCCTTTCGTTACCCTCTGTCCTGCACTTTTCCCCACGGTTCTCCACACTTTCCAACCTGTATCCCCTGCTCCCTTTGGTTCCCCTCTGTCCTGCAGTGTTCCCCACGGTTATTCACTTTTTCCAACCCGTTCCCCCGGCTCCCTTTGGTTCCCCTCTGTTCTGCATTGTTCCCCACGGTTCCCCACATTTCTGAGCAGTTCTCCCTGCTCCCTTTGGTTCCGCTTTGTTCTGCATTGTTTCCCACGGTTCTCCACATTTTTTCCAATCTGTTCCTATGCTCCCTTTGGTTCATCTCTGTTCTGCAGTTTCCCCATGGTTCTCCACATTTTTTCCAATCTGTTCCCCCTGCTCCCTTTGGTTCCACTCTGTTCTGGAGTGTTCCCCACGCTTCCCCACTTTTTCCAATCCATTTCCCCTGCTCCCTTTGGTTCCCCACTGTTCTGCAGTTTTCCCCAATTCTCCACTTTTTTCTAATCTGTTCCCCCTGCTCCTTTGGCTCCCCTCTGTTCTGCTGTTTTCCCCACGGTTCACCATATTTTTTCCAATCTGTTCCACCTGCTCCCTTTGGTTCTCCTCTGTTCTGCAGTGTTCCCTACGCTTCCCCACTTTTTCCAATCCGTTCCCCCTGCTCCCTTTGGTTCCTCTCTGTTCTGCAGTTTCCCCACGGTTCTCCACATTTTTTCCAATCTGTTCCCCCTGCTCCCTTTGGTTCCCCTCTGTTCTGCAGTGTTCCACACGCTTCCCAACTTTTTCCAATCCGTACCCCCTTCTCCCTTTGGCTCCCCTTTTTTCTGCAGTGTTCGCCACAGTTCCCCACTTTTTCCAATGGGTTCCCCTTGCTCCCTTTTGTTCCCCTCTGTTCTGCAGTTTTCCCCACATTTCCCCCTTTTTCCAATCCGCTCCCCCTGCTCCCTTTGATTCTCCTCTGTTCTGCAGTGTTCCCCATGGTTCCCCACTTTTTCGAATTCATTCCTCCTACTTCCTTTGGTTCACCTCTGTTCTGCAGTGTTCCCCATAGTTCTCCACCTTTTCCAATCCGTTCCCACTGCTCACTTTGGTTCCCCACTCTTCTGCATTTTTCCCCACGGTTCTCCACTTTTTCCAATCCGATTCCCTTGCTCCATTTGGTTCCCCTCTGTCCTGCAGTGTTCTCCACGGTTCTCCTCTTTTTCCAATCCGTTACCCCTGCTCCCTTTGTTTCCCCTCTATTCTGCAATGATCCCCACGGATGCCCACGTTTTCCAACCCATTCCCCTGGCTCCCTTTGGTTCCCCTCTGTTCTGCATTGTTCCCCACGGGTCCCCACATTTCCGAGCTGTTCCCCCTGCACCCTTTGGTTCCCCTCTGTTCTGCATTGTTCCCCACATTTCCCCACATTACCGAGCTGTTCCACCTGCTCCCTTTGGTTCCGCTCTGTTCTGCATTGTTCCGCACGTTTTTCCACATTTTTTCTAATCTGTTCCCATGCTCTCTTTGGTTCACCTCTGTTCTGCAGTTTCCCCATGGTTCTCCAGATTTTTTCCAATCTCTTCCCCCTGCGCCCTTTGGTTCGCCTCTGTTCTGCAGTGTTTCCCACGATTCCACACATTTTTTCCAACCTGTACCCCCTGCTCCCTTTGGTTCCCCTCTGTCCTGCAGTGTTCCCCACGGTTCCCCACTTTTTCCAATCCGTTCCACCTGCTCCCTTTCGTTCCCCTCTGTCCTGCATTTTTCCCCACGGTTCCCCTCTTTTTTTAAATCCGTTCCCCCTGCTCCCTTTCGTTCCCCTCTGTCATGCATTGTTCCCCACGGTTCCCCACTTTACCAATCAATTCCCCCTGCTCCCTTTGGTTCCCCTCTGTTCTGCATTGTTCCCCACGGTTCCCCACTTTTTCTAATCCGTTCCCACTGCCCCCATTGGTTCCCCTCTGTTCTGCAGTGTTCCCCACAGTTCTCCACCATTTTCAATCCGTTCCCCCTGCTCCCTTTGGTTCCTCTCTATATGCAGTGTTCCCCACGATTCTCCACTTTTTTTCCATTCTGTACCCCCTGCTCCCTATGGCTCCCCTTTGCCCTGCAGTGTTCCCCATGGTTCCCCACTTTTTCCAATCCGTTACCCCTACTTCCTTTGGTTCACCTCTGTTCTGCTGTGTTCCCTACGGTTCTCCACTTTTTCCAGTCTGTTCCCCCTGCTCCCTTTGGTTCCCCTCTGTTCTGGAGTGTTCCCCATGCTTCCCACTTTTTCCAATCCATTTCCCCTGCTCCCTTTGGTTCCACTCTATTGTGCAGTGCTCCCCACGATTCCCCACTTTTTCCAACCGGTACACCATGCTCCCTTTGGTTCCCCTCTGTCCTGCAGTGTTCCCCACGGTTCTCCACATTTTTTCCAATCTGTTCCACCTGCTCCCTTTGGTTCTCCTCTGTTCTGCAGTGTTCCCTACGCTTCCCCACTTTTTCCAATCCGTTCCCCCTACTTCCTTTGGTTCACCTCTGTTCTGCTGTGTTCCCTACGGTTCTCCACTTTTTCCAGTCTGTTCCCCCTGCTCCCTTTGGTTCCCCTCTGTTCTGGAGTGTTCCCCACCCTTCCCACTTTTTCCAATCCATTTCCCCTGCTCCCTTTGGTTCCCTTCTGTTCTGCAATGATCCCCATGGTTCCCCACGTTTTCCAACCCATTCCCCCGGCTCCCTTTGGTTCCCCTCTCTTCTGCATTGTTCCCGACGTTTCCCCACATTACCGAGCAGTTCCACCTGCTCCCTTTGTTTCCGCTCTGTTCTGCATTGTTCCCCACGGTTCTCCACATTTTTTCTAATCTGTTCCCATGCTCCCTTTGGTTCATCTCTGTTCTGCTGTTTTCCCATGGTTCTCCACATTTTTTCCAACCTGTACCCCCTGCTCCCTTTGGTGTCCCTCTCTCCTGCATTTTTCCCCACGGTTCCCCACTTTTTCAAATCCGTTCACCTTGCTCCCTTTCGTTACCCTCTGTCCTGCACATTTCCCCACGGTTCTCCACACTTTCCAACCTGTATCCCCTGCTCCCTTTGGTTCCCCTCTGTCCTGCAATGTTCCCCACGGTTATTCACTTTTTCCAACCCGTTCCCCTGGCTCCCTTTGGTTCCCCTCTGTTCTGCATTGTTCCCCACGGTTCCCCACATTTCTGAGCAGTTCCCCCTGCTCCCTTTGGTTCCGCTTTGTTCTGCATTGTTTCCCACGGTTCTCCACATTTTTTCTAATCTGTTCCTATGCTTCCTTTGGTTCATCTCTGTTCTGCAGTTTCCCCACGGTTCTCCACATTTTTTCCAATCTGTTCCCCCTGCTCCCTTTGGTTCCACTCTGTTCTGGAGTGTTCCCCACGCTTCCCCACTTTTTCCAATCCATTTCCCCTGCTCCCTTTGGTTCCCCACTGTTCTGCAGTTTTCCCCAATTCTCCACTTTTTTTCTAATCTGTTCCCCCTGCTCCTTTGGCTCTCCTCTGTTCTGCTGTTTTCCCCACGGTTCTCCATATTTTTTCCAATCTGTTCCCCCTGCTCCGTTTGGTTCTCCTTTATTCTGCAGTGTTCCCCACGGTTCCCCACTTTTCCGAGCTGTTCCCCCTGCTCCCTTTGGTTCCGCAGTGTTCTGCAGTGTTCCCCACGGTTACCCACTTTTTCCAATCCATTCCCCCTGCTCCCTTTGATTCCCCTCTGTCCTGCATTTTCCCCCATATTTCCCGACTTTTCCAATCTGTTCTCCCTGCTCCCTTTGGTTCCCCTCTGTCCTGCAGTGTTCCCCACGGCTCCACACTTTTTCCAATCTGTTCGCCGTGCTCTCTTTGGTTACTCTCTGTTCTACAGTGTTCCCCACTGTTCCCCACTTTTTCCAATCTGTGCCTCCTGCTCCCTTTGGTTCCCCTCCGTCCTGCACTGTCCTCCATAGTTTCCCAATTTTAACAATCTCTTCCCCGTGCTCCTTTGGTTCCCCTCTGTTGTGCAGTGTTCCGAACGGTTCCCCACTTTTTCCAATCCGTTCCCCCTGCTTCCTTTGATTCCCCTCTGTTCTGCAGTGTTCCACACTGTTCCCCACTTTTTCCAATCCGTTCACCCTGCTCCCATTGTTTGTCCACACTTCTGCATTTTCCACACCGTTCCCCACTTTTTCCAATCTGTTCCCCCTTCTCCTTGGGCTCCCATCTGTTCTGCAGTTTTCCCCACAGTTTCCACTTTTTCCAATCTGTTCCTCCTGCTCCCTTTGGTTCCCTACTCTTCTGCATTTTTCCACACAGTTCCCCACTTTTTCCAATCCGTTCCACCTGCTCCCTTGGTTCCCCTCTGTTCAGCAGTGTTCCCCATGGTTCCCCAATTTTTCCAATGTATACACCCTGCTCCCTTTATTTCCTCACTCTTCTGGATTTTTCCACACTGTTCCCCACTTTTTCCACTCTGTTTTCCCGCTCCGTTTGGTTCCCCACTGTTCTGCAGTATTCCCCACTTCTACACTATTTTCCAATTTGTTCGCCATGATCGCTTTGGTTCCTCTCTGTCTGCAGTGTTCTTCACAGTTCCCCACTTTATCCAATCCGTTCCCCCTGCTCCCTTTGTTTCCCCTCTGTCCTGCAATGATCTCCACGGTTCCCTACTTTTTCCAATCCATTCCCCCTACTCCTTTTGGTTCCCCACTGTTCTGCAGAACTCCCCACGATTCCCCACTTTTTCGACTCTGTTCCCCCTGCTCCGTTTGGTTCTCCTTTATTCTGCAGTGTTCCCCACGGTTCCCCAATTATCCGAGCTGTTCCCCCTGCTCCCTTTCGTTCCGCAGTGTTCTGCAGTGTTCCCCACGGTTACCCACTTTTTCCAAACCGTTCCCCCTGCTCCCTTTGGTTCCCCTCTGTCCTGCATTGTCCTTCGCGATTCCCCACTTTTTCCAATCCGTTCCACCTGCTCCATTGGTTCCCCTCTGTTCTGCAGTGTTCCCCACGGTTCCGCAATTTTTCCAATGTATACCCCCTGCTCCCTTTGTTTCTTCACTCTTCTGCATTTTTCCACACTGTTCCCCACTTTTTCCAATTTGTTTTCCCCGCTCCCTTTGGTTCCCCACTGTTCTGCAGTATTCCCCACTTTTCCACTATTTTCGAATTTGTTCGCCGTGTTCGCTTTGGTTCCTCTCTTTCTGCAGTGTTCTTCTCAGTTCCCCACTTTATCCAATCCTTTCCCGCTGCTCCCTTTGGTTCCCCACTGTTTTGCAGTGTTCGCCATGGTTCTGCCCTTTTTCCAATCTGTTCCCTTTGCTCCGTTTAGTTCCTCTCTATTCTGCAGTGTTCCCCAAGGTTGCACACTTTTTCGAATCTTTTCACCCTGCTCCCTTTGTTTCCCCTCTGTCCTGCAGTGTTCCCCACGTTTCCCCACTTTTTCCTATCAGTTTGCCCTGCTCCCTTTGGTTCCCCTCTGTCCTGCAGTGTTCTCCACGGTTCCCCACTTTTTCCAATCCATTCCCCCTGCTCCTTATGGTTCCCCACTGTTCTGCAGTGTTCCCCACGGTTCCCCACTTTTCCGAGCTGTTCCCCCTGCTCCCTTTGGTTCCGCAGTGTTCTGCAGTTTTCCCCACGGTTACCCACTTTTTCCAAACCGTTCCCCCTGCTCCCTTTGGTTCCCCTCTGTCCTGCAGTGTTTCCCACGGTTACCCACTTTTTCCAATCTGTTCCCCCTGCTCCCTTTTTTTTCCTCACTCTTCTGCATTTTCCACACCGTTCCCCACTTTTTCCAATCTGTTCCCCCTGCTCCCTTTGTTTCCTCTCTCTTCTGCATTTGCCACACTGCTCCCCACTTTTTCCAATCTGTTTTCCCCGCTCCCTTTGGTTCCCCACTGTTCTGCAGTGTTCCCCACTTCTCCACTATTTTCCAATTTGTTCGCCGTGCTCGCTTTGGTTCCCCACTGTTCTGCAGTGTTCTTCACTTTTCCACTATTTTCGAATTTGTTCGCCGTGATCGCTTTGGTTCCTCTCTTTCTGCAGTGTTCTTCACAGTTCCCCACTTTATCCAATCCGTTCCCCCTGCTCCCTTTGGTTCCCCTCTGTCCTGCAGTGTTCCCCACTTCTCAACTTCTTTCCGATATGCTCGCCGTGCACCATTTCGTTCCCCTCTGTTCTGCAGTGTTTCCCACGGTTCCCCACTTTTTCCAATCCATTCCCGCTTCTCCCTTTGTTTTCCCACTGTTTTGCAGTGTTCGCCATGGTTCTGCACTTTTTCCAATCTGTTCCCCATGCTTCGTTTAGTTCCCCTCTATTCTGCAGTGTTTCCCAAGGTTGCACACTTTTTCCAATCCATTCCCCCTGCTCCCTTTGGTTCCCCTCTGTCCTGCAGTGTTCCCCACGGTTACCCACTTTTTCCAATCCATTCCCCCTGCTCCCTTTGGTTCCCCTCTGTCCTGCAGTGTTCCCCACGGTTACCCACTTTTTCCAATCCATTCCCCCTGCTCCCTTTGGTTCCCCTCTGTCCTGCACTTTCCCCCATATTTGACCACTTTTCCAATCTGTTTTCCCTGCTCCCTTTGGTTCCCCTCTATACTGCAGTGCTCCCCACGGTTCCCCACATTTTCCAATCCGTTCTCCCTGCTCCCTTTGTTTCCCACTGTTCTGCATTTTTCCACACGGTTCCCAGATTTTTCCAATCTGTTCCCATGCTCCATTTGCTTCCCCTCTTTTCTGCAATATTCCCCACTGTTCCCCACTTTTTGCAATCTGTTCGCCCTGCTCCCTTTGGTTCCCAACTGTTCTGCAGTGTTCGCCAACGGTTCCCCACTTTATCCAACCTGTACCTCCTATTCCCTTTGGTTCCCCTCTGTCCTGCAGTGTTCCCCACGGTTCCACACTTTTTCCAATCTGTTCGCCGTGCTCTCTTTGGTTCCTCTCTGTTTTACACTGTTCCCCACAGTTCCCCACTTTTTTCCAATCCGTTCCCCCTGCTTCCTTTGATTCCCCTCTGTTCTGCAGTGTTCCACACTGTTCCCCACTTTTTCCAATCCGTTCACCCTGCTCCCGTTGTTTCTCCACTCTTCTGCATTTTCCACACCGTTCCCCAATTTTTCCAATCTGTTCCCCCTTCTCCTTGGGCTCCCCTCTGTTCTGCAGTTTTCCCAACAGTTTCCACTTTTTCCAATCTGTTCCCCCTGCTCCCATTGGTTCCCCTCTATTCTGCAGTTTTCTATACAGTTCCCCACATTTTCCAATCCGTTACCCCTGGTCCCTTGGTTCCCCTCTGTTCTGCAGTGTTCTCCACGGTCCACGACTTTTTCCATTCTGTTCCTCCTTCTCCCTTTGGTTCCCCACTGTTCTGCATTTTTCCACACAGTTCCCCACTTTTTCCAATCCGTTCCACCTGCTCCCTTGGTGCCCCTCTGTTCAGCAGTGTTCCCCATGGTTCCCCAATTTTTCCAATGTATACCCCCTGCTCCCTTTGTTTCCTCACTCTTCTGCATTTTTCCACACTGTTCCCCACTTTTTCCACTCTGTTTTCCCCGCTCCCTTTGGTTCCCCACTGTTCTGCAGTATTCCCCACTTCTCCACTATTTTCCAATTTGTTCGCCATGATCGCTTTGGTTCCTCTCTGTCTGCAGTGTTCTTCACAGTTCCCCACTTTATCCAATCCGTTCCCCCTGCTCCCTTTGTTTCCCCTCTGTCCTGCAATGTTCTCCACGGTTCCCTACTTTTTCCAATCCATTCCCCCTGCTCCGTTTGGTTCCCCACTGTTCTGCAGAACTCCCCACGATTCCCCACTTTTTCGACTCTGTTCCCCCTGCTCCGTTTGGTTCTCCTTTATTCTGCAGTGTTCCCCACGGTTCCCCAATTTTCCGAGCTGTTCCCCCTGCTCCCTTTGGTTCCGCAGTGTTCTGCAGTTTTCCCCACGGTTACCCACTTTTTCCAAACCGTTCCCCCTGCTCCCTTTGGTTCCCCTCTGTCCTGCAGTGTTTCCCATGGTTACCCACTTTTTCCAATTTGTTCCCCCGCTCCTTTTTTTTCCTCACTCTTCTGCATTTTCCACACCGTTCCCCACTTTTTCCAATCTGTTCCCCCTGCTCCCTTTGTTTCCTCACTCTTCTGCATTTGCCACACTGCTCCCCACTTTTTCCAATCTGTTTTCCCCGCTCCCTTTGGTTCCCCACTGTTCTGCAGTGTTCCCCACTTCTCCACTATTTTCCAATTTGTTCGCCGTGCTCGCTTTGGTTCCTCTCTGTCTGCAGTGTTCTTCACAGTTCCCCACTTTTTCCAATCCGTTCCCCCTGCTTTCTCGGTTCCCCTCTATTCTGCAGTGTTCCCCACGGTTCCCCACTTTTCCGAGTTCTTCCCTCTGCTCCCTTTGAGTCCTCTCTGTTCTGCAGTGTTCCCCATGGTTCTCCACATTCTTTCCAATCTGTTCCCATGCTCCATTTTTTTCCCCTCTTTTCTGCTGTGTTCCAGACAGTTCCCCAATTTTTTCAAATCTGTTCCCCCTGCGCCTTTGGTTCTGCCATGTTCCAAACACTTCCAAACTTTTTCCAATCCTTTCACCCTGCTCCCGTTGTTTCTCCACTCTTCTGCATTTTTCCACACCGTTCCCCACTTTTTCCAATCTGTTCACCCTGCTCCCATTGGTTCCCCTCTGTTCTGCAGTGTTCCCCACAGTTCCCCACTTTTTCCAATCCGTTCCCCCTGTGCCCTTTCTTTCCCCTCTGTCCTGCATTGTCCTTTGCCAATCCCCACTTTTTCCAATGCGTTCCACCTGCTCCCTTGGTTCCCCTCTGTACTGCAGTGTTCCCCACGGTTCCGCAATTTTTCCAATGTATACCCACTGCTCCCTTTGTTTCCTCACTCTTCTGCATTTTTCCACACTGTTCCCAACTTTTTTCCAATCTGTTCCCCCCGCTCCCTTTGGTTCCCCACTGTTCTGCAGTATTCCCCACTTTTCCACTATTTTCGAATTTGTTCGCCGTGATCGCTTTGGTTCCTCTCTTTCTGCAGTGTTCTTCACAGTTCCCCACTTTATCCAATCCGTTCCCCCTGCTCCCTTTGGTTCCCCTCTGTCCTGCAGTGTTCCCCACTTCTCAACTTCTTTCCGATATGCTCGCCGTGCACCATTTCGTTCCCCTCTGTTCTGCAGTGTTTCCCACGGTTCCCCACTTTTTCCAATCCGTTCCCGCTTCTCCCTTTGGTTCCCCACTGTTTTGCAGTGTTCGCCATGGTTCTGCACTTTTTCCAATCTGTTCCCCATGCTCCGTTTAGTTCCCCTCTATTCTGCAGTGTTTCCCAAGGTTGCACACTTTTTCGAATCTGTTCACCCTGCTCCCTTTGTTTCCCCTCTGTCCTGCAGTGTTCCCCACGTTTCCCCACTGTTTCCAATCAGTTCGCCCTGCTCCCTTTGTTTCCCCTCTGTCCTGCAATGTTCTCCACGGTTCCCCACTTTTTCCAATCCATTCCCCCTGCTCCTTTTGGTTCCCCACTGTTCTGCAGAACTCCCCACGTTTCCCCACTGTTTCCAATCAGTTAGCCCTGCTCCCTTTGTTTCCCCTCTGTCCTGCAATGTTCTCCACGGTTCCCCATTTTTTCCAATCCATTCCCCCTGCTCCCTTTGGTTCCCCTCTGTCCTGCAGTGTTCCCCACGGTTACCCACTTTTTCCAATCCATTCCCCCTGCTCCCTTTGGTTCCCCTCTGTCCTGCACTTTCCCCCATATTTCCCCACTTTTCCAATCTGTTCTCCCTGCTCCCTTTGGTTCCCCTCTATGCTGCAGTGCTCCCCACGGTTCCCCACATTTTCCAATCCGTTCTCCCTGCTCCCTTTGTTTCCCACTGTTCTGCATTTTTCCACACGGTTCCCAGATTTTCCCAATCTGTTCCCATGCTCCATTTGCTTCCCCTCTTTTCTGCAATATTCCCCACTGTTCCCCACTTTTTGCAATCTGTTCCCCCTGCTCCCTTTGGTTCCCCACTGTTCTGCAGTGTTCGCCAACGGTTCCCCACTTTTTCCAACCTGTAGCTCCTATTCCCTTTGGTTCCCCTCTGTCCTGCAGTGTTCCCCACGGTTCCACATTTTTCCAATCTGTTCGCCGTTCTCTCTTTGGTTCCTCTCTGTTTTACAGTGTTACCCACAGTTCCCCACTTTTTTCCAATCCGTTCACCCTGCTCCCGTTGTTTCTCCACTCTTCTGCATTTTCCACACCGTTCCCCAAATTTCCCAATCTGTTCCCCCTTCTCCTTGGGCTCCCGTCTGTTATGCAGTTTTCCCCACAGTTTCCACTTTTTCCAATCTGTTCCCCCTGCTCCCGTTGGTTCCCCTCTATTCTGATGTTTTCTATACAGTTCCCCACATTTTCCAATCCGTTACCCCTGGTCCCTTTGGTTCCCCTCTGTTCTGCAGTGTTCTCCACGGTCCACGACTTTTTCCATTCTGTTCCTCCTTCTCCCTTTGGTTCCCCACTGTTCTGTATTTTTCCACACAGTTCCCCACTTTTTCCAATCCGTTCCACCTGCTCCCTTGGTGCCCCTCTGTTCTGCAGTGTTCCCCATGGTTCCCCAATTTTTCCAATGTATACCCCCTGCTCCCTTTGTTTCCTCACTCTTCTGCATTTTTCCACACTGTTCCCCACTTTTTCCACTCTGTTTTCCCCGCTCCCTTTGGTTCCCCACTGTTCTGCAGTATTCCCCACTTCTCCACTATTTTCCAATTTGTTCGCCATGATCGCTTTGGTTCCTCTCTGTCTGCAGTGTTCTTCACAGTTCCCCACTTTTTCCAATCCGTTCCCCCTGCTCTCTTGGTTCCCCTCTATTCGGCAGTGTTCCCCACGGTTCCCCACTTTTCCGAGTTCTTCCCTCTGCTCCCTTTGGGTCCTCTCTGTTCTGCAGTGTTCCCCATGGTTCCCCACATTTTTTCCAATCTGTTCCCATGCTCCCTTTTTTTCCCCTCTGTTCTGCTGTGTTCCAGACAGTTCCCCAATTTTTTCCAATCTGTTAACCCTGCGCCTTTGGTTCCCCTCTGTTCTGCAGTTTTCCCACGGTTCTCCAAATTTTTCCAATCTGTTCCCCCTGATCCCTTTGGTTCCCCTCTTTTCTGCAGTGTTCCCCAAGATTCCCCACTTTTTCCAATCTGTTCTCCCTGCTCCCTTTGGTTCCCCTCTGTCCTGCAGTGTTCGCCATGGCTCCACACTTTTTACAATCTGTTCGCCGTGCTCTCTTTGGTTCCCCTCCGTTCTACAGTGTTCCCCACAGTTCCCCACTTTTTCCAATGTATACCCTTCTGCATTTTCCACACTGTTCCCCACTTTTTCCAATCTTTTTCCCCCGCTCCCTTTGGTTCCCCTGTGTTCTGCAGTTTCCCCACGGTTCTCCACATTTTTTCCAATCTGTTCCCCCTGCTCCCTTTGGTTCCCCTCTTTTCTGCAGTGTTACCCAGGATTCCCCAATTTTTCCAATCTGTTCTCCCTGCTCCCTTTGGTTCCCCTCTGTCCTGCAGTGTTCCCCACGCCTCCACACTTTTTCCAATCTGTTCGCCGTGCTCTCTTTGGTTCCCCTCTGTTCAACAGTGTTCCCCACAGTTCCCCACTTTTTCCAATCTGTTCCCCCTTCTCCCTTTGGTTCCCCTCCGTCCTGCACTGTCCTTCATTGTTTCCCATTTTTTCCAATCTGTTCCCCCTGCTCCCTTTGGTTCCCCTCTGTTCTGCAGTGTTCCACACGCTTCCCAACTTTTTCCAATCCGTACCCCCTTCTCCCTTTGGCTCCCCTTTTTTCTGCAGTGTTCGCCACAGTTCCCCACTTTTTCCAATGGGTTCCCCTTGCTCCCTTTTGTTCCCCTCTGTTCTGCAGTTTTCCCCACATTTCCCCCTTTTTCCAATCCGCTCCCCCTGCTCCCTTTGATTCTCCTCTGTTCTGCAGTGTTCCCCATGGTTCCCCACTTTTTCGAATTTATTCCTCCTACTTCCTTTGGTTCACCTCTGTTCTGCAGTGTTCCCCATAGTTCTCCACCTTTTCCAATCCGTTCCCACTGCTCACTTTGGTTCCCCACTCTTCTGCATTTTTCCACACGGTTCCCCACTTCTTCCAATCCGTTTCCCCTGCTCCCTTTGTTTACCCACTGTTCTGCATTTTTCCACTTCGTTCCCCACTTTTTCCAATCCGTTCCCCCTGCTCCCCATGTTTCCCCATTGTGCTGCAGTGTTCCCCACGGTTCTCCACTTTTTCCAATCCGATTCCCTTGCTCCATTTGGTTCCCCTCTGTCCTGCAGTGTTCTCCACGGTTCTCCTCTTTTTCCAATCCGTTACCCCTGCTCCCTTTGTTTCCCCTCTATTCTGCAATGATCCCCACGGATGCCCACGTTTTCCAACCCATTCCCCTGGCTCCCTTTGGTTCCCCTCTGTTCTGCATTGTTCCCCACGGGTCCCCACATTTCCGAGCTGTTCCCCCTGCACCCTTTGGTTCCCCTCTGTTCTGCATTGTTCCCCACATTTCCCCACATTACCGAGCTGTTCCACCTGCTCCCTTTGGTTCCGCTCTGTTCTGCATTGTTCCCCACGGTTCCCCACATTTCTGAGCAGTTCCCCCTGCTCCCTTTGGTTCCGCTTTGTTCTGCATTGTTTCCCACGGTTCACATTTTTTCTAATCTGTTCCTATGCTTCCTTTGGTTCATCTCTGTTCTGCAGTTTCCCCACGGTTCTCCACATTTTTTCCAATCTGTTCCCCCTGCTCCCTTTGGTTCCACTCTGTTCTGGAGTGTTCCCCACGCTTCCCCACTTTTTCCAATCCATTTCCCCTGCTCCCTTTGGTTCCCCACTGTTCTGCAGTTTTCCCCAATTCTCCACTTTTTTTCTAATCTGTTCCCCCTGCTCCTTTGGCTCTCCTCTGTTCTGCTGTTTTCCCCATGGTTCTCCATATTTTTTCCAATCTGTTCCACCTGCTCTCTTGGGTTCTCCTCTGTTCTGTAGTGTTCCCTACGCTTCCCCACTTTTTCCAATCCGTTCCACCTGCTCCCTTTGGTTCCTCTCTGTTCTGCAGTTTTCCCACGGTTCTCCACATTTTTTCCAATCTGTTCCCATGCTCCCTTTGGTTCATCTCTGTTCTGCTGTTTCCCCATGGTTCTCCACATTTTTTCCAACCTGTACCCCCTGCTCCCTTTGGTTCCCCTCTGTCCTGCATTTTTCCCCACGGTTCCCCACTTTTTCAAATCCGTTCACCTTGCTCCCTTTCGTTACCCTCTGTCCTGCACTTTTCCCCACGGTTCTCCACACTTTCCAACCTGTATCCCCTGCTCCCTTTGGTTCCCCTCTGTCCTGCAGTGTTCCCCACGGTTATTCACTTTTTCCAACCCGTTCCCCCGGCTCCCTTTGGTTCCCCTCTGTTCTGCATTGTTCCCCACGGTTCCCCACATTTCTGAGCAGTTCTCCCTGCTCCCTTTGGTTCCGCTTTGTTCTGCATTGTTTCCCACGGTTCTCCACATTTTTTCCAATCTGTTCCTATGCTCCCTTTGGTTCATCTCTGTTCTGCAGTTTCCCCATGGTTCTCCACATTTTTTCCAATCTGTTCCCCCTGCTCCCTTTGGTTCCACTCTGTTCTGGAGTGTTCCCCACGCTTCCCCACTTTTTCCAATCCATTTCCCCTGCTCCCTTTGGTTCCCCACTGTTCTGCAGTTTTCCCCAATTCTCCACTTTTTTCTAATCTGTTCCCCCTGCTCCTTTGGCTCCCCTCTGTTCTGCTGTTTTCCCCACGGTTCACCATATTTTTTCCAATCTGTTCCACCTGCTCCCTTTGGTTCTCCTCTGTTCTGCAGTGTTCCCTACGCTTCCCCACTTTTTCCAATCCGTTCCCCCTGCTCCCTTTGGTTCCTCTCTGTTCTGCAGTTTCCCCACGGTTCTCCACATTTTTTCCAATCTGTTCCCCCTGCTCCCTTTGGTTCCCCTCTGTTCTGCAGTGTTCCACACGCTTCCCAACTTTTTCCAATCCGTACCCCCTTCTCCCTTTGGCTCCCCTTTTTTCTGCAGTGTTCGCCACAGTTCCCCACTTTTTCCAATGGGTTCCCCTTGCTCCCTTTTGTTCCCCTCTGTTCTGCAGTTTTCCCCACATTTCCCCCTTTTTCCAATCCGCTCCCCCTGCTCCCTTTGATTCTCCTCTGTTCTGCAGTGTTCCCCATGGTTCCCCACTTTTTCGAATTCATTCCTCCTACTTCCTTTGGTTCACCTCTGTTCTGCAGTGTTCCCCATAGTTCTCCACCTTTTCCAATCCGTTCCCACTGCTCACTTTGGTTCCCCACTCTTCTGCATTTTTCCCCACGGTTCTCCACTTTTTCCAATCCGATTCCCTTGCTCCATTTGGTTCCCCTCTGTCCTGCAGTGTTCTCCACGGTTCTCCTCTTTTTCCAATCCGTTACCCCTGCTCCCTTTGTTTCCCCTCTATTCTGCAATGATCCCCACGGATGCCCACGTTTTCCAACCCATTCCCCTGGCTCCCTTTGGTTCCCCTCTGTTCTGCATTGTTCCCCACGGGTCCCCACATTTCCGAGCTGTTCCCCCTGCACCCTTTGGTTCCCCTCTGTTCTGCATTGTTCCCCACATTTCCCCACATTACCGAGCTGTTCCACCTGCTCCCTTTGGTTCCGCTCTGTTCTGCATTGTTCCGCACGTTTTTCCACATTTTTTCTAATCTGTTCCCATGCTCTCTTTGGTTCACCTCTGTTCTGCAGTTTCCCCATGGTTCTCCAGATTTTTTCCAATCTCTTCCCCCTGCGCCCTTTGGTTCGCCTCTGTTCTGCAGTGTTTCCCACGATTCCACACATTTTTTCCAACCTGTACCCCCTGCTCCCTTTGGTTCCCCTCTGTCCTGCAGTGTTCCCCACGGTTCCCCACTTTTTCCAATCCGTTCCACCTGCTCCCTTTCGTTCCCCTCTGTCCTGCATTTTTCCCCACGGTTCCCCTCTTTTTTTAAATCCGTTCCCCCTGCTCCCTTTCGTTCCCCTCTGTCATGCATTGTTCCCCACGGTTCCCCACTTTACCAATCAATTCCCCCTGCTCCCTTTGGTTCCCCTCTGTTCTGCATTGTTCCCCACGGTTCCCCACTTTTTCTAATCCGTTCCCACTGCCCCCATTGGTTCCCCTCTGTTCTGCAGTGTTCCCCACAGTTCTCCACCATTTTCAATCCGTTCCCCCTGCTCCCTTTGGTTCCTCTCTATATGCAGTGTTCCCCACGATTCTCCACTTTTTTTCCATTCTGTACCCCCTGCTCCCTATGGCTCCCCTTTGCCCTGCAGTGTTCCCCATGGTTCCCCACTTTTTCCAATCCGTTACCCCTACTTCCTTTGGTTCACCTCTGTTCTGCTGTGTTCCCTACGGTTCTCCACTTTTTCCAGTCTGTTCCCCCTGCTCCCTTTGGTTCCCCTCTGTTCTGGAGTGTTCCCCATGCTTCCCACTTTTTCCAATCCATTTCCCCTGCTCCCTTTGGTTCCACTCTATTGTGCAGTGCTCCCCACGATTCCCCACTTTTTCCAACCGGTACACCATGCTCCCTTTGGTTCCCCTCTGTCCTGCAGTGTTCCCCACGGTTCTCCACATTTTTTCCAATCTGTTCCACCTGCTCCCTTTGGTTCTCCTCTGTTCTGCAGTGTTCCCTACGCTTCCCCACTTTTTCCAATCCGTTCCCCCTACTTCCTTTGGTTCACCTCTGTTCTGCTGTGTTCCCTACGGTTCTCCACTTTTTCCAGTCTGTTCCCCCTGCTCCCTTTGGTTCCCCTCTGTTCTGGAGTGTTCCCCACCCTTCCCACTTTTTCCAATCCATTTCACCTGCTCCCTTTGGTTCCCTTCTGTTCTGCAATGATCCCCATGGTTCCCCACGTTTTCCAACCCATTCCCCCGGCTCCCTTTGGTTCCCCTCTCTTCTGCATTGTTCCCGACGTTTCCCCACATTACCGAGCAGTTCCACCTGCTCCCTTTGTTTCCGCTCTGTTCTGCATTGTTCCCCACGGTTCTCCACATTTTTTCTAATCTGTTCCCATGCTCCCTTTGGTTCATCTCTGTTCTGCTGTTTTCCCATGGTTCTCCACATTTTTTCCAACCTGTACCCCCTGCTCCCTTTGGTGTCCCTCTCTCCTGCATTTTTCCCCACGGTTCCCCACTTTTTCAAATCCGTTCACCTTGCTCCCTTTCGTTACCCTCTGTCCTGCACATTTCCCCACGGTTCTCCACACTTTCCAACCTGTATCCCCTGCTCCCTTTGGTTCCCCTCTGTCCTGCAATGTTCCCCACGGTTATTCACTTTTTCCAACCCGTTCCCCTGGCTCCCTTTGGTTCCCCTCTGTTCTGCATTGTTCCCCACGGTTCCCCACATTTCTGAGCAGTTCCCCCTGCTCCCTTTGGTTCCGCTTTGTTCTGCATTGTTTCCCACGGTTCTCCACATTTTTTCTAATCTGTTCCTATGCTTCCTTTGGTTCATCTCTGTTCTGCAGTTTCCCCACGGTTCTCCACATTTTTTCCAATCTGTTCCCCCTGCTCCCTTTGGTTCCACTCTGTTCTGGAGTGTTCCCCACGCTTCCCCACTTTTTCCAATCCATTTCCCCTGCTCCCTTTGGTTCCCCACTGTTCTGCAGTTTTCCCCAATTCTCCACTTTTTTTCTAATCTGTTCCCCCTGCTCCTTTGGCTCTCCTCTGTTCTGCTGTTTTCCCCACGGTTCTCCATATTTTTTCCAATCTGTTCCCCCTGCTCCGTTTGGTTCTCCTTTATTCTGCAGTGTTCCCCACGGTTCCCCACTTTTCCGAGCTGTTCCCCCTGCTCCCTTTGGTTCCGCAGTGTTCTGCAGTGTTCCCCACGGTTACCCACTTTTTCCAATCCATTCCCCCTGCTCCCTTTGATTCCCCTCTGTCCTGCATTTTCCCCCATATTTCCCGACTTTTCCAATCTGTTCTCCCTGCTCCCTTTGGTTCCCCTCTGTCCTGCAGTGTTCCCCACGGCTCCACACTTTTTCCAATCTGTTCGCTGTGCTCTCTTTGGTTACTCTCTGTTCTACAGTGTTCCCCACTGTTCCCCACTTTTTCCAATCTGTGCCTCCTGCTCCCTTTGGTTCCCCTCCGTCCTGCACTGTCCTCCATAGTTTCCCAATTTTAACAATCTCTTCCCCGTGCTCCTTTGGTTCCCCTCTGTTGTGCAGTGTTCCGAACGGTTCCCCACTTTTTCCAATCCGTTCCCCCTGCTTCCTTTGATTCCCCTCTGTTCTGCAGTGTTCCACACTGTTCCCCACTTTTTCCAATCCGTTCACCCTGCTCCCATTGTTTGTCCACACTTCTGCATTTTCCACACCGTTCCCCACTTTTTCCAATCTGTTCCCCCTTCTCCTTGGGCTCCCATCTGTTCTGCAGTTTTCCCCACAGTTTCCACTTTTTCCAATCTGTTCCTCCTGCTCCCTTTGGTTCCCTACTCTTCTGCATTTTTCCACACAGTTCCCCACTTTTTCCAATCCGTTCCACCTGCTCCCTTGGTTCCCCTCTGTTCAGCAGTGTTCCCCATGGTTCCCCAATTTTTCCAATGTATACACCCTGCTCCCTTTATTTCCTCACTCTTCTGGATTTTTCCACACTGTTCCCCACTTTTTCCACTCTGTTTTCCCGCTCCGTTTGGTTCCCCACTGTTCTGCAGTATTCCCCACTTCTACACTATTTTCCAATTTGTTCGCCATGATCGCTTTGGTTCCTCTCTGTCTGCAGTGTTCTTCACAGTTCCCCACTTTATCCAATCCGTTCCCCCTGCTCCCTTTGTTTCCCCTCTGTCCTGCAATGATCTCCACGGTTCCCTACTTTTTCCAATCCATTCCCCCTACTCCTTTTGGTTCCCCACTGTTCTGCAGAACTCCCCACGATTCCCCACTTTTTCGACTCTGTTCCCCCTGCTCCGTTTGGTTCTCCTTTATTCTGCAGTGTTCCCCACGGTTCCCCAATTATCCGAGCTGTTCCCCCTGCTCCCTTTCGTTCCGCAGTGTTCTGCAGTGTTCCCCACGGTTACCCACTTTTTCCAAACCGTTCCCCCTGCTCCCTTTGGTTCCCCTCTGTCCTGCATTGTCCTTCGCGATTCCCCACTTTTTCCAATCCGTTCCACCTGCTCCATTGGTTCCCCTCTGTTCTGCAGTGTTCCCCACGGTTCCGCAATTTTTCCAATGTATACCCCCTGCTCCCTTTGTTTCTTCACTCTTCTGCATTTTTCCACACTGTTCCCCACTTTTTCCAATTTGTTTTCCCCGCTCCCTTTGGTTCCCCACTGTTCTGCAGTATTCCCCACTTTTCCACTATTTTCGAATTTGTTCGCCGTGTTCGCTTTGGTTCCTCTCTTTCTGCAGTGTTCTTCTCAGTTCCCCACTTTATCCAATCCTTTCCCGCTGCTCCCTTTGGTTCCCCACTGTTTTGCAGTGTTCGCCATGGTTCTGCCCTTTTTCCAATCTGTTCCCTTTGCTCCGTTTAGTTCCTCTCTATTCTGCAGTGTTCCCCAAGGTTGCACACTTTTTCGAATCTTTTCACCCTGCTCCCTTTGTTTCCCCTCTGTCCTGCAGTGTTCCCCACGTTTCCCCACTTTTTCCTATCAGTTTGCCCTGCTCCCTTTGGTTCCCCTCTGTCCTGCAGTGTTCTCCACGGTTCCCCACTTTTTCCAATCCATTCCCCCTGCTCCTTATGGTTCCCCACTGTTCTGCAGTGTTCCCCACGGTTCCCCACTTTTCCGAGCTGTTCCCCCTGCTCCCTTTGGTTCCGCAGTGTTCTGCAGTTTTCCCCACGGTTACCCACTTTTTCCAAACCGTTCCCCCTGCTCCCTTTGGTTCCCCTCTGTCCTGCAGTGTTTCCCACGGTTACCCACTTTTTCCAATCTGTTCCCCCTGCTCCCTTTTTTTTCCTCACTCTTCTGCATTTTCCACACCGTTCCCCACTTTTTCCAATCTGTTCCCCCTGCTCCCTTTGTTTCCTCTCTCTTCTGCATTTGCCACACTGCTCCCCACTTTTTCCAATCTGTTTTCCCCGCTCCCTTTGGTTCCCCACTGTTCTGCAGTGTTCCCCACTTCTCCACTATTTTCCAATTTGTTCGCCGTGCTCGCTTTGGTTCCCCACTGTTCTGCAGTGTTCTTCACTTTTCCACTATTTTCGAATTTGTTCGCCGTGATCGCTTTGGTTCCTCTCTTTCTGCAGTGTTCTTCACAGTTCCCCACTTTATCCAATCCGTTCCCCCTGCTCCCTTTGGTTCCCCTCTGTCCTGCAGTGTTCCCCACTTCTCAACTTCTTTCCGATATGCTCGCCGTGCACCATTTCGTTCCCCTCTGTTCTGCAGTGTTTCCCACGGTTCCCCACTTTTTCCAATCCATTCCCGCTTCTCCCTTTGTTTTCCCACTGTTTTGCAGTGTTCGCCATGGTTCTGCACTTTTTCCAATCTGTTCCCCATGCTTCGTTTAGTTCCCCTCTATTCTGCAGTGTTTCCCAAGGTTGCACACTTTTTCCAATCCATTCCCCCTGCTCCCTTTGGTTCCCCTCTGTCCTGCAGTGTTCCCCACGGTTACCCACTTTTTCCAATCCATTCCCCCTGCTCCCTTTGGTTCCCCTCTGTCCTGCAGTGTTCCCCACGGTTACCCACTTTTTCCAATCCATTCCCCCTGCTCCCTTTGGTTCCCCTCTGTCCTGCACTTTCCCCCATATTTGACCACTTTTCCAATCTGTTTTCCCTGCTCCCTTTGGTTCCCCTCTATACTGCAGTGCTCCCCACGGTTCCCCACATTTTCCAATCCGTTCTCCCTGCTCCCTTTGTTTCCCACTGTTCTGCATTTTTCCACACGGTTCCCAGATTTTTCCAATCTGTTCCCATGCTCCATTTGCTTCCCCTCTTTTCTGCAATATTCCCCACTGTTCCCCACTTTTTGCAATCTGTTCGCCCTGCTCCCTTTGGTTCCCAACTGTTCTGCAGTGTTCGCCAACGGTTCCCCACTTTATCCAACCTGTACCTCCTATTCCCTTTGGTTCCCCTCTGTCCTGCAGTGTTCCCCACGGTTCCACACTTTTTCCAATCTGTTCGCCGTGCTCTCTTTGGTTCCTCTCTGTTTTACACTGTTCCCCACAGTTCCCCACTTTTTTCCAATCCGTTCCCCCTGCTTCCTTTGATTCCCCTCTGTTCTGCAGTGTTCCACACTGTTCCCCACTTTTTCCAATCCGTTCACCCTGCTCCCGTTGTTTCTCCACTCTTCTGCATTTTCCACACCGTTCCCCAATTTTTCCAATCTGTTCCCCCTTCTCCTTGGGCTCCCCTCTGTTCTGCAGTTTTCCCAACAGTTTCCACTTTTTCCAATCTGTTCCCCCTGCTCCCATTGGTTCCCCTCTATTCTGCAGTTTTCTATACAGTTCCCCACATTTTCCAATCCGTTACCCCTGGTCCCTTGGTTCCCCTCTGTTCTGCAGTGTTCTCCACGGTCCACGACTTTTTCCATTCTGTTCCTCCTTCTCCCTTTGGTTCCCCACTGTTCTGCATTTTTCCACACAGTTCCCCACTTTTTCCAATCCGTTCCACCTGCTCCCTTGGTGCCCCTCTGTTCAGCAGTGTTCCCCATGGTTCCCCAATTTTTCCAATGTATACCCCCTGCTCCCTTTGTTTCCTCACTCTTCTGCATTTTTCCACACTGTTCCCCACTTTTTCCACTCTGTTTTCCCCGCTCCCTTTGGTTCCCCACTGTTCTGCAGTATTCCCCACTTCTCCACTATTTTCCAATTTGTTCGCCATGATCGCTTTGGTTCCTCTCTGTCTGCAGTGTTCTTCACAGTTCCCCACTTTATCCAATCCGTTCCCCCTGCTCCCTTTGTTTCCCCTCTGTCCTGCAATGTTCTCCACGGTTCCCTACTTTTTCCAATCCATTCCCCCTGCTCCGTTTGGTTCCCCACTGTTCTGCAGAACTCCCCACGATTCCCCACTTTTTCGACTCTGTTCCCCCTGCTCCGTTTGGTTCTCCTTTATTCTGCAGTGTTCCCCACGGTTCCCCAATTTTCCGAGCTGTTCCCCCTGCTCCCTTTGGTTCCGCAGTGTTCTGCAGTTTTCCCCACGGTTACCCACTTTTTCCAAACCGTTCCCCCTGCTCCCTTTGGTTCCCCTCTGTCCTGCAGTGTTTCCCATGGTTACCCACTTTTTCCAATTTGTTCCCCCGCTCCTTTTTTTTCCTCACTCTTCTGCATTTTCCACACCGTTCCCCACTTTTTCCAATCTGTTCCCCCTGCTCCCTTTGTTTCCTCACTCTTCTGCATTTGCCACACTGCTCCCCACTTTTTCCAATCTGTTTTCCCCGCTCCCTTTGGTTCCCCACTGTTCTGCAGTGTTCCCCACTTCTCCACTATTTTCCAATTTGTTCGCCGTGCTCGCTTTGGTTCCTCTCTGTCTGCAGTGTTCTTCACAGTTCCCCACTTTTTCCAATTCGTTCCCCCTGCTTTCTCGGTTCCCCTCTATTCTGCAGTGTTCCCCACGGTTCCCCACTTTTCCGAGTTCTTCCCTCTGCTCCCTTTGAGTCCTCTCTGTTCTGCAGTGTTCCCCATGGTTCTCCACATTCTTTCCAATCTGTTCCCATGCTCCATTTTTTTCCCCTCTTTTCTGCTGTGTTCCAGACAGTTCCCCAATTTTTTCAAATCTGTTCCCCCTGCGCCTTTGGTTCTGCCATGTTCCAAACACTTCCAAACTTTTTCCAATCCTTTCACCCTGCTCCCGTTGTTTCTCCACTCTTCTGCATTTTTCCACACCGTTCCCCACTTTTTCCAATCTGTTCACCCTGCTCCCATTGGTTCCCCTCTGTTCTGCAGTGTTCCCCACAGTTCCCCACTTTTTCCAATCCGTTCCCCCTGTGCCCTTTCTTTCCCCTCTGTCCTGCATTGTCCTTTGCCAATCCCCACTTTTTCCAATGCGTTCCACCTGCTCCCTTGGTTCCCCTCTGTACTGCAGTGTTCCCCACGGTTCCGCAATTTTTCCAATGTATACCCACTGCTCCCTTTGTTTCCTCACTCTTCTGCATTTTTCCACACTGTTCCCAACTTTTTTCCAATCTGTTCCCCCCGCTCCCTTTGGTTCCCCACTGTTCTGCAGTATTCCCCACTTTTCCACTATTTTCGAATTTGTTCGCCGTGATCGCTTTGGTTCCTCTCTTTCTGCAGTGTTCTTCACAGTTCCCCACTTTATCCAATCCGTTCCCCCTGCTCCCTTTGGTTCCCCTCTGTCCTGCAGTGTTCCCCACTTCTCAACTTCTTTCCGATATGCTCGCCGTGCACCATTTCGTTCCCCTCTGTTCTGCAGTGTTTCCCACGGTTCCCCACTTTTTCCAATCCGTTCCCGCTTCTCCCTTTGGTTCCCCACTGTTTTGCAGTGTTCGCCATGGTTCTGCACTTTTTCCAATCTGTTCCCCATGCTCCGTTTAGTTCCCCTCTATTCTGCAGTGTTTCCCAAGGTTGCACACTTTTTCGAATCTGTTCACCCTGCTCCCTTTGTTTCCCCTCTGTCCTGCAGTGTTCCCCACGTTTCCCCACTGTTTCCAATCAGTTCGCCCTGCTCCCTTTGTTTCCCCTCTGTCCTGCAATGTTCTCCACGGTTCCCCACTTTTTCCAATCCATTCCCCCTGCTCCTTTTGGTTCCCCACTGTTCTGCAGAACTCCCCACGTTTCCCCACTGTTTCCAATCAGTTAGCCCTGCTCCCTTTGTTTCCCCTCTGTCCTGCAATGTTCTCCACGGTTCCCCATTTTTTCCAATCCATTCCCCCTGCTCCCTTTGGTTCCCCTCTGTCCTGCAGTGTTCCCCACGGTTACCCACTTTTTCCAATCCATTCCCCCTGCTCCCTTTGGTTCCCCTCTGTCCTGCACTTTCCCCCATATTTCCCCACTTTTCCAATCTGTTCTCCCTGCTCCCTTTGGTTCCCCTCTATGCTGCAGTGCTCCCCACGGTTCCCCACATTTTCCAATCCGTTCTCCCTGCTCCCTTTGTTTCCCACTGTTCTGCATTTTTCCACACGGTTCCCAGATTTTCCCAATCTGTTCCCATGCTCCATTTGCTTCCCCTCTTTTCTGCAATATTCCCCACTGTTCCCCACTTTTTGCAATCTGTTCCCCCTGCTCCCTTTGGTTCCCCACTGTTCTGCAGTGTTCGCCAACGGTTCCCCACTTTTTCCAACCTGTAGCTCCTATTCCCTTTGGTTCCCCTCTGTCCTGCAGTGTTCCCCACGGTTCCACATTTTTCCAATCTGTTCGCCGTTCTCTCTTTGGTTCCTCTCTGTTTTACAGTGTTACCCACAGTTCCCCACTTTTTTCCAATCCGTTCACCCTGCTCCCGTTGTTTCTCCACTCTTCTGCATTTTCCACACCGTTCCCCAAATTTCCCAATCTGTTCCCCCTTCTCCTTGGGCTCCCGTCTGTTATGCAGTTTTCCCCACAGTTTCCACTTTTTCCAATCTGTTCCCCCTGCTCCCGTTGGTTCCCCTCTATTCTGATGTTTTCTATACAGTTCCCCACATTTTCCAATCCGTTACCCCTGGTCCCTTTGGTTCCCCTCTGTTCTGCAGTGTTCTCCACGGTCCACGACTTTTTCCATTCTGTTCCTCCTTCTCCCTTTGGTTCCCCACTGTTCTGTATTTTTCCACACAGTTCCCCACTTTTTCCAATCCGTTCCACCTGCTCCCTTGGTGCCCCTCTGTTCTGCAGTGTTCCCCATGGTTCCCCAATTTTTCCAATGTATACCCCCTGCTCCCTTTGTTTCCTCACTCTTCTGCATTTTTCCACACTGTTCCCCACTTTTTCCACTCTGTTTTCCCCGCTCCCTTTGGTTCCCCACTGTTCTGCAGTATTCCCCACTTCTCCACTATTTTCCAATTTGTTCGCCATGATCGCTTTGGTTCCTCTCTGTCTGCAGTGTTCTTCACAGTTCCCCACTTTTTCCAATCCGTTCCCCCTGCTCTCTTGGTTCCCCTCTATTCGGCAGTGTTCCCCACGGTTCCCCACTTTTCCGAGTTCTTCCCTCTGCTCCCTTTGGGTCCTCTCTGTTCTGCAGTGTTCCCCATGGTTCCCCACATTTTTTCCAATCTGTTCCCATGCTCCCTTTTTTTCCCCTCTGTTCTGCTGTGTTCCAGACAGTTCCCCAATTTTTTCCAATCTGTTAACCCTGCGCCTTTGGTTCCCCTCTGTTCTGCAGTTTTCCCACGGTTCTCCAAATTTTTCCAATCTGTTCCCCCTGATCCCTTTGGTTCCCCTCTTTTCTGCAGTGTTCCCCAAGATTCCCCACTTTTTCCAATCTGTTCTCCCTGCTCCCTTTGGTTCCCCTCTGTCCTGCAGTGTTCGCCATGGCTCCACACTTTTTACAATCTGTTCGCCGTGCTCTCTTTGGTTCCCCTCCGTTCTACAGTGTTCCCCACAGTTCCCCACTTTTTCCAATGTATACCCTTCTGCATTTTCCACACTGTTCCCCACTTTTTCCAATCTTTTTCCCCCGCTCCCTTTGGTTCCCCTGTGTTCTGCAGTTTCCCCACGGTTCTCCACATTTTTTCCAATCTGTTCCCCCTGCTCCCTTTGGTTCCCCTCTTTTCTGCAGTGTTACCCAGGATTCCCCAATTTTTCCAATCTGTTCTCCCTGCTCCCTTTGGTTCCCCTCTGTCCTGCAGTGTTCCCCACGCCTCCACACTTTTTCCAATCTGTTCGCCGTGCTCTCTTTGGTTCCCCTCTGTTCAACAGTGTTCCCCACAGTTCCCCACTTTTTCCAATCTGTTCCCCCTTCTCCCTTTGGTTCCCCTCCGTCCTGCACTGTCCTTCATTGTTTCCCAATTTTTCCAATCTCTTCCCCGTGCTCCTTTGGTTCCCCTCTGTTCTGCAGTTTTCCAAACACTTCCCCACTATTTCCAATCCGTTCACCCTGCTCCCATTGTTTCCCCTCTGTTCTGCAGTGTTCCCCACAGTTCCCCACTTTTTCCAATCCGTTCCCCCTGTGCCCTTTCTTTCCCCTCTGTCCTGCATTGTCCTTCGCGAATCCCCACTTTTTCCAATCCGTTCCACCTGCTCCCTTGGTTCCCCTCTGTTCTGCAGTGTTCCCCACGGTTCCGCAATTTTTCCAATGTATACCCACTGCTCCCTTTGTTTCCTCACTCTTCTGCATTTTTCCACACTGTTCCCAACTTTTTTCCAATCTGTTTCCCCCGCTCCCTTTGGTTCCCCACTGTTCTGCAGTATTCCCCACTTTTCCACTATTTTCGAATTTGTTCGCCGTGATCGCTTTGGTTCCTCTCTTTCTGCAGTGTTTTTCACAGTTCCCCACTTTATCCAATCCGTTCCCCCTGCTCCCTTTGGTTCCCCTCTGTCCTGCAGTGTTCCCCACTTCTCAACTTCTTTCCGATATGCTCGCCGTGCTCCATTTCGTTCCCCTCTGTTCTGCAGTGTTTCCCACGGTTCCCCACTTTTTCCAATCCGTTCCCGCTGCTCCCTTTGGTTCCCCACTGTTTTGCAGTGTTCGCCATGGTTCTGCAATTTTTCCAATCTGTTCCCTTTGCTCCGTTAGTTCCCCTCTATTCTGCAGTGTTCCCCAAGGTTGCACACTTTTTCGAATCTGTTCACCCTGCTCCCTTTGTTTCCCCTCTGTCCTGCAATGTTCTCCACGGTTCCCCACTTTTTCCAATCCGTTCCCGCTGCTCCCTTTGGTTCCCCACTGTTTTGCAGTGTTCGCCATGGTTCTGCACTTTTTCCAATCTGTTCCCTTTGCTCCGTTAGTTCCCCTCTATTCTGCAGTGTTCCCCAATTTGCACACTTTTTCGAATCTGTTCACACTGCTCTCTTTGTTTCCCCTCTGCCCTGCAGTGTTCCCCACGTTTCCCCACTTTTTCCAATCAGTTCGCCCTGCTCCCTTTGTTTCCCCTCTGTCCTGCAATGTTCTCCACGGTTCCCCACTTTTTCCAATCCATTCCCCCTGCTCCTTTTGGTTCCCCACTGTTCTGCAGAACTCCCCACGATTCCCCACTTTTTCCAATCTGTTCCCCCTGCTCCGTTTGGTTCTCCTTTATTCTGCAGTGTTCCCCAAGATTCCCCACTTTTCCGAGCTGTTCCCCCTGCTCCCTTTGGTTCTGCAGTGTTCTGCAGTGTTCCCCACGGTTACCCACTTTTTCCAAACCGTTCCCCCTGCTCCCTTTGGTTCCCCTCTGTCCTGCAGTGTTCCCCACAGTTACCCTCTTATTCCAATCCATTCACCCTGCTCCCTTTGGTTCCCCTCTGTCCAGCATTTTCCCCCACGGTTCCCCACTTTTTCCAATCCATTCCCCCTGCTCCTTTTGGTTCCCCACTGTTTTGCAGTGTTCGCCATGGTTCTACACTTTTTCCAATCTGTTCCCCATGCTCCGTTTAGTTCCCCTCTATTCTGCAGTGTTCCCCAAGGTTGCACACTTTTTCCAATCAGTTCGCCCTGCTCCCTTTGTTTCCCCTCTGTCCTGCAATGTTCTCCACGGTTCCCCACTTTTTCCAATCCATTCCCCCTGCTCCTTTTGGTTCCCCACTGTTCTGCAGAACTCCCCACGATTCCCCACTTTTTCCAATCCATTCCCCCTGCTCCCTTTGGTTCCGCAGTGTGCTGCAGTGTTGCCCACGGTTACCCACTTTTTCCAAACCGTTCCCCCTGCTCCCTTTGGTTCCCCTCTGTCCTGCACTTTCCCCCATATTTCCCCACTTTTCCAATCTGTTCTCCCTGCTCCCTTTAGTTCCCCTCTATACTGCAGTGCTCCCCACGGTTCCCCACATTGTCCAATCCGTTCTCCCTGCTCCCTGTGTTTCCCACTGTTCTGCATTTTTCCACACGGTTCCCCGACTTTTCCAATCTGTCCCCATGCTCCATTTGCTTCCCCTCTTTTCTGCAATATTCCCCACTGTTCCCCACATTTTGCAATCTGTTCCCCCTGCTCCCTTTGGTTCCCCACTGTTCTGCAGTGTTCGCCAACAGTTCCCCACTTTTTCCAACCTGTACCTCCTATTCCCTTTGGTTCCCCTCTGTCCTGCAGTGTTCCCCACGGTTCCACACTTTTTCCAATCTGTTCGACGTGCTCTCTTTGGTTCCTCTCTGTTTTACAGTGTTCCCCACAGTTCCCCACTTTTTCCAATCCGTTCCCCCTGCTTCCTTTGATTCCCCTCTGTTCTGCAGTGTTCCACACTGTTCCCCACTTTTTCCAATCCGTTCACCCTGCTCCCGTTGTTTCTCCACTCTTCTGCATTTTCCACACCGTTCCCCAATTTTTCCAATCTGTTCCCCCTTCTCCTTGGGCTCCCCTCTGTTCTGCAGTTTTCCCTACAGTTTCCACTTTTTCCAATCTGTTCCCCCTGCTCCCGTTGGTTCCCCTCTATTCTGCAGTTTTCTATACAGTTCCCCACATTTTCCAATCCGTTACCCCTGGTCCCTTTGGTTCCGCAGTGTTCTGCAGTGTTCCCCACGGTTACCCACTTTTTCCAAACCGTTCCCCCTGCTCCCTTTGGTTCCCCTCTGTCCTGCATTTTCCCCCATATTTCCCCACTTTTCCAATCCGTTCCCCTTGCTCCCTTTAGTTCCCCTCTGTTCTGCAGTGTTCCCCACGGTTCCCCATTTTTTCCACTCCGTTCCCCCTGCTCCCTTTGGTTCCCCACTGTTCTGTAAATTTCCACATAATCCCCCAATTTTTCGAATCTGTACCCCGTACTCCATTCGGTTCCCCTCTGTTCTGCAGTGTTCCCCATGGTTCCCCTCTTTTGCTAATCAGTTGCCCTTGCTCCGTTGGTTCCCCTCTGTTCTGCAGTGTTCCCAACGGTTCTTCACATTTTTTCCAATCTGTTCCCCTTCTCCCTTTTTTCCCCCTCTGTTCTGCAGTGTTGTCCACGGTTCCCCACTTTTTTCCAATCTGTTCCCCCTGCTCCTTTGGTTCCACTCACTTCTGCAGTTTCCACACCGTTGCCCACTTTTTCCAATCTGTTCCCCCTGCTCCCTTTTTTTTCCTCACTCTTCTACATTTTCCACACCGTTCCCCACTTTTTCCAATCTGTTCCCCCTGCTCCCTTTGTTTCCTCACTCTTCTGCATTTTCCACACTGTTCCCCACTTTTTCCAATCTGTTTCCCCCGCTCCCTTTGGTTCCCCACTGTTCTGCAGTGTTCCCCACTTCTCCACTATTTTCCAATTTGTTCGCCGTGCTCGCTTTGGTTCCTCTCTCTGCAGTGTTCTTCACAGTTCCCCACTTTTTCCAATCCGTTCCCCCTGCTCTCTTGGTTCCCCTCTATTCGGCAGTGTTCCCCATGGTTCCCCACATTTTTTCCAATCTGTTCCCATGCTCCCTTTTTTTCCCCTCTGTTCTGCTGTGTTCCAGACAGTTCCCCAATTTTTTCCAATCTGTTAACCCTGCGCCTTTGGTTCCCCTCTGTTCTGCAGTTTCCCCACGGTTCTCCAAATTTTTCCAATCTGTTCTCCCTGATCCCTTTGGTTCCCCTCTTTTCTGCAGTGTTCCCCAAGATTCCCCACTTTTTCCAATCTGTTCTCCCTGCTCCCTTTGGTTCCCCTATGTCCTGCAGTGCTCGCCATGGCTCCACACTTTTTACAATCTGTTCGCCGTGCTCTCTTTGGTTCCCCTCCGTTCTACAGTGTTCCCCACAGTTCCCCACTTTTTCCAATGTATACCCCCTGCTCCCTTTGTTTCCTCTGTCTTCTGCATTTTCCACACTGTTCCCCACTGTTTCCAATCTTTTTCCCCCGCTCCCTTTGGTTCCCCTCTGTTCTGCAGTTTCCCCACGGTTCTCCACATTTTTTCCAATCTGTTCCCCCTGCTCCCTTTGGTTCCCCTCTTTTCTGCAGTGTTACCCAGGATTCCCCAATTTTTCCAATCTGTTCTCCCTGCTCCCTTTGGTTCCCCTCTGTACTGCAGTGCTCCCCACGGTTCCCCACATTTTCCAATCCGTTCTCCCTCCTCCCTTTGGTTTCCCACTGTTCTGCATTTTTCCACACGGTTCCCCGATTTTTCCAATCTGTTCCCATGCTCCATTTGCTTCCCCTCTTTTCTGCAATATTCCCCACAGTTCCCCACTTTTTCCAATCTGTTCCCCCTGCTCCCTTTGTTTCCCCTGCGTCCTGCACTGTGCTCCATGGTTTCCCAATTTTTCCAATCTCTCCCCGTGCTCCTTTGGTTCCCCTCTGTTGTTCAGTGTTCCGAACGGTTCCCCACTTTTTCCAATCCGTTCCCCCTGCTTCCTTTGATTCCCCTCTGTTCTGCAGTGTTCCACACTGTTCCCCACTTTTTCCAATCCGTTCACCATGCTCCCGTTGTTTCTCCACTCTTCTGCATTTTCCACACCGTTCCCCAATTTTTCCAATCTGTTCCCCCTTCTCCTTGGGCTCCCCTCTGTTCTGCAGTTTTCCCCACAGTTTCCACTTTTTCCAATCTGTTCCCCCAGCTCCCGTTGGTTCCCCTCTATTCTGCAGTTTTCTATACAGTTCCCCACATTTTCCAATCCGTTACCCCTGCTCCGTTTGGTTCCCCTCTGTTCTGCAGTTTTCTATACAGTTCCCCACATTTTCCAATCCGTTACCCCTGCTCCCTTTGATTCCACACTGTTCTGCAGTTTTCCCCACTTCTCAACTTTTTTCCGATATGTTCGTCCTGCTCCCTTTCGTTCCCCTCTGTTGTGCAGTGTTTCCTACGGTTCCCAACTTTTTCCAATCTCTTCCTACTGCTCCCTTTCGTTCCCCACTGTTTTGCAGTGTTCGCCACGGTTCCGCACTTTTTCCAATCTATTCTCCATGTTCCCTTTAGTTCCCCTATGTTCTGCAGTGTTCCACACAGTTCCCCACTTTTTCGAATCTGTTCACCCTGCTCCCTTTGTTTCCCCTCTGTCCTGCATTGTTCTCCACGGTTCCCCACTTATTCCAATCCATTCCCCCTGCTCCTTTTGGTTCCCCACTGTTCTGCAGAACTCCCCACAATTCCCCACTTTTTCCAATCTGTTCCCCCTGCTCCGTTTGGTTCTCCTTTATTCTGCAGTGTTCCCCACGGTTCCCCACTTTTTCCAAACCGTTCCCCCTGCTACCTTTGTTTCCCCTCTGTCCTGCAATGTTCTCCACGGTTCCCCACTTTTTGCAATCCATTCCCCCTACTCCTTTTTGTTCCCCACTGTTCTGCAGAACTCCCCACGATTCCCCACTTTTTCCAATCTGTTCCCCCTGCTCCGTTTGGTTCTCCTTTATTCTGCAGTGTTCCCCACGTTTCCCCACTTTTCCGAGCTGTTCCCCCTGCTCCCTTTGGTTCCGCAGTGTTCTGCAGTTTTCCCCACGGTTACCCACTTTTTCCAATCTGTTCCCCCTGCTCCCTTTTTTTTCCTCACTCTTCTGCATTTTCCACACCGTTCCCCACTTTTTCCAATCTGTTCCCCCTGCTCCCTTTGTTTCCTCACTCTTCTGCATTTTCCACACTGCTCCCCACTTTTTCCAATCTGTTTCCCCCGCTCCCTTTGGTTCCCCACTGTTCTGCAGTGTTCCCCACTTCTCCACTATTTTCCAATTTGTTCGCCGTGCTCGCTTTGGTTCCTCTCTGTCTGCAGTGTTCTTCACAGTTCCCCACTTTTTCCAATCCGTTCCCCCTGCTCTCTCGGTTCCCCTCTATTCTGCAGTGTTCCCCACGGTTCCCCACTTTTCCGAGTTCTTCCCTCTGCTCCCTTTGAGTCCTCTCTGTTCTGCAGTGTTCCCCATAGTTCTCCACATTCTTTCCAATCTGTTCCCATGCTCCATTATTTTCCCCTCTGTTCTGCTGTGTTCCAGACAGTTCCCCAATTTTTTCAAATCTGTTCCCCCTGCGCCTTTGGTTCCCCTCTGTTCTGCCGTGTTCCAAACACTTCCCCACTTTTTCCAATCCGTTCACCCTGCTCCCGTTGTTTCTCCACTCTTCTGCATTTTTCCACACAGTTCCCCACTTTTTCAAATCTGTTAACCCTGCTCCCATTGGTTCCCCTCTGTTCTGCAGTGTTCCCCACAGTTCCCGACTTTTTCCAATCCGTTCCCCCTGTGCCCTTTCTTTCCCCTCTGTCCTGCATTGTCCTTCGCGAATCCCCACTTTTTCCAATCCGTTCCACCTGCTCCCTTGGTTCCCCTCTGTTCTGCAGTGTTCCCCATGGTTCCGCAATTTTTCCAATGTATACCCACTGCTCCCTTTGTTTCCTCACTCTTCTGCATTTTTCCACACTGTTCCCAACTTTTTTCCAATCTGTTTCCCCCGCTCCTTTTGGTTCCCCACTGTTCTGCAGAACTCCCCACGATTCCCCACTTTTTCCAATCTGTTCCCCCTGCTCCGTTTGGTTCTCCTTTATTCTGCAGTGTTCCCCATGGTTACCCACTTTTTCCAATCCATTCCCCCTGCTCCCTTTGGTTCCGCAGTGTTCTGCAGTGTTCCCCACGGTTAACCACTTTTTCCAAACCGTTCCCCCTGCTCCCTTTGGTTCCCCACTGTTCTGCAGAACTCCCCACGATTCCCCACTTTTTCGACTCTGTTCCCCCTGCTCCGTTTGGTTCTCCTTTATTCTGCAGTGTTCCCCACGGTTCTCCAATTTTCCGAGCTGTTCCCCCTGCTCCCTTACGTTCCACAGTGTTCTGCAGTGTTCCCCACGGTTACCCACTTTTTCCAATCAGTTCCCACTGCTTCCTTTGATTCCCCTCTGTTCTGCAGTGTTCCACACTGTTCCCCACTTTTTCCAATCAGTTCCCACTGCTTCCTTTGATTCCCCTCTGTTCTGCAGTGTTCCACACTGTTCCCCACTTTTTCCAATCCGTTCACCCTGCTCCCGTTGTTTCTCCACTCTTCTGCATTTTCCACACCGTTCCCCACTTTTTCCAATCTGTTCCCCCTTCTCCTTGGGCTCCCCTCTGTTCTGCAGTTTTCCCCACAGTTTCCACTTTTTCCAATCTGTTCCCCCTGCTCCCGTTGGTTCCCCTCTATTCTGCAGTTTTCTATACAGTTCCCCACATTTTCCAATCCCTTACCCCTGCTCCCTTTGGTTCCCCTCTGTTCTGCAGGGTTCTCCACGTTTCCCGACTTTTTCCAATCTGTTCCTCCTGCTCCCTTTGGTTCCCCACTCTTCTGCATTTTTCCACACAGTTCCCCACTTTTTCCAATCTGATCCCCCTGCTCCCTTTGATTCCCCACTGTTCTGCAGTTTTCCCCACTTCTCAACTTTTTTCCGATATGTTCGTCCTGCTCCCTTTCGTTCCCCTCTGTTGTGCAGTGTTTCCCACGGTTCCCAACTTTTTCCAATCCGTTCCCACTGCTCCCTTTCGTTCCCCACTGTTTTGCAGTGTTCGCCACGGTTCCGCACTTTTTCCAATCTATTCTCCATGTTCCCTTTAGTTCCCCTATGTTCTGCAGTGTTCCACACAGTTCCCCACTTTTTCAACTCTGTTCCCCCTGCTCCGTTTGGTTCTCATTTATTCTGCAGTGTTCCCCACGGTTCCCCAATTTTCCGAGCTGTTCCCCCTGCTCCCTTTCGTTCCGCAGTGTTCTGCAGTGTTCCCCACGGTTACCCACTTTTTTGAATCCATTCCCCCTGCTCCCTTTGGTTCCCCTCTGTCCTGCATTTTCCCCCATATTTCCCGACTTTTCCAATCTGTTCTCCCTGCTCCCTTTGGTTCCTCTCTGTCCTGCATTGTCCTTCGCGATTCCCCACTTTTTCCAATCCGTTCCACCTGCTCCATTGGTTCCCCTCTGTTCTGCAGTGTTCCCCACGGTTCCGCAATTTTTCCAATGTATACCCCCTGCTCCCTTTGTTTTCTCACTCTTCTGCATTTTTCCACACTGTTCCCCACTTTTTCCAATCTGTTTCCCCCGCTCCCTTTGGTTCCCCACTGTTCTGCAGTATTCCCCACTTTTCCACTATTTTCGAATTTGTTCGCCGTGATCGCTTTGGTTCCTCTCTTTCTGCAGTGTTCTTCACAGTTCCCCACTTTATCCAATCCGTTCCCCCTGCTCCCTTTGTTTCCCCTCTGTCCTGCAATGTTCTCCACGGTTCCCCACTTTTTACAATCCATTCCCCCTGCTCCTTTTGGTTCCCCACTGTTCTGCAGAACTCCCCACGATTACCCACTTTTTCCAAACCGTTCCCCCTGCTCCCTTTGGTTCTCCTTTATTCTGTAGTGTTCCCCACGGTTCCCCACTTTTCCGAGCTGTTCCCCCTGCTCCCTTTGGTTCCGCAGTGTTCTGCAGTGTTCCCCACGGTTACCCACTTTTTCCAAACCGTTCCCCCTGCTCCCTTTGGTTCCCCTCTGCCCTGCAGTGTTCCCCACGGTTACCCACTTTTTCCAATCCATTCCCCCTGCTCCCTTTGGTTCCCCTCCGTCCTGCAGTGTTCCCCACGTTTCCCCACTTTTTCCAATCAGTTCGCCCTGCTCCCTTTGCTTCCCCTCTGTCCTGCAATGTTCTCCACGGTTCCCCACTTTTTCCAATCCGTTCCCGCTGCTCCCTTTGGTTCCCCACTGTTTTGCAGTGTTCGCCATGGTTCTGCACTTTTTCCAATCTGTTCCCCATGCTCCGTTTAGTTCCCCTCTATTCTGCAGTGTTCCCCAAGGTTGCACACTTTTTCGAATCTGTTCACCCTGCTCCCTTTGTTTGCCCTCTGTCCTGCATTTTCCCCCATATTTCCCGACTTTTCCAATCTGTTCTCCCTGCTCCCTTTGGTTCCCCTCTATACTGCAGTGCTCCCCACGGTTCCCCATATTTTCCAATCCGTTCTCCCTGCTCCCTTTGTTTCCCACTGTTCTGCATTTTTACACACGGTTCCCCGATTTTTCCAATCTGTTCCCATGCTCCATTTGCTTCCCCTCTTTTCTGCAATATTCCCCACTGTTTCCCACTTTTTGCAATCTGTTCCCCCTGCTCCCATTGGTTCCCCACTGTTCTGCAGTGTTCGCCAACGGTTCCCCACTTTTTCCAACCTGTACCTCCTATTCCCTTTGGTTCCCCTCTGTCCTGCAGTGTTCCCCACGGTTCCACACTTTTTCCAATCTGTTCGCCGTGCTCTCTTTGGTTCCTCTCTCTTTTACAGTGTTCCCCACAGTTCCCCACTTTTTCCAATCCGTTCCCCCTGCTTCCTTTGATTCCCCTCTGTTCTGCAGTGTTCCACACTGTTCCCCACTTTTTCCAATCCGTTCACCCTGCTCCCGTTGTTTCTCCACTCTTATGCATTTTCCACACCGTTGCCCACTTTTCCCAATCTGTTCCCCCTTCTCCTTGGGCTCCCCTCTGTTCTGCAGTTTTCCCCACAGTTTCCACTTTTTCCAATCTGTTCCCCCTGCTCCCGTTGGTTCCCCTCTATTCTGCAGTTTTCTATAGAGTTCCCCACATTTTCCAATCCGTTCACCCTGCTCCCGTTGTTTCTCCACTCTTCTGCATTTTCCACACCGTTCCCCACTTTTTCCAATCTGTTCCCCCTTCTCCTTGGGCTCCCCTCTGTTCTGCAGTTTTCCCCACAGTTTCCACTTTTTCCAATCTGTTCCCCCTGCTCCCGTTGGTTCCCCTCTATTCTGCAGTTTTCTATACAGTTCCCCACATTTTCCAATCCCTTACCCCTGCTCCCTTTGGTTCCCCTCTGTTCTGCAGGGTTCTCCACGTTTCCCGACTTTTTCCAATCTGTTCCTCCTGCTCCCTTTGGTTCCCCACTCTTCTGCATTTTTCCACACAGTTCCCCACTTTTTCCAATCTGATCCCCCTGCTCCCTTTGATTCCCCACTGTTCTGCAGTTTTCCCCACTTCTCAACTTTTTTCCGAGATGTTCGTCCTGCTCCCTTTCGTTCCCCTCTGTTGTGCAGTGTTTCCCACGGTTCCCAACTTTTTCCAATCCGTTCCCACTGCTCCCTTTCGTTCCCCACTGTTTTGCAGTGTTCGCCACGGTTCCGCACTTTTTCCAATCTATTCTACATGTTCCCTTTAGTTCCCCTATGTTCTGCAGTGTTCCACACAGTTCCCCACTTTTTCAACTCTGTTCCCCCTGCTCCGTTTGGTTCTCATTTATTCTGCAGTGTTCCCCACGGTTCCCCAATTTTCCGAGCTGTTCCCCCTGCTCCCTTTCGTTCCGCAGTGTTCTGCAGTGTTCCCCACGGTTACCCACTTTTTCCAATCCATTCCCCCTGCTCCCTTTGGTTCCCCTCTGTCCTGCATTTTCCCCCATATTTCCCGACTTTTCCAATCTGTTCTCCCTGCTCCCTTTGGTTCCTCTCTGTCCTGCATTGTCCTTCGCGATTCCCCACTTTTTCCAATCCGTTCCACCTGCTCCATTGGTTCCCCTCTGTTCTGCAGTGTTCCCCATGGTTCCCCAATTTTTCCAATGTATACCCCCTGCTCCCTTTGTTTTCTCACTCTTCTGCATTTTTCCACACTGTTCCCCACTTTTTCCAATCTGTTTCCCCCGCTCCCTTTGGTTCCCCACTGTTCTGCAGTATTCCCCACTTTTCCACTATTTTCGAATTTGTTCGCCGTGATCGCTTTGGTTCCTCTCTTTCTGCAGTGTTCTTCACAGTTCCCCACTTTATCCAATCCGTTCCCCCTGCTCCCTTTGTTTCCCCTCTGTCCTGCAATGTTCTCCACGGTTCCCCACTTTTTCCAATCCATTCCCCCTGCTCCTTTTGGTTCCCCACTGTTCTGCAGAACTCCCCACGATTACCCACTTTTTCCAATCTGTTCCCCCTGCTCCGTTTGGTTCTCCTTTATTCTGTACTGTTCCCCACGGTTCCCCACTTTTCCGAGCTGTTCCCCCTGCTCCCTTTGGTTCCGCAATGTTCTGCAGTGTTCCCCACGGTTACCCACTTTTTCCAAACCGTTCCTCCTGCTCCCTTTGGTTCCCCTCTGCCCTGCAGTGTTCCCCACGGTTACCCACTTTTTCCAATCCATTCCCCCTGCTCCCTTTGGTTCCCCTCTGTCCTGCATTTTCCCCCATATTTCCCCACTTTTCCAATCTGTTCTCCCTGCTCCCTTTGGTTCCCCTCTGTCCTGCAGTGATCCCCACGGCTCCACACTTTTTCCAATCTGTTCGCCGTGCTCTCTTTGGTTCCCCTCTGTTCTGCAGTATTCCCCACTGTTCCCCACTTTTTCCAATCAGTTCCCACTGCTTCCTTTGATTCCCCTCTGTTCTGCAGTGTTCCACACTGTTCCCCACTTTTTCCAATTCGTTCACCCTGCTCCTGTTGTTTCTCCACTCTTCTGCATTTTCCACACCATTCCCCACTTTTTCCAATCTGTTCCCCCTTCTCCTTGGGCTCCCCTCTGTTCTGCAGTTTTTCCCACAGTTTCCACTTTTTCCAATCTGTTCCCCCTGCTGCCGTTGGTTCCCCTCTATTCTGCAGTTTTCTGTACAGTTCCCCACATTTTCCAATCCGTTACCCCTGCTCCGTTTGGTTCCCTTCTGTTCTGCAGTGTTCTACATGGTCCCCGACTTTTTCCAATCTGTTCCTCCTGCTCCCTTTGGTTCCCCACTCTTCTGCATTTTTCCACACTGTTCCCCACTTTTTCCACTCTGTTTTCCCCGCTCCCTTTGGTTCCCCACTGTTCTGCAGTATTCCCCACTTCTCCACTATTTTCCAATTTTTTTGCCATGATTGCTTTGGTTCCTCTCTGTCTGCAGTGTTCTTCACAGTTCCCCACTTTATCCAATCCGTTCCCCCTGCTACCTTTGTTTCCCCTCTGTCCTGCAATGTTCTCCACGGTTCCCCACTTTTTGCAATCCATTCCCCCTACTCCTTTTTGTTCCCCACTGTTCTGCAGAACTCCCCACGATTCCCCACTTTTTCCAATCTGTTCCCCCTGCTCCGTTTGGTTCTCCTTTATTCTGCAGTGTTCCCCACGTTTCCCCACTTTTCCGAGCTGTTCCCCCTGCTCCCTTTGGTTCCGCAGTGTTCTGCAGTTTTCCCCACGGTTACCCACTTTTTCCAATCTGTTCCCCCTGCTCCCTTTTTTTTCCTCACTCTTCTGCATTTTCCACACCGTTCCCCACTTTTTCCAATCTGTTCCCCCTGCTCCCTTTGTTTCCTCACTCTTCTGCATTTTCCACACTGCTCCCCACTTTTTCCAATCTGTTTCCCCCGCTCCCTTTGGTTCCCCACTGTTCTGCAGTGTTCCCTACTTCTCCACTATTTTCCAATTTGTTCGCCGTGCTCGCTTTGGTTTTTCTCTGTCTGCAGTGTTCTTCACAGTTCCCCACTTTTTCCAATCCGTTCCCCCTGCTCTCTCGGTTCCCCTCTATTCTGCAGTGTTCCCCACGGTTCCCCACTTTTCCGAGTTCTTCCCTCTGCTCCCTTTGAGTCCTCTCTGTTCTGCAGTGTTCCCCATAGTTCTCCACATTCTTTCCAATCTGTTCCCATGCTCCATTATTTTCCCCTCTGTTCTGCTGTGTTCCAGACAGTTCCCCAATTTTTTCAAATCTGTTCCCCCTGCGCCTTTGGTTCCCCTCTGTTCTGCCGTGTTCCAAACACTTCCCCACTTTTTCCAATCCGTTCACCCTGCTCCCGTTGTTTCTCCACTCTTCTGCATTTTTCCACACAGTTCCCCACTTTTTCAAATCTGTTCACCCTGCTCCCATTGGTTCCCCTCTGTTCTGCAGTGTTCCCCACAGTTCCCGACTTTTTCCAATCCGTTCCCCCTGTGCCCTTTCTTTCCCCTCTGTCCTGCATTGTCCTTCGCGAATCCCCACTTTTTCCAATCCGTTCCACCTGCTCCCTTGGTTCCCCTCTGTTCTGCAGTGTTCCCCACGGTTCCGCAATTTTTCCAATGTATACCCACTGCTCCCTTTGTTTCCTCACTCTTCTGCATTTTTCCACACTGTTCCCAACTTTTTTCCAATCTGTTTCCCCCGCTCCCTTTGGTTCCCCACTGTTCTGCAGTATTCCCCACTTTTCCACTATTTTCGAATTTGTTCGCCGTGATCGCTTTGGTTCCTCTCTTTCTGCAGTGTTCTTCACAGTTCTCCACTTTATCCAATCCGTTCCCCCTGCTCCCTTTGGTTCCCCTCTGTCCTGCAGTGTTCCCCACTTCTCAACTTCTTTTCGATATGCTCGCCGTGCTCCATTTCGTTCCCCTCTGTTCTGCAGTGTTTCCCACGGTTCCCCACTTTTTCCAATCCGTTCCCGCTGCTCCCTTTGGTTCCCCACTGTTTTGCAGTGTTCGCCATGGTTCTGCACTTTTTCCAATCTGTTCCCCATGCTCCGTTTAGTTCCCCTCTATTCTGCAGTGTTCCCCAAGGTTGCACACTTTTTCGAATCTGTTCACCCTGCTCCCTTTGTTTCCCCTCTGTCCTGCAGTGTTCCCCACGTTTCCCCACTTTTTCCAATCAGTTCGCCCTGCTCCCTTTGTTTCCCCTCTGTCCTGCAATGTTCTCCACGGTTCCCCACTTTTTCCAATCCGTTCCCGCTGCTCCCTTTGGTTCCCCACTGTTTTGCAGTGTTCGCCATGGTTCTGCACTTTTTCCAATCTGTTCCCCATGCTCCGTTTAGTTCCCCTCTATTCTGCAGTGTTCCCCAAGGTTGCACACTTTTTCGAATCTGTTCACCCTGCTCCCTTTGTTTGCCCTCTGTCCTGCAGTGTTCCCCACGTTTCCCCACTTTTTCCAATCAGTTCGCCCTGCTCCCTTTGTTTCCCCTCTGTCCTGCAATGTTCTCCACGGTTCCCCACTTTTTCCAATCCATTCCCCCTGCTCCTTTTGGTTCCCCACTGTTCTGCAGAACTCCCCACGATTCCCCACTTTTTCCAATCTGTTCCCCCTGCTCCGTTTGGTTCTCCTTTATTCTGCAGTGTTCCCCATGGTTACCCACTTTTTCCAATCCATTCCCCCTGCTCCCTTTGGTTCCGCAGTGTTCTGCAGTGTTCCCCACGGTTACCCACTTTTTCCAAACCGTTCCCCCTGCTCCCTTTGGTTCCCCACTGTTCTGCAGAACTCCCCACGATTCCCCACTTTTTCGACTCTGTTCCCCCTGCTCCGTTTGGTTCTCCTTTATTCTGCAGTGTTCCCCACGGTTCTCCAATTTTCCGAGCTGTTCCCCCTGCTCCCTTACGTTCCACAGTGTTCTGCAGTGTTCCCCACGGTTACCCACTTTTTCCAATCCATTCCCCCTGCTCCCTTTGGTTCCCCTCCGTCCTGCAGTGTTCCCCACGTTTCCCCACTTTTTCCAATCAGTTCGCCCTGCTCCCTTTGCTTCCCCTCTGTCCTGCAATGTTCTCCACGGTTCCCCACTTTTTCCAATCCGTTCCCGCTGCTCCCTTTGGTTCCCCACTGTTTTTCAGTGTTCGCCATGGTTCTGCACTTTTTCCAATCTGTTCCCCATGCTCCGTTTAGTTCCCCTCTATTCTGCAGTGTTCCCCAAGGTTGCACACTTTTTCGAATCTGTTCACCCTGCTCCCTTTGTTTGCCCTCTGTCCTGCATTTTCCCCCATATTTCCCGACTTTTCCAATCTGTTCTCCCTGCTCCCTTTGGTTCCTCTCTGTCCTGCATTGTCCTTCGCGATTCCCCACTTTTTCCAATCCGTTCCACCTGCTCCATTGGTTCCCCTCTGTTCTGCAGTGTTCCCCACAGTTCCGCAATTTTTCCAATGTATACCCCCTGCTCCCTTTGTTTTCTCACTCTTCTGCATTTTTCCACACTGTTCCCCACTTTTTCCAATCTGTTTCCCCCGCTCCCTTTGGTTCCCCACTGTTCTGCAGTATTCCCCACTTTTCCACTATTTTCGAATTTGTTCGCCGTGATCGCTTTGGTTCCTCTCTTTCTGCAGTGTTCTTCACAGTTCCCCACTTTATCCAATCCGTTCCCCCTGCTCCCTTTGGTTCCCCTCTGTCCTGCAGTGTTCCCCACTTCTCAACTTCTTTCCGATATGCTCGCCGTGCTCCGTTTAGTTCCCCTCTATTCTGCAGTGTTCCCCAAGGTTGCACACTTTTTCGAATCTGTTCACCCTGCTCCCTTTTTTTCCCCTCTGTCCTGCAGTGTTCCCCACGTTTCCCCACTTTTTCCAATCAGTTCGCCCTGCTCCCTTTGTTTCCCCTCTGTCCTGCAATGTTCTCCACGGTTCCCCACTTTTTCCAATCCATTCCCCCTGCTCCTTTTGGTTCCCCACTGTTCTGCAGAACTCCCCACGATTCCCCACTTTTTCCAATTGTTCCCCCTGCTCCGTTTGGTTCTCCATTATTCTGCAGTGTTCCCCACGGTTCCCCACTTTTCCGAGCTGTTCCCCCTGCTCCCTTTGGTTCCGCAGTGTTCTGCAGTGTTCCCCACGGTTACCCACTTTTTCCAAACCGTTCCCCCTGCTCCCTTTGGTTCCCCTCTGCCCTGCAGTGTTCCCCACGGTTACCCACTTTTTCCAATCCATTCCCCCTGCTCCCTTTGGTTCCCCTCTGTCCTGCATTTTCACCCATATTTCCCCACTTTTCCAATCTGTTCTCCCTGCTCCCTTTGGTTCCCCTCTGTCCTGCAGTGTTCCCCACGGCTCCACACTTTTTCCAATCTGTTCGCCGTGCTCTCTTTGGTTCCCCTCTGTTCTGCAGTATTCCCCACTGTTCCCCACTTTTTCCAATCAGTTCCCACTGCTTCCTTTGATTCCCCTCTGTTCTGCAGTGTTCCACACTGTTCCCCACTTTTTCCAATTCGTTCACCCTGCTCCTGTTGTTTCTCCACTCTTCTGCATTTTCCACACCATTCCCCACTTTTTCCAATCTGTTCCCCCTTCTCCTTGGGCTCCCCTCTGTTCTGCAGTTTTCCCCACAGTTTCCACTTTTTCAAATCTGTTCCCCCTGCTCCCGTTGGTTCCCCTCTATTCTGCAGTTTTCTATACAGTTCCCCACATTTTCCAATCCGTTACCCCTGCTCCGTTTGGTTCCCTTCTGTTCTGCAGTGTTCTACACGGTCCCTAACTTTTTCCAATCTGTTCCTCCTGCTCCCTTTGGTTCCCCACTCTTCTGCATTTTTCCACACAGTTCCCCACTTTTTCCAATCCATTCCACCTGCTCCCTAGGTTCCCCTCTGTTCTGCAGTGTTCCCCATGGTTCCCCAATTTTTCCAATGTATACCCCCTGCTCCCTTTGTTTCCTCACTCTTCTGCATTTTTCCACACTGTTCCCCACTTTTTCCACTCTGTTTTCCCCGCTCCCTTTGGTTCCCCACTGTTCTGCAGTATTCCCCACTTCTCCACTATTTTCCAATTTTTTTGCCATGATTGCTTTGGTTCCTCTCTGTCTGCAGTGTTCTTCACAGTTCCCCACTTTATCCAATCCGTTCCCCCTGCTACCTTTGTTTCCCCTCTGTCCTGCAATGTTCTCCACAGTTCCCCACTTTTTGCAATCCATTCCCCCTACTCCTTTTTGTTCCCCACTGTTCTGCAGAACTCCCCACGATTCCCCACTTTTTCCAATCTGTTCCCCCTGCTCCGTTTGGTTCTCCTTTATTCTGCAGTGTTCCCCACGTTTCCCCACTTTTCCGAGCTGTTCCCCCTGCTCCCTTTGGTTCCGCAGTGTTCTGCAGTTTTCCCCACGGTTACCCACTTTTTCCAAACCGTTCCCCCTGCCCCCTTGGTTCCCCTCTGTCCTGCAGTGTTTCCCACGGTTACCCACTTTTTCCAATCTGTTCCCCCTGCTCCCTTTTTTTTCCTCACTCTTCTGCACTTTCCACACCGTTCCCCACTTTTTCCAATCTGTTCCCCCTGCTCCCTTTGTTTCCTCACCCTTCTGCATTTTCCACACTGCTCCCCACTTTTTCCAATCTGTTTCCCCCGCTCCCTTTGGTTCCCCACTGTTCTGCAGTATTCCCCACTTTTCCACTATTTTCGAATTTGTTCGCCGTGATCGCTTTGGTTCCTCTCTTTCTGCAGTGTTCTTCACAGTACCCCACTTTTTCCAATCCGTTCCCCCTGCTCTCTCGGTTCCCCTCTATTCTGCAGTGTTCCCCACGGTTCCCCACTTTTCCGAGTTCTTCCCTCTGCTCCCTTTGAGTCCTCTCTGTTCTGCAGTGTTCCCCATAGTTCTCCACATTCTTTCCAATCTGTTCCCATGCTCCATTATTTTCCCCTCTGTTCTGCTGTGTTCCAGACAGTTCCCCAATTTTTTCAAATCTGTTCCCCCTGCGCCTTTGGTTCCCCTCTGTTCTGCCGTGTTCCAAACACTTCCCCACTTTTTCCAATCCGTTCACCCTGCTCCCGTTGTTTCTCCACTCTTCTGCATTTTTCCACACAGTTCCCCACTTTTTCAAATCTGTTCACCCTGCTCCCATTGGTTCCCCTCTGTTCTGCAGTGTTCCCCACAGTTCCCGACTTTTTCCAATCCGTTCCCCCTGTGCCCTTTCTTTCCCCTCTGTCCTGCATTGTCCTTCGCGAATCCCCACTTTTTCCAATCCGTTCCACCTGCTCCCTTGGTTCCCCTCTCTTCTGCAGTGTTCCCCATGGTTCCGCAATTTTTCCAATGTATACCCACTGCTCCCTTTGTTTCCTCACTCTTCTGCATTTTTCCACACTGTTCCCAACTTTTTTCCAATCTGTTTCCTCCGCTCCCTTTGGTTCCCCACTGTTCTGCAGTATTCCCCACTTTTCCACTATTTTCGAATTTGTTCGCCGTGATCGCTTTGGTTCCTCTCTTTCTGCAGTGTTCTTCACAGTTCCCCACTTTATCCAATCCGTTTCCCCTGCTCCCTTTGGTTCCCCTCTGTCCTGCAGTGTTCCCCACTTCTCAACTTCTTTCCGATATGCTCGCCGTGCTCCATTTCGTTCCCCTCTGTTCTGCAGTGTTTCCCACGGTTCCCCACTTTTTCCAATCCGTTCCCGCTGCTCCCTTTGGTTCCCCACTGTTTTGCAGTGTTCGCCATGGTTCTGCACTTTTTCCAATCTGTTCCCCATGCTCCGTTTAGTTCCCCTCTATTCTGCAGTGTTCCCCAAGGTTGCACACTTTTTCGAATCTGTTCACCCTGCTCCCTTTGTTTCCCCTCTGTCCTGCAGTGTTCCTCACGTTTCCCCACTTTTTCCAATCAGTTCGCCCTGCTCCCTTTGTTTCCCCTCTGTCCTGCAATGTTCTCCACGGTTCCCCACTTTTTCCAATCCGTTCCCGCTGCTCCCTTTGGTTCCCCACTGTTTTGCAGTGTTCGCCATGGTTCTGCACTTTTTCCAATCTGTTCCCCATGCTCCGTTTAGTTCCCCTCTATTCTGCAGTGTTCCCCAAGGTTGCACACTTTTTCGAATCTGTTCACCCTGCTCCCTTTGTTTGCCCTCTGTCCTGCAGTGTTCCCCACGTTTCCCCACTTTTTCCAATCAGTTCGCCCTGCTCCCTTTGTTTCCCCTCTGTCCTGCAATGTTCTCCACGGTTCCCCACTTTTTCCAATCCATTCCCCCTGCTCCTTTTGGTTCCCCACTGTTCTGCAGAACTCCCCACGATTCCCCACTTTTTCCAATCTGTTCCCCCTGCTCCGTTTGGTTCTCCTTTATTCTGCAGTGTTCCCCACGGTTCCCCACTTTTTCCAATCAGTTCCCACTGCTTCCTTTGATTCCCCTCTGTTCTGCAGTGTTCCACACTGTTCCCCACTTTTTCCAATTCGTTCACCCTGCTCCTGTTGTTTCTCCACTCTTCTGCATTTTCCACACCGTTCCCCAATTTTTCCAATCTGTTCCCCCTTCTCCTTGGGCTCCCCTCTGTTCTGCAGTTTTCCCCACAGTTTCCACTTTTTCCAATCTGTTCCCCCTGCTCCCGTTGGTTCCCCTCTATTCTGCAGTTTTCTATACAGTTCCCCACATTTTCCAATCCGTTACCCCTGCTCCGTTTGGTTCCCTTCTGTTCTGCAGTGTTCTACACAGTCCCCGACTTTTTCCCATCTGTTCCTCCTGCTCCCTTTGGTTCCCCACTCTTCTGCATTTTTCCACACAGTTCCCCACATTTTCCAATCCGTTCCACCTGCTCCCTTGGTTCCCCTCTGTTCTGCAGTGTTCCCCATGGTTCCCCAATTTTTCCAATGTATACCCCCTGCTCCCTTTGTTTCCTCACTCTTCTGCATTTTTCCACACTGTTCCCCACTTTTTCCACTCTGTTTTCCCCGCTCCCTTTGGTTCCCCACTGTTCTGCAGTATTCCCCACTTCTCCACTATTTTCCAATTTTTTTGCCATGATTGCTTTGGTTCCTCTCTGTCTGCAGTTTTCTTCACAGTTCCCCACTTTATCCAATCCGTTCCCCCTGCTACCTTTGTTTCCCCTCTGTCCTGCAATGTTCTCCACGGTTCCCCACTTTTTGCAATCCATTCCCCCTACTCCTTTTGGTTCCCCACTGTTCTGCAGAACTCCCTACGATTCCCCACTTTTTCCAATCTGTACCCCCTGCTCCGTTTGGTTCTCCTTTATTCTGCAGTGTTCCCCACGGTTCCCCACTTTTCCGAGCTGTTCACCCTGCTCCCTTTGGTTCCGCAGTGTTCTGCAGTTTTCCCCACGGTTACCCACTTTTTCCAAACCGTTCCCCCTGCTCCCTTTGGTTCCCCTCTGTCCTGCAGTGTTTCCCACAGTTACCCACTTTTTCCAATCTGTTCCCCCTGCTCCCTTTTTTTTCCTCACTCTTCTGCATTTTCCACACCGTTCCCCACTTTTTCCAATCTGTTCCCCCTTCTCCATTCGGTTCCCCTCTATTGTTCAGTGTTCTCCACGGTTACCCACTTTTTCCAAACCGTTCCCCCTGCTCCCTTTGGTTCCCCTCTGCCCTGCAGTGTTCCCCACGGTTACCCACTTTTTCCAATCCATTCCCCCTGCTCCCTTTGGTTCTCCTCTGTCCTGCATTTTCCCCCATATTTCCCCACTTTTCCAATCTGTTCTCCCTGCTCCCTTTGGTTCCCCTCTGTCCTGCAGTGTTCCCCACGGCTCCAAACTTTTTCCAATCTGTTCGCCGTGCTCTCTTTGGTTTCCCTCTGTTCTGCAGTGTTCCACACTGTTCCCCACTTTTTCCAACTCGTTCACCCTGCTCCTGTTGTTTCTCCACTCTTCTGCATTTTCCACACCATTCCCCACTTTTTCCAATCTGTTCCCCCTTCTCCTTGGGCTCCCCTCTGTTCTGCAGTTTTCCCCACAGTTTCCACTTTTTCCTATCTGTTCCCCCTGCTCCCGTTGGTTCCCCTCTATTCTGCAGTTTTCTATACAGTTCCCCACATTTTCCAATCCGTTCTCCCTGCTCCCTTTGGTTTCCCACTGTTCTGCATTTTTCCACACGGTTCCCCGATTTTTCCAATCTGTTCCCATGCTCCATTTGCTTCCCCTCTTTTCTGCAATATTCCCCACTGTTCCCCACTTTTCGCAATCTGTTCCCCCTGCTCCCTTTGGTTCCCCACTGTTCTGCAGTGTTCGCCAACGGTTCCCCACTTTTTCCAACCTGTACCTCCTATTCCCTTTGGTTCCCCTCTGTCCTGCAGTGTTCCCCACGGTTCCACACTTTTTCCAATCTGTTCGCCGTGCTCTCTTTGGTTCCTCTCTGTTTTACAGTGATCCCCGCAGTTCCCCACTTTTTCCAATCCTTTCCCCCTGCTTCCTTTGATTCCCCTCTGTTCTGCAGTGTTCCACACTGTTCCCCACTTTTTCCAATCCGTTCACCCTGCTCCCGTTGTTTCTCCACTCTTCTGCATTTTTCCACACTGTTCCCCATTTTTTCCACTCTGTTTTTCCCGCTCCCTTTGGTTCCCCACTGTTCTGCAGTATTCCCCACTTCTCCACTATTTTCCAATTTGTTCGCCATGATCGCTTTGGTTCCTCTCTGTCTGCAGTGTTCTTCACAGTTCCCCACTTTATCCAATCCGTTCCCCCTGCTCCGTTTGGTTCCCCTCTGTTCTGCAGTGTTCCCCACGGTTCCCCATTTTTTCCACTCCGTTCCCCCTGCTCCCTTTGGTTCCCCACTGTTCTGTACATTTCCACATAATCCCCCAATTTTTCGAATCTGTACCCCGTACTCCATTCGGTTCCCCTCTGTTCTGCAGTGTTCCCCATGGTTCCCCTCTTTTTCTAATCAGTTGCCCTTGCTCCTTTGGTTCCCCTCTGTTCTGCAGTGTTCCCCACGGTTCTTCACATTTTTTCCAATCTATTCCCCTTCTCCCTTTTTTCCCCCTCTGTTCTGCAGTGTTCTCCACGGTTCCCCACTTTTTTCCAATCTGTTCCCCCTGCTCCTTTGGTTCCACTCACTTCTGCATTTTCCACACCGTTGCCCACTTTATCCAATCCGTTCCCCCTGCTCCCTTTGTTTCCCCTCTGTCCTGCAATGTTCTCCATGGTTCCCCACTTTTTCCAATCCATTCCCCCTACTCCTATGGTTCCCCACTGTTCTGCAGAACTCCCCACGATTCCCCACTTTTTCGACTCTGTTCCCCCTGCTCCGTTTGGTTCTCCTTTATTCTGCAGTGTTCCACACTGTTCCCCACTTTTTCCAATCCGTTCACCCTGCTCCCTTTCGTTCCACAGTGTTCTGCAGTGTTCCCCACGGTTACCCACTTTTTCCAAACCGTTCCCTCTGCTCCCTTTGGTTCCCCTCTGTCCTGCATTGTCCTTCGCGATTCCCCACTTTTTCCAATCCGTTCCACCTGCCCCATTGGTTCCCCTCTGTTCTGCAGTGTTCCCCACGGTTCCGCAATTTTTCCAATGTATACCCCCTGCTCCCTTTGTTTTCTCACTCTTCTGCATTTTTCCACACTGTTCCCCACTTTTTCCAATGTGTTTCCCCCGCTCCCTTTGGTTCCCCACTGTTCTGCAGTATTCCCAACTTTTCCACTATTTTCGAATTTGTTCGCCGTGATCGCTTTGGTTCCTCTCTTTCTGCAGTGTTCTTCACAGTTCCCCACTTTATCCAATCCGTTCCCCCTGCTCCCTTTGGTTCCCCTCTGTCCTGCAGTGTTCCCCACTTCTCAACTTCTTTCCGATATGCTCGCCGTGCTCCATTTCGTTCCCCTCTGTTCTGCAGTGTTTCCCACGGTTCCCCACTTTTTCCAATCCGTTCCCGCTGCTCCCTTTGGTTCCCCACTGTTTTGCAGTGTTCGCCATGGTTCTGCACTTTTTCCAATCTGTTCCCTTTGCTCCGTTTAGTTCCCCTCTATTCTGCAGTGTTCCCCAAGGTTGCACACTTTTTCGAATCTGTTCACCCTGCTCCCTTTGTTTCCCCTCTGTCCTGCAGTGTTCTCTACGTTTCCCCACTTTTTCCAATCAGTTCGCCCTGCTCCCTTTGTTTCCCCTCTGTCCTGCAATGTTCTCCACGGTTCCCCACTTTTTCCAATCCATTCCCCCTGCTCCTTTTGGTTCCCCACTGTTCTGCAGAACTCCCCACGATTCCCCACTTTTTCCAATCAGTTCCCACTGCTTCCTTTGATTCCCCTCTGTTCTGCAGTGTTCCACACTGTTCCCCACTTTTTCCAATTCGTTCACCCTGCTCCTGTTGTTTCTCCACTCTTCTGCATTTTCCACACCGTTCCCCAATTTTTCCAATCTGTTCCCCCTTCTCCTTGGGCTCCCCTCTGTTCTGCAGTTTTCCCCACAGTTTCCACTTTTTCCAATCTGTTCCCCCTGCTCCCGTTGGTTCCCCTCTATTCTGCAGTTTTCTATACAGTTCCCCACATTTTCCAATCCGTTACCCCTGCTCCGTTTGGTTCCCTTCTGTTCTGCAGTGTTCTACACGGTCCCCGACTTTTTCCCATCTGTTCCTCCTGCTCCCTTTGGTTCCCCACTCTTCTGCATTTTTCCACACAGTTCCCCACATTTTCCAATCCGTTCCACCTGCTCCCTTGGTTCCCCTCTGTTCTGCAGTGTTCCCCATGGTTCCCCAATTTTTCCAATGTATACCCCCTGCTCCCTTTGTTTCCTCACTCTTCTGCATTTTTCCACACTGTTCCCCACTTTTTCCACTCTGTTTTCCCCGCTCCCTTTGGTTCCCCACTGTTCTGCAGTATTCCCCACTTCTCCACTATTTTCCAATTTTTTTGCCATGATTGCTTTGGTTCCTCTCTGTCTGCAGTTTTCTTCACAGTTCCCCACTTTATCCAATCCGTTCCCCCTGCTACCTTTGTTTCCCCTCTGTCCTGCAATGTTCTCCACGGTTCCCCACTTTTTGCAATCCATTCCCCCTACTCCTTTTGGTTCCCCACTGTTCTGCAGAACTCCCTACGATTCCCCACTTTTTCCAATCTGTACCCCCTGCTCCGTTTGGTTCTCCTTTATTCTGCAGTGTTCCCCACGGTTCCCCACTTTTCCGAGCTGTTCACCCTGCTCCCTTTGGTTCCGCAGTGTTCTGCAGTTTTCCCCACGGTTACCCACTTTTTCCAAACCGTTCCCCCTGCTCCCTTTGGTTCCCCTCTGTCCTGCAGTGTTTCCCACAGTTACCCACTTTTTCCAATCTGTTCCCCCTGCTCCCTTTTTTTTCCTCACTCTTCTGCATTTTCCACACCGTTCCCCACTTTTTCCAATCTGTTCCCCCTTCTCCATTCGGTTCCCCTCTATTGTTCAGTGTTTTCCAAGGTTACCCACTTTTTCCAAACCGTTCCCCCTGCTCCCTTTGGTTCCCCTCTGCCCTGCAGTGTTCCCCACGGTTACCCACTTTTTCCAATCCATTCCCCCTGCTCCCTTTGGTTCTCCTCTGTCCTGCATTTTCCCCCATATTTCCCCACTTTTCCAATCTGTTCTCCCTGCTCCCTTTGGTTCCCCTCTGTCCTGCAGTGTTCCCCACGGCTCCACACTTTTTCCAATCTGTTCGCCGTGCTCTCTTTGGTTTCCCTCTGTTCTGCAGTGTTCCACACTGTTCCCCACTTTTTCCAACTCGTTCACCCTGCTCCTGTTGTTTCTCCACTCTTCTGCATTTTCCACACCATTCCCCACTTTTTCCAATCTGTTCCCCCTTCTCCTTGGGCTCCCCTCTGTTCTGCAGTTTTCCCCACAGTTTCCACTTTTTCCAATCTGTTCCCCCTGCTCCCGTTGGTTCCCCTCTATTCTGCAGTTTTCTATACAGTTCCCCACATTTTCCAATCCGTTCTCCCTGCTCCCTTTGGTTTCCCACTGTTCTGCATTTTTCCACACGGTTCCCCGATTTTTCCAATCTGTTCCCATGCTCCATTTGCTTCCCCTCTTTTCTGCAATATTCCCCACTGTTCCCCACTTTTCGCAATCTGTTCCCCCTGCTCCCTTTGGTTCCCCACTGTTCTGCAGTGTTCGCCAACGGTTCCCCACTTTTTCCAACCTGTACCTCCTATTCCCTTTGGTTCCCCTCTGTCCTGCAGTGTTCCCCACGGCTCCACACTTTTTCCAATCTGTTCGCCGTGCTCGCTTTGGTTCCCCTCTGTCCTGCATTTTCCCCCATATTTCCCCACTTTTCCAACCTGTTCCCCTTGCTCCCTTTAGTTCCCCTCTGTACTGCAGTGCTCCCCACGGTTCCCCACATTTTCCAATCCGTTCTCCCTGCTCCTGTTGTTTCTCCACTCTTCTGCATTTTCCGCACCGTTCCCCACTTTTTCCAATCTGTTCCCCCTTCTCCTTGGGCTCCCCTCTGTTCTGCAGTTTTCCCCACAGTTTCCACTTTTTCCAATCTGTTCCCCCTGCTCCCGTTGGTTCCCCTCTATTCTGCAGTTTTCTATACAGTTCCCCACATTTTCCAATCCGTTACTCCTGCTCCGTTTGGTTCCCTTCTGTTCTGCAGTGTTCTACACGGTCCCCGACTTTTTCCAATCTGTTCCTCCTGCTCCCTTTGGTTCCCCACTCTTCTGCACTTTTCCACACAGTTCCCCACTTTTTCCAATCCGTTCCACCTGCTCCCTTGGTTCCCCTCTGTTCTGCAGTGTTCCCCATGGTTCCCCAATTTTTCCAATGTATAACCCCTGCTCCCTTTGTTTCCTCACTCTTCTGCATTTTTCCACACTGTTCCCCACTTTTTCCACTCTGTTTTCCCCGCTCCCTTTGGTTCCCCACTGTTCTGCAGTATTCCCCACTTCTCCACTATTTTCCAATTTTTTTGCCATGATCGCTTTGGTTCCTCTCTGTCTGCAGTGTTCTTCACAGTTCCCCACTTTATCCAATCCGTTCCCCCTGCTACCTTTGTTTCCCCTCTGTCCTGCAATGTTCTGCACGGTTCCCCACTTTTTGCAATCCATTCCCCCTACTCCTTTTGGTTCCCCACTGTTCTGCAGAACTCCCCACGGTTACCCACTTTTTCCAAACCGTTCCCCCTGCTCCCTTTGGTTCCCCTCTGTCCTGCAGTGTTTCCCACGGTTACCCACTTTTTCCAATCTGTTCCCCCTGCTCCCTTTTTTTCCTCACTCTACTGCATTTTCCACACCGTTCCCCACTTTTTCCAATCTGTTCCCCCTGCTCCCTTTGTTTCCTCACTCTTCTGCATTTTCCACACTGCTCCCCACTTTTTCCAATCTGTTTCCCCCGCTCCCTTTGGTTCCCCACTGTTCTGCAGTGTTCCCCACTTCTCCACTATTTTCCAATTTGTTCGCCGTGCTCGCTTTGGTTCCTCTCTGTCTGCAGTGTTCTTCACAGTTCCCCACTTTTTCCAATCCGTTACCCCTGCTCTCTCGGTTCCCCTCTATTCTGCAGTGTTCCCCACGGTGCCCCACTTTTCCGAGTTCTTCCCTCTGCTCCCTTTGAGTCCTCTCTGTTCTGCAGTGTTCCCCATAGTTCTCCACTTTTTCCAATCCGTTCCACCTGCTCCCTTGGTGCCCCTCTGTTCTGCAGTGTTCCCCATGGTTCCCCAATTTTTCCAATGTATACCCCCTGCTCCCTTTGTTTCCTCACTCTTCTGCATTTTTCCACACTGTTCCCCACTTTTTCCACTCTGTTTTCCCCGCTCCTTTTGGTTCCCCACTGTTCTGCAGTATTCCCCACTTCTCCACTATTTTCCAATTTGTTCGCCATGATCGCTTTGGTTCCTCTCGGTCTGCAGTGTTCTTCACAGTTCCCCACTTTATCCAATCCGTTCCCCCTGCTCCGTTTGGTTCCCCTCTGTTCTGCAGTGTTCCCCAAGGTTCCCCACTTTTTCCAATCCGTTCCCCCTGCTTCCTTTGATTCCCCTCTGTTCTGCAGTGTTCCACACTGTTCCCCACTTTTTACAATCCGTTCACCCAGCTCCCATTGTTTCTCCACTCTTCTGCATTTTCCACACCGTTCCCCACTTTTTCCAATCTGTTCCCCCTTCTCCTTGGGCTCCCCTCTGTTCTGCAGTTTTCCCCACAGTTTCCACTTTTTCCAATCTGTTCCCCCTGCTCCCGTTGGTTCCCCTCTATTCTGCAGTTTTCTATACAGTTCCCCACATTTTCCAATCCGTTACCCCTGCTCCCTTTGGTTCCCCTCTGTTCTGCAGTGTTCTCCACGGTCCACGACTTTTTCCATTCTGTTCCTCCTGCTCCCTTTGGTTCCCCACTGTTCTGCATTTTTCCACACAGTTCCCCACTTTTTCCAATCCGTTCCACCTGCTCCCTTGGTGCCCCTCTGTTCTGCAGTGTTCCCCATGGTTCCCCAATTTTTCCAATGTATACCCCCTGCTCCCTTTGTTTCCTCACTCTTCTGCATTTTTCCACACTGTTCCCCACTTTTTCCACTCTGTTTTCCCCGCTCCATTTGGTTCCCCACTGTTCTGCAGTATTCCCCACTTCTCCACTATTTTCCAATTTGTTCGCCATGATCGCTTTGGTTCCTCTCTGTCTGCAGTGTTCTTCACAGTTCCCCACTTTATCCAATCCGTTCCCCCTGCTCCGTTTGGTTCCCCTCTGTTCTGCAGTGTTCCCCACGGTTCCCCATTTTTTCCACTCCGTTCCCCCTGCTCCCTTTGGTTCCCCACTGTTCTGTACATTTCCACATAATCCCCCAATTTTTCGAATCTGTACCCCGTACTCCATTCGGTTCCCCTCTGTTCTGCAGTGTTCCCCATGGTTCCCCTCTTTTTCTAATCAGTTGCCCTTGCTCCTTTGGTTCCCCTCTGTTCTGCTATGTTCCCCACGGTTCTTCACATTTTTTCCAATCTATTCCCCTTCTCCCTTTTTTCCCCCTCTGTTCTGCAGTGTTCTCCACGGTTCCCCACTTTTTTCCAATCTGTTCCCCCTGCTCCTTTGGTTCCACTCACTTCTGCATTTTCCACACCGTTGCCCACTTTATCCAATCCGTTCCCCCTGCTCCCTTTGTTTCCCCTCTGTCCTGCAATGTTCTCCATGGTTCCCCACTTTTTCCAATCCATTCCCCCTACTCCTATGGTTCCCCACTGTTCTGCAGAACTCCCCACGATTCCCTACTTTTTCGACTCTGTTCCCCCTGCTCCGTTTGGTTCTCCTTTATTCTGCAGTGTTCCCCACGGTTCCCCAATTTTCCGAGCTGTTCCCCCTGCTCCCTTTCGTTCCGCAGTGTTCTGCAGTGTTCCCCACGGTTACCCACTTTTTCCAAACCGTTCCCCCTGCTCCCTTTGGTTCCCCTCTGTCCTGCATTGTCCTTCGCGATTCCCCACTTTTTCCAATCCGTTCCACCTGCTCCATTGGTTCCCCTCTGTTCTGCAGTGTTCCCCACGGTTCCGCAATTTTTCCAATGTATACCCCCTGCTCCCTTTGTTTTCTCACTCTTCTGCATTTTTCCACACTGTTCCCCACTTTTTCCAATCTGTTTCCCCCGCTCCCTTTGGTTCCCCACTGTTCTTCAGTATTCCCCTCTTTTCCACTATTTTCGAATTTGTTCGCTGTGATCGCTTTGTTTCCTCTCTTTCTGCCTTGTTCTTCACAGTTCCCAACTTTATCCAATCCGTTCCCCCTGCTCCCTTTGGTTCCCCTCTCTCCTGCAGTGTTCCCCACTTCTCAACTTCTTTCCGATATAATCACCGTGCTCCTTTTGGTTCCCCACTGTTCTGCAGAACTCCCCACGATTCCCCACTTTTTCCAATCTGTTCCCCTTGCTCCATTTGGTTCTCCTTTATTCTGCAGTGTTCCCCACGGTTACCCAATTTTTCCAAACCGTTCGCCCTGCTCCCTTTGGTTCCCCTCTGCCCTGCAGTGTTCCCCACGGTTACCCACTTTTTCCAATCCATTCCCCCTGCTCCCTTTGGTTCCCCTCTGTCCTGCATTTTCCCCCATATTTCCCGACTTTTCCAATCTGTTCTCCCTGCTCCCTTTGGTTCCCCTCTGTCCTGCAGTGTTCCCCACGGCTCCACACTTTTTCCAATCTGTTCGCCGTGCTCGCTTTGGTTCCCCTCTGTCCTGCATTTTCCCCCATATTTCCCCACTTTTCCAACCTGTTCCCCTTGCTCCCTTTAGTTCCCCTCTGTACTGCAGTGCTCCCCACGGTTCCCCACATTTTCCAATCCGTTCTCCCTGCTCCTGTTGTTTCTCCACTCTTCTGCATTTTCCGCACCGTTCCCCACTTTTTCCAATCTGTTCCCCCTTCTCCTTGGGCTCCCCTCTGTTCTGCAGTTTTCCCCACAGTTTCCACTTTTTCCAATCTGTTCCCCCTGCTCCCGTTGGTTCCCCTCTATTCTGCAGTTTTCTATACAGTTCCCCACATTTTCCAATCCGTTACTCCTGCTCCGTTTGGTTCCCTTCTGTTCTGCAGTGTTCTACACGGTCCCCGACTTTTTCCAATCTGTTCCTCCTGCTCCCTTTGGTTCCCCACTCTTCTGCACTTTTCCACACAGTTCCCCACTTTTTCCAATCCGTTCCACCTGCTCCCTTGGTTCCCCTCTGTTCTGCAGTGTTCCCCATGGTTCCCCAATTTTTCCAATGTATAACCCCTGCTCCCTTTGTTTCCTCACTCTTCTGCATTTTTCCACACTGTTCCCCACTTTTTCCACTCTGTTTTCCCCGCTCCCTTTGGTTCCCCACTGTTCTGCAGTATTCCCCACTTCTCCACTATTTTCCAATTTTTTTGCCATGATCGCTTTGGTTCCTCTCTGTCTGCAGTGTTCTTCACAGTTCCCCACTTTATCCAATCCGTTCCCCCTGCTACCTTTGTTTCCCCTCTGTCCTGCAATGTTCTGCACGTTTCCCCACTTTTTGCAATCCATTCCCCCTACTCCTTTTGGTTCCCCACTGTTCTGCAGAACTCCCCACGGTTACCCACTTTTTCCAAACCGTTCCCCCTGCTCCCTTTGGTTCCCCTCTGTCCTGCAGTGTTTCCCACGGTTACCCACTTTTTCCAATCTGTTCCCCCTGCTCCCTTTTTTTCCTCACTCTACTGCATTTTCCACACCGTTCCCCACTTTTTCCAATCTGTTCCCCCTGCTCCCTTTGTTTTTTCACTCTTCTGCATTTTCCACACTGCTCCCCACTTTTTCCAATCTGTTTCCCCCGCTCCCTTTGGTTCCCCACTGTTCTGCAGTGTTCCCCACTTCTCCACTATTTTCCAATTTGTTCGCCGTGCTCGCTTTGGTTCCTCTCTGTCTGCAGTGTTCTTCACAGTTCCCCACTTTTCCAATCCGTTACCCCTGCTCTCTCGGTTCCCCTCTATTCTGCAGTGTTCCCCACGGTGCCCCACTTTTCCGAGTTCTTCCCTCTGCTCCCTTTGAGTCCTCTCTGTTCTGCAGTGTTCCCCATAGTTCTCCACTTTTTCCAATCCGTTCCACCTGCTCCCTTGGTGCCCCTCTTTTCTGCAGTGTTCCCCATGGTTCCCCAATTTTTCCAATGTATACCCCCTGCTCCCTTTGTTTCCTCACTCTTCTGCATTTTTCCACACTGTTCCCCACTTTTTCCACTCTGTTTTCCCCGCTCCTTTTGGTTCCCCACTGTTCTGCAGTATTCCCCACTTCTCCACTATTTTCCAATTTGTTCGCCATGATCGCTTTGGTTCCTCTCGGTCTGCAGTGTTCTTCACAGTTCCCCACTTTATCCAATCCGTTCCCCCTGCTCCGTTTGGTTCCCCTCTGTTCTGCAGTGTTCCCCAAGGTTCCCCATTTTTTCCACTCCGTTCCCCCTGCTCCCTTTGGTTCCCCACTGTTCTGTAAATTTCCACATAATCCCCCAATTTTTCGAATCTGTACCCCGTACTCCATTCGGTTCCCCTCTGTTCTGCAGTGTTCCCCATGGTTCCCCTTTTTTTCTAATCAGTTGCCCTTGCTCCTTTGGTTCCCCTCTGTTCTGCAGTGTTCCCCACGGTTCTTCACATTTTTTCCAATCTATTCCCCTTCTCCCTTTTTTCCCCCTCTGTTCTGCAGTGTTCTCCACGGTTCCCCACTTTTTTCCAATCTGTTCCCCCTGCTCCTTTGGTTCCACTCACTTCTGCAGTTTCCACACCGTTGCCCACTTTATCCAATCCGTTCCCCCTGCTCCCTTTGTTTCCCCTCTGTCCTGCAATGTTCTCCATGGTTCCCCACTTTTTCCAATCGATTCCCCCTACTCCTTTTGGTTCTCCACTGTTCTGCAGAACTCCCCACGATTCCCCACTTTTTCGACTCTGTTCCCCCTGCTCCGTTTGGTTCTCCTTTATTCTGCAGTGTTCCCCACGGTTCCCCAATTTTCCGAGCTGTTCCCCCTGCTCCCTTTCGTTCCGCAGTGTTCTGCAGTGTTCCCCACGGTTACCCACTTTTTCCGAAACGTTCCCCCTGCTCCCTTTGGTTCCCCTCTGTCCTGCATTGTCCTTCGCGATTCCCCACTTTTTCCAATCCGTTCCACCTGCTCCATTGGTTCCCCTCTGTTCTGCAGTGTTACCCACGGTTCCGCAATTTTTCCAATGTATACCCCCTGCTCCCTTTGTTTTCTCACTCTTCTGCATTTTTCCACACTGTTCCCCACTTTTTCCAATCTGTTTCCCCCGCTCCCTTTGGTTCCCCACTTTTCTTCAGTATTCCCCACTTTTCCACTATTTTCGAATTTGTTCGCTGTGATCGCTTTGTTTCCTCTCTTTCTGCCTTGTTCTTCACAGTTCCCAACTTTATCCAATCCGTTCCCCCTGCTCCCTTTGTTTCCCCTCTATCCTGCAGTGTTCCCCACTTCTCAACTTCTTTCCGATATGATCGCCGTGCTCCTTTTGGTTCCCCACTGTTCTGCAGAACTCCCCACGATTCCCCACTTTTTCCAATCTGTTCCCCTTGCTCCATTTGGTTCTCCTTTATTCTGCAGTGTTCCCCACGGTTCCCCACTTTTCCGAGCTGTTCCCCCTGCTCCCTTTGGTTCCGCAGTGTTCTGCAGTGTTCCCCACGGTTACCCAATTTTTCCAAACTGTTCGCCCTGCTCCCTTTGGTTCCCCTCTGCCCTGCAGTGTTCCCCACGGTTACCCACTTTTTCCAATCCATTCCCCCTGCTCCCTTTGGTTCCCCTCTGTCCTGCATTTTCCCCCATATTTCCCCACTTTTCCAATCTGTTCTCCCTGCTCCCTTTGGTTCCCCTCTGTCCTGCAGTGTTCCCCACGTCTCCACACTTTTCCAATCTGTTCGCCGTGCTCTCTTTGGTTCTCCTCTGTTCTGCAGTGTTCCCCACTGTTCCCCACTTTTTCCAATCAGTTCCCACTGCTTCCTTTGATTCCCCTCTGTTCTGCAGTGTTCCACACTGTTCCCCACTTTTTCCAATCCGTTCACCCTGCTCTTGTTGTTTCTCCACTCTTCTGCATTTTCCGCACCGTTCCCCACTTTTTCCAATCTGTTCCCCCTTCTCCTTGGGCTCCCCTCTGTTCTGCAGTTTTCCCCACAGTTTCCACTTTTTCCAATCTGTACCCCCTGCTCCCGTTGGTTCCCCTCTATTCTGCAGTTTTCTATACAGTTCCCCACTTTTTCCAATCCGTTAGCCCTGCTCCCTTTGGTTCCCCTCTGTTCTGCAGTGTTCTCCACGGTCCACGACTTTTTCCATTCTGTTCCTCCTGCTCCCTTTGGTTCCCCACTGTTCTGCAGTTTTCTATACAGTTCCCCACATTTTCCAATCCGTTACCCCTGCTCCCTTTGGTTCCTCTCTTTCTGCAGTGTTCTTCACAGTTCCCCACTTTATCCAATCCGTTCCCCCTGTCCCTTTGGTTCCCCTCTGTCCTGCAGTGTTCCCCACTTCTCAACTTCTTTCCGATATGCTCGCCGTGCTCCATTTCGTTCCCCTCTGTTCTGCAGTGTATCCCACGGTTCCCCACTTTTTCCAATCCGTTCCCGCTGCTCCCTTTGGTTCCCCACTGTTTTGCAGTGTTCGCCATGTTTCTAAGCTTTTTCCAATCTGTTCCCTTTGCTCCGTTTAGTTCCCCTCTATTCTGCAGTGTTCCCCAAGGTTGCACACTTTTTCGAATCTGTTCACCCTGCTCCCTTTGTTTCCCCTCTGTCCTGCAGTGTTCCCCACGTTTCCCCACTTTTTCCAATCAGTTCGCCCTGCTCCCTTTGTTTCCCCTCTGTCCTGCAATGTTCTCCACGGTTCCCCACTTTTTCCAATCCATACCCCCTGCTCCTTTTGGTTCCCCACTGTTCTGCAGAACTCCCCACGATTCCCCACTTTTTCCAATCTGTTCCCCCTGCTCCGTTTGGTTCTCCTTTATTCTGCAGTGTTCCCCACGTTTCCCCAATTTTTCCAATCCATTCCCCCTGCTCCCTTTGGTTCCGCAGTGTTCTGCAGTGTTCCCCACGGTTACCCACTTTTTCCAAACCGTTCCCCCTTCTCCCTTTGGTTCCCCTCTGTCCTGCAGTGTTCCCCACGGTTACCCACTTTTTCCAATCCATTCCCCCTTCTCCCTTTGGTTCCCATCTGTCCTGCACTTTCCCCCATATTTCCCCACTTTTCCAATCTGTTCTCCCTGCTCCCTTTGGTTCCCCTCTATACTGCAGTGCTCCCCACGGTTCACCACATTTTCCAATCCGTTCTACCTGCTCCCGTTGTTTCTCCACTCTTCTGCATTTTCCACACCGTTCCCCACTTTTTCCAATCTGTTCCCCCTTCTCCTTGGGCTCCCCTCTGTTCTGCAGTTTTCCCCACATTTTCCACTTTTTCCAATCTGTTCCCCCTGCTCCCGTTGGTTCCCCTCTATTCTGCAGTTTTCTATACAGTTCCCCACATTTTCCAATCCGTTACCTCTGCTCCCTTTGGTTCCCCTCTGTTCTGCAGTGTTCTCCACGGTCCACGACTTTTTCCATTCTGTTCCTCCTGCTCCCTTTGGTTCCCCACTGTTCTGCATTTTTCCACACAGTTCCCCACTTTTTCCAATCCGTTCCACCTGCTCCCTTGGTGCCCCTCTGTTCTGCAGTGTTCCCCATGGTTCCCCAATTTTTCCAATCCGTTCCCCCTGTCCCTTTGGTTCCCCTCTGTCCTGCAGTGTTCCCCACTTCTCAACTTCTTTCCGATATGCTCGCCGTGCTCCATTTCGTTCCCCTCTGTTCTGCAGTGTTTCCCACGGTTCCCCACTTTTTCCAATCCGTTCCCGCTGCTCCCTTTGGTTCCCCACTGTTTTGCAGTGTTCGCCATGTTTCTAAGCTTTTTCCAATCTGTTCCCTTTGCTCCGTTTAGTTCCCCTCTATTCTGCAGTGTTCCCCAAGGTTGCACACTTTTTCGAATCTGTTCACCCTGCTCCCTTTGTTTCCCCTCTGTCCTGCAGTGTTCCCCACGTTTCCCCACTTTTTCCAATCAGTTCGCCCTGCTCCCTTTGTTTCCCCTCTGTCCTGCAATGTTCTCCACGGTTCCCCACTTTTTCCAATCCATTCCCCCTGCTCCTTTTGGTTCCCCACTGTTCTGCAGAACTCCCCACGATTCCCCACTTTTTCCAATCTGTTCCCCCTGCTCCGTTTGGTTCTCCTTTATTCTGCAGTGTTCCCCACGTTTCCCCACTTTTTCCAAACCGTTCCCCCTGCTTCCTTTGGTTCCCCTCTGTCCTGCAGTGTTCCCCACGGTTACCCACTTTTTCCAATCCATTCCCCCTGCTCCCTTTGGTTCCGCAGTGTTCTGCAGTGTTCCCCACGGTTACCCACTTTTTCCAAACCGTTCCCCCTTCTCCCTTTGGTTCCCCTCTGTCCTGCAGTGTTCCCCACGGTTACCCACTTTTTCCAATCCATTCCCCCTTCTCCCTTTGGTTCCCATCTGTCCTGCACTTTCCCCCATATTTCCCCACTTTTCCAATCTGTTCTCCCTGCTCCCTTTGGTTCCCCTCTATACTGCAGTGCTCCCCACGGTTCACCACATTTTCCAATCCGTTCTACCTGCTCCCGTTGTTTCTCCACTCTTCTGCATTTTCCACACCGTTCCCCACTTTTTCCAATCTGTTCCCCCTTCTCCTTGGGCTCCCCTCTGTTCTGCAGTTTTCCCCACATTTTCCACTTTTTCCAATCTGTTCCCCCTGCTCCCGTTGGTTCCCCTCTATTCTGCAGTTTTCTATACAGTTCCCCACATTTTCCAATCCGTTTCCTCTGCTCCCTTTGGTTCCCCTCTGTTCTGCAGTGTTCTCCACGGTCCACGACTTTTTCCATTCTGTTCCTCCTGCTCCCTTTGGTTCCCCACTGTTCTGCATTTTTCCACACAGTTCCCCACTTTTTCCAATCCGTTCCACCTGCTCCCTTGGTGCCCCTCTGTTCTGCAGTGTTCCCCATGGTTCCCCAATTTTTCCAATGTATACCCCCTGCTCCCTTTGTTTCCTCACTCTTCTGCATTTTTCCACACTGTTCCCCACTTTTTCCAATCTGTTTTCCCCGCTCCCTTTGGTTCCCCACTGTTCTGCAGTATTCCCCACTTCTCAACTATTTTCCAATTTGTTCGCCATGATCGCTTTGGTTCCTCTCTGTCTGCAGTGTTCTTCACAGTTCCCCACTTTATCCAATCCGTTCCCCCTGCTCCGTTTGGTTCCCCTCTGTTCTGCAGTGTTCCCCACGGTTCCCCATTTTTTCCACACCGTTCCCCCTGCTCCCTTTGGTTCCCCACTGTTCTGTACATTTCCACATAATCCCCCAATTTTTCGAATCTGTACCCCGTACTCCATTCGGTTCCCCTCTGTTCTACAGTGTTCCCCATGGTTCCCCTCTTTTTCTAATCAGTTGCCCTTGCTCCTTTGGTTCCCCTCTGTTCTGCAGTGTTCCCCACGGTTCTTCACATTTTTTCCAATCTGTTCCCCTTCTCCCTTTTTTCCCTCTCTGTTCTGCAGTGTTCTCCACGGTTCCCCACTTTTTTCCAATCTGTTCCCCCTGCTCCTTTGGTTCCACTCACTTCTGCAGTTTCCACACCGTTGCCCACTTTTTCCAATCTGTTCCCCCTGCTCCCTTTTTTTTCCTCACTCTTCTGCATTTTCCACACCGTTCCCCACTTTTTCCAATCTCTTCCCCCTGCTCCCTTTGTTTCCTCAATCTTCTGCATTTTCCACACTGTTCCCCACTTTTTCCAATCTGTTTCCCCCGCTCCCTTTGGTTCCCCACTGTTCTGCAGTGTTCCCCACTTCTCCACTATTTTCCAATTTGTTCGCCGTGCTCGCTTTGGTTCCTCTCTGTCTGCAGTGTTCTTCACAGTTCCCCACTTTTTCCAATCCGTTCCCCCTGCTCTCTTGGTTCCACTCTATTCTGCAGTGTTCCCCACGGTTCCCCACTTTTCCGAGTTCTTCCCACTGCTCCCTTTGGGTCCTCTCTCTTCTGCAATGTTCCCCATGGTTCTCCACATTTTTTCCAATCTGTTCCCAAGCTCCCTTTTTTTCCCCTCTGTTCTGCTGTGTTCCAGACAGTTCCCCAATTTTTTCCAATCTGTTAACCCTGCTCCTTTGGTTCCCCTCTGTTCTGCAGTTTCCCCACGGTTCTCCAAATTTTTCCAATCTGTTCCCCCTGATCCCTTTGGTTCCCCTCTTTTCTGCAGTGTTCCCCAAGATTCCTGACTTTTTCCAATCTGTTCTCCCTGCTCCCTTTGGTTCCCCTCTGTCCTGCAGTGTTCGCCATGGCTCCACACTTTTTACAATCTGTTCGCCGTGCTCTCTTTGGTTCCCCTCCGTTCTACAGTGTTCCCCACAGTTCCCCACTTTTTCCAATGTATACCCCCTGCTCCCTTTTTTTCCTCACTCTTCTGCATTTTCCACACTGTTCCCCACTTTTTCCAATCTTTTTCCCCCGCTCCCTTTGGTTCCCCTCTGTTCTGCAGTTTCCCCACGGTTCTCCACATTTTTCCAATCTGTTCTCCCTGCTCCCTTTGGTTCCCCTCTTTTCTGCAGTGTTTCCCAGGATTCCCCAATTTTTCCAATCTGTTCTCCCTGCTCTCTTTGGTTCCCCTCTGTCCTGCAGTGTTCCCCACGCCTCCACACTTTTTCCAATCTGTTCGCCGTGCTCTCTTTGGTTCCCCTCTGTTCAACAGTGTTCCCCACAGTTCCCCACTTTTTCCAATCTGTTCCCCCTGCTCCCTTTGGTTCCCCTCCGTCCTGCACTGTCCTCCATTGTTTCCCAATTTTTCCAATCTCTTCCCCGTGCTCCTTTGGTTCCCCTCTGTTGTGCTGTGTTCCTAACGGTTCCCCACTTTTTCCAATCCGTTCCCCCTGCTTCCTTTGTTTCCCCTCTGTTCTGCAGTGTTCCAAACACTTCCCCACTTTTTCCAATCTGTTCACCCTGCTCCCGTTGTGTCTCCACTCTTCTGCATTTTTCCACACTGTTCCCCACTTTTTCCAATCTGTTCGCCCTGCTCCCATTGTTTCCCCTCGGTTCTGCAGTGTTCCCCACAGTTCCCCACTTTTTCCAATCCGTTCCCCCTGCTCCCTTTGTTTCCCCTCTGTCCTGCAGTGTTCCCCACGTTTCCCCACTTTTTCCAATCAGTTTGCCCTGCTCCCTTTGTTTCCCCTCTGTCCTGCAATGTTCTCCACGGTTCCCCACTTTTTCCAATCCATTCCCCCTGCTCCTTTTGGTTCCCCACTGTTCTGCAGAACTCCCCACGATTCCCCACTTTTTCCAATCTGTTCCCCCTGCTCCGTTTGGTTCTCCTTTATTCTGCAGTGTTCCCCACGTTTCCCCACTTTTTCCAAACCGTTCCCCCTGCTCCCTTTGGTTCCCCTCTGTCCTGCAGTGTTCCCCACGGTTACCCACTTTTTCCAATCCATTCCCCCTGCTCCCTTTGGTTCCGCAGTGTTCTGCAGTGTTCCCCACGGTTACCCACTTTTTCCAAACCGTTCCCCCTTCTCCCTTTGGTTCCCCTCTGTCCTGCAGTGTTCCCCACGGTTACCCACTTTTTCCAATCCATTCCCCCTTCTCCCTTTGGTTCCCATCTGTCCTGCACTTTCCCCCATATTTCCCCACTTTTCCAATCTGTTCTCCCTGCTCCCTTTGGTTCCCCTCTATACTGCAGTGCTCCCCACGGTTCACCACATTTTCCAATCCGTTCTACCTGCTCCCGTTGTTTCTCCACTCTTCTGCATTTTCCACACCGTTCCCCACTTTTTCCAATCTGTTCCCCCTTCTCCTTGGGCTCCCCTCTGTTCTGCAGTTTTCCCCACATTTTCCACTTTTTCCAATCTGTTCCCCCTGCTCCCGTTGGTTCCCCTCTATTCTGCAGTTTTCTATACAGTTCCCCACATTTTCCAATCCGTTACCTCTGCTCCCTTTGGTTCCCCTCTGTTCTGCAGTGTTCTCCACGGTCCACGACTTTTTCCATTCTGTTCCTCCTGCTCCCTTTGGTTCCCCTCTGTCCTGCAGTGTTCCCCACGGTTACCCACTTTTTCCAATCCATTCCCCCTGCTCCCTTTGGTTCCGCAGTGTTCTGCAGTGTTCCCCACGGTTACCCACTTTTTCCAAACCGTTCCCCCTTCTCCCTTTGGTTCCCCTCTGTCCTGCAGTGTTCCCCACGGTTACCCACTTTTTCCAATCCATTCCCCCTTCTCCCTTTGGTTCCCATCTGTCCTGCACTTTCCCCCATATTTCCCCACTTTTCCAATCTGTTCTCCCTGCTCCCTTTGGTTCCCCTCTATACTGCAGTGCTCCCCACGGTTCACCACATTTTCCAATCCGTTCTACCTGCTCCCGTTGTTTCTCCACTCTTCTGCATTTTCCACACCGTTCCCCACTTTTTCCAATCTGTTCCCCCTTCTCCTTGGGCTCCCCTCTGTTCTGCAGTTTTCCCCACATTTTCCACTTTTTCCAATCTGTTCCCCCTGCTCCCGTTGGTTCCCCTCTATTCTGCAGTTTTCTATACAGTTCCCCACTTTTTCCAATCCGTTCCACCTGCTCCCTTGGTGCGCCTCTGTTCTGCAGTGTTCCCCATGGTTCCCCAATTTTTCCAATGTATACCCCCTGCTCCCTTTGTTTCCTCACTCTTCTGCATTTTTCCACACTGTTCCCCACTTTTTCCAATCTGTTTTCCCCGCTCCCTTTGGTTCCCCACTGTTCTGCAGTATTCCCCACTTCTCCACTATTTTCCAATTTGTTCGCCATGATCGCTTTGGTTCCTCTCTGTCTGCAGTGTTCTTCACAGTTCCCCACTTTATCCAATCCGTTCCCCCTGCTCCGTTTGGTTCCCCTCTGTTCTGCAGTGTTCCCCACGGTTCCCCATTTTTTCCACACCGTTCCCCCTGCTCCCTTTGGTTCCCCACTGTTCTGTACATTTCCACATAATCCCCCAATTTTTCGAATCTGTACCCCGTACTCCATTCGGTTCCCCTCTGTTCTACAGTGTTCCCCATGGTTCCCCTCTTTTTCTAATCAGTTGCCCTTGCTCCTTTGGTTCCCCTCTGTTCTGCAGTGTTCCCCACGGTTCTTCACATTTTTTCCAATCTGTTCCCCTTCTCCCTTTTTTCCCTCTCTGTTCTGCAGTGTTCTCCACGGTTCCCCACTTTTTTCCAATCTGTTCCCCCTGCTCCTTTGGTTCCACTCACTTCTGCAGTTTCCACACCGTTGCCCACTTTTTCCAATCTGTTCCCCCTGCTCCCTTTTTTTTCCTCACTCTTCTGCATTTTCCACACCGTTCCCCACTTTTTCCAATCTGTTCCCCCTGCTCCCTTTGTTTCCTCAATCTTCTGCATTTTCCACACTGTTCCCCACTTTTTCCAATCTGTTTCCCCCGCTCCCTTTGGTTCCCCACTGTTCTGCAGTGTTCCCCACTTCTCCACTATTTTCCAATTTGTTCGCCGTGCTCGCTTTGGTTCCTCTCTGTCTGCAGTGTTCTTCACAGTTCCCCACTTTTTCCAATCCGTTCCCCCTGCTCTCTTGGTTCCACTCTATTCTGCAGTGTTCCCCACGGTTCCCCACTTTTCCGAGTTCTTCCCACTGCTCCCTTTGGGTCCTCTCTCTTCTGCAATATTCCCCATGGTTCTCCACATTTTTTCCAATCTGTTCCCAAGCTCCCTTTTTTTCCCCTCTGTTCTGCTGTGTTCCAGACAGTTCCCCAATTTTTTCCAATCTGTTAACCCTGCTCCTTTGGTTCCCCTCTGTTCTGCAGTTTCCCAACGGTTCTCCAAATTTTTCCAATCTGTTCCCCCTGATCCCTTTGGTTCCCCTCTTTTCTGCAGTGTTCCCCAAGATTCCCCACTTTTTCCAATCTGTTCTCCCTGCTCCCTTTGGTTCCCCTCTGTCCTGCAGTGTTCGCCATGGCTCCACACTTTTTACAATCTGTTCGCCGTGCTCTCTTTGGTTCCCCTCCGTTCTACAGTGTTCCCCACAGTTCCCCACTTTTTCCAATGTATACCCCCTGCTCCCTTTTTTTCCTCACTCTTCTGCATTTTCCACACTTTTCCCCACTTTTTCCAATCTTTTTCCCCCGCTCCCTTTGGTTCCCCTCTGTTCTGCAGTTTCCCCACGGTTCTCCACATTTTTCCAATCTGTTCTCCCTGCTCCCTTTGGTTCCCCTCTTTTCTGCAGTGTTTCCCAGGATTCCCCAATTTTTCCAATCTGTTCTCCCTGCTCTCTTTGGTTCCCCTCTGTCCTGCAGTGTTCCCCACGCCTCCACACTTTTTCCAATCTGTTCGCCGTGCTCTCTTTGGTTCCCCTCTGTTCAACAGTGTTCCCCACAGTTCCCCACTTTTTCCAATCTGTTCCCCCTGCTCCCTTTGGTTCCCCTCCGTCCTGCACTGTCCTCCATTGTTTCCCAATTTTTCCAATCTCTTCCCCGTGCTCCTTTGGTTCCCCTCTGTTGTGCTGTGTTCCTAACGGTTCCCCACTTTTTCCAATCCGTTCCCCCTGCTTCCTTTGTTTCCCCTCTGTTCTGCAGTGTTCCAAACACTTCCCCACTTTTTCCAATCCGTTCACCCTGATCCCGTTGTGTCTCCACTCTTCTGCATTTTTCCACACCGTTCCCCACTTTTTCCAATCTGTTCGCCCTGCTCCCATTGTTTCCCCTCGGTTCTGCAGTGTTCCCCACAGTTCCCCACTTTTTCCAATCCGTTCCCCCTGTGCCCTTTCTTTCCCCTCTGTCCTGCATTGTCCTTCGCGATGCCCCACTTTTTCCAATCCGTTCCACCTGCTCCATTGGTTCCCCTCTGTTCTGCAGTGTTCCCCACGGTTCCGCAAATTTTCCAATGTATACCCCCTGCTCCCTTTGTTTCCTCACTCTTCTGCATTTTTCCACACTGTTCCCCACTTTTTCCTATCTGTTTCCCCCGCTCCCTTTGGTTCCCACTGTTCTGCAGTATTCCCCACTTTTCCACTATTTTCGAATTTGTTCGCCGTGATCGCTTTGGTTCCTCTCTTTCTGCAGTGTTCTTCACAGTTCCCCACTTTATCCAATCCGTTCCCCCTGCTCCCTTTGGTTCCCCTCTGTCCTGCAGTGTTCCCCACTTCTCAACTTCTTTCCGATATTCTCGCCGTGCTCCATTTCGTTCCCCTCCGTTCTGCAGTGTTTCCCACGGTTCCCCACTTTTTCCAATCCGTTCCCGCTGCTCCCTTTGGTTCCCCACTGTTTTGCAGTTTTCGCCATGGTTCTGCACTTTTTCCAATCTGTTCCCTTTGCTCCGTTTAGTTCCCCTCTATTCAGCAGTGTTCCCCAATTTGCACACTTTTTCGAATCTGTTCACCCTGCTCACTTTGTTTCCCCTCTGTCCTGCAGTGTTCCCCACGTTTCCCCACTTTTTCCAATCAGTTCGCCCTGCTCCCTTTGTTTCCCCTCTGTCCTGCAATGTTCTCCACGGTTCCCCACTATTTCCAATCCATTCCCCCTGCTCCTTTTGGTTCCCCACTGTTCTGCAGAACTCCCCACGATTCCCCACTTTTTCCAATCTGTTCCCCCTGATCCGTTTGGTTCTCCTTTATTCTGCAGTGTTCCCCAAGGTTCCCCACTTTTCCGAGCTGTTCCCCCTGCTCCCTTTGCTTCTGCAGTGTTCTGCAGTGTTCCCCACGGTTACCCACTTTTTCCAAACCGTTCCCCCTGCTCCCTTTGGTTCCCCTCTGTCCTGCAGTGTTCCCCACGGTTACCCTCTTATTCCAATCCATTCCCCCTGCTCCCTTTGGTTCCCCTCTGTCCTGCATTTTCCCCCACGTTTCCCCACTTTTTCCAATCCATTCCCCCTGCTCCTTTTGGTTCCCCACTGTTCTGCAGAACTCCCCACGATTCCCCACTTTTTCCAATCTGTTCCCCCTGCTCCGTTTGGTTCTCCTTTATTCTGCAGTGTTCCCCAAGGTTCCCCACTTTTCCGAGCTGTTCCCCCTGCTCCCTTTTGTTCCGCAGTGTTCTTCATAGTTCCCCACGGTTACCCACTTTTTCCAAACCGTTCCCCCTGCTCCCTTTGGTTCCCCTCTGTCCTGCATTTTCCCCCATATTTCCCCACTTTTCCAACCCGTTCCCCTTGCTCCCTTTAGTTCCCCTCTGTACTGCAGTGCTCCCCACGGTTCCCCACATTTTCCAATCCGTTCTCCCTGCTCCCTTTGGTTTCCCACTGTTCTGCATTTTTCCACACGGTTCCCCGATTTTTCCAATCTGTTCCCATGCTCCATTTGCTTCCCTCTTTTCTGCAATATTCCCCACTGTTCCCCACTTTTTGCAATCTGTTCCCCCTGCTCCCTTTGGTTCCCCACTGTTCTGCAGTGTTCGCCAACGGTTTCCCACTTTTTCCAACCTGTACCTCCTGTTCCCTTTGGTTCCCCTCTGTCCTGCAGTGTTCCCCACGGTTCCACACTTTTTCCAATCTGTTCTCCGTGCTCTCTTTGGTTCCCCTCTGTTCAACAGTGTTCCCCACAGTTCCCCACTTTTTCCAATCTGTTCCCCCTGCTCCCTTTGGTTCCCCTGCGTCCTGCACTGTCCTCCATGGTTTCCCAATTTTTCCAATCTCTTCCCCGTGCTCCTTTGGTTCCCCTCTGTTGTTCAGTGTTCCGAACGGTTCCCCACTTTTTCCAATCCGTTCCCCCTGCTTCCTTTGATTCCCCTCTGTTCTGCAGTGTTCCACACTGTTCCCCACTTTTTCCAATCCGTTCACCCTGCTCCCGTTGTTTCTCCACTCTACTGCATTTTCCACACCGTTCCCCACTTTTTCCAATCTGTTCCCCCTTCTCCTTGGGCTCCCCTCTGTTCTGCAGTTTTCCCCACAGTTTCCACTTTTTCCAATCTGTTCCCCCTGCTCCCTTTGGTTTCCCCTCTATTCTGCAGTATTCTATACAGTTCCCCACATTTTCCAATCCGTTACCCCTGCTCCCTTTGGTTCCCCTCTGTTCTGCAGTGTTCTCCACGGTTCCCGACTTTTTCCAATCTGTTCCTCCTGCTCCCTTTGATTCCCCACTGTTCTGCATTTTTCCACACAGTTCCCCACTTTTTCCAATCCATTCCCCCTGCTCCCTTTGGTTCCCCTCTTTCCTGCACTTTCCCCCATATTTCCCCACTTTTCCAATCTGTTCTCCCTGCTCCCTTTGGTTCCCCTCTATACTGCAGTGCTCCCCACGGTTCCCCACATTTTCCAATCCGTTCTCCCTGCTCCCTTTGTTTCCCACTGTTCTGCATTTTTCCACACGGTTCCCCGATTTTTCCAATCTGTTCCCATGCTCCATTTGCTTCCCCTCTTTTCTGCAATATTCCCCACTGTTCCCCACTTTTTTCAATCTGTTCCCCCTGCTCCCTTTGGTTCCCCACTGTTCTGCAGTGTTCGCCAACGGTTCCCCACTTTTTCCAACCTGTACCTCCTATTCCCTTTGGTTCCCCTCTGTCCTGCAGTGTTCCCCACGGTTCCACACTTTTTCCAATCTGTTCGCCGTGCTCTCTTTGGTTCCTCTCTGTTTTACAGTGATCCCCGCAGTTCCCCACTTTTTCCAATCCGTTCCCCCTGCTTCCTTTGATTCCCCTCTGTTCTGCAGTGTTCCACACTGTTCCCCACTTTTTCCAAACCGTTCACCCTGCTCCCGTTGTTTCTCCACTCTTCTGCATTTTCCAAACCGTTCCCCACTTTTTCCAATCTGTTCCCCCTTCTCCTTGGGCTCCCCTCTGTTCTGCAGTTTTCCCCACAGTTTCCACTTTTTCCAATCTGTTACCCCTGCTCCCGTTGGTTCCCCTCTATTCTGCAGTTTTCTATACAGTTCCCCACATTTTCCAATCCGTTACCCCTGCTCCCTTTGGTTCCCCTCTGTTCTGCAGTGTTCTCCACGGTCCCCGACTTTTTCCATTCTGTTCCTCCTGCTCCCTTTTGTTCCCCACTGTTCTGCATTTTTCCACACAGTTCCCCACTTTTTCCAATCCGTTCCACCTGCTCCCTTGGTGCCCCTCTGTTCTGCAGTGTTCCCCATGGTTCCCCAATTTTTCCAATGTATACCCCCTGCTCCCTTTGTTTCCTCACTCTTCTGCATTTTTCCACACTGTTCCCCACTTTTTCCACTCTGTTTTCCCCGCTCCATTTGGTTCCCCACTGTTCTGCAGTATTCCCCACTTCTCCACTATTTTCCAATTTGTTCGCCATGATCGCTTTGGTTCCTCTCTGTCTGCAGTGTTCTTCACAGTTCCCCACTTTATCTAATCCGTTCCCCCTGCTCCGTTTGGTTCCCCTCTGTTCTGCAGTGTTCCCCACGGTTCCCCATTTTTTCCACTCCGTTCCCCCTGCTCCCTTTGGTTCCCCACTGTTCTGTACATTTCCACATAATCCCCCAATTTTTCGAATCTGTACCCCGTACTCCATTCGGTTCCCCTCTGTTCTGCAGTGTTCCCCATGGTTCCCCTTTTTTTCTAATCAGTTGCCCTTGCTCCTTTGGTTCCCCTCTGTTCTGCAGTGTTCCCCACGGTTCTTCACATTTTTTCCAATCTATTCCCCTTCTCCCTTTTTTCCCCCTCTGTTCTGCAGTGTTCTCCACGGTTCCCCACTTTTTTCCAATCTGTTCCCCCTGCTCCTTTGGTTCCACTCACTTCTGCAGTTTCCACACCGTTGCCCACTTTATCCAATCCATTCCCCCTGCTCCCTTTGTTTCCCCTCTGTCCTGCAATGTTCTCCATGGTTCCCCACTTTTTCCAATCCATTCCCCCTACTCCTTTTGGTTCCCCACTGTTCTGCAGAACTCCCCACGATTCCCCACTTTTTCGACTCTGTTCCCCCTGCTCCGTTTGGTTCTCCTTTATTCTGCAGTGTTCCCCACGGTTCCCCAATTTTCCGAGCTGTTCCCCCTGCTCCCTTTCGTTCCGCAGTGTTCTGCAGTGTTCCCCACGGTTACCCACTTTTTCCAAAACGTTCCCCCTGCTCCCTTTGGTTCCCCTCTGTCCTGCATTGTCCTTCGCGATTCCCCACTTTTTCCAATCCGTTCCACCTGCTCCATTGGTTCCCCTCTGTCCTGCAGTGTTTCCCACAGTTACCCACTTTTTCCAATCTGTTCCCCCTGCTCCCTTTTTTTTCCTCACTCTTCTGCATTTTCCACACCGTTCCCCACTTTTTCCAATCTGTTCCCCCTTCTCCATTCGGTTCCCCTCTATTGTTCAGTGTTTTCCAAGGTTACCCACTTTTTCCAAACCGTTCCCCCTGCTCCCTTTGGTTCCCCTCTGCCCTGCAGTGTTCCCCACGGTTACCCACTTTTTCCAATCCATTCCCCCTGCTCCCTTTGATTCTCCTCTGTCCTGCATTTTCCCCCATATTTCCCCACTTTTCCAATCTGTTCTCCCTGCTCCCTTTGGTTCCCCTCTGTCCTGCAGTGTTCCCCACGGCTCCACACTTTTTCCAATCTGTTCGCCGTGCTCTCTTTGGTTTCCCTCTGTTCTGCAGTGTTCCACACTGTTCCCCACTTTTTCCAACTCGTTCACCCTGCTCCTGTTGTTTCTCCACTCTTCTGCATTTTCCACACCATTCCCCACTTTTTCCAATCTGTTCCCCCTTCTCCTTGGGCTCCCCTCTGTTCTGCAGTTTTCCCCACAGTTTCCACTTTTTCCAATCTGTTCCCCCTGCTCCCGTTGGTTCCCCTCTATTCTGCAGTTTTCTATACAGTTCCCCACATTTTCCAATCCGTTCTCCCTGCTCCCTTTGGTTTCCCACTGTTCTGCATTTTTCCACACGGTTCCCCGATTTTTCCAATCTGTTCCCATGCTCCATTTGCTTCCCCTCTTTTCTGCAATATTCCCCACTGTTCCCCACTTTTCGCAATCTGTTCCCCCTGCTCCCTTTGGTTCCCCACTGTTCTGCAGTGTTCGCCAACGGTTCCCCACTTTTTCCAACCTGTACCTCCTATTCCCTTTGGTTCCCCTCTGTCCTGCAGTGTTCCCCACGGTTCCACACTTTTTCCAATCTGTTCGCCGTGCTCTCTTTGGTTCCTCTCTGTTTTACAGTGATCCCCGCAGTTCCCCACTTTTTCCAATCCTTTCCCCCTGCTTCCTTTGATTCCCCTCTGTTCTGCAGTGTTCCACACTGTTCCCCACTTTTTCCAATCCGTTCACCCTGCTCCCGTTGTTTCTCCACTCTTCTGCATTTTTCCACACTGTTCCCCATTTTTTCCACTCTGTTTTTCCCGCTCCCTTTGGTTCCCCACTGTTCTGCAGTATTCCCCACTTCTCCACTATTTTCCAATTTGTTCGCCATGATCGCTTTAGTTCCTCTCTGTCTGCAGTGTTCTTCACAGTTCCCCACTTTATCCAATCCGTTCCCCCTGCTCCGTTTGGTTCCCCTCTGTTCTGCAGTGTTCCCCACGGTTCCCCATTTTTTCCACTCCGTTCCCCCTGCTCCCTTTGGTTCCCCACTGTTCTGTACATTTCCACATAATCCCCCAATTTTTCGAATCTGTACCCCGTACTCCATTCGGTTCCCCTCTGTTCTGCAGTGTTCCCCATGGTTCCCCTCTTTTTCTAATCAGTTGCCCTTGCTCCTTTGGTTCCCCTCTGTTCTGCAGTGTTCCCCACGGTTCTTCACATTTTTTCCAATCTATTCCCCTTCTCCCTTTTTTCCCCCTCTGTTCTGCAGTGTTCTCCACGGTTCCCCACTTTTTTCCAATCTGTTCCCCCTGCTCCTTTGGTTCCACTCACTTCTGCATTTTCCACACCGTTGCCCACTTTATCCAATCCGTTCCCCCTGCTCCCTTTGTTTCCCCTCTGTCCTGCAATGTTCTCCATGGTTCCCCACTTTTTCCAATCCATTCCCCCTACTCCTATGGTTCCCCACTGTTCTGCAGAACTCCCCACGATTCCCCACTTTTTCGACTCTGTTCCCCCTGCTCCGTTTGGTTCTCCTTTATTCTGCAGTGTTCCACACTGTTCCCCACTTTTTCCAATCCGTTCACCCTGCTCCCTTTCGTTCCACAGTGTTCTGCAGTGTTCCCCACGGTTACCCACTTTTTCCAAACCGTTCCCTCTGCTCCCTTTGGTTCCCCTCTGTCCTGCATTGTCCTTCGCGATTCCCCACTTTTTCCAATCCGTTCCTCCTGCCCCATTGGTTCCCCTCTGTTCTGCAGTGTTCCCCACGGTTCCGCAATTTTTCCAATGTATACCCCCTGCTCCCTTTGTTTTCTCACTCTTCTGCATTTTTCCACACTGTTCCCCACTTTTTCCAATCTGTTTCCCCCGCTCCCTTTGGTTCCCCACTGTTCTGCAGTATTCCCCACTTTTCCACTATTTTCGAATTTGTTCGCCGTGATCGATTTGGTTCCTCTCTTTCTGCAGTGTTCTTCACAGTTCCCCACTTTATCCAATCCGTTCCCCCTGCTCCCTTTGGTTCCCCTCTGTCCTGCAGTGTTCCCCACGGTTCCACACTTTTTCCAATCTGTTCGCCGTGCTCTCTTTGGTTCCTCTCTGTTTTACAGTGTTCCCCACAGTTCCCCACTTTTTCCAATCCGTTCCCCCTGCTTCCTTTGATTCCCCTCTGTTCTGCAGTGTTCCACACTGTTCCCCACTTTTTACAATCCGTTCACCCAGCTCCCATTGTTTCTCCACTCTTCTGCATTTTCCACACCGTTCCCCACTTTTTCCAATCTGTTCCCCCTTCTCCTTGGGCTCCCCTCTGTTCTGCAGTTTTCCCCACAGTTTCCACTTTTTCCAATCTGTTCCCCCTGCTCCCGTTGGTTCCCCTCTATTCTGCAGTTTTCTATACAGTTCCCCACATTTTCCAATCCGTTACCCCTGCTCCCTTTGGTTCCCCTCTGTTCTGCAGTGTTCTCCACGGTCCACGACTTTTTCCATTCTGTTCCTCCTGCTCCCTTTGGTTCCCCACTGTTCTGCATTTTTCCACACAGTTCCCCACTTTTTCCAATCCGTTCCACCTGCTCCCTTGGTGCCCCTCTGTTCTGCAGTGTTCCCCATGGTTCCCCAATTTTTCCAATGTATACCCCCTGCTCCCTTTGTTTCCTCACTCTTCTGCATTTTTCCACACTGTTCCCCACTTTTTCCACTCTGTTTTCCCCGCTCCATTTGGTTCCCCACTGTTCTGCAGTATTCCCCACTTCTCCACTATTTTCCAATTTGTTCGCCATGATCGCTTTGGTTCCTCTCTGTCTGCAGTGTTCTTCACAGTTCCCCACTTTATCCAATCCGTTCCCCCTGCTCCGTTTGGTTCCCCTCTGTTCTGCAGTGTTCCCCACGGTTCCCCATTTTTTCCACTCCGTTCCCCCTGCTCCCTTTGGTTCCCCACTGTTCTGTACATTTCCACATAATCCCCCAATTTTTAGAATCTGTACCCCGTACTCCATTCGGTTCCCCTCTGTTCTGCAGTGTTCCCCATGGTTCCCCTCTTTTTCTAATCAGTTGCCCTTGCTCCTTTGGTTCCCCTCTGTTCTGCTATGTTCCCCACGGTTCTTCACATTTTTTCCAATCTATTCCCCTTCTCCCTTTTTTCCCCCTCTGTTCTGCAGTGTTCTCCACGGTTCCCCACTTTTTTCCAATCTGTTCCCCCTGCTCCTTTGGTTCCACTCACTTCTGCATTTTCCACACCGTTGCCCACTTTATCCAATCCGTTCCCCCTGCTCCCTTTGTTTCCCCTCTGTCCTGCAATGTTCTCCATGGTTCCCCACTTTTTCCAATCCATTCCCCCTACTCCTATGGTTCCCCACTGTTCTGCAGAACTCCCCACGATTCCCTACTTTTTCGACTCTGTTCCCCCTGCTCCGTTTGGTTCTCCTTTATTCTGCAGTATTCCCCACGGTTCCCCAATTTTCCGAGCTGTTCCCCCTGCTCCCTTTCGTTCCGCAGTGTTCTGCAGTGTTCCCCACGGTTACCCACTTTTTCCAAACCGTTCCCCCTGCTCCCTTTGGTTCCCCTCTGTCCTGCATTGTCCTTCGCGATTCCCCACTTTTTCCAATCCGTTCCACCTGCTCCATTGGTTCCCCTCTGTTCTGCAGTGTTCCCCACGGTTCCGCAATTTTTCCAATGTATACCCCCTGCTCCCTTTGTTTTCTCACTCTTCTGCATTTTTCCACACTGTTCCCCACTTTTTCCAATCTGTTTCCCCCGCTCCCTTTGGTTCCCCACTGTTCTTCAGTATTCCCCACTTTTCCACTATTTTCGAATTTGTTCGCTGTGATCGCTTTGTTTCCTCTCTTTCTGCCTTGTTCTTCACAGTTCCCAACTTTATCCAATCCGTTCCCCCTGCTCCCTTTGGTTCCCCTCTATCCTGCAGTGTTCCCCACTTCTCAACTTCTTTCCTATATGATCGCCGTGCTCCTTTTGGTTCCCCACTGTTCTGCAGAACTCCCCACGATTCCCCACTTTTTCCAATCTGTTCCCCTTGCTCCATTTGGTTCTCCTTTATTCTGCAGTGTTCCCCACGGTTACCCAATTTTTCCAAACCGTTCGCCCTGCTCCCTTTGGTTCCCCTCTGCCCTGCAGTGTTCCCCACGGTTACCCACTTTTTCCAATCCATTCCCCCTGCTCCCTTTGGTTCCCCTCTGTCCTGCATTTTCCCCCATATTTCCCGACTTTTCCAATCTGTTCTCCCTGCTCCCTTTGGTTCCCCTCTGTCCTGCAGTGTTCCCCACGGCTCCACACTTTTTCCAATCTGTTCGCCGTGCTCGCTTTGGTTCCCCTCTGTCCTGCATTTTCCCCCATATTTCCCCACTTTTCCAACCTGTTCCCCTTGCTCCCTTTAGTTCCCCTCTGTACTGCAGTGCTCCCCACGGTTCCCCACATTTTCCAATCCGTTCTCCCTGCTCCTGTTGTTTCTCCACTCTTCTGCATTTTCCGCACCGTTCCCCACTTTTTCCAATCTGTTCCCCCTTCTCCTTGGGCTCCCCTCTGTTCTGCAGTTTTCCCCACAGTTTCCACTTTTTCCAATCTGTTCCCCCTGCTCCCGTTGGTTCCCCTCTGTTCTGCAGTGTTCCACACTGTTCCCCACTTTTTCCAATCCGTTCACCCTGCTCCCGTTGTTTCTCCACTCTTCTGCATTTTTCCACACTGTTCCCCATTTTTTCCACTCTGTTTTTCCCGCTCCCTTTGGTTCCCCACTGTTCTGCAGTATTCCCCACTTCTCCACTATTTTCCAATTTGTTCGCCATGATCGCTTTGGTTCCTCTCTGTCTGCAGTGTTCTTCACAGTTCCCCACTTTATCCAATCCGTTCCCCCTGCTCCGTTTGGTTCCCCTCTGTTCTGCAGTGTTCCCCACGGTTCCCCATTTTTTCCACTCCGTTCCCCCTGCTCCCTTTGGTTCCCCACTGTTCTGTACATTTCCACATAATCCCCCAATTTTTCGAATCTGTACCCCGTACTCCATTCGGTTCCCCTCTGTTCTGCAGTGTTCCCCATGGTTCCCCTCTTTTTCTAATCAGTTGCCCTTGCTCCTTTGGTTCCCCTCTGTTCTGCAGTGTTCCCCACGGTTCTTCACATTTTTTCCAATCTATTCCCCTTCTCCCTTTTTTCCCCCTCTGTTCTGCAGTGTTCTCCACGGTTCCCCACTTTTTTCCAATCTGTTCCCCCTGCTCCTTTGGTTCCACTCACTTCTGCATTTTCCACACCGTTGCCCACTTTATCCAATCCGTCCCCCTGCTCCCTTTGTTTCCCCTCTGTCCTGCAATGTTCTCCATGGTTCCCCACTTTTTCCAATCCATTCCCCCTACTCCTATGGTTCCCCACTGTTCTACAGAACTCCCCACGATTCCCCACTTTTTCGACTCTGTTCCCCCTGCTCCGTTTGGTTCTCCTTTATTCTGCAGTGTTCCACACTGTTCCCCACTTTTTCCAATCCGTTCACCCTGCTCCCTTTCGTTCCACAGTGTTCTGCAGTGTTCCCCACGGTTACCCACTTTTTCCAAACCGTTCCCTCTGCTCCCTTTGGTTCCCCTCTGTCCTGCATTGTCCTTCGCGATTCCCCACTTTTTCCAATCCGTTCCACCTGCCCCATTGGTTCCCCTCTGTTCTGCAGTGTTCCCCACGGTTCCGCAATTTTTCCAATGTATACCCCCTGCTCCCTTTGTTTTCTCACTCTTCTGCATTTTTCCACACTGTTCCCCACTTTTTCCAATCTGTTTCCCCCGCTCCCTTTGGTTCCCCACTGTTCTGCAGTATTCCCCACTTTTCCACTATTTTCGAATTTGTTCGCCGTGATCGATTTGGTTCCTCTCTTTCTGCAGTGTTCTTCACAGTTCCCCACTTTATCCAATCCGTTCCCCCTGCTCCCTTTGGTTCCCCTCTGTCCTGCAGTGTTCCCCACGGTTCCACACTTTTTCCAATCTGTTCGCCGTGCTCTCTTTGGTTCCTCTCTGTTTTACAGTGTTCCCCACAGTTCCCCACTTTTTCCAATCCGTTCCCCCTGCTTCCTTTGATTCCCCTCTGTTCTGCAGTGTTCCACACTGTTCCCCACTTTTTACAATCCGTTCACCCAGCTCCCATTGTTTCTCCACTCTTCTGCATTTTCCACACCGTTCCCCACTTTTTCCAATCTGTTCCCCCTTCTCCTTGGGCTCCCCTCTGTTCTGCAGTTTTCCCCACAGTTTCCACTTTTTCCAATCTGTTCCCCCTGCTCCCGTTGGTTCCCCTCTATTCTGCAGTTTTCTATACAGTTCCCCACATTTTCCAATCCGTTACCCCTGCTCCCTTTGGTTCCCCTCTGTTCTGCAGTGTTCTCCACGGTCCACGACTTTTTCCATTCTGTTCCTCCTGCTCCCTTTGGTTCCCCACTGTTCTGCATTTTTCCACACAGTTCCCCACTTTTTCCAATCCGTTCCACCTGCTCCCTTGGTGCCCCTCTGTTCTGCAGTGTTCCCCATGGTTCCCCAATTTTTCCAATGTATACCCCCTGCTCCCTTTGTTTCCTCACTCTTCTGCATTTTTCCACACTGTTCCCCACTTTTTCCACTCTGTTTTCCCCGCTCCATTTGGTTCCCCACTGTTCTGCAGTATTCCCCACTTCTCCACTATTTTCCAATTTGTTCGCCATGATCGCTTTGGTTCCTCTCTGTCTGCAGTGTTCTTTACAGTTCCCCACTTTATCCAATCCGTTCCCCCTGCTCCGTTTGGTTCCCCTCTGTTCTGCAGTGTTCCACACGGTTCCCCATTTTTTCCACTCCGTTCCCCCTGCTCCCTTTGGTTCCCCACTGTTCTGTACATTTCCACATAATCCCCCAATTTTTCGAATCTGTACCCCGTACTCCATTCGGTTCCCCTCTGTTCTGCAGTGTTCCCCATGGTTCCCCTCTTTTTCTAATCAGTTGCCCTTGCTCCTTTGGTTCCCCTCTGTTCTGCTATGTTCCCCACGGTTCTTCACATTTTTTCCAATCTATTCCCCTTCTCCCTTTTTTCCCCCTCTGTTCTGCAGTGTTCTCCACGGTTCCCCACTTTTTTCCAATCTTTTCCCCCTGCTCCTTTGGTTCCACTCACTTCTGCATTTTCCACACCGTTGCCCACTTTATCCAATCCGTTCCCCCTGCTCCCTTTGTTTCCCCTCTGTCCTGCAATGTTCTCCATGGTTCCCCATTTTTTCCACTCCGTTCCCCCTGCTCCATTGGTTCCCCTCTGTTCTGCAGTGTTCCCCACGTTTCCGCAATTTTTCCAATGTATACCCCCTGCTCCCTTTGTTTTCTCACTCTTCTGCATTTTTCCACACTGTTCCCCACTTTTTCCAATCTGTTTCCCCCGCTCCCTTTGGTTCCCCACTGTTCTTCAGTATTCCCCACTTTTCCACTATTTTCGAATTTGTTCGCTGTGATCGCTTTGTTTCCTCTCTTTCTGCCTTGTTCTTCACAGTTCCCAACTTTATCCATTCCGTTCCCCCTGCTCCCTTTGGTTCCCCTCTCTCCTGCAGTGTTCCCCACTTCTCAACTTCTTTCCGATATAATCACCGTGCTCCTTTTGGTTCCCCACTGTTCTGCAGAACTCCCCACGATTCCCCACTTTTTCCAATCTGTTCCCCTTGCTCCATTTGGTTCTCCTTTATTCTGCAGTGTTCCCCACGGTTACCCAATTTTTCCAAACCGTTCGCCCTGCTCCCTTTGGTTCCCCTCTGCCCTGCAGTGTTCCCCACGGTTACCCACTTTTTCCAATCCATTCCCCCTGCTCCCTTTGGTTCCCCTCTGTCCTGCATTTTCCCCCATATTTCCCGACTTTTCCAATCTGTTCTCCCTGCTCCCTTTGGTTCCCCTCTGTCCTGCAGTGTTCCCCACGGCTCCACACTTTTTCCAATCTGTTCGCCGTGCTCGCTTTGGTTCCCCTCTGTCCTGCATTTTCCCCCATATTTCCCCACTTTTCCAACCTGTTCCCCTTGCTCCCTTTAGTTCCCCTCTGTACTGCAGTGCTCCCCACGGTTCCCCACATTTTCCAATCCGTTCTCCCTGCTCCTGTTGTTTCTCCACTCTTCTGCATTTTCCGCACCGTTCCCCACTTTTTCCAATCTGTTCCCCCTTCTCCTTGGGCTCCCCTCTGTTCTGCAGTTTTCCCCACAGTTTCCACTTTTTCCAATCTGTTCCCCCTGCTCCCGTTGGTTCCCCTCTATTCTGCAGTTTTCTATACAGTTCCCCACATTTTCCAATCCGTTACTCCTGCTCCGTTTGGTTCCCTTCTGTTCTGCAGTGTTCTACACGGTCCCCGACTTTTTCCAATCTGTTCCTCCTGCTCCCTTTGGTTCCCCACTCTTCTGCACTTTTCCACACAGTTCCCCACTTTTTCCAATCCGTTCCACCTGCTCCCTTGGTTCCCCTCTGTTCTGCAGTGTTCCCCATGGTTCCCCAATTTTTCCAATGTATAACCCCTGCTCCCTTTGTTTCCTCACTCTTCTGCATTTTTCCACACTGTTCCCCACTTTTTCCACTCTGTTTTCCCCGCTCCCTTTGGTTCCCCACTGTTCTGCAGTATTCCCCACTTCTCCACTATTTTCCAATTTTTTTGCCATGATCGCTTTGGTTCCTCTCTGTCTGCAGTGTTCTTCACAGTTCCCCACTTTATCCAATCCGTTCCCCCTGCTACCTTTGTTTCCCCTCTGTCCTGCAATGTTCTGCACGGTTCCCCACTTTTTGCAATCCATTCCCCCTACTCCTTTTGGTTCCCCACTGTTCTGCAGAACTCCCCACGGTTACCCACTTTTTCCAAACCGTTCCCCCTGCTCCCTTTGGTTCCCCTCTGTCCTGCAGTGTTTCTCACGGTTACCCACTTTTTCCAATCTGTTCCCCCTGCTCCCTTTTTTTCCTCACTCTACTGCATTTTCCACACCGTTCCCCACTTTTTCCAATCTGTTCCCCCTGCTCCCTTTGTTTCCTCACTCTTCTGCATTTTCCACACTGCTCCCCACTTTTTCCAATCTGTTTCCCCCGCTCCCTTTGGTTCCCCACTGTTCTGCAGTGTTCCCCACTTCTCCACTATTTTCCAATTTGTTCGCCGTGCTCGCTTTGGTTCCTCTCTGTCTGCAGTGTTCTTCACAGTTCCCCACTTTTTCCAATCCGTTACCCCTGCTCTCTCGGTTCCCCTCTATTCTGCAGTGTTCCCCACGGTGCCCCACTTTTCCGAGTTCTTCCCTCTGCTCCCTTTGAGTCCTCTCTGTTCTGCAGTGTTCCCCATAGTTCTCCACTTTTTCCAATCCGTTCCACCTGCTCCCTTGGTGCCCCTCTGTTCTGCAGTGTTCCCCATGGTTCCCCAATTTTTCCAATGTATACCCCCTGCTCCCTTTGTTTCCTCACTCTTCTGCATTTTTCCACACTGTTCCCCACTTTTTCCACTCTGTTTTCCCCGCTCCTTTTGGTTCCCCACTGTTCTGCAGTATTCCCCACTTCTCCACTATTTTCCAATTTGTTCGCCATGATCGCTTTGGTTCCTCTCGGTCTGCAGTGTTCTTCACAGTTCCCCACTTTATCCAATCCGTTCCCCCTGCTCCGTTTGGTTCCCCTCTGTTCTGCAGTGTTCCCCAAGGTTCCCCACTTTTTCCAATCCGTTCCCCCTGCTTCCTTTGATTCCCCTCTGTTCTGCAGTGTTCCACACTGTTCCCCACTTTTTACAATCCGTTCACCCAGCTCCCATTGTTTCTCCACTCTTCTGCATTTTCCACACCGTTCCCCACTTTTTCCAATCTGTTCCCCCTTCTCCTTGGGCTCCCCTCTGTTCTGCAGTTTTCCCCACAGTTTCCACTTTTTCCAATCTGTTCCCCCTGCTCCCGTTGGTTCCCCTCTATTCTGCAGTTTTCTAAACAGTTCCCCACATTTTCCAATCCGTTACCCCTGCTCCCTTTGGTTCCCCTCTGTTCTGCAGTGTTCTCCACGGTCCACGACTTTTTCCATTCTGTTCCTCCTGCTCCCTTTGGTTCCCCACTGTTCTGCATTTTTCCACACAGTTCCCCACTTTTTCCAATCCGTTCCACCTGCTCCCTTGGTGCCCCTCTGTTCTGCAGTGTTCCCCATGGTTCCCCAATTTTTCCAATGTATACCCCCTGCTCCCTTTGTTTCCTCACTCTTCTGCATTTTTCCACACTGTTCCCCACTTTTTCCACTCTGTTTTCCCCGCTCCATTTGGTTCCCCACTGTTCTGCAGTATTCCCCACTTCTCCACTATTTTCCAATTTGTTCGCCATGATCGCTTTGGTTCCTCTCTGTCTGCAGTGTTCTTCACAGTTCCCCACTTTATCCAATCCGTTCCCCCTGCTCCGTTTGGTTCCCCTCTGTTCTGCAGTGTTCCCCACGGTTCCCCATTTTTTCCACTCCGTTCCCCCTGCTCCCTTTGGTTCCCCACTGTTCTGTACATTTCCACATAATCCCCCAATTTTTCGAATCTGTACCCCGTACTCCATTCGGTTCCCCTCTGTTCTGCAGTGTTCCCCATGGTTCCCCTCTTTTTCAAATCAGTTGCCCTTGCTCCTTTGGTTCCCCTCTGTTCTGCTATGTTCCCCACGGTTCTTCACATTTTTTCCAATCTATTCCCCTTCTCCCTTTTTTCCCCCTCTGTTCTGCAGTGTTCTCCACGGTTCCCCACTTTTTTCCAATCTGTTCCCCCTGCTCCTTTGGTTCCACTCACTTCTGCATTTTCCACACCGTTGCCCACTTTATCCAATCCGTTCCCCCTGCTCCCTTTGTTTCCCCTCTGTCCTGCAATGTTCTCCATGGTTCCCCACTTTTTCCAATCCATTCCCCCTACTCCTATGGTTCCCCACTGTTCTGCAGAACTCCCCACGATTCCCTACTTTTTCGACTCTGTTCCCCCTGCTCCGTTTGGTTCTCCTTTATTCTGCAGTGTTCCCCACGGTTCCCCAATTTTCCGAGCTGTTCCCCCTGCTCCCTTTCGTTCCGCAGTGTTCTGCAGTGTTCCCCACGGTTACCCACTTTTTCCAAACCGTTCCCCCTGCTCCCTTTGGTTCCCCTCTGTCCTGCATTGTCCTTCGCGATTCCCCACTTTTTCCAATCCGTTCCACCTGCTCCATTGGTTCCCCTCTGTTCTGCAGTGTTCCCCACGGTTCCGCAATTTTTCCAATGTATACCCCCTGCTCCCTTTGTTTTCTCACTCTTCTGCATTTTTCCACACTGTTCCCCACTTTTTCCAATCTGTTTCCCCCGCTCCCTTTGGTTCCCCACTGTTCTTCAGTATTCCCCTCTTTTCCACTATTTTCGAATTTGTTCGCTGTGATCGCTTTGTTTCCTCTCTTTCTGCCTTGTTCTTCACAGTTCCCAACTTTATCCAATCCGTTCCCCCTGCTCCCTTTGGTTCCCCTCTCTCCTGCAGTGTTCCCCACTTCTCAACTTCTTTCCGATATAATCACCGTGCTCCTTTTGGTTCCCCACTGTTCTGCAGAACTCCCCACGATTCCCCACTTTTTCCAATCTGTTCCCCTTGCTCCATTTGGTTCTCCTTTATTCTGCAGTGTTCCCCACGGTTACCCAATTTTTCCAAACCGTTCGCCCTGCTCCCTTTGGTTCCCCTCTGCCCTGCAGTGTTCCCCACGGTTACCCACTTTTTCCAATCCATTCCCCCTGCTCCCTTTGGTTCCCCTCTGTCCTGCATTTTCCCCCATATTTCCCGACTTTTCCAATCTGTTCTCCCTGCTCCCTTTGGTTCCCCTCTGTCCTGCAGTGTTCCCCACGGCTCCACACTTTTTCCAATCTGTTCGCCGTGCTCGCTTTGGTTCCCCTCTGTCCTGCATTTTCCCCCATATTTCCCCACTTTTCCAACCTGTTCCCCTTGCTCCCTTTAGTTCCCCTCTGTACTGCAGTGCTCCCCACGGTTCCCCACATTTTCCAATCCGTTCTCCCTGCTCCTGTTGTTTCTCCACTCTTCTGCATTTTCCGCACCGTTCCCCACTTTTTCCAATCTGTTCCCCCTTCTCCTTGGGCTCCCCTCTGTTCTGCAGTTTTCCCCACAGTTTCCACTTTTTCCAATCTGTTCCCCCTGCTCCCGTTGGTTCCCCTCTATTCTGCAGTTTTCTATACAGTTCCCCACATTTTCCAATCCGTTACTCCTGCTCCGTTTGGTTTTCTTCTGTTCTGCAGTGTTCTACACGGTCCCCGACTTTTTCCAATCTGTTCCTCCTGCTCCCTTTGGTTCCCCACTCTTCTGCACTTTTCCACACAGTTCCCCACTTTTTCCAATCCGTTCCACCTGCTCCCTTGGTTCCCCTCTGTTCTGCAGTGTTCCCCATGGTTCCCCAATTTTTCCAATGTATAACCCCTGCTCCCTTTGTTTCCTCACTCTTCTGCATTTTTCCACACTGTTCCCCACTTTTTCCACTCTGTTTTCCCCGCTCCCTTTGGTTCCCCACTGTTCTGCAGTATTCCCCACTTCTCCACTATTTTCCAATTTTTTTGCCATGATCGCTTTGGTTCCTCTCTGTCTGCAGTGTTCTTCACAGTTCCCCACTTTATCCAATCCGTTCCCCCTGCTACCTTTGTTTCCCCTCTGTCCTGCAATGTTCTGCACGGTTCCCCACTTTTTGCAATCCATTCCCCCTACTCCTTTTGGTTCCCCACTGTTCTGCAGAACTCCCCACGGTTACCCACTTTTTCCAAACCGTTCCCCCTGCTCCCTTTGGTTCCCCTCTGTCCTGCAGTGTTTCCCACGGTTACCCACTTTTTCCAATCTGTTCCCCCTGCTCCCTTTTTTTCCTCACTCTACTGCATTTTCCACACCGTTCCCCACTTTTTCCAATCTGTTCCCCCTGCTCCCTTTGTTTCCTCACTCTTCTGCATTTTCCACACTGCTCCCCACTTTTTCCAATCTGTTTCCCCCGCTCCCTTTGGTTCCCCACTGTTCTGCAGTGTTCCCCACTTCTCCACTATTTTCCAATTTGTTCGCCGTGCTCGCTTTGGTTCCTCTCTGTCTGCAGTGTTCTTCACAGTTCCCCACTTTTCCAATCCGTTACCCCTGCTCTCTCGGTTCCCCTCTATTCTGCAGTGTTCCCCACGGTGCCCCACTTTTCCGAGTTCTTCCCTCTGCTCCCTTTGAGTCCTCTCTGTTCTGCAGTGTTCCCCATAGTTCTCCACTTTTTCCAATCCGTTCCACCTGCTCCCTTGGTGCCCCTCTTTTCTGCAGTGTTCCCCATGGTTCCCCAATTTTTCCAATGTATACCCCCTGCTCCCTTTGTTTCCTCACTCTTCTGCATTTTTCCACACTGTTCCCCACTTTTTCCACTCTGTTTTCCCCGCTCCTTTTGGTTCCCCACTGTTCTGCAGTATTCCCCACTTCTCCACTATTTTCCAATTTGTTCGCCATGATCGCTTTGGTTCCTCTCGGTCTGCAGTGTTCTTCACAGTTCCCCACTTTATCCAATCCGTTCCCCCTGCTCCGTTTGGTTCCCCTCTGTTCTGCAGTGTTCCCCAAGGTTCCCCATTTTTTCCACTCCGTTCCCCCTGCTCCCTTTGGTTCCCCACTGTTCTGTACATTTCCACATAATCCCCCAATTTTTCGAATCTGTACCCCGTACTCCATTCGGTTCCCCTCTGTTCTGCAGTGTTCCCCATGGTTCCCCTTTTTTTCTAATCAGTTGCCCTTGCTCCTTTGGTTCCCCTCTGTTCTGCAGTGTTCCCCACGGTTCTTCACATTTTTTCCAATCTATTCCCCTTCTCCCTTTTTTCCCCCTCTGTTCTGCAGTGTTCTCCACGGTTCCCCACTTTTTTCCAATCTGTTCCCCCTGCTCCTTTGGTTCCACTCACTTCTGCAGTTTCCACACCGTTGCCCACTTTATCCAATCCGTTCCCCCTGCTCCCTTTGTTTCCCCTCTGTCCTGCAATGTTCTCCATGGTTCCCCACTTTTTCCAATCGATTCCCCCTACTCCTTTTGGTTCTCCACTGTTCTGCAGAACTCCCCACGATTCCCCACTTTTTCGACTCTGTTCCCCCTGCTCCGTTTGGTTCTCCTTTATTCTGCAGTGTTCCCCACGGTTCCCCAATTTTCCGAGCTGTTCCCCCTGCTCCCTTTCGTTCCGCAGTGTTCTGCAGTGTTCCCCACGGTTACCCACTTTTTCCGAAACGTTCCCCCTGCTCCCTTTGGTTCCCCTCTGTCCTGCATTGTCCTTCGCGATTCCCCACTTTTTCCAATCCGTTCCACCTGCTCCATTGGTTCCCCTCTGTTCTGCAGTGTTACCCACGGTTCCGCAATTTTTCCAATGTATACCCCCTGCTCCCTTTGTTTTCTCACTCTTCTGCATTTTTCCACACTGTTCCCCACTTTTTCCAATCTGTTTCCCCCGCTCCCTTTGGTTCCCCACTGTTCTTCAGTATTCCCCACTTTTCCACTATTTTCGAATTTGTTCGCTGTGATCGCTTTGTTTCCTCTCTTTCTGCCTTGTTCTTCACAGTTCCCAACTTTATCCAATCCGTTCCCCCTGCTCCCTTTGGTTCCCCTCTATCCTGCAGTGTTCCCCACTTCTCAACTTCTTTCCGATATGATCGCCGTGCTCCTTTTGGTTCCCCACTGTTCTGCAGAACTCCCCACGATTCCCCACTTTTTCCAATCTGTTCCCCTTGCTCCATTTGGTTCTCCTTTATTCTGCAGTGTTCCCCACGGTTCCCCACTTTTCCGAGCTGTTCCCCCTGCTCCCTTTGGTTCCGCAGTGTTCTGCAGTGTTCCCCACGGTTACCCAATTTTTCTAAACTGTTCACCCTGCTCCCTTTGGTTCCCCTCTGCCCTGCAGTGTTCCCCACAGTTACCCACTTTTTCCAATCCATTCCCCCTGCTCCCTTTGGTTCCCCTCTGTCCTGCATTTTCCCCCATATTTCCCCACTTTTCCAATCTGTTCTCCCTGCTCCCTTTGGTTTTCCTCTGTCCTGCAGTGTTCCCCACGTCTCCACACTTTTCCAATCTGTTCGCCGTGCTCTCTTTGGTTCTCCTCTGTTCTGCAGTGTTCCCCACTGTTCCCCACTTTTTCCAATCAGTTCCCACTGCTTCCTTTGATTCCCCTCTGTTCTGCAGTGTTCCACACTGTTCCCCACTTTTTCCAATCCGTTCACCCTGCTCCTGTTGTTTCTCCACTCTTCTGCATTTTCCGCACCGTTCCCCACTTTTTCCAATCTGTTCCCCCTTCTCCTTGGGCTCCCCTCTGTTCTGCAGTTTTCCCCACAGTTTCCACTTTTTCCAATCTGTACCCCCTGCTCCCGTTGGTTCCCCTCTATTCTGCAGTTTTCTATACAGTTCCCCACTTTTTCCAATCCGTTACCCCTGCTCCCTTTGGTTCCCCTCTGTTCTGCAGTGTTCTCCACGGTCCACGACTTTTTCCATTCTGTTCCTCCTGCTCCCTTTGGTTCCCCACTGTTCTGCAGTTTTCTATACAGTTCCCCACATTTTCCAATCCGTTACCCCTGCTCCCTTTGGTTCCTCTCTTTCTGCAGTGTTCTTCACAGTTCCCCACTTTATCCAATCCGTTCCCCCTGTCCCTTTGGTTCCCCTCTGTCCTGCAGTGTTCCCCACTTCTCAACTTCTTTCCGATATGCTCGCCGTGCTCCATTTCGTTCCCCTCTGTTCTGCAGTGTTTCCCACGGTTCCCCACTTTTTCCAATCCGTTCCCGCTGCTCCCTTTGGTTCCCCACTGTTTTGCAGTGTTCGCCATGTTTCTAAGCTTTTTCCAATCTGTTCCCTTTGCTCCGTTTAGTTCCCCTCTATTCTGCAGTGTTCCCCAAGGTTGCACACTTTTTCGAATCTGTTCACCCTGCTCCCTTTGTTTCCCTTCTGTCCTGCAGTGTTCCCCACGTTTCCCCACTTTTTCCAATCAGTTCGCCCTGCTCCCTTTGTTTCCCCTCTGTCCTGCAATGTTCTCCACGGTTCCCCACTTTTTCCAATCCATTCCCCCTGCTCCTTTTGGTTCCCCACTGTTCTGCAGAACTCCCCACGATTCCCCACTTTTTCCAATCTGTTCCCCCTGCTCCGTTTGGTTCTCCTTTATTCTGCAGTGTTCCCCACGTTTCCCCAATTTTTCCAATCCATTCCCCCTGCTCCCTTTGGTTCCGCAGTGTTCTGCAGTGTTCCCCACGGTTACCCACTTTTTCCAAACCGTTCCCCCTTCTCCCTTTGGTTCCCCTCTGTCCTGCAGTGTTCCCCACGGTTACCCACTTTTTCCAATCCATTCCCCCTTCTCCCTTTGGTTCCCATCTGTCCTGCACTTTCCCCCATATTTCCCCACTTTTCCAATCTGTTCTCCCTGCTCCCTTTGGTTCCCCTCTATACTGCAGTGCTCCCCACGGTTCACCACATTTTCCAATCCGTTCTACCTGCTCCCGTTGTTTCTCCACTCTTCTGCATTTTCCACACCGTTCCCCACTTTTTCCAATCTGTTCCCCCTTCTCCTTGGGCTCCCCTCTGTTCTGCAGTTTTCCCCACATTTTCCACTTTTTCCAATCTGTTCCCCCTGCTCCCGTTGGTTCCCCTCTATTCTGCAGTTTTCTATACAGTTCCCCACATTTTCCAATCCGTTACCTCTGCTCCCTTTGGTTCCCCTCTGTTCTGCAGTGTTCTCCACGGTCCACGACTTTTTCCATTCTGTTCCTCCTGCTCCCTTTGGTTCCCCACTGTTCTGCATTTTTCCACACAGTTCCCCACTTTTTCCAATCCGTTCCACCTGCTCCCTTGGTGCCCCTCTGTTCTGCAGTGTTCCCCATGGTTCCCCAATTTTTCCAATCCGTTCCCCCTGTCCCTTTGGTTCCCCTCTGTCCTGCAGTGTTCCCCACTTCTCAACTTCTTTCCGATATGCTCGCCGTGCTCCATTTCGTTCCCCTCTGTTCTGCAGTGTTTCCCACGGTTCCCCACTTTTTCCAATCCGTTCCCGCTGCTCCCTTTGGTTCCCCACTGTTTTGCAGTGTTCGCCATGTTTCTAAGCTTTTTCCAATCTGTTCCCTTTGCTCCGTTTAGTTCCCCTCTATTCTGCAGTGTTCCCCAAGGTTGCACACTTTTTCGAATCTGTTCACCCTGCTCCCTTTGTTTCCCCTCTGTCCTGCAGTGTTCCCCACGTTTCCCCACTTTTTCCAATCAGTTCGCCCTGCTCCCTTTGTTTCCCCTCTGTCCTGCAATGTTCTCCACGGTTCCCCACTTTTTCCAATCCATTCCCCCTGCTCCTTTTGGTTCCCCACTGTTCTGCAGAACTCCCCACGATTCCCCACTTTTTCCAATCTGTTCCCCCTGCTCCGTTTGGTTCTCCTTTATTCTGCAGTGTTCCCCACGTTTCCCCACTTTTTCCAAACCGTTCCCCCTGCTTCCTTTGGTTCCCCTCTGTCCTGCAGTGTTCCCCACGGTTACCCACTTTTTCCAATCCATTCCCCCTGCTCCCTTTGGTTCCGCAGTGTTCTGCAGTGTTCCCCACGGTTACCCACTTTTTCCAAACCGTTCCCCCTTCTCCCTTTGGTTCCCCTCTGTCCTGCAGTGTTCCCCACGGTTACCCACTTTTTCCAATCCATTCCCCCTTCTCCCTTTGGTTCCCATCTGTCCTGCACTTTCCCCCATATTTCCCCACTTTTCCAATCTGTTCTCCCTGCTCCCTTTGGTTCCCCTCTATACTGCAGTGCTCCCCACGGTTCACCACATTTTCCAATCCGTTCTACCTGCTCCCGTTGTTTCTCCACTCTTCTGCATTTTCCACACCGTTCCCCACTTTTTCCAATCTGTTCCCCCTTCTCCTTGGGCTCCCCTCTGTTCTGCAGTTTTCCCCACATTTTCCACTTTTTCCAATCTGTTCCCCCTGCTCCCGTTGGTTCCCCTCTATTCTGCAGTTTTCTATACAGTTCCCCACATTTTCCAATCCGTTACCTCTGCTCCCTTTGGTTCCCCTCTGTTCTGCAGTGTTCTCCACGGTCCACGACTTTTTCCATTCTGTTCCTCCTGCTCCCTTTGGTTCCCCACTGTTCTGCATTTTTCCACACAGTTCCCCACTTTTTCCAATCCGTTCCACCTGCTCCCTTGGTGCCCCTCTGTTCTGCAGTGTTCCCCATGGTTCCCCAATTTTTCCAATCCGTTCCCCCTGTCCCTTTGGTTCCCCTCTGTCCTGCAGTGTTCCCCACTTCTCAACTTCTTTCCGATATGCTCGCCGTGCTCCATTTCGTTCCCCTCTGTTCTGCAGTGTTTCCCACGGTTCCCCACTTTTTCCAATCCGTTCCCGCTGCTCCCTTTGGTTCCCCACTGTTTTGCAGTGTTCGCCATGTTTCTAAGCTTTTTCCAATCTGTTCCCTTTGCTCCGTTTAGTTCCCCTCTATTCTGCAGTGTTCCCCAAGGTTGCACACTTTTTCGAATCTGTTCACCCTGCTCCCTTTGTTTCCCCTCTGTCCTGCAGTGTTCCCCACGTTTCCCCACTTTTTCCAATCAGTTCGCCCTGCTCCCTTTGTTTCCCCTCTGTCCTGCAATGTTCTCCACGGTTCCCCACTTTTTCCAATCCATTCCCCCTGCTCCTTTTGGTTCCCCACTGTTCTGCAGAACTCCCCACGATTCCCCACTTTTTCCAATCTGTTCCCCCTGCTCCGTTTGGTTCTCCTTTATTCTGCAGTGTTCCCCACGTTTCCCCACTTTTTCCAAACCGTTCCCCCTGCTTCCTTTGGTTCCCCTCTGTCCTGCAGTGTTCCCCACGGTTACCCACTTTTTCCAATCCATTCCCCCTGCTCCCTTTGGTTCCGCAGTGTTCTGCAGTGTTCCCCACGGTTACCCACTTTTTCCAAACCGTTCCCCCTTCTCCCTTTGGTTCCCCTCTGTCCTGCAGTGTTCCCCACGGTTACCCACTTTTTCCAATCCATTCCCCCTTCTCCCTTTGGTTCCCATCTGTCCTGCACTTTCCCCCATATTTCCCCACTTTTCCAATCTGTTCTCCCTGCTCCCTTTGGTTCCCCTCTATACTGCAGTGCTCCCCACGGTTCACCACATTTTCCAATCCGTTCTACCTGCTCCCGTTGTTTCTCCACTCTTCTGCATTTTCCACACCGTTCCCCACTTTTTCCAATCTGTTCCCCCTTCTCCTTGGGCTCCCCTCTGTTCTGCAGTTTTCCCCACATTTTCCACTTTTTCCAATCTGTTCCCCCTGCTCCCGTTGGTTCCCCTCTATTCTGCAGTTTTCTATACAGTTCCCCACATTTTCCAATCCGTTTCCTCTGCTCCCTTTGGTTCCCCTCTGTTCTGCAGTGTTCTCCACGGTCCACGACTTTTTCCATTCTGTTCCTCCTGCTCCCTTTGGTTCCCCACTGTTCTGCATTTTTCCACACAGTTCCCCACTTTTTCCAATCCGTTCCACCTGCTCCCTTGGTGCCCCTCTGTTCTGCAGTGTTCCCCATGGTTCCCCAATTTTTCCAATGTATACCCCCTGCTCCCTTTGTTTCCTCACTCTTCTGCATTTTTCCACACTGTTCCCCACTTTTTCCAATCTGTTTTCCCCGCTCCCTTTGGTTCCCCACTGTTCTGCAGTATTCCCCACTTCTCAACTATTTTCCAATTTGTTCGCCATGATCGCTTTGGTTCCTCTCTGTCTGCAGTGTTCTTCACAGTTCCCCACTTTATCCAATCCGTTCCCCCTGCTCCGTTTGGTTCCCCTCTGTTCTGCAGTGTTCCCCACGGTTCCCCATTTTTTCCACACCGTTCCCCCTGCTCCCTTTGGTTCCCCACTGTTCTGTACATTTCCACATAATCCCCCAATTTTTCGAATCTGTACCCCGTACTCCATTCGGTTCCCCTCTGTTCTACAGTGTTCCCCATGGTTCCCCTCTTTTTCTAATCAGTTGCCCTTGCTCCTTTGGTTCCCCTCTGTTCTGCAGTGTTCCCCACGGTTCTTCACATTTTTTCCAATCTGTTCCCCTTCTCCCTTTTTTCCCTCTCTGTTCTGCAGTGTTCTCCACGGTTCCCCACTTTTTTCCAATCTGTTCCCCCTGCTCCTTTGGTTCCACTCACTTCTGCAGTTTCCACACCGTTGCCCACTTTTTCCAATCTGTTCCCCCTGCTCCCTTTTTTTTCCTCACTCTTCTGCATTTTCCACACCGTTCCCCACTTTTTCCAATCTGTTCCCCCTGCTCCCTTTGTTTCCTCAATCTTCTGCATTTTCCACACTGTTCCCCACTTTTTCCAATCTGTTTCCCCCGCTCCCTTTGGTTCCCCACTGTTCTGCAGTGTTCCCCACTTCTCCACTATTTTCCAATTTGTTCGCCGTGCTCGCTTTGGTTCCTCTCTGTCTGCAGTGTTCTTCACAGTTCCCCACTTTTTCCAATCCGTTCCCCCTGCTCTCTTGGTTCCACTCTATTCTGCAGTGTTCCCCACGGTTCCCCACTTTTCCGAGTTCTTCCCACTGCTCCCTTTGGGTCCTCTCTCTTCTGCAATGTTCCCCATGGTTCTCCACATTTTTTCCAATCTGTTCCCAAGCTCCCTTTTTTTCCCCTCTGTTCTGCTGTGTTCCAGACAGTTCCCCAATTTTTTCCAATCTGTTAACCCTGCTCCTTTGGTTCCCCTCTGTTCTGCAGTTTCCCCACGGTTCTCCAAATTTTTCCAATCTGTTCCCCCTGATCCCTTTGGTTCCCCTCTTTTCTGCAGTGTTCCCCAAGATTCCTGACTTTTTCCAATCTGTTCTCCCTGCTCCCTTTGGTTCCCCTCTGTCCTGCAGTGTTCGCCATGGCTCCACACTTTTTACAATCTGTTCGCCGTGCTCTCTTTGGTTCCCCTCCGTTCTACAGTGTTCCCCACAGTTCCCCACTTTTTCCAATGTATACCCCCTGCTCCCTTTTTTTCCTCACTCTTCTGCATTTTCCACACTGTTCCCCACTTTTTCCAATCTTTTTCCCCCGCTCCCTTTGGTTCCCCTCTGTTCTGCAGTTTCCCCACGGTTCTCCACATTTTTCCAATCTGTTCTCCCTGCTCCCTTTGGTTCCCCTCTTTTCTGCAGTGTTTCCCAGGATTCCCCAATTTTTCCAATCTGTTCTCCCTGCTCTCTTTGGTTCCCCTCTGTTCAACAGTGTTCCCCACAGTTCCCCACTTTTTCCAATCTGTTCCCCCTGCTCCCTTTGGTTCCCCTCCGTCCTGCACTGTCCTCCATTGTTTCCCAATTTTTCCAATCTCTTCCCCGTGCTCCTTTGGTTCCCCTCTGTTGTGCTGTGTTCCTAACGGTTCCCCACTTTTTCCAATCCGTTCCCCCTGCTTCCTTTGTTTCCCCTCTGTTCTGCAGTGTTCCAAACACTTCCCCACTTTTTCCAATCTGTTCACCCTGCTCCCGTTGTGTCTCCACTCTTCTGCATTTTTCCACACTGTTCCCCACTTTTTCCAATCTGTTCGCCCTGCTCCCATTGTTTCCCCTCGGTTCTGCAGTGTTCCCCACAGTTCCCCACTTTTTCCAATCCGTTCCCCCTGCTCCCTTTGTTTCCCCTCTGTCCTGCAGTGTTCCCCACGTTTCCCCACTTTTTCCAATCAGTTTGCCCTGCTCCCTTTGTTTCCCCTCTGTCCTGCAATGTTCTCCACGGTTCCCCACTTTTTCCAATCCATTCCCCCTGCTCCTTTTGGTTCCCCACTGTTCTGCAGAACTCCCCACGATTCCCCACTTTTTCCAATCTGTTCCCCCTGCTCCGTTTGGTTCTCCTTTATTCTGCAGTGTTCCCCACGTTTCCCCACTTTTTCCAAACCGTTCCCCCTGCTCCCTTTGGTTCCCCTCTGTCCTGCAGTGTTCCCCACGGTTACCCACTTTTTCCAATCCATTCCCCCTGCTCCCTTTGGTTCCGCAGTGTTCTGCAGTGTTCCCCACGGTTACCCACTTTTTCCAAACCGTTCCCCCTTCTCCCTTTGGTTCCCCTCTGTCCTGCAGTGTTCCCCACGGTTACCCACTTTTTCCAATCCATTCCCCCTTCTCCCTTTGGTTCCCATCTGTCCTGCACTTTCCCCCATATTTCCCCACTTTTCCAATCTGTTCTCCCTGCTCCCTTTGGTTCCCCTCTATACTGCAGTGCTCCCCACGGTTCACCACATTTTCCAATCCGTTCTACCTGCTCCCGTTGTTTCTCCACTCTTCTGCATTTTCCACACCGTTCCCCACTTTTTCCAATCTGTTCCCCCTTCTCCTTGGGCTCCCCTCTGTTCTGCAGTTTTCCCCACATTTTCCACTTTTTCCAATCTGTTCCCCCTGCTCCCGTTGGTTCCCCTCTATTCTGCAGTTTTCTATACAGTTCCCCACATTTTCCAATCCGTTACCTCTGCTCCCTTTGGTTCCCCTCTGTTCTGCAGTGTTCTCCACGGTCCACGACTTTTTCCATTCTGTTCCTCCTGCTCCCTTTGGTTCCCCTCTGTCCTGCAGTGTTCCCCACGGTTACCCACTTTTTCCAATCCATTCCCCCTGCTCCCTTTGGTTCCGCAGTGTTCTGCAGTGTTCCCCACGGTTACCCACTTTTTCCAAACCGTTCCCCCTTCTCCCTTTGGTTCCCCTCTGTCCTGCAGTGTTCCCCACGGTTACCCACTTTTTCCAATCCATTCCCCCTTCTCCCTTTGGTTCCCATCTGTCCTGCACTTTCCCCCATATTTCCCCACTTTTCCAATCTGTTCTCCCTGCTCCCTTTGGTTCCCATCTATACTGCAGTGCTCCCCACGGTTCACCACATTTTCCAATCCGTTCTACCTGCTCCCGTTGTTTCTCCACTCTTCTGCATTTTCCACACCGTTCCCCACTTTTTCCAATCTGTTCCCCCTTCTCCTTGGGCTCCCCTCTGTTCTGCAGTTTTCCCCACATTTTCCACTTTTTCCAATCTGTTCCCCCTGCTCCCGTTGGTTCCCCTCTATTCTGCAGTTTTCTATACAGTTCCCCACTTTTTCCAATCCGTTCCACCTGCTCCCTTGGTGCGCCTCTGTTCTGCAGTGTTCCCCATGGTTCCCCAATTTTTCCAATGTATACCCCCTGCTCCCTTTGTTTCCTCACTCTTCTGCATTTTTCCACACTGTTCCCCACTTTTTCCAATCTGTTTTCCCCGCTCCCTTTGGTTCCCCACTGTTCTGCAGTATTCCCCACTTCTCCACTATTTTCCAATTTGTTCGCCATGATCGCTTTGGTTCCTCTCTGTCTGCAGTGTTCTTCACAGTTCCCCACTTTATCCAATCCGTTCCCCCTGCTCCGTTTGGTTCCCCTCTGTTCTGCAGTGTTCCCCACGGTTCCCCATTTTTTCCACACCGTTCCCCCTGCTCCCTTTGGTTCCCCACTGTTCTGTACATTTCCACATAATCCCCCAATTTTTCGAATCTGTACCCCGTACTCCATTCGGTTCCCCTCTGTTCTACAGTGTTCCCCATGGTTCCCCTCTTTTTCTAATCAGTTGCCCTTGCTCCTTTGGTTCCCCTCTGTTCTGCAGTGTTCCCCACGGTTCTTCACATTTTTTCCAATCTGTTCCCCTTCTCCCTTTTTTCCCTCTCTGTTCTGCAGTGTTCTCCACGGTTCCCCACTTTTTTCCAATCTGTTCCCCCTGCTCCTTTGGTTCCACTCACTTCTGCAGTTTCCACACCGTTGCCCACTTTTTCCAATCTGTTCCCCCTGCTCCCTTTTTTTTCCTCACTCTTCTGCATTTTCCACACCGTTCCCCACTTTTTCCAATCTGTTCCCCCTGCTCCCTTTGTTTCCTCAATCTTCTGCATTTTCCACACTGTTCCCCACTTTTTCCAATCTGTTTCCCCCGCTCCCTTTGGTTCCCCACTGTTCTGCAGTGTTCCCCACTTCTCCACTATTTTCCAATTTGTTCGCCTTGCTCGCTTTGGTTCCTCTCTGTCTGCAGTGTTCTTCACAGTTCCCCACTTTTTCCAATCCGTTCCCCCTGCTCTCTTGGTTCCACTCTATTCTGCAGTGTTCCCCACGGTTCCCCACTTTTCCGAGTTCTTCCCACTGCTCCCTTTGGGTCCTCTCTCTTCTGCAATATTCCCCATGGTTCTCCACATTTTTTCCAATCTGTTCCCAAGCTCCCTTTTTTTCCCCTCTGTTCTGCTGTGTTCCAGACAGTTCCCCAATTTTTTCCAATCTGTTAACCCTGCTCCTTTGGTTCCCCTCTGTTCTGCAGTTTCCCAACGGTTCTCCAAATTTTTCCAATCTGTTCCCCCTGATCCCTTTGGTTCCCCTCTTTTCTGCAGTGTTCCCCAAGATTCCCCACTTTTTCCAATCTGTTCTCCCTGCTCCCTTTGGTTCCCCTCTGTCCTGCAGTGTTCGCCATGGCTCCACACTTTTTACAATCTGTTCGCCGTGCTCTCTTTGGTTCCCCTCCGTTCTACAGTGTTCCCCACAGTTCCCCACTTTTTCCAATGTATACCCCCTGCTCCCTTTTTTTCCTCACTCTTCTGCATTTTCCACACTTTTCCCCACTTTTTCCAATCTTTTTCCCCCGCTCCCTTTGGTTCCCCTCTGTTCTGCAGTTTCCCCACGGTTCTCCACATTTTTCCAATCTGTTCTCCCTGCTCCCTTTGGTTCCCCTCTTTTCTGCAGTGTTTCCCAGGATTCCCCAATTTTTCCAATCTGTTCTCCCTGCTCTCTTTGGTTCCCCTCTGTCCTGCAGTGTTCCCCACGCCTCCACACTTTTTCCAATCTGTTCGCCGTGCTCTCTTTGGTTCCCCTCTGTTCAACAGTGTTCCCCACAGTTCCCCACTTTTTCCAATCTGTTCCCCCTGCTCCCTTTGGTTCCCCTCCGTCCTGCACTGTCCTCCATTGTTTCCCAATTTTTCCAATCTCTTCCCCGTGCTCCTTTGGTTCCCCTCTGTTGTGCTGTGTTCCTAACGGTTCCCCACTTTTTCCAATCCGTTTCCCCTGCTTCCTTTGTTTCCCCTCTGTTCTGCAGTGTTCCAAACACTTCCCCACTTTTTCCAATCCGTTCACCCTGATCCCGTTGTGTCTCCACTCTTCTGCATTTTTCCACACCGTTCCCCACTTTTTCCAATCTGTTCGCCCTGCTCCCATTGTTTCCCCTCGGTTCTGCAGTGTTCCCCACAGTTCCCCACTTTTTCCAATCCGTTCCCCCTGTGCCCTTTCTTTCCCCTCTGTCCTGCATTGTCCTTCGCGATGCCCCACTTTTTCCAATCCGTTCCACCTGCTCCATTGGTTCCCCTCTGTTCTGCAGTGTTCCCCACGGTTCCGCAAATTTTCCAATGTATACCCCCTGCTCCCTTTGTTTCCTCACTCTTCTGCATTTTTCCACACTGTTCCCCACTTTTTCCTATCTGTTTCCCCCGCTCCCTTTGGTTCCCACTGTTCTGCAGTATTCCCCACTTTTCCACTATTTTCGAATTTGTTCGCCGTGATCGCTTTGGTTCCTCTCTTTCTGCAGTGTTCTTCACAGTTCCCCACTTTATCCAATCCGTTCCCCCTGCTCCCTTTGGTTCCCCTCTGTCCTGCAGTGTTCCCCACTTCTCAACTTCTTTCCGATATTCTCGCCGTGCTCCATTTCGTTCCCCTCCGTTCTGCAGTGTTTCCCACGGTTCCCCACTTTTTCCAATCCGTTCCCGCTGCTCCCTTTGGTTCCCCACTGTTTTGCAGTTTTCGCCATGGTTCTGCACTTTTTCCAATCTGTTCCCTTTGCTCCGTTTAGTTCCCCTCTATTCAGCAGTGTTCCCCAATTTGCACACTTTTTCGAATCTGTTCACCCTGCTCACTTTGTTTCCCCTCTGTCCTGCAGTGTTCCCCACGTTTCCCCACTTTTTCCAATCAGTTCGCCCTGCTCCCTTTGTTTCCCCTCTGTCCTGCAATGTTCTCCACGGTTCCCCACTATTTCCAATCCATTCCCCCTGCTCCTTTTGGTTCCCCACTGTTCTGCAGAACTCCCCACGATTCCCCACTTTTTCCAATCTGTTCCCCCTGATCCGTTTGGTTCTCCTTTATTCTGCAGTGTTCCCCAAGGTTCCCCACTTTTCCGAGCTGTTCCCCCTGCTCCCTTTGCTTCTGCAGTGTTCTGCAGTGTTCCCCACGGTTACCCACTTTTTCCAAACCGTTCCCCCTGCTCCCTTTGGTTCCCCTCTGTCCTGCAGTGTTCCCCACGGTTACCCTCTTATTCCAATCCATTCCCCCTGCTCCCTTTGGTTCCCCTCTGTCCTGCATTTTCCCCCACGTTTCCCCACTTTTTCCAATCCATTCCCCCTGCTCCTTTTGGTTCCCCACTGTTCTGCAGAACTCCCCACGATTCCCCACTTTTTCCAATCTGTTCCCCCTGCTCCGTTTGGTTCTCCTTTATTCTGCAGTGTTCCCCAAGGTTCCCCACTTTTCCGAGCTGTTCCCCCTGCTCCCTTTTGTTCCGCAGTGTTCTTCATAGTTCCCCACGGTTACCCACTTTTTCCAAACCGTTCCCCCTGCTCCCTTTGGTTCCCCTCTGTCCTGCATTTTCCCCCATATTTCCCCACTTTTCCAACCCGTTCCCCTTGCTCCCTTTAGTTCCCCTCTGTACTGCAGTGCTCCCCACGGTTCCCCACATTTTCCAATCCGTTCTCCCTGCTCCCTTTGGTTTCCCACTGTTCTGCATTTTTCCACACGGTTCCCCGATTTTTCCAATCTGTTCCCATGCTCCATTTGCTTCCCCTCTTTTCTGCAATATTCCCCACTGTTCCCCACTTTTTGCAATCTGTTCCCCCTGCTCCCTTTGGTTCCCCACTGTTCTGCAGTGTTCGCCAACGGTTTCCCACTTTTTCCAACCTGTACCTCCTGTTCCCTTTGGTTCCCCTCTGTCCTGCAGTGTTCCCCACGGTTCCACACTTTTTCCAATCTGTTCTCCGTGCTCTCTTTGGTTCCCCTCTGTTCAACAGTGTTCCCCACAGTTCCCCACTTTTTCCAATCTGTTCCCCCTGCTCCCTTTGGTTCCCCTGCGTCCTGCACTGTCCTCCATGGTTTCCCAATTTTTCCAATCTCTTCCCCGTGCTCCTTTGGTTCCCCTCTGTTGTTCAGTGTTCCGAACGGTTCCCCACTTTTTCCAATCCGTTCCCCCTGCTTCCTTTGATTCCCCTCTGTTCTGCAGTGTTCCACACTGTTCCCCACTTTTTCCAATCCGTTCACCCTGCTCCCGTTGTTTCTCCACTCTACTGCATTTTCCACACCGTTCCCCACTTTTTCCAATCTGTTCCCCCTTCTCCTTGGGCTCCCCTCTGTTCTGCAGTTTTCCCCACAGTTTCCACTTTTTCCAATCTGTTCCCCCTGCTCCCTTTGGTTTCCCCTCTATTCTGCAGTATTCTATACAGTTCCCCACATTTTCCAATCCGTTACCCCTGCTCCCTTTGGTTCCCCTCTGTTCTGCAGTGTTCTCCACGGTTCCCGACTTTTTCCAATCTGTTCCTCCTGCTCCCTTTGATTCCCCACTGTTCTGCATTTTTCCACACAGTTCCCCACTTTTTCCAATCCATTCCCCCTGCTCCCTTTGGTTCCCCTCTTTCCTGCACTTTCCCCCATATTTCCCCACTTTTCCAATCTGTTCTCCCTGCTCCCTTTGGTTCCCCTCTATACTGCAGTGCTCCCCACGGTTCCCCACATTTTCCAATCCGTTCTCCCTGCTCCCTTTGTTTCCCACTGTTCTGCATTTTTCCACACGGTTCCCCGATTTTTCCAATCTGTTCCCATGCTCCATTTGCTTCCCCTCTTTTCTGCAATATTCCCCACTGTTCCCCACTTTTTTCAATCTGTTCCCCCTGCTCCCTTTGGTTCCCCACTGTTCTGCAGTGTTCGCCAACGGTTCCCCACTTTTTCCAACCTGTACCTCCTATTCCCTTTGGTTCCCCTCTGTCCTGCAGTGTTCCCCACGGTTCCACACTTTTTCCAATCTGTTCGCCGTGCTCTCTTTGGTTCCTCTCTGTTTTACAGTGATCCCCGCAGTTCCCCACTTTTTCCAATCCGTTCCCCCTGCTTCCTTTGATTCCCCTCTGTTCTGCAGTGTTCCACACTGTTCCCCACTTTTTCCAAACCGTTCACCCTGCTCCCGTTGTTTCTCCACTCTTCTGCATTTTCCAAACCGTTCCCCACTTTTTCCAATCTGTTCCCCCTTCTCCTTGGGCTCCCCTCTGTTCTGCAGTTTTCCCCACAGTTTCCACTTTTTCCAATCTGTTACCCCTGCTCCCGTTGGTTCCCCTCTATTCTGCAGTTTTCTATACAGTTCCCCACATTTTCCAATCCGTTACCCCTGCTCCCTTTGGTTCCCCTCTGTTCTGCAGTGTTCTCCACGGTCCCCGACTTTTTCCATTCTGTTCCTCCTGCTCCCTTTGGTTCCCCACTGTTCTGCATTTTTCCACACAGTTCCCCACTTTTTCCAATCCGTTCCACCTGCTCCCTTGGTGCCCCTCTGTTCTGCAGTGTTCCCCATGGTTCCCCAATTTTTCCAATGTATACCCCCTGCTCCCTTTGTTTCCTCACTCTTCTGCATTTTTCCTCACTGTTCCCCACTTTTTCCACTCTGTTTTCCCCGCTCCATTTGGTTCCCCACTGTTCTGCAGTATTCCCCACTTCTCCACTATTTTCCAATTTGTTCGCCATGATCGCTTTGGTTCCTCTCTGTCTGCAGTGTTCTTCACAGTTCCCCACTTTATCTAATCCGTTCCCCCTGCTCCGTTTGGTTCCCCTCTGTTCTGCAGTGTTCCCCACGGTTCCCCATTTTTTCCACTCCGTTCCCCCTGCTCCCTTTGGTTCCCCACTGTTCTGTACATTTCCACATAATCCCCCAATTTTTCGAATCTGTACCCCGTACTCCATTCGGTTCCCCTCTGTTCTGCAGTGTTCCCCATGGTTCCCCTTTTTTTCTAATCAGTTGCCCTTGCTCCTTTGGTTCCCCTCTGTTCTGCAGTGTTCCCCACGGTTCTTCACATTTTTTCCAATCTATTCCCCTTCTCCCTTTTTTCCCCCTCTGTTCTGCAGTGTTCTCCACGGTTCCCCACTTTTTTCCAATCTGTTCCCCCTGCTCCTTTGGTTCCACTCACTTCTGCAGTTTCCACACCGTTGCCCACTTTATCCAATCCATTCCCCCTGCTCCCTTTGTTTCCCCTCTGTCCTGCAATGTTCTCCATGGTTCCCCACTTTTTCCAATCCATTCCCCCTACTCCTTTTGGTTCCCCACTGTTCTGCAGAACTCCCCACGATTCCCCACTTTTTCGACTCTGTTCCCCCTGCTCCGTTTGGTTCTCCTTTATTCTGCAGTGTTCCCCACGGTTCCCCAATTTTCCGAGCTGTTCCCCCTGCTCCCTTTCGTTCCGCAGTGTTCTGCAGTGTTCCCCACGGTTACCCACTTTTTCCAAAACGTTCCCCCTGCTCCCTTTGGTTCCCCTCTGTCCTGCATTGTCCTTCGCGATTCCCCACTTTTTCCAATCCGTTCCACCTGCTCCATTGGTTCCCCTCTGTTCTGCAGTGTTACCCACGGTTCCGCAATTTTTCCAATGTATACCCCCTGCTCCCTTTGTTTTCTCACTCTTCTGCATTTTTCCACACTGTTCCCCACTTTTTCCAATCTGTTTCCCCCGCTCCCTTTGGTTCCCCACTGTTCTGCAGTATTCCCCACTTTTCCACTATTTTCGAATTTGTTCGCTGTGATCGCTTTGTTTCCTCTCTTTCTGCCTTGTTCTTCACAGTTCCCAACTTTATCCAATCCGTTCCCCCTGCTCCCTTTGGTTCCCCTCTATCCTGCAGTGTTCCCCACTTCTCAACTTCTTTCCGATATGATCGCCGTGCTCCATTTCGTTCCCCTCTGTTCTGCAGTGTTTCCCACGGTTCCCCACTTTTTCCAATCCGTTCCTGCTGCTTCCTTTGGTTCCCCACTGTTTTGCAGTGTTCGCCATGGTTCTGCACTTTTTCCAATCTGTTCCCTTTGCTCCGTTTAGTTCCCCTCTATTCTGCAGTGTTCCCCAAGGTTGCACACTTTTTCGAATCTGTTCACCCTGCTCCCTTTGTTTCCCCTCTGTCCTGCAGTGTTCTCTACGTTTCCCCACTTTTTCCAATCAATTCGCCCTGCTCCCTTTGTTTCCCCTCTGTCCTGCAATGTTCTCCACGGTTCCCCACTTTTTCCAATCCATTCCCCCTGCTCCTTTTGGTTCCCCACTGTTCTGCAGAACTCCCCGCGATTCCCCACTTTTTCCAATCTGTTCCCCTTGCTCCATTTGGTTCTCCTTTATTCTGCAGTGTTCCCCACGGTTCCCCACTTTTCCGAGCTGTTCCCCCTGCTCCCTTTGGTTCCGCAGTGTTCTGCAGTGTTCCCCACGGTTACCCAATTTTTCCAAACCGTTCCCCCTGCTCCCTTTGGTTCCCCTCTGCCCTGCAGTGTTCCCCACGGTTACCCACTTTTTCCAATCCATTCCCCCTGCTCCCTTTGGTTCCCCTCTGTCCTGCATTTTCCCCCATATTTCCCCACTTTTCCAATCTGTTCTCCCTGCTCCCTTTGGTTCCCCTCTGTCCTGCAGTATTCCCCTCTTCTCCAGTATTTTCCAATTTGTTCGCCATGATCGCTTTGGTTCCTCTCTGTCTGCAGTGTTCTTCACAGTTCCCCACTTTATCCAATCCGTTCCCCCTGCTCCGTTTGGTTCCCCTCTGTTCTGCAGTGTTCCCCACGGTTCCCCACTTTTTCCAATCCGTTCCCGCTGCTCCCTTTGGTTCCCCACTGTTTTGCAGTTTTCGCCATGGTTCTGCACTTTTTCCAATCTGTTCCCTTTGCTCCGTTTAGTTCCCCTCTATTCAGCAGTGTTCCCCAATTTGCACACTTTTTCGAATCTGTTCACCCTGCTCACTTTGTTTCCCCTCTGTCCTGCAGTGTTCCCCACGTTTCCCCACTTTTTCCAATCAGTTCGCCCTGCTCCCTTTGTTTCCCCTCTGTCCTGCAATGTTCTCCACGGTTCCCCACTATTTCCAATCCATTCCCCCTGCTCCTTTTGGTTCCCCACTGTTCTGCAGAACTCCCCACGATTCCCCACTTTTTCCAATCTGTTCCCCCTGATCCATTTGGTTCTCCTTTATTCTGCAGTGTTCCCCAAGGTTCCCCACTTTTCCGAGCTGTTCCCCCTGCTCCCTTTGCTTCTGCAGTGTTCTGCAGTGTTCCCCACGGTTACCCACTTTTTCCAAACCGTTCCCCCTGCTCCCTTTGGTTCCCCTCTGTCCTGCAGTGTTCCCCACGGTTACCCTCTTATTCCAATCCATTCCCCCTGCTCCCTTTGGTTCCCCTCTGTCCTGCATTTTCCCCCACGTTTCCCCACTTTTTCCAATCCATTCCCCCTGCTCCTTTTGGTTCCCCACTGTTCTGCAGAACTCCCCACGATTCCCCACTTTTTCCAATCTGTTCCCCCTGCTCCGTTTGGTTCTCCTTTATTCTGCAGTGTTCCCCAAGGTTCCCCACTTTTCCGAGCTGTTCCCCCTGCTCCCTTTTGTTCCGCAGTGTTCTTCATAGTTCCCCACGGTTACCCACTTTTTCCAAACCGTTCCCCCTGCTCCCTTTGGTTCCCCTCTGTCCTGCATTTTCCCCCATATTTCCCCACTTTTCCAACCCGTTCCCCTTGCTCCCTTTAGTTCCCCTCTGTACTGCAGTGCTCCCCACGGTTCCCCACATTTTCCAATCCGTTCTCCCTGCTCCCTTTGGTTTCCCACTGTTCTGCATTTTTCCACACGGTTCCCCGATTTTTCCAATCTGTTCCCATGCTCCATTTGCTTCCCCTCTTTTCTGCAATATTCCCCACTGTTCCCCACTTTTTGCAATCTGTTCCCCCTGCTCCCTTTGGTTCCCCACTGTTCTGCAGTGTTCGCCAACGGTTTCCCACTTTTTCCAACCTGTACCTCCTGTTCCCTTTGGTTCCCCTCTGTCCTGCAGTGTTCCCCACGGTTCCACACTTTTTCCAATCTGTTCTCCGTGCTCTCTTTGGTTCCCCTCTGTTCAACAGTGTTCCCCACATTTCCCCACTTTTTCCAATCTGTTCCCCCTGCTCCCTTTGGTTCCCCTGCGTCCTGCACTGTCCTCCATGGTTTCCCAATTTTTCCAATCTCTTCCCCGTGCTCCTTTGGTTCCCCTCTGTTGTTCAGTGTTCCGAACGGTTCCCCACTTTTTCCAATCCGTTCCCCCTGCTTCCTTTGATTCCCCTCTGTTCTGCAGTGTTCCCCATGGTTCCCCAATTTTTCCAATGTATACCCCCTGCTCCCTTTGTTTCCTCACTCTTCTGCATTTTTCCTCACTGTTCCCCACTTTTTCCACTCTGTTTTCCCCGCTCCATTTGGTTCCCCACTGTTCTGCAGTATTCCCCACTTCTCCACTATTTTCCAATTTGTTCGCCATGATCGCTTTGGTTCCTCTCTGTCTGCAGTGTTCTTCACAGTTCCCCACTTTATCTAATCCGTTCCCCCTGCTCCGTTTGGTTCCCCTCTGTTCTGCAGTGTTCCCCACGGTTCCCCATTTTTTCCACTCCGTTCCCCCTGCTCCCTTTGGTTCCCCACTGTTCTGTACATTTCCACATAATCCCCCAATTTTTCGAATCTGTACCCCGTACTCCATTCGGTTCCCCTCTGTTCTGCAGTGTTCCCCATGGTTCCCCTTTTTTTCTAATCAGTTGCCCTTGCTCCTTTGGTTCCCCTCTGTTCTGCAGTGTTCCCCACGGTTCTTCACATTTTTTCCAATCTATTCCCCTTCTCCCTTTTTTCCCCCTCTGTTCTGCAGTGTTCTCCACGGTTCCCCACTTTTTTCCAATCTGTTCCCCCTGCTCCTTTGGTTCCACTCACTTCTGCAGTTTCCACACCGTTGCCCACTTTATCCAATCCATTCCCCCTGCTCCCTTTGTTTCCCCTCTGTCCTGCAATGTTCTCCATGGTTCCCCACTTTTTCCAATCCATTCCCCCTACTCCTTTTGGTTCCCCACTGTTCTGCAGAACTCCCCACGATTCCCCACTTTTTCGACTCTGTTCCCCCTGCTCCGTTTGGTTCTCCTTTATTCTGCAGTGTTCCCCACGGTTCCCCAATTTTCCGAGCTGTTCCCCCTGCTCCCTTTCGTTCCGCAGTGTTCTGCAGTGTTCCCCACGGTTACCCACTTTTTCCAAAACGTTCCCCCTGCTCCCTTTGGTTCCCCTCTGTCCTGCATTGTCCTTCGCGATTCCCCACTTTTTCCAATCCGTTCCACCTGCTCCATTGGTTCCCCTCTGTTCTGCAGTGTTACCCACGGTTCCGCAATTTTTCCAATGTATACCCCCTGCTCCCTTTGTTTTCTCACTCTTCTGCATTTTTCCACACTGTTCCCCACTTTTTCCAATCTGTTTCCCCCGCTCCCTTTGGTTCCCCACTGTTCTGCAGTATTCCCCACTTTTCCACTATTTTCGAATTTGTTCGCTGTGATCGCTTTGTTTCCTCTCTTTCTGCCTTGTTCTTCACAGTTCCCAACTTTATCCAATCCGTTCCCCCTGCTCCCTTTGGTTCCCCTCTATCCTGCAGTGTTCCCCACTTCTCAACTTCTTTCCGATATGATCGCCGTGCTCCATTTCGTTCCCCTCTGTTCTGCAGTGTTTCCCACGGTTCCCCACTTTTTCCAATCCGTTCCTGCTGCTTCCTTTGGTTCCCCACTGTTTTGCAGTGTTCGCCATGGTTCTGCACTTTTTCCAATCTGTTCCCTTTGCTCCGTTTAGTTCCCCTCTATTCTGCAGTGTTCCCCAAGGTTGCACACTTTTTCGAATCTGTTCACCCTGCTCCCTTTGTTTCCCCTCTGTCCTGCAGTGTTCTCTACGTTTCCCCACTTTTTCCAATCAATTCGCCCTGCTCCCTTTGTTTCCCCTCTGTCCTGCAATGTTCTCCACGGTTCCCCACTTTTTCCAATCCATTCCCCCTGCTCCTTTTGGTTCCCCACTGTTCTGCAGAACTCCCCGCGATTCCCCACTTTTTCCAATCTGTTCCCCTTGCTCCATTTGGTTCTCCTTTATTCTGCAATGTTCCCCACGGTTCCCCACTTTTCCGAGCTGTTCCCCCTGCTCCCTTTGGTTCCGCAGTGTTCTGCAGTGTTCCCCACGGTTACCCAATTTTTCCAAACCGTTCCCCCTGCTCCCTTTGGTTCCCCTCTGCCCTGCAGTGTTCCCCACGGTTACCCACTTTTTCCAATCCATTCCCCCTGCTCCCTTTGGTTCCCCTCTGTCCTGCATTTTCCCCCATATTTCCCCACTTTTCCAATCTGTTCTCCCTGCTCCCTTTGGTTCCCCTCTGTCCTGCAGTATTCCCCTCTTCTCCAGTATTTTCCAATTTGTTCGCCATGATCGCTTTGGTTCCTCTCTGTCTGCAGTGTTCTTCACAGTTCCCCACTTTATCCAATCCGTTCCCCCTGCTCCGTTTGGTTCCCCTCTGTTCTGCAGTGTTCCCCACGGTTCCCCACTTTTTCCAATCCGTTCCCGCTGCTCCCTTTGGTTCCCCACTGTTTTGCAGTTTTCGCCATGGTTCTGCACTTTTTCCAATCTGTTCCCTTTGCTCCGTTTAGTTCCCCTCTATTCAGCAGTGTTCCCCAATTTGCACACTTTTTCGAATCTGTTCACCCTGCTCACTTTGTTTCCCCTCTGTCCTGCAGTGTTCCCCACGTTTCCCCACTTTTTCCAATCAGTTCGCCCTGCTCCCTTTGTTTCCCCTCTGTCCTGCAATGTTCTCCACGGTTCCCCACTATTTCCAATCCATTCCCCCTGCTCCTTTTGGTTCCCCACTGTTCTGCAGAACTCCCCACGATTCCCCACTTTTTCCAATCTGTTCCCCCTGATCCATTTGGTTCTCCTTTATTCTGCAGTGTTCCCCAAGGTTCCCCACTTTTCCGAGCTGTTCCCCCTGCTCCCTTTGCTTCTGCAGTGTTCTGCAGTGTTCCCCACGGTTACCCACTTTTTCCAAACCGTTCCCCCTGCTCCCTTTGGTTCCCCTCTGTCCTGCAGTGTTCCCCACGGTTACCCTCTTATTCCAATCCATTCCCCCTGCTCCCTTTGGTTCCCCTCTGTCCTGCATTTTCCCCCACGTTTCCCCACTTTTTCCAATCCATTCCCCCTGCTCCTTTTGGTTCCCCACTGTTCTGCAGAACTCCCCACGATTCCCCACTTTTTCCAATCTGTTCCCCCTGCTCCGTTTGGTTCTCCTTTATTCTGCAGTGTTCCCCAAGGTTCCCCACTTTTCCGAGCTGTTCCCCCTGCTCCCTTTTGTTCCGCAGTGTTCTTCATAGTTCCCCACGGTTACCCACTTTTTCCAAACCGTTCCCCCTGCTCCCTTTGGTTCCCCTCTGTCCTGCATTTTCCCCCATATTTCCCCACTTTTCCAACCCGTTCCCCTTGCTCCCTTTAGTTCCCCTCTGTACTGCAGTGCTCCCCACGGTTCCCCACATTTTCCAATCCGTTCTCCCTGCTCCCTTTGGTTTCCCACTGTTCTGCATTTTTCCACACGGTTCCCCGATTTTTCCAATCTGTTCCCATGCTCCATTTGCTTCCCCTCTTTTCTGCAATATTCCCCTCTGTTCCCCACTTTTTGCAATCTGTTCCCCCTGCTCCCTTTGGTTCCCCACTGTTCTGCAGTGTTCGCCAACGGTTTCCCACTTTTTCCAACCTGTACCTCCTGTTCCCTTTGGTTCCCCTCTGTCCTGCAGTGTTCCCCACGGTTCCACACTTTTTCCAATCTGTTCTCCGTGCTCTCTTTGGTTCCCCTCTGTTCAACAGTGTTCCCCACATTTCCCCACTTTTTCCAATCTGTTCCCCCTGCTCCCTTTGGTTCCCCTGCGTCCTGCACTGTCCTCCATGGTTTCCCAATTTTTCCAATCTCTTCCCCGTGCTCCTTTGGTTCCCCTCTGTTGTTCAGTGTTCCGAACGGTTCCCCACTTTTTCCAATCCGTTCCCCCTGCTTCCTTTGATTCCCCTCTGTTCTGCAGTGTTCCACACTGTTCCCCACTTTTTCCAATCCGTTCACCCTGCTCCCGTTGTTTCTCCACTCTACTGCATTTTCCACACCGTTCCCCACTTTTTCCAATCTGTTCCCCCTTCTCCTTGGGCTCCCCTCTGTTCTGCAGTTTTCCCCACAGTTTCCACTTTTTCCAATCTGTTCCCCCTGCTCCCTTTGGTTTCCCCTCTATTCTGCAGTATTCTATACAGTTCCCCACATTTTCCAATCCGTTACCCCTGCTCCCTTTGGTTCCCCTCTGTTCTGCAGTGTTCTCCACGGTTCCCGACTTTTTCCAATCTGTTCCTCCTGCTCCCTTTGATTCCCCACTGTTCTGCATTTTTCCACACAGTTCCCCACTTTTTCCAATCCATTCCCCCTGCTCCCTTTGGTTCCCCTCTTTCCTGCACTTTCCCCCATATTTCCCCACTTTTCCAATCTGTTCTCCCTGCTCCCTTTGGATCCCCTCTATACTGCAGTGCTCCCCACGGTTCCCCACATTTTCCAATCCGTTCTCCCTGCTCCCTTTGTTTCCCACTGTTCTGCATTTTTCCACACGGTTCCCCGATTTTTCCAATCTGTTCCCATGCTCCATTTGCTTCCCCTCTTTTCTGCAATATTCCCCACTGTTCCCCACTTTTTTCAATCTGTTCCCGCTGCTCCCTTTGGTTCCCCACTGTTCTGCAGTGTTCGCCAACGGTTCCCCACTTTTTCCAACCTGTACCTCCTATTCCCTTTGGTTCCCCTCTGTCCTGCAGTGTTCCCCACGGTTCCACACTTTTTCCAATCTGTTCGCCGTGCTCTCTTTGGTTCCTCTCTGTTTTACAGTGATCCCCGCAGTTCCCCACTTTTTCCAATCCGTTCCCCCTGCTTCCTTTGATTCCCCTCTGTTCTGCAGTGTTCCACACTGTTCCCCACTTTTTCCAAACCGTTCACCCTGCTCCCGTTGTTTCTCCACTCTTCTGCATTTTCCAAACCGTTCCCCACTTTTTCCAATCTGTTCCCCCTTCTCCTTGGGCTCCCCTCTGTTCTGCAGTTTTCCCCACAGTTTCCACTTTTTCCAATCTGTTACCCCTGCTCCCGTTGGTTCCCCTCTATTCTGCAGTTTTCTATACAGTTCCCCACATTTTCCAATCCGTTACCCCTGCTCCCTTTGGTTCCCCTCTGTTCTGCAGTGTTCTCCACGGTCCCCGACTTTTTCCATTCTGTTCCTCCTGCTCCCTTTGGTTCCCCACTGTTCTGCATTTTTCCACACAGTTCCCCACTTTTTCCAATCCGTTCCACCTGCTCCCTTGGTGCCCCTCTGTTCTGCAGTGTTCCCCATGGTTCCCCAATTTTTCCAATGTATACCCCCTGCTCCCTTTGTTTCCTCACTCTTCTGCATTTTTCCACACTGTTCCCCACTTTTTCCACTCTGTTTTCCCCGCTCCATTTGGTTCCCCACTGTTCTGCAGTATTCCCCACTTCTCCACTATTTTCCAATTTGTTCGCCATGATCGCTTTGGTTCCTCTCTGTCTGCAGTGTTCTTCACAGTTCCCCACTTTATCCAATCCGTTCCCCCTGCTCCGTTTGGTTCCCCTCTGTTCTGCAGTGTTCCCCACGGTTCCCCATTTTTTCCACTCCGTTCCCCCTGCTCCCTTTGGTTCCCCACTGTTCTGTACATTTCCACATAATCCCCCAATTTTTCGTATCTGTACCCCGTACTCCATTCGGTTCCCCTCTGTTCTGCAGTGTTCCCCATGGTTCCCCTTTTTTTCTAATCAGTTGCCCTTGCTCCTTTGGTTCCCCTCTGTTCTGCAGTGTTCCCCACGGTTCTTCACATTTTTTCCAATCTATTCCCCTTCTCCCTTTTTTCCCCCTCTGTTCTGCAGTGTTCTCCACGGTTCCCCACTTTTTTCCAATCTGTTCCCCCTGCTCCTTTGGTTCCACTCACTTCTGCAGTTTCCACACCGTTGCCCACTTTATCCAATCCGTTCCCCCTGCTCCCTTTGTTTCCCCTCTGTCCTGCAATGTTCTCCATGGTTCCCCACTTTTTCCAATCCATTCCCCCTACTCCTTTTGGTTCCCCACTGTTCTGCAGAACTCCCCACGATTCCCCACTTTTTCGACTCTGTTCCCCCTGCTCCGTTTGGTTCTCCTTTATTCTGCAGTGTTCCCCACGGTTCCCCAATTTTCCGAGCTGTTCCCCCTGCTCCCTTTCGTTCCGCAGTGTTCTGCAGTGTTCCCCACGGTTACCCACTTTTTCCAAAACGTTCCCCCTGCTCCCTTTGGTTCCCCTCTGTCCTGCATTGTCCTTCGCGATTCCCCACTTTTTCCAATCCGTTCCACCTGCTCCATTGGTTCCCCTCTGTTCTGCAGTGTTACCCACGGTTCCGCAATTTTTCCAATGTATACCCCCTGCTCCCTTTGTTTTCTCACTCTTCTGCATTTTTCCACACTGTTCCCCACTTTTTCCAATCTGTTTCCCCCGCTCCCTTTGGTTCCCCACTGTTCTGCAGTATTCCCCACTTTTCCACTATTTTCGAATTTGTTCGCTGTGATCGCTTTGTTTCCTCTCTTTCTGCCTTGTTCTTCACAGTTCCCAACTTTATCCAATCCGTTCCCCCTGCTCCCTTTGGTTCCCCTCTATCCTGCAGTGTTCCCCACTTCTCAACTTCTTTCCGATATGATCGCCGTGCTCCATTTCGTTCCCCTCTGTTCTGCAGTGTTTCCCACGGTTCCCCACTTTTTCCAATCCGTTCCTGCTGCTTCCTTTGGTTCCCCACTGTTTTGCAGTGTTCGCCATGGTTCTGCACTTTTTCCAATCTGTTCCCTTTGCTCCGTTTAGTTCCCCTCTATTCTGCAGTGTTCCCCAAGGTTGCACACTTTTTCGAATCTGTTCACCCTGCTCCCTTTGTTTCCCCTCTGTCCTGCAGTGTTCTCTACGTTTCCCCACTTTTTCCAATCAATTCGCCCTGCTCCCTTTGTTTCCCCTCTGTCCTGCAATGTTCTCCACGGTTCCCCACTTTTTCCAATCCATTCCCCCTGCTCCTTTTGGTTCCCCACTGTTCTGCAGAACTCCCCGCGATTCCCCACTTTTTCCAATCTGTTCCCCTTGCTCCATTTGGTTCTCATTTATTCTGCAGTGTTCCCCACGGTTCCCCACTTTTCCGAGCTGTTCCCCCTGCTCCCTTTGGTTCCGCAGTGTTCTGCAGTGTTCCCCACGGTTACCCAATTTTTCCAAACCGTTCCCCCTGCTCCCTTTGGTTCCCCTCTGCCCTGCAGTGTTCCCCACGGTTACCCACTTTTTCCAATCCATTCCCCCTGCTCCCTTTGGTTCCCCTCTGTCCTGCATTTTCCCCCATATTTCCCCACTTTTCCAATCTGTTCTCCCTGCTCCCTTTGGTTCCCCTCTGTCCTGCAGTATTCCCCTCTTCTCCACTATTTTCCAATTTGTTCGCCATGATCGCTTTGGTTCCTCTCTGTCTGCAGTGTTCTTCACAGTTCCCCACTTTATCCAATCCGTTCCCCCTGCTCCGTTTGGTTCCCCTCTGTTCTGCAGTGTTCCCCACGGTTCCCCATTTTTTCCAATCCATTCCCCCTGCTCCTTTTGGTTCCCCACTGTTCTGCAGAACTCCCCACGATTCCCCACTTTTTCCAATCTGTTCCCCCTGCTCCGTTTGGTTCTCCTTTATTCTGCAGTGTTCCCCACGGTTCCGCACTTTTCCGAGCTGTTCCCCCTGCTCCCTTTGGTTCCGCAGTGTTCTGCAGTATTCCCCACGGTTACCCAATTTTTCCAAACCGTTCCCCCTGCTCCCTTTGGTTCCCCTCTGCCCTGCAGTGTTTCCCACGGTTACCCACTTTTTCCAATCCATTCCCCCTGCTCCCTTTGGTTTCCCTCTGTCCTGCATTTTCCCCCATATTTCCCCACTTTTCCAATCTGTTCTCCCTGCTCCCTTTGGTTCCCCTCTGTCCTGCAGTGTTCCCCACGGCTCCACACTTTTTCCAATCCGTTCGCCGTGCTCTCTTTGGTTCTCCTCTGTTCTGTAGTGTTCCCCACTGTTCCCCACTTTTTCCAATCAGTTCCCCCTACTCCGGTTGGTTCCCCTCTATTCTGCAGTTTTCTATACAGTTCCCCACATTTTCCAATCCGTTACCCCTGCTCCGTTTGGTTCCCTTCTGTTCTGCAGTGTTCTACACGGTCCCCGACTTTTTTCAATCTGTTCCTCCTGCTCCCTTTGGTTCCCCACTCTTCTGCATTTTTCCACACAGTTCCCCACTTTTTCCAATCCGTTCCACCTGCTCCCTTGGTTCCCCTGTGTTCTGCAGGATTCCCCATGGTTCCCCAATTTTTCCAATGTATAACCCCTGCTCCCTTTGTTTCCTCACTCTTCTGCATTTTTCCACACTGTTCCCCACTTTTTCCACTCTGTTTTCCCCGCTCCCTTTGGTTCCCCACTGTTCTGCAGTATTCCCCACTTCTCCACTATTTTCCAATTTTTTTGCCATGATCGCTTTGGTTCCTCTCTGTCTGCAGTGTTCTTCAAAGTTCCCCACTTTATCCAATCCGTTCCCCCTGCTACCTTTGTTTCCCCTCTGTCCTGCAATGTTCTCCACGGTTCCCCACTTTTTGCAATCCATTCCCCCTACTCCTTTTGGTTCTCCACTGTTCTGCAGAACTCCCCACGGTTCCCCACTTTTTTCCAATCTGTTCCCCCTGCTCCTTTGGTTCCACTCACTTCTGCAGTTTCCACACCGTTGCCCACTTTTTCCAATCTGTTCCCCCTGCTCCCTTTTTTTTCCTCACTCTTCTGCATTTTCCACACCGTTCCCCACTTTTTCCAATCTGTTCCCCCTGCTCCCTTTGTTTCCTCAATCTTCTGCATTTTCCACACTGTTCCCCACTTTTTCCAATCCGTTCCCCCTGCTTCCTTTGTTTCCCCTCTGTTCTGCAGTGTTCCAAACACTTCCCCACTTTTTCCAATCCGTTCACCCTGCTCCCGTTGTGTCTCCACTCTTCTGCATTTTTCCACACCGTTCCCCACTTTTTCCAATCTGTTCGCCCTGCTCCCATTGTTTCCCCTCGGTTCTGCAGTGTTCCCCACAGTTCCCCACTTTTTCCAATCCGTTCCCCCTGTGCCCTTTCTTTCCCCTCTGTCCTGCATTGTCCTTCGCGATGCCCCACTTTTTCCAATCCGTTCCACCTGCTCCATTGGTTCCCCTCTGTTCTGCAGTGTTCCCCACGGTTCCGCAAATTTTCCAATGTATACCCCCTGCTCCCTTTGTTTCCTCACTCTTATGCATTTTTCCACACTGTTCCCCACTTTTTCCTATCTGTTTCCCCCGCTCCCTTTGGTTCCCACTGTTCTGCAGTATTCCCCACTTTTCCACTATTTTCGAATTTGTTCGCCGTGATCGCTTTGGTTCCTCTCTTTCTGCAGTGTTCTTCACAGTTCCCCACTTTATCCAATCCGTTCCCCCTGCTCCCTTTGGTTCCCCTCTGTCCTGCAGTGTTCCCCACTTCTCAACTTCTTTCCGATATGCTCGCCGTGCTCCATTTCGTTCCCCTCCGTTCTGCAGTGTTTCCCACGGTTCCCCACTTTTTCCAATCCGTTCCCGCTGCTCCCTTTGGTTCCCCACTGTTTTGCAGTTTTCGCCATGGTTCTGCACTTTTTCCAATCTGTTCCCTTTGCTCCGTTTAGTTCCCCTCTATTCAGCAGTGTTCCCCAATTTGCACACTTTTTCGAATCTGTTCACCCTGCTCACTTTGTTTCCCCTCTGTCCTGCAGTGTTCCCCACGTTTCCCCACTTTTTCCAATCAGTTCGCCCTGCTCCCTTTGTTTCCCCTCTGTCCTGCAATGTTCTCCACGGTTCCCCACTATTTCCAATCCATTCCCCCTGCTCCTTTTGGTTCCCCACTGTTCTGCAGAACTCCCCACGATTCCCCACTTTTTCCAATCTGTTCCCCCTGCTCCGTTTGGTTCTCCTTTATTCTGCAGTGTTCCCCAAGGTTCCCCACTTTTCCGAGCTGTTCCCCCTGCTCCCTTTGCTTCTGCAGTGTTCTGCAGTGTTCCCCACGGTTACCCACTTTTTCCAAACCGTTCCCCCTGCTCCCTTTTTTTTCCTCACTCTTCTGCATTTTCCACACCGTTCCCCACTTTTTCCAATCTGTTCCCCCTGCTCCCTTTGTTTCCTCAATCTTCTGCATTTTCCACACTGTTCCACACTTTTTCCAATCTGTTCGCCGTGCTCTCTTTGGTTCTCCTCTGTTCTGTAGTGTTCCCCACTGTTCCCCACTTTTTCCAATCAGTTCCCCCTACTCCCGTTGGTTCCCCTCTATTCTGCAGTTTTCTATACAGTTCCCCACATTTTCCAATCCGTTACCCCTGCTCCGTTTGGTTCCCTTCTGTTCTGCAGTGTTCTACACGGTCCCCGACTTTTTTCAATCTGTTCCTCCTGTTCCCTTTGGTTCCCCACTATTCTGCATTTTTCCACACAGTTCCCCACTTTTTCCAATCCGTTCCACCTGCTCCCTTGGTTCCCCTGTGTTCTGCAGGGTTCCCCATGGTTCCCCAATTTTTCCAATGTATAACCCCTGCTCCCTTTGTTTCCTCACTCTTCTGCATTTTTCCACACTGTTCCCCACTTTTTCCACTCTGTTTTCCCCGCTCCCTTTGGTTCCCCACTGTTCTGCAGTTTTCCCCACTTCTCCACTATTTTCCAATTTTTTTGCCATGATCGCTTTGGTTCCTCTCTGTCTGCAGTGTTCTTCACAGTTCCCCACTTTATCCAATCCGTTCCCCCTGCTACCTTTGTTTCCCCTCTGTCCTGCAATGTTCTCCACGGTTCCCCACTTTTTGCAATCCATTCCCCCTACTCCTTTTGGTTCTCCACTGTTCTGCAGAACTCCCCACGGTTCCCCACTTTTTCCAAACCGTTCCCCCTGCTCCCTTTGGTTCCCCTCTGTCCTGCAGTGTTTCCCACGGTTACCCACTTTTTCCAATCTGTTCCCCCTGCTCCCTTTTTTTTCCTCACTCTACTGCATTTTCCACACCGTTCCCCACTTTTTCCAATCTGTTCCCCCTGCTCCCTTTGTTTCCTCACTCTTCTGCATTTTCCACACTGCTCCCCACTTTTTCCAATCCGTTACCCCTGCTCTCTCGGTTCCCCTCTATTCTGCAGTGTTCCCCACGGTTCCCCACTTTTCCGAGTTCTTCCCTCTGCTCCCTTTGAGTCCTCTCTGTTCTGCAGTGTTCCCCATAGTTCTCCACATTCTTTCCAATCTGTTCCCATGCTCCATTATTTTCCCCTCTGTTCTGCTGTGTTCCAGACAGTTCCCCAATTTTTTCAAATCTGTTCCCCCTGCGCCTTTGGTTCCCCTCTGTTCTGCAGCTTCCCCACGGTTCTCCAAATTGTTCCAATCTGTTCCCCCTGATCCCTTTGGTTCCCCTCTTTTCTGCAGTGTTCCCCAAGATTCCCCACTTTTTCCAATCTGTTCTCCCTGCTCCCTTTGGTTCCCCAATGTCCTGCAGTGTTCGCCATGGCTCCACACTTTTTACAATCTGTTCGCCGTGCTCTCTTTGGTTCCCCTCCGTTCTACAGTGTTCCCCACAGTTCCCCACTTTTTCCAATGTATACCCCCTGCTCCCTTTGTTTCCTCACTCTTCTGCATTTTCCACACTGTTCCCCACTTTTTCCAATCTTTTTCCCCCGCTCCCTTTGGTTCCCCTCTGTTCTGCAGTTTCCCCACGGTTCTCCACATTTTTCCAATCTGTACCCCCTGCTCCCTTTGGTTCCCCTCTTTTCTGCAGTGTTTCCCAGGATTCCCCAATTTTTCCAATCTGTTCTCCCTGCTCCCTTTGGTTCCCCTCTGTCCTGCAGTGTTCCCCACGCCTCCACACTTTTTCCAATCTGTTCGCCGTGCTCTCTTTGGTTCCCCTCTGTTCAACAGTGTTCCCCACAGTTCCCCACTTTTTCCAATCTGTTCCCCCTGCTCCCTTTGGTTCCCCTCCGTCCTGCACTGTCCTCCATTGTTTCCCAATTTTTCCAATCTCTTCCCCGTGCTCCTTTGGTTCCCCTCTGTTCTGCAGTGTTCCCCACGGTTCCCCATTTTTTCCACTCCGTTCCCCCTGCTCCCTTTGGTTCCCCACTGTTCTGTACATTTCCACATAATCCCCCAATTTTTCGAATCTGTACCCCGTACTCCATTCGGTTCCCCTCTGTTCTGCAGTGTTCCCCATGGTTCCCCTTTTTTCTAATCAGTTGCCCTTGCTCCTTTGGTTCCCCTCTGTTCTGCAGTGTTCCCCACGGTTCTTCACATTTTTTCCAATCTATTCCCCTTCTCCCTTTTTTCCCCCTCTGTTCTGCAGTGTTCTCCACGGTTCCCCACTTTTTTCCAATCTGTCCCCCCTGCTCCTTTGGTTCCACTCACTTCTGCAGTTTCCACACCGTTGCCCACTTTATCCAATCCGTTCCTGCTGCTCCCTTTGGTTCCCCACTGTTTTGCAGTGTTCGCCATGGTTCTGCACTTTTTCCAATCCATTCCCCCTACTCCTTTTGGTTCCCCACTGTTCTGCAGAACTCCCCACGATTCCCCACTTTTTCGACTCTGTTCCCCCTGCTCCGTTTGGTTCTCCTTTATTCTGCAGTGTTCCCCACGGTTCCCCAATTTTCCGAGCTGTTCCCCCTGCTCCCTTTCGTTCCGCAGTGTTCTGCAGTGTTCCCCACGGTTACCCACTTTTTCCAAACCGTTCCCCCTGCTCCCTTTGGTTCCCCTCTGTCCTGCATTGTCCTTCGCGATTCCCCACTTTTTCCAATCCGTTCCACCTGCTCCATTGGTTCCCCTCTGTTCTGCAGTGTTACCCACGGTTCCGCAATTTTTCCAATGTATACCCCCTTCTCCCTTTGTTTTCTCACTCTTCTGCATTTTTCCACACTGTTCCCCACTTTTTCCAATCTGTTTCCCCCGCTCCCTTTGGTTCCCCACTGTTCTGCAGTGTTCCCCACTTCTCCACTATTTTCCAATTTGTTCGCCGTGATCGCTTTGTTTCCTCTCCGTCTGCAGTGTTCTTCACAGTTCCCCACTTTATCCAATCCGTTCCCCCTGCTCCCTTTGGTTCCCCTCTGTCCTGCAGTGTTCCCCACTTCTCAACTTCTTTCCGATATGCTCGCCGTGCTCCATTTCGTTCCCCTCTGTTCTGCAGTGTTTCCCACGGTTCCCCACTTTTTCCAATCCGTTCCTGCTGCTCCCTTTGGTTCCCCACTGTTTTGCAGTGTTCGCCATGGTTCTGCACTTTTTCCAATCTGTTCCCTTTGCTCCGTTTAGTTCCCCTCTATTCTGCAGTGTTCCCCAAGGTTGCACACTTTTTCTAATCAGTTCGCCCTGCTCCCTTTGTTTCCCCACTGTCCTGCAATGTTCTCCACGGTTCCCCACTTTTTCCAATCCATTCCCCCTGCTCCTTTTGGTTCCCCACTGTTCTGCAGAACTCCCCACGATTCCCCACTTTTTCCAATCTGTTCCCACTGCTCCGTTTGGTTCTCCTTTATTCTGCAGTGTTCCCCACGGTTCCCCACTTTTCCGAGCTGTTCCCCCTGCTCCCTTTGGTTCCGCAGTGTTCTGCAGTGTTCCCCACGGTTACCCAATTTTTCCAAACCGTTCCCCCTGCTCCCTTTGGTTCCCCTCTGCCCTGCAGTGTTTCCCACGGTTACCCACTTTTTCCAATCCATTCCCCCTGCTCCCTTTGGTTTCCCTCTGTCCTGCATTTTCCCCCATATTTCCCCACTTTTCCAATCTGTTCTCCCTGCTCCCTTTGGTTCCCCTCTGTCCTGCAGTGTTCCCCACGGCTCCACACTTTTTCCAATCTGTTCGCCGTGCTCTCTTTGGTTCTCCTCTGTTCTGTAGTGTTCCCCACTGTTCCCCACTTTTTCCAATCAGTTCCCCCTACTCCCGTTGGTTCCCCTCTATTCTGCAGTTTTCTATACAGTTCCCCACATTTTCCAATCCGTTACCCCTGCTCCGTTTGGTTCCCTTCTGTTCTGCAGTGTTCTACACGGTCCCCGACTTTTTTCAATCTGTTCCTCCTGCTCCCTTTGGTTCCCCACTCTTCTGCATTTTTCCACACAGTTCCCCACTTTTTCCAATCCGTTCCACCTGCTCCCTTGGTTCCCCTGTGTTCTGCAGGGTTCCCCATGGTTCCCCAATTTTTCCAATGTATAACCCCTGCTCCCTTTGTTTCCTCACTCTTCTGCATTTTTCCACACTGTTCCCCACTTTTTCCACTCTGTTTTCCCCGCTCCCTTTGGTTCCCCACTGTTCTGCAGTATTCCCCACTTCTCCACTATTTTCCAATTTTTTTGCCATGATCGCTTTGGTTCCTCTCTGTCTGCAGTGTTCTTCACAGTTCCCCACTTTATCCAATCCGTTCCCCCTGCTACCTTTTGTGAGAGATGGGAAAATTGATCTAAAATTATGAACATGGAAGAAACTGAAGTTCATCAGTAAAATGGCTGTAACCAGTTCAAACAGGATAAGCTTGGTGCTTAGGATGCAGGAAAGCAGAGTCAGCACGATTAACATAAGAATCTTCTAGTCTTTGTGACAAGACCATAGGACTAAGATAAGGAATGGTAAGGTACAATAGAATGTAGGAAGTTGAGGTAGTCTGGATCAGATAAGGGTCTCCTAGCCCTGGACAGAAGTACCAAGTCATACATTTCTAATTAGCTAACCATACACAGATTTATACATATGAAATTAGCCAACCCTAGATAGAATGAGTCAACTCTGCATATCAAGAGACTGTAGCCCCGAGAATCAGGAAGGTGTGAATAAGGACAATGACATGAAGGGACACCGACAGGATACCCCCCCCCCCCGGTTCTCCAAGTATACTGAAATTGCACGTAGGCAGGCAGGATTGCCTAATGCCAAACCTCTCCAGCAGGAGGCAGAAGAATGTAAGGGGGAGGGTATTCCTACACTGAAATCAACTGTATAAAAGTTGGGTGAGCCCCAGTGTGTGTGTGTATTCCCAGGGTAAGGGGAAGCACCCAACTTTGCATTGTTGTAGGAATAAATGTTCTTTGTTCTCAATTTTTGTCTCGAGCAATTTCTTTAAAGGTACTTTAATTCCTAACAAATGGGGGCTCGTCCGGGATCACACTCCCTCCACTGACAGAGTACCCCGACGACGAGAGTAGGTGCACCCCGGCTGATTCAGCTGGACTCACGGGCGACGGGTGGCTGGTCAGTGGAAGAAGCGAGTGATATCCGAGAAGAGGCATTGAGAACAAACGGCGGAAGGACGCGCGCTAGAGCAGTACTGCCAGAACTCGGTAAGAGTATTTTACTTGTTCCTAAGTATGGGAATAGCGGGCAGTAGAGATGAGAGTCCTGACACAGGACGTGACCACCAGATAGCTACGTACAGCCCGCTTGGGATGATGTTATCTGAGTGGGGCACAGGAAAGACCCGCGGTAAAGACAAACTGACGACGGTCAGGTATTGTTGTAATGAATGGGTGGGATACCCGGTTAAAGGGAGCTCCGTGTACTGGCCAAAATTCGGATCCGAGGATGAATGGATGTGTGAAGCTTTGAACTTATGGCTCTATCAAAACCAGCCAGACAATGTTGAGAGCAGGGAATATGCAGCCTGCTGGCTCAAGGGATCCATTGAACAGCTGGTTTTGAATGAGAAAGAATCCAGGGATAAGAGAGAGGAGGAACCTCTTGTCCCTGAATCACAGGGTTGGGATGTGTTACATTCCCTCCCTGCACCCTATGTTCCTCCTATGCCGGCTCCTATCTTTCCTTCCCCTCCTATGACCTACCCTTCTGCACCTTCCCCACCTCCCCCACCACTAGAGAAGAGAGAAGAGAGCAGGAGTGGTATGATAACTTGCTCACAAAGCACTCGATTACCACCTCTGTTGGCAGGAGAGAGAGGTAACTTTAATTCAGAACAGCGTGAGACTCTTCAGGAAGAAAGGGCAGAACCCTTTGATTCATTTCCCAGGGAGCAGGAACCCAGACCTAATAAGCCAGAAACCAATTGGATGAGACCACTGTGGGAAGTTCCCATGGGAGAGGGTCTCGGTTTCGTAAATGTGCCCCTGACCAGTACTGAAGTGTGTAACTTTAAGAAAGAACTGACCTCCCTGATAGAAGATCCCCAGGGATGTGCTGAACAGTTAGACCAATTTTTGGGACCAAATATATATACAATATGGGGGTCTCGACATAGAATCCCCAGCAGGGGAACAATTGGTACTAACAGGTTTTGTTACCAACTCAGCCCCAGACATTAAGAGAAAATTACAAAAGACAGAAAATTGGCATGAGCAGGGAATAACCCAGCTTCTACAGATCACACAAAAAGCATTTGTCCAGACATCTGAGGATAAGCAGAAAGCAAAGGCTAACATTTTGATGCAAGCAGTTAAAGTAATAGTAGATGAGTAACATGGAAAAGGCAGGGACTGTGTGCCAGCTCCTGAATGTTGGGAGAAGTGCAGGGAGTGGGAGAGTAGAGACCAGAGATAATTTCATAAATCACGACTTCCCACTTCAGTCACTGACCAATATTGATTAAAATTCATGCTAAAATTTAAATGTCATAAAGGATCATTTTTCAATACTGAAGAATTAGCGAATTTAACTACCAGTTAATTCCAATTTATGAAATAAATTGTATTCAAATGTGATTTTGCACAGGGACTACCTGAGAATAGTGATGTTATAACATTTGCAGGGAGAAATGTTTGCGCAAATAGGGTGAGTTCTATACATCTTAACTTTAAGTGTATGTGAGATAAAGAAAGGATCTGATGTGTAAAGTGGCTGGATCAGCCAGTTGAAGGGGGAGTGTGCATGTCCCTTTAAGTGCACTGTGGCACTTGAAATTGAGGCTTCAGGCTCTTGTCTTGCAGTTAGAGGTATGGAGCCCTATCAACACATTTAATACATTTCTTCTACACATTCAGCAGTCAAGGTCCGTGAGTTTAAAGATCACCCACCTCTGGAGAATAAAGATACCTCTGGGGATTCCTATGGGGATTCCTATAAGTTTAATCATTAATTTCTCTGGTGCATTTTCCTCTGGAGTGAAATTAATGCCTCAGCACAATTTCTCTGTATTGCCGTTGTTATTTAATTCATGATAACTTTCCCCATTCATCAGGTTTATATTTAAATCCGGTAATGCAGAAGTTACATTGTAAATAATCACGGAGGTAAACCCTGCGCAACTGGATTCAACTTAATGGAGAAATAAACCTGCGAACTGGTCTATGGTGCTGTGTGAGTATTGCAATAGGTGGAATATGATTTAAATTGGTGGCATAGTTCAGAACAATTGGGTGCATAAGAATAATAATATCATTGAGAACTCACAGATCTTGTACCAGATGCTATTCAGTACATCTTGACTTAAGGACTGGAGAAATTGGCATGTTAGAATGAGATTGGCATGGTACCAATATTTCTTGATTCAATAATGACTCCACAAGCTCCAGGATTCATGCAGCAGAACTTTTAAGTGGAATATAATAGAAACTAGCCAGTACTTAAATTATTGTGTGTGCAATCTTCATAAGAACATCTTTTAACTTTTTTTTGGTGCCTGTTTTACAGACTGTTTTAAATAAGGCCAGCTCCTGTGAGCTGTGGCACAAGGCATTTTACTTAAGGCAGAACTAAAGGTTGAATATGTTTCAAGTTCTCTTGCAGGGGCTCTTGTGCTGCAATGTCTGTTATGTACTCACTCTAACAAATTGGAGGGTTGTGCCCCATACAGACAAGCAGCTCCAACTGCATTTTAATAAGGTCTAACATATTCAAAACCCATGCAAATATGGTTTGTGTTTCATTTTACAATTTTTACACTAACACAAGGGAAAGTCAGATTGTTACAAAGTGCCGTAATTTAACATTTTTTTTCGTTTCTTTAATGGTTTATTCAGTTATTGTTGTATTTTACTTGTCTTTTGATTATTCAGTTATTGTTGTATTTTATTGCAGTTTTCAATGAGCTTTACATTTATTGTGTTTTATTCAGTTCTTATTGTATTTTATTGCAGTTTTCAATGAGCTTTACATTTATTGTGTTTTATTCAGTTCTTATTGTATTTTATTGCAGTTTTCAATGAGCTTTACTTTTATTGTGTTTTATTCAGTTCTTATTGTATTTTATTGCAGTTTTCAATGAGCTTTACATTTATTGTGTTTTATTCAGTTCTTATTGTATTTTATTGCAGTTTTCAATGAGCTTTACATTTATTGTGTTTTATTCAGTTCTTATTGTATTTTATTGCAGTTTCCAATGAGTTTGACATTTATTGTGGTTTTATTCAGTTCTTCTTGCATTTTATTGCAGTTTTCAATGAGCTTTACATTTTTTGTGTTTTATTCAGTTCTTATTGTATTTTAATGAGCTTACATGTATTCTTCATTGTTGTTTACTAATTTCTTTGGAATATTGTTCGTTAATGTTTTAAGCCCCCCTGGAATAGGGGCAGCAGAGGTTACAATTCAGCTCCTTTAGAATGTAGACAGGGCATAGATTTAATGTATAGTCATAATGGGATATAAGGGATCCCAATACGGACCAGGGGAATTAAACAGCTTTAGTGGAGTACTCTCGATGTTTTAAGTACTTCTGGAGAAGGGGTAGCAGAGGTTACAGATTGTACTGTTTTACAGGCTAGAGAGGGCATAGAGGCAAGGTATTTAGAATACGGATCAGGGAAACACAGTGGGGATAGGCAGTCACACAGTGAGGCACCTGTGTACACAGACTAACCGCAAAACAAACAATGTACATTTCACACAAAGGGGGAAACTAACAAGCTAACCGCAAAACAAACAGACACTTCACACAACCACGAGACACATAATCCCCCACCTGGCTCTCTCTCTCTGATCATCCCTGAAGGGGAACACCTGTTTTCAGGGAGCTGCTGCTCATCTGGTGGTTATATAACGTGGAAAGGAGCGAAGTAGAGTGCAGGGTGTCAAAATCCTCACAAAGGACATGGTGGGACAAAGACAGACAGAATGGTAGTCAGGATTGTACATGTAGCAGAGAGAGAGAGAGTTGACACATATGCTAATGTACACAGACAGGCTGCAACTCACAAGTTCAATGATACATATGCTAATGTACACAGACAGGCTGCAACTCACAAGTTCAATGATACATATGCTAATGTTAGCAGACAAGCTGCAACACACAGTTAAATCACAAGAAACAATCCCCCCCAGCTTGGTCTCTTTTCATCACCCCATGAAAGGGAGCACCAGTTTCCAACAACGTGAGCTGCTTGACACTTTAATATCAGGCTCCAAACAGCCTTCGGAGATCGGTGGCCCTAGGGTTCGGGGCTGAAGAGGACATCAGATACTAGCCACAATCAAACGGAACCGCCTGACTACTGCTACTCGTTCGCTGCTGAAGGCAGCGCTTCTCATAGACTGCGACTCGTTCGCTGCTGAAGGCAGCGCTTCTCATAGACTGCGACTCGTTCGCTGCTGAAGGCAGCGCTTCTCATAGACTGCTACTCGTTCGCTGCTGAAGGCAGCGCCTCTCACAGACTTCGTCGGGACAACACTTACAAAGGTCGTGTGCTTCAAAGACACTGCTTCAATATTTCAACGTATGGGATGGACTAGACTCTTTACTGAGAACTGGAGCCTGATACTCCAAACCCTAATAAGCAGCTGGACTCACTCCCCTGACCTTCATGGTGCTCCCCTACCTAAAGACTTTACACAGACATTACAATTCGGTTATTGACCAGCTGGGTAAAACTACACCTTACACTTGAAAGATCAGTGTTACTGATCTAAAAGAAAAGTGAGGAAGGGGGGGGGGGGGATCAGTCACACTGACACTAGTAACCAAAGATCAGTAACACTGATCATGGTGAAAGATCAGTATTACTGATCTAAAAGAAAAGTGAGGATTGTGAGAGATGGGAAAATTGATCTAAAATTATGAACATGGAAGAAACTGAAGTTCATCAGTAAAATGGCTGTAACCAGTTCAAACAGGATAAGCTTGGGGCTTAGGATGCAGGAAAGCAGAGTCAGCACGATTAACATAAGAATCTTCTAGTCTTTGTGACAAGACCATAGGACTAAGATAAGGAATGGTAAGGTACAATAGAATGTAGGAAGTTGAGGTAGTCTGGATCAGATAAGGGTCTCCTAGCCCTGGACAGAAGTACCAAGTCATACATTTCTAATTAGCTAACCATACACAGATTTATACATATGAAATTAGCCAACCCTAGATAGAATGAGTCAACTCTGCTATCAAGAGACTGTAGCCCCGAGAATCAGGAAGGTGTGAATAAGGACAATGACATGAAGGGACACCGACAGGATACCCCCCCCCCCCGGTTCTCCAAGTATACTGAAATTGCACGTAGGCAGGCAGGATTGCCTAATGCCAAACCTCTCCAGCAGGAGGCAGAAGAATGTAAGGGGGAGGGTATTCCTACACTGAAATCAACTGTATAAAAGTTGGGTGAGCCCCAGTGTGTGTGTGTATTCCCAGGGTAAGGGGAAGCACCCAACTTTGCATTGTTGTAGTAATAAATGTTCTTTGTTCTCAATTTTTGTCTCGAGCAATTTCTTTAAAGGTACTTTAATTCCTAACACTTTGTTTCCCCTCTGTCCTGCAATGTTCTCCACGGTTCCCCACTTTTTGCAATACATTCCCCCTACTCCTTTTGGTTCTCCACTGTTCTGCAGAACTCCCCACGGTTCCCCACTTTTTCCAAACCGTTCCCCCTGCTCCCTTTGGTTCCCCTCTGTCCTGCAGTGTTTCCCACGGTTACCCACTTTTTCCAATCTGTTCCCCCTGCTCCCTTTTTTTTCCTCACTCTACTGCATTTTCCACACCGTTCCCCACTTTTTCCAATCTGTTCCCCCTGCTCCCTTTGTTTCCTCACTCTTCTGCATTTTCCACACTGCTCCCCACTTTTTCCAATCTGTTTCCCCCGCTCCCTTTGGTTCCCCACTGTTCTGCAGTGTTCCCCACTTCTCCACTATTTTCCAATTTGTTCGCCGTGCTCGCTTTGGTTCCTCTCCGTCTGCAGTGTTCTTCACAGTTCCCCACTTTATCCAATCCGTTCCCCCTGCTCCCTTTGGTTCCCCTCTGTCCTGCAGTGTTCCCCACTTCTCAACTTCTTTCCGATATGCTCGCCGTGCTCCATTTCGTTCCCCTCTGTTCTGCAGTGTTTCCCACGGTTCCCCACTTTTTCCAATCCGTTCCCGCTGCTCCCTTTGGTTCCCCACTGTTTTGCAGTGTTCGCCATGTTTCTAAGCTTTTTCCAATCTGTTCCCTTTGCTCCGTTTAGTTCCCCTCTATTCTGCAGTGTTCCCCAAGGTTGCACACTTTTTCGAATCTGTTCACCCTGCTCCCTTTGTTTCCCCTCTGTCCTGCAGTGTTCCCCACGTTTCCCCACTTTTTCCAATCAGTTCGCCCTGCTCCCTTTGTTTCCCCTCTGTCCTGCAATGTTCTCCACGGTTCCCCACTTTTTCCAATCCATTCCCCCGGCTCCTTTTGGTTCCCCACTGTTCTGCAGAACTCCCCACGATTCCCCACTTTTTCCAATCTGTTCCCCCTGCTCCGTTTGGTTCTCCTTTATTCTGCAGTGTTCCCCACGTTTCCCCACTTTTTCCAAACCGTTCCCCCTGCTCCCTTTGGTTCCCCTCTGTCCTGCAGTGTTCCCCACGGTTACCCACTTTTTCCAATCCATTCCCCCTGCTCCCTTTGGTTCCGCAGTGTTCTGCAGTGTTCCCCACGGTTACCCACTTTTTCCAAACCGTTCCCCCTTCTCCCTTTGGTTCCCCTCTGTCCTGCAGTGTTCCCCACGGTTACCCACTTTTTCCAATCCATTCCCCCTTCTCCCTTTGGTTCCCATCTGTCCTGCACTTTCCCCCATATTTCCCCACTTTTCCAATCTGTTCTCCCTGCTCCCTTTGGTTCCCCTCTATACTGCAGTGCTCCCCACGGTTCACCACATTTTCCAATCCGTTCTACCTGCTCCCGTTGTTTCTCCACTCTTCTGCATTTTCCACACCGTTCCCCACTTTTTCCAATCTGTTCCCCCTTCTCCTTGGGCTCCCCTCTGTTCTGCAGTTTTCCCCACATTTTCCACTTTTTCCAATCTGTTCCCCCTGCTCCCGTTGGTTCCCCTCTATTCTGCAGTTTTCTATACAGTTCCCCACATTTTCCAATCCGTATCCTCTGCTCCCTTTGGTTCCCCTCTGTTCTGCAGTGTTCTCCACGGTCCACGACTTTTTCCATTCTGTTCCTCCTGCTCCCTTTGGTTCCCCACTGTTCTTCATTTTTCCACACAGTTCCCCACTTTTTCCAATCCGTTCCACCTGCTCCCTTGGTGCCCCTCTGTTCTGCAGTGTTCCCCATGGTTCCCCAATTTTTCCAATGTATACCCCCTGCTCCCTTTGTTTCCTCACTCTTCTGCATTTTTCCACACTGTTCCCCACTTTTTCCAATCTGTTTTCCCCGCTCCCTTTGGTTCCCCACTGTTCTGCAGTGTTCCCCACTTCTCAACTTCTTTCCGATATGCTCGCCGTGCTCCATTTCGTTCCCCTCCGTTCTGCAGTGTTTCCCACGGTTCCCCACTTTTTCCAATCCGTTCCCGCTGCTCCCTTTGGTTCCCCACTGTTTTGCAGTTTTCGCCATGGTTCTGCACTTTTTCCAATCTGTTCCCTTTGCTCCGTTTAGTTCCCCTCTATTCAGCAGTGTTCCCCAATTTGCACACTTTTTCGAATCTGTTCACCCTGCTCACTTTGTTTCCCCTCTGTCCTGCAGTGTTCCCCACGTTTCCCCACTTTTTCCAATCAGTTCGCCCTGCTCCCTTTGTTTCCCCTCTGTCCTGCACTGTTCTCCACGGTTCCCCACTATTTCCAATCCATTCCCCCTGCTCCTTTTGGTTCCCCACTGTTCTGCAGAACTCCCCACGATTCCCCACTTTTTCCAATCTGTTCCCCCTGCTCCGTTTGGTTCTCCTTTATTCTGCAGTGTTCCCCAAGATTCCCCACTTTTCCGAGCTGTTCCCCCTGCTCCCTTTGCTTCTGCAGTGTTCTGCAGTGTTCCCCACGGTTACCCACTTTTTCCAAACCGTTCCCCCTGCTCCCTTTGGTTCCACTATGTCCTGCAGTGTTCCCCACGGTTACCCTCTTATTCCAATCCATTCCCCCTGCTCCCTTTGGTTCCCCTCTGTCCTGCATCTTCCCCCACGTTTCCCCACTTTTTCCAATCCATTCCCCCTGCTCCTTTTGGTTCCCCACTGTTCTGCAGAACTCCCCACGATTCCCCACTTTTTCCAATCTGTTCCCCCTGCTCCGTTTGGTTCTCCTTTATTCTGCAGTGTTCCCCAAGGTTCCCCACTTTTCCGAGCTGTTCCCCCTGCTCCCTTTTGTTCCGCAGTGTTCTTCATAGTTCCCCACGGTTACCCACTTTTTCCAAACCGTTCCCCCTGCTCCCTTTGGTTCCCCTCTGTCCTGCATTTTCCCCCATATTTCCCCACTTTTCCAACCCGTTCCCCTTGCTCCCTTTAGTTCCCCTCTGTACTGCAGTGCTCCGCACGGTTCCCCACATTTTCCAATCCGTTCTCCCTGCTCCCTTTGGTTTCCCACTGTTCTGCATTTTTCCACACGGTTCCCCGATTTTTCCAATCTGTTCCCATGCTCCATTTGGTTCCCCACTGTTCTGCAGTGTTCGCCAACGGTTTCCCACTTTTTCCAACCTGTACCTCCTGTTCCCTTTGGTTCCCCTCTGTCCTGCAGTGTTCCCCACGGTTCCACACTTTTTCCAATCTGTTCTCCGTGCTCTCTTTGGTTCCCCTCTGTTCAACAGTGTTCCCCACAGTTCCCCACTTTTTCCAATCTGTTCCCCCTGCTCCCTTTGGTTCCCCTGCGTCCTGCACTGTCCTCCATGGTTTCCCAATTTTTCCAATCTCTTCCCCGTGCTCCTTTGGTTCCCCTCTGTTGTTCAGTGTTCCGAACGGTTCCCCACTTTTTCCAATCCGTTCCCCCTGCTTCCTTTGATTCCCCTCTGTTCTGCAGTGTTCCACACTGTTCCCCACTTTTTCCAATCCGTTCACCCTGCTCCCGTTGTTTCTCCACTCTTCTGCATTTTCCACACCGTTCCCCACTTTTTCCAATCTGTTCCCCCTTCTCCTTGGGCTCCCCTCTGTTCTGCAGTTTTCTCCACGGTTCCCGACTTTTTCCAATCTGTTCCTCCTGCTCCCTTTGATTCCCCACTGTTCTGCATTTTTCCACACAGTTCCCCACTTTTTCCAATCCATTCCCCCTGCTCCCTTTGGTTCCCCTCTTTCCTGCACTTTCCCCCATATTTCCCCACTTTTCCAATCTGTTCTCCCTGCTCCCTTTGGTTCCCCTCTATACTGCAGTGCTCCCCACGGTTCCCCACATTTTCCAATCCGTTCTCCCTGCTCCCTTTGTTTCCCACTGTTCTGCATTTTTCCACAAGGTTCCCCGATTTTTCCAATCTGTTCCCATGCTCCATTTGCTTCCCCTCTTTTCTGCAATATTCCCCACTGTTCCCCACTTTTTGCAATCTGTTCCCCCTGCTCCCTTTGGTTCCCCACTGTTCTGCAGTGTTCGCCAACGGTTCCCCACTTTTTCCAACCTGTACCTCCTATTCCCTTTGGTTCCCCTCTGTCCTGCAGTGTTCCCCACGGTTCCACACTTTTTCCAATCTGTTCGCCGTGCTCTCTTTGGTTCCTCTCTGTTTTACAGTGATCCCCGCAGTTCCCCACTTTTTCCAATCCGTTCCCCCTGCTTCCTTTGATTCCCCTCTGTTCTGCAGTGTTCCACACTGTTCCCCACTTTTTCCAAACCGTTCACCCTGCTCCCGTTGTTTCTCCACTCTTCTGCATTTTCCAAACCGTTCCCCACTTTTTCCAATCTGTTCCCGCTTCTCCTTGGGCTCCCCTCTGTTCTGCAGTTTTCCCCACAGTTTCCACTTTTTCCAATCTGTTACCCCTGCTCCCGTTGGTTCCCCTCTATTCTGCAGTTTTCTATACAGTTCCCCACATTTTCCAATCCGTTACCCCTGCTCCCTTTGGTTCCCCTCTGTTCTGAAGTGTTCTCCACGGTCCCCGACTTTTTCCATTCTGTTCCTCCTGCTCCCTTTGGTTCCCCACTGTTCTGTATTTTTCCACACAGTTCCCTACTTTTTCCAATCCGTTCCACCTGCTCCCTTGGTGCCCCTCTGTTCTGCAGTGTTTCCCATGGTTCCCCAATTTTTCCAATGTATACCCCCTGCTCCCTTTGTTTCCTCACTCTTCTGCATTTTTCCACACTGTTCCCCACTTTTTCCACTCTGTTTTCCCCGCTCCATTTGGTTCCCCACTGTTCTGCAGTATTCCCCACTTCTCCACTATTTTCCAATTTGTTCGCCATGATCGCTTTGGTTCCTCTCTGTCTGCAGTGTTCTTCACAGTTCCCCACTTTATCCAATCCGTTCCCCCTGCTCCGTTTGGTTCCCCTCTGTTCTGCAGTGTTCCCCACGGTTCCCCATTTTTTCCACTCCGTTCCCCCTGCTCCCTTTGGTTCCCCACTGTTCTGTACATTTCCACATAATCCCCCAATTTTTCGAATCTGTACCCCGTACTCCATTCGGTTCCCCTCTGTTCTGCAGTGTTCCCCATGGTTCCCCTTTTTTTCTAATCAGTTGCCCTTGCTCCTTTGGTTCCCCTCTGTTCTGCAGTGTTCCCCACGGTTCTTCACATTTTTTCCAATCTATTCCCCTTCTCCCTTTTTTCCCCCTCTGTTCTGCAGTGTTCTCCACGGTTCCCCACTTTTTTCCAATCTGTTCCCCCTGCTCCTTTGGTTCCACTCACTTCTGCAGTTTCCACACCGTTGCCCACTTTATCCAATCCGTTCCCCCTGCTCCCTTTGTTTCCCCTCTGTCCTGCAATGTTCTCCATGGTTCCCCACTTTTTCCAATCCATTCCCCCTACTCCTTTTGGTTCCCCACTGTTCTGCAGAACTCCCCACGATTCCCCACTTTTTCGACTCTGTTCCCCCTGCTCCGTTTGGTTCTCCTTTATTCTGCAGTGTTCCCCACGGTTCCCCAATTTTCCGAGCTGTTCCCCCTGCTCCCTTTCGTTCCGCAGTGTTCTGCAGTGTTCCCCACGGTTACCCACTTTTTCCAAAACGTTCCCCCTGCTCCCTTTGGTTCCCCTCTGTCCTGCATTGTCCTTCGCGATTCCCCACTTTTTCCAATCCGTTCCACCTGCTCCATTGGTTCCCCTCTGTTCTGCAGTGTTACCCACGGTTCCGCAATTTTTCCAATGTATACCCCCTGCTCCCTTTGTTTTCTCACTCTTCTGCATTTTTCCACACTGTTCCCCACTTTTTCCAATCTGTTTCCCCTGCTCCCTTTGGTTCCCCACTGTTCTGCAGTATTCCCCACTTTTCCACTATTTTCGAATTTGTTCGCTGTGATCGCTTTGTTTCCTCTCTTTCTGCCTTGTTCTTCACAGTTCCCAACTTTATCCAATCCGTTCCCCCTGCTCCCTTTGGTTCCCCTCTATCCTGCAGTGTTCCCCACTTCTCAACTTCTTTCCGATATGATCGCCGTGCTCCATTTCGTTCCCCTCTGTTCTGCAGTGTTTCCCACGGTTCCCCACTTTTTTCAATCCGTTCCTGCTGCTTCCTTTGGTTCCCCACTGTTTTGCAGTGTTCGCCATGGTTCTGCACTTTTTCCAATCTGTTCCCTTTGCTCCGTTTAGTTCCCCTCTATTCTGCAGTGTTCCCCAAGGTTGCACACTTTTTCGAATCTGTTCACCCTGCTCCCTCTGTTTCCCCTCTGTCCTGCAGTGTTCTCTACGTTTCCCCACTTTTTCCAATCAGTTCGCCCTGCTCCCTTTGTTTCCCCTCTGTCCTGCAATGTTCTCCACGGTTCCCCACTTTTTCCAATCCATTCCCCCTGCTCCTTTTGGTTCCCCACTGTTCTGCAGAACTCCCCACGATTCCCCACTTTTTCCAATCTGTTCCCCTTGCTCCATTTGGTTCTCCTTTATTCTGCAGTGTTCCCCACGGTTCCCCACTTTTCCGAGCTGTTCCCCCTGCTCCCTTTGGTTCCGCAGTGTTCTGCAGTGTTCCCCACGGTTACCCAATTTTTCCAAACCGTTCCCCCTGCTCCCTTTGGTTCCCCTCTGCCCTGCAGTGTTCCCCACGGTTACCCACTTTTTCCAATCCATTCCCCCTGCTCCCTTTGGTTCCCCTCTGTCCTGCATTTTCCCCCATATTTCCCCACTTTTCCAATCTGTTCTCCCTGCTCCCTTTGTTTCCCCTCTGTCCTGCAGTGTTCCCCACGTTTCCCCACTTTTTCCAATCAGTTCGCCCTGCTCCCTTTGTTTCCCCTCTGTCCTGCAATGTTCTCCACGGTTCCCCACTTTTTCCAATCCATTCCCCCTGCTCCTTTTGGTTCCCCACTGTTCTGCAGAACTCCCCACGATTCCCCACTTTTTCGACTCTGTTCCCCCTGCTCCGTTTGGTTCTCCTTTATTCTGCAGTGTTCCCCACGGTTCCCCAATTTTCCGAGCTGTTCCCCCTGCTCCCTTGGTTCCCCTCTGTTCTGCAGTGTTCCCCATGGTTCCCCAATTTTTCCAATGTATACCCCCTGCTCCCTTTGTTTCCTCACTCTTCTGCATTTTTCCACACTGTTCCCCACTTTTTCCAATCTGTTTTCCCCGCTCCCTTTGGTTCCCCACTGTTCTGCAGTATTCCCCACTTCTCCACTATTTTCCAATTTGTTCGCCATGATCGCTTTGGTTCCTCTCTGTCTGCAGTGTTCTTCACAGTTCCCCACTTTATCCAATCCGTTCCCCCTGCTCCGTTTGGTTCCCCTCTGTTCTGCAGTGTTCCCCACGGTTCCCCATTTTTTCCACACCATTCCCCCTGCTCCCTTTGGTTCCCCACTGTTCTGTACATTTCCACATAATCCCCCAATTTTTCGAATCTGTACCCCGTACTCCATTCGGTTCCCCTCTGTTCTACAGTGTTCCCCATGGTTCCCCTCTTTTTCTAATCAGTTGCCCTTGCTCCTTTGGTTCCCCTCTGTTCTGCAGTGTTCCCCACGGTTCTTCACATTTTTTCCAATCTGTTCCCCTTCTCCCTCTTTTCCCTCTCTGTTCTGCAGTGTTCTCCACGGTTCCCCACTTTTTTCCAATCTGTTCCCCCTGCTCCTTTGGTTCCACTCACTTCTGCAGTTTCCACACCGTTGCCCACTTTATCCAATCCGTTCCCCCTGCTCCCTTTGTTTCCCCTCTGTCCTGCAGTGTTCCCCACGGTTCCACACTTTTTCCAATCTGTTCGCCGTGCTCTCTTTGGTTCTCCTCTGTTCTGTAGTGTTCCCCACTGTTCCCCACTTTTTCCAATCAGTTCCCCCTACTCCCGTTGGTTCCCCTCTATTCTGCAGTTTTCTATACAGTTCCCCACATTTTCCAATCCGTTGCCCCTGCTCCGTTTGGTTCCCTTCTGTTCTGCAGTGTTCTACACGGTCCCCGACTTTTTTCAATCTGTTCCTCCTGCTCCCTTTGGTTCCCCACTCTTCTGCATTTTTCCACACAGTTCCCCACTTTTTCCAATCCGTTCCACCTGCTCCCTTGGTTCCCCTGTGTTCTGCAGGGTTCCCCATGGTTCCCCAATTTTTCCAATGTATAACCCCTGCTCCCTTTGTTTCCTCACTCTTCTGCATTTTCCCACACTGTTCCCCACTTTTTCCACTCTGTTTTCCCCGCTCCCTTTGGTTCCCCACTGTTCTGCAGTATTCCCCACTTCTCCACTATTTTCCAATTTTTTTGCCATGATCGCTTTGGTTCCTCTCTGTCTGCAATGTTCTCCACGGTTCCCCACTTTTTCCAATCCATTCCCCCTGCTCCTTTTGGTTCCCCACTGTTCTGCAGAACTCCCCACGATTCCCCACTTTTTCCAATCTGTTCCCCTTGCTCCATTTGGTTCTCCTTTATTCTGCAGTGTTCCCCACGGTTCCCCACTTTTCCGAGCTGTTCCCCCTGCTCCCTTTGGTTCCGCAGTGTTCTGCAGTGTTCCCCACGGTTACCCAATTTTTCCAAACCGTTCCCCCTGCTCCCTTTGGTTCCCCTCTGCCCTGCAGTGTTCCCCACGGTTACCCACTTTTTCCAATCCATTCCCCCTGCTCCCTTTGGTTCCCCTCTGTCCTGCATTTTCCCCCATATTTCCCCACTTTTCCAATCTGTTCTCCCTGCTCCCTTTGTTTCCCCTCTGTCCTGCAGTGTTCCCCACGTTTCCCCACTTTTTCCAATCAGTTCGCCCTGCTCCCTTTGTTTCCCCTCTGTCCTGCAATGTTCTCCACGGTTCCCCACTTTTTCCAATCCATTCCCCCTGCTCCTTTTGGTTCCCCACTGTTCTGCAGAACTCCCCACGATTCCCCACTTTTTCGACTCTGTTCCCCCTGCTCCGTTTGGTTCTCCTTTATTCTGCAGTGTTCCCCACGGTTCCCCAATTTTCCGAGCTGTTCCCCCTGCTCCCTTGGTTCCCCTCTGTTCTGCAGTGTTCCCCATGGTTCCCCAATTTTTCCAATGTATACCCCCTGCTCCCTTTGTTTCCTCACTCTTCTGCATTTTTCCACACTGTTCCCCACTTTTTCCAATCTGTTTTCCCCGCTCCCTTTGGTTCCCCACTGTTCTGCAGTATTCCCCACTTCTCCACTATTTTCCAATTTGTTCGCCATGATCGCTTTGGTTCCTCTCTGTCTGCAGTGTTCTTCACAGTTCCCCACTTTATCCAATCCGTTCCCCCTGCTCCGTTTGGTTCCCCTCTGTTCTGCAGTGTTCCCCACGGTTCCCCATTTTTTCCACACCATTCCCCCTGCTCCCTTTGGTTCCCCACTGTTCTGTACATTTCCACATAATCCCCCAATTTTTCGAATCTGTACCCCGTACTCCATTCGGTTCCCCTCTGTTCTACAGTGTTCCCCATGGTTCCCCTCTTTTTCTAATCAGTTGCCCTTGCTCCTTTGGTTCCCCTCTGTTCTGCAGTGTTCCCCACGGTTCTTCACATTTTTTCCAATCTGTTCCCCTTCTCCCTCTTTTCCCTCTCTGTTCTGCAGTGTTCTCCACGGTTCCCCACTTTTTTCCAATCTGTTCCCCCTGCTCCTTTGGTTCCACTCACTTCTGCAGTTTCCACACCGTTGCCCACTTTGTCCAATCCGTTCCCCCTGCTCCCTTTGTTTCCCCTCTGTCCTGCAGTGTTCCCCACGGTTCCACACTTTTTCCAATCTGTTCGCCGTGCTCTCTTTGGTTCTCCTCTGTTCTGTAGTGTTCCCCACTGTTCCCCACTTTTTCCAATCAGTTCCCCCTACTCCCGTTGGTTCCCCTCTATTCTGCAGTTTTCTATACAGTTCCCCACATTTTCCAATCCGTTGCCCCTGCTCCGTTTGGTTCCCTTCTGTTCTGCAGTGTTCTACACGGTCCCCGACTTTTTTCAATCTGTTCCTCCTGCTCCCTTTGGTTCCCCACTCTTCTGCATTTTTCCACACAGTTCCCCACTTTTTCCAATCCGTTCCACCTGCTCCCTTGGTTCCCCTGTGTTCTGCAGGGTTCCCCATGGTTCCCCAATTTTTCCAATGTATAACCCCTGCTCCCTTTGTTTCCTCACTCTTCTGCATTTTCCCACACTGTTCCCCACTTTTTCCACTCTGTTTTCCCCGCTCCCTTTGTTTCCCCTCTGTCCTGCAGTGTTCCCCACGGTTCCACACTTTTTCCAATCTGTTCGCCGTGCTCTCTTTGGTTCTCCTCTGTTCTGTAGTGTTCCCCACTGTTCCCCACTTTTTCCAATCAGTTCCCCCTACTCCCGTTGGTTCCCCTCTATTCTGCAGTTTTCTATACAGTTCCCCACATTTTCCAATCCGTTGCCCCTGCTCCGTTTGGTTCCCTTCTGTTCTGCAGTGTTCTACACGGTCCCCGACTTTTTTCAATCTGTTCCTCCTGCTCCCTTTGGTTCCCCACTCTTCTGCATTTTTCCACACAGTTCCCCACTTTTTCCAATCCGTTCCACCTGCTCCCTTGGTTCCCCTGTGTTCTGCAGGGTTCCCCATGGTTCCCCAATTTTTCCAATGTATAACCCCTGCTCCCTTTGTTTCCTCACTCTTCTGCATTTTCCCACACTGTTCCCCACTTTTTCCACTCTGTTTTCCCCGCTCCCTTTGGTTCCCCACTGTTCTGCAGTATTCCCCACTTCTCCACTATTTTCCAATTTTTTTGCCATGATCGCTTTGGTTCCTCTCTGTCTGCAGTGTTCTTCACAGTTCCCCACTTTATCCAATCCGTTCCCCCTGCTACCTTTGTTTCCCCTCTGTCCTGCAATGTTCTCCACGGTTCCCCACTTTTTGCAATCCATTCCCCCTACTCCTTTTGGTTCCCCTCTGTCCTGCAGTGTTTCCCACGGTTACCCACTTTTTCCAATCTGTTCCCCCTGCTCCCTTTTTTTTCCTCACTCTACTGCATTTTCCACACCGTTCCCCACTTTTTCCAATCTGTCCCCCCTGCTCCCTTTGTTTCCTCACTCTTCTGCATTTTCCACACTGCTCCCCACTTTTTCCAATCTGTTTCCCCCGCTCCCTTTGGTTCCCCACTGTTCTGCAGTGTTCCCCACTTCTCCACTATTTTCCAATTTGTTCGCCGTGCTCGCTTTGGTTCCTCTCTGTCTGCAGTGTTGTTCACAGTTCCCCACTTTTTCCAATCCGTTACCCCTGCTCTCTCGGTTCCCCTCTATTCTGCAGTGTTCCCCACGGTTCCCCACTTTTCCGAGTTCTTCCCTCTGCTCCCTTTGAGTCCTCTCTGTTCTGCAGTGTTCCCCATAGTTCTCCACATTCTTTCCAATCTGTTCCCATGCTCCATTATTTTCCCCTCTGTTCTGCTGTGTTCCAGACAGTTCCCCAATTTTTTCAAATCTGTTCCCCCTGCGCCTTTGGTTCCCCTCTGTTCTGCAGCTTCCCCACGGTTCTCCAAATTGTTCCAATCTGTTCCCCCTGATCCCTTTGGTTCCCCTCTTTTCTGCAGTGTTCCCCAAGATTCCCCACTTTTTCCAATCTGTTCTCCCTGCTCCCTTTGGTTCCCCTCTGTCCTGCAGTGTTCGCCATGGCTCCACACTTTTTACAATCTGTTTGCCGTGCTCTCTTTGGTTCCCCTCCGTTCTACAGTGTTCCCCACAGTTCCCCACTTTTTCCAATGTATACCCCCTGCTCCCTTTGTTTCCTCACTCTTCTGCATTTTCCACACTGTTCCCCACTTTTTCCAATCTTTTTCCCCCGCTCCCTTTGGTTCCCCTCTGTTCTGCAGTTTCCCCACGGTTCTCCACATTTTTCCAATCTGTACCCCCTGCTCCCTTTGGTTCCCCACTGTTCTGCAGTATTCCCCACTTTTCCACTATTTTCGAATTTGTTCGCCGTGATCGCTTTGTTTCCTCTCTTTCTGCAGTGTTCTTCACAGTTCCCAACTTTATCCAATCCGTTCCCCCTGCAACCTTTGGTTCCCCTCTGTCCTGCAGTGTTCCCCACTTCTCAACTTCTTTCCGATATGATCGCCGTGCTCCATTTCGTTCCCCTCTGTTCTGCAGTGTTTCCCACGGTTCCCCACTTTTTCCAATCCGTTCCTGCTGCTCCCTTTGGTTCCCCACTGTTTTGCAGTGTTCGCCATGGTTCTGCACTTTTTCCAATCTGTTCCCTTTGCTCCGTTTAGTTCCCCTCTATTCTGCAGTGTTCCCCAAGGTTGCACACTTTTTCGAATCTGTTCACCCTGCTCCCTTTGTTTCCCCTCTGTCTTGCAGTGTTCTCCACGTTTCCCCACTTTTTCCAATCAGTTCGCCCTGCTCCCTTTGTTTCCCCTCTGTCCTGCAATGTTCTCCACGGTTCCCCACTTTTTCCAATCCATTCCCCCTGCTCCTCTTGGTTCACCACTGTTCTGCAGAACTCCCCACGATTCCCCACTTTTTCCAATCTGTTCCCCCTGCTCCGTTTGGTTCTCCTTTATTCTGCAGTGTTCCCCACGGTTCCCCACTTTTCCGAGCTGTTCCCCCTGCTCCCTTTGGTTCCGCAGTGTTCTGCAGTGTTCCCCACGGTTACCCAATTTTTCCAAACCGTTCCCCCTGCTCCCTTTGGTTCCCCTCTGCCCTGCAGTGTTTCCCACGGTTACCCACTTTTTCCAATCCATTCCCCCTGCTCCCTTTGGTTTCCCTCTGTCCTGCATTTTTCCCCATATTTCCCCACTTTTCCAATCTGTTCTCCCTGCTCCCTTTGGTTCCCCTCTGTCCTGCAGTGTTCCCCACGGCTCCACACTTTTTCCAATCTGTTCGCCGTGCTCTCTTTGGTTCTCCTCTGTTCTGTAGTGTTCCCCACTGTTCCCCACTTTTTCCAATCAGTTCCCCCTACTCCCGTTGGTTCCCCTCTATTCTGCAGTTTTCTATACAGTTCCCCACATTTTCCAATCCGTTACCCCTGCTCCGTTTGGTTCCCTTCTGTTCTGCAGTGTTCTACACGGCCCCGACTTTTTTCAATCTGTTCCTCCTGCTCCCTTTGGTTCCCCACTCTTCTGCATTTTTCCACACAGTTCCCCACTTTTTCCAATCCGTTCCACCTGCTCCCTTGGTTCCCCTGTGTTCTGCAGGGTTCCCCATGGTTCCCCAATTTTTCCAATGTATAACCCCTGCTCCCTTTGTTTCCTCACTCTTCTGCATTTTTCCACACTGTTCCCCACTTTTTCCACTCTGTTTTCCCCGCTCCCTTTGGTTCCCCACTGTTCTGCAGTATTCCCCACTTCTCCACTATTTTCCAATTTTTTTGCCATGATCGCTTTGGTTCCTCTCTGTCTGCAGTGTTCTTCACAGTTCCCCACTTTATCCAATCCGTTCCCCCTGCTACCTTTGTTTCCCCTCTGTCCTGCAATGTTCTCCACGGTTCCCCACTTTTTGCAATACATTCCCCCTACTCCTTTTGGTTCTCCACTGTTCTGCAGAACTCCCCACGGTTCCCCACTTTTTCCAAACCGTTCCCCCTGCTCCCTTTGGTTCCCCTCTGTCCTGCAGTGTTTCCCACGGTTACCCACTTTTTCCAATCTGTTCCCCCTGCTCCCTTTTTTTTCCTCACTCTACTGCATTTTCCACACCGTTCCCCACTTTTTCCAATCTGTTCCCCCTGCTCCCTTTGTTTCCTCACTCTTCTGCATTTTCCACACTGCTCCCCACTTTTTCCAATCTGTTTCCCCCGCTCCCTTTGGTTCCCCACTGTTCTGCAGTGTTCCCCACTTCTCCACTATTTTCCAATTTGTTCGCCGTGCTCGCTTTGGTTCCTCTCTGTCTGCAGTGTTGTTCACAGTTCCCCACTTTTTCCAATCCGTTACCCCTGCTCTCTCGGTTCCCCTCTATTCTGCAGTGTTCCCCACGGTTCCCCACTTTTCCGAGTTCTTCCCTCTGCTCCCTTTGAGTCCTCTCTGTTCTGCAGTGTTCCCCATAGTTCTCCACATTCTTTCCAATCTGTTCCCATGCTCCATTATTTTCCCCTCTGTTCTGCTGTGTTCCAGACAGTTCCCCAATTTTTTCAAATCTGTTCCCCCTGATCCCTTTGGTTCCCCTCTTTTCTGCAGTGTTCCCCAAGATTCCCCACTTTTTCCAATCTGTTCTCCCTGCTCCCTTTGGTTCCCCTCTGTCCTGCAGTGTTCGCCATGGCTCCACACTTTTTACAATCTGTTTGCCGTGCTCTCTTTGGTTCCCCTCCGTTCTACAGTGTTCCCCACAGTTCCCCACTTTTTCCAATGTATACCCCCTGCTCCCTTTGTTTCCTCACTCTTCTGCATTTTCCACACTGTTCCCCACTTTTTCCAATCTTTTTCCCCCGCTCCCTTTGGTTCCCCTCTGTTCTGCAGTTTCCCCACGGTTCTCCACATTTTTCCAATCTGTACCCCCTGCTCCCTTTGGTTCCCCTCTTTTCTGCAGTGTTTCCCAGGATTCCCCAATTTTTCCAATCTGTTCTCCCTGCTCCCTTTGGTTCCCCTCTGTCCTGCAGTGTTCCCCACGCCTCCACACTTTTTCCAATCTGTTCGCCGTGCTCTCTTTGGTTCCCCTCTGTTCAACAGTGTTCCCCACAGTTCCCCACTTTTTCCAATCTGTTCCCCCTGCTCCCTTTGGTTCCCCTCCGTCCTGCACTGTCCTCCATTGTTTCCCAATTTTTCCAATCTCTTCCCCGTGCTCCTTTGGTTCCCCTCTGTTGTGCTGTGTTCCTAACGGTTCCCCACTTTTTCCAATCCGTTCCCCCTGCTTCCTTTGTTTCCCCTCTGTTCTGCAGTGTTCCAAACACTTCCCCACTTTTTCCAATCCGTTCACCCTGCTCCCGTTGTTTCTCCACTCTTCTGCATTTTTCCACACCGTTCCCTACTTTTTCCAATCTGTTCGCCCTGCTCCCATTGTTTCCCCTCGGTTCTGCAGTGTTCCCCACAGTTCCCCACTTTTTCCAATCCGTTCCCCCTGTGCCCTTTCTTTCCCCTCTGTCCTGCATTGTCCTTCGCGATTCCCCACTTTTTCCAATCCGTTCCACCTGCTCCATTGGTTCCCCTCTGTTCTGCAGTGTTCCCCACGGTTCCGCAAATTTTCCAATGTATACCCCCTGCTCCCTTTGTTTCCTCACTCTTCTGCATTTTTCCACACTGTTCCCCACTTTTTCCAATCTGTTTCCCCCGCTCCCTTTGGTTCCCACTGTTCTGCAGTATTCCCCACTTTTCCACTATTTTCGAATTTGTTCGCCGTGATCGCTTTGGTTCCTCTCTTTCTGCAGTGTTCTTCACAGTTCCCCACTTTATCCAATCCGTTCCCCCTGCTCCCTTTGGTTCCCCACTGTTTTGCAGTTTTCGCCATGGTTCTGCACTTTTTCCAATCTGTTCCCTTTGCTCCGTTTAGTTCCCCTCTATTCAGCAGTGTTCCCCAATTTGCACACTTTTTCGAATCTGTTCACCCTGCTCCCTTTGTTTCCCCTCTGTCCTGCAGTGTTCCCCACGTTTCCCCACTTTTTCCAATCAGTTCGCCCTGCTCCCTTTGTTTCCCCTCTGTCCTGCAATGTTCTCCACGGTTCCCCACTTTTTCCAATCCATTCCCCCTGCTCCTTTTGGTTCCCCACTGTTCTGCAGAACTCCCCACGATTCCCCACTTTTTCCAATCTGTTCCCCCTGCTCCATTTGGTTCTCCTTTATTCTGCAGTGTTCCCCAAGGTTCCCCACTTTTCCGAGCTGTTCCCCCTGCTCCCTTTGCTTCTGCAGTGTTCTGCAGTGTTCCCCACGGTTACCCACTTTTTCCAAACCGTTCCCCCTGCTCCCTTTGGTTCCCCTCTGTCCTGCAGTGTTCCCCACGGTTACCCTCTTATTCCAATCCATTCCCCCTGCTCCCTTTGGTTCCCCTCTGTCCTGCATTTTCCCCCACGTTTCCCCACTTTTTCCAATCCATTCCCCCTGCTCCTTTTGGTTCCCCACTGTTCTGCAGAACTCACCACGATTCCCCACTTTTTCCAATCTGTTCCCCCTGCTCCGTTTGGTTCTCCTTTATTCTGCAGTGTTCCCCACGGATCCCCACTTTTCCGAGCTGTTCCCCATGCTCCCTTTGGTTCCGCAGTGTTCTTCAGTGTTCCCCACTGTTACCCACTTTTTCCAAACCGTTCCCCCTGCTCCCTTTGGTTCCCCTCTTTCCTGCATTTTCCCCCATATTTCCCCACTTTTCCAATCCGTTCCCCTTGCTCCCTTTAGTTCCCCTCTGTACTGCAGTGATCCCCACGGTTCCCCACATTTTCCAATCCGTTCTTCCTGCTCCCTTTGGTTCCCCTCTGTCCTGCAGTGTTCCCCACAGTTCCACACTTTTTCCAATCTGTTCTCCGTGCTCTCTTTGGTTCCTCTCTGTTCTACAGTGTTCCCCACAGTTCCCCACTTTTTCCAATCTGTTCCCCCTGCTCCCTTTGGTTCCCCTGCGTCCTGCACTGTCCTCCATGGTTTCCCAATTTTTCCAATCTCTTCCCCGTGCTCCTTTGGTTCCCCTCTGTTGTTCAGTGTTCCGAACGGTTCCCCACTTTTTCCAATCCGTTCCCCCTGCTTCCTTTGATTCCCCTCTGTTCTGCAGTATTCAACACTGTTCCCCACTTTTTCCAATCCGTTCACCCTGCTCCCGTTGTTTCTCCACTCTTCTGCATTTTCCACACCGTTCCCCACTTTTTCCAATTTGTTCCCCCTTCTCCTTGGGCTCCCCTCTGTTCTGCAGTTTTCCCCACAGTTTCCACTTTTTCCAATCTGTTCCCCCTGCTCCCGTTGGTTCCCCTCTATTCTGCAGTTTTCTATACAGTTCCCCACATTTTCCAATCCCTTACCCCTGCTCCCTTTGGTTCCCCTCTGTTCTGCAGGTTTCTCCACGGTTCCCGACTTTTTCCAATCTGTTCCTCCTGCTCCCTTTGGTTCCCCACTCTCCTGCATTTTTCCACACAGTTCCCCACTTTTTCCAATCTGATCCCCCTGCTCCCTTTGATTCCCCACTGTTCTGCAGTGTTCCCCACTTCTCAACTTTTTTCCGATATGTTCGTCCTGCTCCCTTTCGTTCCACTCTGTTCTGCAGTGTTTCCCACGGTTCCCAACTTTTTCCAATCCCTTCGCACTGCTCCCTTTCGTTCCCCACTGTTTTGCAGTGTTCGCCACGGTTCCGCACTTTTTCCAATCTATTCTCCATGTTCCCTTTAGTTCCCCTATGTTCTGCAGTGTTCCACACAGTTCCCCACTTTTTTGAATCTGTTCACCCTGCTCCCTTTGTTTCCCCTCTGTCCTGCATTGTTCTCCACGGTTCCCCACTTCTCCAAACTGTACCCCCTGCTCCCTTTGGTTCCCCTCTGTTCTGCAGTGTTCCCCATGGTTCCCCAATTTTTCCAATGTATACCCCCTGCTCCCTTTGTTTCCTCACTCTTCTGCATTTTTCCACACCGTTCCCCACTTTTTCCAATCTGTTCTCCCCTCTCCATGGGCTCCCCTGTGTTCTGCAGTTTACCCCACAGTTTCCACTTTTTCCAATCTGTTCCCCCTGCTCCCTTTGGTTTCCCCTCTATTCTGCAGTATTCTATACAGTTCCCCACATTTTCCAATCCGTTACCCCTGCTCCCTTTGGTTCCCCTCTGTTCTGCAGTGTTCTCCACGGTTCCCGACTTTTTCCAATCTGTTCCTCCTGCTCCCTTTGATTCCCCACTGTTCTGCATTTTTCCACACAGTTCCCCACTTTTTCCAATCTGTTCCCCCTGCTCCCTTTGTTTCCTCACTCTTCTGCATTTTTCCACACTGTTCGCCACTTTTTCCAATCTGATCCCCCTGCTCCATTTGCTTCCTCACTCTTCTGCATTTTTCCACACTGTTCCCCACTTTTTCCAATCTGTTTCCCCCGATCACTTTGGTTCCCCACTGTTCTGCAGTATTCCCCACTTTTCCACTATTTTCGAATTTGTTCGCCGTGATCGCTTTGGTTCCTCTCTGTCTGCAGTGTTCTTCACAGTTCCCCACTTTATCCAATCCGTTCCCCCCTGCTCCCTTTGGTTCCCCTCTGTCCTGCAGTGTTCCCCACTTCTCAACTTCTTTCCGATATGCTCGCCGTGCTCCATTTCGTTCCCCTCTGTTCTGCAGTTTTCCCACGGTTCCCCACTTTTTCCAATGCGTTCCCGCTGCTCCCTTTGGTTCCCCACTGTTTTGCAGTGTTCGCCATGATTCTGCACTTTTTCCAATCTGTTCCCCATGCTCCGTTTAGTTCCCCTCTATTCTGCAGTGTTCCCCAAGGTGCACACTTTTTCGAATCTGTTCACCCTGCTCCCTTTGTTTCCCCTCTGTCCTGCAGTGTTCCCCATGTTTCCCCACTTTTTCCAATCAGTTCGCCGTGCTCCCTTTGTTTCCCCTCTGTCCTGCAATGTTCTCCACGGTTCCCCACTTTTTCCAATCCATTCCCCCTGCTCCTTTTGGTTCCCCACTGTTCTGCAGAACTCCCCACGATTCCCCACTTTTTCCAATCTGTTCCCCCTGCTCCGTTTGGTTCTCCTTTATTCTGCAGTGTTCCCCAAGGTTCCCCACTTTTCCGAGTTGTTCCCCCTGCTCCCTTTGGTTCTGCAGTGTTCTGCAGTGTTCCCCACGGTTACCCACTTTTTCCAAACCGTTCCCCCTGCTCCCTTTGGTTCCCCTCTGTCCTGCAGTGTTCCCCACGGTTACCCTCTTATTCCAATCCATTCCCCCTGCTCCCTTTGGTTCCCCACTGTTCTGCAGTGTTCGCTAACGGTTCCCCACTTTTTACAACCTGTACCTCCTGTTCCCTTTGGTTCCCCTCTGTCCTGCAGTATTCCCCACGGTTCCACACTTTTTCCAATCTGTTCGCCGTGCTCTCTTTGGTTCCCCTCAGTTCTACAATGTTCCCCACAGTTCCCCACTTTATCCAATCTGTTCCCCCTGCTCCCTTTGGTTCCCCTCCGTCCTGCACTGTCCTCCATGGTTTCCCAATTTTTCCAATCTCTTCCCCGTGCCCCTTTGGTTCCCCTCTGTTGTTCAGTGTTCCGAACGGTTCCCCACTTTTTCCAATCCAATCCCCCTGCTTCCTTTGATTCCCCTCTGTTCTGCAGTGTTCCACACTGTTCCCCACTTTTTCCAATCCGTTCACCCTGCTCCCGTTGTTTCTCCACTCTTCTGCATTTTCCACACCGTTCCCCACTTTTTCCAATCTGTTCCCCCTGCTCCCGTTGGTTCCCCTCTATTCTGCAGTTTTCTATACAGTTCCCCACATTTTCCAATCCCTTTCCCCTGCTCCCTTTGGTTCCCCTCTGTTCTGCAGGGTTCTCCACGGTTCCCGACTTTTTCCAATCTGTTCCTCCTGCTCCCTTTGGTTCCCCACTCTTCTGCATTTTTCCACACAGTTCCCCACTTTTTCCAATCTGATCCCCCTGCTCCCTTTGATTCCCCACTGTTCTGCAGTGTTCCCCACTTCTCAACTTTTTTCCGATATGTTCGTCCTGCTCCCTTTCGTTCCCCTCTGTTCTGCAGTGTTTCCCACGGTTCCCAACTTTTTCCAATCCCTTCGCACTGCTCCCTTTCGTTCCCCACTGTTTTGCAGTGTTCGCCACGGTTCCGCACTTTTTCCAATCTATTCTCCATGTTCCCTTTAGTTCCCCTATGTTCTGCAGTGTTCCACACAGTTCCCCACTTTTTCGAATCTGTTCACCCTGCTCCCTTTGTTTCCCCTCTGTCCTGCATTGTTCTCCACGGTACCCCACTTTTTCCAATCCATTCCCCCTGCTCCTTTTGGTTCCCCACTGTTGTGCAGAACCCCCCACGATACCCCACTTTTTCCAATCTGTTCCCCCTGCTCCGTTTGGTTCTCCTTTATTCTGCAGTGTTCCCCACGGTTCCCCACTTTTCCGAGCTGTTCCCCCTGCTCCCTTTGGTTCCCCTCTGTTGTGCAGTGTTCCCCACAGTTCCCCACTTTTTCCAATCCGTTCCCCCTGTGCCCTTTCTTTCCCCTCTGTCCTGCATTGTCCTTCGCGATTCCCCACTTTTTCCAATCCGTTCCACCTGCTCCTTTGGTTCCCCTCTGTTCTTCAGTGTTCCCCATGGTTCCCCAATTTTTCCAATGTATACCCCCTGCTCCCTTTGTTTCCTCACTCTTCTGCATTTTTCCACACCGTTCCCCACTTTTTCCAATCTGTTCACCCTTCTCCATGGGCTCCCCTGTGTTCTGCAGTTTACCCCACAGTTTCCACTTTTTCCAATCTGTTCCCCCTGCTCCCTTTGGTTTCCCCTCTATTCTGCAGTATTCTATACAGTTCCCCACATTTTCCAATCCGTTACCCCTGCTCCCTTTGGTTCCCCTCTGTTCTGCAGTGTTCTCCACGGTTCCCGACTTTTTCCAATCTGTTCCTTCTGCTCCCTTTGATTCCCCACAGTTCTGCATTTTTCCACACAGTTCCCCACTTTTTCCATTATGTTCCCCCTGCTCCCTTTGTTTCCTCACTCTTCTGCATTTTTCCACACTGTTCGCCACTTTTTCCAATCTGATATCCCTGCTCCATTTGTTTCCTCACTCTTCTGCATTTTTCCACACTATTCCCCACTTTTTCCAATCTGTTTCCCCCGATCCCTTTGGTTCCCCACTGTTCTGCAGTATTCCCCACTTTTCCACTATTTTCGAATTTGTTCGCCGTGATAGCTTTGGTTCCTCTCTGTCTGCAGTGTTCTTCACAGTTCCCCACTTTATCCAATCCGTTCCCCCCTGCTCCCTTTGGTTCCCCTCCGTCCTGCAGTGTTCCCCACTTCTCAACTTCTTTCCGATATGTTCGCCGTGCTCCATTTCGTTCCCCTCTGTTCTGCAGTTTTCCCACGGTTCCCCACTTTTTCCAATCCGTTCCCGCTGCTCCCTTTGGTTCCCCACTGTTTTGCAGTGTTCGCCATGATTCTGCACTTTTTCCAATCTGTTCCCCATGCTCCCTTTGTTTCCCCTCTGTCCTGCAGTGTTCCCCATGTTTCCCCACTTTTTCCAATCAGTTCGCCGTGCTCCCTTTATTTCCCCTCTGTCCTGCAATGTTCTCCACGGTTCCCCACTTTTTCCAATCCATTCCCCCTGCTCCTTTTGGTTCCCCACTGTTCTGCAGAACTCCCCACGATTCCCCTCTTTTTCCAATCTGTTCCCCCTGCTCCGTTTGGTTCTCCTTTATTCTGCAGTGTTCCCCAAGGTTCCCCACTTTTCCGAGTTGTTCCCCCTGCTCCCTTTGGTTCTGCAGTGTTCTGCAGTGTTCCCCACGGTTACCCACTTTTTCCAAACCGTTCCCCCTGCTCCCTTTGGTTCCCCTCTGTCCTGCAGTGTTCCCCACGGTTACCCTCTTATTCCAATCCATTCCCCCTGCCTCCTTTGGTTCCCCTCTGTCCTGCATTTTCCCCCACAGTTCCCCACTTTTCCAATCCGTTGCCCCTGCTCCCTTTAGTTCCCCTCTGTACTGGAGTGCTCTCCACGGTTCCCCGCATTTTCCAATCCGTTCTCCCTGCTCCCTTTGGTTTCCCACTGTTCTGCATTTTTCCACACGGTTCCCCAATTTTTCCAATCTGTTCCCATGCTCCATTTGGTTCCCCTCTTTTCTGCAATATTCCCCACTGTTCTCCACCTTTTGCAATCTGTTCCCCCTGCTCCCTTTGGTTCCCCACTGTTCTGCAGTGTTCGCTAACGGTTCCCCACTTTTTACAACCTGTACCTCCTGTTCCCTTTGGTTCCCCTCTGTCCTGCAGTATTCCCCACGGTTCCACACTTTTTCCAATCTGTTCGCCGTGCTCTCTTTGGTTCCCCTCAGTTCTACAATGTTCCCCACAGTTCCCCACTTTATCCAATCTGTTCCCCCAGCTCCCTTTGGTTCCCCTCCGTCCTGCACTGTCCTCCATGGTTTCCCAATTTTTCCAATCTCTTCCCCGTGCCCCTTTGGTTCCCCTCTGTTGTTCAGTGTTCCGAACGGTTCCCCACTTTTTCCAATCCAATCCCCCTGCTTCCTTTGATTCCCCTCTGTTCTGCAGTGTTCCACACTGTTCCCCACTTTTTCCAATCCGTTCACCCTGCTCCCGTTGTTTCTCCACTCTTCTGCATTTTCCACACCGTTCCCCACTTTTTCCAATCTGTTCCCCCTTCTCCTTGGGCTCCCCTCTGTTCTGCAGTTTTCCCCACAGTTTCCACTTTTTCCAATCTGTTCCCCCTGCTCCCGTTGGTTCCCCTCTATTCTGCAGTTTTCTATACAGTTCCCCACATTTTCCAATCCCTTACCCCTGCTCCCTTTGATTCCCCTCTGTTCTGCAGGGTTCTCCACGGTTCCCCACTTTTTCCAATCCATTCCCCCTGCTCCTTTTGGTTCCCCACTGTTCTGCAGAACTCCCCACGATACCCCACTTTTTCCAATCTGTTCCCCCTGCTCCGTTTGGTTCTCCTTTATTCTGCAGTGTTCCCCACGGTTCCCCACTTTTCCGAGCTGTTCCCCCTGCTCCCTTTGGTTCCCCTCTGTTGTGCAGTGTTCCCCACATTTCCCCACTTTTTCCAATCCGTTCCCCCTGTGCCCTTTCTTTCCCTTCTGTCCTGCATTGTCCTTCGCGATTCCCCACTTTTTCCAATCCGTTCCACCTGCTCCTTTGGTTCCCCTCTGTTCTTCAGTGTTCCCCATGGTTCCCCAATTTTTCCAATGTATACCCCCTGCTCCCTTTGTTTCCTCACTCTTCTGCATTTTTCCACACCGTTCCCCACTTTTTCCAATCTGTTCGCCCTTCTCCATGGGCTCCCCTGTGTTCTGCAGTTTACCCCACAGTTTCCACTTTTTCCAATCTGTTCCCCCTGCTCCCTTTGGTTTCCCCTCTATTCTGCAGTATTCTATACAGTTCCCCACATTTTCCAATCCGTTACCCCTGCTCCCTTTGGTTCCCCTCTGTTCTGCAGTGTTCTCCACGGTTCCCGACTTTTTCAAATCTGTTCCTTCTGCTCCCTTTGATTCCCCACAGTTCTGCATTTTTCCACACAGTTCCCCACTTTTTCCATTCTGTTCCCCCTGCTCCCTTTGTTTCCTCACTCTTCTGCATTTTTCCACACTGTTCGCCACTTTTTCCAATCTTATCCCCCTGCTCCATTTGTTTCCTCACTCTTCTGCATTTTTCCACACTATTCCCCACTTTTTCCAATCTGTTTCCCCCGATCCCTTTGGTTCCCCACTGTTCTGCAGTATTCCCCACTTTTCCACTATTTTCGAATTTGTTCGCCGTGATCGCTTTGGTTCCTCTCTGTCTGCAGTGTTCTTCACAGTTCCCCACTTTATCCAATCCGTTCCCCCCTGCTCCCTTTGGTTCCCCTCCGTCCTGCAGTGTTCCCCACTTCTCAACTTCTTTCCGATATGTTCGCCGTACTCCATTTCGTTCCCCTCTGTTCTGCTGTTTTCCCACGGTTCCCCACTTTTTCCAATCCGTTCCCGCTGCTCCCTTTGGTTCCCCACTGTTTTGCAGTGTTCGCCATGATTCTGCACTTTTTCCAATCTGTTCCCCATGCTCCGTTTAGTTCCCCTCTATTCTGCAGTGTTCCCCAAGGTGCACACTTTTTCGAATCTGTTCACCCTGCTCCCTTTGTTTCCCCTCTGTCCTGCAGTGTTCCCCATGTTTCCCCACTTTTTCCAATCAGTTCGCCGAGCTCCCTTTATTTCCCCTCTGTCCTGCAATGTTCTCCACGGTTCCCCACTTTTTCCAATCCATTCCCCCTGCTCCTTTTGGTTCCCCACTGTTCTGCAGAACTCCCCACGATTCCCCTCTTTTTCCAATCTGTTCCCCCTGCTCCGTTTGGTTCTCCTTTATTCTGCAGTGTTCCCCAAGGTTCCCCACTTTTCCGAGTTGTTCCCCCTGCTCCCTTTGGTTCTGCAGTGTTCTGCAGTGTTCCCCACGGTTACCCACTTTTTCCAAACCGTTCCCCCTGCTCCCTTTGGTTCCCCTCTGTCCTGCAGTGTTCCCCACGGTTACCCTCTTATTCCAATCCATTCCCCCTGCCTCCTTTGGTTCCCCTCTGTCCTGCATTTTCCCCCACAGTTCCCCACTTTTCCAATCCGTTTCCCCTGCTCCCTTTAGTTCCCCTCTGTACTGCAGTGCTCTCCACGGTTCCCCGCATTTTCCAATCCGTTCTCCCTGCTCCCTTTGGTTTCTCACTGTTCTGCATTTTTCCACACGGTTCCCCAATTTTTCCAATCTGTTCCCATGCTCCATTTGGTTCCCCTCTTTTCTGCAATATTCCCCACTGTTCTCCACCTTTTGCAATCTGTTCCCCCTGCTCCCTTTGGTTCCCCACTGTTCTGCAGTGTTCGCTAACGGTTCCCCACTTTTTACAACCTGTACCTCCTGTTCCCTTTGGTTCCCCTCTGTCCTGCAGTATTCCCCACGGTTCCACACTTTTTCCAATCTGTTCGCCGTGCTCTCTTTGGTTCCCCTCAGTTCTACAATGTTCCCCACAGTTCCCCACTTTATCCAATCTGTTCCCCCTGCTCCCTTTGGTTCCCCTCCGTCCTGCACTGTCCTCCATGGTTTCCCAATTTTTCCAATCTCTTCCCCGTGCCCCTTTGGTTCCCCTCTGTTGTTCAGTGTTCCGAACGGTTCCCCACTTTTTCCAATCCAATCCCCCTGCTTCCTTTGATTCCCCTCTGGTCTGCAGTGTTCCACACTGTTCCCCACTTTTTCCAATCCGTTCACCCTGCTCCCGTTGTTTCTCCACTCTTATGCATTTTCCACACCGTTCCCCACTTTTTCCAATCTGTTCCCCCTGCTCCCTTTGGTTCCCCACTGTTCTGCAGTGTTCGCTAACGGTTCCCCACTTTTTACAACCTGTACCTCCTGTTCCCTTTGGTTCCCCTCTGTCCTGCAGTATTCCCCACGGTTCCACACTTTTTCCAATCTGTTCGCCGTGCTCTCTTTGGTTCCCCTCAGTTCTACAATGTTCCCCACAGTTCCCCACTTTATCCAATCTGTTCCCCCTGCTCCCTTTGGTTCCCCTCCGTCCTGCACTGTCCTCCATGGTTTCCCAATTTTTCCAATCTCTTCCCCGTGCCCCTTTGGTTCCCCTCTGTTGTTCAGTGTTCCGAACGGTTCCCCACTTTTTCCAATCCAATCCCCCTGCTTCCTTTGATTCCCCTCTGTTCTGCAGTGTTCCACACTGTTCCCCACTTTTTCCAATCCGTTCACCCTGCTCCCGTTGTTTCTCCACTCTTCTGCATTTTCCACACCGTTCCCCACTTTTTCCAATCTGTTCCCCCTTCTCCTTGGGCTCCCCTCTGTTCTGCAGTTTTCCCCACAGTTTCCACTTTTTCCAATCTGTTCCCCCTGCTCCCGTTGGTTCCCCTCTATTCTGCAGTTTTCTATACAGTTCCCCACATTTTCCAATCCCTTACCCCTGCTCCCTTTGGTTCCCCTCTGTTCTGCAGGGTTCTCCACGGTTCCCAACTTTTTCCAATCTGTTCCTCCTGCTCCCTTTGGTTTCCCACTCTTCTGCATTTTTCCACACAGTTCCCCACTTTTTCCAATCTGATCCCCCTGCTCCCTTTGATTCCCCACTGTTCTGCAGTGTTCCCCACTTCTCAACTTTTTTCCGATATGTTCGTCCTGCTCCCTTTCATTCCCCTCTGTTCTGCAGTGTTTCCCACGGTTCCCAACTTTTTCCAATCCGTTCCCACTGCTCTCTTTCGTTCCCCACTGTTTTGCAGTGTTCGCCATGGTTCCGCACTTTTTCCAATCTATTCTCCATGTTCCCTTTAGTTCCCCTATGTTCTGCAGTGTTCCACACAGTTCCCCACTTTTTCGAATCTGTTCACCCTGCTCCCTTTGTTCCCCTCTGTCATGCATTGTTCTCCACGGTTCCCCACTTTTTCCAATCCATTCCCCCTGCTCCTTTTGGTTCCCCACTGTTCTGCAGAACTCCCCACGATACCCCACTTTTTCCAATCTGTTCCCCCTGCTCCGTTTGGTTCTCCTTTATTCTGCAGTGTTCCCCACGGTTCCCCACTTTTCCGAGCTGTTCCCCCTGCTCACTTTGGTTCCCCTCTGTTGTGCAGTGTTCCCCACAGTTCCCCACTTTTTCCAATCCGTTCCCCCTGTGCCCTTTCTTTCCCCTCTGTCCTGCATTGTCCTTCGCGATTCCCCACTTTTTCTAATCCGTTCCACCTGCTCCCTTGGTTCCCCTCTGTTCTTCAGTGTTCCCCATGGTTCCCCAATTTTTCCAATGTATACCCCCTGCTCCCTTTGTTTCCTCACTCTTCTGCATTTTTCCACACTGTTCCCCACTTTTTCCAATCAGATTCCCCCGATCCCTTTGATTCTCCACTGTTCTGCAGTATTCCCCACTTTTCCACTATTTTCGAATTTGTTCGCCGTGATCGCTTTTGTTCCTCTCTGTCTGCATTGTTCTTCACAGTTCCCCACTTTATCCAATCCGTTCCCCCCTGCTCCCTTTGGTTCCCCTCTGTCCTGCTGTGTTCCCCACTTCTCAAATTCTTTCCGATATGCTCGCCGTGCTCCATTTCGTTCCCCTCTGTTCTGCAGTTTTCCCACGGTTCCCCACTTTTTCCAATCCGTTCCCGCTGCTCCCTTTGGTTCCCCACTGTTTTGCAGTGTTCGCCATGATTCTGCACTTTTTCCAATCTGTTCCCCATGCTCCGTTTAGTTCCCCTCTATTCTGCAGTGTTCCCCAAGGTGCACACTTTTTCGAATCTGTTCACCCTGCTCCCTTTGTTTCCCCTCTGTCCTGCAATGTTCTCCACGGTTCCCCACTCTTTCCAATCCATTCCCCCTGCTCCTTTTGGTTCCCCACTGTTCTGCAGAACTCCCCACGATTCCCCACTTTTTCCAATCTGTTCCCCCTGCTCCGTTTGGTTCTCCTTTATTCTGCAGTGTTCCCCAAGGCTCCCCACTTTTCCGAGCTGTTCCCCCTGCTCCCTTTGGTTCTGCAGTGTTCTGCAGTGTTCCCCACGGTTACCCACTTTTTCCAAACCGTTCCCCCTGCTCCCTTTGGTTCCCCTCTGTCCTGCAGTGTTCCCCACGGTTACCCTCTTATTCCAATCCATTCCCCCTGCCCCCTTTGGTTCCCCTCTGTCCTGCATTTTCCCCCACAGTTCCCCACTTTTCCAATCCGTTTCCCCTGCTACCTTTAGTTCCCTTCTGTACTGCAGTGCTCTCCACGGTTCCCCGTATTTTCCATTCCGTTCTCCCTGCTCCCATTGGTTTCCCACTGTTCTGCATTTTTCCACACGGTTCCCCAATTTTTCCAATCTGTTCCCATGCTCCATTTGGTTCCCCTCTTTTCTGCAATATTCCCCACAGTTCCCCTCCTTTTGCAATCTGTTCCCCCTGCTCCCTTTGGTTCCCCATTGTTCTGCAGTGTTCGCTAACGGTTCCCCACTTTTTACAACCTGTACCTCCTGTTCCCTTTGGTTCCCCTCTGTCCTGCAGTGTTCCCCACGGTTCCACACTTTTTCCAATCTGTTCGCAGTGCTCTCTTTGGTTCCCCTCAGTTCTACAATGTTCCCCACAGTTCCTCACTTTATCCAATCTGTTCCCCCTGCTCCCTTTGGTTCCCCTCCGTCCTGCACTGTCCTCCATGGTTTCCCAATTTTCCCAATCTCTTCCCCGTGCTCCTTTGGTTCCCCTCTGTTGTGCAGTGTTCCGAACGGTTCCCCACTTTTTCCAATCCGTTCCCCCTGCTTTCTTTGATTCCCTTCTGTTCTGCAGTGTTCCACACTGTTCCCCAATTTTTCCAATCCGTTCACCCTGCTCCCATTGTTTCTCCACTCTTCTGCATTTTTCCACACCGTTCCCCACTTTTTCCAATCTGTTCGCCCTTCTGCTTGGGCTCCCCTCTGTTCTGCAGTTTACTCCACAGTTACCACTTTTTCCAATCTGTTCCCCCTGCTCCCTTTGGTTTCCCCTCAATTCTGCAGTATTCTATACAGTTTCCCACATTTTCCAATCCGTTACCCCTGCTCCCTTTGGTTCCCCTCTGTTCTGCAGTGTTCTCCACAGTTCCCCACTTTTTCCAATCTGTTCCCCCTGCTCCCTTTGTTTCCTCACTCTTCTGCATTTTTCCACACTGTTCGCCACTTTTTCCAATCTGATCCCCCTGCTCCCTTTGGTTTCCCACTGTTCTGCATTTTTCCACACGGTTCCCCAATTTTTCCAATCTGTTCCCATGCTCCATTTGGTTCCCCTCTTTTCTGCAATATTCCCCACTGTTCCCCACCTTTTGCAATCTGTTCCCCCTGCTCCCTTTTGTTTCCCACTGTTCTGCATTTTTCCACACGGTTCCCCAATTTTTCCAATCTGTTCCCATGCTCCATTTGGTTCCCCTCTTTTCTGCAATATTCCCCACTGTTCCCCACCTTTTGCAATCTGTTCCCCCTGCTCCCTTTGGTTCCCCACTGTTCTGCAGTGTTCGCTAACGGTTCCCCACTTTTTACAATCTGTACCTCCTGTTCCCTTTGGTTCCCCTCTGTCCTGCAGTGTTCCCCACAGTTCCACACATTTTCCAATCTGTTCGCCGTGCTCTCTTTGGTTCCCCTCAGTTCTACAATGTTCCCCACAGTTCCCCATTTTTTGCAATCTGTTCCCCCTGCTCCCTTTGGTTCCCCTCCGTCCTGCACTGTCCTCCATGGTTTCCCAATTTTTCCAATCTCTTCCCCGTGCTCCTTTGTTTCCCCTCTGTTGTGCAGTGTTCCTAACGGTTCCCCACTTTTTCCAATCCGTTCCCGCTGCTCCCTTTGGTTCCCCACTGCTTTGCAGTGTTCGTCATGGTTCTGCACTTTTTCCAATCTGTTCTCCATGCTCCGTTTAGTTCCCCTCTATTCTGCAGTGTTCCGCGAGGATGCACACTTTTTCGAATCTGTTCACCCTGCTCCCTTTGTTTCCCCTCTGTACTGCAGTGCTCCCCACGATTCCCCACATTTTCCAATCTGTTCTCCCTGCTCCCTTTGGTTTCCCACTGTTCTGCATTTTTCCACACGGTTCCCCAATTTTTCCAATCTGTTCCCATGCTCCATTTGGTTCCCCTCTTTCCTGCAATATTCCCCACTGTTCCCCACTTTTTGAAATCTGTTCCCCCTGCTCCCTTTGGTTCCCCACTGTTCTGCAGTGTTCGCCAACGGTTCCCCACTTTTTCCAACCTGTACCTCCTGTTCCCTTTTGTTCCCCTCTGTCCTGCAGTGTTCCCCATGGTTCTCCACTTTTTCCAATCTGTTCTCCATGCTCCGTTTAGTTCCCCTCTATTCTGCAGTGTTCCCCAAGGATGCACACTTTTTCGAATCTGTTCACCCTGCTCCCTTTGTTTCCCCTCTGTACTGCAGTGTTCCCCACAGTTCCCCACTTTTTCCAATCTGTTCCCCCTGCTCCCTTTGGTTCCCCTCCGTCCTGCACTGTCCTCCATGGTTTCCCAATTTTTCCAATCTCTTCCCCGTGCTCCTTTGGTTCCCCTCTGTTGTGCAATGTTCAGAACGGTTCCCCACTTTTTCCAATCCGTTCCCCCTGATCCCTTTAGTTCCCCTCTGTACTGCAGTGCTCCCCACGATTCCCCACATTTTCCAATCCGTTCTCCCTGCTCCCTTTGGTTTCCCACTGTTCTGCATTTTTCCACACGGTTCCCCAATTTTTCCAATCTGTTCCCATGCTCCATTTGGTTCCCCTCTTTTCTGCAATATTCCCCACTGTTCCCCACTTTTTGCAATCTGTTCCCCCTGCTCCCTTTCGTTCCCCACTGTTCTGCAGTGTTCGCCAACGGTTCCCCACTTTTTCCAACCTGTACATCCTGCTCCCTTTGGTTCCCCTCTGTTCTGCAGTTTTCTCCATGGTTCCCGACTTTTTCCAATCTGTTCCTCCTGCTCCCTTTGCTTCCCCACTGTTCTGCATTTTTCCACACTGTTCCCCACTTTTTCCAATCTGATCCCCCTGCTCCCTTTGATTTCCCACTGTTCTGCAGTGTTCCCCACTTCTCAACTTTTTTCCGATATGTTCGCCCTGCTCCCTTTCGTTACCCTCTGTTCTGCAGTGTTTTCCACGGTTCCCCACTTTTTCCAATCCGTTCCCACTGCTCCCTTTGGTTCCCCACTGTTTTGCAGTGTTCGCCACGGTTCCCCTTTCCTAATTGTTCCCCACTATTCCCCTCTGTTCCCCATTTTTCTGCAGTGTTCCTCATGGTTCCACACTGTACCCCATTTGTTCCTCACTGTTTCCCACCTGTTCAAAACAGGTTCACCAGACGTCCCCACTGTTCCTCTCAATTCCCCACTGAACCCCACATTACTTCACTCTTCCCTGCTGTTCTCCAGCAGGTCCCGAACTGTTTCCCACTGTTCCCGCATTTTCCACAGTTCGCTATCTGTTCTCCACCGCTCCCCACTATTCCCCACTGTTCCGCAGTTTTCCAAACTGTTCACCATATGTTCCCTGAGGTCCGCATTATTCTCCGCTACTCCCCACTATTCCCCTCCATTCCCAATTATTATGCAGTGTTCACCAGAGTTCCACACTGTTGCCCATTTGTTCCTCACTGTTAATCACATGTTCGACATATTTTACCCACATGTTCGACACATGTTCCCCACAAGTCCCAACTGTAACTCAGCAGTTCCACACTATGTCTCCAATGTTCCCCACTATTCTCAGTTTTCCCTACAGTTCCCCACTGTTCCTCAATATTCCCCTCTGTTCCTAACTGTTCCCCAGCTGTTCTCCATTTCTTTTCCATCTGTTACTCACTGTTCCCCCATTCTCCACTGTTCCCCATCTGTTCCCCTTTCCTCATTGTTAACCCCCTGCTTCCCACTATTCCCCTCTATTTCCCACTGCCCAGCAGTATTTTCCACGGTACCCCACACTCTCCCATCTGTTCCTCACTGTTCCCCACCTGTTCCTCAACAGTTTACCACAATTTCTAGTCTGTTCCCCATCTGTTCTCCACTGTTCCTCACAAGTTCCCCACTGTTCACCACTTAGACACTATGTTCCCCCACTGTTCCCTTTGGATCCCCACTGTTCCCCTCATTTCCCAATCTGTTTCCCATTTTTCCCCACTGTTCCCCCATTCTCCACAGTTCACCACTGCTCCCCACTATTCCCCTCTGTTCTGCAGATTTTCCCACTGTTCCCCATCTGTTCCTTCAATTCCTCATTTTTCTCCCCTATTCCCCACTATTCCCCTCCATTCCCCATTGTTATGCAGTGTTCATCCCAGTTCCACACTGTTCCCCACATGTTTGACACATGTTCACCACTTGTTTGACACATGTTCCACACTATTCCCCTCTGTTCACCAGCAGTTCTCTCCATTCCTTAATGTTACCCTCTGTTACCCACTCTTCTCCACTGATCCCCACTGTTCCTCAATGATCCCCCTCTGTTATCCACTGTTCCACACAGTTCCTCACTGTTTCCCAGCTGTTCTCTATCTCATTTCCATCTGTTACCCACTGTTCCCCACATTCTCCAATGTTCTGCATTTGTTCACCTTTCCTCGTTATTCACCCCTGCACCCCACTCTTTCCCTCTGTTCTGCACTGTTCTCAACTGTTCAACATTTGTTCCCCTTTCCTCATTGTTCACCCCTGCTCCCCACTATTCCCTCTGTTACCCACTGCTTGGCAGTGTTCCCCAAGGTTCCCCACTCCTCCCCATCTTTTCTTCACTTTTTCCCACCTGTTAGATACATGTTCCCACAAGTCCCCATTTTTCACCTGCAGTTCCCCACCATCTCTCCACTGTTCCCCATCAGTTCCCCATCTAATACCCACTGTTTTCAAGCTGTTTCCGCAATGTTCCCCTCCTGTTCGACACATGTCCCCAGCAGTTCTCCACCATTTCTCCACTTTTCCCTACGGTTCCCCATCATTTTAACATTCCTCAGTGTTTCCCCCCCCACTGCTCTCCAATATTCCCCTCCATTACCCATTATTCTGCAGTGTTCTGCACGGTTCCACATTGTTCCCTACTATTCCCCACTGATCCACATCTGTTCTTCCCCGTTGCCCATATTCCCAAATGTTCCTCACAGTTCCCCATTTTTCCCCATTAATACCACTGTTGCCCATCTGTTCGTCACTGTTGCCCAATTTTAGTAATATTCCCACTGTTCACTATCAGTTCCCCACTGTTCCTCAATTGTTCCCCACAGTTTCCCACTTTAACCTTCTTATTCCCACAGTTCCACATATGTTCCGCCATCTTGCCCATTTTCCCCAATGTTTCCCACTGTTCCCCATCTTTTCCCACTGTATCCCATTTACCCACTGTTCCCCACTGTTTCACACCTGTTCTCCACTGTTCCACAACTGTTCCCCACAGTTCCTTACATTTCCCCACTGTTCCCCACCAATCCCATCTGTTTCCCAGAAGTTTCCCAACTGTTCCCTAGGGTTGCCCACTGTCCCCAATAGTTCCTCACTGTTCCCTACCTGTTCGACACATGTTCCCCAGCAGTTGTCCATCATTTCACCACTGTTCCCCACTGATCCCCAGAGTTCCACATCAGTTCCCCATCTGTACTAAACTGTTTCACACTGTCCCTCCACATCAGTTCCCCATCTGTACTAAACTGTTTCACACTGTCCCTCACCTTTTCCCCATCTGTTCCTCACTGTTCCCGACCTGTTCGACACATGTTCCCCAGCAGTTGCCCACCATTTCTGCACTGTTCCTCACTGATCGCCACAGTTCCACATCAGTTCTCCATTTGTTCTAAACATTTTCCCACCGTCCCTCACCTTTTTCGACTGTTCCCCACCTGTGTCCCACCAGTTCTGCACTTTTCAACACTGTTTCCAAGATTCCCCACTGTTCACCTCATTCCCAATCTGTTCCCCATTTTTCCCCACTCTTCCCCCATTCTCCATTGTTCACCATCTGTTCCACACTGTTCTTCCTGCTCCCCACAGTTTGGCAGCTGTTTTCCAGCAGTTCCCCTTTTACCACTGTAGCCTACTGTTCTGGATCTGCTCCCCACTGTACCCCACTTTTTTCCACATGTTCCCCAACTGTTTCCTACTCTTCCCCATCAATCCCAACTGTTTACCAGCAGTTTCCCACCTGTCCCCCTTGGTTTACCTGTGTTCCCCATCAGTTCCCCATCTGTTCCCCTCTGTTCTCCAGCTGTTCCTAAACTGTTCCCCACTGTTCACCACTGTTCCCCTTTGTTCCCCATTTTTCTTACTGTTCCACATCTGTTCCCCAACTTTTCCCCACTTTCCCACCAATCCCAACTTTATCCCAGCATTTTCCCACATATTACCCACAGTTCCCCACTGTTTCCCATCAGATTCCCAACTGTTCCCCCAACACTCTTTTGCTCACCTCTGTTCTGCAGTGTTCCCCATCAGTTCCCCTTTCCTCGTTGTTCCACCCTGCTCCCCAATATTCCCCTGTTCATCATTTTTCTAGAGTTTTCCCCACGGTTCCACACTTTTCCCCACTGTTTCACACCTGTTCTCCTTTATTTAACAACTGCTCCACAATTACTTTTCCCCACTGTTCCCCATCTGTTCTGCATTGTTGCCCAATTTTTGCAATGTTCCCCAATCTTCATATTCAGTTCCCCACTGTCCCACAACTATTCCCCACTGTTCCACACTGTTCCCCACTTTTCCCCTCTGTTCCCCATTTATACCACTGTTCCCCAATGTTTTACAACTGTTCTCCACTATTCCACAACTATTCCCCAAATGTTCCTTACTTTTCCCCACTGTTCCCCAATTGTTCCTCACTATTCCCTACCTGTTCGACACATGTTCCCCATCAGTTCCCCACTGTTCTCCAGCTGTTCCCGATCTGTTCCCGATCTGTTCCCGATCTGTTCCCCATTTTTCCCACTGTTCCCCATGGGTCCACACTGTTCCCCAACAGTTACCAATCTGCTTCCCACTGTTCCACACAGTTCACCACTTTTCCCCACTGTTTCTCTTTTTTCCCACCTTTCCACCTCTGTTCACCACCATTCCCGACTGTCCCCCAATGTTCCCCAATATTCTCCAGCTGTTCCCCACAGTTCCACATAATTCTTCACTGTACTCCACTGTTCTTCACCTGTTCTGCATGGTCCCCACTGTTCTCTAGCTGTAACCAAACTGTTCCCCACCTTTTCCCAACTATTTCCCAAAGTTCATCGCTGTTCCCCACTGTTCCCCTTTGTTCCCAACTCTTCCTCATTTTCCCCACTGTTCCCTACTGTTCCACATCTGTTCCGCACTGTTCCACACAGTTCTTCACTATTCTCTCGCCGTACCCTAATTGTTCCCCATTTATCCCACTGATCCCTATTGTTCCACATCTGTTACCCACAATTCTTCACTGTACCATGCTGTTCTTCACCTGTTTCCCAACTGTTACGCACTGTTCGCCACCAATCCCAACTGTTTTCCAGCATTTTCCCACCTGTTCCCCACGGTTCCCCATGGATCCCCACTGACACCTCATTTCCCAATCTGTTCCCCACTGTTCCCCCGTTCTCCACAATTCCCTATCTGGTCCCCACTATTCCCCGCTGTTGCCCACTGTTCTCCTCTGTTCTGCAGAGATCTCCACTGTTCCCCATCCCTTCCTTCCATTCCTCAATTTTCCCCAATGTTGCCCTCTATACACCACTGTTCCTCAACTTTTTCCCAAGTGTTCCCTGCTGTTCCCCACCTGTCACACACTTTTTAACAGTTAACCACATTCTCCAGTGTTCCCTACTGCTCTCCCCTGTTACCCTCTCTTCTCCACTGTTACTCATTCTCCCCATTACCCACTGTTCCCTCACAGTTCCTCACTGTTCTCCAGCTGTTCCCAAATGTTACCCATCCTTTCTCCACTGTTCTACATTTTTCCCACTGTTTCCTACTGTTCCACACCTGTTCTCCACTGTTCCCCAGCTGCTCTCAAACTGTTCACCACTGTTCTCCATTTTTCCCACTGTTTCCTACTGTTCCACATCTGTTCTCCACTGTTCCCCAGCTGCTCTCAAACTGTTCACCACTGTTCTCCATTTTTCCCACTGTTTCCTACTGTTCCACACCTGTTCTCCACTGTTCCCCAGCTGCTCTCAAACTGTTCACCACTGTTCTCCATTTTTCCCACTGTTTCCTACTGTTCCACACCTGTTCTCCACTGTTCCCCAGCTGCTCTCAAACTGTTCACCACTGTTCTCCATTTTTCCCACTGTTTCCTACTGTTCCACACCTGTTCTCCACTGTTCCCCAGCTGCTCTCAAACTGTTCACCACTGTTCTCCATTTTTCCCACTGTTTCCTACTGTTCCACACCTGTTCTCCACTGTTCCCCAGCTGCTCTCAAACTGTTCACCACTGTTCTCCATTTTTCCCACTGTTTCCTACTGTTCCACACCTGTTCTCCACTGTTCCCCAGCTGCTCTCAAACTGTTCACCACTGTTCTCCATTTTTCCCACTGTTTCCTACTGTTCCACATCTGTTCTCCACTGTTCCCCAGCTGCTCTCAAACTGTTCACCACTGTTCTCCATTTTTCCCACTGTTTCCTACTGTTCCACACCTGTTCTCCACTGTTCCCCAGCTGCTCTCAAACTGTTCACCACTGTTCTCCATTTTTCCCACTGTTTCCTACTGTTCCACACCTGTTCTCCACTGTTCCCCAGCTGCTCTCAAACTGTTCACCACTGTTCTCCATTTTTCCCACTGTTTCCTACTGTTCCACACCTGTTCTCCACTGTTCCCCAGCTGCTCTCAAACTGTTCACCACTGTTCTCCATTTTTCCCACTGTTTCCTACTGTTCCACACCTGTTCTCCACTGTTCCCCAGCTGCTCTCAAACTGTTCACCACTGTTCTCCATTTTTCCCACTGTTTCCTACTGTTCCACACCTGTTCTCCACTGTTCCCCAGCTGCTCTCAAACTGTTCACCACTGTTCTCCATTTTTCCCACTGTTTCCTACTGTTCCACATCTGTTCTCCACTGTTCCCCAGCTGCTCTCAAACTGTTCACCACTGTTCTCCATTTTTCCCACTGTTTCCTACTGTTCCACACCTGTTCTCCACTGTTCCCCAGCTGCTCTCAAACTGTTCACCACTGTTCTCCATTTTTCCCACTGTTTCCTACTGTTCCACACCTGTTCTCCACTGTTCCCCAGCTGCTCTCAAACTGTTCACCACTGTTCCCCATTTTTCCCATTGTTCCCTAATGCTCCATATCTGTTCCACACTGATCCCCACAGTTCTTCACTGTTCCCCACTGTACTCCAGCTATTCACAAACTGTTCCCCACTCTTCCCCATTTGTTCTACCGTTCCCTAATGTTCCACATCTATTTCCCACAATTATTCACTATACCACACTGTTTTGCACCTTTCTCCAACTGTTCCACACTTTTCCCCACCAATCCCAACTGTTTTCCAGCAGTTTCCCTCCTGTTCCTCACGGTTCCACACTGTTCCCCATCAGTTCCCCCTGGTCCCTACTGTTCCCCTCTGTTCTCATCTGTTCTGCAGTGTTCCCCACTGTTTCCCATCTGTTCCTTTCCTCATTGATCCCCCCTGCTCCCCAATATTCCCCTCTGATCCCCATTGTCCTACAGTGTTCCCCATGCTTCCAGACTGTTTCACATCTGTTCCACACTGTTGCCCATTTTTCCCCACTGTTCTCCATCTGTTCCCCACTCTTCCATTTTCCCCCATGTTCTGCACTGTTTCCCAATGTTCTCTAGCTGTTCCCCATCTGTTCCCTAATTTTTTCCACAGTTACCCCAATTCCCCATTGTTCACCTCTGTTCCCCACTGTTCCCCAGAGTTCTTCACTGTTCCACACTTTTCCCAACTGTAGCCGAACTGTTCCCCATTTTTCCCACTGTTCGCCATCTGATCACCACTGTTCCCGACTATTCCCCACAGTTCTCCACTGTTCCGCTCTGTTGCCTACTGTTCCCCATGGTTCTTCACTGTTCTCCACCTCTCCACTGTTATCCAGATGTTCCCGAACTGTTTCCTACTGTTCGCCACTTTTCTCCACTGTTCCTCACTGTTCCCCAATGTTCTCCACAGTTCTGCAGTGTACCCCACTATACCCCATCTGTTCCCCTTGTTCCTCATTGTCCTCACTGTTCTCCACTATTTCACACCTGTTCCCTACTGATCCCAACTGTTCCCTTTAGTTCCCCACTTTTCCCCACTGTTTCCCATTTTTGCCATTGTTCCACATCTGTTCACCACCATTACTGACTGTTCCTGACTATTCCCCACTATTCTCATCAGTCCCCCATCTGTTCCCCACTGTTCCTCCTATTCCCCAATGTTCTCCACTGTTCCCCTCATTACCCATCAGTTACCCACTTTTCTCCACTATTACCCCGTTCTCCACAGTTCGCTATCTATTACCCACTGTTACTCATTCTTCCCTTTGACCCCTCAGTTTCCCACCAGGTCCCATGGTTCCCCACTGTTCCCCACTGTTCCCCATTTGTTCCCCACTGTTATCCAGCTGTTTCCCACCACTTCCCCACTTTTCACCACTGTTCCACATGGTTCCCCACTTTTCCCCTCATTTCCCAATCTGTTCCCCACTGTTCCCACATTCTCCACAGGTCAATATCTGTTCCCCATTGCTCCCCCCTATTTGTCTCTGTTCCACTGTTCTCCACTGTTCCTCAGTGATCCCCACTTTTCCCCATCTCTTCCTTCTGTACCTCAATTTTCCCCACTGTTGCCCACTATACACCACTGTTCCCTAATTGTGCCCCGTGTTTCCCACTGTTCTTCACAGTTCTCCATCTGTCACACACATTTGACCACTGTTCCCCACATTCTCCAATGTTCACATTCTGTTCCCCACTGCTCTCCCCGTTACCCTGTATACCCCACTGTTACTCATTCTTCCCCTCTTTCCCACTGTCTCCCACAGTTCCTCACTGTTCCCCACTTCTCTCCATCTATTCTAAACTGTTCCCTACTTTTCCACTCTGTTCACCACTGTTCCCCTCTGTTTTTTACTTTTCCCCTCTGTTCCCAACTGTTCCCCATTTCTCCCACTTTCCCCTATTGTTCCTCACTGTTCCCGACTGTACCCCACAGATCCCAACTGTTACCCACTGCACCCCATGTTTCCCATTGTTGCCCATCAGATACTCCTCTTTTTCCCATCTGTGACCTAATTTTCCACACTGTTTCCCACAGTTCTCCACTGTTCACCATCTGTTCCCCACTGCTCCCCACTGTCCTCAACAGTTCCCCAGTTTTCACCAATGTTTCCCAGAGTTGCTCACAGTTCCCCAGCTGTTCGACACATGTTCCCGATAGTTCCCCACATTTCTCCACTGTTCACTAATGTTCCACATCAGTTCCCCATCTGTTCTAAACTGTTTCCCACTGTCCCTCATCTTTTCCCCACTGTTCCCCACCGTTTTCCTACTGTTCCAAACCTGTTCCCACTGTTCCCCAGCTATTCCACACCTGTTCGCCACTGTTCCCCAACTGTCTCCCACCAATTCCCCACTTTTCCCCCATTCTCCACCGTTCACCATCTCTTCCACACTGTTCCCCTGCTCCCCACAGTTCGGCTCTGTTTTCCAGCTGTTCACCAATTTTTCCACTGTACCCTACTGTTCCACCTCTTTACTCCACAGTTCATCACTGTCCCCCACTGTTCTTCACCTGTTCCCAAATGTTCCCTACTCTTCTCCACCAATCCCAACTGTTTTCTACCAGTTTCCCACCTGTTTCCCCATGGTTCCCCACTGTTCCCCATCAGTTCCCCTCTGTTCTCCAGCTGTTCCCAAACAGTTCTCTACTGTTTCACATCTGTTCCACACAGTTCTGCACTGTAGCCCATTGTTCTTCACCTGTTCCCCAACTTTCCCCACTGTTCCCCACCAATCCCAACTGTTTTCTAGCAGTATCCCACCTATTACCCACAGTTCCCCACTGATTCCCATCAATCCCCCTGCTCCCTTTTGTTCCCCTCTGTTCTGCAGTGTTCCCCACTCTTTCCCATCTGTTCCCCTTTCCTCATTGTTCCACCCTGCTCCCCAATATTCCCGTGTTCTCCATTTTACTGCAGTGATCACCACGGTTCCACACCATTCCCTACTTTTCCCCACACTTGATCTCATGACAAGATCTACCTTGGTGAAAGCACAGAAATTGTGCAGATGGGCAGCGAAATCTCGCATATGAGGTATAGGGTATCTATCGGCTGTAGTTATTGATCCTACGGTAATCACTGCAGGGTGTCCATCCACCTGTTTTCTTGGGTGCCATGTTTAACAGTGATGCCCAAGGACTGTTGGAGCGCTGAATGATACCTAATTCCTCAATTGCAGTTCACTCTGCCCTTGCCTGCGCAGTTTATCAGGTGGAAGATGACGAACCCTGGCGTAATTTGGTGGGCCTGAAGTGTCTATGTAATGGGACACACCCTGGGCTGTTTAGGAGATATTGAAATTAGGTGAGAGAGTACAGGGAAATTCGTTGAGCAGAGCAGCATGTGCACATTTGTTCAAGGTATGCACCCCGAGGTGGGAAACTCTCCCTTTGCTGCATCCCAGAGGGTATGTTTGAAAAGTGGTAGCAGGAACCAATTTCCTCCACTTCACATCTACTGGCAAGTCATGGGACCTTAAAAAATCTGCACCCAAAATAGGCTGTGCAATGGAAGCCAATAGGCAATTCCAATGGAATGTCACACCTCCTATCCCAATCGTGACCTATCCTGTGCCAAAGCAGGGAATTTTCATCCCATTTGTGTTTGAAGAGTCAGGTGGTGTTGTTTATGTGGGTTTTATTTCAAAATAGGTTGGTGGGAGCAAACGAACCTCAGCACTCGTGTCTACAAGAAACTTGTGCTTACCAGCGCAGTCTTGAAAGATACAATGGGACGTACTTGTGCCAGCTGCCATGGCCATAAATGGTAGACGGCCTTATCTTTCCTGCCTTTTTTCTGTAATAGGTACATGTCGGGACACATTTATGGGCATTTTTCACCAATGGCCATGGTAAAAACACCATTCTCACCGCCTGTCAGCATGTTCATCCTTCTTTGACTGAACTGAAGATATAGTTGGCTCATAGGAAACGGGATATGGATCTGCTGCGAAAACAGTCTGTACGTGAGCAGACTCTAGCGTTGGAGTGTGATCCAGCCTGTCAGCCTCCTGCGCTACGTCATGGGGATGGTGGAAATCCATGTTAATGATTGGTATTGCGACACGACCTGGGAGTTTGGACAGGAATAGAGTCTCAAAAAGTAAACAATGAGAATAACCATCTGCTAATGCGAGCATCTCATTCATTAAATCGGATAGATTCCTATCACCTAGGTCCTCCATATTTAAAAGTCGTGCTCATGTCTAGTCAATTCCAGCGAGTCCAGGAGAAATTGGCGGAACCTGGTTTACTGGTTTTCTGCCAGGGGATTGGCAACATATTCTATTACTTGAGACGCTGCAGTAGTGTCCAATGCACCTATTACATGGCAGAATTTCATGTCCTCTGCCATTATGCCACAAGACAAATCTGGGTTTCAGCCTGATTAAGCCATACCCGAGGTTGATGTGTCCAGAAAGGAGGGAAGTGAAGTTCCACCACATTAACTGCAGCCCTGGTGGCAACAGCTGCTGCCATCCTTGTGTACATGGTAACTGGAGATTCAAGTTTCCCTGAATCTTGCATTTGGGGTCCCCAATTGTAGCGGCGACTTCGGTAGAGCTACTAAAGTAATACACACACAAACACACATACACCAAGTTAGTCAACACAAGACTGCTTTATTCAGACTTTACAGACTTCTTTTAGGAACAGTGGGGAACAATGAGGGAACAGTGGGGAACAGAGGGGAAAAGTGGTGTATAGTGGGCAACAGAGGTGAAAATTGAGGAATGAAAGGAAGAGATGAGAAAAAGTGGGGATCGCTGAGGAACAATGGAGAACAGTGGGGAACAGAGACAAATGGGAGGAACAGTGGGGAACAGATTGGGAAATGAGGGGAAGAGTGGGGAATCATGGGGTACGGTGGTGAATAGTGGGGAACTGGTGGGGAACAGCTGGGGAACAGCTGGGGAATAGTGGGGAACAGGTGTACCACATCTGTTCCACCCTGTTGCCCATTCTTCACAATGTTCCCCACTTTGCCCCATCTGTTCCCCACTGTTCCCCATTTATCCCAGCCCATAAGTATTACATTCCTTAAATGGCAATTATTACCCCTTCTGGGCTTTTTGAATTTCTTAGGATGCCACTTGGGTTGAAGAATGCTGTTCAAACCTGCCAGCAGCTTATTGGCACTTAGGGCAGATATTTAGAATTCCCTTAAATATACTTGGAAACATCTGGTAAAAACAATGGCGTCATGAATATTCTGTCCAGACCGACTGTATATCATATTCAGGATGAGATTGATATTCCTGAATTAGCCAGTGTCCAGGCAATGGACCCCGATGGTCAGCCATATAGTACGACCATGACTAACTTGGACATACTGCAGGTGGCATCACAACTGGGCGGCCAACCTTACTTTGTGACATGTCTTTGGGCTACATTAGACCAGTGATTCCGGATATCTTGGAGGCAACGCCTTTTTGACCAGATACACACCTTGTCTCATCTGTCCATCAGAACATCTGTCAAGCTCATGTCAAATAAATATGTATTGCATGGACTAAAAAAGGGTGTTGCATAATGGGTCTGCACAGGTACCTCCTGCCAGACTGCCAAAATTCAGCGGCACAATAAGGCACCTCTTCAACATTTCCCGGTGGTACACAGGCGGTTGGAACACGTGCATGTGGACCTGCTTGGATCATTGCCATTATCTCAAATTTTGAAATACATTCTAATAGTCATAGAACGTTTCACACGCTGGTCAGGGGCTGTCCCGTTGCCATCCAGTGACACTGAGACAAGGGCAAGAGCATTCACTGTCGATTGGATGGCTAGATTTGGTTTTCCAACACACATTACTTCAGATCGTTGAGCACAATTCATCCACAGTCCAACAGACTTGTGGAACGTTTCTACTGGCAACTGAAGTCCGCACTTAAGGCCTGACTCACCAGTCCCAATTAGGTCGATGAGTTGCCATGGATTCTATTCGGAGTGCACATCTCTTCAAAGGAAGATATGTCCGCATTGTCCACAGAGATGGTTGATGGTACAGTTCTTACAGTTTCATGGGACATTCATTTCACAACCAACTCTGACCTGAATTTCCTTCACAGCTTTGACATGGAGTCATGATCAGCAAACTTTTTCCTACCCACTGGCATGGATCACCTAAACAGAATGTGCCCCACCATTCCTGGACGCTGATTTTGTTTTTGTGCGCAGACAGGTCCCAGGAGCGCCATTACAATTAACGTATGAGGGCCCTTTCCATGTGGTGAAGAAGGATGGGCTTGTGTATACTTTGGACATAAGGGGACATTCACAGCTGTTTCGTGTAGACTCAAGCCTGCCCATGTGAAGCCCGCTTCACCTATTTCAGTGCCCCCAGCCCAGACGGCGAGGGGGTCCACCTCAGGTGCATGCAGCTGATGTTTTAGTTTCTGTGAAGGTTCTGTGGGGGAACTGGGTGGTTTAGCAGCTGTGTAGTGGGCCGAGCGGGTAAGGTTCTTTGGCACGCGAGTGAAAATATAAGACAGACAGTTGGGAACTCATCCATTTAATTGACTGTCCAGGCGTGGTGCTTCGTGGCGTGGAACGGCACGTTGATCTGTGGATTCTCCTGCCGGATGGCACGGGACACTCACACGGCTTCATTTAAATCTGCGGTCCTGTGGTTCAGAAGCAAACTCATAATGATGTCCCATGGAGCCCAGGACACACTAAATCAAAGAAGCCTGTAAAGTCTGAATAAAGCAGTCTTGTGTTGACTAACCTGGTGTGTGTGTGTGGGTGTGTTGCTTTAGTAGCCCTATCGAAGTAGCCGCTACATATATAAATATTTGGGATGATTATCCCACTTACAGGATACTTTTCTTCCATCTCACAGCCTGTGGGAAGAAGCTATTCCCCAGCCTGGCAGTCCTGATTTTGATGATGGACGTGGTTAAAGATGCTGTGCACTGGATGGAAATGGTCTTTTTACAATTCCTTGAGCCCTATTTAAACAACACTCCCAGTAAATGTCATCTACAGAAGAAAGGGAGACCCCAGTGATCCTCACAACTCTTTGCATCATTCCTGTCTGATGCTTTACAGCTACTAGACCATCCAATGATGCAGCCAGACAGGAGACTCAACTGCGCTCCTGTAAAATCTCAGGATGAGAGCCATTGGCCTTGACCTCCTCAGTCTCCTTGTGAGGTTTACGCACTTCCTGACCAATAAGGAGGTGTGATTGTTTTGTGTATTAATACATGTTCTGTATAGATGTAACAATCTTTAGTGGAGAGAATTACTCATTGTACTTCAGGGTGTACAATCAGGTACAGAATTTCCTTAAATATCCCCACTTTTTCCAATCCGTTCCCGCTGCTCCCTTTGGTTCTCCTCTGTTCTGCAGTGTTCCCCACTGTTCCCCACTTTTTCCAATCAGTTCCCACTGCTTCCTTTGATTCCCCTCTGTTCTGCAGTGTTCCACACTGTTCCCCACTTTTTCCAATCCGTTCACCCTGCTCCTGTTGTTTCTCCACTCTTCTGCATTTTCCGCACCGTTCCCCACTTTTTCCAATCTGTTCCCCCTTCTCCTTGGGCTCCCCTCTGTTCTGCAGTTTTCCCCACAGTTTCCACTTTTTCCAATCTGTACCCCCTGCTCCCGTTGGTTCCCCTCTATTCTGCAGTTTTCTATACAGTTCCCCACTTTTTCCAATCCGTTACCCCTGCTCCCTTTGGTTCCCCTCTGTTCTGCAGTGTTCTCCACGGTCCACGACTTTTTCCATTCTGTTCCTCCTGCTCCCTTTGGTTCCCCACTGTTCTGCAGTTTTCTATACAGTTCCCCACATTTTCCAATCCGTTACCCCTGCTCCCTTTGGTTCCTCTCTTTCTGCAGTGTTCTTCACAGTTCCCCACTTTATCCAATCCGTTCCCCCTGTCCCTTTGGTTCCCCTCTGTCCTGCAGTGTTCATCACTTCTCAACTTCTTTCCGATATGCTCGCCGTGCTCTATTTCGTTCCCCTCTGTTCTGCAGTGTTTCCCACGGTTCCCCACTTTTTCCAATCCGTTCCCGCTGCTCCCTTTGGTTCCCCACTGTTTTGCAGTGTTCGCCATGTTTCTAAGCTTTTTCCAATCTGTTCCCTTTGCTCCGTTTAGTTCCCCTCTATTCTGCAGTGTTCCCCAAGGTTGCACACTTTTTCGAATCTGTTCACCCTGCTCCCTTTGTTTCCCCTCTGTCCTGCAGTGTTCCCCACGTTTCCCCACTTTTTCCAATCAGTTCGCCCTGCTCCCTTTGTTTCCCCTCTGTCCTGCAATGTTCTCCACGGTTCCCCACTTTTTCCAATCCATTCCCCCTGCTCCTTTTGGTTCCCCACTGTCCTGCAGTGTTCCCCACGGCTCCACACTTTTTCCAATCTGTTCGCCGTGCTCTCTTTGGTTCTCCTCTGTTCTGTAGTGTTCCCCACTGTTCCCCACTTTTTCCAATCAGTTCCCACTGCTTCCTTTGATTCCCCTCTGTTCTGCAGTGTTCCACACTGTTCCCCACTTTTTCCAATCCGTTCACCCTGCTCCTGTTGTTTCTCCACTCTTCTGCATTTTCCGCACCGTTCCCCACTTTTTCCAATCTGTTCCCCCTTCTCCTTGGGCTCCCCTCTGTTCTGCAGTTTTCCCCACAGTTTCCACTTTTTCCAATCTGTACCCCCTGCTCCCGTTGGTTCCCCTCTATTCTGCAGTTTTCTATACAGTTCCCCACTTTTTCCAATCCGTTACCCCTGCTCCCTTTGGTTCCCCTCTGTTCTGCAGTGTTCTCCACGGTCCACGACTTTTTCCATTCTGTTCCTCCTGCTCCCTTTGGTTCCCCACTGTTCTGCAGTTTTCTATACAGTTCCCCACATTTTCCAATCCGTTACCCCTGCTCCCTTTGGTTCCTCTCTTTCTGCAGTGTTCTTCACAGTTCCCCACTTTATCCAATCCATTCCCCCTGCTCCCTTTGGTTCCCCTCTGTCCTGCAGTGTTCCCCACTTCTCAACTTCTTTCCGATATGCTCGCCGTGCTCCATTTCGTTCCCCTCCGTTCTGCAGTGTTTCCCACGGTTCCCCACTTTTTCCAATCCGTTCCCGCTGCTCCCTTTGGTTCCCCACTGTTTTGCAGTTTTCGCCATGGTTCTGCACTTTTTCCAATCTGTTCCCTTTGCTCCGTTTAGTTCCCCTCTATTCAGCAGTGTTCCCCAATTTGCACACTTTTTCGAATCTGTTCACCCTGCTCCCTTTGTTTCCCCTCTGTCCTGCAATGTTCCCCACGTTTCCCCACTTTTTCCAATCAGTTCGCCCTGCTCCCTTTGTTTCCCCTCTGTCCTGCAATGTTCTCCACGGTTCCCCACTATTTCCAATCCATTCCCCCTGCTCCTTTTGGTTCCCCACTGTTCTGCAGAACTCCCCACGATTCCCCACTTTTTCCAATCTGTTCCCCCTGCTCCGTTTGGTTCTCCTTTATTCTGCAGTGTTCCCCAAGGTTCCCCACTTTTCCGAGCTGTTCCCCCTGCTCCCTTTGCTTCTGCAGTGTTCTGCAGTGTTCCCCACGGTTACCCACTTTTTCCAAACCGTTCCCCCTGCTCCCTTTGGTTCCCCTCTGTCCTGCAGTGTTCCCCACGGTTGCCCTCTTATTCCAATCCATTCCCCCTGCTCCCTTTGGTTCCCCTCTGTCCTGCATTTTCCCCCACGTTTCCCCACTTTTTCCAATCCATTCCCCCTGCTCCTTTTGGTTCCCCACTGTTCTGCAGAACTCCCCACGATTCCCCACTTTTTCCAATCTGTTCCCCCTGCTCCGTTTGGTTCTCCTTTATTCTGCAGTGTTCCCCACGGTTCCCCACTTTTCCGAGCTGTTCCCCCTGCTCCCTTTGGTTCCGCAGTGTTCTTCAGTGTTCCCCACGGTTACCCACTTTTTCCAAACCGTTCCCCCTGCTCGCTTTGGTTCCCCTCTGTCCTGCATTTTCCCACATATTTCCCCACTTTTCCAACCTGTTCCCCTTGCTCCCTTTAGTTCCCCTCTGTACTGCAGTGCTCCCCACGGTTCCCCACATTTTCCAATCCGTTCTCCCTGCTCCTGTTGTTTCTCCACTCTTCTGCATTTTCCGCACCGTTCCCCACTTTTTCCAATCTGTTCCCTCTTCTCCTTGGGCTCCCCTCTGTTCTGCAGTTTTCCCCACAGTTTCCACTTTTTCCAATCTGTTCCCCCTGCTCCCGTTGGTTCCCCTCTATTCTGCAGTTTTCTATACAGTTCCCCACATTTTCCAATCCGTTACCCCTGCTCCGTTTGGTTCCCTTCTGTTCTGCAGTGTTCTACACGGTCCCCGACTTTTTCCAATCTGTTCCTCCTGCTCCCTTTGGTTCCCCACTCTTCTGCATTTTTCCACACAGTTCCCCACTTTTTCCAATCCGTTCCACCTGCTCCCTTGGTTCCCCTCTGTTCTGCAGTATTCCCCACTTCTCCACTATTTTCCAATTTTTTTGCCATGATCGCTTTGGTTCCTCTCTGTCTGCAGTGTTCTTCACAGTTCCCCACTTTATCCAATCCGTTCCCCCTGCTACCTTTGTTTCCCCTCTGTCCTGCAATGTTCTCCACGGTTCCCCACTTTTTGCAATCCATTCCCCCTACTCCTTTTGGTTCCCCACTGTTCTGCAGAACTCCCCACGGTTACCCACTTTTTCCAAACCGTTCCCCCTGCTCCCTTTGGTTCCCCTCTGTCCTGCAGTGTTTCCCACGGTTACCCACTTTTTCCAATCTGTTCCCCCTGCTCCCTTTTTTTCCTCACTCTACTGCATTTTCCACACCGTTCCCCACTTTTTCCAATCTGTTCCCCCTGCTCCCTTTGTTTCCTCACTCTTCTGCATTTTCCACACTGCTCCCCACTTTTTCCAATCTGTTTCCCCCGCTCCCTTTGGTTCCCCACTGTTCTGCAGTGTTCCCCACTTCTCCACTATTTTCCAATTTGTTCGCCGTGCTCGCTTTGGTTCCTCTCTGTCTGCAGTGTTCTTCACAGTTCCCCACTTTTTCCAATCCGTTCCCCCTGCACCCATTGGTTCCCCTCTGTTCTGCCGTGTTCCAAACACTTCCCCACTTTTTCCAATCTGTTCACCCTGCTCCCATTGGTTCCCCTCTGTTCTGCAGTGTTCCCCACAGTTCCCCACTTTTTCCAATCCGTTCCCCCTGTGCCCTTTCTTTCCCCTCTTTCCTGTATTGTCTTTCGCGAATCCCCACTTTTTCCAATCCGTTCCACCTGCTCCCTTGGTTCCCCTCTGTTCTGCAGTGTTACCCACGGTTCCGCAATTTTTCCAATGTATACCCCCTGCTCCCTTTGTTTCCTCACTCTTCTGCATTTTCCACACTGCTCCCCACTTTTTCCAATCTGTTTCCCCCGCTCCCTTTGGTTCCCCACTGTTCTGCAGTGTTCCCCACTTCTCCACTATTTTCCAATTTGTTCGCCGTGCTCGCTTTGGTTCCTCTCTGTCTGCAGTGTTCTTCACAGTTCCCCACTTTTTCAAATCCGTTACCCCTGCTCTCTCGGTTCCCCTCTATTCTGCAGTGTTCCCCACGGTGCCCCACTTTTCCGAGTTCTTCCCTCTGCTCCCTTTGAGTCCTCTCTGTTCTGCAGTGTTCCCCATAGTTCTCCACATTCTTTCAATCTGTTCCCATGCTCCATTATTTTCCCCTCTGTTCTGCTGTGTTCCAGACAGTTCCCCAATTTTTTCAAATCTGTTCCCCCTGCGCCTTTGGTTCCCCTCTGTTCTGCCGTGTTCCAAACACTTCCCCACTTTTTCCAATCTGTTCACCCTGCTCCCATTGGTTCCCCTCTGTTCTGCAGTGTTCCCCACAGTTCCCCACTTTTTCCAATCCGTTCCCCCTGTGCCCTTTCTTTCCCCTCTGTCCTGTATTGTCCTTCGCGAATCCCCACTTTTTCCAATCCGTTCCACCTGCTCCCTTGGTTCCCCTCTGTTCTGCAGTGTTCCCCACGGTTCCGCAATTTTTCCAATGTATACCCACTGCTCCCTTTGTTTCCTCACTCTTCTGCATTTTTCCACACTGTTCCCAACTTTTTTCCAATCTGTTCCCCCCGCTCCCTTTGGTTCCCCACTGTTCTGCAGTATTCCCCACTTTTCCAACCTGTTCCCCTTGCTCCCTTTAGTTCCCCTCTGTACTGCAGTGCTCCCCACGGTTCCCCACATTTTCCAATCCGTTCTCCCTGCTCCTGTTGTTTCTCCACTCTTCTGCATTTTCCGCACCGTTCCCCACTTTTTCCAATCTGTTCCCTCTTCTCCTTGGGCTCCCCTCTGTTCTGCAGTTTTCCCCACAGTTTCCACTTTTTCCAATCTGTTCCCCCTGCTCCCGTTGGTTCCCCTCTATTCTGCAGTTTTCTATACAGTTCCCCACATTTTCCAATCCGTTACCCCTGCTCCGTTTGGTTCCCTTCTGTTCTGCAGTGTTCTACACGGTCCCCGACTTTTTCCAATCTGTTCCTCCTGCTCCCTTTGGTTCCCCACTCTTCTGCATTTTTCCACACAGTTCCCCACTTTTTCCAATCCGTTCCACCTGCTCCCTTGGTTCCCCTCTGTTCTGCAGTATTCCCCACTTCTCCACTATTTTCCAATTTTTTTGCCATGATCGCTTTGGTTCCTCTCTGTCTGCAGTGTTCTTCACAGTTCCCCACTTTATCCAATCCGTTCCCCCTGCTACCTTTGTTTCCCCTCTGTCCTGCAATGTTCTCCACGGTTCCCCACTTTTTGCAATCCATTCCCCCTACTCCTTTTGGTTCCCCACTGTTCTGCAGAACTCCCCACGGTTACCCACTTTTTCCAAACCGTTCCCCCTGCTCCCTTTGGTTCCCCTCTGTCCTGCAGTGTTTCCCACGGTTACCCACTTTTTCCAATCTGTTCCCCCTGCTCCCTTTTTTTCCTCACTCTACTGCATTTTCCACACTGTTCCCCACTTTTTCCAATCTGTTCCCCCTGCTCCCTTTGTTTCCTCACTCTTCTGCATTTTCCACACTGCTCCCCACTTTTTCCAATCTGTTTCCCCCGCTCCCTTTGGTTCCCCACTGTTCTGCAGTGTTCCCCACTTCTCCACTATTTTCCAATTTGTTCGCCGTGCTCGCTTTGGTTCCTCTCTGTCTGCAGTGTTCTTCACAGTTCCCCACTTTTTCCAATCCGTTCCCCCTGCACCCATTGGTTCCCCTCTGTTCTGCCGTGTTCCAAACACTTCCCCACTTTTTCCAATCTGTTCACCCTGCTCCCATTGGTTCCCCTCTGTTCTGCAGTGTTCCCCACAGTTCCCCACTTTTTCCAATCCGTTCCCCCTGTGCCCTTTCTTTCCCCTCTTTCCTGTATTGTCTTTCGCGAATCCCCACTTTTTCCAATCCGTTCCACCTGCTCCCTTGGTTCCCCTCTGTTCTGCAGTGTTACCCACGGTTCCGCAATTTTTCCAATGTATACCCCCTGCTCCCTTTGTTTCCTCACTCTTCTGCATTTTCCACACTGCTCCCCACTTTTTCCAATCTGTTTCCCCCGCTCCCTTTGGTTCCCCACTGTTCTGCAGTGTTCCCCACTTCTCCACTATTTTCCAATTTGTTCGCCGTGCTCGCTTTGGTTCCTCTCTGTCTGCAGTGTTCTTCACAGTTCCCCACTTTTTCAAATCCGTTACCCCTGCTCTCTCGGTTCCCCTCTATTCTGCAGTGTTCCCCACGGTGCCCCACTTTTCCGAGTTCTTCCCTCTGCTCCCTTTGAGTCCTCTCTGTTCTGCAGTGTTCCCCATAGTTCTCCACATTCTTTCAATCTGTTCCCATGCTCCATTATTTTCCCCTCTGTTCTGCTGTGTTCCAGACAGTTCCCCAATTTTTTCAAATCTGTTCCCCCTGCGCCTTTGGTTCCCCTCTGTTCTGCCGTGTTCCAAACACTTCCCCACTTTTTCCAATCTGTTCACCCTGCTCCCATTGGTTCCCCTCTGTTCTGCAGTGTTCCCCACAGTTCCCCACTTTTTCCAATCCGTTCCCCCTGTGCCCTTTCTTTCCCCTCTTTCCTGTATTGTCCTTCGCGAATCCCCACTTTTTCCAATCCGTTCCACCTGCTCCCTTGGTTCCCCTCTGTTCTGCAGTGTTCCCCACGGTTCCGCAATTTTTCCAATGTATACCCACTGCTCCCTTTGTTTCCTCACTCTTCTGCATTTTTCCACACTGTTCCCAACTTTTTTCCAATCTGTTCCCCCCGCTCCCTTTGGTTCCCCACTGTTCTGCAGTATTCCCCACTTTTCCACTATTTTCGAATGTGTTCACCGTGATTGCTTTGGTTCCTCTCTTTCTGCAGTGTTCTTCACAGTTCCCCACTTTATCCAATCCGTTCCCCCTGCACCCTTTGGTTCCCCTCTGTCCTGCAGTGTTCCCCACTTCTCAACTTCTTTCCGATATGCTCGCCGTGCTCCATTTCGTTCCCCTCTGTTCTGCAGTGTTTCCCACGGTTCCCCACTTTTTCCAATCCGTTCCTGCTGCTCCCTTTGGTTCCCCACTGTTTTGCAGTGTTCGCCATGGTTCTGCACTTTTTCCAATCTGTTCCCCATGCTCCGTTTAGTTCCCCTCTATTCTGCAGTGTTCCCCAAGGTTGCACACTTTTTCGAATCTGTTCACCCTACTCCCTTTGTTTCCCCTCTGTCCTGCAGTGTTCCCCACGTTTCCCCACTTTTTCCAATCAGTTCGCCCTGCTCCCTTTGTTTCCCCTCTGTCCTGCAATGTTCTCCACGGTTCCCCACTTTTTCCAATCCATTCCCCCTGCTCCTTTTGGTTCCCCAATGTTCTGCAGAACTCCCCACGATTCCCCACTTTTTCCAATCTGTTCCCCCTGCTCCGTTTGGTTCTCCTTTATTCTGCAGTGTTCCCCACGTTTCCCCACTTTTTCCAAACCGTTCCCCCTGCTCCCTTTGGTTCCCCTCTGTCCTGCAGTGTTCCCCACGGTTACCCACTTTTTCCAATCCATTCCCCCTGCTCCCTTTGGTTCCCCACTGTTCTGCATTTTTCCACACAGTTCCCCACTTTTTCCAATCCGTTCCACCTGCTCCCTTGGTGCCCCTCTGTTCTGCAGTGTTCCCCATGGTTCCCCAATTTTTCCAATGTATACCCCCTGCTCCCTTTGTTTCCTCACTCTTCTGCATTTTTCCACACTGTTCCCCACTTTTTCCACTCTGTTTTCCCCGCTCCTTTTGGTTCCCCACTGTTCTGCAGTATTCCCCACTTCTCCACTATTTTCCAATTTGTTCGCCATGATCGCTTTGGTTCCTCTCTGTCTGCAGTGTTCTTCACAGTTCCCCACTTTATCCAATCCGTTCCCCCTGCTCCCTTTGGTTCCCCTCTGTTCTGCAGTGTTCCCCACGGTTCCCCATTTTTTCCACTCCGTTCCCCCTGCTCCCTTTGGTTCCCCACTGTTCTGTACATTTCCACATAATCCCCCAATTTTTCGAATCTGTACCCCGTACTCCATTCGGTTCCCCTCTGTTCTGCAGTGTTCCCCATGGTTCCCCTTTTTTTCTAATCAGTTGCCCTTGCTCCTTTGGTTCCCCTCTGTTCTGCAGTGTTCCCCACGGTTCTTCACATTTTTTCCAATCTATTCCCCTTCTCCCTTTTTTCCCCCTCTGTTCTGCAGTGTTCTCCACGGTTCCCCACTTTTTTCCAATCTGTTCCCCCTGCTCCTTTGGTTCCACTCACTTCTGCAGTTTCCACACCGTTGCCCACTTTATCCAATCCGTTCCCCCTGCTCCCTTTGTTTCCCCTCTGTCCTGCAATGTTCTCCATGGTTCCCCACTTTTTCCAATCCATTCCCCCTACTCCTTTTGGTTACCCACTGTTCTGCAGAACTCCCCACGATTCCCCACTTTTTCGACTCTGTTCCCCCTGCTCCGTTTGGTTCTCCTTTATTCTGCAGTGTTCCCCACGGTTCCCCAATTTTCCGAGCTGTTCCCCCTGCTCCCTTTCGTTCCGCAGTGTTCTGCAGTGTTCCCCACGGTTACCCACTTTTTCCGAACGTTCCCCCTGCTCCCTTTGGTTCCCCTCTGTCCTGCATTGTCCTTCGCGATTCCCCACTTTTTCCAATCCTTTCCACCTGCTCCATTGGTTCCCCTCTGTTCTGCAGTGTTACCCACGGTTCCGCAATTTTTCCAATGTATACCCCCTGCTCCCTTTGTTTTCTCACTCTTCTGCATTTTTCCACACTGTTCCCCACTTTTTCCAATCTGTTTCCCCCGCTCCCTTTGGTTCCCCACTGTTCTTCAGTATTCCCCACTTTTCCACTATTTTCGAATTTGTTCGCTGTGATCGCTTTGTTTCCTCTCTTTCTGCCTTGTTCTTCACAGTTCCCAACTTTATCCAATCCGTTCCCCCTGCTCCCTTTGGTTCCCCTCTATCCTGCAGTGTTCCCCACTTCTCAACTTCTTTCCGATATGATCGCCGTGCTCCTTTTGGTTCCCCACTGTTCTGCAGAACTCCCCACGATTCCCCACTTTTTCCAATCTGTTCCCCTTGCTCCATTTGGTTCTCCTTTATTCTGCAGTGTTCCCCACGGTTCCCCACTTTTCCGAGCTGTTCCCCCTGCTCCCTTTGGTTCCGCAGTGTTCTGCAGTGTTCCCCACGGTTACCCAATTTTTCCAAACCGTTCGCCCTGCTCCCTTTGGTTCCCCTCTGCCCTGCAGTGTTCCCCACGGTTACCCACTTTTTCCAATCCATTCCCCCTTCTCCCTTTGGTTCCCCTCTGTCCTGCATTTTCCCCCATATTTCCCCACTTTTCCAATCTGTTCTCCCTGCTCCCTTTGGTTCCCCTCTGTCCTGCAGTGTTCCGCACGGCTCCACACTTTTTCCAATCTGTTCGCCGTGCTCTCTTTGGTTCTCCTCTGTTCTGCAGTGTTCCCCACTGTTCCCCACTTTTTCCAATCAGTTCCCACTGCTTCCTTTGATTCCCCTCTGTTCTGCAGTGTTCCACACTGTTCCCCACTTTTTCCAATCCGTTCACCCTGCTCCTGTTGTTTCTCCACTCTTCTGCATTTTCCGCACCGTTCCCCACTTTTTCCAATCTGTTCCCCCTTCTCCTTGGGCTCCCCTCTGTTCTGCAGTTTTCCCCACAGTTTCCACTTTTTCCAATCTGTACCCCCTGCTCCCGTTGGTTCCCCTCTATTCTGCAGTTTTCTATACAGTTCCTCACTTTTTCCAATCCGTTACCCCTGCTCCCTTTGGTTCCCCTCTGTTCTGCAGTGTTCTCCACGGTCCACGACTTTTTCCATTCTGTTCCTCCTGCTCCCTTTGGTTCCCCACTGTTCTGCAGTTTTCTATACAGTTCCCCACATTTTCCAATCCGTTACCCCTGCTCCCTTTGGTTCCTCTCTTTCTGCAGTGTTCTTCACAGTTCCCCACTTTATCCAATCCGTTCCCCCTGTCCCTTTGGTTTCCCTCTGTCCTGCAGTGTTCCCCACTTCTCAACTTCTTTCCGATATGCTCGCCGTGCTCCATTTCGTTCCCCTCTGTTCTGCAGTGTTTCCCACGGTTCCCCACTTTTTCCAATCCGTTCCCGCTGCTCCCTTTGGTTCCCCACTGTTTTGCAGTGTTCGCCATGTTTCTAAGCTTTTTCCAATCTGTTCCCTTTGCTCCGTTTAGTTCCCCTCTATTCTGCAGTGTTCCCCAAGGTTGCACACTTTTTCGAATCTGTTCACCCTGCTCCCTTTGTTTCCCCTCTGTCCTGCAGTGTTCCCCACGTTTCCCCACTTTTTCCAATCAGTTCGCCCTGCTCCCTTTGTTTCCCCTCTGTCCTGCAATGTTCTCCACGGTTCCCCACTTTTTCCAATCCATTCCCCCTGCTCCTTTTGGTTCCCCACTGTTCTGCAGAACTCCCCACGATTCCCCACTTTTTCCAATCTGTTCCCCCTGCTCCGTTTGGTTCTCCTTTATTCTGCAGTGTTCCCCACGTTTCCCCACTTTTTCCAAACCGTTCCCCCTGCTCCCTTTGGTTCCCCTCTGTCCTGCAGTGTTCCCCACGGTTACCCACTTTTTCCAATCCATTCCCCCTGCTCCCTTTGGTTCCGCAGTGTTCTGCAGTGTTCCCCACGGTTACCCACTTTTTCCAAACCGTTCCCCCTTCTACCTTTGGTTCCCCTCTGTCCTGCAGTGTTCCCCACGGTTACCCACTTTTTCCAATCCATTCCCCCTTCTCCCTTTGGTTCCCATCTGTCCTGCACTTTCCCCCATATTTCCCCACTTTTCCAATCTGTTCTCCCTGCTCCCTTTGGTTCCCCTCTATACTGCAGTGCTCCCCACGGTTCACCACATTTTCCAATCCGTTCTACCTGCTCCCGTTGTTTCTCCACTCTTCTGCATTTTCCACACCGTTCCCCACTTTTTCCAATCTGTTCCCCCTTCTCCTTGGGCTCCCCTCTGTTCTGCAGTTTTCCCCACATTTTCCACTTTTTCCAATCTGTTCCCCCTGCTCCCGTTGGTTCCCCTCTATTCTGCAGTTTTCTATACAGTTCCCCACATTTTCCAATCCGTTACCTCTGCTCCCTTTGGTTCCCCTCTGTTCTGCAGTGTTCTCCACGGTCCACGACTTTTTCCATTCTGTTCCTCCTGCTCCCTTTGGTTCCCCACTGTTCTGCATTTTTCCACACAGTTCCCCACTTTTTCCAATCCGTTCCACCTGCTCCCTTGGTGCCCCTCTGTTCTGCAGTGTTCCCCATGGTTCCCCAATTTTTCCAATGTATACCCCCTGCTCCCTTTGTTTCCTCACTCTTCTGCATTTTTCCACACTGTTCCCCACTTTTTCCAATCTGTTTTCCCCGCTCCCTTTGGTTCCCCACTGTTCTGCAGTATTCCCCACTTCTCCACTATTTTCCAATTTGTTCGCCGTGATCGCTTTGGTTCCTCTCTGTCTGCAGTGTTCTTCACAGTTCCCCACTTTATCCAATCCGTTCCCCCTGCTCCGTTTGGTTCCCCTCTGTCCTGCAATGTTCTCCACGGTTCCCCACTTTTTGCAATCCATTCCCCCTACTCCTTTTGGTTCCCCACTGTTCTGCAGAACTCCCCACGGTTACCCACTTTTTCCAAACCGTTCCCCCTGCTCCCTTTGGTTCCCCTCTGTCCTGCAGTGTTTCCCACGGTTACCCACTTTTTCCAATCTGTTCCCCCTGCTCCCTTTTTTTCCTCACTCTACTGCATTTTCCACACTGTTCCCCACTTTTTCCAATCTGTTCCCCCTGCTCCCTTTGTTTCCTCACTCTTCTGCATTTTCCACACTGCTCCCCACTTTTTCCAATCTGTTTCCCCCGCTCCCTTTGGTTCCCCACTGTTCTGCAGTGTTCCCCACTTCTCCACTATTTTCCAATTTGTTCGCCGTGCTCGCTTTGGTTCCTCTCTGTCTGCAGTGTTCTTCACAGTTCCCCACTTTTTCAAATCCGTTACCCCTGCTCTCTCGGTTCCCCTCTATTCTGCAGTGTTCCCCACGGTGCCCCACTTTTCCGAGTTCTTCCCTCTGCTCCCTTTGAGTCCTCTCTGTTCTGCAGTGTTCCCCATAGTTCTCCACATTCTTTCAATCTGTTCCCATGCTCCATTATTTTCCCCTCTGTTCTGCTGTGTTCCAGACAGTTCCCCAATTTTTTCAAATCTGTTCCCCCTGCGCCTTTGGTTCCCCTCTGTTCTGCCGTGTTCCAAACACTTCCCCACTTTTTCCAATCTGTTCACCCTGCTCCCATTGGTTCCCCTCTGTTCTGCAGTGTTCCCCACAGTTCCCCACTTTTTCCAATCCGTTCCCCCTGTGCCCTTTCTTTCCCCTCTTTCCTGTATTGTCCTTCGCGAATCCCCACTTTTTCCAATCCGTTCCACCTGCTCCCTTGGTTCCCCTCTGTTCTGCAGTGTTCCCCACGGTTCCGCAATTTTTCCAATGTATACCCACTGCTCCCTTTGTTTCCTCACTCTTCTGCATTTTTCCACACTGTTCCCAACTTTTTTCCAATCTGTTCCCCCCGCTCCCTTTGGTTCCCCACTGTTCTGCAGTATTCCCCACTTTTCCACTATTTTCGAATGTGTTCACCGTGATTGCTTTGGTTCCTCTCTTTCTGCAGTGTTCTTCACAGTTCCCCACTTTATCCAATCCGTTCCCCCTGCACCCTTTGGTTCCCCTCTGTCCTGCAGTGTTCCCCACTTCTCAACTTCTTTCCGATATGCTCGCCGTGCTCCATTTCGTTCCCCTCTGTTCTGCAGTGTTTCCCACGGTTCCCCACTTTTTCCAATCCATTGCCGCTGCTCCCTTTGGTTCCCCACTGTTTTGCAGTGTTCGCCATGGTTCTGCACTTTTTCCAATCTGTTCCCCATGCTCCGTTTAGTTCCCCTCTATTCTGCAGTGTTCCCCAAGGTTGCACACTTTTTCGAATCTGTTCACCCTACTCCCTTTGTTTCCCCTCTGTCCTGCAGTGTTCCCCACGTTTCCCCACTTTTTCCAATCAGTTCGCCCTGCTCCCTTTGTTTCCCCTCTGTCCTGCAATGTTCTCCACGGTTCCCCACTTTTTCCAATGCATTCCCCCTGCTCCTTTTGGTTCCCCACTGTTCTGCAGAACTCCCCACGATTCCCCACTTTTTCCAATCTGTTCCCCCTGCTCCGTTTGGTTCTCCTTTATTCTGCAGTGTTCCCCACGTTTCCCCACTTTTTCCAAACCGTTCCCCCTGCTCCCTTTGGTTCCCCTCTGTCCTGCAGTGTTCCCCACGGTTACCCACTTTTTCCAATCCATTCCCCCTGCTCCCTTTGGTTCCCCACTGTTCTGCATTTTTCCACACAGTTCCCCACTTTTTCCAATCCGTTCCACCTGCTCCCTTGGTGCCCCTCTGTTCTGCAGTGTTCCCCATGGTTCCCCAATTTTTCCAATGTATACCCCCTGCTCCCTTTGTTTCCTCACTCTTCTGCATTTTTCCACACTGTTCCCCACTTTTTCCACTCTGTTTTCCCCGCTCTTTTTGGTTCCCCACTGTTCTGCAGTATTCCCCACTTCTCCACTATTTTCCAATTTGTTCGCCATGATCGCTTTGGTTCCTCTCTGTCTGCAGTGTTCTTCACAGTTCCCCACTTTATCCAATCCGTTCCCCCTGCTCCGTTTGGTTCCCCTCTGTTCTGCAGTGTTCCCCACGGTTCCCCATTTTTTCCACTCCGTTCCCCCTGCTCCCTTTGGTTCCCCACTGTTCTGTACATTTCCACATAATCCCCCAATTTTTCGAATCTGTACCCCGTACTCCATTCGGTTCCCCTCTGTTCTGCAGTGTTCCCCATGGTTCCCCTTTTTTTCTAATCAGTTGCCCTTGCTCCTTTGGTTCCCCTCTGTTCTGCAGTGTTCCCCACGGTTCTTCACATTTTTTCCAATCTATTCCCCTTCTCCCTTTTTTCCCCCTCTGTTCTGCAGTGTTCTCCACGGTTCCCCACTTTTTTCCAATCTGTTCCCCCTGCTCCTTTGGTTCCACTCACTTCTGCAGTTTCCACACCGTTGCCCACTTTATCCAATCCGTTCCCCCTGCTCCCTTTGTTTCCCCTCTGTCCTGCAATGTTCTCCATGGTTCCCCACTTTTTCCAATCCATTCCCCCTACTCCTTTTGGTTCCCCACTGTTCTGCAGAACTCCCCACGATTCCCCACTTTTTCGACTCTGTTCCCCCTGCTCCGTTTGGTTCTCCTTTATTCTGCAGTGTTCCCCACGGTTCCCCAATTTTCCGAGCTGTTCCCCCTGCTCCCTTTCGTTCCGCAGTGTTCTGCAGTGTTCCCCACGGTTACCCACTTTTTCCGAAACGTTCCCCCTGCTCCCTTTGGTTCCCCTCTGTCCTGCATTGTCCTTCGCGATTCCCCACTTTTTCCAATCCTTTCCACCTGCTCCATTGATTCCCCTCTGTTCTGCAGTGTTACCCACGGTTCCGCAATTTTTCCAATGTATACCCCCTGCTCCCTTTGTTTTCTCACTCTTCTGCATTTTTCCACACTGTTCCCCACTTTTTCCAATCTGTTTCCCCCGCTCCCTTTGGTTCCCCACTGTTCTTCAGTATTCCCCACTTTTCCACTATTTTCGAATTTGTTCGCTGTGATCGCTTTGTTTCCTCTCTTTCTGCCTTGTTCTTCACAGTTCCCAACTTTATCCAATCCGTTCCCCCTGCTCCCTTTGGTTCCCCTCTATCCTGCAGTGTTCCCCACTTCTCAACTTCTTTCCGATATGATCGCCGTGCTCCTTTTGGTTCCCCACTGTTCTGCAGAACTCCCCACGATTCCCCACTTTTTCCAATCTGTTCCCCTTGCTCCATTTGGTTCTCCTTTATTCTGCAGTGTTCCCCACGGTTCCCCACTTTTCCGAGCTGTTCCCCCTGCTCCCTTTGGTTCCGCAGTGTTCTGCAGTGTTCCCCACGGTTACCCAATTTTTCCAAACCGTTCGCCCTGCTCCCTTTGGTTCCCCTCTGCCCTGCAGTGTTCCCCACGGTTACCCACTTTTTCCAATCCATTCCCCCTTCTCCCTTTGGTTCCCCTCTGTCCTGCATTTTCCCCCATATTTCCCCACTTTTCCAATCTGTTCTCCCTGCTCCCTTTGGTTCCCCTCTGTCCTGCAGTGTTCCCCACGGCTCCACACTTTTTCCAATCTGTTCGCCGTGCTCTCTTTGGTTCTCCTCTGTTCTGCAGTGTTCCCCACTGTTCCCCACTTTTTCCAATCAGTTCCCACTGCTTCCTTTGATTCCCCTCTGTTCTGCAGTGTTCCACACTGTTCCCCACTTTTTCCAATCCGTTCACCCTGCTCCTGTTGTTTCTCCACTCTTCTGCATTTTCCGCACCGTTCCCCACTTTTTCCAATCTGTTCCCCCTTCTCCTTGGGCTCCCCTCTGTTCTGCAGTTTTCCCCACAGTTTCCACTTTTTCCAATCTGTACCCCCTGCTCCCGTTGGTTCCCCTCTATTCTGCAGTTTTCTATACAGTTTCCACTTTTTCCAATCTGTACCCCCTGCTCCCTTTGGTTCCCCTCTGTTCTGCAGTGTTCTCCACGGTCCACGACTTTTTCCATTCTGTTCCTCCTGCTCCCTTTGGTTCCCCACTGTTCTGCAGTTTTCTATACAGTTCCCCACATTTTCCAATCCGTTACCCCTGCTCCCTTTGGTTCCTCTCTTTCTGCAGTGTTCTTCACAGTTCCCCACTTTATCCAATCCGTTCCCCCTGTCCCTTTGGTTCCCCTCTGTCCTGCAGTGTTCCCCACTTCTCAACTTCTTTCCGATATGCTCGCCGTGCTCCATTTCGTTCCCCTCTGTTCTGCAGTGTTTCCCACGGTTCCCCACTTTTTCCAATCCGTTCCCGCTGCTCCCTTTGGTTCCCCACTGTTTTGCAGTGTTCGCCATGTTTCTAAGCTTTTTCCAATCTGTTCCCTTTGCTCCGTTTAGTTCCCCTCTATTCTGCAGTGTTCCCCAAGGTTGCACACTTTTTCGAATCTGTTCACCCTGCTCCCTTTGTTTCCCCTCTGTCCTGCAGTGTTCCCCACGTTTCCCCACTTTTTCCAATCAGTTCGCCCTGCTCCCTTTGTTTCCCCTCTGTCCTGCAATGTTCTCCACGGTTCCCCACTTTTTCCAATCCATTCCCCCTGCTCCTTTTGGTTCCCCACTGTTCTGCAGAACTCCCCACGATTCCCCACTTTTTCCAATCTGTTCCCCCTGCTCCGTTTGGTTCTCCTTTATTCTGCAGTGTTCCCCACGTTTCCCCACTTTTTCCAAACCGTTCCCCCTGCTCCCTTTGGTTCCCCTCTGTCCTGCAGTGTTCCCCACGGTTACCCACTTTTTCCAATCCATTCCCCCTGCTCCCTTTGGTTCCGCAGTGTTCTGCAGTGTTCCCCACGGTTACCCACTTTTTCCAAACCGTTCCCCCTTCTCCCTTTGGTTCCCTCTGTCCTGCAGTGTTCCCCACGGTTACCCACTTTTTCCAATCCATTCCCCCTTCTCCCTTTGGTTCCCATCTGTCCTGCACTTTCCCCCATATTTCCCCACTTTTCCAATCTGTTCTCCCTGCTCCCTTTGGTTCCCCTCTATACTGCAGTGCTCCCCACGGTTCACCACATTTTCCAATCCGTTCTACCTGCTCCCGTTGTTTCTCCACTCTTCTGCATTTTCCACACCGTTCCCCACTTTTTCCAATCTGTTCCCCCTTCTCCTTGGGCTCCCCTCTGTTCTGCAGTTTTCCCCACATTTTCCACTTTTTCCAATCTGTTCCCCCTGCTCCCGTTGGTTCCCCTCTATTCTGCAGTTTTCTATACAGTTCCCCACATTTTCCAATCCGTTACCTCTGCTCCCTTTGGTTCCCCTCTGTTCTGCAGTGTTCTCCACTGTCCACGACTTTTTCCATTCTGTTCCTCCTGCTCCCTTTGGTTCCCCACTGTTCTGCATTTTTCCACACAGTTCCCCACTTTTTCCAATCCGTTCCACCTGCTCCCTTGGTGCCCCTCTGTTCTGCAGTGTTCCCCATGGTTCCCCAATTTTTCCAATGTATACCCCCTGCTCCCTTTGTTTCCTCACTCTTCTGCATTTTTCCACACTGTTCCCCACTTTTTCCAATCTGTTTTCCCCGCTCCCTTTGGTTCCCCACTGTTCTGCAGTATTCCCCACTTCTCCACTATTTTCCAATTTGTTCGCCGTGATCGCTTTGGTTCCTCTCTGTCTGCAGTGTTCTTCACAGTTCCCCACTTTATCCAATCCGTTCCCCCTGCTCCGTTTGGTTCCCCTCTGTTCTGCAGTGTTCCCCACGGTTCCCCATTTTTTCCACACCGTTCCCCCTGCTCCCTTTGGTTCCCCACTGTTCTGTACATTTCCACATAATCCCCCAATTTTTCGAATCTGTACCCCGTACTCCATTCGGTTCCCCTCTGTTCTACAGTGTTCCCCATGGTTCCCCTCTTTTTCTAATCAGTTGCCCTTGCTCCTTTGGTTCCCCTCTGTTCTGCAGTGTTCCCCACGGTTCTTCACATTTTTTCCAATCTGTTCCCCTTCTCCCTTTTTTCCCTCTCTGTTCTGCAGTGTTCTCCACGGCTCCCCACTTTTTTCCAATCTGTTCCCCCTGCTCCTTTGGTTCCACTCACTTCTGCAGTTTCCACACCGTTGCCCACTTTTTCCAATCTGTTCCCCCTGCTCCCTTTTTTTCCTCACTCTTCTGCATTTTCCACACCGTACCCCACTTTTTCCAATCTGTTCCCCCTGCTCCCTTTGTTTCCTCAATCTTCTGCATTTTCCACACTGTTCCCCACTTTTTCCAATCTGTTCCCCTTGCTCCATTTGGTTCTCCTTTATTCTGCAGTGTTCCCCACGGTTCCCCACTTTTCCGAGCTGTTCCCCCTGCTCCCTTTGGTTCCGCAGTGTTCTGCAGTGTTCCCCACGGTTACCCAATTTTTCCAAACCGTTCGCCCTGCTCCCTTTGGTTCCCCTCTGCCCTGCAGTGTTCCCCACGGTTACCCACTTTTTCCCATCCATTCCCCCTGCTCCCTTTGGTTCCCCTCTGTCCTGCATTTTCCCCCATATTTCCCGACTTTTCCAATCTGTTCTCCCTGCTCCCTTTGGTTCCCCTCTGTCCTGCAGTGTTCCCCACGGCTCCACACTTTTTCCAATCTGTTCGCCGTGCTCTCTTTGGTTCTCCTCTGTTCTGCAGTGTTCCCCACTGTTCCCCACTTTTTCCAATCAGTTCCCACTGCTTCCTTTGATTCCCCTCTGTTCTGCAGTGTTCCACACTGTTCCCCACTTTTTCCAATCCGTTCACCCTGCTCCTGTTGTTTCTCCACTCTTCTGCATTTTCCGCACCGTTCCCCACTTTTTCCAATCTGTTCCCCCTTCTCCTTGGGCTCCCCTCTGTTCTGCAGTTTTCCCCACAGTTTCCACTTTTTCCAATCTGTACCCCCTGCTCCCGTTGGTTCCCCTCTATTCTGCAGTTTTCTATACAGTTCCCCACTTTTTCCAATCAGTTACCCCTGCTCCCTTTGGTTCCCCTCTGTTCTGCAGTGTTCTCCACGGTCCACGACTTTTTCCATTCTGTTCCTCCTGCTCCCTTTGGTTCCCCACTGTTCTGCAGTTTTCTATACAGTTCCCCACATTTTCCAATCCGTTACCCCTGCTCCCTTTGGTTCCTCTCTTTCTGCAGTGTTCTTCACAGTTCCCCACTTTATCCAATCCGTTCCCCCTGTCCCTTTGGTTCCCCTCTGTCCTGCAGTGTTCCCCACTTCTCAACTTCTTTCCGATATGCTCGCCGTGCTCCATTTCGTTCCCCTCTGTTCTGCAGTGTTTCCCACGGTTCCCCACTTTTTCCAATCCGTTCCCGCTGCTCCCTTTGGTTCCCCACTGTTTTGCAGTGTTCACCATGTTTCTAAGCTTTTTCCAATCTGTTCCCTTTGCTCCGTTTAGTTCCCCTCTATTCTGCAGTGTTCCCCAAGGTTGCACACTTTTTCGAATCTGTTCGCCCTGCTCCCATTGTTTCCCCTCTGTTCTGCAGTGTTCCCCACGGTTCCCCATTTTTTCCAATCAGTTCGCCCTGCTCCCTTTGTTTCCCCTCTGTCCTGCAATGTTCTCCACGGTTCCCCACTTTTTCCAATCCATTCCCCCTGCTCCTTTTGGTTCCCCACTGTTCTGCAGAACTCCCCACGATTCCCCACTTTTTCCAATCTGTTCCCCCTGCTCCGTTTGGTTCTCCTTTATTCTGCAGTGTTCCCCACGTTTCCCCACTTTTTCCAAACCGTTCCCCCTGCTCCCTTTGGTTCCCCTCTGTCCTGCAGTGTTCCCCACGGTTACCCACTTTTTCCAATCCATTCCCCCTGCTCCTTTTGGTTCCGCAGTGTTCTGCAGTGTTCCCCACGGTTACCCACTTTTTCCAAACCGTTCCCCCTTCTCCCTTTGGTTCCCTCTGTCCTGCAGTGTTCCCCACGGTTACCCACTTTTTCCAATCCATTCCCCCTTCTCCCTTTGGTTCCCATCTGTCCTGCACTTTCCCCCATATTTCCCCACTTTTCCAATCTGTTCTCCCTGCTCCCTTTGGTTCCCCTCTATACTGCAGTGCTCCCCACGGTTCACCACATTTTCCAATCCGTTCTACCTGCTCCCGTTGTTTCTCCACTCTTCTGCATTTTCCACACCGTTCCCCACTTTTTCCAATCTGTTCCCCCTTCTCCTTGGGCTCCCCTCTGTTCTGCTGTTTTCCCCACATTTTCCACTTTTTCCAATCTGTTCCCCCTGCTCCCGTTGGTTCCCCTCTATTCTGCAGTTTTCTATACAGTTCCCCACATTTTCCAATCCGTTACCTCTGCTCCCTTTGGTTCCCCTCTGTTCTGCAGTGTTCTCCACGGTCCACGACTTTTTCCATTCTGTTCCTCCTGCTCCCTTTGGTTCCCCACTGTTCTGCATTTTTCCACACAGTTCCCCACTTTTTCCAATCCGTTCCACCTGCTCCCTTGGTGCCCCTCTGTTCTGCAGTGTTCCCCATGGTTCCCCAATTTTTCCAATGTATACCCCCTGTTTCCTCACTCTTCTGCATTTTTCCACACTGTTCCCCACTTTTTCCAATCTGTTTTCCCCGCTCCCTTTGGTTCCCCACTGTTCTGCAGTATTCCCCACTTCTCCACTATTTTCCAATTTGTTCGCCGTGATCGCTTTGGTTCCTCTCTGTCTGCAGTGTTCTTCACAGTTCCCCACTTTATCCAATCCGTTCCCCCTGCTCCGTTTGGTTCCCCTCTGTTCTGCAGTGTTCCCCACGGTTCCCCATTTTTTCCACACCGTTCCCCCTGCTCCCTTTGGTTCCCCACTGTTCTGTACATTTCCACATAATCCCCCAATTTTTCGAATCTGTACCCCGTACTCCATTCGGTTCCCCTCTGTTCTACAGTGTTCCCCATGGTTCCCCTCTTTTTCTAATCAGTTGCCCTTGCTCCTTTGGTTCCCCTCTGTTCTGCAGTGTTCCCCACGGTTCTTCACATTTTTTCCAATCTGTTCCCCTTCTCCCTTTTTTCCCTCTCTGTTCTGCAGTGTTCTCCACGGCTCCCCACTTTTTTCCAATCTGTTCCCCCTGCTCCTTTGGTTCCACTCACTTCTGCAGTTTCCACACCGTTGCCCACTTTTTCCAATCTGTTCCCCCTGCTCCCTTTTTTTCCTCACTCTTCTGCATTTTCCACACCGTACCCCACTTTTTCCAATCTGTTCCCCCTGCTCCCTTTGTTTCCTCAATCTTCTGCATTTTCCACACTGTTCCCCACTTTTTCCAATCTGTTCCCCTTGCTCCATTTGGTTCTCCTTTATTCTGCAGTGTTCCCCACGGTTCCCCACTTTTCCGAGCTGTTCCCCCTGCTCCCTTTGGTTCCGCAGTGTTCTGCAGTGTTCCCCACGGTTACCCAATTTTTCCAAACCGTTCGCCCTGCTCCCTTTGGTTCCCCTCTGCCCTGCAGTGTTCCCCACGGTTACCCACTTTTTCCCATCCATTCCCCCTGCTCCCTTTGGTTCCCCTCTGTCCTGCATTTTCCCCCATATTTCCCGACTTTTCCAATCTGTTCTCCCTGCTCCCTTTGGTTCCCCTCTGTCCTGCAGTGTTCCCCACGGCTCCACACTTTTTCCAATCTGTTCGCCGTGCTCTCTTTGGTTCTCCTCTGTTCTGCAGTGTTCCCCACTGTTCCCCACTTTTTCCAATCAGTTCCCACTGCTTCCTTTGATTCCCCTCTGTTCTGCAGTGTTCCACACTGTTCCCCACTTTTTCCAATCCGTTCACCCTGCTCCTGTTGTTTCTCCACTCTTCTGCATTTTCCGCACCGTTCCCCACTTTTTCCAATCTGTTCCCCCTTCTCCTTGGGCTCCCCTCTGTTCTGCAGTTTTCCCCACAGTTTCCACTTTTTCCAATCTGTACCCCCTGCTCCCGTTGGTTCCCCTCTATTCTGCAGTTTTCTATACAGTTCCCCACTTTTTCCAATCAGTTACCCCTGCTCCCTTTGGTTCCCCTCTGTTCTGCAGTGTTCTCCACGGTCCACGACTTTTTCCATTCTGTTCCTCCTGCTCCCTTTGGTTCCCCACTGTTCTGCAGTTTTCTATACAGTTCCCCACATTTTCCAATCCGTTACCCCTGCTCCCTTTGGTTCCTCTCTTTCTGCAGTGTTCTTCACAGTTCCCCACTTTATCCAATCCGTTCCCCCTGTCCCTTTGGTTCCCCTCTGTCCTGCAGTGTTCCCCACTTCTCAACTTCTTTCCGATATGCTCGCCGTGCTCCATTTCGTTCCCCTCTGTTCTGCAGTGTTTCCCACGGTTCCCCACTTTTTCCAATCCGTTCCCGCTGCTCCCTTTGGTTCCCCACTGTTTTGCAGTGTTCACCATGTTTCTAAGCTTTTTCCAATCTGTTCCCTTTGCTCCGTTTAGTTCCCCTCTATTCTGCAGTGTTCCCCAAGGTTGCACACTTTTTCGAATCTGTTCACCCTGCTCCCTTTGTTTCCCCTCTGTCCTGCAGTGTTCCCCACGTTTCCCCACTTTTTCCAATCAGTTCGCCCTGCTCCCTTTGTTTCCCCTCTGTCCTGCAATGTTCTCCACGGTTCCCCACTTTTTCCAATCCATTCCCCCTGCTCCTTTTGGTTCCCCACTGTTCTGCAGAACTCCCCACGATTCCCCACTTTTTCCAATCTGTTCCCCCTGCTCCGTTTGGTTCTCCTTTATTCTGCAGTGTTCCCCACGTTTCCCCACTTTTTCCAAACCGTTCCCCCTGCTCCCTTTGGTTCCCCTCTGTCCTGCAGTGTTCCCCACGGTTACCCACTTTTTCCAATCCATTCCCCCTGCTCCCTTTGGTTCCGCAGTGTTCTGCAGTGTTCCCCACGGTTCACCACATTTTCCAATCCGTTCTACCTGCTCCCGTTGTTTCTCCACTCTTCTGCATTTTCCACACCGTTCCCCACTTTTTCCAATCTGTTCCCCCTTCTCCTTTGGCTCCCCTCTGTTCTGCAGTTTTCCCCACATTTTCCACTTTTTCCAATCTGTTCCCCCTGCTCCCGTTGGTTCCCCTCTATTCTGCAGTTTTCTATACAGTTCCCCACATTTTCCAATCCGTTACCTCTGCTCCCTTTGGTTCCCCTCTGTTCTGCAGTGTTCTCCACGGTCCACGACTTTTTCCATTCTGTTCCTCCTGCTCCCTTTGGTTCCCCACTGTTCTGCATTTTTCCACACAGTTCCCCACTTTTTCCAATCCGTTCCACCTGCTCCCTTGGTGCCCCTCTGTTCTGCAGTGTTCCCCATGGTTCCCCAATTTTTCCAATGTATACCCCCTGCTCCCTTTGTTTCCTCACTCTTCTGCATTTTTCCACACTGTTCCCCACTTTTTCCAATCTGTTTTCCCCGCTCCCTTTGGTTCCCCACTGTTCTGCAGTATTCCCCACTTCTCCACTATTTTCCAATTTGTTCGCCATGATCGCTTTGGTTCCTCTCTGTCTGCAGTGTTCTTCACAGTTCCCCACTTTATCCAATCCGTTCCCCCTGCTCCGTTTGGTTCCCCTCTGTTCTGCAGTGTTCCCCACGGTTCCCCATTTTTTCCACACCGTTCCCCCTGCTCCCTTTGGTTCCCCACTGTTCTGTACATTTCCACATAATCCTCCAATTTTTCGAATCTGTGCCCCGTACTCCATTCGGTTCCCCTCTGTTCTACAGTGTTCCCCATGGTTCCCCTCTTTTTCTAATCAGTTGCCCTTGCTCCTTTGGTTCCCCTCTGTTCTGCAGTGTTCCCCACGGTTCTTCACATTTTTTCCAATCTGTTCCCCTTCTCCCTTTTTTCCCTCTCTGTTCTGCAGTGTTCTCCACGGTTCCCCACTTTTTTCCAATCTGTTCCCCCTGCTCCTTTGGTTCCACTCACTTCTGCAGTTTCCACACCGTTGCCCACTTTTTCCAATCTGTTCCCCCTGCTCCCTTTTTTTTCCTCACTCTTCTGCATTTTCCACACCGTTCCCCACTTTTTCCAATCTGTTCCCCCTGCTCCCTTTGTTTCCTCAATCTTCTGCATTTTCCACACTGTTCCCCACCTTTTCCAATCCGTTCCCCCTGCTTCCTTTGTTTCCCCTCTGTTCTGCAGTGTTCCAAACACTTCCCCACTTTTTCCAATCCGTTCACCCTGCTCCCGTTGTGTCTCCACTCTTCTGCATTTTTCCACACCGTTCCCCACTTTTTCCAATCTGTTCGCCCTGCTCCCATTGTTTCCCCTCGGTTCTGCAGTGTTCCCCACAGTTCCCCACTTTTTCCAATCCGTTCCCCCTGTGCCCTTTCTTTCCCCTCTGTCCTGCATTGTCCTTCGCGATGCCCCACTTTTTCTAATCCGTTCCACCTGCTCCATTGGTTCCCCTCTGTTCTGCAGTGTTCCCCACGGTTCCGCAAATTTTCCAATGTATACCCCCTGCTCCCTTTGTTTCCTCACTCTTCTGCATTTTTCCACACTGTTCCCCACTTTTTCCTATCTGTTTCCCCCGCTCCCTTTGGTTCCCACTGTTCTGCAGTATTCCCCACTTTTCCACTATTTTCGAATTTGTTCGCCGTGATCGCTTTGGTTCCTCTCTTTCTGCAGTGTTCTTCACAGTTCCCCACTTTATCCAATCCGTTCCCCCTGCTCCCTTTGGTTCCCCTCTGTCCTGCAGTGTTCCCCACTTCTCAACTTCTTTCCGATATGCTCGCCGTGCTCCATTTCGTTCCCCTCCGTTCTGCAGTGTTTCCCACGGTTCCCCACTTTTTCCAATCCGTACCCGCTGCTCCCTTTGGTTCCCCACTGTTTTGCAGTTTTCGCCATGGTTCTGCACTTTTTCCAATCTGTTCCCTTTGCTCCGTTTAGTTCCCCTCTATTCAGCAGTGTTCCCCAATTTGCACACTTTTTCGAATCTGTTCACCCTGCTCACTTTGTTTCCCCTCTGTCCTGCAATGTTCTCCACGGTTCCCCACTATTTCCAATCCATTCCCCCTGCTCCTTTTGGTTCCCCACTGTTCTGCAGAACTCCCCACGATTCCCCACTTTTATCCAATCTGTTCCCCCTGCTCCGTTTGGTTCTCCTTTATTCTGCAGTGTTCCCCAAGGTTCCCCACTTTTCCGAGCTGTTCCCCCTGCTCCCTTTGCTTCTGCAGTGTTCTGCAGTGTTCCCCACGGTTACCCACTTTTTCCAAACCGTTCCCCCTGCTCCCTTTGGTTCCCCTCTGTCCTGCAGTGTTCCCCACGGTTACCCTCTTATTCCAATCCATTCCCCCTGCTCCCTTTGGTTCCCCTCTGTCCTGCATTTCCCCCACGTTTCCCCACTTTTTCCAATCCATTCCCCCTGCTCCTTTTGGTTCCCCACTGTTCTGCAGAACTCCCCACGATTCCCCACTTTTTCCAATCTGTTCCCCCTGCTCCGTTTGGTTCTCCTTTATTCTGCAGTGTTCCCCAAGGTTCCCCACTTTTCCGAGCTGTTCCCCCTGCTCCCTTTTGTTCCGCAGTGTTCTTCATAGTTCCCCACGGTTACCCACTTTTTCCAAACCGTTCCCCCTGCTCCCTTTGGTTCCCCTCTGTCCTGCATTTTCCCCCATATTTCCCCACTTTTCCAACCCGTTCCCCTTGCTCCCTTTAGTTCCCCTCTGTACTGCAGTGCTCCCCACGGTTCCCCACATTTTCCAATCCGTTCTCCCTGCTCCCTTTGGTTTCCCACTGTTCTGCATTTTTCCACACGGTTCCCCGATTTTTCCAATCTGTTCCCATGCTCCATTTGCTTCCCCTCTTTTCTGCAATATTCCCCACTGTTCCCCACTTTTTGCAATCTGTTCCCCCTGCTCCCTTTGGTTCCCCACTGTTCTGCAGTGTTCGCCAACGGTTTCCCACTTTTTCCAACCTGTACCTCCTGTTCCCTTTGGTTCCCCTCTGTCCTGCAGTGTTCCCCACGGTTCCACACTTTTTCCAATCTGTTCTCCGTGCTCTCTTTGGTTCCCCTCTGTTCAACAGTGTTCCCCACAGTTCCCCACTTTTTCCAATCTGTTCCCCCTGCTCCCTTTGGTTCCCCTGCGTCCTGCACTGTCCTCCATGGTTTCCCAATTTTTCCAATCTCTTCCCCGTGCTCCTTTGGTTCCCCTCTGCTGTTCAGTGTTCCGAACGGTTCCCCACTTTTTCCAATCCGTTCCCCCTGCTTCCTTTGATTCCCCTCTGTTCTGCAGTGTTCCGCACTGTTCCCCACTTTTTCCAATCCGTTCACCCTGCTCCCGTTGTTTCTCCACTCTTCTGCATTTTCCACACCGTTCCCCACTTTTTCCAATCTGTTCCCCCTTCTCCTTGGGCTCCACTCTGTTCTGCAGTTTTCCCCACAGTTTCCACTTTTTCCAATCTGTTCCCCCTGCTCCCTTTGGTTTCCCCTCTATTCTGCAGTATTCTATACAGTTCACCACATTTTCCAATCCGTTACCCCTGCTCCCTTTGGTTCCCCTCTGTTCTGCAGTGTTCTCCACGGTTCCCGACTTTTTCCAATCTGTTCCTCCTGCTCCCTTTGATTCCCCACTGTTCTGCATTTTTCCACACAGTTCCCCACTTTTTCCAATCCATTCCCCCTGCTCCCTTTGGTTCCCCTCTTTCCTGCACTTTCCCCCATATTTCCCCACTTTTCCAATCTGTTCTCCCTGCTCCCTTTGGTTCCCCTCTATACTGCAGTGCTCCCCACGGTTCCCCACATTTTCCAATCCGTTCTCCCTGCTCCCTTTGGTTTCCCACTGTTCTGCATTTTTCCACACGGTTCCCCGATTTTTCCAATCTGTTCCCATGCTCCATTTGCTTCCCCTCTTTTCTGCAATATTCCCCACTGTTCCCCACTTTTTGCAATCTGTTCCCCCTGCTCCCTTTGGTTCCCCACTGTTCTGCAGTGTTCGCCAACGGTTCCCCACTTTTTCCAACCTGTACCTCCTATTCCCTTTGGTTCCCCTCTGTCCTGCAGTGTTCCCCACGGTTCCACACTTTTTCCAATCTGTTCGCCGTGCTCTCTTTGGTTCCTCTCTGTTTTACAGTGATCCCCGCAGTTCCCCACTTTTTCCAATCCGTTCCCCCTGCTTCCTTTGATTCCCCTCTGTTCTGCAGTGTTCCACACTGTTCCCCACTTTTTCCAAACCGTTCACCCTGCTCCCGTTGTTTCTCCACTCTTCTGCATTTTCCAAACCGTTCCCCACTTTTTCCAATCTGTTCCCCCTTCTCCTTGGGCTCACCTCTGTTCTGCAGTTTTCCCCACAGTTTCCACTTTTTCCAATCTGTTACCCCCTGCTCCCGTTGGTTCCCCTCTATTCTGCAGTTTTCTATACAGTTCCCCACATTTTCCAATCCGTTACCCCTGCTCCCTTTGGTTCCCCTCTGTTCTGCAGTGTTCTCCACGGTCCCCGACTTTTTCCATTCTGTTCCTCCTGCTCCCTTTGGTTCCCCACTGTTCTGCATTTTTCCACACAGTTCCCCACTTTTTCCAATCCGTTCCACCTGCTCCCTTGGTGCCCCTCTGTTCTGCAGTGTTCCCCATGGTTCCCCAATTTTTCCAATGTATACCCCCTGCTCCCTTTGTTTCCTCACTCTTCTGCATTTTTCCACACTGTTCCCCACTTTTTCCACTCTGTTTTCCCCGCTCCATTTGGTTCCCCACTGTTCTTCAGTATTCCCCACTTCTCCACTATTTTCCAATTTGTTCGCCATGATCGCTTTGGTTCCTCTCTGTCTGCAGTGTTCTTCACAGTTCCCCACTTTATCCAATCCGTTCCCCCTGCTCCGTTTGGTTCCCCTCTGTTCTGCAGTGTTCCCCACGGTTCCCCATTTTTTCCACTCCGTTCCCCCTGCTCCCTTTGGTTCCCCTCTGTCCTGCAATGTTCTCCATGGTTCCCCACTTTTTCCAATCCATTCCCCCTACTCCTTTTGGTTCCCCACTGTTCTGCAGAACTCCCCACGATTCCCCACTTTTTCGACTCTGTTCCCCCTGCTCCGTTTGGTTCTCCTTTATTCTGCAGTGTTCCCCACGGTTCCCCAATTTTCCGAGCTGTTCCCCCTGCTCCCTTTCGTTCCGCAGTGTTCTGCAGTGTTCCCCACGGTTACCCACTTTTTCCAAAACGTTCCCTCTGCTCCCTTTGGTTCCCCTCTGTCCTGCATTGTCCTTCGCGATTCCCCACTTTTTCCAATCTGTTCCACCTGCTCCATTGGTTCCCCTCTGTTCTGCAGTGTTACCCACGGTTCCGCAATTTTTCCAATGTATACCCCCTGCTCCCTTTCTTTCCTCACTCTTCTGCATTTTTCCACACTGTTCCCCACTTTTTCCAATCTGTTTCCCCTGCTCCCTTTGGTTCCCCACTGTTCTGCAGTATTCCCCACTTTTCCACTATTTTCGAATTTGTTCGCTGTGATCGCTTTGTTTCCTCTCTTTCTGCCTTGTTCTTCACAGTTCCCAACTTTATCCAATCCGTTCCCCCTGCTCCCTTTGGTTCCCCTCTATCCTGCAGTGTTCCCCACTTCTCAACTTCTTTCCGATATGATCGCCGTGCTCCATTTCGTTCCCCTCTGTTCTGCAGTGTTTCCCACGGTTCCCCACTTTTTCCAATCCGTTCCTGCTGCTTCCTTTGGTTCCCCACTGTTTTGCAGTGTTCGCCATGGTTCTGCACTTTTTCCAATCTGTTCCCTTTGCTCCGTTTAGTTCCCCTCTATTCTGCAGTGTTCCCCAAGGTTGCACACTTTTTCGAATCTGTTCACCCTGCTCCCTTTGTTTCCCCTCTGTCCTGCAGTGTTCTCTACGTTTCCCCACTTTTTCCAATCAGTTCGCCCTGCTCCCTTTGTTTCCCCTCTGTCCTGCAATGTTCTCCACGGTTCCCCACTTTTTCCAATCCATTCCCCCTGCTCCTTTTGGTTCCCCACTGTTCTGCAGAACTCCACGCGATTCCCCACTTTTTCCAATCTGTTCCCCTTGCTCCATTTGGTTCTCCTTTATTCTGCAGTGTTCCCCACGGTTCCCCACTTTTCCGAGCTGTTCCCCCTGCTCCCTTTGGTTCCGCAGTGTTCTGCAGTGTTCCCCACGGTTACCCAATTTTTCCAAACCGTTCCCCCTGCTCCCTTTGGTTCCCCTCTGCCCTGCAGTGTTCCCCACGGTTACCCACTTTTTCCAATCCATTCCCCCTGCTCCCTTTGGTTCCCCTCTGTCCTGCATTTTCCCCCATATTTCCCCACTTTTCCAATCTGTTCTCCCTGCTCCCTTTGGTTCCCCTCTGTCCTGCAGTATTCCCCTCTTCTCCACTATTTTCCAATTTGTTCGCCATGATCGCTTTGGTTCCTCTCTGTCTGCAGTGTTCTTCACAGTTCCCCACTTTATCCAATCCGTTCCCCCTGCTCCGTTTGGTTCCCCTCTGTTCTGCAGTGTTCCCCACGGTTCCCCATTTTTTCCAATCCATTCCCCCTGCTCCTTTTGGTTCCCCACTGTTCTGCAGAACTCCCCACGATTCCCCACTTTTTCCAATCTGTTCCCCCTGCTCCGTTTGGTTCTCCTTTATTCTGCAGTGTTCCCCACGGTTCCCCACTTTTCCGAGCTGTTCCCCCTGCTCCCTTTGGTTCCGCAGTGTTCTGCAGTGTTCCCCACGGTTACCCAATTTTTCCAAACCGTTCCCCCTGCTCCCTTTGGTTCCCCTCTGCCCTGCAGTGTTTCCCACGGTTACCCACTTTTTCCAATCCATTCCCCCTGCTCCCTTTGGTTTCCCTCTGTCCTGCATTTTCCCCCATATTTCCCCACTTTTCCAATCTGTTCTCCCTGCTCCCTTTGGTTCCCCTCTGTCCTGCAGTGTTCCCCACGGCTCCACACTTTTTCCAATCTGTTCGCCGTGCTCTCTTTGGTTCTCCTCTGTTCTGTAGTGTTCCCCACTGTTCCCCACTTTTTCCAATCAGTTCCCCCTACTCCCGTTGGTTCCCCTCTATTCTGCAGTTTTCTATACAGTTCCCCACATTTTCCAATCCGTTACCCCTGCTCCGTTTGGTTCCCTTCTGTTCTGCAGTGTTCTACACGGTCCCCGACTTTTTTCAATCTGTTCCTCCTGCTCCCTTTGGTTCCCCACTCTTCTGCATTTTTCCACACAGTTCCCCACTTTTTCCAATCCGTTCCACCTGCTCCCTTGGTTCCCCTGTGTTCTGCAGGGTTCCCCATGGTTCCCCAATTTTTCCAATGTATAACCCCTGCTCCCTTTCTTTCCTCACTCTTCTGCATTTTTCCACACTGTTCCCCACTTTTTCCACTCTGTTTTCCCCGCTCCCTTTGGTTCCCCACTGTTCTGCAGTATTCCCCACTTCTCCACTATTTTCCAATTTTTTTGCCATGATCGCTTTGGTTCCTCTCTGTCTGCAGTGTTCTTCACAGTTCCCCACTTTATCCAATCCGTTCCCCCTGCTACCTTTGTTTCCCCTCTGTCCTGCAATGTTCTCCACGGTTCCCCACTTTTTGCAATACATTCCCCCTACTCCTTTTGGTTCTCCACTGTTCTGCAGAACTCCCCACGGTTCCCCACTTTTTCCAAACCGTTCCCCCTGCTCCCTTTGGTTCCCCTCTGTCCTGCAGTGTTTCCCACGGTTACCCACTTTTTCCAATCTGTTCCCCCTGCTCCCTTTTTTTTCCTCACTCTACTGCATTTTCCACACCGTTCCCCACTTTTTCCAATCTGTTCCCCCTGCTCCCTTTGTTTCCTCACTCTTCTGCATTTTCCACACTGCTCCCCACTTTTTCCAATCTGTTTCCCCCACTCCCTTTGGTTCCCCACTGTTCTGCAGTGTTCCCCACTTCTCCACTATTTTCCAATTTGTTCGCCGTGCTCGCTTTGGTTCCTCTCTGTCTGCAGTGTTCTTCACAGTTCCCCACTTTATCCAATCCGTTCCCCCTGCTCCCTTTGGTTCCCCTCTGTCCTGCAGTGTTCCCCACTTCTCAACTTCTTTCCGATATGCTCGCCGTGCTCCATTTCGTTCCCCTCTGTTCTGCAGTGTTTCCCACGGTTCCCCACTTTTTCCAATCCGTTCCCGCTGCTCCCTTTGGTTCCCCACTGTTTTGCAGTGTTCGCCATGTTTCTAAGCTTTTTCCAATCTGTTCCCTTTGCTCCGTTTAGTTCCCCTCTATTCTGCAGTGTTCCCCAAGGTTGCACACTTTTTCGAATCTGTTCACCCTGCTCCCTTTGTTTCCCCTCTGTCCTGCAGTGTTCCCCACGTTTCCCCACTTTTTCCAATCAGTTCGCCCTGCTCCCTTTGTTTCCCCTCTGTCCTGCAATGTTCTCCACGGTTCCCCACTTTTTCCAATCCATTCCCCCTGCTCCTTTTGGTTCCCCACTGTTCTGCAGAACTCCCCACGATTCCCCACTTTTTCCAATCTGTTCCCCCTGCTCCGTTTGGTTCTCCTTTATTCTGCAGTGTTCCCCACGTTTCCCCACTTTTTCCAAACCGTTCCCCCTGCTCCCTTTGGTTCCCCTCTGTCCTGCAATGTTCTCCACGGTTCCCCACTTTTTCCAATCCATTCCCCCTGCTCCTTTTGGTTCCCCACTGTTCTGCAGAACTCCCCACGATTCCCCACTTTTTCCAATCTGTTCCCCCTGCTCCGTTTGGTTCTCCTTTATTCTGCAGTGTTCCCCACGTTTCCCCACTTTTTCCAAACCGTTCCCCCTGCTCCCTTTGGTTCCCCTCTGTCCTGCAGTGTTCCCCACGGTTACCCACTTTTTCCAATCCATTCCCCCTGCTCCCTTTGGTTCCGCAGTGTTCTGCAGTGTTCCCCACGGTTACCCACTTTTTCCAAACCGTTCCCCCTTCTCCCTTTGGTTCCCCTCTGTCCTGCAGTGTTCCCCACGGTTACCCACTTTTTCCAATCCATTCCCCCTTCTCCCTTTGGTTCCCATCTGTCCTGCACTTTCCCCCATATTTCCCCACTTTTCCAATCTGTTCTCCCTCCTCCCTTTGGTTCCCCTCTATACTGCAGTGCTCCCCACGGTTCACCACATTTTCCAATCCGTTCTACCTGCTCCCGTTGTTTCTCCACTCTTCTGCATTTTCCACACCGTTCCCCACTTTTTCCAATCTGTTCCCTCTGCTCCCTTTGTTTCCTCAATCTTCTGCATTTTCCACACTGTTCCACACTTTTTCCAATCTGTTCGCCGTGCTCTCTTTGGTTCTCCTCTGTTCTGTAGTGTTCCCCACTGTTCCCCACTTTTTCCAATCAGTTCCCCCTACTCCCGTTGGTTCCCCTCTATTCTGCAGTTTTCTATACAGTTCCCCACATTTTCCAATCCGTTACCCCTGCTCCGTTTGGTTCCCTTCTGTTCTGCAGTGTTCTACACGGTCCCCGACTTTTTTCAATCTGTTCCTCCTGCTCCCTTTGGTTCCCCACTCTTCTGCATTTTTCCACACAGTTCCCCACTTTTTCCAATCCGTTCCACCTGCTCCCTTGGTTCCCCTGTGTTCTGCAGGGTTCCCCATGGTTCCCCAATTTTTCCAATGTATAACCCCTGCTCCCTTTGTTTCCTCACTCTTCTGCATTTTTCCACACTGTTCCCCACTTTTTCCACTCTGTTTTCCCCGCTCCCTTTGGTTCCCCACTGTTCTGCAGTGTTCCCCACTTCTCCACTATTTTCCAATTTGTTCGCCGTGCTCGCTTTGGTTCCTCTCTGTCTGCAGTGTTCTTCACAGTTCCCCACTTTATCCAATCCGTTCCCCCTGCTCCCTTTGGTTCCCCTCTGTCCTGCAGTGTTCCCCACTTCTCAACTTCTTTCCGATATGCTCGCCGTGCTCCATTTCGTTCCCCTCTGTTCTGCAGTGTTTCCCACGGTTCCCCACTTTTTCCAATCCGTTCCCGCTGCTCCCTTTGGTTCCCCACTGTTTTGCAGTGTTCGCCATGTTTCTAAGCTTTTTCCAATCTGTTCCCTTTGCTCCGTTTAGTTCCCCTCTATTCTGCAGTGTTCCCCAAGGTTGCACACTTTTTCGAATCTGTTCACCCTGCTCCCTTTGTTTCCCCTCTGTCCTGCAGTGTTCCCCACGTTTCCCCACTTTTTCCAATCAGTTCGCCCTGCTCCCTTTGTTTCCCCTCTGTCCTGCAATGTTCTCCACGGTTCCCCACTTTTTCCAATCCATACCCCCTGCTCCTTTTGGTTCCCCACTGTTCTGCAGAACTCCCCACGATTCCCCACTTTTTCCAATCTGTTCCCCCTGCTCCGTTTGGTTCTCCTTTATTCTGCAGTGTTCCCCACGTTTCCCCACTTTTTCCAAACCGTTCCCCCTGCTCCCTTTGGTTCCCCTCTGTCCTGCAATGTTCTCCACGGTTCCCCACTTTTTCCAATCCATTCCCCCTGCTCCTTTTGGTTCCCCACTGTTCTGCAGAACTCCCCACGATTCCCCACTTTTTCCAATCTGTTCCCCCTGCTCCGTTTGGTTCTCCTTTATTCTGCAGTGTTCCCCACGTTACCCCACTTTTTCCAAACCGTTCCCCCTGCTCCCTTTGGTTCCCCTCTGTCCTGCAATGTTCTCCACGGTTCCCCACTTTTTCCAATCCATTCCCCCTGCTCCTTTTGGTTCCCCACTGTTCTGCAGAACTCCCCACGATTCCCCACTTTTTCCAATCTGTTGCCCCTGCTCCGTTTGGTTCTCCTTTATTCTGCAGTGTTCCCCACGTTTCCCCACTTTTTCCAAACCGTTCCCCCTGCTCCCTTTGGTTCCCCTCTGTCCTGCAGTGTTCCCCACGGTTACCCACTTTTTCCAATCCATTCCCCCTGCTCCCTTTGGTTCCGCAGTGTTCTGCAGTGTTCCCCACGGTTACCCACTTTTTCCAAACCGTTCCCCCTTCTCCCTTTGGTTCCCCTCTGTCCTGCAGTGTTCCCCACGGTTACCCACTTTTTCCAATCCATTCCCCCTTCTCCCTTTGGTTCCCATCTGTCCTGCACTTTCCCCCATATTTCCCCACTTTTCCAATCTGTTCTCCCTGCTCCCTTTGGTTCCCCTCTATACTGCAGTGCTCCCCACGGTTCACCACATTTTCCAATCCGTTCTACCTGCTCCCGTTGTTTCTCCACTCTTCTGCATTTTCCACACCGTTCCCCACTTTTTCCAATCTGTTCCCCCTGCTCCCTTTGTTTCCTCAATCTTCTGCATTTTCCACACTGTTCCACACTTTTTCCAATCTGTTCGCCGTGCTCTCTTTGGTTCTCCTCTGTTCTGTAGTGTTCCCCACTGTTCCCCACTTTTTCCAATCAGTTCCCCCTACTCCCGTTGGTTCCCCTCTATTCTGCAGTTTTCTATACAGTTCCCCACATTTTCCAATCCGTTACCCCTGCTCCGTTTGGTTCCCTTCTGTTCTGCAGTGTTCTACACGGTCCCCGACTTTTTTCAATCTGTTCCTCCTGCTCCCTTTGGTTCCCCACTCTTCTGCATTTTTCCACACAGTTCCCCACTTTTTCCAATCCGTTCCACCTGCTCCCTTGGTTCCCCTGTGTTCTGCAGGGTTCCCCATGGTTCCCCAATTTTTCCAATGTATAACCCCTGCTCCCTTTCTTTCCTCACTCTTCTGCATTTTTCCACACTGTTCCCCACTTTTTCCACTCTGTTTTCCCCGCTCCCTTTGGTTCCCCACTGTTCTGCAGTATTCCCCACTTCTCCACTATTTTCCAATTTTTTTGCCATGATCGCTTTGGTTCCTCTCTGTCTGCAGTGTTCTTCACAGTTCCCCACTTGATCCAATCCGTTCCCCCTGCTACCTTTGTTTCCCCTCTGTCCTGCAATGTTCTCCACGGTTCCCCACTTTTTGCAATCCATGCCCCCTACTCCTTTTGGTTCTCCACTGTTCTGCAGAACTCCCCACGGTTCCCCACTTTTTTCCAATCTGTTCCCCCTGCTCCTTTGGTTCCACTCACTTCTGCAGTTTCCACACCGTTGCCCAATTTTTCCAATCTGTTCCCCCTGCTCCCTTTTTTTTCCTCACTCTTCTGCATTTTCCACACCGTTCCCCACTTTTTCCAATCTGTTCCCCCTGCTCCCTTTGTTTCCTCAATCTTCTGCATTTTCCACACTGTTCCCCACTTTTTCCAATCCGTTCCCCCTGCTTCCTTTGTTTCCCCTCTGTTCTGCAGTGTTCCAAACACTTCCCCACTTTTTCCAATCCGTTCACCCTGCTCCCGTTGTGTCTCCACTCTTCTGCATTTTTCCACACCGTTCCCCACTTTTTCCAATCTGTTCGCCCTGCTCCCATTGTTTCCCCTCGGTTCTGCAGTGTTCCCCACAGTTCCCCACTTTTTCCAATCCGTTCCCCCTGTGCCCTTTCTTTCCCCTCTGTCCTGCATTGTCCTTCGCGATGCCCCACTTTTTCCAATCCGTTCCACCTGCTCCATTGGTTCCCCTCTGTTCTGCAGTGTTCCCCACGGTTCCGCAAATTTTCCAATGTATACCCCCTGCTCCCTTTGTTTCCTCACTCTTCTGCATTTTTCCACACTGTTCCCCACTTTTTCCTATCTGTTTCCCCCGCTCCCTTTGGTTCCCACTGTTCTGCAGTATTCCCCACTTTTCCACTATTTTCGAATTTGTTCGCCGTGATCGCTTTGGTTCCTCTCTTTCTGCAGTGTTCTTCACAGTTCCCCACTTTATCCAATCCGTTCCCCCTGCTCCCTTTGGTTCCCCTCTGTCCTGCAGTGTTCCCCACTTCTCAACTTCTTTCCGATATGCTCGCCGTGCTCCATTTCGTTCCCCTCCGTTCTGCAGTGTTTCCCACGGTTCCCCACTTTTTCCAATCCGTTCCCGCTGCTCCCTTTGGTTCCCCACTGTTTTGCAGTTTTCGCCATGGTTCTGCACTTTTTCCAATCTGTTCCCTTTGCTCCGTTTAGTTCCCCTCTATTCAGCAGTGTTCCCCAATTTGCACACTTTTTCGAATCTGTTCACCCTGCTCACTTTGTTTCCCCTCTGTCCTGCAGTGTTCCCCACGTTTCCCCACTTTTTCCAATCAGTTCGCCCTGCTCCCTTTGTTTCCCCTCTGTCCTGCAATGTTCTCCACGGTTCCCCACTATTTCCAATCCATTCCCCCTGCTCCTTTTGGTTCCCCACTGTTCTGCAGAACTCCCCACGATTCCCCACTTTTTCCAATCTGTTCCCCCTGCTCCGTTTGGTTCTCCTTTATTCTGCAGTGTTCCCCAAGGTTCCCCACTTTTCCGAGCTGTTCCCCCTGCTCCCTTTGCTTCTGCAGTGTTCTGCAGTGTTCCCCACGGTTACCCACTTTTTCCAAACCGTTCCCCCTGCTCCCTTTTTTTTCCTCACTCTTCTGCATTTTCCACACCGTTCCCCACTTTTTCCAATCTGTTCCCCCTGCTCCCTTTGTTTCCTCAATCTTCTGCATTTTCCACACTGTTCCACACTTTTTCCAATCTGTTCGCCGTGCTCTCTTTGGTTCTCCTCTGTTCTGTAGTGTTCCCCACTGTTCCCCACTTTTTCCAATCAGTTCCCCCTACTCCCGTTGGTTCCCCTCTATTCTGCAGTTTTCTATACAGTTCCCCACATTTTCCAATCCGTTACCCCTGCTCCGTTTGGTTCCCTTCTGTTCTGCAGTGTTCTACACGGTCCCCGACTTTTTTCAATCTGTTCCTCCTGCTCCCTTTGGTTCCCCACTCTTCTGCATTTTTCCACACAGTTCCCCACTTTTTCCAATCCGTTCCACCTGCTCCCTTGGTTCCCCTGTGTTCTGCAGGGTTCCCCACGGTTACCCACTTTTTCCAATCCATTCCCCCTTCTCCCTTTGGTTCCCATCTGTCCTGCACTTTCCCCCATATTTCCCCACTTTTCCAATCTGTTCTCCCTGCTCCCTTTGGTTCCCCTCTATACTGCAGTGCTCCCCACGGTTCACCACATTTTCCAATCCGTTCTACCTGCTCCCGTTGTTTCTCCACTCTTCTGCATTTTCCACACCGTTCCCCACTTTTTCCAATATGTTCCCCCTGCTCCCTTTGTTTCCTCAATCTTCTGCATTTTCCACACTGTTCCACACTTTTTCCAATCTGTTCGCCGTGCTCTCTTTGGTTCTCCTCTGTTCTGTAGTGTTCCCCACTGTTCCCCACTTTTTCCAATCAGTTCCCCCTACTCCCGTTGGTTCCCCTCTATTCTGCAATTTTCTATACAGTTCCCCACATTTTCCAATCCGTTACCCCTGCTCCGTTTGGTTCCCTTCTGTTCTGCAGTGTTCTACACGGTCCCCGACTTTTTTCAATCTGTTCCTCCTGCTCCCTTTGGTTCCCCACTCTTCTGCATTTTTCAACACAGTTCCCCACTTTTTCCAATCCGTTCCACCTGCTCCCTTGGTTCCCCTGTGTTCTGCAGGGTTCCCCATGTTTCCCCAATTTTTCCAATGTATAACCCCTGCTCCCTTTGTTTCCTCACTCTTCTGCATTTTTCCACACTGTTCCCCACTTTTTCCACTCTGTTTTCCCCGCTCCCTTTGGTTCCCCACTGTTCTGCAGTATTCCCCACTTCTCCACTATTTTCCAATTTTTTTGCCATGATCGCTTTGGTTCCTCTCTGTCTGCAGTGTTCTTCACAGTTCCCCACTTGATCCAATCCGTTCCCCCTGCTACCTTTGTTTCACCTCTGTCCTGCAATGTTCTCCACGGTTCCCCACTTTTTGCAATCCATTCCCCCTACTCCTTTTGGTTCTCCACTGTTCTGCAGAACTCCCCACGGTTCCCCACTTTTTTCCAATCTGTTCCCCCTGCTCCTTTGGTTCCACTCACTTCTGCAGTTTCCACACCGTTGCCCACTTTTTCCAATCTGTTCCCCCTGCTCCCTTTTTTTTCCTCACTCTTCTGCATTTTCCACACCGTTCCCCACTTTTTCCAATCTGTTCCCCCTGCTCCCTTTGTTTCCTCAATCTTCTGCATTTTCCACACTGTTCCCCACTTTTTCCAATCCGTTCCCCCTGCTTCCTTTGTTTCCCCTCTGTTCTGCAGTGTTCCAAACACTTCCCCACTTTTTCCAATCCGTTCACCCTGCTCCCGTTGTGTCTCCACTCTTCTGCATTTTTCCACACCGTTCCCCACTTTTTCCAATCTGTTCGCCCTGCTCCCATTGTTTCCCCTCGGTTCTGCAGTGTTCCCCATAGTTCCCCACTTTTTCCAATCCGTTCCCCCTGTGCCCTTTCTTTCCCCTCTGTCCTGCATTGTCCTTCGCGATGCCCCACTTTTTCCAATCCGTTCCACCTGCTCCATTGGTTCCCCTCTGTTCTGCAGTGTTCCCCACGGTTCCGCAAATTTTCCAATGTATACCCCCTGCTCCCTTTGTTTCCTCACTCTTCTGCATTTTTCCACACTGTTCCCCACTTTTTCCTATCTGTTTCCCCCGCTCCCTTTGGTTCCCACTGTTCTGCAGTATTCCCCACTTTTCCACTATTTTCGAATTTGTTCGCCGTGATCGCTTTGGTTCCTCTCTTTCTGCAGTGTTCTTCACAGTTCCCCACTTTATCCAATCCGTTCCCCCTGCTCCCTTTGGTTCCCCTCTGTCCTGCAGTGTTCCCCACTTCTCAACTTCTTTCCGATATGCTCGCCGTGCTCCATTTCATTCCCCTCCGTTCTGCAGTGTTTCCCACGGTTCCCCACTTTTTCCAATCCGTTCCCGCTGCTCCCTTTGGTTCCCCACTGTTTTGCAGTTTTCGCCATGGTTCTGCACTTTTTCCAATCTGTTCCCTTTGCTCCGTTTAGTTCCCCTCTATTCAGCAGTGTTCCCCAATTTGCACACTTTTTCGAATCTGTTCACCCTGCTCACTTTGTTTCCCCTCTGTCCTGCAGTGTTCCCCACGTTTCCCCACTTTTTCCAATCAGTTCGCCCTGCTCCCTTTGTTTCCCCTCTGTCCTGCAATGTTCTCCACGGTTCCCCACTATTTCCAATCCATTCCCCCTGCTCCTTTTGGTTCCCCACTGTTCTGCAGAACTCCCCACGATTCCCCACTTTTTCCAATCTGTTCCCCCTGCTCCGTTTGGTTCTCCTTTATTCTGCAGTGTTCCCCAAGGTTCCCCACTTTTCCGAGCTGTTCCCCCTGCTCCCTTTGCTTCTGCAGTGTTCTGCAGTGTTCCCCACGGTTACCCACTTTTTCCAAACCGTTCCCCCTGCTCCCTTTTTTTTCCTCACTCTTCTGCATTTTCCACACCGTTCCCCACTTTTTCCAATCTGTTCCCCCTGCTCCCTTTGTTTCCTCAATCTTCTGCATTTTCCACACTGTTCCACACTTTTTCCAATCTGTTCGCCGTGCTCTCTTTGGTTCTCCTCTGTTCTGTAGTGTTCCCCACTGTTCCCCACTTTTTCCAATCAGTTCCCCCTACTCCCGTTGGTTCCCCTCTATTCTGCAGTTTTCTATACAGTTCCCCACATTTTCCAATCCGTTACCCCTGCTCCGTTTGGTTCCCTTCTGTTCTGCAGTGTTCTACACGGTCCCCGACTTTTTTCAATCTGTTCCTCCTGCTCCCTTTGGTTCCCCACTCTTCTGCATTTTTCCACACAGTTCCCCACTTTTTCCAATCCGTTCCACCTGCTCCCTTGGTTCCCCTGTGTTCTGCAGGGTTCCCCATGGTTCCCCAATTTTTCAAATGTATAACCCCTGCTCCCTTTCTTTCCTCACTCTTCTGCATTTTTCCACACTGTTCCCCACTTTTTCCACTCTGTTTTCCCCGCTCCCTTTGGTTCCCCACTGTTCTGCAGTTTTCCCCACTTCTCCACTATTTTCCAATTTTTTTGCCATGATCGCTTTGGATCCTCTCTGTCTGCAGTGTTCTTCACAGTTCCCCACTTTATCCAATCCGTTCCCCCTGCTACCTTTGTTTCCCCTCTGTCCTGCAATGTTCTCCACGGTTCCCCACTTTTTGCAATCCATTCCCCCTACTCCTTTTGGTTCTCCACTGTTCTGCAGAACTCCCCACGGTTCCCCACTTTTTCCAAACCGTTCCCCCTGCTCCCTTTGGTTCCCCTCTGTCCTGCAGTGTTTCCCACGGTTACCCACTTTTTCCAATCTGTTCCCCCTGCTCCCTTTTTTTTCCTCACTCTACTGCATTTTCCACACCGTTCCCCACTTTTTCCAATCTGTTCCCCCTGCTCCCTTTGTTTCCTCACTCTTCTGCATTTTCCACACTGCTCCCCACTTTTTCCAATCTGTTTCCCCCGCTCCCTTTGGTTCCCCACTGTTCTGCAGTGTTCCCCACTTCTCCACTATTTTCCAATTTGTTCGCCGTGCTCGCTTTGGTTCCTCTCTGTCTGCAGTGTTCTTCACAGTTCCCCACTTTTTCCAATCCGTTACCCCTGCTCTCTCGGTTCCCCTCTATTCTGCAGTGTTCCCCACGGTTCCCCACTTTTCCGAGTTCTTCCCTCTGCTCCCTTTGAGTCCTCTCTGTTCTGCAGTGTTCCCCATAGTTCTCCACATTCTTTCCAATCTGTTCCCATGCTCCATTATTTTCCCCTCTGTTCTGCTGTGTTCCAGACAGTTCCCCAATTTTTTCAAATCTGTTCCCCCTGCGCCTTTGGTTCCCCTCTGTTCTGCAGCTTCCCCACGGTTCTCCAAATTGTTCCAATCTGTTCCCCCTGATCCCTTTGGTTCCCCTCTTTTCTGCAGTGTTCCCCAAGATTCCCCACTTTTTCCAATCTGTTCTCCCTGCTCCCTTTGGTTCCCCTCTGTCCTGCAGTGTTCGCCATGGCTCCACACTTTTTACAATCTGTTCGCCGTGCTCTCTTTGGTTCCCCTCCGTTCTACAGTGTTCCCCACAGTTCCCCACTTTTTCCAATGTATACCCCCTGCTCCCTTTGTTTCCTCACTCTTCTGCATTTTCCACACTGTTCCCCACTTTTTCCAATCTGTTTTCCCTGCTCCCTTTGGTTCCCCTCCGTCCTGCACTGTCCTCCATTGTTTCCCAATTTTTCCAATCTCTTCCCCGTGCTCCTTTGGTTCCCCTCTGTTCTGCAGTGTTCCCCACGGTTCCCCACTTTTTGCAATCTGTTCCCCCTGCTCCCTTTGGTTCCCCACTGTTCTGTACATTTCCACATAATCCCCCAATTTTTCGAATCTGTACCCCGTACTCCATTCGGTTCCCCTCTGTTCTGCAGTGTTCCCCATGGTTCCCCTTTTTTTCTAATCAGTTGCCCTTGCTCCTTTGGTTCCCCTCTGTTCTGCAGTGTTCCCCACGGTTCTTCACATTTTTTCCAATCTATTCCCCTTCTCCCTTTTTTCCCCCTCTGTTCTGCAGTGTTCTCCACGGTTCCCCACTTTTTTCCAATCTGTTCCCCCTGCTCCTTTGGTTCCACTCACTTCTGCAGTTTCCACACCGTTGCCCACTTTATCCAATCCATTCCTGCTGCTCCCTTTGGTTCCCCACTGTTTTGCAGTGTTCGCCATGGTTCTGCACTTTTTCCAATCCATTCCCCCTACTCCTTTTGGTTCCCCACTGTTCTGCAGAACTCCCCACGATTCCCCACTTTTTCGACTCTGTTCCCCCTGCTCCGTTTGGTTCTCCTTTATTCTGCAGTGTTCCCCACGGTTCCCCAATTTTCCGAGCTGTTCCCCCTGCTCCCTTTCGTTCCGCATTGTTCTGCAGTGTTCCCCACGGTTACCCACTTTTTCCAAAACGTTCCCCCTGCTCCCTTTGGTTCCCCTCTGTCCTGCATTGTCCTTCGCGATTCCCCACTTTTTCCAATCCGTTCCACCTGCTCCATTGGTTCCCCTCTGTTCTGCAGTGTTACCCACGGTTCCGCAATTTTTCCAATGTATACCCCCTTCTCCCTTTGTTTTCTCACTCTTCTGCATTTTTCCACACTGTTCCCCACTTTTTCCAATCTGTTTCCCCCGCTCCCTTTGGTTCCCCACTGTTCTGCAGTATTCCCCACTTTTCCACTATTTTCGAATTTGTTCGCCGTAATCGCTTTGTTTCCTCTCGTTCTGCAGTGTTCTTCACAGTTCCCAACTTTATCCAATCCGTTCCCCCTGCAACCTTTGGTTCCCCTCTGTCCTGCAGTGTTCCCCACTTCTCAACTTCTTTCCGATATGATCGCCGTGCTCCATTTCGTTCCCCTCTGTTCTGCAGTGTTTCCCACGGTTCCCCACTTTTTCCAATCCGTTCCTGCTGCTCCCTTTGGTTCCCCACTGTTTTGCAGTGTTCGCCATGGTTCTGCACTTTTTCCAATCTGTTCCCTTTGCTCCGTTTAGTTCCCCTCTATTCTGCAGTGTTACCCAAGGTTGCACACTTTTTCTAATCAGTTCGCCCTGCTCCCTTTGTTTCCCCTCTGTCCTGCAATGTTCTCCACGGTTCCCCACTTTTTCCAATCCATTCCCCCTGCTCCTTTTGGTTCCCCACTGTTCTGCAGAACTCCCCACGATTCCCCACTTTTTCCAATCTGTTCCCCCTGCTCCCTTTGGTTTCCCTCTGTCCTGCATTTTCCCCCATATTTCCCCACTTTTCCAATCTGTTCTCCCTGCTCCCTTTGGTTCCCCTCTGTCCTGCAGTGTTCCCCACGGTTCCCCACTTTTCCGAGCTGTTCCCCCTGCTCCCTTTGGTTCCGCAGTGTTCTGCAGTGTTTCCCACGGTTACCCAATTTTTCCAAACCGTTCCCCCTGCTCCCTTTGGTTCCCCTCTGCCCTGCAGTGTTTCCCACGGTTACCCACTTTTTCCAATCCATTCCCCCTGCTCCCTTTGGTTTCCCTCTGTCCTGCATTTTCCCCCATATTTCCCCACTTTTCCAATCTGTTCTCCCTGCTCCCTTTGGTTCCCCTCTGTCCTGCAGTGTTCCCCAAGGCTCCACACTTTTTCCAATCTGTTCGCCGTGCTCTCTTTGGTTCTCCTCTGTTCTGTAGTGTTCCCCACTGTTCCCCACTTTTTCCAATCAGTTCCCCCTACTCCCGTTGGTTCCCCTCTATTCTGCAGTTTTCTATACAGTTCCCCACATTTTCCAATCCGTTACCCCTGCTCCGTTTGGTTCCCTTCTGTTCTGCAGTGTTCTACACGGTCCCCGACTTTTTTCAATCTGTTCCTCCTGCTCCCTTTGGTTCCCCACTCTTCTGCATTTTTCCACACAGTTCCCCACTTTTTCCAATCCGTTCCACCTGCTCCCTTGGTTCCCCTGTGTTCTGCAGGGTTCCCCATGGTTCCCCAATTTTTCCAATGTATAACCCCTGCTCCCTTTGTTTCCTCACTCTTCTGCATTTTTCCACACTGTTCCCCACTTTTTCCACTCTGTTTTCCCCGCTCCCTTTGGTTCCCCACTGTTCTGCAGTATTCCCCACTTCTCCACTATTTTCCAATTTTTTTGCCATGATCGCTTTGGTTCCTCTCTGTCTGCAGTGTTCTTCACAGTTCCCCACTTTATCCAATCCGTTCCCCCTGCTACCTTTGTTTCCCCTCTGTCCTGCAATGTTCTCCACGGTTCCCCACTTTTTGCAATCCATTCCCCCTACTCCTTTTGGTTCTCCACTGTTCTGCAAAACTCCCCACGGTTCCCCACTTTTTCCAAACCGTTCCCCCTGCTCCCTTTGGTTCCCCTCTGTCCTGCAGTGTTTCCCACGATTACCCACTTTTTCCAATCTGTTCCCCCTGCTCCCTTTTTTTTCCTCACTCTACTGCATTTTCCACACCGTTCCCCACTTTTTCCAATCTGTTCCCCCTGCTCCCTTTGTTTCCTCACTCTTCTGCATTTTCCACACTGCTCCCCACTTTTTCCAATCTCTTTCCCCCGCTCCCTTTGGTTCCCCACTGTTCTGCAGTGTTCCCCACTTCTCCACTATTTTCCAATTTGTTCGCCGTGCTCGCTTTGGTTCCTCTCTGTCTGCAGTGTTGTTCACAGTTCCCCACTTTTTCCAATCCGTTACCCCTGCTTTCTCGGTTCCCCTCTATTCTGCAGTGTTCCCCACGGTTCCCCACTTTTCCGAGTTCTTCCCTCTGCTCCCTTTGAGTCCTCTCTGTTCTGCAGTGTTCCCCGTAGTTCTCCACATTCTTTCCAATCTGTTCCCATGCTCCATTATTTTCCCCTCTGTTCTGCTGTGTTCCAGACAGTTCCCCAATTTTTTCAAATCTGTTCCCCCTGCGCCTTTGGTTCCCCTCTGTTCTGCAGCTTCCCCACGGTTCTCCAAATTGTTCCAATCTGTTCCCCCTGATCCCTTTGGTTCCCCTCTTTTCTGCAGTGTTCCCCAAGATTCCCCACTTTTTCCAATCTGTTCTCCCTGCTCCCTTTGGTTCCCCTCTGTCCTGCAGTGTTCGCCATGGCTCCACACTTTTTACAATCTGTTCGCCGTGCTCTCTTTGGTTCCCCTCCGTTCTACAGTGTTCCCCACAGTTCCCCACTTTTTCCAATGTATACCCCCTGCTCCCTTTGTTTCCTCACTCTTCTGCATTTTCCACACTGTTCCCCACTTTTTCCAATCTTTTTCCCCCGCTCCCTTTGGTTCCCCTCTGTTCTGCAGTTTCCCCACGGTTCTCCACATTTTTCCAATCTGTACCCCCTGCTCCCTTTGGTTCCCCTCTTTTCTGCAGTGTTTCCCAGGATTCCCCAATTTTTCCAATCTGTTCTCCCTGCTCCCTTTGGTTCCCCTCTGTCCTGCAGTGTTCCCCACGCCTCCACACTTTTTCCAATCTGTTCGCCGTGCTCTCTTTGGTTCCCCTCTGTTCAACAGTGTTCCCCACAGTTCCCCACTTTTTCCAATCTGTTCCCCATGCTCCCTTTGGTTCCCCTCCGTCCTGCACTGTCCTCCATTGTTTCCCAATTTTTCCAATCTCTTCCCCGTGCTCCTTTGGTTCCCCTCTGTTCTGCAGTGTTCCCCACGGTTCCCCATTTTTTCCACTCCGTTCCCCCTGCTCCTTTGGTTCCACTCACTTCTGCAGTTTCCACACCGTTGCCCACTTTATCCAATCCGTTCCTGCTGCTCCCTTTGGTTCCCCACTGTTTTGCAGTGTTCGCCATGGTTCTGCACTTTTTCCAATCCATTCCCCCTACTCCTTTTGGTTCCCCACTGTTCTGCAGAACTCCCCACGATTCCCCACTTTTTCGACTCTGTTCCCCCTGCTCCGTTTGGTTCTCCTTTATTCTGCAGTGTTCCCCACGGTTCCCCAATTTTCCGAACTGTTCCCCCTGCTCCCTTTCGTTCCGCAGTGTTCTGCAGTGTTCCCCACGGTTACCCACTTTTTCCAAAACATTCCCCCTGCTCCCTTTGGTTCCCCTCTGTCCTGCATTGTCCTTCGCGATCCCCCACTTTTTCCAATCCGTTCCACCTGCTCCATTGGTTCCCCTCTGTTCTGCAGTGTTACCCACGGTTCCGCAATTTTTCCAATGTATACCCCCTTCTCCCTTTGTTTTCTCACTCTTCTGCATTTTTCCACACTGTTCCCCACTTTTTCCAATCTGTTTCCCCCGCTCCCTTTGGTTCCCCACTGTTCTGCAGTATTCCCCACTTTTCCACTATTTTCGAATTTGTTCGCCGTGATCGCTTTGTTTCCTCTCTTTCTGCAGTGTTCTTCACAGTTCCCAACTTTATCCAATCCGTTCCCCCTGCAACCTTTGGTTCCCCTCTGTCCTGCAGTGTTCCCCACTTCTCAACTTCTTTCCGATATGATCGCCGTGCTCCATTTCGTTCCCCTCTGTTCTGCAGTGTTTCCCACGGTTCCCCACTTTTTCCAATCCGTTCCTGCTGCTCCCTTTGGTTCCCCACTGTTTTGCAGTGTTCGCCATGGTTCTGCACTTTTTCCAATCTGTTCCCTTTGCTCCGTTTAGTTCCCCTCTATTCTGCAGTGTTCCCCAAGGTTGCACACTTTTTCGAATCTGTTCACCCTGCTCCCTTTGTTTCCCCTCTGTCTTGCAGTGTTCTCCACGTTTCCCCACTTTTTCCAATCAGTTCGCCCTGCTCCCTTTGTTTCCCCTCTGTCCTGCAATGTTCTCCACGGTTCCCCACTTTTTCCAATCCATTCCCCCTGCTCCTCTTGGTTCACCACTGTTCTGCAGAACTCCCCACGATTCCCCACTTTTTCCAATCTGTTCCCCCTGCTCCGTTTGGTTCTCCTTTATTCTGCAGTGTTCCCCACGGTTCCCCACTTTTCCGAGCTGTTCCCCCTGCTCCCTTTGGTTCCGCAGTGTTCTGCAGTGTTCCCCACGGTTACCCAATTTTTCCAAACCGTTCCCCCTGCTCCCTTTGGTTCCCCTCTGCCCTGCAGTGTTTCCCACGGTTACCCACTTTTTCCAATCCATTCCCCCTGCTCCCTTTGGTTTCCCTCTGTCCTGCATTTTTCCCCATATTTCCCCACTTTTCCAATCTGTTCTCCCTGCTCCCTTTGGTTCCCCTCTGTCCTGCAGTGTTCCCCACGGCTCCACACTTTTTCCAATCTGTTCGCCGTGCTCTCTTTGGTTCTCCTCTGTTCTGTAGTGTTCCCCACTGTTCCCCACTTTTTCCAATCAGTTCCCCCTACTCCCGTTGGTTCCCCTCTATTCTGCAGTTTTCTATACAGTTCCCCACATTTTCCAATCCGTTACCCCTGCTCCGTTTGGTTCCCTTCTGTTCTGCAGTGTTCTACACGGCCCCGACTTTTTTCAATCTGTTCCTCCTGCTCCCTTTGGTTCCCCACTCTTCTGCATTTTTCCACACAGTTCCCCACTTTTTCCAATCCGTTCCACCTGCTCCCTTGGTTCCCCTGTGTTCTGCAGGGTTCCCCATGGTTCCCCAATTTTTCCAATGTATAACCCCTGCTCCCTTTGTTTCCTCACTCTTCTGCATTTTTCCACACTGTTCCCCACTTTTTCCACTCTGTTTTCCCCGCTCCCTTTGGTTCCCCACTGTTCTGCAGTATTCCCCACTTCTCCACTATTTTCCAATTTTTTTGCCATGATCGCTTTGGTTCCTCTCTGTCTGCAGTGTTCTTCACAGTTCCCCACTTTATCCAATCCGTTCCCCCTGCTACCTTTGTTTCCCCTCTGTCCTGCAATGTTCTCCACGGTTCCCCACTTTTTGCAATACATTCCCCCTACTCCTTTTGGTTCTCCACTGTTCTGCAGAACTCCCCACGGTTCCCCACTTTTTCCAAACCGTTCCCCCTGCTCCCTTTGGTTCCCCTCTGTCCTGCAGTGTTTCCCACGGTTACCCACTTTTTCCAATCTGTTCCCCCTGCTCCCTTTTTTTTCCTCACTCTACTGCATTTTCCACACCGTTCCCCACTTTTTCCAATCTGTTCCCCCTGCTCCCTTTGTTTCCTCACTCTTCTGCATTTTCCACACTGCTCCCCACTTTTTCCAATCTGTTTCCCCCGCTCCCTTTGGTTCCCCACTGTTCTGCAGTGTTCCCCACTTCTCCACTATTTTCCAATTTGTTCGCCGTGCTCGCTTTGGTTCCTCTCTGTCTGCAGTGTTGTTCACAGTTCCCCACTTTTTCCAATCCGTTACCCCTGCTCTCTCGGTTCCCCTCTATTCTGCAGTGTTCCCCACGGTTCCCCACTTTTCCGAGTTCTTCCCTCTGCTCCCTTTGAGTCCTCTCTGTTCTGCAGTGTTCCCCATAGTTCTCCACATTCTTTCCAATCTGTTCCCATGCTCCATTATTTTCCCCTCTGTTCTGCTGTGTTCCAGACAGTTCCCCAATTTTTTCAAATCTGTTCCCCCTGCGCCTTTGGTTCCCCTCTGTTCTGCAGCTTCCCCACTGTTCTCCAAATTTTTCCAATCTGTTCCCCCTGATCCCTTTGGTTCCCCTCTTTTCTGCAGTGTTCCCCAAGATTCCCCACTTTTTCCAATCTGTTCTCCCTGCTCCCTTTGGTTCCCCTCTGTCCTGCAGTGTTCGCCATGGCTCCACACTTTTTACAATCTGTTTGCCGTGCTCTCTTTGGTTCCCCTCCGTTCTACAGTGTTCCCCACAGTTCCCCACTTTTTCCAATGTATACCCCCTGCTCCCTTTGTTTCCTCACTCTTCTGCATTTTCCACACTGTTCCCCACTTTTTCCAATCTTTTTCCCCCGCTCCCTTTGGTTCCCCTCTGTTCTGCAGTTTCCCCACGGTTCTCCACATTTTTCCAATCTGTACCCCCTGCTCCCTTTGGTTCCCCTCTTTTCTGCAGTGTTTCCCAGGATTCCCCAATTTTTCCAATCTGTTCTCCCTGCTCCCTTTGGTTCCCCTCTGTCCTGCAGTGTTCCCCACGCCTCCACACTTTTTCCAATCTGTTCGCCGTGCTCTCTTTGGTTCCCCTCTGTTCAACAGTGTTCCCCACAGTTCCCCACTTTTTCCAATCTGTTCCCCCTGCTCCCTTTGGTTCCCCTCCGTCCTGCACTGTCCTCCATTGTTTCCCAATTTTTCCAATCTCTTCCCCGTGCTCCTTTGGTTCCCCTCTGTTGTGCTGTGTTCCTAACGGTTCCCCACTTTTTCCAATCCGTTCCCCCTGCTTCCTTTGTTTCCCCTCTGTTCTGCAGTGTTCCAAACACTTCCCCACTTTTTCCAATCCGTTCACCCTGCTCCCGTTGTTTCTCCACTCTTCTGCATTTTTCCACACCGTTCCCTACTTTTTCCAATCTGTTCGCCCTGCTCCCATTGTTTCCCCTCGGTTCTGCAGTGTTCCCCACAGTTCCCCACTTTTTCCAATCCGTTCCCCCTGTGCCCTTTCTTTCCCCTCTGTCCTGCATTGTCCTTCGCGATTCCCCACTTTTTCCAATCCGTTCCACCTGCTCCATTGGTTCCCCTCTGTTCTGCAGTGTTCCCCACGGTTCCGCAAATTTTCCAATGTATACCCCCTGCTCCCTTTGTTTCCTCACTCTTCTGCATTTTTCCACACTGATCCCCACTTTTTCCAATCTGTTTCCCCCGCTCCCTTTGGTTCCCACTGTTCTGCAGTATTCCCCACTTTTCCACTATTTTCGAATTTGTTCGCCGTGATCGCTTTGGTTCCTCTCTTTATGCAGTGTTCTTCACAGTTCCCCACTTTATCCAATCCGTTCCCCCTGCTCCCTTTGGTTCCCCACTGTTTTGCAGTTTTCGCCATGGTTCTGCACTTTTTCCAATCTGTTCCCTTTGCTCCGTTTAGTTCCCCTCTATTCAGCAGTGTTCCCCAATTTGCACACTTTTTCGAATCTGTTCACCCTGCTCCCTTTGTTTCCCCTCTATCCTGCAGTGTTCCCCACGTTTCCCCACTTTTTCCAATCAGTTCGCCCTGCTCCCTTTGTTTCCCCTCTGTCCTGCAATGTTCTCCACGGTTCCCCACTTTTTCCAATCCATTCCCCCTGCTCCTTTTGGTTCCCCACTGTTCTGCAGAACTCCCCACGATTCCCCACTTTTTCCAATCTGTTCCCCCTGCTCCATTTGGTTCTCCTTTATTCTGCAGTGTTCCCCAAGGTTCCCCACTTTTCCGAGCTGTTCCCCCTGCTCCCTTTGCTTCTGCAGTGTTCTGCAGTGTTCCCCACGGTTACCCACTTTTTCCAAACCGTTCGCCCTGCTCCCTTTGGTTCCCCTCTGTCCTGCAGTGTTCCCCACGGTTACCCTCTTATTCCAATCCATTCCCCCTGCTCCCTTTGGTTCCCCTCTGTCCTGCATTTTCCCCCACGTTTCCCCACTTTTTCCAATCCATTCCCCCTGCTCCTTTTGGTTCCCCACTGTTCTGCAGAACTCACCACGATTCCCCACTTTTTCCAATCTGTTCCCCCTGCTCCGTTTGGTTCTCCTTTATTCTGCAGTGTTCCCCACGGATCCCCACTTTTCCGAGCTGTTCCCCATGCTCCCTTTGGTTCCGCAGTGTTCTTCAGTGTTCCCCACGGTTACCCACTTTTTCCAAACCGTTCCCCCTGCTCCCTTTGGTTCCCCTCTTTCCTGCATTTTCCCCCATATTTCCCCACTTTTCCAATCCGTTCCCCTTGCTCCCTTTAGTTCCCCTCTGTACTGCAGTGATCCCCACGGTTCCCCACATTTTCCAATCCGTTCTTCCTGCTCCCTTTGGTTTCCCACTGTTCTGCATTTTTCCACACGGTTCCCCGATTTTTCGAATCTGTTCCCATACACCATTTGCTTCCCCTCTTTTCTGCAATATTCCCCACTGTTCCCCACTTTTTACAGTCTGTTCCCCCTGCTCCCTTTGGTTCCCCACTGTTCTGCAGTGTTCGCCAACGGTTCCCCACTTTTTCCAACCTGTACCTCATGTTCCCTTTGGTTCCCCTCTGTCCTGCAGTGTTCCCCACAGTTCCACACTTTTTCCAATCTGTTCTCCGTGCTCTCTTTGGTTCCTCTCTGTTCTACAGTGTTCCCCACAGTTCCCCACTTTTTCCAATCTGTTCCCCCTGCTCCCTTTGGTTCCCCTGCGTCCTGCACTGTCCTCCATGGTTTCCCAATTTTTCCAATCTCTTCCCCGTGCTCCTTTGGTTCCCCTTTGTTGTTCAGTGTTCCGAACGGTTCCCCACTTTTTCCAATCCATTCCCCCTGCTTCCTTTGATTCCCCTCTGTTCTGCAGTATTCAACACTGTTCCCCACTTTTTCCAATCCGTTCACCCTGCTCCCGTTGTTTCTCCACTCTTCTGCATTTTCCACACCGTTCCCCACTTTTTCCAATTTGTTCCCCCTTCTCCTTGGGCTCCCCTCTGTTCTGCAGTTTTCCCCACAGTTTCCACTTTTTCCAATCTGTTCCCCCTGCTCCCGTTGGTTCCCCTCTATTCTGCAGTTTTCTATACAGTTCCCCACATTTTCCAATCCCTTACCCCTGCTCCCTTTGGTTCCCCTCTGTTCTGCAGGTTTCTCCACGGTTCCCGACTTTTTCCAATCTGTTCCTCCTGCTCCCTTTGGTTCCCCACTCTCCTGCATTTTTCCACACAGTTCCCCACTTTTTCCAATCTGATCCCCCTGCTCCCTTTGATTCCCCACTGTTCTGCAGTGTTCCCCACTTCTCAACTTTTTTCCGATATGTTCGTCCTGCTCCCTTTCGTTCCACTCTGTTCTGCAGTGTTTCCCACGGTTCCCAACTTTTTCCAATCCCTTCGCACTGCTCCCTTTCGTTCCCCACTGTTTTGCAGTGTTCGCCACGGTTCCGCACTTTTTCCAATCTATTCTCCATGTTCCCTTTAGTTCCCCTATGTTCTGCAGTGTTCCACACAGTTCCCCACTTTTTTGAATCTGTTCACCCTGCTCCCTTTGTTTCCCCTCTGTCCTGCATTGTTCTCCACGGTTCCCCACTTTTTCGAATCTGTTCACCCTGCTCCCTTTGTTTCCCCTCTGTCCTGCATTGTTCTCCACGATACCCCACTTTTTCCAATCTGTTCCCCCTGCTCCGTTTGGTTCTCCTTTATTCTGCATTGTTCCCCACGGTTCCCCACTTTTCCGAGCTGTTCCCCCTGCTCCCTTTGGTTCCCCTCTGTTGTGCAGTGTTCCCCACAGTTCCCCACTTTTTCCAATCCGTTCCCCCTGTGCCCTTTCTTTCCCCTCTGTCCTGCATTGTCCTTCGCGATTCCACACTTTTTCCAATCCGTTCCACCTGCTCCTTTGGTTCCCCTCTGTTCTTCAGTGTTCCCCATGGTTCCCCAATTTTTCCAATGTATACCCCCTGCTCCCTTTGTTTCCTCACTCTTCTGCATTTTTCCACACCGTTCCCCACTTTTTCCAATCTGTTCGCCCTTCTCCATGGGCTCCCCTGTGTTCTGCAGTTTACCCCACATTTTCCACTTTTTCCAATCTGTTCCCCCTGCTCCCTTTGGTTTCCCCTCTATTCTGCAGTATTCTATACAGTTCCCCACATTTTCCAATCCGTTACCCCTGCTCCCTTTGGTTCCCCTCTGTTCTGCAGTGTTCTCCACGGTTCCCGACTTTTTCCAATCTGTTCCTTCTGCTCCCTTTGATTCCCCACAGTTCTGCATTTTTCCACACAGTTCCCCACTTTTTCCATTCTGTTCCCCCTGCTCCCTTTGTTTCCTCACTCTTCTGCATTTTTCCACACTGTTCGCCACTTTTTCCAATCTGATCTCCCTGCTCCATTTGTTTCCTCACTCTTCTGCATTTTTCCACACTATTCCCCACTTTTTCCAATCTGTTTCCCCCGATCCCTTTGGTTCCCCACTGTTCTGCAGTATTCCCCACTTTTCCACTATTTTCGAATTTGTTCGCCGTGATCGCTTTGGTTCCACTCTGTCTGCAGTGTTCTTCACAGTTCCCCACTTTATCCAATCCGTTCCCCCCTGCTCCCTTTGGTTCCCCTCCGTCCTGCAGTGTTCCCCACTTCTCAACTTCTTTCCGATATGTTCGCCGTGCTCCATTTCGTTCCCCTCTGTTCTGCAGTTTTCCCACGGTTCCCCACTTTTTCCAATCCGTTCCCGCTGCTCCCTTTGGTTCCCCACTGTTTTGCAGTGTTCGCCATGATTCTGCACTTTTTCCAATCTGTTCCCCATGCTCCGTTTAGTTCCCCTCTATTCTGCAGTGTTCCCCAAGGTGCACACTTTTTCGAATCTGTTCACCATGCTCCCTTTGTTTCCCCTCTGTCCTGCAGTGTTCCCCATGTTTCCCCACTTTTTCCAATCAGTTCGCCGTGCTCCCTTTATTTCCCCTCTGTCCTGCAATGTTCTCCACGGTTCCCCACTTTTGCCAATCCATTCCCCCAGCTCCTTTTGGTTCCCCACTGTTCTGCAGAACTCCCCACGATTCCCCTCTTTTTCCAATCTGTTCCCCCTGCTCCGTTTGGTTCTCCTTTATTCTGCAGTGTTCCCCAAGGTTCCCCACTTTTCCGAGTTGTTCCCCCTGCTCCCTTTGGTTCTGCAGTGTTCTGCAGTGTTCCCCACGGTTACCCACTTTTTCCAAACCGTTCCCCCTGCTCCCTTTGGTTCCCCTCTGTCCTGCAGTGTTCCCCACGGTTACCCTCTTATTCCAATCCATTCCCCCTGCCTCCTTTGGTTCCCCTCTGTCCTGCATTTTCCCCCACATTTCCCCACTTTTCCAATCCGTTTCCCCTGCTCCCTTTAGTTCCCCTCTGTACTGCAGTGCTCTCCACGGTTCCCCGCATTTTCCAATCCGTTCTCCCTGCTCCCTTTGGTTTCCCACTGTTCTGCATTTTTCCACACGGTTCCCCAATTTTTCCAATCTGTTCCCATGCTCCATTTGGTTCCCCTCTTTTCTGCAATATTCCCCACTGTTCTCCACCTTTTGCAATCTGTTCCCCCTGCTCCCTTTGGTTCCCCACTGTTCTGCAGTGTTCGCTAACGGTTCCCCACTTTTTACAACCTGTACCTCCTGTTCCCTTTGGTTCCCCTCTGTCCTGCAGTATTCCCCACGGTTCCACACTTTTTCCAATCTGTTCGCCGTGCTCTCTTTGGTTCCCCTCAGTTCTACAATGTTCCCCACAGTTCCCCACTTTATCCAATCTGTTCCCCCAGCTCCCTTTGGTTCCCCTCCGTCCTGCACTGTCCTCCATGGTTTCCCAATTTTTCCAATATCTTCCCCGTGCCCCTTTGGTTCCCCTCTGTTGTTCAGTTTTCCGAACGGTTCCCCACTTTTTCCAATCCAATCCCCCTGCTTCCTTTGATTCCCCTCTGTTCTGCAGTGTTCCACACTGTTCCCCACTTTTTCCAATCCGTTCACCCTGCTCCCGTTGTTTCTCCACTCTTCTGCATTTTCCACACCGTTCCCCACTTTTTCCAATCTGTTCCCCCTTCTCCTTGGGCTCCCCTCTGTTCTGCAGTTTTCCCCACAGTTTCAACTTTTTCCAATCTGTTCCCTCTGCTCCCGTTGGTTCCCCTCTATTCTGCAGTTTTCTATACAGTTCCCCACATTTTCCAATCCCTTACCCCTGCTCCCTTTGGTTCCCCTCTGTTCTGCAGGGTTCTCCACGGTTCCCCACTTTTTCCAATCCATTCCCCCTGCTCCTTTTGGTTCCCCACTGTTCTGCAGAACTCCCCACGATACCCCACTTTTTCCAATCTGTTCCCCCTGCTCCGTTTGGTTCTCCTTTATTCTGCAGTGTTCCCCACGGTTCCCCACTTTTCCGAGCTGTTCCCCCTGCTCCATTTGGTTCCCCTCTGTTGTGCAGTGTTCCCCACAGTTCCCCACTTTTTCCAATCCGTTCCCCCTGTGCCCTTTCTTTCCCTTCTGTCCTGCATTGTCCTTCGCGATTCCCCACTTTTTCCAATCCGTTCCACCTGCTCCTTTGGTTCCCCTCTGTTCTTCAGTGTTCCCCATGGTTCCCCAATTTTTCCAATGTATACCCCCTGCTCCCTTTGTTTCCTCACTCTTCTGCATTTTTCCACACCGTTCCCCACTTTTTCCAATCTGTTCGCCCTTCTCCATGGGCTCCCCTGTGTTCTGCAGTTTACCCCACAGTTTCCACTTTTTCCAATCTGTTCCCCCTGCTCCCTTTGGTTTCCCCTCTATTCTGCAGTATTCTATACAGTTCCCCACATTTTCCAATCCGTTACCCCTGCTCCCTTTGGTTCCCCTCTGTTCTGCAGTGTTCTCCACGGTTCCCGACTTTTTCAAATCTGTTCCTTCTGCTCCCTTTGATTCCCCACAGTTCTGCATTTTTCCACACAGTTCCCCACTTTTTCCATTCTGTTCCCCCTGCTCCCTTTGTTTCCTCACTCTTCTGCATTTTTCCACACTGTTCGCCACTTTTTCCAATCTTATCCCCCTGCTCCATTTGTTTCCTCACTCTTCTGCATTTTTCCACACTATTCCCCACTTTTTCCAATCTGTTTCCCCCGATCCCTTTGGTTCCCCACTGTTCTGCAGTATTCCACACTTTTCCACTATTTTCGAATTTGTTCGCCGTGATCGCTTTGGTTCCTCTCTGTCTGCAGTGTTCTTCACAGTTCCCCACTTTATCCAATCCGTTCCCCCCTGCTCCCTTTGGTTCCCCTCCGTCCTGCAGTGTTCCCCACTTCTCAACTTCTTTCCGATATGTTCGCCGTGCTCCATTTCGTTCCCCTCTGTTCTGCTGTTTTCCCACGGTTCCCCACTTTTTCCAATCCGTTCCCGCTGCTCCCTTTGGTTCCCCACTGTTTTGCAGTGTTCGCCATGATTCTGCACTTTTTCCAATCTGTTCCCCATGCTCCGTTTAGTTCCCCTCTATTCTGCAGTGTTCCCCAAGGTGCACACTTTTTCGAATCTGTTCACCCTGCTCCCTTTGTTTCCCCTCTGTCCTGCAGTGTTCCCCATGTTTCCCCACTTTTTCCAATCAGTTCGCCGTGCTCCCTTTATTTCCCCTCTGTCCTGCTATGTTCTCCACGGTTCCCCACTTTTTCCAATCCATTCCCCCTGCTCCTTTTGGTTCCCCACTGTTCTGCAGAACTCCCCACGATTCCCCTCTTTTTCCAATCTGTTCCCCCTGCTCCGTTTGGTTCTCCTTTATTCTGCAGTGTTCCCCAAGGTTCCCCACTTTTCCGAGTTGTTCCCCCTGCTCCCTTTGGTTCTGCAGTGTTCTGCAGTGTTCCCCACGGTTACCCACTTTTTCCAAACCGTTCCCCCTGCTCCCTTTGGTTCCCCTCTGTCCTGCAGTGTTCCCCACGGTTACCCTCTTATTCCAATCCATTCCCCCTGCCTCCTTTGGTTCCCCTCTGTCCTGCATTTTCCCCCACAGTTCCCCACTTTTCCAATCGGTTTCCCCTGCTCCCTTTAGTTCCCCTCTGTACTGCAGTGCTCTCCACGGTTCCCCGCATTTTCCAATCCGTTCTCCCTGCTCCCTTTGTTTCTCACTGTTCTGCATTTTTCCACACGGTTCCCCAATTTTTCCAATCTGTTCCCATGCTCCATTTGGTTCCCCTCTTTTCTGCAATATTCCCCACTGTTCTCCACCTTTTGCAATCTGTTCCCCCTGCTCCCTTTGGTTCCCCACTGTTCTGCAGTGTTCGCTAACGGTTCCCCACTTTTTACAACCTGTACCTCCTGTTCCCTTTGGTTCCCCTCTGTCCTGCAGTATTCCCCACGGTTCCACACTTTTTCCAATCTGTTCGCCGTGCTCTCTTTGGTTCCCCTCAGTTCTACAATGTTCCCCACAGTTCCCCACTTTATCCAATCTGTTCCCCCTGCTCCCTTTGGTTCCCCTCCGTCCTGCACTGTCCTCCATGGTTTCCCAATTTTTCCAATCTCTTCCCCGTGCCCCTTTGGTTCCCCTCTGTTGTTCAGTGTTCCGAACGGTTCCCCACTTTTTCCAATCCAATCCCCCTGCTTCCTTTGATTCCCCTCTGTTCTGCAGTGTTCCACACTGTTCCCCACTTTTTCCAATCCGTTCACCCTGCTCCCGTTGTTTCTCCACTCTTATGCATTTTCCACACTGTTCCCCACTTTTCCAATCTGTTCCCCCTTCTCCTTAGGCTCCCCTCTGTTCTGCAGTTTTCCCCACAGTTTCCACTTTTTCCAATCTGTTCCCCCTGCTCCCTTTGTTTCCTCACTCTTCTGCATTTTTCCACACTGTTCCCCACTTTTTCCAATCTGTTTCCCCCGATCCCTTTGGTTCCCCTCTGTCCTGCAGTATTCCCCACGGTTCCACACTTTTTCCAATCTGTTCGCCGTGCTCTCTTTGGTTCCCCTCAGTTCTACAATGTTCCCCACAGTTCCCCACTTTATCCAATCTGTTCCCCCTGCTCCCTTTGGTTCCCCTCCGTCCTGCACTGTCCTCCATGGTTTCCCAATTTTTCCAATCTCTTCCCCGTGCCCCTTTGGTTCCCCTCTGTTGTTCAGTGTTCCGAACGGTTCCCCACTTTTTCCAATCCAATCCCCCTGCTTCCTTTGATTCCCCTCTGTTCTGCAGTGTTCCACACTGTTCCCCACTTTTTCCAATCCGTTCACCCTGCTCCCGTTGTTTCTCAACTCTTCTGCATTTTCCACACCGTTCCCCACTTTTTCCAATCTGTTCCCCCTTCTCCTTGGGCTCCCCTCTGTTCTGCAGTTTTCCCCACAGTTTCCACTTTTTCCAATCTGTTCCCCCTGCTCCCGTTGGTTCCCCTCTATTCTGCAGTTTTCTATACAGTTCCCCACATTTTCCAATCCCTTACCCCTGCTCCCTTTGGTTCCCCTCTGTTCTGCAGGGTTCTCCACGGTTCCCAACTTTTTCCAATCTGATCCCCCTGCTCCCTTTGATTCCCCACTGTTCTGCAGTGTTCCCCACTTCTCAACTTTTTTCCGATATGTTCGTCCTGCTCCCTTTCGTTCCCCTCTGTTCTGCAGTGTTTCCCACGGTTCCCAACTTTTTCCAATCCGTTCCCACTGCTCTCTTTCGTTCCCCACTGTTTTGCAGTGTTCGCCATGGTTCCGCACTTTTTCCAATCTATTCTCCATGTTCCCTTTAGTTCCCCTATGTTCTGCAGTGTTCCACACAGTTCCCCACTTTTTCGAATCTGTTCACCCTGCTCCCTTTGTTCCCCTCTGTCATGCATTGTTCTCCACGGTTCCCCACTTTTTCCAATCCATTCCCCCTGCTCCTTTTGGTTCCCCACTGTTCTGCAGAACTCCCCACGATACCCCACTTTTTCCAATCTGTTCCCCCTGCTCCGTTTGGTTCTCCTTTATTCTGCAGTGTTCCCCACGGTTCCCCACTTTTCCGAGCTGTTCCCCCTGCTCCCTTTGGTTCCCCTCTGTTGTGCAGTGTTCCCCACAGTTCCCCACTTTTTCCAATCCGTTCCCCCTGTGCCCTTTCTTTCCCCTCTGTCCTGCATTGTCCTTCGCGATTCCCCACTTTTTCTAATCCGTTCCACCTGCTCCCTTGGTTCCCCTCTGTTCTTCAGTGTTCCCCATGGTTCCCCAATTTTTCCAATGTATACCCCCTGCTCCCTTTGTTTCCTCACTCTTCTGCATTTTTCCACACTGTTCCCCACTTTTTCCAATCAGTTTCCCCCGATCCCTTTGATTCTCCACTGTTCTGCAGTATTCCCCACTTTTCCACTATTTTCGAATTTGTTCGCCGTGATCGCTTTTGTTCCTCTCTGTCTGCATTGTTCTTCACAGTTCCCCACTTTATCCAATCCGTTCCCCCCTGCTCCCTTTGGTTCCCCTCTGTCCTGCTGTGTTCCCCACTTCTCAAATTCTTTCCGATATGCTCGCCGTGCTCCATTTCGTTCCCCTCTGTTCTGCAGTTTTCCCACGGTTCCCCACTTTTTCCAATCCGTTCCCGCTGCTCCCTTTGGTTCCCCACTGTTTTGCAGTGTTCGCCATGATTCTGCACTTTTTCCAATCTGTTCCCCATGCTCCGTTTAGTTCCCCTCTATTCTGCAGTGTTCCCCAAGGTGCACACTTTTTCGAATCTGTTCACCCTGCTCCCTTTGTTTCCCCTCTGTCCTGCAATGTTCTCCACGGTTCCCCACTCTTTCCAATCCATTCCCCCTGCTCCTTTTGGTTCCCCACTGTTCTGCAGAACTCCCCACGATTCCCCACTTTTTCCAATCTGTTCCCCCTGCTCCGTTTGGTTCTCCTTTATTCTGCAGTGTTCCCCAAGGCTCCCCACTTTTCCGAGCTGTTTCCCCTGCTCCCTTTGGTTCTGCAGTGTTCTGCAGTGTTCCCCACGGTTACCCACTTTTTCCAAACCGTTCCCCCTGCTCCCTTTGGTTCCCCTCTGTCCTGCAGTGTTCCCCACGGTTACCCTCTTATTCCAATCCATTCCCCCTGCCCCCTTTGGTTCCCCTCTGTCCTGCATTTTCCCCCACAGTTCCCCACTTTTCCAATCCGTTTCCCCTGCTACCTTTAGTTCCCTTCTGTACTGCAGTGCTCTCCACGGTTCCCCGTATTTTCCATTCCGTTCTCCCTGCTCCCTTTGGTTTCCCACTGTTCTGCATTTTTCCACACGGTTCCCCAATTTTTCCAATCTGTTCGCCGTGCTCTCTTTGGTTTCCCTCAGTTCTACAATGTTCCCCACAGTTCTCCACTTTATCCAATCTGTTCCCCCTGCTCCCTTTGGTTCCCCTCCGTCCTGCACTGTCCTCCATTGTTTCCCAATTTTTCCAATCTCTTCCCCGTGCTCCTTTGGTTCCCCTCTGTTGTGCAGTGTTCCGAACGATTCCCCACTTTTTCCAATCCGTTCCCCCTGCTTTCTTTGATTCCCTTCTGTTCTGCAGTGTTCCACACTGTTCCCCAAATTTTCCAATCCGTTCACCCTGCTCCCATTGTTTCTCCACTCTTGTGCATTTTTCCACACCGTTCCCCACTTTTTCCAATCTGTTCGCCCTTCTCCATGGGCTCCCCTGTGTTCTGCAGTTTACCCCACAGTTTCCACTTTTTCCAATCTGTTCCCCCTGCTCCCTTTGGTTTCCCCTCTATTCTGCAGTATTCTATACAGTTCCCCACATTTTCCAATCCGTTACCCCTGCTCCCTTTGGTTCCCCTCTGTTCTGCAGTGTTCTCCACGGTTCCCGACTTTTTCCAATCTGTTCCTCCTGCTCCCTTTGATTCCCCACTGTTCTGCATTTTTCCACACAGTTCCCCACTTTTTCCAATCTGTTCCCCCTGCTCCCTTTGTTTCCTCACTCTTCTGCATTTTTCCACACTGTTCGCCACTTTTTCCAATCTGATCCCCCTGCTCCCTTTGTTTCCTCACTCTTCTGCATTTTTCCACACTGTTCCCCACTTTTTCCAATCTGTTTCCCCCGATCCCTTTGGTTCCCCACTGTTCTGCAGTATTCCCCACTTTTCCACTATTTTCAAATTTGTTCGCCGTGATCGCTTTGGTTCCTCTCTGTCTGCAGTGTTCTTCACAGTTCCCAACTTTATCCAATCCGTTCCCCCCTGCTCCCTTTGGTTCCCCTCTGTCCTGCAGTGTTCCCCACTTCTCAACTTCTTTCCGATATGCTCGCCGTGCTCCATTTCGTTCGCCTCTGTTCTGCAGTGTTTCCCACGGTTCCCCACATTTTCCAATCCGTTCCCGCTGCTCCCTTTGGTTCCCCACTGTTTTGCAGTGTTCGCCAGGGTTCTGCACTTTTTCCAATCTGTTCCCCATGCTCCGTTTAGTTCCCCTCTATTCTGTAGTGTTCCCCGAGGTGCACACTTTTTCGAATCTGTTCACCCTGCTCCCTTTGTTTCCCCTCTGTCCTGCAGTGTTCCCCATGTTTCCCCACTTTTTCCAATCAGTTCACCCTGCTCCCTTTGTTTCCCCTCTGTCCTCCAATGTTCTCCACGGTTCCCCACTTTTTCCAATCCATTCCCCCTGCTACTTTTGGTTCCCCACTGTTCTGCAGAACTCCCCACGATTCCCCACTTTTTCCAATCTGTTCCCCCTGCTCCGTTTGGTTCTCCTTTATTCTGCAGTGTTCCCCAAGGTTCCCCACTTTTCCGAGCTGTTACCCCTGCTCCCTTTGGTTCTGCAGTGTTCAGCAGTGTTCCCAACGGTTACCCACTTTTTCCAAACCGTTTCCCCTGCTCCCTTTGGTTCCCCTCTGTCCTGCAGTGTTCCCCACGGTTACCCTCGTATTCTAATCCATTCCCCCTGCCCCCTTTGGTTCCCCTCTGTCCTGCATTTTCCCCCACAGTTCCCCACTTTTCCAATCCGTTCCCTCTGCTCCCTTTAGTTCCCCTCTGTACTGCAGTGCTCTCCACGGTTCCCCGCATTTTCCAATCCGTTCTCCCTGCTCCCTTTGGTTTCCCACTGTTCTGCATTTTTCCACACGGTTCCCCAATTTTTCCAATCTGTTCCCATGCTCCATTTGGTTCCCCTCTTTTCTGCAATATTCCCCACTGTTCCCCACCTTTTGCAATCTGTTCCCCCTGTTCCCTTTGGTTCCCCTCTGTCCTGCAGTATTCCCCATGGTTCCACACTTTTTCCAATCTGTTCGCCGTGCTCTCTTTGGTTCCCCTCAGTTCTACAATGTTCCCCACAGTTCCCCACTTTATCCAATCTGTTCCCCCTGCTCCCTTTGGTTCCCCTCCGTCCTGCACTGTCCTCCATGGTTTCCCAATTTTTCCAATCTCTTCCCCGTGCTCCTTTGGTTCCCCTCTGTTGTGCAGTGTCCAAACGGTTCCCCACTTTTTCCAATCCGTTCCCCCTGCTTTCTTTGATTCCCTTCTGTTCTGCAGTGTTCCACACTGTTCCCCAATTTTTCCAATCCGTTCACCCTGCTCCCATTGTTTCTCCACTCTTCTGCATTTTTCCACACCGTTCCCCACTTTTTCCAATCTGTTCGCCCTTCTCCATGGGCTCCCCTGTGTTCTGCAGTTTACCCCACAGTTTCCACTTTTTCCAATCTGTACCCCTGCTCCCTTTGGTTTCCCCTCTATTCTGCAGTATTCTATACAGTTCCCCACATTTTCCAATCCGTTACCCCTGCTCCCTTTGGTTCCGCTCTGTTCTGCAGTGTTCTCCACGGTTCCCCACTTTTTCCAATCTGTTCCCCCTGCTCCCTTTGTTTCCTCACTCTTCTGCATTTTTCCACACTGTTCGCCACTTTTTCCAATCTGATCCCCCTGCTCCCTTTGGTTCTGCAGTGTTCAGCAGTGTTCCCCACGGTTACCCACTTTTTCCAAACCGTTCCCCCTGCTCCCTTTGGTTCCCCTCTGTCCTGCAGTGTTCCCCACGGTTACCCTCTTATTCCAATCCATTCCCCCTGCTCCCTTTCGTTCCCCTCTGTCCTGCATTTTCCCCCACAGTTCTCCACTGTTCCAATCCGTTCCCCCTGCTCCCTTTAGTTCCCCTCTGTACTGCAGTGCTCTCCACGGTTCCCCGCATTTTCCAATCCGTTCTCCCTGCTCCCTTTGGTTTCCCACTGTTCTGCAGTTTTCCACACGGTTCCCCAATTTTTCCAATCTGTTCCCATGCTCCATTTGGTTCCCCTCTTTTCTGCAATATTCCCCACAGTTCCCCACCTTTTGCAATCTGTTCCCCCTGCTCCCTTTTGTTCCCCTCTGTTCTGCAGTGTTCTCCACAGTTCCCCACTTTTTCCAATCTGTTCCCCCTGCTCCCTTTGTTTCCTCACTCTTCTGCATTTTTCCACACTGTTCGCCACTTTTTCCAATCTGATCCCCCTGCTCCCTTTGGTTTCCCACTGTTCTGCATTTTTCCTCACAGTTCCCCAATTTTTCCAATCTGTTCCCCATGCTCCGTTTAGTTCCCCTCTATTCTGTCGTGTTCCCCAAGGTGCACACTTTTTCGAATCTGTTCACCCTGCTCCCTTTGTTTCCCCTCTGTCCTGCAGTGTTCTCCACGGTTCCCCACTTTTTCCAATCCATTCCCCCTGCTACTTTTGGTTCCCCACTGTTCTGCAGACCTCCCCTCGATTCCCCACTTTTTCCAATCTGTTCCCCCTGCTCCGTTTGGTTCTCCTTTATTCTGCAGTGTTCCCCAAGGTTCCCCACTTTTCTGAGCTGTTCCCCCTGCTCCCTTTGGTTCTGCAGTGTTCAGCAGTGTTCCCCACGGTTACCCACATTTTCCAAACCGTTCCCCCTGCTCCCTTTGGTTCCCCTCTGTCCTGCAGTGTTCCCCACGGTTACCCTCTTATTCCAATCCATTCCCCCTGCTCCCTTTCGTTCCCCTCTGTCCTGCATTTTCCCCCACAATTCTCCACTTTTCCAATCCGTTCCCCCTGCTCCCTTTAGTTCCCCTCTGTACTGCAGTGCTCTCCACGGTTCCCCGCATTTTCCAATCCGTTCTCCCTGCTCCCTTTGGTTTCCCACTGTTCTGCATTTTTCCACACGGTTCCCCAATTTTTCCAATCTGTTCCCATGCTCCATTTGGTTCCCCTCTTTTCTGCAATATTCCCCACTGTTCCCCACCTTTTGCAATCTGTTCCCCCTGCTCCCTTTGGTTCCCCACTGTTCTGCAGTGTTCGCTAACGGTTCCCCACTTTTTACAACCTGTACCTCCTGTTCCCTTTGGTTCCCCTCTGTCCTGCAGTGTTCCCCACGGTTCCACACTTTTTCCAATCTGTTCGCAGTGCTCTCTTTGGTTCCCCTCAGTTCTACAATGTTCCCCACAGTTCCTCACTTTATCCAATCTGTTCCCCCTGCTCCCTTTGGTTCCCCTCCGTCCTGCACTGTCCTCCATGGTTTCCCAATTTTCCCAATCTCTTCCCCGTGCTCCTTTGGTTCCCCTCTGTTGTGCAGTGTTCCGAACGGTTCCCCACTTTTTCCAATCCGTTCCCCCTGCTTTCTTTGATTCCCTTCTTTTCTGCAGTGTTCCACACTGTTCCCCAATTTTTCCAATCCGTTCACCCTGCTCCCATTGTTTCTCCACTCTTCTGCATTTTTCCACACCGTTCCCCACTTTTTCCAATCTGTTCGCCCTTCTGCTTGGGCTCCCCTCTGTTCTGCAGTTTACTCCACAGTTACCACTTTTTCCAATCTGTTCCCCCTGCTCCCTTTGGTTTCCCCTCTATTCTGCAGTATTCTATACAGTTTCCCACATTTTCCAATCCGTTACCCCTGCTCCCTTTGGTTCCCCTCTGTTCTGCAGTGTTCTCCACAGTTCCCCACTTTTTCCAATCTGTTCCCCCTGCTCCCTTTGTTTCCTCACTCTTCTGCATTTTTCCACACTGTTCGCCACTTTTTCCAATCTGATCCCCCTGCTCCCTTTGGTTTCCCACTGTTCTGCATTTTTCCACACGGTTCCCCAATTTTTCCAATCTGTTCCCATGCTCCATTTGGTTCCCCTCTTTTCTGCAATATTCCCCACTGTTCCCCACCTTTTGCAATCTGTTCCCCCTGCTCCCTTTTGTTTCCCACTGTTCTGCATTTTTCCACACGGTTCCCCAATTTTTCCAATCTGTTCCCATGCTCCATTTGGTTCCCCTCTTTTCTGCAATATTCCCCACTGTTCCCCACCTTTTGCAATCTGTTCCCCCTGCTCCCTTTGGTTCCCCACTGTTCTGCAGTGTTCGCTAACGGTTCCCCACTTTTTACAATCTGTACCTCCTGTTCCCTTTGGTTCCCCTCTGTCCTGCAGTGTTCCCCACAGTTCCACACATTTTCCAATCTGTTCGCCGTGCTCTCTTTGGTTCCCCTCAGTTCTACAATGTTCCCCACAGTTCCCCATTTTTTGCAATCTGTTCCCCCTGCTCCCTTTGGTTCCCCTCCGTCCTGCACTGTCCTCCATGGTTTCCCAATTTTTCCAATCTCTTCCCCGTGCTCCTTTGTTTCCCCTCTGTTGTGCAGTGTTCCTAACGGTTCCCCACTTTTTCCAATCCGTTCCCGCTGCTCCCTTTGGTTCCCCACTGTTTTGCAGTGTTCCTCATGGTTCTGCACTTTTTCCAATCTGTTCTCCATGCTCCGTTTAGTTCCCCTCTATTCTGCAGTGTTCCGCGAGGATGCACACTTTTTCGAATCTGTTCACCCTGCTCCCTTTGTTTCCCCTCTGTACTGCAGTGCTCCCCACGATTCCCCACATTTTCCAATCTGTTCTCCCTGCTCCCTTTGGTTTCCCACTGTTCTGCATTTTTCCACACGGTTCCCCAATTTTTCCAATCTGTTCCCATGCTCCATTTGGTTCCCCTCTTTTCTGCAATATTCCCCACTGTTCCCCACTTTTTGAAATCTGTTCCCCCTGCTCCCTTTGGTTCCCCACTGTTCTGCAGTGTTCGCCAACGGTTCCCCACTTTTTCCAATCTGTTCCCCCTGCTCCCTTTGTTTCCTCACTCTTCTGCATTTTTCCACACTGTTCGCCACTTTTTCCAATCTGATCCCCCTGCTCCCTTTGGTTTCCCACTCTTCTGCATTTTTCCACACAGTTCCCCAATTTTTCCAATCTGTTCCCCATGCTCCGTTTAGTTCCCCTCTATTCTGTAGTGTTCCCCAAGGTGCACACTTTTTCGAATCTGTTCACCCTGCTCCCTTTGTTTCCCCTCTGTCCTGCAGTGTTCCCCATGTTTCCCCACTTTTTCCAATCAGTTCGCCCTGCTCCCTTTGTTTCCCCTCTGTCCTCCAATGTTCTCCACGGTTCCCCACTTTTTCCAATCCATTCCCCCTGCTACTTTTGGTTCCCCACTGTTCTGCAGAACTCCCCTCGATTCCCCACTTTTTCCAATCTGTTCCCCCTGCTCCGTTTGGTTCTCCTTTATTCTGCAGTGTTCCCCAAGGTTCCCCACTTTTCTGAGCTGTTCCCCCTGCTCCCTTTGGTTCTGCAGTGTTCAGCAGTGTTCCCCACGGTTACCCACTTTTTCCAAACCGTTCCCCCTGCTCCCTTTGGTTCCCCTCTGTCCTGCAGTGTTCCCCACGGTTACCCTCTTATTCCAATCCATTCCCCCTGCTCCCTTTCGTTCCCCTCTGTCCTGCATTTTCCCCCACAATTCTCCACTTTTCCAATCCGTTCCCCCTGCTCCCTTTAGTTCCCCTCTGTACTGCAGTGCTCTCCACGGTTCCCCGCATTTTCCAATCCGTTCTCCCTGCTCCCTTTGGTTTCCCACTGTTCTGCATTTTTCCACACGGTTCCCCAATTTTTCCAATCTGTTCCCATGCTCCATTTGGTTCCCCTCTTTTCTGCAATATTCCCCACAGTTCCCCACCTTTTGCAATCTGTTCCCCCTGCTCCCTTTGGTTCCCCACTGTTCTGCAGTGTTCGCTAACGGTTCCCCACTTTTTACAACCTGTACCTCCTGTTCCCTTTGGTTCCCCTCTGTCCTGCAGTGTTCCCCACGGTTCCACACTTTTTCCAATCTGTTCGCAGTGCTCTCTTTGGTTCCCCTCAGTTCTACAATGTTCCCCACAGTTCCTCACTTTATCCAATCTGTTCCCCCTGCTCCCTTTGGTTCCCCTCCGTCCTGCACTGTCCTCCATGGTTTCCCAATTTTCCCAATCTCTTCCCCGTGCTCCTTTGGTTCCCCTCTGTTGTGCAGTGTTCCGAACGGTTCCCCACTTTTTCCAATCCGTTCCCCCTGCTTTCTTTGATTCCCTTCTGTTCTGCAGTGTTCCACACTGTTCCCCAATTTTTCCAATCCGTTCACCCTGCTCCCATTGTTTCTCCACTCTTCTGCATTTTTCCACACCGTTCCCCACTTTTTCCAATCTGTTCGCCCTTCTGCTTGGGCTCCCCTCTGTTCTGCAGTTTACTCCACAGTTACCACTTTTTCCAATCTGTTCCCCCTGCTCCCTTTGGTTTCCCCTCTATTCTGCAGTATTCTATACAGTTTCCCACATTTTCCAATCCGTTACACCTGCTCCCTTTGGTTCCCCTCTGTTCTGCAGTGTTCTCCACAGTTCCCCACTTTTTCCAATCTGTTCCCCCTGCTCCCTTTGTTTCCTCACTCTTCTGCATTTTTCCACACTGTTCGCCACTTTTTCCAATCTGATCCCCCTGCTCCCTTTGGTTTCCCACTGTTCTGCATTTTTCCACACGGTTCCCCAATTTTTCCAATCTGTTCCCATGCTCCATTTGGTTCCCCTCTTTTCTGCAATATTCCCCACTGTTCCCCACCTTTTGCAATCTGTTCCCCCTGCTCCCTTTTGTTTCCCACTGTTCTGCATTTTTCCACACGGTTCCCCAATTTTTCCAATCTGTTCCCATGCTCCATTTGGTTCCCCTCTTTTCTGCAATATTCCCCACTGTTCCCCACCTTTTGCAATCTGTTCCCCCTGCTCCCTTTGGTTCCCCACTGTTCTGCAGTGTTCGCTAACGGTTCCCCACTTTTTACAATCTGTACCTCCTGTTCCCTTTGGTTCCCCTCTGTCCTGCAGTGTTCCCCACAGTTCCACACATTTTCCAATCTGTTCGCCGTGCTCTCTTTGGTTCCCCTCAGTTCTACAATGTTCCCCACAGTTCCCCATTTTTTGCAATCTGTTCCCCCTGCTCCCTTTGGTTCCCCTCCGTCCTGCACTGTCCTCCATGGTTTCCCAATTTTTTCAATCTCTTCCCCGTGCTACTTTGTTTCCCCTCTGTTGTGCAGTGTTCCTAACGGTTCCCCACTTTTTCCAATCCGTTCCCGCTGCTCCCTTTGGTTCCCCACTGTTTTGCAGTGTTCCTCATGGTTCTGCACTTTTTCCAATCTGTTCTCCATGCTCCGTTTAGTTCCCCTCTATTCTGCAGTGTTCCGCGAGGATGCACACTTTTTCGAATCTGTTCACCCTGCTCCCTTTGTTTCCCCTCTGTACTGCAGTGCTCCCCACGATTCCCCACATTTTCCAATCTGTTCTCCCTGCTCCCTTTGGTTTCCCACTGTTCTGCATTTTTCCACACGGTTCCCCAATTTTTCCAATCTGTTCCCATGCTCCATTTGGTTCCCCTCTTTCCTGCAATATTCCCCACTGTTCCCCACTTTTTGAAATCTGTTCCCCCTGCTCCCTTTGGTTCCCCACTGTTCTGCAGTGTTCGCCAACGGTTCCCCACTTTTTCCAACCTGTACCTCCTGTTCCCTTTTGTTCCCCTCTGTCCTGCAGTGTTCCCCATGGTTCTCCACTTTTTCCAATCTGTTCTCCATGCTCCGTTTAGTTCCCCTCTATTCTGCAGTGTTCCCCAAGGATGCACACTTTTTCGAATCTGTTCACCCTGCTCCCTTTGTTTCCCCTCTGTACTGCAGTGTTCCCCACAGTTCCCCACTTTTTCCAATCTGTTCCCCCTGCTCCCTTTGGTTCCCCTCCGTCCTGCACTGTCCTCCATGGTTTCCCAATTTTTCCAATCTCTTCCCCGTGCTCCTTTGGTTCCCCTCTGTTGTGCAATGTTCCGAACGGTTCCCCACTTTTTCCAATCCGTTCCCCCTGATCCCTTTAGTTCCCCTCTGTACTGCAGTGCTCCCCACGATTCCCCACATTTTCCAATCCGTTCTCCCTGCTCCCTTTGGTTTCCCACTGTTCTGCATTTTTCCACACGGTTCCCCAATTTTTCCAATCTGTTCCCATGCTCCATTTGGTTCCCCTCTTTTCTGCAATATTCCCCACTGTTCCCCACTTTTTGCAATCTGTTCCCCCTGCTCCCTTTCGTTCCCCACTGTTCTGCAGTGTTCGCCAACGGTTCCCCACTTTTTCCAACCTGTACATCCTGCTCCCTTTGGTTCCCCTCTGTTCTGCAGTTTTCTCCATGGTTCCCGACTTTTTACAATCTGTTCCTCCTGCTCCCTTTGCTTCCCCACTGTTCTGCATTTTTCCACACTGTTCCCCACTTTTTCCAATCTGATCCCCCTGCTCCCTTTGATTTCCCACTGTTCTGCAGTGTTCCCCACTTCTCAACTTTTTTCCGATATGTTCGCCCTGCTCCCTTTCGTTACCCTCTGTTCTGCAGTGTTTTCCACGGTTCCCCACTTTTTCCAATCCGTTCCCACTGCTCCCTTTGGTTCCCCACTGTTTTGCAGTGTTCGCCACGGTTCCCCTTTCCTAATTGTTCCCCACTATTCCCCTCTGTTCCCCATTTTTCTGCAGTGTTCCTCATGGTTCCACACTGTACCCCATTTGTTCCTCACTGTTTCCCACCTGTTCAAAACAGGTTCACCAGACGTCCCCACTGTTCCTCTCAATTCCCCACTGAACCCCACATTACTTCACTCTTCCCTGCTGTTCTCCAGCAGGTCCCGAACTGTTTCCCACTGTTCCCGCATTTTCCACAGTTCGCTATCTGTTCTCCACCGCTCCCCACTATTCCCCACTGTTCCGCAGTTTTCCAAACTGTTCACCATATGTTCCCTGAGGTCCGCATTATTCTCCGCTACTCCCCACTATTCCCCTCCATTCCCAATTATTATGCAGTGTTCACCAGAGTTCCACACTGTTGCCCATTTGTTCCTCACTGTTAATCACATGTTCGACATATTTTACCCACATGTTCGACACATGTTCCCCACAAGTCCCAACTGTAACTCAGCAGTTCCACACTATGTCTCCAATGTTCCCCACTATTCTCAGTTTTCCCTACAGTTCCCCACTGTTCCTCAATATTCCCCTCTGTTCCTAACTGTTCCCCAGCTGTTCTCCATTTCTTTTCCATCTGTTACTCACTGTTCCCCCATTCTCCACTGTTCCCCATCTGTTCCCCTTTCCTCATTGTTAACCCCCTGCTTCCCACTATTCCCCTCTATTTCCCACTGCCCAGCAGTATTTTCCACGGTACCCCACACTCTCCCATCTGTTCCTCACTGTTCCCCACCTGTTCCTCAACAGTTTACCACAATTTCTAGTCTGTTCCCCATCTGTTCTCCACTGTTCCTCACAAGTTCCCCACTGTTCACCACTTAGACACTATGTTCCCCCACTGTTCCCTTTGGATCCCCACTGTTCCCCTCATTTCCCAATCTGTTTCCCATTTTTCCCCACTGTTCCCCCATTCTCCACAGTTCACCACTGCTCCCCACTATTCCCCTCTGTTCTGCAGATTTTCCCACTGTTCCCCATCTGTTCCTTCAATTCCTCATTTTTCTCCCCTATTCCCCACTATTCCCCTCCATTCCCCATTGTTATGCAGTGTTCATCCCAGTTCCACACTGTTCCCCACATGTTTGACACATGTTCACCACTTGTTTGACACATGTTCCACACTATTCCCCTCTGTTCACCAGCAGTTCTCTCCATTCCTTAATGTTACCCTCTGTTACCCACTCTTCTCCACTGATCCCCACTGTTCCTCAATGATCCCCCTCTGTTATCCACTGTTCCACACAGTTCCTCACTGTTTCCCAGCTGTTCTCTATCTCATTTCCATCTGTTACCCACTGTTCCCCACATTCTCCAATGTTCTGCATTTGTTCACCTTTCCTCGTTATTCACCCCTGCACCCCACTCTTTCCCTCTGTTCTGCACTGTTCTCAACTGTTCAACATTTGTTCCCCTTTCCTCATTGTTCACCCCTGCTCCCCACTATTCCCTCTGTTACCCACTGCTTGGCAGTGTTCCCCAAGGTTCCCCACTCCTCCCCATCTTTTCTTCACTTTTTCCCACCTGTTAGATACATGTTCCCACAAGTCCCCATTTTTCACCTGCAGTTCCCCACCATCTCTCCACTGTTCCCCATCAGTTCCCCATCTAATACCCACTGTTTTCAAGCTGTTTCCGCAATGTTCCCCTCCTGTTCGACACATGTCCCCAGCAGTTCTCCACCATTTCTCCACTTTTCCCTACGGTTCCCCATCATTTTAACATTCCTCAGTGTTTCCCCCCCCCACTGCTCTCCAATATTCCCCTCCATTACCCATTATTCTGCAGTGTTCTGCACGGTTCCACATTGTTCCCTACTATTCCCCACTGATCCACATCTGTTCTTCCCCGTTGCCCATATTCCCAAATGTTCCTCACAGTTCCCCATTTTTCCCCATTAATACCACTGTTGCCCATCTGTTCGTCACTGTTGCCCAATTTTAGTAATATTCCCACTGTTCACTATCAGTTCCCCACTGTTCCTCAATTGTTCCCCACAGTTTCCCACTTTAACCTTCTTATTCCCACAGTTCCACATATGTTCCGCCATCTTGCCCATTTTCCCCAATGTTTCCCACTGTTCCCCATCTTTTCCCACTGTTTCCCATTTACCCACTGTTCCCCACTGTTTCACACCTGTTCTCCACTGTTCCACAACTGTTCCCCACAGTTCCTTACATTTCCCCACTGTTCCCCACCAATCCCATCTGTTTCCCAGAAGTTTCCCAACTGTTCCCTAGGGTTGCCCACTGTCCCCAATAGTTCCTCACTGTTCCCTACCTGTTCGACACATGTTCCCCAGCAGTTGTCCATCATTTCACCACTGTTCCCCACTGATCCCCAGAGTTCCACATCAGTTCCCCATCTGTACTAAACTGTTTCACACTGTCCCTCCACATCAGTTCCCCATCTGTACTAAACTGTTTCACACTGTCCCTCACCTTTTCCCCATCTGTTCCTCACTGTTCCCGACCTGTTCGACACATGTTCCCCAGCAGTTGCCCACCATTTCTGCACTGTTCCTCACTGATCGCCACAGTTCCACATCAGTTCTCCATTTGTTCTAAACATTTTCCCACCGTCCCTCACCTTTTTCGACTGTTCCCCACCTGTGTCCCACCAGTTCTGCACTTTTCAACACTGTTTCCAAGATTCCCCACTGTTCACCTCATTCCCAATCTGTTCCCCATTTTTCCCCACTCTTCCCCCATTCTCCATTGTTCACCATCTGTTCCACACTGTTCTTCCTGCTCCCCACAGTTTGGCAGCTGTTTTCCAGCAGTTCCCCTTTTACCACTGTAGCCTACTGTTCTGGATCTGCTCCCCACTGTACCCCACTTTTTTCCACATGTTCCCCAACTGTTTCCTACTCTTCCCCATCAATCCCAACTGTTTACCAGCAGTTTCCCACCTGTCCCCCTTGGTTTACCTGTGTTCCCCATCAGTTCCCCATCTGTTCCCCTCTGTTCTCCAGCTGTTCCTAAACTGTTCCCCACTGTTCACCACTGTTCCCCTTTGTTCCCCATTTTTCTTACTGTTCCACATCTGTTCCCCAACTTTTCCCCACTTTCCCACCAATCCCAACTTTATCCCAGCATTTTCCCACATATTACCCACAGTTCCCCACTGTTTCCCATCAGATTCCCAACTGTTCCCCCAACACTCTTTTGCTCACCTCTGTTCTGCAGTGTTCCCCATCAGTTCCCCTTTCCTCGTTGTTCCACCCTGCTCCCCAATATTCCCCTGTTCATCATTTTTCTAGAGTTTTCCCCACGGTTCCACACTTTTCCCCACTGTTTCACACCTGTTCTCCTTTATTTAACAACTGCTCCACAATTACTTTTCCCCACTGTTCCCCATCTGTTCTGCATTGTTGCCCAATTTTTGCAATGTTCCCCAATCTTCATATTCAGTTCCCCACTGTCCCACAACTATTCCCCACTGTTCCACACTGTTCCCCACTTTTCCCCTCTGTTCCCCATTTATACCACTGTTCCCCAATGTTTTACAACTGTTCTCCACTATTCCACAACTATTCCCCAAATGTTCCTTACTTTTCCCCACTGTTCCCCAATTGTTCCTCACTATTCCCTACCTGTTCGACACATGTTCCCCATCAGTTCCCCACTGTTCTCCAGCTGTTCCCGATCTGTTCCCGATCTGTTCCCGATCTGTTCCCCATTTTTCCCACTGTTCCCCATGGGTCCACACTGTTCCCCAACAGTTACCAATCTGCTTCCCACTGTTCCACACAGTTCACCACTTTTCCCCACTGTTTCTCTTTTTTCCCACCTTTCCACCTCTGTTCACCACCATTCCCGACTGTCCCCCAATGTTCCCCAATATTCTCCAGCTGTTCCCCACAGTTCCACATAATTCTTCACTGTACTCCACTGTTCTTCACCTGTTCTGCATGGTCCCCACTGTTCTCTAGCTGTAACCAAACTGTTCCCCACCTTTTCCCAACTATTTCCCAAAGTTCATCGCTGTTCCCCACTGTTCCCCTTTGTTCCCAACTCTTCCTCATTTTCCCCACTGTTCCCTACTGTTCCACATCTGTTCCGCACTGTTCCACACAGTTCTTCACTATTCTCTCGCCGTACCCTAATTGTTCCCCATTTATCCCACTGATCCCTATTGTTCCACATCTGTTACCCACAATTCTTCACTGTACCATGCTGTTCTTCACCTGTTTCCCAACTGTTACGCACTGTTCGCCACCAATCCCAACTGTTTTCCAGCATTTTCCCACCTGTTCCCCACGGTTCCCCATGGATCCCCACTGACACCTCATTTCCCAATCTGTTCCCCACTGTTCCCCCGTTCTCCACAATTCCCTATCTGGTCCCCACTATTCCCCGCTGTTGCCCACTGTTCTCCTCTGTTCTGCAGAGATCTCCACTGTTCCCCATCCCTTCCTTCCATTCCTCAATTTTCCCCAATGTTGCCCTCTATACACCACTGTTCCTCAACTTTTTCCCAAGTGTTCCCTGCTGTTCCCCACCTGTCACACACTTTTTAACAGTTAACCACATTCTCCAGTGTTCCCTACTGCTCTCCCCTGTTACCCTCTGTTCTCCACTGTTACTCATTCTCCCCATTACCCACTGTTCCCTCACAGTTCCTCACTGTTCTCCAGCTGTTCCCAAATGTTACCCATCCTTTCTCCACTGTTCTCCATTTTTCCCACTGTTTCCTACTGTTCCACACCTGTTCTCCACTGTTCCCCAGCTGCTCTCAAACTGTTCACCACTGTTCTCCATTTTTCCCACTGTTTCCTACTGTTCCACATCTGTTCTCCACTGTTCCCCAGCTGCTCTCAAACTGTTCACCACTGTTCTCCATTTTTCCCACTGTTTCCTACTGTTCCACACCTGTTCTCCACTGTTCCCCAGCTGCTCTCAAACTGTTCACCACTGTTCTCCATTTTTCCCACTGTTTCCTACTGTTCCACACCTGTTCTCCACTGTTCCCCAGCTGCTCTCAAACTGTTCACCACTGTTCTCCATTTTTCCCACTGTTTCCTACTGTTCCACACCTGTTCTCCACTGTTCCCCAGCTGCTCTCAAACTGTTCACCACTGTTCTCCATTTTTCCCACTGTTTCCTACTGTTCCACACCTGTTCTCCACTGTTCCCCAGCTGCTCTCAAACTGTTCACCACTGTTCTCCATTTTTCCCACTGTTTCCTACTGTTCCACACCTGTTCTCCACTGTTCCCCAGCTGCTCTCAAACTGTTCACCACTGTTCTCCATTTTTCCCACTGTTTCCTACTGTTCCACATCTGTTCTCCACTGTTCCCCAGCTGCTCTCAAACTGTTCACCACTGTTCTCCATTTTTCCCACTGTTTCCTACTGTTCCACACCTGTTCTCCACTGTTCCCCAGCTGCTCTCAAACTGTTCACCACTGTTCTCCATTTTTCCCACTGTTTCCTACTGTTCCACACCTGTTCTCCACTGTTCCCCAGCTGCTCTCAAACTGTTCACCACTGTTCTCCATTTTTCCCACTGTTTCCTACTGTTCCACACCTGTTCTCCACTGTTCCCCAGCTGCTCTCAAACTGTTCACCACTGTTCTCCATTTTTCCCACTGTTTCCTACTGTTCCACACCTGTTCTCCACTGTTCCCCAGCTGCTCTCAAACTGTTCACCACTGTTCTCCATTTTTCCCACTGTTTCCTACTGTTCCACACCTGTTCTCCACTGTTCCCCAGCTGCTCTCAAACTGTTCACCACTGTTCTCCATTTTTCCCACTGTTTCCTACTGTTCCACATCTGTTCTCCACTGTTCCCCAGCTGCTCTCAAACTGTTCACCACTGTTCTCCATTTTTCCCACTGTTTCCTACTGTTCCACACCTGTTCTCCACTGTTCCCCAGCTGCTCTCAAACTGTTCACCACTGTTCTCCATTTTTCCCACTGTTTCCTACTGTTCCACACCTGTTCTCCACTGTTCCCCAGCTGCTCTCAAACTGTTCACCACTGTTCCCCATTTTTCCCATTGTTCCCTAATGCTCCATATCTGTTCCACACTGATCCCCACAGTTCTTCACTGTTCCCCACTGTACTCCAGCTATTCACAAACTGTTCCCCACTCTTCCCCATTTGTTCTACCGTTCCCTAATGTTCCACATCTATTTCCCACAATTATTCACTATACCACACTGTTTTTCACCTTTCTCCAACTGTTCCACACTTTTCCCCACCAATCCCAACTGTTTTCCAGCAGTTTCCCTCCTGTTCCTCACGGTTCCACACTGTTCCCCATCAGTTCCCCCTGGTCCCTACTGTTCCCCTCTGTTCTCATCTGTTCTGCAGTGTTCCCCACTGTTTCCCATCTGTTCCTTTCCTCATTGATCCCCCCTGCTCCCCAATATTCCCCTCTGATCCCCATTGTCCTACAGTGTTCCCCATGCTTCCAGACTGTTTCACATCTGTTCCACACTGTTGCCCATTTTTCCCCACTGTTCTCCATCTGTTCCCCACTCTTCCATTTTCCCCCATGTTCTGCACTGTTTCCCAATGTTCTCTAGCTGTTCCCCATCTGTTCCCTAATTTTTTCCACAGTTACCCCAATTCCCCATTGTTCACCTCTGTTCCCCACTGTTCCCCAGAGTTCTTCACTGTTCCACACTTTTCCCAACTGTAGCCGAACTGTTCCCCATTTTTCCCACTGTTCGCCATCTGATCACCACTGTTCCCGACTATTCCCCACAGTTCTCCACTGTTCCGCTCTGTTGCCTACTGTTCCCCATGGTTCTTCACTGTTCTCCACCTCTCCACTGTTATCCAGATGTTCCCGAACTGTTTCCTACTGTTCGCCACTTTTCTCCACTGTTCCTCACTGTTCCCCAATGTTCTCCACAGTTCTGCAGTGTACCCCACTATACCCCATCTGTTCCCCTTGTTCCTCATTGTCCTCACTGTTCTCCACTATTTCACACCTGTTCCCTACTGATCCCAACTGTTCCCTTTAGTTCCCCACTTTTCCCCACTGTTTCCCATTTTTGCCATTGTTCCACATCTGTTCACCACTATTACTGACTGTTCCTGACTATTCCCCACTATTCTCATCAGTCCCCCATCTGTTCCCCACTGTTCCTCCTATTCCCCAATGTTCTCCACTGTTCCCCTCATTACCCATCAGTTACCCACTTTTCTCCACTATTACCCCGTTCTCCACAGTTCGCTATCTATTACCCACTGTTACTCATTCTTCCCTTTGACCCCTCAGTTTCCCACCAGGTCCCATGGTTCCCCACTGTTCCCCACTGTTCCCCATTTGTTCCCCACTGTTATCCAGCTGTTTCCCACCACTTCCCCACTTTTCACCACTGTTCCACATGGTTCCCCACTTTTCCCCTCATTTCCCAATCTGTTCCCCACTGTTCCCACATTCTCCACAGGTCAATATCTGTTCCCCATTGCTCCCCCCTATTTGTCTCTGTTCCACTGTTCTCCACTGTTCCTCAGTGATCCCCACTTTTCCCCATCTCTTCCTTCTGTACCTCAATTTTCCCCACTGTTGCCCACTATACACCACTGTTCCCTAATTGTGCCCCGTGTTTCCCACTGTTCTTCACAGTTCTCCATCTGTCACACACATTTGACCACTGTTCCCCACATTCTCCAATGTTCACATTCTGTTCCCCACTGCTCTCCCCGTTACCCTGTATACCCCACTGTTACTCATTCTTCCCCTCTTTCCCACTGTCTCCCACAGTTCCTCACTGTTCCCCACTTCTCTCCATCTATTCTAAACTGTTCCCTACTTTTCCACTCTGTTCACCACTGTTCCCCTCTGTTTTTTACTTTTCCCCTCTGTTCCCAACTGTTCCCCATTTCTCCCACTTTCCCCTATTGTTCCTCACTGTTCCCGACTGTACCCCACAGATCCCAACTGTTACCCACTGCACCCCATGTTTCCCATTGTTGCCCATCAGATACTCCTCTTTTTCCCATCTGTGACCTAATTTTCCACACTGTTTCCCACAGTTCTCCACTGTTCACCATCTGTTCCCCACTGCTCCCCACTGTCCTCAAATGTTCCCCAGTTTTCACCAATGTTTCCCAGAGTTGCTCACAGTTCCCCAGCTGTTCGACACATGTTCCCGATAGTTCCCCACATTTCTCCACTGTTCACTAATGTTCCACATCAGTTCCCCATCTGTTCTAAACTGTTTCCCACTGTCCCTCATCTTTTCCCCACTGTTCCCCACCGTTTTCCTACTGTTCCAAACCTGTTCCCACTGTTCCCCAGCTATTCCACACCTGTTCGCCACTGTTCCCCAACTGTCTCCCACCAATTCCCCACTTTTCCCCCATTCTCCACCGTTCACCATCTCTTCCACACTGTTCCCCTGCTCCCCACAGTTCGGCTCTGTTTTCCAGCTGTTCACCAATTTTTCCACTGTACCCTACTGTTCCACCTCTTTACTCCACAGTTCATCACTGTCCCCCACTGTTCTTCACCTGTTCCCAAATGTTCCCTACTCTTCTCCACCAATCCCAACTGTTTTCTACCAGTTTCCCACCTGTTTCCCCATGGTTCCCCACTGTTCCCCATCAGTTCCCCTCTGTTCTCCAGCTGTTCCCAAACAGTTCTCTACTGTTTCACATCTGTTCCACACAGTTCTGCACTGTAGCCCATTGTTCTTCACCTGTTCCCCAACTTTCCCCACTGTTCCCCACCAATCCCAACTGTTTTCTAGCAGTATCCCACCTATTACCCACAGTTCCCCACTGATTCCCATCAATCCCCCTGCTCCCTTTTGTTCCCCTCTGTTCTGCAGTGTTCCCCACTCTTTCCCATCTGTTCCCCTTTCCTCATTGTTCCACCCTGCTCCCCAATATTCCCGTGTTCTCCATTTTACTGCAGTGATCACCACGGTTCCACACCATTCCCTACTTTTCCCCACACTTGATCTCATGACAAGATCTACCTTGGTGAAAGCACAGAAATTGTGCAGATGGGCAGCGAAATCTCGCATATGAGGTATAGGGTATCTATCGGCTGTAGTTATTGATCCTACGGTAATCACTGCAGGGTGTCCATCCACCTGTTTTCTTGGGTGCCATGTTTAACAGTGATGCCCAAGGACTGTTGGAGCGCTGAATGATACCTAATTCCTCAATTGCAGTTCACTCTGCCCTTGCCTGCGCAGTTTATCAGGTGGAAGATGACGAACCCTGGCGTAATTTGGTGGGCCTGAAGTGTCTATGTAATGGGACACACCCTGGGCTGTTTAGGAGATATTGAAATTAGGTGAGAGAGTACAGGGAAATTCGTTGAGCAGAGCAGCATGTGCACATTTGTTCAAGGTATGCACCCCGAGGTGGGAAACTCTCCCTTTGCTGCATCCCAGAGGGTATGTTTGAAAAGTGGTAGCAGGAACCAATTTCCTCCACTTCACATCTACTGGCAAGTCATGGGACCTTAAAAAATCTGCACCCAAAATAGGCTGTGCAATGGAAGCCAATAGGCAATTCCAATGGAATGTCACACCTCCTATCCCAATCGTGGCCTATCCTGTGCCAAAGCAGGGAATTTTCATCCCATTTGTGTTTGAAGAGTCAGGTGGTGTTGTTTATGTGGGTTTTATTTCAAAATAGGTTGGTGGGAGCAAACGAACCTCAGCACTCGTGTCTACAAGAAACTTGTGCTTACCAGCGCAGTCTTGAAAGATACAATGGGACGTACTTGTGCCAGCTGCCATGGCCATAAATGGTAGACGGCCTTATCTTTCCTGCCTTTTTTCTGTAATAGGTACATGTCGGGACACATTTATGGGCATTTTTCACCAATGGCCATGGTAAAAACACCATTCTCACCGCCTGTCAGCATGTTCATCCTTCTTTGACTGAACTGAAGATATAGTTGGCTCATAGGAAACGGGATATGGATCTGCTGCGAAAACAGTCTGTACGTGAGCAGACTCTAGCGTTGGAGTGTGATCCAGCCTGTCAGCCTCCTGCGCTACGTCATGGGGATGGTGGAAATCCATGTTAATGATTGGTATTGCGACACGACCTGGGAGTTTGGACAGGAATAGAGTCTCAAAAAGTAAACAATGAGAATAACCATCTGCTAATGCGAGCATCTCATTCATTAAATCGGATAGATTCCTATCACCTAGGTCCTCCATATTTAAAAGTCGTGCTCATGTCTAGTCAATTCCAGCGAGTCCAGGAGAAATTGGCGGAACCTGGTTTACTGGTTTTCTGCCAGGGGATTGGCAACATATTCTATTACTTGAGACGCTGCAGTAGTGTCCAATGCACCTATTACATGGCAGAATTTCATGTCCTCTGCCATTATGCCACAAGACAAATCTGGGTTTCAGCCTGATTAAGCCATACCCGAGGTTGATGTGTCCAGAAAGGAGGGAAGTGAAGTTCCACCACATTAACTGCAGCCCTGGTGGCAACAGCTGCTGCCATCCTTGTGTACATGGTAACTGGAGATTCAAGTTTCCCTGAATCTTGCATTTGGGGTCCCCAATTGTAGCGGCGACTTCGGTAGAGCTACTAAAGTAATACACACACAAACACACATACACCAAGTTAGTCAACACAAGACTGCTTTATTCAGACTTTACAGACTTCTTTTAGGAACAGTGGGGAACAATGAGGGAACAGTGGGGAACAGAGGGGAAAAGTGGTGTATAGTGGGCAACAGAGGTGAAAATTGAGGAATGAAAGGAAGAGATGAGAAAAAGTGGGGATCGCTGAGGAACAATGGAGAACAGTGGGGAACAGAGACAAATGGGAGGAACAGTGGGGAACAGATTGGGAAATGAGGGGAAGAGTGGGGAATCATGGGGTACGGTGGTGAATAGTGGGGAACTGGTGGGGAACAGCTGGGGAACAGCTGGGGAATAGTGGGGAACAGGTGTACCACATCTGTTCCACCCTGTTGCCCATTCTTCACAATGTTCCCCACTTTGCCCCATCTGTTCCCCACTGTTCCCCATTTATCCCAGCCCATAAGTATTACATTCCTTAAATGGCAATTATTACCCCTTCTGGGCTTTTTGAATTTCTTAGGATGCCACTTGGGTTGAAGAATGCTGTTCAAACCTGCCAGCAGCTTATTGGCACTTAGGGCAGATATTTAGAATTCCCTTAAATATACTTGGAAACATCTGGTAAAAACAATGGCGTCATGAATATTCTGTCCAGACCGACTGTATATCATATTCAGGATGAGATTGATATTCCTGAATTAGCCAGTGTCCAGGCAATGGACCCCGATGGTCAGCCATATAGTACGACCATGACTAACTTGGACATACTGCAGGTGGCATCACAACTGGGCGGCCAACCTTACTTTGTGACATGTCTTTGGGCTACATTAGACCAGTGATTCCGGATATCTTGGAGGCAACGCCTTTTTGACCAGATACACACCTTGTCTCATCTGTCCATCAGAACATCTGTCAAGCTCATGTCAAATAAATATGTATTGCATGGACTAAAAAAGGGTGTTGCATAATGGGTCTGCACAGGTACCTCCTGCCAGACTGCCAAAATTCAGCGGCACAATAAGGCACCTCTTCAACATTTCCCGGTGGTACACAGGCGGTTGGAACACGTGCATGTGGACCTGCTTGGATCATTGCCATTATCTCAAATTTTGAAATACATTCTAATAGTCATAGAACGTTTCACACGCTGGTCAGGGGCTGTCCCGTTGCCATCCAGTGACACTGAGACAAGGGCAAGAGCATTCACTGTCGATTGGATGGCTAGATTTGGTTTTCCAACACACATTACTTCAGATCGTTGAGCACAATTCATCCACAGTCCAACAGACTTGTGGAACGTTTCTACTGGCAACTGAAGTCCGCACTTAAGGCCTGACTCACCAGTCCCAATTAGGTCGATGAGTTGCCATGGATTCTATTCGGAGTGCACATCTCTTCAAAGGAAGATATGTCCGCATTGTCCACAGAGATGGTTGATGGTACAGTTCTTACAGTTTCATGGGACATTCATTTCACAACCAACTCTGACCTGAATTTCCTTCACAGCTTTGACATGGAGTCATGATCAGCAAACTTTTTCCTACCCACTGGCATGGATCACCTAAACAGAATGTGCCCCACCATTCCTGGACGCTGATTTTGTTTTTGTGCGCAGACAGGTCCCAGGAGCGCCATTACAATTAACGTATGAGGGCCCTTTCCATGTGGTGAAGAAGGATGGGCTTGTGTATACTTTGGACATAAGGGGACATTCACAGCTGTTTCGTGTAGACTCAAGCCTGCCCATGTGAAGCCCGCTTCACCTATTTCAGTGCCCCCAGCCCAGACGGCGAGGGGGTCCACCTCAGGTGCATGCAGCTGATGTTTTAGTTTCTGTGAAGGTTCTGTGGGGGAACTGGGTGGTTTAGCAGCTGTGTAGTGGGCCGAGCGGGTAAGGTTCTTTGGCACGCGAGTGAAAATATAAGACAGACAGTTGGGAACTCATCCATTTAATTGACTGTCCAGGCGTGGTGCTTCGTGGCGTGGAACGGCACGTTGATCTGTGGATTCTCCTGCCGGATGGCACGGGACACTCACACGGCTTCATTTAAATCTGCGGTCCTGTGGTTCAGAAGCAAACTCATAATGATGTCCCATGGAGCCCAGGACACACTAAATCAAAGAAGCCTGTAAAGTCTGAATAAAGCAGTCTTGTGTTGACTAACCTGGTGTGTGTGTGTGGGTGTGTTGCTTTAGTAGCCCTATCGAAGTAGCCGCTACATATATAAATATTTGGGATGATTATCCCACTTACAGGATACTTTTCTTCCATCTCACAGCCTGTGGGAAGAAGCTATTCCCCAGCCTGGCAGTCCTGATTTTGATGATGGACGTGGTTAAAGATGCTGTGCACTGGATGGAAATGGTCTTTTTACAATTCCTTGAGCCCTATTTAAACAACACTCCCAGTAAATGTCATCTACAGAAGAAAGGGAGACCCCAGTGATCCTCACAACTCTTTGCATCATTCCTGTCTGATGCTTTACAGCTACTAGACCATCCAATGATGCAGCCAGACAGGAGACTCAACTGCGCTCCTGTAAAATCTCAGGATGAGAGCCGTTGGCCTTGACCTCCTCAGTCTCCTTGTGAGGTTTACGCACTTCCTGACCAATAAGGAGGTGTGATTGTTTTGTGTATTAATACATGTTCTGTATAGATGTAACAATCTTTAGTGGAGAGAATTACTCATTGTACTTCAGGGTGTACAATCAGGTACAGAATATCCTTAAATAGCCATTTGGCCCAGATGTCTATTCAGTACAAGAATACTTTCAATCTCAGGGAGATTTTGAACAATAACACCATTCATTTTGCAACAAGCGCAACTTAATTTTGCCAGTTGTTCAATGGCAAGCGACATGGGGAAAACACCACTGTCAACTCTTCTACCTTAAAGGAGTAATTTTATTCAAATGGGCAGTAGATCAAGAGATGGAAACTGAAATCAGACAGAGGTGAGTGATTGGTTAAAATTAGAAACATTCGTATTCATGCTATAGAGTTTAAGGCTGCCCAGGAGGAATATAATATGTTTTCTTTAAGTTTGTGTGCCCTCAGCCTGCCAAAGGATGGGGCCAACAGACATGTTGCTGGAAGGGTTTGAGAAATGATATGGTAGGCCACAGGAAGCTCAAGGTTAGATCCACAGAGTACAGATGTTTAGCAAAATGGCTACCCAGTCTGTATTTGGTCTTGGTGATATCGAGGTCAACTGAGTCGACCAAATGTAGTAGATTAGGTTGGATGGGGTGCATGTGAAACAGTGCATCACCTGGAAGGTCTGATTGTGGCCTTGGATGGAGGTGGCAGGAAATGGAGGGACAACTTTGGAAATTTCTGCAATTCCAAAGGGGAGTGCGTCAGGTGGTGGTGGGTGGAGAGGGAAGTGCTGTCAAGGGAGAGGGAAGTGCTCTTGAGGGAGTCACAGAAAGACGTGCCCCTGTGAAAAGAGGATCTGAGTGGAGTGGGTTAGATGTAGCAGGTTAGAGAATGGTGCTGAAGTTGGAAGTGTTCAAGGATAATGTGTCAGATGTGGCAGCTGATGGGTGGTAAGCGAGAAATCTGAGGATTCTGTCCTTGTTCTGCCGGAGAGGAGGTGGGGTAAGGGCAGAAAGAAAATTGGAGATATGGGTGCAGGCTTTATGGGGGAATCTGCATTTATTGAAGAAATAAGACATTTTGGGTGTTCTGGAGTAGAAAACCTCCTTGGGACTTTTACAAGCCCAGAGGACCCAAAACCTAGCAGCAATAGAAAATCACCAAGACAAAAGATACTTTAACAAACGTCATTTTTAATTTTCTTTAAACAAAAAAACAGGATCAAACTTTAACTTATCACTATTAACTTAACAGCCTTACATTGCCCCGTTCTAATTCTCAGTGCAGGTGTATTTAATGTGCATAAAGTTCTTTGACACAACTCCATGTTCACTGGTGTCTATCAATTCTTATACTGTGCAAAGAATTCAACATTTATGAATTTGCACCAAGCTCTGGTGCTTAAAAGTGAATGGTTACCCCTCCAGGAAGGCACTTGTTGGTTTCAGAGAGGGATTTCTTGCTCATTGGACACACAAAAACTGATTCCCTCTGATCAGCCACTTTGGGGTCTTGTCAATGAAACCCGTCACGGTTTTCCAAATGATCACCTCTTCTGCAGGTCACCATAGAGTTCCTTTTGTTTTCCTTATTTCAGTTGAAACACTCAGGCCAGCCATTTCCTATAGTTTGGATTAAAAGTTTTTCAACAGGCTGAACTGAGAACGCACAAACCGTCTTCAGCTTGCCATCTCTCTATTAGAAAAAGCATATTTGGTCTCTCCTCTATGCTTGCAAAAGCACATGACCTTCGTAGAACAGCAAACTGCAACCAGCCAGATTACTGCACTGGACCCAAACTTCTGAGTCCATTCATCAGTTGATTTAAAATCAATAATCCATTTACACCTGCTTTTGAAATTCTTTAGCAAAGCAGTCTCCTTGTTTTGTCTTTGCAAAGGCTCTTGGCACCTGAATGACTCTCTATCAGCAAAGCTCTTGCATTTTAAATAAGAGCTGTTTTGTGAAGTGTTTGTGTTTGTTTGTGGCCTCCACGACTCCTACAATAATCTCTTTCAAAAACATATCAATATACAATGTGGTGTCCTTGCAAAAAAATAAAGTGGGAAGAGGTATAATCCAGGTAGCTCTGGTGACTGGAGTTTGTAATAGTTTGAAACTTGAACCTCTCTCTCTATTTACTGTCATATAATTAAAAAGTGTCTTATCACACAAAATTGCCTTTTTCCTGCTGTGAGGCAGACAGATTCGCCATTGATTTTAATTATCTTTAAATATGAATATGGAATTACACTTCAACTTATGACTGTTTTACTACTTTAAATTACTTTACTTAACTTACCCCCCTTCTAATTCTAAGTGCACGTGTGTGTAATGTGTGTGTAAGTTCAGAAAAGTTCTTTGGTTCACAGTCCAATCTCACTTCTCATTCCTCAAAGTTCACTGGTTGCAGGCCATTCTTATACTGTGCACAGAATTTAACATATGTAAAATTCACCAGGCTTTGGTGCTCGAAAGGTAAAAAAAACATTACAGTTCAGGAAGGTTCTTGCTGGTTTTCAGAGAGAGGTGTGTTGTTCAGGGAAGTATTAGGGTGTTTCTGACTCGTCGTATCTGCATCTGAATTCTGATATCTCTTCAGAAAAGCTCTGATAGCTTTAGCATGGAGCAGAGCTGAGCCAGGACTTTGGAGGTATTTAAGGGAGTTTGTGGGCAGGGTTTGTTCTGGACCAACAATCTCACCAAATGACTCTGCTTGAAATCAAGATTCAAACCATTTTGAGGAATACAACAGGAATTGTTCAACAAAAGCCTGAGTTTTCTTTCAATAGTGGAAATGATTTTTTTTTAAAAGCCCGTTAATATTCCTGATACAGATCTTTGTATTTATCTTTCAGGTTGCTATCTGTTGTTAACTTGGAGGCCTTTAATGAGGTGACTGGGAGGAATCTTTGCTTTAACCCAGCAGTTCTCTTGCAATTTTCCAGCTGTAGGATGAGGTGCAGTTGCTTGCAAGTTTAGCAAGTGGGATTAAGATGTGAAACTGCAAGTCACAGCACCATTTTTGTTTTTGAAAATGCAAATATGAAAATTTTAACTTTGGTCTCCTTGGTTTGCTTAAGTTTACAGAGGAGACGTTGGGTCAAGCTGAGAAGAGAGAGTTGGATGCCCATTTGGTGAAGCTGCACAGGCAAAAAAGAAAACACAAAACGAGGGACTGAAAAAATAATGAAGCAAAATGAAGAGCTGTTGCAACCAAACCCAAGTAAAGAATTTAATTTTGTGAGGCGTACTTTAGAGACCAAATGATTTGGGTTTTTAATGGTGACCTATTTAAATGAACAAAATCTGATTAGAATTTAACTTTATGGAAAGTTTGGAAGTTGCCACAAGAAAAATGGAGCATATAAATTAGATGTTGTAATGAAGAGAAATTAACAATACAATGAGCCTTGTGTCATAGTATCTACCTCAGTCTACCGTACATCACGTTAAACCTTCTCCCCATTGTGAACTTGGTGTCACAGTATCAAACACAGTTTATCGTACATTACTGTTCAACCGTATGACGGATGTGAACCCAGTGTCACAATATTTGACACAGTTTATTGTTCATCACTGTTTAAACTCATTCCCTCTATTCAACTAGTGTCACAGTATCCATCTCAATTTACCGTACATCACCATTAAACTTTCTCCCCACTGTGAACCTGGGGTCACAGTATTTGACACAGTTCATCGTTCATTACTGTGAAACATTCTCGCACTGTGAACCTAGGGTCAAAGTATCTTGCACAGTTTATGGTCCAGCAGTGATTGACCTTCTCCCCATTGTGAATCCGGTTTCACAGTATCTGCCTCTGTCTTCCGTTCATCACCATTAAACCACTCCCCACACTGAATCCGGTGTCACAGTATCTCATGGAGTTTATAGTATCTGTCTCAATCTGCCATACATCATCATTAAACCATCTCCCCACAGTGAACCCGGTGTCATAATATCTGGAACTGTTTATCGTGTATCACTGTTAAACATTCTCATTACTGTGAACCCGGTGTCACAGTATCTGACGTAGTTTATTGTACATCAATGTTGAACCTTCTCCCCACTATGAAACCGGGGTCATAGTATATGCCAGAGTTTATTATACATCACCATTAAAACTTCATAATATTGTGAACATCATGTCACAGTATTGCCACAATTTATGATACATCACTGTTCATCCTTCTCCCCACTGTAAACCCATTGTCTCTCTATCTGCCACAGATTATCGTACATCGCCATTAAACCTCTTTCCCCTTTGAACCTTCTGTCAAAATATCTGCTACACATAATCCTACACTGTTAAATCCACTAACAAATGGTTATCAGGTGTCACAGAACCTGGGACTGTTTATCGTACTGTTAAATCTTCCACCACTGTGAACTCAATGTCACAGTATCTGTCTCACTCTAACAAACATCATAAAACCTTCTCCTCACTGTGAACCTGGTGTCTCTGCATCTGCCATAATGTATCATCTTTGGCTTGGCTTCGCGGACGAAGATTTATGGAGGGGGTAAAAAGTCCACGTCAGCTGCAGGCTCGTTTGTGGCTGACAAGTCCGATGCGGGACAGGCAGACACGATTGCAGCGGTTGCAAGGGAAAATTGGTTGGTTGGGGTTGGGTGTTGGGTTTTTCCTCCTTTGCCTTTTGTCAGTGAGGTGGGCTCTGCGGTCTTCTTCAAAGGAGGTTGCTGCCCGCCAAACTGTGAGGCGCCAAGATGCACGGTTTGAGGCGTTATCAGCCCACTGGCGGTGGTCAATGTGGCAGGCACCAAGAGATTTCTTTAGGCAGTCCTTGTACCTTTTCTTTGGTGCACCTCTGTCACGGTGGCCAGTGGAGAGCTCGCCATTTAACACGATCTTGGGAAGGCGATGGTCCTCCATTCTGGAGACGTGACCCATCCAGCGCAGATGGATCTTCAGCAGCGTGGACTCGATGCTGTCGACCTCCGCCATCTCGAGTACTTCGACGTTAGGGGTGTAAGCGCTCCAATGGATGTTGAGGATGGAGCGGAGACAACGCTGGTGGAAGCGTTCTAGGAGCCGTAGGTGGTGCCGGTAGAGGACCCATGATTCGGAGCCGAACAGGAGTGTGGGTATGACAACGGCTCTGTATACGCTTATCTTTGTGAGGTTTTTCAGTTGGTTGTTTTTCCAGACTCTTTTGTGTAGTCTTCCAAAGGCGCTATTTGCCTTGGCGAGTCTGTTGTCTTTCTCAATGTATCATATATCACTGTTAAACCTACTCACTACTGTGTACCTGGTGTGAACAGTATCTGTCAAAGTGTACCATACATCCTCATTAAACATTCTCCCCACTGTGTAACTGGTGTCACAGTATCTGCCTCAGTCTGCCATACATCACCATTGTTTTATCTCTCAAATGTGAATCCAGTGTCACAGTATTTGCTACATTATATTGGACATCATTGTTAAACCTTCTCACTGCTTCTGTGAACCCTGTCTCACAGTATCTTCCTCATTCTTCCGTATATCACCGTTAAACCTTCTGCCCGGTGAACCCGGTGTAACATTATTTGCCTATGTCTGCCATGCATCACCGTTAAATCTTCTCACTACTGTGAGCCCAGTGTCTGAGTACCTGCCTCAGTCAACCATATACCACCATTGAACATTCTCACGTCTGTGAACTTGGTGTCTCAGTATCTGTCACAGTTTATCTTACAGCACCGTTAAACCTTATGCCAACTGGAAACCTCTTGTCAGAGTTTCTGCCACAGTTTATTGTACAAAACTGTAAACTTTCTCCCCACTGTGAACCCAGTGTAACGGTCTCTGCCTCAGTCTGCCGTACATCACCATTAAACCTTCTTACTGTGAACATGGTGTTACAGTATCTGACACAGTTTATCGTACATCACTTTTTAACCATTTCACTACTGTGAACACAGTGTCACAAAATATGCCTGAGTCTACCATATATCACCATTAAACCATCTCTCCACTTTAAACTCGGTCACCATATCCACCAAAGTTTATCGTACGTCACTATTTAAACTTCTCAACACTGTGAAACCTTTGTCACAGGATCTGTCTAACATCACCGTTAATCTTTCTCCCCACTATGAGACCCGTGTTACTGTATTTGGCACAGTTTATTGTACATCACTGTTAAACCATCTCAACACTGTGTACCTGGTATCATAATATCTGCTTCAGTTTACAGTACATCACTGTTAAACCATCTCCTAACTGTCAAATTGGAGTCACTGCATCTGGCAGGAAGACCATTCTACATCCGGCATCTGGCAGGTGGACCATTGGAAATCCGACATATTGAAGAAGAACCATTCCAGATCCAGCAACTGGCAGGAAGACCATTCTCCTTCTTGCTTCTGGCAGGCAGACTATTCCTCATCCAGCATATGTCAGATGGACCATTCCATATCGGACATTTTCCAGGAAGGCCATTCCACATCATGAATCTGACAGGCAAAACATTCCACATCCGGCATCTGGCAAAGGACCATTCCACATTCTGTAAGTTGCTAGCAGTCCATTCCACATCCAGAAACTGGCACGAAGTCCATTCCACATCCAGATTCTCACATGAGGACCATTCCACCTCCAACATTTGGCAGGTGTACCATTCCACATCCGGAATCTGGCAGAGGAACATTCCACATCCAGCATCTGACAGGCAGACCATTCCACATCCGGCATCTGGCAGGTAGTCAATTCTAAATCCGGCATCTCGTTGGCAGACCAGTCCAAATCTGGCATCTGGCAGGCCAACCGCTCCACATTCAGCATCTGGCAGGAATACCATTCCACATCTGGCATTTGGCAGCAAACCAATCCACATCTGGCAATTGAAAGCTGGACCATTCCACATCTGGCATTCTACAGGAGTACCATTCTACAATCGGCATCTGGCAGGCAGACAATTTCACATCAGGCATTTTTCAGGCAGACCATTCCATATCTGGCATCTGTCGACCATTCAACATCCAGTGTTTGGCAGGTGGACCATTTCACATCTGGCATCTGTTAATTGGACAATTTCACATCTGGCAGTAGGACCATACCATATCTGGCATCTGGTAGGTGGACCATTCCGTCTGCAATTTGTCAGGATGACCATTCCACCTCTGCATCTGGCAGGTGGACTATTCCACATTAACATCAGCCAGGCAGGACATTCCACATCTGTCATCTGGCAGGAGGACAATTCCACCTCTGATATCTGGCAAGTGGACAATTTCACATCTGAAATCTGGTAGGCAGACAATTCCACATCTGGCATCTGGCAGGATGACCATTCAACCTCAGGCATCTGGCAGATGGACTATTCCACTACAGCATCAGCCAGGTGGCTCATTCCACATCCAGCATCTGGCAGGAGTACCATTATACATTCAGCATCTGGCAGGCATACCATTTGACATCAGGCATTTTTCAGATGGATCATTCCATATCTGGTATCTGTCGACCATTCACCATCCAGCATCTGGCAGGTGGACCATTTCACATCTGGCATCTGTCAAGTGAACCATTCCACATATGGCAGTAGGACAATACCATATCTGGCACCTTCTAGGCGGACCATTCCACATTTGCAATTTGTCAGGATGACCATTCAACCTCCAGCATCTGGCAGGTGGACTATTCCACACCAGCATCAGCCACGCAGACCATTCCACATCTGGCATCTGGCATGAATTCCATTCCACATCCAGCATCTGTCCAGAAGATAATTCTACATTTGGCATATGGCCGGTGAACCATTACACATCTGGCAACTGGCTAGTGGACGTTTCCATATCCAGCAAATGGCAGGAAGCTGATATGACATTTGACATCTGACATGCAGACCATTCTGCATCCGGCATCTGACAAGTGGTCCATTCCAAATCCGGCATCTGACAGGTAGACCATTGCACATCTGGCATCTGTCAGGTAGACTAGTCAATATCTGACCTCAAGTGGGTGGACAATGCCACATCTGGCATCTGGCCAGACGACCACTCCACATCCTGCATCTAGGAAAAACACCATTCCACATTTGGCATCTGACAGCAAACCATTCCTCATCCGGCAACTGTGGTCTATTCCACTCCAGCAAACTATTCCTCATCTGGCAACGTGGTCTATTCCACTCCAGCATCAGCCAGGCGGACCATTCCATATCTTTCATCAGTCAGGTCCATCATTCCACATCTAGCAACTGGGAGGCGGACCAGACCATTACACATCTGGCATCTCTCAGGCGGTCCATTCTACAGCTGGCATCTGGTAGGCGGACCATTCAAAATCTGGCATGTGGCAGGAGGACCATTCCACCTCCGGCATCTGTCTGGTGGACCATTCCACATCCAGCAACTGGCATGCGGAACATTCCACATGTGGCATCTGGCAGGAGGACTATTCCACATGCCATCTGGCAGGAGGTCCTTTCCAAATCTGGCATCTGACCAGAAGATCATTCCACATCTAGCATCTGTCAAGTGGACCATTCCACTTCCGGCATCTGGCAGGTGGACCATTCCACATCCGGCAACTGCCAGTTGGACTGTTTGACATCTGACATCTTTAAGGAAGACCATTCCACATCTAGCATTTGGCAGGAGGACTATTCCATTTAAGGCATCTGGCAGGCGGAACTTTCCAAACCTGGCATCTGGCCATAAGACCATTCTACATCTGGCATCTGGCAGGCGGACCATTCCACATCCAGCATCTGGCAGGTTGACCATTCCACATCCAGCATCTGGCAGGTTGACCATTTCACATCCAGCATCTGGCAGTTGGTCCATTCCACATCCGGTATATGGCAGGCGGACCATTCCACGTCCAGCATCTTGCATATGGACTATTCCACATCCGGCATCCTGAAGTGCTCTCGGCAATGGGTAAAGTAGTACCTCTCACTTTGTTCGTTTTAGATTGGTCACAATGTTTGAGCTTCTGAAAGAAAACAGACACACACACTGAGAGTACTTTAGTTTGTACAAAACTTTATTACTAAATCTGAAGCTGAATTCAAAGTACAATATCACATCTCCAGGTCACACTGATAAAATTACTCACATAACAAGCTTACACTGTGGGACTCAGTAACATAAAATGTACAATATGGGATTTACAAAGAAAACATGATTATACAGTGGAACTCACTCACGTAACAAGGTTACACTGTGGAACTCACTAACAAAACATTTTCAATGTCGAACCCAGTGATATAACAAGGTCAGAATATGGGACTCACTCACATAACAAGGTTAGATGGCAGGTAAAAATTACATCACATGTTCATTCTGTGGAACTCATTCAAATAACAAAGTTAAGTTGTGTAATCCCCCTCAATAAGAAAATTAAACTGTGGGAATCTCTCATATAATAGGTTTGCAATGTGGAACTCACTAGCACATCAATATCACACTGTGGAACTAACTCAAATAGCAAGGTCACACTGTGAAAGTCACCAACATAACAATCTCACACTGTGGTACACTTTACTTAACAAGGTTACACAGTGCAACTCATTAACATAACATGGCTGGAATGTGGAATTCACACACATAACCATCCACATTGTGAAAATTGTTCATATCAAAAGGTCACACTGTAAAAACCACTCACTTCACATTTTCAATCTCGAACTCACTGACATAACAAGGTGAAACTGTGGGACTCACTCACAGAACAAGTTCACCCTGTTTGACTAACTCACTTTAATGTTTACACAGTAGAACTCGCTCACATAACATGATAACACTATGGGAATACCTCAAATAACAAGGTCACACTGTGGAACTGACTAACAAAATGTTTACATGGTGGGAATCTCACACATAACAACGTCACACTGTCAAACTCACTAACATACCAATTTTACACTCTGAGATTCACTAACTAGAGGTTGACAGTGTGGAATTCACTCCCATCACTCACATAACACGGTTACACTGTGGGACTCAGGAACATAAAATGTATAATATGGGATTTACAAAGAAAACATGATTATACAGTGGAACTCACTCACGTAACAAGGTTACACTGTGGAACTCACTAACAAAACATTTTCAATGTCGAACACCAGTGATATAACAAGGTCAGAATGTGGGACTCAATCACATAACAAGGTTAGACGGCAGGTAAAAATCACATCACATGTTCATTCTGTGGAACTCATTCACATTGTGGAATCCCCCTCAATAAGAAAGTTAAACTGTGGAAATCTCTCACATAATAAGTTTACAATGTGGAACTCATGACCTCAGCAATGTCACACTGTGGAACTGATTCACATAACAAGGTCAAATTGTGGGACTCACTCACGTAACATTTACAATGTGGGATTCTCTAAGTAAACCAAATTATACTGTGCAACTCTCACACATAACAAATTTACACCATTGAACTATCTCACATGACATTTTCAAATGTCGAATACACTGACATAAAAAGTTCATTCTGTGGAACTCATTCACCTCCTCAATAAGAAGGTGAAATAAACTGTGGGAATATCTCACATAATAAATTTACCCTTTGGAACTCACTAGAACACCAAGGTCACAGTGTTGAAGTGACTAACATAACAAGCTCACACTGGTACTCAATTAGTTCACAAGGTTTCACTGTGGGACTCACTGACATAACATGGTTTGAATGTGGAACTCACTCACAGAACCAGTCCGCACTGTGAAAATCATTCCTATCACCAGGTCACACTGTGAAAATCACTCACTTTACATTTTCAATGTCGAACTCACTGACATAACAGGTCAAACTGTGCGACTCACTCACAGAACATGAGAACACTATGGGAATCCCTCAAATAACAATGTTACACCGTGAAACTGACCCAGATAACAAGCTTACACTGTGGAACTCTCTCACATAAAAAATTTACACTGTGGGAATCACTAACATAACATTTTCAATATCGAATTTAGCAAAATTACAAGAAAACACTGTGAAACTACGACACATAACAATTTTACATGGTGGAAATCCCTCACATAACAAGGTCACACTGTGTAAATTACTCACACAACAAGTTTACACTGTGGGACACACTAACATATAGTTTAGAATATGGGTTTCACTAAGTAAACAAAAGTATACTGTGCAACTCTCTCACATGACGTTTACACTGTACAACTGATTAACATGACACTGTTACACTGTGGAACTCACTCACAAAACAAGGTTATACTGTGTAACTCACTCACCTAAATAGGTTTCACTGAAGAACTCACTAACATCACATTTTCAATATCGAATTTAGCGAAATTAAAAGGTAACACTGTGAAACTCAGACACATAACAAGTTTACACGGTGGGAATCTCACACATAACAATGTCACACTGTCATACTCACTCTGTACCAATGTTACACTCTGAAGATCACTAACTAGCCAGGTTGACACTAGAATTCACTTCCATAACAACGTCACACTTTGAAACTCTCTCATATTACAAGGTCAAATGGTGGGACTCACTCACACTGTGGAACACACTCACCTAAAAAATTTCAACTGAGGAACTCACTAAAATAACTTTTATAATATCGAATTTAGCCAAATTACAAGGTTACACTGTGAAACTCAGACACATAACAAGTTTACATGGTGGGAATAAATCACATCACACAAAGTAAATTACTCACACAACAAGTTTACATTGAGGGACACACTAACACATAGATAGTTTAGAATATGGGTTTCACTAAGAAAACAAAATTATACTGTGCAACTCTCTCACGTGATAGTTTAGAATATGGGTTTCAATAAGTAAACAAAATTATACTGTGCAATTCTCTCACATGACAAGTTTACACTGTGGAACTGACTAACATAACACGGTTACACTCTTTAAAACACTCACATAAAAATGTTGCACTGAGTTTTTATCTATCGGATTTAGCGAAATTACAAGGTTACAGTGTGAAACTCACACACATAACAAGTTTACACTGTGGGACTAACTCACATGAAGTTTACAATATGGGATTCCCCAAGTAAACAAAATTATACGGTGCAACTCTCTCACACGACGTTTACACTGTGGAAATGACTCACATAACACGGTTACACTGTGGAACTCACAAACATCACATTTTCAATGTCGAATTTAGCAAAATTACAAGGTTACACTGTGAAACTCAGACACATAACAAGTTTACATGGTGGGAATCAATCACATGACAAGGTCACATTATGTAAATTACTCACAGAAGTTTACACTGTGGGACACACTAACATATAGTTTAGAATATGGGTTTCACTAGGTAAACAAAATTATACTGTGCAACTCTCTGACTTGACAAGTTTACACAGTGGAACTCACTCACATAACATTTTCAATATCGAATTTAGCAAAATTACAAGGTTAGACTGTGAAACTCAGACAAATAACAAGTTTACATGGTGGGAATCACTCACATAATAAGGTCACACTGTCTAAATTACTCACACAACAAGTTTACTCTGTGGGACACACTAACATATAGTTTGGAATATGGGTTACGCTAAGTCAACAAAATTATACTGTGCAACTCTCTCATATGACAAGTTTACACTGTGGAACTGACTCACATAACAAATTTATACTGTCAATCTCCGGATGTGGATTTGTTTGCTGCCAAATGCTAGATGTGGAATGGTACTCCTGCCAGATACTGAATGTGGAGTGGTTGGCCTGCCAGGTACCAGATTTGGACTGGTCTCCCAGTGAGATGCCGGATTTAGAATTGACTACCTGCCAGATGCTAGATGTGGAATGGTCTGCCAGTAAGATGCTGAATCTGGTATCATCTTCCTGCCATTTGCTGGACATGGACTGCTCTGCCTAACAGATGCCAGATGTGGAAATGTCCATCTGGAAGACGCTGGATGTGGAATGTTCCTCTGGCACTTCCGGATTTGGAATGGTACATCTGCCAGATGGTCCTCATGTGAGAATGTGGATGTACAATATAATTCGTACCAGATGCAAGATGTGGAATTGTCCACCTGCAAGATATCGGAGGTATAATTGTACACCTGCGAGACGCCAGATGTGGAATGTTCCACCTGCCAGATGCCGGATGTGGAATGGTCCTTCTGTGATAATCCGGATGTGGAATGGACTTTGTACCAGATGCCGGACGTGTAATGGTACAGCGGCGAGATGCCGGATGTAGAATGATCTTCTGGACGGATGCCGGATGTGGAATGAAATTCGTGCCAGATGCCAGATGTGAAATGGTACAGCGGTGAGTTTACAGTGTGGGACTCACTCACCTAAAAAGGTTACACTGAGGAATTCACTAACATGACATTTTCAATCTCGAATTTAGCGAAATACAAGGTAACACTGTGAAACTCACCCACATAACAAGTTTACACGGTGGGAATCTCACATATAACAATGTCACACTGTCGCACACACTCCAAACCAATGTTACACCCTGATACTCACTAAGTAGAAAGGTTGACACTATGGAAATCACTTCGATAACAATGTCACACTTTCAAACTCACTCACAAAACAAATTTAAACTCTGGGAATCTCTCACATAATAAGGTGAATTTTTGGGACGCACATAATAAGGTCACACTGTGTAAATTACTCACAGAACAAATTTACACTGTGGGACTCACTAACATAAAGTTTACAATATGGGATTCCCTAAGTACCCTAAATTATACTGTGTAAATCTCTCACACGACAAGTTTACACTGTGGAACTCACTCACCTAAAAAAGTTGCACCGAGGAATACACTTACATAACTTTTACAAGATCGAATTTAGCAAAATTACAAGGTTACACAGTGAAACTCAGACACATTACAAGTTTACATGGTGGGAATCACTCACATAATAAGGTCATACTGTCTAAATTACTCAAACAACGTTTACACTGTGGGATTAACTCACATGAAGTTTACAACATGGGATTCCCCAAGTGAACAAAATTATACGGTGCAACTCTCTCACACGACAAGTTTACACTGTGGAAATGACTCACATAACACGGTTACACTGTGGAACTCACTCGCATAACAAATTTATACTGTCAATCGCCGGATGTGGATTTGTTATCTGCCAAATGCCAGATGTGGAATGGTACTCCTGCCAGATACTGAATGTGGAGTGGTTGGCCTGCCAGATGCCAGATTTCGACTGGTCTGCCAGTGAGATGCCCGATTTAGAATTGACTACCTGCCAGATAATAGATATGGAATGGTCTGCCTGTAAGATGCTGAATCTGGTATCATCTTCCTGCCATTTGCTGGACATGGAATGCTCTGCCTAACAGATGCCAGATGTGGAATTGTCCATCTGGAAGATGCTGGATGTGGAATGTTCCTCTGACACATTCCGGATTTGGAAAGGTACATCTGCCAGATGGTCCTCATGTGAGAATGTGGATGTACAATATAATTCATGCCAGATGCTAGATGTGGAATTGTCCACCTGCAAGATGTCGGAGGTATAATTGTCCACCTGCGAGTCGCAAGATGTGGAATAGTCCTTCTGTGAGAATCCGGATGTGGAATGGACTTTGTACCAGATGCCGGACGTGTAATGGTACAGCGGCGAGATGCCGGATGTAGAATGATCTTCTGGACGGATGCCGGATCTGGAATGAAATTCGTGCCAGATGCCAGATGTGAAATGGTATGCTTGTCAGTTGCAGGATGTGGAATGGTCCTCTGCCAGATGCTGGATATGGAATGGTCTGCCTGGCTGATGCTGGAGTGGAATAGACCACCTGCCAGTTGCAGGATGGGAAATTGTTTGCTGCCGGATGCCAGATGTAGAATGGTTTTCTTTTCCCAGATGCAGGATGTGGAGTGGTCGGCCTGCCAGATGCCAGATGTGGCATTCTCCACCCACTTGATGCCAGATATTGACTAGTCTGCCTGATAGACGCCAGATGTGGACTGGTCTGCCAGTGAGTTGTCGCATTTAGAATTGACTACCTGCCAGATGCTGGATGTGGAATGGTCTGCCTGTAAAATGCTGAATCTGGTATCATCTTCCTGCCATTTGCTGGAATTGGACTGCTCAGCCTAACAGATGATGGATGTGGAATTGTCCACCTGGAAGATGCTGGATGTGGAATGTTCGTCTGACACATTCCGAATGTGGAATGGTCTGCCTGCCAGATGCCAGATGTGGAATGGTCCACCTGTCAGATGCCGGAGGTGGAATGGTCCTTCTGTGAGAATCCGGATGTGGAATGGACTTCATAACAGATGCTGGATGTGAAATTGTACAGCGGCGTGATGCCAGAGTAGAATGATCTTCTGGACAGATACCGGATGTGGAATGGAATTCGTGCCAGATGCCAGATGTGAAATGATACAACGGCGAGTTTACAGTGTGGGACTCACTCACCTAAAAAGGTTACACTGAGGAACTCACTAACAAAACATGTTCAATATGGAATTTAGCAAAATTACAAGGTAACACTGTGAAACTCACCCGCATAACAAGTTTACACTGTGGGAATCTCACACATAACAATGTCACACAGTCAAACTCACTCTCTACCAATGTTACACTCTGAGGCCCACTAACTAGACAGGCTGACACTGTGGAATTAACTTCCATAACAATGTCACACTTTCAAAGTCACTGACATTACAAGTTTACTCTGTGGGAATTTCTCACATAATAAGGTCAATTTGTGGGACTCACATAATAAGGTCACACTGTGAAAATTACTCACATAACAAATTTACACTGTGGGACTCACTAACATAAAGTTTACAATATGGGATGCCCTAAATACCCAAAATTATACTGTGGAACTCTCCAAAATAACACGGTCACACTGTGGAACACACACACCTGAACATGTTTCATTGAGGAACTCACTAACATAACATGTTCAATATCGAATTTAGCAAAATTACGAGGTAACACTGTGAAACACACCCACATAACAAGTTTACACTGTGGGAATCTCACACATAACAATGTCACACAGTCAAACTCACTCTCTACCAATGTTACACTCTGAGGCTCACTAACTAGACAGGTTGACACTGTGGAATTCACTTCCATAACAACGTCACACTTTCAAACTCTCTCATATAACAAGGTCAAACGGTGGGATTCACTCACATAACAAGGTCACACTGTGTAAATTACATAACACGGTTACACTGTGGAACTCACTCACCTAAAAAAGTTGCACTGAGGAACTCACGAACAAACAATATCGAATTTAGCAAAATTATAAGGTTACACAGTGAAACTCAGACACATTACAAGTTTACATGGTGGGAATCACTCACATAATAAGGTCACACTGTCTAAATTGCTCACACAACAAGTTTACTCTGTGGGACACACTAACATATAGTTTGGAATATGGGTTACACTAAGTAAACAAAATTGTACTGTGCAACTCTCTCACATGACGTTTACACTGTGGAACTGACTCACATAACACGGTTACACTGTGGAACTCACTCACATAACAAATTTATACTGTCCATCGCCGGATGTGGATTTGTTTGCTGCCAAATGCCAGATGTGGAATGGTACTCCTGCCAGATACTGAATGTGGAGTGTTTGGCCTGCCAGATGCCAGATTTGGACTGGTCTGCCAGTGAGATGCCAGATTTAGAATTGACTACCTGCCACATGCTAGATGTGGAATGGTCTGCCAGTAAGATGCTAAATCTGGTATCATCTTCCTGCCATTTGCTGGACATGGACTGCTCTGCCTAACAGATGCCAGATGTGGAATTGTCCATCTGGAAGATGCTGGATATGGAATGTTCCTCTGACACATTCCGGATTTGGAATGGTACATCTGCCAGATGGTCCTCATGTGAGAATGTGGATTTACAATATAATTCGTCCCAAATGCTAGATGTGCAATTGTGCACCTGCAAGATGTCGGAGGTATAATTGTCCACCTGCGAGACGGCAGATGTGGAATGTTCCACCTGCCAGATGCCGGAGGTGGAATGGTCCTTCTGTGAGAATCCGGATGTGCAATGGACTTTATACCAGATGCCGGACGTGTAATGGTACAGCGGCGAGATGCCGGATGTAGACTGATCTTCTGGACGGATGCCGGATGTGGAATGAAATTCGTGCCAGATGCCAGATGTGAAATGGTATGCTTGTCAGTTTCAGGATGTGGAATGGTCCTCTGATAGATGCTGGATATGGAATAGTCTGCCTGGCTGATGCTGGTGTGGAATAGACCACCTGCCAGTTGCAGGATGGGGAATGGTTTGCTGCCAGATGCCAGATATAGAATGTTTTTTTTTCCCAGATGCAGCATGTGGAGTGGTCGGACTGCCTGATGCCAGATGTGGCATTGTCCACCCACTTGATCCCAGATATTGACTAGTCTGCCTGATAGATGCCAGATGTGGACTGGTCTGCCAGCGAGATGCCGCATTTAGAATTGACTACCTGCCAGATGCTGGATGTGGATATGTATGCTTGCAAGATCCCGTAGTTGGAATTGTCGACCTGCAAACACACAAATGTGGAATGGTCTGCCTGCCAGATTCCAGATGTGGAATGGTCCACCTGTCAGATGCCGGAGGTGGAATGGTCCTTCTGTGAGAATCCGGATGTGGAATGGACTTCATGACAGATGCTGGATGTGTAATGGAACAGCGGCGAGATGCCAGAGTATAATGATCTTCTAGACAATATACCGGATGTGGAATGGAATTCGTGCCAGATGCCAGATTTGAAATGGTACAGCGGTGAGTTTACAGTGTGGGACACACTCACCTAAAAAGGTCTCGCTGAGGAATTCACTAACATAACATTTTCAATACTGAATTTAGCGAAATTACAAGGTTACACTGTGAAACTCACCCACATAACAAGTTTCCACGGTGGGAATCTCACATATAACAATGTAACACTGTCGAACACACTCCATACCAATGTTACACTCTGATACTCACTAAGTAGAAAGGTTGACACTATGGAAATCACTTCGATAACAATGTCACACTTTCAAACTCAATCACATAACAAGTTTACACTCTGGGAATCTCTCACATAATAAGGTGAATTTGTGGGATGCACATAATAAGGTCGCACTGTGTAAATTACTCACAGAACAAATTTACACTGTGGGACTCACTAACATAAAGTTTACAATATGGGATTCCCTAAGTACCCAAAATTATACTGTGCAAATCTCTCACATGACAAGTTTACACTGTGGAACTCACTCACATAACAAGTTTACACTGTGGAACTCACTCACCTAAAAAAGTTGCACTGAGGAACTCACGAACAAACAATATCGAATTTAGCAAAATTATAAGGTTACACAGTGAAACTCAGACACATTACAAGTTTACATGGTGGGAATCACTCACATAATAAGGTCACACTGTCTAAATTGCTCACACAACAAGTTTACTCTGTGGGACACACTAACATATAGTTTGGAATATGGGTTACACTAAGTAAACAAAATTGTACTGTGCAACTCTCTCACATGACGTTTACACTGTGGAACTGACTCACATAACACGGTTACACTGTGGAACTCACTCACATAACAAATTTATACTGTCCATCGCAGGATGTGGATTTGTTTGCTGCCAAATGCCAGATGTGGAATGGTACTCCTGCCAGATACTGAATGTGGAGTGTTTGGCCTGCCAGATGCCAGATTTGGACTGGTCTGCCAGTGAGATGCAGGATTTAGAATTGACTACCTGCCACATGCTAGATGTGGAATGGTCTGCCAGTAAGATGCTGAATCTGGTATCATCTTCCTGCCATTTGCTGGACATAGACTGCTCTGCCTAACAGATGCCAGATGTGGAATTGTCCATCTGGAAGATGCTGAATGTGGAATGTTCCTCTGACACATTCTGGATTTGGAATGGTACATCTGCCAGATGGTCCTCATGTGAGAATGTGGATTTACAATATAATTCGTGCCAAATGCTAGATGTGGAATTGTGCACCTGCAAGATGTCGGAGGTATAATTGTCCACCTGCGAGACGGCAGATGTGGAATGTTCCACCTGCCAGATGCCGGAAGTGGAATGGTCCTTCTGTGAGAATCCGGATGTGGAATGGACTTTGTACCAGATGCCGGACGTGTAATGGTACAGCGGCGAGATGCCGGATGTAGAATGATCTTCTGGACGGATGCCGGATGTGGAATGAAATTCGTGCCAGATGCCAGATGTGAAATGGTATGCTTGTCAGTTTCAGGATGTGGAATGGTCCTCTGCCAGATGCTGGATATGGAATAGTCTGCCTGGCTGATGCTGGTGTGGAATAGACCACCTGCCAGTTGCAGGATGGGGAATGGTTTGCTGCCAGATGCCAGATATAGAATGTTTTTTTTTCCCAGATGCAGCATGTGGAGTGGTCGGACTGCCTGATGCCAGATGTGGCATTGTCCACCCACTTGATCCCAGATATTGACTAGTCTGCCTGATAGATGCCAGATGTGGACTGGTCTGCCAGCGAGATGCCGCATTTAGAATTGACTACCTGCCAGATGCTGGATGTGGAATGGTCTGCCTGTAAGATGCTGAATATGGTATCATCTTCCTGCCATTTGCTCGAATTGGACTGCTCAGCCTAACAGATAATGGATGTGGAATTGTCCACCTGGAAGATGCTGGATGTGGAATGTTCCTCTGACACATTCCGCATGTGGAATGGTACATCTGCCAGATGACGGAGGTGGAATGTTCCTCATGTGAGGCTCTGGATGTACAATATAATTTGTGTCAGATGCCAGATGTGGATATGTATGCTTGCAAGATCCCGGAGTTGGAATTGTCGACCTGCAAACACACAAATGTGGAATGGTCTGCCTGCCAGATGCCAGATGTGGAATGGTCCACCTGCCAGATGCCGGAGGTGGAATGGTCCTTCTGTGAGAATCCGGATGTGGAATGGACTTCATGACAGATGCTGGATGTGTAATGGAACAGCGGCGAGATGCCAGAGTATAATGATCTTCTGGACAATATACCGGATGTGGAATGGAATTCGTGCCAGATGCCAGATTTGAAATGGTACAGCGGTGAGTTTACAGTGTGGGACTCACTCACCTAAAAAGGTCACGCTGAGGAATTCACTAACATAACATTTTTAATACTGAATTTAGCGAAATTACAAGGTTACACTGTGAAACTCACCCACATAACAAGTTTACACGGTGGGAATCTCACATATAACAATGTAACACTGTCGAACACACTCCATACCAATGTTACACTCTGATACTCACTAAGTAGAAAGGTTGACACTATGGAAATCACTTCGATAACAATGTCACACTTTCAAACTCACTCACATAACAAGTTTACACTCTGGGAATCTCTCACATAATAAGGTGAATTTGTGGGATGCACATAATAAGGTCACACTGTGTAAATTACTCACAGAACAAGTTTACACTGTGGGACTCACTAACATATAGTTTGGAATATGGGTTACACTAAGTAAACAAAATTATACTGTGCAACTCTCTCATATGACAAGTTTACACCATGGAACTGACTCACATAACACGGTTACACTGTGGAACTCACTCACATAACAAATTTATACTGTTACTCGCCAGATGTGGATTTGTTTGCTGCCAAATGCCAGATGTGGAATGGTACTCCTGCCAGATACTAAATGTGGAGTGGTTGGCCTGCCAGATGCCAGATTTGGACTGGTCTGCCAGTGAGATGCCGGATTTAGAATTGACTACCTGCCACATGCTAGATGTGGAATGGTCTGCCAGTAAGATGCTAAATCTGGTATCATCTTCCTGCCATTTGCTGGACATGGACTGCTCTGCCTAACAGATGCCAGATGTGGAATTGTCCATCTGGAAGATGCTGGATGTGGAATGTTCCTCTGACACATTCCGGATTTGGAATGGTACATCTACCAGATGGTCCTCATGTGAGAATGTGGATTTACAATATAATTCGTCCCAAATGCTAGATGTGGAATTGTGCACCTGCAAGATGTCGGAGGTATAATTGTCCACCTGCGAGACGGCAGATGTGGAATGTTCCACCTGCCAGATGCCGGAGGTGGAATGGTCCTTCTGTGAGAATCCGGATGTGGAATGGACTTTATACCAGATGCCGGACGTGTAATGGTACAGCGGCGAGATGCCGGATGTAGACTGATCTTCTGGACGGATGCCGGATGTGGAATGAAATTCGTGCCAGATGCCAGATGTGAAATGGTATGCTTGTCAGTTTCAGGATGTGGAATGGTCCTCTGATAGATGCTGGATATGGAATAGTCTGCCTGGCTGATGCTGGTGTGGAATAGACCACCTGCCAGTTGCAGGATGGGGAATGGTTTGCTGCCAGATGCCAGATATAGAATGTTTTTTTTTCACAGATGCAGCATGTGGAATGGTCGGACTGCCTGATGCCAGATGTGGCATTGTCCACCCACTTGATGCCAGATATTGACTAGTCTGCCTGCCAGATGCCAGATGTGGAATGGTACTCCTGCCAGATACTAAATGTGGAGTGGTTGGCCTGCCAGATGCCAGATTTGGACTGGTCTGCCAGTGAGATGCCGGATTTAGCATTGATTACCTGCCAGATGCTAGATATGGAATGGTCTGCCTGTAAGATGCTGAATCTGGTATCATCTTCCTGCCATTTGCTGGACATGGACTGCTCTGCCTAACAGATGCCAGATGTGGAATTGTCCATCTGGAAGATATTGGATGTGGAATGTTCCTCTGACACATTCCGGATGAGCAATGGTACATCTGCCAGATGCCGGAGGTGGAATGTTCCTCATGTGAGACTCTGGAATTACAAAATAATTCGTGCCAGATGCCATATGTGGAATTGTATGCTTGCCAGATCCCGGAGGTGGAATTGTCCACCTGAAAAAGTCCAAATGTAGAATGGTCTGCCTGCCAGATGCCAGATGTGGAATGGTACACCTGCCAAATGCCAGATGTGGAATGGTCCACCTGCCAGATGCCAGAGGTGGAATGGTCCTTCTGTGAGAATCCGGATGTGGAATGGACTTCCTGACAGATGCTGGATGTGTAATGGTACAGCGGCGAGATGCCAGAGTAGAATGATCTTCAGGACAGATACCAGATGTTGAATGGAATTCGTGCCAGATGCCAGATGTGAAAGTGTACAGCGGCGAGTTTACAGTGTGGGACTCACTCACCTAAAAAGGTTACACTGAGGAATTCACTAACATAACATTTTCAATGTCGAATTTAGCGAATTACAAGGTAACACTGTGAAACTCAACCACATAACAAGTTTACACGGTGAGAATCTCACATATAACAATGTTACACTGTCGAACACACTCTATACCAATGTTACACTCTGAGGCTCATTAACTGGACAGGTTGACACTGTGGAATTCACTTCCATAACAATGTCACACTTTCAAACTCATTGACATTACAAGGTCAAATGGTGAGACTCACTCACACTGTGGAACACACTCACCTAAAAAAAGTTGCACTGAGGAACTCACCAACAAACAATATCGAATTTAGCAAAATTACAAGGTTACACAGTGAAACTCAGACACATAACAAGTTTACATGGTGGGAATCACTCACATAACAAGGTCACACTGTGTAAATGACTCACACAACAAGTTTACACTGTGGGACTAACTCACATGAAGTTTACAATATGGGATTCCACAAGTGAACAAAATTATACGGTGCAACTCTCTCACACGACAAGTTTACACTGTGGAAATAACTCACATAACATGGTTACACTGTGGGAATATCTCACCTAAAAAGGTTACACTGAGGAACTCATTAAAATCACATTTTGAATATCGAATTTAGCGAAATTAAAAGGTAACTCTGTGAAACTCAGACACATAACAAGTTTACACGGTGGGACTCTCACACATAACAATGTCACACTGTCAAACTCACTCTATACCAATGTTACACTCTGAGGCTCACTAACTAGACAGGTTGACACTGTGGAATTCACTTCCATAACAATGTCACACTTTCAAACTCACTGACATTACAAGGTCAAATGGTGAGACTCACTCACACTGTGGAACACACTCACCTAAAAAAGTTGCACTGAGGAACTCACTAACATAACTTTTTCAATGTCGAATTTAGCAAAATTACAAGGTTAGACTGTGAAATTCAGACACATAACAAGTTTACATGGTGGGAATCAATCACATGACAAGGTCACACTATGTAAATTACTCACAGAAGTTTACACTGTGGGACACACTAACATATAGTTTGGAATATGGGTTACACTAAGTAAACAAAATTATACTGTGCAACTCTCTCATATCACAAGTTTACACTGTGGAACTGACTCACATAACACGGTTACACTGTGGAACTCACTCACGTAACAAATTTATACTGTCAATCGCCGGATGTGGATTTGTTTGCTGCCAAATGCCAGATGTGGAATGGTACTCCTGCCAGACACTGAATGTGGAGTGGTTGGCCTGCCAGATGCCAGATTTGGACTGGTCTGCCAGTGAGATGCGGATTTAAAATTGACTACCTGCCAGATGCTAGATGTGGAATGGTCTGCAAGTAAGATGCTGAATCTGGTATCATCTTCCTGCCATTTGCTGGACATGGACAGCTCTGCCTAACAGATGCCAGATGTGGAATTGTCCATCTGGAAGATGCTGGATGTGGAATGTTCCTCTGGCACATTCTGGATTTGGAATGGTACATCTATCAGGTGGTCCTCATGTGAGAATGTGGTTGTACAATATAATTCGTGCCAGATGCTAGATGTGTAATTGTCCACCTGCAAGATGTCAGAATATAATTGTCCACCTGTGAGACGCCAGATGTGGAATGTTCCACCTGCCAGATGCCGGAGGTGGAATGGTCCTTCTGTGAGAATCCGGATGTGGAATGTACTTTGTACCAGATGCCGGACGTGTAATGCTACAGCGGCGAGATGCCGGATGTAGAATGATCTTCTGGACGGATGCCTGATCTGGAATGAAATTCGTGCCAGATGCCAAATGTGAAATGGTATGCTTGTCAGTTGCAGGATGTGGAATGGTCCTCTGCCAGATGCTGGATATGGAATGGTCTGCCTGGCTGATGCTGGAGTGGAATAGACCACCTGCCAGTTGCAGGATGGAAAAATGGTTTGCTGCCAGATGCCAGATGTAGAATGTTTTTTTTTTCCCAGATGCAGGATGTGGAGTGGTCGGCCTGCCAGATGCCAGATGTGGCATTGTCCACCCACTTGATGCCAGATATTGACTAGTCTGCCTGATAGATGCCAGATGTGGACTGGTCTGCCAGCGAGATGCCGCATTTAGAATTGACTCCCTGCCAGATGCTGGATGTGGAATGGTCTGCCTGTAAGATGCTGAATCTGGTATCATCTTCCTGCCATTTTCTGGAATTGGACTGCTCAGCCTAACAGATGAGGGATGTGGAATTGTTCACCTGGAAGATGCTGGATGTGGAATGTTCCTCTGACACATTCCGGATGTGGAACGGCAAATCTGCCAGATGCCGGAGGTGGAATGTTCCTCATGTGAGACTCTGGATGTAAAATATAATTCGTGCCAGATGCCAGATGTGGAATTGTATGCTTGCCAGATCCCGGAGGTGGAATTGTTGACCTGCAAAAGCCCAAATGTGGAATGGTCTGCCTGCCAGATGGCAGATGTGGAATGGTCCACCTGCCAGATGCCAGATGTGGAATGGTCCACCTGCCAGATACCGAAGGTGGAATGGTCCTTCTGTGAGAATCCGGATGTGGAATGGACTTCATGACAGATGCCGGACGTGTAATGGTACAGCGGCGAGATGCCAGATGTAGAATAATCTTCTGGACGGATGCCGGATGTGGAATGAAATTCGTGCCAGATGCCAGATGTGAAATGGTATGCTTGTCAGTTGCAGGATGTGGAATGGTCCTCTGCCAGATGCTGGATATGGAATGGTCTGCCTGGCTGATGCTGGAGTGGAATAGACCACCTGCCAGTTGCAGGATGGGGAATGGTTTGCTGCCAGATGCCAGATGTAGAATGTTTTTTTTTTGCCAGATGCAGGATGTGGAGTGGTCGGCCTGCCAGATGCCAGATGTGGCATTGTCCACCCACTTGATGCCAGATATTGACTAGTCTGCCTGATAGATGCCAGATGTGGACTGGTCTGCCAGCGAGATGCCGCATTTAGATTTGACTACCTGCCAGATGCTGGATTTGGAATGGTCTGCCTGTAAGATGCTGAATCTGGTATCATCTTCCTGCCATTTGCTGGAATTGGACTGCTCAGCCTAACAGATGAGGGATGTGGAATTGTTCACCTGGAAGATGCTGGATGTGGAATGTTTCTCTGACACATTCCGGATGTAGAACGGCAAATCTGCCAGATGCCGGAGGTGGAATGTTCCTCATGTGAGACTCTGTATGTAAAATATAATTCGTGCCAGATGCCAGATGTGGAATTGTATGCTTGCCAGATCCCGGAGGTGGAATTGTCCACCTGCAAAAGCCCAAATGTGGAATGGTCCACCTGCCAGATGCCAGATGTGGAATGGTCCACCTGCCAGATGCCGAAGCTAGAATGGTCCTTCTGTGAGAATCCGGATGTGGAATGGACTTTGTACCAGATGCCGGACGTGTAATGCTACAGCAGCGAGATGCCGGATGTAGAATAATCTTCTGGACGGATGCCGGATGTGGAATGAAATTCGTGCCAGATGCCGGATGTGAAATGGTACAGCGGTGAATTTACAGTGTGGGACTCACTCACCTAAAAAGGTTGCACAGAGGAACTCACGAACATAACTTTTTCAATATCGCATTTAGTAAAATTACAGGGTTACACTGTGAAACTCAGACACATAACAAGTTTACATGGTGGGAATCACTCACAATAAGGTCACACTGTGTAAATGATTCACAAATCAAGTTAACACTGTGGGACTCACTTACATGAAGTTTACAATATGGGATTCCCTAAGTGAACAAAATTGGACTGTGAAACTCTCTAACATGACAAGTTTACACTGTGGAACTGACTCACATAACACGATAACACTGTGTAATTCGCTCACTTTAAACGGTTACACTGTGGAACTCACCTAAAAAGGTTACACTGAGGAACGGACTAACATAACATTTTCAATATCGAATTTAGCAAAATTACAAGGTTACACTGTGAAACTCAGATACATAACAGGTTTACATGGTGGGAATCTCTCACACAACAAGGTGAAATTTTGGGACTCACATAATAAGGTCACACTGTGTAAATGACTCCCATAACAAGTTTACATTGTGGGACTCACTCACCTAAAAAGGTTACACTGAGGAACTCATTAACATCACATTTTCAATATCGAATTTAGCGAAATTAAAAGGTAACACTGTGAAACTCAGACACATAACAAGTTTACATGGTGGGACTCTCACACATAACAATGTCACACTTTCAAACTCACTGACATTACAAGTTTACTCTGTGGGAATTTCTCACATAAAAAGGACAACTTGTGGGACTAACATAATAAGGTCACATTGTGAAAATTACTCACAGAACAAATTTACACTGTGGGACTCACTAACATAAAGTTTACAATATGGGATGCCCTAAGTACCCAAAATTTAACTGTGGAACTCTCCAAAATAACACGGTTACACTGTGGAACACACTCACCTAAACATGTTTCATTGAGGAACTCACTAATATAACATGTTCCATATCGAATTTAGCAAAATTACAAGGTTAGACTGTGAAACTCACCCACATAACAAATTTACACTGTGGGAATCTCACACATAACAATGTCACACAGTCAAACTCACTCTCTCCAATGTTACACTCTGAGGCTCACTAACTAGACAGGTTGACACTGTGGAATTCACTTCCATAACAACGTCACACTTTCAAACTCTCTCATATAACAAGGTCAAACGGTGGGACTCACTCACATTACAAGGTCACACTGTGTAAATTACATAACAAGTTTACACTGTGGGACACACTAACATATAGTTTAGACTATGGGTTTCACAAAGTAAACAAAATTATACTGTGTATAAAATTATAAAATTATAGTAATTAAAATTAAAATTAAAATTAAAATTAGTAATTAAAATTAAAATTAAAATTAAAATTATAAAATTATAGTAATTAAAATTTTATAGTATAAAATTATACTCTTACATGACGTTTACACTGTGGAAATGACTCACATAACACGGTTACACTGTGGAACTCACTCACCTAAAAAAGTTGCACTGAGGAACTCATTAACATCACATTTTCAATATCGAATTTTGCAAAATTACAAGGTTACACTGTGAAACTCAGACAAATAACAAGTTTACATGGTGGGAATCACTCACATAATAAGGTCACACTGTGTAAATTACTCATACAACAAGTTTACTCTGTGGGACACAGTAACATATAGTTTGGAATATGTGTTACACTAAGTAAACAAAATTATACTGTGCAACTCTCTCATATGACAAGTTTACACTGTGGAACTGACTCACATAACAAATTTATACTGTCCATCGCCGGATGTGGATTTGTTTGCTGCCAAATGCCAGATGTGGAATGGTACTCCTACCAGATACTGAATGTGGAGTGGTTGGCCTGCCAGATGCCAGATTTAGACTGGTCTGCCAGTGAGATGCCCGATTTAGAATTGACTACCTGCCAGATGCTAGATGTGGAATGGTCTGCCTGTAAGATGCTGAATCTGGTATCATCTTCCTGCCATTTGCTGGACATGGAATGCTCTGCCTAACAGATGCCAGATGTGGAATTGTCCATCTGGAAGATGCTCGATGTGGAATGTTCCTCTGACACATTCCAGATTTGGAATGGTACATCTGCCAGATGGTCCTCATGTGAGAATGTGGATTTACAATATAATTCGTGCCAGATGCTAGATGTGGAATTGTGCACCTGCAAGATGTCGGAGGTATAATTGTCCACCTGCGAGACGCCAGATGTGGAATGTTCCACCTGCCAGATGCCGGAGGTGGAATGGTCCTTCTGTGAGAATCCGGATGTGGAATGTACTTTGTACCAGATGCCGGACGTGTAATGCTACAGCGGCGAGATGCCGGATGTAGAATGATCTTCTGGACGGATGCCTGATCTGGAATGAAATTCGTGCCAGATGCCAAATGTGAAATGGTATGCTTGTCAGTTGCAGGATGTGGAATGGTCCTCTGCCAGATGCTGGATATGGAATGGTCTGCCTGGCTGATGCTGGAGTGGAATAGACCACCTGCCAGTTGCAGGATGGAAAAATGGTTTGCTGCCAGATGCCAGATGTAGAATGTTTTTTTTTTCCCAGATGCAGGATGTGGAGTGGTCGGCCTGCCAGATGCCAGATGTGGCATTGTCCACCCACTTGATGCCAGATATTGACTAGTCTGCCTGATAGATGCCAGATGTGGACTGGTCTGCCAGCGAGATGCCGCATTTAGAATTGACTCCCTGCCAGATGCTGGATGTGGAATGGTCTGCCTGTAAGATGCTGAATCTGGTATCATCTTCCTGCCATTTTCTGGAATTGGACTGCTCAGCCTAACAGATGAGGGATGTGGAATTGTTCACCTGGAAGATGCTGGATGTGGAATGTTCCTCTGACACATTCCGGATGTGGAACGGCAAATCTGCCAGATGCCGGAGGTGGAATGTTCCTCATGTGAGACTCTGGATGTAAAATATAATTCGTGCCAGATGCCAGATGTGGAATTGTATGCTTGCCAGATCCCGGAGGTGGAATTGTTGACCTGCAAAAGCCCAAATGTGGAATGGTCTGCCTGCCAGATGGCAGATGTGGAATGGTCCACCTGCCAGATGCCAGATGTGGAATGGTCCACCTGCCAGATACCGAAGGTGGAATGGTCCTTCTGTGAGAATCCGGATGTGGAATGGACTTCATGACAGATGCCGGACGTGTAATGGTACAGCGGCGAGATGCCAGATGTAGAATAATCTTCTGGACGGATGCCGGATGTGGAATGAAATTCGTGCCAGATGCCAGATGTGAAATGGTATGCTTGTCAGTTGCAGGATGTGGAATGGTCCTCTGCCAGATGCTGGATATGGAATGGTCTGCCTGGCTGATGCTGGAGTGGAATAGACCACCTGCCAGTTGCAGGATGGGGAATGGTTTGCTGCCAGATGCCAGATGTAGAATGTTTTTTTTTTGCCAGATGCAGGATGTGGAGTGGTCGGCCTGCCAGATGCCAGATGTGGCATTGTCCACCCACTTGATGCCAGATATTGACTAGTCTGCCTGATAGATGCCAGATGTGGACTGGTCTGCCAGCGAGATGCCGCATTTAGATTTGACTACCTGCCAGATGCTGGATTTGGAATGGTCTGCCTGTAAGATGCTGAATCTGGTATCATCTTCCTGCCATTTGCTGGAATTGGACTGCTCAGCCTAACAGATGAGGGATGTGGAATTGTTCACCTGGAAGATGCTGGATGTGGAATGTTTCTCTGACACATTCCGGATGTAGAACGGCAAATCTGCCAGATGCCGGAGGTGGAATGTTCCTCATGTGAGACTCTGTATGTAAAATATAATTCGTGCCAGATGCCAGATGTGGAATTGTATGCTTGCCAGATCCCGGAGGTGGAATTGTCCACCTGCAAAAGCCCAAATGTGGAATGGTCCACCTGCCAGATGCCAGATGTGGAATGGTCCACCTGCCAGATGCCGAAGCTAGAATGGTCCTTCTGTGAGAATCCGGATGTGGAATGGACTTTGTACCAGATGCCGGACGTGTAATGCTACAGCAGCGAGATGCCGGATGTAGAATAATCTTCTGGACGGATGCCGGATGTGGAATGAAATTCGTGCCAGATGCCGGATGTGAAATGGTACAGCGGTGAATTTACAGTGTGGGACTCACTCACCTAAAAAGGTTGCACAGAGGAACTCACGAACATAACTTTTTCAATATCGCATTTAGTAAAATTACAGGGTTACACTGTGAAACTCAGACACATAACAAGTTTACATGGTGGGAATCACTCACAATAAGGTCACACTGTGTAAATGATTCACAAATCAAGTTAACACTGTGGGACTCACTTACATGAAGTTTACAATATTGGATTCCCTAAGTGAACAAAATTGGACTGTGAAACTCTCTAACATGACAAGTTTACACTGTGGAACTGACTCACATAACACGATAACACTGTGTAATTCGCTCACTTTAAACGGTTACACTGTGGAACTCACCTAAAAAGGTTACACTGAGGAACGGACTAACATAACATTTTCAATATCGAATTTAGCAAAATTACAAGGTTACACTGTGAAACTCAGATACATAACAGGTTTACATGGTGGGAATCTCTCACACAACAAGGTGAAATTTTGGGACTCACATAATAAGGTCACACTGTGTAAATGACTCCCATAACAAGTTTACATTGTGGGACTCACTCACCTAAAAAGGTTACACTGAGGAACTCATTAACATCACATTTTCAATATCGAATTTAGCGAAATTAAAAGGTAACACTGTGAAACTCAGACACATAACAAGTTTACATGGTGGGACTCTCACACATAACAATGTCACACTTTCAAACTCACTGACATTACAAGTTTACTCTGTGGGAATTTCTCACATAAAAAGGACAACTTGTGGGACTAACATAATAAGGTCACATTGTGAAAATTACTCACAGAACAAATTTACACTGTGGGACTCACTAACATAAAGTTTACAATATGGGATGCCCTAAGTACCCAAAATTATACTGTGGAACTCTCCAAAATAACACGGTTACACTGTGGAACACACTCACCTAAACATGTTTCATTGAGGAACTCACTAATATAACATGTTCCATATCGAATTTAGCAAAATTACAAGGTTAGACTGTGAAACTCACCCACATAACAAATTTACACTGTGGGAATCTCACACATAACAATGTCACACAGTCAAACTCACTCTCTCCAATGTTACACTCTGAGGCTCACTAACTAGACAGGTTGACACTGTGGAATTCACTTCCATAACAACGTCACACTTTCAAACTCTCTCATATAACAAGGTCAAACGGTGGGACTCACTCACATTACAAGGTCACACTGTGTAAATTACATAACAAGTTTACACTGTGGGACACACTAACATATAGTTTAGACTATGGGTTTCACAAAGTAAACAAAATTATACTGTGCATTTCTCTTACATGACGTTTACACTGTGGAAATGACTCACATAACACGGTTACACTGTGGAACTCACTCACCTAAAAAAGTTGCACTGAGGAACTCATTAACATCACATTTTCAATATCGAATTTTGCAAAATTACAAGGTTACACTGTGAAACTCAGACAAATAACAAGTTTACATGGTGGGAATCACTCACATAATAAGGTCACACTGTGTAAATTACTCATACAACAAGTTTACTCTGTGGGACACAGTAACATATAGTTTGGAATATGTGTTACACTAAGTAAACAAAATTATACTGTGCAACTCTCTCATATGACAAGTTTACACTGTGGAACTGACTCACATAACAAATTTATACTGTCCATCGCCGGATGTGGATTTGTTTGCTGCCAAATGCCAGATGTGGAATGGTACTCCTACCAGATACTGAATGTGGAGTGGTTGGCCTGCCAGATGCCAGATTTAGACTGGTCTGCCAGTGAGATGCCCGATTTAGAATTGACTACCTGCCAGATGCTAGATGTGGAATGGTCTGCCTGTAAGATGCTGAATCTGGTATCATCTTCCTGCCATTTGCTGGACATGGAATGCTCTGCCTAACAGATGCCAGATGTGGAATTGTCCATCTGGAAGATGCTCGATGTGGAATGTTCCTCTGACACATTCCAGATTTGGAATGGTACATCTGCCAGATGGTCCTCATGTGAGAATGTGGATTTACAATATAATTCGTGCCAGATGCTAGATGTGGAATTGTGCACCTGCAAGATGTCGGAGGTATAATTGTCCACCTGCGAGACGCCAGATGTGGAATGTTCCACCTGCCAGATGCCGGAGGTGGAATGGTCCTTCTGTGAGAATCCGGATGTGGAATGTACTTTGTACCAGATGCCGGACGTGTAATGCTACAGCGGCGAGATGCCGGATGTAGAATGATCTTCTGGACGGATGCCTGATCTGGAATGAAATTCGTGCCAGATGCCAAATGTGAAATGGTATGCTTGTCAGTTGCAGGATGTGGAATGGTCCTCTGCCAGATGCTGGATATGGAATGGTCTGCCTGGCTGATGCTGGAGTGGAATAGACCACCTGCCAGTTGCAGGATGGAAAAATGGTTTGCTGCCAGATGCCAGATGTAGAATGTTTTTTTTTTCCCAGATGCAGGATGTGGAGTGGTCGGCCTGCCAGATGCCAGATGTGGCATTGTCCACCCACTTGATGCCAGATATTGACTAGTCTGCCTGATAGATGCCAGATGTGGACTGGTCTGCCAGCGAGATGCCGCATTTAGAATTGACTCCCTGCCAGATGCTGGATGTGGAATGGTCTGCCTGTAAGATGCTGAATCTGGTATCATCTTCCTGCCATTTTCTGGAATTGGACTGCTCAGCCTAACAGATGAGGGATGTGGAATTGTTCACCTGGAAGATGCTGGATGTGGAATGTTCCTCTGACACATTCCGGATGTGGAACGGCAAATCTGCCAGATGCCGGAGGTGGAATGTTCCTCATGTGAGACTCTGGATGTAAAATATAATTCGTGCCAGATGCCAGATGTGGAATTGTATGCTTGCCAGATCCCGGAGGTGGAATTGTTGACCTGCAAAAGCCCAAATGTGGAATGGTCTGCCTGCCAGATGGCAGATGTGGAATGGTCCACCTGCCAGATGCCAGATGTGGAATGGTCCACCTGCCAGATACCGAAGGTGGAATGGTCCTTCTGTGAGAATCCGGATGTGGAATGGACTTCATGACAGATGCCGGACGTGTAATGGTACAGCGGCGAGATGCCAGATGTAGAATAATCTTCTGGACGGATGCCGGATGTGGAATGAAATTCGTGCCAGATGCCAGATGTGAAATGGTATGCTTGTCAGTTGCAGGATGTGGAATGGTCCTCTGCCAGATGCTGGATATGGAATGGTCTGCCTGGCTGATGCTGGAGTGGAATAGACCACCTGCCAGTTGCAGGATGGGGAATGGTTTGCTGCCAGATGCCAGATGTAGAATGTTTTTTTTTTGCCAGATGCAGGATGTGGAGTGGTCGGCCTGCCAGATGCCAGATGTGGCATTGTCCACCCACTTGATGCCAGATATTGACTAGTCTGCCTGATAGATGCCAGATGTGGACTGGTCTGCCAGCGAGATGCCGCATTTAGATTTGACTACCTGCCAGATGCTGGATTTGGAATGGTCTGCCTGTAAGATGCTGAATCTGGTATCATCTTCCTGCCATTTGCTGGAATTGGACTGCTCAGCCTAACAGATGAGGGATGTGGAATTGTTCACCTGGAAGATGCTGGATGTGGAATGTTCCTCATGTGAGACTCTGTATGTAAAATATAATTCGTGCCAGATGCCAGATGTGGAATTGTATGCTTGCCAGATCCCGGAGGTGGAATTGTCCACCTGCAAAAGCCCAAATGTGGAATGGTCCACCTGCCAGATGCCAGATGTGGAATGGTCCACCTGCCAGATGCCGAAGCTAGAATGGTCCTTCTGTGAGAATCCGGATGTGGAATGGACTTTGTACCAGATGCCGGACGTGTAATGCTACAGCAGCGAGATGCCGGATGTAGAATAATCTTCTGGACGGATGCCGGATGTGGAATGAAATTCGTGCCAGATGCCGGATGTGAAATGGTACAGCGGTGAATTTACAGTGTGGGACTCACTCACCTAAAAAGGTTGCACAGAGGAACTCACGAACATAACTTTTTCAATATCGCATTTAGTAAAATTACAGGGTTACACTGTGAAACTCAGACACATAACAAGTTTACATGGTGGGAATCACTCACAATAAGGTCACACTGTGTAAATGATTCACAAATCAAGTTAACACTGTGGGACTCACTTACATGAAGTTTACAATATGGGATTCCCTAAGTGAACAAAATTGGACTGTGAAACTCTCTAACATGACAAGTTTACACTGTGGAACTGACTCACATAACACGATAACACTGTGTAATTCGCTCACTTTAAACGGTTACACTGTGGAACTCACCTAAAAAGGTTACACTGAGGAACGGACTAACATAACATTTTCAATATCGAATTTAGCAAAATTACAAGGTTACACTGTGAAACTCAGATACATAACAGGTTTACATGGTGGGAATCTCTCACACAACAAGGTGAAATTTTGGGACTCACATAATAAGGTCACACTGTGTAAATGACTCCCATAACAAGTTTACATTGTGGGACTCACTCACCTAAAAAGGTTACACTGAGGAACTCATTAACATCACATTTTCAATATCGAATTTAGCGAAATTAAAAGGTAACACTGTGAAACTCAGACACATAACAAGTTTACATGGTGGGACTCTCACACATAACAATGTCACACTTTCAAACTCACTGACATTACAAGTTTACTCTGTGGGAATTTCTCACATAAAAAGGACAACTTGTGGGACTAACATAATAAGGTCACATTGTGAAAATTACTCACAGAACAAATTTACACTGTGGGACTCACTAACATAAAGTTTACAATATGGGATGCCCTAAGTACCCAAAATTATACTGTGGAACTCTCCAAAATAACACGGTTACACTGTGGAACACACTCACCTAAACATGTTTCATTGAGGAACTCACTAATATAACATGTTCCATATCGAATTTAGCAAAATTACAAGGTTAGACTGTGAAACTCACCCACATAACAAATTTACACTGTGGGAATCTCACACATAACAATGTCACACAGTCAAACTCACTCTCTCCAATGTTACACTCTGAGGCTCACTAACTAGACAGGTTGACACTGTGGAATTCACTTCCATAACAACGTCACACTTTCAAACTCTCTCATATAACAAGGTCAAACGGTGGGACTCACTCACATTACAAGGTCACACTGTGTAAATTACATAACAAGTTTACACTGTGGGACACACTAACATATAGTTTAGACTATGGGTTTCACAAAGTAAACAAAATTATACTGTGCATTTCTCTTACATGACGTTTACACTGTGGAAATGACTCACATAACACGGTTACACTGTGGAACTCACTCACCTAAAAAAGTTGCACTGAGGAACTCATTAACATCACATTTTCAATATCGAATTTTGCAAAATTACAAGGTTACACTGTGAAACTCAGACAAATAACAAGTTTACATGGTGGGAATCACTCACATAATAAGGTCACACTGTGTAAATTACTCACACAACAAGTTTACTCTGTGGGACACAGTAACATATAGTTTGGAATATGTGTTACACTAAGTAAACAAAATTATACTGTGCAACTCTCTCATATGACAAGTTTACACTGTGGAACTGACTCACATAACAAATTTATACTGTCCATCGCCGGATGTGGATTTGTTTGCTGCCAAATGCCAGATGTGGAATGGTACTCCTACCAGATACTGAATGTGGAGTGGTTGGCCTGCCAGATGCCAGATTTAGACTGGTCTGCCAGTGAGATGCCCGATTTAGAATTGACTACCTGCCAGATGCTAGATGTGGAATGGTCTGCCTGTAAGATGCTGAATCTGGTATCATCTTCCTGCCATTTGCTGGACATGGAATGCTCTGCCTAACAGATGCCAGATGTGGAATTGTCCATCTGGAAGATGCTCGATGTGGAATGTTCCTCTGACACATTCCAGATTTGGAATGGTACATCTGCCAGATGGTCCTCATGTGAGAATGTGGATTTACAATATAATTCGTGCCAGATGCTAGATGTGGAATTGTGCACCTGCAAGATGTCGGAGGTATAATTGTCCACCTGCGAGACGCCAGATGTGGAATGTTCCACCTGCCAGATGCCGGAGGTGGAATGGTCCTTCTGTGAGAATCCGGATGTGGAATGTACTTTGTACCAGATGCCGGACGTGTAATGCTACAGCGGCGAGATGCCGGATGTAGAATGATCTTCTGGACGGATGCCTGATCTGGAATGAAATTCGTGCCAGATGCCAAATGTGAAATGGTATGCTTGTCAGTTGCAGGATGTGGAATGGTCCTCTGCCAGATGCTGGATATGGAATGGTCTGCCTGGCTGATGCTGGAGTGGAATAGACCACCTGCCAGTTGCAGGATGGAAAAATGGTTTGCTGCCAGATGCCAGATGTAGAATGTTTTTTTTTTCCCAGATGCAGGATGTGGAGTGGTCGGCCTGCCAGATGCCAGATGTGGCATTGTCCACCCACTTGATGCCAGATATTGACTAGTCTGCCTGATAGATGCCAGATGTGGACTGGTCTGCCAGCGAGATGCCGCATTTAGAATTGACTCCCTGCCAGATGCTGGATGTGGAATGGTCTGCCTGTAAGATGCTGAATCTGGTATCATCTTCCTGCCATTTTCTGGAATTGGACTGCTCAGCCTAACAGATGAGGGATGTGGAATTGTTCACCTGGAAGATGCTGGATGTGGAATGTTCCTCTGACACATTCCGGATGTGGAACGGCAAATCTGCCAGATGCCGGAGGTGGAATGTTCCTCATGTGAGACTCTGGATGTAAAATATAATTCGTGCCAGAAGCCAGATGTGGAATTGTATGCTTGCCAGATCCCGGAGGTGGAATTGTTGACCTGCAAAAGCCCAAATGTGGAATGGTCTGCCTGCCAGATGGCAGATGTGGAATGGTCGACCTGCCAGATGCCAGATGTGGCATTGTCCACCCACTTGATGCCAGATATTGACTAGTCTGCCTGATAGATGCCAGATGTGGACTGGTCTGCCAGCGAGATGCCGCATTTAGAATTGACTCCCTGCCAGATGCTGGATGTGGAATGGTCTGCCTGTAAGATGCTGAATCTGGTATCATCTTCCTGCCATTTTCTGGAATTGGACTGCTCAGCCTAACAGATGAGGGATGTGGAATTGTTCACCTGGAAGATGCTGGATGTGGAATGTTCCTCTGACACATTCCGGATGTGGAACGGCAAATCTGCCAGATGCCGGAGGTGGAATGTTCCTCATGTGAGACTCTGGATGTAAAATATAATTCGTGCCAGATGCCAGATGTGGAATTGTATGCTTGCCAGATCCCGGAGGTGGAATTGTTGACCTGCAAAAGCCCAAATGTGGAATGGTCTGCCTGCCAGATGGCAGATGTGGAATGGTCCACCTGCCAGATGCCGGAGGTGGAATGGTCCTTCTGTGAAAATCCAGATGTGGAATGGACTTTGTACCAGATGCCGGACGTGTAATGGTACAGCGGCGTGATGCCGGATGTAAAATGATCTTCTTGACAGATGCCGGATGTGGAATGAAATTCGTGCCAGATGCCAGATGTGAAATGGTATGCTTGTCAGTTGCAGGATGTGGAATGGTCCTCTGCCAGATGTTGGATATGGAATGGTCTGCCTGGCTGTTGCTGGAGTGGAATAGACCACCTGCCAGTTGCAGGATGCGGAATGGTTTGCTGCCAGATGCCAGATGTGGAATGGTTTTTTTTTCCCAGATGAAGGATGTGGAATTGTCGGCCTGCCAGATGCCAGATCTGGCATTGTCCACACACTTGATGCCAGTTATTGACTAGTCTGCCTGATAGATGCCAGATGTGGACTGGTTTGCCAGCGAGATGCCGCATTTAGAATTGACTACCTGCCAGATGCTGCATGTGGAATGGTCTGCCTGTAAGATGCTGAATCTGGTATCATCTTCCTGCCATTTGCTGGAATTGGACTGCTCAGCCTAACAGATGATGAATGTGGATTTGTCCACCTAGATGATCCTGGATGTGGAATGTTCCTCTGACACATTCCGGATGTGGAATGGTACATCTGCCAGATGCCGGAGGTGGAATGTTCCTCATGTGAGACTCTAGATGTACAATATAATTCGTGCCATATGCCAGATGTGGAATTGTATGCTTGCCAGATCCCGGAGGTGGAATTGTCCACCTGCAAAAGCCCAAATGTGGAATGGTGTGCCTGCCAGATGCCAGATGTGGAATGGTGCACCTGCCAGATGCCAGATGTGGAATGGTACAGCGGTGAATTTACAGTGTGGGACTCACTCACCTAAAAAGGTTACACTGAGGAATTCACTAACACAACATTTTCAATGTCGAATTTAGCGAAATACAAGGTAACACTGTGAAACTCACCCACATAACAAGTTTACACGGTGGGAACTAACATATAACAATGTCACACTGTCGAACACACTCCATACCAATGTTACACCCTGATACTCACTAAGTATAAAGGTTGACACAATGGAAATCACTTCGATAAAAATGTCACACTTTCAAACTCACTCACATAACAAGTTTACACTCTGGGAATCTCTCACATAATAAGGTGAATTTGTGGGACGCACATAATAAGGTCACACTGTGAAAATTACTCACATAACAAATTTACACTGTGGGACTCACTAACATAATGTTTACAATATGGGATTCCCTAAGTACCCAAAATTATACTGTGCAAATCTCTCACATGACAAGTTTACACTGTGGAACTGACTCACATATCACGGTTACACTGTGGAACTCTCTCACTTAACAATTTTATACTGTCAATCGCCGGATGTGGATTTGTTTGCTGCCAAATGCCAGATGTGGAATGGTACTCCTGCCAGATACTGAATGTGGAGTGGTTGGCCTGCCAGATGCCAGATTTGGACTGGTCTGCCAGTGAGATGCCGGATTTAGAATTGACTACCTGCCAGATGCCAGATGGTAAATGGTATGCTTGTCAGTTGCAGGGTGTGGAATGGTCCTCTGCCAAATGCTGGATATAGAATGGTCTGCCTGGCTGATGCTGGTGCATTAGATCACCTGCCAGTTGCAGGATGGGGAATGGTTTGCTGCCAGATGCCAGATGTGGAATGTTTTTTTCCCAGATGCTGGATGTGGAGTGGTCGGCATGCCAGATGCCAGATGTGGTATTGTCCTCCCACTTGATGCCAGATATTGACTAGTCTGCCTGACAGATGCCAGATGTGGAATGTTTTTTTCCCCAGATGCTGGATGTGGAGTGGTCGGACTGCCAGATGCCAGATGTGGTATTGTCCACCCACTTGATGCCAGATATTGACTAGTCTGCCTGACAGATGCCAGATGTGGAATGGTCTGCCAGTCAGATGTCAAATGTCGTATTAGATTCCTGCCATTTGCTGGATATGAAAATGTCCACCTAAAAGATGGCAGATATGGAATGGTCTCCCTGTAAAATACCAGACGTTGAATTGTCCACCTGCAGATGCCGGAGGTGTATTGTCCACCTGCAAAATGCCAAATGTGGAATGGTCCCTCTGCGAGATGCCAGATGTGGAATGGTCCACCTGCCAGATCCCGGAGGTGGAATTGTCCACCTGCAAAAGCCCAAATGTGGAATGGTGTGCCTGCCAGATGCCAGATGTGGAATGGTGCACCTGCCAGATGCCAGATGTGGAATGGTACAGCGGTGAATTTACAGTGTGGGACTCACTCACCAAAAAAGGTTACACTGAGGAATTCACTAACACAACATTTTCAATGTCGAATTTAGCGAAATACAAGGTAACACTGTGAAACTCACCCACATAACAAGTTTACACGGTGGGAACTAACATATAACAATGTCACACTGTCGAACACACTCCATACCAATGTTACACCCTGATACTCACTAAGTATAAAGGTTGACACAATGGAAATCACTTCGATAAAAATGTCACACTTTCAAACTCACTCACATAACAAGTTTACACTCTGGGAATCTCTCACATAATAAGGTGAATTTGTGGGACGCACATAATAAGGTCACACTGTGAAAATTACTCACATAACAAATTTACACTGTGGGACTCACTAACATAATGTTTACAATATGGGATTCCCTAAGTACCCAAAATTATACTGTGCAAATCTCTCACATGACAAGTTTACACTGTGGAACTGACTCACATATCACGGTTACACTGTGGAACTCTCTCACTTAACAATTTTATACTGTCAATCGCCGGATGTGGATTTGTTTGCTGCCAAATGCCAGATGTGGAATGGTACTCCTGCCAGATACTGAATGTGGAGTGGTTGGCCTGCCAGATGCCAGATTTGGACTGGTCTGCCAGTGAGATGCCGGATTTAGAATTGACTACCTGCCAGATGCCAGATGGTAAATGGTATGCTTGTCAGTTGCAGGGTGTGGAATGGTCCTCTGCCAGATGCTGGATATAGAATGGTCTGCCTGGCTGATGCTGGTGCATTAGATCACCTGCCAGTTGCAGGATGGGGAATGGTTTGCTGCCAGATGCCAGATGTGGAATGTTTTTTTCCCAGATGCTGGATGTGGAGTGGTCGGCATGCCAGATGCCAGATGTGGTATTGTCCTCCCACTTGATGCCAGATATTGACTAGTCTGCCTGACAGATGCCAGATGTGGAATGTTTTTTTCCCCAGATGCTGGATGTGGAGTGGTCGGACTGCCAGATGCCAGATGTGGTATTGTCCACCCACTTGATGCCAGATATTGACTAGTCTGCCTGACAGATGCCAGATGTGGAATGGTCTGCCAGTCAGATGTCAAATGTCGTATTAGATTCCTGCCATTTGCTGGATATGAAAATGTCCACCTAAAAGATGGCAGATATGGAATGGTCTCCCTGTAAAATACCAGACGTTGAATTGTCCACCTGCAGATGCCGGAGGTGTATTGTCCACCTGCAAAATGCCAAATGTGGAATGGTCCCTCTGCGAGATGCCAGATGTGGAATGGTCCACCTGCCAGATCCCGGAGGTGGAATGATCCTTCTGTGAGAATCCGGATGTTGAATGGACTTTGTGCCAGATGCCAGATGTTTAAAGGTACAGTGGCAAGATGCTGGATGTAGAATGATCTTCTGGACAGATGCCGGATGTGGAATGGAATTCGTACCAGATGCAGATATGAAATGGTATGCTTGTCAGTTGCAGGATGTGGAATGATCCTCTGCCAGATGCTGGATATGGAATGGTCTGCCTGGCTGATGCTGGAGTGGAATAGACCACCTGCCAGTTGCCAGATGGGGAATGGTTTGCTGCAAGATGCCAGATGTGGAATGGTTTTTTTTTCCCAGATGCTGGATGTGGAGTGGTCAGCCTTCCAGATGCCAAATGTGGTATTGTCCACCCATTTGATGCCTGATATTGACTAGTCTGCCTGACAGATGCCAGATGTGGAATGGTCTGCCAGTCAGATGTCAAATGTCGTATCAGCTTCCTGCCATTTGCTGGATATGGAAATGTCCACCTAACAGATGGCAGATATGGAATGGTCCCCCTGTAAAATACCAGATGTGGAATGGTCCACCTGCCAGTTGCCGGATGTGTAATGGTTCACTGGCCAGATGCCAGATGTAGAATGAACTTCTGGACATATCCCAAATGTGGAATGAAATTCGTGCCAGATGCCAGAAGTTAAATGGACTTCATGTCAGATGTTTGATATGGAATGGTCCACCTGACAGTTGCCAGATGTGAAATGGTTTTCTGCCAGATGTGGAAAGGTAGTCCTGTCAGATGTTGGATGTGCAGTGGTCAGCCTGCCTGATGCCAGATTTGGAATAGTCCGATTGATGCCAGATGGGGTATGGTAAACTTGCCAGATGCCGGATGCGGAATGGTCCACCTGCAAGATACAGGATGTGGAATGGTCCACCTGCCAGATGCCGGATGTGGAATGGTCCCCCTGCCAGATGGCAGGTGTGGATTGGTAATCCTTTCAGGTGCAAGATGTCGATTGCTCCACCTGCCAGATGCTGCATGTGGAATTGTCCACCTCCCAGATGCTGGATATGGAATGGTATGCCAACCATATGCTGGATGTGGATGGTCCTCATGCCAGATGCCAGCCGTGTAGTGGTCTTCAGGTAGTGGCCAGATGTGGAATGTTCCGCCTGTCAGATTCATGATGTGGAATGGTCCGTCTGCAAGATGCCGCATTTGTTATTAGCTTCAAGACATTTTCCGAATGTGGAATGGTCCACCTGCCGGATTCTGGATGTCGAATGGTCCGCCTGCCAGATGCCAGATCTGGAATGTTCCGCCTGTCAGATTCTTGATGTGGAATGGCCTTCCTGGAAAATGCCTGATGTGGAATGGTCCATCTGTCATATTCCAGATGTGGAATAGTCCACCTGCCAGAAGCCAGAAGGGGAATGGTCTTCCTGCCAGTTGCTGGATGTGGAATGGTTCTTCTTCCAGATGTTGGATTTCCAATGGTCCACCTGCCAGATGCTGGATGTAGAATGGTCTTCCTGCCAGATGCAATGATTCCAATTTGACAGTTGGGAGATGGTTTAACAGTGATGTACTGGAGACTGAAGCAGATATTATGATACCAGGTACACAGTGTTGAGAGGGTTTAATGTAAAGTGCCTCAGGATCTTCGTGATGCCACCATCATCACCCTGTACAAAAACAAAGGCGAGAAATCAGACTGCTCAAACTACAGGGGAATCACGTTGCTCTCCATTGCAGGCAAAATATTCGCTAGGATTCTACTAAATAGAATAATACCTAGTGTCGCTGAGAATATTCTCCCAGAATCACAGTGCGGCTTTCGCGCTAACAGAGGAACCACTGACATGGTCTTTGCCCTCAGACAGCTCCAAGAAAAGTGTAGAGAACAAAACAAAGGACTCTACATCACCTTTGTTGACCTCACCAAAGCCTTCGACACCGTGAGCAGGAAAGGGCTTTGGCAAATACTAGAGCGCATCGGATGTCCCCCAAAGTTCCTCAACATGATTATCCAACTGCACGAAAACCAACAAGGTCGGGTCAGATACAGCAATGAGCTCTCTGAACCCTTCTCCATTAACAATGGCGTGAAGCAAGGCTGTGTTCTCGCACCAACCCTCTTTTCAATCTTCTTCAGCATGATGCTGAACCAAGCCATGAAAGACCCCAACAATGAAGACGCTGTTTACATCCGGTACCGCACGGATGGCAGTCTCTTCAATCTGAGGCGCCTGCAAGCTCACACCAAGACACAAGAGAAACTTGTCCGTGAACTACTCTTTGCAGATGATGCCGCTTTAGTTGCCCATTCAGAGCCAGCTCTTCAGCGCTTGACGTCCTGCTTTGCGGAAACTGCCAAAATGTTTGGCCTGGAAGTCAGCCTGAAGAAAACTGAGGTCCTCCATCAGCCAGCTCCCCACCATGACTACCAGCCCCCCCACATCTCCATCGGGCACACAAAACTCAAAACGGTCAACCAGTTTACCTATCTCGGCTGCACCATTTCATCAGATGCAAGGATCGACAATGAGATAGACAACAGACTCGCCAAGGCAAATAGCACCTTTGGAAGACTACACAAAAGAGTCTGGAAAAACAACCAACTGAAAAACCTCACAAAGATAAGCGTATACAGAGCCGTTGTCATACCCACACTCCTGTTCGGCTCCGAATCATGGGTCCTCTACCGGCACCACCTACGGCTCCTAGAACGCTTCCACCAGCGTTGACTCCGCTCCATCCTCAACATCCATTGGAGCGCTCATACCCCTAACGTCGAGGTACTCGAGATGGCAGAGGTCGACAGCATCGAGTCCACGCTGCTGAAGATCCAGCTGCGCTGGATGGGTCACGTCTCCAGAATGGAGGACCATCGCCTTCCCAAGATCGTATTATATGGCGAGCTCTCCACTGGCCACCGTGACAGAGGTGCACCAAAGAAAAGGTACAAGGACTGCCTAAAGAAATCTCTTGGTGCCTGCCACATTGACCACCGCCAGTGGGCTGATAACGCCTCAAACCGTGCATCTTGGCGCCTCACAGTTTGGCGGGCAGCAGCCTCCTTTGAAGAAGACCGCAGAGCCCACCTCACTGACAAAAGGCAAAGGAGGAAAAACCCAACACCCAACCCCAACCAACCAATTTTCCCTTGCAACCGCTGCAATCGTGTCTGCCTGTCCCGCATCGGACTGGTCAGCCACAAACGAGCCTGCAGCTGACGTGGACTTTTTACCCCCTCCATAAATCTTCGTCCGCGAAGCCAAGCCAAAGAAAAAACAATAAACTGTACCAAATACAGTAACACGGGTCTCATAGTGGGGAGAAAGATTAACGGTGATGTTCAGTAGAGTTAGATGGATCCTGTGACAAAGGTTTCACAGTGGTGAGAAGTTTTAATAGTGACATACGATAAACTTTGCTGGATATGGTGACTTCGAGTTTAAAGTGGAGAGATGGTTCAATGGTGATATACGATAGACTCAGGCATATTTTGTGACACTGGGTTCACAGTAGTGAAATGGTTAAAAAGTGATGTACGATAAACTGTGTCAGATACTGTAACACCAGGTTCACAGTAAGGAGAAGGTTTAATGGTGATGTACGGCAGACTGAGGCAGAAACCGTTACAAAAGGTTCACAGTGGGGAGAAGGTTTACCAGTTTTGTACAATAAACTGTGGCAGAAATTCTGACAACAGGTTTCCAGTTGGCACATCTCCAGAATGGAGGAACATTGCCTTCCCAAGATCGTGTTATATGGCGAGCTCTCCACTGGCCACCGTGCCAGAGGTGCACCAAAGAAGAGGTACAAAGACTGCCTAAAGAAATCTCTTGGTGCCTGCCACATTGACCACCACCAGTGGGCTGATATCGCCCCAAACCGTGCATCTTGGTGCCTCACAGATCGGCGGGCAGCAACCTCCTTTGAAGAAGACCGCAGAGCCCAACTCACTGACAAAAGACAAAGGAGGAAAAACCCAACATCCAACCCCAACCAACCAATTTTCCCCTGCAACCGCTGCAACCGTGTCTGCCCGTCCCGCATTGGACTTGTCAGCCACAAACGAGCCTGCAGCTGATGTGGACATTTACCCTCTCCATAAATCTTCGTCCGCGAAGCCAAGCCAAAGAGAGAAGCCAAAAAGAAAGAGATAAACTGTGACAGATACTGAGACACCAAGTTCACAGAGGTGAGAATGTTCAATGGTGGTATATGGTTGACTGAGGCAGGTACTCAGACTCTGGGCTCACAGTAGTGAGAAGGTTTAACGGTGATGCATGGCAGACGTAGGCAAATAATGTTACACCGGGTTCACAGTGGGCAGAAGGTTTAACGGTGATATACGGAAGAATGAGGAAGATACTGTGAGACAGGGTTCACAGCAGCAGTGAGAAGGTTTAACAGTGATGTCCAATATAATGTAGCAAATACTGTGACACTGGATTCACATTTGAGAGATAAAACAACAGTGATGTATGGAAGACTGAGGCAGATACTGTGACACCAGTTACACAGTGGGGAGAATGTTTAATGAGGATGTATGGTACACTTTGACAGATACTGTTGACACCAGGTACACAGTAGTGAGTAGGTTTAACAGTGATGTATGATAAATTATGGCAGATGCAGAGACACCAGGTTCACAGTGAGGAGAAGGTTTTATGATGTTTGTTAGAGTGAGATAGATACTGTGACATTGAGTTCACAGTGGTGGAAGATTTAACAGAACGATAAACAGTCCCAGGTTCTGTGACACCTGATAACCATTTGTTAGTGGATTTAACAGTGTAGGATTATGTGTAGCAGATATTTTGACAGAAGGTTCAAAGGGGAAAGAGGTCTAATGGCGATGTACGATAATCTGTGGCAGATAGAGAGACAATGGGTTTACAATGGGGAGAAGGATGAACAGTGATATATGATAAACTGTGGCAATACTGTGACATGATGTTCACAATATTATGAAGTTTTAATGGTGATGTATAATAAACTCTGGCATATACTATGACACCAGGTTCACTGTGGGGAGTGGTTTTATGGTGATGAACGGAAGACAGGGGAAGATACTGTGAAACCGGATTCACAATGGGGAGAAGGTCAATCACTGCTGCACGATAAACTGTGCAAGATACTTTGACCCTAGGTTCACAGTGCGAGAAGGTTCACAGTGGGGAGAAAGTTTAACGGTGATGTATGGTAAATTGAGATGGATACTGTGACACCAGGTGAACAGAGGGAATAAGTTTTAACAGTGATGAATGATAAACTGTGTCAAATATAGTGACACTGGGTTCACATCCGTCATACGGTTGAACAGTAATGTACAATAAACTGTGTTTGATACTGTGACACCAAGTTCACAATAGGAGAATGTTAATGGGAATGTACAGTAGATGGAGGCCGATACTGTGACACAGATTTCAGAGTATGGAGTAGATATAACAGTGATGTACAATAAACAGCGGGAGATACCGCATTCACAGTGGGGAGAAGGTTTAATGGTGATGTATGGTAGACTGAGGCAGATACAATGACACAAGGCTCATTGTATTGTTAATTTCTCTTCATTACAACATCTAATTTATATGCTCCATTTTTTTTTGTGGCAACTTCCAAACTTTCCATAAACTTCAATTCTAATCAGATTTTGTTCATTTAAATAGGTCACCATTAAAAGCCCAAATCATTTGGTCTCTAAAGTACGCCTCACAAAATTAAATTCTTTACTTGGGTTTGGTTGCAACAGCTCTTCAGTCTGCTTCATTATTTTTTCAGTCCCTCATTTTGTGTTTTCTTTTTTGCCTGTGCAGTTTCACCAAATGGGCATCCAACTCTGTCTTCTCAGCTTGACCCAACATCTCCTCTGTAAACTTAAGCAAACCAAGGAGATCAAAGTTAAAATTTTCACATTTGCATTTTCAAAAACAAAAATGGTGCTGTGACTTGCAGTTTTACATCATAATCCCTCTTGCTAAACTTGCAAGAAACTGCACCTCATCCTACAGCTGGAAAATTGCAAGAGAACTGCTGGGTTAAAGCAAAGATTCCACCCAGTCACCCCATTAAATGCCTCCAAGTTAACAACAGATAGCAACCTGAAAGTTAAATACAAAGATCTGTATCAGGAAGATTAACGGCCTTTTAAAAAAATCATATCTACTCATGAAAGAAAACTCATAAGGGAACACTAGGCTCTTGTTCAACAATTCCTGTTGTATTCCTCAAAATGGTTTGAATCTTGATTTCAAGCAGAGTCATTTGGTGAGATTGTTGGTCCAGAACAAACCCTGCCCACACACTGCAAAGTCCTGGCTCAGCTCTGCTCCATGCTAAAGCTATCAGAGCTTTTCTGAAGAGATAACAGATTTCAGATGCTGATACGACGAGTCAGAAACACACTAATACTTCCCTGAACAACACACCTCTCTCTGAAAACCATCAAGAACCTTTCTGAACTGTAATGTTTTTTTTTACCTTTCGAGCACCAAAGCCTGGTGAATTTTATATATGTTAAATTCTGTGCACAGTATAAGAATAGCCTGCAACCAGTGAACTTGGAGGAATGAGAAGTGAGATTGGACTGTGAACCTAAGAACTTTTCTGAACTTACACACACACTACACACACGTGCACTTAGAATTAGAAGGGGGGTAAGTTAAGTAAAGTAATTTAAAGTAGTAAAACAGTGATAAGTTAAAGTGTAATTCCATGTTCATGTTTAAAAATAATTAAAATCAATTTTGGTTGAAGTAAACATTTGTCTTAGTGAATATCTATTGCTGCTGTGTTTTGGGATCCTCTGGTCTTGTAACACTGCACCAAGCTTCAGGTTATGATAATTGTCCATAAAAGGACCCCAGAATCTTTTAAAAGTTATTAATTGACTCTTCAATAATTTTTTGTAAATATCAACAAGACATAATATCATTTAACCATTGTGTATGCGTCGTTGGAGAATTGCCTTTCCATTCAATCAGAATTAGAGTGTTGGATGCCGTATTTGAGAAAAGATGTGCTGGTGTTGGGGAAGGTTCAGAGATGATTGACTGGAATATCAGGAATGAAAGGGTTAGTGTATGAGGAACATTTGTCACCTCTTTGACTGTACTAGTTGGAGTACAGATAAGGGGGATGTCAGAGGCATTTCAAATGCTGGAAGGCCTGGACAGAGTACATATGGCAAAGAAGTTTCCCATGGTAGGAGATTTGAGGACAAGAGAGCATAATTTCAGGATAAAAGGGTGCCACTATGAAACAGATGTGGAAAAAATTATTTTGTCAGTGGGTCGTGAATCGTGGAACTGAGGTCATTGCGTGTATTTCAGGCAGAGATTGAGAGGTATTTAATCAGTCAAGGAATCAAGGGTTATGGGGAGAAAGCTGGGCATTGGGGCTGTGGTAAAATGGTGGAACAGACTCAATGGGCCTATGTCTTGTGATCTTTATCCTGCAATAGACCTAGACAACCCTCCTCAGGTATTCCATTCTTAGAAAACAGTCTGCATAGTGGTTTTATGTCATAACATAACATAACATAACATAACAATTACAGCACGGAAACAGGCTATTAGGCCCTTCTAGTCCGCACCGAACCAAACACCCCTTTCTAGTCCCACCTCCCTGCACAATGCCCATAACCCTCCATCTTCTTCTCATCCATATACCTGTCCAACCTTTTCTTAAATAATACAATTGACTCCGCCGCCACTATTTCTCCCGGAAGATCATTCCACACGGCTACCACTCTCTGAGTAAAGAAGTTCCCCCTCATGTTACCTCTAAACCTCTCCCCCTTAATTCTTAACTCATGTCCTCTTGTTTTAATCTTTCCTCCTCTTAACGGAAATAGTCTATCCACATCCACTCTGTCTATCCCTTTCATAATCTTAAATACTTCTATCAAATCCCCTCTCAACCTTCTACGCTCCAAAGAATAAAGACCTAATCTGTCCAATCACTCCCTATACTCTAGATGCTTAAACCCAGGTAACATTCTGGTAAACCTTCTCTGCACTCTCTCCACTCTGTTTATATCCTTCCTATAATTAGGCGACCAGAACTGCACACAGAACTCCAAATTAGGCCGCACCAACGTCTTATACAATCTCAACATCACCTCCCAACTCCTATATTCCATGCAATGATTGATAAAGGCCAGCATACTAAAAGCCTTCTTCACCACCCTATTCACGTGAGTTTCTACCTTCAGGGAACGATGTACCGTTACTCCTAAATCTTTCTGCTCTTCTGTATTCATCAATGCTCTCCCATTTACCACGTATGTCCTATTCTGATTCTTCTTACCAAAATGAAGCACCTCACACTTATCAGCATTAAATTCCATCTGCCATTTTTCAGCCCACTTTTCTAAGCAGCCCTCTGCAATCCTTGAAAACCTTCTTCATTATCCACTATTCCACCTATCTTAGTATCATCTGCATATTTACTAATCCAATTTACCACCGCATCATCTAGATCATTAATGTATATAACGAACAACAATGGGCCCAATACAGATCCTTGAGGCCCACCACTGGTCACCGGCCTCCAACCTGACAGACAATTATCCACTACCACTCTCTGGCCTCTCCCTTTCAGCCAATGTTCAATCCATTTGACTATCTTAAAATTTATACCTAAAGACTGCACCTTCCTAACTAACCTTCCATGTGGTACCTTATACCTTGTCCATATAGACAACATCCACTGCACTAACCTCATCCACACTCCTAGTCACCTCTTCAAAAAATTCAATCAGATTGGTCAAACATGACCTTCCTCCCACAAATCCATGTTGAGTACTCCTGATCAGACCCTGTCTATCCAGATGTTTATAAGTACTATCTCTAAGAATTTTCTCCATTAATTTCCAATTGAATCCCATGTTATGTGACCCAGTGAAAATTCTGCCTTGAAAGGACCACAGCTTCCTAATTAAAAAAAAATTTTTATCGAGCAGCTCAAATGAGATATCTTGCTTCTTACTTTGAAAGGGAAAAATTACCATAAAATAAGAGAGAGAAAAGTAGAAGAATTTATATACAAGTGGGAATTGAAATTAATGGTTGGTGGGAGAGATACACCATTTTTGAAACATATATTGAATAAACTAAATGATGAATTTGGTGTAAGTGGATGTACATCACCCAGAATAGCTTTGATTTAAAATCCTCGGATCTTTTTCAAAGGAGCATCAATTTCTGGATATCTGGTTTTGTCAGGGGATTATGAATGTTGAAGATTGTTATGAAAGGGGTCAATTAATGTCCTTTGAGCAACTGAGAAATAAATATCATATAACTCATAGCAATCTTTTTTGCTATTTCCAATGAAGAGCATATTTGAAGGATAAGTTAGGAACAACCATGTTGTACTGAAATAGAAATTCCTTACAAAGAGGAATTGTTAAAAAATTTACTTCCATGATGTCCTCTTTATTACAAGTAGGAACTTTTAAATGAGGAGTTCTTAAGTCGAGACAAAGGTGGGAAATGGATCTGAACATTGTAATCGATTGGCAAATATGGGCAGATCCATATAAGGATCTCAATGTAAGATATAAATTAGTTCAGTATAATTATTTTTACATCAGTCATGTAGCAGATGTCAGCAAGGATTTTATCTGAAAGCTGCACCTGGAGTCAGGTGACTCAAGCAGTTGGATTTGAAAAGCTCTACAAGAAGCTGATTTGGCAAGAGATCACATGATATTGGGGAGTTGTATTAATTTTCTTCAACTCAGCATTTTGGATCCATTGACCAGAGTTCCACACTGCAGCAGTGAGGAAGGAATTCACAACTGGTTTTTCTTCTACAGTTACTTCTTACACTAGAGAAATTGAATGGAATAAAATCAGAATTATCAGATCAATGTTTTAGGTGTTGTGAAGATGTAGCAAATTTCTTGCATTCAATTTAGCTTTGTCCTAATGCAAGATCTTTTTGGGGAGAATTACAAATTTTTTGGAACAAGTTACAGGAGTTATTTTTTTGCAAAATTCAACCTTAATTTTATTGGGAAATATTGAAGGAACAAGGCCCAAATTAAAACTATTAATATATCAATTGAAATTTGTTAAATAAGTGTTAGCGGAGATGAGGAAATATATTGCACTTACTTGGAAATCAGATATATTTTTAGGGATGCCAAGATGACATGCAGAAATTTAAAGTTATATTCCTTTTGAAAAAAATTACATATAGCTTGAGAAATATATACTCTATGCTTTTGCAAATTTGACACCTGAATATTCAAATATTAGGCTTCAATTTGTAATAATGCTCTTTCCGTCCTTCTAGACATGCAAGATTCTCCTCTAAGTTGTAACATTTTTATTTAGATGTGTTAGATTTCCTCACCACCACGATCTCTGGGGAAGCGAAGGTCTAATACACGGCATCAGAAAACAGGAAGACCACACACCATCAACAACTGAGAAGCAGAGGATTCAATCCAATGGTCAAGGTCCATGGAAGCAGACCATTGAGGGTTTCTGCAGCTGAAGGTCCCACATAAGTGACAGGCTGTTGGTAATTTGAGGAGAGGAACCCAAGCAGGCTTTGAGCTTCTGGAAAAAGCAGTAATGGGACTCACATTAGGTCGTGGATTGCTAGAGGCTGGTTCCAAACTGGCTAAAAGGGTATCAGGTATCGGATGGGATACTATTGGATGTTAAATGGTTCCTAATCATGTCATTGCCAATGACTTGGATTGGTCTGTGAGCATTGAAAGAGAATCCACAAACCCTCAGTGTCTTGGCCCAGGGTTCAGGGTGGAGGTTGGGGGGAGAAGACGACTCTTGCTTCTTTCTCTGACTGCAAGAGGCATTTCAGGCAATTTCTGCCAATGGCGAATCTGTCTGCCTCTCAGCAGGAAAAAAGCAATTTTGTGTGATATGACACCTTTTAATTACATGACAGTAAATTGTCTTCTGAAATAGAGAGGTTCAAGTTTCAAACTATTACACACTCCACTCACCAGAGCTACCTGGATTATACCTATTCCCACTTTATTTTTTTGCAAGGACACCACATTGTATATTGATATGTTTTTGAAAGAGATGGATTGTAGAAGTCGTGGAGGCCACAAACAAACACAAACACTTCAAAAAACAGCTCTTATTTAAAATGCATGAGCTTTGCTGAGAGTGAGTCATTCAGGCGCCAAGAGCCTTTGCAAAGACAAAACAAGGAGACTGCTTTGCTAAAGAATTTCAAAACAGGTGTAAATGGATGATTGATTTTAAAGCAACTGATGAATGGACTCAGAAGTTTGGGTCCGGTGCAGTAATCTGGCTGGTTGCAGTTTGCTCTTCTAAGAAGGTCATGTGCTTTTGCAAGCAGAGAGGAGAGACCAAACTGGCTTTTTCTAAGAGAGAGATGGCAAGCTGGCATCTTGTTGAAATCCCATTTTGAAGATGGTTTGTGAGTTCTCAGTTCAGCCTGTTGAAAAACTTTGTTGTCCAAATGAGGAAATGGCTGGTGAGAGTGTTTCACCTGAAATAAGGGAAATAAAAGGAACTCTATGGTGACCTGCAGAAGAGGTGATCATTTGGAAAACCCTGATGGGTTTCATTGACAAGACCCCAAAGTGGCTGATCAGAGGGAATCAGTTTTTGTGTGTCCAATGAGCAGGAAATCCCTCTCTGAAACCAACAAGAGTCTTCCTGGAAAACCAATCCAGATGGAACAATATAAAGATTATTGGTTTGCCGGAAGGTATGGAGGGATCAAACCCAAGAAATTTTTTTACTGAATGGATTCCACAGGTGCTGGGTCAAGAACATTTCCCGGAAGGTATAATACTGGAACGTGCTCACAGAGCCTTGCGTAGAAGACCTATTTCAGGTCAAAGTCCAAGACCTGTTTTGGTTCGTTGCTTGAATTATTACGACAGAGAAATAATTTTACGAGTGGCTATTAGAAATGCACAACAGAGAAAATCACCCTTGATGATTCAAAATAATCGAGTTTTCTTCTATGCGGATTTGAGTCAAGAAGTTATGTTCCAACGATGGGAATTCAATCCTGCTAAAGAGTTGTTGTGGAAGAAAGGTTACAAGGCAACCTTTTGATATCCAGCTGTTTTGAAGATTTTTCAAGATGGTTACGAACCAAAGTTCTTTGATTCTACAAAGGAAGCTATAGCATTTGCTCAAGAGCTGCCAATTACTCAGTTTCAACAGAAACATAGTCCACCGCGATCTCTAAGGAGACAAGAGATGGAAGAAAAAAGCCGTGCTCCAAGAAGGAATGGTTGTAATGGTGACTCGGCAGATGGAGCTGATTAAAAGAAGAGTTGTCCTTTTTTTTCTAATGTTTTTTTTTAAAAAAAGGGATATTAAATAATGATGATGTTAGTTTAAGATGAAGTGAGAGTTGGGGGAGAGAACTGGATAGGCACTATTTCCTGAAAGTCATCTGTTACGTGTGACACCCATTTTTTTTTCGGAGTTACCGCATTGCGCGGTTTAGAAGGGAGGGGGTATTTTTAACCTCCTACCCGTTTTTTTTTCCTTTTTTTTTGTATTATTAGATTAAAGAGTGAAGGGGTTTTTTTTGTTTACATATAAAAAAAAGCATAAGAAAGTACTTGATTGTTTAAAAAACTAAAAATTGAAGTGGTTTTTTTTGTAAAGATTATTCACTAGATAAGGAATATCTGAAATTTAAATGTGAATGGGATGGATTTTTTTTATTTTTTCTTTAACTTTAAGGTGAAAGGAGTGGTAATTCTGGTGTATATTATTTTGCTATTTTAGTTATAGAACGAAGGGAAAGTTATAAATTGAATTGCACAATTCTTAATGAGGCTTGAATTTTGTTTGTGGTTTATGCTCCATTTGTTGAAGATATAGATTTCGTTGTAGATGTGTTTTTATTATTTGGATATCTGAATTTTAACGTATGATTGGGGATATTTAAATGTGGTTTTGGAGCTTTTATTGGATAACTATTCAAGAATAAAAGGGAAAAATGGTGGAAGAGTACTAAAATTGAATTGTACAATGCTTAATGAGGTTTGAATTTTGTTTTAAGATAGTGGTTTATGTGACTAATATGATAGATGTGAAGTTAGTTGATATTTGGTGAAGGTTTATCTCTATAAAGAAAGTTTTTTTTCATCTATTTTATTCATGCTACAATTTTTTTTAAGAATTGATTATTGTTTAAGAATTTTTGATAATGTTACTAACTTTACTAATTTTTTATATTAAGTTTGAGTTAAATATATGTTTCATCTTAACTCCGTTTATTAAATATATGCATTTAAGTTTGATTTAAATGTTTTTTAAGTCTGATATCTTAGTATTAATCACTTTTCTTTTTGTTAGTATTTTAATCGCTTATGTTTTTGTTTTTTTTTGTAAGTGGGGTTTTTTTCTCACATATATTATTAACTTTATTAATTCTTCACTCTTTATTTGGGGGAAGGGGGGGTTGGACTAATTTGAGTTGGGTTATTAATGTGTAATAATTATTGGAGAGGGTATAGTTTATTTAGATTACTGATACTGTTTTGTAATTTTATTATTTTATTATTTTTTTTAATGTAATCCTATATGTTATTCATGTTATAAAATCTTAAATAAAGTTTAAAAAAAAACAAGGGAAAAACCAGATTGGACTAGATTAGAACTAGATAAAATAGGGGAGAAGATACCTAAACATATACTATATAAATGCGATGAAAAATTGGTACAACATAGGTATTGCATCATCTGCTCAACATTTGGAAGAAGATTCATGTAGAAAGGAATAAAACAAATTACCAACTACCAAAACTAATATTGACGCAAAATCAGCTAATTCCTTTTACAATAGATAACCTTTCCTTCAGAGAATGGGAGAGAAAAGGGATCAAAAGAATAGAAAATAGTTTTTCGGGAAATAAATTATTATCCTTTGAACAAATGAAGGATAAATATAATAAAACTCACAATACAATGTTTGCATACTACCAACTGAAAACCTACTTGAAGGACAAATTGGGAAACAGTCTGAGGTTACCAGAAGGAAGCAATTTTGAATATGTGATTACAGACACAATGATAATCCAAACATTTGTAACAAACATGTACATCAAACTGCAAGAAAAGGAGAACAAGGAAACAAATGGTAAACCTAAACAAAAATGGGAACAAGATCTAAACATAAAGATAAAGAATGAAACATGGGAGAAGCTATGCTCCAGAATTATGAGAAATACAATAAACACGAGGTTACGTATGATGCAATATAACTGGATACACAGGCTATACATCACACCTCAAAAGTTAAATAAATGGGACCCAACAGTATCAGACAGATGATTTCGCTGTAAAAAGGAAACGGGAACAACAATTCATGCAATTTAGACATTTGAGAAAGTGTAAAAATTTTGGGAAGATCTAAACCAGATATTAAATAAAATCACAAAAAGTAATATACCAAAAAACCCAGATATCTTCCTCCTAAGTAATATAAGAAACAAAGAATTTGGACTCGATTTGGATGGAGCACAAAAAAGATTTGTTATGATAGCCGTAGCTGTAGCAAAAAAAGGTATTATGTCAACCTGGAAATTAGTAGACAACTTGAGAATTCAACAATGGTATATAGAAATGAAAAAATGTATTCCATTAGAAAAAATAACATATAATTTAAGAAATAACATTACAATATTCGAACAAATATGGGAGCCATACATGAAACACAATAGGGAAATCCTACCGTGGACTTCCACCATCTAAAATGACAGAAGGAGAAGATAACGAAAAGAACTGACTCAGTAAAATCTCTTGTTTATTTTTATTAAGTGACAACATTGTTTAACGGGTTTAATGTATCTTATAGATTGAACTTTAAATAAATGGGAAAGGGAGTGAGGGAGGGAGGGAGGGAAGGGAGGGGGGTAAAAGGGAGAGAAAATGACACTATATATTTAAGAAGAAAAATGTCTGTATGTATCTTGGTCAATATGGTTTATAGTGTGAAAAATTTAAAAAAAAATAAAAAATGAGTCAGTACATGAAGGATCTCCTCCCAATTGGAAGAAGAAAGAGAAATTACCTCAGGTTACACAATCCTGGCACAACTCCATGTGTAATTGATTTCAGTCATGTGAATCTTAGATGGGATAAGAACAACAAATTCCTCTCAAATAATGGATGAGTCATAAAAAAGGGTTGTCCAAAGTATTGGTAGCTGCAATCTTGTGAACAACTATTACAAGAAGAAAGGTCTCGAATTCAGAATATCCTACTAGACACAGAGCACCTATGATAATAAGGGAGTAATAAAGGTGGGATGTCAGTGCAATAAAAAAGGTTGAGGACCACTGACCTTGGGAGCACATTAAGGGTGATTTAGAGACAAATCTGCATGTCTTAGGATGTGGGAGGAAATTGGAACACCAAGAGAAATCCTAGAATATGCAAACTCCATATAACCACCACCTGAGATCAGGATTGTACCCAGGTCACTGGAGATGCGAAGCAGCAACTCTCTTAATTGTCCACTGTGCTGTCACTCAGCAAATATATTGTGGAGAAGGTACATTCTAAAAACACACCGAAATGCTGGAGGAACTCAGCCAGCCTTTTCAGCATCCATAAGATACAAAAATATATTGCCGATATTTTGGCTCCGAGCCCTTCTTCAAGGAATATGCAGAATGAGCCAGAAGCAGGAAACATCAGAATTCATACCAACAAAAGGTGTTCATTGGAAATGATAAGAGATGAGGTAAGAATTTATCATGTTTGTGTGAAAGGAGACGGAAGGGAGAGACAGGGCTGGGGGAAGGTGAAGGGAGAAGAATTGATGGGGTGGGGGGTTTAATGAAACCCAGAGAAGTCACTATTAATTCCACCTACTAAGAGGGTGCTCATGTGGAAAATAAGGTGTTGTTTCTCCAATTTGCAGGTCCTCTCAGTCTAGCAGTGCACAAGACCATGGAAATGTCAATAAGTGAAAGGGATGGGGAATTTAAATGGGTGGCAATTAGGAGACCCACATTATTGCTGTGGACAGTGCCAAGGTGCTGCCCCTCTACCACTTGACACATATTCCCCTCTCCACCTTCCGTGACTCCCTTGTCCATCAATAAAGTTCCCTACCAATTGTCTCCTTTGGACCTTCCTCTGTGACCACAGGAGATACACCAATTGTGGCCACACCTCCTCCTTCACCACCATTTGGGGCCCAAACAGACCTTCCAAGTGAAGCAATATTTCACTTGTGAATCTGCAGGGGTCTTCTACTGCATCCAGTGCTCCCGTTGTAGTCTCCTCTACATCAGACAGGGAGATTGTTTTTGATCTGTCGCCGCAATAGTGTGGATCTCCCAGCGGTCAACGTCATTCCCTTTCAGACCACAGACCACCCGCAAATTGGAGGAACAACACCATCTTCTGACTGGGCACCCTTCAACTAGATGGCATTAATATCAACTTTTCTAGTTTTCGTTAAACCCCGCCCCCCTTCACTTCTTCCCCATCTCTGTCTCTCCCTTCCGTCTCCTTTCACAAAAACCTGATAGATTCTTACCTCATCCCTTATCATATCCAATTATTACTCAAGTTTTGGACTTCCTACTATTGACAGAAACCTGGCTGAGCATTGGCGAGATTGTTCCATTGCATTGTTCACAGCAAGTCATGGTGGGGGTTTAGCCGTTGATAAATCATTTTGTGCTGTTTATTGAATCCTGATAATTTCTCCACTTTCAAAGTCCAACTAATTAAAGTGGGACTGGTCAACCCCTTTTTAATTGCTCTTATATATCACCCACCAAAAATATATAAAGATTTTATCACTCAGTTCATAGATTTCCTTCCATCAAGTTCTGATTCTTGGTGACTTCAATATCTCTGTGTGTTGTCCAACTAAGCCCCTTGTAAATTATTTTATCTATTGAGTGCTTTAATTTATGACTGCTTTCAAATGGATCCTAGATTTTGTTCTAGTTCTTCTGTCTGATTTTTCAATTAGCAACCTGGTAATAATTGATACCTGTATGTCCCACCTATAGCTGTTACTTTTGACCTATCCCTGCCTTTCCCCGCTAACAAATCTTGTCTTCCTAAATGCTACTCAATTAAATTAACTCATGGACTATTAGTAAGTACACAGAGGCTCTTATAGCAGCTTCAAATATCTCCACTATTGAGGTGTTCTCTCTTCACCTCAACACTGAGGAATTTTTACTTCCCTATTTAATACCACCTGTTCTTCTATCCTGACTGTAGCCCCACTTAAAGTGAAAAAAACTAAGCTTAAGACTGTGTCTTGGTTTAATAATACCAACAAAGAGGGAGTGCAAGATAGTTGAACAAAAGTGGAAGCGGGATAAAATACCAGGAAGCAGTAAAAGCCAAAAGAACAAATTTTTTGCCAACCTAATTTCCAACTCCCATAATCCCAAGGTCTTGTTCAGTACCATCAACTGGGTCATTATCCTGCACCCAATACCAACTCTCATGCATCTCTTACCAAATGCAAAGAATTAAAAAAATTCTTCATAAACAAAGTTGAGAGCATCAGGAAAATGTCTCCCCCGACCCATAACCTAACTGTACTACAGTTCTGTTCATCTAACCTGGACTGTCTTAATCCCATCACACTACCCACCCTTAGAAAAATTGTGCCCTCCATGAAGCCTAAAACCTGCCCCCTCGACATTATCCCTACCCCCTTCCATTTTTGACATAGTTCATCCTAGCATTAACAGTTCCCTAGCCACTGGTACTCTTCCAATTTGTTTCAAGCATGCTATGGTCCAGTCCCTCCTGTAAAAACCCAAATTAAATCCACCACACCCAAACATTACAGACCTGTTTCTAAACTTCCATTCCTGTCAAAGATCCTTGAAAAAGTTGTTTTTAGTCAATTCTTGCCCTACCTACATCAAAATAACTTATTGGAGATTTCAATCAGGTTATAAGGCCCAACATAGCACAGAGCTATGTTGCACACCCTCTTTGACTTGGGTGGCTCTGCCATTCTAATTCTCCTGAACCTTAGCGTAGCGTTTGATAATGTGGATCACACTATTTTAATAGATCGTCCCCAGTATGGGGTCGGTATCAATAAGACGGCCTTGAACTGGTTTGAATCATATCTTAATGATAGGACTTCCTCAGTTAATAGGGGCAAATTTTTGTCTTCTTCAGTTACCCTTTCCTGCAGGGTAACCTAACCCTAACCCACAAGGTAACCTAACCCTAACCCACAAGTGTCTATTCTTGGCTCCATTCCGCTTAGTCCTATCATTCAAAATCTTTCCACAAAACCGATGATACTCAGGTCTATCTCCCCTTGAAACCTAATGACCAATTAAAGATAGTCAGCCTCACTATCTATAAAGTGTTGGATGGCTCAAAACTTCTTACAGCTAAATGAGGGCAAATTTGAGGTTATCCTATTTGGTTCCCCTGAATTCTACCAAAATTATCTCCAACTCTTGGTCACATCCACCCTTATTAAACCCCACGTTAAATCTCTTGGTGTGATAGATGATTCCACCTTCAAGTTTGTAAGGGATACTGGAATGTGAGGAGTCAAGCAAGTGCTAATTAAGAATAAAGTATTATGGGTTAACTTAAGGTGAAGGGATGCTGGAATGTAAGGAGTCAAGCAAGTGCTCATTAGAAATGAAGTATTATGGGTTAAATCAGGGTGAAGGGATGCTGGAATGGGAGGAAGGGTTATAAAAGTATAATAAAATAAGGATCTTCAAAACAGGATAGCAAGGAGATAGCTTTACGAAGTCTTGGGGATTGATTAATGAGTAAAGAACAAAGACATGATATTTCCCAGCTAACAAGTTTGCAGGAAGGCACATAAACTGATAAGAAGTTAGAATCCACGTGGGCAGAATTACCTAATGCTAAACCAATCCAGGAGGCAGAAGAATGTTAGGGGGAAGGTATCTCTGTACTGAAATGAAATGTATAAAAGTTGGGTCAGCCTCAGTATCTGTGTGTATTCCCAGGGTAAGGGGAAGCACCCAACTTTGCATTGTTGTAATAAAAGTTCTTTGTTCTCAATTTTTGTCTCAAGCAAATTCTGTGAAGGTACTTCTGTTTCTCACAAGTTCAACAAACAAGTTAATGCAGTCGTAAAGGATAGCTTTTTCCAGCTTCGCACTATTGCTAAAATCAAATTGTTCCTGTTTAAAGATCTTGAGAAAGTTATCTATGCCTTTATATTCTCCTGTTTAAACTATTCTAACTCTTTATATACTGGAATTAGATAATTTTCATTATCCCATCTGCAACTGGTTCAGAATGCTGTCTCCAGGCTCTTGACAGTTGCCAAGAAGAGGGACCATATCACTCCTATTCTGGCCTCCCTCATTGGCGGCCAGTATGGCTCAGAATTGATTTTAACGTTCTCCTGTTTGTCTATGAAGGCCTTAATAGGCTAGCCCCTCTTATATCACAGATCTTCTAATTCCTTATTTCACTTCAAGACCCCTCAGGTCGACTAACTTGGGGCACTTGGCTGTTCCTCAAACTGTCAACTCAGAGATTACACCTTTGCTATTTCAGCCCCCAAACTGTGGAACGACATTTCCCTTTCTATTGACATTTTTATATCTAGATTGAAGATGTACTTTTATTCTCTCGCATTTTGATTCCTCCTCATACGCCTAATTGTTACCCGTGTTTTAACCTCGTATTCATTTTGTTCTGTATTTTAAATAGTTGCCGAGTTGTGGTCTTTTTGATCTGTACGGCACTTTGGTCAACTTGAATTGTTTAATTGCTCTCTCAATAAACGAATGAACCCCTTTGTTGGTCTGGATTCCTCCCCCAGCCAGCATTGTTTGAATCCTGCCATTTCCCACTTCTGGTTCATTCTGCCTATTCCTTGAAGGGATCTGAAAAGGCCAGCTGAGATCCTGAACGTCAGTGTGTTTTTCCGACGATCACGGCATCTGCTGACGTTGGGGTTTCTCTGGATTTTGGAAGGCATTTGAATGCCCTTCACTAAGTTCTGAAGTGGCCTGCAGCTTGAAAATGATGCTTTGCAATGTGGCCAAATCCTCCTCCTTGTCACGTGACCCTTCAAGGAGAAGATCAGTTTCAGCCACTGAGGGAACCTGGTCGAGCTTTAATGCTGTGATCCTTCTCCACCATTAAAAAGACAAGCTCATGAGAACAGCCGAGCTCAATCCCTAATAGGTGACTTTTCCCCCCAAGAGTTTGCTGGACCAAACTCACCAGGTGGGGGGTCTTTGCCTCATCTCCACGTCCTGGTGATTCCTCCCCCAGACCCTGGTGGAACCCCATCCCTCTGACCGCCCACCCCCTGCCCGTGGGACTGAGTGAGCAGCAGGTGACAGCGGCCCCTTCAATCCCCAGCCTCCAGCTCCTTCACCCGCCTCCAGTCAGCGCCAGCAGCGGCCACGGCCTCGGGAGACGGGTCTGCCTCTGACCGTCTGGGAACTCGTTCGGCCCCGCCCCAACCCACTGCCCGCTGTGGAGGTGAAGGGGGCCCAAGGCTGGCTCTTCCCTTCCCAGCGGGCGGGGAACAGGCCCGACGGTGCAGGATTCTCTCCCAGATGCTCGAGCGCCGAGGGGCAGCGGGGAACGTGCGGGCGCTCGACGTTCCTGGGGCCCAGGAGGCGGGGAAACAGAGGCTTCCGCCCCCTTCAAGCTGATTGGCTGCATCCGCCCCGCCCCCTGCTTGGATTTGAAAGCCGCCACGTGCCGTTGGCCGAGACTCGAGCCGCGCTCGCGCCTGCTGCTTCTCGTCACGGGGGAGGCCGGCAACGGACTCGACGCGACGCAGCGAAGAGCACGAGGGTGGCACCGGGTCCGTGGAGCCGGATTCGGGGGGCGAGAGCGCACTCGTGCCTGAAAGGGCAGAGAAGAGGCACAGGGGGAGGAGATGAGTGTTGGGGGAGGGGGAGGGGAGGGGGAGGGGGAGGGGGAGGGGAGGGGGAGGGGGAGGGGGAGGGGGAGGGAAAGGGGAGGGGGAGGGGGAGGGAAAGGGGAGGGGGGGAGGGGAGGGGGAGGGGAGGGGGAGAGGGAGGGGGGAGGGGAGGAGGAGGGAGGGGAGGGGGAGGGGGGAGGGGAGAGGGAGGGGAGGGGGAGGGAAAGGGGAGGGGAATGGGAAGGGGAGAGGGAGGGGGGAGGGGGAGAGGGGGAGGGGGGAGGGGGAGGGGGGAAGGGGAGGGGGGGAGGGGGAGGGGGGGAGGGGGAGGGGGGGAGGGGGAGGGGGGAAGGGGAGGGGGGAAGGGGGGAGAGGGAGGGGGGAGGGGGAAGGGGGGAGGGGGAAGGGAGGGAGGGGAGGGGAGGGGGAGAGGGAGGGGGGGAGGGGAGGAGGAGGGAGGGGAGGGGGGAGGGGGGAGGGGGAGGGGAGGGGAATGGGAAGGGGAGAGGGAGGGGGGAGGGGGAGGGAGAGGGAGGGGGAGAGGGGGAGGGGGAGAGGGGGAGGGGAGGGGGGAGGGGGAGGGGGGGAGGGGGAGGGGAGGGGAAGGGGAGAGGGAGGGGGTAGGGGAGGGGGAGGGGGAAGGGGGAGGGGGAAGGGGAGGGGGAGAGCAGGGGGTGGATGGGGAGGGGGGCAGGGGGAGGGGGGGAGGGGGCAGGGGGGGAGGGGGCAGGGGGAGGGGGAGGGAAAGTAGATGGGGATGGGACAAAGATGGGGGGTGAATGGTGAGGGGATGAATGTGAGGGGAGGAAGGGGAGGAGAGAACACTGGGTGGATGGTGAGGGTAGAACACAGGGGTGGATGGGGAGGGGAAGGTGGGGGATGGGAAGGGGTAGAGGGTGGGGGGATGGGGAGGGGTAGAAAGTGGGGGGATGTGGAGTGGTAGAAAGTGGGGGGAGGTGAAGGGATTAAGGCTGTGTGTGGATGGGGAGGAGAAGAAGGTGGGGGGTGTGGGGGAAAAAGGCGGGGAGTGATGAAGAAGGTGGGTAGTGCATGGGGAGGGTTAATGTGGGGAGAGAAGAAGGTGGGAGGTGGATGGGAGAGGGGTAAAAGGCGGGCAGAGGAACGGGAGGGAAAAAGGTGGGGGTGGATGGGGAGGGGAAAAAGGTCAGGAGTGGATGGGGAGGGGATTAAGGCTGGTTGTGAATGGGGAGGGGAAGAAGGCGGGGGCTGGATCAGAAGGTGAAGAAGGCGGGGTGTGGATGGGGAGGGTCGGACATGGGGGTGGATGGGGAGAGGAAGACGTCGAGGGGAGATGAAGGCGGGGAGAAGAATGCGGGGTGGATGTTTAGGGGAAAAAGTGAAGGGTGGATGGACATGATAAGAAGGCGGCGAGGGAAGAATGAGGATGGTAGATGGGGAACGAAACAAGTTATGGGGTGAATGGGCATGGGACGAAGGCGAGCGGAGAAGAAGGTGGTGGATGGGGAGGGAAGAAAGCGAGGGGTGGATTGGTAGGGGACTGATCTGGGGAGGGAAGAAGGTGTGTTGAATGGGGGTGGGGAAGAAGGTGTGAGTTGCAGGGGTTAGGGGAAAAAGGTGTGAGTTGAATGGCGGAGGGGAAGAATGTAGACAGTGGAACAGGCGGGAAAAACAGTGGGGGTGGATGGGGAGGGGAAAAGGTCAGGGGTGGATGGGGAGTGGAAAAAGGTGGGGGAGTGGATGTGGAGGGGATTAAGGCTGGGTTTGGATGGGGGAGGGGAAGAAGGTGGGGGTGTGGATCATTAGGTTAAGAAGGTGGGATGTGGATGGGGAGGAGAAGAAGGCGGGTAGTGGAAGGGGAACGGAAGTAGGTGGGTGGAGGATGGGGAGAGGAAGAACATGCGAAGGAAAGAAGGCAGAGTGTAGATGGGTAGGGAAAGAGGGAGGAAAGTAGTTGGGGGTAGATGGGAAGCAGATGAAGATGTGTGGTGGATGGTGAGGCTAGAACACGGGGATGGATGGGGAGGGTAAGACGGGGGTGGATGGGGAGGGTAGGACACGGGGGTGGATGGGGAGGGTAGGAAACAGGGGTGGTTGGGGAGGATACGACATGGGGGTGGATGGGGAAAGGGAAGAAGGTGGGGATGGATGCAGAGGTCAATGCGGGTGGTTGAAGGGGAGTGGAAGTAGGTAGGGGATGGATAGGGAGAGGAATAAGGTGGGGATGGAATGGGAGGGAAAGTAGGTGGGGGTCAATGGGGAGGGGAAGAAGGCGGGGGTGGATGGGGAGGCGATTAAGGCTGGTTGTGGATGGGGGAGGGGAAGAAGGCGGGGCTGGATCAGAAGGTGAAGAAGGCGGGGTGTGGATGGGGAGGAGAAGAAGGCGGGTAGAGAAGGGGATCGGAAGTAGGTGGGGGGTGCATGGTTGGAGGAAGAAAGTGAGGAGGGAAGAAGGCGGGGGGTGGATGGGTGGGGAAAGAGGGAGGGAAAGTAGTTGGGGGTAGATGGGGAGTGGGACAAACGTGGATGGTGAGGGGATGAAGGCAAGGGGAGAAGAAGGCGGGGGTGGATGGGGAGGAGAGAACACGGGGTGGATGGGGATGGTAGGACATGGGGGTGGGTGGGGAGAGTAGAACACGGGGGTGGATGGGGAGGGGAAGAAGGTGGGGGTGGCTGGAGAGGTGAATGCGGGTGGTTGAAGGGGAGTGGAAGTAGGTAGGGGATGGATAGGGAGAGGAATAAGGTGGGGATGGAATGGGAGAGGACTAAGGATGGGGAGTGGAAGTAGGTAGGGGTGGATGGGGAGGGGAAGAAGGCAGGGGTGGATGAGGAGTGGACTAAGGAGGGGTTGGATGGGGAGGAAATAATGCGAGGGGTGGATAGGAGTGGAAGGTGCGAAGGGAAGAAGGGGGTGGATAAGTAGGAAATGCGGGAGGGAAAGTAGGTGGGGGTGGATGGGGAGCGGACGAAGATGCTGGGTGGATGGGGAGGGTAGGACACGGGGTGGATGGGGTGGGTAAGACGGGGGTGGATGGGGAGAGGAAGACGTCGAGGAGAGATGAAGGCGGGGAGAAGAATGCGGGGTGGATGTTTAGGGGAAAAAGTGAAGGGTGGATGGACATGATAAGAAGGCGGCGAGGGAAGAATGAGGATGGTAGATGGGGAACGAAACAAGTTATGGGGTGAATGGGCATGGGACGAAGGCGAGCGGAGAAGAAGGTGGTGGATGGGGAGGGAAGAAAGCAAGGGGTGAATTGGTAGGGGACTGATGTGGGGAGGGAAGAAGGTGTGTTGAATGGGGGTGGGGAAGAAGGTGTGAGTTGCAGGGGTTAGGGGAAAAAGGTGCGAGTTGAATGGCGGAGGGGAAGAATGTAGACAGTGGAACAGGAGGGAAAAACAGTGGGGGTGGGTGGGGAGGGGAAAAGGTCAGGGGTGGATGGGGAGTGGAAAAAGGTGGGGGAGTGGATGTGGAGGGGATTAAGGCTGGGTTTGGATGGGGGAGGGGAAGAAGGTGGGGGTGTGGATCATTAGGTTAAGAAGGTGGGATGTGGATGGGGAGGAGAAGAAGGCGGGTAGTGGAAGGAGAACGGAAGTAGGTGATGGAGGATGGGGAGAGGAAGAACATGCGGAGGAAAGAAGGCGGAGTGTAGATGGGTAGGGAAAGAGGGAGGAAAGTAGTTGGGGGTAGATGGGGAGCAGACGAAGATGTGTGGTGGATGGTGAGGCTAGAACACGGGGATGGATGGGGAGGGTAAGACGTGGTTGGATGGGGAGGGTAGGACACGGGGGTGGATGGGGAGGGTAGGACACGGGGGTGGATGGGAGGGGAAGGTTGAGGGGAGATGAAGGCTAGGGAATAGAATGGGGGGTGGATGAGTACGGAAAAAAAGTGTGGGGTGGATGGGGATGGGAAGAAGGTGGGGAGGGAAGAATGAGGGTGGTGGTTGGGGAGGGGAAGAAGGTAGGGATTAAGGTGGGGGATGAATGGGGAAGGGGAAGAAGGTGGTGGGGGATGAATGGGGAAGGGGAAGAAGGTGGTGGTGGATGGGGAGTGGACACAGTCGAGCGGAGAGAAAGACGGGAGGGATGGGTATGGAAGAAGGCGAGGGGTGAATGGGGAGGGGAAGAAGGTTAGGGTGGATAGGGAGAGGAAGAAGGTGCAGAGGGAAGAAGGCAGGGGTTGGATGGGGAGGTGAATGCGGGTGGTTGAAGGAAGTAGGCAGGGTGTCGATGGGGAGAGAAATAAGGCGGGGTGGATGGGAAGGGGGAGGGAAAGTAGGTGTGGTTGGAAGGGGAGGGGAAGAAGGCAAAGGGTGGATGGAAGGTGAAGGAAACGGGTGTGGATAGGAGGGGAAGACGGCGGGGAGTGGATGGGGTGGGGTTGAAGGCGGGGGGGGAAATGGCAGTGCATGAATGGGGAGGGATGGAAAGAAGACGGGTGGATGGGGAGGGGAAGAAGGCGAGAGGAGGATGAGGAGGGGAATAAGGTGGGAGTGGATGGGAGGGGAACTAGGGGGGAGTTGGATGGGAGGGGAAGAATGCGGGGTGGATGGGGAGGGGAAGAAGGTGCAGAGTGGATGGGAAGGGGAAGATGACGGGTGGTGGATTGGGGGGCGAAGAAGTTGGGGTATGGAAGTTGAGGGGAAGAAGGTGGACTGTGGATGTGGAGGGGAAGTAGGCGGGGACGTATGGTAAGGGGAAGGGGATTGTAAGTAGGTCTGGGTGAATGGGGGAGTGGAGGGTGGATGGGGAGGGGAAGAAGGCGGGGGTGGATGGGGAGCAGACGAAGGAGGGGTTGGATTGGGAGGAAAGAATGCGAGGGGTGGATAGGAGGGGAAGGTGCAGAGGGAAGAAGGGGGTGGATGAGCAGGGAATGGGGAGGGAAAGTAGGTGGGGGTGGATGTGGAGCGGATGAAGGTAGGGAGTGGATGAAGAGGGGATTAAAGTGAGGGGATAAGAATGCGGGGAGTGGATGGGGAGGGTAAAATGTGTGGAGTGGGTGGGGAGGGAAGAAGACTGGGGTGGATGGTGAGCGGAAGAAGTCGAGGGGAGATGAAGGCGGGGAGAAGAATGCAGGGTGGATGTGTAGGGGAAAAAGTGAGGGGTGGATGGGGATGGTAAGAAGGCGGCGAGGGAAGAATGAGGATAGTGGATGGAGAACGAAACAAGTTATGGGGTGGATGGGCATGGGACGAAGGCGAGCGAAGAAGAAGGTGGTGGATGGGGAGGGAAGAAAGCGAGGGGTGGATGGGGAGGGGACTGAAGGGGGGGAGAGAAGAAGGTGTGTTGAATGGGGGTGGGGAAGAAGGCGTGAGTTGGATGGGGTAGGGGAAGAATGTGGACAGTGGAACAGGAGGGGAAAAAGGTGGGGGTGGATGGGGAGGGGAAAAGGCCAGGGGTGGATGGGGAGGGGAAAAAGGTGGGGGAGTGGATGTGGAGGGGATTAAGGCTGGGTGTGGATGGGGGAGGGGAAGAAGGCGGGGGATGTATCAGTAGGTTAAGAAGGCGGGGTGTCGATGGGGAGGAGAAGAAGGCAGGTAGTGGAAGGGGAACAGAAGTAGGTGGGGTGTGGATGGGGAGAGGAAAAACATGCGGAGGGAAGAAGGCGGGGGGCAGATGGGTAGGGAAAGAGGGAGGGAAAGTAGGTGGGGGTAGATGGGGAGGGGACGAAGATGGGGGGTGGATGGTGAGGGGATGAAAGTGATGGGAGAAGCAGATGGGGGTGGATGGGGAGGGTTGGACATGGGGGTGGATGGGGAGGGTAGGACACAGGGGTGGATGGGGAAAGGGAAGAAGGTGGGGATGGATGCAGAGGTGAATGCGGGTGGTTGAAGGGGAGTGGAAGTAGGTAGGGGATGGATAGGGAGAGAAATAAGGCGGGGATGGAATGGGAGGGAATGTAGGTGGGGGTCGATGGGGTGGGGAAGAAGGCGGGGGTGGATGGGGACAGAAAGTAGGTGGGGGTCGATGGGGAGGGGAAGAAGGTGAGGGTGCATAGGGAGTGGACTAAGGAGGGGTTGGATGGGGAGGGAAGAATGCAAGGGGTAAATAGGAGGGGAAGATGCGGAGGGAAGAAGACGGGGGTGGATGGGGAGGGGATGAAGGCAGGAAGTGGATGGGGAGGGGATGAAAGTGAGGGGAGAAGAATGCAGGGAGTGGATGGGGAAGGAAGTATGCGGGGAGTGGATGTGGAGGGAAGAAGATGGGGGTGGATGGGGAGGGGAAGAAGATGGGGTGGATGGGGAGGGGAAGAAGATGGGGGTGGATGGGGAGGGGAAGAATGCGGGGGTGGATGGGGAGGTGAATGGGGGTGATTGAAGGGGAGAGAAAGTAGGAAGGGATGGATCGTGAGTGAAATAAGGCGGGGATGGATTGGAAGGGAGAGGGAAAGTAGGTGGGGATAGGAGGGGAAGAATGGGGAATGGAAGAAGGCGTGGGGTAGATGGGAAAGGGAAGTAGGCAGGGGTGGATGGGTGGGGAAGACCTCGAGCGGAGATGAAGGCGGGGAGAAGAATAGTGGGTGGATGGGTAGGGGAAAAAGCGAGGGGTGGATGGGGATGGTAAGAAGGCAGGGAGGGAAGAATGAGGATGGTGGATGGGGAGGGCAAGAAGGTGGGGGTGGTTGGAGAGATGAATGTAGGTGGTTGAAGGGGAGTGGAAGTAGGTAGGGGATAGATAGGGAGAGGAGTAATGTAGGGATGGAATGGGAGGGAAAGTAGGTGGGGAGTGGATGGGGAGGGGAAGAAGGTGATGGGTGGATGGGGAGTGGACTAAGGAGGGGTTGGATGGGGATGGAAGAATGCGAGGGGTGGATAGGAGGGGAAGGTGCGGAGGGAAGAAGGGATGGAGGATGGGTAGGGAATGGGGGAGGGAAAGTAGGTGGGGGTGGATGGGGAGCATATGAAGGTAGGGAGTGGATGAGGAGGGGATAAAAGTGAGGGTTGTAGAACGCGGGGAGTCGATAGGGAGGTAAGAATGTGGGGAATGGATGGGGAGCGGAAGAAGACGGAGGTGGATGGGGAGCGGAAGAAGACGGAGGTGGATGGGGAGCGGAAGAAGGCGGGGGTGGATGGGGAGTGGAATAAGGTGGAGGATGGATTGGAAGGGGGAGGGAAAGTAGGGGGGTTAGGAGGGGAAGAATGCGGTAGGAGGATGGGGAGTGGAAGAAGGCGCAGGGTAGATGGGAAGGGGAAGTAGGCAGGGGTGGATCTGAGGGGAAGAAGTCGTGGGGAGATGAAGGCTGGGAGAAGAATGCGGGGTGGATGGGTAAGGGAAAAGGTGAGGGGTGGATGGGGATGGTAAGAAGGCAACGAGAGAAGAACGGGGATGGTGGATGGGGAAGGAAAGAAGTTATGGGGTGGATGGGCAGGGGACGAAGGCGAGCGGAGAAGAAGGTGCTTGATGGGGAGGGAAGAAGGCGAGGGGTGGATGGGGAGGGGACTGATGTGGGGAGGGAAGATAGCGTGTTGGATGGGGAGAGGAAAAAGGTGTGAGTTGGATGGGGAGGGGAAGAAGGCGGGCAGTGGAACTGGAGGGGAAAAAGGTGGAGGTGGATGGGAAGGGGAAAAGGTCAGGAGTGGATGGGGAGGGGAAAAAGTTGGGGGAGTGGATGTGTAGGGAATTAAGGCTGGGTGTGGATGGGGAGGGGAAGAAGGCGGGGGGTGGATCAGTAGATTAAGAAGGAGGGGTGTGGATGGGGAGGAGAAAAAGGTGGGTAGTGGAAGGGGAACGGAAGTAGGTTGGGGGTGGATGTGGAGAGGAAGAACATGTGGAGGGAAGAAGGCGGGGGGTTGATGGGTAGGGAAAGAGGTGGGGGAAGGGAGCGGGGACAAAGATGGGGGGTAGATGGTGAGGGAATGAAGGCGAGCGGAGAAGCAGATGGGGTGGATGGGGAAGCGAGAACTCGGGGCTGGATGGGGAGGCGAGAACATGGGGGTGGATGGGGAGGGTAGGACACGGGGGTGGATGGGGAGGGTAGGACACAGGGATGGATGGGGAGGGGAAGAAGGTGGGGATGGATGGAGAGGTGAATGCGGCGGGTTGAAGTGGTGTGGAACTAGGTAGGGGATGGATAGGGAGAGGAATAAGGCGGGGATGAAATGGGAGGGAAAGTAGGTGGGGGTGGATGGGGAGCAGAAGAAGATGGGGTGGATGGATACGGAAAGGGGGAGGGAAAGTAGGTGGGGGTGGATGGGAAGTGGATGAAGGTAGGGAATGGATGGTGAGAGGATGAAAGTGAGGGGAGAAGAACGCAGGGAGTGGATGGGGAGGGAAGAATGCATGGAGTGGATGGGGAGGGAAGAAGACGGGGGTGAATGGGGAGGGGAGAAGGCGGTGGTGGATCGGGAATGAAATAAGTTGGGGGGATGGATTGGAAGGGAGAGGGAAAGTAGGTGGGGTTAGGAGGGTTAGAATGGGGAGTGGAAGTAGGCATGGGGTAGATGGGAAAGGGAAGTAGGCAGGGATGGATGGGAGGGGAAGACGTCGAGCGTAGATGAAGGCGGGGAGAAGAATGGTGGGTGGATGGGTAGGGGAAAAAGCGAGGGGTGGATGGGGATGGTAAGAAGGGAGGGAGCGAAGAATGAGGATGGTGGATGGGGAGGGAAAGAAGTTGGGGGATGGATGGGGAGGGGAAGAAGTTATGGGGTGAATGGGCAGGGGACGAAGGCGAGCGGAGAAGAAAGCAGGGGGATGGGGAGGGCAGAAGGTGAGGGGTGGATGGGGATGGGATGAAGGTGGGGGTGGATAGGGAGAGGAAGAAGGTGCATAGGGAAGAAGGCAGGGTGTAGATGGGTAGGAAAAGGGGAGGGAATATAGATGGGGGTAGATGTGGAGGGGATGAAGGTGGGGTGGCTGGATGGGGAGGGGATGGCAAGGCGAGAAGATGGCAGGGGGTGGATGAGAAGTGAAGAAGGGAAGGTGGATGGGAAGGGGAGGGAAAGTATGTGGGGATGGATGGGGAGGGGAAAAAGGTGGGAATGAATGAGAAGGGGAAGAAAGCAGGGATGGATGGGGGGGTAAGAAGGCGAGTAGTGGATGGGGAAGTGAAGAAGACGTGGGTGGATGGGGAGGGAAAGATGGCGGAGGGTGGATGGGATGGGGTAGAAGGTGGGGTGGGAAGAAGGTGGAGGGTAGATGGAGGAAGGGGAAGAAAAGTTGGTGGGGGTGGATAGGGAGGGGAACAAGGCGGGTGGTGGATGGGAAGGGGAACTAGGTGGGGGTGAATGGGAGGGGAAGGTCGAGGGGAGATGAAGGCTAGGGAGTAGAATGGGGGGGCGGATGAGTTGGGGAAAAAGTGTGGGGTGGATGGGGATGAGAAGAAGGTGGGGAGGGAAGAATGAGGGTGGTGGTTGGGGAGGGGAAGAAGGTAGGGGATTAAGGTGGGGGATGAATGGGGAGGGGAAGAAGATATGGGGGGAGGGGAAGAAGATATGGGGTGGATGGGCAGTGGATGCAGGCGAGTGGAAAAGAAGACGGGAGGGATGGGGATGGAAGAAGGTGAGGGGTGAATGGGGAGGGGAAGAAGGTTGGGGTGGATAGGGAGAGGAAGAAGGTGCAGAAGGAAGAAGGCAGGGGTTGGATGGATAGCGAAAGGGGAGGGAATGTAGATGGGGGGTGGATTGCGAGGGGAGAAGAAGGCGGGGGTGAATGCGGGTGGTTGAAGGAAGTAGGCAGGGTGTGGCTGGGGAGTGGAATAAGGTGGGGATGGATGGGAAAGGGGAGGGAAAGTAGTTGTGGTTGGAATGGGAGGAGAAGAAGGCGGCAGGAGGATGGGGAGGGAAGAAGGCGAGCGGTGGATGGATGGTGAAGGAAGCGGGGGATGGATAGGAGGGGAAGAAGGCGGGGAGTGGAAGGGGTGGGGTGGAAGATGGCAGGGCGTGAATGGGGAGGGATGGAAAGAAGACGGGTGGATGGGGAGGGGAAGAAGGTTGGTGGTGGATGGGAAGGTGAAGAAGGCGAGAGGAGGATGAAGAGGGGAAGAAGGTGGGGGTGGATGGGTGGGGAACTAGGGGGTAGTTGGATGGGAGGCGAAGAATGCGGGAAGTGGATGAGGAGGGGAAGACGGTGCGGGGTGGATGGGGAGGGAAAGAAAGTGCTGGGTGGATGGGGAGGGGAAAATGGCGGGTGGTGGATTGGGGGGTGAAGAAGGTGGGGTATGGAAGTTGAGGGGAAGAAGGTGGAGTGTGAATGGGGAGGGGAAGTAGGCGGGGATGAATGGTAAGGGGAATAGGATTGTAAGTAGGTCTGGGTGAATGGAGGAGGGGAAGAAGGCGGGAGGGGGATGGGAGGGGAAGAAGTTACGGGGTGGATAGGAAGGGGAAGTCGGAGGTGGATAGAAGGGGAATAAGGCATGGAGTCGATAGGGAGGGGAAGAATGTGGTGGTGGATGGGGAGTGAAGAAGGTGAGGGGTGGATGGGGAGGTGAAAAGGGTAGGGGTGGAATGGGAGGGGAAGAGGATGGGGAGAATAAAGAGGGGAAGAGAGTGGGGTGTGGAATGGGAGGGGAAGAGGGTAGGGGGTGGAATGGGAGGGGAATAAGGTGGGTCGGCAATATGGTGGCAGGTGGGTGGGGAGGGAACAATGTGGGGGTTGGGTCTGGAGGGGAAGTATGTGGGGGTGGATGGGGAGAAGAAGATGGGGATGAGGAGGGGTAGATGGTGGGTGTTGGGTGGCCAGGGGAAGAAGGTGGGGGAGGATGGGGAGGGGAAAAGGTGGTGGTTGGTGGGGAGGGGTAGAAGTTGGGGGAAAAGAGGAAGGGAAGAGGGTGGGGGGTGAAATGGGAGAGGAAGAATGTGGAGGTGGAATGGGGAGGGGGTAGAAGTTGGGAGAATGGGGAGGGAAGAGGGTAGGGGTGGAATGGGGAAGGGATGAGGGTGGGGGTTGGATGGGGAAGGGAAGAGGGTGGGGGGTAGAATGGGAGGGGAAGAAGTTGGGGTTGGAATGGGCAGGGGTAGAAGGTGGGGAGGGGAAGAAGGTCGGGAGGTACGATGGTGGGGGATGTGTGTGAGTGAAGGGGGTGGTTCGTGGGTGGGGAGGGAAGATGGTGCGGTTTGGTAGGGTGGGAAGAAGGTGGGGTTTGGGTGGCGATTTGAATAGTTGGTGTGTGGGTGGGGAGGGGATAAAGGTGGGAGTTGAATGGGGAGGGGAAGATGGTGGGTAGGGAAGATGGTGGGTAGGGAAGATGGTGGGTAGGGAAGATGGTGTGTAGGGAAGATGGTGTGTAGGGAAGAAGGTGGGGAGGAAAGAAGGTGGGGAGGAAAGAAGGTGGGGAGGAAAGAAGGTGGGGAGGGAAGGAGGTGGGGAGGGAAGGAGGTGGGGTGGGAAGGAGGTGGGGAGGGAAGGAGGTGGGGAGGGAAGGAGGTGGGGACGGAATGAGGTGGGGAGGGAAGGAGGTGGGGAGGGAAGGAGGTGGGGAGGGAAGAAGGTGGGTAGGATAGGAGAATGGGGAAGGGAAGAGGGTGGGTGTGGAATGGGGAAGGGAAGAGGGTGAGGTTGGAATGGGCAGGGGTAGAAGTTTGGGAGGGGAGGAAGGTCGGGAGGTACGATGGTGGGGGATGCGTGTGAGTGAAGGGTGGTGTGGATGGGGAGCGATGATGGTGGTGGATGGGTGGGGAGGGAAGATGGTAGGGGTTGGGTAACGATTTGAATAGAGTGTATGGGTGGGGAGGGATTAAAGGTGGGAGTTGGATGGGGAGGGGAAGAAGGTGGGGAAGGAGGAAGGTGGGGAGGGGAAGTGGTGGGGAGGGAAGGAGGTGGGGAGGGGAGGTGGTGGGTTGGCGAGGTGGTGGAGTCGGGGGGGCGTTGGGGTGGCGAGGAAGTGGGGAGGCGATGGAGTGGGGGGGCGCTGGGGTTGGAGGGCGGTGGGAAGCAGGAGGGGGTGGGTGGGTACTTGAAAAAGGTGGGGGTGGGTGGGTACTTGAAAAAGGTGGGGGTGGGTAGGTACTTGAAAAAGGTGGGGGTGGATGGGGAAGGGAAGAAGGTGGTGGGAGGATAAGGAGGGGAAATGGTGGTGGTGGGTGGGCAGGGATAAAAGTTGTGGTCAAAATGTGGAGGGAAGATGGTGGGGGTTGGGTGACAATTTGAATAGTTGGTGTGTGGGTGGAGAGGGGTTAAAGGTGGGAGTTGGATGGGGAGGGGAAGAAGGTGGGGATGGAGGAAGGTGGGGAGGGAAGAAGGTGGGGAGGGTGGAAGGTGGGGAGGGCGGAAGGTGGGGAGGGCGGTGGGGAGGCGGCGGGGAGATGGTTGGGTGTGGGGGGCGGTAGGGTGGTGAGGCGGTGCGGAGGGCGGTGGGGAGGTGGTGGGGTGGGAGGTGGTGGGGTGGCGGTGGGGATGGGGGGCGGTGGTGTGGGTAGGTGGTGTGGTGTGGGGGGCAGTGGGGAGTTCATTGTGTGCGGGGGTTGTGGGGGGCGGTGGGGTGGGGGGTTGGTGGCTTGAGGTGGGGTGGGGGGAAGTGGGGTGGTGGGCGGTGGCTTGGGGAGGAGGTGGGGTGGGGGTTGTGGCTTGGGGGGTCGGTGGGGTGAGGTGGCAGGGCGGTGGGGTGGGGAGGTGGTGTGGTGTGGGGGGCAGTGGGGAGTACATTGTGTGCGGGGGTTGTGTGGGCGGCGGTGGGGTGGAGGGTTGGTGGCTTGAGAGGGAGGTGGGGTGGGGGGATGTGGGTGGTGGGCGGTGGGTTGGGGGGGAGGTGGGGTGGGGGTTGTGGCTTGGGGGGTCGGTGGGGTGGGGTGGCAGGGCGGTGGGGTGGCAGGGCGGTGGGGTGGCGGGGTGGGGAGACGGAGGTGATGTGGTGGAGTGTGGGGGCGGTGCCGGTGCCGGGGGCGGTGCCGGGGGCGGTGCCGGGGGCGGTGGTTGGGTGTGGGGGGCGGTGGGGTGGGGAGGCGGTGCGGAGGGCGGTGGGGAGGGCAGTGGGGAGTTGGTAGGGTGGGAGGTGGTGGGGTGGCGGGGCGGTGGGGTTGGGGGGCAGTGGGGTGGGGAGATGGTGTGGTGTTGGGGGGAGTGGGGAGTTCATTGTGTAAGGGGATTGTGTGGGGGGCGGTGGGGTGGGGGGTTGATGGCTTGAGGGGGAGGTGTGGTGGGGGGAAGTGGGGTGGTGGGCGGTGGCTTGGAGGGGAGGTGGGGTGGGGGTTGTGGCTTGGGGGGTTGGTGGGGTGGGGGGAGGTTGGGTGGGGGGAGGTCGGGTGGGGAAGCTGTGGGGTGTGGGGTGGCGGGGCAGTGGGGTTGGGGGGCGGTGGGTGGGGGGGCGTTGGCGAGGTGGTTGGGTGTGGGGGGCAGTGGGGAGGGGAGTCGGTGGGGAGGTGGTGGGGGGTGGTGGGGAGGTGGTTGGGTGTCGGGGGGTGCAGGGGTTTGTGGGGAGATGGTTGGGTGTGGGGGGTGATGGGATGGGGAGGTGGTGTGGAGGGCGGTGGGGAGGCAGTGGTACGGGGAGGTGGTGGGGTGTGGGCACGGTACGGGGGGCGGTGGGGATGTGGTTGGGTGTGGGGGTGGTGGGGTGGGAGGCGGTGGGGGGATGGTGGGGTTGGTTGTCGGTGGCTTGAGGGGGAGGTGGCCTGGGGGAGGTGGGGTCGGGGGAGGTAGGGTGGGGAAGCGGTGGGGTGTGGGGGTTTGGTGGGGAGGTGGTGGGGTGTGGGGGGCAGTGGGGTGGGGAGTCGGTGGGGAGGTGGTTGGGGGTGGTGGGGAGGTGGTTGGGTGTCGGCGCGGTGCAGGGGTTTGTGGGGAGATGGTTGGGAGTGGGGGGTGATGGGATGGGGAGGTGGTGTGGAGGGCGGTGGGGAGGCAGTGGTACGGGGAGGTGGTGGGGTGTGGGCACGGTACGGGGGGCAGTGGGGATGTGGTTGGGTGTGGGGGTGGTGGGGTGGGAGGCGGTGGGGGTTGGTGGGGTTGGTTGTCAGTGGCTTGAGGGGGAGGTGGCCTGGGGGAGGTGGGTCGGGGGAGGTAGGGTGGGGAAGCGGTGGGGTGTGGGGTGGTGGGTGGCAGGGCGGTGGGGTTGGGGGATGGTGGGGTGGGGGTTTGGTGGGGAGGTGGTGGGGTGTGGGGGGCAGTGGGGTGGGGAGTCAGTGGGGAGGTGGTGGGGTGTGGGGTGGTGGTGGGGAGGTGGTTGGGTGTCGGGGCGGTGCGGGGGTGTGGTGGGGAGATGGTTGGGTGTGGGGGGCGATGGGGTGGGGAGGTGGTGTGGAGGGCGGTGGGGAGGCGGTGGGGTGTGGGGTGGTGGGGTGGCAGGGCGGTGGGGTTGGGGGCTGGTGGGGTGGGGGTTTGGTGGGGAGGTGGTTGGTGTGGGGGGCAGTGGGGTGGGGAGTCGGTGGGGAGGTGGTGGGGGGTGGTGTGGAGGTGGTTGGGTGTCGGGGCGGTGCAGGGGTTTGTGGGGAGATGGTTGGGGTGGCAGGGCGGTGGGGTTGGGTGCTGGTGGGGTGGGGGCACGGTACGGGGGGCGGTGCGGATGTGGTTGGGTGTGGGGGTGGTGAGGTGGGAGGCGGTGGGGGGATGGTGGGGTGGGTTGTCGGTGGCTTGAGGGGGAGGTGACCTGGGGGGAGGTGGGGTGGGGGGAGGTTGGTGGCAGGGCGGTGGGGTTGGGGGATGGTGGGGTGGGGGTTTGGTGGGGAGGTGGTGGGGTGTGGGGGGTAGTGGGTTGATTGTGTGTGGGGGCGGTGGGGAGGTGGTTGGGTGTGGGGTGCAGTGGGGTGGGGAGTCAGTGGGGAGGTGGTGGGGTGTGGGGTGGTGGTGGTGGGGAGGTGGTTGGGTGTCGGGGCGGTGCGGGGGTGTGGTGGGGAGATGGTTGGGTGTGGGGGGCGATGGGGTGGGGAGGTGGTGTGGAGGGCGGTGGGGAGGCGGTGGGGTGTGGGGTGGCAGGGTGGTGGGGTTGGGGGCTGGTGGGGTGGGGGTTTGGTGGGGAGGTGGTGGGGTGTGGGGGGCAGTGGGTTGATTGTGTGTGGGGGCGGTGGGGAGGTGGTTGGGTGTGGGGTGCAGTGGGGTGGGGTGTCAGTGGGGAGGTGGTGGGGATGTGGTTGGGTGTCGGGGCGGTGCGGGGGAGTGGTGTGGAGATGGTTGGGTGTGGGGGGCAATGGGGTGGGGAGTTGGTGTGGAGGGCGATGGGGAGGCGGTGGTGAGGTGTGGGGATGGCACGGGGGGCGGTGGGGAGGTGGTTGGGTGTGGGGGGCGGTGGGGTGGGGAGGTGGTGGGGTGGCGCTTTGGTGGAGTTGGGCAGTGGGGTGGGGAGGTGGTGTGGTGTGGGGGGCAGTGGGGAGTTCATTGTGTGGGGGTTGTGTGGGGGGTCGATGGGCAGGAGGTGGGGTGTAGGGGGTGGTGTGGAGGTGGTTGGGTGTGGGGGCAGTTGGGAGGTGGTTGGGTGTGGGGGGCCACCAACCCCCCACCCCACCGCCCCCCACACAACCCCCGCACACAATGAACTCCCCACTGCCCCCCACACCACACCACCTCCCCACACCACCTCATTCCACACAACCCCCGCACACAATGTACTCCCCACTGCCCCCCACACCTCACCACCTCCCCACCCCACCGCCCTGCCACCCCACCCCACCGACCCCCCAAGCCACAACCCCCACCCCACCTCCCCCCCAAGCCACCGCCCACCACCCCACTTCCCCCCACCCCACCTCCCCCTCAAGCCACCAACCCCCCACCCCACCGCCCCCCACACAACCCACGCACACAATGAACTCCCCACTGCCCCCCACACCACACCACCTCCCCACACCACCGCCCCCCATCCCCACCGCCACCCCACCACCTCCCACCCCACCGCCCTCCGCACCGCCTCCCCACCCCACCACCCCCCACACCCAACAACCTCCCCACCGCCCCCCGTACCGTCCCCACACCCCACCACCTCCCCACACCACCGCCTCCCCACCGCCCTCCACACCACCTCCCCACCCAACCATCTCCTCACCACCCCCCGCACCGCACCGACACCGAACCATCTCCCCACCACCTCCCACACCCCACCACCTCCCAACCGACTCCCCACCCCACTGCCCCCCATACCCAACCACCTCACCACCACCCCCCACACCGCACGCACACACAATCAACCCACTGCCCCCCACACCCCACCACCTCCCCACCAACCCCCACCCCACCGCCCCCCCACCCCACCGCCCCCCAACCCCACCGCCCCCCAACCCCACCACCCCGTTTCCCCACCCGACCTTCCCCCACCCCACCTCCCCCAGGCCACCTCCCCCTCAAGCCACCGCCACCCCACCCCACCACCCCCCACCGCCTACCACCCCACCACCCCCCACACCTAACCACCTCCGCACCACACCCAGGACCGCCCCCACACTCCACCACCTCACCTTCCCACCCCACCACCCCCCAGCCCTGCCACCCCACCGCCCCCCACCCCACCGCATCCCCACCCGACCAACCCCCACCCCACCGACCCCCCAAGCCACAACCCCCACCTGACCTCCCCCCAAGCCACCGCCCACCACCCCACTTCCCCCCACCCCACCATCCCCTCCCACAACCAACCACCTCCCCACCGACCCCTCCACACAACCCCCACACACAATGAACTCCCCACTGGGTATGGGGGCAGTGGGGTGGGGAGTCGGTGGGGAGGTGGTTGGGTGGGGGGTGGTGGGGAGATGGTTCTGTGTAGGGGTGGTGTGGAGGTGGTTGGGTGTGGGGGCAGTTGGGAGGTGGTTGGGTGTGGGTGGCGGTGGGGTTGGGAGGTGGTGGGGTGGGAGGTGGCGGGGCGGTGGGGTTTGGGGGCGGTGGGGTGGGGAGGTGGTGTGGTGTGGGGGCGGTGCGGAGGGGAGGTGGTGGGTTGGGAGGTGGTGGGGTGGCGCGGCGGTGGAGTTAGGGGCGGTGGGTTGGGGAGGTGGTGTGGTGTGGGGGGCAGTGGGGAGTTCATTGTGTGTGGGGGTTGTGTGGGGGTCGGTGGGGAGGTGGTTGGTTGTGGGAGGGGGTGGTGGGGTAGGGGGAAGTGGGGTGGTGGGCGGTGGCTTGGGGGGAGGTGGGGTGGGGGTTGTGGCTTGGGGGGTCGGTGGGGTGGGGGGATGTCGGGTGGGGAGGCGGTGGGGTTGGGGGTGGTGGGGTTGGGGGTGGTGGGGTGGCAAGGCGGTGGGGTGGCAGGGCTGTGGGGTGGGGGTTGGTGGGGTGGGGAGGTGGAGGTGAGGTGGTGGAGTGTGGGGGCGGTGCCGGGTGCAGTGCGGAGGTGGTTAGGTGCGGAGCGTGGTGGGGTGGTAGGCGGTGGTGGGGTCGTGTGGCGGTGGCTTGAGGGGGAGGTGGCCTGGGGGAAGGTCGGGTGGGGGAAGGTCGGGTGGGGAAGCGGGGTGGTGGGGTTGGTGGGCGGTGGGGTTGGGGGGCGGTGGGGTGGGGTGGTGGGGTGTGGGGGGCAGTGGGTTGATTGTGTGTGGGGGCGGTGTGTGGGGCGGTGGGGAGGTGGTTGGGTATGGGGGCAGTGGGGTGGGGAGTCGGTTGGGAGGTGGTTGGGTGGGGGGTGGTGGGGAGATGGTTCGGTGTCGGGGCGGTGCGGGGGGTGGTGAGGAGATGGTTGGGTGTGGGGGGCGATGGGGTGGGGAGGTGGTGTGGAGGGTGGTGGGGAGGCGGTGGTGTGGGGAGGTGGTGTGGTGTGGGGACGGTACGGGGGGCGGTGGGGAGGTTGTTGGGTGTGGGGGCGGTGGGGTGGGGAGGTGGTGGGGAGGGCGGTGAGGTGGAGGTGGTGGGTTGTGGGGACGGTACGGGGGGAGGTGGGGATGTGGTTGGGTGTGAGGGGCGGTGGGGTGGGGAGGTGGTGGGGAGGCGGTGGGGTGGGGGGTAAATGGGCAGGAGGTGGGGTTGTAGGGCGGTGCGGTGGGTGGTGGTGGGGAGGTGGTGGGGTGTGGGGGGAAGTGGGGAGGTGGTTGTGTGTGGGGGCAGTGTGGGGGTCAGTGGGGAGGTGGTTGGGTGAGGGGGGCAGTGGGGTGGGGAGGCGGTGGGGTCGGTGGGAAGGTGGTGGGGGGTGGTGGGGAGGTGGTTGGGTGTGGGGGCGGTGGGGAGATGGTGGGGTGGGAGGAGGTGGGGTGGGGGGAAGTGTGGTGGTGGGCGGTGGCTTGGGGGGGAGGTGGGGTGGGGGTTGTGGCTTGGGGGGTCGGTGGGGTGGGGTGGCTGGGCGGTGGGGTAGGGAGGTGGTATGTGGGGGGCAGTGGGGAGTTCATTGTGTGTGTGGGTTGTGTGGAGTGGGTTGGGGGGTTGGTGGCTTGAGGGGGAGGTGGGGTGGGGGGAAGTGGGGTGGTGGCTTGGGGGGGAGGTGGGGTGGGGGTTGTGGCTTGGGGGGTTGGTGGGGTGGGGGGAGGTGGGGTGGGGAGGCGGTGGGGTGGGGAGGCGGTGGGGTGGCAGGGCGGTGGGGTGGCAGGGCGGTGGGGTGGCAGGGCGGTGGGGTGGCAGGGCGGTGGGGTGGCAGGGCGGTGGGGTGGCAGGGCGGTGGGGTGGCAGGGCGGTGGGGTGGGAAGAAGGTGGGCGTTCGGTTGGGAGGTAAAGTATGTAAGTGGATGGGGGAAGGAGATTGGGGTGGATAGGGAGGGGAATATGGTGGGTGGTGGGAAGTAGGTCAGGGTTGAATGCAGTGGGAAGAATGTGGGGATGGGTGGGGAGTGGGAAAAGGTGGGTGGTGGGTGGGGAGGGGAAGAGGTTGGAGGTGGATGGGGAGTGGAAGAAGGTGGGGGTGGATAGGGAGTAGAAGAAAGTTGGGGGTTAATGGGGTGGGGAAGAAGGTGGGCAGTGGAATGTGAGGGGAAGGAGGTGGGGTTGGGGAGGGAAGAAGGTGTGGGGTGGGTGGAGATGGGAAGAATGTGGGTTTTGACTGGAGAGGGGAAGAAGGTGGGGGAGGATGGGGAGGGGAAGAAAGTGGGGGGGAGGATGAGGAGGGGTGAAATGAGGGGGTGGTTGTGGAGGGTGAGATGTTGGGGGAAGATTGGGGAGGGGAAGATGTTGGGGGAAGAATGGGGAGGGGCTGGGTGGAATCAGAAGGGAAGAAGGTGTGGGTGGAATGGGGTGGGGAAGAAGGTGGGAGTTGGTTGGGAGAGAAGAAGGTGGGGCGTTGATGGCGAGGGGAATAGTTGGGGGCTGGATCGGAAGGGAAGAAGGTGGTGGGTGGGGAGGGAAGAAGGTGGTGGGTGGGGAGGGAAGAAGGTGGTGGGTGGGGAGGGAAGAAGGTGGTGGGTGGGGAGGGAAGAAGGTGGTGGGTGGGGAAGGAAGAAGGTGGTGGGTGGGGAGGGTGAAAATGTGGGGGTGGGTATGGAGGGGAAGTGGGTGGTGGTGGAATGGGGAGGGGAAGAGGGTGGTGGGTGGAATAGGAGGGAAAGAAGTTGGGGGTGGGTGTGGAGGGGAAGAAGTGTGGGAGAGAATGGTGAGGGGAAGAGTGTAGGGATGGAATGGGAGGGGAAGAAGTTGGGAGGTGGAATTGGATGACAAAAAGGGGGTTGGATAGGGAGGGGAAGAAGGTGGGGGGTGGAATTGGTGGACAAAAAGATTGGGGTTGGATATGTAGAGGAAGAAGGTGGTGTAAGGGATACTGGAAAGTGAGGAGTAAAGTAAGTGCTAATTAAGAATGAAGTATGATGGGTATATCAGGGAGAAGGGATCATGGAATGTGAGGAAGGTTTAAACAAGTATAATAAAATAGGGGTCTTCCAAACAGGATAGCAAGTAGATAGATTTAGCAAATCTTGGTGGTTGATTAACAAAGACATGATATTTCCTGTGAAACAAGTTTGCAGGAAGACACATAAACTGATAAGAAGTTAGAATACACGTAGACAGAATTACCTAATGCTAAACCAATACAGGAGGAAGAAGAATGTTAAGGGGGAAGGTACCTCTGTACTGAAATGAAATGTATAAAAAGTTGCGTAAGCCCCAATATCAGTGTGTATTCCCAGGGTGAGGGGAAGCACCCAACTTTGCATTGTTGTAAAATTATAATAAATGTTCTTTGTTCTCAATTTTTGTCTCGAATTAAATCTGTGAAGGCAGCTCTGCTTCTCAGAACTGGGGTGGGGGTTGTCCAGGATTGCACTCCCTCCACTGACAAAGTGCCTGACTATGGGGGGTAGGTGCACCCCGGCTGATTCAGCTGGACTCCCGGACGACGGGTAGCTGGTCAGTGGACAAAGTGAGTGATACCCAAGAAGAGGCATTGAGAAGAAATGACGGGAGGACGTTAAGGAAGCGCGCTAGGAATAGCTACTGGATTCCGGTAAGAGGAATTTTATTTTCCTGTCAATATGGGAGGAGGAAGTAGCAAGGGAAAAAGTCCTGAAGAAGCAAAGTGGAATAAGATACAAAAATATAGTCCGTTAGGATTAATGTTATCCAATTGGGGTGCGGGGAAAACCCGTGAGAAGGATAAGCAGACCATGGTCAGATATTGTTGTCAGGAATGGGTTATGAATCCCATAAAGGGGAGTGCGGTATATTGGCCAAAGTTTGGATCCGACGAGGACTGGATGTGTCAGGCATTGAACATCTGGCTCTACCAAAATCAAGGAGATAATACCGAGACTAGAGAATATGCAACCTGTTGCCTGAGTGGATTGTCTGATCAGATGATTTTGAGCGAGAAGGAATTTAGAAATAAGAAGATAAGGAACCTTCTGCCCCCGAAATAAAATGATGGGATGTGTTACATTCCCTTCCTCCACCTTATGTTTCCCCTGTGCCGGCTCCCATTCCTTCCCCCTCCCCTACGCTTTACCCTTCTTCACCTTCCCCTCCTCCACAGTTAAAGAAAGAAGGAAAAAGTAGGAGTGGTATGATGACTCGCTCACAGAGTGCAAGATTACCGCCTCAATTGACACGAGAGGGAGGAGACTTTGATTGTGAGGGTCATTCAGAAGAACAGTGTGAGGCCCTTCGGGAGGAAGGGGCAGGACTCTGATTTGTCTCCCTGAGGGCAGGAACCTAACCATCATAGAGGAGGAGATAAGCCAGAAACAAACTGGATGAGACCTTTACGAGAGGTTCCCTTGGGAGGGGATGCAGGGGGTCTCAGATTTGTGAATGTGCCTTTGACTAGTACTGAGGTGCGCAATTTTAAGAAGGAAATGACCTCTCGGATAGAAGACCCTCAGGGATGTGCAGAACAATTAGATCAATTTTTGGGACCTAATATATACCTGGGATGAATTAATGTCTATTTTTAAGGCTCTATTTACTTTGGACGAGCGTGGAATTATCCACCAGGCAGGGATCAGAGTCTGAGATAGGGAACACCGGGGGGGGTGGGGGGGGGCCAGAGGCGATACCTGGAGAAGTTAAATTTCCCCTAGTAAACCCAAATTGGGATAAAACTACTAATGATGGTCGCACACGAATGGATGAGTTCAGGGTTAATCTAATAAGAGGAATAAAGGAGTCTGTTCCAAAAGGACAGAACTTTAAGAAGGCATTTGAGGTTCCCCAAGGTCCCGAGGTGAGCCCCAAGGTCCCGAGGAGAGCCCTTCTGCATTTCTGACTAGATTACGTGTGGCCATACAGCAATATGGGGGGTTGGATATAGAATCCCCAGCAGGTGAACAGTTGGTATTGACAGGTTTTATTACAAATTCAGCCCCAGATATCAGGAAGAAATTACAAAAAAACAGAGAATTGGCATGAACAGGGAATATCTCAGCTTTTGCAGATCGCACGAAGGACATATGTCCAGAGGTCTGAAGAAAAACAGAAAGGGAAGGCTAAGATTTTGATGCAGGCAGTAAAGGAAGTTGTGGATGGAAAGCAAGGAAGTGTTAGGAGCCGTGTGGCAGCTCCTGGATGTTGGGAGGAGCACCGGGTGTGGGGAAGTAGAGACCAGGGCAGAAGTAGGGGTAGAGGAGAATTCCGGGGATGGCTACCATTCCTGGGACCCCGTGGAGACCCTGGCAGAAATTGGGAGACAGGAGCATTAGTTTGCTATTATTGTAAAAAGGAGGGACACTTTAAGAGGGAATGCCCAATGCGGGCCAGGGAGACGCGATCTTACGCATTGATGGAGGCAGATAATGAATAGGCGGTCACGGTTCTCAGTCAATGCACACCATGGGGCTGCACGGAGAACCATTGGTAAATTTAAGCGTAGGACCCCACGGTGACAAAATGACTTTCCTAGTAGACTCCGGGGCAGCTCGCTCTAATAATGTATGATGGCCCGAGGGTGTTACTACAGAAGGGACGGTGATGATTTTGGGAGTGGAGGGGAGAGATTTTGTGGTCCCTAAATTAAAGATGTAAAGATACAAATGGGATGAAAAATTGTAACAGAGGATATCTTGTTAGTTCCCCAAGCTGGGGTTTGCTTGTTGGGACGTGATTTACAGGACCAATTGGCTATCGGTAACAGACCACAGGGATCAGGTATCGGGGTTTAATTTTATGTACTGACGGAGGAGGACCGGGGACTAATAAATCCTAGGGTATGGGCAAAAAGAGGCAATAGAGGAGGGTTAGATGTTCCTCCCCTGCAAGTTAGTCTAAAGGACCCTGACCAGGTAGTTCGACAAAAACGGTATCCAATTCCTATGGCTGGCCGAAAGGGGCCGCAGCCAGTAATTGACCAGTTGGTGAAAGATGGTATACTCGAACCTTGTATGTCACCTTTTAATACCCCAATTTTACCTGTCCAAAAACCAGACGGTACATATCGATTAGTGCAGGACTTGAGGGAGCTGAACAAAATTATTCTCACCCGTCACCCGGTTGTACCTAATCCCTATACAATAATGGGTAAAATCGATCCCCATAGTAAATGGTTTAGTGTGATTGACCTGAAAGATGCTTTCTGGACCTGTCCGTTAGCAACAGAGAGCAGAGACATGTTTGCCTTTGAATGGGAAAATCCTTTTACTGGACGCAAGAATCAATATCGGTGGACGGTCCTTCCCCAGGGCTTTACAGAATCACCAAATTTTTTGGCCATGTTTTAGAACAAGTACTAGATGAGGCCCCTCGGAGAGAGGATTGTCAATTAGTACAATATGTTGAAGATTTATTAATCATGGGGGAAATGTATGATTTGGTTAAACTATACACTGTTGATTTATTGAATTTTCTAGGGAATAAGGGTCTTAGAGTGAGTGAATCGAAGTTGAAAATTGTTCAATCCGAGGTTAAATACTTAGGTCATTTGGTTAGTCAAGGAATTAGGAAGATAAGTCCAGAGAGAATACGCGGTATTTTGCAGGTCCCGCTTCAAAAGAATGCTCAAGAACTTAGGAAATTCCTTGGTTTGGTGGGATTCTGTAGAATTTGGATTGAGAATTATTCTATCCTGGTCAAATTTCTTTATGATAAACTTGCGACTCTAGGGGGCGAAACTGTTGTCTGGACGGAGGAGGAGATTAAAGATTTTACCTTGGTGAAACAGCGTCTTGCTAGTGCCCCGGTTTTGGCCATACCTGACCTAAATAAGCCATTTGAACCTATATACAAATGTGAAAGACGGTGTGGCCATGGGAGTATTAACACAAGAACTGGCAGGCTTTAGACAACTAGTTGCCTTTCTATCAAAGATTTTAGATCTTGTTTGTCGTGGTTGACCAGAATGTGTGCAAGCAATTGCAGCCACTACTATTTTAGTAGAGGAAGGACGAAAAATTACGTTTGGTGCCCCGATGATACTTCACACCCCTCACACAGTTCACACCATTCTCTTAAACGTGCCGGAAGGTGGCTTACTGATTCCAGAATTTTGAAGTATGACGCAATCCTTATGGATAGGGATGATTTGACACTGGTTACAAATAAAGATCAGAATCCAGCCGCCTTCTTGGTTTCTCCAGATTCTGATAAAGTCCCCAATAATTTAGAGCATGTATGCACAGAAGTGATTTGCAGACTAAAATTAGAGATGATTTAAGCGATGAACCTTTACGAGAGGGTGAAAGATGGTTCATTAATGGATCTTCCGGCTGCATTGATGGCATTCGTTATAGCTGGTATAGTGTAGTGGACGGGAATGAAGGAGTTGTGATTAAGGCCGGTCGTCTCCCCGGTACTTGGTTGGAACAATCCTGTGAATTGTATGCCCTCTGTAGAGTTCTTCAGGGTCTAGAGGGAAAGGTGGGCACAATCTATACTGACTCCAAGTATGCTTTTGGTGTAGTACACACCTTCAGAAAGATTTGGAAAGAGCGGGGAATGATAACCGGGAAAGGACAAAATTTGATCCATGAGAACTTAATTGTTCAATCCTGAGATGCTCTTATGTTACCTGAGGAGATAGCTGTAGTTCATGTACAAGGCCATCAAATTATTGATAGTCCTGAACCCCAGGTAACAGATGGGCAGATGAAGCTGCCAAACAGGCTGCACTATCAAAAATCATAGAGATGCAGCTGTTACACCCACCCCACATGAGATTCAAAAGACTCCCATCTTTTCACAGGAAGAGGAGGTTTATATGAGAATCAGAGAATGCGTCAAACTGCGGGTTATGGTGGACGGTAGAGGGACGCCAAGTCCTGAATAAGGCCTTGGCTCGTCAAATTAATGATCAGCTCCACCAGCAGACACACTGGGGAATGCAGGCACTTGTTGATGCCTTTGTACGGTCCTTTAATTGTTCTGGAATATATACCATAGCCAAACAAAGTACACGGGGATGTCCAATTTGTCAGCGAGTGAATAAGAAAGTAATGCGCCATGTAATGCCTGGGGTTCACGATATGCCCCTACGCCCATTTCAATGAATACAGATTGACTTCACGGAATTACCTAAGATAGGGGTTGATCAATATCTCCTGGTGATGGTGGATTATTTTACTCGATGTGTTGAGGCTTTCCCGACCCCTAATGATCGTGCTAACACCGTTATCCGTATATTACTAGAGGCTATTGTTCAGTGTTATGGCATTGTTCAAACCATTGACTAAGATCAAGGTACACATTTTACCTCTCAGGTACTCCAGGGTGTGTGTAAAATCTTGGGGATAGATTGGCAGTTACACACCCCATGACACCCCAGAGTTCAGGCCGTGTTGTGCGGATGAATCAGACCCTGAAAAATCAACTCACTCGACTTCATGAGGAAACTGGCCTCTCCTGGGTTAAATACTTACCTTTAGCTTTAATCAGGATTCGCACAGATCCTCGTAAGGACCTTGCTGTCTCACCATCTGAGATGATGTTCGGTCTTCCCTACATGGGCTTCCACACCGATTCCCCTACCCCTGAGGCTAACGACCTCTAAATATTTACAGGGGCTTTCCACTTCTTTGTATGTCTTAAAACAGAAGGGATTATTCGCTCAAACCCCACCCTTGGACTATCCCATTCATTCCATTAAAGCAGGCAACACCATGAACTCTAACCTATATGGGACGGCCCTTATTGTGTACTTTTGATTACAGACACTGAAGTACGAACAAAAGAAAAGGGATGGACTCTCGTGCAATGTGTTAAGCGTGCTAATCCACAGACTAAAGACGTTGACAATATCCCCTCTCCCTGGCATGCAGTCTTGCATCCTTCTGGACTGAAAGTCACGCTCCACCGAAAAAAATTGTTATAATGTTATTTTTACTATTTGCGGTATTGTTTTCTTGCTGGTTCCCAATTTTTGGGAAACTACCCAATTGTACACAATGTATTAAGTCCTCCTGGAATAGGGGCAGCAGAGGTGATAGTTACTTTGAAGAATGGATAAGTTTACCTTTAGAATGCAAACGGGGCACAGGTAGGAAGTGCATTCACAGTGGGGTACCTTATTTAATATGGTTTAATTTAGGATCCAAACATGGACCAGGGAAGCAAAACTGTCCTAGGGGAGTGGCTTGGGTCTGCATCCTGGCCTCGACGAGTATTAAAATATGGTACAGAGGAGATGGTGGGAGAATTATAAGGCAAAACATCAGTCAGGGCTATAAATGGAGTAGGATTAAAGGGGATATATATGCTGGTGCTCGCAGACAGGTTGCTATTCACTGTTAGGTGACAATAAGTGGGTAGATTTGAGTCAACAAACAGCTGACTTGCTGGCGTTGAAGAATTGTTGGTTTTGTGGAGGCCCAACTAGAGATGGTACCTGGCCCTGGCAAGGTGAGCCTTTGGATATATGGGAACTTCTACGCTTTAATGATACAACTAATAAAATTGAACTCCCCTCCCAAGCTTGGCATCTTGCAAATCATCCATTGGGTGACGAATGCATCCGGAAGGCTGAAGGCCGTCACTATAAGGGGGATTCCAGTTGTAAACGACTTAAGCTGCTCAAGAATACTACAGCGCCTGCCTCGCTCGACCGGGGCCGGAGCCGCCGCCTCCCCCTTACCTCAGTCTGGGCACAGGGGGAGCAGCGGCGGCGGCCCCAATCCGGGCAGGAGCAGGGAGGAGGCGGCGGCCCCGGCCTCGGTCGGGTGGGGCAGGCGGAGGCCCCGATCCGGGTGGAGAGTTGTGGGTGGCGGCCCCGGTCCGGGCACAGGGAGAGCGGCGGCAGCCTCGGCCCTGGTCCGGGCAGTATGGAAGAGGGGAGGCAGACCCCTCCAGCCCGGGTAAGAAACCTGCATAGGAGAAGGTCACTCCGATATAAAACCTACGACCCAAGGACCTCGCTGCCACGTCCCAGCTTGCTTGGCCACGGCACACGAACCATGGGTGTAAAGGGTGGGGCCAGTACTGCGCACACTGCACTCCACCTAAAAGCTCCTTTGCGCAGGCTTGAGGACAGGTCCACGTCCTCCCCCTCCACGTCCTCCCCCTCCACGTCCTCCCCCTCCACATCCTCCCCCTCCACGTCCTTTAAATCTTCGTCCATGAAGCCAAGCCAAAGAAGAAAAAGAAAGAACAAAGACATGATATTTCCTGGTAAACAAGTTTGCATAAACTGATAAGAAGTTAGAATACACGTAGACTGAATTACCTAACGCTAAACCAATCCAGGAGGCAGAAGAATGTTAAGGGGGAAGGTATATCTGTCTTGAAATGAAATGTATAAAAAGTTGGGTAAGCCCCAGTATCAGTGTGTATTCCCAGGGTAAGGGGAAGCACCCAACTTTGCATTGTTGTAAAATTATAATAAATGTTCTTTGTTCTCAATTTTTGTCTCGAGTGAAATCTGTGAAGGCACCTCTGCTTCTAACAGTGGGGAGGGAAGAAGGTGGTAGGGGGTGGGTGGGTGGGGAGGTAAGTTGATGGGGTGTGGTGTGGGTGGGGAGGGAAGATGGTGGTTGGTGGGTGGGGAGGGAAGATGTTGGTGGGTGGTTGTGGATGGAAGATGGTGGGGGTTGGTGGTGAGGGGAATAGTTGAAGGGTGGGTGGGGATGGAAGAAGGCGGGTGTGGGTGGGGAGGGGAATAGTTGCTGGGTTGTTGGGGAGAGGAAGGTGGGGGGTGGGTGGGGGAGTGGAAAGTTGGGGTGAATCTGGAGGGAAAGAGGGTGGGGTGTGTGTTGTGAGGGAAGATGGTGAGGGTTGGTAGGGAGGGAAGAAGGTGGGGGTGTTAAGCATGGGGAATAGCTGAGGGGTGGATGGGGAGGTAAGATTGTGGGAGGTGAATGGGTAGGTAAGGACGTGGGGGCTTGATGGGGAAGAGAAAAAGTTGGGGGTGTGTGTTGAGGGGAAGAAGTTGGGGGGAGAATGGGGATGGGAAGAGGGTGGGGGTTGGAATGGGAGGAGAAAGTGGGGGTGAAATAAGAGGGAAGAAGGTGGGGGTTGGATAGGGAGGGGAAGAAGGTGTGGGTGGAATGGAAGTTGGTGGAGGGTGGATGGGGAGGGGAAGAAGGTGGGTGTGGAATTGGAGGAGAAAAAAATGAGTGTTCAATAGGGAGGGGATGAAGGTGGGGAGGGAAGAAGGTGGGGGAAGGTAGTGGGGTGGTGTGTGGGGAGGGTAGATGGTGGGATGGGGTGTGGGTGGGGAGGGAAGATAGTGGGGTTTGGTAGGGAGGGAAGAAGGTGGGGATGGGTGGTGAGGGGAATAGTTGGGTGGTGGGTGGGGAGAGAAGAAGGCGGGATGGGGAGGGGAATGAACTTATGGCATGGATGTCCACATGGAAATAGGATATCGTGGCCATCAGTGAAACAGTTGCAGGAAGAGTATATTTGGCAGTTAAATATACCAGTATTTTGTTTTCGGCATGATAGAATGGTTGGGAGGGGTGGGGGGGATAAAAGGTGGAGGAGTTGCATTGCTTATTAGAGAGGACATTATAGCAGTGCTGTGGCAGGATGGTTTGGTGGGATTGTCCAGCTGGTTTATTTGGGTAGAATTGAGGAATGGCAGAGTCATAAGGACATTAATGGGAGTGTATTATAGACGACCAAATGGGCTGAGAGAATTAGAGGAGCAAATGTGTAAGCAGTTTGCATATATGTGTCATAAACATAAGGTGGTAGTTATGGAAGACTACATTAACTGGGATGCCCATACAGTAAGAGGGCTGGATGGGGCAGGGTTTGTTAAGTGTGTTCAGGAAAGTTTTTTTAATCAATATGTCGGAGAACTGACTTGAGAGGGGGGAGTATTGGATCTCCTATTAGGGAATGAGATAGGTCAGGTGACAGAGGTTTGCGTTGGGGAACACTTTGGGTCTAGTGATCACAATACTATTAGTTTTAGGTTAGTAATGGAAAAGAATAGAGGTGGGTCAAAGATTGAGATTCTTGATTGGAAGAAAGCAAATTTCAAGGGGATGTGAAATGATTTGGAGGGTGTGGATTGGGATATTCTCAGGGAAGAATGTAAAAGATAATTGGGGGATCTCAAAGGAGAAATTCTGAAGGCACAGAGTCTGTCTGTCCCTGTGAGGATTAAAGGAAAGGTTAGAAACTGTAGGATGTCTTTGTTTTCTAAAGATATTGGGAACCTGGTTTGGAGGAAGAGGGATGTGTACAACAGATATAAACAGCAGGCAGCGGATGAACTGCTTGAGGAATATAAGAAGTGTAAAAAAAAACAAGAAATCAATGAGATCGGCTAAAAGGAGAAACGTGGCTGCTTTGGCAGGAAAAGTAAATATAAATCCAAAGGGTTTCTTTATGTACATTAAAAGTAAAATAATAGTGAAGGATAAAATTGGACCCCTTGAAGATCAGGGGGGTAGCTCTGTGAGAAGCCAGAGGAGATGGGAGAAATTTTTAATGATTTTTTAAATTCCGTATTCACTAAGGAAAATAATATTGACCCAGATGAAGCGAAGAAATATGGTCGGGAGCTCATGGATAATGTAAGGATTAATGATTAATGTTGGCTATAATGAAAAATATCAAGGTGGATAAATCTCCAGGTCCTGGCAAAATAATCCCTCGGTCCCCGAGGGAGGTTAGTGAACAAATAATGGGGATGTTGACAGAAATATTTATAATGTCACTGGCCTCGGGGGAAGTGCCAGAGGACTGGAGGGTGGCTCATGTTGTTCCGCTGTTCAAATAAGCATCCAAAAGTATACCTGCTAATTATAGGCCTGTAAATCTAACAATGGTGGTGGGTAAATTAATGGGAAGCGTTCTTAGAGATGTTATATGCAACTATTTAGAAAGACGGGATTTGTTTCGGAGTAGTCAGCATGGATTTGTACGCGGTAGTTCATGTTTAACAAATCTTGTAGAGTTTTTCGAGGAGGTTACTAAAAAGGTTGATGAGGGGAAGGTGGTGGATGTTGTCTATCTGGACTTTAGTAAGGCTTTTGACAAGGTTTCCCATGAGAGGTTAGTAAGTAAGGTAGAAGCATTAGGTATTAATGAAGTAGAGAAATGGATTCAGAAATTGTGGAAAATTGTTTATAGAATTGGAGGCCGGTCATGAGTGGAGTGCCTCAGGGATCAGTACTGGGTCCACTGCTGTTATATATATTAACGATCTAGATGATAGGGTGGTAAATTGGATTAGTAATTTTGCAGATGATACAAAAGTTGGTGGTGTTGTGGACCGTGAGGATGATTATCAAAGTTTACAGGGTGATATAGGACAGTTGGAAGAATGGGCTGAAAGATGGCAGATGGAGTTTAATACTGATAAATGTGAGTGCTACATTTTGGTAGGAATAATCAAAACTGGCCATACATGTTAAATGGTGGACAATTGAGGAGTGCAGTGAAACAAAGAGATTTGGGCATCATGGTACATAATTCCCTGAAAGTTGAATCACATTGGATAGGGTGGTGAAGAAGGCATTTATAAATCAGAGTATAGAACACGGGAGTTGGGATGTTATGTTGAAATTGTATGGCATTGATGAGGCCAAATTTGGAATATTGTGTGCAGTTTTGGTCACCAAATTGCAGGAAAGATATAAACAGAACAGAGAAGAGGTTTACGAGAATGTTGCCAGGATTTCAGGGTTTGAGATACAGGGAAAGGTTGGGCAGGCTGGGGCTTTATTCCCTGGAGCATGGAAGGTTGAGGGGTGATTTGATAGAGGTATTCAAAAGTATAAGGGGAAGAAGTGAGATCGATGGTAATATTCAAGGAAATGTTGGATAGATATATGGACAGGATAGGTGTGGAGGGTTATGGGCTGAATGCAGGTTAGTGGGACTGGGTGGGAGAAGATGTTCAGCATGGACTAGTAGGGCCGAACTGGCCTGTTTCTGTGCTGTAAATGGTTATATAGTTACTGCATTCCCTTATCTAGCCTGCTTGTCACATCATCAAAGAATTCCAACAGCTTTATCAAGCAAGATTTTCCCATAAGGAAACCATGCTGGCTTTGGCCTGTCTTGTCATGTGTCTCCAAGTACTCCATCGCCTCATCTTTGACAATCGATCCAACATCTTCTCAACCACTGACGTCAGGCTATAATTTCCTTTCTGCTGCCTGTGTTCCTTCTTGAATAGTGAAGTGACATTTCCAATTTTCCAGACCTCTGGGACCAAACCCGAATTTATTGATTCCTGAAAGACAATTTCCAGAACCTTCACAATCTCTACTGCTTTTTTCAGAACCAAGGGTGTAATCCATCTGGTCCAGGAGACTAATCCATGGAAAGGTGCAGCCAGTCAGAATTTTAATTTCATGGGAGTCCACATTTCAGAAGTCTTTCGCTGAAGCCGGAAAATTGACCCAACTGTGAAGGAAGCACACCAACACATGAAGGTTGCGCATAGTGTCGAAGGTTGCCGTAGGTTACCACAGGATATAGACAGGATGCAGAGTTGGTCAGAGAAGTGGCAGATAGAATTCAATCCAGATAAGTGTGAAGTGATGCATTTTTGTAGGTTGATCATATAGGTGAAGTGTTTGGTTAAAGACAGGACTCTTAACAGTGTGGAATATGAAATGGACCTTGGGGTCCAAATTATAGATCGTTCAATATTGCCACACATGTTGATAGAGTAGTTAAGAAGGTTCTGGAATACTGGCCTTCATTGGTCGGAAGATTGAGTTCAAGAAATGTGCGGTAATGTTGCAGCTCTATAAAACTGTTGAGGCCACTTTGGAATAATATATTCAGTTCTGGTTGCCTCATTACACAAAAGATGTGGAAGCTTTGGAAAGGGTGCAGAGAAGATGAACCAAGATGTTGCCTAGATTGGAGAACATGCCTTATGAGGAAAGTTAACAGACAGAGTTTTTATCTTAGGAGTATAAAGGGATTAGAGTTGACAATAGAGGTCTACAAGATTATGAGAGGCATAGATCATGGACCTTTTTCCTGGGGCAATAATGGAAAATACCAGCAGTCATGTGAAGAAGGTAAGGGGAGGAAAGTTTAGAGGAGACACTAGGAGTTAGGTTTTTACACAGTGTTAGAAATAGAAGTACCTTAACAGAAATTGCTCGAGACAAAAATTGAGAACAAAGAACATTTATTACAACAACAATGCAAAGTTGGGTGCTTCCCCTTACCCTGGGAATACACACATACACTGGGGCTCACCCAACTTTTATACAGTGAATTTCAGTATCAGAATACCCACCCCCTTACATTCTTCTGCCCCCTGGATGGGTTTGGCATAGGCAATCCTTCCTGCCTACGTGCAGTTTTTGGAGGACCAGTGGGTATCCTGTCGGTGTCCTCTCATGTCATTATCCCCATTGTCCTTATTCACAACCTTGCCCTTGTCCCCATTCACACCTTTCCAACTCTCAGAGCTACAGTCCCTTCATTTGCAGAGTTCGCTAATCCTGTCTAGGGTTTACTAATTTAATATGCCTAACTTGATAAATCTGTGTATGGCTTACTAATTATATATGTAGAACTTGGTACTTCTGTCTAGGGCTAGGAGACCCTTATCTCATCCAGACTATCTCAACTTCCTACATTCTATTATTCCTTACCTCTCCTTATCTTATTCATACGGTGGGCTCACTGATCCTGTCCAAAAGACTAGAAGATTCTAATCTTACATAGGCTGACTCTGTTTCCTGCATTCTAATTTCCATGCTTAGCCTGTTCTTACTGGTTTAATCCATCACTCCACATGTCTGCACTAGTTTCCCCATCTTTCATATTTTTATGTCAAGTTTCTTCATCTCTCACAATCCTCACTTCTCTTTTAGATCAGTGTCACTGATCTGTCAAATAAAATGTGCTATTGCTAAAGTTGGTCTTTCTCCCAGCGGGTCAATAAACGAATTGTAGTGTCATAAGCATCCATTTGGGAAACACACACCCCTTGAGTTATAGAAATAAGGGTCCGCAAAATCATGAAATGAATACCAGCCTTTAGGTAGGGGAGCACCACACTGACCAGAATAGTGAGTCCTGCTGCTATCAGGGCTGTGAGTATCAGGCTCCAGTTCTCAGTAAAAAGTCAAGTCCATCCCACATCAGTCCAAGGTTGCCAAGTCTGAACATGGGCATGGGAAGATTTTTGTCGAAGTCCTGAAGCAGTGTCTTTAACCGCCTGACTGTTGTAAGCATTGTCAGTCCTGATTCTCGCACAAACGCTGCCTCCAGCACCCAACGAGCAATAGAGAGCCAGGTGGTTTCGTTGAATCATTGCTTGTAGCTGTAGTCATTCTTCAGCCCCTACATTCAGGGCCATCGCCGTCCGTTCGGCGACGATCTCCAAAGCCGCCTGGAGTCTGAACAAACGATTTAAATGCCCAGCACCTTTAGTATTCTGGAGCTGTTTACTTCGTTGATAATTGGAACTCCCCTTACAGTGGTGGGTGGCATTTAACAGTTGGACTGGCTGTGTAACCCAAAGGATGCTTTAGAATAGCACAGGTTGGGGAGGGGTGTTTCTTGTAACTTAATCTATGAGTTGTAGCCTGCCTGCGAACATTAGCATATGTATCAACTCTCTCTCTAACACATGTACAATCCTGACAATTATCCTGTCTGCCTTTGTGCCCACATCTGCCTTGTGCTAAACCATTAAAACTGATGTTGTAAATATCTGCAGAGTCCAAAAACCCATTAAAATCATATTGAGAGGTGTTCTGTGCCCCTGGTCCACATTTGAAATCTACATTAACCCCTACCTTCCTATGATCGTACCCTATATCTATGTCCCGTCTACATTGTAAAGTAAAATAATGGCCATCTATGCTGCCCCTATTCCAGGAGGACTTAATACATTTTGAAAATTTCAGTGATGTCCCAGAATTTGGGAGGCAACTATTAAATAGTACAATAAAAATTAAAAACAACATTACAAGGCTGTTTCTCGGCGTAGTGTGACTTTCAAGTCAGGATGAAGGACTGCACCCCAGGTGGAGGGTGGATTTTCAAGATCTGTAGTCTGTGGTTCAGCAACTCGTTTGATTCGTTGGACGTGGCTCCAACCCTTTTCTTTCGTTCGTACAGCGGTGTCTGTAATAAAAAGTACACAGTAGGGGCCATCCCAGACAGGTTTTAGTTGTTTATCTTGCCAAGCTTTAACAAATACCCAATCACCAGGTTTAATAGAATGAATTGGATACTCCAGGGGGGGAGTTTGAGAAGTAAACCCTTCTGTTTTAATTCAAGGAGCGAAGTAGACAGTTCCTGTAAATATTTATTGATATATTGGTCATTAGCCTCAGGGATGGGAGTATCAGTGTGGAATCCCATGTAAGGAAGACCAAACATCATCTCATATGGTGAGACAGCAAGGTCTTTACGAGGAGCTGTGCGAATCCTGATTAAAGCTAAGGGCAAGAATTTAATCCAGGAGAGGCCAGTTTCCTCATGAAGTCGAGTGAGCTGGTATTTCAAAGTCTGATTCATTCGCTCAACCCGGCCCAAACTCTGGGGGTGCCATGGGGTATGGAGCTGCCAGTCAATGCCCAATCTTTTACAAACCCCCTGGAGTACCCGAGAAGTGAAGTGTGTACCACGATCCGAGTCGATGGTCTGGATCATCCCATACCGTGGAATTACAGAATCCAGTAGTACTCTGATAACGGTGCTGGCACGATCATTCGGGGTCGGGAAAGCCTCAACCCATCGTGTGAAATGATCTACCATCACCAACAGGTACTTGTAAATACCTATCTTAGGTAACTCTGTGAAGTCCACTTGAATGCGTTGGAAAGGGCGTACAGCGATATCGCGACCGCCAGGCATTACCTGGCGCATGACCTTCTTATTAATCCTTTGACAAATTTGGCACCCCTGGGTACTCTGCTTGGCTAGAGTGTAAACGCCTGAACAATGAAAGGAGCAAACAAAAGTGTCGACAAGTGCCTGGGCTCCCCAGTGTGTCTGTTGATGGAGCTGGTCAAACAGTTGCCGTGCCAAAGCTTTATTCAGCACTTGGTGTCCTTCGGCTGTCCACCACAACCCATCACTTGTTTGACGCATCCCCTGATCCCTCATATAAACCTCCTCCTCTTGTGAAAGGATGGGAGTCTTTTTAAGCTCCTGTGGGATGGGGAGGAACAGCTGCATGTCCACTTTCGCAGTGAGCGCTGCCTGTTTAGCAGCTGCATCTGCCTGTCTGTTGCCCTGTGCTTCAGGGCTGTCACCAGTTTGATGGCCCTATACATGGACCACAGCTATTTCCTCAGGTAAAGTCAGAGCCTCCAAGGATTGGACAATTAGGTTCTCATGCATCAATTTCTGTCCTTTTCCTGTTATCATTCCCCATTCCTTCCAGATTCTCCCAAAGGTGTGTACTACCCCAAAAGCGTATTTTGAATCTGTATAGATTGTGCCCACCTTATTTTCCAGACCTTGGAGAGCTCGACAGAGGGCATATAATTCACAAGACTGGGCTGACCAGTGACCGGGAAGGCGACCAGCTTCAATAACTACCCCCTCATATCCATCCACTATACTATATCCGCTATAGCGAGTGCCATCAATACAGCGGGAAGAGCCATCAATAAACCACCGTTCTCCCTCCTGTAAAGGCTTATCACTCAAATCTTCTCTAATCTTAGTCTGCAGGTCTATCACTTCCAAACATATATGCTCTAACTCATTGATTGTATTGGGAGAGGTTGGAGTGACTAAAAAGGCTGCTGGATTATGTTCTCTACTTGTAGTCAGAGTTAGATCATCCCTATCCATCAAGATCGCTTCGTATTTCAAGATTCTAGAATCTGTAAGCCACCTACCAGCACGCTGTAACAGAATATTGCGAACGGTGTGAGGAGTGTGTACTATCATCGGGGCACCAAATGTAATTTTTCGTGCTTCTTCAACTAAAATAGCAGTGGCTGCGATAGCTTGAACACATTCTGGCCAACCACGACAAAAAGATTCCAAAACTTTTGAGAGAAAAGCAACTGGCTGCCTGCTGCCTGCCCTTTCTTGTGTTAAAACACCGGTTGCTACACCCCCTTTTGTGTTAGTATAAAGGTCAAAAGACTTATTAAGGTTGGGTAAAGTCAACACTGGGGCACTAATAAGGCGCTGTTTCACCAAGTTAAAATTATTAATCTCTTCTTCCGTCCAAACTAGCGCTTCGCCCCCTAGAATCGCGAGTTTATCGTAAAGGAATCAAACTAGATTAGAATAATTTTCTATCCAAATTCTACAGTATCCCACTAGACCAAGGAATTTCCTGAGTTCTTGGGCATTCTTAGGAGGTGGGATCTGTAGAATACCTTGAATCCTTTCTGGACTGATCTTTCTGGTTCCCTGACTTAACAAATGACTCAGGTATTTAACCTCTGGTTGTACGAATTGTAATTTGGATTCACTCACCCTGAGACCCTTCTTTTCGAGAAAATTCAAAAGTGCAATGGTATATAGTTTAGCTGATTCATACGTCCTTCCCGTAATTAATAAATCGTCTACATTTTGAATTAACTGACAACTCTCTTCCCGAGGAGCCTCCTCTAATATTTGTTCTAGGACCTGGCCAAATAAGTTTGGTGATTCCGTAAAGCCCTGAGGGAGTACGGTCCACCTGTATTGATTTTTACGTCCCGTAAAAGGATTCTTCCATTCAAAAGGAAACATATCTCTGCTCTCTGCTGCTAACGGGCAGGTCCAGAAAGCATCCTTGAGGTCAATTACGCTAAACCATTTACTGTGGGGATTAGGTACGACAGGGTGACGGGTGAGAATAATTTTGTTTAGTTCCCTCAAATCCTGTACTAATCTATAGGTACCGTCTGGTTTTTGGACAGGTAAGATTGGGGTATTAAAAGGTGACATACAATGTTCTAGAATGCCATCTTTCACCAATTGGTCAGGTACTGGCTGCAGCCCCTTTCGGCCAGCCATTGGAACGGGATACTGCTTTCGCCTAATAATCTGCTCAGGATCTTTTAAGGTAACTCGTAGGGGAGGGATATGTAACACTCCTCTATTGCCTCTTCCTGCCCATACTCCAGGATTTATGAGTTCCCGATCCTCCTCACTTAATACATATAGTTGAACCCCAATACCTGATTCTTGTCGTCTGGTGCCGATAGCCAATTGATCTTGTAAATCCCGTCCCAGCAAACAAACTCCAGCTTGGGGAACTAGTAAGAGATCCTCCGTTATAACCTTTTCTCCCATCTGTATCCTAACATCTCTTAATACAGGGACCGGGAAATCTCTTCCCCCTACCCCCGAAATCATTATTCTCCCTTCTATCCTCACACCCTCGGGTGGGTGTAATATACTAGACCGGGCTGCCCCGGAATATACTAAGAATATCATCCTATCACTGTGGGGTTCTATGTTTAAATTTACCAATGGTACTCCGTGCAGCCCCACAGTGTGTATTGACTGAGAACCGTGACTCCCCTATTCATAGTCTGTTTCCATCAGGGCATACGATCGCGTCTCCCTGGCTCGCATGGGCACTCTCTCTTGAAGTGTCCCTCCATGTTACAATAGTAGCAGACCATTGTTCCCACTTCCCAATTCCTAGTTGGGTCTCCTCGGGGTCCCGGGAATGGTTGGCGTCCCCGGAATCCTCCTCTACTCCTTCCTCTACTCTGGACCCTATTTCCCCACCCCTGGCTCTCCTCTCAATGCCCAGGAGCTGGCACAAAGTCCCTACCTTTTCCTTGCTGTCCCTTAAATGCCTGCATTAAAATCTTAGCCTTTCCCTTCTGCATATCCTCAGATCTCTGTACAAAGGCTTTTTGCGCAATTTGTAGAAGCTGGGTTATTCCCTGCTCATGCCAATTCTCAGCTTTCTGTAATTTCCTCCTTATGTCTGGGGCTGAATTTGTAATGAAACTCGTTAATATTAATTGTTCCCCTGCTGGAGATTCTATATCCAGACCCCCATATTGCTGTATACCCATACGCAATCTATTCAAAAATACCGAGGGGGTCTCGTCGGGTCCCTGAGGAACTTCGAATGCCTTTTTAAAGTTATGTCCCTTCGGAACAGATTCCCTGATTCCTTTAATCACATTAGCCCTATACTCTTCCATTAATACCCGACCATCATTGGTATTTTTATCCCAATTAGGTCTAGCCAAGGGGAATTTAGCTTCTCCAGGTCCCCCTTGGTGATCCCGATCCCAGACTCTAATCCCTGCCTGGCGAATCATTCCATGCTCATCCAGGGTAAACAGAGTCCTAAATATAGCCGTTAATTCATCCCATGTATATATATTCGGTCCTAACAATTGATCTAATTGTTCAGCGCATCCCTGGGGATCCTCTATCAGGGAAATCATTTCCCTCTTAAAATTAGGCACCTCCGTACTGGTCAAGGGCACATTTACAAAACCAAGACCCCCTCCCAAGGGAACCTCCCGCAGGGGTCTCATCCAGCTAACTTCTAGCTTATACACTCTGCTCAAAACTAACCTTGCCTCTGTCTCTCATAGGCAATCTAATACTTTGCGAATGGGTTAACATGCCACCCCTATTCTCTTCTCCTTTCGTTAGTTGCGGGGGAGGAGGGGAAGGTGCAGAAGGGTAGAGCACAGGAGGGGGGGATAGATAGGAACTGGTAAAGGAGGGGCATAGGGTGGAGGAAAGGAATGTAACACATCCCATCCTTGCGTCTCAGGTACAAGGGGTTCCTCATCCCTCTTGTCCTCACTTCTCCTTTTGTTCAGGACCAGTTGGTCAACCGATCCCCTGAGCCAGCAGGCGGCATATTCCCTGCTTTCAATGTTATCCCTTTGATTCTTATACAGCCAGATGTTAAGTTCCTGACACATCCAGTCATCCTCGTATCCGAGCCTCGGCCAATATACCGAGCTCCCTTTAATGGGGCTTTTAACCCATTCCAGACAACAGTATTTAATCATGATAAGTTTGTCTTTTCCCCGGGTTCTCCCCGAACCCCAGTCAGATAACATTACTCCTAACGGACTCTGTTTGGTTATCTGATCATCCAATCCTTCACTAGGATTCTCTTTCTTACTGCCCATATCTCCCATACTGACAGGTATAAAAATTTATCTTATCAGATCCAGTAGCTACTCTTATCGCGCTTCCTTAACGTTCTCCCGTCGTTTGTTCTCAATGCCTCTTCTCAGATATCACTCACTTCTTCCACTGAGTAGCCACCCGTCGTCCATGAGTCCAGCTGAATCAGCTGGGGTGCACCTACCACCGTCGTCGGGCACTCTGTCAGTGGAGGGAGTGTGATCCCGGACGAGCCCCCATTTGTTAGAAAAAGAAGTACCTTAACAGAAATTGCTCGAGACAAAAATTGAGAACAAAGAAAATTTATTATAACAACAATGCAAAGTTGGGTGCTTCCCCTTACCCTGGGAATACACACATACACTGGGGCTCACCCAACTTTTATACAGTGAATTTCAGTATCAGAATTCCCTCCCCCTTACATTCTTCTGCCCCCTGGATGGGTTTGGCATAGGCAATCCTTCCTGCCTACGTGCAGTTTTTGGAGGACCAGGGGCTATCCTGTCGCTGTCTTCTAATGTCATTATCCTCATTGTCCTTATTCACAACCTTGCCCTTATCCCCATTCACACCTTTCTGACTCTCAGAGCTACAGTCTCTTCATATGCAGAGTTCGCTAATCCTGTCTAGGGTTTACTAATTAAAATATGCCTAACTTGATAAATCTGTGTATGGCTTACTAATTATATATGTAGAACTTGGTACTTCTGTCTAGGGCTAGGAGACCCTTATCTCATCCAGACTATCTCAACTTCCTACATTCTATTATTCCTTACCTCTCCTTATCTTATTCATACGGTGGGCTCACTGATCCTGTCGAAAAGACTAGAAGATTCTAATCTTACATAGGCTAACTCTGCTTCCGGCATTCTAATTTCCATGCTTAGCCTGTTCTTACTGGTTTAATCCATCACTCCACATGTCTGCACTAGTTTCCCCATCTTTCATATTTTTATGTCAAGTTTCCTCATCTCTCACAGTATGGAGTTTGACTGTGTGACATTGTTATGTGTGCGATTCCCACCGTGTAAACTTGTTATGTAAGTGAGTTTCACAGTGTTACCTTGTAATTTCGCTAAATTCGATATTGAAAATGTGACGTTAGTGAGTTCCACAGTGTAACCGTGTTATGTGAGTCATTTCCACAGTGTAAACTTGTCGTGTGAGAGAGTTGCACAGTATAAATTTGTTTGCTTAGTGAAACCCATATTCTAAACTATATGTTAGTCTGTCCCACAGTGTGACCTTGTTATGTGAGTGAGTCCCACCGTTTGACCTTGTTATATGAAAGAGTTTGAAAGTTTGACATTGTTATCGAAGTGATTTCCACAGTATGAACCTTTCTACTTAGTGAGTCTCAGGGTGTAACATTGGTATGGAGTGCGTTCGACAGTGTGACATTTTATGTGTGAGATTCCCAAGGTGTAAATTTGTTATGTGGGTGAGTTTCACAGTGTAACCTTGTAATTTTGCTAAATTCAATATTGAAAATGTGTTGTTAGTGAGTTCCTCAGTGTAACCTTTTTAGGTGAGTGAGTTACACAGTGTAACCGTGTTATGTGACTCAGTTCCACAGTGTAAACTTGTCATGTGATAGAGTTGCACAGTATAATTTTGTTTACTTAGGGAATCCATAGTGTAAACTTTATGTTAATGAGTCCCACCGTGTAAACTTGTTATGTGGGTGAGTTTCACTAAATTCGCTAATTTCGATATTCAAAATGTTACGTTAGTGAGTTACTCAGTGTAACATTTTTAGGTGAGTGAGTCCCACAGTTTGACCTTGTTATGTACGTCAGTTCCACAGTGTGACATTGCTGAGGTCATGAGTTCCACACTGTAAACTTATTATGTGAGAGATTTCCACAGTTTAACTTTCTTATTGAGGGGGATTCCACAATGTAACTTTGTTATGTGAATGAGTTCCACAGAATGAACATGTGATGTAATTTTTACCTGCCGTCTAACCTTGTTATGTGAGTGAGTCCCACATTCTGACCTTGTTATATCACTGGTGTTCGACGTTGAAAATGTTTTGTTCATGAGTCCCACAGTTTCACCTTCTTATGTCAGTGAGTTCGAGATTGAAAATGTAATGTGAGTGGTTTTCACAGCTTCACCTTTTGATATTAACGACCTTCACAATGTGGACTGGTCATGTGAGTGAGGTCCTCATTCCAGCCATGTGATGTTAATGAGTCTCACAGTGTAACCTTGTGAAGTAAAGTGGAGCACAGTGTGAGATTGTTATGTTGGTGACGTTCACAGTGTGACCTTGTTATGTGAGTCAGTTCCACAGTGTAACCTTGTTATTTGAGGGATTCCCATAGTGTTATCATGTTATGTGAGCGAGTTCTACTGTGTCAACATTAAAGTGAGTTAGTCAAACAGGGTGAACTTGTTATGTGAGAGAGTCCCACATTCTGACCTTGTTATATCACTGGGTTCGACATTGAAAATGTTTTGTTAGTGAGTTCCACAGTGTAACCTTGTTACGTGAGTGAGTTCCACTGTATAATCATGTTTTCTTTGTAAATCCCATATTGTACATTTTATGTTACTGAGTCCCACAGTGTAAGCTTGTTATGTGAGTAATTTTATCAGTGTGACCTGGAGATGTGATATTGTACTTTGAATTCAGCTTCAGATTTAGTAATAAAGTTTTGTATAAACTAAAGTACTCTCAGTGTGTGTGTCTGTTTTCTTTCAGAAGCTCAAACATTGTGACCAATCTAAAACGAACAAAGTGAGAGGTACTACTTTACCCATTGCCGAGAGCACTTCAGGATGCCGGATGTGGAATAGTCCATCTGAAAGATGCTGGATGTGGAATGGTCCGCCTGCCATATACCGGATGTGGAATGGACCGCCTGCCAGATGCTGGATGTGAAATGGTCAACCTGCCAGATGCTGGATGTGGAATGGTCAACCTGCCAGATGCTGGATGTGGAATGGTCCGCCTGCCAGATGCCAGATGTAGAATGGTCTTATGGCCAGATGCCAGGTTTGGAAAGTTCCGCCTGCCAGATGCCTTAAATGGAATAGTCCTCCTGCCAAATGCTAGATGTGGAATGGTCTTCCTTAAAGATGTCAGATGTCAAACAGTCCAACTGGCAGTTGCCGGATGTGGAATGGTCCACTTGCCAGATGCTAGATGTGGAATGATCTTCTGGTCAGATGCCAGATTTGGAAAGGACCTCCTGCCAGATGGCATGTGGAATAGTCCTCCTGCCAGATGCCACATGTGGAATGTTCCGCATGCCAGTTGCTGGATGTGGAATGGTCCACCAGACAGATGCCGGAGGTGGAATGGTCCTCCTGCCACATGCCAGATGTTGAATGGTCCGCCTACCAGATGCCAGATGTAGAATGGACCGCCTGAGAGATGCCAGATGTGTAATGGTCTGGTCCGCCTCCCAGTTGCTAGATGTGGAATGATGGACCTGACTGATGAAAGATATGGAATGGTCCGCCTGGCTGATGCTGGAGTGGAATAGACCACGTTGCCAGATGAGGAATAGTTTGCTGGAGTGGAATAGACCACAGTTGCCGGATGAGGAATGGTTTGCTGTCAGATGCCAGATGTGGAATGGTGTTTTTCCTAGATGCAGGATGTGGAGTGGTCGTCTGGCCAGATGCCAGATGTGGCATTGTCCACCCACTTGAGGTCAGATATTGATAGTCTACCTGACAGATGCCAGATGTGCAATGGTCTACCTGTCAGATGCCGGATTTGTAATGGACCACTTGTCAGATGCCGGATGCAGAATGGTCTGCATGTCAGATGTCAAATGTCATATCAGCTTCCTGCCATTTGCTGGATATGGAAACGTCCACTTGCCAGTTGCCAGATGTGTAATGGTTCACCGGCCATATGCCAAATGTAGAATTATCTTCTGGACAGATGCTGGATGTGGAATGGAATTCATGCCAGATGCCAGATGTGGAATGGTCTGCGTGGCTGATGCTGGTGTGGAATAGTCCACCTGCCAGATGCTGGAGGTTGAATGGTCATCCTGACAAATTGCAAATGTGGAATGGTCCGCCTAGAAGGTGCCAGATATGGTATTGTCCTCCTGCCATATGTGGAATGGTTCACTTGACAGATGCCAGATGTGAAATGGTCCACCTGCCAGATGCTGGATGGTGAATGGTCGACAGATACCAGATATGGAATGATTCATCTGAAAAATGCCTGATGTCAAATGGTATGCCTGCCAGATGCTGAATGTATAATGGTACTCCTGCCAGATGCTGGATGTGGAATGAGCCACCTGGCTGATGCTGTAGTGGAATAGTCCATCTGCCAGATGCCTGAGGTTGAATGGTCATCCTGCCAGATGCCAGATGTGGAATTGTCTGCCTACCAGATTTCAGATGTGAAATTGTCCACTTGCCAGATATCAGAGGTGGAATTGTCCTCCTGCCAGATGACAGATGTGGAATGTCCTGCCTGGCTGATGTTAATGTGGAATAGTCCACCTGCCAGATGCAGAGGTGGAATGGTCATCCTGACAAATTGCAGACGGAATGGTGCACCTACCAGATGCCAGATATGGTATGGTCCTACTGCCAGATGTGAAATTGTCCAATTAACAGATGCCAGATGTGAAATGGTCCACCTGCCAAACACTGGATGTTGAATGGTCGACAGATGCCAGATATGGAATGGTCTGCCTGAAAAATGCCTGATGTGAAATTGTCTGCCTGCCAGATGCCGATTGTAGAATGGTACTCCTGTAGAATGCCAGATGTGGAATGGTCCAGCTTTCAATTGCCAGATGTGGATTGGTTTGATGCCAAATGCCAGATGTGGAATGGTATTCCTGCCAGATGCTGAATGTGGAGCGGTTGGCCTGCCAGATGCCAGATTTGGACTGGTCTGCCAACGAGAAGCCGGATTTAGAATTGACTACCTGCCAGATGCCGGATGTTGAATGGTCTGCCTGTCAGATGCTGGATGTGGAATGTTCCTCTGCCAGATTCCGGATGTGGAATGGTACACCTGCCAAATGTTGGAGGTGGAATGGTCCTCATGTGAGAATCCGGAGGTGGAATGGACTTCGTGCCAGTTTCTGGATGTGGAATGGACTGCTAGCAACTTACAGAATGTGGAATGGTCCTTTGCCAGATGCCGGATGTGGAATGTTCTGCCTGTCAGGTTCATGATGTGGAATGGCCTTCCTGGAAAATGTCCGATATGGAATGGTCCATCTGACATATGCTGGATGAGGAATAGTCTGCCTGCCAGAAGCAAGAAGGAGAATGGTCTTCCTGCCAGTTGCTGGATCTGGAATGGTTCTTCTTCAATATGTCGGATTTCCAATGGTCCACCTGCCAGATGCCGGATGTAGAATGGTCTTCCTGCCAATTTGACAGTTAGGAGATGGTTTAACAGTGATGTACTGTAAACTGAAGCAGATATTATGATACCAGGTACACAGTGTTGAGAGGGTTTAACAGTGATGTACAATAAACTGTGCCAAATACAGTAACACGGGTCTCATAGTGGGGAGAAAGATTAACGGTGATGTTAGACAGATCCTGTGACAAAGGTTTCACAGTGTTGAGAAGTTTAAATAGTGACGTACGATAAACTTTGGTGGATATGGTGACCGAGTTTAAAGTGGAGAGATGGTTTAATGGTGATATATGGTAGACTCAGGCATATTTTGTGACACTGTGTTCACAGTAGTGAAATGGTTAAAAAGTGATGTACGATAAACTGTGTCAGATACTGTAACACCATGTTCACAGTAAGAAGGTTTAATGGTGATGTACGGCAGACTGAGGCAGAGACCGTTACACTGGGTTCACAGTGGGGAGAAAGTTTACAGTTTTGTACAATAAACTGTGGCAGAAACTCTGACAAGAGGTTTCCAGTTGGCATAAGGTTTAACGGTGCTGTAAGATAAACTGTGACAGATACTGAGACACCAAGTTCACAGACGTGAGAATGTTCAATGGTGGTATATGGTTGACTGAGGCAGGTACTCAGACACTGGGCTCACAGTAGTGAGAAGGTTTAACGGTGATGCATGGCAGACATAGGCAAATAATGTTACACCGGGTTCACCGGGCAGAAGGTTTAACGGTGATATACGGAAGAATGAGGAAGATACTGTGAGACAGGGTTCACAGCAGCAGTGAGAAGGTTTAACAGTGATGTCCAATATAATGTAGCAAATACTGTGACACTGGATTCACATTTGAGAGATAAAACAATGGTGATGTATGGCAGACTGAGGCAGATACTGTGACACCAGTTACACAGTGGGGAGAATGTTTAATGAGGATGTATGGTACACTTTGACAGATACTGTTCACACCAGGTACACAGTAGTGAGTAGGTTTAACAGTGATATATGATACATTGAGATAGACAACAGACTCGCCAAGGCAAATAGCGCCTTTGGAAGACTACAAGTCTGGAAAAACAACCAACTGAAAAACCTCACAAAGATAAGCGTATACAGAGCCGTTGTCATACCCACACTCCTGTTCGGCTCCGAATCATGGGTCCTCTACCGGCACCACCTACGGCTCCTAGAACGCTTCCACCAGCGTTGTCTCCGCTCCATCCTCAACATCCATTGGAGCGCTTACACCCCTAACGTCGAAGTACTCGAGATGGCAGAAGTCGATAGCATCGAGTCCACGCTGCTGAAGATCCAGCTGCGCTGGATGGGTCACGTCTCCAGAATGGAGGACCATCGCCTTCCCAAGATCGTGTTATATGGCGAGGTCTCCACTGGCCACCGTGACAGAGGTGCACCAAAGAAAAGGTACAAGGACTGCCTAAAGAAATCTCTTGGTGCCTGCCACATTGACCACCGCCAGTGGGCTGATAACGCCTCAAACCGTGCATCTTGGCGCCTCACAGTTTGGCGGGCAGCAACCTCCTTTGAAGAAGACCGCAGAGCCCACCTCACTGACAAAAGGCAAAGGAGGAAAAACCCAACACCAAACCCCAACCAACCAATTTTCCCTTGCAACCGCTGCAATCGTGTCTGCCTGTCCCGCATCGGACTTGTCAGCCACAAACGAGCCTGCAGCTGACATGGACTTTTTACCCCCTCCATAAATCTTCGTCCGCGAAGCCAAGCCAAAGATGATACATTATGGCAGATGCAGAGACACTAGGTTCACAGTGAGGTGAAGGTTTTATGATGTTTGTTAGAGTGAGACAGATACTGTGTGACATTGAGTTCACAGTGGTGGAAGATTTAACAGTACGATAAACAGTCCCAGGTTCTGTGACACCTGATAACCATTTGTTAGTGGATTTAACAGTGTAGGATTATGTGTAGCAGATATTTTGACAGAAGGTTCAAAGGGGAAAGAGGTTTAATGGCGATGTACGATAATCTGTGGCAGATAGAGAGACAATGGGTTTACAGTGGGGAGAAGGATGAACAGTGATGTATGATAAATTGTGGCAATACTGTGACATGATGTTCACAATATTATGAAGTTTTAATGGTGATGTATAATAAACTCTGGCATATACTATGACGCCAGTTTCACAGTGGAGAGAAGGTTCAACATTGATGTACAATAAACTACGTCAGATACTGTGACACCGGGTTCACAGTAATGAGAATGTTTAACAGTGATACACGATAAACAGTTCCAGATATTATGACACCGGGTTCACTGTGGAGAGATGGTTTAATGGTGATGTACGGCAGACTGAGACAGATACTATAAACTCCATGAGATACTGTGACACCGGATTCACTGTGGGGAGTGGTTTAATAGTGATGAACAGAAGACAGAGGCGGATACTGTGAAACCGGATTCACAATGGGGAGAAGGTCAATCACTGCTGGACGATAAACTGTGCAAGATACTTTGATCTTAGGTTCACAGTGCGAGAAGCTGTCACAGTAATGAACGATGAACTGTGTCAAATACTGTGACCCCAGGTTCACAGTGGGGAGAAGGATGAACGGTGATGTATGGTAAATTGAGATGGATACTGTGACACTAGTTGAATAGAGGGAATGAGTTTAAACAGTGATGAACGATAAACTGTGTCAAATATTGGGACACTGGGTTCACATCCGTCATACGGTTGAACAGTAATGTACGATAAACTGTGTTTGATACTGTGACACCAAGTTCACAATGGGGAGAAGGTTTAACGTGATGTACGGTAGACTGAGGTAGATACTATGACACAAGGCTCATTGTATTGTTAATTTCTCTTCATTATGGGTCACGTCTCCAGAATGGAGGACCATCGCCTTCCCAAGATCGTATTATATGGCGAGCTCTCCACTGGCCACCGTGACAGAGGTGCACCAAAGAAAAGGTACAAGGACTGCCTAAAGAAATCTCTTGGTGCCTGCCACATTGACCACCGCCAGTGGGCTGATAACGCCTCAAACCGTGCATCTTGGCGCCTCACAGTTTGGCGGGCAGCAGCCTCCTTTGAAGAAGACCGCAGAGCCCACCTCACTGACAAAAGGCAAAGGAGGAAAAACCCAACACCCAACCCCAACCAACCAATTTTCCCTTGCAACCGCTGCAATCGTGTCTGCCTGTCCCGCATCGGACTGGTCAGCCACAAACGAGCCTGCAGCTGACGTGGACTTTTTACCCCCTCCATAAATCTTCGTCCGCGAAGCCAAGCCAAAGAAAAGACAACATCTAATTTATGTGCTCCATTTTTCTTGTGGCAACTTCCAAACTTTCCATAAAGTTAAATTCTAATCAGATTTTGTTCATTTAAATAGGTCACCATTAAAAGCCCAAATCATTTGGTCTCTAAAGTACGCCTCACAAAATTAAATTCTTTACTTGGGTTTGGTTGCAACAGCTCTTCAGTTTGCTTCATTATTTTTTCAGTCCCTCGTTTTGTGTTTTCTTTTTTGCCTGTGCAGCTTCACCAAATGGGCATCCAACTCTCTCTTCTCAGCTTGACCCAACGTCTCCTCTGTAAACTTAAGCAAACCAAGGAGACCAAAGTTAAAATTTTCATATTTGCATTTTCAAAAACAAAAATGGTGCTGTGACTTGCAGTTTCACATCTTAATCCCACTTGCTAAACTTGCAAGCAACTGCACCTCATCCTACAGCTGGAAAATTGCAAGAGAACTGCTGGGTTAAAGCAAAGATTCCTCCCAGTCACCTCATTAAAGGCCTCCAAGTTAACAACAGATAGCAACCTGAAAGATAAATACAAAGATCTGTATCAGGAATATTAACGGGCTTTTAAAAAAAAATCATTTCCACTATTGAAAGAAAACTCAGGCTTTTGTTGAACAATTCCTGTTGTATTCCTCAAAATGGTTTGAATCTTGATTTCAAGCAGAGTCATTTGGTGAGATTGTTGGTCCAGAACAAACCCTGCCCACACACTCCCTTAAATACCTCCAAAGTCCTGGCTCAGCTCTGCTCCATGCTAAAGCTATCAGAGCTTTTCTGAAGAGATATCAGAATTCAGATGCAGATACGACGAGTCAGAAACACCCTAATACTTCCCTGAACAACACACCTCTCTCTGAAAACCAGCAAGAACCTTCCTGAACTGTAATGTTTTTTTTACCTTTCGAGCACCAAAGCCTGGTGAATTTTACATATGTTAAATTCTGTGCACAGTATAAGAATGGCCTGCAACCAGTGAACTTTGAGGAATGAGAAGTGAGATTGGACTGTGAACCAAAGAACTTTTCTGAACTTACACACACATTACACACACGTGCACTTAGAATTAGAAGGGGGGTAAGTTAAGTAAAGTAATTTAAAGTAGTAAAACAGTCATAAGTTGAAGTGTAATTCCATATTCATATTTAAAGATAATTAAAATCAATGGCGAATCTGTCTGCCTCACAGCAGGAAAAAGGCAATTTTGTGTGATAAGACACTTTTTAATTATATGACAGTAAATAGAGAGAGAGGTTCAAGTTTCAAACTATTACAAACTCCAGTCACCAGAGCTACCTGGATTATACCTCTTCCCACTTTATTTTTTTGCAAGGACACCACATTGTATATTGATATGTTTTTGAAAGAGATTATTGTAGGAGTCGTGGAGGCCACAAACAAACACAAACACTTCACAAAACAGCTCTTATTTAAAATGCAAGAGCTTTGCTGATAGAGAGTCATTCAGGTGCCAAGAGCCTTTGCAAAGACAAAACAAGGAGACTGCTTTGCTAAAGAATTTCAAAAGCAGGTGTAAATGGATTATTGATTTTAAATCAACTGATGAATGGACTCAGAAGTTTGGGTCCAGTGCAGTAATCTGGCTGGTTGCAGTTTGCTGTTCTAAGAAGGTCATGTGCTTTTGCAAGCATAGAGGAGAGACCAAATATGCTTTTTCTAATAGAGAGATGGCAAGCTGAAGACGGTTTGTGAGTTCTCAGTTCAGCCTGTTGAAAAACTTTTAATCCAAACTATAGGAAATGGCTGGCCTGAGTGTTTCACCTGAAATAAGGAAAACAAAAGGAACTCTATGGTGACCTGCAGAAGAGGTGATCATTTGGAAAACCGTGACGGGTTTCATTGACAAGACCCCAAAGTGGCTGATCAGAGGGAATCAGTTTTTGTGTGTCCAATGAGCAAGAAATCCCTCTCTGAAACCAACAAGAGCCTTCCTGGAGGGGTAACCATTCACTTTTAAGCACCAGAGCTTGGTGCAAATTCATAAATGTTGAATTCTTTGCACAGTATAAGAATTGATAGACACCAGTGAACATGGAGTTGTGTCAAAGAACTTTATGCACATTAAATACACCTGCACTGAGAATTAGAACGGGGCAATGTAAGGCTGTTAAGTTAATAGTGATAAGTTAAAGTTTGATCCTGTTTTTTTGTTTAAAGAAAATTAAAAATGACGTTTGTTTAAGTATCTTTTGTCTTGGTGATTTTCTATTGCTGCTAGATTTTGGGTCCTCTGGGCTTGTAAAAGTCCCAAGGAGGTTTTCTACTCCAGAACACCCAAAATGTCTTATTTCTTCAATAAATGCAGATTCCCCCATAAAGCCTGCACCCATATCTCCAATTTTCTTTCTGCCCTTACCCCACCTCCTCTCCGGCAGAACAAGGACAGAATCCTCAGATTTCTCGCTTACCACCCATCAGCTGCCACATCTGACACATTATCCTTGAACACTTCCAACTTCAGCACCATTCTCTAACCTGCTACATCTAACCCACTCCACTCAGATCCTCTTTTCACAGGGGCACGTCTTTCTGTGACTCCCTCAAGAGCACTTCCCTCTCCCTTGACAGCACTTCCCTCTCCACCCACCACCACCTGACGCACTCCCCTTTGGAATTGCAGAAATTTCCAAACTTGTCCCTCCATTTCCTGCCACCTCCATCCAAGGCCACAATCAGACCTTCCAGGTGAGGCACTGTTTCACATGCACCCCATCCAACCTAATCTACTACATTTGGTCGACTCAGTTGACCTCGATATCACCAAGACCAAATACAGACTGGGTAGCCATTTTGCTAAACACCTGTGCTCTGTGGATCTAACCTTGAGCTTCCTGTGGCCTACCGTATCATTTCTCAAACCCTTCCAGCAACACGTCTGTTGGCCCCATCCTTTGGCAGGCTGAGGGCACACAAACTTAAAGAAAACATATTATATTCCTCCTGGGCAGCCTTAAACTCTATAGCATGAATACGAATGTTTCTAATTTTAACCAATCACTCACCTCTGTCTGATTTCAGTTTCCATCTCTTGATCTACTGCCCATTTGAATAAAATTACTCCTTTAAGGTAGAAGAGTTGACAATGGTGTTTTCCCCATGTCGCTTGCCATTGAACAACTGGCAAAATTAAGTTGCGCTTGTTGCAAAATGAATGGTGTTATTGTTCAAAATCTGCCTGAGATTGAAAGTATTCTTGTACTGAATAGACATCTGGGCCAAATGGCTATTTAAGGACATTCTGTACCTGATTGTACATCCTGAAGTACAATGAGTAATTCTCTCCACTAAAGATTGTTACATCTATACAGAACATGTATTAATACACAAAACAATCACACCTCCTTATTGGTCAGGAAGTGCGTAAACCTCACAAGGAGACTGAGGAGGTCAAGGCCAACGGCTCTCATCCTGAGATTTTACAGGAGCGCAGTTGAGTCTCCTGTCTGGCTGCATCATTGGATGGTCTAGTAGCTGTAAAGCATCAGACAGGAATGATGCAAAGAGTTGTGAGGATCACTGGGGTCTCCCTTTCTTCTGTAGATGACATTTACTGGGAGTGTTGTTTAAATAGGGCTCAAGGAATTGTAAAAAGACCATTTCCATCCAGTGCACAGCATCTTTAACCACGTCCATCATCAAAATCAGGACTGCCAGGCTGGGGAATAGCTTCTTCCCACAGGCTGTGAGATGGAAGAAAAGTATCCTGTAAGTGGGATAATCATCCCACATATTTATATATGTAGCGGCTACTTCGATAGGGCTACTAAAGCAACACACCCACACACACACACCAGGTTAGTCAACACAAGACTGCTTTATTCAGACTTTACAGGCTTCTTTGATTTAGTGTGTCCTGGGCTCCATGGGACATCATTATGAGTTTGCTTCTGAACCACAGGACCGCAGATTTAAATGAAGCCGTGTGAGTGTCCCGTGCCATCCGGCATGAGAATCCACAGATCAACGTGCCGTTCCTCGCCACGAAGCACACGCGTGGACAGTCAATTAAATGGATGAGTTCCCAACTGTCTGTCTTATATTTTCACTCGCGTGCCAAAGAACCTTACCCGCTCGGCCCACTACACAGCTGCTAAACCACCCAGTTCCCCTCCAGAACCTTCACAGAAACTAAAACATCAGCTGCATGCACCTGAGGTGGACCCCCTCGCCGTCTGGGCTGGGGGCACTGAAATAGGTGAAGCAGGTTTCACATGGGCAGGCTTGAGTCTACACTAAACAGCTGTGAATGTCCCCTTATGTCCAAAGTATACACAAGCCCATCCTTCTTCACCACATGGAAAGGGCCCTCATACGTTAATTGTATTGGCGCTCCTGGGACCTGTCTGCGCACAAAAACAAAATCAGCGTCCAGGAATGGTGGGGCACATTCTGTTTAGGTGATCCATGCCAGTGGGTAGGAAAAAGTTTGCTGATCATGACTCCATGTTAAAGCTGTGAAGGAAATCCAGGTCAGAGTTGGTTGTGAAATGAATGTCCCATGAAACTGTAAGAACTGTACCATAAACCATCTCTGTGGACAATGCGGACATATCTTCCTTTGAAGAGATGTGCACTCCGAATAGAATCCATGGCAACTCATCGACCTAAATTGTGACTGGTGAGTCAGGCCTTAAGTGCAGACTTCAGTTGCCAGTAGAAACGTTCCACAAGTCTGTTGGACTGTGGATGAATTGTGCTCAACGATCTGAAGTAATGTGTGTCGGAAAACCAAATCTAGCCATCCAATCGACAGTGAATGCTCTTGCCCTTGTCTCAGTGTCACTGGATGGCAATGGGACAGCCTCTGACCAGCGTGTGAAACGTTCTATGACTGTTAGAATGTATTTCAAAATTTGAGATAATGGCAATGATCCAAGCAGGTCCACATGCACGTGTTCCAACCGCCTGTGTACCACCGGGAAATGTTGAAGAGGTGCCTTATTGTGCCGCTGAATTTTTGCAGTCTGGCAGGAGGTACCTGTGCAGACCCATTATGCTACACCCTTTTTTAGTCCATGCCATACATATTTATTTGACATGAGCTTGACAGATGTTCTGATGGACGGATGAGACAAGGTGTGTATCTGGTCAAAAAGGTGTTGCCTCCAAGATGCCGGAATCACTGGTCTAATGTAGCCCAAAGACATGTCACAAAGTAAGGTTGGCCGCCCAGTTGTGATGCCACCTGCAGTATGTCCAAGTTAGTCATGGTCGTACTATATGGCTGACCATCGGGGTCCATTGCCTGGACACTGGCTAATTCAGGAATATCAATCTCATCCTGAATATGATATACAGTCAGTCTGGACAGAATATTCATGACGCCATTGTTTTTACCAGACGTTTTCCAAGTAGATTTAAGGGAATTCTAAATCTCTGCCCTAAGTGCCAATAAGCTGCTGGCAGGTTTGAACAGCATTCTTCAACCCAAGTGGCATCCTAAGAAATTCAAAAAGCCCAGAAGGGGTAATAATTGCCATTTAAGGAATGTCATACTTATGGGCTGGGATAAATGGGGAACAGTGGGGAACAGATGGGGCAAAGTGGGGAACATTGTGAAGAATGGGCAACAGGGTGGAACAGATGTGGTACACCTGTTCCCCACTATTCCCCAGCTGTTCCCCACCAGTTCCCCACTATTCACCACCGTTCCACATGATTCCCCACTCTTCCCCTCATTTCCCAATCTGTTCCCCACTGTTCCTCCCATTTGTCTCTGTTCCCCACTGTTCTCCATTGTTCCTCAGTGATCCCCACTTTTCCTCATCTCTTCCTTTCATTCCTCAATTTTCACCTCTGTTGCCCACTATACACCACTTTTCCCCTCTGTTCCCCACTGTTCCCTCACTGTTCCCCACTGTTCCTAAAAGAAGTCTGTAAAGTCTCAATAAAGCAGTCTTGTGTTGACTAACTTGGTGTGTGTGTGTTTGTGTGTGTATTACTTTAGTAGCTCTACCGAAGTCGTCGCTACAATTGGGGACCCCAAATGCAAGATTCAGGGAAGCTTGAATCTCCAGTTACCATGTACACAAGGACGGCAGCAGCTGTTGCCACCACGGCTGCAGTTAATGTGGTGGAACTTCACTTGCCTCCTTTCTGGACACATCAACCTCGGGTATGGCTTAATCAGGCTGAAACCCAGATTTGTCTTGTGGCATAATGGCTGAGGACATGAAATTCTGCCATGTAATAGGTGCATCGGACACTGCTGCAGCGTCTCAAGTAATAGAATATGTTGCCAATCCCCTGGCAGAAAACCAGTAAACCAGGTTCCGCCAATTTCTCCTGGACTCGCTGGAATTGACTAGACATGAGCACGACTTTTAAATATGGAGGACCTAGGTGATAGGAATCTATCCGATTTAATGAATGAGATGCTCGCATTAGCAGATGGTTATTCTCATTGTTTACTTTTTGAGACTCTATTCCTGTCCAAACTCCCAGGTCGTGTCGCAATACCAATCATTAACATGGATTTCCACCATCCCCATGATGTAGTGCAGGAGACTGACAGGCTGGATCACACTCCAACACTAGAGTCTGCTCACGTACAGACTGTTTTCGCAGCAGATCCATATCCCGTGTCCTATGAGCCAACTATATCTTCAGTTCAGTCAAAGAAGGATGAACGTGTTGACAGGCGGTGAGAATGGTGTTTTTACCATGGCCGTTGGTGAAAAAATGCCCATAAATGTGTCCCGACATGTACCTATTACAGAAAAAAGGCAGGAAACGATAAGGCCGGCTACCATTTATGGCCATGGCAGCTGGCACAAGTACGTCCCATTGTATTTTCCAAGACTGCGCTGGTAAGCACATGTTTCTTGTAGACACGAGTGCTGAGGTTCGTTTGCTCCCACCAACCTATTTTGAAATAAAACCCACATAAACAACACCACCTGTCTCTTCAAACACAAATGGGACGCAAATTCCCTGCTTTGGCACAGGATAGGTCACGATTGGGATAGGAGGTGTGACATTCCATTGGAATTGCGTATTGGTTTCCATTGCACAGCCTATTTTGGGTGCAGATTTTTTAAGGTCCCATGACTTGCCAGTAGATGTGAAGTGGAGGAAATTGGTTCCTGCTACCACTTTTCAAACATACCCTCTGGGATGCAGCAAAGGGAGAGTTTCCCACCTCGGGGTGCATACCTTGAACAAATGTGCACATGCTGCTCTGCTCAACGAATTTCCCTGTACTCTCTCACCTAATTTCAATATCTCCTAAACAGCCCAGGGTGTGTCCCTTTACATAGACACTTTAGGCCCACCAAATGACGCCAGGGTTCGTCGTCTTCCACCTGATAAACTGCGCAGGCAAGGGCAGAGTGAACTGCAATTGAGGAATTAGGTATCATTCAGCGCTCCAACAGTCCTTGGGCATCACTGTTAAACATGGTACCCAAGAAAACAGGTGGATGGAGACCCTGCAGTGATTACCGTAGGATCAATAACTACAGCCGACAGATACCCTATACCTCATATGCGAGATTTCGCTGCCCATCTGCACAATTTCTGTGCTTTCTCCAAGGTAGATCTTGTCATGAGATCAAGTGTGGGGAAAAGTAGGGAATGGTGTGGAACCGTGGTGATCACTGCAGTAAAATGGAGAACACAGGAATATTGGGGAGCAGGGTGGAACAATGAGGAAAGGGGAACAGATGGGAAAGAGTGGGGAACACTGCAGAACAGAGGGGAACAAAAGGGAGCAGGAGAACAGATGGGGAACTGATGGGAATCAGTGGGGAACTGTGGGTAATAGGTGGGATACTGCTAGAAAACAGTTAGAATTGGTGGGGAACAGTGGGGAAAGTTGGGGAACAGGTGAAGAACAATGGGCTACTGTGCAGAACTGTGGGGAACAGATGTGAAACAGTAGAGAACTGTTCGGGAACAGCTGGAGAACAGAGGGGAACTGATGGGGAACAGTGGGGAACCATGGGGAAACAGGTGGGAAACTGGTAGGAAACAGTTGGGATTGGTGGAGAAGAGTAGGGAACATTTGGGAACAGATGAAGAACAGTGGGGGACAGTGATGAACTGTGGGGTAAAGAGGTGGAACAGTAGGGTACAGTGGAAAAATTGGTGAACAGCTGGAAAACAGAGGTGAACTGTGAGGAGCAGGGGAACAGTGTGGAAGGGATGGTGAACGGTGGAGAATGGGGGAAAAGTGAGGAATTGGTGGGAGACAGTTGGGGAACAGTGGTGAAGAGGTGTGGAATAGCTGGGGAACAGTGGGAACAGGTTTGGAACAGTAGGAAAACGGTGGGGAACAGTGGGGAACAGTGGGGAAAAGATGAGGGACAGTGGGAAACAGTTTAGAACAGATGGGGAACTGATGTGGAACATTAGTGAACAGTGGAGAAATGTGGGGAACTATGGGGAACATGTGTTGAACAGCTGGGGAACTGTGAGCAACTCTGGGAAACATTGGTGAAAACTGGGGAACTGTTGAGGACAGTGGGGAGCAGTGGGGAACAGTGGAGAACTGTGGGAAACAGTGTGGAAATTTAGGTCACAGATGGGAAAAAGAGGAGTATCTGATGGGCAACAATGGGAAACATGGGGTGCAGTGGGTAACAGTTGGGATCTGTGGGGAACAGTCGGGAACAGTGAGGAACAATAGGGGAAAGTGGGAGAAATGGGGAACAGTTGGGAACAGAGGGGAAAAGTAAAGAACAGGGGAACAGTGGTGAACAGAGTGGAAAAGTAGGGAACAGATGGAGAGAAGTGGGGAACAGTGAGGAACTGTGGGAGACAGTGGGAAACAGAGGAGAAGAATGAGTAACAGTGGGGTATACAGGGTAACGGGGAGAGCAGTGGGGAACAGAATGCGAACATTGGAGAATGTGTGGAACAGTGGTTAAATGTGTGTGACAGATGGGGAACTGTGAGGAACAGTGGGAAACACGGGGAACAATTAGGGAACAGTGGTGTATAGTGGGCAACAGTGGAAAAATTGAGGTACAGAAGGAAGAGATGGGGAACAGTGGGAATCACTGAGGAACAGTGGAGAAGAGTGGAACAGAGACAAATAGGGGGGAGCAATGGGGAACAGATATTGACCTGTGGAGAATGTGGGAACAGTGGGGAACAGATTGGGAAATGAGGGGAAAAGTGGGGAACCATGTGGAACAGTGGTGAAAAGTGGGGAACTGGTGGGAAACAGCTGGATAACAGTGGGGAACAGATGGGGAACTGATGGGGAACAGTGGAGAACCATGGGACCTGGTGGGAAACTGAGGGGTCAAAGGGGAAGAATGAGTAACAGTGGGTAATAGATAGCGAACTGTGGATAACGGGGGAACAGTGGAGAAAAGTGGGTAACTGATGGGTAATGAGGGGAAAAGTGCAGAACATTGGGGAATAGGGGGAACAGTGGGGAACTGATGTGGAATATAGGGGAATAGTGGGGAACAGTCAGCAATGTTGGTGAACAGATGTGGAACAGTGACAAAAATGGGAAACAGTGGGGAAAAGTGGGGAACTAAAGGGAACAGTTGGGATCAGTAGGGAACAGGTGTGAAACATTAATAACATTAGGTAACTGTAGAAAAAAGTGGGGAACAGATGGGGAACAGCTAGAGAACATTGGGAAACAGTGCAGAACATGGGGGAAAATGGGAAGAGTGGGGAACAGATGGGGAACAGTCTGGAACCATGGGGAACACTGCAGGACAATGGGGATCAGAGGGGAATATTGGGGAATAGGGGAGAAAAATGAGGAAAGGGAACAGATGGGAAACAGTGGGGAACACTGCTGAATGGAGGAGAACAGAGGGGAACAGTAGGGAGCAGGAGGAACTGATGTGGAACAGTGTGGAACCGTGGGGAACCGTGGGGAACAGGAGGGAAACTGCTGGAAAACAGTTGGGATTGGTGGGGAAAAGTGCGGAACAGTTGGGGAACAGGTGAAAAACAGTGTGGTATAGTGAATAATTGTGGGAAATAGATGTGAATCATTAGGAAACAGTAGAAAAAATGGGGAAGAGTGGGGAACAGTTTGTGAACAGCTGGAGTGCAGTGGGGAACAGTGAAGAACTGTGGGGATCAGTGTGGAACAGATATGGAGCAGTAGGCAACAGTAGGAAAAATGGGGAACAATGGTGAACAGTTCAAGAGCAGCTGGGGAACAGTGGGGAACAGGTGTGGAACAGTAGGGAACAGTTTTGAATAGATGGAGAGAAGTGGGGAACAGTGAGGAACTGTGGGAGACAGTGGGAAACAGGGGAAGAATGAGTAACAGTGGGGTATACAGGGTAATGGGGAGAGCAGTGGGGAACAGAATGCGAACATTGGAGAATGTGGGGAACGGTGGTCAAATGTGTGTGACAGATGGGGAACTGTGAGGAACAGTGGGAAACACGGGGAACAATTAGGGAACAGTGGTGTATAGTGGGCTACAGTGGGGAAAATTGAGGTGCAGAAGGAAGAGATGGGGAAAAGTGGGGATCACTGAGGAACAGTGGAGAACAGTGGAACAGAGACAAATAGGGGGGAGCAATGGGGAACAGATATTAACCTGTGGAGAATGTGGGAACAGTGGGGAACAGATTGGGAAAAGTGGGGAACCATGTGGAACAGTGGTGAAAAGTGGGGAAGTGGTGGGAAACAGCTGGATAACAGTGGGGAACAGAGGGGAATATTGGGGAGCAGGGTGGAACAATGAGGAAAGGGGAACTGATGGGGAACACTGCAGAACAGAGGTGAGCAAAAGAGTGTAGGGGGAACAGTTGGGAATCTGATGGGAAACAGTGGGGAACTGTGGGTAATATGTGGGAAAATGCTGGGATAAAGTTGGGATTGGTGGGAAACAGTGGGGAAAAGTTGGGGAACAGATGTGGAACAGTAAGAAAAATGGGGAACAATGGGGAACAGTGGTGAACAGTGGGGAACAGTTTAGGAACAGCTGGAGAACAGAGGGGAACAGATGGGGAACTGATGGGGAACACAGGTAAACCAAGGGGGACAGGTGGGAAACTGCTGGTAAACAGTTGGGATTGATGGGGAAGAGTAGGAAACAGTTGGGGAACATGTGGAAAAAAGTGGGGTACAGTGGGGAGCAGATCCGGAACAGTAGGCTACAGTGGTAAAAGGGGAACTGCTGGAAAACAGCTGCCAAACTGTGGGGAACAGGAAGAACAGTGTGGAACAGATGGTGAACAATGGAGAATGGGGGAAGAGTGGGGAAAAATGGGGAACAGATTGGGAATGAGGTGAACAGTGGGGAATCTTGGGAAACAGTGTTGAAAAGTGCAGAACTGGTGGGACACAGGTGGGGAACAGTCGAAAAAGGTGAGGGACGGTGGGAAAATGTTTAGAACAAATGGAGAACTGATGTGGAACTGTGGCGATCAGTGAGGAACAGTGCAGAAATGGTGGGCAACTGCTGGGGAACATGTGTCGAACAGGTCGGGAACAGTGAGGAACAGATGGGGAAAAGGTGAGGGACAGTGTGAAACAGTTTAGTACAGATGGGGAACTGATGTGGAGGGACAGTGTGAAACAGTTTAGTACAGATGGGGAACTGATGTGGAACTCTGGGGATCAGTGGGGAACAGTGGAGAAATGATGGACAACTGCTGGGGAACATGTGTCGAACAGGTAGGGAACAGTGAGGAACTATTGGGGACAGTGGGCAACCCTAGGTAACAGTTGGGAAACTTCTGGGAAACAGATGGGATTGGTGGGGAACAGTGGGGAAATGTAAGGAACTGTGGGGAACATATGTGGAACAGTGGGAATAAGAAGGTTAAGGTGGGAAACTGTGGGGAACAATTGAGGAACAGTGGGGAACTGATAGTGAACAGTGGGAATATTGCTAAAATTAGGCAACTGTGACGAACAGATGGGGAACAGTGGTATTAATGGGGAAAAATGGGGAACTGTGAGGAACATTTGGGAATATGGGCAACGGGGAAGAACAGATGTGGATCAGTGGGGAATAGTAGGGAACAATGTGGAACCATGGAGAACACTGCAGAATAATGGGGAATGGATGGGAATATTGGAGAGCAGGGGGGGGGGGAACACTGAGGAATGTTAAAATGATGGAGAACCGTAGGGAAAAGTGGAGAAATGGTGGAGAACTGCTGGGGACATGTGTTGAACAGGTGGGGAACATTGCGGAAACAGCTTGAAAACAGTGGGTATTAAATGGGGAACTGATGGGGAACAGTGGAGAGATGGTGGGGAACTGCAGGTGAAAAATGGGGACTTGTGGGAACATGTATCTAACAGGTGGGAAAAAGTGAGGAAAAGATGGGGAGGAGTGGGGAACCTTGGGGAACACTGCCAAGCAGTGGGTAACAGAGGGAATAGTGGGGAGCAGGGGTGAACAATGAGGAAAGGGGAACAGATGTTGAACAGTGGACAACAGTGCAGAACAGAGGAGAATAGTGGGGAGCAGGAGTGAACAATGAGGAAAGGGGAACAAATGTTGAACAGTTGAGAACAGTGCAGAACAGAGGGGAAGAGTGGGGTGCAGGGGTGAATAACGAGGAAAGGTGAACAAATACAGAACATTGGAGAATGTGGGGAACATTGGGTAACAGATGGAAATGAGATGGAGAACAGCTGGGAAACAGTGAGGAACTGTGGAACAGTTGAGAACAGAGGGGGATCATTGAGGAACAGTGGGGATCAGTGGAGAAGAGTGGGTAACAGAGGGTAACATTAAGGAATGGAGAGAACTGCTGGTGAACAGAGGGGAATAGTGTGGAACATGTGTCAAACAAGTGGTGAACATGTGACAAACATGTGGGGAACAGTGTGGAACTGGGGTGAACACTGCATAACAATGGGGAACGGAGGGGAATAGGGGAGAAAAATGAGGAATTGAAGGAACAGATGGGGAACAGTGGGAAAATCTGCAGAAAAGAGGGGAATAGTGGGGAGCAGTGGTGAACAGATGGTGAACTGTGGAGAATGGGGGAACAGTGGGGAAAAGTGGGAAACAGATTGGGAAATGAGGGGAACAGTGGGGATCCAAAGGGAACAGTGGCGGAACATAGTGTCTAAGTGGTGAACAGTGGGGAACCTGTGAGGAACAGTGGAGAATAGATGGGGAACAGACTAGAAATTGTGGTAAACTGTTGAGGAACAGGTGGGGAACAGTGAGGAACAGATGGGATAGTGTGGGGTACCGTGGAAAATACTGTTGGGCAGTGGGAAATAGAGGGGAATAGTGGGAAGCAGGGAGTTAACAATGAGGAAAGGGGAACAGATGGGGAACAGTGGAGAATGGGGGAACAGTGAGTAACAGATGGAAAAGAAATGGAGAACAGCTGGGGAACAGTTAGGAACAGAGGGGAATATTGAGGAACAGTGGGGAACTGTAGGGAAAACTGCAGAATAGTGGGGAACATTGGAGACGTAGTGTGGAACTGCTGAGTTACAGTTGGGACTTGTGGGGAACATGTGTCGAACATGTGGGTAAAATATGTCGAACATGTGATTAACAGTGAGGAACAAATGGGCAACAGTGTGGAACTCTGGTGAACACTACATAATAATTGGGAATAGAGGGGAATAGTGGGGAGTAGCGGAGAATAATGCGGACCTCAGGGAACATATGGTGAACAGTTTGGAAAACTGCGGAACAGTGGGGAATAGTGGGGAGCGGTGGAGAACAGATAGCGAACTGTGGAAAATGCGGGAACAGTTGGGAAAAATGGGAAACAGATTGGGAAATGAGAGGAACTGTGGGGATCCATGGGGAACAGTGGGGAACATAGAGTCTCTGTGGTGAATAGTGGGGAACTGGTGGTAAACAGCTGCAGAACAGGTGGGGACTGTGGGGTACAGTTGGGATTGTTGTGTACAGTGGGGAAAAGTTGGGGATCAGGTGAAGAACAGAATGTAACAGAGGATGTAACAGTGGGTAAATTTGGGGATCAGGTGGGAACAGTGAGGAACAATTGGGAAGAGTTGGGGAACAAAGGGGAACATGAGGGAGACTGGGCAACAGTGCAGAACAGATGTAGAACAGTTGGAAACATTAAAGAAGAGTAGGGAACAGTAGGAAAAATGTAGAACAGATGGGGCACAGTGGGGAACAGTAGGTAAAATGTAGAACAGATGGGGAACAGTGGGTAACAGTTCTGGAAAAGCTGGAGAACAGTGGGGAACAGATCGGCAACTGCTGGAGAGCAGTGGAAACAAATGGGAAAATGATGGAGAAGATTGGAGTTCTGAACAGAGGGTAACAGGTGTGTGACAGTGGAGAACAGTGGGAAAAATGGGGACAGTGGAGAACAGATGTGGAACATTGTGGAAACATGGGGAACACTGGGAAACGTTGGGGAACAGCTGAAGAACAGTAGGGAGCAGAGGGTGTAACACTTGGTAAATTTGAGGAACAGGTGGGGAACAGTGAGGAACAATTGGGAAAATGGGCAACAGTGTGGAACAGATGCGGAACAGTGGGGAATACTGAAGAACAGGAGGGAATCGTAGGAAAAAGGTAGAGCAGATGGGTAACAGTGGGGAACAGCTGGAGAACAGCGGGGAACAGATTGGCAACTGCTGGAGAGGAGAGGGGAGCATATGGGAAACTGAGGGAGAACATTGGAGTACCATGGGGAACAGAGGTAACAGTTGTGAGACAGTGGAGAACATTGGGGAAAATGGGGAGCAGTGGGGAACAGATGGGAAACAGTTGGGATTGTTGAGAACAGTGGGTAAAAGTTGGGGAACAGGTGAAGATCAGTGGGGAACAGAGGGTGTAAAAGTGGGTAAATTTGGAGAACACGTGGGGTACAGTGAGGAACAATTGGGAAGGGTTGGGGAACAGTGGGGAACGTGGGAAATGGGCAACAGTGCGGAACAGATGCAGAACAGTTGGAAACAGTAGGGAACAGTAGGAAAAATGTAGAACAGATGGGTAACAGTGGGGAACAGTTCGAAAATAGCTGGGGAACAGTGGGGAACAGATCGGCAACTGCTGGAGAACATATGGGAAACTGATGGAGAACAGTGAGGAACCATGGGGAACAGAGGGTAACAGGTGTGAGACAGTGGAGAACAGTGGGAAAAATGGGGAACAGTGGGGAAAAATGAGGAAAGGTGAACAGTGGGGAACAATTAGGAAGGGTTGGGGAACAGTGGGGAACATTTGGGAAAATGGGCAACAGTGCGGAACAGATGCGGAACAATTGGAAACAGTAAAGAAAAGTAGGGAACAGTAGGAAAAATGTAGAACAGATGGGTAACAGTGGGGAACAGTTCTGGAGAAGCTGGAGAACCATGGGGAATAGATCGGCAACTGCTGGAGAGCAGTGGGAAAATATGGGAAATTGATGGAGAACAGTGGGGAAGCATGGGGAACAGAGTGTAACATGTGTGAGACAGTGGAGAACAGTGAGAAAAATGGAGAACAGAGGGGAAAAATGGGGAACATTGTGGAAACATGGGGATCACTGCAGAACAATGGGCAATGGAGGAATGAATTGGGGAAAGGGGGAACAATGAGGAAAGGGGAACAGTGGGGAATACTGCTGAACAGAGGGGAACAATAGGGAGGATGGGGTACAGATGTGAAACAGTGGGAAGCAGATTGGAAATGGAGTGGACCCATGGGGAAGAGTGGAGAACAATGCTGAACACTGTGGAGCAGTTTGGCACTATGTGGTACAGTTGGGATTGTTGTGTACAGTGGGGAAAAGTTGGGGATCAGGTGAAGAACAGAATGTAACAGAGGGTGTAACAGTGAGTAAATTTGGGGATCAGGTGGGAACAGTGAGGAACAATTGGGAAGAGTTGGTAAAATGTGGAACAGATGGGTAACAGTGGGGAACATTTCGGGAAAAACTGGTGAACAGTGCGGAACAGATCGGCAACTGCTGGAGAGCAGAGGGAACATGTGGGAAACTGATGGAGAAGATTGGAGTTCTATGGGGAACAGAGGGTAACAGGACTGAGACAGTGGAGAACAGTGGGAAAAATGGGGACAGTGGGGAACAGATGGGGAACATTGTGGATACGTACGGTTCACTGCAGAGCAATGGAGCAGGGAGAACAGATTGGAAAAAGTGGGGAATCTTGGGAAACACTGCAGAAAAGAGGGGATCCAAAGGAAGCAGGGGGAACAGATTGGAAAAACTGGGGAAGCATGGGGAACCATGAAGAATAGAGGGGAACCAATGGGAGCAGGGAGAACAGATTGGAAAAAGTGGGGAACCGTGGCGAACACTGCAGAACAGTGTGGAACCAAAGGGAGCAGGGGGAACAGATTGGAAAAAGTGGGGAACAGTGGGGAATAGTGCAGAAAAGAGGGGAACCAAATGGAGCAGGGGGAACAGATTTGAAAAAATGTGGAGAACCGTGGGGAAACTGCAGAACAGAGTGGAACCAAAGGGAGCAGGGGGAACAGATTGGAAAAAAGTAGCAACCGTGGGGAACACTGCAGAACAGAGGGGAACCAAAGGAACACGGGGAAAAGATTGGAAAAATTGGGAAACCATGGAGGACAGTGCAGGACGGAGGGGAACCAAAGGGAGCAGGGGGAACAGATTGGAAAAAGTGGGGAACTGTGGAGAACACTGCAGGACAGAGGGGAACCAAAGGGAACAGGAGGTACAGGTTGGAAAAAGTGGGGAACCGTGGTGAACACTGCAGAACAGTGGGGAACCAAAGGGAGCTGGGGGAACAGATTGGAAAAAGTGGGGAAACGTGGGGAAAACAGTAGAACAGAGGGGAACCAAGAGAGCAGGGGAAATGGATTGGAAAAAGTGGGGAACTGTGAAGGACACTGCAGGACAGACAGGAACCAAAGGGAGCAGGTCGAACAAATTGGAAAAAAGTGGAGAAGTGGGGAACACTGCAGAACAGTGGGGAGCCAAAGGGAGCAGGGGGAACAGATTGGAAAAAGTGGGGAACTGTGTGGAAAAATGCAGAACAGTGGGGAACCAAAGGGAGCAGGCGGAACAGATTGGAAAAAGTGGGGAACCGTGGAGAATACTTCAGGACAGAGGGGAACGAAAGGGAGCAGGGGGAACGGATTGGAAAAAGTGGGGAACCGTGGGCAACACTGCAGGACAGAGGTGAGCCAAAGGAAGTAGGGGGAATGGATTGGAAAAAGTGGGAAACCGTGTGGAAAAATGCAGAAGCGAGGGGAACCAAAGGGAGCAGGCGGAACAGATTGGAAAAAGTGGGGAACCGTGGAGAATACTTCAGGACAGAGGGGAACGAAAGGGAGCAGGGGGAACGGATTGGAAAAAGTGGGGAACCGTGGGCAACACAGCAGAACAGAGGTGAGCCAAAAAAGCAGGGGGAATGGATTGGAAAAAGTGGGAAACCGTGGGGAAAACTGCAGAATAGAGGGGAACAATAGTGAACAGGAGGTACAGGTTGGAAAAAGTGGGGAAACGTGGGGAAAACAGTAGAACAGAGGGGAATCAAGAGAGCAGGGGAAATGGATTGGAAAAAGTGGGGAACTGTGAAGGACACTGCAGGACAGAGGGGAACCAAAGGGAACGGAAAGAACGGATTGAAAAAAGTGGGGAAATGTAGGGAACTCTGCAGAACAGAGGAGAACCAATGGTAGCAGGTCGAACAAATTGGAAAAAAGTGGAGAAGTGGGGAACACTGCAGAACAGTGGGGAGCCAAAGGGAGCAGGGGGAACAGATTGGAAAAAGTGGGGAACTGTGTGGAAAAATGCAGTACAGTGGGGAAACAAAGGGAGCAGGGGGAACAGATTGGAAAAAGTGGGAACCGTGGGGAAAACTGCAGAACAGTGGGGAGCCCAAGGAGCAGAGGGAACAGATTGGAAAAAGTGGGGAACTGTGTGGAACACTGCAGAACAGAGGGGAATCAAAGCAAGCAGGGGGGACGGATTGGAAAAAGTGGGGAACCGTTAGGAACACTGCAGAACAGAGAGGACGCAAAGGAGCACGGGGAAGAGATTGGAAAAATTGGGAAACCATGGAGGACAGTGCAGGATGGAGGGGAACCAAAGGTAGCAGGGGGAACAGATTGGAAAATGTGGGGAACAGTGGGGAACACTGCAGAATAGAGGGGAACCAAAGAGAGCACGGCGATCAGATTAGAAAAAGTGTGGAACCGTGGGGAACACTGCAGGACAGATGGGAACCAAAGGGAACAGGAGATACAGGTTGGAAAATGTAGGGAACCGGGTGGAACACTGCAGAATAGAGGGGAACCAAAGGGAGCAGGGGGAACAGCTCGGAAAAGTGGGGAACCGTGGGGAACACTGCAGAATAAAGGAGAACCAAACGGAGCAGGGGGAACAGGTTGGAAAAAGTGGGGAACCATGGCGAACACTGCAGAAGAGTAGGGAACCAAAGGGAGCAGGGGGATCAGTTCGGAAAATTGAGGAACCGTGGGGAACACTGTAGAACAGAGTGGAACTAAGAGAGCAGGGGCAATGGATTGGAAAAAGTGGGGAACTGTGAAGGACACTGCAGGACAGAGGGGAACCAAAGGGAACAGGCGGAACGGATTGAAAAAAGTGGGGAACTGTGGGGAACTCTGCAGAACAGAGGGGAACCAATGGGAGCAGGTCGAACAAATTGGAAAAAAGTGGTGAAGTGGGGAACACTGCAGAACAGTGGGGAGCCAAAGGGAGCAGGGGGAACAGATTGGAAAAAGTCGGGAATGTGCGGAACACTGCAGGACACAGGAGAACCAAAGGGAGCATGCGTAACGGATTGGAAAATGTGGGGAACTGTATGGAAAACTGCAGAATAGAGGGGAACCAAAGGGAGCAGGGAGAACAGATTGGAAAAAGTGGGAACCGTGGGAAAAATTGCAGAACGGGGGGAGCCCAAGGAGCAGAGGGAACAGATTGGAAAAAGTGGGGAACTGTGTGGAACACTGCAGAACAGAGAGGAAGAAAAGGAGCACGGGGAAGAGATTGGAAAAATTGGGAAACCATGGAGGACAGTGCAGGATGGAGGGGAACCAAAGGTAGCAGAGGGAACAGATTGGAAAATGTGGGGAACTGTGGGGAACACTGCAGAATAGAGGGGAACCAAAGAGAGCACGGCGATCAGATTAGAAAAAGTGTGGAATCGTGGGGAACACTGCAGGACAGATGGGAACCAAAGGGAACAGGAGATACAGGTTGGAAAATGTAGCGAAGCGGGGGGAACACTGCAGAATAGAGGGGAACCAAAGGAAGCAGGGGGAACAGCTCAGAAAAGTGGGGAACCGTGGGGAACACTGCAGAATAAAGGAGAACCAAAAGGAGCAGGGGGAACAGATTGGAAAAAGTGGAGAACTGTGGGGAACACTGCAGGACAAAGGGAAACCAAAGGGAACAGGAGGCACAGGTTGGAAAAAGTGGGGAACCGTGGCGAACACTGCAGAACAGTGGGGAACCAAAAGTAGCAGGGGGAACAGTTCGGAAAAGTGGGGAACCGTGGGATTCACTGCAGATTAGAGGAGAAGCAAAGGGAGCAGGGGGAACAGATTGGAAAAAGTGGGGAACCGTGGGAAACACTGCAGGACAGAGGGGAAACAAAGGAGTCAGGGGTTACAGTTTGGAAAAAGTGGGGAATCGTGGGGAACACTGCAGAAAGGAGGGGAACCAAAGGGAGCAGGGGGTACAGATTGGAAAAAGTGGGGAAGCGTGGGGAGCACTGCAGGACAGAGGGGAACCAAAGGGAGCAGGGGGAACAGATTGGAAAAAATGTGGAGAACCGTGGGGACAACTGCAGAAGAGTGCGGAACGAAGGGGAGCAGGGGGAACAGCTTGGAAATGTAGGGAACCGTGGGGTAAACTGCAGAACAGAGGGGAAACAAAGGAGCACGGGGAAAAAATTGGAAAAATTGGGAAACCATGGAGGACAGTGCAGGACGGAGGGTAACAAAAGGGAGCAGGGGGAACAGATTGGAAAATGTGGGGAACTGTGGGGAACACTGCAGAATAGAGGGGAACCAAAGAGAGCACGGCGATCAGATTAGAAAAAGTGTGGAACCGTGGGGAACACTGCAGGACAGATGGGAACCAAAGGGAACAGGAGATACAGGTTGGAAAATGTAGCGAAGCGGGGGGAACACTGCAGAATAGAGGGGAACCAAAGGGTGCAGGGGGAACAGCTCAGAAAAGTGGGGAACCGTGGGGAACACTGCAGAATAAAGGAGAACCAAACGGAGCAGGGGGAACAGATTGGAAAAAGTGGGGAACTGTGGGGAACACTGCAGGACAAAGGGGAACCAAAGGGAACAGGAGGTACAGGTTGGAAAAAGTGGGGAACCGTGGCGAACACTGCAGAACAGTGGGGAACCAAAGGGAGCAGGGGGAACAGTTCGGAAAAGTGGGGAACCGTGGGATTCACTGCAGATTAGAGGAGAAGCAAAGGGAGCAGGGGGATCAGATTGGAAAAAGTGGGGAACCGTAGAGAATACTTCAGGACAGAGGGGAGCGAAAGGGAGCAGGGGGAACGGATTGGAAAAAGTGGGGAACCGTGGGCAACACTGCAGGACAGAGGTGAGCCAAAGGAAGCAGGGGGAATGGATTGGAAAAAGTGGGGAACCGTGTGGAAAAATGCAGAAGCGAGGGGAACCAAAGGGAGCAGGGGGAACAGATGGGAAAAAGTGGGAACTGTGGGCAAAACTGCAGAATAGAGGGGAACCAAAGGGAGCAGGGGGAACAGATGGGAAAAAGTGGGAACTGTGGGGAAAACTGCAGAACAGAGGGGAACAAAAGTGAACAGGAGGTACAGGTTGGAAAAAGTGGGGAACTGTGTGGAACACTGCAGAACAGAGAGGAATCAAAGGAAGCAGGGGGAACGGATTGGAAAAAGTGGGGAACTGTGTCGAAAAATGCAGAACAGTGGGGAACCAAAGGGAGCAGGAGGAACAGATTGGAAAAAGTCGGGAACTGTGCGGAAAACTGCAGGACACAGGGGAACCAAAGGGAGCATGGGTAACAGATTGGAAAATGTGGGGAACTGTATGGAAAACTGCAGAATAGAGGGGAACCAAAGGGAGCAGGGGGAACAGCTTGGAAAAAGCGGGAACCGTGGGGAAAACTGCAGAACAGGGGGGAGCCCAAGGAGCAGAGGGAACAGATTGGAAAAAGTGGGGGACGGTGTGGAAAAATGCAGAAGAGTGGGGAAACAATGGGAGCAGGGTGAACGGATTGGAAAATGTGGGGAACCATTAGGAACACTGCAGAACAGAGAGGAAGCAAAGGAGCACGGGGAAGAGATTGGAAAAATTGGGAAACCATGGAGGACAGTGCAGGACAGAGGGGAACCAAAGGGAGCAGGGGGAACAGATTGGAAAATGTGGGGAACTGTGGGGAACACAGCAAAATAGAGGGGAACCAAAGAGAGCACGGCAATCAGATTAGAAAAAGTGTGGAACCGTGGGGAACACTGCAGGACAGATGGGAACCAAAGGGAACGGGAGATACAGGTTGGAAAATGTAGTAAAGCAGGGGGAACACTGCAGAATAGAGGGGAACCAAAGGGAGCAGTGGGAACAGCTCAGAAAAGTGGGGAACCGTGGGGAACACTGCAGAATAAAGGAGAACCAAACGGAGCAGGGGGAACAGATTGGAAAAAGTGGGGAACTGTGGGGAACACTGCAGGACAAAGGGGAACCAAAGGGAACAGGAGGTACAGGTTGGAAAAAGTGGGGAACCGTGGCGAACACTGCAGAACAGAGGGGAACCAAAGGGAGCAGGGGGAACAGTTCGGAAAAGTGGGGAACCGTAGAGAATACTTCAGGACAGAGGGGAACGAAAGGGAGCAGGGGGAACGGATTGGAAAAAGTGGGGAACCGTGGGCAACACTGCAGGACAGAGGTGAGCCAAAGGAAGCAGGGGGAATGGATTGGAAAAAGTGGGGAACGGTGTGCAAAAATGCAGAAGCGAAGGGAACCAAAGGGAGCAGGGGGAACAGATGGGAAAAAGTGGGAACTGTGGGCAAAACTGCAGAATAGAGGGGAACCAAAGGGAGCAGGGGGAACAGATGGGAAAAAGTGGGAACTGTGGGGAAAACTGCAGAACAGAGGGGAACAAAAGTGAACAGGAGGTACAGGTTGGAAAAAGTGGGGAACTGTGGCGAACACTGCAGAAGAGTGGGGAACGGTGTGGAAAAATGCAGAAGTGTGGAGAAACAACGGGAGCAGGGTGAACGGAGTGGAAAAAGTGGGGAACTGTGTGGAACACTGCAGAACAGAGGGGAATCAAAGGGAGCAGGGGGAACGAATTGGAAAAAGTGGGGAACCGTTAGGAACACTGAAGAACAGAGGGGAACCAAAGGAGCACGGGGAAGAGATTGGAAAATTTGGGAAACCATGGAGGACAGTGCAGGACGGAGAGGAACCAAAGGGAGCAGGGGGAACAGATTGGAAAAAGTGGGGAACTGTGGGGAACACAGCAGAATAGAGGGGAACCAAAGAGAGCACGGCAATCAGATTAGAAAAAGTGTGGAACCGTGGGGAACACTGCAGGACAGATGGGAACCAAAGTGAACGGGAGATACAGGTTGGAAAATGTAGTAAAGCAGGGGGAACACTGCAGAATAGAGGGGAACCAAAGGGCGCAGTGGGAACAGCTCAGAAAAGTGGGGAACCGTGGGTAACACTGCAGAATAAAGGAGAACCAAACGGAGCAGGGGGAACAGATTGGAAAAAGTGGGGAACTGTGGGGAACACTGCAGGACAAAGGGGAACCAAAGGGAACAGGAGGTACAGGTTGGAAAAAGTGGGGAACCGTGGCGAACACTGCAGAACAGAGGGGAACCAAAGGGAGCAGGGGGAACAGTTCGGAAAAGTGGGGAACCGTAGAGAATACTTCAGGACAGAGGGGAACGAAAGGGAGCAGGGGGAACGGATTGGAAAAAGTGGGTAACCGTGGGCAACACTGCAGGACAGAGGTGAGCCAAAGGAAGCAGGGGTAATGGATTGGAAAAAGTGGGGAACGGTGTGCAAAAATGCAGAAGCGAAGGGAACCAAAGGGAGCAGGGGGAACAGATGGGAAAAAGTGGGAACTGTGGGCAAAACTGCAGAATAGAGGGGAACCAAAGGGAGCAGGGGGAACAGATGGGAAAAAGTGGGAACTGTGGGGAAAACTGCAGAACAGAGGGGAACAAAAGTGAACAGGAGGTACAGGTTGGAAAAAGTGGGGAACTGTGGCGAACACTGCAGAAGAGTGGGGAACGGTGTGGAAAAATGCAGAAGTGTGGAGAAACAACGGGAGCAGGGTGAACGGAGTGGAAAAAGTGGGGAACTGTGTGGAACACTGCAGAACAGAGGGGAATCAAAGGGAGCAGGGGGAACGAATTGGAAAAAGTGGGGAACCGTTAGGAACACTGCAGAACAGAGGGGAACCAAAGGAGCACGGGGAAGAGATTGGAAAATTTGGGAAACCATGGAGGACAGTGCAGGACGGAGAGGAACCAAAGGGAGCAGGGGGAACAGATTGGAAAAAGTGGGGAACTGTGGGGAAATGTGTAGAATAGAGGGGAACCAAAGAGAGTATGGCGAACAGATTGGAAAAAGTGTGGAACCGTGGGGAACTCTGCAGGACAAAGGGGAACCAAAGGGAACAGGAGGTACAGGTTGGAAAAAGTCGGGAACCGTGGCGAAAACTGCAGAGCAGTGGGGAACCAAAGGGAGCTGGGAGAACAGATTGGAAAAATTGGGGAACAGTGGGGAATATTGCAAAAAAGAGGGGAACCAAATGGAGCATGGGAAAAGATTGGAAAAAGTGGGGAACCGTGGGGAAAACTGTAGAACAGAGTGGAACTAAGAGAGCAGGGGGAATGGATTGGAAAAAGAGGGGAAATGTGAAGGACACTGCAGGACAGAGGGGAACCAAAGGGAACAGGGGGAACGGATTGAAAAAAGTGGGGAACTGTGGGGAACTCTGCAGAACAGAGGGGAACCAATGGGAGCAGGAGGAACAGATTGCAAAAAGTCGGGAACTGTGGGGAACACTGCAGGACAGAGGGGAACCAAAGGGAGCATGGGTAACGGATTGGAAAATGTGGGGAACTGTATGGAAAACTGCAGAATAGAGGGGAACCAAAGGGAGCAGAGGGAACAGATTGGAAAAAGTGGGGAACTGTGTGGAAAAATGCAGAACAGTGGGGAACCAAAGGGAGCAGGAGGAACAGATTGCAAAAAGTCGGGAACTGTGGGGAACACTGCAGGACAGAGGGGAACCAAAGGGAGCATGGGTAACGGATTGGAAAATGTGGGGAACTGTATGGAAAACTGCAGAATAGAGGGAAACCAAAGGGAGCAGAGGGAACAGATTGGAAAAAGTGGGGAACTGTGTGGAACACTGCAGAACAGAGGGGAATCAAAGGAAACAGGGGGAACGGATTGGAAAAAGTGGGGAACCGTTAGGAACACTGCAGAAAAGAGAGGAAGCAAAGGAGCACGGGGAAGAGAGTGGAAAAATTGGGAAACCATGGAGGACAGTGCAGGATGGAGGGGAACCAAAGGTAGCAGGGGGAACAGTTCGGAAAAGTGGGGAACCGTAGAGAATACTTCAGGACAGAGGGGAACGAAAGGGAGCAGGGGGAACAGTTCGGAAAAGTGGGGAACCGTAGAGAATACTTCAGGACAGAGGGGAACGAAAGGGAGCAGGGGGAACGGATTGGAAAAAGTGGGGAACCGTGGGCAACACTGCAGGACAGAGGTGAGCCAAAGGAAGCAGGGGGAATGGATTGGAAAAAGTGGGGAACGGTGTGCAAAAATGCAGAAGCGAAGGGAACCAAAGGGAGCAGGGGGAACAGATGGGAAAAAGTGGGAACTGTGGGCAAAACTGCAGAATAGAGGGGAACCAAAGGGAGCAGGGGGAACAGATGGGAAAAAGTGGGAACTGTGGGGAAAACTGCAGAACAGAGGGGAACAAAAGTGAACAGGAGGTACAGGTTGGAAAAAGTGGGGAACTGTGGCGAACACTGCAGAAGAGTGGGGAACGGTGTGGAAAAATGCAGAAGTGTGGAGAAACAACGGGAGCAGGGTGAACGGAGTGGAAAAAGTGGGGAACTGTGTGGAACACTGCAGAACAGAGGGGAATCAAAGGGAGCAGGGGGAACGAATTGGAAAAAGTGGGGAACCGTTAGGAACACTGCAGAACAGAGGGGAACCAAAGGAGCACGGGGAAGAGATTGGAAAATTTGGGAAACCATGGAGGACAGTGCAGGACGGAGAGGAACCAAAGGGAGCAGGGGGAACAGATTGGAAAAAGTGGGGAACTGTGGGGAAATGTGTAGAATAGAGGGGAACCAAAGAGAGTATGGCGAACAGATTGGAAAAAGTGTGGAACCGTGGGGAACTCTGCAGGACAAAGGGGAACCAAAGGGAACAGGAGGTACAGGTTGGAAAAAGTCGGGAACCGTGGCGAAAACTGCAGAGCAGTGGGGAACCAAAGGGAGCTGGGAGAACAGATTGGAAAAATTGGGGAACAGTGGGGAATATTGCAAAAAAGAGGGGAACCAAATGGAGCATGGGAAAAGATTGGAAAAAGTGGGGAACCGTGGGGAAAACTGTAGAACAGAGTGGAACTAATAGAGCAGGGGGAATGGATTGGAAAAAGAGGGGAAATGTGAAGGACACTGCAGGACAGAGGGGAACCAAAGGGAACAGGGGGAACGGATTGAAAAAAGTGGGGAACTGTGGGGAACTCTGCAGAACAGAGGGGAACCAATGGGAGCAGGAGGAACAGATTGCAAAAAGTCGGGAACTGTGGGGAACACTGCAGGACAGAGGGGAACCAAAGGGAGCATGGGTAACGGATTGGAAAATGTGGGGAACTGTATGGAAAACTGCAGAATAGAGGGGAACCAAAGGGAGCAGAGGGAACAGATTGGAAAAAGTGGGGAACTGTGTGGAAAAATGCAGAACAGTGGGGAACCAAAGGGAGCAGGAGGAACAGATAGCAAAAAGTCGGGAACTGTGGGGAACACTGCAGGACAGAGGGGAACCAAAGGGAGCATGGGTAACGGATTCGAAAATGTGGGGAACTGTATGGAAAACTGCAGAATAGAGGGGAACCAAAGGGAGCAGAGGGAACAGATTGGAAAAAGTGGGGAACTGTGTGGAACACTGCAGAACAGAGGGGAATCAAAGGAAACAGGGGGAACGGATTGGAAAAAGTGGGGAACCGTTAGGAACACTGCAGAAAAGAGAGGAAGCAAAGGAGCACGGGGAAGAGAGTGGAAAAATTGGGAAACCATGGAGGACAGTGCAGGATGGAGGGGAACCAAAGGTAGCAGGGGGAACAGATTGGAAAATGTGGGGAACTGTGGGGAACACTGCAGAATAGAGGGGAACCAAAGAGAGCACGGTGATCAGATTAGAAAAAGTGTGGAACCGTGGGGAACACTGCAGGACAGATGGGAACCAAATGGAACAGGAGATACAGGTTGTAAAATGTAGGGAACCGGGGGGAACACTGCAGAATAGAGGGGAACCAAAGGGAGCATGGGTAACGGATTGGAAAATGTGGGGAACTGTATGGAAAACTGCAGAATAGAGGGGAACCAAAGGGAACAGGGGGAACGGATTGAAAAAAGTGGGGAACTGTGGGGAACTCTGCAGAACAGAGGGGAACCAATGGGAGCAGGAGGAACAGATTGCAAAAAGTCGGGAACTGTGGGGAACACTGCAGGACAGATGGGAACCAAAGGGAACAGGAGATACAGGTTGTAAAATGTAGGGAACCGGGGGGAACACTGCAGAATAGAGGGGAACCAAAGGGAGCATGGGTAACGGATTGGAAAATGTGGGGAACTGTATGGAAAACTGCAGAATAGAGGGGAACCAAAGGGAGCAGAGGGAACAGATTGGAAAAAGTGGGGAACTGTGTGGAAAAATGCAGAACAGTGGGGAACCAAAGGGAGCAGGAGGAACAGATTGCAAAAAGTCGGGAACTGTGGGGAACACTGCAGGACAGAGGGGAACCAAAGGGAGCATGGGTAACGGATTGGAAAATGTGGGGAACTGTATGGAAAACTGCAGAATAGAGGGGAACCAAAGGGAGCAGAGGGAACAGATTGGAAAAAGTGGGGAACTGTGTGGAACACTGCAGAACAGAGGGGAATCAAAGGAAACAGGGGGAACGGATTGGAAAAAGTGGGGAACCGTTAGGAACACTGCAGAAAAGAGAGGAAGCAAAGGAGCACGGGGAAGAGAGTGGAAAAATTGGGAAACCATGGAGGACAGTGCAGGATGGAGGGGAACCAAAGGTAGCAGGGGGAACAGATTGGAAAATGTGGGGAATTGTGGGGAACACTGCAGAATAGAGGGGAACCAAAGAGAGCACGGTGATCAGATTAGAAAAAGTGTGGAACCGTGGGGAACACTGCAGGACAGATGGGAACCAAAGGGAACAGGAGATACAGGTTGTAAAATGTAGGGAACCGGGGGGAACACTGCAGAATAGAGGGGAACCAAAGGGAGCAGGGGGAGCAGCTCGGAAAATTGGGGAACCGTGGGGAACACTGCAGAATAAAGGAGAACAAAACGGAGCAGGGGGAACAGATGGGAAAAAGTGGGAACTGTGGGCAAAACTGCAGAATAGAGGGGAACCAAAGGGAGCAGGGGGAACAGATGGGAAAAAGTGGGAACTGTGGGGAAAACTGCAAAACAGAGGGGAACAAAAGTGAACAGGAGGTACAGGTTGGAAAAAGTGGGGAACTGTGGCGAACACTGCAGAAGAGTGGGGAACGGTGTGGAAAAATGCAGAAGTGTGGAGAAACAACGGGAGCAGGGTGAACGGTGTGGAAAAAGTGGGGAACTGTGTGGAACACTGCAGAACAGAGGGGAATCAAAGGGAGCAGGGGGAACGAATTGGAAAAAGTGGGGAACCGTTAGGAACACTGCAGAACAGAGGGGAACCAAAGGAGCACGGGGAAGAGATTGGAAAAATTGGGAAACCATGGAGGACAGTGCAGGACGGAGAGGAACCAAAGGGAGCAGGGGGAACAGATTGGAAAAAGTGGGGAACTGTGGGCAAAACTGCAGAATAGAGGGGAACCAAAGGGAGCAGGGGGAACAGATGGGAAAAAGTGGGAACTGTTGGGAAAACTGCAGAACAGAGGGGAACAAAAGTGAACAGGAGGTACAGGTTGGAAAAAGTGTGGAACTGTGTCGAACACTGCAGAAGAGTGGGGAACGGTGTGGAAAAATGCAGAACAGTGGGGAAACAAACAGAGCAGGGGGAATGGATTGCAAAAAGTTGGGAAGCGTGGAGGACATTGCAGAACAGAGGGGAACCAAAGGGATCAGGGCGAACAGATTGTAAAATAGTGGGGAACCGTGGGGAACGCTGCAGAACAGTATGAAACCAAAGTGAGCCGGGGGAATGGTTTGGAAAATGTGGGGAACCTTGGGGAAAACTGCAGAACAGAGTGGAGCCTAAGGAGCAGGGGGAACAGATTGGAAAAAGTGGGGAACCGATTGGAAAAATGAGGGAACCGTGTGGAAAAATGCAGAAAGGTGGGGAACCAAAGGGAGCAGGGGGATAAATTGGAAAATGTGGAGAACTGTGGGGAACACTGCAGGACAGATGGGAACCAAAGGGAACAGGAGATACAGGTTGGAAAATGTAGCGAAGCGGGGGGAACACTGCAGAATAGAGGGGAACCAAAGGGAGCAGGGGGAACAGCTCAGAAAAGTGGGGAACCGTGGGGAACACTGCAGAATAAAGGAGAACCAAACGGAGCAGGGGGAACAGATTGGAAAAAGTGGGGAACTGTGGGGAACACTGCAGGACAAAGGGGAACCAAAGGGAACAGGAGGTACAGGTTGGAAAAAGTGGGGAACCGTGGCGAACACTGCAGAACAGTGGGGAACCAAAGGGAGCAGGGGGAACAGTTCGGAAAAGTGGGGAACCGTGGGATTCACTGCAGATTAGAGGAGAAGCAAAGGGAGCAGGGGGATCAGATTGGAAAAAGTGGGGAACCGTAGAGAATACTTCAGGACAGAGGGGAGCGAAAGGGAGCAGGGGGAACGGATTGGAAAAAGTGGGGAACCGTGGGCAACACTGCAGGACAGAGGTGAGCCAAAGGAAGCAGGGGGAATGGATTGGAAAAAGTGGGGAACCGTGTGGAAAAATGCAGAAGCGAGGGGAACCAAAGGGAGCAGGGGGAACAGATGGGAAAAAGTGGGAACTGTGGGCAAAACTGCAGAATAGAGGGGAACCAAAGGGAGCAGGGGGAACAGATGGGAAAAAGTGGGAACTGTGGGGAAAACTGCAGAACAGAGGGGAACAAAAGTGAACAGGAGGTACAGGTTGGAAAAAGTGGGGAACTGTGTGGAACACTGCAGAACAGAGAGGAATCAAAGGAAGCAGGGGGAACGGATTGGAAAAAGTGGGGAACTGTGTCGAAAAATGCAGAACAGTGGGGAACCAAAGGGAGCAGGAGGAACAGATTGGAAAAAGTCGGGAACTGTGCGGAAAACTGCAGGACACAGGGGAACCAAAGGGAGCATGGGTAACAGATTGGAAAATGTGGGGAACTGTATGGAAAACTGCAGAATAGAGGGGAACCAAAGGGAGCAGGGGGAACAGCTTGGAAAAAGTGGGAACCGTGGGGAAAACTGCAGAACAGGGGGGAGCCCAAGGAGCAGAGGGAACAGATTGGAAAAAGTGGGGGACGGTGTGGAAAAATGCAGAAGAGTGGGGAAACAATGGGAGCAGGGTGAACGGATTGGAAAATGTGGGGAACCATTAGGAACACTGCAGAACAGAGAGGAAGCAAAGGAGCACGGGGAAGAGATTGGAAAAATTGGGAAACCATGGAGGACAGTGCAGGACAGAGGGGAACCAAAGGGAGCAGGGGGAACAGATTGGAAAATATGGGGAACTGTGGGGAACACAGCAGAATAGAGGGGAACCAAAGAGAGCACGGCAATCAGATTAGAAAAAGTGTGGAACCGTGGGGAACACTGCAGGACAGATGGGAACCAAAGGGAACGGGAGATACAGGTTGGAAAATGTAGTAAAGCAGGGGGAACACTGCAGAATAGAGGGGAACCAAAGGGAGCAGTGGGAACAGCTCAGAAAAGTGGGGAACCGTGGGGAACACTGCAGAATAAAGGAGAACCAAACGGAGCAGGGGGAACAGATTGGAAAAAGTGGGGAACTGTGGGGAACACTGCAGGACAAAGGGGAACCAAAGGGAACAGGAGGTACAGGTTGGAAAAAGTGGGGAACCGTGGCGAACACTGCAGAACAGAGGGGAACCAAAGGGAGCAGGGGGAACAGTTCGGAAAAGTGGGGAACCGTAGAGAATACTTCAGGACAGATGGGAACGAAAGGGAGCAGGGGGAACGGATTGGAAAAAGTGGGGAACCGTGGGCAACACTGCAGGACAGAGGTGAGCCAAAGGAAGCAGGGGGAATGGATTGGAAAAAGTGGGGAACGGTGTGCAAAAATGCAGAAGCGAAGGGAACCAAAGGGAGCAGGGGGAACAGATGGGAAAAAGTGGGAACTGTGGGCAAAACTGCAGAATAGAGGGGAACCAAAGGGAGCAGGGGGAACAGATGGGAAAAAGTGGGAACTGTGGGGAAAACTGCAGAACAGAGGGGAACAAAAGTGAACAGGAGGTACAGGTTGGAAAAAGTGGGGAACTGTGGCGAACACTGCAGAAGAGTGGGGAACGGTGTGGAAAAATGCAGAAGTGTGGAGAAACAACGGGAGCAGGGTGAACGGAGTGGAAAAAGTGGGGAACTGTGTGGAACACTGCAGAACAGAGGGGAATCAAAGGGAGCAGGGGGAACGAATTGGAAAAAGTGGGGAACCGTTAGGAACACTGCAGAACAGAGGGGAACCAAAGGAGCACGGGGAAGAGATTGGAAAATTTGGGAAACCATGGAGGACAGTGCAGGACGGAGAGGAACCAAAGGGAGCAGGGGGAACAGATTGGAAAAAGTGGGGAACTGTGGGGAAATGTGTAGAATAGAGGGGAACCAAAGAGAGTATGGCGAACAGATTGGAAAAAGTGTGGAACCGTGGGGAACTCTGCAGGACAAAGGGGAACCAAAGGGAACAGGAGGTACAGGTTGGAAAAAGTCGGGAACCGTGGCGAAAACTGCAGAGCAGTGGGGAACCAAAGGGAGCTGGGAGAACAGATTGGAAAAATTGGGGAACAGTGGGGAATATTGCAAAAAAGAGGGGAACCAAATGGAGCATGGGAAAAGATTGGAAAAAGTGGGGAACCGTGGGGAAAACTGTAGAACAGAGTGGAACTAATAGAGCAGGGGGAATGGATTGGAAAAAGAGGGGAAATGTGAAGGACACTGCAGGACAGAGGGGAACCAAAGGGAACAGGGGGAACGGATTGAAAAAAGTGGGGAACTGTGGGGAACTCTGCAGAACAGAGGGGAACCAATGGGAGCAGGAGGAACAGATTGCAAAAAGTCGGGAACTGTGGGGAACACTGCAGGACAGAGGGGAACCAAAGGGAGCATGGGTAACGGATTGGAAAATGTGGGGAACTGTATGGAAAACTGCAGAATAGAGGGGAACCAAAGGGAGCAGAGGGAACAGATTGGAAAAAGTGGGGAACTGTGTGGAAAAATGCAGAACAGTGGGGAACCAAAGGGAGCAGGAGGAACAGATTGCAAAAAGTCGGGAACTGTGGGGAACACTGCAGGACAGAGGGGAACCAAAGGGAGCATGGGTAACGGATTGGAAAATGTGGGGAACTGTATGGAAAACTGCAGAATAGAGGGGAACCAAAGGGAGCAGAGGGAACAGATTGGAAAAAGTGGGGAACTGTGTGGAACACTGCAGAACAGAGGGGAATCAAAGGAAACAGGGGGAACGGATTGGAAAAAGTGGGGAACCGTTAGGAACACTGCAGAAAAGAGAGGAAGCAAAGGAGCACGGGGAAGAGAGTGGAAAAATTGGGAAACCATGGAGGACAGTGCAGGATGGAGGGGAACCAAAGGTAGCAGGGGGAACAGATTGGAAAATATGGGGAACTGTGGGGAACACTGCAGAATAGAGGGGAACCAAAGAGAGCACGGTGATCAGATTAGAAAAAGTGTGGAACCGTGGGGAACACTGCAGGACAGATGGGAACCAAAGGGAACAGGAGATACAGGTTGTAAAATGTAGGGAACCGGGGGGAACACTGCAGAATAGAGGGGAACCAAAGGGAGCATGGGTAACGGATTGGAAAATGTGGGGAAATGTATGGAAAACTGCAGAATAGAGGGGAACCAAAGGGAACAGGCGGAACGGATTGAAAAAAGTGGGGAACTGTGGGGAACTCTGCAGAACAGAGGGGAACCAATGGGAGCAGGGGGAACAGATTGCAAAAAGTGGGGAACCGTGGGGAACACTGCAGAACAGAGGGGAATCAAACGGAGCAGGGGGAACGGATTGCAAGAAGTTGATAACAGTGGAGAACACGGCAGGACAGAGGGGAACCAAAGGGAACAAGGGCAACAGGTTGGAAAAAGTGTGGTCTCATGGGTAACACTGCAATGCAGAGGGGAACCATAGGGAACCGGGGATACAGGATGGAAAAAAATGTGGAGAATCGTGGGGAACACTGCAGAATAGAGGGGAACCAAAGGGAGCAGGGCGAACAGATTGTAAAAAAGTGGGGAACCGTGGGGAACACTGCAGAACAGTGTGAAAAGAAAGCGAGTCGGGGGAATGTCTTGGAAAATGTGGGGAACCGTGGGGAAAACTGCAGAACAGAGTGGAGCAAAAAGGAGCAGGGGGAACAGATTGGAAAAAGTGGGGAACCGTTCGGAACACTGCACGACAGAGGGGAACCAAAGGAAGCAGGGGGAACGGATTGTAAAAAGTGGGGCCCATGGGTAACACTGCAGGACAGAGGGGAATCAAAGGGAGCAGGGGGAACTGATTGGAAAAAGTGGGGAACTGTGGGGAACACTGCAGAACAGAGGGGAAACAAATGGAGCAGGGGGAATGGATTGCAAAATGTGGGGAACCATGGGGAAAACTGCAGAACAGAGTGGAGCCAAAGGAGCAGGGGGAACGGATTGCAAAAAGTTGGTAAGCGTGGAGGACACTGCAGAACAGAGGGGAACCAAAGGGAGCAGGGCGAACAGATTGTAAAAAAGTGGGGAACCGTGGGGAACGCTGCAGAACAGTATAAAAAGAAAGCGAGCCGGGGGAATGGTTTGGAAAATGTGAGGAACCGTGGGGAAAACTGCAGAACAGTGTTGAGACAAAGGAGCAAGGGGAACAGATTGGAAAAAGTGGGGAACCGTGGGGAACACTGCAGAACAGAGGGGAACCAAGCGGAGCAGGGGCAACGGATTGCAAAACGTTGGGAACCGTGGAGAACACGGAAGGACAGAGGGGAACCAAAGGGAACAAGGGGAACAGGCTGGAAAAAGTGGTGTCCCACGGGTAACACTGCAAGGCAGGGGGGAACCATAGGGAGCAGAGGGTACAGTATGTAAAAAAATGTGGAGAATTGTGGGGAACACTGTAGAATAGAGGGGAACCAAAGGGAGCAGGGGGAACGGATTGGAAAAAGTGGGGAAGCGTCGGGAACACTGCAGAACAGAGGAGAACCAAAGGGAGCAGGGGGAACAGATTGGAAAAAGTGGGGAACCGATTGGAAAAAGTAGGGAACCGTGTGGAAAAATGCAGAAAGTTGGGGAACCAAAGGGAGCAGGGGGAACAAATTGGAAAAGGTGGAGAACTGTGGGGAACACTGCAGAACAGAGGGGAACGAAAGGGATGAGAGGGAACGGATTGGAAAAAGTGGGGAACCGTGGGGCACACTGCATGACAGAGGGGAACCAAAGGGATCAGGGGGAACAGATAGGAAAAAATTGGGGAACTGTGAAAAGACTGCATGACAGAGGGGAACCAAAGGAAGCAGGGGGAACGGATTGTAAAAAGTGGGGCCCATGGGGAACACTGCAGGACAGAAGGGAATCAAAGGGAGCAGGGGGAACTGATTGGAAATAGTGGGGAACTGTGGGGAACATTGCAGAACAGAGGGGGAACAAATGGAGCAGGGGGAATGGATTGCAAAATGTGAGGAACCATGGGGAAAACTGCAGAACAGAGTGGAGCCAAAGGAGCAGGGGGAACAGATTGGAAAAAGTGGGGAGCCATGGGGAACACTGCAGAACAGAGGGCAACCAAGCGGAGAAGGGGCAACGGATGGCAAAAAGTTGGGAACCGTGGAGAACACGGAAGGACAGAGGGGAACCAAAGGGAACAAGGGGAACAGGTTGGAAAAAGTGGTGTCCCATGGGTAACACTGCAAGGCAGAGGGGAACCAAAGGGAGCAGGGGGAAAGGATTGGAAAAAGTGGGGAAGCATCGGAAACACTGCAGAACAGAAGAGAACCAAAGGGAGCAGGGGGAACAGATTGGAAAAAGTGGGGAACCGATTGGAAAAAGTAGGGAACCGTGTGGAAAAATGCAGAAAGGTGGGGAACCAAAGGGAGCAGGGGGAACGAATTGGAAAAGGTGGAGAACTGTGGGGAACACTGCAGAACAGAGTGGAACCAAAGGGAGCAGAGGGAACGGATTGGAAAAAGTGGGGAACCGTGGGGCACACTGCATGACAGAGGAGAACCAAAGGGCACAGGAGGTACAGGTTGGAAAAAGTGTGGAACCGTGGAGGACACTGCAGAACAGAGGGGAAACCAGAGGGAGCAGGGGAAACAGATTGGAAAAAGTGGGGAACTGTGGGGAACACTGCAGAACAGAGGGGAACCAAAGGGAGCAGAGGGAACGCATTGGAAAAAGTGGGGAACCGTTTGGAACACTGCACGACAGAGGTGAACCAAAGGAAGCAGGGGGAACGGATTGTAAAATGTGGGGCCCATGGGGAACACTGCAGGACAGAGGGGAATCAAAGGGAGCAGGGGGAAATGATTGGAAAAAGTGGGGAACTGTGGGGAACACTGCAGAACAGAGGGGAAACAAATGGAGCAGGGGGGATGGATTGCAAAATGTGGGGAACCATGGGGAAAACTGCAGAACAGAGTGGAGCCAAAGGAGCAGGGGGAATGGATTGCAAAAAGTGGGGCCCATGGGGAACACTGCAGGACAGAGCGGAATCAAAGGGAGCAGGGGGAACTGATTGGAAAAAGTGGGGAATCGTGCAGAACACTGCGGGACAGAGGGGAACCAAAGGGAATAGGGGGAACGGATTAGAAAAAGTGGGGAACCATGGGGAATACTGCAGGGCAGAGGGGAGCCATAGGGAGCAGGGGCTACAGGTTGGAAAAAATGTGGAGAACCGTGAGGAACACTGCAGAACAGTGAGGAACCAAAGAGAGCAGGGGGAACAGATTGGAAAAAGTGGGGAACCATGTGGAAAAATGCAGAACAGTGGGGAAACAAACAGAGCAGGGGGAATGGTTTGCAAAAAGTTGGGAAGCGTGGAGGACATTGCAGAACAGAGGGGAACCAAAGGGAGCAGGGCGAACAGATTGTAAAATAGTGGGGAACCGTGGGGAACGCTGCAGAACAGTATGAAACCAAAGAGAGCCGAGGGAATCGTTTGGAAAATGTGGGGAACCTTGGGGAAAACTGCAGAACAGAGTGGAGCCAAAGGAGCAGGGGGAACAGATTGGAAAAAGTGGGGAACTGTGGGGAACACTGGAGAACAGAAGAGAACCAAAGGGAGCAGGGGGAACAGATTGGAAAAAGTGGGGAACCGATTGGAATAAGTAGGGAACCGTGTGGAAAAATGCAGAAAGGTGGGGAAACAAAGGGAGCAGGGGGAAAGAATTGGAAAATGTGGAGAACTGTGGGGAACACTGCAGAACAGAGGGGAACCAAAGGGGGCAGAGGGAACGGATTGGAAAAAGTGGGGAACCGTGGGGAACACTGCACGACAGAGGGGAACCAAAGACATCAGGGGGAACAGATAGGAAAAAATTGGGGAACTGTGAAAACACGGCATGACAGAGGGGAACCAAAGGGAACAGTAGGTACAGGTTGGAAAAAGTGGGGAACCGTGGAGGACACTGCAGGACAGAGGGAAACCAAAGGGAGCAGGGCGAACAGATTGTAAAAAAGTGGGGAACCGTGGGGAACACTGCAGAACAGTTTGAAACCAAAGCGAGCAGGGGGAACAGTTTGAAAAATGTGGGGAACCGTAGGGAACACTGCAGAACAGAGGGGAACCAGTAAGAGCAGGGGAACGCATTGGAAAAAGTGGGGAATCGTGGGGAACACTGCAGAACAGTGAGGAACCAAAGGGAGCAGGGGGAACAGATTGGAAAAAGTGGGGAACCGTGTGGAAAAATGCAGAACAGTGGGGAAACAAAGGGTGCAGGAGGAACAGATTAGAAGAAGTGGGGTAGCGTGTGGAAAAATGCACAACAGTGGGGAACCAAAGGGAACAGGGGGTATAGGATGGAAAAAAATGTGGAGAATCGTGGGGAACACTGCAGAATAGAGTTGAACCAAAGGGAGCAGGGGGAATGGATTGGAAAAAGTGGGGAAGCGTCGGGAACAATGCAGGACAGAGGCGAACCAAAGGGAACAGGGGGAATTGATTGGAAAAAGTGGGGAACCATGGGGGACACTGCAGGGCAGAGGAGAACCATAGGGAGCAGGGGGTACAGGTTGGAAAAATGTGGAGAACCGTGAGCAAAACTGCAGAACAGTGAGGAACCAAAGGGAGCAGGGGGAACAGTTTTGAAAAAGTGGGGAACCGTGGGCAAAAATGCAGAACAGTGGGGAACAAAAGGGAGCAGGAGGAACAGATTGGAAAAAGTTGAGAACAGTGGGGAAAACTGCAGAACAGAGCGGAACCAAAGGGAGCACGGGGAACAGCTCGGTAAAGTGGGGACCCGTGGGGAATAATGCAGAACAGAGAGGAACCAAAGGGAGCAGGGGGAACAGATTGGAAAAAGTGGGGAACCGAGTCGAAAAATGCAGAACAAAGGGGAACCAAAGGGAGCTGGGGGAACAGATTGGAAAAAGTGGGGATTCGTGGAGAGATCTGCAGAACAGAGGTGAACCAAACGAAGCAGGGGGAACGGATTGGAAAAAGTGGGGAACAGTGTGAAAAAATGCAGAACAGAGGGGAACCAGAGTTAGCAAGGGAAACAAATTGGAAAAAGTGGAGAACTGTGGGGAACACTGCAGAACAGAGGGCAAACAAACGGAGCAGGGGAATGGATTGCAAAAAGTTGGGAACCGTGGAGGACAATGCAGGACAGAGGGGAAACAAACAGAGCAGGGGGAATGGATTGCAAAAAGTTGGTAAGCGTGGAGGACACTGCAGAACAGAGGGGAACCAAAGGGAGCAGGGCGAACAGATTGTAAAAAAGTGGGGAACCGTGGGGAACGCTGCAGAACAGTATGAAAAGAAAGCGAGCCGGGGGAATGGTTTGGAAAATGTGAGGAACCGTGGGGAAAACTGCAGAACAGAGTTGAGACAAAGGAGCAGGGGGAACAGATTGGAAAAAGTGGGGAACCGTGGGGAACACTGCAGAACAGAGGGGAACCAAGCGGAGCAGGGGCAACGGATTGCAAAAAGTTGGGAACCATGGAGAACACGGAAGGACAGAGGGGAACCAAAGGGAACAGCGGGAACAGGTTGGAAAAAGTGGTGTCCCCTGGGTAACACTGCAAGGCAGAGGGGAACAATAAGGAGCAGGGGGTACAGTATGTAAAGAAATGTGTAGAATCATGGGGAACACTGTAGAATAGAGGGGAACCAAAGGGAGCAGGGGGAACGGATTGGAAAAAGTGGGGAAGCGTCGGGAACCCTTCAGAACAGAGGAGAACCAAAGGGAGCAGGGGGAACAGATTGGAAAAAGTCGGGAACCGATTGGAAAAAGTAGGGAACCGTGTGGAAAAATGCAGAAAGGTGGCGAACCAAAGGGAGCAGGGGGAATGAATTGGAAAAGGTGGAGAACTGTGGGGAACACTGCAGAACAGAGGGGAACCAAAGGGAGCAGAGGGAACGGATTGGAAAAAGTGGGGAACCGTGGGGCACACTGCATGACAGAGGGGAACCAAAGGGATCAGGGGGAACAGATAGGAAAAAATTGGGGAACTGTGAAAACACTGCATGACAGAGGGGAACCAAAGGGAACAGGAGGTACAGGTTGGAAAAAGTGGGGAACCTTGGAGGACACTGCAGAACAGAGGGGAAACAGAGGGAGCAGGGGAAACAGATTGGAAAAAGTGGGGAACTGTGGGGAACACTGCAGAACAGAGGGGCACCAAAGGGAGCAGAGGGAACGCATTGGAAAAAGTGGGGAACCGTTTGGAACACTGCACGACAGAGGTGAAGCAAAGGAAGCAGGGGGAACGGATTGTAAAAAGTGGGGCCCATGGGGAACACTGCAGGACAGAAGGGAATCAAAGGCAGCAGGGGGAACTGATTGGAAAAAGTGGGGAACTGTGGGGAACACTGCAGAACAGAGGGGAAACAAATGGAGCAGGGGGAATGGATTGCAAAATGTGTGGAACCATGGGGAAAACTGCAGAACAGAGTGGAGCCAAAGGAGCAGGGGGAACAGATTGCAAAAAGTGGGGCCCATGGGGAACACTGCAGGACAGAGCGGAATCAAAGGGAGCTGGGGGAACTGATTTGAAAAAGTGGGGAATCGTGCAGAACACTGCGGAACAGAGGGGAACCAAAGGGAGCAGGGGGAACGGATTAGAAAAAGTGGGGAACCATGGGGAATACTGCAGGGCAGAGGGGAGCCATAGGGAGCAGGGGCTACGGGTTGGAAAAAATGTGGAGAACCGTGAGGAACACTGCAGAACAGTGAGGAACCAAAGGGAGCAGGGGGAACAGATTGGACAAAGTGGGGAACCGTGTGGAAAAATGCAGAACAGTGGGGAAACAAACAGAGCAGGGGGAATGGATGGCAAAAAGTTGGGAAGCGTGGAGGACATTGCAGAACAGCGGGGAAACAAAGGGAGCAGGGCGAACAGATTGTAAAATAGTGGGGAAACATGGGGAACGCTGCAGAACAGTATGAAACCAAAGCGAGCCGGGGGAATGGTTTGGAAAATGTGGGGAACCTTGGGGAAAACTGCAGAACAGAGTGGAGCCAAAGGAGCAGGGGGAACAGATTGGAAAAAGTGGGGAACTGTGGGGAACACTGCAGAACAGTATGAAACCAAAGCGAGCCGGGGGAATGGTTTGGAAAATGTGGGGAACCTTGGGGAAAACTGCAGAACAGAGTGGAGCCAAAGGAGCAGGGGGAACAGATTGGAAAAAGTGGGGAACTGTGGGGAACACTGCAGAACAGAGCAGAACCAAAGGGAGCAGGGGGAACAGATTGGAAAAAGTGGGGAACCGATTGGAAAAAGTAGGGAACCGTGTGGAAAAATGCAGAAAGGTGGGGAACCAAAGGGAGCAGGGGGAAAGAATTGGAAAATGTGGAGAACTGTGGGGAACACTGCAGAACAGAGGGGAACCAAAGGGAGCAGAGGGAACGGATTGGAAAAAGTGGGGAACCGTGGGGAACACTGCACGACAGAGGGGAACCAAAGGGATCAGGGGGAACAGATAGGAAAAAATTGAGGAACTGTGAAAACACTGCATGACAGATGGGAACCAAAGGGAGCAGGAGGTACAGGTTGAAAAAAGTGGGGAACCGTGGAGGACACTGCAGGTCAGAGAGGAACCAAAGGGAGCAGGGCCAACGGATTGTAAAAAGTGGGGCCCATGGGGAACACTGCAGGACAGAAGGGAATCAAAGGCAGCAGGGGGAACTGATTGGAAAAAGTGGGGAACTGTGGGGAACACTGCAGAACAGAGGGGAAACAAATGGAGCAGGGGGAATGGATTGCAAAATGTGTGGAACCATGGGGAAAACTGCAGAACAGAGTGGAGCCAAAGGAGCAGGGGGAACAGATTGCAAAAAGTGGGGCCCATGGGGAACACTGCAGGACAGAACGGAATCAAAGGGAGCAGGGGGAACTGATTTGAAAAAGTGGGGAATCGTGCAGAACACTGCGGAACAGAGGGGAACCAAAGGGAGCAGGGGGAACGGATTAGAAAATGTGGGGAACCATGGGGAATACTGCAGGGCAGAGGGGAGCCATAGGGAGCAGGGGCTACAGGTTGGAAAAAATGTGGAGAACCGTGAGGAACACTGCAGAACAGTGAGGAACCAAAGGGAGCAGGGGGAACAGATTGGACAAAGTGGGGAACCGTGTGGAAAAATGCAGAACAGTGGGGAAACAAACAGAGCAGGGGGAATGGATTGCAAAAAGTTGGGAAGCGTGGAGGACATTGCAGAACAGCGGGGAACCAAAGGGAGCAGGGCGAACAGATTGCAAAATAGTGGGGAACTGTGGGGAACACTGCAGAACAGTATGAAACCAAAGCGAGCAGGGGGAACAGTTTGGAAAATGTGTGGAACCGTGGGGAACACTGCAGAACAGAGGGGAACCAATAGGAGCAGGGAAACGCATTGGAAAAAGTGGGGAATCGTGGGTAACACTGCAGAACAGTGAGGAACCAAAGGGAGCAGGGGGAACAGATTGGAAAAAGTGGGGAACCGTGTGGAAAAATGCAGAACAGTGGGGAAACAAAGGGTGCAGGAGGAACAGATTAGAAGAAGTGGGGTTCTTTGGCTTGGCTTCGCGGACGAAGATTTATGGGGGCGGTAAAAAGTCCACGTCAGCTGCAGGCTCGTTTGTGGCTGACCAGTCCGATGCGCGACAGGCAGACACGATTGCAGCGGTTGCAAGGGAAAATTGGTTGGTTGGGGTTGGGTGTTGGGTTTTTCCTCCTTTGCCTTTTGTCTGTGAGGTGGGATCTGCGGTCTTCTTCAAAGGAGGCTGCTGCCCGCCAAACTATGAGGCGCCAAGATGCACGGTTTGAGGCGTTATCAGCCCACTGGCGGTGGTCAATGTGGCAGGCACCAAGAGATTTCTTTAGGCAGTCCTTGTACCTTTTCTTTGGTGCACCTCTGTCACGGTGGCCAGTGGAGAGCTCGCCATATAATACGATCTTGGGAAGGCGATGGTCCTCCATTCTGGAGACGTGACCCATCCAGCGCAGCTGGATCTTCAGCAGCGTGGACTCGATGCTGTCGACCTCTGCCATCTCGAGTACCTCGACGTTAGGGGTGTGAGCACTCCAATGGATGTTGAGGATGGAGCGGAGACAACGCTGGTGGAAGCGTTCTAGGAGCCGTAGGTGGTGCCGGTAGAGGACCCATGATTCGGAGCCGAACAGGAGTGTGGGTATGACAACGGCTCTGTATACGCTTATCTTTGTGAGGTTTTTCAGTTGGTTGTTTTTCCAGACTCTTTTGTGTAGTCTTCCAAAGGCGCTATTTGCCTTGGCGAGTCTGTTGTCTATCTCATTGTCGATCCTTGCATCTGATGAAAGTGGGGTAGCGTGTGGAAAAATGCACAACAGTGGGGAACCAAAGGGAGCAGGGGGTACAGGATGGAAAAAAATGTGGAGAATCGTGGGGAACACTGCAGAATAGAGGGGAACCAAAGGGAGCACGGGGAACGGATTGGAAAAAGTGGGGAAGCGTCGGGAACACTGCAGAAATGAGGCGAACCAAATGGAACAGGGGGAATGGATTGGAAAAAGTGGGGAATCATGGGGGACACTGCAGGGCAGAGGAGAACCATAGGGAGCAGGGGGTACAGGTTGGAAAAATGTGGAGAACCGTGAAGAAAACTGCAGAACAGTGAGGAACCAAAGGGAGCAGGGGGAACAGTTTTGAAAAAGTGGGGAACCGTGTGCAAAAATGCAGAACAGTGGGGAACCAAAGGGAGCAGGAGGAACAGATTGGAAAAAGTTGAGAACAGTGGGGAAAACTGCAGAACAGAGCGGAACCAAAGGGAGCAGGGGGAACAGCTCGGAAAAGTGGGGACCCGTGGGGAACAATGCAGAACAGAGAGGAACCAAAGGGAGCAGGGGGAACAGATTGGAAAAAGTGGGGATTCGTGGAGAGATCTGCAGAACAGAGGTGAACCAAAGGAAGCAGGGGGAACGGATTGGAAAAAGTGGGGAACTGTGGGGAACACTGCAGAACAGAGGGCAAACAAACGGAGCAGGGGAAATGGATTGCAAAAAGTTGGGAACCGTGGAGGACAATGCAGGACAGAGGGGAAACAAACAGAGCAGGGGGAATGGATTGCAAAAAGTTGGTAAGCGTGGAGGACACTGCAGAACAGAGGGGAACCAAAGGGAGCAGGGCGAACAGATTGTAAAAAAGAGGGGAACCGTGGGGAACGCTGCAGAACAGTATGAAAAGAAAGAGTGCCGGGGGAATGGTTTGGAAAATGTGAGGAACCGTGGGGAAAACTGCAGAACAGAGTTGAGAAAAAGGGGCAGGAGGAACAGATTGGAAAAAGTGGGGAACCGTGGGGAACACTGCAGAACAGAGGGGAACCAAGCGGAGCAGGGGCAACGGATTGCAAAAAGTTGGGAACCGTGGAGAACACGGAAGGACAGAGGGGAACCAAAGGGAACAAGGGGAACAGGTTGGAAAAAGTGGTATCCCATGGGTAACACTGCAAGGCAGAGGGGAACCATAGGGAGCAGGGGGTACAGTATGTAAAAAATTGTGGAGAATCGTGGAGAACACTGTAGAATAGAGGGGAACCAAAGGCAGCAGGGGGAACGGATTGGAAAAAGTGGGGGTGTTTCGGGAACACTGCAGAACAGAGGAGAACCAAAGGGAGCAGGGGGAACAGATTGGAAAAAGGGGGGAACCGATTGGAAAAAGTAGGGAACCGTGTGGAAAAATGCAGAAAGGTGGGAAACCAAAGGGAGCAGGGGGAACGAATTGGAAAAGGTGGAGAACTGTGGGGAACACTGCAGAACAGAGGGGAACCAAAGGGAGCAGAGGGAACGGATTGGAAAAAGTGGGGAACCGTGGGGCACACTGCATGACAGAGGGGAACCAAAAGTATCAGGGGGAACAGATAGGAAAAAATTGGGGAACTGTGAAAACACTGCATGATAGAGGGGAACCAAAGGGAACAGGAGGTACAGGTTGGAAAAAGTGGGGAACCGTGGAGGACACTGCAGGACAGAGGGGAACCAAAGGGAGCAGGGCGAACAGATTGTAAAAAAGTGGGGAACCGTGGGCAACACTGCAGAACAGTATGAAACCAAAGCGAGCCGGGGGAACAGTTTGGAAAATGTGGGGAACCGTGGAGATCACTGCAGAACAGAGGGGAACCAAAGGGAGCACGGGAACGGATTGGAAAAAGTGGGGAACCGTGGGGAACACTGAACAATAGAGGGGAACCAAAGGGAGCAGGGGAAATGGATTGGAAAAAGTGGGGAACCGTGGGAAACACTGCAGAACCAAAGGGAGCAGGTGGAACAGTTTGGAAAAAATGTGGAGAACAATAGCGAAAACTGCAGAACAGAGTGGAGCGAAAGGAGCAGGGGGAACAGATTGGAAAAAGTGGGGTCCCATGGGAACACTGCAAGGCAGTGCGGAACCATATGGAGCAGGGAGTACAGGTTGGAAAAAAATGTGGAGAAACGTGGGGAACAATGCAGAATAGAGGGGAACAAAAGGGAGCAGGGGGAACGTATTGGAAAATGTGGGGAAGCGTCGGGAACACTGCAGAACAGAGGCAACAAAAGGGAACAGGGGGAACGGATGGGAAAAAGTGGGGAACCATGGGGGACACTGCAGGGCAGAGGGGAACCATAAGGAGCAGGGGGTGCTGGTTGGAAAAAATGTGGAGAACAGTGAGGAATCAAAGGGAGCAGGGGGAACAGATTGGAAAAAGTGGGGAACCGTGTGGAAAAATGCAGAACAGTGGGGAACCAAAGGGAGCAGGGGGAAAAGATTGGAAAAAGTGGGGAATCGTGGGGAGTTCTGCAGAACAGAGGTGAACCAAAGGAAGCAGGGGGAACAGATTGGAAAAAGTGGGGAACGGTGTGGAAAAATGCAGAACAGAGGGGAACCAGAGGTAGTAGGGGAAACAGATTGGAAAAAGTGGGGAACCGTGGGGAACACTGCAGAACAGAGGGGCACCAAAGGGAGCAGAGGGAACACATTGGAATAAGTGAGGAACTGTGGGGAATACTGCACGACAGAGGGGAACCAAAGGAAGCAGGGGGAACAGATTGTAAAAAGTTGGGCCCATGGGGAACACTGTAGGACAGAGGGGAATCAAAGGGAGCAGGGGGAACTGATTGCAAAAAGTTGGGAACCGTGGAAGACAATGCAGGACAGAGGGGAAACAAACAGAGCAGGGGTAATGGATTGCAAAAAGTTGGTAAGCGTGGAGGACACTGCAGAACAGAGGGGAACCAAAGGGAGCAGGGCGAACAGATTGTAAAAAAGTGGGGAACCGTGGGGAACGCTGCAGAACAGAGGGGAAACAAAGGGAGCAGGGGGTATGGATTGCAAAATGTGGGGAACCATGCGGACAACTGCAGAACAGAGTGGAGCCAAAGGAGCAGGGGGAACGGATTGCAAAAAGTGGGGCCCATGGGGAACCCTGCAGGACAGAGCGGAATCAAAGGGAGCAGGGGGAACTGATTGGAAAAAGTGGGGAATCGTGCAGAACACTGCAGGACAGAGGGGAACCAAAGGGAATAGGGGGAACGGATTAGAAAAAGTGGGGAACCATGGGGAATACTGCAGGGCAGAGGGGAGCCTTAGGGAGCAGGGGCTACAGGTTGGAAAAAATGTGGAGAACCGTGAGGAACACTGCAGAACAGTGAGGAACCAAAGGGAGCAGGGGGAACAGATTGGAAAAAGTGGGGATTCGTGGAGAGATCTGCAGAACAGAGGTGAACCAAAGGAAGCAGGGGGAACGGATTGGAAAAAGTGGGGAACTGTGGGGAACACTGCAGAACAGAGGGCAAACAAACGGAGCAGGGGAAATGGATTGCAAAAAGTTGGGAACCGTGGAGGACAATGCAGGACAGAGGGGAAACAAACAGAGCAGGGGGAATGGATTGCAAAAAGTTGGTAAGCGTGGAGGACACTGCAGAACAGAGGGGAACCAAAGGGAGCAGGGCGAACAGATTGTAAAAAAGAGGGGAACAGTGGGGAACGCTGCAGAACAGAATGAAAAGAAAGAGTGCCGGGGGAATGGTTTGGAAAATGTGAGGAACCGTGGGGAAAACTGCAGAACAGAGTTGAGAAAAAGGGGCAGGAGGAACAGATTGGAAAAAGTGGGGAACCGTGGGGAACACTGCAGAACAGAGGGGAACCAAGCCGAGCAGGTGCAACGGATTGCAAAAAGTTGGGAACCGTGGAGAACACTGAAGGACAGAGGGGAACCAAAGGGAACAAGGGGAACAGGTTGGAAAAAGTGGTATCCCATGGGTAACACTGCAAGGCAGAGGGGAACCATAGGGAGCAGGGGGTACAGTATGTAAAAAATTGTGGAGAATCGTGGAGAACACTGTAGAATAGAGGGGAACCAAAGGCAGCAGGGGGAACGGATTGGAAAAAGTGGGGGTGTTTCGGGAACACTGCAGAACAGAGGAGAACCAAAGGGAGCAGGGGGAACAGATTGGAAAAAGGGGGGAACCGATTGGAAAAAGTAGGGAACCGTGTGGAAAAATGCAGAAAGGTGGGAAACCAAAGGGAGCAGGGGGAACGAATTGGAAAAGGTGGAGAACTGTGGGGAACACTGCAGAACAGAGGGGAACCAAAGGGAGCAGAGGGAACGGATTGGAAAAAGTGGGGAACCGTGGGGCACACTGCATGACAGAGGGGAACCAAAAGTATCAGGGGGAACAGATAGGAAAAAATTGGGGAACTGTGAAAACACTGCATGACAGAGGGGAACCAAAGGGAACAGGAGGTACAGGTTGGAAAAAGTGGGGAACCGTGGAGGACACTGCAGGACAGAGGGGAACCAAAGGGAGCAGGGCGAACAGATTGTAAAAAAGTGGGGAACCGTGGGCAACACTGCAGAACAGTATGAAACCAAAGCGAGCCGGGGGAACAGTTTGGAAAATGTGGGGAACCGTGGAGATCACTGCAGAACAGAGGGGAACCAAAGGGAGCACGGGAACGGATTGGAAAAAGTGGGGAACCGTGGGGAACACTGAACAATAGAGGGGAACCAAAGGGAGCAGGGGAAATGGATTGGAAAAAGTGGGGAACCGTGGGAAACACTGCAGAACCAAAGGGAGCAGGTGGAACAGTTTGGAAAAAATGTGGAGAACAATAGCGAAAACTGCAGAACAGAGTGGAGCGAAAGGAGCAGGGGGAACAGATTGGAAAAAGTGGGGTCCCATGGGGAACACTGCAAGGCAGAGCGGAACCATATGGAGCAGGGAGTACAGGATGGAAAAAAATGTGGAGAAACGTGGGGAACAATGCAGAATAGAGGGGAACAAAAGGGAGCAGGGGGAACGTATTGGAAAATGTGGGGAAGCGTCGGGAACACTGCAGAACAGAGGCAACAAAAGGGAACAGGGAGAACGGATGGGAAAAAGTGGGGAACCATGGGGGACACTGCAGGGCAGAGGGGAACCATAGGGAGCAGGGGGTGCTGGTTGGAAAAAATGTGGAGAACAGTGAGGAATCAAAGGGAGCAGGGGGAACAGATTGGAAAAAGTGGGGAATCGTGGGGAGTTCTGCAGAACAGAGGTGAACCAAAGGAAGCAGGGGGAACAGATTGGAAAAAGTGGGGAACAGTGTGGAAAAATGCAGAACAGAGGGGAACCAGAGGTAGCAGGGGAAACAGATTGGAAAAAAGTGGGGAACCGTGGGGAACACTGCAGAACAGTATGAAACCAAAGCGAGCAGGGGGAACACTTTGGAAAATGTGGGGAACCGTGGAGATCACTGCAGAACAGAGGGGAACCAATAGGAGCAGGGGAACGCATTGGAAAAAGTGGGGAACCGTGGGGAACACTGCAGAACAGTATGAAACCAAAGCGAGCAGGGGGAAAAGATTGGAAAAAGTGGGGAATCGTGGGGAGTTCTGCAGAACAGAGGTGAACCAAAGGAAGCAGGGGGAACAGATTGGAAAAAGTGGGGAACAGTGTGGAAAAATGCAGAACAGAGGGGAACCAGAGGTAGTAGGGGAAACAGATTGGAAAAAGTGGGGAACCGTGGGGTACACTGCAGAACAGAGGGGCACCAAAGGGAGCAGAGGGAACACATTGGAATAAGTGGGGAACTGTGGGGAATACTGCACGACAGAGGGGAACCAAAAGAAGCAGGGGGAACGGATTGTAAAAAGTTGGGCCCATGGGGAACACTGTAGGACAGATGGGAATCAAAGGGAGCAGGGGGAACTGATTGCAAAAAGTTGGGAACCGTGGAAGACAATGCAGGACAGAGGGGAAACAAACAGAGCAGGGGTAATGGATTGCAAAAAGTTGGTAAGCGTGGAGGACACTGCAGAACAGAGGGGAACCAAAGGGAGCAGGGCGAACAGATTGTAAAAAAGTGGGGAACCGTGGGGAACGCTGCAGAACAGTGTGAAAAGAAAGCGAGCCGGGGGAATGGTTTGGAAAATGTGGGGAACCGTGGGGAAAACTGCAGAACAGAGTGGAGCCAAAGGAGCAGGGGCAACAGAGTGGAAAAAGTGGGGAACCGTTTGGAACACTGCACGACAAAGGGGAACCAAAGGAAGCAGGGGGAACGGATTGTAAAAAGTGGGGCCCATGGGGAACACTGCAGGACAGAGGGGAAACAAAGGGAGCAGGGGGAATGGATTGCAAAATGTGGGGAACCATGCGGAAAACTGCAGAACAGAGTGGAGCCAAAGGAGCAGGGGGAACAGATTGCAAAAAGTGGGGCCAATGGGGAACACTGCAGGACAGAGCGGAATCAAAGGGAGCAGGGGGAACAGATTGGAAAAAGTGGGGAACCGTGTGGAAAAATGCAGAACAGTGGGGAAACAAACAGAGCAGGGGGAATGGATTGCAAAAAGTTGGGAAGCGTGGAGGACACTGCAGAACAGAGGGGAACCAAAGGGAGCAGGGCGAACAGATTGTAAAATAGTGGGGAACCGTGGGGAACGCTGCAGAACAGTATGAAACCAAAGCGAGCCGGGGGAATGGTTTGGAAAATGTGGGGAACCTTGGGGAAAACTGCAGAACAGAGTGGAGCCAAAAGAGCAGGGGGAACAGATTGGAAAAAGTGGGGAACTGTGGGGAAAACTGCAGAACAGAGCAGAACCAAACGGAACAGCGGGAACAGGTTGGAAAAAGTGGTGTCCCATGGGTAACACTGCAAGGCAGAGGGGAACAATAGGGAGCAGGGGGTACAGTATGTAAAGAAATGTGGAGAATCATGGGGAACACTGTAGAATAGAGGGGAACCAAAGGGAGCAGGGGGAACGGATTGGAAAAAGTGGGGAAGCGTCGGGAACACTGCAGAACAGAGGAGAACCAAAGGGAGCAGGGGGAACAGATTGGAAAAAGTCGGGAACCGATTGGAAAAAGTAGGGAACCGTGTGGAAAAATGCAGAAAGGTGGAGAACCAAAGGGAGCAGGGGGAATTAATTGGAAAAGGTGGAGAACTGTGGGGAACACTGCAGAACAGAGGGGAACCAAAGGGAGCAGAGGGAACGGATTGGAAAAAGTGGGGAACCGTGGGGCACACTGCATGACAGAGGGGAACCAAAGGGATCAGGGGGAGCAGATAGGAAAAAATTGGGGAACTGTGAAAACACTGCATGACAGAGGGGAACCAAAGGGAACAGGAGGTACAGGTTGGAAAAAGTGGGGAACCGTGGAGGACACTGCAGAACAGAGGGGAACCAGAGGGAGCAGGGGAAACAGATTGGAAAAAGTGGGGAACTGTGGGGAACACTGCAGAACAGAGGGGCACCAAAGGGAGCAGAGGGAACGCATTGGAAAAAGTGGGGAACCGTTTGGAACACTACACGACAGAGGTGAAGCAAAGGAAGCAGGGGGAACGGATTGTAAAAAGTGGGGCCCATGGGGAACACTGCAGGACAGAGGGGAATCAAAGGCAGCAGGGGGAACTGATTGGAAAAAGTGGGGAACTGTGGGGAACACTGCAGAACAGAGGGGAAACAAATGGAGCAGGGGGAATGGATTGCAAAATGTGTGGAACCATGGGGAAAACTGCAGAACAGAGTGGAGCCAAAGGAGCAGGGGGAACAGATTGCAAAAAGTGGGGCCCATGGGGAACACTGCAGGACAGAGCGGAATCAAAGGGAGCAGGGGGAACTGATTTGAAAAAGTGGGGAATCGTGCAGAACACTGCGGGACAGAGGGGAACCAAAGGGAGCAGGGGGAACGGATTAGAAAAAGTGGGGAACCATGGGGAATACTGCAGGGCAGAGGAGAGCCATAGGGAGCAGGGGCTACAGGTTGGAAAAAATGTGGAGAACCGTGAGGAACACTGCAGAACAGTGAGGAACCAAAGGGAGCAGGGGGAACAGATTGGACAAAGTGGGGAACCGTGTGGAAAAATGCAGAACAGTGGGGAAACAAATAGAGCAGGGGGAATGGATTGCAAAAAGTTGGGAAGCGTGGAGGACATTGCAGAACAGAGGGGAACCAAAGGGAGCAGGGCGAACAGATTGTAAAATAGTGGGGAACCATGGGGAACGCTGCAGAACAGTATGAAACCAAAGCGAGCCGGGGGAATGGTTTGGAAAATGTGGGGAACCTTGGGGAAAACTGCAGAACAGAGTGGAGCCAAAGGAGCAGGGGGAACAGATTGGAAAAAGTGGGGAACTGTGGGGAACACTGCAGAACAGAGCAGAACCAAAGGGAGCAGGGGGAACAGATTGGAAAAAGTGGGGAACCGATTGGAAAAAGTAGGGAACCGTGTGGAAAAATGCAGAAAGGTGGGGAACCAAAGGGAGCAGGGGGAAAGAATTGGAAAATGTGGAGAACTGTGGGGAACACTGCAGAACAGAGGGGAACCAAAGGGAGCAGAGGGAACGGATTGGAAAAAGTGGGGAACCGTGGGGAACACTGCACGACGGAGGGGAACCAAAGGGATTGGGGGAACAGATAGGAAAAAATTGGGGAACTGTGAAAACACTGCATGACAGAGGGGAACCATAGGGAGCAGGAGGTACAGGTTGGAAAAAGTGGGGAACCGTGGAGGACGCTGCAGGACAGAGGGGAACCAAAGGGAGCAGGGCAAACAGATTGTAAAAAAGTGGGGAACCGTGGGGAACACTGCAGAACAGTATGAAACCAAAGCGAGCAGGGGGAACAGTTTGGAAAATGTGGGGAACCGTGGGGATCACTGCAGAACATAGGGGAACCAAAGGGAGCAGTGGAACGCATTGGAAAAAGTGGGGAACCGTGGGGAACACTGCAGAACAGTGAGGAACCAAAGGGAGCAGGGGGAACAGCTCGGAAAAGTGGAGACCCGTGGGGAACAATGCAGAACAGAGAGGAACCAAAGGGAGCAGGGGGAACAGATTGGAAAAAGTGGGGAACCGTGTGGAAAAATGCAGAACAAAGGGGAACCAAAGGGAGCAGGGGGAACAGATTGGAAAAAGTGGGGATTCGTGGAGAGATCTGCAGAACAGAGGTGAACCAAAGGAAGCAGGGGGAACGGATTGGAAAAAGTGGGGAACAGTGTGGAAAAATGCAGAACAGAGGGGAACCAGAGGTAGCAGGGGAAACAGATTGGAAAAAGTGGGGAACTGTGGGGAACACTGCAGAACAGAGGGCAAACAAACGGAGCAGGGGAAATGCATTGCAAAAAGTTGGGAACCGTGGAGGACAATGCATGACAGAGGGGAAACAAACAGAGCAGGAGGAATGGATTGCAAAAAGTTGGTAAGCGTGGAGGACACTGCAGAACAGAGGAGAAACAAAGGGAGCAGGGCGAACAGATTGTAAAAAAAGTGGGGAACCGTGGGGAACTCTGCAGAACAGTATGAAAAGAAAGCGAGCCGGGGGAATGGTTTGGAAAATATGAGGAACCGTGGGGAAAACTGCAGAACAGAGTTGAGACAAAGGAGCAGGGGGAACAGATTGGAAAAAGTGGGGAACCGTGGGGAACACGGAAGGACAGAGGGGAACCAAAGGGATCAGGGGGAACAGATAGGAAAAAATTGGGGAACTGTGAAAACACTGCATGACAGAGGGGAACCTAAGGGAACAGGAGGTACAGGTTGGAAAAAGTGGGGAACCGTGGGGAACACTGCAGAACAGTATGAAACCAAAGCGAGCCGGGGGAACAGATTGGAAAAAGTGGGGAACCGTGTGGAAAAATGCAGAACAGTGGGGAAACAAAGGGTGCAGGAGGAACAGATTAGAAGAAGTGGGGTAGCGTGTGGAAAAATGCACAACAGTGGGGAACCAAAGGGAGCAGGGGGTACAGGATGGAAAAAAATGTGGAGAATCGTGGGGAACACTGCAGAATAGAGGGGAACCAAAGGGAGCAGGGGGAACGGATTGGAAAAAGTGGGGAAGCGTCGGGAACACTGCAGAACAGAGGCGAACCAAATGGAACAGGGGGAACGGATTGGAAAAAGTGGGGATTCGTGGAGAGATCTGCAGAACAGAGGTGAACCAAAGGAAGCAGGGGGAACGGATTGGAAAAAGTGGGGAACAGTGTGGAAAAATGCAGAACAGAGGGGAACCAGAGGTAGCAGGGGAAACAGATTGGAAAAAGTGGGGAACTGTGGGGAACACTGCAGAACAGAGGGCAAACAAACGGAGCAGGGGAAATGCATTGCAAAAAGTTGGGAACCGTGGAGGACAATGCATGACAGAGGGGAAACAAACAGAGCAGGAGGAATGGATTGCAAAAAGTTGGTAAGCGTGGAGGACACTGCAGAACAGAGGGGAAACAAAGGGAGCAGGGCGAACAGATTGTAAAAAAAGTGGGGAACCGTGGGGAACTCTGCAGAACAGTATGAAAAGAAAGCGAGCCGGGGGAATGGTTTGGAAAATATGAGGAACCGTGGGGAAAACTGCAGAACAGAGTTGAGACAAAGGAGCAGGGGGAACAGATTGGAAAAAGTGGGGAACCGTGGGGAACACGGAAGGACAGAGGGGAACCAAAGGGATCAGGGGGAACAGATAGGAAAAAATTGGGGAACTGTGAAAACACTGCATGACAGAGGGGAACCTAAGGGAACAGGAGGTACAGGTTGGAAAAAGTGGGGAACCGTGGGGAACACTGCAGAACAGTATGAAACCAAAGCGAGCCGGGGGAACAGATTGGAAAAAGTGGGGAACCGTGTGGAAAAATGCAGAACAGTGGGGAAACAAAGGGTGCAGGAGGAACAGATTAGAAGAAGTGGGGTAGCGTGTGGAAAAATGCACAACAGTGGGGAACCAAAGGGAGCAGGGGGTACAGGATGGAAAAAAATGTGGAGAATCGTGGGGAACACTGCAGAATAGAGGGGAACCAAAGGGAGCAGGGGGAACGGATTGGAAAAAGTGGGGAAGCGTCGGGAACACTGCAGAACAGAGGCGAACCAAATGGAACAGGGGGAACGGATTGGAAAAAGTGGGGAATCATGGGGGACACTGCAGGGCAGAGGAGAACCATAGGGAGCAGGGGGTACAGGTTGGAAAAAGTGGTATCCCATGGGTAACACTGCAAGGCAGAGGGGAACCATAGGGAGCAGGGGGTACAGTATGTAAAGAAATGTGGAGAATCATGGGGAACACTGTAGAACAGAGTGGAGCCAAAGGAGCAGGGGGAACAGATTGGAAAAAGTGGGGAACTGTGGGGAACACTGCAGAACAGAGCAGAACCAAAGGGAGCAGGGGGAACAGATTGGAAAAAGTGGGGAACCGATTGGAAAAAGTAGGGAACCGTGTGGAAAAATGCAGAAAGGTGGGTAACCAAAGGGAGCAGGGGGAAAGAATTGGAAAATGTGGAGAACTGTGGGGAACACTGCAGAACAGAGGGGAACCAAAGGGAGCAGAGGGAACGGATTGGAAAAAGTGGGGAACCGTTTGGAACACTACACGACAGAGGTGAAGCAAAGGAAGCAGGGGGAACGGATTGTAAAAAGTGGGGCCCATGGGGAACACTGCAGGACAGAGGGGAATCAAAGGCAGCAGGGGGAACTGATTGGAAAAAGTGGGGAACTGTGGGGAACACTGCAGAACAGAGGGGAAACAAATGGAGCAGGGGGAATGGATTGCAAAATGTGTGGAACCATGGGGAAAACTGCAGAACAGAGTGGAGCCAAAGGAGCAGGGGGAACAGATTGCAAAAAGTGGGGCCCATGGGGAACACTGCAGGACAGAGTGGAATCAAAGGGAGCAGGGGGAACTGATTTGAAAAAGTGGGGAATCGTGCAGAACACTGCGGGACAGAGGGGAACCAAAGGGAGCAGGGGGAACGGATTAGAAAAAGTGGGGAACCATGGGGAATACTGCAGGGCAGAGGAGAGCCATAGGGAGCAGGGGCTACAGGTTGGAAAAAATGTGGAGAACCGTGAGGAACACTGCAGAACAGTGAGGAACCAAAGGGAGCAGGGGGAACAGATTGGACAAAGTGGGGAACCGTGTGGAAAAATGCAGAACAGTGGGGAAACAAATAGAGCAGGGGGAATGGATTGCAAAAAGTTGGGAAGCGTGGAGGACATTGCAGAACAGAGGGGAACCAAAGGGAGCAGGGCGAACAGATTGTAAAATAGTGGGGAACCATGGGGAACGCTGCAGAACAGTATGAAACCAAAGCGAGCCGGGGGAATGGTTTGGAAAATGTGGGGAACCTTGGGGAAAACTGCAGAACAGAGTGGAGCCAAAGGAGCAGGGGGAACAGATTGGAAAAAGTGGGGAACTGTGGGGAACACTGCAGAACAGAGCAGAACCAAAGGGAGCAGGGGGAACAGATTGGAAAAAGTGGGGAACCGATTGGAAAAAGTAGGGAACCGTGTGGAAAAATGCAGAAAGGTGGGGAACCAAAGGGAGCAGGGGGAAAGAATTGGAAAATGTGGAGAACTGTGGGGAACACTGCAGAACAGAGGGGAACCAAAGGGAGCAGAGGGAACGGATTGGAAAAAGTGGGGAACCGTGGGGAACACTGCACGACGGAGGGGAACCAAAGGGATCGGGGGAACAGATAGGAAAAAATTGGGGAACTGTGAAAACACTGCATGACAGAGGGGAACCATAGGGAGCAGGAGGTACAGGTTGGAAAAAGTGGGGAACCGTGGAGGACGCTGCAGGACAGAGGGGAACCAAAGGGAGCAGGGCAAACAGATTGTAAAAAAGTGGGGAACCGTGGGGAACACTGCAGAACAGTATGAAACCAAAGCGAGCAGGGGGAACAGTTTGGAAAATGTGGGGAACCGTGGGGATCACTGCAGAACATAGGGGAACCAAAGGGAGCAGTGGAACGCATTGGAAAAAGTGGGGAACCGTGGGGAACACTGCAGAACAGTGAGGAACCAAAGGGAGCAGGGGGAACAGCTCGGAAAAGTGGAGACCCGTGGGGAACAATGCAGAACAGAGAGGAACCAAAGGGAGCAGGGGGAACAGATTGGAAAAAGTGGGGAACCGTGTGGAAAAATGCAGAACAAAGGGGAACCAAAGGGAGCAGGGGGAACAGATTGGAAAAAGTGGGGATTCGTGGAGAGATCTGCAGAACAGAGGTGAACCAAAGGAAGCAGGGGGAACGGATTGGAAAAAGTGGGGAACAGTGTGGAAAAATGCAGAACAGAGGGGAACCAGAGGTAGCAGGGGAAACAGATTGGAAAAAGTGGGGAACTGTGGGGAACACTGCAGAACAGAGGGCAAACAAACGGAGCAGGGGAAATGCATTGCAAAAAGTTGGGAACCGTGGAGGACAATGCATGACAGAGGGGAAACAAACAGAGCAGGAGGAATGGATTGCAAAAAGTTGGTAAGCGTGGAGGACACTGCAGAACAGAGGAGAAACAAAGGGAGCAGGGCGAACAGATTGTAAAAAAAGTGGGGAACCGTGGGGAACTCTGCAGAACAGTATGAAAAGAAAGCGAGCCGGGGGAATGGTTTGGAAAATATGAGGAACCGTGGGGAAAACTGCAGAACAGAGTTGAGACAAAGGAGCAGGGGGAACAGATTGGAAAAAGTGGGGAACCGTGGGGAACACGGAAGGACAGAGGGGAACCAAAGGGATCAGGGGGAACAGATAGGAAAAAATTGGGGAACTGTGAAAACACTGCATGACAGAGGGGAACCTAAGGGAACAGGAGGTACAGGTTGGAAAAAGTGGGGAACCGTGGGGAACACTGCAGAACAGTATGAAACCAAAGCGAGCCGGGGGAACAGATTGGAAAAAGTGGGGAACCGTGTGGAAAAATGCAGAACAGTGGGGAAACAAAGGGTGCAGGAGGAACAGATTAGAAGAAGTGGGGTAGCGTGTGGAAAAATGCACAACAGTGGGGAACCAAAGGGAGCAGGGGGTACAGGATGGAAAAAAATGTGGAGAATCGTGGGGAACACTGCAGAATAGAGGGGAACCAAAGGGAGCAGGGGGAACGGATTGGAAAAAGTGGGGAAGCGTCGGGAACACTGCAGAACAGAGGCGAACCAAATGGAACAGGGGGAACGGATTGGAAAAAGTGGGGATTCGTGGAGAGATCTGCAGAACAGAGGTGAACCAAAGGAAGCAGGGGGAACGGATTGGAAAAAGTGGGGAACAGTGTGGAAAAATGCAGAACAGAGGGGAACCAGAGGTAGCAGGGGAAACAGATTGGAAAAAGTGGGGAACTGTGGGGAACACTGCAGAACAGAGGGCAAACAAACGGAGCAGGGGAAATGCATTGCAAAAAGTTGGGAACCGTGGAGGACAATGCATGACAGAGGGGAAACAAACAGAGCAGGAGGAATGGATTGCAAAAAGTTGGTAAGCGTGGAGGACACTGCAGAACAGAGGGGAAACAAAGGGAGCAGGGCGAACAGATTGTAAAAAAAGTGGGGAACCGTGGGGAACTCTGCAGAACAGTATGAAAAGAAAGCGAGCCGGGGGAATGGTTTGGAAAATATGAGGAACCGTGGGGAAAACTGCAGAACAGAGTTGAGACAAAGGAGCAGGGGGAACAGATTGGAAAAAGTGGGGAACCGTGGGGAACACGGAAGGACAGAGGGGAACCAAAGGGATCAGGGGGAACAGATAGGAAAAAATTGGGGAACTGTGAAAACACTGCATGACAGAGGGGAACCTAAGGGAACAGGAGGTACAGGTTGGAAAAAGTGGGGAACCGTGGGGAACACTGCAGAACAGTATGAAACCAAAGCGAGCCGGGGGAACAGATTGGAAAAAGTGGGGAACCGTGTGGAAAAATGCAGAACAGTGGGGAAACAAAGGGTGCAGGAGGAACAGATTAGAAGAAGTGGGGTAGCGTGTGGAAAAATGCACAACAGTGGGGAACCAAAGGGAGCAGGGGGTACAGGATGGAAAAAAATGTGGAGAATCGTGGGGAACACTGCAGAATAGAGGGGAACCAAAGGGAGCAGGGGGAACGGATTGGAAAAAGTGGGGAAGCGTCGGGAACACTGCAGAACAGAGGCGAACCAAATGGAACAGGGGGAACGGATTGGAAAAAGTGGGGAATCATGGGGGACACTGCAGGGCAGAGGAGAACCATAGGGAGCAGGGGGTACAGGTTGGAAAAAGTGGTATCCCATGGGTAACACTGCAAGGCAGAGGGGAACCATAGGGAGCAGGGGGTACAGTATGTAAAGAAATGTGGAGAATCATGGGGAACACTGTAGAACAGAGTGGAGCCAAAGGAGCAGGGGGAACAGATTGGAAAAAGTGGGGAACTGTGGGGAACACTGCAGAACAGAGCAGAACCAAAGGGAGCAGGGGGAACAGATTGGAAAAAGTGGGGAACCGATTGGAAAAAGTAGGGAACCGTGTGGAAAAATGCAGAAAGGTGGGTAACCAAAGGGAGCAGGGGGAAAGAATTGGAAAATGTGGAGAACTGTGGGGAACACTGCAGAACAGAGGGGAACCAAAGGGAGCAGAGGGAACGGATTGGAAAAAGTGGGGAACCGTGGGGAACACTGCACGACGGAGGGGAACCAAAGGGATCGGGGGAACAGATAGGAAAAAATTGGGGAACTGTGAAAACACTGCATGACAGAGGGGAACCATAGGGAGCAGGAGGTACAGGTTGGAAAAAGTGGGGAACCGTGGAGGACACTGCAGGACAGAGGGGAACCAATGGGAGCAGGGCGAACAGATTGTAAAAAAGTGGGGAACCGTGGGGAACACTGCAGAACAGTATGAAACCAAAGCGAACAGGGGGAACAGTTTGGAAAATGTGGGGAACCGTGGGGATCACTGCAGAACAGAGGGGAACCAAAGGGAGCAGGGGGAACAGATTGGAAAAAGTGGGGAACCATGTGGTAAAATGCAGAACAGTGGGGAAACAAAGGGTGCAGGAGGAACAGATTAGAAGAATTGGGTACCGTGTAGAAAAATGCAGAAGAGTGGGGAACCAAAGGGAGCAGGAGGGACAAATTGGAAAAAGTTGAGAACAGTGGGGAAAACTGCAGAGCAGAGAGGAACCAAAGGGAGCAGGGGGAACAGCTCGGAAAAGTGGAGACCCGTGGGGAACAATGCAGAACAGAGAGGAACCAAAGGGAGCAGGGTGAACAGATTGGAAAAAGTGGGGAACCGTGTGGAAAAATGCAGAACAAAGGGGAACCAAAGGGAGCAGGGGGAACAGATTGGAAAAAGTGGGGATTCGTGGAGAGATCTGCAGAACAGAGGTGAACCAAAGGAAGCAGGGGGAACGGATTGGAAAAAGTGGGGAACAGTGTGGAAAAATGCAGAACAGAGGGGAACCAGAGGTAGCAGGGGAAACAGATTGGAAAAAGTGGGGAACTGTGGGGAACACTGCAGAACAGAGGGCAAACAAACGGAGCAGGGGAAATGGATTGCAAAAAGTTGGGAACCGTGGAGGACACTGCAGAACAGAGGGGAAACAAAGGGAGCAGGGCGAACAGATTGTAAAAAAAGTGGGGAACCGTGGGGAACTCTGCAGAACAGTATGAAAAAAAGCGAGCCGGGGGAATTGTTTGGAAAATATGAGGAACCGTGGGGAAAACTGCAGAACAGAGTTGAGACAAAGGAGCAGGGGGAACAGATTGGAAAAAGTGGGGAACCGTGGGGAACACGGAAGGACAGAGGGGAACCAAAGGGAACAAGGGGAACAGGTTGGAACAAGTGGTGTCCCATGGGTAACACTGCAAGGCAGAGGGGAACCAAAGGGAGCAGGGGGTACGGATTGGAAAAAGTGGGGAAGCGTCGGGAACACTGCAGAACAGAGGAGAACCAAAGGGAGCAGGGGGAACGAATTGGAAAAAGTGGGGAAGCGTCGGGAACACTGCAGAACAGAGGGGAACCAAAGGGAGCAGAGGGAACGGATTGGAAAAAGTGGGGAACCGTGGGGCTCACTGCATGACAGAGGCGAACCAAAGGGATCAGGGGGAACAGATAGGAAAAAATTGGGGAACTGTGAAAACACTGCATGACAGAGGGGAACCTAAGGGAACAGGAGGTACAGGTTGGAAAAAGTGGGGAACCGTGGGGAACACTGCAGAACAGTATGAAACCAAAGCGAGCCGGGGGAACAGATTGGAAAAAGTGGGGAACCGTGTGGAAAAATGCAGAACAGTGGGGAAACAAAGGGTGCAGGAGGAACAGATTAGAAGAAGTGGGGTAGCGTGTGGAAAAATGCACAACAGTGGGGAACCAAAGGGAGCAGGGGGTACAGGATGGAAAAAAATGTGGAGAATCGTGGGGAACACTGCAGAATAGAGGGGAACCAAAGGGAGCAGGGGGAACGGATTGGAAAAAGTGGGGAAGCGTCGGGAACACTGCAGAAAAGAGGCGAACCAAATGGAACAGGGGGAACGGATTGGAAAAAGTGGGGAATCATGGGGGACACTGCAGGGCAGAGGAGAACCATAGGGAGCAGGGGGTACAGGTTGGAAAAAGTGGTATCCCATGGGTAACACTGCAAGGCAGAGGGGAACCATAGGGAGCAGGGGGTACAGTGTGTAAAAAAAATGTGGAGAATCGTGGGGAACACTGTAGAATAGAGGGGAACCAAAGGCAGCAGGGGGAACGGATTGCAAAAATTGGCGGTGTTTCGGGAACACTGCAGAACAGAGGAGAACCAAAGGGAGCAGGGGGAACAGATTGGAAAAAGTAGGGAACCGTGTGGAAAAATGCAGAAAGGTGGGAAACCAAAGGGAGCAGGGGGAACGAATTGGAAAAGGTGGAGAACTGTGGGGAACACTGCATGACAGAGGGGAACCAAAGGGATCAGGTGGAAGAGATAGGAAAAAATTGGGGAACTGTGAAAACACTGCATGACAGAGGGGAACCAAAGGGAACAGGAGGTACAGGTTGGAAAAAGTGGGGAACCGTGGAGGACACTGCAGGACAGAGGGGAACCAAAGGGAGCAGGGCGAACAGATTGTAAAAAAGTGGGGAACCGTGGCCAAAACTGCAGAACAGTATGAAACCAAAGCGAGCCGGGGGAACAGTTTGGAAAATGTGGGGAACCGTGGAGATCACTGCAGAACAGAGGGGAACCAAAGGGAGCACGGGAACGGATTGGAAAAAGTGGGGAACCGTGGGGAACACTGAACAATAGAGGGGAACCAAAGGGAGCAGGGGAAATGGATTGGAAAAAGTGGGGAACCGTGGGAAACACTGCAGAACCAAAGGGAGCAGGTGGAACAGTTTGGAAAAAATGTGGAGAACCATAGCGAAAACTGCAGAACAGAGTGGAGCGAAAGGAGCAGGGGCAACAGATTGGAAGAAGTGGGGTCCCATGGGGAACACTGCAAGGCAGAGGGGAACCATAGGGAGCAGGGAGTACAGGATGGAAAAAAATGTGGAGAAACGTGGGGAACAATGCAGAATAGAGGGGAACAAAAGGGAGCAGGGGGAACGTATTGGAAAAAGTGGGGAAGAGTCGGGAATACTGCAGAACAGAGGCAAACAAAAGGGAACAGGGGGAACGGATGGGAAAAAGTGGGGAACCATGGGGGACACTGCAGGGCAGAGGGGAACCATAGGGAGCAGGGGGTGCTGGTTGGAAAAAATGTGGAGAACAGTGAGGAATCAAAGGGAGCAGGGGGAACAGATTGGAAAAAGTGGGGAATCGTGGGGAGTTCTGCAGAACAGAGGTGAACCAAAGGAAGCAGGGGGAACAGATTGGAAAAAGTGGGGAACAGTGTGGAAAAATGCAGAACAGAGGGGAACCAGAGGTAGCAGGGGAAACAGATTGGAAAAATGTGGGGAACCGTGGGGAACACTGCAGAACAGTATGAAACCAAAGCGAGCAGGGGGAACACTTTGGAAAATGTGGGGAACCGTGGAGATCACTGCAGAACAGAGGGGAACCAATAGGAGCAGAGGAACGCATTGGAAAAAGTGGGGAACCGTGGGGAACACTGCAGAACAGTATGAAACCAAAGCGAGCAGGGGGAAAAGATTGGAAAAAGTGGGGAATCGTGGGGAGTTCTGCAGAACAGAGGTGAACCAAAGGAAGCAGGGGGAACAGATTGGAAAAAGTGGGGAACAGTGCGGAAAAATGCAGAACAGAGGGGAACCAGAGGTAGTAGGGGAAACAGATTGGAAAAAGTGGGGAACCGTGGGGTACACTGCAGAACAGAGGGGCACCAAAGGGAGCAGAGGGAACACATTGGAATAAGTGGGGAACTGTGGGGAATACTGCACGACAGAGGGGAACCAAAGGAAGCAGGGGGAACGGATTGTAAAAAGTTGGGCCCATGGGGAACACTGTAGGACAGATGGGAATCAAAGGGAGCAGGGGGAACTGATTGCAAAAAGTTGGGAACCGTGGAAGACAATGCAGGACAGAGGGGAAACAAACAGAGCAGGGGTAATGGATTGCAAAAAGTTGGTAAGCGTGGAGGACACTGCAGAACAGAGGGGAACCAAAGGGAGCAGGGCGAACAGATTGTAAAAAAGTGGGGAACCGTGGGGAACGCTGCAGAACAGTGTGAAAAGAAAGCGAGCCGGGGGTATGGTTTGGAAAATGTGGGGAACCGTGGGGAAAACTGCAGAACAGAGTGGAGCCAAAGGAGCAGGGGCAACAGAGTGGAAAAAGTGGGGAACCGTTTGGAACACTGCACGACAAAGGGGAACCAAAGGAAGCAGGGGGAACGGGTTGTAAAAAGTGGGGCCCATGGGGAACACTGCAGGACAGAGGGGAAACAAAGGGAGCAGGGGGAATGGATTGCAAAATGTGGGGAACCATGCGGAAAACTGCAGAACAGAGTGGATCCAAAGGAGCAGGGGGAACAGATTGCAAAAAGTGGGGCCCATGGGGAACACTGCAGGACAGAGCGGAATCAAAGGGAGCAGGGGGAACAGATTGGAAAAAGTGGGGAACCGTGTGGAAAAATGCAGAACAGTGGGGAAACAAACAGAGCAGGGGGAATGGATTGCAAAAAGTTGGGAAGCGTGGAGGACACTGCAGAACAGAGGGGAACCAAAGGGAGCAGGGCGAACAGATTGTAAAATAGTGGGGAACCGTGGGGAACGCTGCAGAACAGTATGAAACCAAAGCGAGCCGGGGGAATGGTTTGGAAAATGTGGGGAACCTTGGGGAAAACTGCAGAACAGAGTGGAGCCAAAAGAGCAGGGGGAACAGATTGGAAAAAGTGGGGAACTGTGGGGAAAACTGCAGAACAGAGCAGAACCAAAGGGAGCAGGGGGAACAGATTGGAAAAAGTGGGGAACCGATTGGAAAAAGTAGGGACACGTGTGGAAAGATGCAGAAAGGTGGGGAACCAAAGGGAGCAGGGGGAAAGAATTGGAAAATGTGGAGAACTGTGGGGAACACTGCAGAAGAGAGGGGAACCAAAGGGAGCAGAGGGAACGGATTGGAAAAAGTGGGGAACCGTGGGGAACACTGCACGACAGAGGGGAACCAAAGGGATCGGGGGAACAGATAGGAAAAAAGTGGGGAACCATGGGGATCACTGCAGAACAGAGGGGAACCAAAGGGAGCAGGGGAACGCATTGGAAAAAGTGGGGAACCGTGGGGAACACTGCAGAACAGTGAGGAACCAAAGGGAGCAGGGGGAACAGATTGGAAAAAGTGGGGAACCGTGTGGAAAAATGCAGAACAGTGGGAAAACAAAGGGTGCAGGAGGAACAGATTAGAAGAAGTGGGGTACCGTGTGGAAAAATGCAGAAGAGTGGGGAACCAAAGGGAGCAGGAGGAACAGATTGGAAAAAGTTGAGAACAGTGGGGAAAACTGCAGAGCAGAGCGGAACCAAAGGGAGCATGGGGAACAGCTCGGAAAAGTGGAGACCCGTGGGGAACAATGCAGAACAGAGAGGAACCAAAGGGAGCAGGGGGAACAGATTGGAAAAAGTGGGGAACCGTGTGGAAAAATGCAGAACAAAGGGGAACCAAAGGGAGCAGGGGGAACAGATTGGAAAAAGTGGGGATTCGTGGAGAGATCTGCAGAACAGAGGTGAACCAAAGGAAGCAGGGGGAACGGATTGGAAAAAGTGGGGAACAGTGTGGAAAAATGCAGAACAGAGGGGAACCAGAGGTAGCAGGGGAAACAGATTGGAAAAAGTGGGGAACTGTGGGGAACACTGCAGAACAGAGGGCAAACAAACGGAGCAGGGGAAATGGATTGCAAAAAGTTGGGAACCGTGGAGGACAATGCATGACAGAGGGGAAACAAACAGAGCAGGGGGAATGGATTGCAAAAAGTTGGTAAGCGTGGAGGACACTGCAGAACAGAGGGGAAACAAAGGGAGCAGGGCAAACAGATTGTAAAAAAAGTGGGGAACCGTGGGGAACTCTGCAGAACAGTATGAAAAGAAAGCGAGCCGGGGGAATGGTTTGGAAAATATGAGGAACCGTGGGGAAAACTGCAGAACAGAGTTGAGACAAAGGAGCAGGGGGAACAGATTGGAAAAAGTGGGGAACCGTGGGGAACACGGAAGGACAGAGGGGAACCAAAGGGAACAAGGGGAACAGGTTGGAAAAAGTGGTGTCCCATGGGTAACACTGCAAGGCAGAGATGAACCATAGGGAGCAGGGGGTACAGGATGGAAAAATGTGGAGAACCGTGAGGAAAACTGCAGAACAGTGAGGAACCAAAGGGAGCAGGGGGAACAGTTTTGAAAAAGTGGGGAACAGTGGGCAAAAATGCAGAACAGTGGGGAACAAAGGGAGCAGGAGGAACAGATTGGAAAAAGTTGAGAACAGTGGGGAAAACTGCAGAACAGAGCGGAACCAAAGGGAGCACGGGGAACAGCTCGGAAAAGTGGGGACCCGTGGGGAACAATGCAGAACAGATAGGAACCAAAGGGAGCAGGGGGAACAGATTGGAAAAAGTGGGGAACCCAGTCGAAAAATGCAGCACAAAGGGGAACCAAAGGGAGCTGGGGGAACAGATTGGAAAAAGTGGGGATTCGTGGAGAGATCTGCAGAACAGAGGTGAACCAAACGAAGCAGGGGGAACGGATTGGAAAAAGTGGGGAACAGTGTGAAAAAATGCAGAACAGAGGGGAACCAGAGTTAGCAGGGGAAACAGATTGGAAAAAGTGGGGAACTGTGGGGAACACTGCAGAACAGAGGGCAAACAAACGGAGCAGGGGAATGGATTGCAAAAAGTTGGGAACCGTGGATGACAATGCAGGACAGAGGGGAAACAAACAGAGCAGGGGGAATGGATTGCAAAAAGTTGGTAAGCGTGGAGGACACTGCAGAACAGAGGGGAACCAAAGGGAGCAGGGCGAACAGATTGTAAAAAAGTGCGGAACCGTGGGGAACGCTGCAGAACACTATGAAAAGAAAGCGAGCCGGGGGAATGGTTTGGAAAATGTGAGGAACCGTGGGGAAAACTGCAGAACAGAGTTGAGACAAAGGAGCAGGGGGAACAGATTGGAAAAATTGGGGAACCGTGGGGAACACTGCAGAACAGAGGGGAACCAAGCGGAGCAGGGGCAACGGATTGCAAAAAGTTGGGAACCGTGGAGAACACGGAAGGACAGAGGGGAATCAAAGGGAACAGCGGGAACAGGTTGGAAAAAGTGGTGTCCCATGGGTAACACTGCAAGGCAGAGGGGAACCATAGGGAGCAGGGCGAACAGATTGTAAAAAAGTGGGGAACCGTGGGGAACGCTGCAGAACAGTATGAAACCAAAGCGAGCCGGGGGAATGGTTTGGAAAATGTGGGGAACCTTGGGGAAAACTGCAGAACAGAGTTGAGCCAAAAGAGCAGGGGGAACAGATTGGAAAAAGTGGGGAACTGTGGGGAAAACTGCAGAACAGAGCAGAACCAAAGGGAGCAGGGGGAACAGATTGGAAAAAGTGGGGAACCGATTGGAAAAAGTAGGGACACGTGTGGAAAGATGCAGAAAGGTGGGGAACCAAAGGGAGCAGGGGGAAAGAATTGGAAAATGTGGAGAACTGTGGGGAACACTGCAGAAGAGAGGGGAACCAAAGGGAGCAGAGGGAACGGATTGGAAAAAGTGGGGAACCGTGGGGAACACTGCACGACAGAGGGGAACCAAAGGGATCGGGGGAACAGATAGGAAAAAAGTGGGGAACCATGGGGATCACTGCAGAACAGAGGGGAACCAAAGGGAGCAGGGGAACGCATTGGAAAAAGTGGGGAACCGTGGGGAACACTGCAGAACAGTGAGGAACCAAAGGGAGCAGGGGGAACAGATTGGAAAAAGTGGGGAACCGTGTGGAAAAATGCAGAACAGTGGGAAAACAAAGGGTGCAGGAGGAACAGATTAGAAGAAGTGGGGTACCGTGTGGAAAAATGCAGAAGAGTGGGGAACCAAAGGGAGCAGGAGGAACAGATTGGAAAAAGTTGAGAACAGTGGGGAAAACTGCAGAGCAGAGCGGAACCAAAGGGAGCATGGGGAACAGCTCGGAAAAGTGGAGACCCGTGGGGAACAATGCAGAACAGAGAGGAACCAAAGGGAGCAGGGGGAACAGATTGGAAAAAGTGGGGAACCGTGTGGAAAAATGCAGAACAAAGGGGAACCAAAGGGAGCAGGGGGAACAGATTGGAAAAAGTGGGGATTCGTGGAGAGATCTGCAGAACAGAGGTGAACCAAAGGAAGCAGGGGGAACGGATTGGAAAAAGTGGGGAACAGTGTGGAAAAATGCAGAACAGAGGGGAACCAGAGGTAGCAGGGGAAACAGATTGGAAAAAGTGGGGAACTGTGGGGAACACTGCAGAACAGAGGGCAAACAAACGGAGCAGGGGAAATGGATTGCAAAAAGTTGGGAACCGTGGAGGACAATGCATGACAGAGGGGAAACAAACAGAGCAGGGGGAATGGATTGCAAAAAGTTGGTAAGCGTGGAGGACACTGCAGAACAGAGGGGAAACAAAGGGAGCAGGGCAAACAGATTGTAAAAAAAGTGGGGAACCGTGGGGAACTCTGCAGAACAGTATGAAAAGAAAGCGAGCCGGGGGAATGGTTTGGAAAATATGAGGAACCGTGGGGAAAACTGCAGAACAGAGTTGAGACAAAGGAGCAGGGGGAACAGATTGGAAAAAGTGGGGAACCGTGGGGAACACGGAAGGACAGAGGGGAACCAAATGGAACAAGGGGAACAGGTTGGAAAAAGTGGTGTCCCATGGGTAACACTGCAAGGCAGAGATGAACCATAGGGAGCAGGGGGTACAGGATGGAAAAATGTGGAGAACCGTGAGGAAAACTGCAGAACAGTGAGGAACCAAAGGGAGCAGGGGGAACAGTTTTGAAAAAGTGGGGAACCGTGGGCAAAAATGCAGAACAGTGGGGAACAAAGGGAGCAGGAGGAACAGATTGGAAAAAGTTGAGAACAGTGGGGAAAACTGCAGAACAGAGCGGAACCAAAGGGAGCACGGGGAACAGCTCGGAAAAGTGGGGACCCGTGGGGAACAATGCAGAACAGATAGGAACCAAAGGGAGCAGGGGGAACAGATTGGAAAAAGTGGGGAACCCAGTCGAAAAATGCAGCACAAAGGGGAACCAAAGGGAGCTGGGGGAACAGATTGGAAAAAGTGGGGATTCGTGGAGAGATCTGCAGAACAGAGGTGAACCAAACGAAGCAGGGGGAACGGATTGGAAAAAGTGGGGAACAGTGTGAAAAAATGCAGAACAGAGGGGAACCAGAGTTAGCAGGGGAAACAGATTGGAAAAAGTGGGGAACTGTGGGGAACACTGCAGAACAGAGGGCAAACAAACGGAGCAGGGGAATGGATTGCAAAAAGTTGGGAACCGTGGATGACAATGCAGGACAGAGGGGAAACAAACAGAGCAGGGGGAATGGATTGCAAAAAGTTGGTAAGCGTGGAGGACACTGCAGAACAGAGGGGAACCAAAGGGAGCAGGGCGAACAGATTGTAAAAAAGTGCGGAACCGTGGGGAACGCTGCAGAACACTATGAAAAGAAAGCGAGCCGGGGGAATGGTTTGGAAAATGTGAGGAACCGTGGGGAAAACTGCAGAACAGAGTTGAGACAAAGGAGCAGGGGGAACAGATTGGAAAAATTGGGGAACCGTGGGGAACACTGCAGAACAGAGGGGAACCAAGCGGAGCAGGGGCAACGGATTGCAAAAAGTTGGGAACCGTGGAGAACACGGAAGGACAGAGGGGAACCAAAGGGAACAGCGGGAACAGGTTGGAAAAAGTGGTGTCCCATGGGTAACACTGCAAGGCAGAGGGGAACCATAGGGAGCAGGGGGTACAGTATGTAAAGAAATGTGGAGAATCATGGGGAACACTGTAGAATAGAGGGGAACCAAAGGGAGCAGGGGGAACGGATTGGAAAAAGTGGGGAATCGTGCAGAACACTGCGGGACAGAGGGGAACCAAATGGAATAGGGGGAACGGATTAGAAAAAGTGGGGAACCATGGGGAATACTGCAGGGCAGAGGGGAGCCTTAGGGAGCAGGGGCTACAGGTTGGAAAAAATGTGGAGAACCGTGAGGAACACTGCAGAACAGTGAGGAACCAAAGAGGGCAGGGGGAACAGATTAGAAAAAGTGGGGAACCGTGTGGAAAAATGCAGAACAGTGGGGAAACACACAGAGCAGGGGAAATGGATTGCAAAAAGTTGGTAAGCGTGGAGGACATTGCAGAACAGAGGGGAACCAAAGGGAGCAGGGCGAACAGATTGTAAAATAGTGGGGAACCGTGGGGAACGCTGCAGAACAGAATGAAACCAAAGCGAGCCGGGGGAATCGTTTGGAAAATGTGGGGAACCTTGGGGAAAACTGCAGAACAGAGTGGAGCCAAAGGAGCAGGGGGAACAGATTGGAAAAAGTTGGGAACTGTGGGGAACACTGGAGAACAGAAGAGAACCAAAGGGAGCAGGGGGAACAGATTGGAAAAAGTGGGGAACCGATTGGAATAAGTAGGGAACCGAGTGGAAAAATGCAGAAAGGTGGGGAACCAAAGGGAGCAGGGGGAAAGAATTGGAAAATGTGGAGAACTGTGGGGAACACTGCAGAACAGAGGGGAACCAAAGGGAGCAGAGGGAACGGATTGGAAAAAGTGGGGAACCGTGGGGAACACTGCACGACAGAGGGGAACCAAAGACATCAGGGGGAACAGATAGGAAAAAATTGGGGAACTGTGAAAACACTGCATGACAGAGGGGAACCAAAGGGAGCAGTAGGTACAGGTTGGAAAAAGTGGGGAACCGTGGAGGACACTGCAGGACAGAGGGAAACCAAAGGGAGCAGGGCGAACAGATTGTAAAAAAGTGGGGAACCGTGGGGAACACTGCAGAACAGTTTGAAACCAAAGCGAGCAGGGGGAACAGTTTGGAAAATGTGGGGAACCGTAGGGAACACTGCAGAACAGAGGGGAACCAATAAGAGCAGGGGAACGCATTGGAAAAAGTGGGGAATCGTGGGGAACACTGCAGAACAGTGAGGAACCAAAGGGAGCAGGGAGAACAGATTGGAAAAAGTGGGGAACCGTGTGGAAAAATGCAGAACAGTGGGGAAACAAAGGGTGCAGGAGGAACAGATTAGAAGAAGTGGAGTAGCGTGTGGAAAAATGCACAACAGTGGGGAACCAAAGGGAACAGGGGGTATAGGATGGAAAAAAATGTGGAGAATCGTGGGGAACACTGCAGAATAGAGTTGAACCAAAGAGAGCAGGGGGAATGGATTGGAAAAAGTGGGGAACCATGGGGGACACTGCAGGGCAGAGGAGAACCATAGGGAGCAGGGGGTACAGGTTGGAAAAATGTGGAGAACCGTGAGGAAAACTGCAGAACAGTGAGGAACCAAAGGGAGCAGGGGGAACAGTTTTGAAAAAGTGGGGAACCGTGGGCAAAAATGCAGAACAGTGGGGAACCAAAGGGAGCAGGAGGAACAGATTGGAAAAAGTTGAGAACAGTGGGGAAAACTGCAGAAAAGAGCGGAACCAAAGGGAGCACGGGGAACAGCTCGGAAAAGTGGGGACCCATGGGGAACAATGCAGAACAGAGAGGAACCAAAGGGAGAAGGGTGAACAGATTGGAAAAAGTGGGGAATCGTGGGGAGTTCTGCAGAACAGTGGGGACCCAAAGGGAGCAGGGGGAAAGGATTCGAAAAAGTGGGGAACCGAGTCGAAAAATGCAGAACAAAGGGGAACCAAAGGGAGCTGGGGGAACAGATTGGAAAAAGTGGGGATTCGTGGAGAGATCTGCAGAACAGAGGTGAACCAAACGAAGCAGGGGGAACGGATTGGAAAAAGTGGGGAACAGTGTGAAAAAATGCAGAACAGAGGGGAACCAGAGTTAGCAGGGGAAACAGATTGGAAAAAGTGGGGAACTGTGGGGAACACTGCAGAACAGAGGGCAAACAAACGGAGCAGGGGAATGGATTGCAAAAAGTTGGGAACCGTGGAGGACAATGCAGGACAGAGGGGAAACAAACAGAGCAGGGGGAATGGATTGCAAAAAGTTGGTAAGCATGGAGGACACTGCAGAACAGAGGGGAACCAAAGGGAGCAGGGCGAACAGATTGTAAAAAAGTGGGGAACCGTGGGGAACGCTGCAGAACAGTATGAAAAGAAAGCGAGCCGGGGGAATGGTTTGGAAAATGTGAGGAAACGTGGGGAAAACTGCAGAACAGAGTTGAGACAAAGGAGTAGGGGGAACAGATTGGAAAAAGTGGGGAACCGTGGGGAACACTGCAGAACAGAGGGGAACGAAGCGGAGCAGGGGCAACGGATTGCAAAAAGTTGGGAACCGTGGAGAACACGGAAGGACAGACGGGAAACAAAGGGAACAGCGGGAACAGGTTGGAAAAAGTGGTGTCCCATGGGTAACACTGCAAGGCAGAGGGGAACAATAGGGAGCAGGGGGTACAGTATGTAAAGAAATGTGGAGAATCATGGGGAACACTGTAGAATAGAGGGGAACCAAAGGGAGCAGGGGGAACGGATTGGAAAAAGTGGGGAAGCGTCGGGAACACTGCAGAACAGAGGAGAACCAAAGGGAGCAGGGGGAACAGATTGGAAAAAGTCGGGAACCGATTGGAAAAAGTAGGGAACCGTGTGGAAAAATGCAGAAAGGTGGAGAACCAAAGGGAGCAGGGGGAATGAATTGGAAAAGGTGGTGAACTGTGGGGAACACTGCAGAACAGAGGGGAACCAAAGGGAGCAGAGGGAACGGATTGGAAAAAGTGGGGAACCATGGGGCACACTGCATGACAGAGGGGAACCAAAGGGATCAGGGGGAACAGATAGGAAAAAATTGGGGAACTGTGAAAACACTGCATGACAGAGGGGAACCAAAGGGAACAGGAGGTACAGGTTGGAAAAAGTGGGGAACCGTGGAGGACACTGCAGAACAGAAGGGAACCAGAGGGAGCAGGGGAAACAGATTGGAAAAAGTGGGGAACTGTGGGGAACACTGCAGAACAGAGGGGCACCAAAGGGAGCAGAGGGAACGCATTGGAAAAAGTGGGGAACCGTTTGGAACACTGCACGACAGAGGTGAAGCAAAGGAAGCAGGGGGAACGGATTGTAAAAAGTGGGGCCCATGGGGAACACTGCAGGACAGAGGGGAATCAAAGGCAGCAGGGGGAACTGATTGGAAAAAGTGGGGAACTGTGGGGAACACTGCAGAACATAGGGGAAACAAATGGAGCAGGGGGAATGGATTGCAAAATGTGTGGAACCATGGGGAAAACTGCAGAACAGAGTGGAGCCAAAGGAGCAGGGGGAACAGATTGCAAAAAGTGGGGCCCATGGGGAACACTGCAGGACAGAGCGGAATCAAAGGGAGCAGGGGGAACTGATTTGAAAAAGTGGGGAATCGTGCAGAACACTGCGGGACAGAGGGGAACCAAAGGGAGCAGGGGGAACGGATTAGAAAAAGTGGGGAACCATGGGGAATACTGCAGGGCAGAGGAGAGCCATAGGGAGCAGGGGCTACAGGTTGGAAAAAATGTGGAGAACCGTGAGGAACACTGCAGAACAGTGAGGAACCAAAGGGAGCAGGGGGAACAGATTGGACAAAGTGGGGAACCGTGTGGAAAAATGCAGAACAGTGGGGAAACAAATAGAGCAGGGGGAATGGATTGCAAAAAGTTGGGAAGCGTTGAGGACATTGCAGAACAGCGGGGAACCAAAGGGAGCAGGGCGAACAGATTGTAAAATAGTGGGGAACCATGGGGAACGCTGCAGAACAGTATGAAACCAAAGCGAGCCGGGTGAATGGTTTGGAAAATGTGGGGAACCTTGGGGAAAACTGCAGAACAGAGTGGAGCCAAAGGAGCAGGGGGAACAGATTGGAAAAAGTGGGGAACTGTGGGGAACACTGCAGAACAGAGCAGAACCAAAGGGAGCAGGGGGAACAGATTGGAAAAAGTGGGGAACCGATTGGAAAAAGTAGGGAACCGTGTGGAAAAATGCAGAAAGGTGGGGAACCAAAGGGAGCAGGGGGAAAGAATTGGAAAATGTGGAGAACTGTGGGGAACACTGCAGAACAGAGGGGAACCAAAGGGAGCAGAGGGAACGGATTGGAAAAAGTGGGGAACCGTGGGGAACACTGCACGAAGGAGGGGAACCAAAGGGATCGGGGGAACAGATAGGAAAAAATTGGGGAACTGTGAAAACACTGCATGACAGAGGGGAACCATAGGGAGCAGGAGGTACAGGTTGGAAAAAGTGGGGAACCGTGGAGGACACTGCAGGACAGAGGGGAACCAAAGGGAGCAGGGCGAACAGATTGTAAAAAAGTGGGGAACCGTGGGGAACACTGCAGAAGAGTATGAAACCAAAGCGAGCAGGGGGAACAGTTTGGAAAATGTGTGGAACCGTGGGGAACACTGCAGAACAGAGGGGAACCAAAGGGAGCAGGGGAAATGGATTGGAAAAAGTGGGGAACCGTGGGAAACACTGCAGAACCAAAGGGAGCAGGTGGAACAGTTTGGTAAAAATGTGGAGAACAATAGCGAAAACTGCAGAACAGAGTGGAGCGAAAGGAGCAGGGGGAACAGATTGGAAAAAGTGGGGTCCCATGGGGAACACTGCAAGGCAGAGGGGAACCATATGGAGCAGGGAGTACAGGATGGAAAAAAATGTGGAGAAACGTGGGGAACAATGCAGAATAGAGGGGAACAAAAGGGAGCAGGGGGAACGTATTGGAAAATGTGGGGAAGCGTCGGGAACACTGCAGAACAGAGGGAAACAAAAGGGAACAGGGGGAACGGATGGGAAAAAGTGGGGAACCATGGGGGACACTGCAGGGCAGAGGGGAACCATAAGGAGCAGGGGGTGCTGGTTGGAAAAAATGTGGAGAACAGTGAGGAATCAAAGGGAGCAGGGGGAACAGATTGGAAAAAGTGGGGAACCGTGTGGAAAAATGCAGAACAGTGGGGAACCAAAGGGAGCAGGGGGAAAAGATTGGAAAAAGTGGGGAATCGTGGGGAGTTCTGCAGAACAGAGGTGAACCAAAGGAAGCAGGGGGAACAGATTGGAAAAAGTGGGGAACAGTGTGGAAAAATGCAGAACAGAGGAGAACCAGAGGTAGTAGGGTAAACAGATTGGAAAAAGTGGGGAACCGTGGGGAACACTGCAGAACAGAGGGGCACCAAAGGGAGCAGAGGGAACACATTGGAATAAGTGGGGAACTGTGGGGAATACAGCACGACAGAGGGGAACCAAAGGAAGCAGGGGGAACGGATTGTAAAAAGTTGGGCCCATGGGGAACATTGTAGGACAGAGGGGAATCAAAGGGAGCAGGGGGAACTGATTGCAAAAAGTTGGGAACCGTGGAAGACAGTGCAGGACAGAGGGGAAACAAACAGAGCAGGGGTATTGGATTGCAAAAAGTTGGTAAGCGTGGAGGACACTGCAGAACAGAGGGGAACCAAAGGGAGCAGGGCGAACAGATTGTAAAAAAGTGGGGAACCGTGGGGAACGCTGCAGAACAGTGTGAAAAGAAAGCGAGCCGGGGGAATGGTTTGGAAAATGTGGGGAACCGTGGGGAAAACTGCAGAACAGAGTGGAGCCAAAGGAGCTGGGGCAACAGATTGGAAAAAGTGGGGAACCGTTTGGAACACTGCACGACAAAGGGGAACCAAAGGAAGCAGGGGGAACGGATTGTAAAAAGTGGGGCCAATGGGGAACACTGCAGGACAGAGGGGAATCAAAGGGAGCAGGGGGAACTGATTGGAAAAAGTGGGGAACTGTGGGGAACACTGCAGAACAGAGGGGAAACAAAGGGAGCAGGGGGTATGGATTGCAAAATGTGGGGAACCATGCGGAAAACTGCAGAACAGAGTGGAGCCAAAGGAGCAGGGGGAACGGATTGCAAAAAGTGGGGCCCATGGGGAACACTGCAGGACAGAGCGGAATCAAAGGGAGCAGGGGGAACTGATTGGAAAAAGTGGGGAATCGTGCAGAACACTGCGGGACAGAGGGGAACCAAAGGGAATAGGGGGAACGGATTAGAAAAAGTGGGGAACCATGGGGAATACTGCAGGGCAGAGGGGAGCCTTAGGGAGCAGGGGCTACAGGTTGGAAAAAATGTGGAGAACCGTGAGGAACACTGCAGAACAGTGAGGAACCAAAGAGAGCAGGGGGAACAGATTAGAAAAAGTGGGGAACCGTGTGGAAAAATGCAGAACAGTGGGGAAACAAACAGAGCAGGGGGAATGGATTGCAAAAAGTTGGTAAGCGTGGAGGACATTGCAGAACAGAGGGGAACCAAAGGGAGCAGGGAGAACAGATTGTAAAATAGTGGGGAACCGTGGGGAACGCTGCAGAACAGAATGAAACCAAAGCGAGCCGGGGGAATCGTTTGGAAAATGTGGGGAACCTTGGGGAAAACTGCAGAACAGAGTGGAGCCAAAGGAGCAGGGGGAACAGATTGGAAAAAGTGGGGAACTGTGGGGAACACTGGAGAACAGAAGAGAACCAAAGGGAGCAGGGGGAACAGATTGGAAAAAGTGGGGAACCGATTGGAATAAGTAGGGAACCGTGTGGAAAAATGCAGAAAGGTGGGGAACCAAAGGGAGCAGGGGGAAAGAATTGGAAAATGTGGAGAACTGTGGGGAACACTGCAGAACAGAGGGGAACCAAAGACATCAGGGGGAACAGATAGGAAAAAATTGGGGAACTGTGAAAACACTGCATGACAGAGGGGAACCAAAGGGAGCAGTAGGTACAGGTTGGAAAAAGTGGGGAACCGTGGAGGACACTGCAGGACAGAGGGAAACCAAAGGGAGCAGGGCGAACAGATTGTAAAAAAGTGGGGAACCGTGGGGAACACTGCAGAACAGTTTGAAACCAAAGCGAGCAAGGGGAACAGTTTGGAAAATGTGGGGAACCGTAGGGAACACTGCAGAACAGAGGGGAACCAATAAGAGCAGGGGAACGCATTGGAAAAAGTGGGGAATCGTGGGGAACACTGCAGAACAGTGAGGAACCAAAGGGAGCAGGGGGAACAGATTGGAAAAAGTGGGGAACCGTGTGGAAAAATGCAGAACAGTGGGGAAACAAAGGGTGCAGGAGGAACAGATTAGAAGAAGTGGAGTAGCGTGTGGAAAAATGCACAACAGTGGGGAACCAAAGGGAACAGGGGGTATAGGATGGAAAAAAATGTGGAGAATCGTGGGGAACACTGCAGAATAGAGTTGAACCAAAGGGAGCAGGGGGAATGGATTGGAAAAAGTGGGGAAGCGTCGGGAACAATGCAGAACAGAGGCAAACCAAAGGGAACAGGGGGAATTGATTGGAAAAAGTGGGGAACCATGGGGGACACTGCAGGGCAGAGGAGAACCATAGGGAGCAGGGGGTACAGGTTGGAAAAATGTGGAGAACCGTGAGGAAAACTGCAGAACAGTGAGGAACCAAAGGGAGCAGGGGGAACAGTTTTGAAAAAGTGGGGAACCGTGGGCAAAAATGCAGAACAGTGGGGAACCAAAGGGAGCAGGAGGAACAGATTGGAAAAAGTTGAGAACAGTGGGGAAAACTGCAGAACAGAGCGGAACCAAAGGGAGCACGGGGAACAGCTCGGAAAAGTGGGGACCCATGGGGAACAATGCAGAACAGAGAGGAACCAAAGGGAGCAGGGGGAACAGATTGGAAAAAGTGGGGAACCGAGTCGAAAAATGCAGAACAAAGGGGAACCAAAGGGAGCTGGGGGAACAGATTGGAAAAAGTGGGGATTCGTGGAGAGATCTGCAGAACAGAGGTGAATCAAACGAAGCAGGGGGAACGGATTGGAAAAAGTGGGGAACAGTGTGAAAAAATGCAGAATAGAGGGGAACCAGAGTTAGCAGGGGAAACAGATTGGAAAAAGTGGAGAACTGTGGGGAACACTGCAGAACAGAGGGCAAACAAACGGAGCAGGGGAATGGATTGCAAAAAGTTGGGAACCGTGGAGGACAATGCAGGACAGAGGGGAAACAAACAGAGCAGGGGGAATGGATTGCAAAAAGTTGGTAAGCGTGGAGGACACTGCAGAACAGAGGGGAACCAAAGGGAGCAGGGCGAACAGATTGTAAAAAAGTGGGGAACCGTGGGGAACGCTGCAGAACAGTATGAAAAGAAAGCGAGCCGGGGGAATGGTTTGGAAAATGTGAGGAACCGTGGGGAAAACTGCAGAACAGAGTTGAGACAAAGGAGCAGGGGGAACAAATTGGAAAAAGTGGGGAACCGTGGGGAACACTGCAGAACAGAGGGGAACCAAGAGGAGAAGGGGCAACGGATTGCAAAAAGTTGGGAACCGTGGAGAACACGGAAGGACAGAGGGGAACAGCGGGAACAGGTTGGAAAAAGTGGTGTCCCCTGGGTAACACTGCAAGGCAGAGAGGAACAATAGGGAGCAGGGGGTACAGTATGTAAAGAAATGTGTAGAATCATGGGGAACACTGTAGAATAGAGGGGAACCAAAGGGAGCAGGGGGAACGGATTGGAAAAAGTGGGGAAGCGTCGGGAACACTGCAGAACAGAGGAGAACCAAAGGGAGCAGGGGGAACAGATTGGAAAGAGTCGGGAACCGATTGGAAAAAGTAGGGAACCGTGTGGAAAAATGCAGAAAGGTGGAGAACCAAAGGGAGCAGGGGGAATGAATTGGAAAAGGTGGAGAACTGTGGGGAACACTGCAGAACAGAGGGGAACCAAAGGGAGCAGAGGGAACGGATTGGAAAAAGTGGGGAACCGTGGGGCACACTGCATGACAGAGGGGAACCAAAGGGATCAGGGGGAACAGATAGGAAAAAATTGGGGAACTGTGAAAACACTGCATGACAGAGGGGAACCAAAGGGAACAGGAGGTACAGGTTGGAAAAAGTGGGGAACCGTGGAGGACACTGCAGAACAGAGGGGAACCAGAGGGAGCAGGGGAAACAGATTGGAAAAAGTGGGGAACTGTGGGGAACACTGCAGAACAGAGGGGCACCAAAGGGAGCAGAGGGAACGCATTGGAAAAAGTGGGGAACCGTTTGGAACACTGCACGACAGAGGTGAAGCAAAGGAAGCAGGGGGAACGGATTGTAAAAAGTGGGGCCCATGGGGAACACTGCAGGACAGAAGGGAATCAAAGGCAGCAGGGGGAACTGATTGGAAAAAGTGGGGAACTGTGGGGAACACTGCAGAACAGAGGGGAAACAAATGGAGCAGGGGGAATGGATTGCAAAATGTGTGGAACCATGGGGAAAACTGCAGAAAAGAGTGGAGCCAAAGGAGCAGGGTGAACAGATTACAAAAAGTGGGGCCCATGGGGAACACTGCAGGACAGAGCGGAATCAAAGGGAGCAGGGGGAACTGATTTGAAAAAGTGGGGAATCGTGCAGAACACTGCGGGACAGAGGGGAACCAAAGGGAGCAGGGGGAACGGATTAGAAAAAGTGGGGAACCATGGGGAATACTGCAGGGCAGAGGGGAGCCAAAGGGAGCAGGGGCTACAGGTTGGAAAAAATGTGGAGAACCGTGAGGAACACTGCAGAACAGTGAGGAACCAAAGGGAGCAGGGGGAACAGATTGGACAAAGTGGGGAACCGTGTGGAAAAATGCAGAACAGTGGGGAAACAAACAGAGCAGGGGGAATGGATTGCAAAAAGTTGGGAAGCGTGGAGGACATTGCAGAACAGCGGGGAACCAAAGGGAGCAGGGCGAACAGATTGTAAAATAGTGGGGAACCATGGGGAACGCTGCAGAACAGTATGAAACCAAAGGGAATAGGGGGAACGGATTAGAAAAAGTGGGGAACCATGGGGAATACTGCAGGGCAGAGGGGAGCCTTAGGGAGCAGGGGCTACAGGTTGGAAAAAATGTGGAGAACCGTGAGGAACACTGCAGAACAGTGAGGAACCAAAGAGAGCAGGGGGAACAGATTAGAAAAAGTGGGGAACCGTGTGGAAAAATGCAGAACAGTGGGGAAACAAACAGAGCAGGGGGAATGGATTGCAAAAAGTTGGTAAGCGTGGAGGACATTGCAGAACAGAGGGGAACCAAAGGGAGCAGGGCGAACAGATTGTAAAATAGTGGGGAACCGTGGGGAACGCTGCAGAACAGAATGAAACCAAAGCGAGCCGGGGGAATCGTTTGGAAAATGTGGGGAACCTTGGGGAAAACTGCAGAACAGAGTGGAGCCAAAGGAGCAGGGGGAACAGATTGGAAAAAGTGGGGAACTGTGGGGAACACTGGAGAACAGAAGAGAACCAAAGGGAGCAGGGGGAACAGATTGGAAAAAGTGGGGAACCGATTGGAATAAGTAGGGAACCGTGTGGAAAAATGCAGAAAGGTGGGGAACCAAAGGGAGCAGGGGGAAAGAATTGGAAAATGTGGAGAACTGTGGGGAACACTGCAGAACAGAGGGGAACCAAAGGGAGCAGAGGGAACGGATTGGAAAAAGTGGGGAACCGTGGGGAACACTGCACGACAGAGGGGAACCAAAGACATCAGGGGGAACAGATAGGAAAAAATTGGGGAACTGTGAAAACACTGTATGACAGAGGGGAACCAAAGGGAGCAGTAGGTACAGGTTGGAAAAAGTGGGGAACCGTGGGGAACACTGCAGAACAGTTTGAAACCAAAGCGAGCAAGGGGAACAGTTTGGAAAATGTGGGGAACCGTAGGGAACACTGCAGAACAGAGGGGAACCAATAAGAGCAGGGGAACGCATTGGAAAAAGTGGGGAATCGTGGGGAACACTGCAGAACAGTGAGGAACCAAAGGGAGCAGGGGGAACAGATTGGAAAAAGTGGGGAACCGTGTGGAAAAATGCAGAACAGTGGGGAAACAAAGGGTGCAGGAGGAACAGATTAGAAGAAGTGGAGTAGCGTGTGGAAAAATGCACAACAGTGGGGAACCAAAGGGAACAGGGGGTATAGGATGGAAAAAAATGTGGAGAATCGTGGGGAACACTGCAGAATAGAGTTGAACCAAAGGGAGCAGGGGGAATGGATTGGAAAAAGTGGGGAAGCGTCGGGAACAATGCAGAACAGAGGCAAACCAAAGGGAACAGGGGGAATTGATTGGAAAAAGTGGGGAACCATGGGGGACACTGCAGGGCAGAGGAGAACCATAGGGAGCAGGGGGTACAGGTTGGAAAAATGTGGAGAACCGTGAGGAAAACTGCAGAACAGTGAGGAACCAAAGGGAGCAGGGGGAACAGTTTTGAAAAAGTGGGGAACCGTGGGCAAAAATGCAGAACAGTGGGGAACCAAAGGGAGCAGGAGGAACAGATTGGAAAAAGTTGAGAACAGTGGGGAAAACTGCAGAACAGAGCGGAACCAAAGGGAGCAGGGGGAACAGATTGGAAAAAGTGGGGAACCGATTGGAATAAGTAGGGAACCGTGTGGAAAAATGCAGAAAGGTGGGGAACCAAAGGGAGCAGGGGGAAAGAATTGGAAAATGTGGAGAACTGTGGGGAACACTGCAGAACAGAGGGGAACCAAAGGGGGCAGAGGGAACGGATTGGAAAAAGTGGGGAACCGTGGGGAACACTGCACGACAGAGGGGAACCAAAGACATCAGGGGGAACAGATAGGAAAAAATTGGGGAACTGTGAAAACACTGCATGACAGAGGGGAACCAAAGGGAGCAGTAGGTACAGGTTGGAAAAAGTGGGGAACCGTGGAGGACACTGCAGGACAGAGGGAACCCAAAGGGAGCAGGGCGAACAGATTGTAAAAAAGTGGGGAACCGTGGGGAACACTGCAGAACAGTTTGAAACCAAAGCGAGCAGGGGGAACAGTTTGGAAAATGTGGGGAACCGTAGGGAACACTGCAGAACAGAGGGGAACTAATAAGAGCAGGGGAACGCATTGGAAAATGTGGGGAATCGTGGGGAACACTGCAGAACAGTGAGGAACCAAAGGGAGCAGGGGGAACAGATTGGAAAAAGTGGGGAACCGTGTGGAAAAATGCAGAACAGTGGGGAAACAAAGGGTGCAGGAGGAACAGATTAGAAGAAGTGGGGTAGCGTGTGGAAAAATGCACAACAGTGGGGAACCAAAGGGAACAGTGGGTATAGGATTGAAAAAAATGTGGAGAATCGTGGGGAACACTGCAGAATAGAGTTGAACCAAAGGGAGCAGGGGGAATGGATTGGAAAAAGTGGGGAAGCGTCGGGAACAATGCAGAACAGAGGCGAACCAAACGGAACAGGGGGAATTGATTGGAAAAAGTGGGGAACCATGGGGGACACTGTAGGGCAGAGGAGAACCATAGGGAGCAGGAGGTACAGGTTGGAAAAATGTGGAGAACCGTGAGCAAAACTGCAGAACAGTGAGGAACCAAAGGGAGCAGGGGGAACAGTTTTGAAAAAGTGGGGAACCGTGGGCAAAAATGCAGAACAGTGGGGAACAAAAGGGAGCAGGAGGAACAGATTGGAAAAAGTTGAGAACAGTGGGGAAAACTGCAGAACAGAGCGGAACCAAAGGGAGCACGGGGAACAGCTCGGAAAAGTGGGGACCCGTGGGGAACAATGCAGAACAGAGAGGAACCAAAGGGAGCAGGGGGAACAGATTGGAAAAAGTGGGGAACCGAGTCGAAAAATGCAGAACAAAGGGGAACCAAAGGGAGCTGGGGGAACAGATTGGAAAAAGTGGGGATTCGTGGAGAGATCTGCAGAACAGAGGTGAACCAAACGAAGCAGGGGGAACGGATTGGAAAAAGTGGGGAACAGTGTGAAAAAATGCAGAACAGAGGGGAACCAGAGTTAGCAGGGGAAACAGATTGGAAAAAGTGGAGAACTGTGGGGAACACTGCAGAACAGAGGGCAAACAAACGGAGCAGGGGAATGGATTGCAAAAAGTTGGGAACCGTGGAGGACAATGCAGGACAGAGGGGAAACAAACAGAGCAGGGGGAATGGATTGCAAAAAGTTGGTAAGCGTGGAGGACACTGCAGAACAGAGGGGAACCAAAGGGAGCAGGGCGAACAGATTGTAAAAAAGTGGGGAACCGTGGGGAACGCTGCAGAACAGTATGAAAAGAAAGCGAGCCGGGGGAATGGTTTGGAAAATGTGAGGAACCGTGGGGAAAACTGCAGAACAGAGTTGAGACAAAGGAGCAGGGGGAACAAATTGGAAAAAGTGGGGAACCGTGGGGAACACTGCAGAACAGAGGGGAACCAAGCGGAGCAGGGGCAACGGATTGCAAAATGTTGGGAACCGTCGAGAACACGGAAGGACAGAGGGGAACAGCGGGAACAGGTTGGAAAAAGTGGTGTCCCCTGGGTAACACTGCAAGGCAGAGGGGAACAATAGGGAGCAGGGGGTACAGTATGTAAAGAAATGTGTAGAATCATGGGGAACACTGTAGAATAGAGGGGAACCAAAGGGAGCAGGGGGAACAGATTGGAAAAAGTGGGGAAGCGTCGGGAACACTGCAGAACAGAGGAGAACCAAAGGGAGCAGGGGGAACAGATTGGAAAAAGTCGGGAACCGATTGGAAAAAGTAGGGAACCGTGTGGAAAAATGCAGAAAGGTGGAGAACCAAAGGGAGCAGGGGGAATGAATTGGAAAAGGTGGAGAACTGTGGGGAACACTGCAGAACAGAGGGGAACCAAAGGGAGCAGAGGGAACGGATTGGAAAAAGTGGGGAACCGTGGGGCACACTGCATGACAGAGGGGAACCAAAGGGATCAGGGGGAACAGATAGGAAAAAATTGGGGAACTGTGAAAACACTGCATGACAGAGGGGAACCAAAGGGAACAGGAGGTACAGGTTGGAAAAAGTGGGGAACCGTGGAGGACACTGCAGAACAGAGGTGAAGCAAAGGAAGCAGGGGGAACGGATTGTAAAAAGTGGGGCCCATGGGGAACACTGCAGGACAGAAGGGAATCAAAGGCAGCAGGGGGAACTGATTGGAAAAAGTGGGGAACTGTGGGGAACACTGCAGAACAGAGGGGAAACAAATGGAGCAGGGGGAATGGATTGCAAAATGTGTGGAACCATGGGGAAAACTGCAGAACAGAGTGGAGCCAAAGGAGCAGGGGGAACAGATTGCAAAAAGTGGGGCCCATGGGGAACACTGCAGGACAGAGCGGAATCAAAGGGAGCAGGGGGAACTGATTTGAAAAAGTGGGGAATCGTGCAGAACACTGCGGGACAGAGGGGAACCAAAGGGAGCAGGGGGAACGGATTAGAAAAAGTGGGGAACCATGGGGAATACTGCAGGGCAGAGGGGAGCCATAGGGAGCAGGGGCTACAGGTTGGAAAAAATGTGGAGAACCGTGAGGAACACTGCAGAACAGTGAGGAACCAAAGGGAGCAGGGGGAACAGATTGGACAAAGTGGGGAACCGTGTGGAAAAATGCAGAACAGTGGGGAAACAAACAGAGCAGGGGGAATGGATTGCAAAAAGTTGGGAAGCGTGGAGGACATTGCAGAACAGCGGGGAACCAAAGGGAGCAGGGCGAACAGATTGTAAAATAGTGGGGAACCATGGGGAACGCTGCAGAACAGTATGAAACCAAAGCGAGCCGGGGGAATGGTTTGGAAAATGTGGGGAACCTTGGGGAAAACTGCAGAACAGAGTGGAGCCAAAGGAGCAGGGGGAACAGATTGGAAAAAGTGGGGAACTGTGGGGAACACTGCAGAACAGAGCAGAACCAAAGGGAGCAGGGGGAACAGATTGGAAAAAGTGGGGAACCGATTGGAAAAACTAGGGAACCGTGTGGAAAAATGCAGAAAGGTGGGGAACCAAAGGGAGCAGGGGGAAAGAATTGGAAAATGTGGAGAACTGTGGGGAACACTGCAGAACAGAGGGGAACCAAAGACATCAGGGGGAACAGATAGGAAAAAATTGGGGAACTGTGAAAACACTGCATGACAGATGGGAACCAAAGGGAGCAGGAGGTACAGGTTGGAAAAAGTGGGGAACCGTGGAGGACACTGCAGGTCAGAGGGGAACCAAAGGGAGCAGGGCCAACAGATTGTAAAAAAGTGGGGAACCGTGGGGAACACTGCAGAACAGTATGAAACCAAAGCGAGCAGGGGGAACAGTTTGGAAAATGTGTGGAACAGTGGGGAACACTGCAGAACAGAGGGGAACCAATAGGAGCAGGGAAACGCATTGGAAAAAGTGGGGAATCGTGGGTAACACTGCAGAACAGTGAGGAACCAAAGGGAGCAGGAGGAACAGATTGGAAAAAGTGGGGAACCGTGTGGAAAAATGCAGAACAGTGGGGAAACAAAGGGTGCAGGAGGAACAGATTAGAAGAAGTGGGGTTCTTTGGCTTGGCTTCGCGGACGAAGATTTATGGAGGCGGTAAAAAGTCCACGTCAGCTGCAGGCTCGTTTGTGGCTGACCAGTCCGATGCGGGACAGGCAGACACGATTGCAGCGGTTGCAAGGGAAAATTGGTTGGTTGGGGTTGGGTTTTTCCTCCTTTGCCTTTTGTCAGTGAGGTGGGCTCTGCGGTCTTCTTCAAAGGAGGCTGCTGCCCGCCAAACTGTGAGGCGCCAAGATGCACGGTTTGAGGCGTTATCAGCCCACTGGCGGTGGTCAATGTGGCAGGCACCAAGAGATTTCTTTAGGCAGTCCTTGTACCTTTTCTTTGGTGCACCTCTGTCACGGTGGCCAGTGGAGAGCTCGCCATATAATACGATCTTGGGAAGGCGATGGTCCTCCATTCTGGAGACGTGACCCATCCAGCGCAGCTGGATCTTCAGCAGCGTGGACTCGATGCTGTCGACCTCTGCCATCTCGAGTACCTCGACGTTAGGGGTGTGAGCACTCCAATGGATGTTGAGGATGCGGAGACAACGCTGGTGGAAGCGTTCTAGGAGCCGTAGGTGGTGCCGGTAGAGGACCCATGATTCGGAGCCGAACAGGAGTGTGGGTATGACAACGACTCTGTATACGCTTATCTTTGTGAGGTTTTTCAGCTGGTTGTTTTTCCAGACTCTTTTGTGTAGTCTTCCAAAGGCGCTATTTGCCTTGGCGAGTCTGTTGTCTATCTCATTGTCGATCCTTGCATCTGATGAAAGTGGGGTAGCGTGTGGAAAAATGCACAACAGTGGGGAACCAAAGGAAGCAGGGGGTACAGGATGGAAAAAAATGTGGAGAATCGTGGGGAACACTGCAGAATAGAGGGGAACCAAAGGGAGCACGCGGAACGGATTGGAAAAAGTGGGGAAGTGTCGGGAACACTGCAGAAATGAGGCGAACCAAATGGAACAGGGGGAATGGATTGGAAAAAGTGGGGAATCATGGGGGACACTGCAGGGCAGAGGAGAACCATAGGGAGCAGGGGGTACAGGTTGGAAAAATGTGGAGAACCGTGAGGAAAACTGCAGAACAGTGAGGAACCAAAGGGAGCAGGGGGAACAGTTTTGAAAAAGTGGGGAACCGTGTGCAAAAATGCAGAACAGTGGGGAACCAAAGGGAGCAGGAGGAACAGATTGGAAAAAGTTGAGAACAGTGGGGAAAACTGCAGAACAGAGCGGAACCAAAGGGAGCAGGGGGAACAGCTCGGAAAAGTGGGGACCCGTGGGGAACAATGCAGAACAGAGAGGAACCAAAGGGAGCAGGGGGAACAGATTGGAAAAAGTGGGGAACCGAGTCGAAAAATGCAGAACAAAGGGGAACCAAAGGGAGCTGGGGGAACAGATTGGAAAAAGTGGGGATTCGTGGAGAGATCTGGAGAACAGAGGTGAACCAAAGGAAGCAGGGGGAACGGATTGGAAAAAGTGGGGAACAGTGTGGAAAAATGCAGAACAGAGGGGAACCAGAGGTAGCAGGGGAAACAGATTGGAAAAAGTGGTGAACTGTGGGGAACACTGCAGAACAGAGGGCAAACAAACGGAGCAGGGGAAATGCATTGCAAAAAGTTGGGAACCGTGGAGGACAATGCATGACAGAGGGGAAACAAACAGAGCAGGAGGAATGGATTGCAAAAAGTTGGTAAGCGTGGAGGACACTGCAGAACAGAGGGGAAACAAAGGGAGCAGGGCGAACAGATTGTAAAAAAAGTGGGGAACCGTGGGGAACTCTGCAGAACAGTATGAAAAGAAAGCGAGCCGGGGGAATGGTTTGGAAAATATGAGGAACCGTGGGGAAAACTGCAGAACAGAGTTGAGACAAAGGAGCAGGGGGAACAGATTGGAAAAAGTGGGGAACCGTGGGGAACACGGAAGGACAGAGGGGAACCAAAGGGATCAGGGGGAACAGATAGGAAAAAATTGGGGAACTGTGAAAACACTGCATGACAGAGGGGAACCTAAGGGAACAGGAGGTACAGGTTGGAAAAAGTGGGGAACCGTGGGGAACACTGCAGAACAGTATGAAACCAAAGCGAGCCGGGGGAACAGATTGGAAAAAGTGGGTAACCGTGTGGAAAAATGCAGAACAGTGGGGAAACAAAGGGTGCAGGAGGAACAGATTAGAAGAAGTGGGGTAGCGTGTGGAAAAATGCACAACAGTGGGGAACCAAAGGGAGCAGGGGGTACAGGATGGAAAAAAATGTGGAGAATCGTGGGGAACACTGCAGAATAGAGGGGAACCAAAGGGAGCAGGGGGAACGGATTGGAAAAAGTGGGGAAGCGTCGGGAACACTGCAGAACAGAGGCGAACCAAATGGAACAGGGGGAACGGATTGGAAAAAGTGGGGAATCATGGGGGACACTGCAGGGCAGAGGAGAACCATAGGGAGCAGGGGGTACAGGTTGGAAAAAGTGGTATCCCATGGGTAACACTGCAAGGCAGAGGGGAACCATAGGGAGCAGGGGGTACAGTATGTAAAGAAATGTGGAGAATCATGGGGAACACTGTAGAACAGAGTGGAGCCAAAGGAGCAGGGGGAACAGATTGGAAAAAGTGGGGAACTGTGGGGAACACTGCAGAACAGAGCAGAACCAAAGGGAGCAGGGGGAACAGATTGGAAAAAGTGGGGAACCGATTGGAAAAAGTAGGGAACCGTGTGGAAAAATGCAGAAAGGTGGGTAACCAAAGGGAGCAGGGGGAAAGAATTGGAAAATGTGGAGAACTGTGGGGAACACTGCAGAACAGAGGGGAACCAAAGGGAGCAGAGGGAACGGATTGGAAAAAGTGGGGAACCGTGGGGAACACTGCACGACGGAGGGGAACCAAAGGGATCGGGGGAACAGATAGGAAAAAATTGGGGAACTGTGAAAACACTGCATGACAGAGGGGAACCATAGGGAGCAGGAGGTACAGGTTGGAAAAAGTGGGGAACCGTGGAGGACACTGCAGGACAGAGGGGAACCAAAGGGAGCAGGGCGAACAGATTGTAAAAAAGTGGGGAACCGTGGGGAACACTGCAGAACAGTATGAAACCAAAGCGAACAGGGGGAACAGTTTGGAAAATGTGGGGAACCGTGGGGATCACTGCAGAACAGAGGGGAACCAAAGGGAGCAGGGGGAACAGATTGGAAAAAGTGGGGAACCATGTGGTAAAATGCAGAACAGTGGGGAAACAAAGGGTGCAGGAGGAACAGATTAGAAGAATTGGGTACCGTGTAGAAAAATGCAGAAGAGTGGGGAACCAAAGGGAGCAGGAGGGACAAATTGGAAAAAGTTGAGAACAGTGGGGAAAACTGCAGAGCAGAGAGGAACCAAAGGGAGCAGGGGGAACAGCTCGGAAAAGTGGAGACCCGTGGGGAACAATGCAGAACAGAGAGGAACCAAAGGGAGCAGGGGGAACAGATTGGAAAAAGTGGGGAACCGTGTGGAAAAATGCAGAACAAAGGGGAACCAAAGGGAGCAGGGGGAACAGATTGGAAAAAGTGGGGATTCGTGGAGAGATCTGCAGAACAGAGGTGAACCAAAGGAAGCAGGGGGAACGGATTGGAAAAAGTGGGGAACAGTGTGGAAAAATGCAGAACAGAGGGGAACCAGAGGTAGCAGGGGAAACAGATTGGAAAAAGTGGGGAACTGTGGGGAACACTGCAGAACAGAGGGCAAACAAACGGAGCAGGGGAAATGGATTGCAAAAAGTTGGGAACCGTGGAGGACACTGCAGAACAGAGGGGAAACAAAGGGAGCAGGGCGAACAGATTGTAAAAAAAGTGGGGAACCGTGGGGAACTCTGCAGAACAGTATGAAAAGAAAGCGAGCCGGGGGAATTGTTTGGAAAATATGAGGAACCGTGGGGAAAACTGCAGAACAGAGTTGAGACAAAGGAGCAGGGGGAACAGATTGGAAAAAGTGGGGAACCGTGGGGAACACGGAAGGACAGAGGGGAACCAAAGGGAACAAGGGGAACAGGTTGGAACAAGTGGTGTCCCATGGGTAACACTGCAAGGCAGAGGGGAACCAAAGGGAGCAGGGGGTACGGATTGGAAAAAGTGGGGAAGCGTCGGGAACACTGCAGAACAGAGGAGAACCAAAGGGAGCAGGGGGAACGAATTGGAAAAAGTGGGGAAGCGTCGGGAACACTGCAGAACAGAGGGGAACCAAAGGGAGCAGAGGGAACGGATTGGAAAAAGTGGGGAACCGTGGGGCTCACTGCATGACAGAGGCGAACCAAAGGGATCAGGGGGAACAGATAGGAAAAAATTGGGGAACTGTGAAAACACTGCATGACAGAGGGGAACCTAAGGGAACAGGAGGTACAGGTTGGAAAAAGTGGGGAACCGTGGGGAACACTGCAGAACAGTATGAAACCAAAGCGAGCCGGGGGAACAGATTGGAAAAAGTGGGGAACCGTGTGGAAAAATGCAGAACAGTGGGGAAACAAAGGGTGCAGGAGGAACAGATTAGAAGAAGTGGGGTAGCGTGTGGAAAAATGCACAACAGTGGGGAACCAAAGGGAGCAGGGGGTACAGGATGGAAAAAAATGTGGAGAATCGTGGGGAACACTGCAGAATAGAGGGGAACCAAAGGGAGCAGGGGGAACGGATTGGAAAAAGTGGGGAAGCGTCGGGAACACTGCAGAACAGAGGCGAACCAAATGGAACAGGGGGAACGGATTGGAAAAAGTGGGGAATCATGGGGGACACTGCAGGGCAGAGGAGAACCATAGGGAGCAGGGGGTACAGGTTGGAAAAAGTGGTATCCCATGGGTAACACTGCAAGGCAGAGGGGAACCATAGGGAGCAGGGGGTACAGTGTGTAAAAAAAATGTGGAGAATCGTGGGGAACACTGTAGAATAGAGGGGAACCAAAGGCAGCAGGGGGAACGGATTGCAAAAAGTGGCGGTGTTTCGGGAACACTGCAGAACAGAGGAGAACCAAAGGGAGCAGGGGGAACAGATTGGAAAAAGTAGGGAACCGTGTGGAAAAATGCAGAAAGGTGGGAAACCAAAGGGAGCAGGGGGAACGAATTGGAAAAGGTGGAGAACTGTGGGGAACACTGCATGACAGAGGGGAACCAAAGGGATCAGGTGGAACAGATAGGAAAAAATTGGGGAACTGTGAAAACACTGCATGACAGAGGGGAACCAAAGGGAACAGGAGGTACAGGTTGGAAAAAGTGGGGAACCGTGGAGGACACTGCAGGACAGAGGGGAACCAAAGGGAGCAGGGCGAACAGATTGTAAAAAAGTGGGGAACCGTGGCCAAAACTGCAGAACAGTATGAAACCAAAGCGAGCCGGGGGAACAGTTTGGAAAATGTGGGGAACCGTGGAGATCACTGCAGAACAGAGGGGAACCAAAGGGAGCACGGGAACGGATTGGAAAAAGTGGGGAACCGTGGGGAACACTGAACAATAGAGGGGAACCAAAGGGAGCAGGGGAAATGGATTGGAAAAAGTGGGGAACCGTGGGAAACACTGCAGAACCAAAGGGAGCAGGTGGAACAGTTTGGAAAAAATGTGGAGAACCATAGCGAAAACTGCAGAACAGAGTGGAGCGAAAGGAGCAGGGGCAACAGATTGGAAGAAGTGGGGTCCCATGGGGAACACTGCAAGGCAGAGGGGAACCATAGGGAGCAGGGAGTACAGGATGGAAAAAAATGTGGAGAAACGTGGGGAACAATGCAGAATAGAGGGGAACAAAAGGGAGCAGGGGGAACGTATTGGAAAAAGTGGGGAAGAGTCGGGAATACTGCAGAACAGAGGCAAACAAAAGGGAACAGGGGGAACGGATGGGAAAAAGTGGGGAACCATGGGGGACACTGCAGGGCAGAGGGGAACCATAGGGAGCAGGGGGTGCTGGTTGGAAAAAATGTGGAGAACAGTGAGGAATCAAAGGGAGCAGGGGGAACAGATTGGAAAAAGTGGGGAATCGTGGGGAGTTCTGCAGAACAGAGGTGAACCAAAGGAAGCAGGGGGAACAGATTGGAAAAAGTTGAGAACAGTGGGGAAAAATGCAGAACAGAGGGGAACCAGAGGTAGCAGGGGAAACAGATTGGAAAAATGTGGGGAACCGTGGGGAACAGTGCAGAACAGTATGAAACCAAAGCGAGCAGGGGGAACACTTTGGAAAATGTGGGGAACCGTGGAGATCACTGCAGAACAGAGGGGAACCAATAGGAGCAGAGGAACGCATTGGAAAAAGTGGGGAACCGTGGGGAACACTGCAGAACAGTATGAAACCAAAGCGAGCAGGGGGAAAAGATTGGAAAAAGTGGGGAATCGTGGGGAGTTCTGCAGAACAGAGGTGAACCAAAGGAAGCAGGGGGAACAGATTGGAAAAAGTGGGGAACAGTGTGGAAAAATGCAGAACAGAGGGGAACCAGAGGTAGTAGGGGAAACAGATTGGAAAAAGTGGGGAACCGTGGGGTACACTGCAGAACAGAGGGGCACCAAAGGGAGCAGAGGGAACACATTGGAATAAGTGGGGAACTGTGGGGAATACTGCACGACAGAGGGGAACCAAAGGAAGCAGGGGGAACGGATTGTAAAAAGTTGGGCCCATGGGGAACACTGTAGGACAGATGGGAATCAAAGGGAGCAGGGGGAACTGATTGCAAAAAGTTGGGAACCGTGGAAGACAATGCAGGACAGAGGGGAAACAAACAGAGCAGGGGTAATGGATTGCAAAAAGTTGGTAAGCGTGGAGGACACTGCAGAACAGAGGGGAACCAAAGGGAGCAGGGCGAACAGATTGTAAAAAAGTGGGGAACCGTGGGGAACGCTGCAGAACAGTGTGAAAAGAAAGCGAGCCGGGGGTATGGTTTGGAAAATGTGGGGAACCGTGGGGAAAACTGCAGAACAGAGTGGAGCCAAAGGAGCAGGGGCAACAGAGTGGAAAAAGTGGGGAACCGTTTGGAACACTGCACGACAAAGGGGAACCAAAGGAAGCAGGGGGAACGGATTGTAAAAAGTGGGGCCCATGGGGAACACTGCAGGACAGAGGGGAAACAAAGGGAGCAGGGGGAATGGATTGCAAAATGTGGGGAACCATGCGGAAAACTGCAGAACAGAGTGGAGCCAAAGGAGCAGGGGGAACAGATTGCAAAAAGTGGGGCCCATGGGGAACACTGCAGGACAGAGCGGAATCAAAGGGAGCAGGGGGAACAGATTGGAAAAAGTGTGGAACCGTGTGGAAAAATGCAGAACAGTGGGGAAACAAACAGAGCAGGGGGAATGGATTGCAAAAAGTTGGGAAGCGTGGAGGACACTGCAGAACAGAGGGGAACCAAAGGGAGCAGGGCGAACAGATTGTAAAATAGTGGGGAACCGTGGGGAACGCTGCAGAACAGTATGAAACCAAAGCGAGCCGGGGGAATGGTTTGGAAAATGTGGGGAACCTTGGGGAAAACTGCAGAACAGAGTGGAGCCAAAAGAGCAGGGGGAACAGATTGGAAAAAGTGGGGAACTGTGGGGAAAACTGCAGAACAGAGCAGAACCAAAGGGAGCAGGGGGAACAGATTGGAAAAAGTGGGGAACCGATTGGAAAAAGTAGGGACACGTGTGGAAAGATGCAGAAAGGTGGGGAACCAAAGGGAGCAGGGGGAAAGAATTGGAAAATGTGGAGAACTGTGGGGAACACTGCAGAAGAGAGGGGAACCAAAGGGAGCAGAGGGAACGGATTGGAAAAAGTGGGGAACCGTGGGGAACACTGCACGACAGAGGGGAACCAAAGGGATCGGGGGAACAGATAGGAAAAAAGTGGGGAACCATGGGGATCACTGCAGAACAGAGGGGAACCAAAGGGAGCAGGGGAACGCATTGGAAAAAGTGGGGAACCGTGGGGAACACTGCAGAACAGTGAGGAACCAAAGGGAGCAGGGGGAACAGATTGGAAAAAGTGGGGAACCGTGTGGAAAAATGCAGAACAGTGGGAAAACAAAGGGTGCAGGAGGAACAGATTAGAAGAAGTGGGGTACCGTGTGGAAAAATGCAGAAGAGTGGGGAACCAAAGGGAGCAGGAGGAACAGATTGGAAAAAGTTGAGAACAGTGGGGAAAACTGCAGAGCAGAGCGGAACCAAAGGGAGCATGGGGAACAGCTCGGAAAAGTGGAGACCCGTGGGGAACAATGCAGAACAGAGAGGAACCAAAGGGAGCAGGGGGAACAGATTGGAAAAAGTGGGGAACCGTGTGGAAAAATGCAGAACAAAGGGGAACCAAAGGGAGCAGGGGGAACAGATTGGAAAAAGTGGGGATTCGTGGAGAGATCTGCAGAACAGAGGTGAACCAAAGGAAGCAGGGGGAACGGATTGGAAAAAGTGGGGAACAGTGTGGAAAAATGCAGAACAGAGGGGAACCAGAGGTAGCAGGGGAAACAGATTGGAAAAAGTGGGGAACTGTGGGGAACACTGCAGAACAGAGGGCAAACAAACGGAGCAGGGGAAATGGATTGCAAAAAGTTGGGAACCGTGGAGGACAATGCATGACAGAGGGGAAACAAACAGAGCAGGGGGAATGGATTGCAAAAAGTTGGTAAGCGTGGAGGACACTGCAGAACAGAGGGGAAACAAAGGGAGCAGGGCAAACAGATTGTAAAAAAAGTGGGGAACCGTGGGGAACTCTGCAGAACAGTATGAAAAGAAAGCGAGCCGGGGGAATGGTTTGGAAAATATGAGGAACCGTGGGGAAAACTGCAGAACAGAGTTGAGACAAAGGAGCAGGGGGAACAGATTGGAAAAAGTGGGGAACCGTGGGGAACACGGAAGGACAGAGGGGAACCAAAGGGAACAAGGGGAACAGGTTGGAAAAAGTGGTGTCCCATGGGTAACACTGCAAGGCAGAGATGAACCATAGGGAGCAGGGGGTACAGGATGGAAAAATGTGGAGAACCGTGAGGAAAACTGCAGAACAGTGAGGAACCAAAGGGAGCAGGGGGAACAGTTTTGAAAAAGTGGGGAACCGTGGGCAAAAATGCAGAACAGTGGGGAACAAAGGGAGCAGGAGGAACAGATTGGAAAAAGTTGAGAACAGTGGGGAAAACTGCAGAACAGAGCGGAACCAAAGGGAGCACGGGGAACAGCTCGGAAAAGTGGGGACCCGTGGGGAACAATGCAGAACAGATAGGAACCAAAGGGAGCAGGGGGAACAGATTGGAAAAAGTGGGGAACCCAGTCGAAAAATGCAGCACAAAGGGGAACCAAAGGGAGCTGGGGGAACAGATTGGAAAAAGTGGGGATTCGTGGAGAGATCTGCAGAACAGAGGTGAACCAAACGAAGCAGGGGGAACGGATTGGAAAAAGTGGGGAACAGTGTGAAAAAATGCAGAACAGAGGGGAACCAGAGTTAGCAGGGGAAACAGATTGGAAAAAGTGGGGAACTGTGGGGAACACTGCAGAACAGAGGGCAAACAAACGGAGCAGGGGAATGGATTGCAAAAAGTTGGGAACCGTGGATGACAATGCAGGACAGAGGGGAAACAAACAGAGCAGGGGGAATGGATTGCAAAAAGTTGGTAAGCGTGGAGGACACTGCAGAACAGAGGGGAACCAAAGGGAGCAGGGCGAACAGATTGTAAAAAAGTGCGGAACCGTGGGGAACGCTGCAGAACACTATGAAAAGAAAGCGAGCCGGGGGAATGGTTTGGAAAATGTGAGGAACCGTGGGGAAAACTGCAGAACAGAGTTGAGACAAAGGAGCAGGGGGAACAGATTGGAAAAATTGGGGAACCGTGGGGAACACTGCAGAACAGAGGGGAACCAAGCGGAGCAGGGGCAACGGATTGCAAAAAGTTGGGAACCGTGGAGAACACGGAAGGACAGAGGGGAACCAAAGGGAACAGCGGGAACAGGTTGGAAAAAGTGGTGTCCCATGGGTAACACTGCAAGGCAGAGGGGAACCATAGGGAGCAGGGCGAACAGATTGTAAAAAAGTGGGGAACCGTGGGGAACGCTGCAGAACAGTATGAAACCAAAGCGAGCCGGGGGAATGGTTTGGAAAATGTGGGGAACCTTGGGGAAAACTGCAGAACAGAGTGGAGCCAAAAGAGCAGGGGGAACAGATTGGAAAAAGTGGGGAACTGTGGGGAAAACTGCAGAACAGAGCAGAACCAAAGGGAGCAGGGGGAACAGATTGGAAAAAGTGGGGAACCGATTGGAAAAAGTAGGGACACGTGTGGAAAGATGCAGAAAGGTGGGGAACCAAAGGGAGCAGGGGGAAAGAATTGGAAAATGTGGAGAACTGTGGGGAACACTGCAGAAGAGAGGGGAACCAAAGGGAGCAGAGGGAACGGATTGGAAAAAGTGGGGAACCGTGGGGAACACTGCACGACAGAGGGGAACCAAAGGGATCGGGGGAACAGATAGGAAAAAAGTGGGGAACCATGGGGATCACTGCAGAACAGAGGGGAACCAAAGGGAGCAGGGGAACGCATTGGAAAAAGTGGGGAACCGTGGGGAACACTGCAGAACAGTGAGGAACCAAAGGGAGCAGGGGGAACAGATTGGAAAAAGTGGGGAACCGTGTGGAAAAATGCAGAACAGTGGGAAAACAAAGGGTGCAGGAGGAACAGATTAGAAGAAGTGGGGTACCGTGTGGAAAAATGCAGAAGAGTGGGGAACCAAAGGGAGCAGGAGGAACAGATTGGAAAAAGTTGAGAACAGTGGGGAAAACTGCAGAGCAGAGCGGAACCAAAGGGAGCATGGGGAACAGCTCGGAAAAGTGGAGACCCGTGGGGAACAATGCAGAACAGAGAGGAACCAAAGGGAGCAGGGGGAACAGATTGGAAAAAGTGGGGAACCGTGTGGAAAAATGCAGAACAAAGGGGAACCAAAGGGAGCAGGGGGAACAGATTGGAAAAAGTGGGGATTCGTGGAGAGATCTGCAGAACAGAGGTGAACCAAAGGAAGCAGGGGGAACGGATTGGAAAAAGTGGGGAACAGTGTGGAAAAATGCAGAACAGAGGGGAACCAGAGGTAGCAGGGGAAACAGATTGGAAAAAGTGGGGAACTGTGGGGAACACTGCAGAACAGAGGGCAAACAAACGGAGCAGGGGAAATGGATTGCAAAAAGTTGGGAACCGTGGAGGACAATGCATGACAGAGGGGAAACAAACAGAGCAGGGGGAATGGATTGCAAAAAGTTGGTAAGCGTGGAGGACACTGCAGAACAGAGGGGAAAAAAAGGGAGCAGGGCAAACAGATTGTAAAAAAAGTGGGGAACCGTGGGGAACTCTGCAGAACAGTATGAAAAGAAAGCGAGCCGGGGGAATGGTTTGGAAAATATGAGGAACCGTGGGGAAAACTGCAGAACAGAGTTGAGACAAAGGAGCAGGGGGAACAGATTGGAAAAAGTGGGGAACCGTGGGGAACACGGAAGGACAGAGGGGAACCAAAGGGAACAAGGGGAACAGGTTGGAAAAAGTGGTGTCCCATGGGTAACACTGCAAGGCAGAGATGAACCATAGGGAGCAGGGGGTACAGGATGGAAAAATGTGGAGAACCGTGAGGAAAACTGCAGAACAGTGAGGAACCAAAGGGAGCAGGGGGAACAGTTTTGAAAAAGTGGGGAACCGTGGGCAAAAATGCAGAACAGTGGGGAACAAAGGGAGCAGGAGGAACAGATTGGAAAAAGTTGAGAACAGTGGGGAAAACTGCAGAACAGAGCGGAACCAAAGGGAGCACGGGGAACAGCTCGGAAAAGTGGGGACCCGTGGGGAACAATGCAGAACAGATAGGAACCAAAGGGAGCAGGGGGAACAGATTGGAAAAAGTGGGGAACCCAGTCGAAAAATGCAGCACAAAGGGGAACCAAAGGGAGCTGGGGGAACAGATTGGAAAAAGTGGGGATTCGTGGAGAGATCTGCAGAACAGAGGTGAACCAAACGAAGCAGGGGGAACGGATTGGAAAAAGTGGGGAACAGTGTGAAAAAATGCAGAACAGAGGGGAACCAGAGTTAGCAGGGGAAACAGATTGGAAAAAGTGGGGAACTGTGGGGAACACTGCAGAACAGAGGGCAAACAAACGGAGCAGGGGAATGGATTGCAAAAAGTTGGGAACCGTGGATGACAATGCAGGACAGAGGGGAAACAAACAGAGCAGGGGGAATGGATTGCAAAAAGTTGGTAAGCGTGGAGGACACTGCAGAACAGAGGGGAACCAAAGGGAGCAGGGCGAACAGATTGTAAAAAAGTGCGGAACCGTGGGGAACGCTGCAGAACACTATGAAAAGAAAGCGAGCCGGGGGAATGGTTTGGAAAATGTGAGGAACCGTGGGGAAAACTGCAGAACAGAGTTGAGACAAAGGAGCAGGGGGAACAGATTGGAAAAATTGGGGAACCGTGGGGAACACTGCAGAACAGAGGGGAACCAAGCGGAGCAGGGGCAACGGATTGCAAAAAGTTGGGAACCGTGGAGAACACGGAAGGACAGAGGGGAACCAAAGGGAACAGCGGGAACAGGTTGGAAAAAGTGGTGTCCCATGGGTAACACTGCAAGGCAGAGGGGAACCATAGGGAGCAGGGGGTACAGTATGTAAAGAAATGTGGAGAATCATGGGGAACACTGTAGAATAGAGGGGAACCAAAGGGAGCAGGGGGAACGGATTGGAAAAAGTGGGGAATCGTGCAGAACACTGCGGGACAGAGGGGAACCAAAGGGAATAGGGGGAACGGATTAGAAAAAGTGGGGAACCATGGGGAATACTGCAGGGCAGAGGGGAGCCTTAGGGAGCAGGGGCTACAGGTTGGAAAAAATGTGGAGAACCGTGAGGAACACTGCAGAACAGTGAGGAACCAAAGAGGGCAGGGGGAACAGATTAGAAAAAGTGGGGAACCGTGTGGAAAAATGCAGAACAGTGGGGAAACAAACAGAGCAGGGGGAATGGATTGCAAAAAGTTGGTAAGCGTGGAGGACATTGCAGAACAGAGGGGAACCAAAGGGAGCAGGGCGAACAGATTGTAAAATAGTGGGGAACCGTGGGGAACGCTGCAGAACAGAATGAAACCAAAGCGAGCCGGGGGAATCGTTTGGAAAATGTGGGGAACCTTGGGGAAAACTGCAGAACAGAGTGGAGCCAAAGGAGCAGGGGGAACAGATTGGAAAAAGTTGGGAACTGTGGGGAACACTGGAGAACAGAAGAGAACCAAAGGGAGCAGGGGGAACAGATTGGAAAAAGTGGGGAACCGATTGGAATAAGTAGGGAACCGAGTGGAAAAATGCAGAAAGGTGGGGAACCAAAGGGAGCAGGGGGAAAGAATTGGAAAATGTGGAGAACTGTGGGGAACACTGCAGAACAGAGGGGAACCAAAGGGAGCAGAGGGAACGGATTGGAAAAAGTGGGGAACCGTGGGGAACACTGCACGACAGAGGGGAACCAAAGACATCAGGGGGAACAGATAGGAAAAAATTGGGGAACTGTGAAAACACTGCATGACAGAGGGGAACCAAAGGGAGCAGTAGGTACAGGTTGGAAAAAGTGGGGAACCGTGGAGGACACTGCAGGACAGAGGGAAACCAAAGGGAGCAGGGCGAACAGATTGTAAAAAAGTGGGGAACCGTGGGGAACACTGCAGAACAGTTTGAAACCAAAGCGAGCAGGGGGAACAGTTTGGAAAATGTGGGGAACCGTAGGGAACACTGCAGAACAGAGGGGAACCAATAAGAGCAGGGGAACGCATTGGAAAAAGTGGGGAATCGTGGGGAACACTGCAGAACAGTGAGGAACCAAAGGGAGCAGGGAGAACAGATTGGAAAAAGTGGGGAACCGTGTGGAAAAATGCAGAACAGTGGGGAAACAAAGGGTGCAGGAGGAACAGATTAGAAGAAGTGGAGTAGCGTGTGGAAAAATGCACAACAGTGGGGAACCAAAGGGAACAGGGGGTATAGGATGGAAAAAAATGTGGAGAATCGTGGGGAACACTGCAGAATAGAGTTGAACCAAAGAGAGCAGGGGGAATGGATTGGAAAAAGTGGGGAAGCGTCGGGAACAATGCAGAACAGAGGCGAACCAAAGGGAACAGGGGGAATTGATTGGAAAAAGTGGGGAACCATGGGGGACACTGCAGGGCAGAGGAGAACCATAGGGAGCAGGGGGTACAGGTTGGAAAAATGTGGAGAACCGTGAGGAAAACTGCAGAACAGTGAGGAACCAAAGGGAGCAGGGGGAACAGTTTTGAAAAAGTGGGGAACCGTGGGCAAAAATGCAGAACAGTGGGGAACCAAAGGGAGCAGGAGGAACAGATTGGAAAAAGTTGAGAACAGTGGGGAAAACTGCAGAAAAGAGCGGAACCAAAGGGAGCACGGGGAACAGCTCGGAAAAGTGGGGACCCATGGGGAACAATGCAGAACAGAGAGGAACCAAAGGGAGAAGGGTGAACAGATTGGAAAAAGTGGGGAATCGTGGGGAGTTCTGCAGAACAGTGGGGACCCAAAGGGAGCAGGGGGAAAGGATTCGAAAAAGTGGGGAACCGAGTCGAAAAATGCAGAACAAAGGGGAACCAAAGGGAGCTGGGGGAACAGATTAGAAAAAGTGGGGATTCGTGGAGAGATCTGCAGAACAGAGGTGAACCAAACGAAGCAGGGGGAACGGATTGGAAAAAGTGGGGAACAGTGTGAAAAAATGCAGAACAGAGGGGAACCAGAGTTAGCAGGGGAAACAGATTGGAAAAAGTGGGGAACTGTGGGGAACACTGCAGAACAGAGGGCAAACAAACGGAGCAGGGGAATGGATTGCAAAAAGTTGGGAACCGTGGAGGACAATGCAGGACAGAGGGGAAACAAACAGAGCAGGGGGAATGGATTGCAAAAAGTTGGTAAGCATGGAGGACACTGCAGAACAGAGGGGAACCAAAGGGAGCAGGGCGAACAGATTGTAAAAAAGTGGGGAACCGTGGGGAACGCTGCAGAACAGTATGAAAAGAAAGCGAGCCGGGGGAATGGTTTGGAAAATGTGAGGAAACGTGGGGAAAACTGCAGAACAGAGTTGAGACAAAGGAGCAGGGGGAACAGATTGGAAAAAGTGGGGAACCGTGGGGAACACTGCAGAACAGAGGGGAACGAAGCGGAGCAGGGGCAACGGATTGCAAAAAGTTGGGAACCGTGGAGAACACGGAAGGACAGACGGGAAACAAAGGGAACAGCGGGAACAGGTTGGAAAAAGTGGTGTCCCATGGGTAACACTGCAAGGCAGAGGGGAACAATAGGGAGCAGGGGGTACAGTATGTAAAGAAATGTGGAGAATCATGGGGAACACTGTAGAATAGAGGGGAACCAAAGGGAGCAGGGGGAACGGATTGGAAAAAGTGGGGAAGCGTCGGGAACACTGCAGAACAGAGGAGAACCAAAGGGAGCAGGGGGAACAGATTGGAAAAAGTCGGGAACCGATTGGAAAAAGTAGGGAACCGTGTGGAAAAATGCAGAAAGGTGGAGAACCAAAGGGAGCAGGGGGAATGAATTGGAAAAGGTGGTGAACTGTGGGGAACACTGCAGAACAGAGGGGAACCAAAGGGAGCAGAGGGAACGGATTGGAAAAAGTGGGGAACCATGGGGCACACTGCATGACAGAGGGGAACCAAAGGGATCAGGGGGAACAGATAGGAAAAAATTGGGGAACTGTGAAAACACTGCATGACAGAGGGGAACCAAAGGGAACAGGAGGTACAGGTTGGAAAAAGTGGGGAACCGTGGAGGACACTGCAGAACAGAGGGGAACCAGAGGGAGCAGGGGAAACAGATTGGAAAAAGTGGGGAACTGTGGGGAACACTGCAGAACAGAGGGGCACCAAAGGGAGCAGAGGGAACGCATTGGAAAAAGTGGGGAACCGTTTGGAACATGGGGAACACTGCAGGACAGAGGGGAATCAAAGGCAGCAGGGGGAACTGATTGGAAAAAGTGGGGAACTGTGGGGAACACTGCAGAACATAGGGGAAACAAATGGAGCAGGGGGAATGGATTGCAAAATGTGTGGAACCATGGGGAAAACTGCAGAACAGAGTGGAGCCAAAGGAGCAGGGGGAACAGATTGCAAAAAGTGGGGCCCATGGGGAACACTGCAGGACAGAGCGGAATCAAAGGGAGCAGGGGGAACTGATTTGAAAAGGTGGGGAATCGTGCAGAACACTGCGGGACAGAGGGGAACCAAAGGGAGCAGGGGGAACGGATTAGAAAAAGTGGGGAACCATGGGGAATACTGCAGGGCAGAGGAGAGCCATAGGGAGCAGGGGCTACAGGTTGGAAAAAATGTGGAGAACCGTGAGGAACACTGCAGAACAGTGAGGAACCAAAGGGAGCAGGGGGAACAGATTGGACAAAGTGGGGAACCGTGTGGAAAAATGCAGAACAGTGGGGAAACAAATAGAGCAGGGGGAATGGATTGCAAAAAGTTGGGAAGCGTTGAGGACATTGCAGAACAGCGGGGAACCAAAGGGAGCAGGGCGAACAGATTGTAAAATAGTGGGGAACCATGGGGAACGCTGCAGAACAGTATGAAACCAAAGCGAGCCGGGTGAATGGTTTGGAAAATGTGGGGAACCTTGGGGAAAACTGCAGAACAGAGTGGAGCCAAAGGAGCAGGGGGAACAGATTGGAAAAAGTGGGGAACTGTGGGGAACACTGCAGAACAGAGCAGAACCAAAGGGAGCAGGGGGAACAGATTGGAAAAAGTGGGGAACCGATTGGAAAAAGTAGGGAACCGTGTGGAAAAATGCAGAAAGGTGGGGAACCAAAGGGAGCAGGGGGAAAGAATTGGAAAATGTGGAGAACTGTGGGGAACACTGCAGAACAGAGGGGAACCAAAGGGAGCAGAGGGAACGGATTGGAAAAAGTGGGGAACCGTGGGGAACACTGCACGACGGAGGGGAACCAAAGGGATCGGGGGAACAGATAGGAAAAAATTGGGGAACTGTGAAAACACTGCATGACAGAGGGGAACCATAGGGAGCAGGAGGTACAGGTTGGAAAAAGTGGGGAACCGTGGAGGACACTGCAGGACAGAGGGGAACCAAAGGGAGCAGGGCGAACAGATTGTAAAAAAGTGGGGAACCGTGGGGAACACTGCAGAAGAGTATGAAACCAAAGCGAGCAGGGGGAACAGTTTGGAAAATGTGTGGAACCGTGGGGAACACTGCAGAACAGAGGGGAACCAAAGGGAGCAGGGGAAATGGATTGGAAAAAGTGGGGAACCGTGGGAAACACTGCAGAACCAAAGGGAGCAGGTGGAACAGTTTGGAAAAAATGTGGAGAACAATAGCGAAAACTGCAGAACAGAGTGGAGCGAAAGGAGCAGGGGGAACAGATTGGAAAAAGTGGGGTCCCATGGGGAACACTGCAAGGCAGAGGGGAAGCATATGGAGCAGGGAGTACAGGATGGAAAAAAATGTGGAGAAACGTGGGGAACAATGCAGAATAGAGGGGAACAAAAGGGAGCAGGGGGAACGTATTGGAAAATGTGGGGAAGCGTCGGGAACACTGCAGAACAGAGGAAAACAAAGGGAGCAGGGGGAATGGATTGCAAAATGTGGGGAACCATGCGGAAAACTGCAGAACAGAGTGGAGCCAAAGGAGCAGGGGGAACAGATTGCAAAAAGTGGGGCCCATGGGGAACACTGCAGGACAGAGCGGAATCAAAGGGAGCAGGGGGAACAGATTGGAAAAAGTGGGGAACCGTGTGGAAAAATGCAGAACAGTGGGGAAACAAACAGAGCAGGGGGAATGGATTGCAAAAAGTTGGGAAGCGTGGAGGACACTGCAGAACAGAGGGGAACCAAAGGGAGCAGGGCGAACAGATTGTAAAATAGTGGGGAACCGTGGGGAACGCTGCAGAACAGTATGAAACCAAAGCGAGCCGGGGGAATGGTTTGGAAAATGTGGGGAACCTTGGGGAAAACTGCAGAACAGAGTGGAGCCAAAAGAGCAGGGGGAACAGATTGGAAAAAGTGGGGAACTGTGGGGAAAACTGCAGAACAGAGCAGAACCAAAGGGAGCAGGGGGAACAGATTGGAAAAAGTGGGGAACCGATTGGGAAAAGTAGGGACACGTGTGGAAAGATGCAGAAAGGTGGGGAACCAAAGGGAGCAGGGGGAAAGAATTGGAAAATGTGGAGAACTGTGGGGAACACTGCAGAAGAGAGGGGAACCAAAGGGAGCAGAGGGAACGGATTGGAAAAAGTGGGGAACCGTGGGGAACACTGCACGACAGAGGGGAACCAAAGGGATCGGGGGAACAGATAGGAAAAAAGTGGGGAACCATGGGGATCACTGCAGAACAGAGGGGAACCAAAGGGAGCAGGGGAACGCATTGGAAAAAGTGGGGAACCGTGGGGAACACTGCAGAACAGTGGGAAAACAAAGGGTGCAGGAGGAACAGATTAGAAGAAGTGGGGTACCGTGTGGAAAAATGCAGAAGAGTGGGGAACCAAAGGGAGCAGGAGGAACAGATTGGAAAAAGTTGAGAACAGTGGGGAAAACTGCAGAGCAGAGCGGAACCAAAGGGAGCATGGGGAACAGCTCGGAAAAGTGGAGACCCGTGGGGAACAATGCAGAACAGAGAGGAACCAAAGGGAGCAGGGGGAACAGATTGGAAAAAGTGGGGAACCGTGTGGAAAAATGCAGAACAAAGGGGAACCAAAGGGAGCAGGGGGAACAGATTGGAAAAAGTGGGGATTCGTGGAGAGATCTGCAGAACAGAGGTGAACCAAAGGAAGCAGGGGGAACGGATTGGAAAAAGTGGGGAACAGTGTGGAAAAATGCAGAACAGAGGGGAACCAGAGGTAGCAGGGGAAACAGATTGGAAAAAGTGGGGAACTGTGGGGAACACTGCAGAACAGAGGGCAAACAAACGGAGCAGGGGAAATGGATTGCAAAAAGTTGGGAACCGTGGAGGACAATGCATGACAGAGGGGAAACAAACAGAGCAGGGGGAATGGATTGCAAAAAGTTGGTAAGCGTGGAGGACACTGCAGAACAGAGGGGAAACAAAGGGAGCAGGGCAAACAGATTGTAAAAAAAGTGGGGAACCGTGGGGAACTCTGCAGAACAGTATGAAAAGAAAGCGAGCCGGGGGAATGGTTTGGAAAATATGAGGAACCGTGGGGAAAACTGCAGAACAGAGTTGAGACAAAGGAGCAGGGGGAACAGATTGGAAAAAGTGGGGAACCGTGGGGAACACGGAAGGACAGAGGGGAACCAAAGGGAACAAGGGGAACAGGTTGGAAAAAGTGGTGTCCCATGGGTAACACTGCAAGGCAGAGATGAACCATAGGGAGCAGGGGGTACAGGATGGAAAAATGTGGAGAACCGTGAGGAAAACTGCAGAACAGTGAGGAACCAAAGGGAGCAGGGGGAACAGTTTTGAAAAAGTGGGGAACCGTGGGCAAAAATGCAGAACAGTGGGGAACAAAGGGAGCAGGAGGAACAGATTGGAAAAAGTTGAGAACAGTGGGGAAAACTGCAGAACAGAGCTGAACCAAAGGGAGCACGGGGAACAGCTCGGAAAAGTGGGGACCCGTGGGGAACAATGCAGAACAGATAGGAACCAAAGGGAGCAGGGGGAACAGATTGGAAAAAGTGGGGAACCCAGTCGAAAAATGCAGCACAAAGGTGAACCAAAGGGAGCTGGGGGAACAGATTGGAAAAAGTGGGGATTCGTGGAGAGATCTGCAGAACAGAGGTGAACCAAACGAAGCAGGGGGAACGGATTGGAAAAAGTGGGGAACAGTGTGAAAAAATGCAGAACAGAGGGGAACCAGAGTTAGCAGGGGAAACAGATTGGAAAAAGTGGGGAACTGTGGGGAACACTGCAGAACAGAGGGCAAACAAACGGAGCAGGGGAATGGATTGCAAAAAGTTGGGAACCGTGGATGACAATGCAGGACAGAGGGGAAACAAACAGAGCAGGGGGAATGGATTGCAAAAAGTTGGTAAGCGTGGAGGACACTGCAGAACAGAGGGGAACCAAAGGGAGCAGGGCGAACAGATTGTAAAAAAGTGCGGAACCGTGGGGAACGCTGCAGAACACTATGAAAAGAGAGCGAGCCGGGGGAATGGTTTGGAAAATGTGAGGAACCGTGGGGAAAACTGCAGAACAGAGTTGAGACAAAGGAGCAGGGGGAACAGATTGGAAAAATTGGGGAACCGTGGGGAACACTGCAGAACAGAGGGGAACCAAGCGGAGCAGGGGCAACGGATTGCAAAAAGTTGGGAACCGTGGAGAACACGGAAGGACAGAGGGGAACCAAAGGGAACAGCGGGAACAGGTTGGAAAAAGTGGTGTCCCATGGGTAACACTGCAAGGCAGAGGGGAACCATAGGGAGCAGGGCGAACAGATTGTAAAAAAGTGGGGAACCGTGGGGAACGCTGCAGAACAGTATGAAACCAAAGCGAGCCGGGGGAATGGTTTGGAAAATGTGGGGAACCTTGGGGAAAACTGCAGAACAGAGTGGAGCCAAAAGAGCAGGGGGAACAGATTGGAAAAAGTGGGGAACTGTGGGGAAAACTGCAGAACAGAGCAGAACCAAAGGGAGCAGGGGGAACAGATTGGAAAAAGTGGGGAACCGATTGGAAAAAGTAGGGACACGTGTGGAAAGATGCAGAAAGGTGGGGAACCAAAGGGAGCAGGGGGAAAGAATTGGAAAATGTGGAGAACTGTGGGGAACACTGCAGAAGAGAGGGGAACCAAAGGGAGCAGAGGGAACGGATTGGAAAAAGTGGGGAACCGTGGGGAACACTGCACGACAGAGGGGAACCAAAGGGATCGGGGGAACAGATAGGAAAAAAGTGGGGAACCATGGGGATCACTGCAGAACAGAGGGGAACCAAAGGGAGCAGGGGAACGCATTGGAAAAAGTGGGGAACCGTGGGGAACACTGCAGAACAGTGAGGAACCAAAGGGAGCAGGGGGAACAGATTGGAAAAAGTGGGGAACCGTGTGGAAAAATGCAGAACAGTGGGAAAACAAAGGGTGCAGGAGGAACAGATTAGAAGAAGTGGGGTACCGTGTGGAAAAATGCAGAAGAGTGGGGAACCAAAGGGAGCAGGAGGAACAGATTGGAAAAAGTTGAGAGCAGTGGGGAAAACTGCAGAGCAGAGCGGAACCAAAGGGAGCATGGGGAACAGCTCGGAAAAGTGGAGACCCGTGGGGAACAATGCAGAACAGAGAGGAACCAAAGGGAGCAGGGGGAACAGATTGGAAAAAGTGGGGAACCGTGTGGAAAAATGCAGAACAAAGGGGAACCAAAGGGAGCAGGGGGAACAGATTGGAAAAAGTGGGGATTCGTGGAGAGATCTGCAGAACAGAGGTGAACCAAAGGAAGCAGGGGGAACGGATTGGAAAAAGTGGGGAACAGTGTGGAAAAATGCAGAACAGAGGGGAACCAGAGGTAGCAGGGGAAACAGATTGGAAAAAGTGGGGAACTGTGGGGAACACTGCAGAACAGAGGGCAAACAAACGGAGCAGGGGAAATGGATTGCAAAAAGTTGGGAACCGTGGAGGACAATGCATGACAGAGGGGAAACAAACAGAGCAGGGGGAATGGATTGCAAAAAGTTGGTAAGCGTGGAGGACACTGCAGAACAGAGGGGAAACAAAGGGAGCAGGGCAAACAGATTGTAAAAAAAGTGGGGAACCGTGGGGAACTCTGCAGAACAGTATGAAAAGAAAGCGAGCCGGGGGAATGGTTTGGAAAATATGAGGAACCGTGGGGAAAACTGCAGAACAGAGTTGAGACAAAGGAGCAGGGGGAACAGATTGGAAAAAGTGGGGAACCGTGGGGAACACGGAAGGACAGAGGGGAACCAAAGGGAACAAGGGGAACAGGTTGGAAAAAGTGGTGTCCCATGGGTAACACTGCAAGGCAGAGATGAACCATAGGGAGCAGGGGGTACAGGATGGAAAAATGTGGAGAACCGTGAGGAAAACTGCAGAACAGTGAGGAACCAAAGGGAGCAGGGGGAACAGTTTTGAAAAAGTGGGGAACCGTGGGCAAAAATGCAGAACAGTGGGGAACAAAGGGAGCAGGAGGAACAGATTGGAAAAAGTTGAGAACAGTGGGGAAAACTGCAGAACAGAGCGGAACCAAAGGGAGCACGGGGAACAGCTCGGAAAAGTGGGGACCCGTGGGGAACAATGCAGAACAGATAGGAACCAAAGGGAGCAGGGGGAACAGATTGGAAAAAGTGGGGAACCCAGTCGAAAAATGCAGCACAAAGGGGAACCAAAGGGAGCTGGGGGAACAGATTGGAAAAAGTGGGGATTCGTGGAGAGATCTGCAGAACAGAGGTGAACCAAACGAAGCAGGGGGAACGGATTGGAAAAAGTGGGGAACAGTGTGAAAAAATGCAGAACAGAGGGGAACCAGAGTTAGCAGGGGAAACAGATTGGAAAAAGTGGGGAACTGTGGGGAACACTGCAGAACAGAGGGCAAACAAACGGAGCAGGGGAATGGATTGCAAAAAGTTGGGAACCGTGGATGACAATGCAGGACAGAGGGGAAACAAACAGAGCAGGGGGAATGGATTGCAAAAAGTTGGTAAGCGTGGAGGACACTGCAGAACAGAGGGGAACCAAAGGGAGCAGGGCGAACAGATTGTAAAAAAGTGCGGAACCGTGGGGAACGCTGCAGAACACTATGAAAAGAAAGCGAGCCGGGGGAATGGTTTGGAAAATGTGAGGAACCGTGGGGAAAACTGCAGAACAGAGTTGAGACAAAGGAGCAGGGGGAACAGATTGGAAAAATTGGGGAACCGTGGGGAACACTGCAGAACAGAGGGGAACCAAGCGGAGCAGGGGCAACGGATTGCAAAAAGTTGGGAACCGTGGAGAACACGGAAGGACAGAGGGGAACCAAAGGGAACAGCGGGAACAGGTTGGAAAAAGTGGTGTCCCATGGGTAACACTGCAAGGCAGAGGGGAACCATAGGGAGCAGGGGGTACAGTATGTAAAGAAATGTGGAGAATCATGGGGAACACTGTAGAATAGAGGGGAACCAAAGGGAGCAGGGGGAACGGATTGGAAAAAGTGGGGAATCGTGCAGAACACTGCGGGACAGAGGGGAACCAAAGGGAATAGGGGGAACGGATTAGAAAAAGTGGGGAACCATGGGGAATACTGCAGGGCAGAGGGGAGCCTTAGGGAGCAGGGGCTACAGGTTGGAAAAAATGTGGAGAACCGTGAGGAACACTGCAGAACAGTGAGGAACCAAAGAGGGCAGGGGGAACAGATTAGAAAAAGTGGGGAACCGTGTGGAAAAATGCAGAACAGTGGGGAAACAAACAGAGCAGGGGGAATGGATTGCAAAAAGTTGGTAAGCGTGGAGGACATTGCAGAACAGAGGGGAACCAAAGGGAGCAGGGCGAACAGATTGAAAAATAGTGGGGAACCGTGGGGAACGCTGCAGAACAGAATGAAACCAAAGCGAGCCGGGGGAATCGTTTGGAAAATGTGGGGAACCTTGGGGAAAACTGCAGAACAGAGTGGAGCCAAAGGAGCAGGGGGAACAGATTGGAAAAAGTTGGGAACTGTGGGGAACACTGGAGAACAGAAGAGAACCAAAGGGAGCAGGGGGAACAGATTGGAAAAAGTGGGGAACCGATTGGAATAAGTAGGGAACCGAGTGGAAAAATGCAGAAAGGTGGGGAACCAAAGGGAGCAGGGGGAAAGAATTGGAAAATGTGGAGAACTGTGGGGAACACTGCAGAACAGAGGGGAACCAAAGGGAGCAGAGGGAACGGATTGGAAAAAGTGGGGAACCGTGGGGAACACTGCACGACAGAGGGGAACCAAAGACATCAGGGGGAACAGATAGGAAAAAATTGGGGAACTGTGAAAACACTGCATGACAGAGGGGAACCAAAGGGAGCAGTAGGTACAGGTTGGAAAAAGTGGGGAACCGTGGAGGACACTGCAGGACAGAGGGAAACCAAAGGGAGCAGGGCGAACAGATTGTAAAAAAGTGGGGAACCGTGGGGAACACTGCAGAACAGTTTGAAACCAAAGCGAGCAGGGGGAACAGTTTGGAAAATGTGGGGAACCGTAGGGAACACTGCAGAACAGAGGGGAACCAATAAGAGCAGGGGAACGCATTGGAAAAAGTGGGGAATCGTGGGGAACACTGCAGAACAGTGAGGAACCAAAGGGAGCAGGGAGAACAGATTGGAAAAAGTGGGGAACCGTGTGGAAAAATGCAGAACAGTGGGGAAACAAAGGGTGCAGGAGGAACAGATTAGAAGAAGTGGAGTAGCGTGTGGAAAAATGCACAACAGTGGGGAACCAAAGGGAACAGGGGGTATAGGATGGAAAAAAATGTGGAGAATCGTGGGGAACACTGCAGAATAGAGTTGAACCAAAGAGAGCAGGGGGAATGGATTGGAAAAAGTGGGGAAGCGTCGGGAACAATGCAGAACAGAGGCGAACCAAAGGGAACAGGGGGAATTGATTGGAAAAAGTGGGGAACCATGGGGGACACTGCAGGGCAGAGGAGAACCATAGGGAGCAGGGGGTACAGGTTGGAAAAATGTGGAGAACCGTGAGGAAAACTGCAGAACAGTGAGGAACCAAAGGGAGCAGGGGGAACAGTTTTGAAAAAGTGGGGAACCGTGGGCAAAAATGCAGAACAGTGGGGAACCAAAGGGAGCAGGAGGAACAGATTGGAAAAAGTTGAGAACAGTGGGGAAAACTGCAGAAAAGAGCGGAACCAAAGGGAGCACGGGGAACAGCTCGGAAAAGTGGGGACCCATGGGGAACAATGCAGAACAGAGAGGAACCAAAGGGAGAAGGGTGAACAGATTGGAAAAAGTGGGGAATCGTGGGGAGTTCTGCAGAACAGTGGGGACCCAAAGGGAGCAGGGGGAAAGGATTCGAAAAAGTGGGGAACCGAGTCGAAAAATGCAGAACAAAGGGGAACCAAAGGGAGCTGGGGGAACAGATTGGAAAAAGTGGGGATTCGTGGAGAGATCTGCAGAACAGAGGTGAACCAAACGAAGCAGGGGGAACGGATTGGAAAAAGTGGGGAACAGTGTGAAAAAATGCAGAACAGAGGGGAACCAGAGTTAGCAGGGGAAACAGATTGGAAAAAGTGGGGAACTGTGGGGAACACTGCAGAACAGAGGGCAAACAAACGGAGCAGGGGAATGGATTGCAAAAAGTTGGGAACCGTGGAGGACAATGCAGGACAGAGGGGAAACAAACAGAGCAGGGGGAATGGATTGCAAAAAGTTGGTAAGCATGGAGGACACTGCAGAACAGAGGGGAACCAAAGGGAGCAGGGCGAACAGATTGTAAAAAAGTGGGGAACCGTGGGGAACGCTGCAGAACAGTATGAAAAGAAAGCGAGCCGGGGGAATGGTTTGGAAAATGTGAGGAAACGTGGGGGAAACTGCAGAACAGAGTTGAGACAAAGGAGCAGGGGGAACAGATTGGAAAAAGTGGGGAACCGTGGGGAACACTGCAGAACAGAGGGGAACGAAGCGGAGCAGGGGCAACGGATTGCAAAAAGTTGGGAACCGTGGAGAACACGGAAGGACAGACGGGAAACAAAGGGAACAGCGGGAACAGGTTGGAAAAAGTGGTGTCCCATGGGTAACACTGCAAGGCAGAGGGGAACAATAGGGAGCAGGGGGTACAGTATGTAAAGAAATGTGGAGAATCATGGGGAACACTGTAGAATAGAGGGGAACCAAAGGGAGCAGGGGGAACGGATTGGAAAAAGTGGGGAAGCGTCGGGAACACTGCAGAACAGAGGAGAACCAAAGGGAGCAGGGGGAACAGATTGGAAAAAGTCGGGAACCGATTGGAAAAAGTAGGGAACCGTGTGGAAAAATGCAGAAGGGTGGAGAACCAAAGGGAGCAGGGGGAATGAATTGGAAAAGGTGGTGAACTGTGGGGAACACTGCAGAACAGAGGGGAACCAAAGGGAGCAGAGGGAACGGATTGGAAAAAGTGGGGAACCATGGGGCACACTGCATGACAGAGGGGAACCAAAGGGATCAGGGGGAACAGATAGGAAAAAATTGGGGAACTGTGAAAACACTGCATGACAGAGGGGAACCAAAGGGAACAGGAGGTACAGGTTGGAAAAAGTGGGGAACCGTGGAGGACACTGCAGAACAGAGGGGAACCAGAGGGAGCAGGGGAAACAGATTGGAAAAAGTGGGGAACTGTGGGGAACACTGCAGAACAGAGGGGCACCAAAGGGAGCAGAGGGAACGCATTGGAAAAAGTGGGGAACCGTTTGGAACACTGCACGACAGAGGTGAAGCAAAGGAAGCAGGGGGAACGGATTGTAAAAAGTGGGGCCCATGGGGAACACTGCAGGACAGAGGGGAATCAAAGGCAGCAGGGGGAACTGATTGGAAAAAGTGGGGAACCATGGGGAATACTGCAGGGCAGAGGAGAGCCATAGGGAGCAGGGGCTACAGGTTGGAAAAAATGTGGAGAACCGTGAGGAACACTGCAGAACAGTGAGGAACCAAAGGGAGCAGGGGGAACGGATTAGAAAAAGTGGGGAACCATGGGGAATACTGCAGGGCAGAGGAGAGCCATAGGGAGCAGGGGCTACAGGTTGGAAAAAATGTGGAGAACCGTGAGGAACACTGCAGAACAGTGAGGAACCAAAGGGAGCAGGGGGAACAGATTGGACAAAGTGGGGAACCGTGTGGAAAAATGCAGAACAGTGGGGAAACAAATAGAGCAGGGGGAATGGATTGCAAAAAGTTGGGAAGCGTTGAGGACATTGCAGAACAGCGGGGAACCAAAGGGAGCAGGGCGAACAGATTGTAAAATAGTGGGGAACCATGGGGAACGCTGCAGAACAGTATGAAACCAAAGCGAGCCGGGTGAATGGTTTGGAAAATGTGGGGAACCTTGGGGAAAACTGCAGAACAGAGTGGAGCCAAAGGAGCAGGGGGAACAGATTGGAAAAAGTGGGGAACTGTGGGGAACACTGCAGAACAGAGCAGAACCAAAGGGAGCAGGGGGAACAGATTGGAAAAAGTGGGGAACCGATTGGAAAAAGTAGGGAACCGTGTGGAAAAATGCAGAAAGGTGGGGAACCAAAGGGAGCAGGGGGAAAGAATTGGAAAATGTGGAGAACTGTGGGGAACACTGCAGAACAGAGGGGAACCAAAGGGAGCAGAGGGAACGGATTGGAAAAAGTGGGGAACCGTGGGGAACACTGCACGACGGAGGGGAACCAAAGGGATCGGGGGAACAGATAGGAAAAAATTGGGGAACTGTGAAAACACTGCATGACAGAGGGGAACCATAGGGAGCAGGAGGTACAGGTTGGGAAAAGTGGGGAACCGTGGAGGCCACTGCAGGACAGAGGGGAACCAAAGGGAGCAGGGCGAACAGATTGTAAAAAAGTGGGGAACCGTGGGGAACACTGCAGAAGAGTATGAAACCAAAGCGAGCAGGGGGAACAGTTTGGAAAATGTGTGGAACCGTGGGGAACACTGCAGAACAGAGGGGAACCAAAGGGAGCAGGGGAAATGGATTGGAAAAAGTGGGGAACCGTGGGAAACACTGCAGAACCAAAGGGAGCAGGTGGAACAGTTTGGAAAAAATGTGGAGAACAATAGCGAAAACTGCAGAACAGAGTGGAGCGAAAGGAGCAGGGGGAACAGATTGGAAAAAGTGGGGTCCCATGGGGAACACTGCAAGGCAGAGGGGAACCATATGGAGCAGGGAGTACAGGATGGAAAAAAATGTGGAGAAACGTGGGGAACAATGCAGAATAGAGGGGAACAAAAGGGAGCAGGGGGAACGTATTGGAAAATGTGGGGAAGCGTCGGGAACACTGCAGAACAGAGGGAAACAAAAGGGAACAGGGGGAACGGATGGGAAAAAGTGGGGAACCATGGGGGACACTGCAGGGCAGAGGGGAACCATAAGGAGCAGGGGGTGCTGGTTGGAAAAAATGTGGAGAACAGTGAGGAATCAAAGGGAGCAGGGGGAACAGATTGGAAAAAGTGGGGAACCGTGTGGAAAAATGCAGAACAGTGGGGAACCAAAGGGAGCAGGGGGAAAAGATTGGAAAAAGTGGGGAATCGTGGGGAGTTCTGCAGAACAGAGGTGAACCAAAGGAAGCAGGGGGAACAGATTGGAAAAAGTGGGGAACAGTGTGGAAAAATGCAGAACAGAGGAGAACCAGAGGTAGTAGGGTAAACAGATTGGAAAAAGTGGGGAACCGTGGGGAACACTGCAGAACAGAGGGGCACCAAAGGGAGCAGAGGGAACACATTGGAATAAGTGGGGAACTGTGGGGAATACAGCACGACAGAGGGGAACCAAAGGAAGCAGGGGGAACGGATTGTAAAAAGTTGGGCCCATGGGGAACATTGTAGGACAGAGGGGAATCAAAGGGAGCAGGGGGAACTGATTGCAAAAAGTTGGGAACCGTGGAAGACAGTGCAGGACAGAGGGGAAACAAACAGAGCAGGGGTAATGGATTGCAAAAAGTTGGTAAGCGTGGAGGACACTGCAGAACAGAGGGGAACCAAAGGGAGCAGGGCGAACAGATTGTAAAAAAGTGGGGAACCGTGGGGAACGCTGCAGAACAGTGTGAAAAGAAAGCGAGCCGGGGGAATGGTTTGGAAAATGTGGGGAACCGTGGGGAAAACTGCAGAACAGAGTGGAGCCAAAGGAGCTGGGGCAACAGATTGGAAAAAGTGGGGAACCGTTTGGAACACTGCACGACAAAGGGGAACCAAAGGAAGCAGGGGGAACGGATTGTAAAAAGTGGGGCCCATGGGGAACACTGCAGGACAGAGGGGAATCAAAGGGAGCAGGGGGAACTGATTGGAAAAAGTGGGGAACTGTGGGGAACACTGCAGAACAGAGGGGAAACAAAGGGAGCAGGGGGTATGGATTGCAAAATGTGGGGAACCATGCGGAAAACTGCAGAACAGAGTGGAGCCAAAGGAGCAGGGGGAACGGATTGCAAAAAGTGGGGCCCATGGGGAACACTGCAGGACAGAGCGGAATCAAAGGGAGCAGGGGGAACTGATTGGAAAAAGTGGGGAATCGTGCAGAACACTGCGGGACAGAGGGGAACCAAAGGGAATAGGGGGAACGGATTAGAAAAAGTGGGGAACCATGGGGAATACTGCAGGGCAGAGGGGAGCCTTAGGGAGCAGGGGCTACAGGTTGGAAAAAATGTGGAGAACCGTGAGGAACACTGCAGAACAGTGAGGAACCAAAGAGAGCAGGGGGAACAGATTAGAAAAAGTGGGGAACCGTGTGGAAAAATGCAGAACAGTGGGGAAACAAACAGAGCAGGGGGAATGGATTGCAAAAAGTTGGTAAGCGTGGAGGACATTGCAGAACAGAGGGGAACCAAAGGGAGCAGGGAGAACAGATTGTAAAATAGTGGGGAACCGTGGGGAACGCTGCAGAACAGAATGAAACCAAAGCGAGCCGGGGGAATCGTTTGGAAAATGTGGGGAACCTTGGGGAAAACTGCAGAACAGAGTGGAGCCAAAGGAGCAGGGGGAACAGATTGGAAAAAGTGGGGAACTGTGGGGAACACTGGAGAACAGAAGAGAACCAAAGGGAGCAGGGGGAACAGATTGGAAAAAGTGGGGAACCGATTGGAATAAGTAGGGAACCGTGTGGAAAAATGCAGAAAGGTGGGGAACCAAAGGGAGCAGGGGGAAAGAATTGGAAAATGTGGAGAACTGTGGGGAACACTGCAGAACAGAGGGGAACCAAAGACATCAGGGGGAACAGATAGGAAAAAATTGGGGAACTGTGAAAACACTGCATGACAGAGGGGAACCAAAGGGAGCAGTAGGTACAGGTTGGAAAAAGTGGGGAACCGTGGAGGACACTGCAGGACAGAGGGAAACCAAAGGGAGCAGGGCGAACAGATTGTAAAAAAGTGGGGAACCGTGGGGAACACTGCAGAACAGTTTGAAACCAAAGCGAGCAAGGGGAACAGTTTGGAAAATGTGGGGAACCGTAGGGAACACTGCAGAACAGAGGGGAACCAATAAGAGCAGGGGAACGCATTGGAAAAAGTGGGGAATCGTGGGGAACACTGCAGAACAGTGAGGAACCAAAGGGAGCAGGGGGAACAGATTGGAAAAAGTGGGGAACCGTGTGGAAAAATGCAGAACAGTGGGGAAACAAAGGGTGCAGGAGGAACAGATTAGAAGAAGTGGAGTAGCGTGTGGAAAAATGCACGACAGTGGGGAACCAAAGGGAACAGGGGGTATAGGATGGAAAAAAATGTGGAGAATCGTGGGGAACACTGCAGAATAGAGTTGAACCAAAGGGAGCAGGGGGAATGGATTGGAAAAAGTGGGGAAGCGTCGGGAACAATGCAGAACAGAGGCAAACCAAAGGGAACAGGGGGAATTGATTGGAAAAAGTGGGGAACCATGGGGGACACTGCAGGGCAGAGGAGAACCATAGGGAGCAGGGGGTACAGGTTGGAAAAATGTGGAGAACCGTGAGGAAAACTGCAGAACAGTGAGGAACCAAAGGGAGCAGGGGGAACAGTTTTGAAAAAGTGGGGAACCGTGGGCAAAAATGCAGAACAGTGGGGAACCAAAGGGAGCAGGAGGAACAGATTGGAAAAAGTTGAGAACAGTGGGGAAAACTGCAGAACAGAGCGGAACCAAAGGGAGCACGGGGAACAGCTCGGAAAAGTGGGGACCCATGGGGAACAATGCAGAACAGAGAGGAACCAAAGGGAGCAGGGGGAACAGATTGGAAAAAGTGGGGAACCGAGTCGAAAAATGCAGAACAAAGGGGAACCAAAGGGAGCTGGGGGAACAGATTGGAAAAAGTGGGGATTCGTGGAGAGATCTGCAGAACAGAGGTGAACCAAACGAAGCAGGGGGAACGGATTGGAAAAAGTGGGGAACAGTGTGAAAAAATGCAGAATAGAGGGGAACCAGAGTTAGCAGGGGAAACAGATTGGAAAAAGTGGAGAACTGTGGGGAACACTGCAGAACAGAGGGCAAACAAACGGAGCAGGGGAATGGATTGCAAAAAGTTGGGAACCGTGGAGGACAATGCAGGACAGAGGGGAAACAAACAGAGCAGGGGGAATGGATTGCAAAAAGTTGGTAAGCGTGGAGGACACTGCAGAACAGAGGGGAACCAAAGGGAGCAGGGCGAACAGATTGTAAAAAAGTGGGGAACCGTGGGGAACGCTGCAGAACAGTATGAAAAGAAAGCGAGCCGGGGGAATGGTTTGGAAAATGTGAGGAACCGTGGGGAAAACTGCAGAACAGAGTTGAGACAAAGGAGCAGGGGGAACAAATTGGAAAAAGTGGGGAACCGTGGGGAACACTGCAGAACAGAGGGGAACCAAGAGGAGAAGGGGCAACGGATTGCAAAAAGTTGGGAACCGTGGAGAACACGGAAGGACAGAGGGGAACAGCGGGAACAGGTTGGAAAAAGTGGTGTCCCCTGGGTAACACTGCAAGGCAGAGAGGAACAATAGGGAGCAGGGGGTACAGTATGTAAAGAAATGTGTAGAATCATGGGGAACACTGTAGAATAGAGGGGAACCAAAGGGAGCAGGGGGAACGGATTGGAAAAAGTGGGGAAGCGTCGGGAACACTGCAGAACAGAGGAGAACCAAAGGGAGCAGGGGGAACAGATTGGAAAGAGTCGGGAACCGATTGGAAAAAGTAGGGAACCGTGTGGAAAAATGCAGAAAGGTGGAGAACCAAAGGGAGCAGGGGGAATGAATTGGAAAAGGTGGAGAACTGTGGGGAACACTGCAGAACAGAGGGGAACCAAAGGGAGCAGAGGGAACGGATTGGAAAAAGTGGGGAACCGTGGGGCACACTGCATGACAGAGGGGAACCAAAGGGATCAGGGGGAACAGATAGGAAAAAATTGGGGAACTGTGAAAACACTGCATGACAGAGGGGAACCAAAGGGAACAGGAGGTACAGGTTGGAAAAAGTGGGGAACCGTGGAGGACACTGCAGAACAGAGGGGAACCAGAGGGAGCAGGGGAAACAGATTGGAAAAAGTGGGGAACTGTGGGGAACACTGCAGAACAGAGGGGCACCAAAGGGAGCAGAGGGAACGCATTGGAAAAAGTGGGGAACCGTTTGGAACACTGCACGACAGAGGTGAAGCAAAGGAAGCAGGGGGAACGGATTGTAAAAAGTGGGGCCCATGGGGAACACTGCAGGACAGAAGGGAATCAAAGGCAGCAGGGGGAACTGATTGGAAAAAGTGGGGAACTGTGGGGAACACTGCAGAACAGAGGGGAAACAAATGGAGCAGGGGGAATGGATTGCAAAATGTGTGGAACCATGGGGAAAACTGCAGAACAGAGTGGAGCCAAAGGAGCAGGGTGAACAGATTACAAAAAGTGGGGCCCATGGGGAACACTGCAGGACAGAGCGGAATCAAAGGGAGCAGGGGGAACTGATTTGAAAAAGTGGGGAATCGTGCAGAACACTGCGGGACAGAGGGGAACCAAAGGGAGCAGGGGGAACGGATTAGAAAAAGTGGGGAACCATGGGGAATACTGCAGGGCAGAGGGGAGCCAAAGGGAGCAGGGGCTACAGGTTGGAAAAATGTGGAGAACCGTGAGGAACACTGCAGAACAGTGAGGAACCAAAGGGAGCAGGGGGAACAGATTGGACAAAGTGGGGAACCGTGTGGAAAAATGCAGAACAGTGGGGAAACAAACAGAGCAGGGGGAATGGATTGCAAAAAGTTGGGAAGCGTGGAGGACATTGCAGAACAGCGGGGAACCAAAGGGAGCAGGGCGAACAGATTGTAAAATAGTGGGGAACCATGGGGAACGCTGCAGAACAGTATGAAACCAAAGGGAATAGGGGGAACGGATTAGAAAAAGTGGGGAACCATGGGGAATACTGCAGGGCAGAGGGGAGCCTTAGGGAGCAGGGGCTACAGGTTGGAAAAAATGTGGAGAACCGTGAGGAACACTGCAGAACAGTGAGGAACCAAAGAGAGCAGGGGGAACAGATTAGAAAAAGTGGGGAACCGTGTGGAAAAATGCAGAACAGTGGGGAAACAAACAGAGCAGGGGGAATGGATTGCAAAAAGTTGGTAAGCGTGGAGGACATTGCAGAACAGAGGGGAACCAAAGGGAGCAGGGCGAACAGATTGTAAAATAGTGGGGAACCGTGGGGAACGCTGCAGAACAGAATGAAACCAAAGCGAGCCGGGGGAATCGTTTGGAAAATGTGGGGAACCTTGGGGAAAACTGCAGAACAGAGTGGAGCCAAAGGAGCAGGGGGAACAGATTGGAAAAAGTGGGGAACTGTGGGGAACACTGGAGAACAGAAGAGAACCAAAGGGAGCAGGGGGAACAGATTGGAAAAAGTGGGGAACCGATTGGAATAAGTAGGGAACCGTGTGGAAAAATGCAGAAAGGTGGGGAACCAAAGGGAGCAGGGGGAAAGAATTGGAAAATGTGGAGAACTGTGGGGAACACTGCAGAACAGAGGGGAACCAAAGGGAGCAGAGGGAACGGATTGGAAAAAGTGGGGAACCGTGGGGAACACTGCACGACAGAGGGGAACCAAAGACATCAGGGGGAACAGATAGGAAAAAATTGGGGAACTGTGAAAACACTGTATGACAGAGGGGAACCAAAGGGAGCAGTAGGTACAGGTTGGAAAAAGTGGGGAACCGTGGGGAACACTGCAGAACAGTTTGAAACCAAAGCGAGCAAGGGGAACAGTTTGGAAAATGTGGGGAACCGTAGGGAACACTGCAGAACAGAGGGGAACCAATAAGAGCAGGGGAACGCATTGGAAAAAGTGGGGAATCGTGGGGAACACTGCAGAACAGTGAGGAACCAAAGGTAGCAGGGGGAACAGATTGGAAAAAGTGGGGAACCGTGTGGAAAAATGCAGAACAGTGGGGAAACAAAGGGTGCAGGAGGAACAGATTAGAAGAAGTGGAGTAGCGTGTGGAAAAATGCACAACAGTGGGGAACCAAAGGGAACAGGGGGTATAGGATGGAAAAAAATGTGGAGAATCGTGGGGAACACTGCAGAATAGAGTTGAACCAAAGGGAGCAGGGGGAATGGATTGGAAAAAGTGGGGAAGCGTCGGGAACAATGCAGAACAGAGGCAAACCAAAGGGAACAGGGGGAATTGATTGGAAAAAGTGGGGAACCATGGGGGACACTGCAGGGCAGAGGAGAACCATAGGGAGCAGGGGGTACAGGTTGGAAAAATGTGGAGAACCGTGAGGAAAACTGCAGAACAGTGAGGAACCAAAGGGAGCAGGGGGAACAGTTTTGAAAAAGTGGGGAACCGTGGGCAAAAATGCAGAACAGTGGGGAACCAAAGGGAGCAGGAGGAACAGATTGGAAAAAGTTGAGAACAGTGGGGAAAACTGCAGAACAGAGCGGAACCAAAGGGAGCAGGGGGAACAGATTGGAAAAAGTGGGGAACCGATTGGAATAAGTAGGGAACCGTGTGGAAAAATGCAGAAAGGTGGGGAACCAAAGGGAGCAGGGGGAAAGAATTGGAAAATGTGGAGAACTGTGGGGAACACTGCAGAACAGAGGGGAACCAAAGGGGGCAGAGGGAACGGATTGGAAAAAGTGGGGAACCGTGGGGAACACTGCACGACAGAGGGGAACCAAAGACATCAGGGGGAACAGATAGGAAAAAATTGGGGAACTGTGAAAACACTGCATGACAGAGGGGAACCAAAGGGAGCAGTAGGTACAGGTTGGAAAAAGTGGGGAACCGTGGAGGACACTGCAGGACAGAGGGAACCCAAAGGGAGCAGGGCGAACAGATTGTAAAAAAGTGGGGAACCGTGGGGAACACTGCAGAACAGTTTGAAACCAAAGCGAGCAGGGGGAACAGTTTGGAAAATGTGGGGAACCGTAGGGAACACTGCAGAACAGAGGGGAACCAATAAGAGCAGGGGAACGCATTGGAAAAAGTGGGGAATCGTGGGGAACACTGCAGAACAGTGAGGAACCAAAGGGAGCAGGGGGAACAGATTGGAAAAAGTGGGGAACCGTGTGGAAAAATGCAGAACAGTGGGGAAACAAAGGGTGCAGGAGGAACAGATTAGAAGAAGTGGGGTAGCGTGTGGAAAAATGCACAACAGTGGGGAACCAAAGGGAACAGTGGGTATAGGATGGAAAAAAATGTGGAGAATCGTGGGGAACACTGCAGAATAGAGTTGAACCAAAGGGAGCAGGGGGAATGGATTGGAAAAAGTGGGGAAGCGTCGGGAACAATGCAGAACAGAGGCGAACCAAAGGGAACAGGGGGAATTGATTGGAAAAAGTGGGGAACCATGGGGGACACTGCAGGGCAGAGGAGAACCATAGGGAGCAGGAGGTACAGGTTGGAAAAATGTGGAGAACCGTGAGCAAAACTGCAGAACAGTGAGGAACCAAAGGGAGCAGGGGGAACAGTTTTGAAAAAGTGGGGAACCGTGGGCAAAAATGCAGAACAGTGGGGAACAAAAGGGAGCAGGAGGAACAGATTGGAAAAAGTTGAGAACAGTGGGGAAAACTGCAGAACAGAGCGGAACCAAAGGGAGCACGGGGAACAGCTCGGAAAAGTGGGGACCCGTGGGGAACAATGCAGAACAGAGAGGAACCAAAGGGAGCAGGGGGAACAGATTGGAAAAAGTGGGGAACCGAGTCGAAAAATGCAGAACAAAGGGGAACCAAAGGGAGCTGGGGGAACAGATTGGAAAAAGTGGGGATTCGTGGAGAGATCTGCAGAACAGAGGTGAACCAAACGAAGCAGGGGGAACGGATTGGAAAAAGTGGGGAACAGTGTGAAAAAATGCAGAACAGAGGGGAACCAGAGTTAGCAGGGGAAACAGATTGGAAAAAGTGGAGAACTGTGGGGAACACTGCAGAACAGAGGGCAAACAAACGGAGCAGGGGAATGGATTGCAAAAAGTTGGGAACCGTGGAGGACAATGCAGGACAGAGGGGAAACAAACAGAGCAGGGGGAATGGATTGCAAAAAGTTGGTAAGCGTGGAGGACACTGCAGAACAGAGGGGAACCAAAGGGAGCAGGGCGAACAGATTGTAAAAAAGTGGGGAACCGTGGGGAACGCTGCAGAACAGTATGAAAAGAAAGCGAGCCGGGGGAATGGTTTGGAAAATGTGAGGAACCGTGGGGAAAACTGCAGAACAGAGTTGAGACAAAGGAGCAGGGGGAACAAATTGGAAAAAGTGGGGAACCGTGGGGAACACTGCAGAACAGAGGGGAACCAAGCGGAGCAGGGGCAACGGATTGCAAAATGTTGGGAACCGTGGAGAACACGGAAGGACAGAGGGGAACAGCGGGAACAGGTTGGAAAAAGTGGTGTCCCCTGGGTAACACTGCAAGGCAGAGGGGAACAATAGGGAGCAGGGGGTACAGTATGTAAAGAAATGTGTAGAATCATGGGGAACACTGTAGAATAGAGGGGAACCAAAGGGAGCAGGGGGAACAGATTGGAAAAAGTGGGGAAGCGTCGGGAACACTGCAGAACAGAGGAGAACCAAAGGGAGCAGGGGGAACAGATTGGAAAAAGTCGGGAACCGATTGGAAAAAGTAGGGAACCGTGTGGAAAAATGCAGAAAGGTGGAGAACCAAAGGGAGCAGGGGGAATGAATTGGAAAAGGTGGAGAACTGTGGGGAACACTGCAGAACAGAGGGGAACCAAAGGGAGCAGAGGGAACGGATTGGAAAAAGTGGGGAACCGTGGGGCACACTGCATGACAGAGGGGAACCAAAGGGATCAGGGGGAACAGATAGGAAAAAATTGGGGAACTGTGAAAACACTGCATGACAGAGGGGAACCAAAGGGAACAGGAGGTACAGGTTGGAAAAAGTGGGGAACCGTGGAGGACACTGCAGAACAGAGGGGAACCAGAGGGAGCAGGGGAAACAGATTGGAAAAAGTGGGGAACCGTTTGGAACACTGCACGACAGAGGTGAAGCAAAGGAAGCAGGGGGAACGGATTGTAAAAAGTGGGGCCCATGGGGAACACTGCAGGACAGAAGGGAATCAAAGGCAGCAGGGGGAACTGATTGGAAAAAGTGGGGAACTGTGGGGAACACTGCAGAACAGAGGGGAAACAAATGGAGCAGGGGGAATGGATTGCAAAATGTGTGGAACCATGGGGAAAACTGCAGAACAGAGTGGAGCCAAAGGAGCAGGGGGAACAGATTGCAAAAAGTGGGGCCCATGGGGAACACTGCAGGACAGAGCGGAATCAAAGGGAGCAGGGGGAACTGATTTGAAAAAGTGGGGAATCGTGCAGAACATTGCGGGACAGAGGGGAACCAAAGGGAGCAGGGGGAACGGATTAGAAAAAGTGGGGAACCATGGGGAATACTGCAGGGCAGAGGGGAGCCATAGGGAGCAGGGGCTACAGGTTGGAAAAAATGTGGAGAACCGTGAGGAACACTGCAGAACAGTGAGGAACCAAAGGGAGCAGGGGGAACAGATTGGACAAAGTGGGGAACCGTGTGGAAAAATGCAGAACAGTGGGGAAACAAACAGAGCAGGGGGAATGGATTGCAAAAAGTTGGGAAGCGTGGAGGACATTGCAGAACAGCGGGGAACCAAAGGGAGCAGGGCGAACAGATTGTAAAATAGTGGGGAACCATGGGGAACGCTGCAGAACAGTATGAAACCAAAGCGAGCCGGGGGAATGGTTTGGAAAATGTGGGGAACCTTGGGGAAAACTGCAGAACAGAGTGGAGCCAAAGGAGCAGGGGGAACAGATTGGAAAAAGTGGGGAACTGTGGGGAACACTGCAGAACAGAGCAGAACCAAAGGGAGCAGGGGGAACAGATTGGAAAAAGTGGGGAACCGATTGGAAAAAGTAGGGAACCGTGTGGAAAAATGCAGAAAGGTGGGGAACCAAAGGGAGCAGGGGGAAAGAATTGGAAAATGTGGAGAACTGTGGGGAACACTGCAGAACAGAGGGGAACCAAAGGGAGCAGAGGGAACGGATTGGAAAAAGTGGGGAACCGTGGGGAACACTGCACGACAGAGGGGAACCAAAGACATCAGGGGGAACAGATAGGAAAAAATTGGGGAACTGTGAAAACACTGCATGACAGATGGGAACCAAAGGGAGCAGGAGGTACAGGTTGGAAAAAGTGGGGAACCGTGGAGGACACTGCAGGTCAGAGGGGAACCAAAGGGAGCAGGGCCAACAGATTGTAAAAAAGTGGGGAACCGTGGGGAACACTGCAGAACAGTATGAAACCAAAGCGAGCAGGGGGAACAGTTTGGAAAATGTGTGGAACAGTGGGGAACACTGCAGAACAGAGGGGAACCAATAGGAGCAGGGAAACGCATTGGAAAAAGTGGGGAATCGTGGGTAACACTGCAGAACAGTGAGGAACCAAAGGGAGCAGGAGGAACAGATTGGAAAAAGTGGGGAACCGTGTGGAAAAATGCAGAACAGTGGGGAAACAAAGGGTGCAGGAGGAACAGATTAGAAGAAGTGGGGTTCTTTGGCTTGGCTTCGCGGACGAAGATTTATGGAGGCGGTAAAAAGTCCACGTCAGCTGCAGGCTCGTTTGTGGCTGACCAGTCCGATGCGGGACAGGCAGACACGATTGCAGCGGTTGCAAGGGAAAATTGGTTGGTTGGGGTTGGGTTTTTCCTCCTTTGCCTTTTGTCAGTGAGGTGGGCTCTGCGGTCTTTTTCAAAGGAGGCTGCTGCCCGCCAAACTGTGAGGCGCCAAGATGCACGGTTTGAGGCGTTATCAGCCCACTGGCGGTGGTCAATGTGGCAGGCACCAAGAGATTTCTTTAGGCAGTCCTTGTACCTTTTCTTTGGTGCACCTCTGTCACGGTGGCCAGTGGAGAGCTCGCCATATAATACGATCTTGGGAAGGCGATGGTCCTCCATTCTGGAGACGTGACCCATCCAGCGCAGCTGGATCTTCAGCAGCGTGGACTCGATGCTGTCGACCTCTGCCATCTCGAGTACCTCGACGTTAGGGGTGTGAGCACTCCAATGGATGTTGAGGATGCGGAGACAACGCTGGTGGAAGCGTTCTAGGAGCCGTAGGTGGTGCCGGTAGAGGACCCATGATTCGGAGCCGAACAGGAGTGTGGGTATGACAACGACTCTGTATACGCTTATCTTTGTGAGGTTTTTCAGCTGGTTGTTTTTCCAGACTCTTTTGTGTAGTCTTCCAAAGGCGCTATTTGCCTTGGCGAGTCTGTTGTCTATCTCATTGTCGATCCTTGCATCTGATGAAAGTGGGGTAGCGTGTGGAAAAATGCACAACAGTGGGGAACCAAAGGAAGCAGGGGGTACAGGATGGAAAAAAATGTGGAGAATCGTGGGGAACACTGCAGAATAGAGGGGAACCAAAGGGAGCACGCGGAACGGATTGGAAAAAGTGGGGAAGTGTCGGGAACACTGCAGAAATGAGGCGAACCAAATGGAACAGGGGGAATGGATTGGAAAAAGTGGGGAATCATGGGGGACACTGCAGGGCAGAGGAGAACCATAGGGAGCAGGGGGTACAGGTTGGAAAAATGTGGAGAACCGTGAGGAAAACTGCAGAACAGTGAGGAACCAAAGGGAGCAGGGGGAACAGTTTTGAAAAAGTGGGGAACCGTGTGCAAAAATGCAGAACAGTGGGGAACCAAAGGGAGCAGGAGGAACAGATTGGAAAAAGTTGAGAACAGTGGGGAAAACTGCAGAACAGAGCGGAACCAAAGGGAGCAGGGGGAACAGCTCGGAAAAGTGGGGACCCGTGGGGAACAATGCAGAACAGAGAGGAACCAAAGGGAGCAGGGGGAACAGATTGGAAAAAGTGGGGATTCGTGGAGAGATCTGCAGAACAGAGGTGAACCAAAGGAAGCAGGGGGAACGGATTGGAAAAAGTGGGGAACAGTGTGGAAAAATGCAGAACAGAGGGGAACCAGAGATAGCAGGGGAAACAGATTGGAAAAAGTGGGGAACTGTGGGGAACACTGCAGAACAGAGGGCAAACAAACGGAGCAGGGGAAATGGATTGCAAAAAGTTGGGAACCGTGGAGGACAATGCAGGACAGAGGGGAAACAAACAGAGCAGGGGGAATGGATTGCAAAAAGTTGGTAAGCGTGGAGGACACTGCAGAACAGAGGGGAACCAAAGGGAGCAGGGCGAACAGATTGTAAAAAAGAGGGGAACCGTGGGGAACGCTGCAGAACAGTATGAAAAGAAAGAGAGCCGGGGGAATGGTTTGGAAAATGTGAGGAACCGTGGGGAAAACTGCAGAACAGAGTTGAGACAAAGGAGCAGGGGGAACAGATTGGAAAAAGTGGGGAACCGTGGGGAACACTGCAGAACAGAGGGGAACCAAGCGGAGCAGGGGCAACGGATTGCAAAATGTTGGGAACCGTGGAGAACACGGAAGGACAGAGGGGAACAGCGGGAACAGGTTGGAAAAAGTGGTGTCCCCTGGGTAACACTGCAAGGCAGAGGGGAACAATAGGGAGCAGGGGGTACAGTATGTAAAGAAATGTGTAGAATCATGGGGAACACTGTAGAATAGAGGGGAACCAAAGGTAGCAGGGGGAACAGATTGGAAAAAGGGGGGAAGCGTCGGGAACACTGCAGAACAGAGGAGAACCAAAGGGAGCAGGGGGAACAGATTGGAAAAAGTCGGGAACCGATTGGAAAAAGTAGGGAACCGTGTGGAAAAATGCAGAAAGGTGGAGAACCAAAGGGAGCAGGGGGAATGAATTGGAAAAGGTGGAGAACTGTGGGGAACACTGCAGAACAGAGGGGAACCAAAGGGAGCAGAGGGAACGGATTGGAAAAAGTGGGGAACCGTGGGGCACACTGCATGACAGAGGGGAACCAAAGGGATCAGGGGGAACAGATAGGAAAAAATTGGGGAACTGTGAAAACACTGCATGACAGAGGGGAACCAAAGGGAACAGGAGGTACAGGTTGGAAAAAGTGGGGAACCGTGGAGGACACTGCAGAACAGAGGGGAACCAGAGGGAGCAGGGGAAACAGATTGGAAAAAGTGGGGAACCGTTTGGAACACTGCACGACAGAGGTGAAGCAAAGGAAGCAGGGGGAACGGATTGTAAAAAGTGGGGCCCATGGGGAACACTGCAGGACAGAAGGGAATCAAAGGCAGCAGGGGGAACTGATTGGAAAAAGTGGGGAACTGTGGGGAACACTGCAGAACAGAGGGGAAACAAATGGAGCAGGGGGAATGGATTGCAAAATGTGTGGAACCATGGGGAAAACTGCAGAACAGAGTGGAGCCAAAGGAGCAGGGGGAACAGATTGCAAAAAGTGGGGCCCATGGGGAACACTGCAGGACAGAGCGGAATCAAAGGGAGCAGGGGGAACTGATTTGAAAAAGTGGGGAATCGTGCAGAACACTGCGGGACAGAGGGGAACCAAAGAGAGCAGGGGGAACGGATTAGAAAAAGTGGGGAACCATGGGGAATACTGCAGGGCAGAGGGGAGCCATAGGGAGCAGGGGCTACAGGTTGGAAAAAATGTGGAGAACCGTGAGGAACACTGCAGAACAGTGAGGAACCAAAGGGAGCAGGGGGAACAGATTGGACAAAGTGGGGAACCGTGTGGAAAAATGCAGAACAGTGGGGAAACAAACAGAGCAGGGGGAATGGATTGCAAAAAGTTGGGAAGCGTGGAGGACATTGCAGAACAGCGGGGAACCAAAGGGAGCAGGGCGAACAGATTGTAAAATAGTGGGGAACCATGGGGAACGCTGCAGAACAGTATGAAACCAAAGCGAGCCGGGGGAATGGTTTGGAAAATGTGGGGAACCTTGGGGAAAACTGCAGAACAGAGTGGAGCCAAAGGAGCAGGGGGAACAGATTGGAAAAAGTGGGGAACTGTGGGGAACACTGCAGAACAGAGCAGAACCAAAGGGAGCAGGGGGAACAGATTGGAAAAAGTGGGGAACCGATTGGAAAAAGTAGGGAACCGTGTGGAAAAATGCAGAAAGGTGGGGAACCAAAGGGAGCAGGGGGAAAGAATTGGAAAATGTGGAGAACTGTGGGGAACACTGCAGAACAGAGGGGAACCAAAGGGAGCAGAGGGAACGGATTGGAAAAAGTGGGGAACCGTGGGGAACACTGCACGACAGAGGGGAACCAAAGACATCAGGGGGAACAGATAGGAAAAAATTGGGGAACTGTGAAAACACTGCATGACAGATGGGAACCAAAGGGAGCAGGAGGTACAGGTTGGAAAAAGTGGGGAACCGTGGAGGACACTGCAGGTCAGAGGGGAACCAAAGGGAGCAGGGCCAACAGATTGTAAAAAAGTGGGGAACCGTGGGGAACACTGCAGAACAGTATGAAACCAAAGCGAGCAGGGGGAACAGTTTGGAAAATGTGTGGAACAGTGGGGAACACTGCAGAACAGAGGGGAACCAATAGGAGCAGGGAAACGCATTGGAAAAAGTGGGGAATCGTGGGTAACACTGCAGAACAGTGATGAACCAAAGGGAGCAGGAGGAACAGATTGGAAAAAGTGGGGAACCGTGTGGAAAAATGCAGAACAGTGGGGAAACAAAGGGTGCAGGAGGAACAGATTAGAAGAAGTGGGGTTCTTTGGCTTGGCTTCGCGGACGAAGATTTATGGAGGCGGTAAAAAGTCCACGTCAGCTGCAGGCTCGTTTGTGGCTGACCAGTCCGATGCGGGACAGGCAGACACGATTGCAGCGGTTGCAAGGGAAAATTGGTTGGTTGGGGTTGGGTTTTTCCTCCTTTGCCTTTTGTCAGTGAGGTGGGCTCTGCGGTCTTCTTCAAAGGAGGCTGCTGCCCGCCAAACTGTGAGGCGCCAAGATGCACGGTTTGAGGCGTTATCAGCCCACTGGCGGTGGTCAATGTGGCAGGCACCAAGAGATTTCTTTAGGCAGTCCTTGTACCTTTTCTTTGGTGCACCTCTGTCACGGTGGCCAGTGGAGAGCTCGCCATATAATACGATCTTGGGAAGGCGATGGTCCTCCATTCTGGAGACGTGACCCATCCAGCGCAGCTGGATCTTCAGCAGCGTGGACTCGATGCTGTCGACCTCTGCCATCTCGAGTACCTCGACGTTAGGGGTGTGAGCACTCCAATGGATGTTGAGGATGCGGAGACAACGCTGGTGGAAGCGTTCTAGGAGCCGTAGGTGGTGCCGGTAGAGGACCCATGATTCGGAGCCGAACAGGAGTGTGGGTATGACAACGACTCTGTATACGCTTATCTTTGTGAGGTTTTTCAGCTGGTTGTTTTTCCAGACTCTTTTGTGTAGTCTTCCAAAGGCGCTATTTGCCTTGGCGAGTCTGTTGTCTATCTCATTGTCGATCCTTGCATCTGATGAAAGTGGGGTAGCGTGTGGAAAAATGCACAACAGTGGGGAACGAAAGGAAGCAGGGGGTACAGGATGGAAAAAAATGTGGAGAATCGTGGGGAACACTGCAGAATAGAGGGGAACCAAAGGGAGCACGCGGAACGGATTGGAAAAAGTGGGGAAGTGTCGGGAACACTGCAGAAATGAGGCGAACCAAATGGAACAGGGGGAATGGATTGGAAAAAGTGGGGAATCATGGGGGACACTGCAGGGCAGAGGAGAACCATAGGGAGCAGGGGGTACAGGTTGGAAAAATGTGGAGAACCGTGAGGAAAACTGCAGAACAGTGAGGAACCAAAGGGAGCAGGGGGAACAGTTTTGAAAAAGTGGGGAACCGTGTGCAAAAATGCAGAACAGTGGGGAACCAAAGGGAGCAGGAGGAACAGATTGGAAAAAGTTGAGAACAGTGGGGAAAACTGCAGAACAGAGCGGAACCAAAGGGAGCAGGGGGAACAGCTCGGAAAAGTGGGGACCCGTGGGGAACAATGCAGAACAGAGAGGAACCAAAGGGAGCAGGGGGAACAGATTGGAAAAAGTGGGGATTCGTGGAGAAATCTGCAGAACAGAGGTGAACCAAAGGAAGCAGGGGGAACGGATTGGAAAAAGTGGGGAACAGTGTGGAAAAATGCAGAACAGAGGGGAACCAGAGATAGCAGGGGAAACAGATTGGAAAAAGTGGGGAACTGTGGGGAACACTGCAGAACAGAGGGCAAACAAACGGAGCAGGGGAAATGGATTGCAAAAAGTTGGGAAACGTGGAGGACAATGCAGGACAGAGGGGAAACAAACAGAGCAGGGGGAATGGATTGCAAAAAGTTGGTAAGCGTGGAGGACACTGCAGAACAGAGGGGAACCAAAGGGAGCAGGGCGAACAGATTGTAAAAAAGAGGGGAACCGTGGGGAACGCTGCAGAACAGTATGAAAAGAAAGAGAGCCGGGGGAATGGTTTGGAAAATGTGAGGAACCGTGGGGAAAACTGCAGAACAGAGTTGAGACAAAGGAGCAGGGGGAACAGATTGGAAAAAGTGGGGAACCGTGGGGAACACTGCAGAACAGAGGGGAACCAAGCGGAGCAGGGGCAACGGATTGCAAAATGTTGGGAACCGTGGAGAACACGGAAGGACAGAGGGGAACAGCGGGAACAGGTTGGAAAAAGTGGTGTCCCCTGGGTAACACTGCAAGGCAGAGGGGAACAATAGGGAGCAGGGGGTACAGTATGTAAAGAAATGTGTAGAATCATGGGGAACACTGTAGAATAGAGGGGAACCAAAGGTAGCAGGGGGAACAGATTGGAAAAAGTGGGGAAGCGTCGGGAACACTGCAGAACAGAGGAGAACCAAAGGGAGCAGGGGGAACAGATTGGAAAAAGTCGGGAACCGATTGGAAAAAGTAGGGAACCGTGTGGAAAAATGCAGAAAGGTGGAGAACCAAAGGGAGCAGGGGGAATGAATTGGAAAAGGTGGAGAACTGTGGGGAACACTGCAGAACAGAGGGGAACCAAAGGGAGCAGAGGGAACGGATTGGAAAAAGTGGGGAACCGTGGGGCACACTGCATGACAGAGGGGAACCAAAGGGATCAGGGGGAACAGATAGGAAAAAATTGGGGAACTGTGAAAACACTGCATGACAGAGGGGAACCAAAGGGAACAGGAGGTACAGGTTGGAAAATGTGGGGAACCGTGGAGGACACTGCAGAACAGAGGGGAACCAGAGGGAGCAGGGGAAACAGATTGGAAAAAGTGGGGAACCGTTTGGAACACTGCACGACAGAGGTGAAGCAAAGGAAGCAGGGGGAACGGATTGTAAAAAGTGGGGCCCATGGGGAACACTGCAGGACAGAAGGGAATCAAAGGCAGCAGGGGGAACTGATTGGAAAAAGTGGGGAACTGTGGGGAACACTGCAGAACAGAGGGGAAACAAATGGAGCAGGGGGAATGGATTGCAAAATGTGTGGAACCATGGGGAAAACTGCAGAACAGAGTGGAGCCAAAGGAGCAGGGGGAACAGATTGCAAAAAGTGGGGCCCATGGGGAACACTGCAGGACAGAGCGGAATCAAAGGGAGCAGGGGGAACTGATTTGAAAAAGTGGGGAATCGTGCAGAACACTGCGGGACAGAGGGGAACCAAAGGGAGCAGGGGGAACGGATTAGAAAAAGTGGGGAACCATGGGGAATACTGCAGGGCAGAGGGGAGCCATAGGGAGCAGGGGCTACAGGTTGGAAAAAATGTGGAGAACCGTGAGGAACACTGCAGAACAGTGAGGAACCAAAGGGAGCAGGGGGAACAGATTGGACAAAGTGGGGAACCGTGTGGAAAAATGCAGAACAGTGGGGAAACAAACAGAGCAGGGGGAATGGATTGCAAAAAGTTGGGAAGCGTGGAGGACATTGCAGAACAGCGGGGAACCAAAGGGAGCAGGGCGAACAGATTGTAAAATAGTGGGGAACCATGGGGAACGCTGCAGAACAGTATGAAACCAAAGCGAGCCGGGGGAATGGTTTGGAAAATGTGGGGAACCTTGGGGAAAACTGCAGAACAGAGTGGAGCCAAAGGAGCAGGGGGAACAGATTGGAAAAAGTGGGGAACTGTGGGGAACACTGCAGAACAGAGCAGAACCAAAGGGAGCAGGGGGAACAGATTGGAAAAAGTGGGGAACCGATTGGAAAAAGTAGGGAACCGTGTGGAAAAATGCAGAAAGGTGGGGAACCAAAGGGAGCAGGGGGAAAGAATTGGAAAATGTGGAGAACTGTGGGGAACACTGCAGAACAGAGGGGAACCAAAGGGAGCAGAGGGAACGGATTGGAAAAAGTGGGGAACCGTGGGGAACACTGCACGACAGAGGGGAACCAAAGACATCAGGGGGAACAGATAGGAAAAAATTGGGGAACTGTGAAAACACTGCATGACAGATGGGAACCAAAGGGAGCAGGAGGTACAGGTTGGAAAAAGTGGGGAACCGTGGAGGACACTGCAGGTCAGAGGGGAACCAAAGGGAGCAGGGCCAACAGATTGTAAAAAAGTGGGGAACCGTGGGGAACACTGCAGAACAGTATGAAACCAAAGCGAGCAGGGGGAACAGTTTGGAAAATGTGTGGAACAGTGGGGAACACTGCAGAACAGAGGGGAACCAATAGGAGCAGGGAAACGCATTGGAAAAAGTGGGGAATCGTGGGTAACACTGCAGAACAGTGAGGAACCAAAGGGAGCAGGAGGAACAGATTGGAAAAAGTGGGGAACCGTGTGGAAAAATGCAGAACAGTGGGGAAACAAAGGGTGCAGGAGGAACAGATTAGAAGAAGTGGGGTTCTTTGGCTTGGCTTCGCGGACGAAGATTTATGGAGGCGGTAAAAAGTCCACGTCAGCTGCAGGCTCGTTTGTGGCTGACCAGTCCGATGCGGGACAGGCAGACACGATTGCAGCGGTTGCAAGGGAAAATTGGTTGGTTGGGGTTGGGTTTTTCCTCCTTTGCCTTTTGTCAGTGAGGTGGGCTCTGCGGTCTTCTTCAAAGGAGGCTGCTGCCCGCCAAACTGTGAGGCGCCAAGATGCACGGTTTGAGGCGTTATCAGCCCACTGGCGGTGGTCAATGTGGCAGGCACCAAGAGATTTCTTTAGGCAGTCCTTGTACCTTTTCTTTGGTGCACCTCTGTCACGGTGGCCAGTGGAGAGCTCGCCATATAATACGATCTTGGGAAGGCGATGGTCCTCCATTCTGGAGACGTGACCCATCCAGCGCAGCTGGATCTTCAGCAGCGTGGACTCGATGCTGTCGACCTCTGCCATCTCGAGTACCTCGACGTTAGGGGTGTGAGCACTCCAATGGATGTTGAGGATGGAGCGGAGACAACGCTGGTGGAAGCGTTCTAGGAGCCGTAGGTGGTGCCGGTAGAGGACCCATGATTCGGAGCCGAACAGGAGTGTGGGTATGACAACGACTCTGTATACGCTTATCTTTGTGAGGTTTTTCAGTTGGTTGTTTTTCCAGACTCTTTTGTGTAGTCTTCCAAAGGCGCTATTTGCCTTGGCGAGTCTGTTGTCTATCTCATTGTCGATCCTTGCATCTGATGAAAGTGGGGTAGCGTGTGGAAAAATGCACAACAGTGGGGAACCAAAGGAAGCAGGGGGTACAGGATGGAAAAAAATGTGGAGAATCGTGGGGAACACTGCAGAATAGAGGGGAACCAAAGGGAGCACGCGGAACGGATTGGAAAAAGTGGGGAAGTGTCGGGAACACTGCAGAAATGAGGCGAACCAAATGGAACAGGGGGAATGGATTGGAAAAAGTGGGGAACCATGGGGGACACTGCAGGGCAGAGGAGAACCATAGGGAGCAGGGGGTACAGGTTGGAAAAATGTGGAGAACCGTGAGGAAAACTGCAGAACAGTGAGGAACCAAAGGGAGCAGGGGGAACAGTTTTGAAAAAGTGGGGAACCGTGTGCAAAAATGCAGAACAGTGGGGAACCAAAGGGAGCAGGAGGAACAGATTGGAAAAAGTTGAGAACAGTGGGGAAAACTGCAGAACAGAGCGGAACCAAAGGGAGCAGGGGGAACAGCTCGGAAAAGTGGGGACCCGTGGGGAACAATGCAGAACAGAGAGGAACCAAAGGGAGCAGGGGGAACAGATTGGAAAAAGTGGGGATTCGTGGAGAGATCTGCAGAACAGAGGTGAACCAAAGGAAGCAGGGGGAACGGATTGGAAAAAGTGGGGAACAGTGTGGAAAAATGCAGAACAGAGGGGAACCAGAGATAGCAGGGGAAACAGATTGGAAAAAGTGGGGAACTGTGGGGAACACTGCAGAACAGAGGGCAAACAAACGGAGCAGGGGAAATGGATTGCAAAAAGTTGGGAACCGTGGAGGACAATGCAGGACAGAGGGGAAACAAACAGAGCAGGGGGAATGGATTGCAAAAAGTTGGTAAGCGTGGAGGACACTGCAGAACAGAGGGGAACCAAAGGGAGCAGGGCGAACAGATTGTAAAAAAGAGGGGAACCGTGGGGAACGCTGCAGAACAGTATGAAAAGAAAGAGAGCCGGGGGAATGGTTTGGAAAATGTGAGGAACCGTGGGGAAAACTGCAGAACAGAGTTGAGACAAAGGAGCAGGGGGAACAGATTGGAAAAAGTGGGGAACCGTGGGGAACACGGAAGGACAGAGGGGAACCAAAGGGAACAAGGGGAACAGGTTGGAACAAGTGGTGTCCCATGGGTAACACTGCAAGGCAGAGGGGAACCATAGGGAGCAGGGGGTACAGTATGTAAAAAAATGTGGAGAATCGTGGGGAACACTGTAGAATAGAGGGGAACCAAAGGGAGCAGGGTGTACGGATTGGAAAAAGTGGGGAAGCGTCGGGAACACTGCAGAACAGAGGAGAACCAAAGGGAGCAGGGGGAACGAATTGGAAAAAGTGGGGAAGCGTCGGGAACACTGCAGAACAGAGGGGAACCAAAGGGAGCAGAGGGAACGGATTGGAAAAAGTGGGGAACCGTGGGGCTCACTGCATGACAGAGGCGAACCAAAGGGATCAGGGGGAACAGATAGGAAAAAAATTGGGGAACTGTGAAAACACTGCATGACAGAGGGGAACCTAAGGGAACAGGAGGTACAGGTTGGAAAAAGTGGGGAACCGTGGGGAACACTGCAGAACAGTATGAAACCAAAGCGAGCCGGGGGAACAGATTGGAAAAAGTGGGGAACCGTGTGGAAAAATGCAGAACAGTGGGGAAACAAAGGGTGCAGGAGGAACAGATTAGAAGAAGTGGGGTAGCGTGTGGAAAAATGCACAACAGTGGGGAACCAAAGGGAGCAGGGGGTACAGGATGGACAAAAATGAAGAGAATCGTGGGGAACACTGCAGAATAGAGGGGAACCAAAGGGAGCAGGGGGAACGGATTGGAAAAAGTGGGGAAGCGTCGGGAACACTGCAGAACAGAGGCGAACCAAATGGAACAGGGGGAACGGATTGGAAAAAGTGGGCAATCATGGGGGACACTGCAGGGCAGAGGAGAACCATAGGGAGCAGGGGGTACAGGTTGGAAAAAGTGGGATCCCATGGGTAACACTGCAAGGCAGAGGGGAACCATAGGGAGCAGGGGGTACAGTATGTAACGAAATGTGGAGAATCATGGGGAACACTGTAGAACAGAGTGGAGCCAAAGGAGCAGGGGGAACAGATTGGAAAAAGTGGGGAACTGTGGGGAACTCTGCAGAACAGAGCAGAACCAAAGGGAGCAGGGGGAACAGATTGGAAAATGTGGGGAACCGATTGGAAAAAGTAGGGAACCGTGTGGAAAAATGCAGAAAGGTGGGGAACCAAAGGGAGCAGGGGGAAAGAATTGGAAAATGTGGAGAACTGTGGGGAACACTGCAGAACAGTGGGGAACCAAAGGGAGCAGAGGGAACGGATTGGAAAAATTGGGGAACCGTGGGGAACACTGCACGACGGAGGGGAACCAAAGGGAGCAGGAGGTACAGGTTGGAAAAAGTGGGGAACCGTGGAGGACACTGCAGGACAGAGGGGAACCAAAGGGAGCAGGGCGAACAGACTGTAAAAAAGTGGGGAACCGTGGGGAACACTGCAGAACAGTATGAAACCAAAGCGAGCAGGGGGAACAGTTTGGAAAATGTGGGGAACCGTGGGGATCACTGCAGAACAGAGGGGAACCAAAGGGAGCAGGGGAACGCATTGGAAAAAGTGGGGAACCGTGGGGAACACTGCAGAACAGTGAGGAACCAAAGGGAGCAGGGGAAACAGATTGGAAAAAGTGGGGAACCATGTGGTAAAATGCAGAACAGTGGGGAAACAAAGGGTGCAGGAGGAACAGATTAGAAGAAGTGGGGTACCGTGTAGAAAAATGCAGAAGAGTGGGGAACCAAAGGGAGCAGGAGGGACAAATTGGAAAAAGTTGAGAACAGTGGGGAAAACTGCAGAGCAGAGAGGAACCAAAGGGAGCAGGGGGAACAGCTCGGAAAAGTGGAGACCCGTGGGGAACAATGCAGAACAGAGAGGAACCAAAGGGAGCAGGGGGAACAGATTGGAAAAAGTGGGGAACCGTGTGGAAAAATGCAGAACAAAGGGGAACCAAAGGGAGCAGGGGGAACAGATTGGAAAAATTGGGGATTCGTGGAGAGATCTGCAGAACAGAGGTGAACCAAAGGAAGCAGGGGGAACGGATTGGAAAAAGTGGGGAACAGTGTGGAAAAATGCAGAACAGAGGGGAACCAGAGGTAGCAGGGGAAACAGATTGGAAAAAGTGGGGAACTGTGGGGAACACTGCAGAACAGAGGGCAAACAAACGGAGCAGGGGAAATGGATTGCAAAAAGTTGGGAACCGTGGAGGACAATGCATGACAGAGGGGAAACAAACAGAGCAGGGGGAATGGATTGCAAAAAGTTGGTAAGCGTGGAGGACACTGCAGAACAGAGGGGAAACAAAGGGAGCAGGGCGAACAGATTGTAAAAAAAGTGGGGAACCGTGGGGAACTCTGCAGAACAGTATGAAAAGAAAGCGAGCCGGGGGAATGGTTTGGAAAATATGAGGAACCGTGGGGAAAACTGCAGAACAGAGTTGAGACAAAGGAGCAGGGGGAACAGATTGGAAAAAGTGGGGAACCGTGGGGAACACGGAAGGACAGAGGGGAACCAAAGGGAACAAGGGGAACAGGTTGGAACAAGTGGTGTCCCATGGGTAACACTGCAAGGCAGAGGGGAACCATAGGGAGCAGGGGGTACAGTATGTAAAAAAATGTGGAGAATCGTGGGGAACACTGTAGAATAGAGGGGAACCAAAGGGAGCAGGGGGTACGGATTGGAAAAAGTGGGGAAGCGTCGGGAACACTGCAGAACAGAGGAGAACCAAAGGGAGCAGGGGGAACGAATTGGAAAAAGTGGGGAAGCGTCGGGAACACTGCAGAACAGAGGGGAACCAAAGGGAGCAGAGGGAACGGATTGGAAAAAGTGGGGAACCGTGGGGCTCACTGCATGACAGAGGCGAACCAAAGGGATCAGGGGGAACAGATAGGAAAAAATTGGGGAACTGTGAAAACACTGCATGACAGAGGGGAACCTAAGGGAACAGGAGGTACAGGTTGGAAAAAGTGGGGAACCGTGGGGAACACTGCAGAACAGTATGAAACCAAAGCGAGCCGGGGGAACAGATTGGAAAAAGTGGGGAAACGTGTGGAAAAATGCAGAACAGTGGGGAAACAAAGGGTGCAGGAGGAACAGATTAGAAGAAGTGGGGTAGCGTGTGGAAAAATGCACAACAGTGGGGAACCAAAGGGAGCAGGGGGTACAGGATGGAAAAAAATGTGGAGAATCGTGGGGAACACTGCAGAATAGAGGGGAACCAAAGGGAGCAGGGGGAACGGATTGGAAAAAGTGGGGAAGCGTCGGGAACACTGCAGAACAGAGGCGAACCAAATGGAACAGGGGGAACGGATTGGAAAAAGTGGGGAATCATGGGGGACACTGCAGGGCAGAGGAGAACCATAGGGAGCAGGGGGTACAGGTTGGAAAAAGTGGTATCCCATGGGTAACACTGCAAGGCAGAGGGGAACCATAGGGAGCAGTGGGTACAGTGTGTAAAAAAATGTGGAGAATCGTGGAGAACACTGTAGAATAGAGGGGAACCAAAGGCAGCAGGGGGAACGGATTGCAAAAAGTGGCGGTGTTTCGGGAACACTGCAGAACAGAGGAGAACCAAAGGGAGCAGGGGGAACAGATTGGAAAAAGTAGGGAACCGTGTGGAAAAGTGCAGAAAGGTGGGAAACCAAAGGGAGCAGGGGGAACGAATAGGAAAAGGTGGAGAACTGTGGGGAACACTGCATGACAGAGGGGAACCAAAGGGATCAGGTGGAACAGATAGGAAAAAATTGGGGAACTGTGAAAACACTGCATGACAGAGGGGAACCAAAGGGAACAGGAGGTACAGGTTGGAAAAAGTGGGGAACCGTGGAGGACACTGCAGGACAGAGGGGAACCAAAGGGAGCAGGGCGAACAGATTGTAAAAAAGTGGGGAACCGTGGCCAAAACTGCAGAACAGTATGAAACCAAAGCGAGCCGGGGGAACAGTTTGGAAAATGTGGGGAACCGTGGAGATCACTGCAGAACAGAGGGGAACCAAAGGGAGCACGGGAACGGATTGGAAAAAGTGGGGAACCGTGGGGAACACTGAACAATAGAGGGGAACCAAAGGGAGCAGGGGAAATGGATTGGAAAAAGTGGGGAACCATGGGAAACACTGCAGAACCAAAGGGAGCAGGTGGAACAGTTTGGAAAAAATGTGGAGAACCATAGCGAAAACTGCAGAACAGAGTGGAGCGAAAGGAGCAGGGGGAACAGATTGGAAAAAGTGGGGTCCCATGGGGAACAGTGCAAGACAGAGGGGAACAATAGGGAGCAGGGAGTACAGGATGGAAAAAAATGTGGAGAAACGTGGGGAACAATGCAGAATAGAGGGAAACAAAAGGGAGCAGGGGGAACGTATTGGAAAAAGTGGGGAAGCGTCGGGAATACTGCAGAACAGAGGCAAACAAAAGGGAACAGGGGGAACGGATGGGAAAAAGTGGGGAACCATGGGGGACACTGCAGGGCAGAGGGGAACCATAGGGAGCAGGGGGTGCTGGTTGGAAAAAATGTGGAGAACAGTGAGGAATCAAAGGGAGCAGGGGGAACAGATTGGAAAAAGTGGGGAACCGTGTGGAAAAATGCAGAACAGTGGGGAACCAAAGGGAGCAGGGGGAAAAGATTGGAAAAAGTGGGGAATCGTGGGGAGTTCTGCAGAACAGATGTGAACCAAAGGAAGAAGGGGGAACAGATTGGAAAAAGTGAGAAACAGTGTGGAAAAATGCAGAACAGAGGGGAACCAGAGGTAGTAGGGGAAACAGATTGGAAAAATTGGGGAACCGTGGGGTACACTGCAGAACAGAGGGGCACCAAAGGGAGCAGAGGGAACACATTGGAATAAGTGGGGAACTGTGGGGAATACTGCACGACAGAGGGGAACCAAAGGAAGCAGGGGGAACGGATTGTAAAAAGTTGGGCCCATGGGGAACACTGTAGGACAGAGGGGAATCAAAGGGAGCAGGGGGAACTGATTGCAAAAAGTTGGGAACCGTGGAAGACAATGCAGGACAGAGGGGAAACAAACAGAGCAGGGGTAATGGATTGCAAAAAGTTGGTAAGCGTGGAGGACACTGCAGAACAGAGGGGAACCAAAGGGAGCAGGGCGAACAGATTGTAAAAAAGTGGGGAACCGTGGGGAACGCTGCAGAACAGTGTGATAAGAAAGCGAGCCGGGGGAATGGTTTGGAAAATGTGGGGAACCGTGGGGAAAACTGCAGAACAGAGTGGAGCCAAAGGAGCAGGGGCAACAGATTGGAAAAAGTGGGGAACCGTTTGGAACACTGCACGACAAAGGGGAACCAAAGGAAGCAGGGGGAACGGATTGTAAAAAGTGGGGCCCATGGGGAACACTGCAGGACAGAGGGGAAACAAAGGGAGCAGGGGGAATGGATTGCAAAATGTGGGGAACCATGCGGAAAACTGCAGAACAGAGTGGAGCCAAAGGAGCAGGGGGAACGGATTGCAAAAAGTGGGGCCCATGGGGAACACTGCAGGACAGAGCGGAATCAAAGGGAGCAGGGGGAACAGATTGGAAAAAGTGGGGAACTGTGTGGAAAAATGCAGAACAGTGGGGAAACAAACAGAGCAGGGGGAATGGATTGCAAAAAGTTGGGAAGCGTGGAGGACACTGCAGAACAGAGGCGAACCAAAGGGAGCAGGGCGAACAGATTGTAAAATAGTGGGGAACCGTGGGGAACGCTGCAGAACAGTATGAAACCAAAGCGAGTCGGGGGAATGGTTTGGAAAATGTGGGGAACCTTGGGGAAAACTGCAGAACAGAGTGGAGCCAAAAGAGCAGGGGGAACAGATTGGAAAAAGTGGGGAACTGTGGGGAAAACTGCAGAACAGAGCAGAACCAAAGGGAGCAGGGAGAACAGATTGGAAAAAGTGGGGAACCGATTGGAAAAAGTAGGGACACGTGTGGAAAGATGCAGAAAGGTGGGGAACCAAAGGGAGCAGGGGGAAAGAATTGGAAAATGTGGAGAACTGTGGGGAACACTGCAGAACAGAGGGGAACCAAAGGGAGCAGAGGGAACGGATTGGAAAAAGTGGGGAACCGTGGGGAACACTGCACGACAGAGGGGAACCAAAGGGATCGGGGGAACAGATAGGAAAAAATTGGGGAACTGTGAAAACAGTGCATGACAGAGGGGAACCATAGGGAGCAGGAGGTACAGGTAGGAAAAAGTGGGGAACCGTGGAGGACACTGCAGGACAGAGGGGAACCAAAGGGAGCAGGGCGAACAGATTGTAAAAAAGTGGGGAACCATGGGGATCACTGCAGAACAGAGGGGAACCAAAGGGAGCAGGGGAACGCATTGGAAAAAGTGGGGAACCGTGGGGAACACTGCAGAACAGTGAGGAACCAAAGGGAGCAGGGGGAACAGATTGGAAAAAGTGGGGAACCGTGTGGAAAAATGCAGAACAGTATGAAAAGAAAGCGAGCCGGGGGAATGGTTTGGAAAATATGAGGAACCGTGGGGAAAACTGCAGAACAGAGTTGAGACAAAGGAGCAGGGGGAACAGATTGGAAAAAGTGGGGAACCGTGGGGAACACGGAAGGACAGAGGGGAACCAAAGGGAGCAGGGGGAACAGATTGGAAAAAGTGGGGAACCGTGTGGAAAAATGCAGAACAGTGTGATAAGAAAGCGAGCCGGGGGAATGGTTTGGAAAATGTGGGGAACCGTGGGGAAAACTGCAGAACAGAGTGGAGCCAAAGGAGCAGGGGCAACAGATTGGAAAAAGTGGGGAACCGTTTGGAACACTGCACGACAAAGGGGAACCAAAGGAAGCAGGGGGAACGGATTGTAAAAAGTGGGGCCCATGGGGAACACTGCAGGACAGAGGGGAAACAAAGGGAGCAGGGGGAATGGATTGCAAAATGTGGGGAACCATGCGGAAAACTGCAGAACAGAGTGGAGCCAAAGGAGCAGGGGGAACGGATTGCAAAAAGTGGGGCCCATGGGGAACACTGCAGGACAGAGCGGAATCAAAGGGAGCAGGGGGAACAGATTGGAAAAAGTGGGGAACTGTGTGGAAAAATGCAGAACAGTGGGGAAACAAACAGAGCAGGGGGAATGGATTGCAAAAAGTTGGGAAGCGTGGAGGACACTGCAGAACAGAGGCGAACCAAAGGGAGCAGGGCGAACAGATTGTAAAATAGTGGGGAACCGTGGGGAACGCTGCAGAACAGTATGAAACCAAAGCGAGTCGGGGGAATGGTTTGGAAAATGTGGGGAACCTTGGGGAAAACTGCAGAACAGAGTGGAGCCAAAAGAGCAGGGGGAACAGATTGGAAAAAGTGGGGAACTGTGGGGAAAACTGCAGAACAGAGCAGAACCAAAGGGAGCAGGGAGAACAGATTGTAAAAAAGTGGGGAACCGTGGGGAACGCTGCAGAACAGTGTGATAAGAAAGCGAGCCGGGGGAATGGTTTGGAAAATGTGGGGAACCGTGGGGAAAACTGCAGAACAGAGTGGAGCCAAAGGAGCAGGGGCAACAGATTGGAAAAAGTGGGGAACCGTTTGGAACACTGCACGACAAAGGGGAACCAAAGGAAGCAGGGGGAACGGATTGTAAAAAGTGGGGCCCATGGGGAACACTGCAGGACAGAGGGGAAACAAAGGGAGCAGGGGGAATGGATTGCAAAATGTGGGGAACCATGCGGAAAACTGCAGAACAGAGTGGAGCCAAAGGAGCAGGGGGAACGGATTGCAAAAAGTGGGGCCCATGGGGAACACTGCAGGACAGAGCGGAATCAAAGGGAGCAGGGGGAACAGATTGGAAAAAGTGGGGAACTGTGTGGAAAAATGCAGAACAGTGGGGAAACAAACAGAGCAGGGGGAATGGATTGCAAAAAGTTGGGAAGCGTGGAGGACACTGCAGAACAGAGGCGAACCAAAGGGAGCAGGGCGAACAGATTGTAAAATAGTGGGGAACCGTGGGGAACGCTGCAGAACAGTATGAAACCAAAGCGAGTCGGGGGAATGGTTTGGAAAATGTGGGGAACCTTGGGGAAAACTGCAGAACAGAGTGGAGCCAAAAGAGCAGGGGGAACAGATTGGAAAAAGTGGGGAACTGTGGAGAAAACTGCAGAACAGAGCAGAACCAAAGGGAGCAGGAAGAACAGATTGGAAAAAGTGGGGAACCGATTGGAAAAAGTAGGGACACGTGTGGAAAGATGCAGAAAGGTGGGGAACCAAAGGGAGCAGGGGGAAAGAATTGGAAAATGTGGAGAACTGTGGGGAACACTGCAGAACAGAGGGGAACCAAAGGGAGCAGAGGGAACGGATTGGAAAAAGTGGGGAACCGTGGGGAACACTGCACGACAGAGGGGAACCAAAGGGATCGGGGGAACAGATAGGAAAAAATTGGGGAACTGTGAAAACAGTGCATGACAGAGGGGAACCATAGGGAGCAGGAGGTACAGGTAGGAAAAAGTGGGGAACCGTGGAGGACACTGCAGGACAGAGGGGAACCAAAGGGAGCAGGGCGAACAGATTGTAAAAAAGTGGGGAACCATGGGGATCACTGCAGAACAGAGGGGAACCAAAGGGAGCAGGGGAACGCATTGGAAAAAGTGGGGAACCGTGGGGAACACTGCAGAACAGTGAGGAACCAAAGGGAGCAGGGGGAACAGATTGGAAAAAGTGGGGAACCGTGTGGAAAAATGCAGAACAGTATGAAAAGAAAGCGAGCCGGGGGAATGGTTTGGAAAATATGAGGAACCGTGGGGAAAACTGCAGAACAGAGTTGAGACAAAGGAGCAGGGGGAACAGATTGGAAAAAGTGGGGAACCGTGGGGAACACGGAAGGACAGAGGGGAACCAAAGGGAACAAGGGGAACAGGTTGGAAAAAGTGGTGTCCCATGGGTAACACTGCAAGGCAGAGATGAACCATAGGGAGCATGGGGTAAAGGATGTAAAAATGTGGAGAACCGTGAGGAAAACTGCAGAACAGTGAGGAACCAAAGGGAGCAGGGGGAACAGTTTTGAAAAAGTGGGGAACCGTGGGCAAAAATGCAGAACAGTGGGGAACAAAGGGAGCAGGAGGAACAGATTGGAAAAAGTTGAGAACAGTGGGGAAAACTGCAGAACAGAGCGGAACCAAAGGGAGCACGGGGAACAGCTCGGAAAAGTGGGGACCCGTGGGGAACAATGCAGAACAGATAGGAACCAAAGGGAGCAGGGGGAACAGATTGGAAAAAGTGGGGAACCGAGTCGAAAAATGCAGAACAAAGGGGAACCAAAGGGAGCTGGGGGAACAGATTGGAAAAAGTGGGGATTCGTGGAGAGATCTGCAGAACAGAGGTGAACCAAACGAAGCAGGGGGAACGGATTGGAAAAAGTGGGGAACAGTGTGAAATAATGCAGAACAGAGGGGAACCAGAGTTAGCAGGGGAAACAGATTGGAAAAAGTGGGGAACTGTGGGGAACACTGCAGAACAGAGGGCAAACAAACGGAGCAGGGGAATGGATTGCAAAAAGTTGGGAACCGTGGAGGACAATGCAGGACAGAGGGGAAACAAACAGAGCAGGGGGAATGGATTGCAAAAAGTTGGTAAGCGTGGAGGACACTGCAGAACAGAGGGGAACCAAAGGGAGCAGGGCGAACAGATTGTAAAAAAGTGCGGAACCGTGGGGAACGCTGCAGAACAGTATGAAAAGTAAGCGAGCCGGGGGAATGGTTTGGAAAATGTGAGGAACCGTGGGGAAAACTGCAGAACAGAGTTGAGACAAAGGAGCAGGGGGAACAGATTGGAAAAAGTGGGGAACCGTGGGGAACACTGCAGAACAGAGGGGAACCAAGCGGAGCAGGGGCAACGGATTGCAAAAAGTTGGGAACCGTGGAGAACACGGAAGGACAGAGGGGAACCAAAGGGAACAGCGGGAACAGGTTGGAAAAAGTGGTGTCCCATGGGTAACACTGCAAGGCAGAGGGGAACCATAGGGAGCAGGGGGTACAGTATGTAAAGAAATGTGGAGAATCATGGGGAACACTGTAGAATAGAGGGGAACCAAAGGGAGCAGGGGGAACGGATTGGAAAAAGTGGGGAAGCGTCGGGAACACTGCAGAACAGAGGAGAACCAAAGGGAGCAGGGGGAACAGATTGGAAAAAGTCGGGAACCGATTGGGAAAAGTAGGGAACCATGTGGAAAAATGCAGAAAGGTGGAGAACCAAAGGGAGCAGGGGGAATGAATTGGAAAAGGTGGAGAACTGTGGGGAACACTGCAGAACAGAGGGGAACCAAAGGGAGCAGAGGGAACGGATTGGAAAAAGTGGGGAACCGTGGGGCACACTGCATGACAGAGGGGAACCAAAGGGATCAGGGGGAACAGATAGGAAAAAATTGGGGAACTGTGAAAACACTGCATGACAGAGGGGAACCAAAGGGAACAGGAGGTACAGGTTGGAAAAAGTGGGGAACCGTGGAGGACACTGCAGAACAGAGGGGAACCAGAGGGAGCAGGGGAAACAGATTGGAAAAAGTGGGGAACTGTGGGGAACACTGCAGAACATAGGGGCACCAAAGAGAGCAGAGGGAACGCATTGGAAAAAGTGGGGAACCGTTTGGAACACTGCACGACAGAGGTGAAGCAAAGGAAGCAGGGGGAACGGATTATAAAAAGTGGGGCCCATGGGGAACACTGCAGGACAGAGGGGAATCAAAGGCAGCAGGGGGAACTGATTGGAAAAAGTGGGGAACTGTGGGGAACACTGCAGAACAGAGGGGAAACAAATGGAGCAGGGGGAATGGATTGCAAAATGTGTGGAACCATGGGGAAAACTGCAGAACAGAGTGGAGCCAAAGGAGCAGGGGGCACAGATTGCAAAAAGTGGGGCCCATGGGGAACACTGCAGGACAGAGCGGAATCAAAGGGAGCAGGGGGAACTGATTTGAAAAAGTGTGGAACCGTGCAGAACACTGCGGGACAGAGGGGAACCAAAGGGAGCAGGGGGAACGGATTAGAAAAAGTGGGGAACCATGGGGAATACTGCAGGGCAGAGGGGAGCCATAGGGAGCAGGGGCTACAGGTTGGAAAAAATGTGGAGAACCGTGAGGAACACTGCAGAACAGTGAGGAACCAAAGGGAGCAGGGGGAATGTATTGCAAAAAGTTGGGAAGCGTGGAGGACATTGCAGAACAGCGGGGAACCAAAGGGAGCAGGGCGAACAGATTGTAAAATAGTGGGGAACCATGGGGAACGCTGCAGAACAGTATGAAACCAAAGCGAGCCGGGGGAATGGTTTGGAAAATGTGGGGAACCTTGGGGAAAACTGCAGAACAGAGTGGAGCCAAAGGAGCAGGGGGAACAGATTGGAAAAAGTGGGGAACTGTGGGGAACACTGCAGAACAGAGTGGAGCCAAAGGAGCAGGGGGAACAGATTGGAAAAAGTGGGGAACTGTGGGGAACACTGCAGAACAGAGCAAATCAAAGGGAGCAGGGGGAACAGATTGGAAAAAGTGGGGAACCGATTGGAAAAAGTAGGGAACCGTGTGGAAAAATGCAGAAAGGTGGGGAACCAAAGGGAGCAGGGGGAAAGAATTGGAAAATGTGGAGAACTGTGGGGAACACTGCAGAACAGATAGGAACCAAAGGGAGCAGGGGGAACAGATTGGAAAAAGTGGGGAACCGAGTCGAAAAATGCAGAACAAAGGGGAACCAAAGGGAGCTGGGGGAACAGATTGGAAAAAGTGGGGATTCGTGGAGAGATCTGCAGAACAGAGGTGAACCAAACGAAGCAGGGGGAACGGATTGGAAAAAGTGGGGAACAGTGTGAAAAAATGAAGAACAGAGGGGAACCAGAGTTAGCAGGGGAAACAGATTGGAAAAAGTGGGGAACTGTGGGGAACACTGCAGAACAGAGGGCAAACAAACGGAGCAGGGGAATGGATTGCAAAAAGTTGGGAACCGTGGAGGACAATGCAGGACAGAGGGGAAACAAACAGAGAAGGGGGAATGGATTGCAAAAAGTTGGTAAGCGTGGAGGACACTACAGAACAGAGGGGAACCAAAGGGAGCAGGGGGAACAGATTGGAAAAAGTGGGGAACCGTGTGGAAAAATGCAGAACAAAGGGGAACCAAAGGGAGCAGGGGGAACAGATTGGAAAAAGTGGGGATTCGTGGAGAGATCTGCAGAACAGAGGTGAACCAAAGGAAGCAGGGGGAACGGATTGGAAAAAGTGGGGAACAGTGTGGAAAAATGCAGAACAGAGGGGAACCAGAGGTAGCAGGGGAAACAGATTGGAAAAAGTGGGGAACTGTGGGGAACACTGCAGAACAGAGGGCAAACAAACGGAGCAGGGGAAATGGATTACAAAAAGTTGGGAACCGTGGAGGACAATGCATGACAGAGGGGAAACAAACAGAGCAGGGGAATGGATTGCAAAAAGTTGGTAAGCGTGGAGGACACTGCAGAACAGAGGGGAAACAAAGGGAGCAGGGCGAACAGATTGTAAAAAAAGTGGGGAACCGTGGGGAACTCTGCAGAACAGTATGAAAAGAAAGCGAGCCGGGGGAATGGTTTGGAAAATATGAGGAACCGTGGGGAAAACTGCAGAACAGAGTTGAGACAAAGGAGCAGGGGGAACAGATTGGAAAAAGTGGGGAACCGTGGGGAACACGGAAGGACAGAGGGGAACCAAAGGGAACAAGGGGAACAGGTTGGAAAAAGTGGTGTCCCATGGGTAACACTGCAAGGCAGAGATGAACCATAGGGAGCAGGGGGTACAGGATGGAAAAATGTGGAGAACCGTGAGGAAAACTGCAGAACAGTGAGGAACCAAAGGGAGCAGGAGGAACAGATTGGAAAAAGTGGGGAACCGTGGGGAACACTGCAGAACAGAGGGGAACCAAGCGGAGCAGGGGCAACGGATTGCAAAAAGTTGGGAACCGTGGAGAACACGGAAGGACAGAGGGGAACCAAAGGGAACAGTGGGAACAGGTTGGAAAAAGTGGTGTCCCATGGGTAACACTGCAAGGCAGAGGGGAACCATAGGGAGCAGGGGGTACAGTATGTAAAGAAATGTGGAGAATCATGGGGAACACTGTAGAATAGAGGGGAACCAAAGGGAGCAGGGGGAATGGATTGGAAAAAGTGGGGAAGCGTCGGGAACACTGCAGAACAGAGGAGAACCAAAGGGAGCAGGGGGAACAGATTGGAAAAAGTCGGGAACCGATTGGAAAAAGTAGGGAACCATGTGGAAAAATGCAGAAAGGTGGAGAACCAAAGGGAGCAGGGGGAATGAATTGGAAAAGGTGGAGAACTGTGGGGAACACTGCAGAACAGAGGGGAACCAAAGGGAGCAGAGGGAACGGATTGGAAAAAGTGGGGAACCATGGGGCACACTGCATGACAGAGGGGAACCAAAGGGATCAGGGGGAACAGGTTGGAAAAAGTGGGGAACCGTGGAGGACACTGCGGAACAGAGGGGAACCAGAGGGAGCAGGGGAAACAGATTGGAAAAAGTGGGGAACTGTGGGGAACACTGCAGAACAGAGGGGCACCAAAGAGAGCAGAGGGAACGCATTGGAAAAAGTGGGGAACCGTTTAGAAAACTGCACGACAGAGGTGAAGCAAAGGAAGCAGGGGGAACGGATTATAAAAAGTGGGGCCCATGGGGAACACTGCAGGACAGAGGGGAATCAAAGGCAGCAGGGGGAACTGATTGGAAAAAGTGGGGAACTGTGGGGAACACTGCAGAACAGAGGGGAAACAAATGGAGCAGGGGGAATGGATTGCAAAATGTGTGGAACCATGGGGAAAACTGCAGAACAGAGTGAAGCCAAAGGAGCAGGGGGCACAGATTGCAAAAAGTGGGGCCCATGGGGAACACTGCAGGACAGAGCGGAATCAAAGGGAGCAGGGGGAACTGATTTGAAAAAGTGTGGAATCGTGCAGAACACTGCGGGACAGAGGGGAACCAAAGGGAGCAGGGGGAATGGATTAGAAAAAGTGGGGAACCATGGGGAATACTGCAGGGCAGAGGGGAGCCATAGGGAGCAGGGGCTACAGGTTGGAAAAAATGTGGAGAACCGTGAGGAACACTGCAGAACAGTGAGGAACCAAAGGGAGCAGGGGGAATGGATTGCAAAAAGTTGGTAAGCGTGGAGGACACTGCAGAACAGAGGGGAACCAAAGGGAGCAGGGCGAACAGATTGTAAAAAAGTGCGGAACCGTGGGGAACGCTGCAGAACAGTATGAAAAGTAAGCGAGCCGGGGGAATGGTTTGGAAAATGTGAGGAACCGTGGGGAAAACTGCAGAACAGAGTTGAGACAAAGGAGCAGGGGGAACAGATTGGAAAAAGTGGGGAACCGTGGGGAACACTGCAGAACAGAGGGGAACCAAGCGGAGCAGGGGAACGGATTGCAAAAAGTTGGGAACCGTGGAGAACACGGAAGGACAGAGGGGAACCAAAGGGAACAGCGGGAACAGGTTGGAAAAAGTGGTGTCCCATGGGTAACACTGCAAGGCAGAGGGGAACCATAGGGAGCAGGGGGTACAGTATGTAAAGAAATGTGGAGAATCATGGGGAACACTGTAGAATAGAGGGGAACCAAAGGGAGCAGGGGGAACGGATTGGAAAAAGTGGGGAAGCGTCGGGAACACTGCAGAACAGAGGAGAACCAAAGGGAGCAGGGGGAACAGATTGGAAAAAGTCGGGAACCGATTGGGAAAAGTAGGGAACCATGTGGAAAAATGCAGAAAGGTGGAGAACCAAAGGGAGCAGGGGGAATGAATTGGAAAAGGTGGAGAACTGTGGGGAACACTGCAGAACAGAGGGGAACCAAAGGGAGCAGAGGGAACGGATTGGAAAAAGTGGGGAACCGTGGGGCACACTGCATGACAGAGGGGAACCAAAGGGATCAGGGGGAACAGATAGGAAAAAATTGGGGAACTGTGAAAACACTGCATGACAGAGGGGAACCAAAGGGAACAGGAGGTACAGGTTGGAAAAAGTGGGGAACCGTGGAGGACACTGCAGAACAGAGGGGAACCAGAGGGAGCAGGGGAAACAGATTGGAAAAAGTGGGGAACTGTGGGGAACACTGCAGAACATAGGGGCACCAAAGAGAGCAGAGGGAACGCATTGGAAAAAGTGGGGAACCGTTTGGAACACTGCACGACAGAGGTGAAGCAAAGGAAGCAGGGGGAACGGATTATAAAAAGTGGGGCCCATGGGGAACACTGCAGGACAGAGGGGAATCAAAGGCAGCAGGGGGAACTGATTGGAAAAAGTGGGGAACTGTGGGGAACACTGCAGAACAGAGGGGAAACAAATGGAGCAGGGGGAATGGATTGCAAAATGTGTGGAACCATGGGGAAAACTGCAGAACAGAGTGGAGCCAAAGGAGCAGGGGGCACAGATTGCAAAAAGTGGGGCCCATGGGGAACACTGCAGGACAGAGCGGAATCAAAGGGAGCAGGGGGAACTGATTTGAAAAAGTGTGGAACCGTGCAGAACACTGCGGGACAGAGGGGAACCAAAGGGAGCAGGGGGAACGGATTAGAAAAAGTGGGGAACCATGGGGAATACTGCAGGGCAGAGGGGAGCCATAGGGAGCAGGGGCTACAGGTTGGAAAAAATGTGGAGAACCGTGAGGAACACTGCAGAACAGTGAGGAACCAAAGGGAGCAGGGGGAATGTATTGCAAAAAGTTGGGAAGCGTGGAGGACATTGCAGAACAGCGGGGAACCAAAGGGAGCAGGGCGAACAGATTGTAAAATAGTGGGGAACCATGGGGAACGCTGCAGAACAGTATGAAACCAAAGCGAGCCGGGGGAATGGTTTGGAAAATGTGGGGAACCTTGGGGAAAACTGCAGAACAGAGTGGAGCCAAAGGAGCAGGGGGAACAGATTGGAAAAAGTGGGGAACTGTGGGGAACACTGCAGAACAGAGTGGAGCCAAAGGAGCAGGGGGAACAGATTGGAAAAAGTGGGGAACTGTGGGGAACACTGCAGAACAGAGCAAATCAAAGGGAGCAGGGGGAACAGATTGGAAAAAGTGGGGAACCGATTGGAAAAAGTAGGGAACCGTGTGGAAAAATGCAGAAAGGTGGGGAACCAAAGGGAGCAGGGGGAAAGAATTGGAAAATGTGGAGAACTGTGGGGAACACTGCAGAACAGATAGGAACCAAAGGGAGCAGGGGGAACAGATTGGAAAAAGTGGGGAACCGAGTCGAAAAATGCAGAACAAAGGGGAACCAAAGGGAGCTGGGGGAACAGATTGGAAAAAGTGGGGATTCGTGGAGAGATCTGCAGAACAGAGGTGAACCAAACGAAGCAGGGGGAACGGATTGGAAAAAGTGGGGAACAGTGTGAAAAAATGAAGAACAGAGGGGAACCAGAGTTAGCAGGGGAAACAGATTGGAAAAAGTGGGGAACTGTGGGGAACACTGCAGAACAGAGGGCAAACAAACGGAGCAGGGGAATGGATTGCAAAAAGTTGGGAACCGTGGAGGACAATGCAGGACAGAGGGGAAACAAACAGAGAAGGGGGAATGGATTGCAAAAAGTTGGTAAGCGTGGAGGACACTACAGAACAGAGGGGAACCAAAGGGAGCAGGGGGAACAGATTGGAAAAAGTGGGGAACCGTGTGGAAAAATGCAGAACAAAGGGGAACCAAAGGGAGCAGGGGGAACAGATTGGAAAAAGTGGGGATTCGTGGAGAGATCTGCAGAACAGAGGTGAACCAAAGGAAGCAGGGGGAACGGATTGGAAAAAGTGGGGAACAGTGTGGAAAAATGCAGAACAGAGGGGAACCAGAGGTAGCAGGGGAAACAGATTGGAAAAAGTGGGGAACTGTGGGGAACACTGCAGAACAGAGGGCAAACAAACGGAGCATGGGAAATGGATTACAAAAAGTTGGGAACCGTGGAGGACAATGCATGACAGAGGGGAAACAAACAGAGCAGGGGAATGGATTGCAAAAAGTTGGTAAGCGTGGAGGACACTGCAGAACAGAGGGGAAACAAAGGGAGCAGGGCGAACAGATTGTAAAAAAAGTGGGGAACCGTGGGGAACTCTGCAGAACAGTATGAAAAGAAAGCGAGCCGGGGGAATGGTTTGGAAAATATGAGGAACCGTGGGGAAAACTGCAGAACAGAGTTGAGACAAAGGAGCAGGGGGAACAGATTGGAAAAAGTGGGGAACCGTGGGGAACACGGAAGGACAGAGGGGAACCAAAGGGAACAAGGGGAACAGGTTGGAAAAAGTGGTGTCCCATGGGTAACACTGCAAGGCAGAGATGAACCATAGGGAGCAGGGGGTACAGGATGGAAAAATGTGGAGAACCGTGAGGAAAACTGCAGAACAGTGAGGAACCAAAGGGAGCAGGAGGAACAGATTGGAAAAAGTGGGGAACCGTGGGGAACACTGCAGAACAGAGGGGAACCAAGCGGAGCAGGGGCAACGGATTGCAAAAAGTTGGGAACCGTGGAGAACACGGAAGGACAGAGGGGAACCAAAGGGAACAGTGGGAACAGGTTGGAAAAAGTGGTGTCCCATGGGTAACACTGCAAGGCAGAGGGGAACCATAGGGAGCAGGGGGTACAGTATGTAAAGAAATGTGGAGAATCATGGGGAACACTGTAGAATAGAGGGGAACCAAAGGGAGCAGGGGGAATGGATTGGAAAAAGTGGGGAAGCGTCGGGAACACTGCAGAACAGAGGAGAACCAAAGGGAGCAGGGGGAACAGATTGGAAAAAGTCGGGAACCGATTGGAAAAAGTAGGGAACCATGTGGAAAAATGCAGAAAGGTGGAGAACCAAAGGGAGCAGGGGGAATGAATTGGAAAAGGTGGAGAACTGTGGGGAACACTGCAGAACAGAGGGGAACCAAAGGGAGCAGAGGGAACGGATTGGAAAAAGTGGGGAACCATGGGGCACACTGCATGACAGAGGGGAACCAAAGGGATCAGGGGGAACAGGTTGGAAAAAGTGGGGAACCGTGGAGGACACTGCGGAACAGAGGGGAACCAGAGGGAGCAGGGGAAACAGATTGGAAAAAGTGGGGAACTGTGGGGAACACTGCAGAACAGAGGGGCACCAAAGAGAGCAGAGGGAACGCATTGGAAAATGTGTGGAACCATGGGGAAAACTGCACGACAGAGGTGAAGCAAAGGAAGCAGGGGGAACGGATTATAAAAAGTGGGGCCCATGGGGAACACTGCAGGACAGAGGGGAATCAAAGGCAGCAGGGGGAACTGATTTGAAAAAGTGTGGAATCGTGCAGAACACTGCGGGACAGAGGGGAACCAAAGGGAGCAGGGGGAATGGATTAGAAAAAGTGGGGAACCATGGGGAATACTGCAGGGCAGAGGGGAGCCATAGGGAGCAGGGGCTACAGGTTGGAAAAAATGTGGAGAACCGTGAGGAACACTGCAGAACAGTGAGGAACCAAAGGGAGCAGGGGGAATGGATTGCAAAAAGTTGGGAAGCGTGGAGGACATTGCAGAACAGCGGGGAACCAAAGGGAGCAGGGCGAACAGATTGTAAAATAGTGGGGAAACATGGGGAACGCTGCAGAACAGTATGAAACCAAAGCGAGCCGGGGGAATGGTTTGGAAAATGTGGGGAACCTTGGGGAAAACTGCAGAACAGAGTGGAGCCAAAGGAGCAGGGGGAACAGATTGGAAAAAGTGGGGAACTGTGGGGAACACTGCAGAACAGAGTGGAGCCAAAGGAGCAGGGGGAACAGATTGGAAAAAGTGGGGAACTGTGGGGAACACTGCAGAACAGAGCAAAACCAAAGGGAGCAGGGGGAACAGATTGGAAAATGTGGGGAACCGATTGGAAAAAGTAGGGAACCGTGTGGAAAAATGCAGAAAGTTGGGGAACCAAAGGGAGCAGGGGGAAAGAATTGGAAAATGTGGAGAACTGTGGGGAACACTGCAGAACAGATAGGAACCAAAGGGAGCAGGGGGAACAGATTGGAAAAAGTGGGGAACCGAGTCGAAAAATGCAGAACAAAGGGGAACCAAAGGGAGCTGGGGGAACAGATTGGAAAAAGTGGGGATTCGTGGAGAGATCTGCAGAACAGAGGTGAACCAAACGAAGCAGGGGGAACGGATTGGAAAAAGTGGGGAACTGTGGGGAACACTGCAGAACAGAGGGCAAACAAACGGAGCAGGGGAATGGATTGCAAAAAGTTGGGAACCGTGGAGGACAATGCAGGACAGAGGGGAAACAAACAGAGCAGGGGGAATGGATTGCAAAAAGTTGGTAAGCGTGGAGGACACTGCAGAACAGAGGGGAACCAAAGGGAGCAGGGGGAACAGATTGGAAAAAGTGGGGAACCGTGTGGAAAAATGCAGAACAAAGGGGAACCAAAGGGAGCAGGGGGAACAGATTGGAAAAAGTGGGGATTCGTGGAGAGATCTGCAGAACAGAGGTGAACCAAAGGAAGCAGGGGGAACGGATTGGAAAAAGTGGGGAACAGTGTGGAAAAATGCAGAACAGAGGGGAACCAGAGGTAGCAGGGGAAACAGATTGGAAAAAGTGGGGAACTGTGGGGAACACTGCAGAACAGAGGGCAAACAAACGGGGCAGGGGAAATGGATTGCAAAAAGTTGGGAACCGTGGAGGACAATGCATGACAGAGGGGAAACAAACAGAGCAGGGGGAATGGATTGCAAAAAGTTGGTAAGCGTGGAGGACACTGCAGAACAGAGGGGAAACAAAGGGAGCAGGGCGAACAGATTGTAAAAAAAGTGGGGAACCGTGGGGAACTCTGCAGAACAGTATGAAAAGAAAGCGAGCCGGGGGAATGGTTTGGAAAATATGAGGAACCGAAAGGAAAACTGCAGAACAGAGTTGAGACAAAGGAGCAGGGGGAACAGATTGGAAAAAGTGGGGAACCGTGGGGAACACGGAAGGACAGAGGGGAACCAAAGGGAACAAGGGGAACAGGTTGGAAAAAGTGGTGTCCCATGGGTAACACTGCAAGGCAGAGATGAACCATAGGGAGCAGGGGGTACAGGATGGAAAAATGTGGAGAACCGTGAGGAAAACTGCAGAACAGTGAGGAACCAAAGGGAGCAGGGGGAACAGTTTTGAAAAAGTGGGGAACCGTGGGCAAAAATGCAGAACAGTGGGGAACAAAGGGAGCAGGAGGAACAGATTGGAAAAAGTTGAGAACAGTGGGGAAAACTGCAGAACAGAGCGGAACCAAAGGGAGCACGGGGAACAGCTCGGAAAAGTGGGGACCCGTGGGGAACAATGCAGAACAGATAGGAACCAAAGGGAGCAGGGGGAACAGATTGGAAAAAGTGGGGAACCGAGTCGAAAAATGCAGAACAAAGGGGAACCAAAGGGAGCTGGGGGAACAGATTGGAAAAAGTGGGGATTCGTGGAGAGATCTGCAGAACAGAGGTGAACCAAACGAAGCAGGGGGAACGGATTGGAAAAAGTGGGGAACAGTGTGAAAAAATGCAGAACAGCGGGGAACCAGAGTTAGCAGGGGAAACAGATTGGAAAAAGTGGGGAACTGTGGGGAACACTGCAGAACAGAGGGCAAACAAACGGAGCAGGGGAATGGATTGCAAAAAGTTGGGAACCGTGGAGGACAATGCAGGACAGAGGGGAAACAAACCGAGCAGGGGGAATGGATTGCAAAAAGTTGGTAAGCGTGGAGGACACTGCAGAACAGAGGGGAACCAAAGGGAGCAGGGCGAACAGATTGTAAAAAAGTGCGGAACCGTGGGGAACGCTGCAGAACAGTATGAAAAGAAAGCGAGCCGGGGGAATGGTTTGGAAAATGTGAGGAACCGTGGGGAAAACTGCAGAACAGAGTTGAGACAAAGGAGAAGGGGGAACAGATTGGAAAAAGTGGGGAACCGTGGGGAACACTGCAGAACAGAGGGGAACCAAGCGGAGCAGGGGCAACGGATTGCAAAAAGTTGGGAACCGTGGAGAACACGGAAGGACAGAGGGGAACCAAAGGGAACAGCGGGAACAGGTTGGAAAAAGTGGTGTCCCATGGGTAACACTGCAAGGCAGAGGGGAACCATAGGGAGCAGGGGGTACAGGTTGGAAAAAATGTGGAGAACCGTGAGGAACACTGCAGAACAGTGAGGAACCAAAGGGAGCAGGGGGCATGGATTGCAAAAAGTTGGGAAGCGTGGAGGACATTGCAGAACAGCGGGGAACCAAAGGGAGCAGGGCGAACAGATTGTAAAATAGTGGGGAACCATGGGGAACGCTGCAGAACAGTATGAAACCAAAGCGAGCCGGGGGAATGGTTTGGAAAATGTGGGGAACCTTGGGGAAAACTGCAGAACAGAGTGGAGCCAAAGGAGCAGGGGGAACAGATTGGAAAAAGTGGGGAACTGTGGGGAACACTGCAGAACAGAGTGGAGCCAAAGGAGCAGGGGGAACAGATTGGAAAAAGTGGGGAACTGTGGGGAACACTGCAGAACAGAGCAAAACCAAAGGGAGCAGGGGGAACAGATTGGAAAATGTGGGGAACCGATTGGAAAAAGTAGGGAACCGTGTGGAAAAATGCAGAAAGGTGGGGAACCAAAGGGAGCAGGGGGAAAGAATTGGAAAATGTGGAGAACTGTGGGGAACACTGCAGAACAGATAGGAACCAAAGGGAGCAGGGGGAACAGATTGGAAAAAGTGGGGAACCGAGTCGAAAAATGCAGAACAAAGGGGAACCAAAGGGAGCTGGGGGAACAGATTGGAAAAAGTGGGGATTCGTGGAGAGATCTGCAGAACAGAGGTGAACCAAACGAAGCAGGGGGAACGGATTGGAAAAAGTGGGGAACTGTGGGGAACACTGCAGAACAGAGGGCAAACAAACGGAGCAGGGGAATGGATTGCAAAAAGTTGGGAACCGTGGAGGACAATGCAGGACAGAGGGGAAACAAACAGAGCAGGGGGAATGGATTGCAAAAAGTTGGTAAGCGTGGAGGACACTGCAGAACAGAGGGGAACCAAAGGGAGCAGGGGGAACAGATTGGAAAAAGTGGGGAACCGTGTGGAAAAATGCAGAACAAAGGGGAACCAAAGGGAGCAGGGGGAACAGATTGGAAAAAGTGGGGATTCGTGGAGAGATCTGCAGAACAGAGGTGAACCAAAGGAAGCAGGGGGAACGGATTGGAAAAAGTGGGGAACAGTGTGGAAAAATGCAGAACAGAGGGGAACCAGAGGTAGCAGGGGAAACAGATTGGAAAAAGTGGGGAACTGTGGGGAACACTGCAGAACAGAGGGCAAACAAACGGAGCAGGGGAAATGGATTGCAAAAAGTTGGGAACCGTGGAGGACAATGCATGACAGAGGGGAAACAAACAGAGCAGGGGGAATGGATTGCAAAAAGTTGGTAAGCGTGGAGGACACTGCAGAACAGAGGGGAAACAAAGGGAGCAGGGCGAACAGATTGTAAAAAAAGTGGGGAACCGTGGGGAACTCTGCAGAACAGTATGAAAAGAAAGCGAGCCGGGGGAATGGTTTGGAAAATATGAGGAACCGTGGGGAAAACTGCAGAACAGAGTTGAGACAAAGGAGCAGGGGGAACAGATTGGAAAAAGTGGGGAACCGTGGGGAACACGGAAGGACAGAGGGGAACCAAAGGGAACAAGGGGAACAGGTTGGAAAAAGTGGTGTCCCATGGGTAACACTGCAAGGCAGAGATGAACCATAGGGAGCAGGGGGTACAGGATGGAAAAATGTGGAGAACCGTGAGGAAAACTGCAGAACAGTGAGGAACCAAAGGGAGCAGGGGGAACAGTTTTGAAAAAGTGGGGAACCGTGGGCAAAAATGCAGAACAGTGGGGAACAAAGGGAGCAGGAGGAACAGATTGGAAAAAGTTGAGAACAGTGGGGAAAACTGCAGAACAGAGCGGAACCAAAGGGAGCACGGGGAACAGCTCGGAAAAGTGGGGACCCGTGGGGAACAATGCAGAACAGATAGGAACCAAAGGGAGCAGGGGGAACAGATTGGAAAAAGTGGGGAACCGAGTCGAAAAATGCAGAACAAAGGGGAACCAAAGGGAGCTGGGGGAACAGATTGGAAAAAGTGGGGATTCGTGGAGAGATCTGCAGAACAGAGGTGAACCAAACGAAGCAGGGGGAACGGATTGGAAAAAGTGGGGAACAGTGTGAAAAAATGCAGAACAGCGGGGAACCAGAGTTAGCAGGGGAAACAGATTGGAAAAAGTGGGGAACTGTGGGGAACACTGCAGAACAGAGGGCAAACAAACGGAGCAGGGGAATGGATTGCAAAAAGTTGGGAACCGTGGAGGACAATGCAGGACAGAGGGGAAACAAACCGAGCAGGGGGAATGGATTGCAAAAAGTTGGTAAGCGTGGAGGACACTGCAGAACAGAGGGGAACCAAAGGGAGCAGGGCGAACAGATTGTAAAAAAGTGCGGAACCGTGGGGAACGCTGCAGAACAGTATGAAAAGAAAGCGAGCCGGGGGAATGGTTTGGAAAATGTGAGGAACTGTGGGGAAAACTGCAGAACAGAGTTGAGACAAAGGAGAAGGGGGAACAGATTGGAAAAAGTGGGGAACCGTGGGGAACACTGCAGAACAGAGGGGAACCAAGCGGAGCAGGGGCAACGGATTGCAAAAAGTTGGGAACCGTGGAGAACACGGAAGGACAGAGGGGAACCAAAGGGAACAGCGGGAACAGGTTGGAAAAAGTGGTGTCCCATGGGTAACACTGCAAGACAGAGGGGAACCATAGGGAGCAGGGGGTACAGTATGTAAAGAAATGTGGAGAATCATGGGGAACACTGTAGAATAGAGGGGAACCAAAGGGAGCAGGGGGAACGGATTGGAAAAAGTGGGGAAGCGTCGGGAACACTGCAGAACAGAGGAGAACCAAAGGGAGCAGGGGGAACAGATTGGAAAAAGTTGGGAACCGATTGGAAAAAGTAGGGAACCATGTGGAAAAATGCAGAAAGGTGGAGAACCAAAGGGAGCAGGGGGAATGAATTGGAAAAGGTGGAGAACTGTGGGGAACACTGCAGAACAGAGGGGAACCAAAGGGAGCAGAGGGAACGGATTGGAAAAAGTGGGGAACCGTGGGGCACACTGCATGACAGAGGGGAACCAAAGGGATCAGGGGGAACAGATAGGAAAAAATTGGGGAACTGTGAAAACACTGCATGACAGAGGGGAACCAAAGGCAGCAGGGGGAACTGATTGGAAAAAGTGGGGAACTGTGGGGAACACTGCAGAACAGAGGGGAAACAAATGGAGCAGGGGGAATGGATTGCAAAATGTGTGGAACCATGGGGAAAACTGCAGAACAGAGTGGAGCCAAAGGAGCAGGGGGAACAGATTGCAAAAAGTGGGGAACCGTGGGGAACACTGCACGACAGAGGGGAACCAAAGGGATCAGGGGGAACAGATAGGGAAAAATTGAGGAACGGTGAAAACACTGCATGACAGATGGGAACCAAAGGGAGCAGGAGGTACAGGTTGGAAAAAGTGGGGAACCGTGGAGGGCACTGCAGGTCAGAGGGGCACCAAAGGGAGCAGGGCCAACAGATTGTAAAAAAGTGGGGAACCGTGGGGAACACTGCAGAACAGTATGAAACCAAAGCGAGCAGGGGGAACAGTTTGGAAAATGTGGGGAACCGTGGGGATCACTGCAGAACAGAGGGGAACCAAAGGGATCAGGGGAACGCATTGGAAAAAGTGGGGAACCGTGGGGAACACTGCAGAACAGTGAGGAACCAATGGGAGCAGGGGGAACAGATTGGAAAAAGTGGGGAACCGTGTGGAGAAATGCAGAACAGTGGGGAAACAAAGGGTGCAGGAGGAACAGATTAGAAGAAGTGGGGTACCGTGTAGAAAAATGCAGAAGAGTGGGGAACCAAAGGGAGCAGGAGGGACAAATTGGAAAAAGTTGAGAACAGTGGGGAAAACTGCAGAGCAGAGAGGAACCAAAGGGAGCAGGGGGAAAGGATTGGAAAAAGTGGGGAAGCATCGGAAACACTGCAGAACAGAAGAGAACCAAAGGGAGCAGGGGGAACAGATTGGAAAAAGTGGGGAACCGATTGGAAAAAGTAGGGAACCGTGTGGAAAAATGCAGAAAGGTGGGGAACCAAAGGGAGCAGGGGGAACGAATTGGAAAAGGTGGAGAACTGTGGGGAACACTGCAGAACAGAGTGGAACCAAAGGGAGCAGAGGGAACGGATTGGAAAAAGTGGGGAACCGTGGGGCACACTGCATGACAGAGGAGAACCAAAGGGCACAGGAGGTACAGGTTGGAAAAAGTGGGGAACCGTGGAGGACACTGCAGAACAGAGGGGAAACCAGAGGGAGCAGGGGAAACAGATTGGAAAAAGTGGGGAACTGTGGGGAACACTGCAGAACAGAGGGGAACCAAAGGGAGCAGAGGGAACGCATTGGAAAAAGTGGGGAACCGTTTGGAACACTGCACGACAGAGGTGAACCAAAGGAAGCAGGGGGAACGGATTGTAAAAAGTGGGGCCCATGGGGAACACTGCAGGACAGAGCGGAATCAAAGGGAGCAGGGGGGATGGATTGCAAAATGTGGGGAACCATGGGGAAAACTGCAGAACAGAGTGGAGCCAAAGGAGCAGGGGGAACGGATTGCAAAAAGTGGGGCCCATGGGGAACACTGCAGGACAGAGCGGAATCAAAGGGAGCAGGGGGAACTGATTGGAAAAAGTGGGGAATCGTGCAGAACACTGCGGGACAAGGGGGAACCAAAGGGAATAGGGGGAACGGATTAGAAAAAGTGGGGAACCATGGGGAATACTGCAGGGCAGAGGGGAGCCATAGGGAGCAGGGGCTACAGGTTGGAAAAAATGTGGAGAACCGTGAGGAACACTGCAGAACAGTGAGGAACCAAAGAGAGCAGGGGGAACAGATTGGAAAAAGTGGGGAACCGTGTAGAAAAATGCAGAACAGTGGGGAAACAAACAGAGCAGGGGGAATGGTTTGCAAAAAGTTGGGAAGCGTGGAGGACATTGCAGAACAGAGGGGAACCAAAGGGAGCAGGGCGAACAGATTGTAAAAAAGTGCGGAACCGTGGGGAACGCTGCAGAACAGTATGAAAAGAAAGCGAGCCGGGGGAATGGTTTGGAAAATGTGAGGAACCGTGGGGAAAACTGCAGAACAGAGTTGAGACAAAGGAGCAGGGGGAACAGATTGGAAAAAGTGGGGAACCGTGGGGAACACTGCAGAACAGAGGGGAACCAAGCGGAGCAGGGGCAACGGATTGCAAAAAGTTGGGAACCGTGGAGAACACGGAAGGACAGAGGGGAACCAAAGGGAACAGCGGGAACAGGTTGGAAAAAGTGGTGTCCCATGGGTAACACTGCAAGGCAGAGGGGAACCATAGGGAGCAGGGGGTACAGTATGTAAAGAAATGTGGAGAATCATGGGGAACACTGTAGAATAGAGGGGAACCAAAGGGAGCAGGGGGAATGGATTGGAAAAAGTGGAAAAGCGTCGGGAACACTGCAGAACAGAGGAGAACCAAAGGGAGCAGGGGGAACAGATTGGAAAAAGTCGGGAACCGATTGGAAAAAGTAGGGAACCATGTGGAAAAATGCAGAAAGGTGGAGAACCAAAGGGAGCAGGGGGAATGAATTGGAAAAGGTGGAGAACTGTGGGGAACACTGCAGAACAGAGGGGAACCAAAGGGAGCAGAGGGAACGGATTGGAAAAAGTGGTGAACCATGGGGCACACTGCATGACAGAGGGGAACCAAAGGGATCAGGGGGAACAGATAGGAAAAAATTGGGGAACTGTGAAAACACTGCATGACAGAGGGGAACCAAAGGGAACAGGAGGTACAGGTTGGAAAAAGTGGGGAACCGTGGAGGACACTGCAGAACAGAGGGGAACCAGAGGGAGCAGGGGAAACAGATTGGAAAAAGTGGGGAACTGTGGGGAACACTGCAGAACAGAGGGGCACCAAAGAGAGCAGAGGGAACGCATTGGAAAAAGTGGGGAACCGTTTGGAACACTGCACGACAGAGGTGAAGCAAAGGAAGCAGGGGGAACGGATTATAAAAAGTGGGGCCCATGGGGAACACTGCAGGACAGAGGGGAATCAAAGGCAGCAGAGGGAACTGATTGGAAAAAGTGGGGAACTGTGGGGAACACTGCAGAACAGAGGGGAAACAAATGGAGCAGGGGGAATGGATTGCAAAATGTGTGGAACCATGGGGAAAACTGCAGAACAGAGTGGAGCCAAAGGAGCAGGGGGCACAGATTGCAAAAAGTGGGGCCCATGGGGAACACTGCAGGACAGAGCGGAATCAAAGGGAGCAGGGGGAACTGATTTGAAAAAGTGTGGAATCGTGCAGAACACTGCGGGACAGAGGGGAACCAAAGGGAGCAGGGGGAACGGATTAGAAAAAGTGGGGAACCATGGGGAATACTGCAGGGCAGAGGGGAGCCATAGGGAGCAGGGGCTACAGGTTGGAAAAAATGTGGAGAACCGTGAGGAACACTGCAGAACAGTGAGGAACCAAAGGGAGCAGGGGGAATGGATTGCAAAAAGTTGGGAAGCGTGGAGGACATTGCAGAACAGCGGGGAACCAAAGGGAGCAGGGCGAACAGATTGTAAAATAGTGGGGAACCATGGGGAACGCTGCAGAACAGTATGAAACCAAAGCGAGCCGGGGGAATGGTTTGGAAAATGTGGGGAACCTTGGGGAAAACTGCAGAACAGAGTGGAGCCAAAGGAGCAGGGGGAACAGATTGGAAAAAGTGGGGAACTGTGGGGAACACTGCAGAACAGAGTGGAGCCAAAGGAGCAGGGGGAACAGATTGGAAAAAGTGGGGAACTGTGGGGAACACTGCAGAACAGAGCAAAACCAAAGGGAGCAGGGGGAACAGATTGGAAAATGTGGGGAACCGATTGGAAAAAGTAGGGAACCGTGTGGAAAAATGCAGAAAGGTGGGGAACCAAAGGGAGCAGGGGGAAAGAATTGGAAAATGTGGAGAACTGTGGGGAACACTGCAGAACAGATAGGAACCAAAGGGAGCAGGGGGAACAGATTGGAAAAAGTGGGGAACCGAGTCGAAAAATGCAGAACAAAGGGGAACCAAAGGGAGCTGGGGGAACAGATTGGAAAAAGTGGGGATTCGTGGAGAGATCTGCAGAACAGAGGTGAACCAAACGAAGCAGGGGGAACGGATTGGAAAAAGTGGGGAACTGTGGGGAACACTGCAGAACAGAGGGCAAACAAACGGAGCAGGGGAATGGATTGCAAAAAGTTGGGAACCGTGGAGGACAATGCAGGACAGAGGGGAAACAAACAGAGCAGGGGGAATGGATTGCAAAAAGTTGGTAAGCGTGGAGGACACTGCAGAACAGAGGGGAACCAAAGGGAGCAGGGGGAACAGATTGGAAAAAGTGGGGAACCGTGTGGAAAAATGCAGAACAAAGGGGAACCAAAGGGAGCAGGGGGAACAGATTGGAAAAAGTGGGGATTCGTGGAGAGATCTGCAGAACAGAGGTGAACCAAAGGAAGCAGGGGGAACGGATTGGAAAAAGTGGGGAACAGTGTGGAAAAATGCAGAACAGAGGGGAACCAGAGGTAGCAGGGGAAACAGATTGGAAAAAGTGGGGAACTGTGGGGAACACTGCAGAACAGAGGGCAAACAAACGGAGCAGGGGAAATGGATTGCAAAAAGTTGGGAACCGTGGAGGACAAGGCATGACAGAGGGGAAACAAACAGAGCAGGGGGAATGGATTGCAAAAAGTTGGTAAGCGTGGAGGACACTGCAGAACAGAGGGGAAACAAAGGGAGCAGGGCGAACAGATTGTAAAAAAAGTGGGGAACCGTGGGGAACTCTGCAGAACAGTATGAAAAGAAAGCAAGCCGGGGGAATGGTTTGGAAAATATGAGGAACCGTGGGGAAAACTGCAGAACAGAGTTGAGACAAAGGAGCAGGGGGAACAGATTGGAAAAAGTGGGGAACCGTGGGGAACACGGAAGGACAGAGGGGAACCAAAGGGAACAAGGGGAACAGGTTGGAAAAAGTGGTGTCCCATGGGTAACACTGCAAGGCAGAGATGAACCATAGGGAGCAGGGGGTACAGGATGGAAAAATGTGGAGAACCGTGAGGAAAACTGCAGAACAGTGAGGAACCAAAGGGAGCAGGGGGAACAGTTTTGAAAAAGTGGGGAACCGTGGGCAAAAATGCAGAACAGTGGGGAACAAAGGGAGCAGGAGGAACAGATTGGAAAAAGTTGAGAACAGTGGGGAAAACTGCAGAACAGAGCGGAACCAAAGGGAGCACGGGGAACAGCTCGGAAAAGTGGGGACCCGTGGGGAACAATGCAGAACAGATAGGAACCAAAGGGAGCAGGGGGAACAGATTGGAAAAAGTGGGGAACCGAGTCGAAAAATGCAGAACAAAGGGGAACCAAAGGGAGCTGGGGGAACAGATTGGAAAAAGTGGGGATTCGTGGAGAGATCTGCAGAACAGAGGTGAACCAAACGAAGCAGGGGGAACGGATTGGAAAAAGTGGGGAACAGTGTGAAAAAATGCAGAACAGAGGGGAACCAGAGTTAGCAGGGGAAACAGATTGGAAAAAGTGGGGAACTGTGGGGAACACTGCAGAACAGAGGGCAAACAAACGGAGCAGGGGAATGGATTGCAAAAAGTTGGGAACTGTGGAGGACAATGCAGGACAGAGGGGAAACAAACCGAGCAGGGGGAATGGATTGCAAAAAGTTGGTAAGCGTGGAGGACACTGCAGAACAGAGGGGAACCAAAGGGAGCAGGGCGAACAGATTGTAAAAAAGTGCGGAACCGTGGGGAACGCTGCAGAACAGTATGAAAAGAAAGCGAGCCGGGGGAATGGTTTGGAAAATGTGAGGAACCGTGGGGAAAACTGCAGAACAGAGTTGAGACAAAGGAGAAGGGGGAACAGATTGGAAAAAAGTGGGGAACCGTGGGGAACACTGCAGAACAGAGGGGAACCAAGCGGAGCAGGGGCAACGGATTGCAAAAAGTTGGGAACCGTGGAGAACACGGAAGGACAGAGGGGAACCAAAGGGAACAGCGGGAACAGGTTGGAAAAAGTGGTGTCCCATGGGTAACACTGCAAGGCAGAGGGGAACCATAGGGAGCAGGGGGTACAGTATGTAAAGAAATGTGGAGAATCATGGGGAACACTGTAGAATAGAGGGGAACCAAAGGGAGCAGGGGGAACGGATTGGAAAAAGTGGGGAAGCGTCGGGAACACTGCAGAACAGAGGAGAACCAAAGGGAGCAGGGGGAACAGATTGGAAAAGTTGGGAACCGATTGGAAAAAGTAGGGAACCATGTGGAAAAATGCAGAAAGGTGGAGAACCAAAGGGAGCAGGGGGAATGAATTGGAAAAGGTGGAGAACTGTGGGGAACACTGCAGAACAGAGGGGAACCAAAGGGAGCAGAGGGAACGGATTGGAAAAAGTGGGGAACCGTGGGGCACACTGCATGACAGAGGGGAACCAAAGGGAACAGGGGGAACAGATAGGAAAAAATTGGGGAACTGTGAAAACACTGCATGACAGAGGGGAACCAAAGGGAACAGGAGGTACAGGTTGGAAAAAGTGGGGAACCGTGGGGAACACTGCAGAACAGAGGGGCACCAAAGAGAGCAGAGGGAACGCATTGGAAAAAGTGGGGAACCGTTTGGAACACTGCACGACAGAGGTGAAGCAAAGGAAGCAGGGGGAACGGATTGTAAAAAGTGGGGCCCATGGGGAACACTGCAGGACAGAGGGGAATCAAAGGCAGCAGGGGGAACTGATTGGAAAAAGTGGGGAACTGTGGGGAACACTGCAGAACAGAGGGGAAACAAATGGAGCAGGGGGAATGGATTGCAAAATGTGTGGAACCATGGGGAAAACTGCAGAACAGAGTGGAGCCAAAGGAGCAGGGGGAACAGATTGCAAAAAGTGGGGCCCATGGGGAACACTGCAGGACAGAGCGGAATCAAAGGGAGCAGGGGGAACTGATTTGAAAAAGTGGGGAATCGTGCAGAACACTGCGGGACAGAGGGGAACCAAAGGGAGCAGGGGGAACGGATTAGAAAAAGTGGGGAACCATGGGGAATACTGCAGGGCAGAGGGGAGCCATAGGGAGCAGGGGCTACAGGTTGGAAAAAATGTGGAGAACCGTGAGGAACACTGCAGAACAGTGAGGAACCAAAGGGAGCAGGGGGAATGGATTGCAAAAAGTTGGGAAGCGTGGAGGACATTGCAGAACAGCGGGGAACCAAAGGGAGCAGGGCGAACAGATTGTAAAATAGTGGGGAACCATGGGGAACGCTGCAGAACAGTATGAAACCAAAGCGAGCCGGGGGAATGGTTTGGAAAATGTGGGGAACCTTGGGGAAAACTGCAGAACAGAGTGGAGCCAAAGGAGCAGGGGGAACAGATTGGAAAATGTGGGGAACTGTGGGGAACACTGCAGAACAGAGCAAAACCAAAGGGAGCAGGGGGAACAGATTGGAAAATGTGGGGAACCGATTGGAAAAAGTAGGGAACCGTGTGGAAAAATGCAGAAAGGTGGGGAACCAAAGGGAGCAGGGGGAAAGAATTGGAAAATGTGGAGAACTGTGGGGAACACTGCAGAACAGAGGGGCACCAAAGGGAGCAGAGGGAACGGATTGGAAAAAGTGGGGAACCGTGGGGAACACTGCACGACAGAGGGGAACCAAAGGGATCAGGGGGAACAGATAGGGAAAAATTGAGGAACGGTGAAAACACTGCATGACAGATGGGAACCAAAGGGAGCAGGAGGTACAGGTTGGAAAAAGTGGGGAACCGTGGAGGGCACTGCAGGTCAGAGGGGAACCAAAGGGAGCAGGGCCAACAGATTGTAAAAAAGTGGCGAACCGTGGGGAACACTGCAGAACAGTATGAAACCAAAGCGAGCAGGGGGAACAGTTTGGAAAATGTGGGGAACCGTGGGGATCACTGCAGAACAGAGGGGAACCAAAGGGATCAGGGGAACGCATTGGAAAAAGTGGGGAACCGTGGGGAACACTGCAGAACAGTGAGGAACCAATGGGAGCAGGGGGAACAGATTGGAAAAAGTGGGGAACCGTGTGGAGAAATGCAGAACAGTGGGGAAACAAAGGGTGCAGGAGGAACAGATTAGAAGAAGTGGGGTACCGTGTAGAAAAATGCAGAAGAGTGGGGAACCAAAGGGAGCAGGAGGGACAAATTGGAAAAAGTTGAGAACAGTGGGGAAAACTGCAGAGCAGAGAGGAACCAAAGGGAGCAGGGGGAAAGGATTGGAAAAAGTGGGGAAGCATCGGAAACACTGCAGAACAGAAGAGAACCAAAGGGAGCAGGGGGAACAGATTGGAAAAAGTGGGGAACCGATTGGAAAAAGTAGGGAACCGTGTGGAAAAATGCAGAAAGGTGGGGAACCAAAGGGAGCAGGGGGAACGAATTGGAAAAGGTGGAGAACTGTGGGGAACACTGCAGAACAGAGTGGAACCAAAGGGAGCAGAGGGAACGGATTGGAAAAAGTGGGGAACCGTGGGGCACACTGCATGACAGAGGAGAACCAAAGGGCACAGGAGGTACAGGTTGGAAAAAGTGGGGAACCGTGGAGGACACTGCAGAACAGAGGGGAAACCAGAGGGAGCAGGGGAAACAGATTGGAAAAAGTGGGGAACTGTGGGGAACACTGCAGAACAGAGGGGAACCAAAGGGAGCAGAGGGAACGCATTGGAAAAAGTGGGGAACCGTTTGGAACACTGCACGACAGAGGTGAACCAAAGGAAGCAGGGGGAACGGATTGTAAAAAGTGGGGCCCATGGGGAACACTGCAGGACAGAGCGGAATCAAAGGGAGCAGGGGGGATGGATTGCAAAATGTGGGGAACCATGGGGAAAACTGCAGAACAGAGTGGAGCCAAAGGAGCAGGGGGAACGGATTGCAAAAAGTGGGGCCCATGGGGAACACTGCAGGACAGAGCGGAATCAAAGGGAGCAGGGGGAACTGATTGGAAAAAGTGGGGAATCGTGCAGAACACTGCGGGACAGGGGGGAACCAAAGGGAATAGGGGGAACGGATTAGAAAAAGTGGGGAACCATGGGGAATACTGCAGGGCAGAGGGGAGCCATAGGGAGCAGGGGCTACAGGTTGGAAAAAATGTGGAGAACCGTGAGGAACACTGCAGAACAGTGAGGAACCAAAGAGAGCAGGGGGAACAGATTGGAAAAAGTGGGGAACCGTGTAGAAAAATGCAGAACAGTGGGGAAACAAACAGAGCAGGGGGAATGGTTTGCAAAAAGTTGGGAAGCGTGGAGGACATTGCAGAACAGAGGGGAACCAAAGGGAGCAGGGCGAACAGATTGTAAAATAGTGGGGAACCGTGGGGAACGCTGCAGAACAGTATGAAACCAAAGCGAGCCGGGGGAATGGTTTGGAAAATGTGGGGAACCTTGGGGAAAACTGCAGAACAGAGTGGAGCCAAAGGAGCAGGGGGAACAGATTGGAAAAAGTGGGGAACTGTGGGGAACACTGGAGAACAGAAGAGAACCAAAGGGAGCAGGGGGAACAGATTGGAAAAAGTGGGGAACCGATTGGAATAAGTAAGGAACCGTGTGGAAAAATGCAGAAAGGTGGGGAACCAAAGGGAGCAGGGGGAAAGAATTGGAAAATGTGGAGAACTGTGGGGAACACTGCAGAACAGAGGGGAACCAAAGGGGCCAGAGGGAACGGATTGGAAAAAGTGGGGAACCGTGGGGAACACTGCACGACAGAGGGGAACCAAAGACATCAGGGGGAACAGATAGGAAAAAATTGGGGAACTGTGAAAACACTGCATGACAGAGGGGAACCAAAGGGAGCAGTAGGTACAGGTTGGAAAAAGTGGGGAACAGTGGAGGACACTGCAGGACAGAGGGAAACCAAAGGGAGCAGGACGAACAGATTGGAAAATGTGGGGAACCGTAGGGAACACTGCAGAACAGAGGGGAACCAATAAGAGCAGGGGAACGCATTGGAAAAAGTGGGGAATCGTGGGGAACACTGCAGAACAGTGAGGAACCAAAGGGAGCAGGGGGAACAGATTGGAAAAAGTGGGGAACCGTGTGGAAAAATGCAGAACAGTGGGGAAACAAAGGATGTAGGAGGAACAGATTAGAAGAAGTGGGGTAGCGTGTGGAAAAATGCACAACAGTGGGGAACGAAAGGGAACAGTGGGTATAGGATGGAAAAAAATGTGGAGAATCGTGGGGAACACTGCAGAATAGAGTTGAACCAAAGGGAGCAGGGGGAATGGATTGGAAAAAGTGGGGAACCATGGGGGACACTGCAGGGCAGAGGAGAACCATAGGGAGCAGGGGGTACAGGTTGGAAAAATGTGGAGAACCGTGAGCAAAACTGCAGAACAGTGAGGAACCAAAGGGAGCAGGGGGAACAGTTTTGAAAAAGTGGGGAACCGTGGGCAAAAATGCAGAACAGTGGGGAACAAAAGGGAGCAGGAGGAACAGATTGGAAAAAGTTGAGAACAGTGGGGAAAACTGCAGAACAGAGCGGAACCAAAGGGAGCACGGGGAACAGCTCGGAAAAGTGGGGACCCGTGGGGAACAATGCAGAACAGAGAGGAACCAAAGGGAGCAGGGGGAACAGATTGGAAAAAGTGGGGAACCGAGTCGAAAAATGCAGAACAAAGGGGAACCAAAGGGAGCTGGGGGAACAGATTGGAAAAAGTGGGGATTCGTGGAGAGATCTGCAGAACAGAGGTGAACCAAACGAAGCAGGGGGAACGGATTGGAAAAAGTGGGGAACAGTGTGAAAAAATGCAGAACAGAGGGGAACCAGAGTTAGCAGGGGAAACAGATTGGAAAAAGTGGGGAACTGTGGGGAACACTGCAGAACAGAGGGCAAACAAACGGAGCAGGGGAATGGATTGCAAAAAGTTGGGAACCGTGGAGGACAATGCAGGACAGAGGGGAAACAAACAGAGCAGGGGGAATGGATTGCAAAAAGTTGGTAAGCGTGGAGGACACTGCAGAACAGAGGGGAACCAAAGGGAGCAGGGGGAACAGATTGGAAAATGTGGGGAACCGTGTGGAAAAATGCAGAACAAAGGGGAACCAAAGGGAGCAGGGGGAACAGATTGGAAAAAGTGGGGATTCGTGGAGAGATCTGCAGAACAGAGGTGAACCAAAGGAAGCAGGGGGAACGGATTGGAAAAAGTGGGGAACCGTGGGGAACACTGCAGAACAGAGGGCAAACAAACGGAGCAGGGGAAATGGATTGCAAAAAGTTGGGAACCGTGGAGGACAATGCATGACAGAGGGGAAACAAACAGAGCAGGGGGAATGGATTGCAAAAAGTTGGTAAGCGTGGAGGACACTGCAGAACAGAGGGGAAACAAAGGGAGCAGGGCGAACAGATTGTAAAAAAAGTGGGGAACCGTGGGGAACTCTGCAGAACAGTATGAAAAGAAAGCGAGCCGGGGGAATGGTTTGGAAAATATGAGGAACCGTGGGGAAAACTGCAGAACAGAGTTGAGACAAAGGAGCAGGGGGAACAGATTGGAAAAAGTGGGGAACCGTGGGGAACACGGAAGGACAGAGGGGAACCAAAGGGAACAAGGGGAACAGGTTGGAAAAAGTGGTGTCCCATGGGTAACACTGCAAGGCAGAGATGAACCATAGGGAGCAGGGGGTACAGGATGGAAAAATGTGGAGAACCGTGAGGAAAACTGCAGAACAGTGAGGAACCAAAGGGAGCAGGGGGAACAGTTTTGAAAAAGTGGGGAACCGTGGGCAAAAATGCAGAACAGTGGGGAACAAAGGGAGCAGGAGGAACAGATTGGAAAAAGTTGAGAACAGTGGGGAAAACTGCAGAACAGAGCGGAACCAAAGGGAGCACGGGGAACAGCTCGGAAAAGTGGGGACCCGTGGGGAACAATGCAGAACAGATAGGAACCAAAGGGAGCAGGGGGAACAGATTGGAAAAAGTGGGGAACCGAGTCGAAAAATGCAGAACAAAGGGGAACCAAAGGGAGCTGGGGGAACAGATTGGAAAAAGTGGGGATTCGTGGAGAGATCTGCAGAACAGAGGTGAACCAAACGAAGCAGGGGGAACGGATTGGAAAAAGTGGGGAACAGTGTGAAAAAATGCAGAACAGAGGGGAACCAGAGTTAGCAGGGGAAACAGATTGGAAAAAGTGGGGAACTGTGGGGAACACTGCAGAACAGAGGGCAAACAAACGGAGCAGGGGAATGGATTGCAAAAAGTTGGGAACTGTGGAGGACAATGCAGGACAGAGGGGAAACAAACCGAGCAGGGGGAATGGATTGCAAAAAGTTGGTAAGCGTGGAGGACACTGCAGAACAGAGGGGAACCAAAGGGAGCAGGGCGAACAGATTGTAAAAAAGTGCGGAACCGTGGGGAACGCTGCAGAACAGTATGAAAAGAAAGCGAGCCGGGGGAATGGTTTGGAAAATGTGAGGAACCGTGGGGAAAACTGCAGAACAGAGTTGAGACAAAGGAGAAGGGGGAACAGATTGGAAAAAAGTGGGGAACCGTGGGGAACACTGCAGAACAGAGGGGAACCAAGCGGAGCAGGGGCAACGGATTGCAAAAAGTTGGGAACCGTGGAGAACACGGAAGGACAGAGGGGAACCAAAGGGAACAGCGGGAACAGGTTGGAAAAAGTGGTGTCCCATGGGTAACACTGCAAGGCAGAGGGGAACCATAGGGAGCAGGGGGTACAGTATGTAAAGAAATGTGGAGAATCATGGGGAACACTGTAGAATAGAGGGGAACCAAAGGGAGCAGGGGGAACGGATTGGAAAAAGTGGGGAAGCGTCGGGAACACTGCAGAACAGAGGAGAACCAAAGGGAGCAGGGGGAACAGATTGGAAAAGTTGGGAACCGATTGGAAAAAGTAGGGAACCATGTGGAAAAATGCAGAAAGGTGGAGAACCAAAGGGAGCAGGGGGAATGAATTGGAAAAGGTGGAGAACTGTGGGGAACACTGCAGAACAGAGGGGAACCAAAGGGAGCAGAGGGAACGGATTGGAAAAAGTGGGGAACCGTGGGGCACACTGCATGACAGAGGGGAACCAAAGGGAACAGGGGGAACAGATAGGAAAAAATTGGGGAACTGTGAAAACACTGCATGACAGAGGGGAACCAAAGGGAACAGGAGGTACAGGTTGGAAAAAGTGGGGAACCGTGGGGAACACTGCAGAACAGAGGGGCACCAAAGAGAGCAGAGGGAACGCATTGGAAAAAGTGGGGAACCGTTTGGAACACTGCACGACAGAGGTGAAGCAAAGGAAGCAGGGGGAACGGATTGTAAAAAGTGGGGCCCATGGGGAACACTGCAGGACAGAGGGGAATCAAAGGCAGCAGGGGGAACTGATTGGAAAAAGTGGGGAACTGTGGGGAACACTGCAGAACAGAGGGGAAACAAATGGAGCAGGGGGAATGGATTGCAAAATGTGTGGAACCATGGGGAAAACTGCAGAACAGAGTGGAGCCAAAGGAGCAGGGGGAACAGATTGCAAAAAGTGGGGCCCATGGGGAACACTGCAGGACAGAGCGGAATCAAAGGGAGCAGGGGGAACTGATTTGAAAAAGTGGGGAATCGTGCAGAACACTGCGGGACAGAGGGGAACCAAAGGGAGCAGGGGGAACGGATTAGAAAAAGTGGGGAACCATGGGGAATACTGCAGGGCAGAGGGGAGCCATAGGGAGCAGGGGCTACAGGTTGGAAAAAATGTGGAGAACCGTGAGGAACACTGCAGAACAGTGAGGAACCAAAGGGAGCAGGGGGAATGGATTGCAAAAAGTTGGGAAGCGTGGAGGACATTGCAGAACAGCGGGGAACCAAAGGGAGCAGGGCGAACAGATTGTAAAATAGTGGGGAACCATGGGGAACGCTGCAGAACAGTATGAAACCAAAGCGAGCCGGGGGAATGGTTTGGAAAATGTGGGGAACCTTGGGGAAAACTGCAGAACAGAGTGGAGCCAAAGGAGCAGGGGGAACAGATTGGAAAATGTGGGGAACTGTGGGGAACACTGCAGAACAGAGCAAAACCAAAGGGAGCAGGGGGAACAGATTGGAAAATGTGGGGAACCGATTGGAAAAAGTAGGGAACCGTGTGGAAAAATGCAGAAAGGTGGGGAACCAAAGGGAGCAGGGGGAAAGAATTGGAAAATGTGGAGAACTGTGGGGAACACTGCAGAACAGAGGGGCACCAAAGGGAGCAGAGGGAACGGATTGGAAAAAGTGGGGAACCGTGGGGAACACTGCACGACAGAGGGGAACCAAAGGGATCAGGGGGAACAGATAGGGAAAAATTGAGGAACGGTGAAAACACTGCATGACAGATGGGAACCAAAGGGAGCAGGAGGTACAGGTTGGAAAAAGTGGGGAACCGTGGAGGGCACTGCAGGTCAGAGGGGAACCAAAGGGAGCAGGGCCAACAGATTGTAAAAAAGTGGCGAACCGTGGGGAACACTGCAGAACAGTATGAAACCAAAGCGAGCAGGGGGAACAGTTTGGAAAATGTGGGGAACCGTGGGGATCACTGCAGAACAGAGGGGAACCAAAGGGATCAGGGGAACGCATTGGAAAAAGTGGGGAACCGTGGGGAACACTGCAGAACAGTGAGGAACCAATGGGAGCAGGGGGAACAGATTGGAAAAAGTGGGGAACCGTGTGGAGAAATGCAGAACAGTGGGGAAACAAAGGGTGCAGGAGGAACAGATTAGAAGAAGTGGGGTACCGTGTAGAAAAATGCAGAAGAGTGGGGAACCAAAGGGAGCAGGAGGGACAAATTGGAAAAAGTTGAGAACAGTGGGGAAAACTGCAGAGCAGAGAGGAACCAAAGGGAGCAGGGGGAAAGGATTGGAAAAAGTGGGGAAGCATCGGAAACACTGCAGAACAGAAGAGAACCAAAGGGAGCAGGGGGAACAGATTGGAAAAAGTGGGGAACCGATTGGAAAAAGTAGGGAACCGTGTGGAAAAATGCAGAAAGGTGGGGAACCAAAGGGAGCAGGGGGAACGAATTGGAAAAGGTGGAGAACTGTGGGGAACACTGCAGAACAGAGTGGAACCAAAGGGAGCAGAGGGAACGGATTGGAAAAAGTGGGGAACCGTGGGGCACACTGCATGACAGAGGAGAACCAAAGGGCACAGGAGGTACAGGTTGGAAAAAGTGGGGAACCGTGGAGGACACTGCAGAACAGAGGGGAAACCAGAGGGAGCAGGGGAAACAGATTGGAAAAAGTGGGGAACTGTGGGGAACACTGCAGAACAGAGGGGAACCAAAGGGAGCAGAGGGAACGCATTGGAAAAAGTGGGGAACCGTTTGGAACACTGCACGACAGAGGTGAACCAAAGGAAGCAGGGGGAACGGATTGTAAAAAGTGGGGCCCATGGGGAACACTGCAGGACAGAGCGGAATCAAAGGGAGCAGGGGGGATGGATTGCAAAATGTGGGGAACCATGGGGAAAACTGCAGAACAGAGTGGAGCCAAAGGAGCAGGGGGAACGGATTGCAAAAAGTGGGGCCCATGGGGAACACTGCAGGACAGAGCGGAATCAAAGGGAGCAGGGGGAACTGATTGGAAAAAGTGGGGAATCGTGCAGAACACTGCGGGACAGGGGGGAACCAAAGGGAATAGGGGGAACGGATTAGAAAAAGTGGGGAACCATGGGGAATACTGCAGGGCAGAGGGGAGCCATAGGGAGCAGGGGCTACAGGTTGGAAAAAATGTGGAGAACCGTGAGGAACACTGCAGAACAGTGAGGAACCAAAGAGAGCAGGGGGAACAGATTGGAAAAAGTGGGGAACCGTGTAGAAAAATGCAGAACAGTGGGGAAACAAACAGAGCAGGGGGAATGGTTTGCAAAAAGTTGGGAAGCGTGGAGGACATTGCAGAACAGAGGGGAACCAAAGGGAGCAGGGCGAACAGATTGTAAAATAGTGGGGAACCGTGGGGAACGCTGCAGAACAGTATGAAACCAAAGCGAGCCGGGGGAATGGTTTGGAAAATGTGGGGAACCTTGGGGAAAACTGCAGAACAGAGTGGAGCCAAAGGAGCAGGGGGAACAGATTGGAAAAAGTGGGGAACTGTGGGGAACACTGGAGAACAGAAGAGAACCAAAGGGAGCAGGGGGAACAGATTGGAAAAAGTGGGGAACCGATTGGAATAAGTAAGGAACCGTGTGGAAAAATGCAGAAAGGTGGGGAACCAAAGGGAGCAGGGGGAAAGAATTGGAAAATGTGGAGAACTGTGGGGAACACTGCAGAACAGAGGGGAACCAAAGGGGCCAGAGGGAACGGATTGGAAAAAGTGGGGAACCGTGGGGAACACTGCACGACAGAGGGGAACCAAAGACATCAGGGGGAACAGATAGGAAAAAATTGGGGAACTGTGAAAACACTGCATGACAGAGGGGAACCAAAGGGAGCAGTAGGTACAGGTTGGAAAAAGTGGGGAACAGTGGAGGACACTGCAGGACAGAGGGAAACCAAAGGGAGCAGGACGAACAGATTGGAATATGTGGGGAACCGTAGGGAACACTGCAGAACAGAGGGGAACCAATAAGAGCAGGGGAACGCATTGGAAAAAGTGGGGAATCGTGGGGAACACTGCAGAACAGTGAGGAACCAAAGGGAGCAGGGGGAACAGATTGGAAAAAGTGGGGAACCGTGTGGAAAAATGCAGAACAGTGGGGAAACAAAGGATGTAGGAGGAACAGATTAGAAGAAGTGGGGTAGCGTGTGGAAAAATGCACAACAGTGGGGAACGAAAGGGAACAGTGGGTATAGGATGGAAAAAAATGTGGAGAATCGTGGGGAACACTGCAGAATAGAGTTGAACCAAAGGGAGCAGGGGGAATGGATTGGAAAAAGTGGGGAACCATGGGGGACACTGCAGGGCAGAGGAGAACCATAGGGAGCAGGGGGTACAGGTTGGAAAAATGTGGAGAACCGTGAGCAAAACTGCAGAACAGTGAGGAACTAAAGGGAGCAGGGGGAACAGTTTTGAAAAAGTGGGGAACCGTGGGCAAAAATGCAGAACAGTGGGGAACAAAAGGGAGCAGGAGGAACAGATTGGAAAAAGTTGAGAACAGTGGGGAAAACTGCAGAACAGAGCGGAACCAAAGGGAGCACGGGGAACAGCTCGGAAAAGTGGGGACCCGTGGGGAACAATGCAGAACAGAGAGGAACCAAAGGGAGCAGGGGGAACAGATTGGAAAAAGTGGGGAACCGAGTCGAAAAATGCAGAACAAAGGGGAACCAAAGGGAGCTGGGGGAACAGATTGGAAAAAGTGGGGATTCGTGGAGAGATCTGCAGAACAGAGGTGAACCAAACGAAGCAGGGGGAACGGATTGGAAAAAGTGGGGAACAGTGTGAAAAAATGCAGAACAGAGGGGAACCAGAGTTAGCAGGGGAAACAGATTGGAAAAAGTGGGGAACTGTGGGGAACACTGCAGAACAGAGGGCAAACAAACGGAGCAGGGGAATGGATTGCAAAAAGTTGGGAACCGTGGAGGACAATGCAGGACAGAGGGGAAACAAACAGAGCAGGGGGAATGGATTGCAAAAAGTTGGTAAGCGTGGAGGACACTGCAGAACAGAGGGGAACCAAAGGGAGCAGGGGGAACAGATTGGAAAATGTGGGGAACCGTGTGGAAAAATGCAGAACAAAGGGGAACCAAAGGGAGCAGGGGGAACAGATTGGAAAAAGTGGGGATTCGTGGAGAGATCTGCAGAACAGAGGTGAACCAAAGGAAGCAGGGGGAACGGATTGGAAAAAGTGGGGAACCGTGGGGAACACTGCAGAACAGAGGGCAAACAAACGGAGCAGGGGAAATGGATTGCAAAAAGTTGGGAACCGTGGAGGACAATGCATGACAGAGGGGAAACAAACAGAGCAGGGGGAATGGATTGCAAAAAGTTGGTAAGCGTGGAGGACACTGCAGAACAGAGGGGAAACAAAGGGAGCAGGGCGAACAGATTGTAAAAAAAGTGGGGAACCGTGGGGAACTCTGCAGAACAGTATGAAAAGAAAGCGAGCCGGGGGAATGGTTTGGAAAATATGAGGAACCGTGGGGAAAACTGCAGAACAGAGTTGAGACAAAGGAGCAGGGGGAACAGATTGGAAAAAGTGGGGAACCGTGGGGAACACGGAAGGACAGAGGGGAACCAAAGGGAACAAGGGGAACAGGTTGGAAAAAGTGGTGTCCCATGGGTAACACTGCAAGGCAGAGATGAACCATAGGGAGCAGGGGGTACAGGATGGAAAAATGTGGAGAACCGTGAGGAAAACTGCAGAACAGTGAGGAACCAAAGGGAGCAGGGGGAACAGTTTTGAAAAAGTGGGGAACCGTGGGCAAAAATGCAGAACAGTGGGGAACAAAGGGAGCAGGAGGAACAGATTGGAAAAAGTTGAGAACAGTGGGGAAAACTGCAGAACAGAGCGGAACCAAAGGGAGCACGGGGAACAGCTCGGAAAAGTGGGGACCCGTGGGGAACAATGCAGAACAGATAGGAACCAAAGGGAGCAGGGGGAACAGATTGGAAAAAGTGGGGAACCGAGTCGAAAAATGCAGAACAAAGGGGAACCAAAGGGAGCTGGGGGAACAGATTGGAAAAAGTGGGGATTCGTGGAGAGATCTGCAGAACAGAGGTGAACCAAACGAAGCAGGGGGAACGGATTGGAAAAAGTGGGGAACAGTGTGAAAAAATGCAGAACAGAGGGGAACCAGAGTTAGCAGGGGAAACAGATTGGAAAAAGTGGGGAACTGTGGGGAACACTGCAGAACAGAGGGCAAACAAACGGAGCAGGGGAATGGATTGCAAAAAGTTGGGAACCATGGAGGACAATGCAGGACAGAGGGGAAACAAACAGAGCAGGGGGAATGGATTGCAAAAAGTTGGTAAGCGTGGAGGACACTGCAGAACAGAGGGGAAACAAAGGGAGCAGGGCGAACAGATTGTAAAAAAGTGGGGAACCGTGGGGAACGCTGCAGAACAGTATGAAAAGAAAGCGAGCCGGGGGAATGGTTTGGAAAATGTGAGGAACCGTGGGGAAAACTGCAGAACAGAGTTGAGACAAAGGAGCAGGGGGAACAGATTGGAAAAAGTGGGGAACCGTGGGGAACACTGCAGAACAGAGGGGAACCAAGCGGAGCAGGGGCAACGGATTGCAAAAATTGGGAACCGTGGAGAACACGGAAGGACAGAGGGGAACCAAAGGGAACAGCGGGAACAGGTTGGAAAAAGTGGTGTCCCATGGGTAACACTGCAAGGCAGAGGGGAACCATAGGGAGCAGGGGGTACAGTATGTAAAGAAATGTGGAGAATCATGGGGAACACTGTAGAATAGAGGGGAACCAAAGGGAGCAGGGGGAACGGATTGGAAAAAGTGGGGAAGCGTCGGGAACACTGCAGAACAGAGGAGAACCAAAGGGAGCAGGGGGAACAGATTGGAAAAAGTCGGGAACCGATTGGAAAAAGTAGGGAACCATGTGGAAAAATGCAGAAAGGTGGAGAACCAAAGGGAGCAGGGGGAATGAATTGGAAAAGGTGGAGAACTGTGGGGAACACTGCAGAACAGAGGGGAACCAAAGGGAGCAGAGGGAACGGATTGGAAAAAGTGGGGAACCGTGGGGCACACTGCATGACAGAGGGGAACCAAAGGGATCAGGGGGAACAGATAGGAAAAAATTGGGGAACTGTTAAAACACTGCATGACAGAGGGGAACCAAAGGGAACAGGAGGTACAGGTTGGAAAAAGTGGGGAACCGTGGAGGACACTGCAGAACAGAGGGGAACCAGAGGGAGCAGGGGAAACAGATTGGAAAAAGTGGGGAACTGTGGGGAACACTGCAGAACAGAGGGGCACCAAAGAGAGCAGAGGGAACGCATTGGAAAAAGTGGGGAACCGTTTGGAACACTGCACGACAGAGGTGAAGCAAAGGAAGCAGGGGGAACGGATTATAAAAAGTTGGGCCCATGGGGAACACTGCAAGACAGAGGGGAATCAAAGGCAGCAGGGGGAACTGATTGGAAAAAGTGGGGAACTGTGGGGAACACTGCAGAACAGAGGGGAAACAAATGGAGCAGGGGGAATGGATTGCAAAATGTGTGGAACCATGGGGAAAACTGCAGAACAGAGTGGAGCCAAAGGAGCAGGGCGCACAGATTGCAAAAAGTGGGGCCCATGGGGAACACTGCAGGACAGAGCGGAATCAAAGGGAGCAGGGGGAACTGATTTGAAAAAGTGTGGAATCGTGCAGAACACTGCGGGACAGAGGGGAACCAAAGGGAGCAGGGGGAACGGATTAGAAAAAGTGGGGAACCATGGGGAATACTGCAGGGCAGAGGGGAGCCATAGGGAGCAGGGGCTACAGGTTGGAAAAAATGTGGAGAACCGTGAGGAACACTGCAGAACAGTGAGGAACCAAAGGGAGCAGGGGGAATGGATTGCAAATAGTTGGGAAGCGTGGAGGACATTGCAGAACAGCGGGGAGCCAAAGGAGCAGGGGGAACAGATTGGAAAAAGTGGGGAACTGTGGGGAACACTGCAGAACAGAGTGGAGCCAAAGGAGCAGGGGGAACAGATTGGAAAAAGTGGGGAACTGTGGGGAACACTGCAGAACAGAGCAAAACCAAAGGGAGCAGGGGGAACAGATTGGAAAATGTGGGGAACCGATTGGAAAAAGTAGGGAACCGTGTGGAAAAATGCAGAAAGGTGGGGAACCAAAGGGAGCAGGGGGAAAGAATTGGAAAATGTGGAGAACTGTGGGGAACACTGCAGAACAGATAGGAACCAAAGGGAGCAGGGGGAACAGATTGGAAAAAGTGGGGAACCGAGTCGAAAAATGCAGAACAAAGGGGAACCAAAGGGACCTGGGGGAACAGATTGGAAAAAGTGGGGATTCGTGGAGAGATCTGCAGAACAGAGGTGAACCAAACGAAGCAGGGGGAACGGATTGGAAAAAGTGGGGAACAGTGTGAAAAAATGCAGAACAGAGGGGAACCAGAGTTAGCAGGGGAAACAGATTGGAAAAAGTGGGGAACACTGCAGAACAGAGGGCAAACAAACGGAGCAGGGGAATGGATTGCAAAAAGTTGGGAACCGTGGAGGACAATGCAGGACAGAGGGGAAACAAACAGAGCAGGGGGAATGGATTGCAAAAAGTTGGTAAGCGTGGAGGACACTGCAGAACAGAGGGGAACCAAAGGGAGCAGGGGGAACAGATTGGAAAAAGTGGGGAACCGTGTGGAAAAATGCAGAACAAAGGGGAACCAAAGGGAGCAGGGGGTACAGATTGGAAAAAGTGGGGATTCGTGGAGAGATCTGCAGAACAGAGGTGAACCAAAGGAAGCAGGGGGAACGGATTGGAAAAAGTGGGGAACAGTGTGGAAAAATGCAGAACAGAGGGGAACCAGAGGTAGCAGGGGAAACAGATTGGAAAAAGTGGGGAACTGTGGGGAACACTGCAGAACAGAGGGCAAACAAACGGAGCAGGGGAAATGGATTGCAAAAACTTGGGAACCGTGGAGGACAATGCATGACAGAGGGGAAACAAACAGAGCAGGGGGAATGGATTGCAAAAAGTTGGTAAGCGTGGAGGACACTGCAGAACAGAGGGGAAACAAAGGGAGCAGGGCGAACAGATTGTAAAAAAAGTGGGGAACCGTGGGGAACTCTGCAGAACAGTATGAAAAGAAAGCGAGCCGGGGGAATGGTTTGGAAAATATGAGGAACCGTGGGGAAAACTGCAGAACAGAGTTGAGACAAAGGAGCAGGGGGAACAGATTGGAAAAAGTGGGGAACCGTGGGGAACACGGAAGGACAGAGGGGAACCAAAGGGAACAAGGGGAACAGGTTGGAAAAAGTGGTGTCCCATGGGTAACACTGCAAGGCAGAGATGAACCATAGGGAGCAGGGGGTACAGGATGGAAAAATGTGGAGAACCGTGAGGAAAACTGCAGAACAGTGAGGAACCAAAGGGAGCAGGGGGAACAGTTTTGAAAAAGTGGGGAACCGTGGGCAAAAATGCAGAACAGTGGGGAACAAAGGGAGCAGGAGGAACAGATTGGAAAAAGTTGAGAACAGTGGGGAAAACTGCAGAACAGAGCGGAACCAAAGGGAGCACGGGGAACAGCTCGGAAAAGTGGGGACCCGTGGGGAACAATGCAGAACAGATAGGAACCAAAGGGAGCAGGGGGAACAGATTGGAAAAAGTGGGGAACCGAGTCGAAAAATGCAGAACAAAGGGGAACCAAAGGGAGCTGGGGGAACAGATTGGAAAAAGTGGGGATTCGTGGAGAGATCTGCAGAACAGAGGTGAACCAAACGAAGCAGGGGGAACGGATTGGAAAAAGTGGGGAACAGTGTGAAAAAATGCAGAACAGAGGGGAACCAGAGTTAGCAGGGGAAACAGATTGGAAAAAGTGGGGAACTGTGGGGAACACTGCAGAACAGAGGGCAAACAAACGGAGCAGGGGAATGGATTGCAAAAAGTTGGGAACCGTGGAGGACAATGCAGGACAGAGGTGAAACAAACAGAGCAGGGGGAATGGATTGCAAAAAGTTGGTAAGCGTGGAGGACACTGCAGAACAGAGGGGAACCAAAGGGAGCAGGGTGAACAGATTGTAAAAAAGTTCGGAACCGTGGGGAACGCTGCAGAACAGTATGAAAAGAAAGCGAGCCGGGGGAATGGTTTGGAAAATGTGAGGAACCGTGGGGAAAACTGCAGAACAGAGTTGAGACAAAGGAGAAGGGGGAACAGATTGGAAAAAGTGGGGAACCGTGGGGAACACTGCAGAACAGAGGGGAACCAAGCGGAGCAGGGGCAACGGATTGCAAAAAGTTTGGAACCGTGGAGAACACGGAAGGACAGAGGGGAACCTAAGGCAACAGCGGGAACAGGTTGGAAAAGTGGTGTCCCATGGGTAACACTGCAAGGCAGAGGGGAACCATAGGGAGCAGGGTGTACAGTATGTAAAGAAATGTGGAGAATCATGGGGAACACTGTAGAATAGAGGGGAACCAAAGGGAGCAGGGGGAACGGATTGGAAAAAGTGGGGAAGCGTCGGGAACACTGCAGAACAGAGGAGAACCAAAGGGAGCAGGGGGAACAGATTGGAAAAAGTTGGGAACCGATTGGAAAAAGTAGGGAACCATGTGGAAAAATGCAGAAAGGTGGAGAACCAAAGGGAGCAGGGGGAATGAATTGGAAAAGGTGGAGAACTGTGGGGAACACTGCAGAACAAGGGGAACCAAAGGGAGCAGAAGGAACGGATTGGAAAAAGTGGGGAACCGTGGGGCACACTGCATGACAGAGGGGAACCAAAGGGATCAGGGGGAACAGATAGGAAAAAATTGGGGAACTGTGAAAACACTGCATGACAGAGGGGAACCAAAGGGAACAGGAGGTACAGGTTGGAAAAAGTGGGGAACCGTGGAGGACACTGCAGAACAGAGGGGAACCAGAGGGAGCAGGGGAAACAGATTGGAAAAAGTGGGGAACTGTGGGGAACACTGCAGAACAGAGGGGCACCAAAGAGAGCAGAGGGAACGCATTGGAAAAAGTGGGGAACCGTTTGGAACACTGCACGACAGAGGTGAAGCAAAAGAAGCAGGGGGAACGGATTGTAAAAAGTGGGGCCCATGGGGAACACTGCAGGACAGAGGGGAATCAAAGGCAGCAGGGGGAACTGATTGGAAAAAGTGGGGAACTGTGGGGAACACTGCAGAACAGAGGGGAAACAAATGGAGCAGGGGGAATGGATTGCAAAATGTGTGGAACCATGGGGAAAACTGCAGAACAGAGTGGAGCCAAAGGAGCAGGGGGAACAGATTGCAAAAAGTGGGGCCCATGGGGAACACTGCAGGACAGAGCGGAATCAAAGGGAGCAGGGGGAACTGATTTGAAAAAGTGGGGAATCGTGCAGAACACTGCGGGACAGAGGGGAACCAAAGGGAGCAGGGGGAACGGATTAGAAAAAGTGGGGAACCATGGGGAATACTGCAGGGCAGAGGGGAGCCATAGGGTTGGAAAAAATGTGGAGAACCGTGAGGAACACTGCAGAACAGTGAGGAACCAAAGGGAGCAGGGGGAATGGATTGCAAAAAGTTGGGAAGCGTGGAGGACATTGCAGAACAGCGGGGAACCAAAGGGAGCAGGGCGAACAGATTGTAAAATAGTGGGGAACCATGGGGAACGCTGCAGAACAGTATGAAACCAAAGCGAGCCGGGGGAATGGTTTGGAAAATGTGGGGAACCTTGGGGAAAACTGCAGAACAGAGTGGAGCCAAAGGAGCAGGGGGAACAGATTGGAAAAAGTGGGGAACTGTGGGGAACACTGCAGAACAGAGCAAAACCAAAGGGAGCAGCGGGAACAGATTGGAAAAAGTGGGGAACCGATTAGAAAAAGTAGGGAACCGTGTGGAAAAATGCAGAAAGGTGGGGAACCAAAGGGAGCAGGGGGAAAGAATTGGAAAATGTGGAGAACTGTGGGGAACACTGCAGAACAGAGGGGAACCAAAGGGAGCAGAGGGAACGGATTGGAAAAAGTGGGGAACCGTGGGGAACACTGCACGACAGAGGGGAACCAAAGGGATCAGGGGGAACAGATAGGGAAAAATTGAGGAACGGTGAAAACACTGCATGACAGATGGGAACCAAAGGGAGCAGGAGGTACAGGTTGGAAAAAGTGGGGAACCGTGGAGGGCACTGCAGGTCAGAGGGGAACCAAAGGGAGCAGGGCCAACAGATTGTAAAAAAGTGGCGAACCGTGGGGAACACTGCAGAACAGTATGAAACCAAAGCGAGCAGGGGGAACAGTTTGGAAAATGTGGGGAACCGTGGGGATCACTGCAGAACAGAGGGGAACCAACGGGATCAGGGGAACGCATTGGAAAAAGTGGGGAACCGTGGGGAACACTGCAGAACAGTGAGGAACCAATGGGAGCAGGGGGAACAGATTGGAAAAAGTGGGGAACCGTGTGGAGAAATGCAGAACAGTGGGGAAACAAAGGGTGCAGGAGGAACAGATTAGAAGAAGTGGGGTACCGTGTAGAAAAATGCAGAAGAGTGGGGAACCAAAGGGAGCAGGAGGGACAAATTGGAAAAAGTTGAGAACAGTGGGGAAAACTGCAGAGCAGAGAGGAACCAAAGGGAGCAGGGGGAAAGGATTGGAAAAAGTGGGGAAGCATCGGAAACACTGCAGAACAGAAGAGAACCAAAGGGAGCAGGGGGAACAGATTGGAAAAAGTGGGGAACCGATTGGAAAAAGTAGGGAACCGTGTGGAAAAATGCAGAAAGGTGGGGAACCAAAGGGAGCAGGGGGAACGAATTGGAAAAGGTGGAGAACTGTGGGGAACACTGCAGAACAGAGTGGAACCAAAGGGAGCAGAGGGAACGGATTGGAAAAAGTGGGGAACCGTGGGGCACACTGCATGACAGAGGAGAACCAAAGGGCACAGGAGGTACAGGTTGGAAAAAGTGGGGAACCGTGGAGGACACTGCAGAACAGAGGGGAAACCAAAGGGAGCAGGGCCAACAGATTGTAAAAAAGTGGGGAACCGTGGGGAACACTGCAGAACAGTATGAAACCAAAGCGAGCAGGGGGAACAGTTTGGAAAATGTGGGGAACCGTGGGGATCACTGCAGAACAGAGGGGAACCAAAGGGATCAGGGGAACGCATTGGAAAAAGTGGGGAACCGTGGGGAACACTGCAGAACAGTGAGGAACCAATGGGAGCAGGGGGAACAGATTGGAAAAAGTGGGGAACCGTGTGGAGAAATGCAGAAGAGTGGGGAACCAAAGGGAGCAGGAGGGACAAATTGGAAAAAGTTGAGAACAGTGGGGAAAACTGCAGAGCAGAGAGGAACCAAAGGGAGCAGGGGGAAAGGATTGGAAAAAGTGGGGAAGCATCGGAAACACTGCAGAACAGAAGAGAACCAAAGGGAGCAGGGGGAACAGATTGGAAAAAGTGGGGAACCGATTGGAAAAAGTAGGGAACCGTGTGGAAAAATGCAGAAAGGTGGGGAACCAAAGGGAGCAGAGGGAACGGATTGGAAAAAGTGGGGAACCGTGGGGCACACTGCATGACAGAGGAGAACCAAAGGGCACAGGAGGTACAGGTTGGAAAAAGTGGGGAACCGTGGAGGACACTGCAGAACAGAGGGGAAACCAGAGGGAGCAGGGGAAACAGATTGGAAAAAGTGGGGAACTGTGGGGAACACTGCAGAACAGAGGGGAACCAAAGGGAGCAGAGGGAACGCATTGGTAAAAGTGGGGAACCGTTTGGAACACTGCACGACAGAGGTGAACCAAAGGAAGCAGGGGGAACGGATTGTAAAAAGTGGGGCCCATGGGGAACACTGCAGGACAGAGCGGAATCAAAGGGAGCAGGGGGGATGGATTGCAAAATGTGGGGAACCATGGGGAAAACTGCAGAACAGAGTGGAGCCAAAGGAGCAGGGGGAACGGATTGCAAAAAGTGGGGCCCATGGGGAACACTGCAGGACAGAGCGGAATCAAAGGGAGCAGGGGGAACTGATTGGAAAAAGTGGGGAATCGTGCAGAACACTGCGGGACAGGGGGGAACCAAAGGGAATAGGGGGAACGGATTAGAAAAAGTGGGGAACCATGGGGAATACTGCAGGGCAGAGGGGAGCCATAGGGAGCAGGGGCTACAGGTTGGAAAAAATGTGGAGAACCGTGAGGAACACTGCAGAACAGTGAGGAACCAAAGAGAGCAGGGGGAACAGATTGGAAAAAGTGGGGAACCGTGTAGAAAAATGCAGAACAGTGGGGAAACAAACAGAGCAGGGGGAATGGTTTGCAAAAAGTTGGGAAGCGTGGAGGACATTGCAGAACAGAGGGGAACCAAAGGGAGCAGGGCGAACAGATTGTAAAATAGTGGGGAACCGTGGGGAACGCTGCAGAACAGTATGAAACCAAAGCGAGCCGGGGGAATGGTTTGGAAAATGTGGGGAACCTTGGGGAAAACTGCAGAACAGAGTGGAGCCAAAGGAGCAGGGGGAACAGATTGGAAAAAGTGGGGAACTGTGGGGAACACTGGAGAACAGAAGAGAACCAAAGGGAGCAGGGGAACAGATTGGAAAAAGTGGGGAACCGATTGGAATAAGTAAGGAACCGTGTGGAAAAATGCAGAAAGGTGGGGAACCAAAGGGAGCAGGGGGAAAGAATTGGAAAATGTGGAGAACTGTGGGGAACACTGCAGAACAGAGGGGAACCAAAGGGGCCAGAGGGAACGGATTGGAAAAAGTGGGGAACCGTGGGGAACACTGCACGACAGAGGGGAACCAAAGACATCAGGGGGAACAGATAGGAAAAAATTGGGGAACTGTGAAAACACTGCATGACAGAGGGGAACCAAAGGGAGCAGTAGGTACAGGTTGGAAAAAGTGGGGAACCGTGGAGGACACTGCAGGACAGAGGGAAACCAAAGGGAGCAGGGCGAACAGTTTGTAAAAAAGTGGGGAACTGTGGGGAACACTGCAGAACAGTTTGAAACCAAAGCGAGCAGGGGGAACAGTTTGGAAAATGTGGGGAACCGTAGGGAACACTGCAGAACAGAGGGGAACCAATAAGAGCAGGGGAACGCATTGGAAAAAGTGGGGAATCGTGGGGAACACTGCAGAACAGTGAGGAACCAAAGGGAGCAGGGGGAACAGATTGGAAAAAGTGGGGAACCGTGTGGAAAAATGCAGAACAGTGGGGAAACAAAGGGTGCAGGAGGAACAGATTAGAAGAAGTGGGGTAGCGTGTGGAAAAATGCACAACAGTGGGGAACCAAAGGGAACAGTGGGTATAGGATGGAAAAAAATGTGGAGAATCGTGGGGAACACTGCAGAATAGAGTTGAACCAAAGGGAGCAGGGGGAATGGATTGGAAAAAGTGGGGAAGCGTCGGGAACAATGCAGAACAGAGGCGAACCAAAGGGAACAGGGGGAATTGATTGGAAAAAGTGGGGAACCATGGGGGACACTGCAGGGCAGAGGAGAACCATAGGGAGCAGGGGGTACAGGTTGGAAAAATGTGGAGAACCGTGAGCAAAACTGCAGAACAGTGAGGAACCAAAGGGAGCAGGGGGAACAGTTTTGAAAAAGTGGGGAACCGTGAGCAAAAATGCAGAACAGTGGGGAACAAAAGGGAGCAGGAGGAACAGATTGGAAAAAGTTGAGAACAGTGGGGAAAACTGCAGAACAGAGCGGAACCAAAGGGAGCACGGGGAACAGCTCGGAAAAGTGGGGACCCGTGGGGAACAATGCAGAACAGAGAGGAACCAAAGGGAGCAGGGGGAACAGATTGGAAAAAGTGGGGAACCGAGTCGAAAAATGCAGAACAAAGGGGAACCAAAGGGAGCTGGGGGAACAGATTGGAAAAAGTGGGGATTCGTGGAGAGATCTGCAGAACAGAGGTGAACCAAACGAAGCAGGGGGAACGGATTGGAAAAAGTGGGGAACAGTGTGAAAAAATGCAGAACAGAGGGGAACCAGAGTTAGCAGGGGAAACAGATTGGAAAAAGTGGAGAACTGTGGGGAACACTGCAGAACAGAGGGCAAACAAACGGAGCAGGGGAATGGATTGCAAAAAGTTGGGAACCGTGGAGGACAATGCAGGACAGAGGGGAAACAAACAGAGCAGGGGGAATGGATTGCAAAAAGTTGGTAAGCGTGGAGGACACTGCAGAACAGAGGGGAACCAAAGGGAGCAGGGCGAACAGATTGTAAAAAAGTGGGGAACCGTGGGGAACGCTGCAGAACAGTATGAAAAGAAAGCGAGCCGGGGGAATGGTTTGGAAAATGTGAGGAACCGTGGGGAAAACTGCAGAACAGAGTTGAGACAAAGGAGCAGGGGGAACAGATTGGAAAAAGTGGGGAACCGTGGGGAACACTGCAGAACAGAGGGGAACCAAGCGGAGCAGGGGCAACGGATTGCAAAAAGTTGGGAACCGTGGAGAACACGGAAGGACAGAGGGGAACCAAAGGGAACAGCGGGAACAGGTTGGAAAAAGTGGTGTCCCCTGGGTAACACTGCAAGGCAGAGGGGAACAATAGGGAGCAGGGGGTACAGTATGTAAAGAAATGTGTAGAATCATGGGGAACACTGTAGAATAGAGGGGAACCAAAGGGAGCAGGGGGAACGGATTGGAAAAAGTGGGGAAGCGTCGGGAACACTGCAGAACAGAGGAGAACCAAAGGGAGCAGGGGGAACAGATTGGAAAAAGTCAGGAACCGATTGGAAAAAGTAGGGAACCGTGTGGAAAAATGCAGAAAGGTGGAGAACCAAAGGGAGCAGGGGGAATGAATTGGAAAAGGTGGAGAACTGTGGGGAACACTGCAGAACAGAGGGGAACCAAAGGGAGCAGAGGGAACGGATTGGAAAAAGTGGGGAACCATGGGGCACACTGAATGACAGAGGGGAACCAAAGGGATCAGGGGGAACAGATAGGAAAAAATTGGGGAACTGTGAAAACACTGCATGACAGAGGGGAACCAAAGGGAACAGGAGGTACAGGTTGGAAAAAGTGGGGAACCGTGGAGGACACTGCAGAACAGAGGGGAACCAGAGGGAGCAGGGGAAACAGATTGGAAAAAGTGGGGAACTGTGGGAAACACTGCAGAACAGAGGGGCACCAAAGGGAGCAGAGGGAACGCATTGGAAAAAGTGGGGAACCGTTTGGAACACTGCACGACAGAGGTGAAGCAAAGGAAGCAGGGGGAACGGATTGTAAAAAGTGGGGCCCATGGGGAACACTGCAGGACAGAAGGGAATCAAAGGCAGCAGGGGGAACTGATTGGAAAAAGTGGGGAACTGTGGGGAACACTGCAGAACAGAGGGGAAACAAATGGAGCAGGGGGAATGGATTGCAAAATGTGTGGAACCATGGGGAAAACTGCAGAACAGAGTGGAGCCAAAGGAGCAGGGGGAACAGATTGCAAAAAGTGGGGCCCATGGGGAACACTGCAGGACAGAGCGGAATCAAAGGGAGCAGGGGGAACTGATTTGAAAAAGTGGGGAATCGTGCAGAACACTGCGGGACAGAGGGGAACCAAAGGGAGCAGGGGGAACGGATTAGAAAAAGTGGGGAACCATGGGGAATACTGCAGGGCAGAGGGGAGCCATAGGGAGCAGGGGCTACAGGTTGGAAAAAATGTGGAGAACCGTGAGGAACACTGCAGAACAGTGAGGAACCAAAGGGAGCAGGGGGAACAGATTGGACAAAGTGGGGTACCGTGTGGAAAAATGCAGAACAGTGGGGAAACAAACAGAGCAGGGGGAATGGATTGCAAAAAGTTGGGAAGCGTGGAGGACATTGCAGAACAGCGGCGAACCAAAGGGAGCAGGGCGAACAGATTGTAAAATATTGGGGAACCATGGGGAGCGCTGCAGAACAGTATGAAACCAAAGCGAGCCGGGGGAATGGTTTGGAAAATGTGGGGAACCTTGGGGAAAACTGCAGAACAGAGTGGAGCCAAAGGAGCAGGGGGAACAGATTGGAAAAAGTGGGGAACTGTGGGGAACACTGCAGAACAGAGCAGAACCAAAGGGAGCAGGGGGAACAGATTGGAAAAAGTGGGGAACCGATTGGAAAAAGTAGGGAACCGTGTGTAAAAATGCAGAAAGGTGGGGAACCAAAGGGAGCAGGGGGAAAGAATTGGAAAATGTGGAGAACTGTGGGGAACACTGCAGAACAGAGGGGAACCAAAGGGAGCAGAGGGAACGGATTGGAAAAAGTGGGGAACCGTGGGGAACACTGCACGACAGAGGGGAACCAAAGGGATCAGGGGGAACAGATAGGAAAAAATTGAGGAACTGTGAAAACACTGCATGACAGATGGGAACCAAAGGGAGCAGGAGGTACAGGTTGGAAAAAGTGGGGAACCGTGGAGGACACTGCAGGTCAGAGGGGAACCAAAGGGAGCAGGGCCAACAGATTGTAAAAATGTGGGGAACCGTGGGGAACACTGCAGAACAGTATGAAACCAAAGCGAGCAGGGGGAACAGTTTGGAAAATGTGTGGAACCGTGGGGAACACTGCAGAACAGAGGGGAACCAATAGGAGCAGGGAAACGCATTGGAAAAAGTGGGGAATCGTGGGTAACACTGCAGAACAGTGAGGAACCAAAGGGAGCAGGGGGAACAGATTGGAAAAAGTCGGGAACCGTGTGGAAAAATGCAGAACAGTGGGGAAACAAAGGGTGCAGGAGGAACAGATTAGAAGAAGTGGGGTTCTTTGGCTTGGCTTCGCGGACGAAGATTTATGGAGGCGGTAAAAAGTCCACGTCAGCTGCAGGCTCGTTTGTGGCTGACCAGTCCGATGCGGGACAGGCAGACACGATTGCAGCGGTTGCAAGGGAAAATTGGTTGGTTGGGGTTGGGTGTTGGGGTTTTCCTCCTTTGCCTTTTGTCAGTGAGGTGGGCTCTGCGGTCTTCTTCAAAGGAGGCTGCTGCCCGCCAAACTGTGAGGCGCCAAGATGCACGGTTTGGGGCGTTATCAGCCCACTGGCGGTGGTCAATGTGGCAGGCACCAAGAGATTTCTTTAGGCAGTCCTTGTACCTTTTCTTTGGTGCACCTCTGTCACGGTGGCCAGTGGAGAGCTCGCCATATAATACGATCTTGGGAAGGCGATGGTCCTCCATTCTGGAGACGTGACCCATCCAGCGCAGCTGGATCTTCAGCAGCGTGGACTCGATGCTGTCGACCTCTGCCATCTCGAGTACCTCGACGTTAGGGGTGTGAGCACTCCAATGGATGTTGAGGATGGAGCGGAGACAACGCTGGTGGAAGCGTTCTAGGAGCCGTAGGTGGTGCCGGTAGAGGACCCATGATTCGGAGCCGAACAGGAGTGTGGGTATGACAACGGCTCTGTATACGCTTATCTTTGTGAGGTTTTTCAGTTGGTTGTTTTTCCAGACTCTTTTGTGTAGTCTTCCAAAGGCGCTATTTGCCTTGGCGAGTCTGTTGTCTATCTCATTGTCGATCCTTGCATCTGATGAAAGTGGGGTAGCGTGTGGAAAAATGCACAACAGTGGGGAACCAAAGGGAGCAGGGGGTACAGGATGGAAAAAAATGTGGAGAATCGTGGGGAACACTGCAGAATAGAGGGGAACCAAAGGGAGCACGGGGAACGGATTGGAAAAAGTGGGGAAGCGTCGGGAACACTGCAGAAATGAGGCGAACCAAATGGAACAGGGGGAATGGATTGGAAAAAGTGGGGAATCATGGGGGACACTGCAGGGCAGAGGAGAACCATAGGGAGCAGGGGGTACAGGTTGGAAAAATGTGGAGAACCGTGACGAAAACTGCAGAACAGTGAGGAACCAAAGGGAGCAGGGGGAACAGTTTTGAAAAAGTGGGGAACCGTGTGCAAAAATGCAGAACAGTGGGGAACCAAAGGGAGCAGGAGGAACAGATTGGAAAAAGTTGAGAACAGTGGGGAAAACTGCAGAACAGAGCGGAACCAAAGGGAGCAGGGGGAACAGCTCGGAAAAGTGGGGACCCGTGGGGAACAATGCAGAACAGAGAGGAACCAAAGGGAGCAGGGGGAACAGATTGGAAAAAGTGGGGATTCGTGGAGAGATCTGCAGAACAGAGGTGAACCAAAGGAAGCAGGGGGAACGGATTGGAAAAAGTGTGGAACAGTGTGGAAAAATGCAGAACAGAGGGGAACCAGAGATAGCAGGGGAAACAGATTGGAAAAAGTGGGGAACTGTGGGGAACACTGCAGAACAGAGGGCAAACAAACGGAGCAGGGGAAATGGATTGCAAAAAGTTGGGAACCGTGGAGGACAATGCAGGACAGAGGGGAAACAAACAGAGCAGGGGGAATGGATTGCAAAAATTTGGTAAGCGTGGAGGACACTGCAGAACAGAGGGGAACCAAAGGGAGCAGGGCGAACAGATTGTAAAAAAGAGGGGAACCGTGGGGAACGCTGCAGAACAGTATGAAAAGAAAGAGAGCCGGGGGAATGGTTTGGAAAATGTGAGGAACCATGGGGAAAACTGCAGAACAGAGTTGAGAAAAAGGGGCAGGAGGAACAGATTGGAAAAAGTGGGGAACCGTGGGGAACACTGCAGAACAGAGGGGAACCAAGCGGAGCAGGGGCAACGGATTGCAAAAAATGTGGAGAATCGTGGAGAACACGGAAGGACAGAGGGGAACCAAAGGGAACAAGGGGAACAGGTTGGAAAAAGTGGTATCCCATGGGTAACACTGCAAGGCAGAGGGGAACCATAGGGAGCAGGGGGAACAGATTGGAAAAAGGGGGGAACCGATTGGAAAAAGTAGGGAACTGTGTGGAAAAATGCAGAAAGGTGGGAAACCAAAGGGAGCAGGGGGAACGAATTGGAAAAGGTGGAGAACTGTGGGGAACACTGCAGAACAGAGGGGAACCAAAGGGAGCAGAGGGAACGGATTGGAAAAAGTGGGGAACCGTGGGGCACACTGCATGACAGAGGGCAACCAAAAGTATCAGGGGGAACAGATAGGAAAAAATTGGGGAACTGTGAAAACACTGCATGACAGAGGGGAACCAAAGGGAACAGGAGGTACAGGTTGGAAAAAGTGGGGAACCGTGGAGGACACTGCAGGACAGAGGGGAACCAAAGGGAGCAGCGCGAACAGATTGTAAAAAAGTGGGGAACCGTGGGCAACACTGCAGAACAGTATGAAACCAAAGCGAGCCGGGGGAACAGTTTGGAAAATGTGGGGAACCGTGGAGATCACTGCAGAACAGAGGGGAACCAAAGGGAGCACGGGAACGGATTGGAAAAAGTGGGGAACCGTGGGGAACACTGAACAATAGAGGGGAACCAAAGGGAGCAGGGGAAATGGATTGGAAAAAGTGGGGAACCGTGGGAAACACTGCAGAACCAAAGGGAGCAGGTGGAACAGTTTGGAAAAAATGTGGAGAACAATAGCGAAAACTGCAGAACAGAGTGGAGCGAAAGGAGCAGGGGGAACAGATTGGAAAAAGTGGGGTCCCATGGGGAACACTGCAAGGCAGAGGGGAACCATATGGAGCAGGGAGTACAGGATGGAAAAAAATGTGGAGAAACGTGGGGAACAATGCAGAATAGAGGGGAACAAAAGGGAGCAGGGGGAACGTATTGGAAAATGTGGGGAAGCGTCGGGAACACTGCAGAACAGAGGCAAACAAAAGGGAACAGGGGGAACGGATGGGAAAAAGTGGGGAACCATGGGGGACACTGCAGGGCAGAGGGGAACCATAAGGAGCAGGGGGTGCTGGTTGGAAAAAATGTGGAGAACAGTGAGGAATCAAAGGGAGCAGGGGGAACAGATTGGAAAAAGTGGGGAACCGTGTGGAAAAATGCAGAACAGTGGGGAACCAAAGGGAGCAGGGGGAAAAGATTGGAAAAAGTGGGGAATCGTGGGGAGTTCTGCAGAACAGAGGTGAACCAAAGGAAGCAGGGGGAACAGATTGGAAAAAGTGGGGAACAGTGTGGAAAAATGCAGAACAGAGGGGAACCAGAGGTAGTAGGGGAAACAGATTGGAAAAAGTGGGGAACCGTGGGGAACACTGCAGAACAGAGGGGCACCAAAGGGAGCAGAGGGAACACATTGGAATAAGTGGGGAACTGTGGGGAATACTGCACGACAGAGGGGAACCAAAGGAAGCAGGGGGAACGGATTGTAAAAAGTTGGGCCCATGGGGAACACTGTAGGACAGAGGGGAATCAAAGGGAGCAGGGGGAACTGATTGCAAAAAGTTGGGAACCGTGGAAGACAGTGCAGGACAGAGGGGAAACAAACAGAGCAGGGGTAATGGATTGCAAAAAGTTGGTAAGCGTGGAGGACACTGCAGAACAGAGGGGAACCAAAGGGAGCAGGGCGAACCATTGTAAAAAAGTGGGGAACCGTGGGGAACGCTGCAGAAAAGTGTGAAAAGAAAGCGAGCCGGGGGAATGGTTTGGAAAATGTGGGGAACCGTGGGGAAAACTGCAGAACAGAGTGGAGCCAAAGGAGCAGGGGCAACAGATTGGAAAAAGTGGGGAACCGTTTGGAACACTGCACGACAAAGGGGAACCAAAGGAAGCAGGGGGAACGGATTGTAAAAAGTGGGGCCCATGGGGAACACTGCAGGACAGAGGGGAATCAAAGGGAGCAGGGGGAACTGATTGGAAAAAGTGGGGAACTGTGGGGAACACTGCAGAACAGAGGGGAAACAAAGGGAGCAGGGGGTATGGATTGCAAAATGTGGGGAACCATGCGGAAAACTGCAGAACAGAGTGGAGCCAAAGGAGCAGGGGGAACGGATTGCAAAAAGTGGGGCCCATGGGAAACACTGCAGGACAGAGCGGAATCAAAGGGAGCAGGGGGAACTGATTGGAAAAAGTGGGGAATCGTGCAGAACACTGCGGGACAGAGGGGAACCAAAGGGAATATGGGGAACGGATTAGAAAAAGTGGGGAACCATGGGGAATACTGCAGGGCAGAGGGGAGCCTTAGGGAGCAGGGGCTACAGGTTGGAAAAAATGTGGAGAACCGTGAGGAAAACTGCAGAACAGTGAGGAACCAAAGAGAGCAGGGGGAACAGATTAGAAAAAGTGGGGAACCGTGTGGAAAAATGCAGAACATTGGGAAACAAACAGAGCAGGGGGAATGGATTGCAAAAAGTTGGTAAGCGTGGAGGACATTGCAGAACAGAGGGGAACCAAAGGGAGCAGGGCGAACAGATTGTAAAATAGTGGGGAACCGTGGGGAACGCTGCAGAACAGAATGAAACCAAAGCGAGCCGGGGGAATCGTTTGGAAAATGTGGGGAACCTTGGGGAAAACTGCAGAACAGAGTGGAGCCAAAGGAGCAGGGGGAACAGATTGGAAAAAGTGGGGAACTGTGGGGAACACTGGAGAACAGAAGAGAACCAAAGGGAGCAGGGGGAACAGATTGGAAAAAGTGGGGAACCGATTGGAATAAGTAGGGAACCGTGTGGAAAAATGCAGAAAGGTGGGGAACCAAAGGGAGCAGGGGGAAAGAATTGTAAAATGTGGAGAACTGTGGGGAACACTGCAGAACAGAGGGGAACCAAAGGGAGCAGAGGGAACGGATTGGAAAAAGTGGGGAACCGTGGGGAACACTGCACGACAGAGGGGAACCAAAGACATCAGGGGGAACAGATAGGAAAAAATTGGGGAACTGTGAAAACACTGCATGACAGAGGGGAACCAAAGGGAGCAGTAGGTACAGGTTGGAAAAAGTGGGGAACCGTGGAGGACACTGCAGGACAGAGGGAAACCAAAGGGAGCAGGGCGAACAGATTGTAAAAAAGTGGGGAACCGTGGGGAACACTGCAGAACAGTTTGAAACCAAAGCGAGCAGGGGGAACAGTTTGGAAAATGTGGGGAACCGTAGGGAACACTGCAGAACAGAGGGGAACCAATAAGAGCAGGGGAACGCATTGGAAAAAGTGGGGAATCGTGGGGAACACTGCAGAACAGTGAGGAACCAAAGGGAGCAGGGGGAACAGATTGGAAAAAGTGGGGAACCGTGTGGAAAAATGCAGAACAGTGGGGAAACAAAGGGTGCAGGAGGAACAGATTAGAAGAAGTGGAGTAGCGTGTGGAAAAATGCACAACAGTGGGGAACCAAAGGGAACAGGGGGTATAGGATGGAAAAAAATGTGGAGAATCGTGGGGAACACTGCAGAATAGAGTTGAACCAAAGGGAGCAGGGGGAATGGATTGGAAAAAGTGGGGAAGCGTCGGGAACAATGCAGAACAGAGGCGAACCAAAGGGAACAGGGGGAATTGATTGGAAAAAGTGGGGAACCATGGGGGACACTGCAGGGCAGAGGAGAACCATAGGGAGCAGGGGGTACAGGTTGGAAAAATGTGGAGAACCATGAGGAAAACTGCAGAACAGTGAGGAACCAAAGGGAGCAGGGGGAACAGTTTTGAAAAAGTGGGGAACCGTGGGCAAAAATGCAGAACAGTGGGGAACCAAAGGGAGCAGGAGGAACAGATTGGAAAAAGTTGAGAACAGTGGGGAAAACTGCAGAACAGAGCGGAACCAAAGGGAGCACGGGGAACAGCTCGGAAAAGTGGGGACCCATGGGGAACAATGCAGAACAGAGAGGAACCAAAGGGAGCAGGGGGAACAGATTGGAAAAAGTGGGGAACCGAGTCGAAAAATGCAGAACAAAGGGGAACCAAAGGGAGCTGGGGGAACAGATTGGAAAAAGTGGGGATTCGTGGAGAGATCTGCAGAACACAGGGGAACCAAACGAAGCAGGGGGAACGGATTGCAAAAAGTTGGGAACCGTGGAGGACAATGCAGGACAGAGGGGAAACAAACAGAGCAGGGGGAATGGATTGCAAAAAGTTGGTAAGCATGGAGGACACTGCAGAACAGAGGGGAACCAAAGGGAGCAGGGCGAACAGATTGTAAAAAAGTGGGGAACCGTGGGGAACGCTGCAGAACAGTATGAAAAGAAAGCGAGCCGGGAGAATGGTTTGGAAAATGTGAGGAACCGTGGGGAAAACTGCAGAACAGAGTTGAGACAAAGGAGCAGGGGGAACAGATTGGAAAAAGTGGGGAACCGTGGGGAACACTGCAGAACAGAGGGGAACCAAGCGGAGCAGGGGCAACGGATTGCAAAAAGTTGGGAACCGTGGAGAACACGGAAGGACAGAGGGGAACCAAAGGGAACAGCGGGAACAGGTTGGAAAAAGTGGTGTCCCATGGGTAACACTGCAAGGCAGAGGGGAACAATAGGGAGCAGGGGGTACAGTATGTAAAGAAATGTGGAGAATCATGGGGAACACTGTAGAATAGAGGGGAACCAAAGGGAGCAGGGGGAACAGATTGGAAAAAGTCGGGAACCGATTGGAAAAAGTAGGGAACCGTGTGGAAAAATGCAGAAAGGTGGGGAACCAAAGGGAGCAGGGGGAAAGAATTGGAAAAGGTGGAGAACTGTGGGGAACACTGCAGAACAGATAGGAACCAAAGGGAGCAGGGGGAACAGATTGGAAAAAGTCGGGAACCGATTGGGAAAAGTAGGGAACCATGTGGAAAAATGCAGAAAGGTGGAGAACCAAAGGGAGCAGGGGGAATGAATTGGAAAAGGTGGAGAACTGTGGGGAACACTGCAGAACAGAGGGGAACCAAAGGGAGCAGAGGGAACGGATTGGAAAAAGTGGGGAACCGTGGGGCACACTGCATGACAGAGGGGAACCAAAGGGATCAGGGGGAACAGATAGGAAAAAATTGGGGAACTGTGAAAACACTGCATGACAGAGGGGAACCAAAGGGAACAGGAGGTACAGGTTGGAAAAAGTGGGGAACCGTGGAGGACTCTGCAGAACAGAAGGGAACCAGAGGGAGCAGGGGAAACAGATTGGAAAAAGTGGGGAACTGTGGGGAACACTGCAGAACAGAGGGGCACCAAAGGGAGCAGAGGGAACGCATTGGAAAAAGTGGGGAACCGTTTGGAACACTGCACGACAGAGGTGATGCAAAGGAAGCAGGGGGAACGGATTGTAAAAAGTGGGGCCCATGGGGAACACTGCAGGACAGAGGGGAATCAAAGGCAGCAGGGGGAACTGATTGGAAAAAGTGGGGAACTGTGGGGAACACTGCAGAACAGAGGGGAAACAAATGGAGCAGGGGGAATGGATTGCAAAATGTGTGGAACCATGGGGAAAACTGCAGAACAGAGTGGAGCCAAAGGAGCAGGGGGAACAGATTGCAAAAAGTGGGGACCATGGGGAACACTGCAGGACAGAGCGGAATCAAAGGGAGCAGGGGGAACTGATTTGAAAAAGTGGGGAATCGTGCAGAACACTGCGGGACAGAGGGGAACCAAAGGGAGCAGGGGGAACGGATTAGAAAAAGTGGGGAACCATGGGGAATACTGCAGGGCAGAGGAGAGCCATAGGGAGCAGGGGCTACAGGTTGGAAAAAATGTGGAGAACCGTGAGGAACACTGCAGAACAGTGAGGAACCAAAGGGAGCAGGGGGAACAGATTGGACAAAGTGGGGAACCGTGTGGAAAAATGCAGAACAGTGGGGAAACAAATAGAGCAGGGGGAATGGATTGCAAAAAGTTGGGAAGCGTGGAGGACATTGCAGAACAGTGGGGAACCAAAGGGAGCAGGGCGAACAGATTGTAAAATAGTGGGGAACCTTGGGGAAAACTGCAGAACAGAGTGGAGCCAAAGGAGCAGGGGGAACAGATTGGAAAAAGTGGGGAACTGTGGGGAACACTGCAGAACAGAGCAGAACCAAAGGGAGCAGGGGGAACAGATTGGAAAAAGTGGGGAACCGATTGGAAAAAGTAGGGAACCGTGTGGAAAAATGCAGAAAGGTGGGGAACCAAAGGGAGCAGGGGGAAAGAATTGGAAAATGTGGAGAACTGTGGGGAACACTGCAGAACAGAGGGGAACCAAAGGGAGCAGAGGGAACGGATTGGAAAAAGTGGGGAACCATGGGGAACACTGCACGACGGAGGGGAACCAAAGGGATCGGGGGAACAGATAGGAAAAAATTGGGGAACTGTGAAAACACTGCATGACAGAGGGGAACCATAGGGAGCAGGAGGTACAGGTTGGAAAAAGTGGGGAACCGTGGAGGACACTGCAGGACAGAGGGGAACCAAAGGGAGCAGGGCGAACAGATTGTAAAAAAGTGGGGAACCGTGGGGAACACTGCAGAACAGTATGAAACCAAAGCGAGCAGGGGGAACAGTTTGGAAAATGTGGGGAACCGTGGGGATCACTGCAGAACAGAGGGGAACCAAAGGGAGCAGGGGAACGCATTGGAAAAAGTGGGGAACCGTGGGGAACACTGCAGAACAGTGAGGAACCAAAGGGAGCAGGGGGAACAGATTGGAAAAAGTGGGGAACCATGTGGTAAAATGCAGAACAGTGGGGAAACAAAGGGTGCAGGAGGAACAGATTAGAAGAAGTGGGGTACCGTGTAGAAAAATGCAGAAGAGTGGGGAACCAAAGGGAGCAGGAGGGACAAATTGGAAAAAGTTGAGAACAGTGGGGAAAACTGCAGAGCAGAGAGGAACCAAAGGGAGCAGGGGGAACAGCTCGGAAAAGTGGAGACCCGTGGGGAACAATGCAGAACAGAGAGGAACCAAAGGGATCAGGGGGAACAGATTGGAAAAAGTGGGGAACCGTGTGGAAAAATGCAGAACAAAGGGGAACCAAAGGGAGCAGGGGGAACAGATTGGAAAAAGTGGGGATTCGTGGAGAGATCTGCAGAACAGAGGTGAACCAAATGAAGCAGGGGGAACGGATTGGAAAAAGTGGGGAACAGTGTGGAAAAATGCAGAACAGAGGGGAACCAGAGGTAGCAGGGGAAACAGATTGGAAAAAGTGGGGAACTGTGGGGAACACTGCAGAACAGAGGGCAAACAAACGGAGCAGGGGAAATGGATTGCAAAAAGTTGGGAACCGTGGAGGACAATGCATGACAGAGGGGAAACAAACAGAGCAGGGGGAATGGATTGCAAAAAGTTGGTAAGCGTGGAGGACACTGCAGAACAGAGGGGAAACAAAGGGAGCAGGGCGAACAGATTGTAAAAAAAGTGGGGAACCGTGGGGAACTCTGCAGAACAGTATGAAAAGAAAGCGAGCCGGGGGAATGGTTTGGAAAATATGAGGAACCGTGGGGAAAACTGCAGAACAGAGTTGAGACAAAGGAGCAGGGGGAACAGATTGGAAAAAGTGGGGAACCGTGGGGAACACGGAAGGACAGAGGGGAACCAAAGGGAACAAGGGGAACAGGTTGGAAAAAGTGGTGTCCCATGGGTAACACTGCAAGGCAGAGGGGAACCATAAGGAGCAGGGGGTACAGTATGTAAAAAAATGTGGAGAATCGTGGGGAACACTGTAGAATAGAGGGGAACCAAAGGGAGCAGGGGGTACGGATTGGAAAAAGTGGGGAAGCGTCGGGAACACTGCAGAACAGAGGAGAACCAAAGGGAGCAGGGGGAACGAATTGGAAAAAGTTGGGAAGCGTCGGGAACACTGCAGAACAGAGGGGAACCAAAGGGAGCAGAGGGAACGGATTGGAAAAAGTGGGGAACCGTGGGGCTCACTGCATGACAGAGGCGAACCAAAGGGATCAGGGGGAACAGATAGGAAAAAATTGGGGAACTGTGAAAACACTGCATGACAGAGGGGAACCTAAGGGAACAGGAGGTACAGGTTGGAAAAAGTGGGGAACCGTGGGGAACACTGCAGAACAGTATGAAACCAAAGTGAGCCGGGGGAACAGATTGGAAAAAGTGGGGAACCGTTTGGAAAAATGCAGAACAGTGGGGAAACAAAGGGTGCAGGAGGAACAGATTAGAAGAAGTGGGGTAGCGTGTGGAAAAATGCACAACAGTGGGGAACCAAAGGGAGCAGGGGGTACAGGATGGAAAAAAATGTGGAGAATCGTGGGGAACACTGCAGAATAGAGGGGAACCAAAGGGAGCAGGGGGAACGGATTGGAAAAAGTGGGGAAGCGTCGGGAACACTGCAGAACAGTGGCGAACCAAATGGAACAGGGGGACCGGATTGGAAAAAGTGGGGAATCATGGGGGACACTGCAGGGCAGAGGAGAACCATAGGGAGCAGGGGGTACAGGTTCGAAAAAGTGGTATCCCATGGGTAACACTGCAAGGCAGAGGGGAACCATAGGGAGCAGGGGGTACAGTGTGTAAAAAAATGTGGAGAATCGTGGGGAACACTGTAGAATAGAGGGGAACCAAAGGCAGCAGGGGGAACGGATTGCAAAAAGTGGCGGTGTTTCGGGAACACTGCAGAACAGAGGAGAACCAAAGGGAGCAGGGGGAACAGATTGGAAAAAGTAGGGAACCGTGTGGAAAAATGCAGAAAGGTGGGAAACCAAAGGGAGCAGGGGGAACGAATTGGAAAAGGTGGAGAACTGTGGGGAACACTGCATGACAGAGGGAAACCAAAGGGATCAGGTGGAACAGATAGGAAAAAATTGGGGAACTGTGAAAACACTGCATGACAGAGGGGAACCAACGGGAACAGGAGGTACAGGTTGGAAAAAGTGGGGAACCGTGGAGGACACTGCAGGACAGAGGGGAACCAAAGGGAGCAGGGCGAACAGATTGTAAAAAAGTGGGGAACCGTGGCCAAAACTGCAGAACAGTATGAAACCAAAGCGAGCCGGGGGAACAGTTTGGAAAATGTGGGGAACCGTGGAGATCACTGCAGAACAGAGGGGAACCAAAGGGAGCACGGGAACGGATTGGAAAAAGTGGGGAACCGTGGGGAACACTGAACAATAGAGGGGAACCAAAGGGAGCAGGGGAAATGGATTGGAAAAAGTGGGGAACCGTGGGAAACACTGCAGAACCAAAGGGAGCAGGTGGAACAGTTTGGAAAAAATGTGGAGAACCATAGCGAAAACTGCAGAACAGAGTGGAGCGAAAGGAGCAGGGGGAACAGATTGGAAAAAGTGGGGTCCCATGGGGAACACTGCAAGGCAGAGGGGAACCATAGGGAGCAGGGAGTACAGGATGGAAAAAAATGTGGAGAAACGTGGGGAACAATGCAGAATAGAGGGGAACAAAAGGGAGCAGGGGGAACGTATTGGAAAAAGTGGGGAAGCGTCGGGAACACTGCAGAACAGAGGCAAACAAAAGGGAACAGGGGGAACGGATGGGAAAAAGTGGGGAAACATGGGGGACACTGCAGGGCAGAGGGGAACCATAGGGAGCAGGGGGTGCTGGTTGGAAAAAATGTGGAGAACAGTGAGGAATCAAAGGGAGCAGGGGGAACAGATTGGAAAAAGTGAGGAACCGTGTGGAAAAATGCAGAACAGTGGGGAACCAAAGGGAGCAGGGGGAAAAGATTGGAAAAAGTGGGGAATCGTGGGGAGTTCTGCAGAACAGAGGTGAACCAAAGGAAGCAGGGGGAACAGATTGGAAAAAGTGGGGAACAGTGTGGAAAAATGCAGAACAGAGGGGAACCAGAGGTAGTAGGGGAAACAGATTGGAAAAAGTGGGGAACCGTGGGGTACACTGCAGAACAGAGGGGCACCAAAGGGAGCAGAGGGAACACATTGGAATAAGTGGGGAACTGTGGGGAATACTGCACGACAGAGGGGAACCAAAGGAAGCAGGGGGAACGGATTGTAAAAAGTTGGGCCCATGGGGAACACTGTAGGACAGAGGGGAATCAAAGGGAGCAGGGGGAACTGATTGCAAAAAGTTGGGAACCGTGGAAGACAATGCAGGACAGAGGGGAAACAAACAGAGCAGGGGTAATGGATTGCAAAAAGTTGGTAAGCGTGGAGGACACTGCAGAACAGAGGGGAACCAAAGGGAGCAGGGCGAACAGATTGTAAAAAAGTGGGGAACCGTGGGGAACGCTGCAGAACAGTGTGAAAAGAAAGCGAGCCGGGGGAATGGTTTGGAAAATGTGGGGAACCGTGGGGAAAACTGCAGAACAGAGTGGAGCCAAAGGAGCAGGGGCAACAGATTGGAAAAAGTGGGGAACCGTTTGGAACACTGCACGACAAAGGGGAACCAAAGGAAGCAGGGGGAACGGATTGTAAAAAGTGGGGCCCATGGGGAACACTGCAGGACAGAGGGGAAACAAAGGGAGCTGGGGGAATGGATTGCAAAATGTGGGGAACCATGCGGAAAACTGCAGAACAGAGTGGAGCCAAAGGAGCAGGGGGAACGGATTGAAAAAAGTGGGGCCCATGGGGAACACTGCAGGACAGAGCGGAATCAAAGGGAGCAGGGGGAACAGATTGGAAAAAGTGGGGAACCGTGTGGAAAAATGCAGAACAGTGGGGAAACAAACAGAGCAGGGGGAAACATATTGGAAAAAGTGGGGGCCGTGGGGTACACTGCAGAACAGAGTGGCACCAAAGGGAGCAGGGCGAACAGATTGTAAAATAGTGGGGAACCGTGGGGAACGCTGCAGAACAGTATGAAACCAAAGCGAGCCGGGGGAATGGTTTGGAAAATGTGGGGAACCTTGGGGAAAACTGCAGAACAGAGTGGAGCCAAAAGAGAAGGGGGAACAGATTGGAAAAAGTGGGGAACTGTGGGGAAAACTGCAGAACAGAGCAGAACCAAAGGGAGCAGGGGGAACAGATAGGAAAAAGTGGGGAACCGATTGGAAAAAGTAGGGACACGTGTGGAAAGATGCAGAAAGGTGGGGAACCAAAGGGAGCAGGGGGAAAGAATTGGAAAATGTGGAGAACTGTGGGGAACACTGCAGAACAGAGGGGAACCAAAGGGAGCAGAGGGAACGGATTGGAAAAAGTGGGGAACCGTGGGGAACACTGCACGACAGAGGGGAACCAAAGGGATCGGGGGAACAGATAGGAAAAAATTGGGGAACTGTGAAAACAGTGCATGACAGAGGGGAACCATAGGGAGCAGGAGGTACAGGTTGGAAAAAGTGGGGAACCGTGGAGGACACTGCAGGACAGAGGGGAACCAAAGGGAGCAGGGCGAACAGATTGTAAAAAAGTGGGGAACCATGGGGATCACTGCAGAACAGAGGGGAACCAAAGGGAGCAGGGGAACGCATTGGAAAAAGTGGGGAACCGTGGGGAACACTGCAGAACAGTGAGGAACCAAAGGGAGCAGGGGGAACAGATTGAAAAAAGTGGGGAACCGTGTGGATAAATGCAGAACAGTGGGGAACCAAAGGGAGCAGGGGGAAAAGATTGGAAAAAGTGGGGAATCGTGGGGAGTTCTGCAGAACAGAGGTGAACCAAAGGGTGCAGGAGGAACAGATTAGAAGAAGTGGGGTACCGTGTGGAAAAATGCAGAAGAGTGGGGAACCAAAGGGAGCAGGAGGAACAGATTGGAAAAAGTTGAGAACAGTGGGGAAAACTGCAGAGCAGAGCGGAACCAAAGGGAGCATGGGGAACAGCTCGGAAAAGTGGAGACCCGTGGGGAACAATGCAGAACAGAGAGGAACCAAAGGGAGCAGGGGGAACAGATTGGAAAAAGTGGGGAACCGTGTGGAAAAATGCAGAACAAAGGGGAACCAAAGGGAGCAGGGGGAACAGATTGGAAAAAGTGGGGATTCGTAGGAGAGATCTGCAGAACAGAGGTGAACCAAACGAAGCAGGGGGAACGGATTGGAAAAAGTGGGGAACAGTGTGAAAAAATGCAGAACAGAGGGGAACCAGAGTTAGCAGGGGAAACAGATTGGAAAAAGTGGGGAACTGTGGGGAACACTGCAGAACAGAGGGCAAACAAACGGAGCAGGGGAATGGATTGCAAAAAGTTGGGAACCGTGGAGGACAATGCAGGACAGAGGGGAAACAAACAGAGCAGGGGGAATGGATTGCAAAAAGTTGGTAAGCGTGGAGGACACTGCAGAACAGAGGGGAACCAAAGGGAGCAGGGCGAACAGATTGTAAAAAAGTGCGGAACCGTGGGGAACGCTGCAGAACAGTATGAAAAGAAAGCGAGCCGGGGGAATGGTTTAGAAAATGTGAGGAACCGTGGGGAAAACTGCAGAACAGAGTTGAGACAAAGGAGCAGGGGGAACAGATTGGAAAAAGTGGGGAACCGTGGGGAACACTGCAGAACAGAGGGGAACCAAGCGGAGCAGGGGCAACGGATTGCAAAAAGTTGGGAACCGTGGAGAACACGGAAGGACAGAGGGGAACCAAAGGGAACAGCGGGAACAGGTTGGAAAAAGTGGTGTCCCATGGGTAACACTGCAAGGCAGAGGGGAACCATAGGGAGCAGGGGGTACAGTATGTAAAGAAATGTGGAGAATCATGGGGAACACTGTAGAATAGAGTGGAACCAAAGGGAGCAGGGGGAACGGATTGGAAAAAGTGGGGAACCATGGGGGACACTGCAGGGCAGAGGGGAACCATAGGGAGCAGGGGGTGCTGGTTGGAAAAAATGTGGAGAACAGTGAGGAATCAAAGGGAGCAGGGGGAACAGATTGGAAAAAGTGGGGAACCGTGTGGAAAAATGCAGAACAGTGGGGAACCAAAGGGAGCAGGGGGAAAAGATTGGAAAAAGTGGGGAATCGTGGGGAGTTCTGCAGAACAGAGGTGAACCAAAGGAAGCAGGGGGAACAGATTGGAAAAAGTGGGGAACAGTGTGGAAAAATGCAGAACAGAGGGGAACCAGAGGTAGTAGGGGAAACAGATTGGAAAAAGTGGGGAACCGTGGGGTACACTGCAGAACAGAGGGGCACCAAAGGGAGCAGAGGGAACACATTGGAATAAGTGGGGAACTGTGGGGAATACTGCACGACAGAGGGGAACCAAAGGAAGCAGGGGGAACGGATTGTAAAAAGTTGGGCCCATGGGGAACACTGTAGGACAGAGGGGAATCAAAGGGAGCAGGGGGAACTGATTGCAAAAAGTTGGGAACCGTGGAAGACAATGCAGGACAGAGGGGAAACAAACAGAGCAGGGGTAATGGATTGCAAAAAGTTGGTAAGCGTGGAGGACACTGCAGAACAGAGGGGAACCAAAGGGAGCAGGGCAAACAGATTGTAAAAAAGTGGGGAATAGTGGGGAACGCTGCAGAACAGTGTGAAAAGAAAGCGAGCCGGGGGAATGGTTTGGAAAATGTGGGGAACCGTGGGGAAAACTGCAGAACAGAGTGGAGCCAAAGGAGCAGGGGCAACAGATTGGAAAAAGTGGGGAACCGTTTGGAACACTGCACGACAAAGGGGAACCAAAGGAAGCAGGGGGAACGGATTGTAAAAAGTGGGGCCCATGGGGAACACTGCAGGACAGATGGGAAACAAAGAGAGCAGGGGGAATGGATTGCAAAATGTGGGGAACCATGCAGAAAACTGCAGAACAGAGTGGAGCCAAAGGAGCAGGGAGAACGGATTGCAAAAAGTGGGGCCCATGGGGAACACTGCAGGAGAGCGGAATCAAAGGGAGCAGGGGGAACAGATTGGAAAAAGTGGGGAACCGTGTGGAAAAATGCAGAACAGTGGGGAAACAAACAGAGCAGGGGGAATGGATTGCAAAAAGTTGGGAAGCGTGGAGGACACTGCAGAACAGAGGGGAACCAAAGGGAGCAGGGCGAACAGATTGTAAAATAGTGGGGAACCGTGGGGAACGCTGCAGAACAGTATGAAACCAAAGCGAGCCGGGGGAATGGTTTGGAAAATGTGGGGAACCTTGGGGAAAACTGCAGAACAGAGTGGAGCCAAAAGAGCAGGGGGAACAGATTGGAAAAAGTGGGGAACTGTGGGGAAAACTGCAGAACAGAGCAGAACCAAAGGGAGCAGGGGGGACAGATTGGAAAAAGTGGGGAACCGATTGGAAAAAGTAGGGACACGTGTGGAAAGATGCAGAAAGGTGGGGAACCAAAGGGAGCAGGGGGAAAGAATTGGAAAATGTGGAGAACTGTGGGGAACACTGCAGAACAGAGGGGAACCAAAGGGAGCAGAGGGAACGGATTGGAAAAAGTGGGGAACCGTGGGGAACACTGCACGACAGAGGGGAACCAAAGGGATCGGGGGAACAGATAGGAAAAAATTGGGGAACTGTGAAAACAGTGCATGACAGAGGGGAACCATAGGGAGCAGGAGGTACAGGTTGGAAAATGTGGGGATCCGTGGAGGACACTGCAGGACAGAGGGGAACCAAAGGGAGCAGGGCGAACAGATTGTAAAAAAGTGGGGAACCATGGGGATCACTGCAGAACAGAGGGGAACCAAAGGGAGCAGGGGAACGCATTGGAAAAAGTGGGGAACCGTGGGGAACACTGCAGAACAGTGAGGAACCAAAGGGAGCAGGGGGAACAGATTGGAATAAGTGGGGAACCGTGTGGAAAAATGCAGAACAGTGGGAAAACAAAGGGTGCAGGAGGAACAGATTAGAAGAAGTGGGGTACCGTGTGGAAAAATGCAGAAGAGTGGGGAAACAAAGGGAGCAGGAGGAACAGATTGGAAAAAGTTGAGAACAGTGGGGAAAACTGCAGAGCAGAGCGGAACCAAAGGGAGCATGGGGAACAGCTCGGAAAAGTTGAGACCCGTGGGGAACAATGCAGAACAGAGAGGAACCAAAGGGAGCAGGGGGAACAGATTGGAAAAAGTGGGGAACCGTGTGGAAAAATGCAGAACAAAGGGGACCAAAGGGAGCAGGGGGAACAGATTGGAAAAAGTGGGGATTCGTGGAGAGATCTGCAGAACAGAGGTGAACCAAAGGAAGCAGGGGGAACGGATTGGAAAAAGTGGGGAACAGTGTGGAAAAATGCAGAACAGAGGGGAACCAGAGGTAGCAGGGGAAACAGATTGGAAAAAGTGGGGAACTGTGGGGAACACTGCAGAACAGAGGGCAAACAAACGGAGCAGGGGAAATGGATTGCAAAAAGTTGGGAACCGTGGAGGACAATGCATGACAGAGGGGAAACAAACAGAGCAGGGGGAATGGATTGCAAAAAGTTGGTAAGCGTAGAGGACACTGCAGAACAGAGGGGAAACAAAGGGAGCAGGGCGAACAGATTGTAAAAAAAGTGGGGAACCGTGGGGAACTCTGCAGAACAGTATGAAAAGAAAGCGAGCCGGGGGAATGGTTTGGAAAATATGAGGAACCGTGGGGAAAACTGCAGAACAGAGTTGAGACAAAGGAGCAGGGGGAACAGATTGGAAAAAGTGGTGTCCCATGGGTAACACTGCAAGGCAGAGATGAACCATAGGGAGCAGGGGGTACAGGATGGAAAAATGTGGAGAACCGTGGGGAAATCTGCAGAACAGAGCGGAACCAAAGGGAGCACGGGGAACAGCTCGGAAAAGTGGGGACCCGTGGGGAACAATGCAGAACAGATAGGAACCAAAGGGAGCAGGGGGAACAGATTGGAAAAAGTGGGGAACCGAGTCGAAAAATGCAGAACAAAGGGGAACCAAAGGGAGCTGGGGGAACAGATTGGAAAAAGTGGGGATTCGTGGAGAGATCTGCAGAACAGAGGTGAACCAAACGAAGCAGGGGGAACGGATTGGAAAAAGTGGGGAACAGTGTGAAAAAATGCAGAACAGAGGGGAACCAGAGTTAGCAGGGGCAACAGATTGGAAAAAGTGGGGAACTGTGGGGAACACTGCAGAACAGAGGGCAAACAAACGGAGCAGGGGAATGGATTGCAAAAAGTTGGGAACCGTGGAGGACAATGCAGGACAGAGGGGAAACAAACAGAGCAGGGGGAATGGATTGCAAAAAGTTGGTAAGCGAGGAGGACACTGCAGAACAGAGGGGAACCAAAGGGAGCAGGGCGAACAGATTGTAAAAAAGTGCGGAACCGTGGGGAACGCTGCAGAACAGTATGAAAAGAAAGCGAGCCGGGGGAATGGTTTGGAAAATGTGAGGAACCGTGGGGAAAACTGCAGAACAGAGTTGAGACAAAGGAGCAGGGGGAACAGATTGGAAAAAGTGGGGAACCGTGGGGAACACTGCAGAACAGAGGGGAACCAAGCGGAGCAGGGGCAACGGATTGCAAAAAGTTGGGAACCGTGGAGAACACGGAAGGACAGAGGGGAACCAAAGGGAACAGCGGGAACAGGTTGGAAAAAGTGGTGTCCCATGGGTAACACTGCAAGGCAGAGGGGAACCATAGGGAGCAGGGGGTACAGTATCTAAAGAAATGTGGAGAATCATGGGGAACACTGTAGAATAGAGCGGAACCAAAGGGAGCAGGGGGAACGGATTGGAAAAAGTGGGGAACCATGGGGGACACTGCAGGGCAGAGGGGAACCATAGGGAGCAGGGGGTGCTGGTTGGAAATAATGTGGAGAACAGTGAGGAATCAAAGGGAGCAGGGGGAACAGATTGGAAAAAGTGGGGAACCGTGTGGAAAAATGCAGAACAGTGGGGAACCAAAGGGAGCAGGGGGAAAAGATTGGAAAAAGTGGGGAATCGTGGGGAGTTCTGCAGAACAGAGGTGAACCAAAGGAAGCAGGGGGAACAGATTGGAAAAAGTTGGGCCCATGGGGAACACTGTAGGACAGAGGGGAATCAAAGGGAGCAGGGGGAACTGATTGCAAAAAGTTGGGAACCGTGGAAGACAATGCAGGACAGAGGGGAAACAAACAGAGCAGGGGTAATGGATTGCAAAAAGTTGGTAAGCGTGGAGGACACTGCAGAACAGAGGGGAGCCAAAGGGAGCAGGGCGAACAGATTGTAAAAAAGTGCGGAACCGTGGGGAACGCTGCAGAACAGTGTGAAAAGAAAGCGAGCCGGGGGAATGGTTTGGAAAATGTGGGGAACCGTGGGGAAAACTGCAGAACAGAGTGGAGCCAAAGGAGCAGGGGCAACAGATTGGAAAAAGTGGGGAACCGTTTGGAACACTGCACGACAAAGGGGAACCAAAGGAAGCAGGGGGAACGGATTGTAAAAAGTGGGGCCCATGGGGAACACTGCAGGACAGATGGGAAACAAAGAGAGCAGGGGGAATGGATTGCAAAATGTGGGGAACCATGCGGAAAACTGCAGAACAGAGTGGAGCCAAAGGAGCAGGGGGAACGGATTGCAAAAAGTGGGGCCCATGGGGAACACTGCAGGAGAGCGGAATCAAAGGGAGCAGGGGGAACAGATTGGAAAAAGTGGGGAACCGTGTGGAAAAATGCAGAACAGTGGGGAAACAAACAGAGCAGGGGGAATGGATTGCAAAAAGTTGGGAAGCGTGGAGGACATTGCAGAACAGCGGCGAACCAAAGGGAGCAGGGCGAACAGATTGTAAAATATTGGGGAACCATGGGGAGCGCTGCAGAACAGTATGAAACCAAAGCGAGCCGGGGGAATGGTTTGGAAAATGTGGGGAACCTTGGGGAAAACTGCAGAACAGAGTGGAGCCAAAGGAGCAGGGGGAACAGATTGGAAAAAGTGGGGAACTGTGGGGAACACTGCAGAACAGAGCAGAACCAAAGGGAGCAGGGGGAACAGATTGGAAAAAGTGGGGAACCGATTGGAAAAAGTAGGGAACCGTGTGTAAAAATGCAGAAAGGTGGGGAACCAAAGGGAGCAGGGGGAAAGAATTGAAAAATGTGGAGAACTGTGGGGAACACTGCAGAACAGAGGGGAACCAAAGGGAGCAGAGGGAACGGATTGGAAAAAGTGGGGAACCGTGGGGAACACTGCACGACAGAGGGGAACCAAAGGGATCAGGGGGAACAGATAGGAAAAAATTGAGGAACTGTGAAAACACTGCATGACAGATGGGAACCAAAGGGAGCAGGAGGTACAGGTTGGAAAAAGTGGGGAACCGTGGAGGACACTGCAGGTCAGAGGGGAACCAAAGGGAGCAGGGCCAACAGATTGTAAAAAAGTGGGGAACCGTGGGGAACACTGCAGAACAGTATGAAACCAAAGCGAGCAGGGGGAACAGTTTGGAAAATGTGTGGAACCGTGGGGAACACTGCAGAACAGAGGGGAACCAATAGGAGCAGGGAAACGCATTGGAAAAAGTGGGGAATCGTGGGTAACACTGCAGAACAGTGAGGAACCAAAGGGAGCAGGGGGAACAGATTGGAAAAAGTCGGGAACCGTGTGGAAAAATGCAGAACAGTGGGGAAACAAAGGGTGCAGGAGGAACAGATTAGAAGAAGTGGGGTTCTTTGGCTTGGCTTCGCGGACGAAGATTTATGGAGGCGGTAAAAAGTCCACGTCAGCTGCAGGCTCGTTTGTGGCTGACCAGTCCGATGCGGGACAGGCAGACACGATTGCAGCGGTTGCAAGGGAAAATTGGTTGGTTGGGGTTGGGTGTTGGGGTTTTCCTCCTTTGCCTTTTGTCAGTGAGGTGGGCTCTGCGGTCTTCTTCAAAGGAGGCTGCTGCCCGCCAAACTGTGAGGCGCCAAGATGCACGGTTTGAGGCGTTATCAGCCCACTGGCGGTGGTCAATGTGGCAGGCACCAAGAGATTTCTTTAGGCAGTCCTTGTACCTTTTCTTTGGTGCACCTCTGTCACGGTGGCCAGTGGAGAGCTCGCCATATAATACGATCTTGGGAAGGCGATGGTCCTCCATTCTGGAGACGTGACCCATCCAGCGCAGCTGGATCTTCAGCAGCGTGGACTCGATGCTGTCGACCTCTGCCATCTCGAGTACCTCGACGTTAGGGGTGTGAGCACTCCAATGGATGTTGAGGATGGAGCGGAGACAACGCTGGTGGAAGCGTTCTAGGAGCCGTAGGTGGTGCCGGTAGAGGACCCATGATTCGGAGCCGAACAGGAGTGTGGGTATGACAACGGCTCTGTATACGCTTATCTTTGTGAGGTTTTTCAGTTGGTTGTTTTTCCAGACTCTTTTGTGTAGTCTTCCAAAGGCGCTATTTGCCTTGGCGAGTCTGTTGTCTATCTCATTGTCGATCCTTGCATCTGATGAAAGTGGGGTAGCGTGTGGAAAAATGCACAACAGTGGGGAACCAAAGGGAGCAGGGGGTACAGGATGGAAAAAAATGTGGAGAATCGTGGGGAACACTGCAGAATAGAGGGGAACCAAAGGGAGCACGGGGAACGGATTGGAAAAAGTGGGGAAGCGTCGGGAACACTGCAGAAATGAGGCGAACCAAATGGAACAGGGGGAATGGATTGGAAAAAGTGGGGAATCATGGGGGACACTGCAGGGCAGAGGAGAACCATAGGGAGCAGGGGGTACAGGTTGGAAAAATGTGGAGAACCGTGAGGAAAACTGCAGAACAGTGAGGAACCAAAGGGAGCAGGGGGAACAGTTTTGAAAAAGTGGGGAACCGTGTGCAAAAATGCAGAACAGTGGGGAACCAAAGGGAGCAGGAGGAACAGATTGGAAAAAGTTGAGAACAGTGGGGAAAACTGCAGAACAGAGCGGAACCAAAGGGAGCAGGGGGAACAGCTCGGAAAAGTGGGGACCCGTGGGGAACAATGCAGAACAGAGAGGAACCAAAGGGAGCAGGGGGAACAGATTGGAAAAAGTGGGGATTCGTGGAGAGATCTGCAGAACAGAGGTGAACCAAAGGAAGCAGGGGGAACGGATTGGAAAAAGTGTGGAACAGTGTGGAAAAATGCAGAACAGAGGGGAACCAGAGATAGCAGGGGAAACAGATTGGAAAAAGTGGGGAACTGTGGGGAACACTGCAGAACAGAGGGCAAACAAACGGAGCAGGGGAAATGGATTGCAAAAAGTTGGGAACCGTGGAGGACAATGCAGGACAGAGGGAAAACAAACAGAGCAGGGGGAATGGATTGCAAAAAGTTGGTAAGCGTGGAGGACACTGCAGAACAGAGGGGAACCAAAGGGAGCAGGGCGAACAGATTGTAAAAAAGAGGGGAACCGTGGGGAACGCTGCAGAACAGTATGAAAAGAAAGAGAGCCGGGGGAATGGTTTGGAAAATGTGAGGAACCATGGGGAAAACTGCAGAACAGAGTTGAGAAAAAGGGGCAGGAGGAACAGATTGGAAAAAGTGGGGAACCGTGGGGAACACTGCAGAACAGAGGGGAACCAAGCGGAGCAGGGGCAACGGATTGCAAAAAATGTGGAGAATCGTGGAGAACACGGAAGGACAGAGGGGAACCAAAGGGAACAAGGGGAACAGGTTGGAAAAAGTGGTATCCCATGGGTAACACTGCAAGGCAGAGGGGAACCATAGGGAGCAGGGGGAACAGATTGGAAAAAGGGGGGAACCGATTGGAAAAAGTAGGGAACTGTGTGGAAAAATGCAGAAAGGTGGGAAACCAAAGGGAGCAGGGGGAACGAATTGGAAAATGTGGAGAACTGTGGGGAACACTGCAGAACAGAGGGGAACCAAAGGGAGCAGAGGGAACGGATTGGAAAAAGTGGGGAACCGTGGGGCACACTGCATGACAGAGGGCAACCAAAAGTATCAGGGGGAACAGATAGGAAAAAATTGGGGAACTGTGAAAACACTGCATGACAGAGGGGAACCAAAGGGAACAGGAGGTACAGGTTGGAAAAAGTGGGGAACCGTGGAGGACACTGCAGGACAGAGGGGAACCAAAGGGAGCAGCGCGAACAGATTGTAAAAAAGTGGGGAACCGTGGGCAACACTGCAGAACAGTATGAAACCAAAGCGAGCCGGGGGAACAGTTTGGAAAATGTGGGGAACCGTGGAGATCACTGCAGAACAGAGGGGAACCAAAGGGAGCACGGGAACGGATTGGAAAAAGTGGGGAACCGTGGGGAACACTGAACAATAGAGGGGAACCAAAGGGAGCAGGGGAAATGGATTGGAAAAAGTGGGGAACCGTGGGAAACACTGCAGAACCAAAGGGAGCAGGTGGAACAGTTTGGAAAAAATGTGGAGAACAATAGCGAAAACTGCAGAACAGAGTGGAGCGAAAGGAGCAGGGGGAACAGATTGGAAAAAGTGGGGTCCCATGGGGAACACTGCAAGGCAGAGGGGAACCATATGGAGCAGGGAGTACAGGATGGAAAAAAATGTGGAGAAACGTGGGGAACAATGCAGAATAGAGGGGAACAAAAGGGAGCAGGGGGAACGTATTGGAAAATGTGGGGAAGCGTCGGGAACACTGCAGAACAGAGGCAAACAAAAGGGAACAGGGGGAACGGATGGGAAAAAGTGGGGAACCATGGGGGACACTGCAGGGCAGAGGGGAACCATAAGGAGCAGGGGGTGCTGGTTGGAAAAAATGTGGAGAACAGTGAGGAATCAAAGGGAGCAGGGGGAACAGATTGGAAAAAGTGGGGAACCGTGTAGAAAAATGCAGAACAGTGGGGAACCAAAGGGAGCAGGGGGAAAAGATTGGAAAAAGTGGGGAATCGTGGGGAGTTCTGCAGAACAGAGGTGAACCAAAGGAAGCAGGGGGAACAGATTGGAAAAAGTGGGGAACAGTGTGGAAAAATGCAGAACAGAGGGGAACCAGAGGTAGTAGGGGAAACAGATTGGAAAAAGTGGGGAACCGTGGGGAACACTGCAGAACAGAGGGGCACCAAAGGGAGCAGAGGGAACACATTGGAATAAGTGGGGAACTGTGGGGAATACTGCACGACAGAGGGGAACCAAAGGAAGCAGGGGGAACGGATTGTAAAAAGTTGGGCCCATGGGGAACACTGTAGGACAGAGGGGAATCAAAGGGAGCAGGGGGAACTGATTGCAAAAAGTTGGGAACCGTGGAAGACAGTGCAGGACAGAGGGGAAACAAACAGAGCAGGGGTAATGGATTGCAAAAAGTTGGTAAGCGTGGAGGACACTGCAGAACAGAGGGGAACCAAAGGGAGCAGGGCGAACCATTGTAAAAAAGTGGGGAACCGTGGGGAACGCTGCAGAACAGTGTGAAAAGAAAGCGAGCCGGGGGAATGGTTTGGAAAATGTGGGGAACCGTGGGGAAAACTGCAGAACAGAGTGGAGCCAAAGGAGCAGGGGCAACAGATTGGAAAAAGTGGGGAACCGTTTGGAACACTGCACGACAAAGGGGAACCAAAGGAAGCAGGGGGAACGGATTGTAAAAAGTGGGGCCCATGGGGAACACTGCAGGACAGAGGGGAATCAAAGGGAGCAGGGGGAACTGATTGGAAAAAGTGGGGAACTGTGGGGAACACTGCAGAACAGAGGGGAAACAAAGGGAGCAGGGGGTATGGATTGCAAAATGTGGGGAACCATGCGGAAAACTGCAGAACAGAGTGGAGCCAAAGGAGCAGGGGGAACGGATTGCAAAAAGTGGGGCCCATGGGAAACACTGCAGGACAGAGCGGAATCAAAGGGAGCAGGGGGAACTGATTGGAAAAAGTGGGGAATCGTGCAGAACACTGCGGGACAGAGGGGAACCAAAGGGAATATGGGGAACGGATTAGAAAAAGTGGGGAACCATGGGGAATACTGCAGGGCAGAGGGGAGCCTTAGGGAGCAGGGGCTACAGGTTGGAAAAAATGTGGAGAACAGTGCGGAAAACTGCAGAACAGTGAGGAACCAAAGAGAGCAGGGGGAACAGATTAGAAAAAGTGGGGAACCGTGTGGAAAAATGCAGAACATTGGGAAACAAACAGAGCAGGGGGAATGGATTGCAAAAAGTTGGTAAGCGTGGGGTACATTGCAGAACAGAGGGGAACCAAAGGGAGCAGGGCGAACAGATTGTAAAATAGTGGGGAACCGTGGGGAACGCTGCAGAACAGAATGAAACCAAAGCGAGCCGGGGGAATCGTTTGGAAAATGTTGGGAACCTTGGGGAAAACTGCAGAACAGAGTGGAGCCAAAGGAGCAGGGGGAACAGATTGGAAAAAGTGGGGAACTGTGGGGAACACTGGAGAACAGAAGAGAACCAAAGGGAGCAGGGGGAACAGATTGGAAAAAGTGGGGAACCGATTGGAATAAGTAGGGAACCGTGTGGAAAAATGCAGAAAGGTGGGGAACCAAAGGGAGCAGGGGGAAAGAATTGTAAAATGTGGAGAACTGTGGGGAACACTGCAGAACAGAGGGGAACCAAAGGGAGCAGAGGGAACGGATTGGAAAAAGTGGGGAACCGTGGGGAACACTGCACGACAGAGGGGAACCAAAGACATCAGGGGGAACAGATAGGAAAAAATTGGGGAACTGTGAAAACACTGCATGACAGAGGGGAACCAAAGGGAGCAGTAGGTACAGGTTGGAAAAAGTGGGGAACCGTGGAGGACACTGCAGGACAGAGGGAAACCAAAGGGAGCAGGGCGAACAGATTGTAAAAAAGTGGGGAACCGTGGGGAACACTGCAGAACAGTTTGAAACCAAAGCGAGCAGGGGGAACAGTTTGGAAAATGTGGGGAACCGTAGGGAACACTGCAGAACAGAGGGGAACCAATAAGAGCAGGGGAACGCATTGGAAAAAGTGGGGAATCGTGCGGAACACTGCAGAACAGTGAGGAACCAAAGGGAGCAGGGGGAACAGATTGGAAAAAGTGGGGAACCGTGTGGAAAAATGCAGAACAGTGGGGAAACAAAGGGTGCAGGAGGAACAGATTAGAAGAAGTGGAGTAGCGTGTGGAAAAATGCACAACAGTGGGGAACCAAAGGGAACAGGGGGTATAGGATGGAAAAAAATGTGGAGAATCGTGGGGAACACTGCAGAATAGAGTTGAACCAAAGGGAGCAGGGGGAATGGATTGGAAAAAGTGGGGAAGCGTCGGGAACAATGCAGAACAGAGGCGAACCAAAGGGAACAGGGGGAATTGATTGGAAAAAGTGGGGAACCATGGGGGACACTGCAGGGCAGAGGAGAACCATAGGGAGCAGGGGGTACAGGTTGGAAAAATGTGGAGAACCATGAGGAAAACTGCAGAACAGTGAGGAACCAAAGGGAGCAGGGGGAACAGTTTTGAAAAAGTGGGGAACCGTGGGCAAAAATGCAGAACAGTGGGGAACCAAAGGGAGCAGGAGGAACAGATTGGAAAAAGTTGAGAACAGTGGGGAAAACTGCAGAACAGAGCGGAACCAAAGGGAGCACGGGGAACAGCTCGGAAAAGTGGGGACCCATGGGGAACAATGCAGAACAGAGAGGAACCAAAGGGAGCAGGGGGAACAGATTGGAAAAAGTGGGGAACCGAGTCGAAAAATGCAGAACAAAGGGGAACCAAAGGGAGCTGGGGGAACAGATTGGAAAAAGTGGGGATTCGTGGAGAGATCTGCAGAACACAGGTGAACCAAACGAAGCAGGGGGAACGGATTGCAAAAAGTTGGGAACCGTGGAGGACAATGCAGGACAGAGGGGAAACAAACAGAGCAGGGGGAATGGATTGCAAAAAGTTGGTAAGCATGGAGGACACTGCAGAACAGAGGGGAACCAAAGGGAGCAGGGCGAACAGATTGTAAAAAAGTGGGGAACCTTGGGGAGCGCTGCAGAACAGTATGAAAAGAAAGCGAGCCGGGGGAATGGTTTGGAAAATGTGAGGAACCGTGGGGAAAACTGCAGAACAGAGTTGAGACAAAGGAGCAGGGGGAACAGATTGGAAAAAGTGGGGAACCGTGGGGAACACTGCAGAACAGAGGGGAACCAAGCGGAGCAGGGGCAACGGATTGCAAAAAGTTGGGAACCGTGGAGAACACGGAAGGACAGAGGGGAACCAAAGGGAACAGCGGGAACAGGTTGGAAAAAGTGGTGTCCCATGGGTAACACTGCAAGGCAGAGGGGAACAATAGGGAGCAGGGGGTACAGTATGTAAAGAAATGTGGAGAATCATGGGGAACACTGTAGAATAGAGGGGAACCAAAGGGAGCAGGGGGAACAGATTGGAAAAAGTCGGGAACCGATTGGAAAAAGTAGGGAACCGTGTGGAAAAATGCAGAAAGGTGGGGAACCAAAGGGAGCAGGGGGAAAGAATTGGAAAATGTGGAGAACTGTGGGGAACACTGCAGAACAGATAGGAACCAAAGGGAGCAGGGGGAACAGATTGGAAAAAGTCGGGAACCGATTGGGAAAAGTAGGGAACCATGTGGAAAAATGCAGAAAGGTGGAGAACCAAAGGGAGCAGGGGGAATGAATTGGAAAAGGTGGAGAACTGTGGGGAACACTGCAGAACAGAGGGGAACCAAAGGGAGCAGAGGGAACGGATTGGAAAAAGTGGGGAACCGTGGGGCACACTGCATGACAGAGGGGAACCAAAGGGATCAGGGGGAACAGATAGGAAAAAATTGGGGAACTGTGAAAACACTGCATGACAGAGGGGAACCAAAGGGAACAGGAGGTACAGGTTGGAAAAAGTGGGGAACCGTGGAGGACACTGCAGAACAGAAGGGAACCAGAGGGAGCAGGGGAAACAGATTGGAAAAAGTGGGGAACTGTGGGGAACACTGCAGAACAGAGGGGCACCAAAGGGAGCAGAGGGAACGCATTGGAAAAAGTGGGGAACCGTTTGGAACACTGCACGACAGAGGTGATGCAAAGGAAGCAGGGGGAACGGATTGTAAAAAGTGGGGCCCATGGGGAACACTGCAGGACAGAGGGGAATCAAAGGCAGCAGGGGGAACTGATTGGAAAAAGTGGGGAACTGTGGGGAACACTGCAGAACAGAGGGGAAACAAATGGAGCAGGGGGAATGGATTGCAAAATGTGTGGAACCATGGGGAAAACTGCAGAACAGAGTGGAGCCAAAGGAGCAGGGGGAACAGATTGCAAAAAGTGGGGACCATGGGGAACACTGCAGGACAGAGCGGAATCAAAGGGAGCAGGGGGAACTGATTTGAAAAAGTGGGGAATCGTGCAGAACACTGCGGGACAGAGGGGAACCAAAGGGAGCAGGGGGAACGGATTAGAAAAAGTGGGGAACCATGGGGAATACTGCAGGGCAGAGGAGAGCCATAGGGAGCAGGGGCTACAGGTTGGAAAAAATGTGGAGAACCGTGAGGAACACTGCAGAACAGTGAGGAACCAAAGGGAGCAGGGGGAACAGATTGGACAAAGTGGGGAACCGTGTGGAAAAATGCAGAACAGTGGGGAAACAAATAGAGCAGGGGGAATGGATTGCAAAAAGTTGGGAAGCGTGGAGGACATTGCAGAACAGTGGGGAACCAAAGGGAGCAGGGCGAACAGATTGTAAAATAGTGGGGAACCTTGGGGAAAACTGCAGAACAGAGTGGAGCCAAAGGAGCAGGGGGAACAGATTGGAAAAAGTGGGGAACTGTGGGGAACACTGCAGAACAGAGCAGAACCAAAGGGAGCAGGGGGAACAGATTGGAAAAAGTGGGGAACTGTGGGGAACACTGCAGAACAGAGCAGAACCAAAGGGAGCAGGGGGAACCGATTGGAAAAAGTAGGGAACCGTGTGGAAAAATGCAGAAAGGTGGGGAACCAAAGGGAGCAGGGGGAAAGAATTGGAAAATGTGGAGAACTGTGGGGAACACTGCAGAACAGAGGGGAACCAAAGGGAGCAGAGGGAACGGATTGGAAAAAGTGGGGAACCATGGGGAACACTGCACGACGGAGGGGAACCAAAGGGATCGGGGGAACAGATAGGAAAAAATTGGGGAACTGTGAAAACACTGCATGACAGAGGGGAACCATAGGGAGCAGGAGGTACAGGTTGGAAAAAGTGGGGAACCGTGGAGGACACTGCAGGACAGAGGGGAACCAAAGGGAGCAGGGCGAACAGATTGTAAAAAAGTGGGGAACCGTGGGGAACACTGCAGAACAGTATGAAACCAAAGCGAGCAGGGGGAACAGTTTGGAAAATGTGGGGAACCGTGGGGATCACTGCAGAACAGAGGGGAACCAAAGGGAGCAGGGGAACGCATTGGAAAAAGTGGGGAACCGTGGGGAACACTGCAGAACAGTGAGGAACCAAAGGGAGCAGGGGGAACAGATTGGAAAAAGTGGGGAACCATGTGGTAAAATGCAGAACAGTGGGGAAACAAAGGGTGCAGGAGGAACAGATTAGAAGAAGTGGGGTACCGTGTAGAAAAATGCAGAAGAGTGGGGAACCAAAGGGAGCAGGAGGGACAAATTGGAAAAAGTTAAGAACAGTGGGGAAAACTGCAGAGCAGAGAGGAACCAAAGGGAGCAGGGGGAACAGCTCGGAAAAGTGGAGACCCGTGGGGAACAATGCAGAACAGAGAGGAACCAAAGGGAGCAGGGGGAACAGATTGGAAAAAGTGGGGAACCGTGTGGAAAAATGCAGAACAAAGGGGAACCAAAGGGAGCAGGGGGAACAGATTGGAAAAAGTGGGGATTCGTGGAGAGATCTGCAGAACAGAGGTGAACCAAATGAAGCAGGGGGAACGGATTGGAAAAAGTGGGGAACAGTGTGGAAAAATGCAGAACAGAGGGGAACCAGAGGTAGCAGGGGAAACAGATTGGAAAAAGTGGGGAACTGTGGGGAACACTGCAGAACAGAGGGCAAACAAACGGAGCAGGGGAAATGGATTGCAAAAAGTTGGGAACCGTGGAGGACAATGCATGACAGAGGGGAAACAAACAGAGCAGGGGGAATGGATTGCAAAAAGTTGGTAAGCGTGGAGGACACTGCAGAACAGAGGGGAAACAAAGGGAGCAGGGCGAACAGATTGTAAAAAAAGTGGGGAACCGTGGGGAACTCTGCAGAACAGTATGAAAAGAAAGCGAGCCGGGGGAATGGTTTGGAAAATATGAGGAACCGTGGGGAAAACTGCAGAACAGAGTTGAGACAAAGGAGCAGGGGGAACAGATTGGAAAAAGTGGGGAACCGTGGGGAACACGGAAGGACAGAGGGGAACCAAAGGGAACAAGGGGAACAGGTTGGAAAAAGTGGTGTCCCATGGGTAACACTGCAAGGCAGAGGGGAACCATAAGGAGCAGGGGGTACAGTATGTAAAAAAATGTGGAGAATCGTGGGGAACACTGTAGAATAGAGGGGAACCAAAGGGAGCAGGGGGTACGGATTGGAAAAAGTGGGGAAGCGTCGGGAACACTGCAGAACAGAGGAGAACCAAAGGGAGCAGGGGGAACGAATTGGAAAAAGTTGGGAAGCGTCGGGAACACTGCAGAACAGAGGGGAACCAAAGGGAGCAGAGGGAACGGATTGGAAAAAGTGGGGAACCGTGGGGCTCACTGCATGACAGAGGCGAACCAAAGGGATCAGGGGGAACAGATAGGAAAAAATTGGGGAACTGTGAAAACACTGCATGACAGAGGGGAACCTAAGGGAACAGGAGGTACAGGTTGGAAAAAGTGGGGAACCGTGGGGAACACTGCAGAACAGTATGAAACCAAAGCGAGCCGGGGGAACAGATTGGAAAAAGTGGGGAACCGTGTGGAAAAATGCAGAACAGTGGGGAAACAAAGGGTGCAGGAGGAACAGATTAGAAGAAGTGGGGTAGCGTGTGGAAAAATGCACAACAGTGGGGAACCAAAGGGAGCAGGGGGTACAGGATGGAAAAAAATGTGGAGAATCGTGGGGAACACTGCAGAATAGAGGGGAACCAAAGGGAGCAGGGGGAACGGATTGGAAAAAGTGGGGAAGCGTCGGGAACACTGCAGAACAGTGGCGAACCAAATGGAACAGGGGGACCGGATTGGAAAAAGTGGGGAATCATGGGGGACACTGCAGGGCAGAGGAGAACCATAGGGAGCAGGGGGTACAGGTTCGAAAAAGTGGTATCCCATGGGTAACACTGCAAGGCAGAGGGGAACCATAGGGAGCAGGGGGTACAGTGTGTAAAAAAATGTGGAGAATCGTGGGGAACACTGTAGAATAGAGGGGAACCAAAGGCAGCAGGGGGAACGGATTGCAAAAAGTGGCGGTGTTTCGGGAACACTGCAGAACAGAGGAGAACCAAAGGGAGCAGGGGGAACAGATTGGAAAAAGTAGGGAACCGTGTGGAAAAATGCAGAAAGGTGGGAAACCAAAGGGAGCAGGGGGAACGAATTGGAAAAGATGGAGAACTGTGGGGAACACTGCATGACAGAGGGGAACCAAAGGGATCAGGTGGAACAGATAGGAAAAAATTGGGGAACTGTGAAAACACTGCATGACAGAGGGGAACCAACGGGAACAGGAGGTACAGGTTGGAAAAAGTGGGGAACCGTGGAGGACACTGCAGGACAGAGGGGAACCAAAGGGAGCAGGGCGAACAGATTGTAAAAAAGTGGGGAACCGTGGCCAAAACTGCAGAACAGTATGAAACCAAAGCGAGCCGGGGGAACAGTTTGGAAAATGTGGGGAACCGTGGAGATCACTGCAGAACAGAGGGGAACCAAAGGGAGCACGGGAACGGATTGGAAAAAGTGGGGAACCGTGGGGAACACTGAACAATAGAGGGGAACCAAAGGGAGCAGGGGAAATGGATTGGAAAAAGTGGGGAACCGTGGGAAACACTGCAGAACCAAAGGGAGCAGGTGGAACAGTTTGGAAAAAATGTGGAGAACCATAGCGAAAACTGCAGAACAGAGTGGAGCGAAAGGAGCAGGGGGAACAGATTGGAAAAAGTGGGGTCCCATGGGGAACACTGCAAGGCAGAGGGGAACCATAGGGAGCAGGGAGTACAGGATGGAAAAAAATGTGGAGAAACGTGGGGAACAATGCAGAATAGAGGGGAACAAAAGGGAGCAGGGGGAACGTATTGGAAAAAGTGGGGAGGCGTCGGGAACACTGCAGAACAGAGGCAAACAAAAGGGAACAGGGGGAACGGATGGGAAAAAGTGGGGAAACATGGGGGACACTGCAGGGCAGAGGGGAACCATAGGGAGCAGGGGATGCTGGTTGGAAAAAATGTGGAGAACAGTGAGGAATCAAAGGGAGCAGGGGGAACAGATTGGAAAAAGTGAGGAACCGTGTGGAAAAATGCAGAACAGTGGGGAACCAAAGGGAGCAGGGGGAAAAGATTGGAAAAAGTGGGGAATCGTGGGGAGTTCTGCAGAACAGAGGTGAACCAAAGGAAGCAGGGGGAACAGATTGGAAAAAGTGGGGAACAGTGTGGAAAAATGCAGAACAGAGGGGAACCAGAGGTAGTAGGGGAAACAGATTGGAAAAAGTGGGGAACCGTGGGGTACACTGCAGAACAGAGGGGCACCAAAGGGAGCAGAGGGAACACATTGGAATAAGTGGGGAACTGTGGGGAATACTGCACGACAGAGGGGAACCAAAGGAAGCAGGGGGAACGGATTGTAAAAAGTTGGGCCCATGGGGAACACTGTAGGACAGAGGGGAATCAAAGGGAGCAGGGGGAACTGATTGCAAAAAGTTGGGAACCGTGGAAGACAATGCAGGACAGAGGGGAAACAAACAGAGCAGGGGTAATGGATTGCAAAAAGTTGGTAAGCGTGGAGGACACTGCAGAACAGAGGGGAACCAAAGGGAGCAGGGCGAACAGATTGTAAAAAAGTGGGGAACCGTGGGGAACGCTGCAGAACAGTGTGAAAAGAAAGCGAGCCGGGGGAATGGTTTGGAAAATGTGGGGAACCGTGGGGAAAACTGCAGAACAGAGTGGAGCCAAAGGAGCAGGGGCAACAGATTGGAAAAAGTGGGGAACCGTTTGGAACACTGCACGACAAAGGGGAACCAAAGGAAGCAGGGGGAACGGATTGTAAAAAGTGGGGCCCATGGGGAACACTGCAGGACAGAGGGGAAACAAAGGGAGCAGGGGGAATGGATTGCAAAATGTGGGGAACCATGCGGAAAACTGCAGAACAGAGTGGAGCCAAAGGAGCAGGGGGAACGGATTGAAAAAAGTGGGGCCCATGGGGAACACTGCAGGACAGAGCGGAATCAAAGGGAGCAGGGGGAACAGATTGGAAAAAGTGGGGAACCGTGTGGAAAAATGCAGAACAGTGGGGAAACAAACAGAGCAGGGGGAAACATATTGGAAAAAGTGGGGGCCGTGGGGTACACTGCAGAACAGAGGGGCACCAAAGGGAGCAGGGCGAACAGATTGTAAAATAGTGGGGAACCGTGGGGAACGCTGCAGAACAGTATGAAACCAAAGCGAGCCGGGGGAATGGTTTGGAAAATGTGGGGAACCTTGCGGAAAACTGCAGAACAGAGTGGAGCCAAAAGAGAAGGGGGAACAGATTGGAAAAAGTGGGGAACTGTGGGGAAAACTGCAGAACAGAGCAGAACCAAAGGGAGCAGGGGGAACAGATTGGAAAAAGTGGGGAACCGATTGGAAAAAGTAGGGACACGTGTGGAAAGATGCAGAAAGGTGGGGAACCAAAGGGAGCAGGGGGAAAGAATTGGAAAATGTGGAGAACTGTGGGGAACACTGCAGAACAGAGGGGAACCAAAGGGAGCAGAGGGAACGGATTGGAAAAAGTGGGGAACCGTGGGGAACACTGTACGACAGAGGGGAACCAAAGGGATCGGGGGAACAGATAGGAAAAAATTGGGGAACTGTGAAAACAGTGCATGACAGAGGGGAACCATAGGGAGCAGGAGGTACAGGTTGGAAAAAGTGGGGAACCGTGGAGGACACTGCAGGACAGAGGGGAACCAAAGGGAGCAGGGCGAACAGATTGTAAAAAAGTGGGGAACCATGGGGATCACTGCAGAACAGAGGGGAACCAAAGGGAGCAGGGGAACGCATTGGAAAAAGTGGGGAACCGTGGGGAACACTGCAGAACAGTGAAGAACCAAAGGGAGCAGGGGGAACAGATTGGAAAAAGTGGGGAACCGTGTGGAAAAATGCAGAACAGTGGGAAAACAAAGGGTGCAGGAGGAACAGATTAGAAGAAGTGGGGTACCGTGTGGAAAAATGCAGAAGAGTGGGGAACCAAAGGGAGCAGGAGGAACAGATTGGAAAAAGTTGAGAACAGTGGGGAAAACTGCAGAGCAGAGCGGAACCAAAGGGAGCATGGGGAACAGCTCGGAAAAGTGGAGACCCGTGGGGAACAATGCAGAACAGAGAGGAACCAAAGGGAGCAGGGGGAACAGATTGGAAAAAGTGGGGAACCGTGTGGAAAAATGCAGAACAAAGGGGAACCAAAGGGAGCAGGGGGAACAGATTGGAAAAAGTGGGGATTCGTAGGAGAGATCTGCAGAACAGAGGTGAACCAAACGAAGCAGGGGGAACGGATTGGAAAAAGTGGGGAACAGTGTGAAAAAATGCAGAACAGAGGGGAACCAGAGTTAGCAGGGGAAACAGATTGGAAAAAGTGGGGAACTGTGGGGAACACTGCAGAACAGAGGGCAAACAAACGGAGCAGGGGAATGGATTGCAAAAAGTTGGGAACCGTGGAGGACACTGCAGAACAGAGGGGAACCAAAGGGAGCAGGGCGAACAGATTGTAAAAAAGTGCGGAACCGTGGGGAACGCTGCAGAACAGTATGAAAAGAAAGCGAGCCGGGGGAATGGTTTAGAAAATGTGAGGAACCGTGGGGAAAACTGCAGAACAGAGTTGAGACAAAGGAGCAGGGGGAACAGATTGGAAAAAGTGGGGAACCGTGGGGAACACTGCAGAACAGAGGGGAACCAAGCGGAGCAGGGGCAACGGATTGCAAAAAGTTGGGAACCGTGGAGAACACGGAAGGACAGAGGGGAACCAAAGGGAACAGCGGGAACAGGTTGGAAAAAGTGGTGTCCCATGGGTAACACTGCAAGGCAGAGGGGAACCATAGGGAGCAGGGGGTACAGTATGTAAAGAAATGTGGAGAATCATGGGGAACACTGTAGAATAGAGTGGAACCAAAGGGAGCAGGGGGAACGGATTGGAAAAAGTGGGGAACCATGGGGGACACTGCAGGGCAGAGGGGAACCATAGGGAGCAGGGGGTGCTGGTTGGAAAAAATGTGGAGAACAGTGAGGAATCAAAGGGAGCAGGGGGAACAGATTGGAAAAAGTGGGGAACCGTGTGGAAAAATGCAGAACAGTGGGGAACCAAAGGGAGCAGGGGGAAAAGTTTGGAAAAAGTGGGGAATCGTGGGGAGTTCTGCAGAACAGAGGTGAACCAAAGGAAGCAGGGGGAACAGATTGGAAAAAGTGGGGAACAGTGTGGAAAAATGCAGAACAGAGGGGAACCAGAGGTAGTAGGGGAAACAGATTGGAAAAAGTGGGGAACCGTGGGGTACACTGCAGAACAGAGGGGCACCAAAGGGAGCAGAGGGAACACATTGGAATAAGTGGGGAACTGTGGGGAATACTGCACGACAGAGGGGAACCAAAGGAAGCAGGGGGAACGGATTGTAAAAAGTTGGGCCCATGGGGAACACTGTAGGACAGAGGGGAATCAAAGGGAGCAGGGGGAACTGATTGCAAAAAGTTGGGAACCGTGGAAGACAATGCAGGACAGAGGGGAAACAAACAGAGCAGGGGTAATGGATTGCAAAAAGTTGGTAAGCGTGGAGGACACTGCAGAACAGCGGGGAACCAAAGGGAGCAGGGCAAACAGATTGTAAAAAAGTGGGGAATAGTGGGGAACGCTGCAGAACAGTGCGAAAAGAAAGCGAGCCGGGGGAATGGTTTGGAAAATGTGGGGAACCGTGGGGAAAACTGCAGAACAGAGTGGAGCCAAAGGAGCAGGGGCAACAGATTGGAAAAAGTGGGGAACCGTTTGGAACACTGCACGACAAAGGGGAACCAAAGGAAGCAGGGGGAACGGATTGTAAAAAGTGGGGACCATGGGGAACACTGCAGGACAGATGGGAAACAAAGAGAGCAGGGGGAATGGATTGCAAAATGTGGGGAACCATGCGGAAAACTGCAGAACAGAGCGGAGCCAAAGGAGCAGGGGGAACGGATTGCAAAAAGTGGGGCCCATGGGGAACACTGCAGGAGAGCGGAATCAAAGGGAGCAGGGGGAACAGATTGGAAAAAGTGGGGAACCGTGTGGAAAAATGCAGAACAGTGGGGAAACAAACAGAGCAGGGGGAATGGATTGCAAAAAGTTGGGAAGCGTGGAGGACACTGCAGAACAGAGGGGAACCAAAGGGAGCAGGGCGAACAGATTGTAAAATAGTGGGGAACCGTGGGGAACGCTGCAGAACAGTATGAAACCAAAGCGAGCCGGGGGAATGGTTTGGAAAATGTGGGGAACCTTGGGGAAAACTGCAGAACAGAGTGGAGCCAAAAGAGCAGGGGGAACAGATTGGAAAAAGTGGGGAACTGTGGGGAAAACTGCAGAACAGAGCAGAACCAAAGGGAGCAGGGGGAACAGATTGGAAAAAGTGGGGAACCGATTGGAAAAAGTAGGGACACGTGTGGAAAGATGCAGAAAGGTGGGGAACCAAAGGGAGCAGGGGGAAAGAATTGGAAAATGTGGAGAACTGTGGGGAACACTGCAGAACAGAGGGGAACCAAAGGGAGCAGAGGGAACGGATTGGAAAAAGTGGGGAACCGTGGGGAACACTGCACGACAGAGGGGAACCAAAGGGATCGGGGGAACAGATAGGAAAAAATTGGGGAACTGTGAAAACAGTGCATGACAGAGGGGAACCATAGGGAGCAGGAGGTACAGGTTGGAAAATGTGGGGATCCGTGGAGGACACTGCAGGACAGAGGGGAACCAAAGGGAGCAGGGCGAACAGATTGTAAAAAAGTGGGGAACCATGGGGATCACTGCAGAACAGAGGGGAACCAAAGGGAGCAGGGGAACGCATTGGAAAAAGTGGGAAACCGTGGGGAACACTGCAGAACAGTGAGGAACCAAAGGGAGCAGGGGGAACAGATTGGAATAAGTGGGGAACCGTGTGGAAAAATGCAGAACAGTGGGAAAACAAAGGGTGCAGGAGGAACAGATTAGAAGAAGTGGGGTACCGTGTGGAAAAATGCAGAAGAGTGGGGAAACAAAGGGAGCAGGAGGAACAGATTGGAAAAAGTTGAGAACAGTGGGGAAAACTGCAGAGCAGAGCGGAACCAAAGGGAGCATGGGGAACAGCTCGGAAAAGTTGAGACCCGTGGGGAACAATGCAGAACAGAGAGGAACCAAAGGGAGCAGGGGGAACAGATTGGAAAAAGTGGGGAACCGTGTGGAAAAATGCAGAACAAAGGGGACCAAAGGGAGCAGGGGGAACAGATTGGAAAAAGGGGGGATTCGTGGAGAGATCTGCAGAACAGAGGTGAACCAAAGGAAGCAGGGGGAACGGATTGGAAAAAGTGGGGAACAGTGTGGAAAAATGCAGAACAGAGGGGAACCAGAGGTAGCAGGGGAAACAGATTGGAAAAAGTGGGGAACTGTGGGGAACACTGCAGAACAGAGGGCAAACAAACGGAGCAGGGGAAATGGATTGCAAAAAGTTGGGAACCGTGGAGGACAATGCATGACAGAGGGGAAACAAACAGAGCAGGGGGAATGGATTGCAAAAAGTTGGTAAGCGTGGAGGACACTGCAGAACAGAGGGGAAACAAAGGGAGCAGGGCGAACAGATTGTAAAAAAAGTGGGGAACCGTGGGGAACTCTGCAGAACAGTATGAAAAGAAAGCGAGCCGGGGGAATGGTTTGGAAAATATGAGGAACCGTGGGGAAAACTGCAGAACAGAGTTGAGACAAAGGAGCAGGGGGAACAGATTGGAAAAAGTGGTGTCCCATGGGTAACACTGCAAGGCAGAGATGAACCATAGGGAGCAGGGGGTACAGGATGGAAAAATGTGGAGAACCGTGAGGAAAACTGCAGAACAGTGAGGAACCAAAGGGAGCAGGGGGAACAGTTTTGAAAAAGTGGGGAACCGTGGGCAAAAATGCAGAACAGTGGGGAACAAAGGGAGCAGGAGGAACAGATTGGAAAAAGTTGAGAACAGTGGGGAAAACTGCAGAACAGAGCGGAACCAAAGGGAGCACGGGGAACAGCTCGGAAAAGTGGGGACCCGTGGGGAACAATGCAGAACAGATAGGAACCAAAGGGAGCAGGGGGAACAGATTGGAAAAAGTGGGGAACCGAGTCGAAAAATGCAGAACAAAGGGGAACCAAAGGGAGCTGGGGGAACAGATTGGAAAAAGTGGGGATTCGTGGACAGATCTGCAGAACAGAGGTGAACCAAACGAAGCAGGGGGAACGGATTGGAAAAAGTGGGGAACAGTGTGAAAAAATGCAGAACAGAGGGGAACCAGAGTTAGCAGGCGCAACAGATTGGAAAAAGTGGGGAACTGTGGGGAACACTGCAGAACAGAGGGCAAACAAACGGAGCAGGGGAATGGATTGCAAAAAGTTGGGAACCGTGGAGGACAATGCAGGACAGAGGGGAAACAAACAGAGCAGGGGGAATGGATTGCAAAAAGTTGGTAAGCGAGGAGGACACTGCAGAACAGAGGGGAACCAAAGGGAGCAGGGCGAACAGATTGTAAAAAAGTGCGGAACCGTGGGGAACGCTGCAGAACAGTATGAAAAGAAAGCGAGCCGGGGGAATGGTTTGGAAAATGTGAGGAACCGTGGGGAAAACTGCAGAACAGAGTTGAGACAAAGGAGCAGGGGGAACAGATTGGAAAAAGTGGGGAACCGTGGGGAACACTGCAGAACAGAGGGGAACCAAGCGGAGCAGGGGCAACGGATTGCAAAAAGTTGGGAACCGTGGAGAACACGGAAGGACAGAGGGGAACCAAAGGGAACAGCGGGAACAGGTTGGAAAAAGTGGTGTCCCATGGGTAACACTGCAAGGCAGAGGGGAACCATAGGGAGCAGGGGGTACAGTATCTAAAGAAATGTGGAGAATCATGGCGAACACTGTAGAATAGAGGGGACCAAAGGACGCAGGGGGAACAGATTGGAAAAAGTGGGGAACCATGGGGGACACTGCAGGGCAGAGGGGAACCATAGGGAGCAGGGGGTGCTGGTTGGAAATAATGTGGAGAACAGTGAGGAATCAAAGGGAGCAGGGGGAACAGATTGGAAAAAGTGGGGAACCGTGTGGAAAAATGCAGAACAGTGGGGAACCAAAGGGAGCAGGGGGAAAAGATTGGAAAAAGTGGGGAATCGTGGGGAGTTCTGCAGAACAGAGGTGAACCAAAGGAAGCAGGGGGAACAGATTGGAAAAAGTTGGGCCCATGGGGAACACTGTAGGACAGAGGGGAATCAAAGGGAGCAGGGGGAACTGATTGCAAAAAGTTGGGAACCGTGGAAGACAATGCAGGACAGAGGGGAAACAAACAGAGCAGGGGTAATGGATTGCAAAAAGTTGGTAAGCGTGGAGGACACTGCAGAACAGAGGGGAGCCAAAGGGAGCAGGGCAAACAGATTGTAAAAAAGTGGGGAACAGTGGGGAACGCTGCAGAACAGTGTGAAAAGAAAGCGAGCCGGGGGAATGGTTTGGAAAATGTGGGGAACCGTGGGGAAAACTGCAGAACAGAGTGGAGCCAAAGGAGCAGGGGCAACAGATTGGAAAAAGTGGGGAACCGTTTGGAACACTGCACGACAAAGGGGAACCAAAGGAAGCAGGGGGAACGGATTGTAAAAAGTGGGGCCCATGGGGAACACTGCAGGACAGATGGGAAACAAAGAGAGCAGGGGGAATGGATTGCAAAATGTGGGGAACCATGCGGAAAACTGCAGAACAGAGTGGAGCCAAAGGAGCAGGGGGAACGGATTGCAAAAAGTGGGGCCCATGGGGAACACTGCAGGAGAGCGGAATCAAAGGGAGCAGGGGGAACAGATTGGAAAAAGTGGGGAACCGATTGGAAAAAGTAGGGACACGTGTGGAAAGATGCAGAAAGGTGGGGAACCAAAGGGAGCAGGGGGAAAGAATTGGAAAATGTGGAGAACTGTGGGGAACACTGCAGAACAGAGGGGAACCAAAGGGAGCAGAGGGAACGGATTGGAAAAAGTGGGGAACCGTGGGGAACACTGCACGACAGAAGGGAAACAAAGGGATCGGGGGAACAGATAGGAAAAAATTGGGGAACTGTGAAAACAGTGCATGACAGAGGGGAACCATAGGGAGCAGGAGGTACAGGTTGGAAAAAGTGGGGAACCGTGGAGGACACTGCAGGACAGAGGGGAACCAAAGGGAGCAGGGCGAACAGATTGTAAAAAAGTGGGGAACCATGGGGATCACTGCAGAACAGAGGGGAACCAAAGGGAGCAGGGGAACGCATTGGAAAAAGTGGGGAACCGTGGGGAACACTGCAGAACAGTGAGGAACCAAAGGGAGCAGGGGGAACAGATTGGAAAAAGTGGGGAACCGTGTGGAAAAATGCAGAACAGTGGGAAAACAAAGGGTGCAGGAGGAACAGATTAGAAGAAGTGGGGTACCGTGTGGAAAAATGCAGAAGAGTGGGGAACCAAAGGGAGCAGGAGGAACAGATTGGAAAAAGTTGAGAACAGTGGGGAAAACTGCAGAGCAGAGCGGAACCAAAGGGAGCATGGGGAACAGCTCGGAAAAGTGGAGACCCGTGGGGAACAATGCAGAACAGAGAGGAACCAAAGGGAGCAGGGGGAACAGATTGGAAAAAGTGGGGAACCGTGTGGAAAAATGCAGAACAAAGGGGAACCAAAGGGAGCAGGGGGAACAGATTGGAAAAAGTGGGGATTCGTAGGAGAGATCTGCAGAACAGAGGTGAACCAAACGAAGCAGGGGGAACGGATTGGAAAAAGTGGGGAACAGTGTGAAAAAATGCAGAACAGAGGGGAACCAGAGTTAGCAGGGGAAACAGATTGGAAAAAGTGGGGAACTGTGGGGAACACTGCAGAACAGAGGGCAAACAAACGGAGCAGGGGAATGGATTGCAAAAAGTTGGGAACCGTGGAGGACAATGCAGGACAGAGGGGAAACAAACAGAGCAGGGGGAATGGATTGCAAAAAGTTGGTAAGCGTGGAGGACACTGCAGAACAGAGGGGAACCAAAGGGAGCAGGGCGAACAGATTGTAAAAAAGTGCGGAACCGTGGGGAACGCTGCAGAACAGTATGAAAAGAAAGCGAGCCGGGGGAATGGTTTAGAAAATGTGAGGAACCGTGGGGAAAACTGCAGAACAGAGTTGAGACAAAGGAGCAGGGGGAACAGATTGGAAAAAGTGGGGAACCGTGGGGAACACTGCAGAACAGAGGGGAACCAAGCGGAGCAGGGGCAACGGATTGCAAAAAGTTGGGAACCGTGGAGAACACGGAAGGACAGAGGGGAACCAAAGGGAACAGCGGGAACAGGTTGGAAAAAGTGGTGTCCCATGGGTAACACTGCAAGGCAGAGGGGAACCATAGGGAGCAGGGGGTACAGTATGTAAAGAAATGTGGAGAATCATGGGGAACACTGTAGAATAGAGTGGAACCAAAGGGAGCAGGGGGAACGGATTGGAAAAAGTGGGGAACCATGGGGGACACTGCAGGGCAGAGGGGAACCATAGGGAGCAGGGGGTGCTGGTTGGAAAAAATGTGGAGAACAGTGAGGAATCAAAGGGAGCAGGGGGAACAGATTGGAAAAAGTGGGGAACCGTGTGGAAAAATGCAGAACAGTGGGGAACCAAAGGGAGCAGGGGGAAAAGATTGGAAAAAGTGGGGAATCGTGGGGAGTTCTGCAGAACAGAGGTGAACCAAAGGAAGCAGGGGGAACAGATTGGAAAAAGTGGGGAACAGTGTGGAAAAATGCAGAACAGAGGGGAACCAGAGGTAGTAGGGGAAACAGATTGGAAAAAGTGGGGAACCGTGGGGTACACTGCAGAACAGAGGGGCACCAAAGGGAGCAGAGGGAACACATTGGAATAAGTGGGGAACTGTGGGGAATACTGCACGACAGAGGGGAACCAAAGGAAGCAGGGGGAACGGATTGTAAAAAGTTGGGCCCATGGGGAACACTGTAGGACAGAGGGGAATCAAAGGGAGCAGGGGGAACTGATTGCAAAAAGTTGGGAACCGTGGAAGACAATGCAGGACAGAGGGGAAACAAACAGAGCAGGGGTAATGGATTGCAAAAAGTTGGTAAGCGTGGAGGACACTGCAGAACAGAGGGGAACCAAAGGGAGCAGGGCAAACAGATTGTAAAAAAGTGGGGAACCGTGGGGAACACTGCACGACAGAGGGGAACCAAAGGGATCAGGGGGAACAGATAGGAAAAAATTGAGGAACTGTGAAAACACTGCATGACAGATGGGAACCAAAGGGAGCAGGAGGTACAGGTTGGAAAAAGTGGGGAACCGTGGAGGACACTGCAGGTCAGAGGGGAACCAAAGGGAGCAGGGCCAACAGATTGTAAAAAAGTGGGGAACCGTGGGGAACACTGCAGAACAGTATGAAACCAAAGCGAGCAGGGGGAACAGTTTGGAAAATGTGTGGAACCGTGGGGAACACTGCAGAACAGAGGGGAACCAATAGGAGCAGGGAAACGCATTGGAAAAAGTGGGGAATCGTGGGTAACACTGCAGAACAGTGAGGAACCAAAGGGAGCAGGGGGAACAGATTGGAAAAAGTCGGGAACCGTGTGGAAAAATGCAGAACAGTGGGGAAACAAAGGGTGCAGGAGGAACAGATTAGAAGAAGTGGGGTTCTTTGGCTTGGCTTCGCGGACGAAGATTTATGGAGGCGGTAAAAAGTCCACGTCAGCTGCAGGCTCGTTTGTGGCTGACCAGTCCGATGCGGGACAGGCAGACACGATTGCAGCGGTTGCAAGGGAAAATTGGTTGGTTGGGGTTGGGTGTTGGGGTTTTCCTCCTTTGCCTTTTGTCAGTGAGGTGGGCTCTGCGGTCTTCTTCAAAGGAGGCTGCTGCCCGCCAAACTGTGAGGCGCCAAGATGCACGGTTTGAGGCGTTATCAGCCCACTGGCGGTGGTCAATGTGGCAGGCACCAAGAGATTTCTTTAGGCAGTCCTTGTACCTTTTCTTTGGTGCACCTCTGTCACGGTGGCCAGTGGAGAGCTCGCCATATAATACGATCTTGGGAAGGCGATGGTCCTCCATTCTGGAGACGTGACCCATCCAGCGCAGCTGGATCTTCAGCAGCGTGGACTCGATGCTGTCGACCTCTGCCATCTCGAGTACCTCGACGTTAGGGGTGTGAGCACTCCAATGGATGTTGAGGATGGAGCGGAGACAACGCTGGTGGAAGCGTTCTAGGAGCCGTAGGTGGTGCCGGTAGAGGACCCATGATTCGGAGCCGAACAGGAGTGTGGGTATGACAACGGCTCTGTATACGCTTATCTTTGTGAGGTTTTTCAGTTGGTTGTTTTTCCAGACTCTTTTGTGTAGTCTTCCAAAGGCGCTATTTGCCTTGGCGAGTCTGTTGTCTATCTCATTGTCGATCCTTGCATCTGATGAAAGTGGGGTAGCGTGTGGAAAAATGCACAACAGTGGGGAACCAAAGGGAGCAGGGGGTACAGGATGGAAAAAAATGTGGAGAATCGTGGGGAACACTGCAGAATAGAGGGGAACCAAAGGGAGCACGGGGAACGGATTGGAAAAAGTGGGGAAGCGTCGGGAACACTGCAGAAATGAGGCGAACCAAATGGAACAGGGGGAATGGATTGGAAAAAGTGGGGAATCATGGGGGACACTGCAGGGCAGAGGAGAACCATAGGGAGCAGGGGGTACAGGTTGGAAAAATGTGGAGAACCGTGACGAAAACTGCAGAACAGTGAGGAACCAAAGGGAGCAGGGGGAACAGTTTTGAAAAAGTGGGGAACCGTGTGCAAAAATGCAGAACAGTGGGGAACCAAAGGGAGCAGGAGGAACAGATTGGAAAAAGTTGAGAACAGTGGGGAAAACTGCAGAACAGAGCGGAACCAAAGGGAGCAGGGGGAACAGCTCGGAAAAGTGGGGACCCGTGGGGAACAATGCAGAACAGAGAGGAACCAAAGGGAGCAGGGGGAACAGATTGGAAAAAGTGGGGATTCGTGGAGAGATCTGCAGAACAGAGGTGAACCAAAGGAAGCAGGGGGAACGGATTGGAAAAAGTGTGGAACAGTGTGGAAAAATGCAGAACAGAGGGGAACCAGAGATAGCAGGGGAAACAGATTGGAAAAAGTGGGGAACTGTGGGGAACACTGCAGAACAGAGGGCAAACAAACGGAGCAGGGGAATATAATTGTAAAAAGTTGGTAACCGTGGAGGACAATGCAGGACAGAGGGGAAACAAACAGAGCAGGGGGAATGGATTGCAAAAAGTTGGTAAGCGTGGAGGACACTGCAGAACAGAGGGGAACCAAAGGGAGCAGGGCGAACAGATTGTAAAAAAGAGGGGAACCGTGGGGAACGCTGCAGAACAGTATGAAAAGAAAGAGGGCCGGGGGAATGGTTTGGAAAATGTGAGGAACCATGGGGAAAACTGCAGAACAGAGTTGAGAAAAAGGGGCAGGAGGAACAGATTGGAAAAAGTGGGGAACCGTGGGGAACACTGCAGAACAGAGGGGAACCAAGCGGAGCAGGGGCAACGGATTGCAAAAAATGTGGAGAATCATGGAGAACACGGAAGGACAGAGGGGAACCAAAGGGAACAAGGGGAACAGGTTGGAAAAAGTGGTATCCCATGGGTAACACTGCAAGGCAGAGGGGAACCATAGGGAGCAGGGGGAACAGATTGGAAAAAGGGGGGAACCGATTGGAAAAAGTAGGGAACTGTGTGGAAAAATGCAGAAAGGTGGGAAACCAAAGGGAGCAGGGGGAACGAATTGGAAAAGGTGGAGAACTGTGGGGAACACTGCAGAACAGAGGGGAACCAAAGGGAGCAGAGGGAACGGATTGGAAAAAGTGGGGAACCGTGGGGCACACTGCATGACAGAGGGCAACCAAAAGTATCAGGGGGAACAGATAGGAAAAAATTGGGGAACTGTGAAAACACTGCATGACAGAGGGGAACCAAAGGGAACAGGAGGTACAGGTTGGAAAAAGTGGGGAACCGTGGAGGACACTGCAGGACAGAGGGGAACCAAAGGGAGCAGCGCGAACAGATTGTAAAAAAGTGGGGAACCGTGGGCAACACTGCAGAACAGTATGAAACCAAAGCGAGCCGGGGGAACAGTTTGGAAAATGTGGGGAACCGTAGAGATCACTGCAGAACAGAGGGGAACCAAAGGGAGCACGGGAACGGATTGGAAAAAGTGGGGAACCGTGGGGAACACTGAACAATAGAGGGGAACCAAAGGGAGCAGGGGAAATGGATTGGAAAAAGTGTGGAACCGTGGGAAACACTGCAGAACCAAAGGGAGCAGGTGGAACAGTTTGGAAAAAATGTGGAGAACAATAGCGAAAACTGCAGAACAGAGTGGAGCGAAAGGAGCAGGGGGAACAGATTGGAAAAAGTGGGGTCCCATGGGGAACACTGCAAGGCAGAGGGGAACCATATGGAGCAGGGAGTACAGGATGGAAAAAAATGTGGAGAAACGTGGGGAACAATGCAGAATAGAGGGGAACAAAAGGGAGCAGGGGGAACGTATTGGAAAATGTGGGGAAGCGTCGGGAACACTGCAGAACAGAGGCAAACAAAAAGGAACAGGGGGAACGGATGGGAAAAAGTGGGGAACCATGGGGGACACTGCAGGGCAGAGGGGAACCATAAGGAGCAGGGGGTGCTGGTTGGAAAAAATGTGGAGAACAGTGAGGAATCAAAGGGAGCAGGGGGAACAGATTGGAAAAAGTGGGGAACCGTGTGGAAAAATGCAGAACAGTGGGGAACCAAAGGGAGCAGGGGGAAAAGATTGGAAAAAGTGGGGAATCGTGGGGAGTTCTGCAGAACAGAGGTGAACCAAAGGAAGCAGGGGGAACAGATTGGAAAAAGTGGGGAACAGTGTGGAAAAATGCAGAACAGAGGGGAACCAGAGGTAGTAGGGGAAAGAGATTGGAAAAAGTGGGGAACCGTGGGGAACACTGCAGAACAGAGGGGCACCAAAGGGAGCAGAGGGAACACATTGGAATAAGTGGGGAACTGTGGGGAATACTGCACGACAGAGGGGAACCAAAGGAAGCAGGGGGAACGGATTGTAAAAAGTTGGGCCCATGGGGAACACTGTAGGACAGAGGGGAATCAAAGGGAGCAGGGGGAACTGATTGCAAAAAGTTGGGAACCGTGGAAGACAGTGCAGGACAGAGGGGAAACAAACAGAGCAGGGGTAATGGATTGCAAAAAGTTGGTAAGCGTGGAGGACACTGCAGAACAGAGGGGAACCAAAGGGAGCAGGGCGAACCATTGTAAAAAAGTGGGGAACCGTGGGGAACGCTGCAGAACAGTGTGAAAAGAAAGCGAGCCGGGGGAATGGTTTGGAAAATGTGGGGAACCGTGGGGAAATCTGCAGAACAGAGTGGAGCCAAAGGAGCAGGGGCAACAGATTGGAAAAAGTGGGGAACCGTTTGGAACACTGCACGACAAAGGGGAACCAAAGGAAGCAGGGGGAACGGATTGTAAAAAGTGGTGCCCATGGGGAACACTGCAGGACAGAGGGGAATCAAAGGGAGCAGGGGGAACTGATTGGAAAAAGTGGGGAACTGTGGGGAACACTGCAGAACAGAGGGGAAACAAAGGGAGCAGGGGGTATGGATTGCAAAATGTGGGGAACCATGCGGAAAACTGCAGAACAGAGTGGAGCCAAAGGAGCAGGGGGAACGGATTGCAAAAAGTGGGGCCCATGGGAAACACTGCAGGACAGAGCGGAATCAAAGGGAGCAGGGGGAACTGATTGGAAAAAGTGGGGAATCGTGCAGAACACTGCGGGACAGAGGGGAACCAAAGGGAATATGGGGAACGGATTAGAAAAAGTGGGGAACCATGGGGAATACTGCAGGGCAGAGGGGAGCCTTAGGGAGCAGGGGCTACAGGTTGGAAAAAATGTGGAGAACCGTGAGGAAAACTGCAGAACAGTGAGGAACCAAAGAGAGCAGGGGGAACAGATTAGAAAAAGTGGGGAACCGTGTGGAAAAATGCAGAACATTGGGAAACAAACAGAGCAGGGGGAATGGATTGCAAAAAGTTGGTAAGCGTGGAGGACATTGCAGAACAGAGGGGAACCAAAGGGAGCAGGGCGAACAGATTGTAAAATAGTGGGGAACCGTGGGGAACGCTGCAGAACAGAATGAAACCAAAGCGAGCCGGGGGAATCGTTTGGAAAATGTGGGGAACCTTGGGGAAAACTGCAGAACAGAGTGGAGCCAAAGGAGCAGGGGGAACAGATTGGAAAAAGTGGGGAACTGTGGGGAACACTGGAGAACAGAAGAGAACCAAAGGGAGCAGGGGGAACAGATTGGAAAAAGTGGGGAACCGATTGGAATAAGTAGGGAACCGTGTGGAAAAATGCAGAAAGGTGGGGAACCAAAGGGAGCAGGGGGAAAGAATTGGAAAATGTGGAGAACTGTGGGGAACACTGCAGAACAGAGGGGAACCAAAGGGAGCAGAGGGAACGGATTGGAAAAAGTGGGGAACCGTGGGGAACACTGCACGACAGAGGGGAACCAAAGACATCAGGGGGAACAGATAGGAAAAAATTGGGGAACTGTGAAAACACTGCATGACAGAGGGGAACCAAAGGGAGCAGTAGGTACAGGTTGGAAAAAGTGGGGAACCGTGGAGGACACTGCAGGACAGAGGGAAACCAAAGGGAGCAGGGCGAACAGATTGTAAAAAAGTGGGGAACCGTGGGGAACACTGCAGAACAGTTTGAAACCAAAGCGAGCAGGGGGAACAGTTTGGAAAATGTGGGGAACCGTAGGGAACACTGCAGAACAGAGGCGAACCAATAAGAGCAGGGGAACGCATTGGAAAAAGTGGGGAATCGTGGGGAACACTGCAGAACAGTGAGGAACCAAAGGGAGCAGGGGGAACAGATTGGAAAAAGTGGGGAACCGTGTGGAAAAATGCAGAACAGTGGGGAAACAAAGGGTGCAGGAGGAACAGATTAGAAGAAGTGGAGTAGCGTGTGGAAAAATGCACAACAGTGGGGAACCAAAGGGAACAGGGGGTATAGGATGGAAAAAAATGTGGAGAATCGTGGGGAACACTGCAGAATAGAGTTGAACCAAAGGGAGCAGGGGGAATGGATTGGAAAAAGTGGGGAAGCGTCGGGAACAATGCAGAACAGAGGCGAACCAAAGGGAACAGGGGGAATTGATTGGAAAAAGTGGGGAACCATGGGGGACACTGCAGGGCAGAGGAGAACCATAGGGAGCAGGGGGTACAGGTTGGAAAAATGTGGAGAACCATGAGGAAAACTGCAGAACAGTGAGGAACCAAAGGGAGCAGGGGGAACAGTTTTGAAAAAGTGGGGAACCGTGGGCAAAAATGCAGAACAGTGGGGAACCAAAGGGAGCAGGAGGAACAGATTGGAAAAAGTTGAGAACAGTGGGGAAAACTGCAGAACAGAGCGGAACCAAAGGGAGCACGGGGAACAGCTCGGAAAAGTGGGGACCCATGGGGAACAATGCAGAACAGAGAGGAACCAAAGGGAGCAGGGGGAACAGATTGGAAAAAGTGGGGAACCGAGTCGAAAAATGCAGAACAAAGGGGAACCAAAGGGAGCTGGGGGAACAGATTGGAAAAAGTGCGGATTCGTGGAGAGATCTGCAGAACACAGGTGAACCAAACGAAGCAGGGGGAACGGATTGCAAAAAGTTGGGAACCGTGGAGGACAATGCAGGACAGAGGGGAAACAAACAGAGCAGGGGGAATGGATTGCAAAAAGTTGGTAAGCATGGAGGACACTGCAGAACAGAGGGGAACCAAAGGGAGCAGGGCGAACAGATTGTAAAAAAGTGGGGAACCGTGGGGAACGCTGCAGAACAGTATGAAAAGAAAGCGAGCCGGGGGAATGGTTTGGAAAATGTGAGGAACCGTGGGGAAAACTGCAGAACAGAGTTGAGACAAAGGAGCAGGGGGAACAGATTGGAAAAAGTGGGGAACCGTGGGGAACACTGCAGAACAGAGGGGAACCAAGCGGAGCAGGGGCAACGGATTGCAAAAAGTTGGGAACCGTGGAGAACACGGAAGGACAGAGGGGAACCAAAGGGAACAGCGGGAACAGGTTGGAAAAAGTGGTGTCCCATGGGTAACACTGCAAGGCAGAGGGGAACAATAGGGAGCAGGGGGTACAGTATGTAAAGAAATGTGGAGAATCATGGGGAACACTGTAGAATAGAGGGGAACCAAAGGGAGCAGGGGGAACAGATTGGAAAAAGTCGGGAACCGATTGGAAAAAGTAGGGAACCGTGTGGAAAAATGCAGAAAGGTGGAGAACCAAAGGGAGCAGGGGGAATGAATTGGAAAAGGTGGAGAACTGTGGGGAACACTGCAGAACAGAGGGGAACCAAAGGGAGCAGAGGGAACGGATTGGAAAAAGTGGGGAACCGTGGGGCACACTGCATGACAGAGGGGAACCAAAGGGATCAGGGGGAACAGATAGGAAAAAATTGGGGAACTGTGAAAACACTGCATGACAGAGGGGAACCAAAGGGAACAGGAGGTACAGGTTGGAAAAAGTGGGGAACCGTGGAGGACACTGCAGAACAGAAGGGAACCAGAGGGAGCAGGGGAAACAGATTGGAAAAAGTGGGGAACTGTGGGGAACACTGCAGAACAGAGGGGCACCAAAGGGAGCAGAGGGAACGCATTGGAAAAAGTGGGGAACCGTTTGGAACACTGCACGACAGAGGTGATGCAAAGGAAGCAGGGGGAACGGATTGTAAAAAGTGGGGCCCATGGGGAACACTGCAGGACAGAGGGGAATCAAAGGCAGCAGGGGGAACTGATTGGAAAAAGTGGGGAACTGTGGGGAACACTGCAGAACAGAGGGGAAACAAATGGAGCAGGGGGAATGGATTGCAAAATGTGTGGAACCATGGGGAAAACTGCAGAACAGAGTGGAGCCAAAGGAGCAGGGGGAACAGATTGCAAAAAGTGGGGCCCATGGGGAACACTGCAGGACAGAGCGGAATCAAAGGGAGCAGGGGGAACTGATTTGAAAAAGTGGGGAATCGTGCAGAACACTGCGGGACAGAGGGGAACCAAAGGGAGCAGGGGGAACGGATTAGAAAAAGTGGGGAACCATGGGGAATACTGCAGGGCAGAGGAGAGCCATAGGGAGCAGGGGCTACAGGTTGGAAAAAATGTGGAGAACCGTGAGGAACACTGCAGAACAGTGAGGAACCAAAGGGAGCAGGGGGAACAGATTGGACAAAGTGGGGAACCGTGTGGAAAAATGCAGAACAGTGGGGAAACAAATAGAGCAGGGGGAATGGATTGCAAAAAGTTGGGAAGCGTGGAGGACATTGCAGAACAGTGGGGAACCAAAGGGAGCAGGGCGAACAGATTGTAAAATAGTGGGGAACCTTGGGGAAAACTGCAGAACAGAGTGGAGCCAAAGGAGCAGGGGGAACAGATTGGAAAAAGTGGGGAACTGTGGGGAACACTGCAGAACAGAGCAGAACCAAAGGGAGCAGGGGGAACAGATTGGAAAAAGTGGGGAACCGATTGGAAAAAGTAGGGAACCGTGTGGAAAAATGCAGAAAGGTGGGGAACCAAAGGGAGCAGGGGGAAAGAATTGGAAAATGTGGAGAACTGTGGGGAACACTGCAGAACAGAGGGGAACCAAAGGGAGCAGAGGGAACGGATTGGAAAATGTGGGGAACCATGGGGAACACTGCACGACGGAGGGGAACCAAAGGGATCGGGGGAACAGATAGGAAAAAATTGGGGAACTGTGAAAACACTGCATGACAGAGGGGAACCATAGGGAGCAGGAGGTACAGGTTGGAAAAAGTGGGGAACCGTGGAGGACACTGCAGGACAGAGGGGAACCAAAGGGAGCAGGGCGAACAGATTGTAAAAAAGTGGGGAACCGTGGGGAACACTGCAGAACAGTATGAAACCAAAGCGAGCAGGGGGAACAGTTTGGAAAATGTGGGGAACCGTGGGGATCACTGCAGAACAGAGGGGAACCAAAGGGAGCAGGGGAACGCATTGGAAAAAGTGGGGAACCGTGGGGAACACTGCAGAACAGTGAGGAACCAAAGGGAGCAGGGGGAACAGATTGGAAAAAGTGGGGAACCATGTGGTAAAATGCAGAACAGTGGGGAAACAAAGGGTGCAGGAGGAACAGATTAGAAGAAGTGGGGTACCGTGTAGAAAAATGCAGAAGAGTGGGGAACCAAAGGGAGCAGGGGGAACAGATTGGAAAAAGTGGGGAACCGTGTGGAGTTCTGCAGAACAGAGGTGAACCAAAGGAAGCAGGGGGAACAGATTGGAAAAAGTGGGGAACAGTGTGGAAAAATGCAGAACAGAGGGGAACCAGAGGTAGTAGGGGAAACAGATTGGAAAAAGTGGGGAACCGTGGGGAACACTGCAGAACAGAGGGGCACCAAAGGGAGCAGAGGGAACACATTGGAATAAGTGGGGAACTGTGGGGAATACTGCACGACAGAGGGGAACCAAAGGAAGCAGGGGGAACGGATTGTAAAAAGTTGGGCCCATGGGGAACACTGTAGGACAGAGGGGAATCAAAGGGAGCAGGGGGAACTGATTGCAAAAAGTTGGGAACCGTGGAAGACAGTGCAGGACAGAGGGGAAACAAACAGAGCAGGGGTAATGGATTGCAAAAAGTTGGTAAGCGTGGAGGACACTGCAGAACAGAGGGGAACCAAAGGGAGCAGGGCGAACCATTGTAAAAAAGTGGGGAACCGTGGGGAACGCTGCAGAACAGTGTGAAAAGAAAGCGAGCCGGGGGAATGGTTTGGAAAATGTGGGGAACCGTGGGGAAATCTGCAGAACAGAGTGGAGCCAAAGGAGCAGGGGCAACAGATTGGAAAAAGTGGGGAACCGTTTGGAACACTGCACGACAAAGGGGAACCAAAGGAAGCAGGGGGAACGGATTGTAAAAAGTGGGGCCCATGGGGAACACTGCAGGACAGAGGGGAATCAAAGGGAGCAGGGGGAACTGATTGGAAAAAGTGGGGAACTGTGGGGAACACTGCAGAACAGAGGGGAAACAAAGGGAGCAGGGGGTATGGATTGCAAAATGTGGGGAACCATGCGGAAAACTGCAGAACAGAGTGGAGCCAAAGGAGCAGGGGGAACGGATTGCAAAAAGTGGGGCCCATGGGAAACACTGCAGGACAGAGCGGAATCAAAGGGAGCAGGGGGAACTGATTGGAAAAAGTGGGGAATCGTGCAGAACACTGCGGGACAGAGGGGAACCAAAGGGAATATGGGGAACGGATTAGAAAAAGTGGGGAACCATGGGGAATACTGCAGGGCAGAGGGGAGCCTTAGGGAGCAGGGGCTACAGGTTGGAAAAAATGTGGAGAACCGTGAGGAAAACTGCAGAACAGTGAGGAACCAAAGAGAGCAGGGGGAACAGATTAGAAAAAGTGGGGAACCGTGTGGAAAAATGCAGAACATTGGGAAACAAACAGAGCAGGGGGAATGGATTGCAAAAAGTTGGTAAGCGTGGAGGACATTGCAGAACAGAGGGGAACCAAAGGGAGCAGGGCGAACAGATTGTAAAATAGTGGGGAACCGTGGGGAACGCTGCAGAACAGAATGAAACCAAAGCGAGCCGGGGGAATCGTTTGGAAAATGTGGGGAACCTTAGGGAAAACTGCAGAACAGAGTGGAGCCAAAGGAGCAGGGGGAACAGATTGGAAAAAGTGGGGAACTGTGGGGAACACTGGAGAACAGAAGAGAACCAAAGGGAGCAGGGGGAACAGATTGGAAAAAGTGGGGAACCGATTGGAATAAGTAGGGAACCGTGTGGAAAAATGCAGAAAGGTGGGGAACCAAAGGGAGCAGGGGGAAAGAATTGGAAAATGTGGAGAACTGTGGGGAACACTGCAGAACAGAGGGGAACCAAAGGGAGCAGAGGGAACGGATTGGAAAAAGTGGGGAACCGTGGGGAACACTGCACGACAGAGGGGAACCAAAGACATCAGGGGGAACAGATAGGAAAAAATTGGGGAACTGTGAAAACACTGCATGACAGAGGGGAACCAAAGGGAGCAGTAGGTACAGGTTGGAAAAAGTGGGGAACCGTGGAGGACACTGCAGGACAGAGGGAAACCAAAGGGAGCAGGGCGAACAGATTGTAAAAAAGTGGGGAACCGTGGGGAACACTGCAGAACAGTTTGAAACCAAAGCGAGCAGGGGGAACAGTTTGGAAAATGTGGGGAACCGTAGGGAACACTGCAGAACAGAGGGGAACCAATAAGAGCAGGGGAACGCATTGGAAAAAGTGGGGAATCGTGGGGAACACTGCAGAACAGTGAGGAACCAAAGGGAGCAGGGGGAACAGATTGGAAAAAGTGGGGAACCGTGTGGAAAAATGCAGAACAGTGGGGAAACAAAGGGTGCAGGAGGAACAGATTAGAAGAAGTGGAGTAGCGTGTGGAAAAATGCACAACAGTGGGGAACCAAAGGGAACAGGGGGTATAGGATGGAAAAAAATGTGGAGAATCGTGGGGAACACTGCAGAATAGAGTTGAACCAAAGGGAGCAGGGGGAATGGATTGGAAAAAGTGGGGAAGCGTCGGGAACAATGCAGAACAGAGGCGAACCAAAGGGAACAGGGGGAATTGATTGGAAAAAGTGGGGAACCATGGGGGACACTGCAGGGCAGAGGAGAACCATAGGGAGCAGGGGGTACAGGTTGGAAAAATGTGGAGAACCATGAGGAAAACTGCAGAACAGTGAGGAACCAAAGGGAGCAGGGGGAACAGTTTTGAAAAAGTGGGGAACCGTGGGCAAAAATGCAGAACAGTGGGGAACCAAAGGGAGCAGGAGGAACAGATTGGAAAAAGTTGAGAACAGTGGGGAAAACTGCAGAACAGAGCGGAACCAAAGGGAGCACGGGGAACAGCTCGGAAAAGTGGGGACCCATGGGGAACAATGCAGAACAGAGAGGAACCAAAGGGAGCAGGGGGAACAGATTGGAAAAAGTGGGGAACCGAGTCGAAAAATGCAGAACAAAGGGGAACCAAAGGGAGCTGGGGGAACAGATTGGAAAAAGTGCGGATTCGTGGAGAGATCTGCAGAACACAGGTGAACCAAACGAAGCAGGGGGAACGGATTGCAAAAAGTTGGGAACCGTGGAGGACAATGCAGGACAGAGGGGAAACAAACAGAGCAGGGGGAATGGATTGCAAAAAGTTGGTAAGCATGGAGGACACTGCAGAACAGAGGGGAACCAAAGGGAGCAGGGCGAACAGATTGTAAAAAAGTGGGGAACCGTGGGGAACGCTGCAGAACAGTATGAAAAGAAAGCGAGCCGGGGGAATGGTTTGGAAAATGTGAGGAACCGTGGGGAAAACTGCAGAACAGAGTTGAGACAAAGGAGCAGGGGGAACAGATTGGAAAAAGTGGGGAACCGTGGGGAACACTGCAGAACAGAGGGGAACCAAGCGGAGCAGGGGCAACGGATTGCAAAAAGTTGGGAACCGTGGAGAACACGGAAGGACAGAGGGGAACCAAAGGGAACAGCGGGAACAGGTTGGAAAAAGTGGTGTCCCATGGGTAACACTGCAAGGCAGAGGGGAACAATAGGGAGCAGGGGGTACAGTATGTAAAGAAATGTGGAGAATCATGGGGAACACTGTAGAATAGAGGGGAACCAAAGGGAGCAGGGGGAACAGATTGGAAAAAGTCGGGAACCGATTGGAAAAAGTAGGGAACCGTGTGGAAAAATGCAGAAAGGTGGAGAACCAAAGGGAGCAGGGGGAATGAATTGGAAAAGGTGGAGAACTGTGGGGAACACTGCAGAACAGAGGGGAACCAAAGGGAGCAGAGGGAACGGATTGGAAAAAGTGGGGAACCGTGGGGCACACTGCATGACAGAGGGGAACCAAAGGGATCAGGGGGAACAGATAGGAAAAAATTGGGGAACTGTGAAAACACTGCATGACAGAGGGGAACCAAAGGGAACAGGAGGTACAGGTTGGAAAAAGTGGGGAACCGTGGAGGACACTGCAGAACAGAAGGGAACCAGAGGGAGCAGGGGAAACAGATTGGAAAAAGTGGGGAACTGTGGGGAACACTGCAGAACAGAGGGGCACCAAAGGGAGCAGAGGGAACGCATTGGAAAAAGTGGGGAACCGTTTGGAACACTGCACGACAGAGGTGATGCAAAGGAAGCAGGGGGAACGGATTGTAAAAAGTGGGGCCCATGGGGAACACTGCAGGACAGAGGGGAATCAAAGGCAGCAGGGGGAACTGATTGGAAAAAGTGGGGAACTGTGGGGAACACTGCAGAACAGAGGGGAAACAAATGGAGCAGGGGGAATGGATTGCAAAATGTGTGGAACCATGGGGAAAACTGCAGAACAGAGTGGAGCCAAAGGAGCAGGGGGAACGGATTGCAAAAAGTGGGGCCCATGGGGAACACTGCAGGACAGAGCAGAATCAAAGGGAGCAGGGGGAACTGATTTGAAAAAGTGGGGAATCGTGCAGAACACTGCGGGACAGAGGGGAACCAAAGGGAGCAGGGGGAACGGATTAGAAAAAGTGGGGAACCATGGGGAATACTGCAGGGCAGAGGAGAGCCATAGGGAGCAGGGGCTACAGGTTGGAAAAAATGTGGAGAACCGTGAGGAACACTGCAGAACAGTGAGGAACCAAAGGGAGCAGGGGGAACAGATTGGACAAAGTGGGGAACCGTGTGGAAAAATGCAGAACAGTGGGGAAACAAATAGAGCAGGGGGAATGGATTGCAAAAAGTTGGGAAGCGTGGAGGACATTGCAGAACAGTGGGGAACCAAAGGGAGCAGGGCGAACAGATTGTAAAATAGTGGGGAACCTTGGGGAAAACTGCAGAACAGAGTGGAGCCAAAGGAGCAGGGGGAACAGATTGGAAAAAGTGGGGAACTGTGGGGAACACTGCAGAACAGAGCAGAACCAAAGGGAGCAGGGGGAACAGATTGGAAAAAGTGGGGAACCGATTGGAAAAAGTAGGGAACCGTGTGGAAAAATGCAGAAAGGTGGGGAACCAAAGGGAGCAGGGGGAAAGAATTGGAAAATGTGGAGAACTGTGGGGAACACTGCAGAACAGAGGGGAACCAAAGGGAGCAGAGGGAACGGATTGGAAAAAGTGGGGAACCATGGGGAACACTGCACGACGGAGGGGAACCAAAGGGATCGGGGGAACAGATAGGAAAAAATTGGGGAACTGTGAAAACACTGCATGACAGAGGGGAACCATAGGGAGCAGGAGGTACAGGTTGGAAAAAGTGGGGAACCGTGGAGGACACTGCAGGACAGAGGGGAACCAAAGGGAGCAGGGCGAACAGATTGTAAAAAAGTGGGGAACCGTGGGGAACACTGCAGAACAGTATGAAACCAAAGCGAGCAGGGGGAACAGTTTGGAAAATGTGGGGAACCGTGGGGATCACTGCAGAACAGAGGGGAACCAAAGGGAGCAGGGGAACGCATTGGAAAAAGTGGGGAACCGTGGGGAACACTGCAGAACAGTGAGGAACCAAAGGGAGCAGGGGGAACAGATTGGAAAAAGTGGGGAACCATGTGGTAAAATGCAGAACAGTGGGGAAACAAAGGGTGCAGGAGGAACAGATTAGAAGAAGTGGGGTACCGTGTAGAAAAATGCAGAAGAGTGGGGAACCAAAGGGAGCAGGAGGGACAAATTGGAAAAAGTTGAGAACAGTGGGGAAAACTGCAGAGCAGAGAGGAACCAAAGGGAGCAGGGGGAACAGCTCGGAAAAGTGGAGACCCGTGGGGAACAATGCAGAACAGAGAGGAACCAAAGGGAGCAGGGGGAACAGATTGGAAAAAGTGGGGAACCGTGTGGAAAAATGCAGAACAAAGGGGAACCAAAGGGAGCAGGGGGAACAGATTGGAAAAAGTGGGGATTCGTGGAGAGATCTGCAGAACAGAGGTGAACCAAATGAAGCAGGGGGAACGGATTGGAAAAAGTGGGGAACAGTGTGGAAAAATGCAGAACAGAGGGGAACCAGAGGTAGCAGGGGAAACAGATTGGAAAAAGTGGGGAACTGTGGGGAACACTGCAGAACAGAGGGCAAACAAACGGAGCAGGGGAAATGGATTGCAAAAAGTTGGGAACCGTGGAGGACAATGCATGACAGAGGGGAAACAAACAGAGCAGGGGGAATGGATTGCAAAAAGTTGGTAAGCGTGGAGGACACTGCAGAACAGAGGGGAAACAAAGGGAGCAGGGCGAACAGATTGTAAAAAAAGTGGGGAACCGTGGGGAACTCTGCAGAACAGTATGAAAAGAAAGCGAGCCGGGGGAATGGTTTGGAAAATATGAGGAACCGTGGGGAAAACTGCAGAACAGAGTTGAGACAAAGGAGCAGGGGGAACAGATTGGAAAAAGTGGGGAACCGTGGGGAACACGGAAGGACAGAGGGGAACCAAAGGGAACAAGGGGAACAGGTTGGAAAAAGTGGTGTCCCATGGGTAACACTGCAAGGCAGAGTGGAACCATAGGGAGCAGGGGGTACAGTATGTAAAAAAATGTGGAGAATCGTGGGGAACACTGTAGAATAGAGGGGAACCAAAGGGAGCAGGGGGTACGGATTGGAAAAAGTGGGGAAGCGTCGGGAACACTGCAGAACAGAGGGGAACCAAAGGGAGCAGAGGGAACGGATTGGAAAAAGTGGGGAACCGTGGGGCTCACTGCATGACAGAGGCGAACCAAAGGGATCAGGGGGAACAGATAGGAAAAAATTGGGGAACTGTGAAAACACTGCATGACAGAGGGGAACCTAAGGGAACAGGAGGTACAGGTTGGAAAAAGTGGGGAACCGTGGGGAACACTGCAGAACAGTATGAAACCAAAGCGAGCCGGGGGAACAGATTGGAAAAAGTGGGGAACCGTGTGGAAAAATGCAGAACAGTGGGGAAACAAAGGGTGCAGGAGGAACAGATTAGAAGAAGTGGGGTAGCGTGTGGAAAAATGCACAACAGTGGGGAACCAAAGGGAGCAGGGGGTACAGGATGGAAAAAAATGTGGAGAATCGTGGGGAACACTGCAGAATAGAGGGGAACCAAAGGGAGCAGGGGGAACGGATTGGAAAAAGTGGGGAAGCGTCGGGAACACTGCAGAACAGTGGCGAACCAAATGGAACAGGGGGACCGGATTGGAAAAAGTGGGGAATCATGGGGGACACTGCAGGGCAGAGGAGAACCATAGGGAGCAGGGGGTACAGGTTCGAAAAAGTGGTATCCCATGGGTAACACTGCAAGGCAGAGGGGAACCATAGGGAGCAGGGGGTACAGTGTGTAAAAAAATGTGGAGAATCGTGGGGAACACTGTAGAATAGAGGGGAACCAAAGGCAGCAGGGGGAACGGATTGCAAAAAGTGGCGGTGTTTCGGGAACACTGCAGAACAGAGGAGAACCAAAGGGAGCAGGGGGAACAGATTGGAAAAAGTAGGGAACCGTGTGGAAAAATGCAGAAAGGTGGGAAACCAAAGGGAGCAGGGGGAACGAATTGGAAAAGGTGGAGAACTGTGGGGAACACTGCATGACAGAGGGGAACCAAAGGGATCAGGTGGAACAGATAGGAAAAAATTGGGGAACTGTGAAAACACTGCATGACAGAGGGGAACCAACGGGAACAGGAGGTACAGGTTGGAAAAAGTGGGGAACCGTGGAGGACACTGCAGGACAGAGGGGAACCAAAGGGAGCAGGGCGAACAGATTGTAAAAAAGTGGGGAACCGTGGCCAAAACTGCAGAACAGTATGAAACCAAAGCGAGCCGGGGGAACAGTTTGGAAAATGTGGGGAACCGTGGAGATCACTGCAGAACAGAGGGGAACCAAAGGGAGCACGGGAACGGATTGGAAAAAGTGGGGAACCGTGGGGAACACTGAACAATAGAGGGGAACCAAAGGGAGCAGGGGAAATGGATTGGAAAAAGTGGGGAACCGTGGGAATCACTGCAGAACCAAAGGGAGCAGGTGGAACAGTTTGGAAAAAATGTGGAGAACCATAGCGAAAACTGCAGAACAGAGTGGAGCGAAAGGAGCTGGGGGAACAGATTGGAAAAAGTGGGGTCCCATGGGGAACACTGCAAGGCAGAGGGCAACCATAGGGAGCAGGGAGTACAGGATGGAAAAAAATGTGGAGAAACGTGGGGAACAATGCAGAATAGAGGGGAACAAAAGGGAGCAGGGGGAACGTATTGGAAAAAGTGGGGAAGCGTCGGGAACACTGCAGAACAGAGGCAAACAAAAGGGAACAGGGGGAACGGATGGGAAAAAGTGGGGAAACATGGGGGACACTGCAGGGCAGAGGGGAACCATAGGGAGCAGGGGGTGCTGGTTGGAAAAAATGTGGAGAACAGTGAGGAATCAAAGGGAGCAGGGGGAACAGATTGGAAAAAGTGAGGAACCGTGTGGAAAAATGCAGAACAGTGGGGAACCAAAGGGAGCAGGGGGAAAAGATTGGAAAAAGTGGGGAATCGTGGGGAGTTCTGCAGAACAGAGGTGAACCAAAGGAAGCAGGGGGAACAGATTGGAAAAAGTGGGGAACAGTGTGGAAAAATGCAGAACAGAGGGGAACCAGAGGTAGTAGGGGAAACAGATTGGAAAAAGTGCGGAACCGTGGGGCTCACTGCATGACAGAGGCGAACCAAAGGGATCAGGGGGAACAGATAGGAAAAAATTGGGGAACTGTGAAAACACTGCATGACAGAGGGGAACCTAAGGGAACAGGAGGTACAGGTTGGAAAAAGTGGGGAACCGTGGGGAACACTGCAGAACAGTATGAAACCAAAGCGAGCCGGGGGAACAGATTGGAAAAAGTGGGGAACAGTGTGGAAAAATGCAGAACAGTGGGGAAACAAAGGGTGCAGGAGGAACAGATTAGAAGAAGTGGGGTAGCGTGTGGAAAAATGCACAACAGTGGGGAACCAAAGGGAGCAGGGGGTACAGGATGGAAAAAAATGTGGAGAATCGTGGGGAACACTGCAGAATAGAGGGGAACCAAAGGGAGCAGGGGGAACGGATTGGAAAAAGTGGGGAAGCGTCGGGAACACTGCAGAACAGTGGCGAACCAAATGGAACAGGGGGACCGGATTGGAAAAAGTGGGGAATCATGGGGGACACTGCAGGGCAGAGGAGAACCATAGGGAGCAGGGGGTACAGGTTCGAAAAAGTGGTATCCCATGGGTAACACTGCAAGGCAGAGGGGAACCATAGGGAGCAGGGGGTACAGTGTGTAAAAAAATGTGGAGAATCGTGGGGAACACTGTAGAATAGAGGGGAACCAAAGGCAGCAGGGGGAACGGATTGCAAAAAGTGGCGGTGTTTCGGGAACACTGCAGAACAGAGGAGAACCAAAGGGAGCAGGGGGAACAGATTGGAAAAAGTAGGGAACCGTGTGGAAAAATGCAGAAAGGTGGGAAACCAAAGGGAGCAGGGGGAACGAATTGGAAAAGGTGGAGAACTGTGGGGAACACTGCATGACAGAGGGGAACCAAAGGGATCAGGTGGAACAGATAGGAAAAAATTGGGGAACTGTGAAAACACTGCATGACAGAGGGGAACCAACGGGAACAGGAGGTACAGGTTGGAAAAAGTGGGGAACCGTGGAGGACACTGCAGGACAGAGGGGAACCAAAGGGAGCAGGGCGAACAGATTGTAAAAAAGTGGGGAACCGTGGCCAAAACTGCAGAACAGTATGAAACCAAAGCGAGCCGGGGGAACAGTTTGGAAAATGTGGGGAACCGTGGAGATCACTGCAGAACAGAGGGGAAGCAAAGGGAGCACGGGAACGGATTGGAAAAAGTGGGGAACCGTGGGGAACACTGAACAATAGAGGGGAACCAAAGGGAGCAGGGGAAATGGATTGGAAAATGTGGGGAACCGTGGGAAACACTGCAGAACCAAAGGGAGCAGGTGGAACAGTTTGGAAAAAATGTGGAGAACCATAGCGAAAACTGCAGAACAGAGTGGAGCGAAAGGAGCAGGGGGAACAGATTGGAAAAAGTGGGGTCCCATGGGGAACACTGCAAGGCAGAGGGGAACCATAGGGAGCTGGGAGTACAGGATGGAAAAAAATGTGGAGAAACGTGGGGAACAATGCAGAATAGAGGGGAACAAAAGGGAGCAGGGGGAACGTATTGGAAAAAGTGGGGAAGCGTCGGGAACACTGCAGAACAGAGGCAAACAAAAGGGAACAGGGGGAACGGATGGGAAAAAGTGGGGAAACATGGGGGACACTGCAGGGCAGAGGGGAACCATAGGGAGCAGGGGGTGCTGGTTGGAAAAAATGTGGAGAACAGTGAGGAATCAAAGGGAGCAGGGGGAACAGATTGGAAAAAGTGAGGAACCGTGTGGAAAAATGCAGAACAGTGGGGAACCAAAGGGAGCAGGGGGAAAAGATTGGAAAAAGTGGGGAATCGTGGGGAGTTCTGCAGAACAGAGGTGAACCAAAGGAAGCAGGGGGAACAGATTGGAAAAAGTGGGGAACAGTGTGGAAAAATGCAGAACAGAGGGGAACCAGAGGTAGTAGGGGAAACAGATTGGAAAAAGTGGGGAACCGTGGGGTACACTGCAGAACAGAGGGGCACCAAAGGGAGCAGAGGGAACACATTGGAATAAGTGGGGAACTGTGGGGAATACTGCACGACAGAGGGGAACCAAAGGAAGCAGGGGGAACGGATTGTAAAAAGTTGGGCCCATGGGGAACACTGTAGGACAGAGGGGAATCAAAGGGAGCAGGGGGAACTGATTGCAAAAAGTTGGGAACCGTGGAAGACAATGCAGGACAGAGGGGAAACAAACAGAGCAGGGGTAATGGATTGCAAAAAGTTGGTAAGCGTGGAGGACACTGCAGAACAGAGGGAAACCAAAGGGAGCAGGGCGAACAGATTGTAAAAAAGTGGGGAACCGTGGGGAACGCTGCAGAACAGTGTGAAAAGAAAGCGAGCCGGGGGAATGGTTTTGAAAATGTGGGGAACCGTGGGGAAAACTGCAGAACAGAGTGGAGCCAAAGGAGCAGGGGCAACAGATTGGAAAAAGTGGGGAACCGTTTGGAACACTGCACGACAAAGGGGAACCAAAGGAAGCAGGGGGAACGGATTGTAAAAAGTGGGGCCCATGGGGAACACTGCAGGACAGAGGGGAAACAAAGGGAGCAGGGGGAATGGATTGCAAAATGTGGGGAACCATGCGGAAAACTGCAGAACAGAGTGGAGCCAAAGGAGCAGGGGGAACGGATTGAAAAAAGTGGGGCCCATGGGGAACACTGCAGGACAGAGCGGAATCAAAGGGAGCAGGGGGAACAGATTGGAAAAAGTGGGGAACCGTGTGGAAAAATGCAGAACAGTGGGGAAACAAACAGAGCAGGGGGAAACATATTGGAAAAAGTGGGGAACCGTGGGGTACACTGCAGAACAGAGGGGCACCAAAGGGAGCAGGGCGAACAGATTGTAAAATAGTGGGGAACCGTGGGGAACGCTGCAGAACAGTATGAAACCAAAGCGAGCCGGGGGAATGGTTTGGAAAATGTGGGGAACCTTGGGGAAAACTGCAGAACAGAGTGGAGCCAAAAGAGAAGGGGGAACAGATTGGAAAAAGTGGGGAACTGTGGGGAAAACTGCAGAACAGAGCAGAACCAAAGGGAGCAGGGGGAACAGATTGGAAAAAGTGGGGAACCGATTGGAAAAAGTAGGGACACGTGTGGAAAGATGCAGAAAGGTGGGGAACCAAAGGGAGCAGGGGGAAAGAATTGGAAAATGTGGAGAACTGTGGGGAACACTGCAGAACAGAGGGGAACCAAAGGGAGCAGAGGGAACGGATTGGAAAAAGTGGGGAACCGTGGGGAACACTGCACGACAGAGGGGAACCAAAGGGATCGGGGGAACAGATAGGAAAAAATTGGGGAACTGTGAAAACAGTGCATGACAGAGGGGAACCATAGGGAGCAGGAGGTACAGGTTGGAAAAAGTGGGGAACCGTGGAGGACACTGCAGGACAGAGGGGAACCAAAGGGAGCAGGGCGAACAGATTGTAAAAAAGTGGGGAACCATGGGGATCACTGCAGAACAGAGGGGAACCAAAGGGAGCAGGGGAACGCATTGGAAAAAGTGGGGAACCGTGGGGAACACTGCAGAACAGAGGCAAACAAAAGGGAACAGGGGGAACGGATGGGAAAAAGTGGGGAAACATGGGGGACACTGCAGGGCAGAGGGGAACCATAGGGAGCAGGGGGTGCTGGTTGGAAAAAATGTGGAGAACAGTGAGGAATCAAAGGGAGCAGGGGGAACAGATTGGAAAAAGTGAGGAACCGTGTGGAAAAATGCAGAACAGTGGGGAACCAAAGGGAGCAGGGGGAAAAGATTGGAAAAAGTGGGGAATCGTGGGGAGTTCTGCAGAACAGAGGTGAACCAAAGGAAGCAGGGGGAACAGATTGGAAAAAGTGGGGAACAGTGTGGAAAAATGCAGAACAGAGGGGAACCAGAGGTAGTAGGGGAAACAGATTGGAAAAAGTGGGGAACCGTGGGGCTCACTGCATGACAGAGGCGAACCAAAGGGATCAGGGGGAACAGATAGGAAAAAATTGGGGAACTGTGAAAACACTGCATGACAGAGGGGAACCTAAGGGAACAGGAGGTACAGGTTGGAAAAAGTGGGGAACCGTGGGGAACACTGCAGAACAGTATGAAACCAAAGCGAGCCGGGGGAACAGATTGGAAAAAGTGGGGAACCGTGTGGAAAAATGCAGAACAGTGGGGAAACAAAGGGTGCAGGAGGAACAGATTAGAAGAAGTGGGGTAGCGTGTGGAAAAATGCACAACAGTGGGGAACCAAAGGGAGCAGGGGGTACAGGATGGAAAAAAATGTGGAGAATCGTGGGGAACACTGCAGAATAGAGGGGAACCAAAGGGAGCAGGGGGAACGGATTGGAAAAAGTGGGGAAGCGTCGGGAACACTGCAGAACAGTGGCGAACCAAATGGAACAGGGGGACCGGATTGGAAAAAGTGGGGAATCATGGGGGACACTGCAGGGCAGAGGAGAACCATAGGGAGCAGGGGGTACAGGTTCGAAAAAGTGGTATCCCATGGGTAACACTGCAAGGCAGAGGGGAACCATAGGGAGCAGGGGGTACAGTGTGTAAAAAAATGTGGAGAATCGTGGGGAACACTGTAGAATAGAGGGGAACCAAAGGCAGCAGGGGGAACGGATTGCAAAAAGTGGCGGTGTTTCGGGAACACTGCAGAACAGAGGAGAACCAAAGGGAGCAGGGGGAACAGATTGGAAAAAGTAGGGAACCGTGTGGAAAAATGCAGAAAGGTGGGAAACCAAAGGGAGCAGGGGGAACGAATTGGAAAAGGTGGAGAACTGTGGGGAACACTGCATGACAGAGGGGAACCAAAGGGATCAGGTGGAACAGATAGGAAAAAATTGGGGAACTGTGAAAACACTGCATGACAGAGGGGAACCAACGGGAACAGGAGGTACAGGTTGGAAAAAGTGGGGAACCGTGGAGGACACTGCAGGACAGAGGGGAACCAAAGGGAGCAGGGCGAACAGATTGTAAAAAAGTGGGGAACCGTGGCCAAAACTGCAGAACAGTATGAAACCAAAGCGAGCCGGGGGAACAGTTTGGAAAATGTGGGGAACCGTGGAGATCACTGCAGAACAGAGGGGAACCAAAGGGAGCACGGGAACGGATTGGAAAAAGTGGGGAATCGTGGGGAACACTGAAGAATAGAGGGGAACCAAAGGGAGCAGGGGAAATGGATTGGAAAAAGTGGGGAACCGTGGGAAACACTGCAGAACCAAAGGGAGCAGGTGGAACAGTTTGGAAAAAATGTGGAGAACCATAGCGAAAACTGCAGAACAGAGTGGAGCGAAAGGAGCAGGGGGAACAGATTGGAAAAAGTGGGGTCCCATGGGGAACACTGCAAGGCAGAGGGGAACCATAGGGAGCAGGGAGTACAGGATGGAAAAAAATGTGGAGAAACGTGGGGAACAATGCAGAATAGAGGGGAACAAAAGGGAGCAGGGGGAACGTATTGGAAAAAGTGGGGAAGCGTCGGGAACACTGCAGAACAGAGGCAAACAAAAGGGAACAGGGGGAACGGATGGGAAAAAGTGGGGAAACATGGGGGACACTGCAGGGCAGAGGGGAACCATAGGGAGCAGGGGGTGCTGGTTGGAAAAAATGTGGAGAACAGTGAGGAATCAAAGGGAGCAGGGGGAACAGATTGGAAAAAGTGAGGAACCGTGTGGAAAAATGCAGAACAGTGGGGAACCAAAGGGAGCAGGGGGAAAAGATTGGAAAAAGTGGGGAATCGTGGGGAGTTCTGCAGAACAGAGGTGAACCAAAGGAAGCAGGGGGAACAGATTGGAAAAAGTGGGGAACAGTGTGGAAAAATGCAGAACAGAGGGGAACCAGAGGTAGTAGGGGAAACAGATTGGAAAAAGTGGGGAACCGTGGGGTACACTGCAGAACAGAGGGGCACCAAAGGGAGCAGAGGGAACACATTGGAATAAGTGGGGAACTGTGGGGAATACTGCACGACAGAGGGGAACCAAAGGAAGCAGGGGGAACGGATTGTAAAAAGTTGGGCCCATGGGGAACACTGTAGGACAGAGGGGAATCAAAGGGAGCAGGGGGAACTGATTGCAAAAAGTTGGGAACCGTGGAAGACAATGCAGGACAGAGGGGAAACAAACAGAGCAGGGGTAATGGATTGCAAAAAGTTGGTAAGCGTGGAGGACACTGCAGAACAGAGGGGAACCAAAGGGAGCAGGGCGAACAGATTGTAAAAAAGTGGGGAACCGTGGGGAACGCTGCAGAACAGTGTGAAAAGAAAGCGAGCCGGGGGAATGGTTTGGAAAATGTGGGGAACCGTGGGGAAAACTGCAGAACAGAGTGGAGCCAAAGGAGCAGGGGCAACAGATTGGAAAAAGTGGGGAACCGTTTGGAACACTGCACGACAAAGGGGAACCAAAGGAAGCAGGGGGAACGGATTGTAAAAAGTGGGGCCCATGGGGAACACTGCAGGACAGAGGGGAAACAAAGGGAGCAGGGGGAATGGATTGCAAAATGTGGGGAACCATGCGGAAAACTGCAGAACAGAGTGGAGCCAAAGGAGCAGGGGGAACGGATTGAAAAAAGTGGGACCCATGGGGAACACTGCAGGACAGAGCGGAATCAAAGGGAGCAGGGGGAACAGATTGGAAAAAGTGGGGAACCGTGTGGAAAAATGCAGAACAGTGGGGAAACAAACAGAGCAGGGGGAAACATATTGGAAAAAGTGGGGAACCGTGGGGTACACTGCAGAACAGAGGGGCACCAAAGGGAGCAGGGCGAACAGATTGTAAAATAGTGGGGAACCGTGGGGAACGCTGCAGAACAGTATGAAACCAAAGCGAGCCGGGGGAATGGTTTGGAAAATGTGGGGAACCTTGGGGAAAACTGCAGAACAGAGTGGAGCCAAAAGAGAAGGGGGAACAGATTGGAAAAAGTGGGGAACTGTGGGGAAAACTGCAGAACAGAGCAGAACCAAAGGGAGCAGGGGGAACAGATTGGAAAAAGTGGGGAACCGATTGGAAAAAGTAGGGACACGTGTGGAAAGATGCAGAAAGGTGGGGAACCAAAGGGAGCAGGGGGAAAGAATTGGAAAATGTGGGGAACCGTGGGGAACACTGCACGACAGAGGGGAACCAAAGGGATCGGGGGAACAGATAGGAAAAAATTGGGGAACTGTGAAAACAGTGCATGACAGAGGGGAACCATAGGGAGCAGGAGGTACAGGTTGGAAAAAGTGGGGAACCGTGGAGGACACTGCAGGACAGAGGGGAACCAAAGGGAGCAGGGCGAACAGATTGTAAAAAAGTGGGGAACCATGGGGATCACTGCAGAACAGAGGGGAACCAAAGGGAGCAGGGGAACGCATTGGAAAAAGTGGGGAACCGTGGGGAACACTGCAGAACAGTGAGGAACCAAAGGGAGCAGGGGGAACAGATTGGAAAAAGTGGGGAACCGTGTGGAAAAATGCAGAACAGTGGGAAAACAAAGGGTGCAGGAGGAACAGATTAGAAGAAGTGGGGTACCGTGTGGAAAAATGCAGAAGAGTGGGGAACCAAAGGGAGCAGGAGGAACAGATTGGAAAAAGTTGAGAACAGTGGGGAAAACTGCAGAGCAGAGCGGAACCAAAGGGAGCATGGGGAACAGCTCGGAAAAGTGGAGACCCGTGGGGAACAATGCAGAACAGAGAGGAACCAAAGGGAGCAGGGGGAACAGATTGGAAAAAGTGGGGAACCGTGTGGAAAAATGCAGAACAAAGGGGAACCAAAGGGAGCAGGGGGAACAGATTGGAAAAAGTGGGGATTCGTAGGAGAGATCTGCAGAACAGAGGTGAACCAAACGAAGCAGGGGGAACGGATTGGAAAAAGTGGGGAACAGTGTGAAAAAATGCAGAACAGAGGGGAACCAGAGTTAGCAGGGGAAACAGATTGGAAAAAGTGGGGAACTGTGGGGAACACTGCAGAACAGAGGGCAAACAAATGGAGCAGGGGAATGGATTGCAAAAAGTTGGGAACCGTGGAGGACAATGCAGGACAGAGGGGAAACAAACAGAGCAGGGGGAATGGATTGCAAAAAGTTGGTAAGCGTGGAGGACACTGCAGAACAGAGGGGAACCAAAGGGAGCAGGGCGAACAGATTGTAAAAAAGTGCGGAACCGTGGGGAACGCTGCAGAACAGTATGAAAAGAAAGCGAGCCGGGGGAATGGTTTAGAAAATGTGAGGAACCGTGGGGAAAACTGCAGAACAGAGTTGAGACAAAGGAGCAGGGGGAACAGATTGGAAAAAGTGGGGAACCGTGGGGAACACTGCAGAACAGAGGGGAACCAAAGGGAGCAGGGCGAACAGATTGTAAAAAAGTGGGGAACCGTGGGGAACGCTGCAGAACAGTGTGAAAAGAAAGCGAGCCGGGGGAATGGTTTGGAAAATGTGGGGAACCGTGGGGAAAACTGCAGAACAGAGTGGAGCCAAAGGAGCAGGGGCAACAGATTGGAAAAAGTGGGGAACCGTTTGGAACACTGCACGACAAAGGGGAACCAAAGGAAGCAGGGGGAACGGATTGTAAAAAGTGGGGCCCATGGGGAACACTGCAGGACAGAGGGGAAACAAAGGGAGCAGGGGGAATGGATTGCAAAATGTGGGGAACCATGCGGAAAACTGCAGAACAGAGTGGAGCCAAAGGAGCAGGGGGAACGGATTGAAAAAAGTGGGGCCCATGGGGAACACTGCAGGACAGAGCGGAATCAAAGGGAGCAGGGGGAACAGATTGGAAAAAGTGGGGAACCGTGTGGAAAAATGCAGAACAGTGGGGAAACAAACAGAGCAGGGGGAAACATATTGGAAAAAGTGGGGAAGCGTGGGGTACACTGCAGAACAGAGGGGCACCAAAGGGAGCAGGGCGAACAGATTGTAAAATAGTGGGGAACCGTGGGGAACGCTGCAGAACAGTATGAAACCAAAGCGAGCCGGGGGAATGGTTTGGAAAATGTGGGGAACCTTGGGGAAAACTGCAGAACAGAGTGGAGCCAAAAGAGAAGGGGGAACAGATTGGAAAAAGTGGGGAACTGTGGGGAAAACTGCAGAACAGAGCAGAACCAAAGGGAGCAGGGGGAACAGATTGGAAAAAGTGGGGAACCGATTGGAAAAAGTAGGGACACGTGTGGAAAGATGCAGAAAGGTGGGGAACCAAAGGGAGCAGGGGGAAAGAATTGGAAAATGTGGAGAACTGTGGGGAACACTGCAGAACAGAGGGGAACCAAAGGGAGCAGAGGGAACGGATTGGAAAAAGTGGGGAACCGTGGGGAACACTGCACGACAGAGGGGAACCAAAGGGATCGGGGGAACAGATAGGAAAAAATTGGGGAACTGTGAAAACAGTGCATGACAGAGGGGAACCATAGGGAGCAGGAGGTACAGGTTGGAAAAAGTGGGGAACCGTGGAGGACACTGCAGGACAGAGGGGAACCAAAGGGAGCAGGGCGAACAGATTGTAAAAGAGTGGGGAACCATGGAGATCACTGCAGAACAGAGGGGAACCAAAGGGAGCAGGGGAACGCATTGGAAAAAGTGGGGAACCGTGGGGAACACTGCAGAACAGTGAGGAACCAAAGGGAGCAGGGGGAACAGATTGGAAAAAGTGGGGAACCGTGTGGAAAAATGCAGAACAGTGGGAAAACAAAGGGTGCAGGAGGAACAGATTAGAAGAAGTGGGGTACCGTGTGGAAAAATGCAGAAGAGTGGGGAACCAAAGGGAGCAGGAGGAACAGATTGGAAAAAGTTGAGAACAGTGGGGAAAACTGCAGAGCAGAGCGGAACCAAAGGGAGCATGGGGAACAGCTCGGAAAAGTGGAGACCCGTGGGGAACAATGCAGAACAGAGAGGAACCAAAGGGAGCAGGGGGAACAGATTGGAAAAAGTGGGGAACCGTGTGGAAAAATGCAGAACAAAGGGGAACCAAAGGGAGCAGGGGGAACAGATTGGAAAAAGTGGGGATTCGTAGGAGAGATCTGCAGAACAGAGGTGAACCAAACGAAGCAGGGGGAACGGATTGGAAAAAGTGGGGAACAGTGTGAAAAAATGCAGAACAGAGGGGAACCAGAGTTAGCAGGGGAAACAGATTGGAAAAAGTGGGGAACTGTGGGGAACACTGCAGAACAGAGGGCAAACAAATGGAGCAGGGGAATGGATTGCAAAAAGTTGGGAACCGTGGAGGACAATGCAGGACAGAGGGGAAACAAACAGAGCAGGGGGAATGGATTGCAAAAAGTTGGTAAGCGTGGAGGACACTGCAGAACAGAGGGGAACCAAAGGGAGCAGGGCGAACAGATTGTAAAAAAGTGCGGAACCGTGGGGAACGCTGCAGAACAGTATGAAAAGAAAGCGAGCCGGGGGAATGGTTTAGAAAATGTGAGGAACCGTGGGGAAAACTGCAGAACAGAGTTGAGACAAAGGAGCAGGGGGAACAGATTGGAAAAAGTGGGGAACCGTGGGGAACACTGCAGAACAGAGGGGAACCAAGCGGAGCAGGGGCAACGGAAGGCAAAAAGTTGGGAACCGTGGAGAACACGGAAGGACAGAGGGGAACCAAAGGGAACAGCGGGAACAGGTTGGAAAAAGTGGTGTCCCATGGGTAACACTGCAAGGCAGAGGGGAACCATAGGGAGCAGGGGGTACAGTATGTAAAGAAATGTGGAGAATCATGGGGAACACTGTAGAATAGAGTGGAACCAAAGGGAGCAGGGGGAACGGATTGGAAAAAGTGGGGAACCATGGGGGACACTGCAGGGCAGAGGGGAACCATAGGGAGCAGGGGGTGCTGGTTGGAAAAAATGTGGAGAACAGTGAGGAATCAAAGGGAGCAGGGGGAACAGATTGGAAAAAGTGGGGAACCGTGTGGAAAAATGCAGAACAGTGGGGAACCAAAGGGAGCAGGGGGAAAAGATTGGAAAAAGTGGGGAATCGTGGGGAGTTCTGCAGAACAGAGGTGAACCAAAGGAAGCAGGGGGAACAGATTGGAAAAAGTGGGGAACAGTGTGGAAAAATGCAGAACAGAGGGGAACCAGAGGTAGTAGGGGAAACAGATTGGAAAAAGTGGGGAACCGTGGGGTACACTGCAGAACAGAGGGGCACCAAAGGGAGCAGAGGGAACACATTGGAATAAGTGGGGAACTGTGGGGAATACTGCACGACAGAGGGGAACCAAAGGAAGCAGGGGGAACGGATTGTAAAAAGTTGGGCCCATGGGGAACACTGTAGGACAGAGGGGAATCAAAGGGAGCAGGGGGAACTGATTGCAAAAAGTTGGGAACCGTGGAAGACAATGCAGGACAGAGGGGAAACAAACAGAGCAGGGGTAATGGATTGCAAAAAGTTGGTAAGCGTGGAGGACACTGCAGAACAGAGGGGAACCAAAGGGAGCAGGGCAAACAGATTGTAAAAAAGTGGGGAACCGTGGGGAACGCTGCAGAACAGTGTGAAAAGAAAGCGAGCCGGGGGAATGGTTTGGAAAATGTGGGGAACCGTGGGGAAAACTGCAGAACAGAGTGGAGCCAAAGGAGCAGGGGCAACAGATTGGAAAAAGTGGGGAACTGTTTGGAACACTGCACGACAAAGGGGAACCAAAGGAAGCAGGGGGAACGGATTGTAAAAAGTGGGGCCCATGGGGAACACTGCAGGACAGATGGGAAACAAAGAGAGCAGGGGGAATGGATTGCAAAATGTGGGGAACCATGCGGAAAACTGCAGAACAGAGTGGAGCCAAAGGAGCAGGGGGAACGGATTGCAAAAAGTGGGGCCCATGGGGAACACTGCAGGAGAGCGGAATCAAAGGGAGCAGGGGGAACAGATTGGAAAAAGTGGGGAACCGTGTGGAAAAATGCAGAACAGTGGGGAAACAAACAGAGCAGGGGGAATGGATTGCAAAAAGTTGGGAAGCGTGGAGGACACTGTAGAACAGAGGGGAACCAAAGGGAGCAGGGCGAACAGATTGTAAAATAGTGGGGAACCGTGGGGAACGCTGCAGAACAGTATGAAACCAAAGCGAGCCGGGGGAATGGTTTGGAAAATGTGGGGAACCTTGGGGAAAACTGCAGAACAGAGTGGAGCCAAAAGAGCAGGGGGAACAGATTGGAAAAAGTGGGGAACTGTGGGGAAAACTGCAGAACAGAGCAGAACCAAAGGGAGCAGGGGGAACAGATTGGAAAAAGTGGGGAACCGATTGGAAAAAGTAGGGACACGTGTGGAAATATGCAGAAAGGTGGGGAACCAAAGGGAGCAGGGGGAAAGAATTGGAAAATGTGGAGAACTGTGGGGAACACTGCAGAACAGAGGGGAACCAAAGGGAGCAGAGGGAACGGATTGGAAAAAGTGGGGAACCGTGGGGAACACTGCACGACAGAGGGGAACCAAAGGGATCGGGGGAACAGATAGGAAAAAATTGGGGAACTGTGAAAACAGTGCATGACAGAGGGGAACCATAGGGAGCAGGAGGTACAGGTTGGAAAAAGTGGGGATCCGTGGAGGACACTGCAGGACAGAGGGGAACCAAAGGGAGCAGGGCGAACAGATTGTAAAAAAGTGGGGAACCATGGGGATCATTGCAGAACAGAGGGGAACCAAAGGGAGCAGGGGAACGCATTGGAAAAAGTGGGGAACCGTGGGGAACACTGCAGAACAGTGAGGAACCAAAGGGAGCAGGGGGAACAGATTGGAATAAGTGGGGAACCGTGTGGAAAAATGCAGAACAGTGGGAAAACAAAGGGTGCAGGAGGAACAGATAAGAAGAAGTGGGGTACCGTGTGGAAAAATGCAGAAGAGTGGGGAACAAAGGGAGCAGGAGGAACAGATTGGAAAAAGTTGAGAACAGTGGGGAAAACTGCAGAACAGAGCGGAACCAAAGGGAGCACGGGGAACAGCTCGGAAAAGTGGGGACCCGTGGGGAACAATGCAGAACAGATAGGAACCAAAGGGAGCAGGGGGAACAGATTGGAAAAAGTGGGGAACCGAGTCGAAAAATGCAGAACAAAGGGGAACCAAAGGGAGCTGGGGGAACAGATTGGAAAAAGTGGGGATTCGTGGAGAGATCTGTAGAACAGAGGTGAACCAAACGAAGCAGGGGGAACGGATTGAAAAAAGTGGGGAACAGTGTGAAAAAATGCAGAACAGAGGGGAACCAGAGTTAGCAGGGGAAACAGATTGGAAAAAGTGGGGAACTGTGGGGAACACTGCAGAACAGAGGGCAAACAAACGGAGCAGGGGAATGGATTGCAAAAAGTTGGGAACCGTGGAGGACAATGCAGGACAGAGGGGAAACAAACAGAGCAGGGGGAATGGATTGCAAAAAGTTGGTAAGCGTGGAGGACACTGCAGAACAGAGGGGAACCAAAGGGAGCAGGGCGAACAGATTGTAAAAAAGTGCGGAACCGTGGGGAACGCTGCAGAACAGTATGAAAAGAAAGCGAGCCGGGGGAATGGTTTGGAAAATGTGAGGAACCGTGGGGAAAACTGCAGAACAGAGTTGAGACAAAGGAGCAGGGGGAACAGATTGGAAAAAGTGGGGAACCGTGGGGAACACTGCAGAACAGAGGGGAACCAAGCGGAGCAGGGGCAACGGATTGCAAAAAGTTGGGAACCGTGGAGAACACGGAAGGACAGAGGGGAACCAAAGGGAACAGCGGGAACAGGTTGGAAAAAGTGGTGTCCCATGGGTAACACTGCAAGGCAGAGGGGAACCATAGGGAGCAGGGGGTACAGTATGTAAAGAAATGTGGAGAATCATGGGGAACACTGTAGAATAGAGGGGAACCAAAGGGAGCAGGGGGAACGGATTGGAAAAAGTGGGGAACCATGGGGGACACTGCAGGGCAGAGGGGAACCATAGGGAGCAGGGGGTGCTGGTTGGAAATAATGTGGAGAACAGTGAGGAATCAAAGGGAGCAGGGGGAACAGATTGGAAAAAGTGGGGAACCGTGTGGAAAAATGCAGAACAGTGGGGAACCAAAGGGAGCAGGGGGAAAAGATTGGAAAAAGTGGGGAATCGTGGGGAGTTCTGCAGAACAGAGGTGAACCAAAGGAAGCAGGGGGAACAGATTGGAAAAAGTGGGGAACAGTGTGGAAAAATGCAGAACAGAGGGGAACCAGAGGTAGTAGGGGAAACAGATTGGAAAAAGTGGGGAACCGTGGGGTACACTGCAGAACAGAGGGGCACCAAAGGGAGCAGAGGGAACACATTGGAATAAGTGGGGAACTGTGGGGAATACTGCACGACAGAGGGGAACCAAAGGAAGCAGGGGGAACGGATTGTAAAAAGTTGGGCCCATGGGGAACACTGTAGGACAGAGGGGAATCAAAGGGAGCAGGGGGAACTGATTGCAAAAAGTTGGGAACCGTGGAAGACAATGAAGGACAGAGGGGAAACAAACAGAGCAGGGGTAATGGATTGCAAAAAGTTGGTAAGCGTGGAGGACACTGCAGAACAGAGGGGAACCAAAGGGAGCAGGGCGAACAGATTGTAAAAAAGTGGGGAACCGTGGGGAACGCTGCAGAACAGTGTGAAAAGAAAGCGAGCCGGGGGAATGGTTTGGAAAATGTGGGGAACTGTGGGGAAAACTGCAGAACAGAGTGGAGCCAAAGGAGCAGGGGCAACAGATTGGAAAAAGTGGGGAACCGTTTGGAACACTGCACGACAAAGGGAAACCAAAGGAAGCAGGGGGAACGGATTGTAAAAAGTGGGGCCCATGGGGAACACTGCAGGACAGAGGGGAAACAAAGGGAGCAGGGGGAATGGATTGCAAAATGTGGGGAACCATGCGGAAAACTGCAGAACAGAGTGGAGCCAAAGGAGCAGGGGGAACGGATTGCAAAAAGTGGGGCCCATGGGGAACACTGCAGGACAGAGCGGAATCAAAGGGAGCAGGGGGAACAGATTGGAAAAAGTGGGGAACCGTGTGGAAAAATGCAGAACAGTGGGGAAACAAACAGAGCAGGGGGAATGGATTGCAAAAAGTTGGGAAGAGTGGAGGACACTGCAGAACAGAGGGGAACCAAAGGGAGCAGGGCGAACAGATTGTAAAATAGTGGGGAACCGTGGGGAACGCTGCAGAACAGTATGAAACCAAAGCGAGCCGGGGGAATGGTTTGGAAAATGTGGGGAACCTTGGGGAAAACTGCAGAACAGGGTGGAGCCAAAAGAGCAGGGGGAACAGATTGGAAAAAGTGGGGAACTGTGGGGAAAACTGCAGAACATAGCAGAACCAAAGGGAGCAGGGGGAACAGATTGGAAAAAGTGGGGAACCGATTGGAAAAAGTAGGGACACGTGTGGAAAGATGCAGAAAGGTGGGGAACCAAAGGGAGCAGGGGGAAAGAATTGGAAAATGTGGAGAACTGTGGGGAACACTGCAGAACAGAGGGGAACCAAAGGGAGCAGAGGGAACGGATTGGAAAAAGTGGGGAACCGTGGGGAACACTGCACGACAGAGGGGAACAAAAGGGATCAGGGGAACAGACAGGAAAAAATTGGGGAACTGTGAAAACAGTGCATGACAGAGGGGAACCATAGGGAGCAGGAGGTACAGGTTGGAAAAAGTGGGGAACCGTGGAGGACACTGCAGGACAGAGGGGAACCAAAGGGAGCAGGGCGAACAGATTGTAAAAAAGTGGGGAACCATGGGGATCACTGCAGAACAGAGGGGAACCAAAGGGAGCAGGGAAACGCATTGGAAAAAGTGGGGAACCGTGGGGAACACTGCAGAACAGTGAGGAACCAAAGGGAGCAGGGGGAACAGATTGGAAAAAGTGGGGAACTGTGGGGAATACTGCACGACAGAGGGGAACCAAAGGAAGCAGGGGGAACGGATTGTAAAAAGTTGGGCCCATGGGGAACACTGTAGGACAGAGGGGAATCAAAGGGAGCAGGGGGAACTGATTGCAAAAAGTTGGGAACCGTGGAAGACAATGCAGGACAGAGGGGAAACAAACAGAGCAGGGGTAATGGATTGCAAAAAGTTGGTAAGCGTGGAGGACACTGCAGAACAGAGGGGAACCAAAGGGAGCAGGGCAAACAGATTGTAAAAAAGTGGGGAACCGTGGGGAACGCTGCAGAACAGTGTGAAAAGAAAGCGAGCCGGGGGAATGGTTTGGAAAATGTGGGGAACCGTGGGGAAAACTGCAGAACAGAGTGGAGCCAAAGGAGCAGGGGCAACAGATTGGAAAAAGTGGGGAACTGTTTGGAACACTGCACGACAAAGGGGAACCAAAGGAAGCAGGGGGAACGGATTGTAAAAAGTGGGGCCCATGGGGAACACTGCAGGACAGATGGGAAACAAAGAGAGCAGGGGGAATGGATTGCAAAATGTGGGGAACCATGCGGAAAACTGCAGAACAGAGTGGAGCCAAAGGAGCAGGGGGAACGGATTGCAAAAAGTGGGGCCCATGGGGAACACTGCAGGAGAGCGGAATCAAAGGGAGCAGGGGGAACAGATTGGAAAAAGTGGGGAACCGTGTGGAAAAATGCAGAACAGTGGGGAAACAAACAGAGCAGGGGGAATGGATTGCAAAAAGTTGGGAAGCGTGGAGGACACTGTAGAACAGAGGGGAACCAAAGGGAGCAGGGCGAACAGATTGTAAAATAGTGGGGAACCGTGGGGAACGCTGCAGAACAGTATGAAACCAAAGCGAGCCGGGGGAATGGTTTGGAAAATGTGGGGAACCTTGGGGAAAACTGCAGAACAGAGTGGAGCCAAAAGAGCAGGGGGAACAGATTGGAAAAAGTGGGGAACTGTGGGGAAAACTGCAGAACAGAGCAGAACCAAAGGGAGCAGGGGGAACAGATTGGAAAAAGTGGGGAACCGATTGGAAAAAGTAGGGACACGTGTGGAAATATGCAGAAAGGTGGGGAACCAAAGGGAGCAGGGGGAAAGAATTGGAAAATGTGGAGAACTGTGGGGAACACTGCAGAACAGAGGGGAACCAAAGGGAGCAGAGGGAACGGATTGGAAAAAGTGGGGAACCGTGGGGAACACTGCACGACAGAGGGGAACCAAAGGGATCGGGGGAACAGATAGGAAAAAATTGGGGAACTGTGAAAACAGTGCATGACAGAGGGGAACCATAGGGAGCAGGAGGTACAGGTTGGAAAAAGTGGGGATCCGTGGAGGACACTGCAGGACAGAGGGGAACCAAAGGGAGCAGGGCGAACAGATTGTAAAAAAGTGGGGAACCATGGGGATCATTGCAGAACAGAGGGGAACCAAAGGGAGCAGGGGAACGCATTGGAAAAAGTGGGGAACCGTGGGGAACACTGCAGAACAGTGAGGAACCAAAGGGAGCAGGGGGAACAGATTGGAATAAGTGGGGAACCGTGTGGAAAAATGCAGAACAGTGGGAAAACAAAGGGTGCAGGAGGAACAGATAAGAAGAAGTGGGGTACCGTGTGGAAAAATGCAGAAGAGTGGGGAACAAAGGGAGCAGGAGGAACAGATTGGAAAAAGTTGAGAACAGTGGGGAAAACTGCAGAACAGAGCGGAACCAAAGGGAGCACGGGGAACAGCTCGGAAAAGTGGGGACCCGTGGGGAACAATGCAGAACAGATAGGAACCAAAGGGAGCAGGGGGAACAGATTGGAAAAAGTGGGGAACCGAGTCGAAAAATGCAGAACAAAGGGGAACCAAAGGGAGCTGGGGGAACAGATTGGAAAAAGTGGGGATTCGTGGAGAGATCTGTAGAACAGAGGTGAACCAAACGAAGCAGGGGGAACGGATTGAAAAAAGTGGGGAACAGTGTGAAAAAATGCAGAACAGAGGGGAACCAGAGTTAGCAGGGGAAACAGATTGGAAAAAGTGGGGAACTGTGGGGAACACTGCAGAACAGAGGGCAAACAAACGGAGCAGGGGAATGGATTGCAAAAAGTTGGGAACCGTGGAGGACAATGCAGGACAGAGGGGAAACAAACAGAGCAGGGGGAATGGATTGCAAAAAGTTGGTAAGCGTGGAGGACACTGCAGAACAGAGGGGAACCAAAGGGAGCAGGGCGAACAGATTGTAAAAAAGTGCGGAACCGTGGGGAACGCTGCAGAACAGTATGAAAAGAAAGCGAGCCGGGGGAATGGTTTGGAAAATGTGAGGAACCGTGGGGAAAACTGCAGAACAGAGTTGAGACAAAGGAGCAGGGGGAACAGATTGGAAAAAGTGGGGAACCGTGGGGAACACTGCAGAACAGAGGGGAACCAAGCGGAGCAGGGGCAACGGATTGCAAAAAGTTGGGAACCGTGGAGAACACGGAAGGACAGAGGGGAACCAAAGGGAACAGCGGGAACAGGTTGGAAAAAGTGGTGTCCCATGGGTAACACTGCAAGGCAGAGGGGAACCATAGGGAGCAGGGGGTACAGTATGTAAAGAAATGTGGAGAATCATGGGGAACACTGTAGAATAGAGGGGAACCAAAGGGAGCAGGGGGAACGGATTGGAAAAAGTGGGGAACCATGGGGGACACTGCAGGGCAGAGGGGAACCATAGGGAGCAGGGGGTGCTGGTTGGAAATAATGTGGAGAACAGTGAGGAATCAAAGGGAGCAGGGGGAACAGATTGGAAAAAGTGGGGAACCGTGTGGAAAAATGCAGAACAGTGGGGAACCAAAGGGAGCAGGGGGAAAAGATTGGAAAAAGTGGGGAATCGTGGGGAGTTCTGCAGAACAGAGGTGAACCAAAGGAAGCAGGGGGAACAGATTGGAAAAAGTGGGGAACAGTGTGGAAAAATGCAGAACAGAGGGGAACCAGAGGTAGTAGGGGAAACAGATTGGAAAAAGTGGGGAACCGTGGGGTACACTGCAGAACAGAGGGGCACCAAAGGGAGCAGAGGGAACACATTGGAATAAGTGGGGAACTGTGGGGAATACTGCACGACAGAGGGGAACCAAAGGAAGCAGGGGGAACGGATTGTAAAAAGTTGGGCCCATGGGGAACACTGTAGGACAGAGGGGAATCAAAGGGAGCAGGGGGAACTGATTGCAAAAAGTTGGGAACCGTGGAAGACAATGAAGGACAGAGGGGAAACAAACAGAGCAGGGGTAATGGATTGCAAAAAGTTGGTAAGCGTGGAGGACACTGCAGAACAGAGGGGAACCAAAGGGAGCAGGGCGAACAGATTGTAAAAAAGTGGGGAACCGTGGGGAACGCTGCAGAACAGTGTGAAAAGAAAGCGAGCCGGGGGAATGGTTTGGAAAATGTGGGGAACTGTGGGGAAAACTGCAGAACAGAGTGGAGCCAAAGGAGCAGGGGCAACAGATTGGAAAAAGTGGGGAACCGTTTGGAACACTGCACGACAAAGGGAAACCAAAGGAAGCAGGGGGAACGGATTGTAAAAAGTGGGGCCCATGGGGAACACTGCAGGACAGAGGGGAAACAAAGGGAGCAGGGGGAATGGATTGCAAAATGTGGGGAACCATGCGGAAAACTGCAGAACAGAGTGGAGCCAAAGGAGCAGGGGGAACGGATTGCAAAAAGTGGGGCCCATGGGGAACACTGCAGGACAGAGCGGAATCAAAGGGAGCAGGGGGAACAGATTGGAAAAAGTGGGGAACCGTGTGGAAAAATGCAGAACAGTGGGGAAACAAACAGAGCAGGGGGAATGGATTGCAAAAAGTTGGGAAGAGTGGAGGACACTGCAGAACAGAGGGGAACCAAAGGGAGCAGGGCGAACAGATTGTAAAATAGTGGGGAACCGTGGGGAACGCTGCAGAACAGTATGAAACCAAAGCGAGCCGGGGGAATGGTTTGGAAAATGTGGGGAACCTTGGGGAAAACTGCAGAACAGAGTGGAGCCAAAAGAGCAGGGGGAACAGATTGGAAAAAGTGGGGAACTGTGGGGAAAACTGCAGAACATAGCAGAACCAAAGGGAGCAGGGGGAACAGATTGGAAAAAGTGGGGAACCGATTGGAAAAAGTAGGGACACGTGTGGAAAGATGCAGAAAGGTGGGGAACCAAAGGGAGCAGGGGGAAAGAATTGGAAAATGTGGAGAACTGTGGGGAACACTGCAGAACAGAGGGGAACCAAAGGGAGCAGAGGGAACGGATTGGAAAAAGTGGGGAACCGTGGGGAACACTGCACGACAGAGGGGAACAAAAGGGATCAGGGGAACAGACAGGAAAAAATTGGGGAACTGTGAAAACAGTGCATGACAGAGGGGAACCATAGGGAGCAGGAGGTACAGGTTGGAAAAAGTGGGGAACCGTGGAGGACACTGCAGGACAGAGGGGAACCAAAGGGAGCAGGGCGAACAGATTGTAAAAAAGTGGGGAACCATGGGGATCACTGCAGAACAGAGGGGAACCAAAGGGAGCAGGGAAACGCATTGGAAAAAGTGGGGAACCGTGGGGAACACTGCAGAACAGTGAGGAACCAAAGGGAGCAGGGGGAACAGATTGGAAAAAGTGGGGAACCGTGTGGAAAAATGCAGAACAGTGGGAAAACAAAGGGTGCAGGAGGAACAGATTAGAAGAAGTGGGGTACCGTGTGGAAAAATGCAGAAGAGTGGGGAACCAAAGGGAGCAGGAGGAACAGATTGGAAAAAGTTGAGAACAGTGGGGAAAACTGCAGAACAGAGCGGAACCAAAGGGAGCATGGGGAACAGCTCGGAAAAGTGGAGACCCGTGGGGAACAATGCAGAACAGAGAGGAACCAAAGGGAGCAGGGGGAACAGATTGGAAAAAGTGGGGAACCGTGTGGAAAAATGCAGAACAAAGGGGAACCAAAGGGAGCAGGGGGAACAGATTGGAAAAAGTGGGGATTCGTGGAGAGATCTGCAGAACAGAGGTGAACCAAAGGAAGCAGGGGGAACGGATTGGAAAAATTGGGGAACAGTGTGGAAAAATGCAGAACAGAGGGGAACCAGAGGTAGCAGGGGAAACAGATTGGAAAAAGTGGGGAACTGTGGGGAACACTGCAGAACAGAGGGCAAACAAACGGAGCAGGGGAAATGGATTGCAAAAAGTTGGGAACCGTGGAGGACAATGCATGACAGAGGGGAAACAAACAGAGCAGGGGGAATGGATTGCAAAAAGTTGGTAAGCGTGGAGGACACTGCAGAACAGAGGGGAAACAAAGGGAGCAGGGCGAACAGATTGTAAAAAAAGTGGGGAACCGTGGGGAACTCTGCAGAACAGTATGAAAAGAGAGCGAGCCGGGGGAATGGTTTGGAAAATATGAGGAACCGTGGGGAAAACTGCAGAACAGAGTTGAGACAAAGGAGCAGGGGGAACAGATTGGAAAAAGTGGGGAACCGTGGGGAACACGGAAGGACAGAGGGGAACCAAAGGGAACAAGGGGAACAGGTTGGAAAAAGTGGTGTCCCATGGGTAACACTGCAAGGCAGAGATGAACCATAGGGAGCAGGGGGTACAGGATGGAAAAATGTGGAGAACCGTGAGGAAAATTGCAGAACAGTGAGGAACCAAAGGGAGCAGGGGGAACAGTTTTGAAAAAGTTGAGAACAGTGGGGAAAACTGCAGAACAGAGCGGAACCAAAGGGAGCACGGGGAACAGCTCGGAAAAGTGGGGACCCGTGGGGAACAATGCAGAACAGATAGGAACCAAAGGGAGCAGGGGGAACAGATTGGAAAAAGTGGGGAACCGAGTCGAAAAATGCAGAACAAAGGGGAACCAAAGGGAGCTGGGGGAACAGATTGGAAAAAGTGGGGATTCGTGGAGAGATCTGCAGAACAGAGGTGAACCAAACGAAGCAGGGGGAACGGATTGAAAAAAGTGGGGAACAGTGTGAAAAAATGCAGAACAGAGGGGAACCAGAGTTAGCAGGGGAAACAGATTGGAAAAAGTGGGGAACTGTGGGGAACACTGCAGAACAGAGGGCAAACAAACGGAGCAGGGGAATGGATTGCAAAAAGTTGGGAACCATGGAGGACAATGCAGGACAGAGGGGAAACAAACAGAGCACGGGGAATGGATTGCAAAAAGTTGGTAAGCGTGGAGGACACTGCAGAACAGAGGGGAACCAAAGGGAGCAGGGCGAACAGATTGTAAAAAAGTGCGGAACCGTGGGGAACGCTGCAGAACAGTATGAAAAGAAAGCGAGCCGGGGGAATGGTTTGGAAAATGTGAGGAACCGTGGGGAAAACTGCAGAACAGAGTTGAGACAAAGGAGCAGGGGGAACAGATTGGAAAAAGTGGGGAACCGTGGGGAACACTGCAGAACAGAGGGGAACCAAGCGGAGCAGGGGCAACGGATTGCAAAAAGTTGGGAACCGTGGAGAACACGGAAGGACAGAGGGGAACCAAAGGGAACAGCGGGAACAGGTTGGAAAAAGTGGTGTCCCATGGGTAACACTGCAAGGCAGAGGGGAACCATAGGGAGCAGGGGGTACAGTATGTAAAGAAATGTGGAGAATCATGGGGAACACTGTAGAATAGAGGGGAAACAAAGGGAGCAGGGGGAACGGATTGGAAAAACTGGGGAAGCGTCGGGAACACTGCAGAACAGAGGAGAACCAAAGGGAGCAGGGGGAACAGATTGGAAAAATTCGGGAACCGATTGGAAAAAGTAGGGAACCATGTGGAAAAATGCAGAAAGGTGGAGAACCAAAGGGAGCAGGGGGAATGAATTGGAAAAGGTGGAGAACTGTGGGGAACACTGCAGAACAGAGGGGAACCAAAGGGAGCAGAGGGAACGGATTGGAAAAAGTGGGGAACCGTGGGGCACACTGCATGACAGAGGGGAACCAAAGGGATCAGGGGGAACAGATAGGAAAAAATTGTGGAACTGTGAAAACACTGCATGACAGAGGGGAACCAAAGGGAACAGGAGGTACAGGTTGGAAAAAGTGGGGAACCGTGGAGGACACTGCAGAACAGAGGGGAACCAGAGGGAGCAGGGGAAACAGATTGGAAAAAGTGGGGAACTGTGGGGAACACTGCAGAACAGAGGGGCACCAAAGAGAGCAGAGGGAACGCATTGGAAAAAGTGGGGAACCGTTTGGAACACTGCACGACAAAGGGAAACCAAAGGAAGCAGGGGGAACGGATTGTAAAAAGTGGGGCCCATGGGGAACACTGCAGGACAGAGGGGAAACAAAGGGAGCAGGGGGAATGGATTGCAAAATGTGGGGAACCATGCGGAAAACTGCAGAACAGAGTGGAGCCAAAGGAGCAGGGGGAACGGATTGCAAAAAGTGGGGTCCATGGGGAACACTGCAGGACAGAGCGGAATCAAAGGGAGCAGGGGGAACAGATTGGAAAAAGTGGGGAACCGTGTGGAAAAATGCAGAACAGTGGGGAAACAAACAGAGCAGGGGGAATGGATTGCAAAAAGTTGGGAAGAGTGGAGGACACTGCAGAACAGAGGGGAACCAAAGGGAGCAGGGCGAACAGATTGTAAAATAGTGGGGAACCGTGGGGAACGCTGCAGAACAGTATGAAACCAAAGCGAGCCGGGGGAATGGTTTGGAAAATGTGGGGAACCTTGGGGAAAACTGCAGAACAGAGTGGAGCCAAAAGAGCAGGGGGAACAGATTGGAAAAAGTGGGGAACTGTGGGGAAAACTGCAGAACAGAGCAGAACCAAAGGGAGCAGGGGGAACAGATTGGAAAAAGTGGGGAACCGATTGGAAAAAGTAGGGACACGTGTGGAAAGATGCAGAAAGGTGGGGAACCAAAGGGAGCAGGGGGAAAGAATTGGAAAATGTGGAGAACTGTGGGGAACACTGCAGAACAGAGGGGAACCAAAGGGAGCAGAGGGAACGGATTGGAAAAAGTGGGGAACCGTGGGGAACACTGCACGACAGAGGGGAACCAAAGGGATCAGGGGAACAGACAGGAAAAAATTGGGGAACTGTGAAAACAGTGCATGACAGAGGGGAACCATAGGGAGCAGGAGGTACAGGTTGGAAAAAGTGGGGAACCGTGGAGGACACTGCAGGACAGAGGGGAACCAAAGGGAGCAGGGCGAACAGATTGTAAAAAAGTGGGGAACCATGGGGATCACTGCAGAACAGAGGGGAACCAAAGGGAGCAGGGGAACGCATTGGAAAAAGTGGGGAACCGTGGGGAACACTGCAGAACAGTGAGGAACGAAAGGGAGCAGGGGGAACAGATTGGAAAAAGTGGGGAACCGTGTGGAAAAATGCAGAACAGTGGGAAAACAAAGGGTGCAGGAGGAACAGATTAGAAGAAGTGGGGTACCGTGTGGAAAAATGCAGAAGAGTGGGGAACCAAAGGGAGCAGGAGGAACAGATTGGAAAAAGTTGAGAACAGTGGGGAAAACTGCAGAACAGAGCGGAACCAAAGGGAGCATGGGGAACAGCTCGGAAAAGTGGAGACCCGTGGGGAACAATGCAGAACAGAGAGGAACCAAAGGGAGCAGGGGGAACAGATTGGAAAAAGTGGGGAACCGTGTGGAAAAATGCAGAACAAAGGGGAACCTAAGGGAGCAGGGGGAACAGATTGGAAAAAGTGGGGATTCGTGGAGAGATCTGCAGAACAGAGGTGAACCAAAGGAAGCAGGGGGAACGGATTGGAAAAATTGGGGAACAGTGTGGAAAAATGCAGAACAGAGGGGAACCAGAGGTAGCAGGGGAAACAGATTGGAAAAAGTGGGGAACTGTGGGGAACACTGCAGAACAGAGGGCAAACAAACGGAGCAGGGGAAATGGATTGCAAAAAGTTGGGAACCGTGGAGGACAATGCATGACAGAGGGGAAACAAACAGAGCAGGGGGAATGGATTGCAAAAAGTTGGTAAGCGTGGAGGACACTGCAGAACAGAGGGGAAACAAAGGGAGCAGGGCGAACAGATTGTAAAAAAAGTGGGGAACCGTGGGGAACTCTGCAGAACAGTATGAAAAGAGAGCGAGCCGGGGGAATGGTTTGGAAAATATGAGGAACCGTGGGGAAAACTGCAGAACAGAGTTGAGACAAAGGAGCAGGGGGAACAGATTGGAAAAAGTGGGGAACCGTGGGGAACACGGAAGGACAGAGGGGAACCAAAGGGAACAAGGGGAACAGGTTGGAAAAAGTGGTGTCCCATGGGTAACACTGCAAGGCAGAGATGAACCATAGGGAGCAGGGCGTACAGGATGGAAAAATGTGGAGAACCGTGAGGAAAACTGCAGAACAGTGAGGAACCAAAGGGAGCAGGGGGAACAGTTTTCAAAAAGTGGGGAACCGTGGGCAAAAATGCAGAACAGTGGGGAACAAAGGGAGCAGGAGGAACAGATTGGAAAAAGTTGAGAACAGTGGGGAAAACTGCAGAACAGAGCGGAACCAAAGGGAGCACGGGGAACAGCTCGGAAAAGTGGGGACCCGTGGGGAACAATGCAGAACAGATAGGAACCAAAGGGAGCAGGGGGAACAGATTGGAAAAAGTGGGGAACCGAGTCGAAAAATGCAGAACAAAGGGGAACCAAAGGGAGCTGGGGGAACAGATTGGAAATAGTGGGGATTCGTGGAGAGATCTGCAGAACAGAGGTGAACCAAACGAAGCAGGGGGAACGGATTGAAAAAAGTGGGGAACAGTGTGAAAAAATGCAGAACAGAGGGGAACCAGAGTTAGCAGGGGAAACAGATTGGAAAAAGTGGGGAACTGTGGGGAACACTGCAGAACAGAGGGCAAACAAACGGAGCAGGGGAATGGATTGCAAAAAGTTGGGAACCATGGAGGACAATGCAGGACAGAGGGGAAACAAACAGAGCACGGGGAATGGATTGCAAAAAGTTGGTAAGCGTGGAGGACACTGCAGAACAGAGGGGAACCAAAGGGAGCAGGGCGAACAGATTGTAAAAAAGTGCGGAACCGTGGGGAACGCTGCAGAACAGTATGAAAAGAAAGCGAGCCGGGGGAATGGTTTGGAAAATGTGAGGAACCGTGGGGAAAACTGCAGAACAGAGTTGAGACAATGGAGCAGGGGGAACAGATTGGAAAAAGTGGGGAACCGTGGGGAACACTGCAGAACAGAGGGGAACCAAGCGGAGCAGGGGCAACGGATTGCAAAAAGTTGGGAACCGTGGAGAACACGGAAGGACAGAGGGGAACCAAAGGGAACAGCGGGAACAGGTTGGAAAAAGTGGTGTCCCATGGGTAACACTGCAAGGCAGAGGGGAACCATAGGGAGCAGGGGGTACAGTATGTAAAGAAATGTGGAGAATCATGGGGAACACTGTAGAATAGAGGGGAACCAAAGGGAGCAGGGGGAACGGATTGGAAAAACTGGGGAAGCGTCGGGAACACTGCAGAACAGAGGAGAACCAAAGGGAGCAGGGGGAACAGATTGGAAAAATTCGGGAACCGATTGGAAAAAGTAGGGAACCATGTGGAAAAATGCAGAAAGGTGGAGAACCAAAGGGAGCAGGGGGAATGAATTGGAAAAGGTGGAGAACTGTGGGGAACACTGCAGAACAGAGGGGAACCAAAGGGAGCAGAGGGAACGGATTGGAAAAAGTGGGGAACCGTGGGGCACACTGCATGACAGAGGGGAACCAAAGGGATCAGGGGGAACAGATAGGAAAAAATTGGGGAACTGTGAAAACACTGCATGACAGAGGGGAACCAAAGGGAACAGGAGGTACAGGTTGGAAAAAGTGGGGAACCGTGGAGGACACTGCAGAACAGAGGGGAACCAGAGGGAGCAGGGGAAACAGATTGGAAAAAGTGGGGAACTGTGGGGAACACTGCAGAACAGAGGGGCACCAAAGAGAGCAGAGGGAACGCATTGGAAAAAGTGGGGAACCGTTTGGAACACTGCACGACAGAGGTGAAGCAAAGGAAGCAGGGGGAACGGATTGTAAAAAGTGGGGCCCATGGGGAACACTGCAGGACAGAGTGGAATCAAAGGCAGCAGGGGGAACTGATTGGAAAAAGTGGGGAACTGTGGGGAACACTGCAGAACAGAGGGGAAACAAATGGAGCAGGGGGAATGGATTGCAAAATGTGTGGAACCATGGGGAAAACTGCAGAACAGAGTGGAGCCAAAGGAGCAGGGGGAACAGATTGCAAAAAGTGGGGCCCATGGGGAACACTGCAGGACAGAGCGGAATCAAAGGGAGCAGGGGGAACTGATTTGAAAAAGTGGGGAATCGTGCAGAACACTGCGGGACAGAGGGGAACCAAAGGGAGCAGGGGGAACGGATTAGAAAAAGTGGGGAACCATGGGGAATACTGCAGGGCAGAGGGGAAACAAAGGGAGCAGGGGGAATGGATTGCAAAATGTGGGGAACCATGAGGAAAACTGCAGAACAGAGTGGAGCCAAAGGAGCAGGGGGAACGGATTGCAAAAAGTGGGGCCCATGGGGAACACTGCAGGACAGAGCGGAATCAAAGGGAGCAGGGGGAACAGATTGGAAAAAGTGGGGAACCGTGTGGAAAAATGCAGAACAGTGGGGAAACAAACAGAGCAGGGGGAATGGATTGCAAAAAGATGGGAAGCGTGGAGGACACTGCAGAACAGAGGGGAACCAAAGGGAGCAGGGCGAACAGATTGTAAAATAGTGGGGAACCGTGGGGAACGCTGCAGAACAGTATGAAACCAAAGCGAGCCGGGGGAATGGTTTGGAAAATGTGGGGAACCTTGGGGAAAACTGCAGAACAGAGTGGAGCCAAAAGAGCAGGGGGAACAGATTGGAAAAAGTGGGGAACTGTGGGGAAAACTGCAGAACAGAGCAGAACCAAAGGGAGCAGGGGGAACAGATTGGAAAAAGTGGGGAACCGATTGGAAAAAGTAGGGACACGTGTGGAAAGATGCAGAAAGGTGGGGAACCAAAGGGAGCAGGGGGAAAGAATTGGAAAATGTGGAGAACTGTGGGGAACACTGCAGAACAGAGGGGAACCAAAGGGAGCAGAGGGAACGGATTGGAAAAAGTGGGGAACCGTGGGGAACACTGCACGACAGAGGGGAACCAAAGGGATCGGGGGAACAGATAGGAAAAAATTGGGGAACTGTGAAAACAGTGCATGACAGAGGGGAACCATAGGGAGCAGGAGGTACAGGTTGGAAAAAGTGGGGAACCGTGGAGGACACTGCAGGACAGAGGGGAACCGAAGGGAGCAGGGCGAACAGATTGTAAAAAAGTGGGGAACCATGGGGATCACTGCAGAACAGAGGGGAACCAAAGGGAGCAGGGGGAACAGATTGGAAAAATTCGGGAACCGATTGGAAAAAGTAGGGAACCATGTGGAAAAATGCAGAAAGGTGGAGAACCAAAGGGAGCAGGGGGAATGAATTGGAAAAGGTGGAGAACTGTGGGGAACACTGCAGAACAGAGGGGAACCAAAGGGAGCAGAGGGAACGGATTGGAAAAAGTGGGGAACCGTGGGGCACACTGCATGACAGAGGGGAACCAAAGGGATCAGGGGGAACAGATAGGAAAAAATTGGGGAACTGTGAAAACACTGCATGACAGAGGGGAACCAAAGGGAACAGGAGGTACAGGTTGGAAAAAGTGGGGAACCGTGGAGGACACTGCAGAACAGAGGGGAACCAGAGGGAGCAGGGGAAACAGATTGGAAAAAGTGGGGAACTGTGGGGAACACTGCAGAACAGAGGGGCACCAAAGAGAGCAGAGGGAACGCATTGGAAAAAGTGGGGAACCGTTTGGAACACTGCACGACAGAGGTGAAGCAAAGGAAGCAGGGGGAACGGATTGTAAAAAGTGGGGCCCATGGGGAACACTGCAGGACAGAGGGGAATCAAAGGCAGCAGGGGGAACTGATTGGAAAAAGTGGGGAACTGTGGGGAACACTGCAGAACAGAGGGGAAACAAATGGAGCAGGGGGAATGGATTGCAAAATGTGTGGAACCATGGGGAAAACTGCAGAACAGAGTGGAGCCAAAGGAGCAGGGGGAACAGATTGCAAAAAGTGTGGCCCATGGGGAACACTGCAGGACAGAGCGGAATCAAAGGGAGCAGGGGGAACTGATTTGAAAAAGTGTGGAATCGTGCAGAACACTGCGGGACAGAGGGGAACCAAAGGGAGCAGGGGGAACGGATTAGAAAAAGTGGGGAACCATGGGGAATACTGCAGGGCAGAGGGGAGCCATAGGGAGCAGGGGCTACAGGTTGGAAAAAATGTGGAGAACCGTGAGGAACACTGCAGAACAGTGAGGAACCAAAGGGAGCAGGGGGAATGGATTGCAAAAAGTTGGGAAGCGTGGAGGACATTGCAGAACAGCGGGGAACCAAAGGGAGCAGGGCGAACAGATTGTAAAATAGTGGGGAACCATGGGGAACGCTGCAGAACAGTATGAACCCAAAGCGAGCCGGGGGAATGGTTTGGAAAATGTGGGGAACCTTGGGGAAAACTGCAGAACAGAGTGGAGCCAAAGGAGCAGGGGGAACAGATTGGAAAAAGTGGGGAACTGTCGGGAACACTGCAGAACAGAGCAAAACCAAAGGGAGCAGGGGGAACAGATTGGAAAAAGTGGGGAACCGATTGGAAAAGGTAGGGAACCGTGTGGAAAAATGCAGAAAGGTGGGGAACCAAAGGGAGCAGGGGGAAAGAATTGGAAAATGTGGAGAACTGTGGGGAACACTGCAGAACAGAGGGGAACCAAAGGGAGCAGAGGGAACGGATTGGAAAAAGTGGGGAACCGTGGGGAACACTGCACGACAGAGGGGAACCAAAGGGATCAGGGGGAACAGATAGGGAAAAATTGAGGAACTGTGAAAACACTGCATGACAGATGGGAACCAAAGGGAGCAGGAGGTACAGGTTGGAAAAAGTGGGGAACCGTGGAGGGCACTGCAGGTCAGAGGCGAACCAAAGGGAGCAGGGCCAACAGATTGTAAAAATGTGGGGAACCGTGGGGAACACTGCAGAACAGTATGAAACCAAAGCGAGCAGGGGGAACAGTTTGGAAAATGTGGGGAACCGTGGGGATCACTGCAGAACAGAGGGGAACCAAAGGGATCAGGGGAACGCATTGGAAAAAGTGGGGAACCGTGGGGAACACTGCAGAACAGTGAGGAACCAATGGGAGCAGGGGGAACAGATTGGAAAAAGTGGGGAACCGTGTGGAGAAATGCAGAACAGTGGGGAAACAAAGGGTGCAGGAGGAACAGATTAGAAGAAGTGGGGTACAGTGTAGAAAAATGCAGAAGAGTGGGGAACCAAAGGGAGCAGGAGGGACAAATTGGAAAAAGTTGAGAACAGTGGGGAAAACTGCAGAGCAGAGAGGAACCAAAGGGAGCAGGGGGAACATCTCGGAAAAGTGGAGTCCCGTGGGGAACAATGCAGAACAGAGAGGAACCAAAGGGAGCAGGGGGAACAGATTGGAAAAAGTGGGGAACCGTGTGGAAAAATGCAGAACAAAGGGGAACCAAAGGGAGCAGGGGGAACAGATTGGAAAAAGTGGGGATTCGTGGAGAGATCTGCAGAACAGAGGTGAACCAAAGGAAGCAGGGGGAACGGATTGGAAAAAGTGGGGAACAGTGTGGAAAAATGCAGAACAGAGGGGAACCAGAGGTAGCAGGGGAAACAGATTGGAAAAAGTGGGGAACTGTGGGGAACACTGCAGAACAGAGGGCAAACAAACGGAGCAGGGGAAATGGATTGCAAAAAGTTGGGAACCGTGGAGGACAATGCATGACAGAGGGGATACAAACAGAGCAGGGGGAATGGATTGCAAAAAGTTGGTAAGCGTGGAGGACACTGCAGAACAGAGGGGAAACAAAGGGAGCAGGGCGAACAGATTGTAAAAAAAGTGGGGAACCGTGGGGAACTCTGCAGAACAGTATGAAAAGAAAGCGAGCCGGGGGAATGGTTTGGAAAATATGAGGAACCGTGGGGAAAACTGCAGAACAGAGTTGAGACAAAGGAGCAGGGGGAACAGATTGGAAAAAGTGGGGTACCGTGGGGAACACGGAAGGACAGAGGGGAACCAAAGGGAACAAGGGGAACAGGTTGGAAAAAGTGGTGTCCCATGGGTAACACTGCAAGGCAGAGATGAACCATAGGGAGCAGGGGGTACAGGATGGAAAAATGTGGAGAACCGTGAGGAAAACTGCAGAACAGTGGGGAACAAAAGGGAGCAGGAGGAACAGATTGGAAAAAGTTGAGAACAGTGGGGAAAACTGCAGAACAGAGCGGAACCAAAGGGAGCACGGGGAACAGCTCGGAAAAGTGGGGACCCGTGGGGAACAATCAGAACAGAGAGGAACCAAAGGGAGCAGGGGGAACAGATTGGAAAAAGTGGGGAACCGAGTCGAAAAATGCAGAACAAAGGGGAACCAAAGGGAGCTGGGGGAACAGATTGGAAAAAGTGGGGATTCGTGGAGAGATCTGCAGAACAGAGGTGAACCAAAGGAAGCAGGGGGAACGGATTGGAAAAAGTGGGGAACAGTGTGGAAAAATGCAGAACAGAGGGGAACCAGAGTTAGCAGGGAAAACAGATTGGAAAAAGTGGGGAACTGTGGGGAACACTGCAGAACAGAAGGCAAACAAACGGAGCAGGGGAATGGATTGCAAAAAGCTGGGAACCGTGGAGGACAATGCAGGACAGAGGGGAAACAAACAGAGCAGGGGGAATGGATTGCAAAAAGTTGGTAAGCGTGGAGGACACTGCAGAACAGAGGGGAACCAAAGGGAGCAGGGCGAACAGATTGTAAAAAAGTGGGGAACCGTGGGGAACGCTGCAGAACAGTATGAAAAGAAAGCGAGCCGGGGGAATGGTTTGGAAAATGTGAGGAACCGTGCGGAAAACTGCAGAACAGAGTGGAGCCAAAGGAGCAGGTGGAACAGATTGGAAAAAGTGGGGAACCGTGGGGAACACTGCAGAACAGAGGGGAACCAAGCGGAGCAGGGGCAACGGATTGCAAAAAGTTGGGAACCGTGGAGAACACGGAAGGAAAAAGGGGACCCAAAGGGAACAGCGGGAACAGGTTGGAAAAGGTGGTGTCCCATGGGTAACACTGCAAGGCAGAGGGGAACCATAGGGAGCAGGGGGTACAGTATGTAAAGGAATGTGGAGAATCATGGGGAACACTGTAGAATAGAGGGGAACCAAAGGGAGCAGGGGGAACGGATTGGAAAAAGTGGGGAAGCGTCGGGAACACTGCAGAACAGAGGAGAACCAAAGGGAGCAGGGGGAACAGATTGGAAAAAGTCGGGAACCGATTGGAAAAAGTAGGGAACCGTGTGGAAAAATGCAGAAAGGTGGGGAACCAAAGGGAGCAGGGGGAATGAATTGGAAATGGTGGAGAACTGTGGGGAACACTGCAGAACAGAGGGGAACCAAAGGGATCAGGGGGAACAGATAGGAAAAAATTGGGGAACTGTGAAAACACTGCATGACAGAGGGGAACCAAAGGGAACAGGAGGTACAGGTTGGAAAAAGTGGGGAACCGTGGAGGACACTGCAGAACAGAGGGGAACCAGAGGGAGCAGGGGAAACAGATTGGAAAAAGTGGGGAACTGTGGGGAACACTGCAGAACAGAGGGGCACCAAAGGGAGCAGAGGGAACGCATTGGAAAAAGTGGGGAACCGTTTGGAACACTGCACGACAGAGGTGAAGCAAAGGAAGCAGGGGGAACGGATTGTAAAAAGTGGGGCCCATGGGGAACACTGCACGACAGAGGGGAATCAAAGGCAGCAGGGGGAACTGATTGGAAAAAGTGGGGAACTGTGGGGAACACTGCAGAACAGAGGGGAAACAAATGGAGCAGGGGGAATGGATTGCAAAATGTGTGGAACCATGGGGAAAACTGCAGAACCAAAGGGAGCAGGGGGAACAAATTGGAAAAAGTTGAGAACAGTGGGGAAAACTGCAGAGCAGAACGGAACCAAAGGGAGCAGGGGGAACAGCTCGGAAAAGTGGAGACCCGTGGGGAACAATGCAGAACAGAGAGGAACCAAAGGGAGCAGGGGGAACAGATTGGAAAAAGTGGGGAACCGTGTGGAAAAATGCAGAACAAAGGGGAACCAAAGGGAGCAGGGGGAACAGATTGGAAAAAGTGGGGAACCGTGGGAAACACTGCAGAACCAAAGGGAGCAGGGGGAACAGATTGGAAAAAGTGGGGATTCGTGGAGAGATCTGCAGAACAGAGGTGAACCAAAGGAAGCAGGGGGAACGGATTGGAAAAAGTGGGGAACAGTGTGGAAAAATGCAGAACAGAGGGGAACCAGAGATAGCAGGGGAAACAGATTGGAAAAAGTGGGGAACTGTGGGGAACACTGCAGAACAGAGGGCAAACAAACGGAGCAGGGGAAATGGATTGCAAAAAGTTGGGAACCGTGGAGGACAATGCAGGACAGAGGGGAAACAAACAGAGCAGGGGGAATGGATTGCAAAAAGTTGGTAAGCGTGGAGGACTCTGCAGAACAGAGGGGAACCAAAGGGAGCAGGGCGAACAGATTGTAAAAAAGTGGGGAACCGTGGGGAACGCTGCAGAACAGTATGAAAAGAAAGCGAGCCGGGGGAATGGCTTGGAAAATGTGAGGAACCGTGCGGAAAACTGCAGAACAGAGTGGAGCCAAAGGAGCAGGGGGAACAGATTGGAAAAAGTGGGGAACCGTGGGGAACACTGCAGAACAGAGGGGAACCAAGTGGAGCAGGGGCAACGGATTGCAAAAAGTTGGGAACCGTGGAGAACATGGAAGGACAGAGGGGAACCAAAGGGAACAGCGGGAACAGGTTGGAAAAGGTGGTGTCCCATGGGTAACACTGCAAGGCAGAGGGGAACCATAGGGAGCAGGGGGTACAGTATGTAAAGAAATGTGGAGAATCATGGGGAACACTGTAGAATAGAGGGGAACCAAAGGGAGCAGGGGGAACGGATTGTAAAAAGTGGGGAAGCGTCGGGAACACTGCAGAACAGAGGAGAACCAAAGGGAGCAGGGGGAACAGATTGGAAAAAGTCGGGAACCGATTGGAAAAAGTAGGGAACCGTGTGCAAAAATGCAGAAAGGTGGGGAACCAAAGGGAGCAGGGGGAATGAATTGGAAAAGGTGGAGAACTGTGGGGAACACTGCAGAACAGAGGGGAACCAAAGGGATCAGGGGGAACAGATAGGAAAAAATTGGGGAACTGTGAAAACACTGCATGACAGAGGGGAACCAAAGGGAACAGGAGGTACAGGTTGGAAAAAGTGGGGAACAGTGGAGGACACTGCAGAACAGAGGGGAACCAGAGGGAGCAGGGGAAACAGATTGGAAAAAGTGGGGAACTGTGGGGAACACTGCAGAACAGAGGGGCACCAAAGGGAGCAGAGGGAACGCATTGGAAAAAGTGGGGAACCGTTTGGAACACTGCACGACAGAGGTGAAGCAAAGGAAGCAGGGGGAACGGATTGTAAAAAGTGGGGCCCATGGGGAACACTGCACAACAGAGGGGAATCAAAGGCAGCAGGGGGAACTGATTGGAAAAAGTGGGGAACCATGGGGAAAACTGCAGAACCAAAGGGAGCAGGGGGAACAAATTGGAAAAAGTTGAGAACAGTGGGGAAAACTGCAGAGCAGAACAGAACCAAAGGGAGCAGGGGGAACAGCTCGGAAAAGTGGAGACCCGTGGGGAACAATGCAGAACAGAGAGGAACCAAAGGGAGCAGGGGGAACAGATTGGAAAAAGTGGGGAACCGTGTGGAAAAATGCAGAACAAAGGGGAACCAAAGGGAGCAGGGGGAACAGATTGGAAAAAGTGGGGAACCGTGGGAAACACTGCAGAACCAAAGGGAGCAGGGGGAACAGATTGGAAAAAGTGGGGATTCGTGGAGAGATCTGCAGAACAGAGGTGAACCAAAGTAAGCAGGGGGAACAGCTCGGAAAAGTGGAGACCCGTGGGGAACAATGCAGAACAGAGAGGAACCAAAGGGAGCAGGGGGAACAGATTGGAAAAAGTGGGGAACCGTGTGGAAAAATGCAGAACAAAGGGGAACCAAAGGGAGCAGGGGGAACAGATTGGAAAAAGTGGGGATTCGTGGAGAGATCTGCAGAACAGAGGTGAACCAAAGGAAGCAGGGGGAACGGATTGGAAAAAGTGGGGAACAGTGTGGAAAAATGAAGAACAGAGGGGAACCAGAGGTAGCAGGGGAAACAGATTGGAAAAAGTGGGGAACTGTGGGGAACACTGCAGAACAGAGGGCAAACAAACGGAGCAGGGGAAATGGATTGCAAAAAGTTGGGAACCGTGGAGGACAATGCAGGACAGAGGGGAAACAAACAGAGCAGGGGGAATGGATTGCAAAAAGTTGGTAAGCGTGGAGGACACTGCAGAACAGAGGGGAACCAAAGGGAGCAGGGCGAACAGATTGTAAAAAAGAGGGGAACCGTGGGGAACGCTGCAGAACAGTATGAAAAGAAAGAGTGCCGGGGGAATGGTTTGGAAAATGTGAGGAACCGTGGGGAAAACTGCAGAACAGAGTTGAGACAAAGGAGCAGGAGGAACAGATTGGAAAAAGTGGGGAACCGTGGGGAACACTGCAGAACAGAGGGGAACCAAGCGGAGCAGGGGCAACGGATTGCAAAAAGTTCGGAACCGTGGAGAACATGGAAGGACAGAGGGGAACCAAAGGGAACAAGGGGAACAGGTTGGAAAAAGTGGTATCCCATGGGTAACACTGCAAGGCAGAGGGGAACCATAGGGAGCAGGGGGTACAGTATGTAAAAAAATGTGGAGAATCGTGGGGAACACTGTAGAATAGAGGGGAACCAAAGGCAGCAGGAGGAACGGATTGGAAAAAGTGGGGGTGTTTCGGGAACACTGCAGAACAGAGGAGAACCAAAGGGAGCAGGGGAAACAGATTGGAAAAAGGGGGGAACCGATTGGAAAAAGTAGGGAACCGTGTGGAAAAATGCAGAAAGGTGGGAAACCAAAGGGAGCAGGGGGAACGAATTGGAAAAGGTGGAGAACTGTGGGGAACACTGCAGAACAGAGGGGAACCAAAGGGAGCAGAGGGAACGGATTGGAAAAAGTGGGGAACCGTGGGGCACACTGCATGACAGAGGGGAACCAAAGGGATCAGGGGGAACAGATAGGAAAAAATTGGGGAACTGTGAAAACACTGCATGACAGAGGGGAACCAAAGGGAACAGGAGGTACAGGTTGGAAAAAGTGGGGAACCGTGGAGGATACTGCAGGACAGAGGGGAACCAAAGGGAGCAGGGCGAACCGATTGTAAAAAAGTGGGGAAACGTGGGCAACACTGCAGAACAGTATGAAACCAAAGCGAGCCGGGGGAACAGTTTGGAAAATGTGGGGAACCGTGGAGATCACTGCAGAAAAGAGGGGAACCAAAGGGAGCACGGGAACGGATTGGAAAAAGTGGGGAACCGTGGGGAATACTGAACAATAGAGGGGAACCAAAGGGAGCAGGGGAAATGGATTGGAAAAAGTGGGGAACCGTGGGAAACACTGCAGAACCAAAGGGAGCAGGTGGAACTGTTTGGAAAAAATGTGGAGAACAATAGCGAAAACTGCAGAACAGAGTGGAGCGAAAGGAGCAGGGGGAACAGATTGGAAAAAGTGGGGTCCCATGGGGAACACTGCAAGGCAGAGGGGAACCATATGGAGCAGGGAGTACAGGATGGAAAAAAATGTGGAGAAACGTGGGGAACAATGCAGAATAGAGGGGAACAAAAGGGAGCAGGGGGAAAAGATTGGAAAAAGAGGGGAATCGTGGGGAGTTCTGCAGAACAGAGGTGAACCAAAGGAAGCAGGGGGAACAGATTGGAAAAAGTGGGGAACAGTGTGGAAAAATGCAGAACAGAGGGAAACCAGAGGTAGTAGGGGAAACAGATTGGAAAAAGTGGGGAACCGTGGGGAACACTGCAGAACAGAGGGGCACCAAAGGGAGCAGAGGGAACACATTGGAATAAGTGGGGAACTGTAGGGAATACTGCACGACAGAGGGGAACCAAAGGAAGCAGGGGGAACGGATTGTAAAAAGTTGGGCCCATGGGGAACACTGTAGGACAGAGGGGAATCCAAGGGAGCAGGGGGAACTGATTGCAAAAAGGTGGGAACCGTGGAAGACAATGCAGGACAGAGGGGAAACAAACAGAGCAGGGGTAATGGATTGCAAAAAGTTGGTAAGCGTGGAGGACACTGCAGAACAGAGGGGAACCAAAGGGAGCAGGGCAAACAGATTGTAAAAAAGTGGGGAACCGTGGGGAACGCTGCAGAACAGTGTGAAAAGAAAGCGAGCCGGGGGAATGGTTTGGAAAATGTGGGGAACCGTGGGGAAAACTGCAGAACAGAGTGGAGCCAAAGGAGCAGGGGCAACAGATTGGAAAAAGTGGGGAACCGTTTGGAACACTGCACGACAAAGGGGAACCAAAGGAAGCAGGGGGAACGGATTGTAAAAAGTGGGGCCCATGGGGAACACTGCAGGACAGAGGGGAATCAAAGGGAGCAGGGGGAACTGATTGGAAAAAGTGGGGAACTGTGGGGAACACTGCAGAACAGAGGGGAAACAAAGGAAGCAGGGGGTATGGATTGCAAAATGTGGGGAACCATGCGGAAAACTGCAGAACAGAGTGGAGCCAAAGGAGCAGGGGGAACGGATTGCAAAAAGTGGGGCCCATGGGGAACACTGCAGGACAGAGCGGAATCAAAGGGAGCAGGGGGAACTGATTGGAAAAAGTGGGGAATCGTGCGGAACACTGCGGGACAGAGGGGAACCAAAGGGAATAGGGGGAACGGATTAGAAAAAGTGGGGAACCCTGGGGAATACTGCAGGGCAGAGGGGAGCCATAGGCAGCAGGGGCTACAGGTTGGAAAAAATGTGGAGAACCGTGAGGAACACTGCAGAACAGTGAGGAACCAAAGGGAGCAGGGGGAACAGATTGGAAAAAGTGGGGAACCGTGTGGAAAAATGCAGAACAGTGGGGAAACAAACAGAGCAGGGGGAATGGATTGCAAAAAGTTGGGAAGCGTGGAGGACACTGCAGAACAGAGGGGAACCAAAGGGAGCAGGGCGAACAGATTGTAAAATTGTGGGGAACCGTGGGGAACGCTGCAGAACAGTATGAAACCAAAGCGAGCCGGGGGAATGGTTTGGAAAATGTGGGGAACCTTGGGGAAAACTGCAGAACAGAGTGGAGCCAAAAGAGAAGGGGGAACAGATTGGAAAAAGTGGCGAACTGTGGGGAAAACTGCAGAACAGAGCAGAACCAAAGGGAGCAGGGGGAACAGATTGGAAAAAGTGGGGAACCGATTGGAAAAATTAGGGACACGTGTGGAAAGATGCAGAAAGGTGGGGAACCATAGGGAGCAGGGGGAAAGAATTGGAAAATGTGGAGAACTGTGGGGAACACTGCAGAACAGAGGGGAACCAAAGGGAGCAGAGGGAACGGATTGGAAAAAGTGGGGAACCGTGGGGAACACTGCACGACAGAGGGGAACCAAAGGGATCGGGGGAACAGATAGGAAAACATTGGGGAACTGTGAAAACACTGATTGACAGAGGGGAACCATAGGGAGCAGGAGGTACAGGTTGGAAAAAGTGGGGAACCGTGGAGGACACTGCTGGACAGAGGGGAACCAAAGGGAGCAGGGCGAACAGATTGTAAAAAAGTGGGGAACCGTGGGGAACACTGCAGAACAGTATGAAACCAAAGCGAGCAGGGGGAACAGTTTGGAAAATGTGGGGAACCGTGGGGATCACTGCAGAACAGAGGGGAACCAAAGGGAGCAGGGGAACGCATTGGAAAAAGTGGGGAACCGTGGGGAACACTGCAGAACAGTGAGGAACCAAAGGGAGCAGGGGGAACAGATTGGAAAAAGTGGGGAACCGTGTGGAAAAAAGCAGAACAGTGGGGAAACAAAGGGTGCAGGAGGAACAGATTAGAAGAAGTGGGGTACCGTGTAGAAAAATACAGAAGAGTGGGGAAGGAAAGGGAGCAGGAGGGACAAATTGGAAAAAGTTGAGAACAGTGGGGAAAACTGCAGAGCAGAACGGAACCAAAGGGAGCAGGGGGAACAGCTCGGAAAAGTGGAGACCCGTGGGGAACAATGCAGAACAGAGAGAAACCAACGGGAGCAGGGGGAACAGATTGGAAAAAGTGGGGAACCGTGTGGAAAAATGCAGAACAAAGGGGAACCAAAGGGAGCAGGGGGAACAGATTGGAAAAAGTGGGGATTCGTGGAGAGATCTGCAGAACAGAGGTGAACCAAAGGAAGCAGGGGGAACGGATTGGAAAAAGTGGGGAACAGTGTGGAAAAATGCAGAACAGAGGGGAACCAGAGGTAGCAGGGGAAACAGATTGGAAAAAGTGGGGAACTGTGGGGAACACTGCAGATCAGAGGGCAAACAAACGGAGCAGGGGAAATGGATTGCAAAAAGTTGGGAACCGTGGAGGACAATGCATGACAGAGGGGAAACAAACAGAGCAGGGGGAATGGATTGCAAAAAGTTGGTAAGCGTGGAGGACACTGCAGAACAGAGGGGAAACAAAGGGAGCAGGGCGAACAGATTGAAAAAAAAGTGGGGAACCGTGGGGAACTCTGCAGAACAGTATGAAAAGAAAGCGAGCCGGGGAATGGTTTGGAAAATATGAGGAACCGTGGGGAAAACTGCAGAACAGAGTTGAGACTTAGGAGCAGGGGGAACAGATTGGAAAAAGTGGGGAACCGTGGGGAACACGGAAGTACAGAGGGGAACCAAAGGGAACAAGGGGAACAGGTTGGAAAAAGTGGTGTCCCATGGGTAACACTGCAGGGCAGAGGGGAACCATAGGGAGCAGGGGGTACAGTATGTAAAAAAATGTGGAGAATCGTGGGGAACACTGTAGACTAGAGGGGAACCAAAGGGAGCAGGGGGTACGGATTGGAAAAAGTGGGGAAGCGTCGGGAACACTGCAGAACAGAGGAGAACCAAAGGGAGCAGGGGGAACGAATTGGAAAAAGTGGGGAAGCGTCGGGAACACTGCAGAACAGAGGGGAACCAAAGGGAGCAGAGGGAACGGATTGGAAAAAGTGGGGAACCGTGGGGCACACTGCATGACAGAGGGGAACCAAAGGGATCAGGGGGAACAGATAGGAAAAAATTGGGGAACTGTGAAAACACTGCATGACAGAGGGGAACCAAAGGGAACAGGAGGTACAGGTTGGAAAAAGTGGGGAACCGTGGGGAACACTGCAGAACAGTATGAAACCAAAGCGAGCTGGGGGAACAGATTGGAAAAAGTGGGGAACCCTGTGAAAAAATGCAGAACAGTGGGGAAACAAAGGGTGCAGGAGGAACAGATTAGAAGAAGTGGGGTAGCGTGTGGAAAAATGCATAACAGTGGGGAACCAAAGGGAGCAGGGGGTACAGGATGGAAAAAAATGTGGAGAATCGTGGGGAACACTGCAGAATAGAGGGGAACCAAAGGGAGCAGGGGGAACGGATTGGAAAAAGTGGGGAAGCGTCGGGAACACTGCAGAACAGAGGCGAACCAAATGGAACAGGGGGAACGGATTGGAAAAAGTGGGGAATCATGGGGGACACTGCAGGGCAGAGGAGAACCATAGGGAGCAGGGGGTACAGGTTGGAAAAAATGGTATCCCATGGGTAACACTGCAAGGCAGAGGGGAACCATAGGGAGCAGGGGGTACAGTGTGTAAAAAAATGTGGAGAATCGTGGGGAACACAGTAGAATAGAGGGGAACCAAAGGCAGCAGGGGGAACGGATTGCAAAAAGTGGGGGTGTTTCGGGAACACAGCAGAACAGAGGAGAACCAAAGGGAGCAGGGGGAACGAATTGGAAAAGGTGGAGAACTGTGGGGAACACTGCAGAACAGAGGGGAACCAAAGGGAGCAGAGGGAACGGATTGGAAAAAGTGGGGAACCGTGGGGCACACTGCATGACAGAGGGGAACCAAAGGGATCAGGGGGAACAGATAGGAAAAAATTGGGGAACTGTGAAAACACTGCATGACAGAGGGGAACCAAAGGGAACAGGAGGTACAGGTTGGAAAAAGTGGGGAACCGTGGAGGACACTGCAGGACAGAGGGGAAACAAAGGGAGCAGGGCGAACAGATTGTAAAAAAGTGGGGAACCGTGGGCAACACTGCAGAACAGTATGAAACCAAAGCGAGCCGGGGGAACAGTTTGGAAAATGTGGGGAACCGTGGAGATCACTGCAGAACAGAGGGGAACCAAAGGGAGCACGGGAACGGATTGGAAAAAGTGGGGAACCGTGGGGAGCACTGAACAATAGAGGGGAACCAAAGGGAGCAGGGGAAATGGATTGGAAAAAGTGGGGAACCGTGGGAAACACTGCAGAACCAAAGGGAGCAGGTGGAACAGTTTGGAAAAAATGTGGAGAACCATAGCGAAAACTGCAGAACAGAGTGGAGCGAAATGAGCAGGGGGAACAGATTGGAAAAAGTGGGGTCCCATGGGGAACACTGCAAGGCAGAGGGGAACCATAGGGAGCAGGGAGTACAGGATGGAAAAAAATGTGGAGAAACGTGGGGAACAATGCAGAATAGAGGGGAACAAAAGGGAGCAGGGGGAACGTATTGGAAAAAGTGGGGAAGCGTCGGGAACACTGCAGAACAGAGGCAAACAAAAGGGAACAGCGGGAACGGATGGGAAAAAGTGGGGAACCATGGGGGACACTGCAGGGCAGAGGGGAACCATAGAGAGCAGGGGGTGCTGGTTGGAAAAAATGTGGAGAACAGTGAGGAATCAAAGGGAGCAGGGGGAACAGATTGGAAAAAGTGGGGAACCGTGTGGAAAAATGCAGAACAGTGGGGAACCAAAGGGAGAAGGGGGAAAAGATTGGAAAAAGTGGGGAATCGTGGGGAGTTCTGCAGAACAGAGGTGAACCAAAGGAAGCAGGGGGAACAGATTGGAAAAGTGGGGAATAGTGTGGAAAAATGCAGAACAGAGGGGAACCAGAGGTAGTAGGGGAAACAGATTGGAAAAAGTGGGGAACCGTGGGGAACACTGCAGAACAGAGGGGCACCAAAGGGAGCAGAGGGAACACATTGGAATAAGTGGGGAACTGTGGGGAATACTGCACGACAGAGGGGAACCAAAGGAAGCAGGGGGTACGGATTGTAAAAAGTTGGGCCCATGGGGAACACTGTAGGACAGAGGGGAATCAAAGGGAGCAGGGGGAACTGATTGCAAAAAGTTGGGAACCGTGGAAGACAATGCAGGACAGAGGGGAAACAAACAGAGCAGGGGTAATGGATTGCAAAAAGTTGGTAAGCGTGGAGGACACTGCAGAACAGAGGGCAACCAAAGGGAGCAGGGCGAACAGATTGTAAAAAAGTGGGGAACCGTGGGGAACACTGCAGAACAGTGTGAAAAGAAAGCGAGCCGGGGGAATGGTTTGGAAAATGTGGGGAACCGTGGGGAAAACTGCAGAACAGAGTGGAGCCAAAGGAGCAGGGGCAACAGATTGGAAAAAGTGGGGAACCGTTTGGAACACTGCACGACAAAGGGGAACCAAAGGAAGCAGGGGGAACGGATTGTAAAAAGTGGGGCCCATGGGGAACACTGCAGGACAGAGGGGAATCAAAGGGAGCAGGGGGAACTGATTGGAAAAAGTGGGGAACTGTGGGGAACACTGCAGAACAGAGAGGAAACAAAGGGAGCAGGGGGAATGGATTGCAAAATGTGGGGAACCATGCGGAAAACTGCAGAACAGAGTGGAGCCAAAGGAGCAGGGGGAACGGATTGCAAAAAGTGGGGCCCATGGGGAACACTGCAGGACAGAGCGGAATCAAAGGGAGCAGGGGGAACTGATTGGAAAAAGTGGGGAATCGTGCGGAACACTGCGGGACAGAGGGGAACCAAAGGGAATAGGGGGAACGGATTAGAAAAAGTGGGGAACCATGGGGAATACTGCAGGGCAGAGGGGAACCATAGGCAGCAGGGGCTACAGGTTGGAAAAAATGTGGAGAACCGTGAGGAACACTGCAGAACAGTGAGGAAGCAAAGGGAGCAAGGGGAACAGATTGGAAAAAGTGGGGAACCGTGTGGAAAAATGCAGAACAGTGGGGAAACAAACAGAGCAGGGGGAATGGATTGCAAAAAGTTGGGAAGCGTGGAGGACAGTGCAGAACAGAGGGGAACCAAAGGGAGCAGGGCGAACAGATTGTAAAATAGTGGGGAACCGTGGGGAACGCTGCAGAACAGTATGAAACCAAAGCGAGCCGGGGGAATGGTTTGGAAAATGTGGGGAACCTTTGGGAAAACTGCAGAACAGAGTGGAGCCAAAAGAGCAGGGGGAACAGATTGGAAAAAGTGGGGAACCGTGGGGAAGACTGCAGAACAGAGCAGAACCAAAGGGAGCAGGGGGAACAGATTGGAAAAAGTGGGGAACCGATTGGAAAAAGTAGGGACACGTGTTGAAAGATGCAGAAAGGTGGGGAACCAAAGGGAGCAGGGGGAAAGAATTGGAAAATGTGGAGAACTGTGGGGAACACTGCAGAACAGAGGGGAACCAAAGGGAGCAGAGGGAACGGATTGGAAAAAGTGGGGAACCGTGGGGAACACTGCACGACAGAGGGGAACCAAAGGGATCGGGGGAACAGATAGGAAAAAATTGGGGAACTGTGAAAACACTGCATGACAGAGGGGAACCATAGGGAGCAGGAGGTACAGGTTGGAAAAAGTGGGGAACCGTGGAGGACACTGCAGGACAGAGGGGAACCAAAGGGAGCAGGGCGAACAGATTGTAAAAAAGTGGGGAACCATGGGGATCACTGCAGAACAGAGGGGAACCAAAGGCAGCAGGGGAACGCATTGGAAAAAGTGGGGAACAGTGGGGAACACTGCAGAACAGTGAGGAACCAAAGGGAGCAGGGGGAACAGATTGGAAAAAGTGGGGAACCGTGTGGAAAAATGCAGAACAGTGGGGAAACAAAGGGTGCAGGAGGAACAGATTAGAAGAAGTGGGGTACCGTGTGGAAAAATGCAGAAGAGTGGGGAACAAAAGGGAGCAGGAGGAACAGATTGGAAAAAGTTGAGTACAGTGGGGAAAACTGCAGAGCAGAGCGGAACCAAAGGGAGCAGGGGGGAACAGCTCGGAAAAGTGGAGACCCGTGGGGAACAATGCAGAACAGAGAGGAACCAAAGGGAGCAGGGGGAACAGATTGGAAAAAGTGGGGATTCGTGGAGAGATCTGCAGAACAGAGGTGAACCAAAGGAATCAGGGGGAACGGATTGGAAAAAGTGGGGAACAGTGTGGAAAAATGCAGAACAGAGGGGAACCAGAGGTAGCAGGGGAAACAGATTGGAAAAAGTGGGGAACTGTGGGGAACACTGCAGAACAGAGGGCAAACAAACGGAGCAGGGGAAATGGATTGCAAAAAGTTGGGAACCGTGGAGGACAATGCATGACAGAGGGGAAACAAACAGAGCAGGGGGAATGGATTGCAAAGAGTTGGTAAGCGTGGAGGACACAGCAGAACAGAGGGGAAACAAAGGGAGCAGGGCAAACAGATTGTAAAAAAAGTGGGGAACCGTGGGAAACTCTGCAGAACAGTATGAAAAGAAAGCGAGCCGGGGGAATGGTTTGGAAAATATGAGGAACCGTGGCGAAAACTGCAGAACAGAGTTGAGACAAAGGAGCAGGGGGAACAGATTGGAAAAAGTGGGGAACCGTGGGGAACACGGAAGGACAGAGGGGAACCAAAGGGAACAAGGGGAACAGGTTGGAAAAAGTGGTGTCCCATGGGTAACACTGCAAGGCAGAGGGGAACCATAGGGAGCAGGGGGTACAGTATGTAACAAAATGTGGAGAATCGTGAGGAACACTGTAGAATAGAGGGGAACCAAAGGGAGCAGGGGGAACGGATTGGAAAAAGTGGGGAAGCGTCGGGAACACTGCAGAACAGAGGGGAACCAAAGGGAGCAGAGGGAACGGATTGGAAAAAGTGGGGAACCGTGGGGCACACTGCATGACAGAGGGGAAACAAAGGGATCAGGGGGAACAGATAGGAAAAAATTGGGGAACTGTGAAAACACTGCATGACAGAGGGGAACCAAAGGGAACAGGAGGTACAGGTTGGAAAAAGTGGGGAAACGTGGGGAACACTGCAGAACAGTGTGAAACCAAAGCGAGCCGGGGGTACAGTTTGGAAAATTTTGGGAACCGTGGAGATCACTGCAGAACAGAGGGGAACCAAAGGGAGCACGGGAACGGATTGGAAAAAGTGGGGAACCGTGGGGAACACTGAACAATAGAGGGAAACCAAAGGGAGCAGGGGAAGTGGATTGGAAAAAGAGGGGAACCGTGGGAAACACTGCAGAACCAAAGGGAGCAGGTGGAACAGTTTTGAAAAAATGTGGAGAACCATGGCGAAAACTGCAGAACAGAGTGGAGCGAAAGGTGCAGGGGGAACAGATTGGAAAAAGTGGGGTCCCATGGGGAACACTGCAAGGCAGAGGGGAACCATAGGGAACAGGGAGTACAGGATGGAAAAAATGTGGAGAAACGTGGGGAACAATGCAGAATAGAGGGGAACCAAAGGGAGCAGGGGGAACGGATTGGAAAAAGTCGGGAAGCGTCGGGAACACTGCAGAACAGAGGCAAACAAAAGGGAACAGGGGGAACGGATTGGAAAAAGTGGGGAACCATGAAGGGATACTGCAGGGCAGAGGGGAACCATAGGGAGCAGGGGGTGCTGTTTGGAAAAAAATGTGGAGAACAGTGGGGAATCAAAGGGAGCAGGGGGAACAGATTGGAAAAAGTGGGGAACCGTGTGGAAAAATGCTGAACAGTGGGGAACCAAAGGGAGCAGGGGGAAAAGATTGGAAAAAGTGGGGAATCGTGGGGAGTTCTGCAGAACAGAGGTGAACCAAAGGAAGCAGGGGGAACAGATTGGAAAAAGTGGGGAACAGTGTGGAAAAATGCAGAACAGAGGGGAACCAGAGGTAGTAGGGGAAACAGAATGGAAAAAGTGGGGAACCGTGGGTATAACTGCAGAACAGAGGGGCACCAAAGGGAGCAGAGGGAACGTATTGGAAAAAGTGGGGAACTGTGGGGAACACTGCACGAGAGAAGGGAACCAAAGGAGGCAGGGGGAACGGATTGTAAAAAGTTGGGCTGATGGGGAACACTGTAGGACAGAGGGGAACCAAAGGGAGCAGGGGAAACAGACTGCAAAAAGTAGGGCCCATGGCGAACACTGCATGACAGAGGGTAATCAAAGGGAACAGGGGGAACCGATTGGAAAAAGTGGGGAACTGTGGGGAACACTGCTGAACAGAGGGGAACCAAAGGTAGCAGGGGGAACGGATTGGAAAAAGTGGGGAACCATGGGGGACACTGCAGGGCAGAGGGGAACCAAAGGGAGCATGGGAACAGATTAGAAAAAATTTGGAGAACCGTGGGGAAAACTGCAGAACAGAGCGGAACCAAACGGAGCAGGGGGAACAGCTCGGAAAAGTGGGGACCCGTGGGGAACAATGCAGAACAGAGAGGAACCAAAGGGAGAAGGGGGAACAGATTGGAAAAAGTGGGGAATCGTGGGGAGTTCTGCAGAACAGTGGGGATCCAAAGGAAGCAGGGGGAAAGGATTTGAAAAAGTGGACGGTGGGGAACTCTGCAGAAAAGAGGTGGACCAAAGGAAGCAGGAGGAACGGACTGGAAAAAGTGGGGAACCGTGTGGAAAAATGTTGAACAGAGGCGAACCAGAGGGAGAAGGGGGAACAGATTAGAAAAAGTGGGGAACCGTGAGGAACACTGCAGAACATAGGGGAAACAAAGAGAGCAGGGGAACGCATTGGAAAAAGTGGGGAACCGTGGGGAACACTGCAGAACAGAGTGGAGCAAAAGGAGCAGGGGGAACAGATTGGAAAAAGTGGGGTCCCATGGGGAACACTGCAAGGCAGAGGGGAACCATATGGAGCAGGGGGTGCAGGTTGGAAAAAGTGGGGAACTGTGGGGAACACTGCAGAACAGAGGGCAAACAAACGGAGCAGGGGGAATGGATTGCAAAAAGTTGGGAACAGTGAAGGACAATGCAGGACAGAGGGGAACCAAAGGGAGCAGGACGAACAGATTGTAAAAAAGTGGGGCCCGTGGGGAACGCTGCAGAACAGTATGAAAACAGAGCGAGCTGGGGGAATGGTTTGGAAAATGTGGGGAAACGTTGGGAAAGCTGCAGGACAGAGTGGAGCCAAAGAGAGCAGGGGAAACTGATTGGAAAAATTGGGGAACTGTGGGGAACACTGCAGAACAGAGGGAAAACAAACGGAACAGGGGGAATGGATTGCAAAAAGTTGGGAACCGTGGAGGACAATGCAGGACAGAGGGGAAACAAAAGGAGCAGGGCAAACAGTTTGCAAAAATGTGGCGAACCGTGGGGAACGCTGCAGAACAGTATGAAACCAAAGCAAGCCACGGGAATGGTTTGGAAAATGTGGGGAACCGTGGGGAAAACTGCAGAACAGAGTGGAGACAAAGGAGCAGGGGGAACAGATTGGAAAAAGTGGGGAACCGTGGGGAACACTGCAGGGCAGAGGGGAACCAAACGGAGCAGGGGCAACGGATTGCAAAAAGTTGGGAACCGTGGAGAACACGGAAGGACAGAGGGGAACCAAAGGGAACAAGGGGAACAGGTTGGAAAAAGTGGTGTCCCATGGGTAACACTGCAAGGCAGAGGGGAACCATAGGGAGCAGGGGGTACAGTATGTAAAAAAATGTGGAGAATCGTGGGGAACACTGTAGAATAGAGGGGAACCAAAGGGAGCAGGGGGAACATATTGGAAAAATTGGGGAGGCGTCGGGAACACTGCAGAACAGAGGAGAACCAAAGGGAGCAGGGGGAACAGATTGTAAAAAAGTGGGGAACCATGGGGATCACTGCAGAACAGAGGGGAACCAAAGGCAGCAGGGGAACGCATTGGAAAAAGTGGGGAACAGTGGGGAACACTGCAGAACAGTGAGGAACCAAAGGGAGCAGGGGGAACAGATTGGAAAAAGTGGGGAACCGTGTGGAAAAATGCAGAACAGTGGGGAAACAAAGGGTGCAGGAGGAACAGATTAGAAGAAGTGGGGTACCGTGTGGAAAAATGCAGAAGAGTGGGGAACAAAAGGGAGCAGGAGGAACAGATTGGAAAAAGTTGAGTACAGTGGGGAAAACTGCAGAGCAGAGCGGAACCAAAGGGAGCAGGGGGGAACAGCTCGGAAAAGTGGAGACCCGTGGGGAACAATGCAGAACAGAGAGGAACCAAAGGGAGCAGGGGGAACAGATTGGAAAAAGTGGGGATTCGTGGAGAGATCTGCAGAACAGAGGTGAACCAAAGGAATCAGGGGGAACGGATTGGAAAAAGTGGGGAACAGTGTGGAAAAATGCAGAACAGAGGGGAACCAGAGGTAGCAGGGGAAACAGATTGGAAAAAGTGGGGAACTGTGGGGAACACTGCAGAACAGAGGGCAAACAAACGGAGCAGGGGAAATGGATTGCAAAAAGTTGGGAACCGTGGAGGACAATGCATGACAGAGGGGAAACAAACAGAGCAGGGGGAATGGATTGCAAAGAGTTGGTAAGCGTGGAGGACACAGCAGAACAGAGGGGAAACAAAGGGAGCAGGGCAAACAGATTGTAAAAAAAGTGGGGAACCGTGGGAAACTCTGCAGAACAGTATGAAAAGAAAGCGAGCCGGGGGAATGGTTTGGAAAATATGAGGAACCGTGGCGAAAACTGCAGAACAGAGTTGAGACAAAGGAGCAGGGGGAACAGATTGGAAAAAGTGGGGAACCGTGGGGAACACGGAAGGACAGAGGGGAACCAAAGGGAACAAGGGGAACAGGTTGGAAAAAGTGGTGTCCCATGGGTAACACTGCAAGGCAGAGGGGAACCATAGGGAGCAGGGGGTACAGTATGTAACAAAATGTGGAGAATCGTGAGGAACACTGTAGAATAGAGGGGAACCAAAGGGAGCAGGGGGAACGGATTGGAAAAAGTGGGGAAGCGTCGGGAACACTGCAGAACAGAGGGGAACCAAAGGGAGCAGAGGGAACGGATTGGAAAAAGTGGGGAACCGTGGGGCACACTGCATGACAGAGGGGAAACAAAGGGATCAGGGGGAACAGATAGGAAAAAATTGGGGAACTGTGAAAACACTGCATGACAGAGGGGAACCAAAGGGAACAGGAGGTACAGGTTGGAAAAAGTGGGGAAACGTGGGGAACACTGCAGAACAGTGTGAAACCAAAGCGAGCCGGGGGTACAGTTTGGAAAATTTTGGGAACCGTGGAGATCACTGCAGAACAGAGGGGAACCAAAGGGAGCACGGGAACGGATTGGAAAAAGTGGGGAACCGTGGGGAACACTGAACAATAGAGGGAAACCAAAGGGAGCAGGGGAAGTGGATTGGAAAAAGAGGGGAACCGTGGGAAACACTGCAGAACCAAAGGGAGCAGGTGGAACAGTTTTGAAAAAATGTGGAGAACCATGGCGAAAACTGCAGAACAGAGTGGAGCGAAAGGTGCAGGGGGAACAGATTGGAAAAAGTGGGGTCCCATGGGGAACACTGCAAGGCAGAGGGGAACCATAGGGAACAGGGAGTACAGGATGGAAAAAATGTGGAGAAACGTGGGGAACAATGCAGAATAGAGGGGAACCAAAGGGAGCAGGGGGAACGGATTGGAAAAAGTCGGGAAGCGTCGGGAACACTGCAGAACAGAGGCAAACAAAAGGGAACAGGGGGAACGGATTGGAAAAAGTGGGGAACCATGAAGGGATACTGCAGGGCAGAGGGGAACCATAGGGAGCAGGGGGTGCTGTTTGGAAAAAAATGTGGAGAACAGTGGGGAATCAAAGGGAGCAGGGGGAACAGATTGGAAAAAGTGGGGAACCGTGTGGAAAAATGCTGAACAGTGGGGAACCAAAGGGAGCAGGGGGAAAAGATTGGAAAAAGTGGGGAATCGTGGGGAGTTCTGCAGAACAGAGGTGAACCAAAGGAAGCAGGGGGAACAGATTGGAAAAAGTGGGGAACAGTGTGGAAAAATGCAGAACAGAGGGGAACCAGAGGTAGTAGGGGAAACAGAATGGAAAAAGTGGGGAACCGTGGGTATAACTGCAGAACAGAGGGGCACCAAAGGGAGCAGAGGGAACGTATTGGAAAAAGTGGGGAACTGTGGGGAACACTGCACGAGAGAAGGGAACCAAAGGAGGCAGGGGGAACGGATTGTAAAAAGTTGGGCTGATGGGGAACACTGTAGGACAGAGGGGAACCAAAGGGAGCAGGGGAAACAGACTGCAAAAAGTAGGGCCCATGGCGAACACTGCATGACAGAGGGTAATCAAAGGGAACAGGGGGAACCGATTGGAAAAAGTGGGGAACTGTGGGGAACACTGCTGAACAGAGGGGAACCAAAGGTAGCAGGGGGAACGGATTGGAAAAAGTGGGGAACCATGGGGGACACTGCAGGGCAGAGGGGAACCAAAGGGAGCATGGGAACAGATTAGAAAAAATTTGGAGAACCGTGGGGAAAACTGCAGAACAGAGCGGAACCAAACGGAGCAGGGGGAACAGCTCGGAAAAGTGGGGACCCGTGGGGAACAATGCAGAACAGAGAGGAACCAAAGGGAGAAGGGGGAACAGATTGGAAAAAGTGGGGAATCGTGGGGAGTTCTGCAGAACAGTGGGGACCCAAAGGAAGCAGGGGGAAAGGATTTGAAAAAGTGGACGGTGGGGAACTCTGCAGAAAAGAGGTGGACCAAAGGAAGCAGGAGGAACGGACTGGAAAAAGTGGGGAACCGTGTGGAAAAATGTTGAACAGAGGCGAACCAGAGGGAGAAGGGGGAACAGATTAGAAAAAGTGGGGAACCGTGAGGAACACTGCAGAACATAGGGGAAACAAAGAGAGCAGGGGAACGCATTGGAAAAAGTGGGGAACCGTGGGGAACACTGCAGAACAGAGTGGAGCAAAAGGAGCAGGGGGAACAGATTGGAAAAAGTGGGGTCCCATGGGGAACACTGCAAGGCAGAGGGGAACCATATGGAGCAGGGGGTGCAGGTTGGAAAAAGTGGGGAACTGTGGGGAACACTGCAGAACAGAGGGCAAACAAACGGAGCAGGGGGAATGGATTGCAAAAAGTTGGGAACAGTGAAGGACAATGCAGGACAGAGGGGAACCAAAGGGAGCAGGACGAACAGATTGTAAAAAAGTGGGGCCCGTGGGGAACGCTGCAGAACAGTATGAAAACAGAGCGAGCTGGGGGAATGGTTTGGAAAATGTGGGGAAACGTTGGGAAAGCTGCAGGACAGAGTGGAGCCAAAGAGAGCAGGGGAAACTGATTGGAAAAATTGGGGAACTGTGGGGAACACTGCAGAACAGAGGGAAAACAAACGGAACAGGGGGAATGGATTGCAAAAAGTTGGGAACCGTGGAGGACAATGCAGGACAGAGGGGAAACAAAAGGAGCAGGGCAAACAGTTTGCAAAAATGTGGCGAACCGTGGGGAACGCTGCAGAACAGTATGAAACCAAAGCAAGCCACGGGAATGGTTTGGAAAATGTGGGGAACCGTGGGGAAAACTGCAGAACAGAGTGGAGACAAAGGAGCAGGGGGAACAGATTGGAAAAAGTGGGGAACCGTGGGGAACACTGCAGGGCAGAGGGGAACCAAACGGAGCAGGGGCAACGGATTGCAAAAAGTTGGGAACCGTGGAGAACACGGAAGGACAGAGGGGAACCAAAGGGAACAAGGGGAACAGGTTGGAAAAAGTGGTGTCCCATGGGTAACACTGCAAGGCAGAGGGGAACCATAGGGAGCAGGGGGTACAGTATGTAAAAAAATGTGGAGAATCGTGGGGAACACTGTAGAATAGAGGGGAACCAAAGGGAGCAGGGGGAACATATTGGAAAAATTGGGGAGGCGTCGGGAACACTGCAGAACAGAGGAGAACCAAAGGGAGCAGGGGGAACAGATTTGAAAAAGTGGGCAACTGTGGAGAACACTGCAGCACAGAGGGGAAACAAAGGGAGCAGGGGACACGGATTGCAAAAAATGGGGCCCATTGCGAACACTGCATGACAGAGGGTAATCAAACGGAGCAGGGGGAACCGATTGGAAAAAGTGGGGAACTGTGGGGAACACTGCAGAACAGAGGGGAACCAAAGGTAGCAGGGGGAACGGATTGGAAAAAGTGGGGAACCATGGGGGACACTGCAGGGCAGAGGGGAACCAAAGGGAGCATGGGAACAGATTAGAAAAAATTTGGAGAACCGTGGGGAAAACTGCAGAACAGAGCGGAACCAAAGGGAGCAGGGGGAACAGCTCGGAAAAGTGCGGACCCGTGGGGAACAATGCAGAACAGAGAGGAACCAAAGGGAAAAGGGGGAACAGATGGAAAAAGTGGGGAATCGTGGGGAGTTCTGCAGAACAGTGGGGACCCAAAGGGAGCAGGGCGAAAGGATTCGAAAAAGTGGACCGTGGGGAACTCTGCAGAAAAGAGGTGGACCAAAGGAAGCAGGGGGAACGGATTGGAAAATGTGGGGAACCGTGTGGAAAAATGTAGAACAGAGGCGAACCAGAGGGAGAAGGGGGAACAGATTAGAAAAATTTTAGAGAACCGTGGGGAACACTGCAGAACAGTGAGGAACCAAAGGGAGCAGGTGGAACAGATTGGAAAATGTGGGAAACCGTGGGGATCACTGAAGAACAGAGAGAATCCAAAGGGAGCAGGGGAACGCATTGGAAAAAGTGGGGAACCGTGGGGAACACTGCAGAACAGAGTGGAGCAAAAGGAGCAGGGGGAACAGATTGGAAAAAGTGGGGTCCCATGGGGAACACTGCAATGCAGAGGGGAACCATAGGGAGCAGGGGGTGCAGGTTGGAAAAAATGTGGAGAACAGTGAGGAATCAAAGGGAGCAGGGGGAACCAATTGGAAAAAGTAGGGAATCGTGTGGAAAAATGCAGAAAGGTGGGGAACCAAAGGGAGCAGGTGGAACGAATTGGAAAAGGTGGAGAAGTGTGGGGAACAATGCAGAACAGAGGGGAACCAAAGGGAGCAGAGGAAACAGATTTGAAAAAGTGGGGAACCTTGGGGAACACTGCACGACAGAGGGGAACCAAAGGGATCAGGGGGAACAGAGAGGAAAAATTGGGGAACTGTGAAAACACTGCATGACAGAGGGGAACCAAAGGGAGCAGGAGGTACAGGTTGGAAAAAGTGGGGAACCGTGGAGGACACTGCAGCACAGAGGGGAACAAAAGTGAGCAGTGGAAACGGATTGCAAAAAGTGGGGCCCATGGCGAACACTGCATGACAGAGGGTAATCAAAGGGAGCAGGGGGAACCGATTGGAAAAAGTGGGGAACTGTGGGGAACACTGCAGACCAGAGCGGAACCAAAGGTAGCAGGGTGAACGGATTGGAAAAAGTGAGGAACCATGGGGGACACTGCAGGGCAGAGTGGAACCAAAGGGAGCATGGGAACAGATTTGAAAAAATTTGGAGAACCGTGGGGAAAACTGCAGAAGAGAGCGGAACCAAAGGGAGCAGGGGGAACAGATCGGAAAAAGTGGGGAATCGTGGGGAGTTCTGCAGAGCAGTGGGGATCCAAAGGGAGCAGGGGGAAAGGATTCGAAAAAGTGGACCGTGGGAAACTCTACAGAAAAGAGATGGACCAAAGGAAGCAGAGGGAACGGATTTGAAAAAATGGGGAACCGTGTGGAAAAATGTAGAACAGACGCGAACCAGAGGGAGAAGGGGGAACAGATTAGAAAAAATTTGGAGAACAGTGGGGAACACTGCAGAACAGTGAGGAACCAAAGGGAGCAGGGGGAATGGATTGGAAAAATAGAGAACTCTGGGGAACACTGCAGAACAGAGGGGAAGCAAAGGGAGCAGGGGGAACGGATTGCAAAAAGTGGGGCCCATGGGGAACACTGGAGGACAGAGCGGAATCAAAGGGAGCAGGGGGAACTGATTGGAAAAAGTGGGAAATCGTGCAGAACACTGCGGGACAGAGGGGAACCAAAGGGAACAGGGGGAACGGATCGGAAAAAGTGGGGAAGCATGGGGAATACTGCAGGGCAGAGGGGAACCATAGGTAGCAGGGGCTACAGGTTGGAAAAAATGTGGAGAACCGTGAGGAACACTGCAGAACAGTGAGGAACCAAAGCAAGCCGGGGGAATGGATTGGAAAATGTGGGGAACCGTCGGGAAAACTGCAGAACAGAGTGGAGACAAAGGAGCAGGGGGAACAGATTGGAAAAAGTGGGGAACCGTGGGGAACACTGCAGAACAGAGGGGAACCAAACGGAGCAGGGGCAACGGATTGCAAAAATTTTGGAACCGAGGAGAACACGGAAGGACAGAGGGGAACCAAAGGGAACAAGGGGAACAGGTTGGAAAAAGTGGTGTCCCATGGGTAACATTGCAAGGCAGAGGGAAACCATAGGGAGCAGGGGGTACAGTATGTAAAAAAATGTGGAGAATCGTGGGGAACACTGTAGAATAGAGGGGAACCAAAGGGAGCAGGGGGAACGGATTGGAAAAAGTGGGGAAGCATCGGAAACACTGCAGAACAGAGGAGAAACAAAGGGAGCGGGGGGAACAGATTGGAAAAAGTGGGGAACAGTGTGGAAAAATGCAGAACAGAGGAGAACCAGAGGTAGTAGGGGCAACAGATTGGAAAAAGTGGGGAACCGAGGGGAACACTGCAGAACAGAGGGGCACCAAAGGGAGCAGAGGGAACACATTGGAATAAGTGGGGAACTGTGGGGAATACTGCACGACAGAGGGGAACCAAAGGAAGCAGGGGGAACAGATTGTAAAAAGTTGGGCCCATGGGGAACACTGCAGGACAGAGGGGAATCAAAGGGAGCAGTGGAAACTGATTGCAAAAAGTTGGGAACCGTGGAAGACAATGCAGGACAGAGGGGAAACAAACAGAGCAGGGGTAATGGATTGCAAAAAGTTGGTAAGCGTGGAGGACACTGCAGAACAGAGGGGAACCAAAGGGAGCAGGGCGAACAGATTGTAAAAAAGTGGGGAACCGTGGGGAACGCTGCAGAACAGTGTGAAAAGAAAGCGAGCCGGGGGAATGGTTAGGAAAATGTGGGGAACCGTGGGGAAAACTGCAGAACAGAGTGGAGCCAAAGGAGCAGGGGCAACAGATTGGAAAAAGTGGGGAATCGTTTGGAACACTGCACGACAGAGGGGAACCAAAGGAACCAGGGGAAACGGATTGTAAAACGTGGGGCCCATGGGGAACACTGCAGGACAGAGGGGAATCAAAGGGAGCAGGGGGAACTGATTGGAAAAAGTGGGGTACTGTGGGGAACACTGCAGAACAGAGGGGAAACAAATGGAGCAAGGGGAATGGATTGCAAAATGTGGGGAACCATGCGGAAAACTGCAGAACAGAGTGGAGCCAAAGGAGCAGGGGGAACGGATTGCAAAAAGTGGGGCCCATGGGGAACACTGCAGGACAGAGCGGAATCAAAGGGAGCAGGGGGAACTGATTGGAAAAAGTGGGGAACCATGGGGAATACTGCAGGGCAGAGGGGAGCCATAGGCAGCAGGGGCTACAGGTTGGAAAAAATGTGGAGAACTGTGAGGAACACTGCAGAACAGTGAGGAACCAAAGGGAGCAGGGGGAACAGATTGGAAAAAGTGGGGAACCGTGTGGAAAAATGCAGAACAGAGGGGAAACAAACAGAGCAGGAGGAATGGATTGCAAAAAGTTGGTAAGCGTGGAGGGCACTGCAGAACAGAGGGGAACCAAAGGACGAACAGAGTATAAAAAAGTGGGGAACCGTGGGGAACCCTGCAGAACTCTATGAAAACAAAGCGAGCCAGGGGAATGGTTTGGAAAATGTGGGGAAACGTGTGGAAAACTGCAGAACAGAGTGGAGCCAAAGGAGCAGGGGGAACAGATTGCAAAAAGTGGGGAACCGTGGGGAACACTGCAGAACAGAGGGAATCAAACGGAGCAGGGGGAACGGATTGCAAGAAGTTGATAACAGTGGAGAACACAGCAGGACAGAGGGGAACCAAAGGGAACAAGTGCAGCAGGTTGGAAAAAGTGTAGGTCCCATGGGTAACACTGCAATGCAGAGGGGAACCATAGGGAACCGGGGGTTACAGGATGGAAAAAAATGTGGAGAATCGTGGGGAACACTGCAGAATAGAGGGGAACCAAAGGGAGCAGGGGGAATGGATTGGAAAAAGTGGGGAAGCGTCGGGAACACTGCAGAACAGAGGAGAACCAAAGGGAGCAGGGGGAACAGATTGGAAAGAGTGGGGAACCGATTTGAAAAAGCAGGGAAACGTGTGGAAAAATGCAGAAAGGTGGGGAACCAAAGGGAGCAGGGGGAACGAATTGGAAAAGGTGGAGAACTGTGGGGAAGACTGCAGATCAGAGGGGAACCAAAGGGAGCAGAGGGAACGGATAGGAAAAAGTGGGGAACCGTGGGGAACACTGCATGACAGAGGGGAACCAAAGGGAGCAGGAGGTACAGGTTGGAAAAAGTGGGGAACCGTGGAGAACACTGCAGCACAGAGGGGAAACAAAGGGAGCAGGGGAAACAGATTGCAAAAAGTAGGGCCCATGGCGAACACTGCATGACAGAGGGTAATCAAAGGGAACAGGCGGAACCGATTGGAAAAAGTGGGGAACTGTGGCGAACACTGCTGAACAGAGGGGAACCAAAGGTAGCAGGGGGAACGGATTGGAAAAAGTGGGGAACCATGGGGGACACTGCAGGGCAGAGGGGAACCAAAGGGAGCATGGGAATAGATTAGAAAAAATTTGGAGAACCGTGGGGAAAACTGCAGAACAGAGCGGAACCAAACGGAGCAGGGGGAAAAGCTCGGAAAAGTGGGGACCCGTGGGGAACAATGCAGAACAGAGAGGAACCAAAGGGAGAAGGAGGAACAGATTGGAAAAAGTGGGGAATCGTGGGGAGTTCTACAGAACAGTGGGGACCCAAAGGGAGCAGGGGGAAAGGATTTGAAAAAGTGGACGGTGGGGAACTCTGCAGAAAAGAGGTGGAGCAAAGGAAGCAGGAGCAACGGATTGGAAAAAGTGGGGAACCGTGTGGAAAAATGTTGAACAGAGGCGAACCAGAGGGAGAAGGGGGAACAGATTAGAAAAAGTGGGGAACCGTGAGGAACACTGCAGAACAGAGGGGAACCAAAGAGAGCAGGGGGTACAGTTTGGAGAATTGGAGAACCGTGGGGAACAATGCAGAACAGAGGGGAACCAAAGGGAGCAGGGGGAACGGATTGTAAAAAGTTGGGCCCATGGGGAACACTGTAGGACAGAGGGGAATCAAAGGGAGCAGGGGGAACTGATTGGAAAAAGTAGGGAACTGTGGGGAACACTGCAGAACAGAGGGCAAACAAACGGAGCAGGGGGAATGGATAGCAAAAAGTAGAGAACAGTGAAGGACAATGCAGGACAGAGGGGAACCAAAGGGAGCAGGACGAACAGATTGTAAAAAAGTGGGGCCCGTGGGGAACGCTGCAGAACAGTATGAAAAAAAAGCGAGCTGGGGGAATGGTTTGGAAAATGTTGGGAAACGTGGGGAAAGCTGCAGAACAGAGTGGAGCCAAAGGGAACAGGGGGAACTGATTGGAAAAAGTGGGGAACTGTGGGGAACACTGCAGAACAGAGGGCAAACAAACGGAACAGGGGGAATCGATTGGAAAAACTGGGGAACTGTGGGGAACACTGCAGAACAGAGGGGAACCAAAGGTAGTAGGGGGAACGGATTGGAAAAAGTGAGGAACCATGGGGGACACTGCAGGGCAGAGGGGAACCAAAGGGAGCATGGGAACAGATTAGAAAAAATTTGGAGAACCGTGGGGAAAACTGCGGAACAGAGGGGAATCAAACGGAGCAGGGGAATATAATTGTAAAAAGTTGGTAACCGTGGAGGACAATGCAGGACAGAGGGGAAACAAACAGAGCAGGGGGAATGGATTGCAAAAAGTTGGTAAGCGTGGAGGACACTGCAGAACAGAGGGGAACCAAAGGGAGCAGGGCGAACAGATTGTAAAAAAAGTGGGGAACCGTGGGGAACGCTGCAGAACAGTGTGAAAAGAAAGCGAGCCGGGGGAATGGTTTGGAAAATGTGGGGAACCGTGGGGAAAACTGCAGAACAGAGTGGAGCCAAGGAGCAGGGTGAACAGATTGGAAAAAGTGGGGAACCGTGGGGAACACTGCAGAACAGAGGGGAAACAAACGGAGCAGGGGGAACGGATTGCAAAAAGTTTATAACTGTGGAGAACACGGCAGGACAGAGGGGAACCAAAGGGAACAAGGGGAACAGGTTGGAAAAAGTGGTGTCCCATGGGTAACACTGCAAGGCAGAGGGGAACCATAGGGAGCAGGAGGTACAGGATGGAAAAAAATGTGGAGAATCGTGGGGAACACTGCAGAATAGAGGGGACCCAAAGGGAGCAGAGGGAATGGATTAGAAAAAGTGGGGTAGCGTCGGGAACACTGCAGAAGAGAGGAGAACCAAAGGTAGCAGGGGGAACAGATTGCAAAAAGTGGGGAACCGATTGGAAAAAGTAGGGAACCGTGTGGAAAAATGCAGAAAGGTGGGGAACCAAAGGGAGCAGGGGGAACGAATTGGAAAAGGTGAAGAACTGTGGGGAACACAGCAGAACGGAGGGGAACCAAAGGGAGCAGAGGGAACGGATTGGAAAAAGTGAGGAACCGTGGGGAACACTGCATGACAGAGGGGAACCAAAGGTAGTAGGAGGTACAGGTTGGAAAAAGTGGGGAACCGTGGAGAACACTGCAGCACAGAGGGGAACAAAAGTGAGCAGGGGAAATGGATTGCAAAAAGTGGGGCCCATGGCGAACACTGCATGACAGAGGGTAATCAAAGGGAGCAGGGGTAACCGATTGGAAAAAGTGGGGAACTGTGGGGAACACTGCAGAACAGAGGGGAACCAAAGGTAGCAGGGGGAACGGATTGGAAAAAGTGAGGAACCATGGGGGACACTGCAGGGCAGAGGGGAACCAAAGGGAGCATGGGAACAGATTAGAAAAAATTTGGAGAACCGTGGGGAAAACTGCAGAACAGAGCGGAACCAAAGGGAGCAGGGGGAACAGATCGGAAAAGTGCGGACCCGTGGGGAACAATGCAGAACAGAGAGGAACCAAAGGGAGAAGGGTGAACAGATTGGAAAAAGTGGGGAATCGTGGGGAGTTCTGCAGAACAGTGGGGACCCAAAGGGAGCAGGGGGAAAGGATTCGAAAAAGTGGACCGTGGGGAACTCTGCAGAAAAGAGGTGGACCAAAGGAAACAGAGGGAACGGATTTGAAAAAATGGGGAACCGTGTGGAAAAATGTAGAACAGAGGCGAACCAGAGGGAGAAGGGGGAACAGATTAGAAAAAATTTGGAGAACCGTGGGGAACACTGCAGAACAGTGAGGAACCAAAGGGAGCAGGGGGAATGGATTGGAAAAATAGAGAACTCTGGGGAACACTGCAGAACAGAGGTGAAGCAAAGGGAGCAGGGGGAACGGATTGCAAAAAGTGGGTCCCATGGGGAACACTGGAGGACAGAGCGGAATCAAAGGGAGCAGGGGGAACTGATTGGAAAAAGTGGGGAATCGTGCAGAACACTGCGGGACAGAGGGGAACCAAAGGGAACAGGGGGAACGGATTGGAAAAAGTGGGGAAGCATGGGGAATACAGCAGGGCAGAGGGGAACCATAGGTAGCAGGGGCTACAGGTTGGAAAAAATGTGGAGAACCGTGAGGAACACTGCAGAACAGTGAGGAACCAAAGGGAGCAGGGGGAACAGATTGGAAAAAGTGGGGAACCGTGTGGAAAACTGCAGAACAGAGTGGAGCCAAAGGAGTAGGGGGAACAGATTGGAAAAAGTGGGGAACTGTGGGGAACACTGCAGAACAGAGCAGAACCAAAGGGAGCAGGGGGAACAGATTGAAAAAAGTGGGGAACCGATTGGAAAAAGTAGGGAACCGTGTGGAAAAATGCAGAAAGGTGGGGAACCAAAGGGAGCAGGGGGAACAAATTGGAAAAGGTGGAGAACTGTGGGGAGCAATGCAGAACAGAGGTGAACCAAAGGGAGCAGAGGGAACGGATTGGAAAAAGTGGGGAACCGTGGGGAACAATGCAGAACAGAGAGGAACCAAAGCGAGCAGGGGGAACAGATTGGAAAAATTGGGGAACCGTGTGAAAAATGCAGAACAAAGGGGAACCAAAGGGAGCAGGGGGAACAGATTGGAAAAAGTGGGGAACTGTGGGGAACACTGCAGAACAGAGGGCAAACAAACGGAGCAGGGGGAATGGATTGCAAAAAGTTGGGAACCGTGGAGGACAATGCAGGACAGAGGGGAAACAAACAGAGAAGGGGGAATGGATTGCAAAAAGTTGGTAAGCGTGGAGGACACTGCAGAACAGAGGGGAACCAAAGGGAGCAGGGCGAACAGATTATAAAAAAGTGGGGAACCGTGGGGAACGCTGCAGAACAGTGTGAAAAGAAAGCGAGCCGGGGAAATGGTTTGGTAAATGTGGGGAACCGTGGGGAAAACTTCAGAACAGAGTGGGGCCAAAGGAGCAGGGGGAACAGATAGGAAAAAGTGGGGAACCGTGGGGAACACTGCAGAACAGAGGGGAAACAAACGGAGCAGGGGGAACGGATTGCAAAAAGTTGATAACTGTGGAGAACACGGCAGGACAGAGGGGAACCAAAGGGAACAAGGGGAACAGGTTGGAAAAAGTGGTGTCCCATGGGTAACACTGCAAGGCAGAGGGGAACCATAGGGAGCAGGGGGTACAGGATGGAAAAAAATGTGGATAATCGTGGGGAACACTGCAGAATAGAGGGGAAGTAAAGGGAGCAGGGGGAATGGATTGGAAAAAGTGGGGAAGCGTCGGGAACACTGCAGAAGAGAGGAGAACCAAAGGGAGCAGGGGGAACAGATTGCAAGAAGTGGGGAACCGATTGGAAAAAGTACGGAACCGTGTGGAAAAATGCAGAAAGGTGGGGAACCAAAGGGAGCAGGAGGTACAGGTTGGAAAAAGTGGGGAACAGTGGAGAACACTGCAGCACAGAGGGGAACAAAAGTGAGCAGGGGAAATGGATTGCAAAAAGTGGGGCCCATGGCGAACACTGCATGACAGACGGTAATCAAAGGGAGCAGGGAGAACCGATTGGAAAAAGTGGGGAACTGTGGGGAACACTGCAGAACAGAGGGGAACCAAAGGTAGCAGGGGGAATGGATTGGAAAAAGTGAGGAACCATGGGGGACACTGCAGGGCAGAGGGGAACCAAAGGGAGCATGGGAACAGATTAGAAAAAATTTGGAGAACCGTGGGGAAAACTGCAGAACAGAGCGGAACCAAAGGGAGCAGGGGGAACAGATCGGAAAAGTGCGGACCCGTGGGGAACAATGCAGAACAGAGAGGAACCAAAGGGAGAAGGGTGAACAGATTGAAAAAAGTGGGGAATCGTGGGGAGTTCTGCAGAACAGTGGGGACCCAAAGGGAGCAGGGGGAAAGGATTCGAAAAAGTGGACCGTGGGGAACTCTGCAGAAAAGAGGTGGACCAAAGGAAGCAGAGGGAACGGATTTGAAAAAATGGGGAACCGTGTGGAAAAATGTAGAACAGAGGCGAACCAGAGGGAGAAGGGGGAACAGATTAGAAAAAATTTGGAGAACCGTGGGGAACACTGCAGAACAGTGAGGAACCAAAGGGAGCAGGAGGAATGGATTGGAAAAATAGAGAACTCTGGGGAACACTGCAGAACAGAGGGGAAGCAAAGGGAGCAGGGGGAACGGATTGCAAAAAGTGGGGCCCATGGGGAACACTGGAGGACAGAGCGGAATCAAAGGGAGCAGTGGGAACTGATTGGAAAAAGTGGGGAATTGTGCAGAACACTGCGGGACAGAGGGGAACCAAAAGGAACAGGGGGAACGGATTGGAAAAAGTGGGGAAGCATGGGGAATACTGCAGGGCAGAGGGAACCATAGGTAGCAGGGGCTACAGGTTGGAAAAAATGTGGAGAACCATGAGGAGCACTGCAGAACCGTGAGGAACCAAAGGGAGCAGGGGCAACAGATTGGAAAATAGTGGGGAACCGTGGGGAACACTGCAGAACAGTATCAAACCAAAGCGAGCCGGGGGAATGGTTTGGAAAATGTGGGAAACCTTGGGGAAAACTGCAGAACAGAGTGGAGCCAAAGGAGCAGGGGGAACAGATTGGAAAAAGTGGGGAACTGTGGGGAAAACTGCAGAACAGAGCAGAACCAAAGGGAGAAGGGGGAACAGATTGGAAAAAGTGGGGAACTGTGGGGAACACTGCAGAACAGAGCAGAACCAAAGGGAGCAGGGGGAACAGATTGGAAAAAGTGGGGAACCGATTGGAAAAAGTAGGGAACCGTGTGGAAAAATGCACGAACACTGCACGACAGAGGAGAACCAAACGGATCAGGGGGTACAGGTTGGAAAAAGTGGGGAACCGTGTGGAAAATGCAGAAGAGTGGGGAACCAAAGGGAGCTGGAGGAACAGATTGGAAAAAGTTGAGAACAGTGGGCAACACTGCAGAACAGAGGGGAATCAAAGGGTGCAGGGGGAACACATTGGAAAAAGTGGGGAACCGTGAGGAACACTGCAGAACAGAGGTGAACCAAAGGGAGCAGGGGGTACAGTTCGGAAAAGTGGGGAACCGTGGGGAACAATGCAGAACAGAGGGGAACCAAAGGGAGCAGGGGGAACAGATTGGAAAAAGTGGGGAATCGTGGGGAGTTCTGCAGAACAGAGGTGAACCAGAGGATGTAGGGGGATCGGATTGGAAAAAGTGGGGAACAGTGTGGAAAAATGCAGAACAGAGGGGAACCAGAGGTAGCAGGGGAAACAGATTGGAAAAAGTGGGGAACCGTGGGGAACACTGCTGAACAGAGGGGCACCAAAGGGAGTAGAGGGAATGCATTGGAAAAAGTGGGGAACCGTGGGGAATACTGCACGACAGAGTGAACCAAAGGAAGCAGGGGGAACGTATTGTAAAAAGTTGGGCCGATGGGGAACACTGGAGGACAGAGGGGAATCAAAGGGAGCAGGGGGAACTGATTGGAAAAAGTGGTGAACTGTGGGGAACACTGCAAAACAGAGGGCAAACAAATGGAGCAGGGGGAATGGATTGCAAAAAGTTGGTAACCGTGGAGGACAATGCAGGACAGAGGGGAAACAAACAGAGCAGGGGGAATGGATTGCAAAAAGTTGGTAAGCGTGGAGGACACTGCAGAACAGAGGGGAACCAAAGGGAGCAGGAGGTACAGGTTGGAAAAAGTGGGGAACCGTGGAGGACACTGCAGGACAGAGGGGAACCAAAGGGAGCAGGGCGAACAGATTGTAAAAAAGTGTGGAACCGTGGGGAACACTGCAGAACAGTATGAAACCAAAGCGAGCAGGGGGAACAGTTTGGAAAATGTGGGGAACCGTGTGGATCACTGCAGAACAGAGGGGAACCAAAGGGAGCAGGGGAACGCATTGGAAAATGTGGGGAAACGTGGGGAACACTGCAGAACAGAGGGGAAGAAAAGGGAGCAGGGGGAACGGATTGCAAAAAGTGGGGCCCATGGGGAACACTGGAGGACAGAGTGGAATCAAAGGGAGCAGGGGGAACTGATTGGAAAAAGTGGCGAATCGTGCAGAACACTGCGGGACAGAGGGGAACCAAAGGGAACAGGGGGAACAGATCGGAAAAAGTGGGGAAGCATGGGGAATACAGCAGGGCAGAGGGGAAACATAGGTAGCAGGGGCTACAGGTTGCAAAAAATGTGGAGAACCGTGAGGAACACTGCAGAACAGTGAGGAACCAAAGGGAGCAGGGGGAACAGATTGGAAAAAGTGGGGAACCGTGTGGAAAAATGCAGAACAGTGGGGAAACAAACAGAGCAGGGGGTATGGATTGCAAAAAGTTGTGAAGCGTGGAGGACATTGCAGAACAGAGGGGAACCAAAGGGAGCAGGGCGAACAGATTGTAAAATAGTGGGGAACCGTGGGGAACGCTGCAGAACAGTATGAAACCAAAGCGATCCGGGGGAATGGTTTGGAAAATGTGGGGAACCTTGGGGAAAACTGCAGAACAGAGTGGAGCCAAAGGAGCAGGGGGAACAGATTGGAAAAAGTGGGGAACTGTGGGGAAAACTGCAGAACAGAGCAGAACCAAAGGGAGCAGGGGGAACAGATTGGAAAAAGTGGGGAACTGTGGGGAACACTGCAGAACAGAGCAGAACCAAAGGGAGCAGGGGGAACAGATTGGAAAAAGTGGGGAACCGATTGGAAAAAGTACGGAACCGTGTGGAAAAATGCAGTAAGGTGGGGAACCAAAGGGAGCAGGGGGAACGAATTGGAAAAGGTGGAGAACTGTGGGGAACAATGCAGAACAGAGGGGAACCAAAGGGAGCAGACGGAACGGATTGGAAAAAGTGGGGAACCGTGGGGAACACTGCACGACAGAGGAGAACCAAACAGATCAGGGGGTACAGGTTGGAAAAAGGGGGGAACCGTGTGGAAAAATGCAGAACAGTGGGGAACCAAAGGGAGCTGGAGGAACAGATTGGAAAAAGTTGAGAACAGTGGGCAACACTGCAGAACAGAGGTGAATCAAAGGGTGCAGGGGGAACAGATTGGAAAAAGTGGGGAACCGTGAGGAAAAACTGCAGAACAGAGGTGAACCAAAGGGAGAAGGGGGTACAGTTCGGAAAAGTGGGGAACCGTGGGGAACAATGCAGAACAGAGGGGAACCAAAGGGAGCAGGGGGAACAGATTGGAAAAAGTGGGGAATCATGGGGAGTTCTGCAGAACAGAGGTGAACCAAAGGATGCAGGGGGATCGGATTGGAAAAAGTGGGGAACAGTGTGGAAAAATGCAGAACAGAGGGGAACCAGAGGTAGCAGGGGAAACAGATTGGAAAAAGTGGGGAACCGTGGTTAACACTGCAGAACAGAGGGGCACCAAAGGGAGTAGAGGGAATGCATTGGAAAAAGTGGGGAACCGTGGGGAACACTGCACGACAGAGAGAACCAAAGGAAGCAGGGGGAACGTATTGTAAAAAGTTGGGCCGATGGGGAACACTGTAGGACAGAGGGGAATCAAAGGGAGCAGGGGGAACTGATTGGAAAAAGTGGGGAACCGTGGGGAACACTGCATGACAGAGGGGAACCAAAGGTAGCAGGAGGTACAGGTTGGAAAAAGTGGGGAACCGTGGAGAACACTGCAGCACAGAGGGGAACCGGATTGGAAAAAGTGGGGAACTGTGGGGAACACTGCAGAACAGAGGGAACCAAAGGTAGCAGGGGGAACGGATTGGAAAAAGTGAGGAACCATGGGGGACACTGCAGGGCAGAGGGGAACCAAAGGGAGCATGGGAACAGATTAGAAAAAATTTGGAGAACCGTGGGGAAAACTGCAGAACAGAGCGGAACCAAAGGGAGCAGGGGGAACAGATCGGAAAAGTGCGGACCCGTGGGGAACAATGCAGAACAGAGAGGAACCAAAGGGAGAAGGGTGAACAGATTGGAAAAAGTGGGGAATCGTGGGGAGTTCTGCAGAACAGTGGGGACCCAAAGGGAGCAGGGGGAAAGGATTCGAAAAAGTGGACCGTGGGGAACTCTGCAGAAAAGAGGTGGACCAAAGGAAGCAGAGGGAACGGATTTGAAAAAATGGGGAACCGTGTGGAAAAATGTAGAACAGAGGCGAACCAGAGGGAGAAGGGGGAACAGATTAGAAAAAATTTGGAGAACCGTGGGGAACACTGCAGAACAGTGAGGAACCAAAGGGAGCAGGAGGAATGGATTGGAAAAATAGAGAACTCTGGGGAACACTGCAGAACAGAGGGGAAGCAAAGGGAGCAGGGGGAACGGATTGCAAAAAGTGGGGCCCATGGGGAACACTGGAGGACAGAGCGGAATCAAAGGGAGCAGTGGGAACTGATTGGAAAAAGTGGGGAATTGTGCAGAACACTGCGGGACAGAGGGGAACCAAAAGGAACAGGGGGAACGGATTGGAAAAAGTGGGGAAGCATGGGGAATACTGCAGGGCAGAGGGAACCATAGGTAGCAGGGGCTACAGGTTGGAAAAAATGTGGAGAACCATGAGGAGCACTGCAGAACCGTGAGGAACCAAAGGGAGCAGGGGCAACAGATTGGAAAATAGTGGGGAACCGTGGGGAACACTGCAGAACAGTATCAAACCAAAGCGAGCCGGGGGAATGGTTTGGAAAATGTGGGAAACCTTGGGGAAAACTGCAGAACAGAGTGGAGCCAAAGGAGCAGGGGGAACAGATTGGAAAAAGTGGGGAACTGTGGGGAAAACTGCAGAACAGAGCAGAACCAAAGGGAGAAGGGGGAACAGATTGGAAAAAGTGGGGAACTGTGGGGAACACTGCAGAACAGAGCAGAACCAAAGGGAGCAGGGGGAACAGATTGGAAAAAGTGGGGAACCGATTGGAAAAAGTAGGGAACCGTGTGGAAAAATGCACGAACACTGCACGACAGAGGAGAACCAAACGGATCAGGGGGTACAGGTTGGAAAAAGTGGGGAACCGTGTGGAAAATGCAGAAGAGTGGGGAACCAAAGGGAGCTGGAGGAACAGATTGGAAAAAGTTGAGAACAGTGGGCAACACTGCAGAACAGAGGGGAATCAAAGGGTGCAGGGGGAACACATTGGAAAAAGTGGGGAACCGTGAGGAACACTGCAGAACAGAGGTGAACCAAAGGGAGCAGGGGGTACAGTTCGGAAAAGTGGGGAACCGTGGGGAACAATGCAGAACAGAGGGGAACCAAAGGGAGCAGGGGGAACAGATTGGAAAAAGTGGGGAATCGTGGGGAGTTCTGCAGAACAGAGGTGAACCAGAGGATGTAGGGGGATCGGATTGGAAAAAGTGGGGAACAGTGTGGAAAAATGCAGAACAGAGGGGAACCAGAGGTAGCAGGGGAAACAGATTGGAAAAAGTGGGGAACCGTGGGGAACACTGCTGAACAGAGGGGCACCAAAGGGAGTAGAGGGAATGCATTGGAAAAAGTGGGGAACCGTGGGGAATACTGCACGACAGAGTGAACCAAAGGAAGCAGGGGGAACGTATTGTAAAAAGTTGGGCCGATGGGGAACACTGGAGGACAGAGGGGAATCAAAGGGAGCAGGGGGAACTGATTGGAAAAAGTGGTGAACTGTGGGGAACACTGCAAAACAGAGGGCAAACAAATGGAGCAGGGGGAATGGATTGCAAAAAGTTGGTAACCGTGGAGGACAATGCAGGACAGAGGGGAAACAAACAGAGCAGGGGGAATGGATTGCAAAAAGTTGGTAAGCGTGGAGGACACTGCAGAACAGAGGGGAACCAAAGGGAGCAGGAGGTACAGGTTGGAAAAAGTGGGGAACCGTGGAGGACACTGCAGGACAGAGGGGAACCAAAGGGAGCAGGGCGAACAGATTGTAAAAAAGTGTGGAACCGTGGGGAACACTGCAGAACAGTATGAAACCAAAGCGAGCAGGGGGAACAGTTTGGAAAATGTGGGGAACCGTGTGGATCACTGCAGAACAGAGGGGAACCAAAGGGAGCAGGGGAACGCATTGGAAAATGTGGGGAAACGTGGGGAACACTGCAGAACAGAGGGGAAGAAAAGGGAGCAGGGGGAACGGATTGCAAAAAGTGGGGCCCATGGGGAACACTGGAGGACAGAGTGGAATCAAAGGGAGCAGGGGGAACTGATTGGAAAAAGTGGCGAATCGTGCAGAACACTGCGGGACAGAGGGGAACCAAAGGGAACAGGGGGAACAGATCGGAAAAAGTGGGGAAGCATGGGGAATACAGCAGGGCAGAGGGGAAACATAGGTAGCAGGGGCTACAGGTTGCAAAAAATGTGGAGAACCGTGAGGAACACTGCAGAACAGTGAGGAACCAAAGGGAGCAGGGGGAACAGATTGGAAAAAGTGGGGAACCGTGTGGAAAAATGCAGAACAGTGGGGAAACAAACAGAGCAGGGGGTATGGATTGCAAAAAGTTGTGAAGCGTGGAGGACATTGCAGAACAGAGGGGAACCAAAGGGAGCAGGGCGAACAGATTGTAAAATAGTGGGGAACCGTGGGGAACGCTGCAGAACAGTATGAAACCAAAGCGATCCGGGGGAATGGTTTGGAAAATGTGGGGAACCTTGGGGAAAACTGCAGAACAGAGTGGAGCCAAAGGAGCAGGGGGAACAGATTGGAAAAAGTGGGGAACTGTGGGGAAAACTGCAGAACAGAGCAGAACCAAAGGGAGCAGGGGGAACAGATTGGAAAAAGTGGGGAACTGTGGGGAACACTGCAGAACAGAGCAGAACCAAAGGGAGCAGGGGGAACAGATTGGAAAAAGTGGGGAACCGATTGGAAAAAGTACGGAACCGTGTGGAAAAATGCAGTAAGGTGGGGAACCAAAGGGAGCAGGGGGAACGAATTGGAAAAGGTGGAGAACTGTGGGGAACAATGCAGAACAGAGGGGAACCAAAGGGAGCAGACGGAACGGATTGGAAAAAGTGGGGAACCGTGGGGAACACTGCACGACAGAGGAGAACCAAACAGATCAGGGGGTACAGGTTGGAAAAAGGGGGGAACCGTGTGGAAAAATGCAGAACAGTGGGGAACCAAAGGGAGCTGGAGGAACAGATTGGAAAAAGTTGAGAACAGTGGGCAACACTGCAGAACAGAGGTGAATCAAAGGGTGCAGGGGGAACAGATTGGAAAAAGTGGGGAACCGTGAGGAAAAACTGCAGAACAGAGGTGAACCAAAGGGAGAAGGGGGTACAGTTCGGAAAAGTGGGGAACCGTGGGGAACAATGCAGAACAGAGGGGAACCAAAGGGAGCAGGGGGAACAGATTGGAAAAAGTGGGGAATCATGGGGAGTTCTGCAGAACAGAGGTGAACCAAAGGATGCAGGGGGATCGGATTGGAAAAAGTGGGGAACAGTGTGGAAAAATGCAGAACAGAGGGGAACCAGAGGTAGCAGGGGAAACAGATTGGAAAAAGTGGGGAACCGTGGTTAACACTGCAGAACAGAGGGGCACCAAAGGGAGTAGAGGGAATGCATTGGAAAAAGTGGGGAACCGTGGGGAACACTGCACGACAGAGAGAACCAAAGGAAGCAGGGGGAACGTATTGTAAAAAGTTGGGCCGATGGGGAACACTGTAGGACAGAGGGGAATCAAAGGGAGCAGGGGTAACTGATTGGAAAAAGTGGGGAACCGTGGGGAACACTGCATGACAGAGGGGAACCAAAGGTAGCAGGAGGTACAGGTTGGAAAAAGTGGGGAACCGTGGAGAACACTGCAGCACAGAGGGGAACCGGATTGGAAAAAGTGGGGAACTGTGGGGAACACTGCAGAACAGAGGGAACCAAAGGTAGCAGGGGGAACGGATTGGAAAAAGTGAGGAACCATGGGGGACACTGCAGGGCAGAGGGGAACCAAAGGGAGCATGGGAACAGATTAGAAAAAATTTGGAGAACCGTGGGGAAAACTGCAGAACAGAGCGGAACCAAAGGGAGCAGGGGGAACAGATCGGAAAAGTGCGGACCCGTGGGGAACAATGCAGAACAGAGAGGAACCAAAGGGAGAAGGGTGAACAGATTGGAAAAAGTGGGGAATCGTGGGGAGTTCTGCAGAACAGTGGGGACCCAAAGGGAGCAGGGGGAAAGGATTCGAAAAAGTGGACCGTGGGGAACTCTGCAGAAAAGAGGTGGACCAAAGGAAGCAGAGGGAACGGATTTGAAAAAATGGGGAACCGTGTGGAAAAATGTAGAACAGAGGCGAACCAGAGGGAGAAGGGGGAACAGATTAGAAAAAATTTGGAGAACCGTGGGGAACACTGCAGAACAGTGAGGAACCAAAGGGAGCAGGAGGAATGGATTGGAAAAATAGAGAACTCTGGGGAACACTGCAGAACAGAGGGGAAGCAAAGGGAGCAGGGGGAACGGATTGCAAAAAGTGGGGCCCATGGGGAACACTGGAGGACAGAGCGGAATCAAAGGGAGCAGTGGGAACTGATTGGAAAAAGTGGGGAATTGTGCAGAACACTGCGGGACAGAGGGGAACCAAAAGGAACAGGGGGAACGGATTGGAAAAAGTGGGGAAGCATGGGGAATACTGCAGGGCAGAGGGAACCATAGGTAGCAGGGGCTACAGGTTGGAAAAAATGTGGAGAACCATGAGGAGCACTGCAGAACCGTGAGGAACCAAAGGGAGCAGGGGCAACAGATTGGAAAATAGTGGGGAACCGTGGGGAACACTGCAGAACAGTATCAAACCAAAGCGAGCCGGGGGAATGGTTTGGAAAATGTGGGAAACCTTGGGGAAAACTGCAGAACAGAGTGGAGCCAAAGGAGCAGGGGGAACAGATTGGAAAAAGTGGGGAACTGTGGGGAAAACTGCAGAACAGAGCAGAACCAAAGGGAGAAGGGGGAACAGATTGGAAAAAGTGGGGAACTGTGGGGAACACTGCAGAACAGAGCAGAACCAAAGGGAGCAGGGGGAACAGATTGGAAAAAGTGGGGAACCGATTGGAAAAAGTAGGGAACCGTGTGGAAAAATGCACGAACACTGCACGACAGAGGAGAACCAAACGGATCAGGGGGTACAGGTTGGAAAAAGTGGGGAACCGTGTGGAAAATGCAGAAGAGTGGGGAACCAAAGGGAGCTGGAGGAACAGATTGGAAAAAGTTGAGAACAGTGGGCAACACTGCAGAACAGAGGGGAATCAAAGGGTGCAGGGGGAACACATTGGAAAAAGTGGGGAACCGTGAGGAACACTGCAGAACAGAGGTGAACCAAAGGGAGCAGGGGGTACAGTTCGGAAAAGTGGGGAACCGTGGGGAACAATGCAGAACAGAGGGGAACCAAAGGGAGCAGGGGGAACAGATTGGAAAAAGTGGGGAATCGTGGGGAGTTCTGCAGAACAGAGGTGAACCAGAGGATGTAGGGGGATCGGATTGGAAAAAGTGGGGAACAGTGTGGAAAAATGCAGAACAGAGGGGAACCAGAGGTAGCAGGGGAAACAGATTGGAAAAAGTGGGGAACCGTGGGGAACACTGCTGAACAGAGGGGCACCAAAGGGAGTAGAGGGAATGCATTGGAAAAAGTGGGGAACCGTGGGGAATACTGCACGACAGAGTGAACCAAAGGAAGCAGGGGGAACGTATTGTAAAAAGTTGGGCCGATGGGGAACACTGGAGGACAGAGGGGAATCAAAGGGAGCAGGGGGAACTGATTGGAAAAAGTGGTGAACTGTGGGGAACACTGCAAAACAGAGGGCAAACAAATGGAGCAGGGGGAATGGATTGCAAAAAGTTGGTAACCGTGGAGGACAATGCAGGACAGAGGGGAAACAAACAGAGCAGGGGGAATGGATTGCAAAAAGTTGGTAAGCGTGGAGGACACTGCAGAACAGAGGGGAACCAAAGGGAGCAGGAGGTACAGGTTGGAAAAAGTGGGGAACCGTGGAGGACACTGCAGGACAGAGGGGAACCAAAGGGAGCAGGGCGAACAGATTGTAAAAAAGTGTGGAACCGTGGGGAACACTGCAGAACAGTATGAAACCAAAGCGAGCAGGGGGAACAGTTTGGAAAATGTGGGGAACCGTGTGGATCACTGCAGAACAGAGGGGAACCAAAGGGAGCAGGGGAACGCATTGGAAAATGTGGGGAAACGTGGGGAACACTGCAGAACAGAGGGGAAGAAAAGGGAGCAGGGGGAACGGATTGCAAAAAGTGGGGCCCATGGGGAACACTGGAGGACAGAGTGGAATCAAAGGGAGCAGGGGGAACTGATTGGAAAAAGTGGCGAATCGTGCAGAACACTGCGGGACAGAGGGGAACCAAAGGGAACAGGGGGAACAGATCGGAAAAAGTGGGGAAGCATGGGGAATACAGCAGGGCAGAGGGGAAACATAGGTAGCAGGGGCTACAGGTTGCAAAAAATGTGGAGAACCGTGAGGAACACTGCAGAACAGTGAGGAACCAAAGGGAGCAGGGGGAACAGATTGGAAAAAGTGGGGAACCGTGTGGAAAAATGCAGAACAGTGGGGAAACAAACAGAGCAGGGGGTATGGATTGCAAAAAGTTGTGAAGCGTGGAGGACATTGCAGAACAGAGGGGAACCAAAGGGAGCAGGGCGAACAGATTGTAAAATAGTGGGGAACCGTGGGGAACGCTGCAGAACAGTATGAAACCAAAGCGATCCGGGGGAATGGTTTGGAAAATGTGGGGAACCTTGGGGAAAACTGCAGAACAGAGTGGAGCCAAAGGAGCAGGGGGAACAGATTGGAAAAAGTGGGGAACTGTGGGGAAAACTGCAGAACAGAGCAGAACCAAAGGGAGCAGGGGGAACAGATTGGAAAAAGTGGGGAACTGTGGGGAACACTGCAGAACAGAGCAGAACCAAAGGGAGCAGGGGGAACAGATTGGAAAAAGTGGGGAACCGATTGGAAAAAGTACGGAACCGTGTGGAAAAATGCAGTAAGGTGGGGAACCAAAGGGAGCAGGGGGAACGAATTGGAAAAGGTGGAGAACTGTGGGGAACAATGCAGAACAGAGGGGAACCAAAGGGAGCAGACGGAACGGATTGGAAAAAGTGGGGAACCGTGGGGAACACTGCACGACAGAGGAGAACCAAACAGATCAGGGGGTACAGGTTGGAAAAAGGGGGGAACCGTGTGGAAAAATGCAGAACAGTGGGGAACCAAAGGGAGCTGGAGGAACAGATTGGAAAAAGTTGAGAACAGTGGGCAACACTGCAGAACAGAGGTGAATCAAAGGGTGCAGGGGGAACAGATTGGAAAAAGTGGGGAACCGTGAGGAAAAACTGCAGAACAGAGGTGAACCAAAGGGAGAAGGGGGTACAGTTCGGAAAAGTGGGGAACCGTGGGGAACAATGCAGAACAGAGGGGAACCAAAGGGAGCAGGGGGAACAGATTGGAAAAAGTGGGGAATCATGGGGAGTTCTGCAGAACAGAGGTGAACCAAAGGATGCAGGGGGATCGGATTGGAAAAAGTGGGGAACAGTGTGGAAAAATGCAGAACAGAGGGGAACCAGAGGTAGCAGGGGAAACAGATTGGAAAAAGTGGGGAACCGTGGTTAACACTGCAGAACAGAGGGGCACCAAAGGGAGTAGAGGGAATGCATTGGAAAAAGTGGGGAACCGTGGGGAACACTGCACGACAGAGAGAACCAAAGGAAGCAGGGGGAACGTATTGTAAAAAGTTGGGCCGATGGGGAACACTGTAGGACAGAGGGGAATCAAAGGGAGCAGGGAGAACTGATTGGAAAAAGTGGGGAACCGTGGGGAACACTGCATGACAGAGGGGAACCAAAGGTAGCAGGAGGTACAGGTTGGAAAAAGTGGGGAACCGTGGAGAACACTGCAGCACAGAGGGGAACCGGATTGGAAAAAGTGGGGAACTGTGGGGAACACTGCAGAACAGAGGGAACCAAAGGTAGCAGGGGGAACGGATTGGAAAAAGTGAGGAACCATGGGGGACACTGCAGGGCAGAGGGGAACCAAAGGGAGCATGGGAACAGATTAGAAAAAATTTGGAGAACCGTGGGGAAAACTGCAGAACAGAGCGGAACCAAAGGGAGCAGGGGGAACAGATCGGAAAAGTGCGGACCCGTGGGGAACAATGCAGAACAGAGAGGAACCAAAGGGAGAAGGGTGAACAGATTGGAAAAAGTGGGGAATCGTGGGGAGTTCTGCAGAACAGTGGGGACCCAAAGGGAGCAGGGGGAAAGGATTCGAAAAATTGGACCGTGGGGAACTCTGCAGAAAAGAGGTGGACCAAAGGAAGCAGAGGGAACGGATTTGAAAAAATGGGGAACCGTGTGGAAAAATGTAGAACAGAGGCGAACCAGAGGGAGAAGGGGGAACAGATTAGAAAAAATTTGGAGAACCGTGGGGAACACTGCAGAACAGTGAGGAACCAAAGGGAGCAGGAGGAATGGATTGGAAAAATAGAGAACTCTGGGGAACACTGCAGAACAGAGGGGAAGCAAAGGGAGCAGGGGGAACGGATTGCAAAAAGTGGGTTGCATGGGGAACACTGGAGGACAGAGCGGAATCAAAGGGAGCAGGGGGAACTGATTGGAAAAAGTGGGGAATCGTGCAGAACACTGCGGGACAGAGGGGAACCAAAGGGAACAGGGGGAACGGATTGGAAAAAGTGGGGAAGCATGGGGAATACTGCAGGGCAGAGGGGAACCAAAGGTAGCAGGGGCTACAGGTTGGAAAAAATGTGGAGAACCGTGGGGAACACTGCAGAACAGTATGAAACAAAAGGGAGCCGGGGGAACAGTTTGGAAAATGTGGCGAACCGTGGGGATCACTGCAGAACAGAGGGGTCCAAAGGGAGCAGGGGAACGCATTGGAAAAAGTGGGGAACCGTGGGGAATACTGCAGAACAGTGAGGAACCAAAGGGAGCAGGGGGAACAGATTGGAAAAAGTGGGGAACCGTGTGGAACAATGCAGAACGGAGAGGAACCAAAGGGAGCAGGGGGAACAGCTCGGAAAAGTGGGGACCCGTGGGGAACAATGCAGAACAGAGAGGAACCAAAGGGAGCAGGGGGAACAGATTGGAAAAAGTGGGGAACCGTGTGGAAAAATGCAGAACAAAGGTGAACAAAAGGGAGCAGGGGGAACAGATTGGAAAAAGTGGGGATTCGTGGAGAGATCTGCAGAACAGAGGTGAACCAAAGGAAGCAGGGGGAACGGATTGGAAAAAGTGGGGAACAGTGTGGAAAAATGCAGAACAGAGGGGAACCAGAGGTAGCAGGGGAAACAAATTGGAAGAACTGGGGAACCGTGGGCAAAACTGCAGAACAGAGGGGCACCAAAGGGAGCAGAGGGAATGCATTGGAAAAACTGGGGAACCGTGGGGAACATTGCACGACAGAGGGGAAACAAACAGAGCAGGGGGAATGGATTGCAAAAAGTTGGTAAGCGTGGAGGACACTGCAGAACAGAGGGGAACCAAAGGGAGCAGGGCGAACAGATTGTAAAAAAAGTGGGGAACCGTGGGGAACGCTGCAGAACAGTGTGAAAAGAAAGCGAGCAGGGTGAACAGATTGGTAAAAGTGGGGAACCGTGGGGAACACTGCAGAACAGAGGGGAAACAAACGGAGCAGGGGGAACGGATTGGAAAAAGTGGTGTCCCATGGGTAACACTGCAAGGCAGAGGGGAACCATAGGGAGCAGGGGGTACAGGATGGAAAAAAATGTGGAGAATCGTGGGGAACACTGCAGAATAGAGGGGAACCAAAGGGAGCAGGGGGAATGGATTGGAAAAAGTGGGGAACCGTGTGGAAAAATGCAGAACAGTGGGGAACCAAAGGGAGCAGGGGGAACGAATTGGAAAAGGTGGGGAACCGTGGGGAACACTGCATGACAGAGGGGAACCAAAGGTAGTAGGAGGTACAGGTTGGAAAAAGTGGGGAACCGTGGAGAACACTGCAGCACAGAGGGGAACAAAAGTGAGCAGGGGAAACGGATTGCAAAAAGTGGGGCCCATGGCGAACACTGCATGACAGAGGGTAATCAAAGGAGCAGGGGTAACCGATTGGAAAAAGTGGGGAACTGTGGGGAACACTGCAGAACAGAGGGGAACCAAAGGGAGCTGGAGGAACAGATTGGAAAAAGTTGAGAACAGTGGGCAACACTGCAGAACAGAGGTGAATCAAAGGGTGCAGGGGGAACAGATTGGAAAAAGTGGGGAACCGTGAGGAAAAACTGCAGAACAGAGGTGAACCAAAGGGAGAAGGGGGTACAGTTCGGAAAAGTGGGGAACCGTGGGGAACAATGCAGAACAGAGGGGAACCAAAGGGAGCAGGGGGAACAGATTGGAAAAAGTGGGGAATCATGGGGAGTTCTGCAGAACAGAGGTGAACCAAAGGATGCAGGGGGATCGGATTGGAAAAAGTGGGGAACCGTGTGGAAAAATGCAGAACAGTGGGGAAACAAACAGAGCAGGGGGTATGGATTGCAAAAAGTTGTGAAGCGTGGAGGACATTGCAGAACAGAGGGGAACCAAAGGGAGCAGGGCGAACAGATTGTAAAATAGTGGGGAACCGTGGGGAACGCTGCAGAACAGTATGAAACCAAAGCGATCCGGGGGAATGGTTTGGAAAATGTGGGGAACCTTGGGGAAAACTGCAGAACAGAGTGGAGCCAAAGGAGCAGGGGGAACAGATTGGAAAAAGTGGGGAACTGTGGGGAAAACTGCAGAACAGAGCAGAACCAAAGGGAGCAGGCGGAACAGATTGGAAAAAGTGGGGAACTGTGGGGAACACTGCAGAACAGAGCAGAACCAAAGGGAGCAGGGGGAACAGATTGGAAAAAGTGGGGAACCGATTGGAAAAAGTACGGAACCGTGTGGAAAAATGCAGTAAGGTGGGGAACCAAAGGGAGCAGGGGGAACGAATTGGAAAAGGTGGAGAACTGTGGGGAACAATGCAGAACAGAGGGGAACCAAAGGGAGCAGACGGAACGGATTGGAAAAAGTGGGGAACCGTGGGGAACACTGCACGACAGAGGAGAACCAAACAGATCAGGGGGTACAGGTTGGAAAAAGGGGGGAACCGTGTGGAAAAATGCAGAACAGTGGGGAACCAAAGGGAGCTGGAGGAACAGATTGGAAAAAGTTGAGAACAGTGGGCAACACTGCAGAACAGAGGTGAATCAAAGGGTGCAGGGGGAACAGATTGGAAAAAGTGGGGAACCGTGAGGAAAAACTGCAGAACAGAGGTGAACCAAAGGGAGAAGGGGGTACAGTTCGGAAAAGTGGGGAACCGTGGGGAACAATGCAGAACAGAGGGGAACCAAAGGGAGCAGGGGGAACAGATTGGAAAAAGTGGGGAATCATGGGGAGTTCTGCAGAACAGAGGTGAACCAAAGGATGCAGGGGGATCGGATTGGAAAAAGTGGGGAACAGTGTGGAAAAATGCAGAACAGAGGGGAACCAGAGGTAGCAGGGGAAACAGATTGGAAAAAGTGGGGAACCGTGGTTAACACTGCAGAACAGAGGGGCACCAAAGGGAGTAGAGGGAATGCATTGGAAAAAGTGGGGAACCGTGGGGAACACTGCACGACAGAGAGAACCAAAGGAAACAGGGGGAACGTATTGTAAAAAGTTGGGCCGATGGGGAACACTGTAGGACAGAGGGGAATCAAAGGGAGCAGGGGGAACTGATTGGAAAAAGTGGGGAACCGTGGGGAACACTGCATGACAGAGGGGAACCAAAGGTAGCAGGAGGTACAGGTTGGAAAAAGTGGGGAACCGTGGAGAACACTGCAGCACAGAGGGGAACCGGATTGGAAAAAGTGGGGAACTGTGGGGAACACTGCAGAACAGAGGGAACCAAAGGTAGCAGGGGGAACGGATTGGAAAAAGTGAGGAACCATGGGGGACACTGCAGGGCAGAGGGGAACCAAAGGGAGCATGGGAACAGATTAGAAAAAATTTGGAGAACCGTGGGGAAAACTGCAGAACAGAGCGGAACCAAAGGGAGCAGGGGGAACAGATCGGAAAAGTGCGGACCCGTGGGGAACAATGCAGAACAGAGAGGAACCAAAGGGAGAAGGGTGAACAGATTGGAAAAAGTGGGGAATCGTGGGGAGTTCTGCAGAACAGTGGGGACCCAAAGGGAGCAGGGGGAAAGGATTCGAAAAAGTGGACCGTGGGGAACTCTGCAGAAAAGAGGTGGACCAAAGGAAGCAGAGGGAACGGATTTGAAAAAATGGGGAACCGTGTGGAAAAATGTAGAACAGAGGCGAACCAGAGGGAGAAGGGGGAACAGATTAGAAAAAATTTGGAGAACCGTGGGGAACACTGCAGAACAGTGAGGAACCAAAGGGAGCAGGAGGAATGGATTGGAAAAATAGAGAACTCTGGGGAACACTGCAGAACAGAGGGGAAGCAAAGGGAGCAGGGGGAACGGATTGCAAAAAGTGGGGCCCATGGGGAACACTGGAGGACAGAGCGGAAACAAAGGGAGCAGTGGGAACTGATTGGAAAAAGTGGGGAATTGTGCAGAACACTGCGGGACAGAGGGGAACCAAAAGGAACAGGGGGAACGGATTGGAAAAAGTGGGGAAGCATGGGGAATACTGCAGGGCAGAGGGAACCATAGGTAGCAGGGGCTACAGGTTGGAAAAAATGTGGAGAACCATGAGGAGCACTGCAGAACCGTGAGGAACCAAAGGGAGCAGGGGCAACAGATTGGAAAATAGTGGGGAACCGTGGGGAACACTGCAGAACAGTATCAAACCAAAGCGAGCCGGGGGAATGGTTTGGAAAATGTGGGAAACCTTGGGGAAAACTGCAGAACAGAGTGGAGCCAAAGGAGCAGGGGGAACAGATTGGAAAAAGTGGGGAACTGTGGGGAAAACTGCAGAACAGAGCAGAACCAAAGGGAGAAGGGGGAACAGATTGGAAAAAGTGGGGAACTGTGGGGAACACTGCAGAACAGAGCAGAACCAAAGGGAGCAGGGGGAACAGATTGGAAAAAGTGGGGAACCGATTGGAAAAAGTAGGGAACCGTGTGGAAAAATGCACGAACACTGCACGACAGAGGAGAACCAAACGGATCAGGGGGTACAGGTTGGAAAAAGTGGGGAACCGTGTGGAAAATGCAGAAGAGTGGGGAACCAAAGGGAGCTGGAGGAACAGATTGGAAAAAGTTGAGAACAGTGGGCAACACTGCAGAACAGAGGGGAATCAAAGGGTGCAGGGGGAACACATTGGAAAAAGTGGGGAACCGTGAGGAACACTGCAGAACAGAGGTGAACCAAAGGGAGCAGGGGGTACAGTTCGGAAAAGTGGGGAACCGTGGGGAACAATGCAGAACAGAGGGGAACCAAAGGGAGCAGGGGGAACAGATTGGAAAAAGTGGGGAATCGTGGGGAGTTCTGCAGAACAGAGGTGAACCAGAGGATGTAGGGGGATCGGATTGGAAAAAGTGGGGAACAGTGTGGAAAAATGCAGAACAGAGGGGAACCAGAGGTAGCAGGGGAAACAGATTGGAAAAAGTGGGGAACCGTGGGGAACACTGCTGAACAGAGGGGCACCAAAGGGAGTAGAGGGAATGCATTGGAAAAAGTGGGGAACCGTGGGGAATACTGCACGACAGAGTGAACCAAAGGAAGCAGGGGGAACGTATTGTAAAAAGTTGGGCCGATGGGGAACACTGGAGGACAGAGGGGAATCAAAGGGAGCAGGGGGAACTGATTGGAAAAAGTGGTGAACTGTGGGGAACACTGCAAAACAGAGGGCAAACAAATGGAGCAGGGGGAATGGATTGCAAAAAGTTGGTAACCGTGGAGGACAATGCAGGACAGAGGGGAAACAAACAGAGCAGGGGGAATGGATTGCAAAAAGTTGGTAAGCGTGGAGGACACTGCAGAACAGAGGGGAACCAAAGGGAGCAGGAGGTACAGGTTGGAAAAAGTGGGGAACCGTGGAGGACACTGCAGGACAGAGGGGAACCAAAGGGAGCAGGGCGAACAGATTGTAAAAAAGTGTGGAACCGTGGGGAACACTGCAGAACAGTATGAAACCAAAGCGAGCAGGGGGAACAGTTTGGAAAATGTGGGGAACCGTGTGGATCACTGCAGAACAGAGGGGAACCAAAGGGAGCAGGGGAACGCATTGGAAAATGTGGGGAAACGTGGGGAACACTGCAGAACAGAGGGGAAGAAAAGGGAGCAGGGGGAACGGATTGCAAAAAGTGGGGCCCATGGGGAACACTGGAGGACAGAGTGGAATCAAAGGGAGCAGGGGGAACTGATTGGAAAAAGTGGCGAATCGTGCAGAACACTGCGGGACAGAGGGGAACCAAAGGGAACAGGGGGAACAGATCGGAAAAAGTGGGGAAGCATGGGGAATACAGCAGGGCAGAGGGGAAACATAGGTAGCAGGGGCTACAGGTTGCAAAAAATGTGGAGAACCGTGAGGAACACTGCAGAACAGTGAGGAACCAAAGGGAGCAGGGGGAACAGATTGGAAAAAGTGGGGAACCGTGTGGAAAAATGCAGAACAGTGGGGAAACAAACAGAGCAGGGGGTATGGATTGCAAAAAGTTGTGAAGCGTGGAGGACATTGCAGAACAGAGGGGAACCAAAGGGAGCAGGGCGAACAGATTGTAAAATAGTGGGGAACCGTGGGGAACGCTGCAGAACAGTATGAAACCAAAGCGATCCGGGGGAATGGTTTGGAAAATGTGGGGAACCTTGGGGAAAACTGCAGAACAGAGTGGAGCCAAAGGAGCAGGGGGAACAGATTGGAAAAAGTGGGGAACTGTGGGGAAAACTGCAGAACAGAGCAGAACCAAAGGGAGCAGGGGGAACAGATTGGAAAAAGTGGGGAACTGTGGGGAACACTGCAGAACAGAGCAGAACCAAAGGGAGCAGGGGGAACAGATTGGAAAAAGTGGGGAACCGATTGGAAAAAGTACGGAACCGTGTGGAAAAATGCAGTAAGGTGGGGAACCAAAGGGAGCAGGGGGAACGAATTGGAAAAGGTGGAGAACTGTGGGGAACAATGCAGAACAGAGGGGAACCAAAGGGAGCAGACGGAACGGATTGGAAAAAGTGGGGAACCGTGGGGAACACTGCACGACAGAGGAGAACCAAACAGATCAGGGGGTACAGGTTGGAAAAAGGGGGGAACCGTGTGGAAAAATGCAGAACAGTGGGGAACCAAAGGGAGCTGGAGGAACAGATTGGAAAAAGTTGAGAACAGTGGGCAACACTGCAGAACAGAGGTGAATCAAAGGGTGCAGGGGGAACAGATTGGAAAAAGTGGGGAACCGTGAGGAAAAACTGCAGAACAGAGGTGAACCAAAGGGAGAAGGGGGTACAGTTCGGAAAAGTGGGGAACCGTGGGGAACAATGCAGAACAGAGGGGAACCAAAGGGAGCAGGGGGAACAGATTGGAAAAAGTGGGGAATCATGGGGAGTTCTGCAGAACAGAGGTGAACCAAAGGATGCAGGGGGATCGGATTGGAAAAAGTGGGGAACAGTGTGGAAAAATGCAGAACAGAGGGGAACCAGAGGTAGCAGGGGAAACAGATTGGAAAAAGTGGGGAACCGTGGTTAACACTGCAGAACAGAGGGGCACCAAAGGGAGTAGAGGGAATGCATTGGAAAAAGTGGGGAACCGTGGGGAACACTGCACGACAGAGAGAACCAAAGGAAGCAGGGGGAACGTATTGTAAAAAGTTGGGCCGATGGGGAACACTGTAGGACAGAGGGGAATCAAAGGGAGCAGGGAGAACTGATTGGAAAAAGTGGGGAACCGTGGGGAACACTGCATGACAGAGGGGAACCAAAGGTAGCAGGAGGTACAGGTTGGAAAAAGTGGGGAACCGTGGAGAACACTGCAGCACAGAGGGGAACCGGATTGGAAAAAGTGGGGAACTGTGGGGAACACTGCAGAACAGAGGGAACCAAAGGTAGCAGGGGGAACGGATTGGAAAAAGTGAGGAACCATGGGGGACACTGCAGGGCAGAGGGGAACCAAAGGGAGCATGGGAACAGATTAGAAAAAATTTGGAGAACCGTGGGGAAAACTGCAGAACAGAGCGGAACCAAAGGGAGCAGGGGGAACAGATCGGAAAAGTGCGGACCCGTGGGGAACAATGCAGAACAGAGAGGAACCAAAGGGAGAAGGGTGAACAGATTGGAAAAAGTGGGGAATCGTGGGGAGTTCTGCAGAACAGTGGGGACCCAAAGGGAGCAGGGGGAAAGGATTCGAAAAATTGGACCGTGGGGAACTCTGCAGAAAAGAGGTGGACCAAAGGAAGCAGAGGGAACGGATTTGAAAAAATGGGGAACCGTGTGGAAAAATGTAGAACAGAGGCGAACCAGAGGGAGAAGGGGGAACAGATTAGAAAAAATTTGGAGAACCGTGGGGAACACTGCAGAACAGTGAGGAACCAAAGGGAGCAGGAGGAATGGATTGGAAAAATAGAGAACTCTGGGGAACACTGCAGAACAGAGGGGAAGCAAAGGGAGCAGGGGGAACGGATTGCAAAAAGTGGGTTGCATGGGGAACACTGGAGGACAGAGCGGAATCAAAGGGAGCAGGGGGAACTGATTGGAAAAAGTGGGGAATCGTGCAGAACACTGCGGGACAGAGGGGAACCAAAGGGAACAGGGGGAACGGATTGGAAAAAGTGGGGAAGCATGGGGAATACTGCAGGGCAGAGGGGAACCAAAGGTAGCAGGGGCTACAGGTTGGAAAAAATGTGGAGAACCGTGGGGAACACTGCAGAACAGTATGAAACAAAAGGGAGCCGGGGGAACAGTTTGGAAAATGTGGCGAACCGTGGGGATCACTGCAGAACAGAGGGGTCCAAAGGGAGCAGGGGAACGCATTGGAAAAAGTGGGGAACCGTGGGGAATACTGCAGAACAGTGAGGAACCAAAGGGAGCAGGGGGAACAGATTGGAAAAAGTGGGGAACCGTGTGGAACAATGCAGAACGGAGAGGAACCAAAGGGAGCAGGGGGAACAGCTCGGAAAAGTGGGGACCCGTGGGGAACAATGCAGAACAGAGAGGAACCAAAGGGAGCAGGGGGAACAGATTGGAAAAAGTGGGGAACCGTGTGGAAAAATGCAGAACAAAGGTGAACAAAAGGGAGCAGGGGGAACAGATTGGAAAAAGTGGGGATTCGTGGAGAGATCTGCAGAACAGAGGTGAACCAAAGGAAGCAGGGGGAACGGATTGGAAAAAGTGGGGAACAGTGTGGAAAAATGCAGAACAGAGGGGAACCAGAGGTAGCAGGGGAAACAAATTGGAAGAACTGGGGAACCGTGGGCAAAACTGCAGAACAGAGGGGCACCAAAGGGAGCAGAGGGAATGCATTGGAAAAACTGGGGAACCGTGGGGAACATTGCACGACAGAGGGGAAACAAACAGAGCAGGGGGAATGGATTGCAAAAAGTTGGTAAGCGTGGAGGACACTGCAGAACAGAGGGGAACCAAAGGGAGCAGGGCGAACAGATTGTAAAAAAAGTGGGGAACCGTGGGGAACGCTGCAGAACAGTGTGAAAAGAAAGCGAGCAGGGTGAACAGATTGGTAAAAGTGGGGAACCGTGGGGAACACTGCAGAACAGAGGGGAAACAAACGGAGCAGGGGGAACGGATTGGAAAAAGTGGTGTCCCATGGGTAACACTGCAAGGCAGAGGGGAACCATAGGGAGCAGGGGGTACAGGATGGAAAAAAATGTGGAGAATCGTGGGGAACACTGCAGAATAGAGGGGAACCAAAGGGAGCAGGGGGAATGGATTGGAAAAAGTGGGGAACCGTGTGGAAAAATGCAGAACAGTGGGGAACCAAAGGGAGCAGGGGGAACGAATTGGAAAAGGTGGGGAACCGTGGGGAACACTGCATGACAGAGGGGAACCAAAGGTAGTAGGAGGTACAGGTTGGAAAAAGTGGGGAACCGTGGAGAACACTGCAGCACAGAGGGGAACAAAAGTGAGCAGGGGAAACGGATTGCAAAAAGTGGGGCCCATGGCGAACACTGCATGACAGAGGGTAATCAAAGGAGCAGGGGTAACCGATTGGAAAAAGTGGGGAACTGTGGGGAACACTGCAGAACAGAGGGGAACCAAAGGGAGCTGGAGGAACAGATTGGAAAAAGTTGAGAACAGTGGGCAACACTGCAGAACAGAGGTGAATCAAAGGGTGCAGGGGGAACAGATTGGAAAAAGTGGGGAACCGTGAGGAAAAACTGCAGAACAGAGGTGAACCAAAGGGAGAAGGGGGTACAGTTCGGAAAAGTGGGGAACCGTGGGGAACAATGCAGAACAGAGGGGAACCAAAGGGAGCAGGGGGAACAGATTGGAAAAAGTGGGGAATCATGGGGAGTTCTGCAGAACAGAGGTGAACCAAAGGATGCAGGGGGATCGGATTGGAAAAAGTGGGGAACAGTGTGGAAAAATGCAGAACAGAGGGGAACCAGAGGTAGCAGGGGAAACAGATTGGAAAAAGTGGGGAACCGTGGTTAACACTGCAGAACAGAGGGGCACCAAAGGGAGTAGAGGGAATGCATTGGAAAAAGTGGGGAACCGTGGGGAACACTGCACGACAGAGAGAACCAAAGGAAGCAGGGGGAACGTATTGTAAAAAGTTGGGCCGATGGGGAACACTGTAGGACAGAGGGGAATCAAAGGGAACAGGGAGAACTGATTGGAAAAAGTGGGGAACCGTGGGGAACACTGCATGACAGAGGGGAACCAAAGGTAGCAGGAGGTACAGGTTGGAAAAAGTGGGGAACCGTGGAGAACACTGCAGCACAGAGGGGAACCGGATTGGAAAAAGTGGGGAACTGTGGGGAACACTGCAGAACAGAGGGAACCAAAGGTAGCAGGGGGAACGTATTGGAAAAAGTGAGGAACCATGGGGGACACTGCAGGGCAGAGGGGAACCAAAGGGAGCATGGGAACAGATTAGAAAAAATTTGGAGAACCGTGGGGAAAACTGCAGAACAGAGCGGAACCAAAGGGAGCAGGGGGAACAGATCGGAAAAGTGCGGACCCGTGGGGAACAATGCAGAACAGAGAGGAACCAAAGGGAGAAGGGTGAACAGATTGGAAAAAGTGGGGAATCGTGGGGAGTTCTGCAGAACAGTGGGGACCCAAAGGGAGCAGGGGGAAAGGATTCGAAAAATTGGACCGTGGGGAACTCTGCAGAAAAGAGGTGGACCAAAGGAAGCAGAGGGAACGGATTTGAAAAAATGGGGAACCGTGTGGAAAAATGTAGAACAGAGGCGAACCAGAGGGAGAAGGGGGAACAGATTAGAAAAAATTTGGAGAACCGTGGGGAACACTGCAGAACAGTGAGGAACCAAAGGGAGCAGGAGGAATGGATTGGAAAAATAGAGAACTCTGGGGAACACTGCAGAACAGAGGGGAAGCAAAGGGAGCAGGGGGAACGGATTGCAAAAAGTGGGTTGCATGGGGAACACTGGAGGACAGAGCGGAATCAAAGGGAGCAGGGGGAACTGATTGGAAAAAGTGGGGAATCGTGCAGAACACTGCGGGACAGAGGGGAACCAAAGGGAACAGGGGGAACGGATTGGAAAAAGTGGGGAAGCATGGGGAATACTGCAGGGCAGAGGGGAACCAAAGGTAGCAGGGGCTACAGGTTGGAAAAAATGTGGAGAACCGTGGGGAACACTGCAGAACAGTATGAAACAAAAGGGAGCCGGGGGAACAGTTTGGAAAATGTGGCGAACCGTGGGGATCACTGCAGAACAGAGGGGTCCAAAGGGAGCAGGGGAACGCATTGGAAAAAGTGGGGAACCGTGGGGAATACTGCAGAACAGTGAGGAACCAAAGGGAGCAGGGGGAACAGATTGGAAAAAGTGGGGAACCGTGTGGAACAATGCAGAACGGAGAGGAACCAAAGGGAGCAGGGGGAACAGCTCGGAAAAGTGGGGACCCGTGGGGAACAATGCAGAACAGAGAGGAACCAAAGGGAGCAGGGGGAACAGATTGGAAAAAGTGGGGAACCGTGTGGAAAAATGCAGAACAAAGGTGAACAAAAGGGAGCAGGGGGAACAGATTGGAAAAAGTGGGGATTCGTGGAGAGATCTGCAGAACAGAGGTGAACCAAAGGAAGCAGGGGGAACGGATTGGAAAAAGTGGGGAACAGTGTGGAAAAATGCAGAACAGAGGGGAACCAGAGGTAGCAGGGGAAACAAATTGGAAGAACTGGGGAACCGTGGGCAAAACTGCAGAACAGAGGGGCACCAAAGGGAGCAGAGGGAATGCATTGGAAAAACTGGGGAACCGTGGGGAACATTGCACGACAGAGGGGAAACAAACAGAGCAGGGGGAATGGATTGCAAAAAGTTGGTAAGCGTGGAGGACACTGCAGAACAGAGGGGAACCAAAGGGAGCAGGGCGAACAGATTGTAAAAAAAGTGGGGAACCGTGGGGAACGCTGCAGAACAGTGTGAAAAGAAAGCGAGCAGGGTGAACAGATTGGTAAAAGTGGGGAACCGTGGGGAACACTGCAGAACAGAGGGGAAACAAACGGAGCAGGGGGAACGGATTGGAAAAAGTGGTGTCCCATGGGTAACACTGCAAGGCAGAGGGGAACCATAGGGAGCAGGGGGTACAGGATGGAAAAAAATGTGGAGAATCGTGGGGAACACTGCAGAATAGAGGGGAACCAAAGGGAGCAGGGGGAATGGATTGGAAAAAGTGGGGAACCGTGTGGAAAAATGCAGAACAGTGGGGAACCAAAGGGAGCAGGGGGAACGAATTGGAAAAGGTGGGGAACCGTGGGGAACACTGCATGACAGAGGGGAACCAAAGGTAGTAGGAGGTACAGGTTGGAAAAAGTGGGGAACCGTGGAGAACACTGCAGCACAGAGGGGAACAAAAGTGAGCAGGGGAAACGGATTGCAAAAAGTGGGGCCCATGGCGAACACTGCATGACAGAGGGTAATCAAAGGAGCAGGGGTAACCGATTGGAAAAAGTGGGGAACTGTGGGGAACACTGCAGAACAGAGGGGAACCAAAGGTAGCAGGGGGAACGGATTGGAAAAAGTGAGGAACCATGGGGGACACTGCAGGGCAGAGGGGAACCAAAGGGAGCATGGGAACAGATTAGAAAAAATTTGGAGAACCGTGGGGAAAACTGCAGAACAGAGCGGAACCAAAGGGAGCAGGGGGAACAGATCGGAAAAGTGCGGACCCGTGGGGAACAATGCAGAAAAGAGAGGAACCAAAGGGAGCAGGGGGAACAGATTGCAAAAAGTGGGTCCCATGGGGAACACTGGAGGACAGAGCGGAATCAAAGGGAGCAGGGGGAACTGATTGGAAAAAGTGGGGAATCGTGCAGAACACTGCGGGACAGAGGGGAACCAAAGGGAACAGGGGGAACGGATTGGAAAAAGTGGGGAAGCATGGGGAATACTGCAGGGCAGAGGGGAACCATAGGTAGCAGGGCCTACAGGTTGGAAAAAATGTGGAGAACCGTGAGGAACACTGCAGAACAGTGAGGAACCAAAGGGAGCAGGGGGAACAGATTGGAAAAAGTGGGGAACCGTGTGGAAAACTGCAGAACAGAGTGGAGCCAAAGGAGTAGGGGGAACAGATTGGAAAAAGTGGGGAACTGTGGGGAACACTGCAGAACAGAGCAGAACCAAAGGGAGCAGGGGGAAAAGATTGAAAAAAGTGGGGAACCGATTGGAAAAAGTAGGGAACCGTGTGGAAAAATGCAGAAAGGTGGGGAACCAAAGGGAGCAGGGGGAACAAATTGGAAAAGGGGGAGAACTGTGGGGAACAATGCAGAACAGAGGTGAACCAAAGGGAGCAGAGGGAACGGATTGGAAAAAGTGGGGAACCGTGTGAAAAATGCAGAACAAAGGGGAACCAAAGGGAGCAGGGGGAACAGATTGGAAAAAGTGGGGATTCGTGGAGAGATCTACAGAACAGAGGTGAACCAAAGGAAGCAGGGGGAACGGATTGGAAAAAGTGGGGAACAGTGTGGAAAAATGCAGAACAGAGGGGAACCAGAGGTAGCAGGGGAAACAGATTGGAAAAAGTTGGGAACTGTGGGGAACACTGCAGAACAGAGGGCAAACAAACGGAGCAGGGGGAATGGATTGCAAAAAGTTGGGAACCGTGGAGGACAATGCAGGACAGAGGGGAAACAAACAGAGAAGGGGGAATGGATTGCAAAAAGTTGGTAAGCGTGGAGGACACTGCAGAACAGAGGGGAACCAAAGGGAGCAGGGCGAACAGATTGTAAAAAAGTGGGGAACCGTGGGGAACGCTGCAGAACAGTGTGAAAAGAAAGCGAGCCGGGGGAATGGTTTGGTAAATGTGGGGAACCGTGGGGAAAACTACAGAACAGAGTGGAGCCAAAGGAGCAGGGGGAACAGATTGGAAAAAATGGGGAACTGTGGGGAAAACTGCAGAACAGAGCAGAACCAAAGGGAGCAGGGGGAACAGATTGGAAAAAGTGGGGAACTGTGGGGAACACTGCAGAACAGAGCAGAACCAAAGGGAGCAGGGGGAACAGATTGGAAAAAGTGGGGAACCGATTGGAAAAAGTAGGGAACCGTGTGGAAAAATGCACGAACACTGCACGACAGAGGAGAACCAAACGGATCAGGGGGTACAGGTTGGAAAAAGGGGGGAACCGTGTGGAAAAATGCAGAACAGTGGGGAACCAAAGGGAGCTGGAGGAACAGATTGGAAAAAGTTGAGAACAGTGGGCAACACTGCAGAACAGAGGTGAATCAAAGGGTGCAGGGGGAACAGATTGGAAAAAGTGGGGAACCGTGTGGAAAAATGCAGAAGAGTGGGGAACCAAAGGGAGCTGGAGGAACAGATTGGAAAAAGTTGAGAACAGTGGGCAACACTGCAGAACAGAGGGGAATCAAAGGGTGCAGGGGGAACACATTGGAAAAAGTGGGGAACCGTGAGGAACACTGCAGAACAGAGGTGAACCAAAGGGAGCAGGGGGTACAGTTCGGAAAAGTGGGGTACCGTGGGGAACAATGCAGAACAGAGGGGAACCAAAGGGAGCAGGGGGAACAGATTGGAAAAAGTGGGGAATCGTGGGGAGTTCTGCAGAACAGAGGTGAACCAAAGGATGTAGGGGGATCGGATTGGAAAAAGTGGGGAACAGTGTGGAAAAATGCAGAACAGAGGGGAACCAGAGGTAGCAGGGGAAACAGATTGGAAAAAGTTGGGAACCGTGGGGAACACTGCAGAACAGAGGGGCACCAAAGGGAGTAGAGGGAATGCATTGGAAAAAGTGGGGAACCGTGGGGAATACTGCACGACAGAGTGAACCAAAGGAAGCAGGGGGAACGTATTGTAAAAAGTTGGGCCGATGGGGAACACTGTAGGACAGAGGAGAATCAAAGGGAGCAGGGGGAATGATTGGAAAAAGTGGGGAACTGTGGGGAACACTGCAAAACAGAGGGCAAACAAATGGAGCAGGGGGAATGGATTGCAAAAAGTTGGTAACCGTGGAGGACAATGCAGGACAGAGGGGAAACAAACAGAGCAGGGGGAATGGATTGCAAAAAGTTGGTAAGCGTGGAGGACACTGCAGAACAGAGGGGAACCAAAGGGAGCAGGGCGAACAGATAGGAAAAAATTGGGGAACAGTGAAAACACTGCATGACAGAGGGGAACCAAAGGGAGCAGGAGGTACAGGTTGGAAAAAGTGGGGAACCGTGGAGGACACTGCAGGACAGAGGGGAACCAAAGGGAGCAGGGCGAACAGATTGTAAAAAAGTGGTGAACCGTGGGGAACACTGCAGAACAGTATAAAACCAAAGCGAGCAGGGGGAACAGTTTGGAAAATGTGGGGAACCGTGTGGATCACTGCAGAACAGAGGGGAACCAAAGGGAGCAGGGGAACGCATTGGAAAATGTGGGGAACCGTGGGGAACACTGCAGAACAGAGGGGAAGAAAAGGGAGCAGGGGGAACGGATTGCAAAAAGTGGGGCCCATGGGGAACACTGGAGGACAGAGTGGAATCAAAGGGAGCAGGGGGAACTGATTGGAAAAAGTGGGGAATCGTACAGAACACTGCGGGACAGAGGGGAACCAAAGGGAACAGGGGGAACAGATCGGAAAAAGTGGGGAAGCATGGGGAATACAGCAGGGCAGAGGGGAAACATAGGTAGCAGGGGCTACAGGTTGCAAAAAATGTGGAGAACCGTGAGGAACACTGCAGAACAGTGAGGAACCAAAGGGAGCAGGGGGAACAGATTGGAAAAAGTGGGGAACCGTGTGGAAAAATGCAGAACAGTGGGGAAACAAACAGAGCAGGGGGAATGGATTGCAAAAAGTTGGGAAGCGTGGAGGACATTGCAGAACAGAGGGGAACCAAAGGGAGCAGGGCGAACAGATTGTAAAATAGTGGGGAACCGTGGGGAACGCTGCAGAACAGTATCAAACCAAAGCGAGCCGGGGGAATGGTTTGGAAAATGTGGGAAACCTTGGGGAAAACTGCAGAACAGAGTGGAGCCAAAGGAGCAGGGGGAACAGATTGGAAAAAATGGGGAACTGTGGGGAAAACTGCAGAACAGAGCAGAACCAAAGGGAGCAGGGGGAACAGATTGGAAAAAGTGGGGAACTGTGGGGAACACTGCAGAACAGAGCAGAACCAAAGGGAGCAGGGGGAACAGATTGGAAAAAGTGGGGAACCGATTGGAAAAAGTAGGGAACCGTGTGGAAAAATGCACGAACACTGCACGACAGAGGAGAACCAAACGGATCAGGGGGTACAGGTTGGAAAAAGGGGGGAACCGTGTGGAAAAATGCAGAACAGTGGGGAACCAAAGGGAGCTGGAGGAACAGATTGGAAAAAGTTGAGAACAGTGGGCAACACTGCAGAACAGAGGTGAATCAAAGGGTGCAGGGGGAACAGATTGGAAAAAGTGGGGAACCGTGTGGAAAAATGCAGAAGAGTGGGGAACCAAAGGGAGCTGGAGGAACAGATTGGAAAAAGTTGAGAACAGTGGGCAATACTGCAGAACAGAGGGGAATCAAAGGGTGCAGGGGGAACACATTGGAAAAAGTGGGGAACCGTGAGGAACACTGCAGAACAGAGGTGAACCAAAGGGAGCAGGGGGTACAGTTCGGAAAAGTGGGGAACCGTGGGGAACAATGCAGAACAGAGGGGAACCAAAGGGAGTAGGGGGAACAGATTGGAAAAAGTGGGGAATCGTGGGGAGTTCTGCAGAACAGAGGTGAACCAAAGGATGTAGGGGGATCGGATTGGAAAAAGTGGGGAACAGTGTGGAAAAATGCAGAACAGAGGGGAACCAGAGGTAGCAGGGGAAACAGATTGGAAAAAGTTGGGAACCGTGGGGAACACTGCAGAACAGAGGGGCACCAAAGGGAGTAGAGGGAATGCATTGGAAAAAGTGGGGAACCGTGGGGAATACTGCACGACAGAGTGAACCAAAGGAAGCAGGGGGAACGTATTGTAAAAAGTTGGGCCGATGGGGAACACTGTAGGACAGAGGGGAATCAAAGGGAGCAGGGGGAACTGATTGGAAAAAGTGGGGAACTGTGGGGAACACTGCAAAACAGAGGGCAAACAAATGGAGCAGGGGGAATGGATTGCAAAAAGTTGGTAACCGTGGAGGACAATGCAGGACAGAGGGGAAACAAACAGAGCAGGGGGAATGGATTGCAAAAAGTTGGTAAGCGTGGAGGACACTGCAGAACAGAGGGGAACCAAAGGGAGCAGGGCGAACAGATAGGAAAAAATTGGGGAACTGTTAAAACACTGCATGACAGAGGGGAACCAAAGGGAGCAGGATGTACAGGTTGGAAAAAGTGGGGAACCGTGGAGGACACTGCAGGACAGAGGGGAACCAAAGGGAGCAGGGCGAACAGATTGTAAAAAAGTGGTGAACCGTGGGGAACACTGCAGAACAGTATAAAACCAAAGCGAGCAGGGGGAACAGTTTGGAAAATGTGGGGAACCGTGTGGATCACTGCAGAACAGAGGGGAACCAAAGGGAGCAGGGGAACGCATTGGAAAATGTGGGGAACCGTGGGGAACACTGCAGAACAGAGGGGAAGAAAAGGGAGCAGGGGGAACGGATTGCAAAAAGTGGGGCCCATGGGGAACACTGGAGGACAGAGTGGAATCAAAGGGAGCAGGGGGAACTGATTGGAAAAAGTGGGGAATCGTACAGAACACTGCGGGACAGAGGGGAACCAAAGGGAACAGGGGGAACAGATCGGAAAAAGTGGGGAAGCATGGGGAATACAGCAGGGCAGAGGGGAAACATAGGTAGCAGGGGCTACAGGTTGCAAAAAATGTGGAGAACCGTGAGGAACACTGCAGAACAGTGAGGAACCAAAGGGAGCAGGGGGAACAGATTGGAAAAAGTGGGGAACAGTGTGGAAAAATGCAGAACAGTGGGGAAACAAACAGAGCAGGGGGAATGGATTGCAAAAAGTTGGGAAGCGTGGAGGACATTGCAGAACAGAGGGGAACCAAAGGGAGCAGGGCGAACAGATTGTAAAATAGTGGGGAACCGTGGGGAACGCTGCAGAACAGTATGAAACCAAAGCGAGCCGGGGGAATGGTTTGGAAAATGTGGGGAGCCTTGGGGAAAACTGCAGAACAGAGTGGAGCCAAAGGAGCAGGGGGAACAGATTGGAAAAAGTGGGGAACTGTGGGGAAAACTGCAGAACAGAGCAGAACCAAAGGGAGCAGGGGGAACAGATTGGAAAAATTGGGGAACTGTGGGAAACACTGCAGAACAGAGCAGAACCAAAGGGAGCAGGGGGAACAGATTGGAAAAAGTGGGGAACCGATTGGAAAAAGTACGGAACCGTGTGGAAAAATGCAGAAAGGTGGGGAACCAAAGGGAGCAGGGGGAACGAATTGGAAAAGGTGGAGAACTGTGGGGAACAATGCAGAACAGAGGGGAACCAAAGGGAGCAGACGGAACGGATTGGAAAAAGTGGGGAACCGTGGGGAACACTGCACGACAGAGGAGAACCAAACAGATCAGGGGGTACAGGTTGGAAAAAGTGGGGAACCGTGTGGAAAAATGCAGAACAGTGGGGAACCAAAGGGAGCTGGAGGAACAGATTGGAAAAAGTTGAGAACAGTGGGCAACACTGCAGAACAGAGGGGAATCAAAGGGTGCAGGGGGAACAGATTGGAAAAAGTGGGGAACCGTGAGGAAAAACTGCAGAACAGAGGTGAACCAAAGGGAGCAGGGGAAACAGATTGGAAAAAGTGGGGAACCGTGGGGAACACTGCAGAACAGAGGGGCACCAAAGGGAGTAGAGGGAATGCATTGGAAAAAGTGGGGAACCGTGGGGAACACTGCACGACAGAGGGAACCAAAGGAAGCAGGGGGAACGTATTGTAAAAAGTTGGGCCGATGGGGAACACTGTAGGACAGAGGGCAATCAAAGGGAGCAGGGGGAACTGATTGGAAAAAGTGGGGAACTGTGGGGAACACTGCAAAACTGAGGGCAAACAAATGGAGCAGGGGGAATGGATTGCAAAAAGTTGGTAACCGTGGAGGACAATGCAGGACAGAGGGGAAACAAACAGAGCAGGGGGAATGGATTGCAAAAAGTTGGTAAGCGTGGAGGACACTGCAGAACAGAGGGGAACCAAAGGGAGCAGGGGGAACAGGTAGGAAAAAATTGGGGAACTGTGAAAACACTGCATGACAGAGGGGAACCAAAGGGAGCAGGAGGTACAGGTTGGAAAAAGTGGGGAACCGTGGAGGACACTGCAGGACAGAGGGGAACCAAAGGGAGCAGGGCGAACAGATTGTAAAAAAGTGGGGAACCGTGGGGAACACTGCAGAACAGTATGAAACCAAAGACAGCAGGGGGAACAGTTTGGAAAATGTGGGGAACCGTGTGGATCACTGCAGAACAGAGGGGAACCAAAGGGAGCAGGGGAACGCATTGGAAAATGTGGGGAACCGTGGGGAACACTGCAGAACAGTGAGGAACCAAAGGGAGCAGGGGGAACAGATTGGAAAAAGTGGGGAACAGTGTGGAAAAATGCAGAACAGTGGGGAAACAAAGGGAGCAGGAGGAACAGATTAGAAGAAGTGGGGTACCGTGTGCAAAAATGCACAACAGTGGGGAACCAAAGGGAACAGGAGGTACAGGATGGAAAAAAATGTGGAGAATCGTGGGGAACACTGCAGAATAGAGGGGAACCAAAGGGAGCAGGGGGAACGGATTGGAAAAAGTGGGGAAGCGTCGTGAACACTGCAGAACAGAGGCGAACCAAAGGGAACAGTGGGAACGGATTGGAAAAATTGGGGAAGCATGGGGGACACTGCAGGGCAGAGGGGAACCACAGGGAGTAGGGGGTACAGGTTGGAAAAAAGTGGAGAACCGTGAGGAAAACTGCAGAACAGTGAGGAACCAAAGGGAGCAGGGGGAACAGTTTTGAAAAAGTGGGGAACCGTGTGCAAAAATGCAGAACAGTGGGGAACCAAAGGGAGCAGGAGGAACAGATTGGAAAAAGTTGAGAACAGTGGGCAACACTGCAGAACAGAGGGGAATCAAAGGGAGCAGGGGATACAGTTCGGAAAAGTGGGGAACCGTGGGGAACAATGCAGAACAGAGGGGAACCAAAGGGAGCAGGGGGATCGGATTGGAAAAGTGGGGAACAGTGTGGAAAAATGCAGAACAGAGGGGATCCAGAGGTAGCAGGGGCAACAGATTGGAAAAAGTGGTGAACCGTGGGGAACACTGCAGAACAGAGCGGCACCAAAGGGAGAAGAGGGAATGCATTGGAAAAAGTGGGGAACCGTGGGGAACACTGCACGACAGAGGGGAACCAAAGGAAGCAGGGGTAACGGATTATAAAAAGTTGCGCCGATGGGGAACACTGTAGGGCAGAGGGGAATCAAAGGGAGCAGGGGGAACTGATTGGAAAAAGTGGGGAAATGTGGGGAACACTGCAGAACAGAGGGCAAACAAACGGAACAGGGGGAATGTATTGCAAAAAGTTGGGAACCGTGGAGGACAATGCAGAACAGGGGAAACCAAAGGGAGCAGGACAAACAGTTTGTAAAAAAGTGGGGAACCGTGGGGAATGCTGCAGAACAGTATGAAACCAAAGCGAGCCGGGGGAATGGTTTGGAAAATGTGGGGAACCGTGGGGAAAACTGCAGAACAGAGTGGAGACAAAGGAGCAGGGGGAACAAATTGGAAGAAGTGGGGAACCGTGGGGAACAACTGCAGAACAGAGGGGAACCAAACGGAGCACGGGCAACGGATTGCAAAAAGTTGGGAACCGTGGAGAACACGGAAGGACAGAGGGGAACCAAAGGGAACAAGGGAAACAGGTTGGAAAAAGTGGTGTCCCATGAGTAACACTGCAAGGCAGAGGTGAACCATAGGAAGCAGGGGGTACAGTATGTAAAAATATGTGGAGAATCGTGGGGAACACTGCAGAATAGAGGGGAACCAAAGACAGCAGGGGAAACGGATTGTAAAAAGTGGGGAAGCGTCGGGAACACTGCAGAACAGAGGAGAACGAAAGGGAGCAGGGGGAACAGATTGGAAAAAGTGGGGAATCGTGGGGAGTTCTGCAGAACAGTGGGGACCCAAAGGGAGCAGGGGGAAAGGATTCGAAAAAGTGGACCGTGGGGAACTCTGCAGAAAAGTGGTGGACCAAAAGAAGCAGGGGGTACGGAATGGAAAAAGTGGGGAACCATGGGGAATACTGCAGGGCAGAGGGGAACCATAGGGAGGAGGGGCTACAGGTTGGAAAAAATGTGGAGAACCGTGAGGAGCACTGCAGAACAGTGAGGAACCAAAGGGAGCAGGGGGAACAGATTGGAAAAAGTGGGGAACCGTGTGGAAAAATGCAGAACAGTGGTGAAACAAACAGAGCAGGGGGTATGGATTGCAAAAAGTTGGGAAGCGTGGAGGACACTGCAGAACAGAGGGGAACCAAAGGGAGCAGGGGGAAAGGATTCGAAAAAGTGGACAGTGGGGAACTCTGCAAAAAAGAGGTGGACGAAAGGAAGCAGGGGGTACGGATTGGAAAAAGTGGGGAACCATGGGGAATACTGCAGGGCAGAGGGGAACCATAGGGAGGAGGGGCTACAGGTTGGAAAAAATGTGGAGAACCCTGAGGAACACTGCAGAACAGTGAGGAACCAAAGGGAGCAGGGGGAACAGATTGGAAAAAGTGGGGAACCGTGTGGAAAAATGCAGAAAGGTGGGGAACCAAAGGGAGTAGGGGGAACGAATTGGAAAAGGTGGAGAACTGTGGGGAACAATGCAGAACAGAGGGGAACCAAAGGGAGCAGAGAGAACGGATTGGAAAAAGTGGGGAACCGTGGGGAACACTGCACGACAGAGGAGAACGAAAGGGATCGGGGGAACAGATAGGAAAAAATTGGGGTACTGTGAAAACACTGCATGACAGAGGGCAACCAAAGGGAGCAGGAGGTACAGGTTGGAAAAAAATGAGGAGAATCGTGGGGAACACTGCAGAATAGAGGGGAACCAAAGGGAGCAGGGGGAACGGATTGGAAAAAGTGGAGAAGCGTCGGGAACACTGCAGAACAGAGGCGAACCAAAGGGAACAGGGGGAACGGATTGGAAAAAGTGGGGAACCATGGGGGACACTGCAGGGCAGAGGGGAACCATAGGGAGTAGGGGGTACAGTTTGGAAAAAAGTGGAGAACCGTGAGGAAAACTGCAGAACAGTGAGGAACCAAAGGGAGCAGGGGGTACAGTTCGGAAAAGTGGGGAACCGTGGGGAACAATGCAGAACAGAGGGGAACCAAAGGGAGCAGGGGGAACAGATTGGAAAAAGTGGGGAATCGTGGGGAGTTCTGCAGAACAGAGGTGAACCAAAGGATGTAGGGGGATCGGATTGGAAAAAGTGGGGAACAGTGTGGAAAAATGCAGAACAGAGGGGAACCAGAGGTAGCAGGGGAAACAGATTGGAAAAAGTTGGGAACCGTGGGGAACACTGCAGAACAGAGGGGCACCAAAGGGAGTAGAGGGAATGCATTGGAAAAAGTGGGGAACCGTGGGGAATACTGCACGACAGAGTGAACCAAAGGAAGCAGGGGGAACGTATTGTAAAAAGTTGGGCCGATGGGGAACACTGTAGGACAGAGGGGAATCAAAGGGAGCAGGGGGAAATGATTGGAAAAAGTGGGGAACTGTGGGGAACACTGCAAAACTGAGGGCAAACAAATGGAGCAGGGGGAATGGATTGCAAAAAGTTGGTAACCGTGGAGGACAATGCAGGACAGAGGGGAAACAAAAAGAGCAGGGGGAATGGATTGCAAAAAGTTGGTAAGCGTGGAGGACACTGCAGAACAGAGGGGAACCAAAGGGAGCAGGGCGAACAGATAGGAAAAAATTGGGGAACTGTGAAAACACTGCATGACAGAGGGGAACCAAAGGGAGCAGGATGTACAGGTTGGAAAAAGTGGGGAACCGTGGAGGACACTGCAGGACAGAGGGGAACCAAAGGGAGCAGGGCGAACAGATTGTAAAAAAGTGGTGAACCGTGGGGAACACTGCAGAACAGTATAAAACCAAAGCGAGCAGGGGGAACAGTTTGGAAAATGTGGGGAACCGTGTGGATCACTGCAGAACAGAGGGGAACCAAAGGGAGCAGGGGAACGCATTGGAAAATGTGGGGAACCGTGGGGAACACTGCAGAACAGAGGGGAAGAAAAGGGAGCAGGGGGAACGGATTGCAAAAAGTGGGGCCCATGGGGAACACTGGAGGACAGAGTGGAATCAAAGGGAGCAGGGGGAACTGATTGGAAAAAGTGGGGAATCGTACAGAACACTGCGGGACAGAGGGGAACCAAAGGGAACAGGGGGAACAGATCGGAAAAAGTGGGGAAGCATGGGGAATACAGCAGGGCAGAGGGGAAACATAGGTAGCAGGGGCTACAGGTTGCAAAAAATGTGGAGAACCGTGAGGAACACTGCAGAACAGTGAGGAACCAAAGGGAGCAGGGGGAACAGATTGGAAAAAGTGGGGAACCGTGTGGAAAAATGCAGAACAGTGGGGAAACAAACAGAGCAGGGGGAATGGATTGCAAAAAGTTGGGAAGCGTGGAGGACATTGCAGAACAGAGGGGAACCAAAGGGAGCAGGGCGAACAGATTGTAAAATAGTGGGGAACCGTGGGGAACGCTGCAGAACAGTATGAAACCAAAGCGAGCCGGGGGAATGGTTTGGAAAATGTGGGGAGCCTTGGGGAAAACTGCAGAACAGAGTGGAGCCAAAGGAGCAGGGGGAACAGATTGGAAAAAGTGGGGAACTGTGGGGAAAACTGCAGAACAGAGCAGAACCAAAGGGAGCAGGGGGAACAGATTGGAAAAAGTGGGGAACTGTGGGAAACACTGCAGAACAGAGCAGAACCAAAGGGAGCAGGGGGAACAGATTGGAAAAAGTGGGGAACCGATTGGAAAAAGTACGGAACCGTGTGGAAAAATGCAGAAAGGTGGGGAACCAAAGGGAGCAGGGGGAACGAATTGGTAAAGGTGGAGAACTGTGGGGAACAATGCAGAACAGAGGGGAACCAAAGGGAGCAGACGGAACGGATTGGAAAAAGTGGGGAACCGTGGGGAACACTGCACGACAGAGGAGAAACAAACAGATCAGGGGGTACAGGTTGGAAAAAGTGGGGAACCGTGTGGAAAAATGCAGAACAGTGGGGAACCAAAGGGAGCTGGAGGAACAGATTGGAAAAAGTTGAGAACAGTGGGCAACACTGCAGAACAGAGGGGAATCAAAGGGTGCAGGGGGAACAGATTGGAAAAAGTGGGGAACCGTGAGGAAAAACTGCAGAACAGAGGTGAACCAAAGGGAGCAGGGGAAACAGATTGGAAAAAGTGGGGAACCGTGGGGAACACTGCAGAACAGAGGGGCACCAAAGGGAGTAGAGGGAATGCATTGGAAAAAGTGGGGAACCGTGGGGAACACTGCACGACAGAGGGAACCAAAGGAAGCAGGGGGAACGTATTGTAAAAAGTTGGGCCGATGGGGAACACTGTAGGACAGAGGGCAATCAAAGGGAGCAGGGGGAACTGATTGGAAAAAGTGGGGAACTGTGGGGAACACTGCAAAACTGAGGGCAAACAAATGGAGCAGGGGGAATGGATTGCAAAAAGTTGGTAACCGTGGAGGACAATGCAGGACAGAGGGGAAACAAACAGAGCAGGGGGAATGGATTGCAAAAAGTTGGTAAGCGTGGAGGACACTGCAGAACAGAGGGGAACCAAAGGGAGCAGGGGGAACAGGTAGGAAAAAATTGGGGAACTGTGAAAACACTGCATGACAGAGGGGAACCAAAGGGAGCAGGAGGTACAGGTTGGAAAAAGTGGGGAACCGTGGAGGACACTGCAGGACAGAGGGGAACCAAAGGGAGCAGGGCGAACAGATTGTAAAAAAGTGGGGAACCGTGGGGAACACTGCAGAACAGTATGAAACCAAAGACAGCAGGGGGAACAGTTTGGAAAATGTGGGGAACCGTGTGGATCACTGCAGAACAGAGGGGAACCAAAGGGAGCAGGGGAACGCATTGGAAAATGTGGGGAACCGTGGGGAACACTGCAGAACAGTGAGGAACCAAAGGGAGCAGGGGGAACAGATTGGAAAAAGTGGGGAACAGTGTGGAAAAATGCAGAACAGTGGGGAAACAAAGGGAGCAGGAGGAACAGATTAGAAGAAGTGGGGTACCTTTGGTTCCCCACCTTTCAGCATTTTTCCACACGGTTCCCTAACTTTTCCAATCGGTTTCCCACTTTTTGCAATCTGTTCCCCCTGCTCCCTTTGGTTCTCCTCTGTTCTGCAGTGTTCCCGACGCTTCCCCACTTTTTCCAATCCATTCCCCCTGCTCCCTTTGGTTCCCCTCTATTCTGCAGTGTTCCCCACGATTCTCCACATTTTTTCCAACCTGTAGCCCCTGCTCCCTATGATTCCCCTATGCCCTGCAGTATTCCCCATGGTTCCCCACTTTTTCCAATCAGTTCCCCCTGCTCATTTTGATTCCGCTCTGTCCTGCAGTGTTCCCCATGGGCCCCACTTTTTGCAATCCGTTCCCCCTGCTCCTTTGGCTCCACTCTGTTCTGCAGTTTTCCCCATGGTTCCCCACATTTTGCAATCCATTCCCCCTGCTCCATTTGTTTCCCCTCTGTTCTGCAGTGTTCCCCACAGTTCCCCACTTTTTCCAATCTGTTCCCCCTGCTCCCTTTGATTCCCCTCTGTCCTGCAGTGTTCCCCATTTGCCCCACTTTTTCCAATTCGTTCCCCCTGCTTCCTTTGGTTCCCCTCTGTCGTGTAGTGTTCCAAACGGTTCCCCACATTTTCCAATGCGTTCCCTCTGCTCCCTTTGGTGCCCCTCTGTTCTGCAGTGTTCCCCACGGTTCCCCACTTTTTCCAATCTGTTCCCCCTGCTCCCTTTGGTTCCCCTCTGTTCTGCATTGTTCCTCACGGTTCCCCACTTTTTCAAAGTGTTCCCCCTGCTCCCTTTGGTTCCCCTCTGTTCTGCATTGTTCCTCACGGTTCCCCACTTTTTCAAACTGTAACCCCTGCTCCCTTTGGTTCCCCTCTATTCTTCAGTGATCCCCACGGTTCCCCACATTTTCCAAGCTGTTCCCCCTGCTCGCTTTGGTTTCATACTGTCCTGCAGTGTTCCCCACGGTTCCCAACTTTTTTACAATCTGTTCGCCCTGCTCCCTTTGGTTCTCCTCTGTCCTGCAGTGTCCTCCACGGTTCCCCACTTTTTCAATCCGTTCCCCCTGCTTCCTTTGGTTCCCCTCTGTCGTGCAGTGTTCCAAACGGTTCCCCACTTTTTCCAATCCATTCCCCCTGCTCCCTTTGGTTCCCCTCTGTTCTGCATTGTTCCTCACGGTTCCCCACTATTTCCAATCTGTTCTTCCTGCTCCCTTTGGTTCCCCACTGTTCTGCATTTTTCCACACGGTTCCCCACTTTTTCCAAGCTGTTCCCCCTGCTCCCTTTGGTTCCTCACTGTTCTGCAGTGTTCCTCACGGTTCTCCACATTTTTTCCAACCTGTACCCCCTGCTCCCTTTGCTTTCCCTCTGTTCTGCAGTGTTCCCCAGAGTTCTCTACCTTTTCCAATCCGTTCCCCCTGCTCCTTTTGGTTCCTCACTGTTCTGCAGTGTTCCCCACGGTTCTCCAAATTTTTTCTAATCTGTTCCCCCTTCTCCCTCTTGTTCGCCTCTGTTCTACATTTTTCCACACGGTTCCCCATTTTTTCCAATCCGTTCCCCCTGCTTCCTTTGGTCAACCTCTTTTCTGCAGAGTTCCCCACGGTCCACTTTTTCGAATCCTTTCCCCCTGCTCCCTTTGGGTCCCCACTGTTCTGCAGAACTCCCCACGATTCCCCACTTTTTCCAATCTGTTCCCCCTTCTCCCTTTGGTTCCTCTCTGTTCTGCATTGTTCCCCATGGGTCCGCACTTTTCCGAGCTGTTCCCCCTGCTCCCTTTGGTTCCGCTCTGTTCTGCAGTTTTCCCCACGGTTCTCCAAATTTTTTGTAATCTGTTCCCATGCTCCCTTTGGTTCCCCTCTGTTCTGCAGTGTTCCCCACAGTTCCCCACTTTTTCCAACCTGTACCTCCTGCTCCCTTTGGTTCTCCTCTGTCATGCAGTGTTCCCCACGGTTCCCCACTTTTTCCAATCCGTTCCCTCTGCTCCCTTTGGTTCCCCTCTCTTCTGCTGTGTTCCCCAAAGTTCTCCACCTTTTCCAATTCGTTCCCCCTGCTTCCTTTGGTTCCCCACCTTTCAGCATTTTTCCACACGGTTCCCTAACTTTTCCAATCGGTTTCCCACTTTTTGCAATCTGTTCCCCCTGCTCCCTTTGGTTCTCCTCTGTTCTGCAGTGTTCCCGACGCTTCCCCACTTTTTCCAATCCATTCCCCCTGCTCCCTTTGGTTCCCCTCTATTCTGCAGTGTTCCCCACGATTCTCCACATTTTTTCCAACCTGTAGCCCCTGCTCCCTATGATTCCCCTATGCCCTGCAGTATTCCCCATGGTTCCCCACTTTTTCCAATCCGTTCCCCCTGTTCCCTTTGGTTCCCCTCTGTCCCGCTGTGTTCTGCACGGTTCCCCACTTTTTACAATCCGTTCCCCCTGCTTCCTTTGGTTCCCCTCTGTCGTGCAGTGTTCCAAACGGTTCCCCACTTTTTGCAATCTGTTCCCCCTGCTCCCTCTGGTTTCCCCTCTGTTCTGCATTTTTCCACAGTGTTCCCCACTTTTTCCAATCCATTCCCCCTGCTCCCTTTGGTTCCCCTCTGTTCTGCATTGTTCCTCACGGTTCCCCACTATTTCCAATCTGTTCTTCCTGCTCCCTTTGGTTCCCCTCTGTTCTGCTGTGTTCCCCAAAGTTCTCCACCTTTTCCAATTCGTTCCCCCTGCTTCCTTTGGTTCCCCACCTTTCAGCATTTTTCCACACGGTTCCCTAACTTTTCCAATCGGTTTCCCACTTTTTGCAATCTGTTCCCCCTGCTCCCTTTGGTTCTCCTCTGTTCTGCCGTGTTCCCGACGCTTCCCCACTTTTTCCAATCCATTCCCCTGCTCCCTTTGGTTCCCCTCTATTCTGCAGTGTTCCCCACGATTCTCCACATTTTTTTCCATCCTGTACCCCCTGCTCCCTATTGTTCCCCTCTGCCTTGCTGTGTTACCCATGGGACCCCACATTTTCCAACCTGTTCCCCTTGTTCCCTTTGGTTCCCCTCTGTCATGCAGTGTTTTCACAGTTCCCCAATTTTTTCCTATCTGTTCCCCCTGATCCCTTTGGTTCTCCTCTGTCGTGCAGTGTTCCCCACGGTTCCCCACATTTTCCAATCCGGTCCCTCTGCTCCCTTTGGTTCCCCTCTGTTCTGCAGTGTTCCCCACAGTTCTCCACCTTTTCCAATTCGTTCCCCCGCTCCCTTTGGTTCCCCACCTTTCTATTTTTTTCCACACGGTTCCCTACTTTTTCCAATCGTTTCCCCACTTTTTCGAATCTGTTCCCCCTGCTCTCTTTGGTTCTGATCTGTTCTGCAGTGTTCCCCACAGTTCCCCACTTTTTCCAATCTGTTCCCCCTGCTCCTTTGGCTCCACTCTGTTCTGCAGTTTTCCCCACGGTTCCCCACATTTTCCAAACCATTCCCCCGGCTCGCTTTGGTTTCATACTGTTCTGCAGCGTTCCCCGCGGTTCCCCACTATTTTACAATCTGTTCGCCCTGCTCCCTTTGGTACCCCTCATTTCTGCAGTGTCCTCCACGTTTCCCAACTTTTTGCAATCCATTCCCCCTGCTCTGTTTGTTTCCCCTCTGTCCTGCAGTGTTCCCCACAGTTCCCCACTTTTTCCAATCAGTTCCCCCTGCTCCCTTTGATTCCCCTCTGTCCTGCAGTGTTCCCCATGGGCCCCACTTTTTACAATCCTTTCCCCCTGCTTCCTTTGGTTCCCCTCTGTCGTGTAGTGTTCCAAACGGTTCCCCACATTTTCCAATGCGTTCCCTCTGCTCCCTTTGGTGCCCCTCTGTTCTGCAGTGTTCCCCACGGTTCCCCACTTTTTCCAATCTGTTTCCCCTGCTCCCTCTGGTTTCCCCTCTGTTCTGCATTTTTCCACACTGTTCCCTACTATTTCCAATCCGTTCCCCCTGCTTCCTTTGGTTCACCTCTGTTCTGCAGATCTCTCCACGTATTCCCACTTTTTCCAATCTGTTCCCACTGCACCCTTTGTTTCCCCTCTGTTCTGCATTGTTCCCCACGGTTCCCCACTTTTCCAAACTGTACCCCCTGCTCCCTTTGGTGCCCCTCTGTTCTGCAGTGTTCCTCACGGTTCCCCACTTTTTCCAATCTGTTCTTCCTGCTCCCTTTGGTTCCTCTTTGTTCTGCATGTTCCACACGGTTCCCCTCTTTTTCCAATCTGTTCCCCCTGCTCCCTTTGGTTCCTCTCTGTTCTGCATTGTTCCCCACGGCTCCCCACTTTTCCGAGCTGTTCCCCCTGCTCCCTTTGGTTCCGCTCTGTTCTGCACTTTTCCCCACTGTTCTCAACTTTTTCCAATCTGTTCCTCCTGCTCCCTTTGTTTCCCCACTGTTCTGCATTTTTGCACACGGTTCCCCACTTTTTCAAAACTGTTCCCCCTGCTCCCTTTGGTTCCTCACTGTACTGCAGTTTTCCTCACGGTTCTCCACATTTTTCCAACCTGTACCCACTGCTCCCTATGATTCCCCTCTGCCCTGCAGTGTCCCCCATGGTTCCCCACTTTTTCCAATCCGTACCCCCTGTTCCCTTTGGTTCGCTTCTGTTCTGCAGTGTTCCCGACGCTTCCCCACTTTTTCCAATCCGTTTCCCCTGCTCCCTCTGGTTTCCCCTCTGTTCTGCATTTTTCCACACTGTTCCCTACTATTTCCAATCCGTTCCCCCTGCTCCTTTTGGTTCCTCACTGTTCTGCAGTGTTCCCCACGGTTCTCCAAATTTTTTCTAATCTGTTCCCCCTTCTCCCTCTGGTTCGCCTCTGTTCTACATTTTTCCACACGGTTCCCCATTTTTTCCAATCCGTTCCCCCTGCTTCCTTTGGTCCACCTCTTTTCTGCAGAGTTCCCCACGGTCCACTTTTTCGAATCCTTTTCCCCTGCTCCCTTTGGGTCCCCACTGTTCTGCAGAACTCCCCACGATTCCCCGCTTTTTCCAATCTGTTCCCCCTTCTCCCTTTGGTTCTTCTCTGTTCTGCATTGTTCCCCATGGGTCCGCACTTTTCCTAGCTGTTCCCCCTGCTCCCTTTGGTTCCGCTCTGTTCTGCAGTTTTCCCCACGGTTCTCCAAATTTTTTGTAATCTGTTCCCATGCTCCCTTTGGTTCCCCTCTGTTCAGCAGTGTTCCCCACAATTCCCCACTTTTTCCAATCGGTTCCCCCTGCTCCCTTTGATTACCCTCTGTCATTCAGTGTTCGCCATTGGCCCCACTTTTTGCAATCCGTTTCCCGTGCTCACTTTTGTTGCTCTCTGTGCTCCAGTGTTCTGCACGGTTCACCACTTTTTCCAACCTGTACCTCCTGCTCCCTTTGGTTCCCCTCTGTCATGCAGTGTTCCCCACGGTTCCCCACTTTTTCCAATCTGTTCCCTCTGCTCCCTTTGGTTCCCCTCTGTTCTGCTGTTTTCCCCACAGTTCTCCACCTTTTCCAATACGTTCCCCGTGCTCCCTTTGGTTCCCCACCTTTCTGCATTTTTTCACACGGTTCCCTACTTTTTCCAATCGGTTTCCCACATTTTGCAATCTGTTCCCCCTGCTCCCTTTGGTTCCCCTCTATTCTGCAGTGATCCCCACGGTTCCCCACATTTTCCAAGCTGTTCCCCCTGCTCGCTTTGGTTTCATACTGTTCTGCAGTGTTCCCCACGGTTCCCCACTTTTTTACAATCTGTTCGCCCTGCTCCCTTTGGTTCTCCTCTGTCCTGCAGTGTCCTCCACGGTTCCCCACTTTTTACAATCCATTACCCCTGCTTCCTTTGGTTCCCCTCTGTCGTGCAGTGTTCCAAACGGTTCCCCACTTTTTGCAATCTGTTCCCCCTGCTCCCTCTGGTTTCCCCACTGTTCTGCATTTTTCCATAGTGTTCCCCACTTTTTCCAATCCATTCCCCCTGCTCCCTTTGGTTCCCCTCTGTTCTGCATTGTTCCTCACGGTTCCCCACTTTTTCAAACTGTACCCCCTGCTCCCTTTGGTTCCCCTCTGTTCTGCAGTATTCCTCACGGTTCCCCATTTTTTCCAATCCGTTCCCCCTGCTTCCTTTGGTCAACCTCTTTTCTGCAGAGTTCCCCACGGTCCACTTTGTCGAATCATTTCCCACTGCTCCCTTTGGGTCCCCACTGTTCTGCAGAACTCCCCACGATTCCCCACTTTTTCCAATCTGTTCCCCCTTCTCCCTTTGGTTCCTCTCTGTTCTGCATTGTTCCCCATGGGTCCGCACTTTTCTGAGCTGCTCCCCCTGCTCCCTTTGGTTCCGCTCTGTTCTGCAGTTTTCCCCACGGTTCTCCAAATTTTTTGTAATCTGTTCCCATGCTCCCTTTGGTTCCCCTCTGTTCTGCAGTGTTCCCCACAGTTCCCCACTTTTTCCAATCGGTTCTCCCTGCTCCCTTTGATTACCCTCTGTCATTCAGTGTTCGCCATGGGCCCCACTTTTTGCAATCCGTTCCCCCTGCTCCCTTTGGTTCCCCTCTATTCTGCAGTGTTCCCCACGATTCTCCACATTTTTTTCCATCCTGTACCCCCTGCTCCCTTTGGTTCCCCACTGTTGTGCATTTTTGCACACGGTACCCCACTTCTTCTAATCTGTTCCTCCTGCACCCTTTGTTTCCCCACTGTTCTGCATTTTTCCACACGGTTCCCCACTTTTTCCAACCTGTTCCCCCTGCTCCCTTTGGTTCCTCACTGTTCTGCAGTGTTCCCCACGGTTCCCCACTTTTTCCAATGTGTTCCCCTGCTCCCTTTGGTTCCCCTCTGTTCTGCAGTGATCCACACGGTTCCCCACATTTTCCAAACTGTTCCCCCTGCTCGCTTTGGTTTCATACTGTTCTGCAGTGTTCCTCACGGTTCCCACTTTTTTACAATCTGTTCGCCCTGCTCCCTTTGGTTCCCCTCTGCCCTGCAGTGTCCTACACGGTTCCCCACTTTTTCCAACCTGTACCTCCTGCTCCCTTTGGTTCCCCTCTGTCATGCAGTGTTTTCACAGTTCCCCAATTTTTTCCTATCTGTTCCCCCTGATCCCTTTGGTTCTCCTCTGTCGTGCAGTGTTCCCCACGGTTCTCCACTTTTTCCAATCCGTTCCCTCTGCTCCCTTTGGTTCCCCTCTGTTCTGCATTGTTCCCCACAGTTCTCCACCTTTTCCAATTCGTTCCCCCTGCTCCCTTTGGTTCCCCACCTTTCTGCATTTTTCCACACGGTTCCCTACTTTTTCCAATCGGTTCCCCACTTTTTCCAATCTGTTCCCCCTGCTCCCTTTGGTTCTGCCCTGTTCTGCAGTGTTCTCCACAGTTCCCCACTTTTTCCAATCTGTTACCCCTGCTCCTTTGGCTCCACTCTGTTCTGCAGTTTTCCCCACGGTTCCCCACATTTTCAAATCTGTTCCCCCTGCTCCCTTTGATTCCTCACTGTTCTGCAGTGTTCCCCACGGTTCCCCACTTTTTTACAATCTGTTCGCCCTGCTCCCTTTGGTTCTCCTCTGTCCTGCAGTGTCCTCCACGGTTCCCCACTTTTTACAATCCATTACCCCTGCTTCCTTTGGTTCCCCTCTGTCGTGCAGTGTTCCAAACGGTTCCCCACTTTTTGCAATCTGTTCCCCCTGCTCCCTCTGGTTTCCCCACTGTTCTGCATTTTTCCATAGTGTTCCCCACTTTTTCCAATCCATTCCCCCTGCTCCCTTTGGTTCCCCTCTGTTCTGCATTGTTCCTCACGGTTCCCCACTTTTTCAAACTGTACCCCCTGCTCCCTTTGGTTCCTCTCTGTTCTGCAGTATTCCTCACGGTTCCCCATTTTTTCCAATCCGTTCCCCCTGCTTCCTTTGGTCAACCTCTTTTCTGCAGAGTTCCCCACGGTCCACTTTGTCGAATCATTTCCCACTGCTCCCTTTGGGTCCCCACTGTTCTGCAGAACTCCCCACGATTCCCCACTTTTTCCAATCTGTTCCCCCTTCTCCCTTTGGTTCCTCTCTGTTCTGCATTGTTCCCCATGGGTCCGCACTTTTCTGAGCTGCTCCCCCTGCTCCCTTTGGTTCCGCTCTGTTCTGCAGTTTTCCCCACGGTTCTCCAAATTTTTTGTAATCTGTTCCCATGCTCCCTTTGGTTCCCCTCTGTTCTGCAGTGTTCCCCACAGTTCCCCACTTTTTCCAATCGGTTCTCCCTGCTCCCTTTGATTACCCTCTGTCATTCAGTGTTCGCCATGGGCCCCACTTTTTGCAATCCGTTCCCCCTGCTCCCTTTGGTTCCCCTCTATTCTGCAGTGTTCCCCACGATTCTCCACATTTTTTTCCATCCTGTACCCCCTGCTCCCTTTGGTTCCCCACTGTTGTGCATTTTTGCACACGGTACCCCACTTCTTCTAATCTGTTCCTCCTGCACCCTTTGTTTCCCCACTGTTCTGCATTTTTCCACACGGTTCCCCACTTTTTCCAACCTGTTCCCCCTGCTCCCTTTGGTTCCTCACTGTTCTGCAGTGTTCCCCACGGTTCCCCACTTTTTCCAATGTGTTCCCCTGCTCCCTTTGGTTCCCCTCTGTTCTGCAGTGATCCACACGGTTCCCCACATTTTCCAAACTGTTCCCCCTGCTCGCTTTGGTTTCATACTGTTCTGCAGTGTTCCTCACGGTTCCCACTTTTTTACAATCTGTTCGCCCTGCTCCCTTTGGTTCCCCTCTGCCCTGCAGTGTCTTACACGGTTCCCCACTTTTTCCAACCTGTACCTCCTGCTCCCTTTGGTTCCCCTCTGTCATGCAGTGTTTTCACAGTTCCCCAATTTTTTCCTATCTGTTCCCCCTGATCCCTTTGGTTCTCCTCTGTCGTGCAGTGTTCCCCACGGTTCTCCACTTTTTCCAATCCGTTCCCTCTGCTCCCTTTGGTTCCCCTCTGTTCTGCATTGTTCCCCACAGTTCTCCACCTTTTCCAATTCGTTCCCCCTGCTCCCTTTGGTTCCCCACCTTTCTGCATTTTTCCACACGGTTCCCTACTTTTTCCAATCGGTTCCCCACTTTTTCCAATCTGTTCCCCCTGCTCCCTTTGGTTCTGCCCTGTTCTGCAGTGTTCTCCACAGTTCCCCACTTTTTCCAATCTGTTACCCCTGCTCCTTTGGCTCCACTCTGTTCTGCAGTTTTCCCCACGGTTCCCCACATTTTCAAATCTGTTCCCCCTGCTCCCTTTGATTCCTCACTGTTCTGCAGTGTTCCTCACGGTTCTCCACATTTTTTGCAACCTGTAGCCCCCGTTCCCTATGGTTCCCCTCTGCCATGCAGTATTCCCCATGGTTCCCCACTTTTTCCAATCCGTTCCCCCTGTTCCTTTTGGTTCCCCTCTGTCCCGCAGTGTTCCCCACGATTCTCCACATTTTGTTCCATCCTGTACCCCCTGCTCCCTTTGGTTCCCCTCTGTTCTGCATTTTTCCACACTGTTCCCCACTTTTTCCAATCCGTTCCCCCTGCTTCCTTTGGTTCACCTCTGTTCTGCAGATCTCTCCACGAATCCCCACTTTTTCCAATCTGTTCCCCCTGCTCCCTTTGGTTCCCCTTTGTTCTGTATTTTTCCACACGGTTCCCCACTTTTTCCAATCTGTTCCCCCTGCTCCCTTTGGTTCTCCTCTGTCATGCAGTGTTCCCCACGGTTCCCCACTTTTTCAAACTGTACCCCCTGCTCCCTTTGGTGCCCCTCTGTTCTGCAGTGTTCTTCACGGTTCCCCACTTTTTCCAATCTGTTCTTCCTGCTCCCTTTGGTTCCTCTTTGTTCTGCATGTTCCACACGGTTCCCCTCTTTTTCCAATCTGTTCCCCCTGCTCCCTTTGGTTCCTCTCTGTTCTGCATTGTTCCCCACGGCTCCCCACTTTTCCGAGCTGTTCCCCCTGCTCCCTTTGGTTCCGCTCTGTTCTGCACTTTTCCCCACTGTTCTCAACTTTTTCCAATCTGTTCCTCCTGCTCCCTTTGTTTCCCCACTGTTCTGCATTTTTGCACACGGTTCCCCACTTTTTCAAAACTGTTCCCCCTGCTCCCTTTGGTTCCTCACTGTACTGCAGTTTTCCTCACGGTTCTCCACATTTTTCCAACCTGTACCCCCTGCTCCCTATGGTTCCCCTCTGCCCTGCAGTGTCCCCCATGGTTCCCCACTTTTTCCAATCCGTACCCCCTGTTCCCTTTGGTTCGCTTCTGTTCTTCAGTGTTCCCGACGCTTCCCCACTTTTTCCAATCCGTTTCCCCTGCTCCCTCTGGTTTCCCCTCTGTTCTGCATTTTTCCACACTGTTCCCTACTATTTCCAATCCGTTCCCCCTGCTCCTTTTGGTTCCTCACTGTTCTGCAGTGTTCCCCACGGTTCTCCAAATTTTTTCTAATCTGTTCCCCCTTCTCCCTCTGGTTCGCCTCTGTTCTACATTTTTCCACACGGTTCCCCATTTTTTCCAATCCGTTCCCCCTGCTTCCTTTGGTCCACCTCTTTTCTGCAGAGTTCCCCACGGTCCACTTTTTCGAATCCTTTTCCCCTGCTCCCTTTGGGTCCCAACTGTTCTGCAGAACTCCCCACGATTCCCCGCTTTTTCCAATCTGTTCCCCCTTCTCCCTTTGGTTCTTCTCTGTTCTGCATTGTTCCCCATGGGTCCGCACTTTTCCTAGCTGTTCCCCCTGCTCCCTTTGGTTCCGCTCTGTTCTGCAGTTTTCCCCACGGTTCTCCAAATTTTTTGTAATCTGTTCCCATGCTCCCTTTGGTTCCCCTCTGTTCTGCAGTGTTCCCCACAGTTCCCCACTTTTTCCAATCGGTTCCCCCTGCTCCCTTTGATTACCCTCTGTCATTCAGTGTTCGCCATGGACCCCACTTTTTGCAATCCGTTTCCCGTGCTCACTTTTGTTCCCCTCTGTGCTGCAGTGTTCTCCACGGTTCACCACTTTTTCCAACCTGTACCTCCTGCTCCCTTTGGTTCCCCTCTGTCATGCAGTGTTCCCCACGGTTCCCCACTTTTTCCAATCTGTTCCCTCTGCTCCCTTTGGTTCCCCTCTGTTCTGCTGTTTTCCCCACAGTTCTCCACCTTTTCCAATACGTTCCCCGTGCTCCCTTTGGTTCCCCACCTTTCTGCATTTTTTCACACGGTTCCCTACTTTTTCCAATCGGATTCCCACATTTTGCAATCTGTTCCCCCTGCTCCCTTTGGTTCCCCTCTATTCTGCAGTGATCCCCACGGTTCCCCACATTTTCCAAGCTGTTCCCCCTGCTCGCTTTGGTTTCATACTGTTCTGCAGTGTTCCCCACGGTTCCCCACTTTTTTACAATCTGTTCGCCCTGCTCCCTTTGGTTCTCCACTGTCCTGCAGTGTCCTCCACGGTTCCCCACTTTTTACAATCCATTACCCCTGCTTCCTTTGGTTCCCCTCTGTCATGCAGTGTTCCAAACGGTTCCCCACTTTTTGCAATCTGTTCCCCCTGCTCCCTCTGGTTTCCCCACTGTTCTGCATTTTTCCATAGTGTTCCCCACTTTTTCCAATCCATTCCCCCTGCTCCCTTTGGTTCCCCTCTGTTCTGCATTGTTCCTCACGGTTCCCCACTTTTTCAAACTGTACCCCCTGCTCCCTTTGGTTCCCCTCTGTTCTGCAGTATTCCTCACGGTTCCCCATTTTTTCCAATCCGTTCCCCCTGCTTCCTTTGGTCAACCTCTTTTCTGCAGAGTTCCCCACGGTCCACTTTTTCGAATCATTTCCCCCTGCTCCCTTTGGGTCCCCACTGTTCTGCAGAACTCCCCACGATTCCCCACTTTTTCCAATCTGTTCCCCCTTCTCCCTTTGGTTCCTCTCTGTTCTGCATTGTTCCCCATGGGTCCGCACTTTTCTGAGCTGCTCCCCCTGCTCCCTTTGGTTCCGCTCTGTTCTGCAGTTTTCCCCACGGTTCTCCAAATTTTTTGTAATCTGTTCCCATGCTCCCTTTGGTTCCCCTCTGTTCTGCAGTGTTCCCCACAGTTCCCCACTTTTTCCAATCGGTTCCCCCTGCTCCCTTTGATTACCCTCTGTCATTCAGTGTTCGCCATGGGCCCCACTTTTTGCAATCCGTTCCCCCTGCTCCCTTTGGTTCCCCTCTATTCTGCAGTGTTCCCCACGATTCTCCACATTTTTTTCCATCCTGTACCCCCTGCTCGCTTTGGTTCCCCTCTGTTGTGCATTTTTGCACACGGTACCCCACTTCTTCTAATCTGTTCCTCCTGCACCCTTTGTTTCCCCACTGTTCTGCATTTTTCCACACTGTTCCCCACTTTTTCCAACCTGTTCCCCCTGCTCCCTTTGGTTCCTCACTGTTCTGCAGTGTTCCCCACGGTTCCCCACTTTTTCCAATGCGTTCCCCTGCTCCCTTTGGTTCCCCTCGGTTGTGCAGTGATCCACACGGTTCCCCACATTTTCCAAACTGTTCCCCCTGCTCGGTTTGGTTTCATACTGTTCTGCAGTGTTCCTCACGGTTCCCACTTTTTTACAATCTGTTCGCCCTGCTCCCTTTGGTTCCCCTCTGCCCTGCAGTGTCCTACACGGTTCCCCACTTTTTCCAACCTGTACCTCCTGCTCCCTTTGGTTCCCCTCTGTCATGCAGTGTTTTCACAGTTCCCCAATTTTTTCCTATCTGTTCCCCCTGATCCCTTTGGTTCTCCTCTGTCGTGCAGTGTTCCCCACGGTTCTCCACTTTTTCCAATCCGTTCCCTCTGCTCCCTTTGGTTCCCCTCTGTTCTGCAGTGTTCCCCACAGTTCTCCACCTTTTCCAATCGGTTCCCCCTGCTCCCTTTGATTACCCTCTGTCATTCAGTGTTCGCCATGGGCCCCACTTTTTGCAATCCGTTTCCCGTGCTCACTTTTGTTCCCCTCTGTGCTGCAGTGTTCTCCACGGTTCACCACTTTTTCCAACCTGTACCTCCTGCTCCCTTTGGTTCCCCTCTGTCATGCAGTGTTCCCCACGGTTCCCCACTTTTTCCAATCTGTTCCCTCTGCTCCCTTTGGTTCCCCTCTGTTCTGCTGTTTTCCCCACAGTTCTCCACCTTTTCCAATTCGTTCCCCCTGCTCCCTTTGGTTCCCCACCTTTCTGCATTTTTCCACACGGTTACCTACTTTTTCCAATCGGTTTCCCACATTTTGCAATCTGTTCCCCCTGCTCCCTTTGGTTCTCCTCTGTTCTGCAGTGTTCCCGACGCTTCCCCACTTTTTCCAATCCATTCCCCCTGCTCCCTTTGGTTCCCCTCTATTCTGCAGTGTTCCCCACGATTCTCCACATTTTTTCCAACCTGTAGCCCCTGCTCCTTATGATTCCCCTATGCCCTGCAGTATTCCCCATGGTTCCCCACTTTTTCCAATCCATTCCCCCTGTTCTCTTTAGTTCCCCTCTGTCCCGCAGTGTTCTGCACGATTCCCCACTTTTTCCAATCAGTTCCCCCTGCTCATTTTGATTCCGCTCTGTCCTGCAGTGTTCCCCATGGGCCCCACTTTTTGCAATCCGTTTCCCGTGCTCACTTTTGTTCCCCTCTGTGCTCCAGTGTTCTCCACGGTTCCCCACATTTTCCAAGCTGTTCCCCCTGCTCGCTTTGGTTTCATACTGTTCTGCAGTGTTCCCCACGGTTCCCAACTTTTTTACAATCTGTTCGCCCTGCTCCCTTTGGTTCTCCTCTGTCCTGCAGTGTCCTCCACGGTTCCCCACCTTTTACAATCCGTTCCCCATGCTTCCTTTGGTTCCCCTCTGTCGTGCAGTGTTCCAAACGGTTCGCCACTTTTTGCAATCTGTTCCCCCTGCTCCCTCTGGTTTCCCCTCTGTTCTGCAATTTTCCACAGTGTTCCCCACTTTTTCCAATCCATTCCCCCTGCTCCCTTTGGTTCCCCTCTGTTCTGCATTGTTCCTCACGGTTCCCCACTTTTTCAAACTGTACCCCCTGCTCCCTTTGTTCCCCTCTGTTCTGCAGTATTCCTCACGGTTCCCCACTTTTTCCAATCCGTTCCCCCTGTTCTCTTTGGTTCCCCTCTGTCCCGCTGTGTTCTGCACGATTCCCCACTTTTTCCAATCAGTTCCCCCTGCTCATTTTGATTCCGCTCTGTCCTGCAGTGTTCCCCATGGGCACCACTTTTTGCAATCCGTTCCCCCTGCTCCTTTGGCTCCACTCTGTTCTGCAGTTTTCCCCATGGTTCCACACATTTTGCAATCCATTCCCCCTGCTCCATTTGTTTCCCCTCTGTTCTGCAGTGTTCCCCACAGTTCCCCACTTTTTCCAATCTGTTTCCTCTGCTCCCTTTGATTCCCCTCTGTCCTGCAGTGTTCCCCATTTGCCCCACTTTTTACAATCCGTTTCCCCTGCTTCCTTTGGTTCCCCTCTGTCATGTAGTGTTCTAAACGGTTCCCCACATTTTCCAATGCGTTCCCTCTGCTCCCTTTGGTGCCCCTCTGTTCTGCAGTGTTCCCCACGGTTCCCCACTTTTTCCAATCTGTTCCCCCTGCTCCCTTTGGTTCCCCTCTGTTCTGCATTGTTCCTCACGGTTCCCCACTTTTTCAAAGTGTTCCCCCTGCTCCCTTTGGTTCCCCTCTGTTCTGCATTGTTCCTCACGGTTCCCCACTTTTTCAAACTGTAACCCCTGCTCCCTTTGGTTCCCCTCTATTCTGCAGTGATCCACACGGTTCCCCACATTTTCCAAGCTGTTCCCCCTGCTCGCTTTGGTTTCATACTGTTCTGCAGTGTTCCCCACGGTTCCCAACTTTTTTACAATCGGTTCTCCCTGCTCCCTTTGATTACCCTCTGTCATTCAGTGTTCGCCATGGGCCCCACTTTTTGCAATCCGTTTCCCGTGCTCACTTTTGATCCCCTCTGTGCTCCAGTGTTCTCCACGGTTCACCACTTTTTCCAACCTGTACCTCCTGCTCCCTTTGGTTCTCCTCTGTCATGCAGTGTTCCCCACGGTTCCCCACTTTTTCCAATCCGTTCCCTCTGCTCCCTTTGGTTCCCCTCTGTTCTGCTGTGTTCCCCAAAGTTCTCCACCTTTTCCAATTCGTTCCCCCTGCTTCCTTTGGTTCCCCACCTTTCAGCATTTTTCCACACGGTTCCCTAACTTTTCCAATCGGTTTCCCACTTTTTGCAATCTGTTCCCCCTGCTCCCTTTGGTTCTCCTCTGTTCTGCAGTGTTCCCGACGCCTCCCCACTTTTTCCAATCCAATCCCCCTGCTCCCTTTGGTTCCCCTCTATTCTGCAGTGTTCCCCACGATTCTCCACATTTTTTCCAACCTGTAGCCCCTGCTCCCTATGATTCCCCTATGCCCTGCAGTATTCCCCATGGTTCCCCACTTTTTCCAATCCGTTCCCCCTGTTCCCTTTGGTTCCCCTCTGTCCCGCTGTGTTCTGCACGATTCCCCACTTTTTCCAACCTGTACCTCCTGCTCCCTTTGATTCCCCTCTGTCCTACAGTGTTCCCCATCGGCCCAACTTTTTCCACTCCGTTCTGCAGTTTTCCCCACGGTTCCCCACATTTTCCAAATAATTCCCCCGGCTCGCTTTGGTTTGATACTGTTCTGCAGCGTTCCCCACGGTTCCCCACTATTTTACAATCTGTTCGCCCTGCTCCCTTTGGTTCCCCTCTGTTCTGCAGTGTCCTCCACGCTTCCCAACTTTTTGCAATCCATTCCCTCTGCTCTGTTTGTTTCCCCATTGTTTTACATTTTTCCACACGGTTCCCCACTTTTTCCAATCTGTTCCCCCTGCTCCCTTTGGTTCCTCACTGTTCTGCAGTGTTCCTCACGGTTCTCCACATTTTTTCCAACCTGTAGCCCCTGCTCCCTATGGTTCCCCTATGCACTGCAGTATTCCCCATGGTTCCCCACTTTTTCCAATCCGTTCCCCCTGCTCCCTTTGATTCCGCTCTGTCCTGCAGTGTTCCCCATGGGCCCCAATTTTTGCAATCCGTTCCCCCTGCTCCTTTGGCTCCACTCTGTTCTGCAGGTATCCCCATGGTTCCCCACATTTTGCAATCCATTCCCCCTGCTCCGTTTGGTTCCCCTCTGTTCTGCAGTGTTCCCCACAGTTCCCCACTTTTTCCAATCAGTTCCCCCTGCTCCCTTTGATTCCCCTATGTCCTGCAGTGTTCCCTATGGGCCCCACTTTTTACAATCCGTTCCCCCTGCTACCTTTGGTTTCCCTTTGTCGTGTAGTGTTCCAAACGGTTCCCCACATTTTCCAATGCGTTCCCTCTGCTCCCTTTGGTGCCCCTCTGTTCTGCAGTGTTCCCCACAGTTCTCCACCTTTTCCAATTTGTTCCCCCTGTTCCCTTTGGTTCCCCACCTTTCTGCATTTTTCCACACGGTTCCCTACTTTTTCCAATCGGTTCCCCACTTTTTCCAATCTTTTCCCCCTGCTCCCTTTGGTTCCCCTTTGTTCTGCATTTTTCCACACGGTTCCCCTCTTTTTCCAATCTGTTCCCCCTGTTCCCTTTGGTTCGCCTCTGTTCTGCAGTGTTCCCGACGCTTCCCCACTTTTTCCAATCCGTTTCCCCTGCTCCCTCTGGTTTCCCCTCTGTTCTGCATTTTTCCACACTGTTCCCTACTATTTCCAATCCGTTCCCCCTGCTCCTTTTGGTTCCTCACTGTTCTGCAGTGTTCCCCACGGTTCTCCAAATTTTTTCTAATCTGTTACCCCTTCTCCCTCTGGTTCGTCTCTGTTCTACATTTTTCCACACGGTTCCCCATTTTTTCCAATCCGTTCCCCCTGCTTCCTTTGGTCCACCTCTTTTCTGCAGAGTTCCCCACGGTCCACTTTTTCGAATCCTTTCCCCCTGCTCCCTTTGGGTCCCCACTGTTCTGCAGGACTCACCACGATTCCCCACTTTTTCCAATCTGTTCCCCCTTCTCCCTTTGGTTCCTCTCTGTTCTGCATTGTTCCCCATGGGTCTGCACTTTTCCGAGCTGTTCACCCTGGTCCCTTTGGTTCCGCTCTGTTCTGCAGTTTTCCCCACGGTTCTCCAAATTTTTTGTAATCGGTTCCCATGCTCCCTTTGGTTCCCCTCTGTTCTGCAGTGTTCCCCACTGTTCCCCACTTTTTCCAATCGGTTCCCCCTGCTCCCTTTGATTACCCTCTGTCATTCAGTGTTCGCCATGGGCCCCACTTTTTGCAGTCCGTTTCCCGTGCTCACTTTTGTTCCCCTCTGTGCTGCAGTGTTCTCCACGGTTCACCACTTTTTCCAACCTGTACCTCCTGCTCCCTTTGGTTCCCCTCTGTCATGCAGTGTTCCCCATGGTTCCCCACATTTTGCAATCCATTCGCCCTGCTCCGTTTGTTTCCCCTCTGTTCTGCAGTGTTCCCCACAGTTCCCCACTTTTTCCAATCAGTTCCCCCTGCTCCCTTTGATTCCCCTCTGTCCTGCAGTGTTTCCCATGGGCCCCACTTTTTACAATCCGTTCCCCTTGCTTCCTTTGGTTCCCCTCTGTCGTGTAGTGTTCCAAACGGTTCCCCACATTTTCCAATGCGTTCCCTCTGCTCCCTTTGGTGCCCCTCTGTTCTGCAGTGTTCCCCACGGTTCCCCACTTTTTCCAATCTGTTTCCCCTGCTCCCTCTGGTTTCCCCTCTGTTCTGCATTTTTCCACACTGTTCCCTACTATTTCCAATCCGTTCCCCCTGCTTCCTTTGGTTCACCTCTGTTCTGCAGATCTCTCCACGTATCCCCACTTTTTCCAATCTGTTCCCCCTGCACCCTTTGGTTCCCCTCTGTTCAGCATTGTTCCCCACGGTTCCCCACTTTTCCAAACTGTACCCCCTGCTCCCTTTGGTGCCCCTCTGTTCTGCAGTGTTGCTCACGGTTCCCCACTTTTTCCAATCTGTTCTTCCTGCTCCCTTTGGTTCCCCTTTGTTCTGCATGTTCCACATGGTTCCCCTCTTTTTCCAATCTGTTCCCCCTGCTCCCTTTGGTTCCTCTCTGTTCTGAATTGTTCTCCACGGGTCCCCACTTTTCCGAGCTGTTCCCCCTGCTCCCTTTGGTTCCGCTCTGTTCTGCAGTTTTCCCCACTCTTATCAACTTTTTCCAATCTGTTCCTCCTGCTCCCTTTGTTTCCCCACTGTTTTGCATTTTTGCACACGGTTCCCCACTTTTTCAAAACTGTTCCCCCTGCTCCCTTTGGTTCCTCACTGTACTGCAGTTTTCCTCACGGTTCTCCACATTTTTCCAACCTGTACCCCCTGCTCCCTATGGTTCCCCTCTGCCCTGCAGTGTCCCCCATGGTTCCCCACTTTTTCCAACCTGTTCCCCTTGTTCCCTTTGGTTCGCCTCTGTTCTGCAGTGTTCCCGACGCTTCCCCACTTTTTCCAATCCGTTTCCCCTGCTCCCTCTGGTTTCCCCTCTGTTCTGCATTTTTCCACACTGTTCCCTACTATTTCCAATCCGTTCCCCCTGCTCCTTTTGGTTCCTCACTGTTCTGGTACCCCCTGCTCCCTATGGTTCCCCTCTACCCTGCAGTGTCCCCCATGGTTCCCCACTTTTTCCAATCCGTTCCCCCTGTTCCCTTTGGTTCGCCTCTGTTCTGCAGTTTTCCCGACGCTTCCCCACTTTTTCCAATCCGTTTCCCCTGCTCCCTCTGGTTTCCCCTCTGTTCTGCATTTTTCCACACTGTTCCCTACTATTTCCAATCCGTTCCCCCTGCTCCTTTTGGTTCCTCACTGTTCTGCAGTGTTCCCCACGGTTCTCCAATTTTTTTCTAATCTGTAACCATTTCTCCCTCTGGTTCGTCTCTGTTCTACATTTTTCCACACGGTTCCCCATTTTTTCCAATCCGTTCCCCCTGCTTCCTTTGGTCCACCTCTTTTCTGCAGAGTTACCCACGGTCCACTTTTTCGAATCCTTTTCCCCTGCTCCCTTTGGGTCCCCACTGTTCTGCAGAACTCCCCACGATTCCCCACTTTTTCCAATCTGTTCCCCCTTCTCCCTTTGGTTCTTCTCTGTTCTACATTGTTCCCCATGGGTCCGCACTTTACCGAACTGTACCCCCTGCTCCCTTTGGTTCCGCTCTGTTCTGCAGTTTTCCCCACGGTTCTCCAAATTTTTTGTAATCTGTTCCCATGCTCCCTTTGGTTCCCCTCTACTCTGCAGTGTTCCCCACAGTTCCCCACTTTTTCCAATCGGTTCCCCCTGCTCCCTTTGATTACCCTCTGTCATTCAGTGTTCGCCATGGGCCCCACTTTTTGCAATCCGTTTCCCGTGCTCACTTTTGTTCCCCTCTGTGCTGCAGTGTTCTCCACGGTTCACCACTTTTTCCAACCTGTACCTCCTGCTCCCTTTGGTTCCCCTCTGTCATGCAGTGTTCCCCACGGTTCCCCACTTTTTCCAATCTGTTCCCTCTGCTCCCTTTGGTTCCCCTCTGTTCTGCTGTTTTCCCCACAGTTCTCCACCTTTTCCAATTCGTTCCCCCTGCTCCCTTTGGTTCCCCACCTTTCTGCATTTTTCCACACGGTTACCTACTTTTTCCAATCGGTTTCCCACATTTTGCAATCTGTTCCCCCTGCTCCCTTTGGTTCTCCTCTGTTCTGCAGTGTTCCCGACGCTTCCCCACTTTTTCCAATCCATTCCCCCTGCTCCCTTTGGTTCCCCTCTATTCTGCAGTGTTCCGCACGATTCTCCACATTTTTTCCAACCTATAGCCCCTGCTCCCTATGATTCCCCTATGCCCTGCAGTATTCCCCATGGTTCCCCACTTTTTCCAATCCGTTCCCCCTGTTCTCTTTGGTTCCCCTCTGTCCCGCTGTGTTCTGCACGATTCCCCACTTTTTCCAATCAGTTCCCCCTGCTCATTTTGATTCCGCTCTGTCCTGCAGTGTTCCGCATGGGCCCCACTTTTTGCAATCCGTTCCCCCTGCTCCTTTGGCTCCACTCTGTTCTGCAGTTTTCCCCATGGTTCCCCACATTTTGCAATCCATTCCCCCTGCTCCATTTGTTTCCCCTCTGTTCTGCAGTGTTCCCCACAGTTCCCCACTTTTTCCAATCTGTTCCCCCTGCTCCCTTTGATTCCCCTCTGTCCTGCAGTGTTCCCCATTTGCCCCACTTTTTACAATCCGTTCCCCCTGCTTCCTTTGGTTCCCCTCTGTCGTGTAGTGTTCCAAACGGTTCCCCACATTTTCCAATGCGTTCCCTCTGCTCCCTTTGGTGCCCCTCTGTTCTGCAGTGTTCCCCATGGTTCCCCACTTTTTCCAATCTGTTCCCCCTGCTCCCTTTGGTTCCCCTCTGTTCTGCATTGTTCCTCACGGTTCCCCACTTTTTCAAAGTGTTCCCCCTGCTCCCTTTGGTTCCCCTCTGTTCTGCATTGTTCCTCACGGTTCCCCACTTTTTCAAACTGTAACCCCTGCTCCCTTTGGTTCCCCTCTATTCTTCAGTGATCCCCACGGTTCCCCACATTTTCCAAGCTGTTCCCCCTGCTCGCTTTGGTTTCATACTGTTCTGCAGTGTTCCCCACGGTTCCCAACTTTTTTACAATCTGTTCGCCCTGCTCCCTTTGGTTCTCCTCTGTCCTGCAGTGTCCTCCACGGTTCCCCACTTTTTCAATCCGTTCCCCCTGCTTCCTTTGGTTCCCCTCTGTCGTGCAGTGTTCCAAACGGTTCCCCACTTTTTGCAATCTGTTCCCCCTGCTCCCTCTGGTTTCCCCTCTGTTCTGCATTTTTCCACAGTGTTCCCCACTTTTTCCAATCCATTCCCCCTGCTCCCTTTGGTTCCCCTCTGTTCTGCATTGTTCCTCACGGTTCCCCACTATTTCCAATCTGTTCTTCCTGCTCCCTTTGGTTCCCCACTGTTCTGCATTTTTCCACACGGTTCCCCACTTTTTCCAAGCTGTTCCCCCTGCTCCCTTTTGTTCCTCACTGTTCTGCAGTGTTCCTCACGGTTCTCCACATTTTTTCCAACCTGTACCCCCTGCTCCCTTTGCTTTCCCTCTGTTCTGCAGTGTTCCCCAGAGTTCTCTACCTTTTCCAATCCGTTCCCCCTGCTCCTTTTGGTTCCTCACTGTTCTGCAGTGTTCCCCACGGTTCTCCAAATTTTTTCTAATCTGTTCCCCCTTCTCCCTCTGGTTCGCCTCTGTTCTACATTTTTCCACACTGTTCCCCATTTTTTCCAATCCGTTCCCCCTGCTTCCTTTGGTCAACCTCTTTTCTGCAGAGTTCCCCACGGTCCACTTTTTCGACTCCTTTCCCCCTGCTCCCTTTGGGTCCCCACTGTTCTGCAGAACTCCCCACGATTCCCCACTTTTTCCAATCTGTTCCCCCTTCTCCCTTTGGTTCCTCTCTGTTCTGCATTGTTCCCCATGGGTCCGCACGTTTCCGAGCTGTTCCCCCTGCTCCCTTTGGTTCCGCTCTGTTCTGCAGTTTTCCCCACGGTTCTCCAAATTTTTTGTAATCTGTTCCCATGCTCCCTTTGGTTCCCCTCTGTTCTGCAGTGTTCCCCACAGTTCCCCACTTTTTACAATCGGTTCTCCCTGCTCCCTTTGATTACCCTCTGTCATTCAGTGTTCGCCATGGGCCCCACTTTTTGCAATCCGTTTCCCGTGCTCACTTTTGTTCCCCTCTGTGCTCCAGTGTTCTCCACGGTTCACCACTTTTTACAACCTGTACCTCCTGCTCCCTTTGGTTCTCCTCTGTCATGCAGTGTTCCCCACGGTTCCCCACTTTTTCCAATCCGTTCCCTCTGCTCCCTTTGGTTCCCCTCTGTTCTGCTGTGTTCCCCAAAGTTCTCCACCTTTTCCAATTCGTTCCCCCTGCTTCCTTTGGTTCCCCACCTTTCAGCATTTTTCCACACGGTTCCCTAACTTTTCCAATCGGTTTCCCACTTTTTGCAATCTGTTCCCCCTGCTCCCTTTGGTTCTCCTCTGTTCTGCAGTGTTCCCGACGCTTCACCACTTTTTCCAATCCATTCCCCCTGCTCCCTTTGGTTCCCCTCTATTCTGCATTGTTCCCCACGATTTTCCACATTTTTTCCAACCTGTAGCCCCTGCTCCCTATGATTCCCCTATGCCCTGCAGTATTCCCCATGGTTCTCCACTTTTTCCAATCCGTTCCCCCTGTTCCCTTTGGTTCCCCTCTGTCCCGCTGTGTTCTGCACGATTCCCCACTTTTTCCAATCAGTTCCCCCTGCTCATTTTGATTCCGCTCTGTCCTGCAGTGTTCCCCATGGGCCCCACTTTTTGCAATCCGTATCCCCTGCTCCTTTGGCTCCACTCTGTTCTGCAGTTTTCCCCATTGTTCCCCACATTTTGCAATCCATTCCCCCTGCTCCATTTGTTTCCCCTTTGTTCTGCAGTGTTCCCCACAGTTCCCCACTTTTTCCAATCTGTTCCCCCTGCTCCCTGTGATTCCCCTCTGTCCTGCAGTGTTCCCCATGGGCCCCACTTTTTACAATCCGTTCCCCCTGCTTCCTTTGGTTCCCCTCTGTCGTGTAGTGTTCCAAACGGTTCCCCACATTTTCCAATGCGTTCCCTCTGCTCCCTTTGGTGCCCCTCTGTTCTGCAGTGTTCCCCACGGTTCCCCACTTTTTCCAATCTTTTCCCCCTGCTCCCTTTGGTTCCCCTCTGTTCTGCATTGTTCCTCACGGTTCCCCACTTTTTCAAAGTGTTCCCCCTGCTCCCTTTGGTTCCCCTCTGTTCTGCATTGTTCCTCACGGTTCCCCACTTTTTCAAACTGTACCCCCTGCTCCCTTTGGTTCCCCTCTATTCTGCAGTGATCCCCACGGTTCCCCAAATTTTCCAAGCTGTTCCCCCTGCTCGCTTTGGTTTCATACTGTTCTGCAGTGTTCCCCACGGTTCCCAACTTTTTTACAATCTGTTCGCCCTGCTCCCTTTGGTTCTCCTCTGTCCTGCAGTGTCCTCCACGGTTCCCCACTTTTTCAATCCGTTCCCCCTGCTTCCTTTGGTTCCCCTCTGTCGTGCAGTGTTCCAAACGGTTCCCCACTTTTTCCAATCCATTCCCCCTGCTCCCTTTGGTTCCCCTCTGTTCTGCATTGTTCCTCACGGTTCCCCACTATTTCCAATCTGTTCTTCCTGCTCCCTTTGGTTCCCCACTGTTCTGCATTTTTCCACACGGTTCCCCACTTTTTCCAAGCTGTTCCCCCTGCTCCCTTTGGTTCCTCACTGTTCTGCAGTGTTCCTCACGTTCTCCACATTTTTTCCAACCTGTACCCCCTGCTCCCTTTGCTTTCCCTCTGTTCTGCAGTGTTCCCCAGAGTTCTCTACCTTTTCCAATCCGTTCCCCCTGCTCCTTTTGGTTCCTCACTGTTCTGCAGTGTTCCCCACGGTTCTCCAAATTTTTTCTAATCTGTTCCCCCTTCTCCCTCTTGTTCGCCTCTGTTCTACATTTTTCCACACGGTTCCCCATTTTTTCCAATCCGTTCCCCCTGCTTCCTTTGGTCAACCTCTTTTCTGCAGAGTTCCCCACGGTCCACTTTTTCGAATCCTTTCCCCCTGCTCCCTTTTGGGTCCCCACTGTTCCGCAGAACTCCCCACGATTCCCCACTTTTTCCAATCTGTTCCCCCTTCTCCCTTTGGTTCCTCTCTGTTCTGCATTGTTCCCCATGGGTCCGCACTTTTCCGAGCTGTTCCCCCTGCTCCCTTTGGTTCCGCTCTGTTCTGCAGTTTTCCCCACGGTTCTCCAAATTTTTTGTAATCTGTTCCCATGCTCCCTTTGGTTCCCCTCTGTTCTGCAGTGTTCCCCACAGTTCCCCACTTTTTCCAACCTGTACCTCCTGCTCCCTTTGGTTCTCCTCTGTCATGCAGTGTTCCCCACGGTTTCCCACTTTTTCCAATCCGTTCCCTCTGCTCCCTTTGGTTCCCCTCTGTTCTGCTGTGTTCCCCAAAGTTCTCCACCTTTTCCAATTCGTTCCCCCTGCTTCCTTTGGTTCCCCACCTTTCAGCATTTTTCCACACGGTTCCCTAACTTTTCCAATCGGTTTCCCACTTTTTGCAATCTGTTCCCCCTGCTCCCTTTGGTTCTCCTCTGTTCTGCAGTGTTCCCGACGCTTCCCCACTTTTTCCAATCCATTCCCCCTGCTCCCTTTGGTTCCCCTCTATTCTGCAGTGTTCCCCACGATTCTCCACATTTTTTCCAACCTGTAGCCCCTGCTCCCTATGATTCCCCTATGCCCTGCAGTATTCCCCATGGTTCCCCACTTTTTCCAATCCGTTCCCCCTGTTCCCTTTGGTTCCCCTCTGTCCCGCTGTGTTCTGCACGGTTCCCCACTTTTTACAATCCGTTCCCCCTGCTTCCTTTGGTTCCCCTCTGTCGTGCAGTGTTCCAAACGGTTCCCCACTTTTTGCAATCTGTTCCCCCTGCTCCCTCTGGTTTCCCCTCTGTTCTGCATTTTTCCACAGTGTTCCCCACTTTTTCCAATCCAATCCCCCTGCTCCCTTTGGTTCCCCTCTGTTCTGCATTGTTCCTCACGGTTCCCCACTATTTCCAATCTGTTCTTCCTGCTCCCTTTGGTTCCCCTCTGTTCTGCTGTGTTCCCCAAAGTTCTCCACCTTTTCCAATTCGTTCCCCCTGCTTCCTTTGGTTCCCCACCTTTCAGCATTTTTCCACACGGTTCCCTAACTTTTCCAATCGGTTTCCCACTTTTTGCAATCTGTTCCCCCTGCTCCCTTTGGTTCTCCTCTGTTCTGCCGTGTTCCTGACGCTTCCCCACTTTTTCCAATCCATTCCCCTGCTCCCTTTGGTTCCCCTCTATTCTGCAGTGTTCCCCACGATTCTCCACATTTTTTTCCATCCTGTACCCCCTGCTCCCTATTGTTCCCCTCTGCCTTGCTGTGTTACCCATGGGACCCCACATTTTCCAACCTGTTCCCCTTGTTCCCTTTGGTTCCCCTCTGTCATGCAGTGTTTTCACAGTTCCCCAATTTTTTCCTATCTGTTCCCCCTGATCCCTTTGGTTCTCCTCTGTCGTGCAGTGTTCCCCACGGTTCCCCACATTTTCCAATCCCGTCCCTCTGCTCCCTTTGGTTCCCCTCTGTTCTGCAGTGTTCCCCACAGTTCTCCACCTTTTCCAATTCGTTCCCCCTGCTCCCTTTGGTTCCCCACCTTTCTATTTTTTTCCACACGGTTCCCTACTTTTTCCAATCGTTTCCCCACTTTTTCGAATCTGTTCCCCCTGCTCTCTTTGGTTCTGATCTGTTCTGCAGTGTTCCCCACAGTTCCCCACTTTTTCCAATCTGTTCCCCCTGCTCCTTTTGCTCCACTCTGTTCTGCAGTTTTCCCCACGGTTCCCCACATTTTCCAAACCATTCCCCCGGCTCGCTTTGGTTTCATACTGTTCTGCAGCGTTCCCCGCGGTTCCCCACTATTTTACAATCTGTTCGCCCTGCTCCCTTTGGTTCCCCTCATTTCTGCAGTGTCCTCCACGCTTCCCAACTTTTTGCAATCCATTCCCCCTGCTCTGTTTGTTTCCCCTCTGTCCTGCAGTGTTCCCCACAGTTCCCCACTTTTTCCAATCAGTTCCCCCTGCTCCCTTTGATTCCCCTCTGTCCTGCAGTGTTCCCCATGGGCCCCACTTTTTACAATCCTTTCCCCCTGCTTCCTTTGGTTCCCCTCTGTCGTGTAGTGTTCCAAACGGTTCCCCACATTTTCCAATGCGTTCCCTCTGCTCCCTTTGGTGCCCCTCTGTTCTGCAGTGTTCCCCACGGTTCCCCACTTTTTCCAATCTGTTTCCCCTGCTCCCTCTGGTTTCCCCTCTGTTCTGCATTTTTCCACACTGTTCCCTACTATTTCCAATCCGTTCCCCCTGCTTCCTTTGGTTCACCTCTGTTCTGCAGATCTCTCCACGTATTCCCACTTTTTCCAATCTGTTCCCCGTGCACCCTTTGTTTCCGCTCTGTTCTGCATTGTTCCCCACGGTTCCCCACTTTTCCAAACTGTACCCCCTGCTCCCTTTGGTGCCCCTCTGTTCTGCAGTGTTCCTCACGGTTCCCCACTTTTTCCAATCTGTTCTTCCTGCTCCCTTTGGTTCCCCTCTGTTCTGCTGTGTTCCCCAAAGTTCTCCACCTTTTCCAATTCGTTCCCCCTGCTTCCTTTGGTTCCCCACCTTTCAGCATTTTTCCACACGGTTCCCTAACTTTTCCAATCGGTTTCCCACTTTTTGCAATCTGTTCCCCCTGCTCCCTTTGGTTCTCCTCTGTTCTGCAGTGTTCCCGACGCTTCCTCACTTTTTCCAATCCATTCCCCCTGCTCCCTTTGGTTCCCCTCTATTCTGCAGTGTTCCCCACGATTCTCCACATTTTTTCCAACCTGTAGCCCCTGCTCCCTATGATTCCCCTATGCCCTGCAGTATTCCCCATGGTTCCCCACTTTTTCCAATCCGTTCCCCCTGTTCCCTTTGGTTCCCCTCTGTCCCGCTGTGTTCTGCACGGTTCCCCACTTTTTACAATCCGTTCCCCCTGCTTCCTTTGGTTCCCCTCTGTCGTGCAGTGTTCCAAACGGTTCCCCACTTTTTGCAATCTGTTCCCCCTGCTCCCTCTGGTTTCCCCTCTGTTCTGCATTTTTCCACAGTGTTCCCCACTTTTTCCAATCCATTCCCCCTGCTCCCTTTGGTTCCCCTCTGTTCTGCATTGTTCCTCACGGTTCCCCACTATTTCCAATCTGTTCTTCCTGCTCCCTTTGGTTCCCCTCTGTTCTGCTGTGTTCCCCAAATGTTCTCCACCTTTTCCAATTCGTTCCCCCTGCTTCCTTTGGTTCCCCACCTTTCAGCATTTTTCCACACGGTTCCCTAACTTTTCCAATCGGTTTCCCACTTTTTGCAATCTGTTCCCCCTGCTCCCTTTGGTTCTCCTCTGTTCTGCCGTGTTCCCGACGCTTCCCCACTTTTTCCAATCCATTCCCCTGCTCCCTTTGGTTCCCCTCTATTCTGCAGTGTTCCCCACGATTCTCCACATTTTTTTCCATCCTGTACCCCCTGCTCCCTATTGTTCCCCTCTGCCTTGCTGTGTTACCCATGGGACCCCACATTTTCCAACCTGTTCCCCTTGTTCCCTTTGGTTCCCCTCTGTCATGCAGTGTTTTCACAGTTCCCCAATTTTTTCCTATCTGTTCCCCCTGATCCCTTTGGTTCTCCTCTGTCGTGCAGTGTTCCCCACGGTTCCCCACATTTTCCAATCCGGTCCCTCTGCTCCCTTTGGTTCCCCTCTGTTCTGCAGTGTTCCCCACAGTTCTCCACCTTTTCCAATTCGTTCCCCCTGCTCCCTTTGGTTCCCCACCTTTCTATTTTTTTCCACACGGTTCCCTACTTTTTCCAATCGTTTCCCCACTTTTTCGAATCTGTTCCCCCTGCTCTCTTTGGTTCTGATCTGTTCTGCAGTGTTCCCCACAGTTCCCCACTTTTTCCAATCTGTTCGCCCTGCTCCTTTGGCTCCACTCTGTTCTGCAGTTTTCCCCACGGTTCCCCACATTTTCCAAACCATTCCCCCGGCTCGCTTTGGTTTCATACTGCTCTGCAGCGTTCCCTGCGGTTCCCCACTATTTTACAATCTGTTCGCCCTGCTCCCTTTGGTTCCCCTCATTTCTGCAGTGTCCGCCACGCTTCCCAAATTTTTGCAATCCATTCCCCCTGCTCTGTTTGTTTCCCCTCTGTCCTGCAGTGTTCCCCACAGTTCCCCACTTTTTCCAGTCAGTTCCCCCTGCTCCCTTTGATTCCCCTCTGTCCTGCAGTGTTCCCCATGGGCCCCACTTTTTACAATCCTTTCCCCCTGCTTCCTTTGGTTCCCCTCTGTCGTGTAGTGTTCCAAACGTTTCCCCACATTTTCCAATGCGTTCCCTCTGCTCCCTTTGGTGCCCCTCTGTTCTGCAGTGTTCCCCACGGTTCCCCACTTTTTCCAATCTGTTTCCCCTGCTCCCTCTGGTTTCCCCTCTGTTCTGCATTTTTCCACACTGTTCCCTACTATTTCCAATCCGTTCCCCCTGCTTCCTTTGGTTCACCTCTGTTCTGCAGATCTCTCCACGTATTCCCACTTTTTCCAATCTGTTCCCCCTGCACCCTTTGTTTCCCCTCTGTTCTGCATTGTTCCCCACGGTTCCCCACTTTTCCAAACTGTACCCCCTGCTCCCTTTGGTGCCCCTCTGTTCTGCAGTGTTCCTCACGGTTCCCCACTTTTTCCAATCTGTTCTTCCTGCTCCCTTTGGTTCCTCTTTGTTCTGCATGTTCCACACGGTTCCCCTCTTTTTCCAATCTGTTCCCCCTGCTCCCTTTGGTTCCTCTCTCTTCTGCATTGTTCCCCACGGCTCCCCACTTTTCCGAGCTGTTCCCCCTGCTTCCTTTGGTTCCGCTCTGTTCTGCACTTTTCCCCACTGTTCTCAACTTTTTCCAATCTGTTCCTCCTGCTCCCTTTGTTTCCCCACTGTTCTGCATTTTTGCACACGGTTCCCCACTTTTTCAAAACTGTTCCCCCTGCTCCCTTTGGTTCCTCACTGTACTGCAGTTTTCCTCACGGTTCTCCACATTTTTCCAACCTGTACCCCCTGCTCCCTATGGTTCCCCTCTGCCCTGCAGTGTCCCCCATGGTTCCCCACTTTTTCCAATCCGTACCCCCTGTTCTCTTTGGTTCGCTTCTGTTCTGCAGTGTTCCCGACGCTTCCCCACTTTTTCCAATCCGTTTCCCCTGCTCCCTCTGGTTTCCCCTATGTTCTGCATTTTTCCACACTGTTCCCTACTATTTCCAATCCGTTCCCCCTGCTCCTTTTGGTTCCTCACTGTTCTGCAGTGTTCCCCACGGTTCTCCAAATTTTTTCTAATCTGTTCCCCCTTCTCCCTCTGGTTCGCCTCTGTTCTACATTTTTCCACACGGTTCCCCATTTTTTCCAATCCGTTCCCCCTGCTTCCTTTGGTCCACCTCTTTTCTGCAGAGTTCCCCACGGTCCACTTTTTCGAATCCTTTTCCCCTGCTCCCTTTGGGTCCCCACTGTTCTGCAGAACTCCCCACGATTCCCCGCTTTTTCCAATCTGTTCCCCCTTCTCCCTTTGGTTCTTCTCTGTTCTGCATTGTTCCCCATGGGTCCGCACTTTTCCTAGCTGTTCCCCCTGCTCCCTTTGGTTCCGCTCTGTTCTGCAGTTTTCCCCACGGTTCTCCAAATTTTTTGTAATCTGTTCCCATGCTCCCTTTGGTTCCCCTCTGTTCTGCAGTGTTCCCCACGGTTCCCCACTTTTTCCAATCGGTTCCCCCTGCTCCCTTTGATTACCCTCTGTCATTCAGTATTCGCCATGGGCCCCACTTTTTGCAATCCGTTTCCCGTGCTCACTTTTGTTCCCCTCTGTGCTGCAGTGTTCTCCACGGTTCACCACTTTTTCCAACCTGTACCTCCTGCTCCCTTTGGTTCCCCTCTGTCATGCAGTGTTCCCCACGGTTCCCCACATTTTCCAATCTGTTCCCTCTGCTCCCTTTGGTTCCCCTCTGTTCTGCTGTTTTCCCCACAGTTCTCCACCTTTTCCAATACGTTCCCCGTGCTCCCTTTGGTTCCCCACCTTTCTGCATTTTTTCACACGGTTCCCTACTTTTTCCAATCGGTTTCCCACATTTTGCAATCTGTTCCCCCTGCTCCCTTTGGTTCCCCTCTATTCTGCAGTGATCCCCACGGTTCCCCACATTTTCCAAGCTGTTCCCCCTGCTCGCTTTGGTTTCATACTGTTCTGCAGTGTTCCCCACGGTTCCCCACTTTTTTACAATCTGTTCGCCCTGCTCCCTTTGGTTCTCCTCTGTCCTGCAGTGTCCTCCACGGTTCCCCACTTTTTGCAATCCATTACCCCTGCTTCCTTTGGTTCCCCTCTGTCGTGCAGTGTTCCAAACGGTTCCCCACTTTTTGCAATCTGTTCCCCCTTCTCCCTCTGGTTTCCCCACTGTTCTGCATTTTTCCATAGTGTTCCCCACTTTTTCCAATCCATTCCCCCTGCTCCCTTTGGTTCCCCTCTGTTCTGCATTGTTCCTCACGGTTCCCCACTTTTTCAAACTGTACCCCCTGCTCCCTTTGGTTCCCCTCTGTTCTGCAGTATTCCTCACGGTTCCCCATTTTTTCCAATCCGTTCCCCCTGCTTCCTTTGGTCAACCTCTTTTCTGCAGAGTTCCCCACGGTCCACTTTTTCGAATCATTTCCCCCTGCTCCCTTTGGGTCCCCACTGTTCTGCAGAACTCCCCACGATTCCCCACTTTTTCCAATCTGTTCCCCCTTCTCCCTTTGGTTCCTCTCTGTTCTGCATTGTTCCCCATGGGTCCGCACTTTTCTGAGCTGCTCCCCCTGCTCCCTTTGGTTCCGCTCTGTTCTGCAGTTTTCCCCACGGTTCTCCAAATTTTTTGTAATCTGTTCCCATGCTCCCTTTGGTTCCCCTCTGTTCTGCAGTGTTCCCCACAGTTCCCCACTTTTTCCAATCGGTTCCCCCTGCTCCCTTTGATTCCCCTCTGTCCTGCAGTGTTCCCCATGGGCCCCACTTTTTACAATCCTTTCCCCCTGCTTCCTTTGGTTCCCCTCTGTCGTGTAGTGTTCCAAACGGTTCCCCACATTTTCCAATGCGTTCCCTCTGCTCCCTTTGGTGCCCCTCTGTTCTGCAGTGTTCCCCACGGTTCCCCACTTTTTCCAATCTGTTTCCCCTGCTCCCTCTGGTTTCCCCTCTGTTCTGCATTTTTCCACACTGTTCCCTACTATTTCCAATCCGTTCCCCCTGCTTCCTTTGGTTCACCTCTGTTCTGCAGATCTCTCCACTTATTCCCACTTTTTCCAATCTGTTCCCCCTGCACCCTTTGTTTCCCCTCTGTTCTGCATTGTTCCCCACGGTTCCCCACTTTTCCAAACTGTACCCCCTGCTCCCTTTGGTGCCCCTCTGTTCTGCAGTGTTCCTCACGGTTCCCCACTTTTTCCAATCTGTTCTTCCTGCTCCCTTTGGTTCCTCTTTGTTCTGCATGTTCCACACGGTTCCCCTCTTTTTCCAATCTGTTCCCCCTGCTCCCTTTGGTTCCTCTCTCTTCTGCATTGTTCCCCACGGCTCCCCACTTTTCCGAGCTGTTCCCCCTGCTCCCTTTGGTTCCGCTCTGTTCTGCACTTTTCCCCACTGTTCTCAACTTTTTCCAATCTGTTCCTCCTGCTCCCTTTGTTTCCCCACTGTTCTGCATTTTTGCACACGGTTCCCCACTTTTTCAAAACTGTTCCCCCTGCTCCCTTTGGTTCCTCACTGTACTGCAGTTTTCCTCACGGTTCTCCACATTTTTCCAACCTGTACCCCCTGCTCCCTATGGTTCCCCTCTGCCCTGCAGTGTCCCCCATGGTTCCCCACTTTTTCCAATCCGTACCCCCTGTTCTCTTTGGTTCGCTTCTGTTCTGCAGTGTTCCCGACGCTTCCCCACTTTTTCCAATCCGTTTCCCCTGCTCCCTCTGGTTTCCCCTATGTTCTGCATTTTTCCACACTGTTCCCTACTATTTCCAATCCGTTCCCCCTGCTCCTTTTGGTTCCTCACTGTTCTGCAGTGTTCCCCACGGTTCTCCAAATTTTTTCTAATCTGTTCCCCCTTCTCCCTCTGGTTCGCCTCTGTTCTACATTTTTCCACACGGTTCCCCATTTTTTCCAATCCGTTCCCCCTGCTTCCTTTGGTCCACCTCTTTTCTGCAGAGTTCCCCACGGTCCACTTTTTCGAATCCTTTTCCCCTGCTCCCTTTGGGTCCCCACTGTTCTGCAGAACTCCCCACGATTCCCCGCTTTTTCCAATCTGTTCCCCCTTCTCCCTTTGGTTCTTCTCTGTTCTGCATTGTTCCCCATGGGTCCGCACTTTTCCTAGCTGTTCCCCCTGCTCCCTTTGGTTCCGCTCTGTTCTGCAGTTTTCCCCACGGTTCTCCAAATTTTTTGTAATCTGTTCCCATGCTCCCTTTGGTTCCCCTCTGTTCTGCAGTGTTCCCCACAGTTCCCCACTTTTTCCAATCGGTTCCCCCTGCTCCCTTTGATTACCCTCTGTCATTCAGTATTCGCCATGGGCCCCACTTTTTGCAATCCGTTTCCCGTGCTCACTTTTGTTCCCCTCTGTGCTGCAGTGTTCTCCACGGTTCACCACTTTTTCCAACCTGTACCTCCTGCTCCCTTTGGTTCCCCTCTGTCATGCAGTGTTCCCCACGGTTCCCCACTTTTTCCAATCTGTTCCCTCTGCTCCCTTTGGTTCCCCTCTGTTCTGCTGTTTTCCCCACAGTTCTCCACCTTTTCCAATACGTTCCCCGTGCTCCCTTTGGTTCCCCACCTTTCTGCATTTTTTCACACGGTTCCCTACTTTTTCCAATCGGTTTCCCACATTTTGCAATCTGTTCCCCCTGCTCCCTTTGGTTCCCCTCTATTCTGCAGTGATCCCCACGGTTCCCCACATTTTCCAAGCTGTTCCCCCTGCTCGCTTTGGTTTCATACTGTTCTGCAGTGTTCCCCACGGTTCCCCACTTTTTTACAATCTGTTCGCCCTGCTCCCTTTGGTTCTCCTCTGTCCTGCAGTGTCCTCCACGGTTCCCCACTTTTTGCAATCCATTACCCCTCCTTCCTTTGGTTCCCCTCTGTCGTGCAGTGTTCCAAACGGTTCCCCACTTTTTGCAATCTGTTCCCCCTTCTCCCTCTGGTTTCCCCACTGTTCTGCATTTTTCCATAGTGTTCCCCACTTTTTCCAATCCATTCCCCCTGCTCCCTTTGGTTCCCCTCTGTTCTGCATTGTTCCTCACGGTTCCCCACTTTTTCAAACTGTACCCCCTGCTCCCTTTGGTTCCCCTCTGTTCTGCAGTATTCCTCACGGTTCCCCATTTTTTCCAATCCGTTCCCCCTGCTTCCTTTGGTCAACCTCTTTTCTGCAGAGTTCCCCACGGTCCACTTTTTCGAATCATTTCCCCCTGCTCCCTTTGGGTCCCCACTGTTCTGCAGAACTCCCCACGATTCCCCACTTTTTCCAATCTGTTCCCCCTTCTCCCTTTGGTTCCTCTCTGTTCTGCATTGTTCCCCATGGGTCCGCACTTTTCTGAGCTGCTCCCCCTGCTCCCTTTGGTTCCGCTCTGTTCTGCAGTTTTCCCCACGGTTCTCCAAATTTTTTGTAATCTGTTCCCATGCTCCCTTTGGTTCCCCTCTGTTCTGCAGTGTTCCCCACAGTTCCCCACTTTTTCCAATCGGTTCCCCCTGCTCCCTTTGATTACCCTCTGTCATTCAGTGTTCGCCATGGGCCCCACTTTTTGCAATCCGTTCCCCCTGCTCCCTTTGGTTCCCCTCTATTCTGCAGTGTTCCCCACGATTCTCCACATTTTTTTCCATCCTGTACCCCCTGCTCCCTTTGGTTCCCCACTGTTGTGCATTTTTGCACACGGTACCCCACTTCTTCTAATCTGTTCCTCCTGCACCCTTTGTTTCCCCACTGTTCTGCATTTTTCCACACGGTTCCCCACTTTTTCCAACCTGTTCCCCCTGCTCCCTTTGGTTCCTCACTGTTCTGCAGTGTTCCCCACGGTTCCCCACTTTTTCCAATGCGTTCCCCTGCTCCCTTTGGTTCCCCTCTGTTCTGCAGTGATCCACACGGTTCCCCACATTTTCCAAACTGTTCCCCCTGCTCGCTTTGGTTTCATACTGTTCTGCAGTGTTCCTCACGGTTCCCACTTTTTTACAATCTGTTCGCCCTGCTCCCTTTGGTTCCCCTCTGCCCTGCAGTGTCCTACACGGTTCCCCACTTTTTCCAACCTGTACCTCCTGCTCCCTTTGGTTCCCCTCTGTCATGCAGTGTTTTCACAGTTCCCCAATTTTTTCCTATCTGTTCCCCCTGATCCCTTTGGTTCTCCTCTGTCGTGCAGTGTTCCCCACGGTTCTCCACTTTTTCCAATCCGTTCCCTCTGCTCCCTTTGGTTCCCCTCTGTTCTGCATTGTTCCCCACAGTTCTCCACCTTTTCCAATTCGTTCCCCCTGCTCCCTTTGGTTCCCCACCTTTCTGCATTTTTCCACACGGTTCCCTACTTTTTCCAATCGGTTCCCCACTTTTTCCAATCTGTTCCCCCTGCTCTCTTTGGTTCTGCCCTGTTCTGCAGTGTTCTCCACAGTTCCCCACTTTTTCCAATCTGTTACCCCTGCTCCTTTGGCTCCACTCTGTTCTGCAGTTTTCCCCACGGTTCCCCACATTTTCAAATCTGTTCCCCCTGCTCCCTTTGATTCCTCACTGTTCTGCAGTGTTCCTCACGGTTCTCCACATTTTTTGCAACCTGTAGCCCCCGTTCCCTATGGTTCCCCTCTGCCCTGCAGTATTCCCCATGGTTCCCCACTTTTTCCAATCCGTTCCCCCTGTTCCTTTTGGTTCCCCTCTGTCCCGCAGTGTTCCCCACGATTCTCCACATTTTGTTCCATCCTGTACCCCCTGCTCCCTTTGGTTCCCCTCTGTTCTGCATTTTTCCACACTGTTCCCCACTTTTTCCAATCCGTACCCCCTGCTTCCTTTGGTTCACCTCTGTTCTGCAGATCTCTCCACGAATCCCCACTTTTTCCAATCTGTTCCCTCTGCTCCCTTTGGTTCCCCTCTGTTCTGCTGTGTTCCCCAAAGTTCTCCACCTTTTCCAATTCGTTCCCCCTGCTTCCTTTGGTTCCCCACCTTTCAGCATTTTTCCACACGGTTCCCTAACTTTTCCAATCGGTTTCCCACTTTTTGCAATCTGTTCCCCCTGCTCCCTTTGGTTCTCCTCTGTTCTGCAGTGTTCCCGACGCTTCCCCACTTTTTCCAATCCATTCCCCCTGCTCCCTTTGGTTCCCCTCTATTCTGCAGTGTTCCCCACGATTCTCCACATTTTTTCCAATTTGTAGCCCCTGCTCCCTATGATTCCCCTATGCCCTGCAGTATTCCCCATGGTTCCCCACTTTTTCCAATCCGTTCCCCCTGTTCCCTTTGGTTCTCCTCTGTCGTGCAGTGTTCCCCACGGTTCTCCACTTTTTCCAATCCGTTCCCTCTGCTCCCTTTGGTTCCCCTCTGTTCTGCATTGTTCCCCACAGTTCTCCACCTTTTCCAATTCGTTCCCCCTGCTCCCTTTGGTTCCCCACCTTTCTGCATTTTTCCACACGGTTCCCTACTTTTTCCAATCGGTTCCCCACTTTTTCCAATCTGTTCCCCCTGCTCCCTTTGGTTCTGCCCTGTTCTGCAGTGTTCTCCACAGTTCCCCACTTTTTCCAATCTGTTACCCCTGCTCCTTTGGCTCCACTCTGTTCTGCAGTTTTCCCCACGGTTCCCCACATTTTCAAATCTGTTCCCCCTGCTCCCTTTGATTCCTCACTGTTCTGCAGTGTTCCTCACGGTTCTCCACATTTTTTGCAACCTGTAGCCCCCGTTCCCTATGGTTCCCCTCTGCCCTGCAGTATTCCCCATGGTTCCCCACTTTTTCCAATCCGTTCCCCCTGTTCCTTTTGGTTCCCCTCTGTCCCGCAGTGTTCCCCACGATTCTCCACATTTTGTTCCATCCTGTACCCCCTGCTCCCTTTGGTTCCCCTCTGTTCTGCATTTTTCCACACTGTTCCCCACTTTTTCCAATCCGTTCCCCCTGCTTCCTTTGGTTCACCTCTGTTCTGCAGATCTCTCCACGAATCCCCACTTTTTCCAATCTGTTCCCTCTTCTCCCTTTGGTTCCCCTCTGTTCTGCTGTGTTCCCCAAAGTTCTCCACCTTTTCCAATTCGTTCCCCCTGCTTCCTTTGGTTCCCCACCTTTCAGCATTTTTCCACACGGTTCCCTAACTTTTCCAATCGGTTTCCCACTTTTTGCAATCTGTTCCCCCTGCTCCCTTTGGTTCTCCTCTGTTCTGCAGTGTTCCCGACGCTTCCCCACTTTTTCCAATCCATTCCCCCTGCTCCCTTTGGTTCCCCTCTATTCTGCAGTGTTCCCCACGATTCTCCACATTTTTTCCAACCTGTAGCCCCTGCTCCCTATGATTCCCCTATGCCCTGCAGTATTCCCCATGGTTCCCCACTTTTTCCAATCCGTTCCCCCTGTTCCCTTTGGTTCCCCTCTGTCCCGCTGTGTTCTGCACGGTTCCCCACTTTTTACAATCCGTTCCCCCTGCTTCCTTTGGTTCCCCTCTGTCGTGCAGTGTTCCAAACGGTTCCCCACTTTTTGCAATCTGTTCCCCCTGTTCCCTCTGGTTTCCCCTCTGTTCTGCATTTTTCCACAGTGTTCCCCACTTTTTCCAATCCATTCCCCCTGCTCCCTTTGGTTCCCCTCTGTTCTGCATTGTTCCTAACGGTTCCCCACTATTTCCAATCTGTTCTTCCTGCTCCCTTTGGTTCCCCTCTGTTCTTCTGTGTTCCCCAAAGTTCTCCACCTTTTCCAATTCGTTCCCCCTGCTTCCTTTGGTTCCCCACCTTTCAGCATTTTTCCACACGGTTCCCTAACTTTTCCAATCGGTTTCCCACTTTTTGCAATCTGTTCCCCCTGCTCCCTTTGGTTCTCCTCTGTTCTGCCGTGTTCCCGACGCTTCCCCACTTTTTCCAATCCATTCCCCTGCTCCCTTTGGTTCCCCTCTATTCTGCAGTGTTCCCCACGATTCTCCACATTTTTTTCCATCCTGTACCCCCTGCTCCCTATTGTTCCCCTCTGCCTTGCTGTGTTACCCATGGGACCCCACATTTTCCAACCTGTTCCCCTTGTTCCCTTTGGTTCCCCTCTGTCATGCAGTGTTTTCACAGTTCCCCAATTTTTTCCTATCTGTTCCCCCTGATCCCTTTGGTTCTCCTCTGTCGTGCAGTGTTCCCCACGGTTCCCCACATTTTCCAATCCGGTCCCTCTGCTCCCTTTGGTTCCCCTCTGTTCTGCAGTGTTCCCCACAGTCCTCCACCTTTTCCAATTCGTTCCCCCTGCTCCCTTTGGTTCCCCACCTTTCTATTTTTTTCCACACGGTTCCCTACTTTTTCCAATCGTTTCCCCACTTTTTCGAATCTGTTCCCCCTGCTCTCTTTGGTTCTGATCTGTTCTGCAGTGTTCCCCACAGTTCCCCACTTTTTCCAATCTGTTCCCCCTGCTCCTTTGGCTCCACTCTGTTCTGCAGTGTTCCCCACAGTTCCCCACTTTTTCCAATCAGTACCCCCTGCTCCCTTTGATTCCCCTATGTCCTGCAGTGTTCCCTATGGGCCCCACTTTTTACAATCCGTTCCCCCTGCTACCTTTGGTTTCCCTTTGTCGTGTAGTGTTCCAAACGGTTCCCCACATTTTCCAATGCATTCCCTCTGCTCCCTTTGGTGCCCCTCTGTTCTGCAGTGTTCCCCACAGTTCTCCACCTTTTCCAATTCGTTCCCCCTGTTCCCTTTGGTTCCCCACCTTTCTGCATTTTTCCACACGGTTCCCTACTTTTTCCAATCGGTTCCCCACTTTTTCCAATCTTTTCCCCCTGCTCCCTTTGGTTCCCCTTTGTTCTGCATTTTTCCACACGGTTCCCCTCTTTTTCCAATCTGTTCCCCCTGTTCCCTTTGGTTCGCCTCTGTTCTGCAGTGTTCCCGACGCTTCTCCACTTTTTCCAATCCGTTTCCCCTGATCCCTCTGGTTTCCCCTCTGTTCTGCATTTTTCCACACTGTTCCCTACTATTTCCAATCCGTTCCCCCTGCTCCTTTTGGTTCCTCACTGTTCTGCAGTGTTCCCCACGGTTCTCCAAATTTTTTCTAATCTGTTACCCCTTCTCCCTCTGGTTCGTCTCTGTTCTACATTTTTCCACACGGTTCCCCATTTTTTCCAATCCGTTCCCCCTGCTTCCTTTGGTCCACCTCTTTTCTGCAGAGTTCCCCACGGTCCACTTTTTCGAATCCTTTCCCCCTGCTCCCTTTGGGTCCCCACTGTTCTGCAGGACTCACCACGATTCCCCACTTTTTCCAATCTGTTCCCCCTTCTCCCTTTGGTTCCTCTCTGTTCTGCATTGTTCCCCATGGGTCTGCACTTTTCTGAGCTGTTCACCCTGGTCCCTTTGGTTCCGCTCTGTTCTGCAGTTTTCCCCACGGTTCTCCAAATTTTTTGTAATCTGTTCCCATGCTCCCTTTGGTTCCCCTCTGTTCTGCAGTGTTCCCCACTGTTCCCCACTTTTTCCAATCGGTTCCCCCTGCTCCCTTTGATTACCCTCTGTCATTCAGTGTTCGCCATGGGCCCCACTTTTTGCAGTCCGTTTCCCGTGCTCACTTTTGTTCCCCTCTGTGCTGCAGTGTTCTCCACGGTTCACCACTTTTTCCAACCTGTACCTCCTGCTCCCTTTGGTTCCCCTCTGTCATGCAGTGTTCCCCATGGTTCCCCACATTTTGCAATCCATTCGCCCTGCTCCGTTTGTTTCCCCTCTGTTCTGCAGTGTTCCCCACAGTTCCCCACTTTTTCCAATCAGTTCCCCCTGCTCCCTTTGATTCCCCTCTGTCCTGCAGTGTTTCCCATGGGCCCCACTTTTTACAATCCGTTCCCCTTGCTTCCTTTGGTTCCCCTCTGTCGTGTAGTGTTCCAAACGGTTCCCCACATTTTCCAATGCGTTCCCTCTGCTCCCTTTGGTGCCCCTCTGTTCTGCAGTGTTCCCCACGGTTCCCCACTTTTTCCAATCTGTTTCCCCTGCTCCCTCTGGTTTCCCCTCTGTTCTGAATTTTTCCACACTGTTCCCTACTATTTCCAATCCGTTCCCCCTGCTTCCTTTGGTTCACCTCTGTTCTGCAGATCTCTCCACGTATCCCCACTTTTTCCAATCTGTTCCCGCTGCACCCTTTGGTTCCCCTCTGTTCAGCATTGTTCCCCACGGTTCCCCACTTTTCCAAACTGTACCCCCTGCTCCCTTTGGTGCCCCTCTGTTCTGCAGTGTTCCTCACGGTTCCCCACTTTTTCCAATCTGTTCTTCCTGCTCCCTTTGGTTCCCCTTTGTTCTGCATGTTCCACACGGTTCCCCTCTTTTTCCAATCTGTTCCCCCTGCTCCCTTTGGTTCCTCTCTGTTCTGAATTGTTCCCCACGGGTCCCCACTTTTCCGAGCTGTTCCCCCTGCTTCCTTTGGTTCCGCTCTGTTCTGCAGTTTTCCCCACTGTTCTCAACTTTTTCCAATCTGTTCCTCCTGCTCCCTTTGTTTCCCCACTGTTTTGCATTTTTGCACATGGTTCCCCAATTTTTCAAAACTGTTCCCCCTGCTCCCTTTGGTTCCTCACTGTACTGCAGTTTTCCTCACGGTTCTCCACATTTTTCCAACCTGTACCCCCTGCTCCCTATGGTTCCCCTCTGCCCTGCAGTGTCCCCCATGGTTCCCCACTTTTTCCAACCTGTTCCCCTTGTTCCCTTTGGTTCGCCTCTGTTCTGCAGTGTTCCCGACGCTTCCCCACTTTTTCCAATCCGTTTCCCCTGCTCCCTCTGGTTTCCCCTCTGTTCTGCATTTTTCCACACTGTTCCCTACTATTTCCAATCCGTTCCCCCTGCTCCTTTTGGTTCCTCACTGTTCTGGTACCCCCTGCTCCCTATGGTTCCCCTCTGCCCTGCAGTGTCCCCCATGGTTCCCCACTTTTTCCAATCCGTTCCCCCTGTTCCCTTTGGTTCGCCTCTGTTCTGCAGTTTTCCCGACGCTTCCCCACTTTTTCCAATCCGTTTCCCCTGCTCCCTCTGGTTTCCCCTCTGTTCTGCATTTTTCCACACTGTTCCCTACTATTTCCAATCCGTTCCCCCTGCTCCTTTTGGTTCCTCACTGTTCTGCAGTGTTCCCCACGGTTCTCCAAATTTTTTCTAATCTGTTACCCCTTCTCCCTCTGGTTCGTCTCTGTTCTACATTTTTCCACACGGTTCCCCATTTTTTCCAATCCGTTCCCCCTGCTTCCTTTGGTCCACCTCTTTTCTGCAGAGTTACCCACGGTCCACTTTTTCGAATCCTTTTCCCCTGCTCCCTTTGGGTCCCCACTGTTCTGCAGAACTCCCCACGATTCCCCACTTTTTCCAATCTGTTCCCCCTTCTCCCTTTGGTTCTTCTCTGTTCTGCATTGTTCCCCATGGGTCCGCACTTTACCGAACTGTACCCCCTGCTCCCTTTGGTTCCGCTCTGTTCTGCAGTTTTCCCCACGGTTCTCCAAATTTTTTGTAATCTGTTCCCATGCTCCCTTTGGTTCCCCTCTACTCTGCAGTGTTCCCCACAGTTCCCCACTTTTTCCAATCGGTTCCCCCTGCTCCCTTTGATTACCCTCTGTCATTCAGTGTTCGCCATGGGCCCCACTTTTTGCTATCCGTTTCCCGTGCTCACTTTTGTTCCCCTCTGTGCTGCAGTGTTCTCCACGGTTCACCACTTTTTCCAACCTGTACCTCCTGCTCCCTTTGGTTCCCCTCTGTCATGCAGTGTTCCCCACGGTTCCCCACTTTTTCCAATCTGTTCCCTCTGCTCCCTTTGGTTCCCCTCTGTTCTGCTGTTTTCCCCACAGTTCTCCACCTTTTCCAATTCGTTCCCCCTGCTCCCTTTGGTTCCCCACCTTTCTGCATTTTTCCACACGGTTACCTACTTTTTCCAATCGGTTTCCCACATTTTGCAATCTGTTCCCCCTGCTCCCTTTGGTTCTCCTCTGTTCTGCAGTGTTCCCGACGCTTCCCCACTTTTTCCAATCCATTCCCCCTGCTCCCTTTGGTTCCCCTCTATTCTGCAGTGTTCCCCACGATTCTCCACATTTTTTCCAACCTATAGCCCCTGCTCCCTATGATTCCCCTATGCCCTGCAGTATTCCCCATGGTTCCCCACTTTTTCCAATCCGTTCCCCCTGTTCTCTTTGGTTCCCCTCTGTCCCGCTGTGTTCTGCACGATTCCCCACTTTTTCCAATCAGTTCCCTCTGCTCCCTTTGGTTCCCCTCTGTTCTGCATTGTTCCCCACAGTTCTCCACCTTTTCCAATTCGTTCCCCCTGCTCCCTTGGGTTCCCCACCTTTCTGCATTTTTCCACACGGTTCCCTACTTTTTCCAATCGGTTCCCCACTTTTTCCAATCTGTTCCCCCTGCTCCCTTTGGTTCTGCCCTGTTCTGCAGTGTTCTCCACAGTTCCCCACTTTTTCCAATCTGTTACCCCTGCTCCTTTGGCTCCACTCTGTTCTGCAGTTTTCCCCACGGTTCCCCACATTTTCAAATCTGTTCCCCCTGCTCCCTTTGATTCCTCACTGTTCTGCAGTGTTCCTCACGGTTCTCCACATTTTTTGCAACCTGTAGCCCCCGTTCCCTATGGTTCCCCTCTGCCCTGCAGTATTCCCCATGGTTCCCCACTTTTTCCAATCCGTTCCCCCTGCTCCCTTTGGTTCCCCTCTGTTCTGCATTTTTCCACACTGTTCCCCACTTTTTCCAATCCGTTCCCCCTGCTTCCTTTGGTTCACCTCTGTTCTGCAGATCTCTCCACGAATCCCCACTTTTTCCAATCTGTTCCCCCTGCTCCCTTTGGTTCCCCTTTGTTCTGCCTTTTTCCACACGGTTCCCCACTTTTTCCAATCTGTTCCCCCTGCTCCCTTTGGTTCTCCTCTGTCATGCAGTGTTCCCCACGGTTCCCCACTTTTTCCAATCCGTTCCCTCTGCTCCCTTTGGTTCCCCTCTGTTCTGCTGTGTTCCCCAAAGTTCTCCACCTTTTCCAATTCGTTCCCCCTGCTTCCTTTGGTTCCCCACCTTTCAGCATTTTTCCACACGGTTCCCTAACTTTTCCAATCGGTTTCCCACTTTTTGCAATCTGTTCCCCCTGCTCCCTTTGGTTCTCCTCTGTTCTGCAGTGTTCCCGACGCTTCCCCACTTTTTCCAATCCATTCCCCCTGCTCCCTTTGGTTCCCCTCTATTCTGCAGTGTTCCCCACGATTCTCCACATTTTTTCCAACCTGTAGCCCCTGCTCCCTATGATTCCCCTATGCCCTGCAGTATTCCCCATGGTTCCCCACTTTTTCCAATCCGTTCCCCCTGTTCCCTTTGGTTCCCCTCTGTCCCGCTGTGTTCTGCACGGTTCCCCACTTTTTACAATCCGTTCCCCCTGCTTCCTTTGGTTCCCCTCTGTCGTGCAATGTTCCAAACGGTTCCCCACTTTTTGCAATCTGTTCCCCCTGCTCCCTCTGGTTTCCCCTCTGTTCTGCATTTTTCCACAGTGTTCCCCACTTTTTCCAATCCATTCCCCCTGCTCCCTTTGGTTCCTCTCTGTTCTGCATTGTTCCTCACGGTTCCCCACTATTTCCAATCTGTTCTTCCTGCTCCCTTTGGTTCCCCTCTGTTCTTCTGTGTTCCCCAAAGTTCTCCACCTTTTCCAATTCGTTCCCCCTGCTTCCTTTGGTTCCCCACCTTTCAGCATTTTTCCACACGGTTCCCTAACTTTTCCAATCGGTTTCCCACTTTTTGCAATCTGTTCCCCCTGCTCCCTTTGGTTCTCCTCTGTTCTGCCGTGTTCCCGACGCTTCCCCACTTTTTCCAATCCATTCCCCTGCTCCCTTTGGTTCCCCTCTATTCTGCAGTGTTCCCCACGATTCTCCACATTTTTTTCCATCCTGTACCCCCTGCTCCCTATTGTTCCCCTCTGCCTTGCTGTGTTACCCATGGGACCCCACATTTTCCAACCTGTTCCCCTTGTTCCCTTTGGTTCCCCTCTGTCATGCAGTGTTTTCACAGTTCCCCAATTTTTTCCTATCTGTTCCCCCTGATCCCTTTGGTTCTCCTCTGTCGTGCAGTGTTCCCCACGGTTCCCCACATTTTCCAATCCGGTCCCTCTGCTCCCTTTGGTTCCCCTCTGTTCTGCAGTGTTCCCCACAGTCCTCCACCTTTTCCAATTCGTTCCCCCTGCTCCCTTTGGTTCCCCACCTTTCTATTTTTTTCCACACGGTTCCCTACTTTTTCCAATCGTTTCCCCACTTTTTCGAATCTGTTCCCCCTGCTCTCTTTGGTTCTGATCTGTTCTGCAGTGTTCCCCACAGTTCCCCACTTTTTCCAATCTGTTCCCCCTGCTCCTTTGGCTCCACTCTGTTCTGCCGTTTTCCCCACGGTTCCCCACATTTTCCAAACCATTCCCCCGGCTCGCTTTGGTTTCATACTGTTCTGCAGCGTTCCCCGCGGTTCCCCACTATTTTACAATCTGCTCGCCCTGCTCCCTTTGGTTCCCCTCATTTCTGCAGTGTCCTCCACGCTTCCCAACTTTTTGCAATCCATTCCCCCTGCTCTGTTTGTTTCCCCTCTGTCCTGCAGTGTTCCCCACAGTTCCCCACTTTTTCCAATCAGTTCCCCCTGCTCCCTTTGATTCCCCTCTGTCCTGCAGTGTTCCCCATGGGCCCCACTTTTTACAATCCTTTCCCCCTGCTTCCTTTGGTTCCCCTCTGTCGTGTAGTGTTCCAAACGGTTCCCCACATTTTCCAATGCGTTCCCTCTGCTCCCTTTGGTGCCCCTCTGTTCTGCAGTGTTCCCCACGGTTCCCCACTTTTTCCAATCTGTTTCCCCTGCTCCCTCTGGTTTCCCCTCTGTTCTGCATTTTTCCACACTGTTCCCTACTATTTCCAATCCGTTCCCCCTGCTTCCTTTGGTTCACCTCTGTCCTGCAGATCTCTCCACATATTCCCACTTTTTCCAATCTGTTCCCCCTGCACCCTTTGTTTCCCCTCTGTTCTGCATTGTTCCCCACGGTTCCCCACTTTTCCAAACTGTACCCCCTGCTCCCTTTGGTGCCCCTCTGTTCTGCAGTGTTCCTCACGGTTCCCCACTTTTTCCAATCTGTTCTTCCTGCTCCCTTTGGTTCCCCTCTGTTCTGCTGTGTTCCCCAAAGTTCTCCACCTTTTCCAATTCGTTCCCCCTGCTTCCTTTGGTTCCCCACCTTTCAGCATTTTTCCACACGGTTCCCTAACTTTTCCAATCGGTTTCCCACTTTTTGCAATCTGTTCCCCCTGCTCCCTTTGGTTCTCCTCTGTTCTGCAGTGTTCCCGACGCTTCCCCACTTTTTCCAATCCATTCCCCCTGCTCCCTTTGGTTCCCCTCTATTCTGCAGTGTTCCCCACGATTCTCCACATTTTTCCAACCTGTAGCCCCTGCTCCCTATGATTCCCCTATGCCCTGCAGTATTCCCCATGGTTCCCCACTTTTTCCAATCCGTTCCCCCTGTTCCCTCTGGTTCCCCTCTGTCCCGCTGTGTTCTGCACGGTTCCCCACTTTTTACAATCCGTTCCCCCTGCTTCCTTTGGTTCCCCTCTGTCGTGCAGTGTTCCAAACGGTTCCCCACTTTTTGTAATCTGTTCCCCCTGCTCCCTCTGGTTTCCCCTCTGTTCTGCATTTTTCCACAGTGTTCCCCACTTTTTCCAATCCATTCCCCCTGCTCCCTTTTGTTCCCCTCTGTTCTGCATTGTTCCTCACGGTTCCCCACTATTTCCAATCTGTTCTTCCTGCTCCCTTTGGTTCCCCTCTGTTCTGCTGTGTTCCCCAAAGTTCTCCACCTTTTCCAATTCGTTCCCCCTGCTTCCTTTGGTTCCCCACCTTTCAGCATTTTTCCACACGGTTCCCTAACTTTTCCAATCGGTTTCCCACTTTTTGCAATCTGTTCCCCCTGCTCCCTTTGGTTCTCCTCTGTTCTGCCGTGTTCCCGACGCTTCCCCACTTTTTCCAATCCATTCCCCTGCTCCCTTTGGTTCCCCTCTATTCTGCAGTGTTCCCCACGATTCTCCACATTTTTTTCCATCCTGTACCCCCTGCTCCCTATTGTTCCCCTCTGCCTTGCTGTGTTACCCATGGGACCCCACATTTTCCAACCTGTTCCCCTTGTTCCCTTTGGTTCCCCTCTGTCATGCAGTGTTTTCACAGTTCCCCAATTTTTTCCTATCTGTTCCCCCTGATCCCTTTGGTTCTCCTCTGTCGTGCAGTGTTCCCCACGGTTCCCCACATTTTCCAATCCGGTCCCTCTGCTCCCTTTGGTTCCCCTCTGTTCTGCAGTGTTCCCCACAGTTCTCCACCTTTTCCAATTCGTTCCCCCTGCTCCCTTTGGTTCCCCACCTTTCTATTTTTTTCCACACGGTTCCCTACTTTTTCCAATCGTTTCCCCACTTTTTCGAATCTGTTCCCCCTGCTCTCTTTGGTTCTGATCTGTTCTGCAGTGTTCCCCACAGTTCCCCACTTTTTCCAATCTGTTCCCCCTGCTCCTTTGGCTCCACTCTGTTCTGCAGTTTTCCCCACGGTTCCCCACATTTTCCAAACCATTCCCCCGGCTCGCTTTGGTTTCATACTGTTCTGCAGCGTTCCCCGCGGTTCCCCACTATTTTACAATCTGTTCGCCCTGCTCCCTTTGGTTCCCCTCATTTCTGCAGTGTCCTCCACGCTTCCCAACTTTTTGCAATCCATTCCCCCTGCTCTGTTTGTTTCCCCTCTGTCCTGCAGTGTTCCCCACAGTTCCCCACTTTTTCCAATCAGTTCCCCCTGCTCCCTTTGATTCCCCTCTGTCCTGCAGTGTTCCCCATGGGCCCCACTTTTTACAATCCTTTCCCCCTGCTTCCTTTGGTTCCCCTCTGTCGTGTAGTGTTCCAAACGGTTCCCCACATTTTCCAATGCGTTCCCTCTGCTCCCTTTGGTGCCCCTCTGTTCTGCAGTGTTCCCCACGGTTCCCCACTTTTTCCAATCTGTTTCCCCTGCTCCCTCTGGTTTCCCCTCTGTTCTGCATTTTTCCACACTGTTCCCTACTATTTCCAATCCGTTCCCCCTGCTTCCTTTGGTTCACCTCTGTTCTGCAGATCTCTCCACGTATTCCCACTTTTTCCAATCTGTTCCCCCTGCACCCTTTGTTTCCCCTCTGTTCTGCATTGTTCCCCACGGTTCCCCACTTTTCCAAACTGTACCCCCTGCTCCCTTTGGTGCCCCTCTGTTCTGCAGTGTTCCTCACGGTTCCCCACTTTTTCCAATCTGTTCTTCCTGCTCCCTTTGGTTCCTCTTTGTTCTGCATGTTCCACACGGTTCCCCTCTTTTTCCAATCTGTTCCCCCTGCTCCCTTTGGTTCCTCTCTGTTCTGCATTGTTCCCCACGGCTCCCCACTTTTCCGAGCTGTTCCCCCTGCTCCCTTTGGTTCCGCTCTGTTCTGCACTTTTCCCCACTGTTCTCAACTTTTTCCAATCTGTTCCTCCTGCTCCCTTTGTTTCCCCACTGTTCTGCATTTTTGCACACGGTTCCCCACTTTTTCAAAACTGTTCCCCCTGCTCCCTTTGGTTCCTCACTGTACTGCAGTTTTCCTCACGGTTCTCCACATTTTTCCATCCTGTACCCCCTGCTCCCTATGGTTCCCCTCTGCCCTGCAGTGTCCCCCATGGTTCCCCACTTTTTCCAATCCGTACCCCCTGTTCCCTTTGGTTCGCTTCTGTTCTGCAGTGTTCCCGACGCTTCCCCACTTTTTCCAATCCGTTTCCCCTGCTCCCTCTGGTTTCCCCTCTGTTCTGCATTTTTCCACACTGTTCCCTACTATTTCCAATCCGTTCCCCCTGCTCCTTTTGGTTCCTCACTGTTCTGCAGGGTTCCCCACGGTTCTCCAATTTTTTTCTAATCTGTTCCCCCTTCTCCCTCTGGTTCGCCTCTGTTCTACATTTTTCCACACGGTTCCCCATTTTTTCCAATCCGTTCCCCCTGCTTCCTTTGGTCCACCTCTTTTCTGCAGAGTTCCCCACGGTCCACTTTTTAGAATCCTTTTCCCCTGCTCCCTTTGGGTCCCCACTGTTCTGCAGAACTCCCCACGATTCCCCGCTTTTTCCAATCTGTTCCCCCTTCTCCCTTTGGTTCTTCTCTGTTCTGCATTGTTCCCCATGGGTCCGCACTTTTCCTAGCTGTTCCCCCTGCTCCCTTTGGTTCCGCTCTGTTCTGCAGTTTTCCCCACGGTTCTCCAAATTTTTTGTAATCTGTTCCCATGCTCCCTTTGGTTCCCCTCTGTTCTGCAGTGTTCCCCACAGTTCCCCACTTTTTCCAATCGGTTCCCCCTGCTCCCTTTGATTACCCTCTGTCATTCAGTGTTCGCCATGGGCCCCACTTTTTGCAATCCGTTTCCCGTGCTCACTTTTGTTCCCCTCTGTGCTGCAGTGTTCTCCACGGTTCACCACTTTTTCCAACCTGTACCTCCTGCTCCCTTTGGTTCCCCTCTGTCATGCAGTGTTCCCCACGGTTCCCCACTTTTTCCAATCTGTTCCCTCTGCTCCCTTTGGTTCCCCTCTGTTCTGCTGTTTTCCCCACAGTTCTCCACCTTTTCCAATACGTTCCCCGTGCTCCCTTTGGTTCCCCACCTTTCTGCATTTTTTCACACGGTTCCCTACTTTTTCCAATCGGTTTCCCACATTTTGCAATCTGTTCCCCCTGCTCCCTTTGGTTCCCCTCTATTCTGCAGTGATCCCCACGGTTCCCCACATTTTCCAAGCTGTTCCCCCTGCTCGCTTTGGTTTCATACTGTTCTGCAGTGTTCCCCACGGTTCCCCACTTTTTTACAATCTGTTCGCCCTGCTCCCTTTGGTTCTCCTCTGTCCTGCAGTGTCCTCCACGGTTCCCCACTTTTTAGAATCCATTACCCCTGCTTCCTTTGGTTCCCCTCTGTCGTGCAGTGTTCCAAACGGTTCCCCACTTTTTGCAATCTGTTCCCCCTGCTCCCTCTGGTTTCCCCACTGTTCTGCATTTTTCCATAGTGTTCCCCACTTTTTCCAATCCATTCCCCCTGCTCCCTTTGGTTCCCCTCTGTTCTGCATTGTTCCTCACGGTTCCCCACTTTTTCAAACTGTACCCCCTGCTCCCTTTGGTTCCCCTCTGTTCTGCAGTATTCCTCACGGTTCCCCATTTTTTCCAATCCGTTCCCCCTGCTTCCTTTGGTCAACCTCTTTTCTGCAGAGTTCCCCACGGTCCACTTTTTCGAATCATTTCCCCCTGCTCCCTTTGGGTCCCCACTGTTCTGCAGAACTCCCCACGATTCCCCACTTTTTCCAATCTGTTCCCCCTTCTCCCTTTGGTTCCTCTCTGTTCTGCATTGTTCCCCATGGGTCCGCACTTTTCTGAGCTGCTCCCCCTGCTCCCTTTGGTTCCGCTCTGTTCTGCAGTTTTCCCCACGGTTCTCCAAATTTTTTGTAATCTGTTCCCATGCTCCCTTTGGTTCCCCTCTGTTCTGCAGTGTTCCCCACAGTTCCCCACTTTTTCCAATCGGTTCCCCCTGCTCCCTTTGATTACCCTCTGTCATTCAGTGTTCGCCATGGGCCCCACTTTTTGCAATCCGTTCCCCCTGCTCCCTTTGGTTCCCCTCTATTCTGCAGTGTTCCCCACGATTCTCCACATTTTTTTCCATCCTGTACCCCCTGCTCCCTTTGGTTCCCCACTGTTGTGCATTTTTGCACACGGTACCCCACTTCTTCTAATCTGTTCCTCCTGCACCCTTTGTTTCCCCACTGTTCTGCATTTTTCCACACGGTTCCCCACTTTTTCCAACCTGTTCCCCCTGCTCCCTTTGGTTCCTCACTGTTCTGCAGTGTTCCCCACGGTTCCCCACTTTTTCCAATGCGTTCCCCTGCTCCCTTTGGTTCCCCTCTGTTCTGCAGTGATCCACACGGTTCCCCACATTTTCCAAACTGTTCCCCCTGCTCGCTTTGGTTTCATACTGTTCTGCAGTGTTCCTCACGGTTCCCACTTTTTTACAATCTGTTCGCCCTGCTCCCTTTGGTTCCCCTCTGCCCTGCAGTGTCCTACACGGTTCCCCACTTTTTCCAACCTGTACCTCCTGCTCCCTTTGGTTCCCCTCTGTCATGCAGTGTTTTCACAGTTCCCCAATTTTTTCCTATCTGTTCCCCCTGATCCCTTTGGTTCTCCTCTGTCGTGCAGTGTTCCCCACGGTTCTCCACCTTTTCCAATCCGTTCCCTCTGCTCCCTTTGGTTCCCCTCTGTTCTGCATTGTTCCCCACAGTTCTCCACCTTTTCCCATTCGTTCCCCCTGCTCCCTTTGGTTCCCCACCTTTCTGCATTTTTCCACACGGTTCCCTACTTTTTCCAATCGGTTCCCCACTTTTTCCAATCTGTTCCCCCTGCTCCCTTTGGTTCTGCCCTGTTCTGCAGTGTTCTCCACAGTTCCCCACTTTTTCCAATCTGTTACCCCTGCTCCTTTGGCTCCACTCTGTTCTGCAGTTTTCCCCACGGTTCCCCACATTTTCAAATCTGTTCCCCCTGCTCCCTTTGATTCCTCACTGTTCTGCAGTGTTCCTCACGGTTCTCCACATTTTTTGCAACCTGTAGCCCCCGTTCCCTATGGTTCCCCTCTGCCCTGCAGTATTCCCCATGGTTCCCCACTTTTTCCAATCCGTTCCCCCTGCTCCCTTTGGTTCCCCTCTGTTCTGCATTTTTCCACACTGTTCCCCACTTTTTCCAATCCGTTCCCCCTGCTTCCTTTGGTTCACCTCTGTTCTGCAGATCTCTCCACGAATCCCCACTTTTTCCAATCTGTTCCCCCTGCTCCCTTTGGTTCCCCTTTGTTCTGCCTTTTTCCACACGGTTCCCCACTTTTTCCAATCTGTTCCCCCTGCTCCCTTTGGTTCTCCTCTGTCATGCAGTGTTCCCCACGGTTCCCCACTTTTTCCAATCCGTTCCCTCTGCTCCCTTTGGTTCCCCTCTGTTCTGCTGTGTTCCCCAAAGTTCTCCACCTTTTCCAATTCGTTCCCCCTGCTTCCTTTGGTTCCCCACCTTTCAGCATTTTTCCACACGGTTCCCTAACTTTTCCAATCGGTTTCCCACTTTTTGCAATCTGTTCCCCCTGCTCCCTTTGGTTCTCCTCTGTTCTGCAGTGTTCCCGACGCTTCCCCACTTTTTCCAATCCATTCCCCCTGCTCCCTTTGGTTCCCCTCTATTCTGCAGTGTTCCCCACGATTCTCCACATTTTTTCCAACCTGTAGCCCCTGCTCCCTATGATTCCCCTATGCCCTGCAGTATTCCCCATGGTTCCCCACTTTTTACAATCCGTTCCCCCTGCTTCCTTTGGTTCCCCTCTGTCGTGCAGTGTTCCAAACGGTTCCCCACTTTTTGCAATCTGTTCCCCCTGCTCCCTCTGGTTTCCCCTCTGTTCTGCATTTTTCCACAGTGTTCCCCACTTTTTCCAATCCATTCCCCCTGCTCCCTTTGGTTCCCCTCTGTTCTGCATTGTTCCTCACGGTTCCCCACTATTTCCAATCTGTTCTTCCTGCTCCCTTTGGTTCCCCTCTGTTCTGCTGTGTTCCCCAAAGTTCTCCACCTTTTCCAATTCGTTCCCCCTGCTTCCTTTGGTTCCCCACCTTTCAGCATTTTTCCACACGGTTCCCTAACTTTTCCAATCGGTTTCCCACTTTTTGCAATCTGTTCCCCCTGCTCCCTTTGGTTCTCCTCTGTTCTGCCGCGTTCCCGACGCTTCCCCACTTTTTCCAATCCATTCCCCTGCTCCCTTTGGTTCCCCTCTATTCTGCAGTGTTCCCCACGATTCTCCACATTTTTTTCCATCCTGTACCCCCTGCTCCCTATTGTTCCCCTCTGCCTTGCTGTGTTACCCATGGGACCCCACATTTTCCAACCTGTTCCCCTTGTTCCCTTTGGTTCCCCTCTGTCATGCAGTGTTTTCACAGTTCCCCAATTTTTTCCTATCTGTTCCCCCTGATCCCTTTGGTTCTCCTCTGTCGTGCAGTGTTCCCCACGGTTCCCCACATTTTCCAATCCGGTCCCTCTGCTCCCTTTGGTTCCCCTCTGTTCTGCAGTGTTCCCCACAGTCCTCCACCTTTTCCAATTCGTTCCCCCTGCTCCCTTTGGTTCCCCACCTTTCTATTTTTTTCCACACGGTTCCCTACTTTTTCCAATCGTTTCCCCACTTTTTCGAATCTGTTCCCCCTGCTCTCTTTGGTTCCGCTCTGTTCTGCAGTTTTCCCCACGGTTCTCCAAATTTTTTGTAATCTGTTCCCATGCTCCCTTTGGTTCCCCTCTGTTCTGCAGTGTTCCCCACAGTTCCCCACTTTTTCCAATCGGTTCCCCCTGCTCCCTTTGATTACACTCTGTCATTCAGTGTTCGCCATGGGCCCCACTTTTTGCAATCCGTTTCCCGTGCTCACTTTTGTTCCCCTCTGTGCTGCAGTGTTCTCCACGGTTCACCACTTTTTCCAACCTGTACCTCCTGCTCCCTTTGGTTCCCCTCTGTCATGCAGTGTTCCTCACGGTTCCCCACTTTTTCCAATCTGTTCCCTCTGCTCCCTTTGGTTCCCCTCTGTTCTGCTGTTTTCCCCACAGTTCTCCACCTTTTCCAATACGTTCCCCGTGCTCCCTTTGGTTCCCCACCTTTCTGCATTTTTTCACACGGTTCCCTACTTTTTCCAATCGGTTTCCCACATTTTGCAATCTGTTCCCCCTGCTCCCTTTGGTTCCCCTCTATTCTGCAGTGATCCCCACGGTTCCCCACATTTTCCAAGCTGTTCCCCCTGCTCGCTTTGGTTTCATACTGTTCTGCAGTGTTCCCCACGGTTCCCCACTTTTTTACAATCTGTTCGCCCTGCTCCCTTTGGTTCTCCTCTGTCCTGCAGTGTCCTCCACGGTTCCCCACCTTTTACAATCCATTACCCCTGCTTCCTTTGGTTCCCCTCTGTCGTGCAGTGTTCCAAACGGTTCCCCACTTTTTGCAATCTGTTCCCCCTGCTCCCTCTGGTTTCCCCACTGTTCTGCATTTTTCCATAGTGTTCCCCACTTTTTCCAATCCATTCCCCCTGCTCCCTTTGGTTCCCCTCTGTTCTGCATTGTTCCTCACGGTTCCCCACTTTTTCAAACTGTACCCCCTGCTCCCTTTGGTTCCCCTCTGTTCTGCAGTATTCCTCACGGTTCCCCATTTTTTCCAATCCGTTCCCCCTGCTTCCTTTGGTCAACCTCTTTTCTGCAGAGTTCCCCACGGTCCACTTTTTCGAATCATTTCCCCCTGCTCCCTTTGGGTCCCCACTGTTCTGCAGAACTCCCCACGATTCCCCACTTTTTCCAATCTGTTCCCCCTTCTCCCTTTGGTTCCTCTCTGTTCTGCATTGTTCCCCATGGGTCCGCACTTTTCTGAGCTGCTCCCCCTGCTCCCTTTGGTTCCGCTCTGTTCTGCAGTTTTCCCCACGGTTCTCCAAATTTTTTGTAATCTGTTCCCATGCTCCCTTTGGTTCCCCTCTGTTCTGCAGTGTTCCCCACAGTTCCCCACTTTTTCCAATCGGTTCCCCCTGCTCCCTTTGATTACCCTCTGTCATTCAGTGTTCGCCATGGGCCCCACTTTTTGCAATCCGTTCCCCCTGCTCCCTTTGGTTCCCCTCTATTCTGCAGTGTTCCCCACGATTCTCCACATTTTTTTCCATCCTGTACCCCCTGCTCCCTTTGGTTCCCCACTGTTGTGCATTTTTGCACACGGTACCCCACTTCTTCTAATCTGTTCCTCCTGCACCCTTTGTTTCCCCACTGTTCTGCATTTTTCCACACGGTTCCCCACTTTTTCCAACCTGTTCCCCCTGCTCCCTTTGGTTCCTCACTGTTCTGCAGTGTTCCCCACGGTTCCCCACTTTTTCCAATGCGTTCCCCTGCTCCCTTTGGTTCCCCTCTGTTCTGCAGTGATCCACACGGTTCCCCACATTTTCCAAACTGTTCCCCCTGCTCGCTTTGGTTTCATACTGTTCTGCAGTGTTCCTCACGGTTCCCACTTTTTTACAATCTGTTCGCCCTGCTCCCTTTGGTTCCCCTCTGCCCTGCAGTGTCCTACACGGTTCCCCACTTTTTCCAACCTGTACCTCCTGCTCCCTTTGGTTCCCCTCTGTCATGCAGTGTTTTCACAGTTCCCCAATTTTTTCCTATCTGTTCCCCCTGATCCCTTTGGTTCTCCTCTGTCGTGCAGTGTTCCCCACGGTTCTCCACCTTTTCCAATCCGTTCCCTCTGCTCCCTTTGGTTCCCCTCTGTTCTGCATTGTTCCCCACAGTTCTCCACCTTTTCCCATTCGTTCCCCCTGCTCCCTTTGGTTCCCCACCTTTCTGCATTTTTCCACACGGTTCCCTACTTTTTCCAATCGGTTCCCCACTTTTTCCAATCTGTTCCCCCTGCTCCCTTTGGTTCTGCCCTGTTCTGCAGTGTTCTCCACAGTTCCCCACTTTTTCCAATCTGTTACCCCTGCTCCTTTGGCTCCACTCTGTTCTGCAGTTTTCCCCACGGTTCCCCACATTTTCAAATCTGTTCCCCCTGCTCCCTTTGATTCCTCACTGTTCTGCAGTGTTCCTCACGGTTCTCCACATTTTTTGCAACCTGTAGCCCCCGTTCCCTATGGTTCCCCTCTGCCCTGCAGTATTCCCCATGGTTCCCCACTTTTTCCAATCCGTTCCCCCTGCTCCCTTTGGTTCCCCTCTGTTCTGCATTTTTCCACACTGTTCCCCACTTTTTCCAATCCGTTCCCCCTGCTTCCTTTGGTTCACCTCTGTTCTGCAGATCTCTCCACGAATCCCCACTTTTTCCAATCTGTTCCCCCTGCTCCCTTTGGTTCCCCTTTGTTCTGCCTTTTTCCACACGGTTCCCCACTTTTTCCAATCTGTTCCCCCTGCTCCCTTTGGTTCTCCTCTGTCATGCAGTGTTCCCCACGGTTCCCCACTTTTTCCAATCCGTTCCCTCTGCTCCCTTTGGTTCCCCTCTGTTCTGCTGTGTTCCCCAAAGTTCTCCACCTTTTCCAATTCGTTCCCCCTGCTTCCTTTGGTTCCCCACCTTTCAGCATTTTTCCACACGGTTCCCTAACTTTTCCAATCGGTTTCCCACTTTTTGCAATCTGTTCCCCCTGCTCCCTTTGGTTCTCCTCTGTTCTGCAGTGTTCCCGACGCTTCCCCACTTTTTCCAATCCATTCCCCCTGCTCCCTTTGGTTCCCCTCTATTCTGCAGTGTTCCCCACGATTCTCCACATTTTTTCCAACCTGTAGCCCCTGCTCCCTATGATTCCCCTATGCCCTGCAGTATTCCCCATGGTTCCCCACTTTTTCCAATCCGTTCCCCCTGTTCCCTTTGGTTCCCCTCTGTCCCGCTGTGTTCTGCACGGTTCCCCACTTTTTACAATCCGTTCCCCCTGCTTCCTTTGGTTCCCCTCTGTCGTGCAGTGTTCCAAACGGTTCCCCACTTTTTGCAATCTGTTCCCCCTGCTCCCTCTGGTTTCCCCTCTGTTCTGCATTTTTCCACAGTGTTCCCCACTTTTTCCAATCCATTCCCCCTGCTCCCTTTGGTTCCCCTCTGTTCTGCTGTGTTCCCCAAAGTTCTCCACCTTTTCCAATTCGTTCCCCCTGCTTCCTTTGGTTCCCCACCTTTCAGCATTTTTCCACACGGTTCCCTAACTTTTCCAATCGGTTTCCCACTTTTTGCAATCTGTTCCCCCTGCTCCCTTTGGTTCTCCTCTGTTCTGCCGCGTTCCCGACGCTTCCCCACTTTTTCCAATCCATTCCCCTGCTCCCTTTGGTTCCCCTCTATTCTGCAGTGTTCCCCACGATTCTCCACATTTTTTTCCATCCTGTACCCCCTGCTCCCTATTGTTCCCCTCTGCCTTGCTGTGTTACCCATGGGACCCCACATTTTCCAACCTGTTCCCCTTGTTCCCTTTGGTTCCCCTCTGTCATGCAGTGTTTTCACAGTTCCCCAATTTTTTCCTATCTGTTCCCCCTGATCCCTTTGGTTCTCCTCTGTCGTGCAGTGTTCCCCACGGTTCCCCACATTTTCCAATCCGGTCCCTCTGCTCCCTTTGGTTCCCCTCTGTTCTGCAGTGTTCCCCACAGTCCTCCACCTTTTCCAATTCGTTCCCCCTGCTCCCTTTGGTTCCCCACCTTTCTATTTTTTTCCACACGGTTCCCTACTTTTTCCAATCGTTTCCCCACTTTTTCGAATCTGTTCCCCCTGCTCTCTTTGGTTCTGATCTGTTCTGCAGTGTTCCCCACAGTTCCCCACTTTTTCCAATCTGTTCCCCCTGCTCCTTTGGCTCCACTCTGTTCTGCAGTTTTCCCCACGGTTCCCCACATTTTCCAAACCATTCCCCCGGCTCGCTTTGGTTTCATACTGTTCTGCAGCGTTCCCCGCGGTTCCCCACTATTTTACAATCTGTTCGCCCTGCTCCCTTTGGTTCCCCTCATTTCTGCAGTGTCCTCCACGCTTCCCAACTTTTTGCAATCCATTCCACCTGCTCTGTTTGTTTCCCCTCTGTCCTGCAGTGTTCCCCACAGTTCCCCACTTTTTCCAATCAGTTCCCCCTGCTCCCTTTGATTCCCCTCTGTCCTGCAGTGTTCCCCATGGGCCCCACTTTTTACAATCCTTTCCCCCTGCTTCCTTTGGTTCCCCTCTGTCGTGTAGTGTTCCAAACGGTTCCCCACATTTTCCAATGCGTTCCCTCTGCTCCCTTTGGTGCCCCTCTGTTCTGCAGTGTTCCCCACGGTTCCCCACTTTTTCCAATCTGTTTCCCCTGCTCCCTCTGGTTTCCCCTCTGTTCTGCATTTTTCCACACTGTTCCCTACTATTTCCAATCCGTTCCCCCTGCTTCCTTTGGTTCACCTCTGTTCTGCAGATCTCTCCACATATTCCCACTTTTTCCAATCTGTTCCCCCTGCACCCTTTGTTTCCCCTCTGTTCTGCATTGTTCCCCACGGTTCCCCACTTTTCCAAACTGTACCCCCTGCTCCCTTTGGTGCCCCTCTGTTCTGCAGTGTTCCTCACGGTTCCCCACTTTTTCCAATCTGTTCTTCCTGCTCCCTTTGGTTCCCCTCTGTTCTGCTGTGTTCCCCAAAGTTCTCCACCTTTTCCAATTCGTTCCCCCTGCTTCCTTTGGTTCCCCACCTTTCAGCATTTTTCCACACGGTTCCCTAACTTTTCCAATCGGATTCCCACTTTTTGCAATCTGTTCCCCCTGCTCCCTTTGGTTCTCCTCTGTTCTGCAGTGTTCCCGACGCTTCCCCACTTTTTCCAATCCATTCCCCCTGCTCCCTTTGGTTCCCCTCTATTCTGCAGTGTTCCCCACGATTCTCCACATTTTTTCCAACCTGTAGCCCCTGCTCCCTATGATTCCCCTATGCCCTGCAGTATTCCCCATGGTTCCCCACTTTTTCCAATCCGTTCCCCCTGTTCCCTTTGGTTCCCCTCTGTCCCGCTGTGTTCTGCACGGTTCCCCACTTTTTACAATCCGTTCCCCCTGCTTCCTTTGGTTCCCCTCTGTCGTGCAGTGTTCCAAACGGTTCCCCACTTTTTGTAATCTGTTCCCCCTGCTCCCTCTGGTTTCCCCTCTGTTCTGCATTTTTCCACAGTGTTCCCCACTTTTTCCAATCCATTCCCCCTGCTCCCTTTGGTTCCCCTCTGTTCTGCATTGTTCCTCACGGTTCCCCACTATTTCCAATCTGTTCTTCCTGCTCCCTTTGGTTCCCCTCTGTTCTGCTGTGTTCCCCAAAGTTCTCCACCTTTTCCAATTCGTTCCCCCTGCTTCCTTTGGTTCCCCACCTTTCAGCATTTTTCCACACGGTTCCCTAACTTTTCCAATCGGTTTCCCACTTTTTGCAATCTGTTCCCCCTGCTCCCTTTGGTTCTCCTCTGTTCTGCCGTGTTCCCGACGCTTCCCCACTTTTTCCAATCCATTCCCCTGCTCCCTTTGGTTCCCCTCTATTCTGCAGTGTTCCCCACGATTCTCCACATTTTTTTCCATCCTGTACCCCCTGCTCCCTATTGTTCCCCTCTGCCTTGCTGTGTTACCCATGGGACCCCACATTTTCCAACCTGTTCCCCTTGTTCCCTTTGGTTCCCCTCTGTCATGCAGTGTTTTCACAGTTCCCCAATTTTTTCCTATCTGTTCCCCCTGATCCCTTTGGTTCTCCTCTGTCGTGCAGTGTTCCCCACGGTTCCCCACATTTTCCAATCCGGTCCCTCTGCTCCCTTTGGTTCCCCTCTGTTCTGCAGTGTTCCCCACAGTCCTCCACCTTTTCCAATTCGTTCCCCCTGCTCCCTTTGGTTCCCCACCTTTCTATTTTTTTCCACACGGTTCCCTACTTTTTCCAATCGTTTCCCCACTTTTTCGAATCTGTTCCCCCTGCTCTCTTTGGTTCTGATCTGTTCTGCAGTGTTCCCCACAGTTCCCCACTTTTTCCAATCTGTTCCCCCTGCTCCTTTGGCTCCACTCTGTTCTGCAGTTTTCCCCACGGTTCCCCACATTTTCCAAACCATTCCCCCGGCTCGCTTTGGTTTCATACTGTTCTGCAGCGTTCCCCGCGGTTCCCCACTATTTTACAATCTGTTCGCCCTGCTCCCTTTGGTTCCCCTCATTTCTGCAGTGTCCTCCACGCTTCCCAACTTTTTGCAATCCATTCCCCCTGCTCTGTTTGTTTCCCCTCTGTCCTGCAGTGTTCCCCACAGTTCCCCACTTTTTCCAATCAGTTCCCCCTGCTCCCTTTGATTCCCCTCTGTCCTGCAGTGTTCCCCATGGGCCCCACTTTTTACAATCCTTTCCCCCTGCTTCCTTTGGTTCCCCTCTGTCGTGTAGTGTTCCAAACGGTTCCCCACATTTTCCAATGCGTTCCCTCTGCTCCCTTTGGTGCCCCTCTGTTCTGCAGTGTTCCCCACGGTTCCCCACTTTTTCCAATCTGTTTCCCCTGCTCCCTCTGGTTTCCCCTCTGTTCTGCATTTTTCCACACTGTTCCCTACTATTTCCAATCCGTTCCCCCTGCTTCCTTTGGTTCACCTCTGTTCTGCAGATCTCTCCACGTATTCCCACTTTTTCCAATCTGTTCCCCCTGCACCCTTTGTTTCCCCTCTGTTCTGCATTGTTCCCCACGGTTCCCCACTTTTCCAAACTGTACCCCCTGCTCCCTTTGGTGCCCCTCTGTTCTGCAGTGTTCCTCACGGTTCCCCACTTTTTCCAATCTGTTCTTCCTGCTCCCTTTGGTTCCTCTTTGTTCTGCATGTTCCACACGGTTCCCCTCTTTTTCCAATCTGTTCCCCCTGCTCCCTTTGGTTCCTCTCTGTTCTGCATTGTTCCCCACGGCTCCCCACTTTTCCGAGCTGTTCCCCCTGCTCCCTTTGATTCCGCTCTGTTCTGCACTTTTCCCCACTGTTCTCAACTTTTTCCAATCTGTTCCTCCTGCTCCCTTTGTTTCCCCACTGTTCTGCATTTTTGCACACGGTTCCCCACTTTTTCAAAACTGTTCCCCCTGCTCCCTTTGGTTCCTCACTGTACTGCAGTTTTCCTCACGGTTCTCCACATTTTTCCAACCTGTACCCCCTGCTCCCTATGGTTCCCCTCTGCCCTGCAGTGTCCCCCATGGTTCCCCACTTTTTCCAATCCGTACCCCCTGTTCCCTTTGGTTCGCTTCTGTTCTGCAGTGTTCCCGACGCTTCCCCACTTTTTCCAATCCGTTTCCCCTGCTCCCTCTGGTTTCCCCTCTGTTCTGCATTTTTCCACACTGTTCCCTACTATTTCCAATCCGTTCCCCCTGCTCCTTTTGGTTCCTCACTGTTCTGCAGTGTTCCCCACGGTTCTCCAAATTTTTTCTAATCTGTTCCCCCTTCTCCCTCTGGTTCGCCTCTGTTCTACATTTTTCCACACGGTTCCCCATTTTTTCCAATCCGTTCCCCCTGCTTCCTTTGGTCCACCTCTTTTCTGCAGAGTTCCCCACGGTCCACTTTTTAGAATCCTTTTCCCCTGCTCCCTTTGGGTCCCCACTGTTCTGCAGAACTCCCCACGATTCCCCGCTTTTTCCAATCTGTTCCCCCTTCTCCCTTTGGTTCTTCTCTGTTCTGCATTGTTCCCCATGGGTCCGCACTTTTCCTAGCTGTTCCCCCTGCTCCCTTTGGTTCCGCTCTGTTCTGCAGTTTTCCCCACGGTTCTCCAAATTTTTTGTAATCTGTTCCCATGCTCCCTTTGGTTCCCCTCTGTTCTGCAGTGTTCCCCACAGTTCCCCACTTTTTCCAATCGGTTCCCCCTGCTCCCTTTGATTACCCTCTGTCATTCAGTGTTCGCCATGGGCCCCACTTTTTGCAATCCGTTTCCCGTGCTCACTTTTGTTCCCCTCTGTGCTGCAGTGTTCTCCACGGTTCACCACTTTTTCCAACCTGTACCTCCTGCTCCCTTTGGTTCCCCTCTGTCATGCAGTGTTCCCCACGGTTCTCCATTTTTTCCAATCTGTTCCCTCTGCTCCCTTTGGTTCCCCTCTGTTCTGCTGTTTTCCCCACAGTTCTCCACCTTTTCCAATACGTTCCCCGTGCTCCCTTTAGTTCCCCACCTTTCTGCATTTTTTCACACGGTTCCCTACTTTTTCCAATCGGTTTCCCACATTTTGCAATCTGTTCCCCCTGCTCCCTTTGGTTCCCCTCTATTCTGCAGTGATCCCCACGGTTCCCCACATTTTCCAAGCTGTTCCCCCTGCTCGCTTTGGTTTCATACTGTTCTGCAGTGTTCCCCACGGTTCCCCACTTTTTTACAATCTGTTCGCCCTGCTCCCTTTGGTTCTCCTCTGTCCTGCAGTGTCCTCCACGATTCCCCACTTTTTACAATCCATTACCCCTGCTTCCTTTGGTTCCCCTCTGTCGTGCAGTGTTCCAAACGGTTCCCCACTTTTTGCAATCTGTTCCCCCTGCTCCCTCTGGTTTCCCCACTGTTCTGCATTTTTCCATAGTGTTCCCCACTTTTTCCAATCCATTCCCCCTGCTCCCTTTGGTTCCCCTCTGTTCTGCATTGTTCCTCACGGTTCCCCACTTTTTCCAACCTGTACCTCCTGCTCCCTTTGGTTCCCCTCTGTCATGCAGTGTTCCCCACGGTTCCCCATTTTTTCCAATCCGTTCCCCCTGCTTCCTTTGGTCAACCTCTTTTCTGCAGAGTTCCCCACGGTCCACGTTTTCGAATCATTTCCCCCTGCTCCCTTTGGGTCCCCACTGTTCTGCAGAACTCCCCACGATTCCCCACTTTTTCCAATCTGTTCCCCCTTCTCCCTTTGGTTCCTCTCTGTTCTGCATTGTTCCCCATGGGTCCGCACTTTTCTGAGCTGCTCCCCCTGCTCCCTTTGGTTCCGCTCTGTTCTGCAGTTTTCCCCACGGTTCTCCAAATTTTTTGTAATCTGTTCCCATGCTCCCTTTGGTTCCCCTCTGTTCTGCAGTGTTCCCCACAGTTCCCCACTTTTTCCAATCGGTTCCCCCTGCTCCCTTTGATTACCCTCTGTCATTCAGTGTTCGCCATGGGCCCCACTTTTTGCAATCCGTTCCCCCTGCTCCCTTTGGTTCCCCTCTATTCTGCAGTGTTCCCCACGATTCTCCACATTTTTTTCCATCCTGTACCCCCTGCTCCCTTTGGTTCCCCACTGTTGTGCATTTTTGCACACGGTACCCCACTTCTTCTAATCTGTTCCTCCTGCACCCTTTGTTTCCCCACTGTTCTGCATTTTTCCACACGGTTCCCCACTTTTTCCAACCTGTTCCCCCTGCTCCCTTTGGTTCCTCACTGTTCTGCAGTGTTCCCCACGGTTCCCCACTTTTTCCAATGCGTTCCCCTGCTCCCTTTGGTTCCCCTCTGTTCTGCAGTGATCCACACGGTTCCCCACATTTTCCAAACTGTTCCCCCTGCTCGCTTTGGTTTCATACTGTTCTGCAGTGTTCCTCACGGTTCCCACTTTTTTACAATCTGTTCGCCCTGCTCCCTTTGGTTCCCCTCTGCCCTGCAGTGTCCTACACGGTTCCCCACTTTTTCCAACCTGTACCTCCTGCTCCCTTTGGTTCCCCTCTGTCATGCAATGTTTTCACAGTTCCCCAATTTTTTCCTATCTGTTCCCCCTGATCCCTTTGGTTCTCCTCTGTCGTGCAGTGTTCCCCACGGTTCTCCACCTTTTCCAATCCGTTCCCTCTGCTCCCTTTGGTTCCCCTCTGTTCTGCATTGTTCCCCACAGTTCTCCACCTTTTCCCATTCGTTCCCCCTGCTCCCTTTGGTTCCCCACCTTTCTGCATTTTTCCACACGGTTCCCTACTTTTTCCAATCGGTTCCCCACTTTTTCCAATCTGTTACCCCTGCTCCTTTGGCTCCACTCCGTTCTGCAGTTTTCCCCACGGTTCCCCACATTTTCAAATCTGTTCCCCCTGCTCCCTTTGATTCCTCACTGTTCTGCAGTGTTCCTCACGGTTCTCCACATTTTTTGCAACCTGTAGCCCCCGTTCCCTATGGTTCCCCTCTGCCCTGCAGTATTCCCCATGGTTCCCCACTTTTTCCAATCCGTTCCCCCTGCTCCCTTTGGTTCCCCTCTGTTCTGCATTTTTCCACACTGTTCCCCACTTTTTCCAATCCGTTCCCCCTGCTTCCTTTGGTTCACCTCTGTTCTGCAGATCTCTCCACGAATCCCCACTTTTTCCAATCTGTTCCCCCTGCTCCCTTTGGTTCCCCTTTGTTCTGCCTTTTTCCACACGGTTCCCCACTTTTTCCAATCTGTTCCCCCTGCTCCCTTTGGTTCTCCTCTGTCATGCAGTGTTCCCCACGGTTCCCCACTTTTTCCAATCCGTTCCCTCTGCTCCCTTTGGTTCCCCTCTGTTCTGCTGTGTTCCCCAAAGTTCTCCACCTTTTCCAATTCGTTCCCCCTGCTTCCTTTGGTTCCACACCTTTCAGCATTTTTCCACACGGTTCCCTAACTTTTCCAATCGGTTTCCCACTTTTTGCAATCTGTTCCCCCTGCTCCCTTTGGTTCTCCTCTGTTCTGCAGTGTTCCCGACGCTTCCCCACTTTTTCCAATCCATTCCCCCTGCTCCCTTTGGTTCCCCTCTATTCTGCAGTGTTCCCCACGATTCTCCACATTTTTTCCAACCTGTAGCCCCTGCTCCCTATGATTCCCCTATGCCCTGCAGTATTCCCCATGGTTCCCCACTTTTTCCAATCCGTTCCCCCTGTTCCCTTTGGTTCCCCTCTGTCCCGCTGTGTTCTGCACGGTTCCCCACTTTTTACAATCCGTTCCCCCTGCTTCCTTTGGTTCCCCTCTGTCGTGCAGTGTTCCAAACGGTTCCCCACTTTTTGCAATCTGTTCCCCCTGCTCCCTCTGGTTTCCCCTCTGTTCTGCATTTTTCCACAGTGTTCCCCACTTTTTCCAATCCATTCCCCCTGCTCCCTTTGGTTCCCCTCTGTTCTGCATTGTTCCTCACGGTTCCCCACTATTTCCAATCTGTTCTTCCTGCTCCCTTTGGTTCCCCTCTGTTCTGCTGTGTTCCCCAAAGTTCTCCACCTTTTCCAATTCGTTCCCCCTGCTTCCTTTGGTTCCCCACCTTTCAGCATTTTTCCACACGGTTCCCTAACTTTTCCAATCGGTTTCCCACTTTTTGCAATCTGTTCCCCCTGCTCCCTTTGGTTCTCCTCTGTTCTGCCGCGTTCCCGACGCTTCCCCACTTTTTCCAATCCATTCCCCTGCTCCCTTTGGTTCCCCTCTATTCTGCAGTGTTCCCCACGATTCTCCACATTTTTTTCCATCCTGTACCTCCTGCTCCCTATTGTTCCCCTCTGCCTTGCTGTGTTACCCATGGGACCCCACATTTTCCAACCTGTTCCCCTTGTTCCCTTTGGTTCCCCTCTGTCATGCAGTGTTTTCACAGTTCCCCAATTTTTTCCTATCTGTTCCCCCTGATCCCTTTGGTTCTCCTCTGTCGTGCAGTGTTCCCCACGGTTCCCCACATTTTCCAATCCGGTCCCTCTGCTCCCTTTGGTTCCCCTCTGTTCTGCAGTGTTCCCCACAGTCCTCCACCTTTTCCAATTCGTTCCCCCTGCTCCCTTTGGTTCCCCACCTTTCTATTTTTTTCCACACGGTTCCCTACTTTTTCCAATCGTTTCCCCACTTTTTCGAATCTGTTCCCCCTGCTCTCTTTGGTTCTGATCTGTTCTGCAGTGTTCCCCACAGTTCCCCACTTTTTCCAATCTGTTCCCCCTGCTCCTTTGGCTCCACTCTGTTCTGCAGTTTTCCCCACGGTTCCCCACATTTTCCAAACCATTCCCCCGGCTCGCTTTGGTTTCATACTGTTCTGCAGCGTTCCCCGCGGTTCCCCACTATTTTACAATCTGTTCGCCCTGCTCCCTTTGGTTCCCCTCATTTCTGCAGTGTCCTCCACGCTTCCCAACTTTTTGCAATCCATTCCCCCTGCTCTGTTTGTTTCCCCTCTGTCCTGCAGTGTTCCCCACAGTTCCCCACTTTTTCCAATCAGTTCCCCCTGCTCCCTTTGATTCCCCTCTGTCCTGCAGTGTTCCCCATGGGCCCCACTTTTTACAATCCTTTCCCCCTGCTTCCTTTGGTTCCCCTCTGTCGTGTAGTGTTCCAAACGGTTCCCCACATTTTCCAATGCGTTCCCTCTGCTCCCTTTGGTGCCCCTCTGTTCTGCAGTGTTCCCCACGGTTCCCCACTTTTTCCAATCTGTTTCCCCTGCTCCCTCTGGTTTCCCCTCTGTTCTGCATTTTTCCACACTGTTCCCTACTATTTCCAATCCGTTCCCCCTGCTTCCTTTGGTTCACCTCTGTTCTGCAGATCTCTCCACATATTCCCACTTTTTCCAATCTGTTCCCCCTGCACCCTTTGTTTCCCCTCTGTTCTGCATTGTTCCCCACGGTTCCCCACTTTTCCAAACTGTACCCCCTGCTCCCTTTGGTGCCCCTCTGTTCTGCAGTGTTCCTCACGGTTCCCCACTTTTTCCAATCTGTTCTTCCTGCTCCCTTTGGTTCCCCTCTGTTCTGCTGTGTTCCCCAAAGTTCTCCACCTTTTCCAATTCGTTCCCCCTGCTTCCTTTGGTTCCCCACCTTTCAGCATTTTTCCACACGGTTCCCTAACTTTTCCAATCGGATTCCCACTTTTTGCAATCTGTTCCCCCTGCTCCCTTTGGTTCTCCTCTGTTCTGCAGTGTTCCCGACGCTTCCCCACTTTTTCCAATCCATTCCCCCTGCTCCCTTTGGTTCCCCTCTATTCTGCAGTGTTCCCCACGATTCTCAACATTTTTTCCAACCTGTAGCCCCTGCTCCCTATGATTCCCCTATGCCCTGCAGTATTCCCCATGGTTCCCCACTTTTTCCAATCCGTTCCCCCTGTTCCCTTTGGTTCCCCTCTGTCCCGCTGTGTTCTGCACGGTTCCCCACTTTTTACAATCCGTTCCCCCTGCTTCCTTTGGTTCCCCTCTGTCGTGCAGTGTTCCAAACGGTTCCCCACTTTTTGTAATCTGTTCCCCCTGCTCCCTCTGGTTTCCCCTCTGTTCTGCATTTTTCCACAGTGTTCCCCACTTTTTCCAATCCATTCCCCCTGCTCCCTTTGGTTCCCCTCTGTTCTGCATTGTTCCTCACGGTTCCCCACTATTTCCAATCTGTTCTTCCTGCTCCCTTTGGTTCCCCTCTGTTCTGCTGTGTTCCCCAAAGTTCTCCACCTTTTCCAATTCGTTCCCCCTGCTTCCTTTGGTTCCCCACCTTTCAGCATTTTTCCACACGGTTCCCTAACTTTTCCAATCGGTTTCCCACTTTTTGCAATCTGTTCCCCCTGCTCCCTTTGGTTCTCCTCTGTTCTGCCGTGTTCCCGACGCTTCCCCACTTTTTCCAATCCATTCCCCTGCTCCCTTTGGTTCCCCTCTATTCTGCAGTGTTCCCCACGATTCTCCACATTTTTTTCCATCCTGTACCCCCTGCTCCCTATTGTTCCCCTCTGCCTTGCTGTGTTACCCATGGGACCCCACATTTTCCAACCTGTTCCCCTTGTTCCCTTTGGTTCCCCTCTGTCATGCAGTGTTTTCACAGTTCCCCAATTTTTTCCTATCTGTTCCCCCTGATCCCTTTGGTTCTCCTCTGTCGTGCAGTGTTCCCCACGGTTCCCCACATTTTCCAATCCGGTCCCTCTGCTCCCTTTGGTTCCCCTCTGTTCTGCAGTGTTCCCCACAGTTCTCCACCTTTTCCAATTCGTTCCCCCTGCTCCCTTTGGTTCCCCACCTTTCTATTTTTTTCCACACGGTTCCCTACTTTTTCCAATCGTTTCCCCACTTTTTCGAATCTGTTCCCCCTGCTCTCTTTGGTTCTGATCTGTTCTGCAGTGTTCCCCACAGTTCCCCACTTTTTCCAATCTGTTCCCCCTGCTCCTTTGGCTCCACTCTGTTCTGCAGTTTTCCCCACGGTTCCCCACATTTTCCAAACCATTCCCCCGGCTCGCTTTGGTTTCATACTGTTCTGCAGCGTTCCCCGCGGTTCCCCACTATTTTACAATCTGTTCGCCCTGCTCCCTTTGGTTCCCCTCATTTCTGCAGTGTCCTCCACGCTTCCCAACTTTTTGCAATCCATTCCCCCTGCTCTGTTTGTTTCCCCTCTGTCCTGCAGTGTTCCCCACAGTTCCCCACTTTTTCCAATCAGTTCCCCCTGCTCCCTTTGATTCCCCTCTGTCCTGCAGTGTTCCCCATGGGCCCCACTTTTTACAATCCTTTCCCCCTGCTTCCTTTGGTTCCCCTCTGTCGTGTAGTGTTCCAAACGGTTCCCCACATTTTCCAATGCGTTCCCTCTGCTCCCTTTGGTGCCCCTCTGTTCTGCAGTGTTCCCCACGGTTCCCCACTTTTTCCAATCTGTTTCCCCTGCTCCCTCTGGTTTCCCCTCTGTTCTGCATTTTTCCACACTGTTCCCTACTATTTCCAATCCGTTCCCCCTGCTTCCTTTGGTTCACCTCTGTTCTGCAGATCTCTCCACGTATTCCCACTTTTTCCAATCTGTTCCCCCTGCACCCTTTGTTTCCCCTCTGTTCTGCATTGTTCCCCACGGTTCCCCACTTTTCCAAACTGTACCCCCTGCTCCCTTTGGTGCCCCTCTGTTCTGCAGTGTTCCTCACGGTTCCCCACTTTTTCCAATCTGTTCTTCCTGCTCCCTTTGGTTCCTCTTTGTTCTGCATGTTCCACACTGTTCCCCTCTTTTTCCAATCTGTTCCCCCTGCTCCCTTTGGTTCCTCTCTGTTCTGCATTGTTCCCCACGGCTCCCCACTTTTCCGAGCTGTTCCCCCTGCTCCCTTTGATTCCGCTCTGTTCTGCACTTTTCCCCACTGTTCTCAACTTTTTCCAATCTGTTCCTCCTGCTCCCTTTGTTTCCCCACTGTTCTGCATTTTTGCACACGGTTCCCCACTTTTTCAAAACTGTTCCCCCTGCTCCCTTTGGTTCCTCACTGTACTGCAGTTTTCCTCACGGTTCTCCACATTTTTCCAACCTGTACCCCCTGCTCCCTATGGTTCCCCTCTGCCCTGCAGTGTCCCCCATGGTTCCCCACTTTTTCCAATCCGTACCCCCTGTTCCCTTTGGTTCGCTTCTGTTCTGCAGTGTTCCCGACGCTTCCCCACTTTTTCCAATCCGTTTCCCCTGCTCCCTCTGGTTTCCCCTCTGTTCTGCATTTTTCCACACTGTTCCCTACTATTTCCAATCCGTTCCCCCTGCTCCTTTTGGTTCCTCACTGTTCTGCAGTGTTCCCCACGGTTCTCCAAATTTTTTCTAATCTGTTCCCCCTTCTCCCTCTGGTTCGCCTCTGTTCTACATTTTTCCACACGGTTCCCCATTTTTTCCAATCCGTTCCCCCTGCTTCCTTTGGTCCACCTCTTTTCTGCAGAGTTCCCCACGGTCCACTTTTTAGAATCCTTTTCCCCTGCTCCCTTTGGGTCCCCACTGTTCTGCAGAACTCCCCACGATTCCCCGCTTTTTCCAATCTGTTCCCCCTTCTCCCTTTGGTTCTTCTCTGTTCTGCATTGTTCCCCATGGGTCCGCACTTTTCCTAGCTGTTCCCCCTGCTCCCTTTGGTTCCGCTCTGTTCTGCAGTTTTCCCCACGGTTCTCCAAATTTTTTGTAATCTGTTCCCATGCTCCCTTTGGTTCCCCTCTGTTCTGCAGTGTTCCCCACAGTTCCCCACTTTTTCCAATCGGTTCCCCCTGCTCCCTTTGATTACCCTCTGTCATTCAGTGTTCGCCATGGGCCCCACTTTTTGCAATCCGTTTCCCGTGCTCACTTTTGTTCCCCTCTGTGCTGCAGTGTTCTCCACGGTTCACCACTTTTTCCAACCTGTACCTCCTGCTCCCTTTGGTTCCCCTCTGTCATGCAGTGTTCCCCACGGTTCCCCACTTTTTCCAATCTGTTCCCTCTGCTCCCTTTGGTTCCCCTCTGTTCTGCTGTTTTCCCCACAGTTCTCCACCTTTTCCAATACGTTCCCCGTGCTCCCTTTAGTTCCCCACCTTTCTGCATTTTTTCACACGGTTCCCTACTTTTTCCAATCGGTTTCCCACATTTTGCAATCTGTTCCCCCTGCTCCCTTTGGTTCCCCTCTATTCTGCAGTGATCCCCACGGTTCCCCACATTTTCCAAGCTGTTCCCCCTGCTCGCTTTGGTTTCATACTGTTCTGCAGTGTTCCCCACGGTTCCCCACTTTTTTACAATCTGTTCGCCCTGCTCCCTTTGGTTCTCCTCTGTCCTGCAGTGTCCTCCACGATTCCCCACTTTTTACAATCCATTACCCCTGCTTCCTTTGGTTCCCCTCTGTCGTGCAGTGTTCCAAACGGTTCCCCACTTTTTGCAATCTGTTCCCCCTGCTCCCTCTGGTTTCCCCACTGTTCTGCATTTTTCCATAGTGTTCCCCACTTTTTCCAATCCATTCCCCCTGCTCCCTTTGGTTCCCCTCTGTTCTGCATTGTTCCTCACGGTTCCCCACTTTTTCCAACATGTACCTCCTGCTCCCTTTGGTTCCCCTCTGTCATGCAGTGTTCCCCACGGTTCCCCATTTTTTCCAATCCGTTCCCCCTGCTTCCTTTGGTCAATCTCTTTTCTGCAGAGTTCCCCACGGTCCACGTTTTCGAATCATTTCCCCCTGCTCCCTTTGGGTCCCCACTGTTCTGCAGAACTCCCCACGATTCCCCACTTTTTCCAATCTGTTCCCCCTTCTCCCTTTGGTTCCTCTCTGTTCTGCATTGTTCCCCATGGGTCCGCACTTTTCTGAGCTGCTCCCCCTGCTCCCTTTGGTTCCGCTCTGTTCTGCAGTTTTCCCCACGGTTCTCCAAATTTTTTGTAATCTGTTCCCATGCTCCCTTTGGTTCCCCTCTGTTCTGCAGTGTTCCCCACAGTTCCCCACTTTTTCCAATCGGTTCCCCCTGCTCCCTTTGATTACCCTCTGTCATTCAGTGTTCGCCATGGGCCCCACTTTTTGCAATCCGTTCCCCCTGCTCCCTTTGGTTCCCCTCTATTCTGCAGTGTTCCCCACGATTCTCCACATTTTTTTCCATCCTGTACCCCCTGCTCCCTTTGGTTCCCCACTGTTGTGCATTTTTGCACACGGTACCCCACTTCTTCTAATCTGTTCCTCCTGCACCCTTTGTTTCCCCACTGTTCTGCATTTTTCCACACGGTTCCCCACTTTTTCCAACCTGTTCCCCCTGCTCCCTTTGGTTCCTCACTGTTCTGCAGTGTTCCCCACGGTTCCCCACTTTTTCCAATGCGTTCCCCTGCTCCCTTTGGTTCCACTCTGTTCTGCAGTGATCCACACGGTTCCCCACATTTTCCAAACTGTTCCCCCTGCTCGCTTTGGTTTCATACTGTTCTGCAGTGTTCCTCACGGTTCCCACTTTTTTACAATCTGTTCGCCCTGCTCCCTTTGGTTCCCCTCTGCCCTGCAGTGTCCTACACGGTTCCCCACTTTTTCCAACCTGTACCTCCTGCTCCCTTTGGTTCCCCTCTGTCATGCAGTGTTTTCACAGTTCCCCAATTTTTTCCTATCTGTTCCCCCTGATCCCTTTGGTTCTCCTCTGTCGTGCAGTGTTCCCCACGGTTCTCCACTTTTTCCAATCCGTTCCCTCTGCTCCCTTTGGTTCCCCTCTGTTCTGCATTGTTCCCCACAGTTCTCCACCTTTTCCAATTCGTTCCCCCTGCTCCCTTTGGTTCCCCACCTTTCTGCATTTTTCCACACGGTTCCCTACTTTTTCCAATCGGTTCCCCACTTTTTCCAATCTGTTCCCCCTGCTCCCTTTGGTTCTGCCCTGTTCTGCAGTGTTCTCCACAGTTCCCCACTTTTTCCAATCTGTTACCCCTGCTCCTTTGGCTCCACTCTGTTCTGCAGTTTTCCCCACGGTTCCCCACATTTTCAAATCTGTTCCCCCTGCTCCCTTTGATTCCTCACTGTTCTGCAGTGTTCCTCACGGTTCTCCACATTTTTTGCAACCTGTAGCCCCCGTTCCCTATGGTTCCCCTCTGCCCTGCAGTATTCCCCATGGTTCCCCACTTTTTCCAATCCGTTCCCCCTGTTCCTTTTGGTTCCCCTCTGTCCCGCAGAGTTCCCCACGATTCTCCACATTTTGTTCCATCCTGTACCCCCTGCTCCCTTTGGTTCCCCTCTGTTCTGCAGATCTCTCCACGAATCCCCACTTTTTCCAATCTGTTCCCCCTGCTCCCTTTGGTTCCCCTTTGTTCTGCATTTTTCCACACGGTTCCCCACTTTTTCCAATCTGTTCCCCCTGCTCCCTTTGGTTCCTCTCTGTTCTGCATTGTTCCCCACGGGCCCCCACTTTACCAAGCTGTTCCACCTGCTCCCTTTGGTTCCTCTCTGTTCTGCAGTTTTCCCCACGGTTCTCCAAATTTTTTCTAATCTGTCCCCATGCTCCCTTTGGTTACCCTCTGCCCTGCTGTGTCCCCCATGGTTCCCCACTTTTTAAAAATCTGTTCCCCCTGCTACCTTTGGTTCCCCTCTGTTCTGCAGTGTTCCCCACAGATCCCCACTTTTTCCAATCGGTTCCCCCTGCTCCCTTTGATTCCCCTCTGGCAAGCAGTGTTCGCCATGGGCCCCACTTTTTCAATCCGTTTCCCCTTCTCCCTTTGGTTCCCCTCTGTTCTGCAGTGTTCCCCACAGTTCTCCACCTTTTCCAATTAGTTCCCCCTGCTCCCTTTGGTTCCCCACTATTCTGCATTTTTCCACACGGTTCCCTACTTTTTCCAAACGGTTCCCCACTTTTTCCAATCTATTCCCCCTGCTCCCTTTGGTTCTCCTCTGTTCTGCAGTGTTCCCGACGCTTCCCCACTTTTTCCAATCCGTTCCCCCTGCTCCCTTTGGTTCCCCTCTATTCTGCAGTGTTCCCCACGATTCTCCACATTTTTTTCCATCCTGTACCCCCTGCTCCCTTTGGTTCCCCACTGTTGTGCATTTTTGCACACGGTACCCCACTTCTTCTAATCTGTTCCTCCTGCACCCTTTGTTTCCCCACTGTTCTGCATTTTTCCACACGGTTCCCCACTTTTTCCAATCCGTTCCCCCTGCTCCCTTTGGTTCCTCACTGTTCTGCAGTGTTCCCCACGGTTCCCCACTTTTTCCAATGCGTTCCCCTGCTCCCTTTGGTTCCCCTCTGTTCTGCAGTGATCCACAGGGTTCCCCACATTTTCCAAACTGTTCCCCCTGCTCGCTTTGGTTTCATTCTGTTCTGCAGTGTTCCCCACGGTTCCCCACTTTTTTACAATCTGTTCGCCCTGCTCCCTTTGGTTCCCCTCTGTCCTGCAGTGTCCTCCACGGTTCCCCACTTTTTCCAACCTGTACCTCCTGATCCCTTTGGTTCTCCTCTGTCGTGCAGTGTTCCCCACGGTTCTCCACTTTTTCCAATCCGTTCCCTCTGCTCCCTTTGGTTCCCCTCTGTTCTGCATTGTTCCCCACAGTTCTCCACCTTTTCCAATTCGTTCCCCCTGCTCCCTTTGGTTCCCCACCTTTCTGCATTTTTCCACACGGTTCCCTACTTTTTCCAATCGGTTCCCCAATTTTTCCAATCTGTTTCCCCTGCTCCCTTTGGTTCTGCTCTGTTCTGCAGTGTTCTCCACAGTTCCCCACTTTTTCCAATCCGTTCCCTCTGCTCCTTTGGCTCCACTCTGTTCTGCAGTTTTCCCCATGGTTCCCCACATTTTGCAATCCATTCCCCCTGCTCCGTTTGTTTCCCCTCGGTTCTGCAGTGTTCCCCACAATTCCCCACTTTTTCCAATCAGTTCCCCCTGCTCCCTTTGATCCCCCTCTGTCCTGCAGTGTTCCCCATGGGGACCACTTTTTACAATCCGGTCCCCCTGCTCCCTTTGGTTCCCCAATGTCGTGCAGTGTTCCAAACGGTTCCCCACTTTTTCCAATGCGTTCCCTCTGCTCCCTTTGGTGCCCCTCTGTTCTGCAGTGTTCCCCACGGTTCCCCACTTTTCCAATCTGTTCCCCCTGCTCCCTTTGGTTCTGCTCTGTTCTGCAGTGTTCCCCACAGTTCCCCACTTTTTCCAATTTGTTCCCCCTGCTCCCTTTGGTTCCTCACTGTTCTGCAGTGTTCCTCACGGTTCTCCACATTTTTTCCAACCTGTACCCCCTGCTCCCTTTGCTTTCCCTCTGTTCTGCAGTGTTCCCCAGAGTTCTCTACCTTTTCCAATCCGTTCCCCCTGCTCCTTTTGGTTCCTCACTGTTCTGCAGTGTTCCCCACGGTTCTCCAAATTTTTTCTAATCTGTTCCCCCTTCTCCCTCTGGTTCGCCTCTGTTCTACATTTTTCCACACGGTTCCCCATTTTTTCCAATCCGTTCCCCCTGCTTCCTTTGGTCAACCTCTTTTCTGCAGAGTTCCCCACGGTCCACTTTTTCGAATCCTTTCCCCCTGCTCCCTTTGGGTCCCCACTGTTCTGCAGAACTCCCCACGATTCCCCACTTTTTCCAATCTGTTCCCCCTTCTCCCTTTGGTTCCTCTCTGTTCTGTATTGTTCCCCATGGGTCCGCACTTTTCCGAGCTGTTCCCCCTGCTCCCTTTGGTTCCGCTCTGTTCTGCAGTTTTCCCCACGGTTCTCCAAATTTTTTGTAATCTGTTCCCATGCTCCCTTTGGTTCCCCTCTGTTCTGCAGTGTTCCCCACAGTTCCCCACTTTTTCCAATCGGTTGTCCCTGCTCCCTTTGATTATCCTCTGTCATTCAGTGTTCGCCATGGGCCCCACTTTTTGCAATCCGTTTCCCGTGCTCACTTTTGATCCCCTCTGTGCTCCAGTGTTCTCCACGGTTCACCACTTTTTCCAACCTGTACCTCCTGCTCCCTTTGGTTCTCCTCTGTCATGCAGTGTTCCCCACGGTTCCCCACTTTTTCCAATCCGTTCCCTCTGCTCCCTTTGGTTCCCCTCTGTTCTGCTGTGTTCCCCAAAGTTCTCCACCTTTTCCAATTCGTTCCCCCTGCTTCCTTTGGTTCCCCACCTTTCTGCATTTTTCCACACGGTTCCCTAACTTTTCCAATCGGTTTCCCACTTTTTGCAATCTGTTCCCCCTGCTCCCTTTGGTTCTCCTCTGTTCTGCAGTGTTCCCGACGCCTCCCCACTTTTTCCAATCCATTCCCCCTGCTCCCTTTGGTTCCCCTCTATTCTGCAGTGTTCCCCACGATTCTCCACATTTTTTCCAACCTGTAGCCCCTGCTCCCTATGATTCCCCTATGCCCTGCAGTATTCCCCATGGTTCCCCACTTTTTCCAATCCGTTCCCCCTGTTCCCTTTGGTTCCCCTCTGTCCCGCTGTGTTCTGCACGATTCCCCACTTTTTCCAACCTGTACCTCCTGCTCCCTTTGATTCCCCTCTGTCCTACAGTGTTCCCCATCGGCCCAACTTTTTCCACTCCATTCTGCAGTTTTCCCCACGGTTCCCCACATTTTCGAAATCATTCCCCCGGCTCGCTTTGGTTTCATACTGTTCTGCAGCGTTCCCCACGGTTCCCCACTATTTTACAATCTGTTCGCCCTGCTCCCTTTGGTTCCCCTCTGTTCTGCAGTGTCCTCCACGCTTCCCAACTTTTTGCAATCCATTCCCTCTGCTCTGTTTGTTTCCCCATTGTTTTACATTTTTCCACACGGTTCCCCACTTTTTCCAATCTGTTCCCCCTGCTCCCTTTGGTTCCTCACTGTTCTGCAGTGTTCCTCACGGTTCTCCACATTTTTTCCAACCTGTAGCCCCTGCTCCCTATGGTTCCCCTATGCACTGCAGTATTCCCCATGGTTCCCCACTTTTTCCAATCCGTTCCCCCTGCTCCCTTTGATTCCGCTCTGTCCTGCAGTGTTCCCCATGGGCCCCAATTTTTGCAATCCGTTCCCCCTGCTCCTTTGGCTCCACTCTGTTCTGCAGGTATCCCCATGGTTCCCCACATTTTGCAATCCATTCCCCCTGCTCCGTTTGGTTCCCCTCTGTTCTGCAGTGTTCCCCACAGTTCCCCACTTTTTCCAATCAGTTCCCCCTGCTCCCTTTGATTCCCCTATGTCCTGCAGTGTTCCCTATGGGCCCCACTTTTTACAATCCGTTCCCCCTGCTACCTTTGGTTTCCCTTTGTCGTGTAGTGTTCCAAACGGTTCCCCACATTTTCCAATGCGTTCCCTCTGCTCCCTTTGGTGCCCCTCTGTTCTGCAGTGTTCCCCACAGTTCTCCACCTTTTCCAATTCGTTCCCCCTGTTCCCTTTGGTTCCCCACCTTTCTGCATTTTTCCACACGGTTCCCTACTTTTTCCAATCGGTTCCCCACTTTTTCCAATCTTTTCCCCCTGCTCCCTTTGGTTCCCCTTTGTTCTGCATTTTTCCACACGGTTCCCCTCTTTTTCCAATCTGTTCCCCCTGTTCCCTTTGGTTCGCCTCTGTTCTGCAGTGTTCCCGACGCTTCCCCACTTTTTCCAATCCGTTTCCCCTGCTCCCTCTGGTTTCCCCTCTGTTCTGCATTTTTCCACACTGTTCCCTACTATTTCCAATCCGTTCCCCCTGCTCCTTTTGGTTCCTCACTGTTCTGCAGTGTTCCCCACGGTTCTCCAAATTTTTTCTAATCTGTTACCCCTTCTCCCTCTGGTTCGTCTCTGCTCTACATTTTTCCACACGGTTCCCCATTTTTTCCAATCCGTTCCCCCTGCTTCCTTTGGTCCACCTCTTTTCTGCAGAGTTCCCCACGGTCCACTTTTTCGAATCCTTTCCCCCTGCTCCCTTTGGGTCCCCACTGTTCTGCAGGACTCACCACGATTCCCCACTTTTTCCAATCTGTTCCCCCTTCTCCCTTTGGTTCCTCTCTGTTCTGCATTGTTCCCCATGGGTCTGCACTTTTCCGAGCTGTTCACCCTGGTCCCTTTGGTTCCGCTCTGTTCTGCAGTTTTCCCCACGGTTCTCCAAATTTTTTGTAATCTGTTCCCATGCTCCCTTTGGTTCCCCTCTGTTCTGCAGTGTTCCCCACTGTTCCCCACTTTTTCCAATCGGTTCCCCCTGCTCCCTTTGATTACCCTCTGTCATTCAGTGTTCGCCATGGGCCCCACTTTTTGCAGTCCGTTTCCCGTGCTCACTTTTGTTCCCCTCTGTGCTGCAGTGTTCTCCACGGTTCACCACTTTTTCCAACCTGTACCTCCTGCTCCCTTTGGTTCCCCTCTGTCATGCAGTGTTCCCCACGGTTCCCCACTTTTTCCAATCCGTTCCCTCTGCTCCCTTTGGTTCCCCTCTGTTCTGCTGTGTTCCCCACAGTTCTCCACCTTTTCCAATTCGTTCCCCCTGCTCCCTTTGGTTCCCCACCTTTCTGCATTTTTCCACACGGTTCCCTACTTTTTCCAATCGGTTTCCCACTTTTTGCAATCTGTTCCCCCTGCTCCCTTTGGATCTCCTCTGTTCTGCCGTGTTCCCGACGCTTCCCCACTTTTTCAATCCATTCCCCCTGCTCCCTTTGGTTCCCCTCTATTCTGCAGTGTTCCCCACGATTCTCCACATTTTTTTCCATGCTGCATCCCCTGCTCCCTATAGTTCCCCTCTGCCTTGCAGTGTTACCCATGGGACCCCACTTACTCCAACCTGTTCCCCTTGTTCCCTTTGGTTCCCCTCTGTCATGCAGTGTTTTCACAGTTCCCCAATTTTTTCCTATCTGTTCCCCCTGAAACCTTTGGTTCTCCTCTGTCGTGCAGTGTTCCCCACGGTTCCCCACTTTTTCCAATCTGTTCCCCATGCTCCCTTTGGTTCTGCTCTGTTCTGCAGTGTTCCCCACAGTTCCCCACTTTTTCCAATCTGTTCCCCCTGTCCTTTTGCTCCACTCTATTCTGCAGTTTCCCCACGGTTCCCCACATTTTCCAAACCATTTCCCCGGCTCGCTTTGGTTCCCATCTGTTCTGCAGCGTCCTCCACGTTTCCCAACTTTTTGGAATCCATTCCCCCTGCTCCGTTTGTTTGCCCTCTGTTCTGCAGTGTTCCCCACAGTTCCCCACTTTTTGCAATCAGTTCCTCCTGCTCCCTTTGATTCCCCTCTGTCCTACAGTGTTCCCCATCGGCCCAACTTTTTACAATCCGTTCCCCCTGCTTCCTTTGGTTCCCCTCTATCGTGCAGTATTCCCCACGGTTCCCCGGTTTTCCAATGCGTTCCCTCTGCTCCCTTTGGTGCCCCTCTGTTCTGCAGTGTTCCCCACGATTCCCCACTTTTTCCAATCTGTTTCCCCTGCTACCTCTGGTTGCCCTCTGTTCTGCATTTTTCCACACTGTTCCCCACTTTTTCCAATCCGTTCCCCCTGCTTCCTTTGGTTCACCTCTGTTCTGCAGTGTGCCCCACGGTTCCCCACTTTTTCCAATCCGTTCCCTCTGCTCCCTTTGGTGCACCTCTGTTCTGCAGTGTTGCCCACGGTTCCCCACTTTTTCCAATCTGTTTCCCCTGCTACCTCTGCTTCCCCTCTGTTCTGCATTTTTCCACACTGTTCCCCACTTTTTCCAATCTGTTTCCCCTGCTACCTCTGTTTCCCCTCTGTTCTGCATTTTTCCACACTGTTCCCCACTTTTTCCAATCCGTTCCCCCTGCTTCCTTTGCTTTACCTCTGTTCTGCAGATCTCTCCACGAATCCCCACATTTTCCAATCTGTTCTCCCTGCTCCCTTTGGTTCCCCTTTGTTCTGCATTTTTCCACAAGGTTCCCCACATTTTCCAATCTCTTCCCCCTGCTCCCTTTGGTTCCTCTCTTTTCTGCATTGTTCCCCACGGGTCCCCACTTTTCCGAGCTGTTCCCCCTGCTCCCTTTGGTTCCGCTCTGTTCTGCAGTTTTCCCCACTGTTCTCAACTTTTTCCAATCTGTTCCTCCTGCTCCCTTTGGTTCCCCACTGTTCTGCATTTTTGCACACGGTTCCCGACTTTTTCACAACTGTTCCCCCTTCTCCCTTTGGTTCCTCACTGTTCTGCAGTTTTCCTCACGGTTCTCCACATTTTTCCAACCTGTACCCCTGCTCCCTATGGTTCCCCTCTGCCCTGCAGTGTCCCCCATGTTTCCCCACTTTTTCCAATCCGTTCCCCCTGTTCCCTTTGGTTCGCCTCTGTTCTGCAGTGTTCCCGACACTTCCCCACTTTTTCCAAACCGTTCCACCTTCTCCCTTTGGTTCCCCTCTATTCTGCAGTGTTCCCCACGATTCTCTACATTTTTTTCCATCCTGTACCCCCTGCTCCCTTTGGTTCCCCACTGTTGTGCATTTTTCACAAGGTACCCCACTTCTTCTAATCTGTTCCTCCTGCACCCTTTGTTTCCCCACTGTTCTGCATTTTTCCACACGGTTCCCCACTTTTTCCAATCTGTTCCCCCTGCTCCCTTTGGTTCCTCACTGTTCTGCAGTGTTACCCACGGTTCCCCACTTTTTCCAATGCATTCCCCTGCTCCCTTTGGTTCCCGTCTGTTCTGCAGTGATCCCCACGGTTCCCCACATTTTCCAAACTGTTCACCCTGCTCGCTTTGGTTTCATACTGTTCTGCAGTGTTCCCCACTTTTTTACAATCTGTTCGCCCTGCTCCCTTTGCTTCCCCTCTGTCCTGCAGTGTCCTCCACGGTTCCCCACTTTTTCCAACCTGTACCTCCTGCTCCCTTTGGTTCCCCTCTGTCATGCAGTGTTTTCACAGTTCCCCAATTTTTTCCTATCTGTTCCCCCTGATCCCTTTGGTTCCCCTCTGTCATGCAGTGTTTTCACAGTTCCCCAATTTTTTCCTATCTGTTTCCCCTGAAACCTTTGGTTCTCCTCTGTCGTGCAGTGTTCCCCACAGTTCCCCACTTTTTCCAATCCGGTCCCTCTGCTCCCTTTGGTTCCCCTCTGTTTTGCAGTGTTCCCCACAGTTCTCAACGTTTTCCAATTCGTTCCCCCTGCTCCCTTTGGTTCCCCACCTTTCTGCATTTTTCCACACGGTTCCCTACTTTTTCCAATCGGTTCCCCACTTTTTCCAATCTGTTCCACCTGCTCCCTTTGGTTCTGCTCTGTTCTGCACTGTTCCCCACAGTTACCCACTTTTTCCAATCTGTTCCCCCTGTTTCTTTGGCTCCACTCTGTTCTGCAGTTTTCCCCACGGTTTCCCACATTTTCCAAACCATCCCCCCAGCTTGCTTTGTTTTCATACTGTTCAGCAGCGTTCCCCACGGTTCCCCACTTTTTTACAATCCGTTCCCCCTGTTCCCTTTGGTTCCCCTCTGTCCCGCAGTGTTCTGCACGATTACCCACTTTTTCCAATCAGTTCCCCCTGCTCCCTTTGGTTCCCCTCTGTTCTGCAGCGTCCTCCACGTTTCCCAACTTTTTGGAATCCATTCCCCCTGCTCCGTTTGTTTGCCCTCTGTTCTGCAGTGTTCCCCACAGTTCCCCACTTTTTCCACTCAGTTCCCCCTGCTCCCTTTGATTCCACTTTGTCCTACAGTGTTTCCCATCGGCCAAACATTTTACAATGCGTTCCCCCTGCTTCCTTTGGTTCCCCTCTGTCGTGCAGTGTTCCCCACGGTTCCCCAGTTTTCCAATGCTTTCCCTCTGCTCCCTTTGGTGCCCCTCTGTTCTGCAGTGTTCCCCACGGTTCCCCACTTTTTCCAATCTGTTTCCCCTGCTACCTCTGGTTGCCCTCTGTTCTGCATTTTTCCACACTGTTCCCCACTTTTGCCAATCCGTTCCCCCTGCTTCCTTTGGTTCACCTCTGTTCTGCAGATCTCTCCACGACTCCCCACTTTTTACAATCTGTTCCCCCTGCTCCCTTTGGTTCCCCTCTGTTCTGCATTGTTCCCCACGGTTCCCCACTTCTCCAAACTGTACCCCCTGCTCCCTTTGGTTCCCCTCTGTTCTGCAGTGTTCCTCAAGGTTCCCCACTTTTTACAATCTGTTCTTCTTGCTCCCTTTGGTTTTCCACTGTTCTGCATTTTTCCACACGGTTCCCCACTTTTTTCCAATCTGTTCCCCCTGCTTCCTTTGATTCCCCACTGTTCTGCATTTTTCCACACGGTTCCCCACTTTTTCCAATCTGTTCCACCTGCTCCCTTTGGTTCGTCACTGTTCTGCAGTGTTCCTCACGGTTCTCCAATTTTTTTCTAATCTGTTCCCCCTTCTCCCTCTGGTTCGCCTCTGTTCAACAATTTTCCACACGGTTCCCAACTTTTTCCAATCCGTTCCCCCTGCTTCATTTGGGTCCCCACTGTTCTGCAGAACTCCCCACGATTCCCCACTTTTTCCAATCTGTTCCCCCTTCTCCCTTTGGTTCCTCTCTGTTCTGCATTGTTCCCCACGGGTCGCCACTTTTCCGAGTTGTTCCCCCTTCTCCCTTTGTTTCCTCTCTGTTCTGCAGTTTTCCCCACGGTTCTACAAATTTTTTCTATTCTGTTCCCATGCTCCCTTTGGTTCCCCTCTGCCCTGCAGTATCCCCCATGGTTCCTTACTTTTTCCAATCCGTTCCCCCTGCTACCTTTGGTTCCCCTCTGTTCTGCAGTGTTCCCCACAGTTACCCACTTTTTCCAATCGGTTCCCCCTGCTCCCTTTGATTACACTCTGTCATGCAGTGTTCGCCTTGGGCCCCACTTTTTGCAATCCGTTTCCCCTGCTCCCTTTGGTTCCCCTCTGTGCTGCAGTGTTCACCACGGTTACCCACTTTTTACAACCTGTACCTCCTGCTCTCTTTGGTTCCCCTCTGAAAATGCAGTGTCCCCCATGGTTCCCCACTTATTCCAATCCGTTCCCCCTGTTCCCTTTGGTTCTCCTCTGTTCTGCAGTGTTCCCGACGCTTCCCTACTTTTTCCAATCGGTTCCCCACTTTTTCCAATCTGTTCACACTGCTCCCTTTGCATCTCCTCTGTTCTGCAATGTTCCCGACGCTACCCCACTTTTTCCAATCCGTTCCCCCGTTCCCTTTGGTTCCCCTCTATTCTGCAGTGTTCCCCACGATTCTCCACATTTTTTTCCATCCTGTATCCCCGGCTCCCTATGGTTCCCCTCTGCATTGAAGTGTAACCCATGGGACCACACTTTTCCCAACCTGTTGCACTTGTTCCCTTTGGTTCCCCTCTGTCCTGCCATGTTCTCCACAATTATCAACTTTTTGCAATCCATTCCCCCTGCTCCGTTTGGTTCCCCTCTGTTCTGCAGTGTTCCCCACGGTTCCCCACTTTTTCCAACCTGTTCCCCCTGCTGCTTTGGCTCCACTCTGTTCTGCAGTTTTCAACACGTTTCCCCACATTTGCCAAACCATTCCCCTGGCTCGCATTGTTTTCATACTGTTCTGGCGCGTTCCCCACGCTTCCCCACTTTTTGACAATCTGTTCGTCCTGCTCCCTTTGGTTCCCCTCTATTCTGCAGTGTTCCCCACGATTCTCCACATTTTTTCCAACCTGTAGCCCCTGCTCCCTATGATTCCCCTATGCCCTGCAGTATTCCCCATGGTTCCCCACTTTTTCCAATCCGTTCCCCCTGTTCCCTTTGGTTCCCCTCTGTCCCGCTGTGTTCTGCACGGTTCCCCACTTTTTACAATCCGTTCCCCCTGCTTCCTTTGGTTCCCCTCTGTCGTGCAGTGTTCCAAACGGTTCCCCACTTTTTGCAATCTGTTCCCCCTGCTCCCTCTGGTTTCCCCTCTGTTCTGCATTTTTCCACAGTGTTCCCCACTTTTTCCAATCCATTCCCCCTGCTCCCTTTGGTTCCCCTCTGTTCTGCATTGTTCCTCACGGTTCCCCACTATTTCCAATCTGTTCTTCCTGCTCCCTTTGGTTCCCCTCTGTTCTGCTGTGTTCCCCAAAGTTCTCCACATTTTCCAATTCGTTCCCCCTGCTTCCTTTGGTTCCCCACCTTTCAGCATTTTTCCACACGGTTCCCTAACTTTTCCAATCGGTTTCCCACTTTTTGCAATCTGTTCCCCCTGCTCCCTTTGGTTCTCCTCTGTTCTGCCGTGTTCCCGACGCTTCCCCACTTTTTCCAATCCATTCCCCTGCTCCCTTTGTTTCCCCTCTATTCTGCAGTGTTCCCCACGATTCTCCACATTTTTTTCCATCCTGTACCCCCTGCTCCCTATTGTTCCCCTCTGCCTTGCTGTGTTACCCATGGGACCCCACATTTTCCAACCTGTTCCCCTTGTTCCCTTTGGTTCCCCTCTGTCATGCAGTGTTTTCACAGTTCCCCAATTTTTTCCTATCTGTTCCCCCTGATCCCTTTGGTTCTCCTCTGTCGTGCAGTGTTCCCCACGGTTCCCCACATTTTCCAATCCGGTCCCTCTGCTCCCTTTGGTTCCCCTCTGTTCTGCAGTGTTCCCCACAGTTCTCCACCTTTTCCAATTCGTTCCCCCTGCTCCCTTTGGTTCCCCACCTTTCTATTTTTTTCCACACGGTTCCCTACTTTTTCCAATCGTTTCCCCACTTTTTCGAATCTGTTCCCCCTGCTCTCTTTGGTTCTGATCTGTTCTGCAGTGTTCCCCACAGTTCCCCACTTTTTCCAATCTGTTCCCCCTGCTCCTTTGGCTCCACTCTGTTCTGCAGTTTTCCCCACGGTTCCCCACATTTTCCAAACCATTCCCCCGGCTCGCTTTGGTTTCATACTGTTCTGCAGCGTTCCCCGCGGTTCCCCACTATTTTACAATCTGTTCGCCCTGCTCCCTTTGGTTCCCCTCATTTCTGCAGTGTCCTCCACGCTTCCCAACTTTTTGCAATCCATTCCCCCTGCTCTGTTTGTTTCCCCTCTGTCCTGCAGTGTTCCCCACAGTTCCCCATTTTTTCCAATCAGTTCCCCCTGCTCCCTTTGATTCCCCTCTGTCCTGCAGTGTTCCCCATGGGCCCCACTTTTTACAATCCTTTCCCCCTGCTTCCTTTGGTTCCCCTCTGTCGTGTAGTGTTCCAAACGGTTCCCCACATTTTCCAATGCGTTCCCTCTGCTCCCTTTGGTGCCCCTCTGTTCTGCAGTGTTCCCCACGGTTCCCCACTTTTTCCAATCTGTTTCCCCTGCTCCCTCTGGTTTCCCCTCTGTTCTGCATTTTTCCACACTGTTCCCTACTGTTTCCAATCCGTTCCCCCTGCTTCCTTTGATTCACCTCTGTTCTGCAGATCTCTCCACGTATTCCCACTTTTTCCAATCTGTTCCCCCTGCACCCTTTGTTTCCCCTCTGTTCTGCATTGTTCCCCACGGTTCCCCTCTTTTCCAAACTGTACCCCCTGCTCCCTTTGGTGCCCCTCTGTTCTGCAGTGTTCCTCACGGTTCCCCACTTTTTCCAATCTGTTCTTCCTGCTCCCTTTGTTTCCCCTCTGTTCTGCTGTGTTCCCCAAAGTTCTCCACCTTTTCCAATTCGTTCCCCCTGCTTCCTTTGGTTCCCCACCTTTCAGCATTTTTCCACACGGTTCCCTAACTTTTCCAATCGGTTTCCCACTTTTTGCAATCTGTTCCCCCTGATCCCTTTGGTTCTCCTCTGTTCTGCAGTGTTCCCGACGCTTCCCCACTTTTTCCAATCCATTCCCCCTGCTCCCTTTGGTTCCCCTCTATTCTGCAGTGTTCCCCACGATTCTCCACATTTTTTCCAACCTGTAGCCCCTGCTCCCTATGATTCCCCTATGCCCTGCAGTATTCCCCATGGTTCCCCACTTTTTCCAATCCGTTCCCCCTGTTCCCTTTGGTTCCCCTCTGTCCCGCTGTGTTCTGCACGGTTCCCCACTTTTTACAATCCGTTCCCCCTGCTTCCTTTGGTTCCCCTCTGTCGTGCAGTGTTCCAAACGTTTCCCCACTTTTTGCAATCTGTTCCCCCTGCTCCCTCTGGTTTCCCCTCTGTTCTGCATTTTTCCACAGTGTTCCCCACTTTTTACAATCCGTTCCCCCTGCTCCCTTTGGTTCCCCTCTGTTCTGCATTGTTCCTCACGGTTCCCCACTATTTCCAATCTGTTCTTCCTGCTCCCTTTGGTTCCCCTCTGTTCTGCTGTGTTCCCCAAAGTTCTCCACCTTTTCCAATTCGTTCCCCCTGTTTCCTTTGGTTCCCCACCTTTCAGCATTTTTCCACACGGTTCCCTAACTTTTCCAATCGGTTTCCCACTTTTTGCAATCTGTTCCCCCTGCTCCCTTTGGTTCTCCTCTGTTCTGCCGTGTTCCCGACGCTTCCCCTCTTTTTCCAATCCATTCCCCTGCTCCCTTTGGTTCCCCTCTATTCTGCAGTGTTCCCCACGATTCTCCACATTTTTTTCCATCCTGTACCCCCTGCTCCCTATTGTTCCCCTCTGCCTTGCTGTGTTACCCATGGGACCCCACATTTTCCAACCTGTTCCCCTTGTTCCCTTTGGTTCCCCTCTGTCATGCAGTGTTTTCACAGTTCCCCAATTTTTTCCTATCTGTTCCCCCTGATCCCTTTGGTTCTCCTCTGTCGTGCAGTGTTCCCCACGGTTCCCCACATTTTCCAATCCGGTCCCTCTGCTCCCTTTGGTTCCCCTCTGTTCTGCAGTGCTCCCCACAGTTCTCCACCTTTTCCAATTCGTTCCCCCTGCTCCCTTTGGTTCCCCACCTTTCTATTTTTTTCCACACGGTTCCCTACTTTTTCCAATCGTTTCCCCACTTTTTCGAATCTGTTCCCCCTGCTCTCTTTGGTTCTGATCTGTTCTGCAGTGTTCCCCACAGTTCCCCACTTTTTCCAATCTGTTCCCCCTGCTCCTTTGGCTCCACTCTGTTCTGCAGTTTTCCCCACGGTTCCCCACATTTTCCAAACCATTCCCCCGGCTCGCTTTGGTTTCATACTGTTCTGCAGCGTTCCCCGCGGTTCCCCACTATTTTACAATCTGTTCGCCCTGCTCCCTTTGGTTCCCCTCATTTCTGCAGTGTCCTCCACGCTTCCCAACTTTTTGCAATCCATTCCCCCTGCTCTGTTTGTTTCCCCTCTGTCCTGCAGTGTTCCCCACAGTTCCCCACTTTTTCCAATCAGTACCCCCTGCTCCCTTTGATTCCCCTCTGTCCTGCAGTGTTCCCCATGGGCCCCACTTTTTACAATCCTTTCCCCCTGCTTCCTTTGGTTCCCCTCTGTCGTGTAGTGTTCCATACGGTTCCCCACATTTTCCAATGCGTTCCCTCTGCTCCCTTTGGTGCCCCTCTGTTCTGCAGTGTTCCCCACGGTTCCCCACTTTTTCCAATCTGTTTCCCCTGCTCCCTCTGGTTTCCCCTCTGTTCTGCATTTTTCCACACTGTTCCCTACTATTTCCAATCCGTTCCCCCTGCTTCCTTTGGTTCACCTCTGTTCTGCAGATCTCTCCACGTATTCCCACTTTTTCCAATCTGTTCCCCCTGCACCCTTTGTTTCCCCTCTGTTCTGCATTGTTCCCCACGGTTCCCCACTTTTCCAAACTGTACCCCCTGCTCCCTTTGGTGCCCCTCTGTTCTGCAGTGTTCCTCACGGTTCCCCACTTTTTCCAATCTGTTCTTCCTGCTCCCTTTGGTTCCTCTTTGTTCTGCATGTTCCACACGGTTCCCCTCTTTTTCCAATCTGTTCCCCCTGCTCCCTTTGGTTCCTCTCTGTTCTGTATTGTTCCCCACGGGTCCCCACTTTTCCGAGCTGTTCCCCCTGCTCCCTTTGGTTCCGCTCTGTTCTGCACTTTTCCCCACTGTTCTCAACTTTTTCCAATCTGTTCCTCCTGCTCCCTTTGTTTCCCCACTGTTCTGCATTTTTGCACACGGTTCCCCACTTTTTCAAAACTGTTCCCCCTGCTCCCTTTGGTTCCTCACTGTACTGCAGTTTTCCTCACGGTTCTCCACATTTTTCCAACCTGTACCCCCTGCTCCCTATGGTTCCCCTCTGCCCTGCAGTGTCCCCCATGGTTCCCCACTTTTTCCAATCCGTACCCCCTGTTCCCTTTGGTTCGCTTCTGTTCTGCAGTGTTCCCGACGCTTCCCCACTTTTTCCAATCCGTTTCCCCTGCTCCCTCTGGTTTCCCCTCTGTTCTGCATTTTTCCACACTGTTCCCTACTATTTCCAATCCGTTCCCCCTGCTCCTTTTGGTTCCTCACTGTTCTGCAGTGTTCCCCACGGTTCTCCAAATTTTTTCTAATCTGTTCCCCCTTCTCCCTCTGGTTCGCCTCTGTTCTACATTTTTCCACACGGTTCCCAATTTTTTCCAATCCGTTCCCCCTGCTTCCTTTGGTCCACCTCTTTTCTGCAGAGTTCCCCACGGTCCACTTTTTCGAATCCTTTTCCCCTGCTCCCTTTGGGTCCCCACTGTTCTGCAGAACTCCCCACGATTCCCCGCTTTTTCCAATCTGTTCCCCCTTCTCCCTTTGGTTCTTCTCTGTTCTGCATTGTTCCCCATGGGTCCGCACTTTTCCTAGCTGTTCCCCCTGCTCCCTTTGGTTCCGCTCTGTTCTGCAGTTTTCCCCACGGTTCTCCAAATTTTTTGTAATCTGTTCCCATGCTCCCTTTGGTTCCCCTCTGTTCTGCAGTGTTCCCCACAGTTCCCCACTTTTTCCAATCGGTTCCCCCTGCTCCCTTTGATTACCCTCTGTCATTCAGTGTTCGCCATGGGCCCCACTTTTTGCAATCCGTTTCCCGTGCTCACTTTTGTTCCCCTCTGTGCTGCAGTGTTCTCCACGGTTCACCACTTTTTCCAACCTGTACCTCCTGCTCCCTTTGGTTCCCCTCTGTCATGCAGTGTTCCCCACGGTTCCCCACTTTTTCCAATCTGTTCCCTCTGCTCCCTTTGGTTCCCCTCTGTTCTGCTGTTTTCCCCACAGTTCTCCACCTTTTCCAATACGTTCCCCGTGCTCCCTTTGGTTCCCCACCTTTCTGCATTTTTTCACACGGTTCCCTACTTTTTCCAATCGGTTTCCCACATTTTGCAATCTGTTCCCCCTGCTCCCTTTGGTTCCCCTCTATTCTGCAGTGATCCCCACGGTTCCCCACATTTTCCAAGCTGTTCCCCCTGCTCGCTTTGGTTTCATACTGTTCTGCAGTGTTCCCCACGGTTCCCCACTTTTTTACAATCTGTTCGCCCTGCTCCCTTTGGTTCTCCTCTGTCCTGCAGTGTCCTCCACGGTTCCCCACTTTTTACAATCCATTACCCCTGCTTCCTTTGGTTCCCCTCTGTCGTGCAGTGTTCCAAACGGTTCCCCACTTTTTGCAATCTGTTCCCCCTGCTCCCTCTGGTTTCCCCTCTGTTCTGCATTTTTCCATAGTGTTCCCCACTTTTTCCAATCCATTCCCCCTGCTCCCTTTGGTTCCCCTCTGTTCTGCATTGTTCCTCACGGTTCACCACTTTTTCCAACCTGTACCTCCTGCTCCCTTTGGTTCCCCTCTGTTCTGCAGTATTCCTCACGGTTCCCCATTTTTTCCAATCCGTTCCCCCTGCTTCCTTTGGTCTACCTCTTTTCTGCAGAGTTCCCCACGGTCCCCTTTTTCGAATCATTTCCCCCTGCTCCCTTTGGGTCCCCACTGTTCTGCAGAACTCCCCACGATTCCCCACTTTTTCCAATCTGTTCCCCCTTCACCCTTTGGTTCCCCTCTGTTCTGCAGTGTTCCCCACAGTTCCCCACTTTTTCCAATCGGTTCCCCCTGCTCCCTTTGATTACCCTCTGTCATTCAGTGTTCGCCATGGGCCCCACTTTTTGCAATCCGTTCCCCCTGCTCCCTTTGGTTCCCCTCTATTCTGCAGTGTTCCCCACGATTCTCCACATTTTTTTCCATCCTGTACCCCCTGCTCCCTTTGGTTCCCCACTGTTGTTCATTTTTGCACACGGTACCCCACTTCTTCTAATCTGTTCCTCCTGCACCCTTTGTTTCCCCACTGTTCTGCATTTTTCCACACGGTTCCCCACTTTTTCCAACCTGTTCCCCCTGCTCCCTTTGGTTCCTCACTGTTCTGCAGTGTTCCCCACGGTTCCCCACTTTTTCCAATGCGTTCCCCTGCTCCCTTTGGTTCCCCTCTGTTCTGCAGTGATCCACACGGTTCCCCACATTTTCCAAACTGTTCCCCCTGCTCGCTTTGGTTTCATACTGTTCTGCAGTGTTCCTCACGGTTCCCACTTTTTTACAATCTGTTCGCCCTGCTCCCTTTGGTTCCTCTCTGCCCTGCAGTGTCCTACACGGTTCCCCACTTTTTCCAACCTGTACCTCCTGCTCCCTTTGGTTCCCCTCTGTCATGCAGTGTTTTCACAGTTCCCCAATTTTTTCCTATCTGTTCCCCCTGATCCCTTTGGTTCTCCTCTGTCGTGCAGTGTTCCCCACGGTTCTCCACTTTTTCCAATCCGTTCCCTCTGCTCCCTTTGGTTCCCCTCTGTTCTGCATTGTTCCCCACAGTTCTCCACCTTTTCCAATTCGTTCCCCCTGCTCCCTTTGGTTCCCCACCTTTCTGCATTTTTCCACACGGTTCCCTACTTTTTCCAATCGGTTCCCCACTTTTTCCAATCTGTTCCCCCTGCTCCCTTTGGTTCTGCCCTGTTCTGCAGTGTTCTCCACAGTTCCCCACTTTTTCCAATCTGTTACCCCTGCTCCTTTGGCTCCACTCTGTTCTGCAGTTTTCCCCACGGTTCCCCACATTTTCAAATCTGTTCCCCCTGCTCCCTTTGATTCCTCACTGTTCTGCAGTGTTCCTCACGGTTCTCCACATTTTTTGCAACCTGTAGCCCCCGTTCCCTATGGTTCCCCTCTGCCCTGCAGTATTCCCCATGGTTCCCCACTTTTTCCAATCCGTTCCCCCTGTTCCTTTTGGTTCCCCTCTGTCCCGCAGTGTTCCCCACGATTCTCCACATTTTGTTCCATCCTGTACCCCCTGCTCCCTTTGGTTCCCCTCTGTTCTGCATTTTTCCACACTGTTCCCCACTTTTTCCAATCCGTTCCCCCTGCTTCCTTTGGTTCACCTCTGTTCTGCAGATCTCTCCACGAATCCCCACTTTTTCCAATCTGTTCCCCCTGCTCCCTTTGGTTCCCCTTTGTTCTGCATTTTTCCACACGGTTCCCCACTTTTTCCAATCTGTTCCCCCTGCTCCCTTTGGTTCCTCTCTGTTCTGCATTGTTCCCCACGGGCCCCCACTTTTCCAAGCTGTTCCCCCTGCTCCCTTTGGTTCCTCTCTGTTCTGCAGTTTTCCCCACGGTTCTCCAAATTTTTTCTAATCTGTCCCCATGCTCCCTTTGGTTACCCTCCGCCCTGCTGTGTCCCCCATGGTTCCCCACTTTTTAAAAATCTGTTCCCCCTGCTACCTTTGGTTCCCCTCTGTTCTGCAGTGTTCCCCACAGATCCCCACTTTTTCCAATCGGTTCCCCCTGCTCCCTTTGATTCCCCTCTGGCATGCAGTGTTCGCCATGGGCCCCACTTTTTCAATCCGTTTCCCCTTCTCCCTTTGGTTCCCCTCTGTTCTGCAGTGTTCCCCACAGTTCTCCACCTTTTCCAATTAGTTCCCCCTGCTCCCTTTGGTTCCCCACTATTCTGCATTTTTCCACACGGTTCCCTACTTTTTCCAAACGGTTCCCCACTTTTTCCAATCTATTCCCCCTGCTCCCTTTGGTTCTCCTCTGTTCTGCAGTGTTCCCGACGCTTCCCCACTTTTTAGAATCCGTTCCCCCTGCTCCCTTTGGTTCCCCTCTATTCTGCAGTGTTCCCCACGATTCTCCACATTTTTTTCCATCCTGTACCCCCTGCTCCCTTTGGTTCCCCACTGTTGTGCATTTTTGCACACGGTACCCCACTTCTTCTAATCTGTTCCTCCTGCACCCTTTGTTTCCCCACTGTTCTGCATTTTTCCACACGGTTCCCCACTTTTTCCAATCCGTTCCCCCTGCTCCCTTTGGTTCCTCACTGTTCTGCAGTGTTCCCCACGGTTCCCCACTTTTTCCAATGCGTTCCCCTGCTCCCTTTGGTTCCCCTCTGTTCTGCAGTGATCCACAGGGTTCCCCACATTTTCCAAACTGTTCCCCCTGCTCGCTTTGGTTTCATTCTGTTCTGCAGTGTTCCCCACGGTTCCCCACTTTTTTACAATCTGTTCGCCCTGCTCCCTTTGGTTCCCCTCTGTCCTGCAGTGTCCTCCACGGTTCCCCACTTTTTCCAACCTGTACCTCCTGATCCCTTTGGTTCTCCTCTGTCGTGCAGTGTTCCCCACGGTTCTCCACTTTTTCCAATCCGTTCCCTCTGCTCCCTTTGGTTCCCCTCTGTTCTGCATTGTTCCCCACAGTTCTCCACCTTTTCCAATTCATTCCCCCTGCTCCCTTTGGTTCCCCACCTTTCTGCATTTTTCCACACGGTTCCCTACTTTTTCCAATCGGTTCCCCAATTTTTCCAATCTGTTTCCCCTGCTCCCTTTGGTTCTGCTCTGTTCTGCAGTGTTCTCCACAGTTCCCCACTTTTTCCAATCCGTTCCCTCTGCTCCTTTGGCTCCACTCTGTTCTGCAGTTTTCCCCATGGTTCCCCACATTTTGCAATCCATTCCCCCTGCTCCGTTTGTTTCCCCTCGGTTCTGCAGTGTTCCCCACAATTCCCCACTTTTTCCAATCAGTTCCCCCTGCTCCCTTTGATCCCCCTCTGTCCTGCAGTGTTCCCCATGGGGACCACTTTTTACAATCCGGTCCCCCTGCTCCCTTTGGTTCCCCAATGTCGTGCAGTGTTCCAAACGGTTCCCCACTTTTTCCAATGCGTTCCCTCTGCTCCCTTTGGTGCCCCTCTGTTCTGCAGTGTTCCCCACGGTTCCCCACTTTTCCAATCTGTTCCCCCTGCTCCCTTTGGTTCTGCTCTGTTCTGCAGTGTTCCCCACAGTTCCCCACTTTTTCCAATTTGTTCCCCCTGCTCCTTTGGCTCAACTCTGTTCTGCAGTTTTCCCAACGGTTCCCCACATTTTCCAAACCATTCCCCCGGCTCGCTTTGGTTTCATACTGGTCTGCAGTGTTCCCCACGGTTCCCCACTTTTTCCAATCCGGTCCCTCTGCTCCCTTTGGTTCCCCTCTGTTCTGCAGTGTTCCCCACAGTTCTCCACCTTTTCCAATTCGTTCCCCCTGCTCCCTTTGGTTCCCCACCTTTCTGCATTTTTCCACACGGTTCCCTTCTTTTTCCACACGGTTCCTCATTTTTTCCAATCCGTTCTCCCTGCTTCCTTTGGTCAACCTCTTTTCTGCAGAATTCCCCACGGTCCACTTTTTCGAATCCTTTCCCCCTGCTCCCTTTGGGTCCCCACTGTTCTGCAGAACTCCCCACGATTCCCCACTTTTTCCAATCTGTTCCCCCTTCTCCCTTTGGTTCCTCTCTGTTCTGCATTGTTCCCCATGGGTCCGCACTTTTCCGAGCTGTTCCCCCTGCTCCCTTTGGTTCCGCTCTGTTCTGCAGTTTTCCCCACGGTTCACCAAATTTTTTGTAATCTGTTCCCATGCTCCCTTTGGTTCCCCTCTGTTCTGCAGTGTTCCCCACAGTTCCCCACTTTTTCCAATCGGTTCCCCCTGCTGCCTTTGATTACCCTCTGTCATTCAGTGTTCGCCATGGGCCCCACTTTTTGCAATCCGTTTCCCGTGCTCACTTTTGTTGCCCTCTGTGCTCCAGTGTTCTCCACGGTTCACCACTTTTTCCAACCTGTACCTCCTGCTCCCTTTGGTTCCCCTCTGTCATGCAGTGTTCCCCACAGTTCCCCACTTTTTCCAATCCGTTCCCTCTGCTCTCTTTGGTTCCCCTCTGTTCTGCTGTGTTCCCCACAGTTCTCCACCTTTTCCAATTCGTTCCTCCTGCTTCCTTTGGTTCCCCACCTTTCTGCATTTTTCCACACGGTTCCTTACTTTTTCCAATCGGTTTCCCACTTTTTGCAATCTGTTCCCCCTGCTCCCTTTGGTTCTCCTCTGTTCTGCCGTGTTCCCGACGCTTCCCCACTTTTTCCAATCCATTCCCCTGCTCCATTTGGTTCCCCTCTATTCTGCAGTGTTCCCCACGATTCTCCACATTTTTTTCCATCCTGCACCCCCTGCTCCCTTTGGTTCCCCTCTGTTCTGCAGTGTTCCCCACAGTTCCCCACTTTTTCCAATCGGTTCCCCCTGCTCCCTTTGATTACCCTCTGTCATTCAGTGTTACCCATGGGACCCCACTTTTTCCAACCTGTTCCCCTTGTTCCCTTTGGTTCCCCTCTGTCATGCAGTGTTTTCACAGTCCCCCAATTTTTTCCTATCTGTTCCCCCTGATCCCTTTGGTTCTCCTCTGTCGTGCAGTGTTCCCCACGATTCTCCACATTTTTTTCCATCCTGTACCCCCTGCTCCCTTTTGTTCCCCTCTGCCTTGCTGTGTTACCCATGGGACCCCACATTTTCCAACCTGTTCCCCTTGTTCTCTTTGGTTCCCCTCTGTCATGCAGTGTTTTCACAGTTCCCCAATTTTTTCCTATCTGTTCCCCCTGATCCCTTTGGTTCTCCTCTGTCGTGCAGTGTTCCCCACGGTTCCCCACATTTTCCAATCCGGTCCCTCTGCTCCCTTTGGTTCCCCTCTGTTCTGCAGTGTTCCCCACAGTTCTCCACCTTTTCCAATTCGTTCCCCCTGCTCCCTTTGGTTCCCCACCTTTCTATTTTTTTCCACACGGTTCCCTACTTTTTCCAATCGTTTCCCCACTTTTTCGAATCTGTTCCCCCTGCTCTCTTTGGTTCTGCTCTGTTCTGCAGTGTTCCCCACAGTTCCCCACTTTTTCCAATCTGTTCCCCCTGCTCCTTTGGCTCCACTCTGTTCTGCAGTTTTCCCCACGGTTCCCCACATTTTCCAAACCATTCCCCCGGCACGCTTTGGTTTCATACTGTTCTGCAGCGTTCCCCGCATTTCCCCACTATTTTACAATCTGTTCGCCCTGCTCCCTTTGGTTCCCCTCTGTTCAGCATTGTTCCCCACGGTTCCCCACTTTTCCAAACTGTACCCCCTGCTCCCTTTGGTGCCCCTCTGTTGTGCAGTGTTCCTCACGGTTCCCCACTTTTTCCAATCTGTTCTTCCTGCTCCCTTTGGTTCCTCTTTGTTCTGCATGTTCCACACGGTTCCCCTCTTTTTCCAATCTGTTCCCCCTGCTCCCTTTGGTTCCTCTCTGTTCTGCATTGTTCCCCACGGGTCCCCACTTTTCCGAGCTGTTCCCCATGCTCCCTTTGGTTCCGCTCTGTTCTGCACTTTTCCCCACTGTTCTCAACTTTTTCCAATCTGTTCCTCCTGCTCCCTTTGTTTCCCCACTGTTCTGCATTTTTGCACACGGTTCCCCACTTTTTCAAAACTGTTCCCCCTGCTCCCTTTGGTTCCTCACTGTACTGCAGTGTCCCCCATGGTTCCCCACTTTTTCCAATCCGTTTCCCCTGCTCCCTCTGGTTTCCCCTCTGTTCTGCATTTTTCCACACTGTTCCCTACTATTTCCAATCCGTTCCCCCTGCTCCTTTTGGTTCCTCACTGTTCTGCAGTGTTCCCCACGGTTCTATAAATTTTTTCTAATCTGTTCCCCCTTCTCCCTCTGGTTCGCCTCTGTTCTACATTTTTCCACACGGTTCCCCATTTTTTCCAATCCGTTCCCCCTGCTTCCTTTGGTCCACCTCTTTTCTGCAGAGTTCCCCACGGTCCACTTTTTCGAATCCTTTTCCCCTGCTCCCTTTGGGTCCCCACTGTTCTGCAGAACTCCCCACGATTCCCCGCTTTTTCCAATCTGTTCCCCCTTCTCCCTTTGGTTCTTCTCTGTTCTGCATTGTTCCCCATGGGTCCGCACTTGACCGAGCTGTACCCCCTGCTCCCTTTGGTTCCGCTCTGTTCTGCAGTTTTCCCCACGGTTCTCCAAATTTTTTGTAATCTGTTCCCATGCTCCCTTTGGTTCCCCTCTGCTCTGCAGTGTTCCCCACAGTTCCCCACTTTTTCCAATCGGTTCCCCCTGCTCCCTTTGATTACCCTCTGTCATTCAGTGTTCGCCATGGGCCCCACTTTTTGCAATCCGTTTCCCGTGCTCACTTTTGTTCCCCTCTGTGCTGCAGTGTTCTCCACGGTTCACCACTTTTTCCAACCTGTACCTCCTGCTCCCTTTGGTTCCCCTCTGTCATGCAGTGTTCCCCACGGTTCCCCACTTTTTCCAATCTGTTCCCTCTGCTCCCTTTGGTTCCCCTCTGTTCTGCTGTTTTCCCCACAGTTCTCCACCTTTTCCAATTCGTTCCCCCTGCTCCCTTTGGTTCCCCACCTTTCTGCATTTTTCCACACGGTTACCTACTTTCTCCAATCGGTTTCCCACATTTTGCAATCTGTTCCCCCTGCTCCCTTTGGTTCTCCTCTGTTCTGCAGTGTTCCCGACGCTTCCCCACTTTTTCCAATCCATTCCCCCTGCTCCCTTTGGTTCCCCTCTATTCTGCAGTGTTCCCCACGATTCTCCACATTTTTTCCAACCTGTAGCCCCTGCTCCTTATGATTCCCCTATGCCCTGCAGTATTCCCCATGGTTCCCCACTTTTTCCAATCCATTCCCCCTGTTCCCTTTGGTTCCCCTCTGTCCCGCAGTGTTCTGCACGATTCCCCACTTTTTCCAATCAGTTCCCCCTGCTCATTTTGATTCCGCTCTGTCCTGCAGTGTTCCCCATGGGCCCCACTTTTTGCAATCCGTTTCCCGTGCTCACTTTTGTTCCCCTCTGTGCTCCAGTGTTCTCCACGGTTCCCCACATTTTCCAAGCTGTTCCCCCTGCTCGCTTTGGTTTCATACTGTTCTGCAGTGTTCCCCACGGTTCCCAACTTTTTTACAATCTGTTCGCCCTGCTCCCTTTGGTTCTCCTCTGTCCTGCAGTGTCCTCCACGGTTCCCCACCTTTTACAATCCGTTCCCCCTGCTTCCTTTGGTTCCCCTCTGTCGTGCAGTGTTCCAAACGGTTCGCCACTTTTTGCAATCTGTTCCCCTTGCTCCCTCTGGTTTCCCCTCTGTTCTGCATTTTTCCACAGTGTTCCCCACTTTTTCCAATCCATTCCCCCTGCTCCCTTTGGTTCCCCTCTGTTCTGCATTGTTCCTCACGGTTCCCCACTTTTTCAAACTGTACCCCCTGCTCCCTTTGGTTCCCCTCTGTCCCGCTGTGTTCTGCACGATTCCCCACTTTTTCCAATCAGTTCCCCCTGCTCATTTTGATTCCGCTCTGTCCTGCAGTGTTCCCCATGGGCCCCACTTTTTGCAATCCGTTCCCCCTGCTCCTTTGGCTCCACTCTGTTCTGCAGTTTTCCCCATGGTTCCCCACATTTTGCAATCCATTCCCCCTGCTCCATTTGTTTCCCCTCTGTTCTGCAGTGTTCCCCACAGTTCCCCACTTTTTCCAATCTGTTCCCCCTGCTCCCTTTGATTCCCCTCTGTCCTGCAGTGTTCCCCATTTGCCCCACTTTTTACAATCCGTTCCCCCTGCTTCCTTTGGTTCCCCTCTGTCGTGTAGTGTTCTAAACGGTTCCCCACATTTTCCAATGCGTTCCCTCTGCTCCCTTTGGTGCCCCTCTGTTCTGCAGTGTTCCCCACGGTTCCCCACTTTTTCCAGTCTGTTCCCCCTGCTCCCTTTGGTTCCCCTCTGTTCTGCATTGTTCCTCACGGTTCCCCACTTTTTCAAAGTGTTCCCCCTGCTCCCTTTGGTTCCCCTCTGTTCTGCATTGTTCCTCACGGTTCCCCACTTTTTCAAACTGTAACCCCTGCTCCCTTTGGTTCCCCTCTATTCTGCAGTGATCCCCACGGTTCCCCACATTTTCCAAGCTGTTCCCCCTGCTCGCTTTGGTTTCATACTGTTCTGCAGTGTTCCCCACGGTTCCCAACTTTTCTACAATCTGTTTGCCCTGCTCCCTTTGGTTCTCCTCTGTCCTGCAGTGTCCTCCACGGTTCCCCACTTTTTCAATCCGTTTCCCCTGCTTCCTTTGGTTCCCCTCTGTCGTGCAGTGTTCCAAACGGTTCCCCACTTTTTGCAATCTGTTCCCCCTGCTCCCTCTGGTTTCCCATCTGTTCTGCATTTTTCCACAGTGTTCCCCACTTTTTCCAATCCATTCCCCCTGCTCCCTTTGGTTCCCCTCTGTTCTGCATTGTTCCTCACGGTTCCCCACTATTTCCAATCTGTTCTTCCTGCTCCCTTTGGTTCCCCACTGTTCTGCATTTTTCCACACGGTTCCCCACTTTTTCCAAGCTGTTCCCCCTGCTCCCTTTGGTTCCTCACTGTTCTGCAGTGTTCCTCACGGTTCTCCACATTTTTTCCAACCTGTACCCCCTGCTCCCTTTGCTTTCCCTCTGTTCTGCAGTGTTCCCCAGAGTTCTCTACCTTTTCCAATCCGTTCCCCCTGCTCCTTTTGGTTCCTCACTGTTCTGCAGTGTTACCCACGGTTCTCCAAATTTTTTCTAATCTGTTCCCCCTTCTCCCTCTGGTTCGCCTCTGTTCTACATTTTTCCACACGGTTCCCCATTTTTTCCAATCCGTTCCCCCTTCTTCCTTTGGTCAACCTCTTTTCTGCAGAGTTCCCCACGGTCCACTTTTTCGAATCCTTTCCCCCTGCTCCCTTTGGGTCCCCACTGTTCTGCAGAACTCCCCACGATTCCCCACTTTTTCCAATCTGTTCCCCCTTCTCCCTTTGGTTCCGCTCTGTTCTGCAGTTTTCCCCACGGTTCTCCAAATTTTTTGTAATCTGTTCCCATGCTCCCTTTGGTTCCCCTCTGTTCTGCAGTGTTCCCCACAGTTCCCCACTTTTTCCAATCGGTTCTCCCTGCTCCCTTTGATTACCCTCTGTCATTCAGTGTTCGCCATGGGCCCCACTTTTTGCAATCCGTTTCCCGTGCTCACTTTTGATCCCCTCTGTGCTCCAGTGTTCTCCACGGTTCACCACTTTTTCCAACCTGTACCTCCTGCTCCCTTTGGTTCTCCTCTGTCATGCAGTGTTCCCCACGGTTCCCCACTTTTTCCAATCCGTTCCCTCTGCTCCCTTTGGTTCCCCTCTGTTCTGCTGTGTTCCCCAAAGTTCTCCACCTTTTCCAATTCGTTCCCCCTGCTTCCTTTGGTTCCCCACCTTTCAGCATTTTTCCACACGGTTCCCTAACTTTTCCAATCGGTTTCCCACTTTTTGCAATCTGTTCCCCCTGTTCCCTTTGGTTCTCCTCTGGTCTGCAGTGTTCCCGACGCCTCCCCACTTTTTCCAATCCATTCCCCCTGCTCCCTTTGGTTCCCCTCTATTCTGCAGTGTTCCCCACGATTCTCCACATTTTTTCCAACCTGTAGCCCCTGCTCCCTATGATTCCCCTATGCCCTGCAGTATTCCCCATGGTTCCCCACTTTTTCCAATCCGTTCCCCCTGTTCCCTTTGGTTCCCCTCTGTCCCGCTGTGTTCTGCACGATTCCCCACTTTTTCCAACCTGTACCTCCTGCTCCCTTTGATTCCTCTCTGTCCTACAGTGTTCCCCATCGGCCCAACTTTTTCCACTCCGTTCTGCAGTTTTTCCCACGGTTCCCCACATTTTCCAAATCATTCCCCCGGCTCGCTTTGGTTTCATACTGTTCTGCAGCGTTCCCCACGGTTCCCCACTATTTTACAATCTGTTCGCCCTGTTCCCTTTGGTTCCCCTCTGTTCTGCAGTGTCCTCCACGCTTCCCAACTTTTTGCAATCCATTTCCTCTGCTCTGTTTGTTTCCCCATTGTTTTACATTTTTCCACACGGTTCCCCACTTTTTCCAATCTGTTCCCCCTGCTCCCTTTGGTTCCTCTCTGTTCTGCAGTTTTCCCCACGGTTCTCCAAATTTTTTGTAATCTGTTCCCATGCTCCCTTTGGTTCCCCTCTGTTCTGCAGTGTTCCCCACGGTTCCCCACTTTTTCCAATCCGTTCCCTCTGCTCCCTTTGGTTCCCCTCTGTTCTGCTGTGTTCCCCACAGTTCTCCACCTTTTCCAATTCGTTCCCCCTGCTCCCTTTGGTTCCCCACCTTTCTGCATTTTTCCACAAGGTTCCCCACATTTTCCAATCTCTTCCCCCTGCTCCCTTTGGTTCCTCTCTTTTCTGCATTGTTCCCCACGGGTCCCCACTTTTCCGAGCTGTTCCCCCTGCTCCCTTTGGTTCTGCCCTGTTCTGCAGTTTTCCCCACTGTTCTCAACTTTTTCCAATCTGTTCCCCCTTCTCCCTTTGGTTCCTCACTGTTCTGCAGTTTTCCTCACGGTTCTCCACATTTTTCCAACCTGTACCCCTGCTCCCTATGGTTCCCCTCTGCCCTGCAGTGTCCCCCATGTTTCCCCACTTTTTCCAATCCGTTCCCCCTGTTCCCTTTGGTTCGCCTCTGTTCTGCAGTGTTCCCGACACTTCCCCACTTTTTCCAAACCGTTCCACCTTCTCCCTTTGGTTCCCCTCTATTCTGCAGTGTTCCCCACGATTCTCTACATTTTTTTCCATCCTGTACCCCCTGCTCCCTTTGGTTCCCCACTGTTGTGCATTTTTCACAAGGTACCCCACTTCTTCTAATCTGTTCCTCCTGCACCCTTTGTTTCCCCACTGTTCTGCATTTTTCCACACGGTTCCCCACTTTTTCCAATCTGTTCCCCCTGCTCCCTTTGGTTCCTCACTGTTCTGCAGTGTTACCCACGGTTCCCCACTTTTTCCAATGCATTCTCCTGCTCCCTTTGGTTCCCGTCTGTTCTGCAGTGATCCCCACGGTTCCCCACATTTTCCAAACTGTTCCCCCTGCTCGCTTTGGTTTCATACTGTTCTGCAGTGTTCCCCACTTTTTTACAATCTGTTCGCCCTGCTCCCTTTGCTTCCCCTCTGTCCTGCAGTGTCCTCCACGGTTCCCCACTTTTTCCAACCTGTACCTCCTGCTCCCTTTGGTTCCCCTCTGTCATGCAGTGTTTTCACAGTTCCCCAATTTTTTCCTATCTGTTCCCCCTGATCCCTTTGGTTCCCCTCTGTCATGCAGTGTTTTCACAGTTCCCCAATTTTTTCCTATCTGTTCCCCCTGAAACCTTTGGTTCTCCTCTGTCGTGCAGTGTTCCCCACAGTTCCCCACTTTTTCCAATCCGGTCCCTCTGCTCCCTTTGGTTCCCCTCTGTTTTGCAGTGTTCCCCACAGTTCTCAACCTTTTCCAATTCGTTCCCCCTGCTCCCTTTGGTTCCCCACCTTTCTGCATTTTTCCACACGGTTCCCTACTTTTTCCAATCGGTTCCCCACTTTTTCCAATCTGTTCCACCTGCTCCCTTTGGTTCTGCTCTGTTCTGCACTGTTCCCCACAGTTACCCACTTTTTCCAATCTGTTCCCCCTGTTTCTTTGGCTCCACTCTGTTCTGCAGTTTTCCCCACGGTTTCCCACATTTTCCAAACCATTCCCCCAGCTTGCTTTGTTTTCATACTGTTCAGCAGCGTTCCCCACGGTTCCCCACTTTTTTACAATCCGTTCCCCCTGTTCCCTTTGGTTCCCCTCTGTCCCGCAGTGTTCTGCACGATTACCCACTTTTTCCAATCAGTTCCCCCTGCTCCCTTTGGTTCCCCTCTGTTCTGCAGCGTCCTCCACGTTTCCCAACTTTTTGGAATCCATTCCCCCTGCTCCGTTTGTTTGCCCTCTGTTCTGCAGTGTTCCCCACAGTTCCCCACTTTTTCCACTCAGTTCCCCCTGCTCCCTTTGATTCCACTTTGTCCTACAGTGTTTCCCATCGGCCAAACATTTTACAATGCGTTCCCCCTGCTTCCTTTGGTTCCCCTCTGTCGTGCAGTGTTCCCCACGGTTCCCCAGTTTTCCAATGCTTTCCCTCTGCTCCCTTTGGTGCCCCTCTGTTCTGCAGTGTTCCCCACGGTTCCCCACTTTTTCCAATCTGTTTCCCCTGCTACCTCTGGTTGCCCTCTGTTCTGCATTTTTCCACACTGTTCCCCACTTTTGCCAATCCGTTCCCCCTGCTTCCTTTGGTTCACCTTTGTTCTGCAGATCTCTCCACGACGCCCCACTTTTTACAATCTGTTCCCCCTGCTCCCTTTGGTTCCCCTCTGTTCTGCATTGTTCCCCACGGTTCCCCACTTCTCCAAACTGTACCCCCTGCTCCCTTTGGTTCCCCTCTGTTCTGCAGTGTTCCTCACGGTTCCCCACTTTTTCCAATCTGTTCTTCCTGCTCCCTTTGGTTCCCCACTGTTCTGCATTTTTCCACACGGTTCCCCACTTTTTTCCAATCTGTTCCCCCTGCTTCCTTTGATTCCCCACTGTTCTGCATTTTTCCACACGGTTCCCCACTTTTTCCAATCTGTTCCACCTGCTCCCTTTGGTTCGTCACTGTTCTGCAGTGTTCCTCACGGTTCTCCAAATTTTTTCTAATCTGTTCCCCCTTCTCCCTCTGGTTCGCCTCTGTTCAACATTTTTCCACACGGTTCCCCACTTTTTTCAATCCGTTCCCCCTGCTTCATTTGGGTCCCCACTGTTCTGCAGAACTCCCCACGATTCCCCACATTTTCCAATCTGTTCCCCCTTCTCCCTTTGGTTCCTCTCTGTTCTGCATTGTTCCCCACGGGTCGCCACTTTTCCGAGTTGTTCCCCCTTCTCCCTTTGTTTCCTCTCTGTTCTGCAGTTTTCCCCACGGTTCTACAAATTTTTTCTATTCTGTTCCTATGCTCCCTTTGGTTCCCCTCTGCCCTGCAGTATCCCCCATGGTTCCTTACTTTTTCCAATCCGTTCCCCCTGCTACCTTTGGTTCCCCTCTGTTCTGCAGTGTTCCCCACAGTTACCCACTTTTTCCAATCGGTTCCCCCTGCTCCCTTTGATTACCCTCTGTCATGCAGTGTTCGCCTTGGGCCCCACTTTTTGCAATCCGTTTCCCCTGCTCCCTTTGGTTCCCCTCTGTGCTGCAGTGTTCACCACGGTTACCCACTTTTTACAACCTGTACCTCCTGCTCCCTTTGGTTCCCCTCTGAAAATGCAGTGTCCCCCATGGTTCCCCACTTATTCCAATCCGTTCCCCCTGTTCCCTTTGGTTCTCCTCTGTTCTGCAGTGTTCCCGACGATTCTCTACATTTTTTTCCATCCTGTACCCCCTGCTCCCTTTGGTTCCCCACTGTTGTGCATTTTTCACAAGGTACCCCACTTCTTCTAATCTGTTCCTCCTGCACCCTTTGTTTCCCCACTGTTCTGCATTTTTCCACACGGTTCCCCACTTTTTCCAATCTGTTCCCCCTGCTCCCTTTGGTTCCTCACTGTTCTGCAGTGTTACCCACGGTTCCCCACTTTTTCCAATGCATTCTCCTGCTCCCTTTGGTTCACGTCTGTTCTGCAGTGATCCCCACGGTTCCCCACATTTTCCAAACTGTTCCCCCTGCTCGCTTTGGTTTCATACTGTTCTGCAGTGTTCCCCACTTTTTTACAATCTGTTCGCCCTGCTCCCTTTGCTTCCCCTCTGTCCTGCAGTGTCCTCCACGGTTCCCCACTTTTTCCAACCTGTACCTCCTGCTCCCTTTGGTTCCCCTCTGTCATGCAGTGTTTTCACAGTTCCCCAATTTTTTCCTATCTGTTCCCCCTGATCCCTTTGGTTCCCCTCTGTCATGCAGTGTTTTCACAGTTCCCCAATTTTTTCCTATCTGTTCCCCCTGAAACCTTTGGTTCTCCTCTGTCGTGCAGTGTTCCCCACAGTTCCCCACTTTTTCCAATCCGGTCCCTCTGCTCCCTTTGGTTCCCCTATGTTTTGCAGTGTTCCCCACAGTTCTCAACCTTTTCCAATTCGTTCCCCCTGCTCCCTTTGGTTCCCCACCTTTCTGCATTTTTCCACACGGTTCCCTACTTTTTCCAATCGGTTCCCCACTTTTTCCAATCTGTTCCACCTGCTCCCTTTGGTTCTGCTCTGTTCTGCACTGTTCCCCACAGTTACCCACTTTTTCCAATCTGTTCCCCCTGTTTCTTTGGCTCCACTCTGTTCTGCAGTTTTCCCCACGGTTTCCCACATTTTCCAAACCATTCCCCCAGCTTGCTTTGTTTTCATACTGTTCAGCAGCGTTCCCCACGGTTCCCCACTTTTTTACAATCCGTTCCCCCTGTTCCCTTTGGTTCCCCTCTGTCCCGCAGTGTTCTGCACGATTACCCACTTTTTCCAATCAGTTCCCCCTGCTCCCTTTGGTTCCCCTCTGTTCTGCAGCGTCCTCCACGTTTCCCAACTTTTTGGAATCCATTCCCCCTGCTCCGTTTGTTTGCCCTCTGTTCTGCAGTGTTCCCCACAGTTCCCCACTTTTTCCACTCAGTTCCCCCTGCTCCCTTTGATTCCACTTTGTCCTACAGTGTTTCCCATCGGCCAAACATTTTACAATGCGTTCCCCCTGCTTCCTTTGGTTCCCCTCCGTCGTGCAGTGTTCCCCACGGTTCCCCAGTTTTCCAATGCTTTCCCTCTGCTCCCTTTGGTGCCCCTCTGTTCTGCAGTGTTCCCCACGGTTCCCCACTTTTTCCAATCTGTTTCCCCTGCTACCTCTGGTTGCCCTCTGTTCTGCATTTTTCCACACTGTTCCCCACTTTTGCCAATCCGTTCCCCCTGCTTCCTTTGGTTCACCTTTGTTCTGCAGATCTCTCCACGACGCCCCACTTTTTACAATCTGTTCCCCCTGCTCCCTTTGGTTCCCCTCTGTTCTGCATTGTTCCCCACGGTTCCCCACTTCTCCAAACTGTACCCCCTGCTCCCTTTGGTTCCCCTCTGTTCTGCAGTGTTCTTCACGGTTCCCCACTTTTTCCAATCTGTTCCCCCTGCTTCCTTTGATTCCCCACTGTTCTGCATTTTTCCACACGGTTCCCCACTTTTTCCAATCTGTTCCACCTGCTCCCTTTGGTTCGTCACTGTTCTGCAGTGTTCCTCACGGTTCTCCAAATTTTTTCTAATCTGTTCCCCCTTCTCCCTCTGGTTCGCCTCTGTTCAACATTTTTCCACACGGTTCCCCACTTTTTCCAATCCGTTCCCCCTGCTTCATTTGGGTCCCCACTGTTCTGCAGAACTCCCCACGATTCCCCACTTTTTCCAATCTGTTCCCCCTTCTCCCTTTGGTTCCTCTCTGTTCTGCATTGTTCCCCACGGGTCGCCACTTTTCCGAGTTGTTCCCCCTTCTCCCTTTGTTTCCTCTCTGTTCTGCAGTTTTCCCCACGGTTCTACAATTTTTTTCTATTCTGTTCCTATGCTCCCTTTGGTTCCCCTCTGCCCTGCAGTATCCCCCATGGTTCCTTACTTTTTCCAATCCGTTCCCCCTGCTACCTTTGGTTCCCCTCTGTTCTGCAGTGTTCCCCACAGTTACCCACTTTTTCCAATCGGTTCCCCCTGCTCCCTTTGATTACCCTCTGTCATGCAGTGTTCGCCTTGGGCCCCACTTTTTGCAATCCGTTTCCCCTGCTCCCTTTGGTTCCCCTCTGTGCTGCAGTGTTCACCACGGTTACCCACTTTTTACAACCTGTACCTCCTGCTCCCTTTGGTTCCCCTCTGAAAATGCAGTGTCCCCCATGGTTCCCCACTTATTCCAATCCGTTCCCCCTGTTCCCTTTGGTTCTCCTCTGTTCTGCAGTGTTCCCGACGCTTCCCTACTTTTTCCAATCGGTTCCCCACTTTTTCCAATCTGTTCACACTGCTCCCTTTGCATCTCCTCTGTTCTGCAATGTTCCCGACGCTTCCCCACTTTTTCCAATCCGTTCCCCCGTTCCCTTTGGTTCCCCTCTATTCTGCAGTGTTCCCCACGATTCTCCACATTTTTTTCCATCCTGTATCCCCGGCTCCCTATGGTTCCCCTCTGCATTGAAGTGTAACCCATGGGACCACACTTTTCCCAACCTGTTGCACTTGTTCCCTTTGGTTCCCCTCTGTCCTGCCATGTTCTCCACAATTATCAACTTTTTGCAATCCATTCCCCCTGCTCCGTTTGGTTCGCCTCTGTTCTGCAGTGTTCCCCACGGTTCCCCACTTTTTCCAACCTGTTCCCCCTGCTGCTTTGGCTCCACTCTGTTCTGCAGTTTTCAACACGTTTCCCCACATTTGCCAAACCATTCCCCTGGCTCGCATTGTTTTCATACTGTTCTGGCGCGTTCCCCACGCTTCCCACTTTTTGACAATCTGTTCGTCCTGCTCCCTTTGGTTCCCCTCTATCTGCAGTGTCCTCCACGCTTACCAAATTTTTGCAATCCATTCCCCCTGCTCTGTTTGTTTCTCCTCTGTCCTGCATTGTCCTCCACGGTTCCCAACTTTTTGCAATCCATTCCCCCTGCTCTGTTTGCCCTCTGTTCTGCAGTGTTCCCCACAGTTCCCCACTTTTTCCAATCAGTTCCCCCTGCTCCCTTTGATTCCCCTCTGTCCTACAGTGTTCCCCATGGGCCCACCTTTTTACAATCCGTTCCCCCTGCTTCCTTTGGTTCCCCTCTGTCGTGCAGTATTCCCCACGGTTCCCCACTTTTTCTAATGTGTTCCCTCTGCTCCCTTTGCTGCCCCTCTGTTCTGCAGTGTTCCCGACGGTTCCCCACTTTTTCCAATCTGTTTCCCCTGCTAATTCTGGTTCCCCTCTGTTTTGTATTTTTCCACACTGTTCCCCACTTTTTCCAATCAGTTCCCCCTTCTTCCTTTGGTTCACCTCTGTTCTGCAGAACTCCCCACGATTCCCCACTTTTTCCAATTTGTTCCCCCTGCTCCCTTTGGTTCCCCACTGTTCTGCATTTTTCCACACGGTTCCCCACTTTTTCCAATCTGTTCCCCCTGCTCCCTTTGATTCCTCACTGTTCTCCACATTTTTTCCAACCTGCACCCCCTGCTCCCTATGGTTCCCCTCTGCCTTGCAGTGTTCCCCATGGGACCCTACTTTTTCCAATCTGTTCCCCCTGCTCCTTTGGCTCCACTCTGTTCTGCAGTTTTCCCCATGGTTCTCCACAGTTTTTCCAATCTGTTCCACCTGCTCCCTTTGGTTCTGCAGTGTTTCCCACGGTTCCCCACTTTTTACAATCCATTTCCCCTGCTCCCTTTTGTTCCCCTCTATTGTTCAGTGTTCCCCACGTTCCCCCACTTTTTCCAATCCGTTCCCCTGCTCCCTTTGGTTCCCCTCTGTTCTGCAGGATCCCCACGGTTCCCCATATTTTCCAAACTGTTCCCCAGGCTCGATTTCGTTTCATACTGTTCTGCAGTGTTCCCCACGATTCCCCACTTTTTTACAATTTGTTCGCCCTGCTCCCTTTGGTTCCCCTCTGTCCTGCAGTGTCCTTCACGGTTCCCAACTTTTTCCAACATGTACCTCCTGTCCCCTTTGGTTCCCCTCTGTCATGCAGTGTTTTCACAGTTCCCCAATTTTTTCCTATCTGTTCCCCCTGATCCCTTTGGTTCCCCTCTGTTGTGCAGTGTGCCCCAAGGTTCCCCACTTTTTCCAATCCATTCCCTCTGCTCCCTTTGGTTCCCCTCTGTTCTGCAGTGTTCCCCACAGTTCTCCACCTTTTCCAATTCGTTCCCCCTGCACCCTTTGGTTCCCCACCTCTCTGCATTTTTCCACACGGTTCCCTACTTTTTTTCAATCGGTTCCCCACTTTTTCAAATCTGTTCCCCCTGCTCCCTTTGGTTCTCATCTCTTCTGCAGTGTTCCCGACGCTTCCCCACTTTTTCCAATCCGTTCCTCCTGCTCCTTTTGGTTCCCCTCTATTCTACAGTGTTCCCCACGATTCTCCACATTTTTTTACATACTGTACTCCCTTCTCCCTTTGGTTCCCCTCTGCCTTGCAGTGTTACCCATGGGACACCACTTTTTCCAACCTGTTCCCCTTGTTCCCTTTGGTTTCCCTCTGTCCTTCCGTGTTCTCCAGTGTTCCCAACTTTTTGCAATCCGTTGCCCCTGCTCCATTTGGTTCCCCTCTGTTTTGTAGTGTTCCGCACGGTTCCCCACTTTTTCCAATCTGTTCCCCCTGCACCTTTGTCTCCACTCTTTTCTGCAGTTTTCCCCACAGTTCCCCACATTTTCCAAACCATTCCCCCGGCTCGCTTTGGTTTCATACTGTTCTGCATTTTTCCACACTGTTCCCCACTTTTTCCAATCCGTTCCCCCTGCTCCTTTTGGTTCCCCCCTGTTCTGCATTGTCCTCCACTGTTCCCAACTTTTTGGAATCCATTCCCCCTGTTCCGTTTGTTTGCCCTCTGTTCTGCAGTGTTCCCCACAGTTGCCCACTTTTTCCAATCAGTTCCCCCTGCTCCCTTTGATTCCCCTCTGTCCTACAGTGTTCCCCATCGGCGCAACTTTTTACAATCCGTTCCCCCTGCTTCCTTTGGTCCACCTCTTTTCTGCAGTGTTCCCCACGGTTCCCCACTTTTTCCAATGCATTCCCTCTGCTCCCTTTGGTGCCCCTCTGTTCTGCAGTGTTCCCCAGGGTTCCCCACATTTTCCAATCTGTTCCCCTTGATCCCTTTGGTTCACCTCTGTTCTGCAGTTTTCCCCACGGTTCCCCACATTTTCCAAACCATTCCCACGGCTTGCTTTGTTTTCATACTGTTCTGCAGCGTTCCCCACGGTTCCCCACTTTTTTACAATCTGTTCGCCCTGCTCCCTTTGGTTCCCCTCTGTTCTGCAGTGTCCTCCACGCTTACCAACTTTTTGCAATCCATTCTCCCTGCTCTGTTTGTTTCCCCTCTGTCCTGCATTGTCCTCCACGGTTCCCAACTTTTTGCAATCCATTCCCCCTGCTCCGTTTGTTTGTCCTCTGTTCTGCAGTGTTCCCCACAGTTTCCCACTTTTTCCAATCAGTTCCCCCTGCTCCCTTTGATTCCCCTCTGTCCAACAGTGTTCCCCATCGGCCCAACCTTTTACAATCAGTTCCCCCTGCTTCCTTTGGTTCCCCTCTGTCGTGCAGTGTTCCCTACGGTTCCCCAGTTTTCCAATGCGTTCCCTCTGCTCCCTTTGGTGTCCCTCTGTTCTGCAGTGTTCCCTACGGTTCCCCACTTTTTCCAATCTGTTTCCGCTGCTACCTCTGGTTGCCCTCTGTTCTGCATTTTTCCACACTGTTCCCCGCTTTTTCCAATCCGTTCCCCCTGCTTCCTTTGGTTCACCTCTGTTCTGCAGTATGCCCCACGGTTCCCCACATTTTCCAATCCGTTCCCTCTGCTCCCTTTGGTTCCCCTCGGTTCTGCAGTGTTCCCCACAGTTCTCCACCATTTCCAATTTGTTCCCCCTGCTCCCTTTGGTTCCCCACCTTTCTGTATTTTTACATACTGTTCCCTACTTTTTCCAATCGGTTCCCCACTTTTTCCAATCTGTTCCCCCTGCTCCCTTTGGTTCTCCTCTGTTCTGCAGTGCTCCCCACGATACTCCACATTTTTTTCCATCCTGTAACCCCTGCTCCCTATGGTTCCCCTCTGCCTTGCAGTGTTACCCATGGGACACCACTTTTTCCAACCTGTTCCCCTTGTTCCCTTTGGTTTCCCTCTGTCCTTCCGTGTTCTCCAGTGTTCCCAACTTTTTGCAATCCGTTGCCCTGCTCCGTTTGGTTCCCCTCTGTTTTGTAGTGTTCCGCACGGTTCCCCACTTTTTCCAATCTGTTCCCCCTGCTCCTTTGTCTCCACTCTTTTCTGCAGTTTTCCCCACGGTTCCCCACATTTTCCAAACCATGCCCCCGGCTCGCTTTGGTTTCATACTGTTCTGCAGCGTTCCCCACGGTTCCCCACTTTTTTACAAGCTGTTTGCCCTGCTCCTTTTGGTTCCCCCCTGTTCTGCATTGTCCTCCACGGTTCCCAACTTTTTGGAATCCATTCCCCCTCTTCCGTTTGTTTGCCCTCTGTTCTGCAGTGTTCCCCACAGTTCCCCACTTTTTCCAATCATTCCCCCTGCTCCCTTTGATTCCCCTCTGTCCTACAGTGTTCCCCATCGGCGCAACTTTTTACAATCCGTTCCCCCTGCTTCCTTTGGTCCACCTCTTTTCTGCAGTGTTCCCCACGGTTCCCCACTTTTTCCAATGCATTCCCTCTGCTCCCTTTGGTGCCGCTCTGTTCTGCAGTGTTCCCCACGGTTCCCCACATTTTCCAATCTGTTTCCCCTGATCCCTTTGGTTCACCTCTGTTCTGCAGTTTTCCCCACGGTTCCCCACATTTTCCAAACCATTCCCCCGGCTTGCTTTGTTTTCATACTGTTCTGCAGCGTTCCCCACGGTTTCCCACTTTTTTACAATCTGTTCGCCCTGCTCCCTTTGGTTCCCCTCTGTTCTGCAGTGTCCTCCACGCTTACCAACTTTTTGCAATCCATTCCCCCTGCTCCGTTTGTTTCCCTCTGTTCTGCAGTGTTCCCCACAGTTCCCCACTTTTTCCAATTAGTTCCCCCTGCTCCCTTTGATTCCCCTCTGTCCAACAGTGTTCCCCATCGTCCCAACCTTTTACAATCCGTTCCCCCTGATTCCTTTGGTTCCCCTCTGTCGTGCAGTGTTCCCCACGGTTCCCCAGTTTTCCAATGCGTTCCCTCTGCTCCCTTTGCCCCTCTGTTCTGCAGTGTTCCCAACGGTTCCCCACTTTTTCCAATCTGTTTTCCCTGCTACCTCTGGTTGCCCTCTGTTCTGCATTTTTCCACACTGTTCCCCACTTTTTCCAATCCGTTCCCCCTGCTCCTTTTGGTTCCCCCCTGTTCTGCATTGTCCTCCACGGTTCCCAACTTTTTGGAATCCATTCCCCCTGTTCCGTTTGTTTGCCCTCTGTTCTGCAGTGTTCCCCACAGTTGCCCACTTTTTCCAATCAGTTCCCCCTGCTCCCTTTGATTCCCCTCTGTCCTACAGTGTTCCCCATCGGCGCAACTTTTTACAATCCGTTCCCCCTGCTTCCTTTGGTCCACCTCTTTTCTGCAGTGTTCCCCACGGTTCCCCACTTTTTCCAATGCATTCCCTCTGCTCCCTTTGGTGCCCCTCTGTTCTGCAGTGTTCCCCAGGGTTCCCCACATTTTCCAATCTGTTCCCCTTGATCCCTTTGGTTCACCTCTGTTCTGCAGTTTTCCCCACGGTTCCCCACATTTTCCAAACCATTCCCACGGCTTGCTTTGTTTTCATACTGTTCTGCAGCGTTCCCCACGGTTCCCCACTTTTTTAAAATCTGTTCGCCCTGCTCCCTTTGGTTCCCCTCTGTTCTGCAGTGTCCTCCACGCTTACCAACTTTTTGCAATCCATTCTCCCTGCTCTGTTTGTTTCCCCTCTGTCCTGCATTGTCCTCCACGGTTCCCAACTTTTTGCAATCCATTCCCCCTGCTCCGTTTGTTTGTCCTCTGTTCTGCAGTGTTCCCCACAGTTTCCCACTTTTTCCAATCAGTTCCCCCTGCTCCCTTTGATTCCCCTCTGTCCAACAGTGTTCCCCATCGGCCCAACCTTTTACAATCAGTTCCCCCTGCTTCCTTTGGTTCCCCTCTGTCGTGCAGTGTTCCCTACGGTTCCCCAGTTTTCCAATGCGTTCCCTCTGCTCCCTTTGGTGTCCCTCTGTTCTGCAGTGTTCCCTACGTCCCCACTTTTTCCAATCTGTTCTTCCTGCTCCCTTTGGTTCCCCACTGTTCTGCATTTTTCCACACGGTTCCCCACTTTTTTCCAATCTGTTCCCCCTGCTTCCTTTGATTCCCCACTGTTCTGCATTTTTCCACACGGTTCCCCACTTTTTCCAATCTGTTCCACCTGCTCCCTTTGGTTCGTCACTGTTCTGCAGTGTTCCTCACGGTTCTCCAAATTTTTTCTAATCTGTTCCCCCTTCTCCCTCTGGTTCGCCTCTGTTCAACATTTTTCCACACGGTTCCCCACTTTTTCCAATCCGTTCCCCCTGCTTCATTTGGGTCCCCACTGTTCTGCAGAACTCCCCACGATTCCCCACTTTTTCCAATCAGTTCCCCCTTCTTCCTTTGGTTCACCTCTGTTCTGCAGAACTCCCCACGATTCCCCACTTTTTCCAATTTGTTCCCCCTGCTCCCTTTGGTTCCCCACTGTTCTGCATTTTTCCACACGGTTCCCCACTTTTTCCAATCTGTTCCCCCTGCTCCCTTTGATTCCTCACTGTTCTCCACATTTTTTCCAACCTGCACCCCCTGCTCCCTATGGTTCCCCTCTGCCTTGCAGTGTTCCCCATGGGACCCTACTTTTTCCAATCTGTTCCCCCTGCTCCTTTGGCTCCACTCTGTTCTGCAGTTTTCCCCATGGTTCTCCACATTTTTTCCAATCTGTTCCACCTGCTCCCTTTGGTTCTGCAGTGTTTCCCACGGTTCCCCACTTTTTACAATCCATTTCCCCTGCTCCCTTTTGTTCCCCTCTATTGTTCAGTGTTCCCCACGTTCCCCCACTTTTTCCAATCCGTTCCCCTGCTCCCTTTGGTTCCCCTCTGTTCTGCAGGATCCCCACGGTTCCCCATATTTTCCAAACTGTTCCCCAGGCTCGATTTCGTTTCATACTGTTCTGCAGTGTTCCCCACGATTCCCCACTTTTTTACAATTTGTTCGCCCTGCTCCCTTTGGTTCCCCTCTGTCCTGCAGTGTCCTTCACGGTTCCCAACTTTTTCCAACATGTACCTCCTGTCCCCTTTGGTTCCCCTCTGTCATGCAGTGTTTTCACAGTTCCCCAATTTTTTCCTATCTGTTCCCCCTGATCCCTTTGGTTCCCCTCTGTTGTGCAGTGTGCCCCAAGGTTCCCCACTTTTTCCAATCCATTCCCTCTGCTCCCTTTGGTTCCCCTCTGTTCTGCAGTGTTCCCCACAGTTCTCCACCTTTTCCAATTCGTTCCCCCTGCACCCTTTGGTTCCCCACCTCTCTGCATTTTTCCACACGGTTCCCTACTTTTTTTCAATCGGTTCCCCACTTTTTCAAATCTGTTCCCCCTGCTCCCTTTGGTTCTCATCTCTTCTGCAGTGTTCCCGACGCTTCCCCACTTTTTCCAATCCGTTCCTCCTGCTCCTTTTGGTTCCCCTCTATTCTACAGTGTTCCCCACGATTCTCCACATTTTTTTACATACTGTACTCCCTTCTCCCTTTGGTTCCCCTCTGCCTTGCAGTGTTACCCATGGGACACCACTTTTTCCAACCTGTTCCCCTTGTTCCCTTTGGTTTCCCTCTGTCCTTCCGTGTTCTCCAGTGTTCCCAACTTTTTGCAATCCGTTGCCCTGCTCCATTTGGTTCCCCTCTGTTTTGTAGTGTTCCGCACGGTTCCCCACTTTTTCCAATCTGTTCCCCCTGCTCCTTTGTCTCCACTCTTTTCTGCAGTTTTCCCCACGGTTCCCCACATTTTCCAAACCATGCCCCCGGCTCGCTTTGGTTTCATACTGTTCTGCAGCGTTCCCCACGGTTCCCCACTTTTTTACAAGCTGTTTGCCCTGCTCCTTTTGGTTCCCCCCTGTTCTGCATTGTCCTCCACGGTTCCCAACTTTTTGGAATCCATTCCCCCTCTTCCGTTTGTTTGCCCTCTGTTCTGCAGTGTTCCCCACAGTTCCCCACTTTTTCCAATCATTCCCCCTGCTCCCTTTGATTCCCCTCTGTCCTACAGTGTTCCCCATCGGCGCAACTTTTTACAATCCGTTCCCCCTGCTTCCTTTGGTCCACCTCTTTTCTGCAGTGTTCCCCACGGTTCCCCACTTTTTCCAATGCATTCCCTCTGCTCCCTTTGGTGCCGCTCTGTTCTGCAGTGTTCCCCACGGTTCCCCACATTTTCCAATCTGTTTCCCCTGATCCCTTTGGTTCACCTCTGTTCTGCAGTTTTCCCCACGGTTCCCCACATTTTCCAAACCATTCCCCCGGCTTGCTTTGTTTTCATACTGTTCTGCAGCGTTCCCCACGGTTTCCCACTTTTTTACAATCTGTTCGCCCTGCTCCCTTTGGTTCCCCTCTGTTCTGCAGTGTCCTCCACGCTTACCAACTTTTTGCAATCCATTCCCCCTGCTCCGTTTGTTTCCCTCTGTTCTGCAGTGTTCCCCACAGTTCCCCACTTTTTCCAATTAGTTCCCCCTGCTCCCTTTGATTCCCCTCTGTCCAACAGTGTTCCCCATCGTCCCAACCTTTTACAATCCGTTCCCCCTGATTCCTTTGGTTCCCCTCTGTCGTGCAGTGTTCCCCACGGTTCCCCAGTTTTCCAATGCGTTCCCTCTGCTCCCTTTGCCCCTCTGTTCTGCAGTGTTCCCAACGGTTCCCCACTTTTTCCAATCTGTTTTCCCTGCTACCTCTGGTTGCCCTCTGTTCTGCATTTTTCCACACTGTTCCCCACTTTTTCCAATCCGTTCCCCCTGCTCCTTTTGGTTCCCCCCTGTTCTGCATTGTCCTCCACGGTTCCCAACTTTTTGGAATCCATTCCCCCTGTTCCGTTTGTTTGCCCTCTGTTCTGCAGTGTTCCCCACAGTTGCCCACTTTTTCCAATCAGTTCCCCCTGCTCCCTTTGATTCCCCTCTGTCCTACAGTGTTCCCCATCGGCGCAACTTTTTACAATCCGTTCCCCCTGCTTCCTTTGGTCCACCTCTTTTCTGCAGTGTTCCCCACGGTTCCCCACTTTTTCCAATGCATTCCCTCTGCTCCCTTTGGTGCCCCTCTGTTCTGCAGTGTTCCCCAGGGTTCCCCACATTTTCCAATCTGTTCCCCTTGATCCCTTTGGTTCACCTCTGTTCTGCAGTTTTCCCCACGGTTCCCCACATTTTCCAAACCATTCCCACGGCTTGCTTTGTTTTCATACTGTTCTGCAGCGTTCCCCACGGTTCCCCACTTTTTTAAAATCTGTTCGCCCTGCTCCCTTTGGTTCCCCTCTGTTCTGCAGTGTCCTCCACGCTTACCAACTTTTTGCAATCCATTCTCCCTGCTCTGTTTGTTTCCCCTCTGTCCTGCATTGTCCTCCACGGTTCCCAACTTTTTGCAATCCATTCCCCCTGCTCCGTTTGTTTGTCCTCTGTTCTGCAGTGTTCCCCACAGTTTCCCACTTTTTCCAATCAGTTCCCCCTGCTCCCTTTGATTCCCCTCTGTCCAACAGTGTTCCCCATCGGCCCAACCTTTTACAATCAGTTCCCCCTGCTTCCTTTGGTTCCCCTCTGTCGTGCAGTGTTCCCTACGGTTCCCCAGTTTTCCAATGCGTTCCCTCTGCTCCCTTTGGTGTCCCTCTGTTCTGCAGTGTTCCCTACGTCCCCACTTTTTCCAATCTGTTCTTCCTGCTCCCTTTGGTTCCCCACTGTTCTGCATTTTTCCACACGGTTCCCCACTTTTTTCCAATCTGTTCCCCCTGCTTCCTTTGATTCCCCACTGTTCTGCATTTTTCCACACGGTTCCCCACTTTTTCCAATCTGTTCCACCTGCTCCCTTTGGTTCGTCACTGTTCTGCAGTGTTCCTCACGGTTCTCCAAATTTTTTCTAATCTGTTCCCCCTTCTCCCTCTGGTTCGCCTCTGTTCAACATTTTTCCACACGGTTCCCCACTTTTTCCAATCCGTTCCCCCTGCTTCATTTGGGTCCCCACTGTTCTGCAGAACTCCCCACGATTCCCCACTTTTTCCAATCTGTTCCCCCTTCTCCCTTTGGTTCCTCTCTGTTCTGCATTGTTCCCCACGGGTCGCCACTTTTCCGAGTTGTTCCCCCTTCTCCCTTTGTTTCCTCTCTGTTCTGCAGTTTTCCCCACGGTTCTACAAATTTTTTCTATTCTGTTCCCATGCTCCCTTTGGTTCCCCTCTGCCCTGCAGTATCCCCCATGGTTCCTTACTTTTTCCAATCCGTTCCCCCTGCTACCTTTGGTTCCCCTCTGTTCTGCAGTGTTCCCCACAGTTACCCACTTTTTCCAATCGGTTCCCCCTGCTCCCTTTGATTACCCTCTGTCATGCAGTGTTCGCCTTGGGCCCCACTTTTTGCAATCCGTTTCCCCTGCTCCCTTTGGTTCCCCTCTGTGCTGCAGTGTTCACCACGGTTACCCACTTTTTACAACCTGTACCTCCTGCTCCCTTTGGTTCCCCTCTGAAAATGCAGTGTCCCCCATGGTTCCCCACTTATTCCAATCCGTTCCCCCTGTTCCCTTTGGTTCTCCTCTGTTCTGCAGTGTTCCCGACGCTTCCCTACTTTTTCCAATCGGTTCCCCACTTTTTCCAATCTGTTCACACTGCTCCCTTTGCATCTCCTCTGTTCTGCAATGTTCCCGACGCTTCCCCACTTTTTCCAATCCGTTCCCCCGTTCCCTTTGGTTCCCCTCTATTCTGCAGTGTTCCCCACGATTCTCCACATTTTTTTCCATCCTGTATCCCCGGCTCCCTATGGTTCCCCTCTGCATTGAAGTGTAACCCATGGGACCACACTTTTCCCAACCTGTTGCACTTGTTCCCTTTGGTTCCCCTCTGTCCTGCCATGTTCTCCACAATTATCAACTTTTTGCAATCCATTCCCCCTGCTCCGTTTGGTTCGCCTCTGTTCTGCAGTGTTCCCCACGGTTCCCCACTTTTTCCAACCTGTTCCCCCTGCTGCTTTGGCTCCACTCTGTTCTGCAGTTTTCAACACGTTTCCCCACATTTGCCAAACCATTCCCCTGGCTCGCATTGTTTTCATACTGTTCTGGCGCGTTCCCCACGCTTCCCACTTTTTGACAATCTGTTCGTCCTGCTCCCTTTGGTTCCCCTCTATCTGCAGTGTCCTCCACGCTTACCAAATTTTTGCAATCCATTCCCCCTGCTCTGTTTGTTTCTCCTCTGTCCTGCATTGTCCTCCACGGTTCCCAACTTTTTGCAATCCATTCCCCCTGCTCTGTTTGCCCTCTGTTCTGCAGTGTTCCCCACAGTTCCCCACTTTTTCCAATCAGTTCCCCCTGCTCCCTTTGATTCCCCTCTGTCCTACAGTGTTCCCCATGGGCCCACCTTTTTACAATCCGTTCCCCCTGCTTCCTTTGGTTCCCCTCTGTCGTGCAGTATTCCCCACGGTTCCCCACTTTTTCTAATGTGTTCCCTCTGCTCCCTTTGCTGCCCCTCTGTTCTGCAGTGTTCCCGACGGTTCCCCACTTTTTCCAATCTGTTTCCCCTGCTAATTCTGGTTCCCCTCTGTTTTGTATTTTTCCACACTGTTCCCCACTTTTTCCAATCAGTTCCCCCTTCTTCCTTTGGTTCACCTCTGTTCTGCAGAACTCCCCACGATTCCCCACTTTTTCCAATTTGTTCCCCCTGCTCCCTTTGGTTCCCCACTGTTCTGCATTTTTCCACACGGTTCCCCACTTTTTCCAATCTGTTCCCCCTGCTCCCTTTGATTCCTCACTGTTCTCCACATTTTTTCCAACCTGCACCCCCTGCTCCCTATGGTTCCCCTCTGCCTTGCAGTGTTCCCCATGGGACCCTACTTTTTCCAATCTGTTCCCCCTGCTCCTTTGGCTCCACTCTGTTCTGCAGTTTTCCCCATGGTTCTCCACAGTTTTTCCAATCTGTTCCACCTGCTCCCTTTGGTTCTGCAGTGTTTCCCACGGTTCCCCACTTTTTACAATCCATTTCCCCTGCTCCCTTTTGTTCCCCTCTATTGTTCAGTGTTCCCCACGTTCCCCCACTTTTTCCAATCCGTTCCCCTGCTCCCTTTGGTTCCCCTCTGTTCTGCAGGATCCCCACGGTTCCCCATATTTTCCAAACTGTTCCCCAGGCTCGATTTCGTTTCATACTGTTCTGCAGTGTTCCCCACGATTCCCCACTTTTTTACAATTTGTTCGCCCTGCTCCCTTTGGTTCCCCTCTGTCCTGCAGTGTCCTTCACGGTTCCCAACTTTTTCCAACATGTACCTCCTGTCCCCTTTGGTTCCCCTCTGTCATGCAGTGTTTTCACAGTTCCCCAATTTTTTCCTATCTGTTCCCCCTGATCCCTTTGGTTCCCCTCTGTTGTGCAGTGTGCCCCAAGGTTCCCCACTTTTTCCAATCCATTCCCTCTGCTCCCTTTGGTTCCCCTCTGTTCTGCAGTGTTCCCCACAGTTCTCCACCTTTTCCAATTCGTTCCCCCTGCACCCTTTGGTTCCCCACCTCTCTGCATTTTTCCACACGGTTCCCTACTATTTTTCAATCGGTTCCCCACTTTTTCAAATCTGTTCCCCCTGCTCCCTTTGGTTCTCATCTCTTCTGCAGTGTTCCCGACGCTTCCCCACTTTTTCCAATCCGTTCCTCCTGCTCCTTTTGGTTCCCCTCTATTCTACAGTGTTCCCCACGATTCTCCACATTTTTTTACATACTGTACTCCCTTCTCCCTTTGGTTCCCCTCTGCCTTGCAGTGTTACCCATGGGACACCACTTTTTCCAACCTGTTCCCCTTGTTCCCTTTGGTTTCCCTCTGTCCTTCCGTGTTCTCCAGTGTTCCCAACTTTTTGCAATCCGTTGCCCCTGCTCCATTTGGTTCCCCTCTGTTTTGTAGTGTTCCGCACGGTTCCCCACTTTTTCCAATCTGTTCCCCCTGCACCTTTGTCTCCACTCTTTTCTGCAGTTTTCCCCACAGTTCCCCACATTTTCCAAACCATTCCCCCGGCTCGCTTTGGTTTCATACTGTTCTGCATTTTTCCACACTGTTCCCCACTTTTTCCAATCCGTTCCCCCTGCTCCTTTTGGTTCCCCCCTGTTCTGCATTGTCCTCCACTGTTCCCAACTTTTTGGAATCCATTCCCCCTGTTCCGTTTGTTTGCCCTCTGTTCTGCAGTGTTCCCCACAGTTGCCCACTTTTTCCAATCAGTTCCCCCTGCTCCCTTTGATTCCCCTCTGTCCTACAGTGTTCCCCATCGGCGCAACTTTTTACAATCCGTTCCCCCTGCTTCCTTTGGTCCACCTCTTTTCTGCAGTGTTCCCCACGGTTCCCCACTTTTTCCAATGCATTCCCTCTGCTCCCTTTGGTGCCCCTCTGTTCTGCAGTGTTCCCCAGGGTTCCCCACATTTTCCAATCTGTTCCCCTTGATCCCTTTGGTTCACCTCTGTTCTGCAGTTTTCCCCACGGTTCCCCACATTTTCCAAACCATTCCCACGGCTTGCTTTGTTTTCATACTGTTCTGCAGCGTTCCCCACGGTTCCCCACTTTTTTACAATCTGTTCGCCCTGCTCCCTTTGGTTCCCCTCTGTTCTGCAGTGTCCTCCACGCTTACCAACTTTTTGCAATCCATTCTCCCTGCTCTGTTTGTTTCCCCTCTGTCCTGCATTGTCCTCCACGGTTCCCAACTTTTTGCAATCCATTCCCCCTGCTCCGTTTGTTTGTCCTCTGTTCTGCAGTGTTCCCCACAGTTTCCCACTTTTTCCAATCAGTTCCCCCTGCTCCCTTTGATTCCCCTCTGTCCAACAGTGTTCCCCATCGGCCCAACCTTTTACAATCAGTTCCCCCTGCTTCCTTTGGTTCCCCTCTGTCGTGCAGTGTTCCCTACGGTTCCCCAGTTTTCCAATGCGTTCCCTCTGCTCCCTTTGGTGTCCCTCTGTTCTGCAGTGTTCCCTACGGTTCCCCACTTTTTCCAATCTGTTTCCGCTGCTACCTCTGGTTGCCCTCTGTTCTGCATTTTTCCACACTGTTCCCCGCTTTTTCCAATCCGTTCCCCCTGCTTCCTTTGGTTCACCTCTGTTCTGCAGTATGCCCCACGGTTCCCCACATTTTCCAATCCGTTCCCTCTGCTCCCTTTGGTTCCCCTCGGTTCTGCAGTGTTCCCCACAGTTCTCCACCATTTCCAATTTGTTCCCCCTGCTCCCTTTGGTTCCCCACCTTTCTGTATTTTTACATACTGTTCCCTACTTTTTCCAATCGGTTCCCCACTTTTTCCAATCTGTTCCCCCTGCTCCCTTTGGTTCTCCTCTGTTCTGCAGTGCTCCCCACGATACTCCACATTTTTTTCCATCCTGTAACCCCTGCTCCCTATGGTTCCCCTCTGCCTTGCAGTGTTACCCATGGGACACCACTTTTTCCAACCTGTTCCCCTTGTTCCCTTTGGTTTCCCTCTGTCCTTCCGTGTTCTCCAGTGTTCCCAACTTTTTGCAATCCGTTGCCCTGCTCCGTTTGGTTCCCCTCTGTTTTGTAGTGTTCCGCACGGTTCCCCACTTTTTCCAATCTGTTCCCCCTGCTCCTTTGTCTCCACTCTTTTCTGCAGTTTTCCCCACGGTTCCCCACATTTTCCAAACCATGCCCCCGGCTCGCTTTGGTTTCATACTGTTCTGCAGCGTTCCCCACGGTTCCCCACTTTTTTACAAGCTGTTTGCCCTGCTCCTTTTGGTTCCCCCCTGTTCTGCATTGTCCTCCACGGTTCCCAACTTTTTGGAATCCATTCCCCCTCTTCCGTTTGTTTGCCCTCTGTTCTGCAGTGTTCCCCACAGTTCCCCACTTTTTCCAATCATTCCCCCTGCTCCCTTTGATTCCCCTCTGTCCTACAGTGTTCCCCATCGGCGCAACTTTTTACAATCCGTTCCCCCTGCTTCCTTTGGTCCACCTCTTTTCTGCAGTGTTCCCCACGGTTCCCCACTTTTTCCAATGCATTCCCTCTGCTCCCTTTGGTGCCGCTCTGTTCTGCAGTGTTCCCCACGGTTCCCCACATTTTCCAATCTGTTTCCCCTGATCCCTTTGGTTCACCTCTGTTCTGCAGTTTTCCCCACGGTTCCCCACATTTTCCAAACCATTCCCCCGGCTTGCTTTGTTTTCATACTGTTCTGCAGCGTTCCCCACGGTTTCCCACTTTTTTACAATCTGTTCGCCCTGCTCCCTTTGGTTCCCCTCTGTTCTGCAGTGTCCTCCACGCTTACCAACTTTTTGCAATCCATTCCCCCTGCTCCGTTTGTTTCCCTCTGTTCTGCAGTGTTCCCCACAGTTCCCCACTTTTTCCAATTAGTTCCCCCTGCTCCCTTTGATTCCCCTCTGTCCAACAGTGTTCCCCATCGTCCCAACCTTTTACAATCCGTTCCCCCTGATTCCTTTGGTTCCCCTCTGTCGTGCAGTGTTCCCCACGGTTCCCCAGTTTTCCAATGCGTTCCCTCTGCTCCCTTTGCCCCTCTGTTCTGCAGTGTTCCCAACGGTTCCCCACTTTTTCCAATCTGTTTTCCCTGCTACCTCTGGTTGCCCTCTGTTCTGCATTTTTCCACACTGTTCCCCACTTTTTCCAATCCGTTCCCCCTGCTCCTTTTGGTTCCCCCCTGTTCTGCATTGTCCTCCACGGTTCCCAACTTTTTGGAATCCATTCCCCCTGTTCCGTTTGTTTGCCCTCTGTTCTGCAGTGTTCCCCACAGTTGCCCACTTTTTCCAATCAGTTCCCCCTGCTCCCTTTGATTCCCCTCTGTCCTACAGTGTTCCCCATCGGCGCAACTTTTTACAATCCGTTCCCCCTGCTTCCTTTGGTCCACCTCTTTTCTGCAGTGTTCCCCACGGTTCCCCACTTTTTCCAATGCATTCCCTCTGCTCCCTTTGGTGCCCCTCTGTTCTGCAGTGTTCCCCAGGGTTCCCCACATTTTCCAATCTGTTCCCCTTGATCCCTTTGGTTCACCTCTGTTCTGCAGTTTTCCCCACGGTTCCCCACATTTTCCAAACCATTCCCACGGCTTGCTTTGTTTTCATACTGTTCTGCAGCGTTCCCCACGGTTCCCCACTTTTTTAAAATCTGTTCGCCCTGCTCCCTTTGGTTCCCCTCTGTTCTGCAGTGTCCTCCACGCTTACCAACTTTTTGCAATCCATTCTCCCTGCTCTGTTTGTTTCCCCTCTGTCCTGCATTGTCCTCCACGGTTCCCAACTTTTTGCAATCCATTCCCCCTGCTCCGTTTGTTTGTCCTCTGTTCTGCAGTGTTCCCCACAGTTTCCCACTTTTTCCAATCAGTTCCCCCTGCTCCCTTTGATTCCCCTCTGTCCAACAGTGTTCCCCATCGGCCCAACCTTTTACAATCAGTTCCCCCTGCTTCCTTTGGTTCCCCTCTGTCGTGCAGTGTTCCCTACGGTTCCCCAGTTTTCCAATGCGTTCCCTCTGCTCCCTTTGGTGTCCCTCTGTTCTGCAGTGTTCCCTACGTCCCCACTTTTTCCAATCTGTTCTTCCTGCTCCCTTTGGTTCCCCACTGTTCTGCATTTTTCCACACGGTTCCCCACTTTTTTCCAATCTGTTCCCCCTGCTTCCTTTGATTCCCCACTGTTCTGCATTTTTCCACACGGTTCCCCACTTTTTCCAATCTGTTCCACCTGCTCCCTTTGGTTCGTCACTGTTCTGCAGTGTTCCTCACGGTTCTCCAAATTTTTTCTAATCTGTTCCCCCTTCTCCCTCTGGTTCGCCTCTGTTCAACATTTTTCCACACGGTTCCCCACTTTTTCCAATCCGTTCCCCCTGCTTCATTTGGGTCCCCACTGTTCTGCAGAACTCCCCACGATTCCCCACTTTTTCCAATCTGTTCCCCCTTCTCCCTTTGGTTCCTCTCTGTTCTGCATTGTTCCCCACGGGTCGCCACTTTTCCGAGTTGTTCCCCCTTCTCCCTTTGTTTCCTCTCTGTTCTGCAGTTTTCCCCACGGTTCTACAAATTTTTTCTATTCTGTTCCCATGCTCCCTTTGGTTCCCCTCTGCCCTGCAGTATCCCCCATGGTTCCTTACTTTTTCCAATCCGTTCCCCCTGCTACCTTTGGTTCCCCTCTGTTCTGCAGTGTTCCCCACAGTTACCCACTTTTTCCAATCGGTTCCCCCTGCTCCCTTTGATTACCCTCTGTCATGCAGTGTTCGCCTTGGGCCCCACTTTTTGCAATCCGTTTCCCCTGCTCCCTTTGGTTCCCCTCTGTGCTGCAGTGTTCACCACGGTTACCCACTTTTTACAACCTGTACCTCCTGCTCCCTTTGGTTCCCCTCTGAAAATGCAGTGTCCCCCATGGTTCCCCACTTATTCCAATCCGTTCCCCCTGTTCCCTTTGGTTCTCCTCTGTTCTGCAGTGTTCCCGACGCTTCCCTACTTTTTCCAATCGGTTCCCCACTTTTTCCAATCTGTTCACACTGCTCCCTTTGCATCTCCTCTGTTCTGCAATGTTCCCGACGCTTCCCCACTTTTTCCAATCCGTTCCCCCGTTCCCTTTGGTTCCCCTCTATTCTGCAGTGTTCCCCACGATTCTCCACATTTTTTTCCATCCTGTATCCCCGGCTCCCTATGGTTCCCCTCTGCATTGAAGTGTAACCCATGGGACCACACTTTTCCCAACCTGTTGCACTTGTTCCCTTTGGTTCCCCTCTGTCCTGCCATGTTCTCCACAATTATCAACTTTTTGCAATCCATTCCCCCTGCTCCGTTTGGTTCCCCTCTGTTCTGCAGTGTTCCCCACGGTTCCCCACTTTTTCCAACCTGTTCCCCCTGCTGCTTTGGCTCCACTCTGTTCTGCAGTTTTCAACACGTTTCCCCACATTTGCCAAACCATTCTCCTGGCTCGCATTGTTTTCATACTGTTCTGGCGCGTTCCCCACGCTTCCCACTTTTTGACAATCTGTTCGTCCTGCTCCCTTTGGTTCCCCTCTATCTGCAGTGTCCTCCACGCTTACCAAATTTTTGCAATCCATTCCCCCTGCTCTGTTTGTTTCTCCTCTGTCCTGCATTGTCCTCCACGGTTCCCAACTTTTTGCAATCCATTCCCCCTGCTCTGTTTGCCCTCTGTTCTGCAGTGTTCCCCACAGTTCCCCACTTTTTCCAATCAGTTCCCCCTGCTCCCTTTGATTCCCCTCTGTCCTACAGTGTTCCCCATGGGCCCACCTTTTTACAATCCGTTCCCCCTGCTTCCTTTGGTTCCCCTCTGTCGTGCAGTATTCCCCACGGTTCCCCACTTTTTCTAATGTGTTCCCTCTGCTCCCTTTGCTGCCCCTCTGTTCTGCAGTGTTCCCGACGGTTCCCCACTTTTTCCAATCTGTTTCCCCTGCTACCTCTGGTTCCCCTCTGTTTTGTATTTTTCCACACTGTTCCCCACTTTTTCCAATCAGTTCCCCCTTCTTCCTTTGGTTCACCTCTGTTCTGCAGAACTCCCCACGATTCCCCACTTTTTCCAATTTGTTCCCCCTGCTCCCTTTGGTTCCCCACTGTTCTGCATTTTTCCAGACGGTTCCCCACTTTTTCCAATCTGTTCCCCCTGCTCCCTTTGATTCCTCACTGTTCTCCACATTTTTTCCAACCTGCACCCCCTGCTCCCTATGGTTCCCCTCTGCCTTGCAGTGTTCCCCATGGGACCCTACTTTTTCCAATCTGTTCACCCTGCTCCTTTGGCTCCACTCTGTTCTGCAGTTTTCCCCATGGTTCTCCACATTTTTTCCAATCTGTTCCACCTGCTCCCTTTGGTTCTGCAGTGTTTTCCACGGTTCCCCACTTTTTACAATCCATTTCCCCTGCTCCCTTTTGTTCCCCTCTATTGTTCAGTGTTCCCCACGTTCCCCCACTTTTTCCAATCCGTTCCCCTGCTCCCTTTGGTTCCCCTCTGTTCTGCAGGATCCCCACGGTTCCCCATATTTTCCAAACTGTTCCCCAGGCTCGATTTCGTTTCATACTGTTCTGCAGTGTTCCCCACGATTCCCCACTTTTTTACAATTTGTTCGCCCTGCTCCCTTTGGTTCCCCTCTGTCCTGCAGTGTCCTTCACGGTTCCCAACTTTTTCCAACATGTACCTCCTGTCCCCTTTGGTTCCCCTCTGTCATGCAGTGTTTTCACAGTTCCCCAATTTTTTCCTATCTGTTCCCCCTGATCCCTTTGGTTCCCCTCTGTTGTGCAGTGTGCCCCAAGGTTCCCCACTTTTTCCAATCCATTCCCTCTGCTCCCTTTGGTTCCCCTCTGTTCTGCAGTGTTCCCCACAGTTCTCCACCTTTTCCAATTCGTTCCCCCTGCACCCTTTGGTTCCCCACCTCTCTGCATTTTTCCACACGGTTCCCTACTTTTTTTCAATCGGTTCCCCACTTTTTCAAATCTGTTCCCCCTGCTCCCTTTGGTTCTCATCTCTTCTGCAGTGTTCCCGACGCTTCCCCACTTTTTCCAATCCGTTCCTCCTGCTCCTTTTGGTTCCCCTCTATTCTACAGTGTTCCCCACGATTCTCCACATTTTTTTACATACTGTACTCCCTTCTCCCTTTGGTTCCCCTCTGCCTTGCAGTGTTACCCATGGGACACCACTTTTTCCAACCTGTTCCCCTTGTTCCCTTTGGTTTCCCTCTGTCCTTCCGTGTTCTACAGTGTTCCCAACTTTTTGCAATCCGTTGCCCCTGCTCCGTTTGGTTCCCCTCTGTTTTGTAGTGTTCCGCACGGTTCCCCACTTTTTCCAATCTGTTCCCCCTGCACCTTTGTCTCCACTCTTTTCTGCAGTTTTCCCCACGGTTCCCCACATTTTCCAAACCATTCCCCCGGCTCGCTTTGGTTTCATACTGTTCTGCATTTTTCCACACTGTTCCCCACTTTTTCCAATCCGTTCCCCCGTTCCCTTTGGTTCCCCTCTATTCTGCAGTGTTCCCCACGATTCTCCACATTTTTTTCCATCCTGTATCCCCGGCTCCCTATGGTTCCCCTCTGCATTGAAGTGTAACCCATGGGACCACACTTTTCCCAACCTGTAGCACTTGTTCCCTTTGGTTCCCCTCTGTCCTGCCATGTTCTCCACAATTATCAACTTTTTGCAATCCATTCCCCCTGCTCCGTTTGGTTCCCCTCTGTTCTGCAGTGTTCCCCACGGTTCCCCACTTTTTCCAACCTGTTCCCCCTGCTGCTTTGGCTCCACTCTGTTCTGCAGTTTTCAACACGTTTCCCCACATTTGCCAAACCATTCCCCTGGCTCGCATTGTTTTCATACTGTTCTGGCGCGTTCCCCACGCTTCCCACTTTTTGACAATCTGTTCGTCCTGCTCCCTTTGGTTCCCCTCTATCTGCAGTGTCCTCCACGCTTACCAAATTTTTGCAATCCATTCCCCCTGCTCTGTTTGTTTCTCCTCTGTCCTGCATTGTCCTCCACGGTTCCCAACTTTTTGCAATCCATTCCCCCTGCTCTGTTTGCCCTCTGTTCTGCAGTGTTCCCCACAGTTCCCCACTTTTTCCAATCAGTTCCCCCTGCTCCCTTTGATTCCCCTCTGTCCTACAGTGTTCCCCATGGGCCCACCTTTTTACAATCCGTTCCCCCTGCTTCCTTTGGTTCCCCTCTGTCGTGCAGTATTCCCCACGGTTCCCCACTTTTTCTAATGTGTTCCCTCTGCTCCCTTTGCTGCCCCTCTGTTCTGCAGTGTTCCCGACGGTTCCCCACTTTTTCCAATCTGTTTCCCCTGCTACCTCTGGTTCCCCTCTGTTTTGTATTTTTCCACACTGTTCCCCACTTTTTCCAATCAGTTCCCCCTTCTTCCTTTGGTTCACCTCTGTTCTGCAGAACTCCCCACGATTCCCCACTTTTTCCAATTTGTTCCCCCTGCTCCCTTTGGTTCCCCACTGTTCTGCATTTTTCCAGACGGTTCCCCACTTTTTCCAATCTGTTCCCCCTGCTCCCTTTGATTCCTCACTGTTCTCCACATTTTTTCCAACCTGCACCCCCTGCTCCCTATGGTTCCCCTCTGCCTTGCAGTGTTCCCCATGGGACCCTACTTTTTCCAATCTGTTCCCCCTGCTCCTTTGGCTCCACTCTGTTCTGCAGTTTTCCCCATGGTTCTCCACATTTTTTCCAATCTGTTCCACCTGCTCCCTTTGGTTCTGCAGTGTTTCCCACGGTTCCCCACTTTTTACAATCCATTTCCCCTGCTCCCTTTTGTTCCCCTCTATTGTTCAGTGTTCCCCACGTTCCCCCACTTTTTCCAATCCGTTCCCCTGCTCCCTTTGGTTCCCCTCTGTTCTGCAGGATCCCCACGGTTCCCCATATTTTCCAAACTGTTCCCCAGGCTCGATTTCGTTTCATACTGTTCTGCAGTGTTCCCCACGATTCCCCACTTTTTTACAATTTGTTCGCCCTGCTCCCTTTGGTTCCCCTCTGTCCTGCAGTGTCCTTCACGGTTCCCAACTTTTTCCAACATGTACCTCCTGTCCCCTTTGGTTCCCCTCTGTCATGCAGTGTTTTCACAGTTCCCCAATTTTTTCCTATCTGTTCCCCCTGATCCCTTTGGTTCCCCTCTGTTGTGCAGTGTGCCCCAAGGTTCCCCACTTTTTCCAATCCATTCCCTCTGCTCCCTTTGGTTCCCCTCTGTTCTGCAGTGTTCCCCACAGTTCTCCACCTTTTCCAATTCGTTCCCCCTGCACCCTTTGGTTCCCCACCTCTCTGCATTTTTCCAAACGGTTCCCTACTTTTTTTCAATCGGTTCCCCACTTTTTCAAATCTGTTCCCCCTGCTCCCTTTGGTTCTCATCTCTTCTGCAGTGTTCCCGACGCTTCCCCACTTTTTCCATTCCGTTCCTCCTGCTCCTTTTGGTTCCCCTCTATTCTACAGTGTTCCCCACGATTCTCCACATTTTTTTACATACTGTACTCCCTTCTCCCTTTGGTTCCCCTCTGCCTTGCAGTGTTACCCATGGGACACCACTTTTTCCAACCTGTTCCCCTTGTTCCCTTTGGTTTCCCTCTGTCCTTCCGTGTTCTACAGTGTTCCCAACATTTTGCAATCCGTTGCCCCTGCTCCGTTTGGTTCCCCTCTGTTTTGTAGTGTTCCCCACAGTTGCCCACTTTTTCCAATCAGTTCCCCCTGCTCCCTTTGATTCCCCTCTGTCCTACAGTGTTCCCCATCGGCGCAACTTTTTACAATCCGTTCCCCCTGCTTCCTTTGGTCCACCTCTTTTCTGCAGTGTTCCCCACGGTTCCCCACTTTTTCCAATGCATTCCCTCTGCTCCCTTTGGTGCCCCTCTGTTCTGCAGTGTTCCCCAGGGTTCCCCACATTTTCCAATCTGTTCCCCTTGATCCCTTTGGTTCACCTCTGTTCTGCAGTTTTCCCCACGGTTCCCCACATTTTCCAAACCATTCCCACGGCTTGCTTTGATTTCATACTGTTCTGCAGCGTTCCCCACGGTTCCCCACTTTTTTACAATCTGTTCGCCCTGCTCCCTTTGGTTCCCCTCTGTTCTGCAGTGTCCTCCACGCTTACCAACTTTTTGCAATCCATTCTCCCTGCTCTGTTTGTTTCCCCTCTGTCCTGCATTGTCCTCCACGGTTCCCAACTTTTTGCAATCCATTCCCCCTGCTCCGTTTGTTTGTCCTCTGTTCTGCAGTGTTCCCCACAGTTTCCCACTTTTTCCAATCAGTTCCCCCTGCTCCCTTTGATTCCCCTCTGTCCAACAGTGTTCCCCATCGGCCCAACCTTTTACAATCAGTTCCCCCTGCTTCCTTTGGTTCCCCTCTGTCGTGCAGTGTTCCCTACGGTTCCCCAGTTTTCCAATGCGTTCCCTCTGCTCCCTTTGGTGTCCCTCTGTTCTGCAGTGTTCCCTACGGTTCCCCACTTTTTCCAATCTGTTTCCGCTGCTACCTCTGGTTGCCCTCTGTTCTGCATTTTTCCACACTGTTCCCCGCTTTTTCCAATCCGTTCCCCCTGCTTCCTTTGGTTCACCTCTGTTCTGCAGTATGCCCCACGGTTCCCCACATTTTCCAATCCGTTCCCTCTGCTCCCTTTGGTTCCCCTCGGTTCTGCAGTGTTCCCCACAGTTCTCCACCATTTCCAATTTGTTCCCCCTGCTCCCTTTGGTTCCCCACCTTTCTGTATTTTTACATACTGTTCCCTACTTTTTCCAATCGGTTCCCCACTTTTTCCAATCTGTTCCCCCTGCTCCCTTTGGTTCTCCTCTGTTCTGCAGTGCTCCCCACGATACTCCACATTTTTTTCCATCCTGTAACCCCTGCTCCCTATGGTTCCCCTCTGCCTTGCAGTGTTACCCATGGGACACCACTTTTTCCAACCTGTTCCCCTTGTTCCCTTTGGTTTCCCTCTGTCCTTCCGTGTTCTCCAGTGTTCCCAACTTTTTGCAATCCGTTGCCCTGCTCCGTTTGGTTCCCCTCTGTTTTGTAGTGTTCCGCACGGTTCCCCACTTTTTCCAATCTGTTCCCCCTGCTCCTTTGTCTCCACTCTTTTCTGCAGTTTTCCCCACGGTTCCCCACATTTTCCAAACCATTCCCCCGGCTCGCTTTGGTTTCATACTGTTCTGCAGCGTTCCCCACGGTTCCCCACTTTTTTACAAGCTGTTTGCCCTGCTCCTTTTGGTTCCCCCCTGTTCTGCATTGTCCTCCACGGTTCCCAACTTTTTGGAATCCATTCCCCCTCTTCCGTTTGTTTGCCCTCTGTTCTGCAGTGTTCCCCACAGTTCCCCACTTTTTCCAATCATTTCCCCCTGCTCCCTTTGATTCCCCTCTGTCCTACAGTGTTCCCCATCGGCGCAACTTTTTACAATCCGTTCCCCCTGCTTCCTTTGGTCCACCTCTTTTCTGCAGTGTTCCCCACGGTTCCCCACTTTTTCCAATGCATTCCCTCTGCTCCCTTTGGTGCCCCTCTGTTCTGCAGTGTTCCCCACGGTTCCCCACATTTTCCAATCTGTTTCCCCTGATCCCTTTGGTTCACCTCTGTTCTGCAGTTTTCCCCACGGTTCCCCACATTTTCCAAACCATTCCCCCGGCTTGCTTTGTTTTCATACTGTTCTGCAGCGTTCCCCACGGTTTCCCACTTTTTTACAATTTGTTCGCCCTGCTCCCTTTGGTTCCCCTCTGTTCTGCAGTGTCCTCCACGCTTACCAACTTTTTGCAATCCATTCCGCCTGCTCCGTTTGTTTCCCTCTGTTCTGCAGTGTTCCCCACAGTTCCCCACTTTTTCCAATCAGTTCCCCCTGCTCCCTTTGATTCCCCTCTGTCCAACAGTGTTCCCCATCGTCCCAACCTTTTACAATCCGTTCCCCCTGATTCCTTTGGTTCCCCTCTGTCGTGCAGTGTTCCCCACGGTTCCCCAGTTTTCCAATGCGTTCCCTCTGCTCCCTTTGGTACCCCTCTGTTCTGCAGTGTTCCCAACGGTTCCCCACTTTTTCCAATCTGTTTTCCCTGCTACCTCTGGTTGCCCTCTGTTCTGCATTTTTCCACACTGTTCCCCACTTTTTCCAATCCGTTCCCCCTGCTCCTTTTGGTTCCCCCCTGTTCTGCATTGTCCTCCACGGTTCCCAACTTTTGGGAATCCATTCCCCCTGTTCCGTTTGTTTGCCCTCTGTTCTGCAGTGTTCCCCACAGTTGCCCACTTTTTCCAATCAGTTCCCCCTGCTCCCTTTGATTCCCCTCTGTCCTACAGTGTTCCCCATCGGCGCAACTTTTTACAATCCGTTCCCCCTGCTTCCTTTGGTCCACCTCTTTTCTGCAGTGTTCCCCACGGTTCCCCACTTTTTCCAATGCATTCCCTCTGCTCCCTTTGGTGCCCCTCTGTTCTGCAGTGTTCCCCAGGGTTCCCCACATTTTCCAATCTGTTCCCCTTGATCCCTTTGGTTCACCTCTGTTCTGCAGTTTTCCCCACGGTTCCCCACATTTTCCAAACCATTCCCACGGCTTGCTTTGTTTTCATACTGTTCTGCAGCGTTCCCCACGGTTCCCCACTTTTTTACAATCTGTTCGCCCTGCTCCCTTTGGTTCCCCTCTGTTCTGCAGTGTCCTCCACGCTTACCAACTTTTTGCAATCCATTCTCCCTGCTCTGTTTGTTTCCCCTCTGTCCTGCATTGTCCTCCACGGTTCCCAACTTTTTGCAATCCATTCCCCCTGCTCCGTTTGTTTGTCCTCTGTTCTGCAGTGTTCCCCACAGTTTCCCACTTTTTCCAATCAGTTCCCCCTGCTCCCTTTGATTCCCCTCTGTCCAACAGTGTTCCCCATCGGCCCAACCTTTTACAATCAGTTCCCCCTGCTTCCTTTGGTTCCCCTCTGTCGTGCAGTGTTCCCTACGGTTCCCCAGTTTTCCAATGCGTTCCCTCTGCTCCCTTTGGTGTCCCTCTGTTCTGCAGTGTTCCCTACGGTTCCCCACTTTTTCCAATCTGTTTCCGCTGCTACCTCTGGTTGCCCTCTGTTCTGCATTTTTCCACACTGTTCCCCGCTTTTTCCAATCCGTTCCCCCTGCTTCCTTTGGTTCACCTCTGTTCTGCAGTATGCCCCACGGTTCCCCACATTTTCCAATCCGTTCCCTCTGCTCCCTTTGGTTCCCCTCGGTTCTGCAGTGTTCCCCACAGTTCTCCACCATTTCCAATTTGTTCCCCCTGCTCCCTTTGGTTCCCCACCTTTCTGTATTTTTACATACTGTTCCCTACTTTTTCCAATCGGTTCCCCACTTTTTCCAATCTGTTCCCCCTGCTCCCTTTGGTTCTCCTCTGTTCTGCAGTGCTCCCCACGATACTCCACATTTTTTTCCATCCTGTAACCCCTGCTCCCTATGGTTCCCCTCTGCCTTGCAGTGTTACCCATGGGACACCACTTTTTCCAACCTGTTCCCCTTGTTCCCTTTGGTTTCCCTCTGTCCTTCCGTGTTCTCCAGTGTTCCCAACTTTTTGCAATCCGTTGCCCCTGCTCCGTTTGGTTCCCCTCTGTTTTGTAGTGTTCCGCACGGTTCCCCACTTTTTCCAATCTGTTCCCCCTGCTCCTTTGTCTCCACTCTTTTCTGCAGTTTTCCCCACGGTTCCCCACATTTTCCAAACCATTCCCCCGGCTCGCTTTGGTTTCATACTGTTCTGCAGCGTTCCCCACGGTTCCCCACTTTTTTACAAGCTGTTTGCCCTGCTCCTTTTGGTTCCCCCCTGTTCTGCATTGTCCTCCACGGTTCCCAACTTTTTGGAATCCATTCCCCCTGTTCCGTTTGTTTGCCCTCTGTTCTGCAGTGTTCCCCACAGTTCCCCACTTTTTCCAATCATTTCCCCCTGCTCCCTTTGATTCCCCTCTGTCCTACAGTGTTCCCCATCGGCGCAACTTTTTACAATCCGTTCCCCCTGCTTCCTTTGGTCCACCTCTTTTCTGCAGTGTTCCCCACGGTTCCCCACTTTTTCCAATGCATTCCCTCTGCTCCCTTTGGTGCCCCTCTGTTCTGCAGTGTTCCCCACGGTTCCCCATATTTTCCAATCTGTTTCCCCTGATCCCTTTGGTTCACCTCTGTTCTGCAGTTTTCCCCACGGTTCCCCACATTTTCCAAACCATTCCCCCGGCTTGCTTTGTTTTCATACTGTTCTGCAGCGTTCCCCACGGTTTCCCACTTTTTTACAATTTGTTCGCCCTGCTCCCTTTGGTTCCCCTCTGTTCTGCAGTGTCCTCCACGCTTACCAACTTTTTGCAATCCATTCCGCCTGCTCCGTTTGTTTCCCTCTGTTCTGCAGTGTTCCCCACAGTTCCCCACTTTTTCCAATCAGTTCCCCCTGCTCCCTTTGATTCCCCTCTGTCCAACAGTGTTCCCCATCGTCCCAACCTTTTACAATCCGTTCCCCCTGATTCCTTTGGTTCCCCTCTGTCGTGCAGTGTTCCCCACGGTTCCCCAGTTTTCCAATGCGTTCCCTCTGCTCCCTTTGGTACCCCTCTGTTCTGCAGTGTTCCCAACGGTTCCCCACTTTTTCCAATCTGTTTTCCCTGCTACCTCTGGTTGCCCTCTGTTCTGCATTTTTCCACACTGTTCCCCACTTTTTCCAATCCGTTCCCCCTGCTCCTTTTGGTTCCCCCCTGTTCTGCATTGTCCTCCACGGTTCCCAACTTTTGGGAATCCATTCCCCCTGTTCCGTTTGTTTGCCCTCTGTTCTGCAGTGTTCCCCACAGTTGCCCACTTTTTCCAATCAGTTCCCCCTGCTCCCTTTGATTCCCCTCTGTCCTACAGTGTTCCCCATCGGCGCAACTTTTTACAATCCGTTCCCCCTGCTTCCTTTGGTCCACCTCTTTTCTGCAGTGTTCCCCACGGTTCCCCACTTTTTCCAATGCATTCCCTCTGCTCCCTTTGGTGCCCCTCTGTTCTGCAGTGTTCCCCAGGGTTCCCCACATTTTCCAATCTGTTCCCCTTGATCCCTTTGGTTCACCTCTGTTCTGCAGTTTTCCCCACGGTTCCCCACATTTTCCAAACCATTCCCACGGCTTGCTTTGTTTTCATACTGTTCTGCAGCGTTCCCCACGGTTCCCCACTTTTTTACAATCTGTTCGCCCTGCTCCCTTTGGTTCCCCTCTGTTCTGCAGTGTCCTCCACGCTTACCAACTTTTTGCAATCCATTCTCCCTGCTCTGTTTGTTTCCCCTCTGTCCTGCATTGTCCTCCACGGTTCCCAACTTTTTGCAATCCATTCCCCCTGCTCCGTTTGTTTGTCCTCTGTTCTGCAGTGTTCCCCACAGTTTCCCACTTTTTCCAATCAGTTCCCCCTGCTCCCTTTGATTCCCCTCTGTCCAACAGTGTTCCCCATCGGCCCAACCTTTTACAATCAGTTCCCCCTGCTTCCTTTGGTTCCCCTCTGTCGTGCAGTGTTCCCTACGGTTCCCCAGTTTTCCAATGCGTTCCCTCTGCTCCCTTTGGTGTCCCTCTGTTCTGCAGTGTTCCCTACGGTTCCCCACTTTTTCCAATCTGTTTCCGCTGCTACCTCTGGTTGCCCTCTGTTCTGCATTTTTCCACACTGTTCCCCGCTTTTTCCAATCCGTTCCCCCTGCTTCCTTTGGTTCACCTCTGTTCTGCAGTATGCCCCACGGTTCCCCACATTTTCCAATCCGTTCCCTCTGCTCCCTTTGGTTCCCCTCGGTTCTGCAGTGTTCCCCACAGTTCTCCACCATTTCCAATTTGTTCCCCCTGCTCCCTTTGGTTCCCCACCTTTCTGTATTTTTACATACTGTTCCCTACTTTTTCCAATCGGTTCCCCACTTTTTCCAATCTGTTCCCCCTGCTCCCTTTGGTTCTCCTCTGTTCTGCAGTGCTCCCCACGATACTCCACATTTTTTTCCATCCTGTAACCCCTGCTCCCTATGGTTCCCCTCTGCCTTGCAGTGTTACCCATGGGACACCACTTTTTCCAACCTGTTCCCCTTGTTCCCTTTGGTTTCCCTCTGTCCTTCCGTGTTCTCCAGTGTTCCCAACTTTTTGCAATCCGTTGCCCCTGCTCCGTTTGGTTCCCCTCTGTTTTGTAGTGTTCCGCACGGTTCCCCACTTTTTCCAATCTGTTCCCCCTGCTCCTTTGTCTCCACTCTTTTCTGCAGTTTTCCCCACGGTTCCCCACATTTTCCAAACCATTCCCCCGGCTCGCTTTGGTTTCATACTGTTCTGCAGCGTTCCCCACGGTTCCCCACTTTTTTACAAGCTGTTTGCCCTGCTCCTTTTGGTTCCCCCCTGTTCTGCATTGTCCTCCACGGTTCCCAACTTTTTGGAATCCATTCCCCCTGTTCCGTTTGTTTGCCCTCTGTTCTGCAGTGTTCCCCACAGTTCCCCACTTTTTCCAATCATTTCCCCCTGCTCCCTTTGATTCCCCTCTGTCCTACAGTGTTCCCCATCGGCGCAACTTTTTACAATCCGTTCCCCCTGCTTCCTTTGGTCCACCTCTTTTCTACAGTGTTCCCCACGGTTCCCCACTTTTTCCAATGCATTCCCTCTGCTCCCTTTGGTGCCCCTCTGTTCTGCAGTGTTCCCCACGGTTCCCCACATTTTCCAATCTGTTTCCCCTGATCCCTTTGGTTCACCTCTGTTCTGCAGTTTTCCCCACGGTTCCCCACATTTTCCAAACCATTCCCCCGGCTTGCTTTGTTTTCATACTGTTCTGCAGCGTTCCCCACGGTTTCCCACTTTTTAACAATCTGTTCGCCCTGCTCCCTTTGGTTCCCCTCTGTTCTGCAGTGTCCTCCACGCTTACCAACTTTTTGCAATCCATTCCACCTGCTCCGTTTGTTTCCCTCTGTTCTGCAGTGTTCCCCACAGTTCCCCACTTTTTCCAATCAGTTCCCCCTGCTCCCTTTGATTCCCCTCTGTCCAACAGTGTTCCCCATCGTCCCAACCTTTTACAATCCGTTCCCCCTGATTCCTTTGGTTCCCCTCTGTCGTGCAGTGTTCCCCACGGTTCCCCAGTTTTCCAATGCGTTCCCTCTGCTCCCTTTGGTGCCCCTCTGTTCTGCAGTGTTCCCAACGGTTCCCCACTTTTTCCAATCTGTTTTCCCTGCTACCTCTGGTTGCCCTCTGTTCTGCATTTTTCCACACTGTTCCCCACTTTTTCCAATCCGTTCCCCCTGCTCCTTTTGGTTCCCCCCTGTTCTGCATTGTCCTCCACGGTTCCCAACTTTTGGGAATCCATTCCCCCTGTTCCGTTTGTTTGCCCTCTGTTCTGCAGTGTTCCCCACAGTTGCCCACTTTTTCCAATCAGTTCCCCCTGCTCCCTTTGATTCCCCTCTGTCCTACAGTGTTCCCCATCGGCGCAACTTTTTACAATCCGTTCCCCCTGCTTCCTTTGGTCCACTTCTTTTCTGCAGTGTTCCCCACGGTTCCCCACTTTTTCCAATGCATTCCCTCTGCTCCCTTTGGTGCCCCTCTGTTCTGCAGTGTTCCCCAGGGTTCCCCACATTTTCCAATCTGTTCCCCTTGATCCCTTTGGTTCACCTCTGTTCTGCAGTTTTCCCCACGGTCCCCACATTTTCCAAACCATTCCCACGGCTTGCTTTGTTTTCATACTGTTCTGCAGCGTTCCCCACGGTTCCCCACTTTTTTACAATCTGTTCGCCCTGCTCCCTTTGGTTCCCCTCTGTTCTGCAGTGTCCTCCACGCTTACCAACTTTTTGCAATCCATTCTCCCTGCTCTGTTTGTTTCCCCTCTGTCCTGCATTGTCCTCCACGGTTCCCAACTTTTTGCAATCCATTCCACCTGCTCCGTTTGTTTGTCCTCTGTTCTGCAGTGTTCCCCACAGTTTCCCACTTTTTCCAATCAGTTCCCCCTGCTCCCTTTGATTCCCCTCTGTCCAACAGTGTTCCCCATCGGCCCAACCTTTTACAATCAGTTCCCCCTGCTTCATTTGGTTCCCCTCTGTCGTGCAGTGTTCCCTACGGTTCCCCAGTTTTCCAATGCGTTCCCTCTGCTCCCTTTGGTGTCCCTCTGTTCTGCAGTGTTCCCTACGGTTCCCCACTTTTTCCAATCTGTTTCCGCTGCTACCTCTGGTTGCCCTCTGTTCTGCATTTTTCCACACTGTTCCCCGCTTTTTCCAATCCGTTCCCCCTGCTTCCTTTGGTTCACCTCTGTTCTGCAGTATGCCCCACGGTTCCCCACATTTTCCAATCCGTTCTCTCTGCTCCCTTTGGTTCCCCTCGGTTCTGCAGTGTTCCCCACAGTTCTCCACCATTTCCAATTTGTTCCCCCTGCTCCCTTTGGTTCCCCACCTTTCTGTATTTTTACATACTGTTCCCTACTTTTTCCAATCGGTTCCCCACTTTTTCCAATCTGTTCCCCCTGCTCCCTTTGGTTCTCCTCTGTTCTGCAGTGCTCCCCACGATACTCCACATTTTTTTCCATCCTGTAACCCCTGCTCCCTATGGTTCCCCTCTGCCTTGCAGTGTTACCCATGGGACACCACTTTTTCCAACCTGTTCCCCTTGTTCCCTTTGGTTCCCCTCTGTCCTTCCGTGGGGCAATCCGTTGCCCCGGCTCCGTTTGGTTCCCCTCTGTTCTGCAGTTTTCCCCACGGTTCACCCTGGTTCCATTCTGTTCCCCCTGCTCCTTTGGCTCCACTCTGTTCTGCAGTTTTCCCCACGGTTCCCCACATTTGCTAAACCATTCCCCCGGCTTGCTTTGTTTTCATACTGTTCAGCAGCATTCCCCACGGTTCCCCACTTTTCTACAATCTGTTCCCCCTGCTCCATTTGGTTCCCCTCTGTTCTGCAGTGTCCTCCACGTTTACCAACTTTTTGCAATCCATTCCCCCTGCTCCGTTTGTTTGCCCTCTATTCTGCAGTGTTCCCCACAGTTCCCCACTTTTTCCAATCAGTTCCCCCTGCTCCCTTTGATTCCCCTTTGTCCTACAGTGTTCCCCATCGGCCAACCTTTTTACAATCCGTTCCCCCTGCTTCCTTTGGTTCCCCTCTGTCGTGCAGTGTTCCCCACGGTTCCCCAGTTTTCTAATGCGTTCCCTCTGCTCCCTTTGGTGCCCCTCTGTTCTGCAGTGTTCCCCACGTTTCCCCACTTTTTCCAATCTGTTTCCCCTGCTTACCTCTTGTTGCCCTCTGTTCTGCATTTTTCCACACTGTTCCCCACTTTTGCCCATCCGTTCCCCCTGCTTCCTTTGGTTCACCTCTGTTCTGCAGATCTCTCCATGAATCCCCACTTTTTCCAATCTGTTCCCCCTGCTCCCTTTGGTTCCCCTCTGTTCTGCATTGTTCCCCACAGTTCCCCACTTCTCCAAACTGTACCCCCTGCTCCCTTTGGTTCCCCTCTGTTCTGCAGTGTTCCTCACGGTTCCCCACTTTTTCCAATCTGTTCTTCCTGCTCCCTTTGGTTCCCCACTGTTCTGCATTTTTCCACACGGTTCCCCACTTTTTCCAATCTGTTCCCCCTGCTTCCTTTGCTTCCACACTGTTCTGCATTTTTCCACACGGTTCCCCACTTTTTCCAATCTGTTCCACCTGCTCCCTTTGGTTCCTCACTGTTCTGCAGTGTTCCCCACGGTTCTCCAAATTTTTTCTAATCTTTTCCCCCTTCTCCCTCTGGTTCGCCTCTTTTCTACATTTTTCCACACGGTTCCCCATTTTTTCCAATCCGTTCCCCCTGCTTCCTTTGGTCCACCTCTTTTCTGCAGAGTTCCCCACGGTCCAGTTTTTCGAATCCTTTCCCCCTGCTCCCTTTGTGTCCCCACTGTTCTGCAGAACTCCCCACGATTCCCCACTTTTGCCCATCCGTTCCCCCTGCTTCCTTTGGTTCACCTCTGTTCTGCAGATCTCTCCATGAATCCCCACTTTTTCCAATCTGTTCCCCCTGCTCCCTTTGGTTCCCCTCTGTTCTGCATTGTTCCCCACAGTTCCCCACTTCTCCAAACTGTACCCCCTGCTCCCTTTGATTACACTCTGTCATGCAGTGTTCGTCATGGGCCCCACTTTTTGCAATCCGTTTTCCCTGCTTCCTTTGGTTCCCCTCTGTGCTGCAGTGTTCACCACGGTTCCCCACTTTTTACAACCTGTACCTCCTGCTCCCTTTGGTTCCCCTCTGTCATGCAGTGTTCCCCACTGTTCCCCACTTTTTCCAATCCGTTCCCTCTGCTCCCTTTGGTTACCCTCTATTCTGCAGTGTTCCCCACGATTCTCCACATTTTTTTCCATCCTGTACCCCCGGCTCCCTATGGTTCCCCTCTGCATTGAAGTGTTACCAATGGGACCACACTTTTCCCAACTTGTTCCCCTTGTTCCCTTTGGTTCCCCTCTGTCCTGCCATATTCTCCACAGTTATCAACTTTTTGCAATCCATTCCCCCTGCTCCGTTTGGTTCCCCGCTGTTCTGCAGTGTTCCCCACGGTTCCCCACTTTTTCCAATCTGTTCCCCCTGCTCCTTTGGCTCCACTCTGTTCTGCAGTTTTCCACACGTTTCCCCACATTTTCCAAACCATTCCCCCGGCTCGCATTGTTTTCATACTGTTCTGGCGCGTTCCCAACGGTTCCCCACTTTTTGACAATCTGTTCGTCCTGCTCCCTTTGGTTCCCCTCTATCTGCAGTGTCCTCCACGCTTACCAACTTTTTGCAATCCATTCCCCCTGCTCTGTTTGTTTCTCCTCTGTCCTGCATTGTCCTCCACGGTTCCCAACTTTTTGCAATGCATTCCACCTGCTCCGTTTGTTTGCCCTCTGTTCTGCAGTGTTCCCCACAGTTCCCCACTTTTTCCAATCAGTTCCCCCTGCTCCCTTTGATTCCCCTCTGTCCTACAGTGTTCCCCATGGGCCCAACTTTTTACAATCCGTCCCCCCTGCTTCCTTTGGTTCCCCTCTGTCGTGCAGTATTCCCCACGGTTCCCCACTTTTTCTAATGTGTTCCCTCTGCTCCGTTTGGTTACCCTCTATTCTGCAGTGTTCCCCACGGTTCCCCACTTTTTCCAATCTGTTTCCCCTGCTACCTCTGTTTCCCCTCTGTTCTGCATTTTTCCACACTGTTCCCCACTTTTTCCAATCCGTCCCCCTTCTTCCTTTGGTTCACCTCAGTTATGCAGAACTCCCCACGATTCCCCACTTTTGCAAATTTGTTCCCCCTGCTCCCTTTGGTTCCCCACTGTTCTGCATTTATCCACACGGTTCCCCACTTTTTCCAATCTGTTCCTCTGCTCCTTTGATTCCTCACTGTCTCCACATTTTTTCCAACCTGCACCCACTGCTCCCTATAGTTCCCCTCTGCCTTGCAGTGTTCCCCATGGGACCCCACTTTTTGCAATCTGTTCCCCCTGCTCCTTTGGCTCCACTCTGTTCTGCAGTTTTCCCCATGGTTCTCCAGATTTTTTCCAATCTGTTCCACCTGCTCCCTTTGGTTCTGCAGTGTTTCCCACGGTTCCCCACTTTTTCCAATCCATTTCCCCTGCTCCCTTTGGTTCCCCTCTATTGTTCAGTGTTCCCCACGGTTCCCCACTTTTTCCAATCCGTTCCCCTGCTCCCTTTGGTTTCCCTCTGTTCTGCAGTGATCCCCACGGTTCCCCACATTTTGCAAACTGTTCCCCCGGCTCGCTTTGGTTTCATACTGTTCTGCAGTGTTCCCCACGGTTCCCCACTTTTTTACAATCTGTTCGCCCTGCTCCCTTTGGTTCCCCTCTGTCCTGCAGTATCCTTCACAGTTCCCCACTTTTTCCAACATGTACCTCCTGTTCCCTTTGGTATCCCTCTGTCATGCAGCGTTTTCACAGTTCCCCAATTTTTTCCTATCTGTTCCCCCTGTTCCCTTTGGTTCCCCTCTGATGTGCAGTGTGCCCCAAGGTTCCCCACTTTTTCCAATCCGTTCCCTCTGCTCCCTTTGGTTCCCCTCTGTTCTGCAGTGTTCCCCACAGTTCTCCACCTTTTCCAATTCGTTCCCCCTGCTCCCTTTGGTTCCCCTCCTTTCTGCATTTTTCCACACGATTCCCTACTTTTTTCCAATCGGTTCCCCAATTTTTCAAATCTGTTCCCCCTGCTCCCTTTGGTTCTCCTCTCTTCTGCAGTGTTCCCGACGCTTCCCCACTTTTTCCAATCCGTTCCCCCTGCTCCCTTTGGTTCCCCTCTATTCTACAGTGTTCCCCACAATTCTCCACATTTTTTTACATACTGTACCCCGCTCCCTATGGTTCCCCTCTGCCTTGCAGTGTTACCCATGGGACACCAGTTTTTCCAACCTGTTCCGCTTGTTCCCTTTGGTTCCCCTCTGTCCTTCCGTATTTTCCAGGGTTCCCAACTTTTTGCAATCCGTTGCCCCTGCTCCGTTTGGTTCCCCTCTGTTTTGTAGTGTTCCCCACGGTTCCACACTTTTTCCAATCTGTTCCCCCTGTTCCTTTGTCTCCACTCTGTTCTGCAGTTTTCCCCACGGTTCCCCACATTTTCCAAACCATTCCCCCGGCTCGCTTTGTTTCATACTGTTCTGCAGCGTTCCCCACGGTTCCCCACTTATTTACAAGCTGTTTGCCCTGCTCCTTTTGGTTCCCCCCTGTTCTGCATTGTCCTCCACGGTCCCAACTTTTTGGAATCCATTCCCCCTGTTCCGTTTGTTTGCCCTCTGTTCTGCAGTGTTCCCCACAGTTCCCCACTTTTTCCAATCAGTTCCCCCTGCTCCCTTTGATTCCCCTCTGTTCTACAGTGTTCCCCATCGGCGCAACTTTTTACAATCCGTTCCCCCTGCTTCCTTTGGTCCACCTCTTTTCTGCAGTGTTCCCCACGGTTCCCCACTTTTTTCAATGCATTCCCTCTGCTCCCTTTGGTGCCCCTCTGTCCTGCAGTGTCCTCCACGGTTCCCCACTTTTTCCAACCTGTACCTCCTGCTCCCTTTGATTCCCCTCTGTCCTACAGTGTTCCCCATCGGCCCAACTTTTTACAATCCGTTCCCCCTGCTTCCTTTGGTTCCCCTCTGTCGTGCAGTGTTCCCCACGGTTCCCCAGTTTTCCAATGCGTTCCCTCTGCTCCCTTTGGTGCCCCTCTGTTCTGCAGTGTTCCCCACGGTTCCCCACTTTTTCCAATCTGTTTCCCCTGCTACCTCTGGTTGCCCTCTGTTCTGCATTTTTCCACACTTTTGCCCACTTTTGCCAATCCGTTCCCCCTGCGTCCTTTGGTTCACCTCTGTTCTGCAGATCTCTCCACGAATCCCCACTTTTTCAAATCTGTTCCCCCTGCTCCCTTTGGTTCCCCTCTGTGCTGCAGTTTTCTCCACTGTTCCCCACTTTTTCCAACCTGTACCTCCTGCTCCATTTGGTTCCCGTCTGTCATGAAGTGTTCCCCACGGTTCCCCACTTTTTCCAATCCGTTCCCCCTGCTCCATTTGTTTCCCCTCTGTTCTGCAGTGTTCCCCACGGTTCCTCACTTTTCCCAATCTGTTCGCCCTGCTCTTTTGGCTCCACTCTGTATTGCAGTTTTCCCCACCGTTCTCCACATTTTTTCCAATCTGTTCCACCTGCTCCCTTTGGTTCTCCTCTGTTCTGCAGTGTTCCCCACGCATCCCCACTTTTTCCAATCCATTTCCCCTGCTCCCTTTGGTTCCCCTATATTGTGCAGTGTTCCCCATTATTCCCCACTTTTTCCAATTGTTCCACCTGCTCCATGTTGTTCCCCTCTTTTCTGCAATATTCCCCACTGTTCCCCAATTTTTCTAATCCGTTCCCCCTCCTCCCTTTGGTTCCCCTCTGTTCTGCAATGTTCCCCACAGTTCTCCACCTTTTGCAATCCTTTCCCCCTGCTACCTTAGCTTCCCCTCTGTTCTGCAGTATTCCCCAAGGTTTCCCACTTTTTCTAATTTGTTCCCCCTGCTCCATTTGATTCTCCTCTGTCCTGCAGTGTTCCCCATGGTTACCCACTTTTTCCAATTTGTTCCCCCTGCTCCTTTTGGTTCCCTTCTGTACTGCAGTGTTCCTCATTGTTCCCCACTCTTTTCCAATCTGTCCGTCCTGCTCCCTTTGGTTCCCCTCTGTCCTGCAGTGTCCTCCACGGTTCCGAACATTTTGCAATCCATTCCCCCTGCTCCGTTTGGTTCCCCTCAGTCCTGCAGTGTTCCCCACGGTTCCCCACTTTTCCCAATCTGTTCCCCCTGCTCCTTTGGCTCCATTCTGTTGTGCAGTTTTCCCCACGGCTCTCCACATTTTTTCCAATCTGTTCCACCTTCTCCCTTTGCTTCTCCTCTATTCTGCAGTGTTCCCCACGCTTCCCCACTTTTTCCAATCCATTTTCCCTGCTCCCTTTGTTTCCCCTCTATTGTGCAGTGTTCCCCATTATTCCCCACTTTTTCCAACATGTACCCCCTGCTCCCTTTGGTTCCACTCTGTGCTGCAGTGTTCCCCAGGTTTCCCCACTTTTTTCTATCCGATCCCCCTGCTCCCATTGGTTCCCCTCTGTTCTGCAGTTTTCCCTACAGTTCCCCAATTTTTCCAATCCGATCCCCCTGCTCCCTTTGGTTCCCCTCTGTCCTACAGTTTTCTACACGGTTCCCCACTTTTTCCAATCCGTTACCCCTGCTCCCTTTGGTTCCCCTCTGTTCTGCAGTGTTCCCCAGGGTTCCACACTTTTTCCAATCTGTTGCCCCCTATTCCATTTGTTTCCCAGCTGTTCTGCAGTGTTCCACACGGTTCCCCTGTTCTTCGAATCTGTACCCTTAGCTGCCTTTGGTTCCCCTCTGTTCTGCAGTGTCCCCACCTTTCACCACTTTTTCCAATTGTTCCTCCTGCTCCATTTTGCTCCCCTCTTTTCTACAATATTCCCCACTGTTCCCCACTTTTTCTAATCCGTTCACCCTCCTCCCTTTGGTTCCCCTCTGTTCTGCAATGTTCCCCACAGTTCCCCACCTTTTGCAATCCTTTCCCCCTGCTCCCTTTGGATCCCCTCTGTTCTGCAGTATTACCCAAGTTTTCCCACTTTTTCCAATTTGTTCCCCCTGCTCCATTTGATTCTCCTCTGTTCTGCAGTGTTCCCCACGGTTCCCCACTTTTTCCAATCTGTTCCCCCTGCTCCGTTTGGTTCCCCTCTGTTCTTCAGTGTTCCCCACGGTTCCCCGGTTTTTCCAATGCATTCCCCCTGCTCCCTTTGGTTCCCCTCTGTCCTGCAGTATCCTCCAGGGTTCACCACTTTCCAATCCGTTCCCCCCGCTCCCTTTGGTTCCCATCTGTTCTGCAGTTTTCCCCACGGTTCCCCACTTTTTCCAATCTGTTCCTTCTGCTCCTTGGGCTCTCCTCTGTTCTGCAGTTTTCCACATGGTTCTCCACATTTTTTCCAATCGTTCCCCCTGCTCCCTTTGGTTCCCCTCTATCCTGTAGTGTTCCCCATTATTCCCCACTTTTTCCAACCTGTACCCCCTGCTCCCTTTGGTTCCACTCTGTCCTGCAGTGTTCCCCACGGTTTCCCAATTTTTCCAATTCGTTCCTCCGGCTCCCTTTGGTTCCCCTCTGTACTGCATTTTTCCACACGGTTCCCCACTTTACCAATCCGTTCCCCCTGCTCCCTTTGGTTCCCCTCTGTCCTGCAGTGTTCTACACGGTTACCCACTTTTTCAATCTGTTCCCTCTGCTGCTTTTGGTTCCCCACTGTTCGTCAGTGTTCCTCACTGTTCACCACTTTTTTCCAATCTGTTCGTCCTACTCCCTTTGTTCCACCTCTGTCCTGCAGTGTCCTCCATGGTTCCCATCATTTTGTTATCCGTTCCCCCTGCTCCATTTGTTTCCCCTCTGTTCTGCAGTGTTCCCCACGGTTCCTCACTTTTCCCAATCTGTTCGCCCTGCTCTTTTGGCTCCACTCTGTTTTGCAGTTTTCCCCACCGTTCTCCACATTTTTTCCAATCTGTTCCACCTGCTCCCTTTGGTTCTCCTCTGTTCTGCAGTGTTCCCCACGCATCCCCACTTTTTCCAATCCATTTCCCCTGCTCCCTTTGGTTCCCCTCTATTGTGCAGTGTTCCCCATTATTCCCCACTTTTTCCAATTGTTCCACCTGCTCCATGTTGTTCCCCTCTTTTCTGCAATATTCCCCACTGTTCCCCAATTTTTCTAATCCGTTCGCCCTCCTCCCTTTGGTTCCCCTCTGTTCTGCAATGTTCCCCACAGTTCTCCACCTTTTGCAATCCTTTCCCCCTGCTCCCTTAGCTTCCCCTCTGTTCTGCAGTATTCCCCAAGGTTTCCCACTTTTTCTAATTTGTTCCCCCTGCTCCATTTGATTCTCCTCTGTTCTGCAGTGTTCCCCATGGTTACCCACTTTTTCCAATTTGTTCCCCCTGCTCCTTTTGGTTCCCTTCTGTACTGCAGTGTTCCTCATTGTTCCCCACTTTTTTCCAATCTGTCCGTCCTGCTCCCTTTGGTTCCCCTCTGTCCTGCAGTGTCCTCCACGGTTCCCTACTTTTTGCAATCCGTTCCCCGTGCTCTGCTTGGTTCCCCTCTGTTCTGCAGTGTTCCCCACGGTTCCCCGGTTTTTCCAATGCATTCCCCCTGCTCCCTTTGGTTCCCCTCTGTCCTGCAGTATCCTCCACGGTTCACCACTTTCCAATCCGTTCCCCCCGCTCCCTTTGGTTCCCATCTGTTCTGCAGTTTTCCCCACGGTTCCCCACTTTTTCCAATCTGATCCTTCTGCTCCTTGGGCTCTCCTCTGTTCCGCAGTTTTCCACATGGTTCTCCACATTTTTTCCAATTGTTCCCCCTGCTCCCTTTGGTTCCCCTCTATCCTGTAGTGTTCCCCATTATTTCCCACTTTTTCCAACCTGTACCCCCTGCTCCCTTTGGTTCCACTCTGTCCTGCAGTGTTCCCCACGGTTTCCCACTTTTTCCAATTCGTTCCTCCTGCTCCCTTTGTTTCCCCTCTGTCCTGCATTTTTCCCCATGGTTCCCCAAATTACCAATCCGTTCCCCCTGCTCCCCTTGATTCCCCTCTGTTCTGCAGTGTTCCCCACTGTTCCCCACATTATCCAATCAGTTTCCCTTGCTCCCATGGTTTACCCATTGTTCTCCATTTTTCCACACCGTTCCCCACTTTTTTCAATCTGTTCGCCCTGCTCCCTTTGGTGCCCCTTTATCCTGCGGTGTCCTCCATGGTTCCCAACATTTTGCAATCCGTTCCCCCTGCTCAATTTGGTTCCCCACTGTTCTGAATTTTACCACAAGGTTCCCCAATTTTTCGAATCTGTTCCACCTGCTCCCTTTGGTTCCCCGCTATTCTGCATTGTCCTCCAATATTCCCCACATTTTCCAACCTGTACCCCCTGCTCCCTTTGGTTCCACTCTGTCCTCCAGTGTTCCTCACGGTTCCCCACTTTTTCCAATTCGTTCCTCCTGCTCCCTTTGGTTCCCCTCTGTCCTGCATTTTTCCACACGGTTCCCCACTTAACCAATCCCGTCCCCCAGCTCCCTTTGGTTCCCCTCTGTCCTGCAGTGTTCTACACGGTTACCCACTTTTTCAATCTGTTCCACCTGCTGCTTTTGGTTCCCCACTGTTCTGCAGTGTTCCTCACGGTTCACCACATTTTTCCAATCTGTTCGTCCTACTCCCTTTGTTCCCCTCTGTCCTGCAGTGTCCTCCACGGTTCCCAACTTTTTGCAATCCGTTCCCCCTGCTCCCTTTTGTTCCCCTCTGTTCTGCAGTTTTCCTCACTGTTCCCCACTTTTTCCAAACTGTTCCCCCTTCTCCTTTGGTTCCCCTCTGTTCTGCAGTGTTCTACACGATTCACCACTTTTTTCAATCTGTTCCCCCTGCTGCTTTTGGTTCCCCACTGTTCTGCAGTGTTCCTCACGATTCCCCATTTTTTTTCCAATCTGTTCGTCCTACTCCCTTTGTTTCCCCTCTGTCCTGCAGTGTCCTCCATGGTTCCCAACTTTTTGCAATCCTTTCCCCGTGCTCCACTTGGTTCCCCACTGTTCTGCATTTTTTCACTCGGTTCCCCAATTTTTCCAACTTTTACCACCTGCTCCCTTTGGTTACCCTCTGTTCTGCAGTGTTCCCCATGCTTCCCCACTTTTTCCAAACTGTTCCCCCTTCTCCTTTGGTTCCCCTCTGTCCTGCAGTGTTCTACACGATTCACCACTTTTTTCAATCTGTTCCCCCTGCTGCTTTTGGTTCCCCACTGTTCTGCAGTGTTCCTCACGATTCACCACATTTTTCCAATCTGTTCGTCCTACTCCCTTTGTTCCCCTCTGTCCTGCAGTGTCCTCCACGGTTCCCAACTTTTTGCAATCCGTTCACCCTGCTCCCTTTTGTTCCCCTCTGTTCTGCAGTTTTCCTCACTGTTCCCCACTTTTTCCAAACTGTTCCCCCTTCTCCTTTGGTTCCCCTCTGTTCTGCAGTGTTCTACACGATTCACCACTTTTTTCAATCTGTTCCCCCTGCTGCTTTTGGTTCCCCACTGTTCTGCAGTGTTCTTCACGATTCCCCATTTTTTTTCCAATCTGTTCGTCCTACGCCCTTTGTTTCCCCTCTGTCCTGCAGTGTCCTCCATGGTTCCCAACTTTTTGCAATCCTTTCCCCGTGCTCCACTTGGTTCCCCACTGTTCTGCATTTTTTCACTCGGTTCCCCAATTTTTCCAACTTTTACCACCTGCTCCCTTTGGTTACCCTCTGTTCTGCAGTGTTCCCCATGCTTCCCCACTTTTTCCAAACTGTTCCCCCTTCTCCTTTGGTTCCCCTCTGTTCTGCAGTGTTCTACACGATTCACCACTTTTTTCAATCTGTTACCCCTGCTGCTTTTGGTTCCCCACTGTTCTGCAGTGTTCCTCACGATTCCCCATTTTTTTTCCAATCTGTTCGTCCTACTCCCTTTGTTTCCCCTCTGTCCTGCAGTGTCCTCCATGGTTCCCAACTTTTTGCAATCCTTTCCCCGTGCTCCACTTGGTTCCCCACTGTTCTGCATTTTTTCACTCGGTTCCCCAATTTTTCCAACTTTTACCACCTGCTCCCTTTGGTTTCCCTCTGTCCTGCAGTGTCCTCCACCGTTCTGAACATTTTGCAATCCATTCCCCCTGCTCCGTTTGATTCTCCTCTGTTCTGCAGTGTTCCCCACGGTTCCCTACTTTTCCCAATCTGTTCCCCCTGCTCCTTTGGCTCCATTCTGTTGTGTAGTTTTCCCCACGGTTCTCCACATTTTTTCCAATCCATTTCCCCTGCTCCCTTTGGTTCCCCTCTATTGTGCAGTGTTCCCCATTATTCCCCACTTTTTCCAACATGTAACCCCTGCTCCCTTTCGTTCCACTCTGCTGCAGTGTTCCCCAAGTTTCCCCACTTTTTTCAATCCGATCCCCCTGCTCCCTTTGGTTCCCCTCTGATCTGCAGTTTTCCCTACTGTTCCCCAGTTTTTATAATCCGATCCCCCTGCTCCCTTTGGTTCCCCTCTGTCCTACAGATTTCTACACGGTTCCCCACTTTTTCCAATCCGTTACCCCTGCTCACTTTCGTTCCCCTCTGTTCTGCAGTGTTCCCCAGGGTTCCACACTTTTTCCAATCTGTTGCCCCCTATTCCATTTGTTTTCCATCTGTTCTGCAGTGTTCCCCATGCTTCCACCCTTTTTCCAATTGTTCCACCTGCTCCATTTTGCTCCCCTCTTTTCTGCAATATTCCCCACTATTCCCCACTTTTTCTAATCCGTTCACCCTCCTCCCTTTGGTTCCCCTCTGTTCTGCAATGTTCCCCACAGTTCCCCACTTTTTCCAATCCGTTCCCCACGCTCCCTTTGGTTTCCATCTGTTCTGCAGTTTTCCGCACGGTTCCCCACTTTTTCCAATCTGTTCCTTCTGCTCCTTGGGCTCTCCTCTGTTCCACAGTTTTCCCCATGGTTCTCCACATTTTTTCCAATCGTTCCCCCTGCTCCCTTTGGTTCCCCTCTATCCTGTAGTGTTCCCCATTATTCCCCACTTTTTCTAACCTGTACCCCCTGCTCCCTTTGGTTCCACTCTGTCCTGCAGTGTTCCCCACGGTTCCCCACTTTTTCCAATTCGTTCCTCCGGCTCCCTTTGGTTCCCCTCTGTCCTACATTTTTCCACACGGTTCCCCACTTTACCAATCCGTTCCCCCTGCTCCCTTTGGTTCCCCTCTGTCCTGCAGTGTTCTACACAGTTACCCACTTTTTCAATCTGTTCCACCTGCTGCTTTTGGTTCCCCACTGTTCTGCAGTGTTCCTCACGATTCCCCATTTTTTTTCCAATCTGTTCGTCCTACTCCCTTTGTTTCCCCTCTGTCCTGCAGTGTCCTCCATGGTTCCCAACTTTTTGCAATCCTTTCCCCGTGCTCCACTTGGTTCCCCACTGTTCTGCATTTTTTTACTCGGTTCCCCAATTTTTCCAACTTTTACCACCTGCTCCCTTTGGTTACCCTCTGTTCTGCAGTGTTCCCCATGCTTCCCTACTTTTTCCAATCTGTTCCACCTGCTCCCTTTAGTTCCCCTCTGTTCTGCAGTGTTCCCCATGGTTCCCCACTTTTTCCAATCTGTTCGTCCTACTCCCTTTGTTTCCCCTCTGTCCTGCAGTGTTCTCCATGGTTCCCAACTTTTTGCTATCCTTTCCCCGTGCTCCACTTGGTTCCCCACTGTTCTGCATTTTTTCACTCGGTTCCCCAATTTTTCCAACTTTTACCAACTGCTCCCTTTGGTTTCCCTCTGTCCTGCAGTGTCCTCCACCGTTCTGAACATTTTGCAATCCATTCCCCCTGCTCCGTTTGGTTCCCCTCAGTCCTGCAGTGTTCCCCACGGTTCCCTACTTTTCCCAATCTGTTCCCCCTGCTCCTTTGGCTCCATTCTGTTGTGCAGTTTTCCCCACGGTTCTCCACATTTTTTCCAATCCATTTCCCCTGCTCACTTTGGTTCCCCTCTATTGTGCAGTGTTCCCCATTATTCCCCACTTTTTCCAACATGTAACCCCTGCTCCCTTTCGTTCCACTCTGCTGCAGTGTTCCCCAAGTTTCCCCACTTTTTTCAATCCGATCCCCCTGCTCCCTTTGGTTCCCCTCTGATCTGCAGTTTTCCCTACTGTTCCCCAGTTTTTATAATCCGATCCCCCTGCTCCCTTTGGTTCCCCTCTGTCCTACAGATTTCTACACGGTTCCCCACTTTTTCCAATCCGTTACCCCTGCTCACTTTCGTTCCCCTCTGTTCTGCAGTGTTCCCCAGGGTTCCACACTTTTTCCAATCTGTTGCCCCCTATTCCATTTGTTTTCCATCTGTTCTGCAGTGTTCCACACGGTTCCCCTGTTCTTCGAATCTGTACCCTGAGCTGCCTTTGGTTCCCCTCTTTTCTGCAGTGTCCCCACCTTTCCCCACTTTTTCCTATCTGTTACCACTGCTCCATTTGGTTCCCGTCTATTTTGCAGTGTTCCCCATGCTTCCACCCTTTTTCCAATTGTTCCACCTGCTACATTTTGCTCCCCTCTTTTCTGCAATATTCCCCACTATTCCCCACTTTTTCTAATCCGTTCACCCTCCTCCCTTTGGTTCCCCTCTGTTCTGCAATGTTCCCCACAGTTCCCCACTTTTTCCAATCCGTTCCCCACGCTCCCTTTGGTTTCCATCTGTTCTGCAGTTTTCCGCACGGTTCCCCACTTTTTCCAATCTGTTCCTTCTGCTCCTTGGGCTCTCCTCTGTTCCACAGTTTTCCCCATGGTTCTCCACATTTTTTTCCAATCGTTCCCCCTGCTCCCTTTGGTTCCCCTCTATCCTGTAGTGTTCCCCATTATTCCCCACTTTTTCTAACCTGTACCCCCTGCTCCCTTTGGTTCCACTCTGTCCTGCAGTGTTCCCCACGGTTCCCCACTTTTTCCAATTCGTTCCTCCGGCTCCCTTTGGTTCCCCTCTGTCCTACATTTTTCCACACGGTTCCCCACTTTACCAATCCGTTCCCCCTGCTCCCTTTGGTTCCCCTCTGTCCTGCAGTGTTCTACACAGTTACCCACTTTTTCAATCTGTTCCACCTGCTGCTTTTGGTTCCCCACTGTTCTGCAGTGTTCCTCACGATTCCCCATTTTTTTTCCAATCTGTTCGTCCTACTCCCTTTGTTTCCCCTCTGTCCTGCAGTGTCCTCCATGGTTCCCAACTTTTTGCAATCCTTTCCCCGTGCTCCACTTGGTTCCCCACTGTTCTGCATTTTTTTACTCGGTTCCCCAATTTTTCCAACTTTTACCACCTGCTCCCTTTGGTTACCCTCTGTTCTGCAGTGTTCCCCATGCTTCCCTACTTTTTCCAATCTGTTCCACCTGCTCCCTTTAGTTCCCCTCTGTTCTGCAGTGTTCCCCATGGCTCCCCACTTTTTCCAATCTGTTCGTCCTACTCCCTTTGTTTCCCCTCTGTCCTGCAGTGTTCTCCATGGTTCCCAACTTTTTGCTATCCTTTCCCCGTGCTCCACTTGGTTCCCCACTGTTCTGCATTTTTTCACTCGGTTCCCCAATTTTTCCAACTTTTACCAACTGCTCCCTTTGGTTTCCCTCTGTCCTGCAGTGTCCTCCACCGTTCTGAACATTTTGCAATCCATTCCCCCTGCTCCGTTTGGTTCCCCTCAGTCCTGCAGTGTTCCCCACGGTTCCCTACTTTTCCCAATCTGTTCCCCCTGCTCCTTTGGCTCCATTCTGTTGTGCAGTTTTCCCCACGGTTCTCCACATTTTTTCCAATCCATTTCCCCTGCTCACTTTGGTTCCCCTCTATTGTGCAGTGTTCCCCATTATTCCCCACTTTTTCCAACATGTAACCCCTGCTCCCTTTCGTTCCACTCTGCTGCAGTGTTCCCCAAGTTTCCCCACTTTTTTCAATCCGATCCCCCTGCTCCCTTTGGTTCCCCTCTGATCTGCAGTTTTCCCTACTGTTCCCCAGTTTTTATAATCCGATCCCCCTGCTCCCTTTGGTTCCCCTCTGTCCTACAGATTTCTACACGGTTCCCCACTTTTTCCAATCCGTTACCCCTGCTCACTTTCGTTCCCCTCTGTTCTGCAGTGTTCCCCAGGGTTCCACACTTTTTCCAATCTGTTGCCCCCTATTCCATTTGTTTTCCATCTGTTCTGCAGTGTTCCACACGGTTCCCCTGTTCTTCGAATCTGTACCCTGAGCTGCCTTTGGTTCCCCTCTTTTCTGCAGTGTCCCCACCTTTCCCCACTTTTTCCTATCTGTTACCACTGCTCCATTTGGTTCCCGTCTATTTTGCAGTGTTCCCCATGCTTCCACCCTTTTTCCAATTGTTCCACCTGCTCCATTTTGCTCCCCTCTTTTCTGCAATATTCCCCACTATTCCCCACTTTTTCTAATCCGTTCACCCTCCTCCCTTTGGTTCCCCTCTGTTCTGCAATGTTCCCCACAGTTCCCCAACTTTTGCAATCCTTTCCCCCTGCTCCCTTTGGTTCCCCTCTGTTCTGCAGTATTACCCAAGTTTTCCCACTTTTTCCAATTTGTTCCCCCTGCTCCATTTGATTCTCCTCTGTTCTGCAGTGTTCCCCACGGATCCCCACTTTTTCCAATCTGTTCCCCCTGCTCCGTTTGGTTCCCCTATGTTCTTCAGTCTTCCCCACGGTTCCCCACTTTTTCCAATGCGTTCCCCCTGCTCCCTTTGGTTCCCCTCTGTCCTGCAGTATCCTCCACGGTTCACCACTTTCCAATCCGTTCCCCACGCTCCCTTTGGTTTCCATCTGTTCTGCAGTTTTCCGCACGGTTCCCCACTTTTTCCAATCTGTTCCTTCTGCTCCTTGGGCTCTCCTCTGTTCCACAGTTTTCCCCATGGTTCTCCACATTTTTTCCAATCGTTCCCCCTGCTCCCTTTGGTTCCCCTCTATCCTGTAGTGTTCCCCATTATTCCCCACTTTTTCTAACCTGTACCCCCTGCTCCCTTTGGTTCCACTCTGTCCTGCAGTGTTCCCCACGGTTCCCCACTTTTTCCAATTCGTTCCTCCAGCTCCCTTTGGTTCCCCTCTGTCCTGCATTTTTCCACACGGTTCCCCACTTTACCAATCCGTTCCCCCTGCTCCCTTTGGTTCCCCTCTGTCCTGCAGTGTTCTACACAGTTACCCACTTTTTCAATCTGTTCCACCTGCTGCTTTTGGTTCCCCACTGTTCTGCAGTGTTCCTCACGATTCCCCATTTTTTTTCCAATCTGTTCGTCCTACTCCCTTTGTTTCCCCTCTGTCCTGCAGTGTCCTCCATGGTTCCCAACTTTTTGCAATCCTTTCCCCGTGCTCCACTTGGTTCCCCACTGTTCTGCATTTTTTTACTCGGTTCCCCAATTTTTCCAACTTTTACCACCTGCTCCCTTTGGTTACCCTCTGTTCTGCAGTGTTCCCCATGCTTCCCTACTTTTTCCAATCTGTTCCACCTGCTCCCTTTAGTTCCCCTCTGTTCTGCAGTGTTCCCCATGGTTCCCCACTTTTTCCAATCTGTTCGTCCTACTCCCTTTGTTTCCCCTCTGTCCTGCAGTGTTCTCCATGGTTCCCAACTTTTTGCTATCCTTTCCCCGTGCTCCACTTGGTTCCCCACTGTTCTGCATTTTTTCACTCGGTTCCCCAATTTTTCCAACTTTTACCAACTGCTCCCTTTGGTTTCCCTCTGTCCTGCAGTGTCCTCCACCGTTCTGAACATTTTGCAATCCATTCCCCCTGCTCCGTTTGGTTCCCCTCAGTCCTGCAGTGTTCCCCACGGTTCCCTACTTTTCCCAATCTGTTCCCCCTGCTCCTTTGGCTCCATTCTGTTGTGCAGTTTTCCCCACGGTTCTCCACATTTTTTCCAATCCATTTCCCCTGCTCACTTTGGTTCCCCTCTATTGTGCAGTGTTCCCCATTATTCCCCACTTTTTCCAACATGTAACCCCTGCTCCCTTTCGTTCCACTCTGCTGCAGTGTTCCCCAAGTTTCCCCACTTTTTTCAATCCGATCCCCCTGCTCCCTTTGGTTCCCCTCTGATCTGCAGTTTTCCCTACTGTTCCCCAGTTTTTATAATCCGATCCCCCTGCTCCCTTTGGTTCCCCTCTGTCCTACAGATTTCTACACGGTTCCCCACTTTTTCCAATCCGTTACCCCTGCTCACTTTCGTTCCCCTCTGTTCTGCAGTGTTCCCCAGGGTTCCACACTTTTTCCAATCTGTTGCCCCCTATTCCATTTGTTTTCCATCTGTTCTGCAGTGTTCCACACGGTTCCCCTGTTCTTCGAATCTGTACCCTGAGCTGCCTTTGGTTCCCCTCTTTTCTGCAGTGTCCCCACCTTTCCCCACTTTTTCCTATCTGTTACCACTGCTCCATTTGGTTCCCGTCTATTTTGCAGTGTTCCCCATGCTTCCACCCTTTTTCCAATTGTTCCACCTGCTCCATTTTGCTCCCCTCTTTTCTGCAATATTCCCCACTATTCCCCACTTTTTCTAATCCGTTCACCCTCCTCCCTTTGGTTCCCCTCTGTTCTGCAATGTTCCCCACAGTTCCCCAACTTTTGCAATCCTTTCCCCCTGCTCCCTTTGGTTCCCCTCTGTTCTGCAGTATTACCCAAGTTTTCCCACTTTTTCCAATTTGTTCCCCCTGCTCCATTTGATTCTCCTCTGTTCTGCAGTGTTCCCCACGGATCCCCACTTTTTCCAATCTGTTCCCCCTGCTCCGTTTGGTTCCCCTATGTTCTTCAGTCTTCCCCACGGTTCCCCACTTTTTCCAATGCGTTCCCCCTGCTCCCTTTGGTTCCCCTCTGTCCTGCAGTATCCTCCACGGTTCACCACTTTCCAATCCGTTCCCCACGCTCCCTTTGGTTTCCATCTGTTCTGCAGTTTTCCGCACGGTTCCCCACTTTTTCCAATCTGTTCCTTCTGCTCCTTGGGCTCTCCTCTGTTCCACAGTTTTCCCCATGGTTCTCCACATTTTTTCCAATCGTTCCCCCTGCTCCCTTTGGTTCCCCTCTATCCTGTAGTGTTCCCCATTATTCCCCACTTTTTCTAACCTGTACCCCCTGCTCCCTTTGGTTCCACTCTGTCCTGCAGTGTTCCCCACGGTTCCCCACTTTTTCCAATTCGTTCCTCCAGCTCCCTTTGGTTCCCCTCTGTCCTGCATTTTTCCACACGGTTCCCCACTTTACCAATCCGTTCCCCCTGCTCCCTTTGGTTCCCCTCTGTCCTGCAGTGTTCTACACAGTTACCCACTTTTTCAATCTGTTCCACCTGCTGCTTTTGGTTCCCCACTGTTCTGCAGTGTTCCTCACGATTCCCCATTTTTTTTCCAATCTGTTCGTCCTACTCCCTTTGTTTCCCCTCTGTCCTGCAGTGTCCTCCATGGTTCCCAACTTTTTGCAATCCTTTCCCCGTGCTCCACTTGGTTCCCCACTGTTCTGCATTTTTTTACTCGGTTCCCCAATTTTTCCAACTTTTACCACCTGCTCCCTTTGGTTACCCTCTGTTCTGCAGTGTTCCCCATGCTTCCCTACTTTTTCCAATCTGTTCCACCTGCTCCCTTTAGTTCCCCTCTGTTCTGCAGTGTTCCCCATGGTTCCCCACTTTTTCCAATCTGTTCGTCCTACTCCCTTTGTTCCCCCTCTGTCCTGCAGTGTCCTCCATGGTTCCCAACTTTTTGCTATCCTTTCCCCGTGCTCCACTTGGTTCCCCACTGTTCTGCATTTTTTCACTCGGTTCCCCAATTTTTCCAACTTTTACCACCTGCTCCCTTTGGTTTCCCTCTGTCCTGCAGTGTCCTCCACCGTTCTGAACATTTTGCAATCCATTCCCCCTGCTCCGTTTGGTTCCCCTCAGTCCTGCAGTGTTCCCCACGGTTCCCTACTTTTCCCAATCTGTTCCCCCTGCTCCTTTGGCTCCATTCTGTTGTGCAGTTTTCCCCACGGTTCTCCACATTTTTTCCAATCCATTTCCCCTGCTCCCTTTGGTTCCCCTCTATTGTGCAGTGTTCCCCATTATTCCCCACTTTTTCCTACATGTAACCCCTGCTCCCTTTCGTTCCACTCTGCTGCAGTGTACCCCAAGTTTTCCCACTTTTTCCAATTTGTTCCCCCTGCTCCATTTGATTCTCCTCTGTTCTGCAGTGTTCCCCACGGTTCCCCACTTTTTCCAATCTGTTCCCCCTGCTCCGTTTGGTTCCCCTATGTTCTTCAGTGTTCCCCTCGGTTCCCCACTTTTTCCAATGCGTTCCCCCTGCTCCCTTTGGTTCCCCTCTGTCCTGCAGTATCCTCCACGGTTCCACACTTTTTCCAATCTGTTGCCCCCTATTCCATTTGTTTTCCATCTGTTCTGCAGTGTTCCACACGGTTCCCCTGTTCTTCGAATCTGTACCCTGAGCTGCCTTTGGTTCCCCTCTTTTCTGCAGTGTCCCCACCTTTCCCCACTTTTTCCAATCTGTTACCACTACTCCATTTGGTTCCCGTCTATTTTGCAGTGGTCCCCATGTTTCCACACTTTTTCCAATTGTTCCACCTGCTCCATTTTGCTCCCCTCTTTTCTGCAATATTCCCCACTATTCCCCACTTTTTCTAATCCGTTCACCCTCCTCCCTTTGGTTCCCCTCTGTTCTGCAATGTTCCCCACAGTTCCCCAACTTTTGCAATCCTTTCCCCCTGCTCCCTTTGGTTCCCCTCTGTTCTGCAGTATTCCCCAAGTTTTCCCACTTTTTCCAATTTGTTCCCCCTGCTCCATTTCATTCTCCTCTGTTCTGCAGTGTTCCCCACGGTTCCCCACTTTTTCCAATCTGTTCCCCCTGCTCCGTTTGGTTCCCCTATATTCTTCAGTCTTCCCCACGGTTCCCCACTTTTTCTAATGCGTTCCCCCTGCTCCCTTTGGTTCCCCTCTGTCCTGCAGTATCCTCCACGGTTCACCACTTTCCAATCCGTTCCCCCCGCTCCCTTTGGTTTCCATCTGTTCTGAAGTTTTCCGCACGGTTCCCCACTTTTTCCAATCTGTTCCTTCTACTCCTTGGGCTCTCCTCTGTTCCACAGTTTTCCCCATGGTTCTCCACATTTTTTCCAATCGTTCCCCCTGCTCCCTTTGGTTCCCCTCTATCCTGTAGTGTTCCCCATTATTCCCCACTTTTTCCAGCCTGTACCCCCTGCTCCCTTTGGTTCCACTCTGTCCTGCAGTGTTCCCCACGGTTCCCCACTTTTTCCAATTCGTTCCTTCGGCTCCCTTTGGTTCCCCTCTGTCCTGCATTTTACCACACTGTTCCCCACTTTACCAATCCGTTCCCCCTGCTCCCTTTGGTTCCCCTCTGTCCTGCAGTGTTCTACACAGTTACCCACTTTTTCAACCTGTTCCCGCTGCTGCTTTTGGTTCCCCACTGTTCTGCAGTGTTCCTCATGGTTCACCAAATTTTCCCAATCTGTTCACCCTGCTCCTTTGGCTGCACTATGTTTTGCAGTTTTCCCCACTGTTCTCCACATTTTTTCCAATCTGTTCCACCTGCTCCCTTTGGTTCTCCTCTGTTCTGCAGTGTTCCCCACGCATCCCCACTTTTTCCAATCCATTTCCCCTGCTCCCTTTGGTTCCCCTCTATTGTGCAGTGTTCCCCATTATTCCCCACTTTTTCCAATTGTTCCACCTGCTCCATTTTGATCCCCTCTTTTCTGCAATATTCCCCACTGTTCCCCACTTTTTCTAATCCGTTCGCCCTCCTCCCTTTGGTTCCCCTCTGTTCTGCAATGTTCCCCACAGTTCTCCACCTTTTGCAATCCTTTCCCCCTGCTCCCTTAGCTTCCCCTCTGTTCTGCAGTATTCCCCAAGGTTTCCCACTTTTTCTAATTTGTTCCCCCTGCTCCATTTGATTCTCCTCTGTTCTGCAGTGTTCCCCATGGTTCCCCACTTTTTCCAATTAGTTCCTCTTGCTCCCTTTGGTTCCCCTCTGTCCTGCATTTTTCCCCATGGTTCCCCACTTTACCAATCCGTTCCCACTGCTCCCTTTGGTTCCCCTCTGTCCTGCAGTGTTCTACACGGTTCCCCACTTTTTTCAATCTGTTCCCCCTGCTCCTTTTGGTTCCCCTCTGTACTGCAGTGTTCCTCATTGTTCCCCACTTTTTTCCAATCTGTTCGTCCTGCTCCCTTTGGTTCCCCTCTGTCTTGCAGTGTCCTCCACGGTTCCCTACTTTTTGCAATCCGTTCCCCGTGCTCTGCTTTGTTCCCCTCTGTTCTGCAGTGTTCCCCATGGTTCCCCACTTTTTCCAATCTGTTCCCCCTGCTCCTTTTGGTTTCCCTCTGTTCTGCAGTGTTCCCCACGGTTCCACACATTTTCCAATCTGTTCCCCCTGCTCATTTGGCTCCCCTCTATTCTGCAGTTTTCCCCAAGGTTGTCCACATTTTTTCCAATCTGTTCCACATGCTCCCTTTAGTTCTCATCTGTTCTGCTGAGTTCCCTGCGCTTCCCCACTTTTTCCAATCAGTTCTCCCTGCTCATTTGGATCCCCTCTGCAGTTTTCCCCGAGGTTGTCCACATTTTTTCCAATCTGTTCCTTCTGCTCCCTTTGGTGTCCCTCTGTCCTGCATTTTTCCCCACGGTTCCCCACTTTACCAATCCGTTCCCCCTGCTCCCCTTGATTCCCCTCTGTTCTGCAGTGTTCCCCACTGTTCCCCACATTATCCAATCAGTTTCCCTTGCTCCCTTTGTTTACCCATTGTTCTCCATTTTTCCACACCGTTCCCCACTTTTTTCAATCTGTTCGCCCTGCTCCCTTTGGTGCCCCTTTGTCCTGCAGTGTCCTCCATGGTTCCCAACATTTTGCAATCCGTTCCCCCTGCTCCGTTTGGTTCCCCACTGTTCTGAATTTTACCACAAGGTTCCCCAATTTTTCGAATCTGTTCCACCTGCTCCCTTTGGTTCCCCGCTATTCTGCATTGTTCCCCAATATTCCCCACATTTTCCAACCGGTACCCCCTGCTCCCTTTGGTTCCACTCTGTCCTGCAGTGTTCCTCACGGTTCCCCACTTTTTCCAATTCGTTCCCCCTGCACCCTTTGTTCCCCTCTGTCCTGCAGTGTTCTACACGATTCCCCACTTTTTTCAATCTGTTCCCCCTGCTGCTTTTGGTTCCCCACTGTTCTGCAGTGTTCCTCACGATTCCCCACTTTTTTCCAATCTGTTCGTCCTACTCCCTTTGTTTCCCCTCTGTCCTGCAGTGTCCTCCATGGTTCCCAACTTTTTGCAATCCTTTCCCCGTGCTCCACTTGGTTCCCCACTGTTCTGCATTTTTTCACTCGGTTCCCCAATTTTTCCAACTTTTACCACCTGCTCCCTTTGGTTTCCCTCTGTCCTGCAGTGTCCTCCACCGTTCTGAACATTTTGCAATCCATTCCCCCTGCTCCGTTTGATTCTCCTCTGTTCTGCAGTGTTCCCCACGGTTCCCTACTTTTCCCAATCTGTTCCCCCTGCTCCTTTGGCTCCATTCTGTTGTGTAGTTTTCCCCACGGTTCTCCACATTTTTTCCAATCCATTTCCCCTGCTCCCTTTGGTTCCCCTCTATTGTGCAGTGTTCCCCATTATTCCCCACTTTTTCCAACATGTAACCCCTGCTCCCTTTCGTTCCACTCTGCTGCAGTGTTCCCCAAGTTTCCCCACTTTTTTCAATCCGATCCCCCTGCTCCCTTTGGTTCCCCTCTGATCTGCAGTTTTCCCTACTGTTCCCCAGTTTTTATAATCCGATCCCCCTGCTCCCTTTGGTTCCCCTCTGTCCTACAGATTTCTACACGGTTCCCCACTTTTTCCAATCCGTTACCCCTGCTCACTTTCGTTCCCCTCTGTTCTGCAGTGTTCCCCAGGGTTCCACACTTTTTCCAATCTGTTGCCCCCTATTCCATTTGTTTTCCATCTGTTCTGCAGTGTTCCCCATGCTTCCACCCTTTTTCCAATTGTTCCACCTGCTCCATTTTGCTCCCCTCTTTTCTGCAATATTCCCCACTATTCCCCACTTTTTCTAATCCGTTCACCCTCCTCCCTTTGGTTCCCCTCTGTTCTGCAATGTTCCCCACAGTTCCCCACTTTTTCCAATCCGTTCCCCACGCTCCCTTTGGTTTCCATCTGTTCTGCAGTTTTCCGCACGGTTCCCCACTTTTTCCAATCTGTTCCTTCTGCTCCTTGGGCTCTCCTCTGTTCCACAGTTTTCCGCATGGTTCTCCACATTTTTTCCAATCGTTCCCCCTGCTCCCTTTGGTTCCCCTCTATCCTGTAGTGTTCCCCATTATTCCCCACTTTTTCTAACCTGTACCCCCTGCTCCCTTTGGTTCCACTCTGTCCTGCAGTGTTCCCCACGGTTCCCCACTTTTTCCAATTCGTTCCTCCGGCTCCCTTTGGTTCCCCTCTGTCCTGCATTTTTCCACACGGTTCCCCACTTTACCAATCCGTTCCCCCTGCTCCCTTTGGTTCCCCTCTGTCCTGCAGTGTTCTACACAGTTACCCACTTTTTCAATCTGTTCCACCTGCTGCTTTTGGTTCCCCACTGTTCTGCAGTGTTCCTCACGATTCCCCATTTTTTTTCCAATCTGTTCGTCCTACTCCCTTTGTTTCCCCTCTGTCCTGCAGTGTCCTCCATGGTTCCCAACTTTTTGCAATCCTTTCCCCGTGCTCCACTTGGTTCCCCACTGTTCTGCATTTTTTTACTCGGTTCCCCAATTTTTCCAACTTTTACCACCTGCTCCCTTTGGTTACCCTCTGTTCTGCAGTGTTCCCCATGCTTCCCTACTTTTTCCAATCTGTTCCACCTGCTCCCTTTAGTTCCCCTCTGTTCTGCAGTGTTCCCCATGGTTCCCCACTTTTTCCAATCTGTTCGTCCTACTCCCTTTGTTTCCCCTCTGTCCTGCAGTGTCCTCCATGGTTCCCAACTTTTTGCTATCCTTTCCCCGTGCTCCACTTGGTTCCCCACTGTTCTGCATTTTTTCACTCGGTTCCCCAATTTTTCCAACTTTTACCACCTGCTCCCTTTGGTTTCCCTCTGTCCTGCAGTGTCCTCCACCGTTCTGAACATTTTGCAATCCATTCCCCCTGCTCCGTTTGGTTCCCCTCAGTCCTGCAGTGTTCCCCACGGTTCCCTACTTTTCCCAATCTGTTCCCCCTGCTCCTTTGGCTCCATTCTGTTGTGCAGTTTTCCCCACGGTTCTCCACATTTTTTCCAATCCATTTCCCCTGCTCACTTTGGTTCCCCTCTATTGTGCAGTGTTCCCCATTATTCCCCACTTTTTCCAACATGTAACCCCTGCTCCCTTTCGTTCCACTCTGCTGCAGTGTTCCCCAAGTTTCCCCACTTTTTTCAATCCGATCCCCCTGCTCCCTTTGGTTCCCCTCTGATCTGCAGTTTTCCCTACTGTTCCCCAGTTTTTATAATCCGATCCCCCTGCTCCCTTTGGTTCCCCTCTGTCCTACAGATTTCTACACGGTTCCCCACTTTTTCCAATCCGTTACCCCTGCTCACTTTCGTTCCCCTCTGTTCTGCAGTGTTCCCCAGGGTTCCACACTTTTTCCAATCTGTTGCCCCCTATTCCATTTGTTTTCCATCTGTTCTGCAGTGTTCCACACGGTTCCCCTGTTCTTCGAATCTGTACCCTGAGCTGCCTTTGGTTCCCCTCTTTTCTGCAGTGTCCCCACCTTTCCCCACTTTTTCCAATCTGTTACCACTACTCCATTTGGTTCCCGTCTATTTTGCAGTGGTCCCCATGTTTCCACACTTTTTCCAATTGTTCCACCTGCTCCATTTTGCTCCCCTCTTTTCTGCAATATTCCCCACTATTCCCCACTTTTTCTAATCCGTTCACCCTCCTCCCTTTGGTTCCCCTCTGTTCTGCAATGTTCCCCACAGTTCCCCAACTTTTGCAATCCTTTCCCCCTGCTCCCTTTGGTTCCCCTCTGTTCTGCAGTATTCCCCAAGTTTTCCCACTTTTTCCAATTTGTTCCCCCTGCTCCATTTGATTCTCCTCTGTTCTGCAGTGTTCCCCACGGTTCCCCACTTTTTCCAATCTGTTCCCCCTGCTCCGTTTGGTTCCCCTATGTTCTTCAGTCTTCCCCACGGTTCCCCACTTTTTCTAATGCGTTCCCCCTGCTCCCTTTGGTTCCCCTCTGTCCTGCAGTATCCTCCACGGTTCACCACTTTCCAATCCGTTCCCCCCGCTCCCTTTGGTTTCCATCTGTTCTGAAGTTTTCCGCACGGTTCCCCACTTTTTCCAATCTGTTCCTTCTACTCCTTGGGCTCTCCTCTGTTCCACAGTTTTCCCCATGGTTCTCCACATTTTTTCCAATCGTTCCCCCTGCTCCCTTTGGTTCCCCTCTATCCTGTAGTGTTCCCCATTATTCCCCACTTTTTCCAGCCTGCACCCCCTGCTCCCTTTGGTTCCACTCTGTCCTGCAGTGTTCCCCACGGTTCCCCACTTTTTCCAATTCGTTCCTTCGGCTCCCTTTGGTTCCCCTCTGTCCTGCATTTTACCACACTGTTCCCCACTTTACCAATCCGTTCCCCCTGCTCCCTTTGGTTCCCCTCTGTCCTGCAGTGTTCTACACAGTTACCCACTTTTTCAACCTGTTCCCGCTGCTGCTTTTGGTTCCCCACTGTTCTGCAGTGTTCCTCACGGTTCACCAAATTTTCCCAATCTGTTCACCCTGCTCCTTTGGCTGCACTATGTTTTGCAGTTTTCCCCACTGTTCTCTACATTTTTTCCAATCTGTTCCACCTGCTCCCTTTGGTTCTCCTCTGTTCTGCAGTGTTCCCCACGCATCCCCACTTTTTCCAATCCATTTCCCCTGCTCCCTTTGGTTCCCCTCTATTGTGCAGTGTTCCCCATTATTCCCCACTTTTTCCAATTGTTCCACCTGCTCCATTTTGATCCCCTCTTTTCTGCAATATTCCCCACTGTTCCCCACTTTTTCTAATCCGTTCGCCCTCCTCCCTTTGGTTCCCCTCTGTTCTGCAATGTTCCCCACAGTTCTCCACCTTTTGCAATCCTTTCCCCCTGCTCCCTTAGCTTCCCCTCTGTTCTGCAGTATTCCCCAAGGTTTCCCACTTTTTCTAATTTGTTCCCCCTGCTCCATTTGATTCTCCTCTGTTCTGCAGTGTTCCCAATGATTCCCCACTTTTTCCAATTAGTTCCTCTTGCTCCCTTTGGTTCCCCTCTGTCCTGCATTTTTCCCCATGATTCCCCACTTTACCAATCCGTTCCCACTGCTCCCTTTGGTTCCCCTCTGTCCTGCAGTGTTCTACACGGTTCCCCACTTTTTTCAATCTGTTCCCCCTGCTCCTTTTGGTTCCCCTCTGTACTGCAGTGTTCCTCATTGTTCCCCACTTTTTTCCAATCTGTTCGTCCTGCTCCCTTTGGTTCCCCTCTGTCTTGCAGTGTCCTCCACGGTTCCCTACTTTTTGCAATCCGTTCCCCGTGCTCTGCTTTGTTCCCCTCTGTTCTGCAGTGTTCCCCATGGTTCCCCACTTTTTCCAATCTGTTCCCCCTGCTCCTTTTGGTTTCCCTCTGTTCTGCAGTGTTCCCCACGGTTCCACACATTTTCCAATCTGTTCCCCCTGCTCATTTGGCTCCCCTCTATTCTGCAGTTTTCCCCAAGGTTGTCCACATTTTTTCCAATCTGTTCCACATGCTCCCTTTAGTTCTCCTCTGTTCTGCTGAGTTCCCTGCGCTTCCCCACTTTTTCCAATCAGTTCTCCCTGCTCATTTGGATCCCCTCTGCAGTTTTCCCCAAGGTTGTCCACGTTTTTTCCAATCTGTTCCTTCTGCTCCCTTTGGTGTCCCTCTGTCCTGCATTTTTCCCCACGGTTCCCCACTTTACCAATCCGTTCCCCCTGCTCCCCTTGATTCCCCTCTGTTCTGCAGTGTTCCCCACTGTTCCCCACATTATCCAATCAGTTTCCCTTGCTCCCTTTGTTTACCCATTGTTCTCCATTTTTCCACACCGTTCCCCACTTTTTTCAATCTGTTCGCCCTGCTCCCTTTGGTGCCCCTTTGTCCTGCAGTGTCCTCCATGGTTCCCAACATTTTGCAATCCGTTCCCCCTGCTCCGTTTGGTTCCCCACTGTTCTGAATTTTACCACAAGGTTCCCCAATTTTTCGAATCTGTTCCACCTGCTCCCTTTGGTTCCCAGCTATTCTGCATTGTTCCCCAATATTCCCCACATTTTCCAACCGGTACCCACTGCTCCCTTTGGTTCCACTCTGTCCTGCAGTGTTCCTCACGGTTCCCCACTTTTTCCAATTCGTTCCCCCTGCACCCTTTGTTCCCCTCTGTCCTGCAGTGTTCTACACGATTCCCCACTTTTTTCAATCTGTTCCCCCTGCTGCTTTTGGTTCCCCACTGTTCTGCAGTGTTCCTCACGATTCCCCACTTTTTTCCAATCTGTTCGTCCTACTCCCTTTGTTTCCCCTCTGTCCTGCAGTGTCCTCCATGGTTCCCAACTTTTTGCAATCCTTTCCCCGTGCACCGCTTGGTTCCCCACTGTTCTGCATTTTTTCACTTGGTTCCCCAATTTTTCCAACTTTTACCACCTGCTCCCTTTGGTTACCCTCTGTTCTGCAGTGTTCCCCATGCTTCCCCACTTTTTCCAATCCATTTACCCTGCTCCCCTTGGTTCCCCTCTGCTCTGCAGTGTTCCCCAGTGTTCCCCACTTTTTACCAATCTGTTCGCCCTGCTCACTTTGGTTCCCCTCTGTCCTGCAGTGTCCTCCACGGTTCCGAACATTTTGCAATCCATTCCCCCTGCTCCGTTTGGTTCCCCTCAGTCCTGCAGTGTTCCCCACGGTTCCCCACTTTTCCCAATCTGTTCCCCCTGCTCCTTTGGCTCCATTCTGTTGTGCAGTTTTCCCCACGGCTCTCCACATTTTTTCCAATCTGTTCCACCTTCTCCCTTTGCTACTCCTCTATTCTGCTGTGTTCCCCACGCTTCCCCACTTTTTCCAATCCATTTTCCCTGCTCCCTTTGTTTCCCCTCTATTGTGCAGTGTTCCCCATTATTCCCCACTTTTTCCAACATGTACCCCCTGCTCCCTTTGGTTCCACTCTGTGCTGCAGTGTTCCCCAGGTTTCCCCACTTTTTTCTATCCGATCCCCCTGCTCCCATTGGTTCCCCTCTGTTCTGCAGTTTTCCCTACAGTTCCCCAATTTTTCCAATCCGATCCCCCTGCTCCCTTTGGTTCCCCTCTGTCCTACAGTTTTCTACACGGTTCCCCACTTTTTCCAATCCGTTACCCCTGCTCCCTTTGGTTCCCCTATGTTCTGCAGTGTTCCCCAGGGTTCCACACTTTTTCCAATCTGTTGCCCCCTATTCCATTTGTTTCCCAGCTGTTCTGCAGTGTTCCACACGGTTCCCCTGTTCTTCGAATCTGTACCCTTAGCTGCCTTTGGTTCCCCTCTGTTCTGCAGTGTCCCCACCTTTCACCACTTTTTCCAATTGTTCCACCTGCTCCATTTTGATCCCCTCTTTTCTGCAATATTCCCCACTGTTCCCCACTTTTTCTAATCCGTTCACCCTCCTCCCTTTGGTTCCCTTCTGTTCTGCAATGTTCCCCACAGTTCCCCACCTTTTGCAATCCTTTCCCCCTGCTCCCTTTGGATCCCCTCTGTTCTGCAGTATTACCCAAGTTTTCCCACTTTTTCCAATTTGTTCCCCCTGCTCCATTTGATTCTCCTCTGTTCTGCAGTGTTCCCCACGGTTCCCCACTTTTTCCAATCTGTTCCCCCTGCTCCGTTTGGTTCCCCTCTGTTCTTCAGTGTTCCCCACGGTTCCCCGGTTTTTCCAATGCATTCCCCCTGCTCCCTTTGGTTCCCCTCTGTCCTGCAGTATCCTCCAGGGTTCACCACTTTCCAATCCGTTCCCTCTGCTGCTTTTGGTTCCCCACTGTTCTGCAGTGTTCCTCACTGTTCACCACTTTTTTCCAATCTGTTCGTCCTACTCCCTTTGTTCCACCTCTGTCCTGCAGTGTCCTCCACGGTTCCCATCATTTTGCAATCCGTTCCCCCTGCTCCATTTGTTTCCCCTCTGTTCTGCAGTGTTCCCCACGGTTCCTCACTTTTCCCAATCTGTTCGCCCTGCTCTTTTGGCTCCACTCTGTTTTGCAGTTTTCCCCACCGTTCTCCACATTTTTTCCAATCTGTTCCACCTGCTCCCTTTGGTTCTCCTCTGTTCTGCAGTGTTCCCCACGCATCCCCACTTTTTCCAATCCATTTCCCCTGCTCCCTTTGGTTCCCCTCTATTGTGCAGTGTTCCCCATTATTCCCCACTTTTTCCAATTGTTCCACCTGCTCCATGTTGTTCCCCTCTTTTCTGCAATATTCCCCACTGTTCCCCACTTTTTCTAATCCGTTCACCCTCCTCCCTTTGGTTCCCTTCTGTTCTGCAATGTTCCCCACAGTTCCCCACCTTTTGCAATCCTTTCCCCCTGCTCCCTTTGGATCCCCTCTGTTCTGCAGTATTACCCAAGTTTTCCCACTTTTTCCAATTTGTTCCCCCTGCTCCATTTGATTCTCCTCTGTTCTGCAGTGTTCCCCACGGTTCCCCACTTTTTCCATTCTGTTCCCCCTGCTCCGTTTGGTTCCCCTCTGTTCTTCAGTGTTCCCCACGGTTCCCCGGTTTTTCCAATGCATTCCCCCTGCTCCCTTTGGTTCCCCTCTGTCCTGCAGTATCCTCCAGGGTTCACCACTTTCCAATCCGTTCCCTCTGCTGCTTTTGGTTCCCCACTGTTCTGCAGTGTTCCTCACTGTTCACCACTTTTTTCCAATCTGTTCGTCCTACTCCCTTTGTTCCACCTCTGTCCTGCAGTGTCCTCCACGGTTCCCATCATTTTGCAATCCGTTCCCCCTGCTCCATTTGTTTCCCCTCTGTTCTGCAGTGTTCCCCACGGTTCCTCACTTTTCCCAATCTGTTCGCCCTGCTCTTTTGGCTCCACTCTGTTTTGCAGTTTTCCCCACCGTTCTCCACATTTTTTCCAATCTGTTCCACCTGCTCCCTTTGGTTCTCCTCTGTTCTGCAGTGTTCCCCACGCATCCCCACTTTTTCCAATCCATTTCCCCTGCTCCCTTTGGTTCCCCTCTATTGTGCAGTGTTCCCCATTATTCCCCACTTTTTCCAATTGTTCCACCTGCTCCATGTTGTTCCCCTCTTTTCTGCAATATTCCCCACTGTTCCCCAATTTTTCTAATCCGTTCGCCCTCCTCCCTTTGGTTCCCCTCTGTTCTGCAATGTTCCCCACAGTTCTCCACCTTTTGCAATCCTTTCCCCCTGCTCCCTTAGCTTCCCCTCTGTTCTGCAGTATTCCCCAAGGTTTCCCACTTTTTCTAATTTGTTCCCCCTGCTCCATTTGATTCTCCTCTGTTCTGCAGTGTTCCCCATGGTTACCCACTTTTTCCAATTTGTTCCCCCTGCTCCTTTTGGTTCCCTTCTATACTGCAGTGTTCCTCATTGTTCCCCACATTTTTCCAATCTGTCCGTCCTGCTCCCTTTGGTTCCCCTCTGTCCTGCAGTGTCCTCCACGGTTCCCTACTTTTTGCAATCCGTTCCTCGTGCTCTGCTTGGTTCCCCTCTGTTCTGCAGTGTTCCCCACGGTTCCCCGGTTTTTCCAATGCATTCCCCCTGCTCCCTTTGGTTCCCCTCTGTCCTGCAGTATCCTCCACGGTTCACCACTTTCCAATCCGTTCCCCCCGCTCCCTTTGGTTCCCATCTGTTCTGCAGTTTTCCCCACGGTTCCCCACTTTTTCCAATCTGATCCTTCTGCTCCTTGGGCTCTCCTCTGTTCCGCAGTTTTCCACATGGTTCTCCACATTTTTTCAAATCGTTCCCCCTGCTCCCTTTGGTTCCCCTCTATCCTGTAGTGTTCCCCATTATTCCCCACTTTTTCCAACCTGTACCCCCTGCTCCCTTTGGTTCCACTCTGTCCTGCAGTGTTCCCCACGGTTTCCCACTTTTTCCAATTCGTTCCTCCTGCTCCCTTTGTTTCCCATCTGTCCTGCATTTTTCCCCATGGTTCCCCAAATTACCAAACCGTTCCCCCTGCTCCCCTTGATTCCCCTCTGTTCTGCAGTGTTCCCCACTGTTCCCCACATTATCCAATCAGTTTCCCTTGCTCCCATTGTTTACCCACTGTTCTCCATTTTTCCACACCGTTCCCCACTTTTTTCAATCTGTTCGCCCTGCTCCCTTTGGTGCCCCTTTATCCTGCGGTGTCCTCCATGGTTCCCAACATTTTGCAATCCGTTCCCCCTGCTCCGTTTGGTTCCCCACTGTTCTGAATTTTACCACAAGGTTCCCCAATTTTTCGAATCTGTTCCACCTGCTCCCTTTGGTTCCCCGCTATTCTGCATTGTTCCCCAATATTCCCCACATTTTCCAACCTGTACCCCCTGCTCCCTTTGGTTCCACTCTGTCCTGCAGTGTTCCTCACGGTTCCCCACTTTTTCCAATTCGTTCCTCCTGCTCCCTTTGGTTCCCCTCTGTCCTGCATTTTTCCACACGGTTCCCCACTTTACCAATCCGTTCCCCCAGCTCCCTTTGGTTCCCCTCTGTCCTGCAGTGTTCTACACGGTTACCCACTTTTTCAATCTGTTCCACCTGCTGCTTTTGGTTCCCCACTGTTCTGCAGTGTTCCTCACGGTTCACCACATTTTTCCAATCTGTTCGTCCTACTCCCTTTGTTCCCCTCTGTCCTGCAGTGTCCTCCACGGTTCCCAACTTTTTGCAATCCGTTCCCCGTGCTCTGCTTGGTTCCCCTCTGTTCTGCAGTGTTCCCCATGGTTCACCAAATTTTCCCAATCTGTTCACCCTGCTCCTTTGGCTGCACTATGTTTTGCAGTTTTCCCCACTGTTCTCCACATTTTTTCCAATCTGTTCCACCTGCTCCCTTTGGTTCTCCTCTGTTCTGCAGTGTTCCCCACGCATCCCCACTTTTTCCAATCCATTTCCCCTGCTCCCTTTGGTTCCACTCTATTGTGCAGTGTTCCCCATTATTCCCCACTTTTTCCAATTGTTCCACCTGCTCCATTTTGATCCCCTCTTTTCTGCAATATTCCCCACTGTTCCCCACTTTTTCTAATCCGTTCGCCCTCCTCCCTTTGGTTCCCCTCTGTTCTGCAATGTTCCCCACAGTTCTCCACCTTTTGCAATCCTTTTCCCCTGCTCCCTTAGCTTCCCCTCTGTTCTGCAGTATTCCCCAAGGTTTCCCACTTTTTCCAATTAGTTCCCCCTGCTCCTTTTGGTTCCCCTCTGTACTGCAGTGTTCCTCATTGTTCCCCACTTTTTTCCAATCTGTTCGTCCTGCTCCCTTTGGTTCCCCTCTGTCTTGCAGTGTCCTCCACGGTTCCCTACTTTTTGCAATCCGTTCCCCGTGCTCTGCTTGGTTCCCCTCTGTTCTGCAGTGTTCCCCATGGTTCCCCACTTTTTCCAATCTGTTCCCCCTGCTCCTTTTGGTTTCCCTCTGTTCTGCAGTGTTCCCCACGGTTCCACACATTTTCCAATCTGTTCCCCCTGCTCATTTGGCTCCCCTCTATTCTGCAGTTTTCCCCAAGGTTGTCCACATTTTTTCCAATCTGTTCCACATGCTCCCTTTAGTTCTCCTCTGTTCTGCTGAGTTCCCTGCGCTTCCCCACTTTTTCCAATCAGTTCTCCCTGCTCATTTGGATCCCCTCTGCAGTTTTCCCCAAGGTTGTCCACATTTTTTCCAATCTGTTCCTTCTGCTCCCTTTGGTGTCCCTCTGTCCTGCATTTTTCCCCACGGTTCCCCACTTTACCAATCCGTTCCCCCTGCTCCCCTTGATTCCCCTCTGTTCTGCAGTGTTCCCCACTGTTCCCCACATTATCCAATCAGTTTCCCTTGCTCCCTTTGTTTACCCATTGTTCTCCATTTTTCCACACCGTTCCCCACTTTTTTCAATCTGTTCGCCCTGCTCCCTTTGGTGCCCCTTTGTCCTGCAGTGTCCTCCATGGTTCCCAACATTTTGCAATCCATTCCCCCTGCTCCGTTTGGTTCCCCACTGTTCTGAATTTTACCACAAGGTTCCCCAATTTTTCGAATCTGTTCCACCTGCTCCCTTTGGTTCCCCGCTATTCTGCATTGTTCCCCAATATTCCCCACATTTTCCAACCGGTACCCCCTGCTCCCTTTGGTTCCACTCTGTCCTGCAGTGTTCCTCACGGTTCCCCACTTTTTACAATTCGTTCCTCCTGCTCCCTTTTGTTCCCCTCTGTCCTGCATTTTTCCACACGGTTGCCCACTTTACCAATCCGTTCCCCCTGCACCCTTTGGTTCCCCTCTGTCCTGCAGTGTTCTACACGATTCCCCACTTTTTTCAATCTGTTCCCCCTGCTGCTTTTGGTTCCCCACTGTTCTGCAGTGTTCGTCACGATTCCCCACTTTTTTCCAATCTGTTCGTCCTACTCCCTTTGTTTCCCCTCTGTCCTGCAGTGTCCTCCATGGTTCCCAACTTTTTGCAATCCTTTCCCCGTGCACCGCTTGGTTCCCCACTGTTCTGCATTTTTTCACTTGGTTCCCCAATTTTTCCAACTTTTACCACCTGCTCCCTTTGGTTACCCTCTGTTCTGCAGTGTTCCCCATGCTTCCCCACTTTTTCCAATCCATTTACCCTGCTCCCCTTGGTTCCCCTCTGCTCTGCAGTGTTCCCCAGTGTTCCCCAATTTTTACCAATCTGTTCGCCCTGCTCACTTTGGTTCCCCTCTGTCCTGCAGTGTCCTCCACGGTTCCGAACATTTTGCAATCCATTCCCCCTGCTCCGTTTGGTTCCCCTCAGTCCTGCAGTGTTCCCCACGGTTCCCCACTTTTCCCAATCTGTTCCCCCTGCTCCTTTGGCTCCATTCTGTTGTGCAGTTTTCCCCACGGCTCTCCACATTTTTTCCAATCTGTTCCACCTTCTCCCTTTGCTTCTCCTCTATTCTGCAGTGTTCCCCACGCTTCCCCACTTTTTCCAATCCATTTTCCCTGCTCCCTTTGTTTCCCCTCTATTGTGCAGTGTTCCCCATTATTCCTCACTTTTTCCAACATTTACCCCCTGCTCCCTTTGGTTCCACACTGTGCTGCAGTGTTCCCCAAGTTTCCCCACTTTTTTCTATCCGATCCCCCTGCTCCCATTGGTTCCCCTCTGTTCTGCAGTTTTCCCTACAGTTCCCCAATTTTTCCAATCCGATCCCCCTGCTCCCTTTGGTTCCCCTCTGTCCTACAGTTTTCTACACGGTTCCCCACTTTTTCCAATCCGTTACCCCTGCTCCCTTTGGTTCCCCTCTGTTCTGCAGTGTTCCCCAGGGTTCCACACTTTTTCCAATCTGTTGCCCCCTATTCCATTTGTTTCCCAGCTGTTCTGCAGTGTTCCACACGGTTCCCCTGTTCTTCGAATCTGTACCTTTAGCTGCCTTTGGTTCCCCTCTGTTCTGCAGTGTCCCCACCTTTCACCACTTTTTCCAATCTGTTACCCCTGCTCCATTTGGTTCCCGTCTATTTTGCAGTGTTCCCCATGTTTCCTCACTTTTTCCAATTGTTCCACCTGCTCCATTTTGCTCCCCTCTTTTCTGCAATATTCCCCACTGTTCCCCACTTTTTCTAATCCGTTCACCCTCCTCCCTTTGGTTCCCCTCTGTTCTGCAATGTTCCCCACAGTTCCCCACCTTTTGCAATCCTTTCCCCCTGCTCCCTTTGGATCCCCTCTGTTCTGCAGTATTACCCAAGTTTTCCCACTTTTTCCAATTTGTTCCCCCTGCTCCATTTGATTCTCCTCTGTTCTGCAGTGTTCCCCACGGTTCCCCACTTTTTCCAATCTGTTCCCCCTGCTCCGTTTGGTTCCCCTCTGTTCTTCAGTGTTCCCCACGGTTCCCCGGTTTTTCCAATGCATTCCCCCTGCTCCCTTTGGTTCCCCTCTGTCCTGCAGTATCCTCCAGGGTTCACCACTTTCCAATCCGTTCCCTCTGCTGCTTTTGGTTCCCCACTGTTCTGCAGTGTTCCTCACTGTTCACCACTTTTTTCCAATCTGTTCGTCCTACTCCCTTTGTTCCACCTCTGTCCTGCAGTGTCCTCCACGGTTCCCATTATTTTGCAATCCGTTCCCCCTGCTCCATTTGTTTCCCCTCTGTTCTGCAGTGTTCCCCACGGTTCCTCACTTTTCCCAATCTGTTCGCCCTGCTCTTTTGGCTCCACTCTGTTTTGCAGTTTTCCCCACCGTTCTCCACATTTTTTCCAATCTGTTCCACCTGCTCCCTTTGGTTCTCCTCTGTTCTGCAGTGTTCCCCACGCATCCCCACTTTTTCCAATCCATTTCCCCTGCTCCCTTTGGTTCCCCTCTATTGTGCAGTGTTCCCCATTATTCCCCACTTTTTCCAATTGTTCCACCTGCTCCATGTTGTTCCCCTCTTTTCTGCAATATTCCCCACTGTTCCCCAATTTTTCTAATCCGTTCGCCCTCCTCCCTTTGGTTCCCCTCTGTTCTGCAATGTTCCCCACAGTTCTCCACCTTTTGCAATCCTTTCCCCCTGCTCCCTTAGCTTCCCCTCTGTTCTGCAGTATTCCCCAAGGTTTCCCACTTTTTCTAATTTGTTCCCCCTGCTCCATTTGATTCTCCTCTGTTCTGCAGTGTTCCCCATGGTTACCCACTTTTTCCAATTTGTTCCCCCTGCTCCTTTTGGTTCCCTTCTATACTGCAGTGTTCCTCATTGTTCCCCACATTTTTCCAATCTGTCCGTCCTGCTCCCTTTGGTTCCCCTCTGTCCTGCAGTGTCCTCCACGGTTCCCTACTTTTTGCAATCCGTTCCCCGTGCTCTGCTTGGTTCCCCTCTGTTCTGCAGTGTTCCCCACGGTTCCCCGGTTTTTCCAATGCATTCCCCCTGCTCCCTTTGGTTCCCCTCTGTCCTGCAGTATCCTCCACGGTTCACCACTTTCCAATCCGTTCCCCCCGCTCCCTTTGGTTCCCATCTGTTCTGCAGTTTTCCCCACGGTTCCCCACTTTTTCCAATCTGATCCTTCTGCTCCTTGGGCTCTCCTCTGTTCCGCAGTTTTCCACATGGTTCTCCACATTTTTTCAAATCGTTCCCCCTGCTCCCTTTGGTTCCCCTCTATCCTGTAGTGTTCCCCATTATTCCCCACTTTTTCCAACCTGTACCCCCTGCTCCCTTTGGTTCCACTCTGTCCTGCAGTGTTCCCCACGGTTTCCCACTTTTTCCAATTCGTTCCTCCTGCTCCCTTTGTTTCCCATCTGTCCTGCATTTTTCCCCATGGTTCCCCAAATTACCAATCCGTTCCCCCTGCTCCCCTTGATTCCCCTCTGTTCTGCAGTGTTCCCCACTGTTCCCCACATTATCCAATCAGTTTCCCTTGCTCCCATTGTTTACCCACTGTTCTCCATTTTTCCACACCGTTCCCCACTTTTTTCAATCTGTTCGCCCTGCTCCCTTTGGTGCCCCTTTATCCTGCGGTGTCCTCCATGGTTCCCAACATTTTGCAATCCGTTCCCCCTGCTCCGTTTGGTTCCCCACTGTTCTGAATTTTACCACAAGGTTCCCCAATTTTTCGAATCTGTTCCACCTGCTCCCTTTGGTTCCCCGCTATTCTGCATTGTTCCCCAATATTCCCCACATTTTCCAACCTGTACCCCCTGCTCCCTTTGGTTCCACTCTGTCCTGCAGTGTTCCTCACGGTTCCCCACTTTTTCCAATTCGTTCCTCCTGCTCCCTTTGGTTCCCCTCTGTCCTGCATTTTTCCACACGGTTCCCCACTTTACCAATCCGTTCCCCCAGCTCCCTTTGGTTCCCCTCTGTCCTGCAGTGTTCTACACGGTTACCCACTTTTTCAATCTGTTCCACCTGCTGCTTTTGGTTCCCCACTGTTCTGCAGTGTTCCTCACGGTTCACCACATTTTTCCAATCTGTTCGTCCTACTCCCTTTGTTCCCCTCTGTCCTGCAGTGTCCTCCACGGTTCCCAACTTTTTGCAATCCGTTCCCCGTGCTCTGCTTGGTTCCCCTCTGTTCTGCAGTGTTCCCCATGGTTCACCAAATTTTCCCAATCTGTTCACCCTGCTCCTTTGGCTGCACTATGTTTTGCAGTTTTCCCCACTGTTCTCCACATTTTTTCCAATCTGTTCCACCTGCTCCCTTTGGTTCTCCTCTGTTCTGCAGTGTTCCCCACGCATCCCCACTTTTTCCAATCCATTTCCCCTGCTCCCTTTGGTTCCACTCTATTGTGCAGTGTTCCCCATTATTCCCCACTTTTTCCAATTGTTCCACCTGCTCCATTTTGATCCCCTCTTTTCTGCAATATTCCCCACTGTTCCCCACTTTTTCTAATCCGTTCGCCCTCCTCCCTTTGGTTCCCCTCTGTTCTGCAATGTTCCCCACAGTTCTCCACCTTTTGCAATCCTTTTCCCCTGCTCCCTTAGCTTCCCCTCTGTTCTGCAGTATTCCCCAAGGTTTCCCACTTTTTCCAATTAGTTCCCCCTGCTCCTTTTGGTTCCCCTCTGTACTGCAGTGTTCCTCATTGTTCCCCACTTTTTTCCAATCTGTTCGTCCTGCTCCCTTTGGTTCCCCTCTGTCTTGCAGTGTCCTCCACGGTTCCCTACTTTTTGCAATCCGTTCCCCGTGCTCTGCTTGGTTCCCCTCTGTTCTGCAGTGTTCCCCATGGTTCCCCACTTTTTCCAATCTGTTCCCCCTGCTCCTTTTGGTTTCCCTCTGTTCTGCAGTGTTCCCCACGGTTCCACACATTTTCCAATCTGTTCCCCCTGCTCATTTGGCTCCCCTCTATTCTGCAGTTTTCCCCAAGGTTGTCCACATTTTTTCCAATCTGTTCCACATGCTCCCTTTAGTTCTCCTCTGTTCTGCTGAGTTCCCTGCGCTTCCCCACTTTTTCCAATCAGTTCTCCCTGCTCATTTGGATCCCCTCTGCAGTTTTCCCCAAGGTTGTCCACATTTTTTCCAATCTGTTCCTTCTGCTCCCTTTGGTGTCCCTCTGTCCTGCATTTTTCCCCACGGTTCCCCACTTTACCAATCCGTTCCCCCTGCTCCCCTTGATTCCCCTCTGTTCTGCAGTGTTCCCCACTGTTCCCCACATTATCCAATCAGTTTCCCTTGCTCCCTTTGTTTACCCATTGTTCTCCATTTTTCCACACCGTTCCCCACTTTTTTCAATCTGTTCGCCCTGCTCCCTTTGGTGCCCCTTTGTCCTGCAGTGTCCTCCATGGTTCCCAACATTTTGCAATCCATTCCCCCTGCTCCGTTTGGTTCCCCACTGTTCTGAATTTTACCACAAGGTTCCCCAATTTTTCGAATCTGTTCCACCTGCTCCCTTTGGTTCCCCGCTATTCTGCATTGTTCCCCAATATTCCCCACATTTTCCAACCGGTACCCCCTGCTCCCTTTGGTTCCACTCTGTCCTGCAGTGTTACTCACGGTTCCCCACTTTTTACAATTCGTTCCTCCTGCTCCCTTTTGTTCCCCTCTGTCCTGCATTTTTCCACACGGTTGCCCACTTTACCAATCCGTTCCCCCTGCACCCTTTGGTTCCCCTCTGTCCTGCAGTGTTCTACACGATTCCCCACTTTTTTCAATCTGTTCCCCCTGCTGCTTTTGGTTCCCCACTGTTCTGCAGTGTTCGTCACGATTCCCCACTTTTTTCCAATCTGTTCGTCCTACTCCCTTTGTTTCCCCTCTGTCCTGCAGTGTCCTCCATGGTTCCCAACTTTTTGCAATCCTTTCCCCGTGCACCGCTTGGTTCCCCACTGTTCTGCATTTTTTCACTTGGTTCCCCAATTTTTCCAACTTTTACCACCTGCTCCCTTTGGTTACCCTCTGTTCTGCAGTGTTCCCCATGCTTCCCCACTTTTTCCAATCCATTTACCCTGCTCCCCTTGGTTCCCCTCTGCTCTGCAGTGTTCCCCAGTGTTCCCCAATTTTTACCAATCTGTTCGCCCTGCTCACTTTGGTTCCCCTCTGTCCTGCAGTGTCCTCCACGGTTCCGAACATTTTGCAATCCATTCCCCCTGCTCCGTTTGGTTCCCCTCAGTCCTGCAGTGTTCCCCACGGTTCCCCACTTTTCCCAATCTGTTCCCCCTGCTCCTTTGGCTCCATTCTGTTGTGCAGTTTTCCCCACGGCTCTCCACATTTTTTCCAATCTGTTCCACCTTCTCCCTTTGCTTCTCCTCTATTCTGCAGTGTTCCCCACGCTTCCCCACTTTTTCCAATCCATTTTCCCTGCTCCCTTTGTTTCCCCTCTATTGTGCAGTGTTCCCCATTATTCCCCACTTTTTCCAACATGTACCCCCTGCTCCCTTTGGTTCCACTCTGTGCTGCAGTGTTCCCCAAGTTTCCCCACTTTTTTCTATCCGATCCCCCTGCTCCCATTGGTTCCCCTCTGTTCTGCAGTTTTCCCTACAGTTCCCCAATTTTTCCAATCCGATCCCCCTGCTCCCTTTGGTTCCCCTCTGTCCTACAGTTTTCTACACGGTTCCCCACTTTTTCCAATCCGTTACCCCTGCTCCCTTTGGTTCCCCTCTGTTCTGCAGTGTTCCCCAGGGTTCCACACTTTTTCCAATCTGTTGCCCCCTATTCCATTTGTTTCCCAGCTGTTCTGCAGTGTTCCACACGGTTCCCCTGTTCTTCGAATCTGTACCCTTAGCTGCCTTTGGTTCCCCTCTGTTCTGCAGTGTCCCCACCTTTCACCACTTTTTCCAATCTGTTACCCCTGCTCCATTTGGTTCCCGTCTATTTTGCAGTGTTCCCCATGTTTCCTCACTTTTTCCAATTGTTCCACCTGCTCCATTTTGCTCCCCTCTTTTCTGCAATATTCCCCACTGTTCCCCACTTTTTCTAATCCGTTCACCCTCCTCCCTTTGGTTCCCCTCTGTTCTGCAATGTTCCCCACAGTTCCCCACCTTTTGCAATCCTTTCCCCCTGCTCCCTTTGGATCCCCTCTGTTCTGCAGTATTACCCAAGTTTTCCCACTTTTTCCAATTTGTTCCCCCTGCTCCATTTGATTCTCCTCTGTTCTGCAGTGTTCCCCACGGTTCCCCACTTTTTCCATTCTGTTCCCCCTGCTCCGTTTGGTTCCCCTCTGTTCTTCAGTGTTCCCCACGGTTCCCCGGTTTTTCCAATGCATTCCCCCTGCTCCCTTTGGTTCCCCTCTGTCCTGCATTATCCTCCAGGGTTCACCACTTTCCAAACCGTTCCCCCCGCTCCCTTTGGTTCCCATCTGTTCTGCAGTTTTCCCCACGGTTCCCCACTTTTTCTAATCTGTTCCTTCTGCTCCTTGGGCTCTCCTCTGTTCTGCAGTTTTCCACATGGTTCTCCACATTTTTTCCAATCGTTCCCCCTGCTCCCTTTGGTTCCCCTCTATCCTGTAGTGTTCCCCATTATTCCCCACTTTTTCCAACCTGTACCCCCTGCTCCCTTTGGTTCCACTCTGTCCTGCAGTGTTCCCCACGGTTTCCCACATTTTCCAATTCGTTCCTCCTGCTCCCTTTGTTTCCCCTCTGTCCTGCATTTTTCCACACGGTTCCCCACTTTACCAATCCGTTCCCCCTGCTCCCTTTGGTTCCCCTCTGTCCTGCAGTGTTCTACACGGTTACCCACTTTTTCAATCTGTTCCCTCTGCTGCTTTTGGTTCCCCACTGTTCTGCAGTGTTCCTCACTGTTCACCACTTTTTTCCAATCTGTTCGTCCTACTCCCTTTGTTCCACCTCTGTCCTGCAGTGTCCTCCACGGTTCCCATCATTTTGCAATCCGTTCCCCCTGCTCCATTTGTTTCCCCTCTGTTCTGCAGTGTTCCCCACGGTTCCTCACTTTTCCCAATCTGTTCGCCCTGCTCTTTTGACTCCACTCTGTTTTGCAGTTTTCCCCACCGTTCTCCACATTTTTTCCAATCTGTTCCACCTGCTCCCTTTGGTTCTCCTCTGTTCTGCAGTGTTCCCCACGCATCCCCACTTTTTCCAATCCATTTCCCCTGCTCCCTTTGGTTCCCCTCTATTGTGCAGTGTTCCCCATTATTCCCCACTTTTTCAAATTGTTCCACCTGCTCCATGTTGTTCCCCTCTTTTCTGCAATATTCCCCACTGTTCCCCAATTTTTCTAATCCGTTCGCCCTCCTCCCTTTGGTTCCCCTCTGTTCTGCAATGTTCCCCACAGTTCTCCACCTTTTGCAATCCTTTCCCCCTGCTCCCTTAGCTTCCCCTCTGTTCTGCAGTATTCCCCAAGGTTTCCCACTTTTTCTAATTTGTTCCCCCTGCTCCATTTGATTCTCCTCTGTTCTGCAGTGTTCCCCATGGTTATCCACTTTTTCCAATTTGTTCCCCCTGCTCCTTTTGGTTCCCTTCTGTACTGCAGTGTTCCTCATTGTTCCCCACTTTTTTCCAATCTGTCCGTCCTGCTCCCTTTGGTTCCCCTCTGTCCTGCATTTTTCCCCATGGTTCCCCAAATTACCAATCCGTTCCCCCTGCTCCCCTTGATTCCCCTCTGTTCTGCAGTGTTCCCCACTGTTCCCCACATTATCCAATCAGTTTCCCTTGCTCCCATTGTTTACCCATTGTTCTCCATTTTTCCACACCGTTCTCCACTTTTTTCAATCTGTGTGCCCTGCTCCCTTTGGTGCCCCTTTATCCTGCGTTGTCCTCCATGGTTCCCAACATTTTGCAATCCGTTCCCCCTGCTCAGTTTGGTTCCCCACTGTTCTGAATTTTACCACAAGGTTCCCCAATTTTTCGAATCTGTTCCACCTGCTCCCTTTGGTTCCCCGCTATTCTGCATTGTTCCCCAATATTCCCCACATTTTCCAACCTGTACCCCCTGCTCCCTTTGGTTCCACTCTGTCCTGCAGTGTTCCTCACGGTTCCCCACTTTTTCCAATTCGTTCCTCCTGCTCCCTTTGGTTCCCCTCTGTCCTGCATTTTTCCACACGGTTGCCCACTTTACCAATCCGTTCCCCCTGCACCCTTTGGTTCCTCTCTGTCCTGCTGTGTTCTACACGATTCCCCACTTTTTTCAATCTGTTACCCCTGCTGCTTTTGGTTCCCCACTGTTCTGCAGTGTTCCTCACGGTTCACCACTTTTTTCCAATCTGTTCGTCCTACTCCCTTTGTTCCCCTCTGTCCTGCAGTGTCCTCAACGGTTCCCAACTTTTTGCAATCCGTTCCCCCTGCTCCCTTTTGTTCCCCTCTGTTCTGCAGTGTTCCCCACAGTTCCCCACTTTTTCCAACCCGTTCCCCCTGCTCCCTTTGGTTCCCCTCTGTCCTGCAGTGTTCCCCATGGTTCCCCACTTTTTCCAATCTGCTCCCCCTGCTCCCTTTGTATTCCCTCTGTTCTGCAGTGTTCCCCACGGTTCCACACATTTTCCAATCTGTTCCCCCTGCTCATTTGGCTCCCCTCTGTTCTGCAGTTTTCCCCAAGGTTGTCCACATTTTTTCCAATCTGTTCCACCTGCTCCCTTTACTTCTCCTCTGTTCTGCTGAGTTCCCTGCGCTTCCCCACTTTTTCCAATCAGTTCCCCCTGCTCATTTGGCTCCCCTCTGTTCTGCAGTTTTCCCCAAGGTTGTCCACATTTTTTCCAATCTGTTCCCCCTGCTCCCTTTGTTTCCCACTGTTCTGCATTTTTCCACACGGTTCCCCGATTTTTCCAATCTGTTCCCATGCTCCATTTGCTTCCCCTCTTTTCTGCAATATTCCCCACTGTTCCCCACTTTTTGCAATCTGTTCCCCCTGCTCCCTTTGGTTCCCCACTGTTCTGCAGTGTTCGCCAACGGTTCCCCACTTTTTCCAACCTGTACCTCCTATTCCCTTTGGTTCCCCTCTGTCCTGCAGTGTTCCCCACGGTTCCACACATTTTCCAATCTGTTCCCCCTGCTCATTTGGCTCCCCTCTGTTCTGCAGTTTTCCCCAAGGTTGTCCACATTTTTTCCAATCTGTTCCACCTGCTCCCTTTACTTCTCCTCTGTTCTGCTGAGTTCCCTGCGCTTCCCCACTTTTTCCAATCAGTTCCCCCTGCTCATTTGGCTCCCCTCTGTTCTGCAGTTTTCCCCAAGGTTGTCCACATTTTTTCCAATCTGTTCCCCCTGCTCCCTTTGTTTCCCACTGTTCTGCATTTTTCCACACGGTTCCCCGATTTTTCCAATCTGTTCCCATGCTCCATTTGCTTCCCCTCTTTTCTGCAATATTCCCCACTGTTCCCCACTTTTTGCAATCTGTTCCCCCTGCTCCCTTTGGTTCCCCACTGTTCTGCAGTGTTCGCCAACGGTTCCCCACTTTTTCCAACCTGTACCTCCTATTCCCTTTGGTTCCCCTCTGTCCTGCAGTGTTCCCCACGGTTCCACACTTTTTCCAATCTGTTCGCCGTGCTCTCTTTGGTTCCTCTCTGTTTTACAGTGATCCCCGCAGTTCCCCACTTTTTCCAATCCGTTCCCCCTGCTTCCTTTGATTCCCCTCTGTTCTGCAGTGTTCCACACTGTTCCCCACTTTTTCCAATCCGTTCACCCTGCTCCCATTGTTTCTCCACTCTTCTGCATTTTCCACACCGTTCCCCTCTTTTTCCAATCTGTTCCCCCTTCTCCTTGGGCTCCCCTCTGTTCTGCAGTTTTCCCCACAGTTTCCACTTTTTCCAATCTGTTCCCCCTGCTCCCGTTAGTTCCCCTCTATTCTGCAGTTTTCTATACAGTTCCCCACATTTTCCAATCCGTTACCCCTGCTCCCTTTGGTTCCCCTCTGTTCTGCAGTGTTCTCCACGGTTCCCGACTTTTTCCATTCTGTTCCTCCTGCTCCCTTTGGTTCCCCACTGTTCTGCATTTTTCCACACAGTTCCCCACTTTTTCCAATCCGTTCCACCTGCTCCCTTGGTGCCCCTCTGTTCTGCAGTGTTCCCCATGGTTCCCCAATTTTTCCAATGTATACCCCCTGCTCCCTTTGTTTCCTCACTCTTCTGCATTTTTCCACACTGTTCCCCACTTTTTCCACTCTGTTTTCCCCGCTCCATTTGGTTCCCCACTGTTCTGCAGTGTTCCCCACTTATCCACTATTTTCCAATTTGTTCGCCATGATCGCTTTGGTTCCTCTCTGTCTGCAGTGTTCTTCACAGTTCCCCACTTTATCCAATCCGTTCCCCCTGCTCCGTTTGGTTCCCCTCTGTTCTGCAGTGTTCCCCACGGTTCCCCATTTTTTCCACTCCGTTCCCCCTGCTCCCTTTGGTTCCCCACTGTTCTGTACATTTCCACATAATCCCCCAATTTTTCGAATCTGTACCCCGTACTCCATTCGTTTCCCCTCTGTTCTGCAGTGTTCCCCATGGTTCCCCTTTTTTTCTAATCAGTTGCCCTTGCTCCTTTGGTTCCCCTCTGTTCTGCAGTGTTCCCCACGGTTCTTCACATTTTTTCCAATCTATTCCCCTTCTCCCTTTTTTCCCCTCTGTTCTGCAGTGTTCTCCACGGTTCCCCACTTTTTTCCAATCTGTTCCCCCTGCTCCTTTGGTTCCACTCACTTCTGCAGTTTCCACACCGTTGCCCACTTTATCCAATCCGTTCCTGCTGCTCCCTTTGGTTCCCCACTGTTTTGCAGTGTTCGCCATGGTTCTGCACTTTTTCCAATCCATTCCCCCTACTCCTTTTGTTTCCCCACTCTTCTGCAGAACTCCCCACGATTCCCCACTTTTTCGACTCTGTTCCCCCTGCTCCGTTTGGTTCTCCTTTATTCTGCAGTGTTCCCCACGGTTCCCCAATTTTCCGAGCTGTTCCCCCTGCTCCCTTTCGTTTCGCAGTGTTCTGCAGTGTTCCCCACGTTTACCCACTTTTCCGAACTGTACCCCCTGCTCCCTTTGGTTCCCCTCTGTCCTGCATTGTCCTTCGCGATTCCCAACTTTTTCCAATCCGTTCCACCTGCTCCATTGGATCCCCTCTGTTCTGCAGTGTTACCCACGGTTCCGCAATTTTTCCAATGTATACCCCCTTCTCCCTTTGTTTTCTCACTCTTCTGCAGTGTTCCCCACGGTTACCCACTTTTTCCAATCTGTTTCCCCCGCTCCCTTTGGTTCCCCACTGTTCTGCAGTGTTTCCCACGGTTACCCACTTTTTCCAATCCATTCACCCTGCTCCCTTTAGTTCCCCTCTGTCCTGCATTTTCCCCCATATTTCCCCACTTTTCCAATCTGTTCTCCCTGCTCCCTTTGGTTCCCCTCTGTCCTGCAGTGTTCCCCACGGCTCCACACTTTTTCCAATCTGTTCGCCGTGCTCTCTTTGGTTCTCCTCTGTTCTGCAGTGTTCCCCACTGTTCCCCACTTTTTCCAATCAGTTCCCCCAACTCCCGTTGGTTCCCCTCTATTCTGCAGTTTTCTATACAGTTCCCCACATTTTCCAATCCGTTACCCCTGCTCCGTTTGGTTCCCTTCTGTTCTGCAGTGTTCTACACGGTCCCCGACTTTTTTCAATCTGTTCCTCCTGCTCCCTTTGGTTCCCCACTCTTCTGCATTTTTCCATACAGTTCCCCACTTTTTCCAATCCGTTCCACCTGCTCCCTTGGTTCCCCTGTGTTCTGCAGGGTTCCCCATGGTTCCCCAATTTTTCCAATGTATAACCCCCTGCTCCCTTTGTTTCCTCACTCTTTTGCATTTTTCCACACTGTTCCCCACTTTTTCCACTCTGTTTTCCCCGCTCCCTTTGTTTCCCCACTGTTCTGCAGTATTCCCCACTTCTCCACTATTTTCCAATTTTTTTGCCATGATCGCTTTGGTTCCTCTCTGTCTGCAGTGTTCTTCACAGTTCCCCACTTTATCCAATCCGTTCCCCCTGCTACCTTTGTTTCCCCTCTGTCCTGCAATGTTCTCCACGGTTCCCCACTTTTTGCAATCCATTCCCCCTACTCCTTTTGGTTCTCCACTGTTCTGCAGAACTCCCCACGGTTCCCCACTTTTTCCAAAACGTTCCCCCTGCTCCCTTTGGTTCCCCTCTGTCCTGCATTGTCCATCGCGATTCCCAACTTTTTCCAATCCGTTCCACCTGCTCCATTGGATCCCCTCTGTTCTGCAGTGTTACCCACGGTTCCGCAATTTTTCCAATGTATACCCCCTTCTCCCTTTGTTTTCTCACTCTTCTGCATTTTTCCACACTGTTCCCCACTTTTTCCAATCTGTTTCCCCCGCTCCCTTTGGTTCCCCACTGTTCTGCAGTATTCCCCACTTTTCCACTATTTTCGAATTTGTTCGCCGTGATCGCTTTGTTTCCTCTCTTTCTGCAGTGTTCTTCACAGTTCCCAACTTTATCCAATCCGTTCCCCCTGCAACCTTTGGTTCCCCTCTGTCCTGCAGTGTTCCCCACTTCTCAACTTCTTTCCGATATGATCGCCGTGCTCCATTTCGTTCCCCTCTGTTCTGCAGTGTTTCCCACGGTTCCCCACTTTTTCCAATCCGTTCCTGCTGCGCCCTTTGGTTCCCCACTGTTTTGCAGTGTTCGCCATGGTTCTGCACTTTTTCCAATCTGTTCCCTTTGCTCCGTTTAGTTCCCCTCTATTCTGCAGTGTTCCCCAAGGTTGCACACTTTTTCGAATCTGTTCACCCTCCTCCCTTTGTTTCCCCTCTGTCTTGCAGTGTTCTCCACGTTTCCCCACTTTTTTCCAATCAGTTCGCCCTGCTCCCTTTGTTTCCCCTCTGTCCTGCAATGTTCTCCACGGTTCCCCACTTTTACCAATCCATTCCCCCTGCTCCTTTTGGTTCCCCACTGTTCTGCAGAACTCCCCACGATTCCCCACTTTTTCCAATCTGTTCCCCCTGCTCCGTTTGGTTCTCCTTTATTCTGCAGTGTTCCCCACGGTTCCCCACTTTTCCGAGCTGTTCCCCCTGCTCCCTTTGGTTCCGCAGTGTTCTGCAGTGTTCCCCACGGTTACCCAATTTTTCCAAACCGTTCCCCCTGCTCCCTTTGGTTCCCCTCTGCCCTGCAGTGTTTCCCACGGTTACCCACTTTTTCCAATCCATTCCCCCTGCTCCCTTTGGTTCCCCTCTGTCCTGCATTTTCCCCCATATTTCCCCACTTTTCCAATCTGTTCTCCCTGCTCCCTTTGGTTCCCCTCTGTCCTGCAGTGTTCCCCACGGCTCCACACTTTTTCCAATCTGTTCGCCGTGCTCTCTTTGGTTCTCCTCTGTTCTGCAGTGTTCCCCACTGTTCCCCACTTTTTCCAATCAGTTCCCCCAACTCCCGTTGGTTCCCCTCTATTCTGCAGTTTTCTATACAGTTCCCCACATTTTCCAATCCGTTACCCCTGCTCCGTTTGGTTCCCTTCTGTTCTGCAGTGTTCTACACGGTCCCCGACTTTTTTCAATCTGTTCCTCCTGCTCCCTTTGGTTCCCCACTCTTCTGCATTTTTCCACACTGTTCCCCACTTTTTCCAATCCGTTCCACCTGCTCCCTTGGTTCCCCTGTGTTCTGCAGGGTTCCCCATGGTTCCTCAATTTTTCCAATGTATAACCCCTGCTCCCTTTGTTTCCTCACTCTTCTGCATTTTTCCACACTGTTCCCCACTTTTTCCACTCTGTTTTCCCCGCTCCCTTTGGTTCCCCACTGTTCTGCAGTATTCCCCACTTCTCCACTATTTTCCAATTTTTTTGCCATGATCGCTTTGGTTCCTCTCTGTCTGCAGTGTTCTTCACAGTTCCCCACTTTATCCAATCCGTTCCCCCTGCTACCTTTGTTTCCCCTCTGTCCTGCAATGTTCTCCACGGTTCCCCACTTTTTGCAATCCATTCCCCCTACTCCTTTTGGTTCTCCACTGTTCTGCAGAACTCCCCACGGTTCCCCACTTTTTCCAAACCGTTCCCCCTGCTCCCTTTGGTTCCCCTCTGTCCTGCAGTGTTTCCCACGGTTACCCACTTTTTCCAATCTGTTCCCCCTGCTCCCTTTTTTTTCCTCACTCTACTGTATTTTCCACACCGTTCCCCACTTTTTCCAATCTGTTCCCCCTGCTCCCTTTGTTTCCTCACTCTTCTGCATTTTCCACACTGCTCCCCACTTTTTCCAATCTGTTTCCCCCGCTCCCTTTGGTTCCCCACTGTTCTGCAGTGTTCCCCACTTCTCCACTATTTTCCAATTTGTTCGCCGTGCTCGCTTTGGTTCCTCTCTGTCTGCAGTGTTGTTCACAGTTCCCCACTTTTTCCAATCCGTTACCCCTGCTCTCTCGGTTCCCCTCTATTCTGCAGTGTTCCCCACGGTTCCCCACTTTTCCGAGTTCTTCCCTCTGCTCCCTTTGAGTCCTCTCTGTTCTGCAGTGTTCCCCATAGTTCTCCACATTCTTTCCAATCTGTTCCCATGCTCCATTATTTTCCCCTCTGTTCTGCTGTGTTCCAGACAGTTCCCCAATTTTTCCAATCTGTTCCCCCTGATCCCTTTGGTTCCCCTCTTTACTGCAGTGTTCCCCAAGATTCCCCACATTTTCCAATCTGTTCTCCCTGCTCCCTTTGGTTCCCCTCTGTCCTGCAGTGTTCGCCATGGCTCCACACTTTTTACAATCTGTTCGCCGTGCTCTCTTTGGTTCCCCTCCGTTCTACAGTGTTCCCCACAGTTCCCCACTTTTTCCAATGTATACCCCCTGCTCCCTTTGTTTCCTCACTCTTCTGCATTTTCCACACTGTTCCCCACTTTTTCCAATCTTATTCCCCCGCTCCCTTTGGTTCCCCTCTGTTCTGCAGTTTCCCCACGGTGCTCCACATTTTTCCAATCTGTACCCCATGCTCCCTTTGGTTCCCCTCTTTTCTGCAGTGTTTCCCAGGATTCCCCAATTTTTCCAATCTGTTCTCCCTGCTCTCTTTGGTTCCCCTCTGTCCTGCAGTGTTCCCCACGCCTCCACACTTTTTCCAATCTGTTCGCCGTGCTCTCTTTGGTTCCCCTCTGTTCAACAGTGTTCCCCACAGTTCCCCACTTTTTCCAATCTGTTCCCCCTGCTCCCTTTGGTTCCCCTCTGTCCTGCATTTTCCCCCATATTTCCCCACTTTTCCAACCCGTTCCCCTTGCTCCCTTTAGTTCCCCTCTGTACTGCAGTGCTCCCCACGGTTCCCCACATTTTGCAATCCGTTCTCCCTGCTCCCTTTGGTTTCCCACTGTTCTGCATTTTTCCACACGGTTCCCCGATTTTTCCAATCTGTTCCCATGCTCCATTTGCTTCCCCTCTTTTCTGCAATATTCCCCACTGTTCCCCACTTTTTGCAATCTGTTCCCCCTGCTCCCTTTGGTTCCCCACTGTTCTGCAGTGTTCGCCAACGGTTTCCCACTTTTTCCAACCTGTACCTCCTGTTCCCTTTGGTTCCCCTCTGTCCTGCAGTGTTCCCCACGGTTCCACACTTTTTCCAATCTGTTCTCCGTGCTCTCTTTGGTTCCTCTCTGTTCTACAATGTTCCCCACAGTTCCCCACTTTTTCCAATCTGTTCCCCCTGCTCCCTTTGGTTCCCCTGCGTCCTGCACTGTCCTCCATGGTTTCCCAATTTTTCCAATCTCTTCCCCGTGCTCCTTTGGTTCCCCTCTGTTGTTCAGTGTTCCGAACGGTTCCCCACTTTTTCCAATCCGTTCCCCCTGCTTCCTTTGATTCCCCTCTGTTCTGCAGTGTTCCACACTGTTCCCCACTTTTTCCAATCCGTTCACCCTGCTCCCGTTGTTTCTCCACTCTTCTGCATTTTCCACACCGTTCCCCACTTTTTCCAATCTGTTCCCCCTTCTCCTTGGGCTCCCCTCTGTTCTGCAGTTTTCCCCACAGTTTCCACTTTTTCCAATCTGTTCCCCCTGCTCCCTTTGGTTTCCCCTCTATTCTGCAGTATTCTATACAGTTCCCCACATTTTCCAATCCGTTACCCCTGCTCCCTTTGGTTCCCCTCTGTTCTGCAGTGTTCTCCACGGTTCCCGACTTTTTCCAATCTGTTCCTCCTGCTCCCTTTGATTCCCCACTGTTCTGCATTTTTCCACTCAGTTCCCCACTTTTTCCAATCCATTCCCCCTGCTCCCTTTGGTTCCCCTCTTTCCTGCACTTTCCCCCATATTTCCCCACTTTTCCAATCCGTTCTCCCTGCTCCCTTTGGTTCCCCTCTATACTGCAGTGCTCCCCACAGTTCCCCACATTTTCCAATCCGTTACCCCTGCTCCCTTTGGTTCCCCTCTGTTCTGCAGTGTTCTCCACGGTCCCCGACTTTTTCCATTCTGTTCCTCCTGCTCCCTTTGGTTCCCCACTGTTCTGCATTTTTCCACACAGTTCCCCACTTTTTCCAATCCGTTCCACCTGCTCCCTTGGTGCCCCTCTGTTCTGCAGTGTTCCCCATGGTTCCCCAATTTTTCCAATGTATACCCCCTGCTCCCTTTGTTTCCTCACTCTTCTGCATTTTTCCACACTGTTCCCCACTTTTTCCACTCTGTTTTCCCCGCTCCATTTGGTTCCCCACTGTTCTGCAGTGTTCCCCACTTATCCACTATTTTCCAATTTGTTCGCCATGATCGCTTTGGTTCCTCTCTGTCTGCAGTGTTCTTCACAGTTCCCCACTTTATCCAATCCGTTCCCCCTGCTCCGTTTGGTTCCCCTCTGTTCTGCAGTGTTCCCCACGGTTCCCCATTTTTTGCACTCCGTTCCCCCTGCTCCCTTTGGTTCCCCACTGTTCTGTACATTTCCACATAATCCCCCAATTTTTCGAATCTGTACCCCGTACTCCATTCGTTTCCCCTCTGTTCTGCAGTGTTCCCCATGGTTCCCCTTTTTTTCTAATCAGTTGCCCTTGCTCCTTTGGTTCCCCTCTGTTCTGCAGTGTTCCCCACGGTTCTTCACATTTTTTCCAATCTATTCCCCTTCTCCCTTTTTTCCCCCTCTGTTCTGCAGTGTTCTCCACGGTTCCCCACTTTTTTCCAATCTGTTCCCCCTGCTCCTTTGGTTCCACTCACTTCTGCAGTTTCCACACCGTTGCCCACTTTATCCAATCCGTTCCTGCTGCTCCCTTTGGTTCCCCACTGTTTTGCAGTGTTCGCCATGGTTCTGCACTTTTTCCAATCCATTCCCCCTACTCCTTTTGTTTCCCCACTGTTCTGCAGAACTCCCCACGATTCCCCACTTTTTCGACTCTGTTCCCCCTGCTCCGTTTGGTTCTCCTTTATTCTGCAGTGTTCCCCACGGTTCCCCAATTTTCCGAGCTGTTCCCCCTGCTCCCTTTCGTTTCGCAGTGTTCTGCAGTGTTCCCCACGGTTACCCACTTTTTCCAAAACGTTCCCCCTGCTCCCTTTGGTTCCCCTCTGTCCTGCATTGTCCTTCGCGATTCCCAACTTTTTCCAATCCGTTCCACCTGCTCCATTGGATCCCCTCTGTTCTGCAGTGTTACCCACGGTTCCGCAATTTTTCCAATGTATACCCCCTTCTCCCTTTGTTTTCTCACTCTTCTGCAGTGTTCCCCACGGTTACCCACTTTTTCCAATCTGTTTCCCCCGCTCCCTTTGGTTCCCCACTGTTCTGCAGTGTTTCCCACGGTTACCCACTTTTTCCAATCCATTCACCCTGCTCCCTTTAGTTCCCCTCTGTCCTGCATTTTCCCCCATATTTCCCCACTTTTCCAATCTGTTCTCCCTGCTCCCTTTGGTTCCCCTCTGTCCTGCAGTGTTCCCCACGGCTCCACACTTTTTCCAATCTGTTCGCCGTGCTCTCTTTGGTTCTCCTCTGTTCTGCAGTGTTCCCCACTGTTCCCCACTTTTTCCAATCAGTTCCCCCAACTCCCGTTGGTTCCCCTCTATTCTGCAGTTTTCTATACAGTTCCCCACATTTTCCAATCCGTTACCCCTGCTCCGTTTGGTTCCCTTCTGTTCTGCAGTGTTCTACACGGTCCCCGACTTTTTTCAATCTGTTCCTCCTGCTCCCTTTGGTTCCCCACTCTTCTGCATTTTTCCACACAGTTCCCCACTTTTTCCAATCCGTTCCACCTGCTCCCTTGGTTCCCCTGTGTTCTGCAGGGTTCCCCATGGTTCCCCAATTTTTCCAATGTATAACCCCTGCTCCCTTTGTTTCCTCACTCTTCTGCATTTTTCCACACTGTTCCCCACTTTTTCCACTCTGTTTTCCCCGCTCCCTTTGGTTCCCCACTGTTCTGCAGTATTCCCCACTTCTCCACTATTTTCCAATTTTTTTGCCATGATCGCTTTGGTTCCTCTCTGTCTGCAGTGTTCTTCACAGTTCCCCACTTTATCCAATCCGTTCCCCCTGCTACCTTTGTTTCCCCTCTGTCCTGCAATGTTCTCCACGGTTCCCCACTTTTTGCAATCCATTCCCCCTACTCCTTTTGGTTCTCCACTGTTCTGCAGAACTCCCCACGGTTCCCCACTTTTTCCAAACCGTTCCCCCTGCTCCCTTTGGTTCCCCTCTGTCCTGCAGTGTTTCCCACGGTTACCCACTTTTTCCAATCTGTTCCCCCTGCTCCCTTTTTTTTCCTCACTCTACTGTATTTTCCACACCGTTCCCCACTTTTTCCAATCTGTTCCCCCTGCTCCCTTTGTTTCCTCACTCTTCTGCATTTTCCACACTGCTCCCCACTTTTTCCAATCTGTTTCCCCCGCTCCCTTTGGTTCCCCACTGTTCTGCAGTGTTCCCCACTTCTCCACTATTTTCCAATTTGTTCGCCGTGCTCGCTTTGGTTCCTCTCTGTCTGCAGTGTTGTTCACAGTTCCCCACTTTTTCCAATCCGTTACCCCTGCTCTCTCGGTTCCCCTCTATTCTGCAGTGTTCCCCACGGTTCCCCACTTTTCCGAGTTCTTCCCTCTGCTCCCTTTGAGTCCTCTCTGTTCTGCAGTGTTCCCCATAGTTCTCCACATTCTTTCCAATCTGTTCCCATGCTCCATTATTTTCCCCTCTGTTCTGCTGTGTTCCAGACAGTTCCCCAATTTTTTCAAATCTGTTCCCCCTGCGCCTTTGGTTCCCCTCTGTTCTGCAGCTTCCCCACGGTTCTCCAAATTTTTCCAATCTGTTCCCCCTGATCCCTTTGGTTCCCCTCTTTACTGCAGTGTTCCCCAAGATTCCCCACATTTTCCAATCTGTTCTCCCTGCTCCCTTTGGTTCCCCTCTGTCCTGCAGTGTTCGCCATGGCTCCACACTTTTTACAATCTGTTCGCCGTGCTCTCTTTGGTTCCCCTCCGTTCTACAGTGTTCCCCACAGTTCCCCACTTTTTCCAATGTATACCCCCTGCTCCCTTTGTTTCCTCACTCTTCTGCATTTTCCACACTGTTCCCCACTTTTTCCAATCTTTTTCCCCCGCTCCCTTTGGTTCCCCTCTGTTCTGCAGTTTCCCCACGGTGCTCCACATTTTTCCAATCTGTACCCCATGCTCCCTTTGGTTCCCCTCTTTTCTGCAGTGTTTCCCAGGATTCCCCAATTTTTCCAATCTGTTCTCCCTGCTCTCTTTGGTTCCCCTCTGTCCTGCAGTGTTCCCCACGCCTCCACACTTTTTCCAATCTGTTCGCCGTGCTCTCTTTGGTTCCCCTCTGTTCAACAGTGTTCCCCACAGTTCCCCACTTTTTCCAATCTGTTCCCCCTGCTCCCTTTGGTTCCCCTCTGTCCTGCATTTTCCCCCATATTTCCCCACTTTTCCAACCCGTTCCCCTTGCTCCCTTTAGTTCCCCTCTGTACTGCAGTGCTCCCCACGGTTCCCCACATTTTGCAATCCGTTCTCCCTGCTCCCTTTGGTTTCCCACTGTTCTGCATTTTTCCACACGGTTCCCCGATTTTTCCAATCTGTTCCCATGCTCCATTTGCTTCCCCTCTTTTCTGCAATATTCCCCACTGTTCCCCACTTTTTGCAATCTGTTCCCCCTGCTCCCTTTGGTTCCCCACTGTTCTGCAGTGTTCGCCAACGGTTTCCCACTTTTTCCAACCTGTACCTCCTGTTCCCTTTGGTTCCCCTCTGTCCTGCAGTGTTCCCCACGGTTCCACACTTTTTCCAATCTGTTCTCCGTGCTCTCTTTGGTTCCTCTCTGTTCTACAATGTTCCCCACAGTTCCCCACTTTTTCCAATCTGTTCCCCCTGCTCCCTTTGGTTCCCCTGCGTCCTGCACTGTCCTCCATGGTTTCCCAATTTTTCCAATCTCTTCCCCGTGCTCCTTTGGTTCCCCTCTGTTGTTCAGTGTTCCGAACGGTTCCCCACTTTTTCCAATCCGTTCCCCCTGCTTCCTTTGATTCCCCTCTGTTCTGCAGTGTTCCACACTGTTCCCCACTTTTTCCAATCCGTTCACCCTGCTCCCGTTGTTTCTCCACTCTTCTGCATTTTCCACACCGTTCCCCACTTTTTCCAATCTGTTCCCCCTTCTCCTTGGGCTCCCCTCTGTTCTGCAGTTTTCCCCACAGTTTCCACTTTTTCCAATCTGTTCCCCCTGCTCCCTTTGGTTTCCCCTCTATTCTGCAGTATTCTATACAGTTCCCCACATTTTCCAATCCGTTACCCCTGCTCCCTTTGGTTCCCCTCTGTTCTGCAGTGTTCTCCACGGTTCCCGACTTTTTCCAATCTGTTCCTCCTGCTCCCTTTGATTCCCCACTGTTCTGCATTTTTCCACTCAGTTCCCCACTTTTTCCAATCCATTCCCCCTGCTCCCTTTGGTTCCCCTCTTTCCTGCACTTTCCCCCATATTTCCCCACTTTTCCAATCCGTTCTCCCTGCTCCCTTTGGTTCCCCTCTATACTGCAGTGCTCCCCACAGTTCCCCACATTTTCCAATCCGTTACCCCTGCTCCCTTTGGTTCCCCTCTGTTCTGCAGTGTTCTCCACGGTCCCCGACTTTTTCCATTCTGTTCCTCCTGCTCCCTTTGGTTCCCCACTGTTCTGCATTTTTCCACACAGTTCCCCACTTTTTCCAATCCGTTCCACCTGCTCCCTTGGTGCCCCTCTGTTCTGCAGTGTTCCCCATGGTTCCCCAATTTTTCCAATGTATACCCCCTGCTCCCTTTGTTTCCTCACTCTTCTGCATTTTTCCACACTGTTCCCCACTTTTTCCACTCTGTTTTCCCCGCTCCATTTGGTTCCCCACTGTTCTGCAGTGTTCCCCACTTATCCACTATTTTCCAATTTGTTCGCCATGATCGCTTTGGTTCCTCTCTGTCTGCAGTGTTCTTCACAGTTCCCCACTTTATCCAATCCGTTCCCCCTGCTCCGTTTGGTTCCCCTCTGTTCTGCAGTGTTCCCCACGGTTCCCCATTTTTTCCACTCCGTTCCCCCTGCTCCCTTTGGTTCCCCACTGTTCTGTACATTTCCACATAATCCCCCAATTTTTCGAATCTGTACCCCGTACTCCATTCGTTTCCCCTCTGTTCTGCAGTGTTCCCCATGGTTCCCCTTTTTTTCTAATCAGTTGCCCTTGCTCCTTTGGTTCCCCTCTGTTCTGCAGTGTTCCCCACGGTTCTTCACATTTTTTCCAATCTATTCCCCTTCTCCCTTTTTTCCCCCTCTGTTCTGCAGTGTTCTCCACGGTTCCCCACTTTTTTCCAATCTGTTCCCCCTGCTCCTTTGGTTCCACTCACTTCTGCAGTTTCCACACCGTTGCCCACTTTATCCAATCCGTTCCTGCTGCTCTCTTTGGTTCCCCACTGTTTTGCAGTGTTCGCCATGGTTCTGCACTTTTTCCAATCCATTCCCCCTACTCCTTTTGTTTCCCCACTGTTCTGCAGAACTCCCCACGATTCCCCACTTTTTCGACTCTGTTCCCCCTGCTCCGTTTGGTTCTCCTTTATTCTGCAGTGTTCCCCACGGTTCCCCAATTTTCCGAGCTGTTCCCCCTGCTCCCTTTCGTTTCGCAGTGTTCTGCAGTGTTCCCCACGTTTACCCACTTTTTCCAAACCGTTCCCCCTGCTCCCTTTGGTTCCCCTCTGTCCTGCATTGTCCTTCGCGATTCCCAACTTTTTCCAATCCGTTCCACCTGCTCCATTGTATCCCCTCTGTTCTGCAGTGTTACCGACGGGTCCGCAATTTTTCCAATGTATACCCCCTTCTCCCTTTGTTTTCTCACTCTTCTGCAGTGTTCCCCACGGTTACCCACTTTTTCCAATCTGTTTCCCCCGCTCCCTTTGGTTCCCCACTGTTCTGCAGTGTTTCCCACGGTTACCCACTTTTTCCAATCCATTCACCCTGCTCCCTTTAGTTCCCCTCTGTCCTGCATTTTCCCCCATATTTCCCCACTTTTCCAATCTGTTCTCCCTGCTCCCTTTGGTTCCCCTCTGTCCTGCAGTGTTCCCCACGGCTCCACACTTTTTCCAATCTGTTCCCCCTGCTCCCTTTGGTTCCCCACTGTTCTGTACATTTCCACATAATCCCCCAATTTTTCGAATCTGTACCCCGTACTCCATTCGTTTCCCCTCTGTTCTGCAGTGTTCCCCATGGTTCCCCTTTTTTTCTAATCAGTTGCCCTTGCTCCTTTGGTTCCTCTCTGTCTGCAGTGTTCTTCACAGTTCCCCACTTTATCCAATCCGTTCCCCCTGCTACCTTTGTTTCCCCTCTGTCCTGCAATGTTCTCCACGGTTCCCCACTTTTTGCAATCCATTCCCCCTACTCCTTTTGGTTCTCCACTGTTCTGCAGAACTCCCCACGGTTCCCCACTTTTTCCAAACCGTTCCCCCTGCTCCCTTTGGTTCCCCTCTGTCCTGCAGTGTTTCCCACGGTTACCCACTTTTTCCAATCTGTTCCCCCTGCTCCCTTTTTTTTCCTCACTCTACTGTATTTTCCACACCGTTCCCCACTTTTTCCAATCTGTTCCCCCTGCTCCCTTTGTTTCCTCACTCTTCTGCATTTTCCACACTGCTCCCCACTTTTTCCAATCTGTTTCCCCCGCTCCCTTTGGTTCCCCACTGTTCTGCAGTGTTCCCCACTTCTCCACTATTTTCCAATTTGTTCGCCGTGCTCGCTTTGGTTCCTCTCTGTCTGCAGTGTTGTTCACAGTTCCCCACTTTTTCCAATCCGTTACCCCTGCTCTCTCGGTTCCCCTCTATTCTGCAGTGTTCCCCACGGTTCCCCACTTTTCCGAGTTCTTCCCTCTGCTCCCTTTGAGTCCTCTCTGTTCTGCAGTGTTCCCCATAGTTCTCCACATTCTTTCCAATCTGTTCCCATGCTCCATTATTTTCCCCTCTGTTCTGCTGTGTTCCAGACAGTTCCCCAATTTTTCCAATCTGTTCCCCCTGATCCCTTTGGTTCCCCTCTTTACTGCAGTGTTCCCCAAGATTCCCCACATTTTCCAATCTGTTCTCCCTGCTCCCTTTGGTTCCCCTCTGTCCTGCAGTGTTCGCCATGGCTCCACACTTTTTACAATCTGTTCGCCGTGCTCTCTTTGGTTCCCCTCCGTTCTACAGTGTTCCCCACAGTTCCCCACTTTTTCCAATGTATACCCCCTGCTCCCTTTGTTTCCTCACTCTTCTGCATTTTCCACACTGTTCCCCACTTTTTCCAATCTTATTCCCCCGCTCCCTTTGGTTCCCCTCTGTTCTGCAGTTTCCCCACGGTGCTCCACATTTTTCCAATCTGTACCCCATGCTCCCTTTGGTACCCCTCTTTTCTGCAGTGTTTCCCAGGATTCCCCAATTTTTCCAATCTGTTCTCCCTGCTCTCTTTGGTTCCCCTCTGTCCTGCAGTGTTCCCCACGCCTCCACACTTTTTCCAATCTGTTCGCCGTGCTCTCTTTGGTTCCCCTCTGTTCAACAGTGTTCCCCACAGTTCCCCACTTTTTCCAATCTGTTCCCCCTGCTCCCTTTGGTTCCCCTCTGTCCTGCATTTTCCCCCATATTTCCCCACTTTTCCAACCCGTTCCCCTTGCTCCCTTTAGTTCCCCTCTGTACTGCAGTGCTCCCCACGGTTCCCCACATTTTGCAATCCGTTCTCCCTGCTCCCTTTGGTTTCCCACTGTTCTGCATTTTTCCACACGGTTCCCCGATTTTTCCAATCTGTTCCCATGCTCCATTTGCTTCCCCTCTTTTCTGCAATATTCCCCACTGTTCCCCACTTTTTGCAATCTGTTCCCCCTGCTCCCTTTGGTTCCCCACTGTTCTGCAGTGTTCGCCAACGGTTTCCCACTTTTTCCAACCTGTACCTCCTGTTCCCTTTGGTTCCCCTCTGTCCTGCAGTGTTCCCCACGGTTCCACACTTTTTCCAATCTGTTCTCCGTGCTCTCTTTGGTTCCTCTCTGTTCTACAATGTTCCCCACAGTTCCCCACTTTTTCCAATCTGTTCCCCCTGCTCCCTTTGGTTCCCCTGCGTCCTGCACTGTCCTCCATGGTTTCCCAATTTTTCCAATCTCTTCCCCGTGCTCCTTTGGTTCCCCTCTGTTGTTCAGTGTTCCGAACGGTTCCCCACTTTTTCCAATCCGTTCCCCCTGCTTCCTTTGATTCCCCTCTGTTCTGCAGTGTTCCACACTGTTCCCCACTTTTTCCAATCCGTTCACCCTGCTCCCGTTGTTTCTCCACTCTTCTGCATTTTCCACACCGTTCCCCACTTTTTCCAATCTGTTCCCCCTTCTCCTTGGGCTCCCCTCTGTTCTGCAGTTTTCCCCACAGTTTCCACTTTTTCCAATCTGTTCCCCCTGCTCCCTTTGGTTTCCCCTCTATTCTGCAGTATTCTATACAGTTCCCCACATTTTCCAATCCGTTACCCCTGCTCCCTTTGGTTCCCCTCTGTTCTGCAGTGTTCTCCACGGTTCCCGACTTTTTCCAATCTGTTCCTCCTGCTCCCTTTGATTCCCCACTGTTCTGCATTTTTCCACTCAGTTCCCCACTTTTTCCAATCCATTCCCCCTGCTCCCTTTGGTTCCCCTCTTTCCTGCACTTTCCCCCATATTTCCCCACTTTTCCAATCCGTTCTCCCTGCTCCCTTTGGTTCCCCTCTATACTGCAGTGCTCCCCACAGTTCCCCACATTTTCCAATCCGTTACCCCTGCTCCCTTTGGTTCCCCTCTGTTCTGCAGTGTTCTCCACGGTCCCCGACTTTTTCCATTCTGTTCCTCCTGCTCCCTTTGGTTCCCCACTGTTCTGCATTTTTCCACACAGTTCCCCACTTTTTCCAATCCGTTCCACCTGCTCCCTTGGTGCCCCTCTGTTCTGCAGTGTTCCCCATGGTTCCCCAATTTTTCCAATGTATACCCCCTGCTCCCTTTGTTTCCTCACTCTTCTGCATTTTTCCACACTGTTCCCCACTTTTTCCACTCTGTTTTCCCCGCTCCATTTGGTTCCCCACTGTTCTGCAGTGTTCCCCACTTATCCACTATTTTCCAATTTGTTCGCCATGATCGCTTTGGTTCCTCTCTGTCTGCAGTGTTCTTCACAGTTCCCCACTTTATCCAATCCGTTCCCCCTGCTCCGTTTGGTTCCCCTCTGTTCTGCAGTGTTCCCCACGGTTCCCCATTTTTTGCACTCCGTTCCCCCTGCTCCCTTTGGTTCCCCACTGTTCTGTACATTTCCACATAATCCCCCAATTTTTCGAATCTGTACCCCGTACTCCATTCGTTTCCCCTCTGTTCTGCAGTGTTCCCCATGGTTCCCCTTTTTTTCTAATCAGTTGCCCTTGCTCCTTTGGTTCCCCTCTGTTCTGCAGTGTTCCCCACGGTTCTTCACATTTTTTCCAATCTATTCCCCTTCTCCCTTTTTTCCCCCTCTGTTCTGCAGTGTTCTCCACGGTTCCCCACTTTTTTCCAATCTGTTCCCCCTGCTCCTTTGGTTCCACTCACTTCTGCAGTTTCCACACCGTTGCCCACTTTATCCAATCCGTTCCTGCTGCTCCCTTTGGTTCCCCACTGTTTTGCAGTGTTCGCCATGGTTCTGCACTTTTTCCAATCCATTCCCCCTACTCCTTTTGTTTCCCCACTGTTCTGCAGAACTCCCCACGATTCCCCACTTTTTCGACTCTGTTCCCCTTGCTCCGTTTGGTTCTCCTTTATTCTGCAGTGTTCCCCACGGTTCCCCAATTTTCCGAGCTGTTCCCCCTGCTCCCTTTCGTTTCGCAGTGTTCTGCAGTGTTCCCCACGGTTACCCACTTTTTCCAAAACGTTCCCCCTGCTCCCTTTGGTTCCCCTCTGTCCTGCATTGTCCTTCGCGATTCCCAACTTTTTCCAATCCGTTCCACCTGCTCCATTGGATCCCCTCTGTTCTGCAGTGTTACCCACGGTTCCGCAATTTTTCCAATGTATACCCCCTTCTCCCTTTGTTTTCTCACTCTTCTGCAGTGTTCCCCACGGTTACCCACTTTTTCCAATCTGTTTCCCCCGCTCCCTTTGGTTCCCCACTGTTCTGCAGTGTTTCCCACGGTTACCCACTTTTTCCAATCCATTCACCCTGCTCCCTTTAGTTCCCCTCTGTCCTGCATTTTCCCCCATATTTCCCCACTTTTCCAATCTGTTCTCCCTGCTCCCTTTGGTTCCCCTCTGTCCTGCAGTGTTCCCCACGGCTCCACACTTTTTCCAATCTGTTCGCCGTGCTCTCTTTGGTTCTCCTCTGTTCTGCAGTGTTCCCCACTGTTCCCCACTTTTTCCAATCAGTTCCCCCAACTCCCGTTGGTTCCCCTCTATTCTGCAGTTTTCTATACAGTTCCCCACATTTTCCAATCCGTTACCCCTGCTCCGTTTGGTTCCCTTCTGTTCTGCAGTGTTCTACACGGTCCCCGACTTTTTTCAATCTGTTCCTCCTGCTCCCTTTGGTTCCCCACTCTTCTGCATTTTTCCACACAGTTCCCCACTTTTTCCAATCCGTTCCACCTGCTCCCTTGGTTCCCCTGTGTTCTGCAGGGTTCCCCATGGTTCCCCAATTTTTCCAATGTATAACCCCTGCTCCCTTTGTTTCCTCACTCTTCTGCATTTTTCCACACTGTTCCCCACTTTTTCCACTCTGTTTTCCCCGCTCCCTTTGGTTCCCCACTGTTCTGCAGTATTCCCCACTTATCCACTATTTTCCAATTTTTTTGCCATGATCGCTTTGGTTCCTCTCTGTCTGCAGTGTTCTTCACAGTTCCCCACTTTATCCAATCCGTTCCCCCTGCTACCTTTGTTTCCCCTCTGTCCTGCAATGTTCTCCACGGTTCCCCACTTTTTGCAATCCATTCCCCCTACTCCTTTTGGTTCTCCACTGTTCTGCAGAACTCCCCACGGTTCCCCACTTTTTCCAAACCGTTCCCCCTGCTCCCTTTGGTTCCCCTCTGTCCTGCAGTGTTTCCCACGGTTACCCACTTTTTCCAATCTGTTCCCCCTGCTCCCTTTTTTTTCCTCACACTACTGTATTTTCCACACCGTTCCCCACTTTTTCCAATCTGTTCCCCCTGCTCCCTTTGTTTCCTCACTCTTCTGCATTTTCCACACTGCTCCCCACTTTTTCCAATCTGTTTCCCCCGCTCCCTTTGGTTCCCCACTGTTCTGCAGTGTTCCCCACTTCTCCACTATTTTCCAATTTGTTCGCCGTGCTCGCTTTGGTTCCTCTCTGTCTGCAGTGTTGTTCACAGTTCCCCACTTTTTCCAATCCGTTACCCCTGCTCTCTCGGTTCCCCTCTATTCTGCAGTGTTCCCCACGGTTCCCCACTTTTCCGAGTTCTTCCCTCTGCTCCCTTTGAGTCCTCTCTGTTCTGCAGTGTTCCCCATAGTTCTCCACATTCTTTCCAATCTGTTCCCATGCTCCATTATTTTCCCCTCTGTTCTGCTGTGTTCCAGACAGTTCCCCAATTTTTTCAAATCTGTTCCCCCTGCGCCTTTGGTTCCCCTCTGTTCTGCAGCTTCCCCACGGTTCTCCAAATTTTTCCAATCTGTTCCCCCTGATCCCTTTGGTTCCCCTCTTTACTGCAGTGTTCCCCAAGATTCCCCACATTTTCCAATCTGTTCTCCCTGCTCCCTTTGGTTCCCCTCTGTCCTGCAGTGTTCGCCATGGCTCCACACTTTTTACAATCTGTTCGCCGTGCTCTCTTTGGTTCCCCTCCGTTCTACAGTGTTCCCCACAGTTCCCCACTTTTTCCAATGTATACCCCCTGCTCCCTTTGTTTCCTCACTCTTCTGCATTTTCCACACTGTTCCCCACTTTTTCCAATCTTTTTCCCCCGCTCCCTTTGGTTCCCCTCTGTTCTGCAGTTTCCCCACGGTGCTCCACATTTTTCCAATCTGTACCCCATGCTCCCTTTGGTTCCCCTCTTTTCTGCAGTGTTTCCCAGGATTCCCCAATTTTTCCAATCTGTTCTCCCTGCTCTCTTTGGTTCCCCTCTGTCCTGCAGTGTTCCCCACGCCTCCACACTTTTTCCAATCTGTTCGCCGTGCTCTCTTTGGTTCCCCTCTGTTCAACAGTGTTCCCCACAGTTCCCCACTTTTTCCAATCTGTTCCCCCTGCTCCCTTTGGTTCCCCTCTGTCCTGCATTTTCCCCCATATTTCCCCACTTTTCCAACCCGTTCCCCTTGCTCCCTTTAGTTCCCCTCTGTACTGCAGTGCTCCCCACGGTTCCCCACATTTTGCAATCCGTTCTCCCTGCTCCCTTTGGTTTCCCACTGTTCTGCATTTTTCCACACGTTTCCCCGATTTTTCCAATCTGTTCCCATGCTCCATTTGCTTCCCCTCTTTTCTGCAATATTCCCCACTGTTCCCCACTTTTTGCAATCTGTTCCCCCTGCTCCCTTTGGTTCCCCACTGTTCTGCAGTGTTCGCCAACGGTTTCCCACTTTTTCCAACCTGTACCTCCTGTTCCCTTTGGTTCCCCTCTGTCCTGCAGTGTTCCCCACGGTTCCACACTTTTTCCAATCTGTTCTCCGTGCTCTCTTTGGTTCCTCTCTGTTCTACAATGTTCCCCACAGTTCCCCACTTTTTCCAATCTGTTCCCCCTGCTCCCTTTGGTTCCCCTGCGTCCTGCACTGTCCTCCATGGTTTCCCAATTTTTCCAATCTCTTCCCCGTGCTCCTTTGGTTCCCCTCTGTTGTTCAGTGTTCCGAACGGTTCCCCACTTTTTCCAATCCGTTCCCCCTGCTTCCTTTGATTCCCCTCTGTTCTGCAGTGTTCCACACTGTTCCCCACTTTTTCCAATCCGTTCACCCTGCTCCCGTTGTTTCTCCACTCTTCTGCATTTTCCACACCGTTCCCCACTTTTTCCAATCTGTTCCCCCTTCTCCTTGGGCTCCCCTCTGTTCTGCAGTTTTCCCCACAGTTTCCACTTTTTCCAATCTGTTCCCCCTGCTCCCTTTGGTTTCCCCTCTATTCTGCAGTATTCTATACAGTTCCCCACATTTTCCAATCCGTTACCCCTGCTCCCTTTGGTTCCCCTCTGTTCTGCAGTGTTCTCCACGGTTCCCGACTTTTTCCAATCTGTTCCTCCTGCTCCCTTTGATTCCCCACTGTTCTGCATTTTTCCACTCAGTTCCCCACTTTTTCCAATCCATTCCCCCTGCTCCCTTTGGTTCCCCTCTTTCCTGCACTTTCCCCCATATTTCCCCACTTTTCCAATCCGTTCTCCCTGCTCCCTTTGGTTCCCCTCTATACTGCAGTGCTCCCCACAGTTCCCCACATTTTCCAATCCGTTACCCCTGCTCCCTTTGGTTCCCCTCTGTTCTGCAGTGTTCTCCACGGTCCCCGACTTTTTCCATTCTGTTCCTCCTGCTCCCTTTGGTTCCCCACTGTTCTGCATTTTTCCACACAGTTCCCCACTTTTTCCAATCCGTTCCACCTGCTCCCTTGGTGCCCCTCTGTTCTGCAGTGTTCCCCATGGTTCCCCAATTTTTCCAATGTATACCCCCTGCTCCCTTTGTTTCCTCACTCTTCTGCATTTTTCCACACTGTTCCCCACTTTTTCCACTCTGTTTTCCCCGCTCCATTTGGTTCCCCACTGTTCTGCAGTGTTCCCCACTTATCAACTATTTTCCAATTTGTTCGCCATGATCGCTTTGGTTCCTCTCTGTCTGCAGTGTTCTTCACAGTTCCCCACTTTATCCAATCCGTTCCCCCTGCTCCGTTTGGTTCCCCTCTGTTCTGCAGTGTTCCCCACGGTTCCCCATTTTTTCCACTCCGTTCCCCCTGCTCCCTTTGGTTCCCCACTGTTCTGTACATTTCCACATAATCCCCCAATTTTTCGAATCTGTACCCCGTACTCCATTCGTTTCCCCTCTGTTCTGCAGTGTTCCCCATGGTTCCCCTTTTTTTCTAATCAGTTGCCCTTGCTCCTTTGGTTCCCCTCTGTTCTGCAGTGTTCCCCACGGTTCTTCACATTTTTTCCAATCTATTCCCCTTCTCCCTTTTTTCCCCCTCTGTTCTGCAGTGTTCTCCACGGTTCCCCACTTTTTTCCAATCTGTTCCCCCTGCTCCTTTGGTTCCACTCACTTCTGCAGTTTCCACACCGTTGCCCACTTTATCCAATCCGTTCCTGCTGCTCTCTTTGGTTCCCCACTGTTTTGCAGTGTTCGCCATGGTTCTGCACTTTTTCCAATCCATTCCCCCTACTCCTTTTGTTTCCCCACTGTTCTGCAGAACTCCCCACGATTCCCCACTTTTTCGACTCTGTTCCCCCTGCTCCGTTTGGTTCTCCTTTATTCTGCAGTGTTCCCCACGGTTCCCCAATTTTCCGAGCTGTTCCCCCTGCTCCCTTTCGTTTCGCAGTGTTCTGCAGTGTTCCCCACGTTTACCCACTTTTTCCAAACCGTTCCCCCTGCTCCCTTTGGTTCCCCTCTGTCCTGCATTGTCCTTCGCGATTCCCAACTTTTTCCAATCCGTTCCACCTGCTCCATTGGATCCCCTCTGTTCTGCAGTGTTACCGACGGGTCCGCAATTTTTCCAATGTATACCCCCTTCTCCCTTTGTTTTCTCACTCTTCTGCAGTGTTCCCCACGGTTACCCACTTTTTCCAATCTGTTTCCCCCGCTCCCTTTGGTTCCCCACTGTTCTGCAGTGTTTCCCACGGTTACCCACTTTTTCCAATCCATTCACCCTGCTCCCTTTAGTTCCCCTCTGTCCTGCATTTTCCCCCATATTTCCCCACTTTTCCAATCTGTTCTCCCTGCTCCCTTTGGTTCCCCTCTGTCCTGCAGTGTTCCCCACGGCTCCACACTTTTTCCAATCTGTTCGCCGTGCTCTCTTTGGTTCTCCTCTGTTCTGCAGTGTTCCCCACTGTTCCCCACTTTTTCCAATCAGTTCCCCCAACTCCCGTTGGTTCCCCTCTATTCTGCAGTTTTCTATACAGTTCCCCACATTTTCCAATCCGTTACCCCTTCTCCGTTTGGTTCCCTTCTGTTCTGCAGTGTTCTACACGGTCCCCGACTTTTTTCAATCTGTTCCTCCTGCTCCCTTTGGTTCCCCACTCTTCTGCATTTTTCCATACAGTTCCCCACTTTTTCCAATCCGTTCCACCTGCTCCCTTGGTTCCCCTGTGTTCTGCAGGGTTCCCCATGGTTCCCCAATTTTTCCAATGTATAACCCCCTGCTCCCTTTGTTTCCTCACTCTTCTGCATTTTTCCACACTGTTCCCCACTTTTTCCACTCTGTTTTCCCCGCTCCCTTTGTTTCCCCACTGTTCTGCAGTATTCCCCACTTCTCCACTATTTTCCAATTTTTTTGCCATGATCGCTTTGGTTCCTCTCTGTCTGCAGTGTTCTTCACAGTTCCCCACTTTATCCAATCCGTTCCCCCTGCTACCTTTGTTTCCCCTCTGTCCTGCAATGTTCTCCACGGTTCCCCACTTTTTGCAATCCATTCCCCCTACTCCTTTTGGTTCTCCACTGTTCTGCAGAACTCCCCACGGTTCCCCACTTTTTCCAAAACGTTCCCCCTGCTCCCTTTGGTTCCCCTCTGTCCTGCATTGTCCATCGCGATTCCCAACTTTTTCCAATCCGTTCCACCTGCTCCATTGGATCCCCTCTGTTCTGCAGTGTTACCCACGGTTCCGCAATTTTTCCAATGTATACCCCCTTCTCCCTTTGTTTTCTCACTCTTCTGCATTTTTCCACACTGTTCCCCACTTTTTCCAATCTGTTTCCCCCGCTCCCTTTGGTTCCCCACTGTTCTGCAGTATTCCCCACTTTTCCACTATTTTCGAATTTGTTCGCCGTGATCGCTTTGTTTCCTCTCTATCTGCAGTGTTCTTCACAGTTCCCAACTTTATCCAATCCGTTCCCCCTGCAACCTTTGGTTCCCCTCTGTCCTGCAGTGTTCCCCACTTCTCAACTTCTTTCCGATATGATCGCCGTGCTCCATTTCGTTCCCCTCTGTTCTGCAGTGTTTCCCACGGTTCCCCACTTTTTCCAATCCGTTCCTGCTGCGCCCTTTGGTTCCCCACTGTTTTGCAGTGTTCGCCATGGTTCTGCACTTTTTCCAATCTGTTCCCTTTGCTCCGTTTAGTTCCCCTCTATTCTGCAGTGTTCCCCAAGGTTGCACACTTTTTCGAATCTGTTCACCCTCCTCCCTTTGTTTCCCCTCTGTCTTGCAGTGTTCTCCACGTTTCCCCACTTTTTTCGAATCAGTTCGCCCTGCTCCCTTTGTTTCCCCTCTGTCCTGCAATGTTCTCCACGGTTCCCCACTTTTACCAATCCATTCCCCCTGCTCCTTTTGGTTCCCCACTGTTCTGCAGAACTCCCCACGATTCCCCACTTTTTCCAATCTGTTCCCCCTGCTCCGTTTGGTTCTCCTTTATTCTGCAGTGTTCCCCACGGTTCCCCACTTTTCCGAGCTGTTCCCCCTGCTCCCTTTGGTTCCGCAGTGTTCTGCAGTGTTCCCCACGGTTACCCAATTTTTCCAAACCGTTCCCCCTGCTCCCTTTGGTTCCCCTCTGCCCTGCAGTGTTTCCCACGGTTACCCACTTTTTCCAATCCATTCCCCCTGCTCCCTTTGGTTCCCCTCTGTCCTGCATTTTCCCCCATATTTCCCCACTTTTCCAATCTGTTCTCCCTGCTCCCTTTGGTTCCCCTCTGTCCTGCAGTGTTCCCCACGGCTCCACACTTTTTCCAATCTGTTCGCCGTGCTCTCTTTGGTTCTCCTCTGTTCTGCAGTGTTCCCCACTGTTCCCCACTTTTTCCAATCAGTTCCCCCAACTCCCGTTGGTTCCCCTCTATTCTGCAGTTTTCTATACAGTTCCCCACATTTTCCAATCCGTTACCCCTGCTCCGTTTGGTTCCCTTCTGTTCTGCAGTGTTCTACACGGTCCCCGACTTTTTTCAATCTGTTCCTCCTGCTCCCTTTGGTTCCCCACTCTTCTGCATTTTTCCACACAGTTCCCCACTTTTTCCAATCCGTTCCACCTGCTCCCTTGGTTCCCCTGTGTTCTGCAGGGTTCCCCATGGTTCCCCAATTTTTCCAATGTATAACCCCTGCTCCCTTTGTTTCCTCACTCTTCTGCATTTTTCCACACTGTTCCCCACTTTTTCCACTCTGTTTTCCCCGCTCCCTTTGGTTCCCCACTGTTCTGCAGTATTCCCCACTTCTCCACTATTTTCCAATTTTTTTGCCATGATCGCTTTGGTTCCTCTCTGTCTGCAGTGTTCTTCACAGTTCCCCACTTTATCCAATCCGTTCCCCCTGCTACCTTTGTTTCCCCTCTGTCCTGCAATGTTCTCCACGGTTCCCCACTTTTTGCAATCCATTCCCCCTACTCCTTTTGGTTCTCCACTGTTCTGCAGAACTCCCCACGGTTCCCCACTTTTTCCAAACCGTTCCCCCTGCTCCCTTTGGTTCCCCTCTGTCCTGCAGTGTTTCCCACGGTTACCCACTTTTTCGAATCTGTTCACCCTCCTCCCTTTGTTTCCCCTCTGTCTTGCAGTGTTCTCCACGTTTCCCCACTTTTTTCCAATCAGTTCGCCCTGCTCCCTTTGTTTCCCCTCTGTCCTGCAATGTTCTCCACGGTTCCCCACTTTTACCAATCCATTCCCCCTGCTCCTTTTGGTTCCCCACTGTTCTGCAGAACTCCCCACGATTCCCCACTTTTTCCAATCTGTTCCCCCTGCTCCGTTTGGTTCTCCTTTATTCTGCAGTGTTCCCCACGGTTCCCCACTTTTCCGAGCTGTTCCCCCTGCTCCCTTTGGTTCCGCAGTGTTCTGCAGTGTTCCCCACGGTTACCCAATTTTTCCAAACCGTTCCCCCTGCTCCCTTTGGTTCCCCTCTGCCCTGCAGTGTTTCCCACGGTTACCCACTTTTTCCAATCCATTCCCCCTGCTCCCTTTGGTTCCCCTCTGTCCTGCATTTTCCCCCATATTTCCCCACTTTTCCAATCTGTTCTCCCTGCTCCCTTTGGTTCCCCTCTGTCCTGCAGTGTTCCCCACGGCTCCACACTTTTTCCAATCTGTTCGCCGTGCTCTCTTTGGTTCTCCTCTGTTCTGCAGTGTTCCCCACTGTTCCCCACTTTTTCCAATCAGTTCCCCCAACTCCCGTTGGTTCCCCTCTATTCTGCAGTTTTCTATACAGTTCCCCACATTTTCCAATCCGTTACCCCTGCTCCGTTTGGTTCCCTTCTGTTCTGCAGTGTTCTACACGGTCCCCGACTTTTTTCAATCTGTTCCTCCTGCTCCCTTTGGTTCCCCACTCTTCTGCATTTTTCCACACAGTTCCCCACTTTTTCCAATCCGTTCCACCTGCTCCCTTGGTTCCCCTGTGTTCTGCAGGGTTCCCCATGGTTCCCCAATTTTTCCAATGTATAACCCCTGCTCCCTTTGTTTCCTCACTCTTCTGCATTTTTCCACACTGTTCCCCACTTTTTCCACTCTGTTTTCCCCGCTCCCTTTGGTTCCCCACTGTTCTGCAGTATTCCCCACTTCTCCACTATTTTCCAATTTTTTTGCCATGATCGCTTTGGTTCCTCTCTGTCTGCAGTGTTCTTCACAGTTCCCCACTTTATCCAATCCGTTCCCCCTGCTACCTTTGTTTCCCCTCTGTCCTGCAATGTTCTCCACGGTTCCCCACTTTTTGCAATCCATTCCCCCTACTCCTTTTGGTTCTCCACTGTTCTGCAGAACTCCCCACGGTTCCCCACTTTTTCCAAACCGTTCCCCCTGCTCCCTTTGGTTCCCCTCTGTCCTGCAGTGTTTCCCACGGTTACCCACTTTTTCCAATCTGTTCCCCCTGCTCCCTTTTTTTTCCTCACTCTACTGTATTTTCCACACCGTTCCCCACTTTTTCCAATCTGTTCCCCCTGCTCCCTTTGTTTCCTCACTCTTCTGCATTTTCCACACTGCTCCCCACTTTTTCCAATCTGTTTCCCCCGCTCCCTTTGGTTCCCCACTGTTCTGCAGTGTTCCCCACTTCTCCACTATTTTCCAATTTGTTCGCCGTGCTCGCTTTGGTTCCTCTCTGTCTGCAGTGTTGTTCACAGTTCCCCACTTTTTCCAATCCGTTACCCCTGCTCTCTCGGTTCCCCTCTATTCTGCAGTGTTCCCCACGGTTCCCCACTTTTCCGAGTTCTTCCCTCTGCTCCCTTTGAGTCCTCTCTGTTCTGCAGTGTTCCCCATAGTTCTCCACATTCTTTCCAATCTGTTCCCATGCTCCATTATTTTCCCCTCTGTTCTGCTGTGTTCCAGACAGTTCCCCAATTTTTCCAATCTGTTCCCCCTGATCCCTTTGGTTCCCCTCTTTACTGCAGTGTTCCCCAAGATTGCCCACATTTTCCAATCTGTTCTCCCTGCTCCCTTTGGTTCCCCTCTGTCCTGCAGTGTTCGCCATGGCTCCACACTTTTTACAATCTGTTCGCCGTGCTCTCATTGGTTCCCCTCCGTTCTACAGTGTTCCCCACAGTTCCCCACTTTTTCCAATGTATACCCCCTGCTCCCTTTGTTTCCTCACTCTTCTGCATTTTCCACACTGTTCCCCACTTTTTCCAATCTTATTCCCCCGCTCCCTTTGGTTCCCCTCTGTTCTGCAGTTTCCCCACGGTGCTCCACATTTTTCCAATCTGTACCCCATGCTCCCTTTGGTTCCCCTCTTTTCTGCAGTGTTTCCCAGGATTCCCCAATTTTTCCAATCTGTTCTCCCTGCTCTCTTTGGTTCCCCTCTGTCCTGCAGTGTTCCCCACGCCTCCACACTTTTTCCAATCTGTTCGCCGTGCTCTCTTTGGTTCCCCTCTGTTCAACAGTGTTCCCCACAGTTCCCCACTTTTTCCAATCTGTTCCCCCTGCTCCCTTTGGTTCCCCTCTGTCCTGCATTTTCCCCCATATTTCCCCACTTTTCCAACCCGTTCCCCTTGCTCCCTTTAGTTCCCCTCTGTACTGCAGTGCTCCCCACGGTTCCCCACATTTTGCAATCCGTTCTCCCTGCTCCCTTTGGTTTCCCACTGTTCTGCATTTTTCCACACGGTTCCCCGATTTTTCCAATCTGTTCCCATGCTCCATTTGCTTCCCCTCTTTTCTGCAATATTCCCCACTGTTCCCCACTTTTTGCAATCTGTTCCCCCTGCTCCCTTTGGTTCCCCACTGTTCTGCAGTGTTCGCCAACGGTTTCCCACTTTTTCCAACCTGTACCTCCTGTTCCCTTTGGTTCCCCTCTGTCCTGCAGTGTTCCCCACGGTTCCACACTTTTTCCAATCTGTTCTCCGTGCTCTCTTTGGTTCCTCTCTGTTCTACAATGTTCCCCACAGTTCCCCACTTTTTCCAACCTGTTCCCCCTGCTCCCTTTGGTTCCCCTGCGTCCTGCACTGTCCTCCATGGTTTCCCAATTTTTCCAATCTCTTCCCCGTGCTCCTTTGGTTCCCCTCTGTTGTTCAGTGTTCCGAACGGTTCCCCACTTTTTCCAATCCGTTCCCCCTGCTTCCTTTGATTCCCCTCTGTTCTGCAGTGTTCCACACTGTTCCCCACTTTTTCCAATCCGTTCACCCTGCTCCCGTTGTTTCTCCACTCTTCTGCATTTTCCACACCGTTCCCCACTTTTTCCAATCTGTTCCCCCTTCTCCTTGGGCTCCCCTCTGTTCTGCAGTTTTCCCCACAGTTTCCACTTTTTCCAATCTGTTCCCCCTGCTCCCTTTGGTTTCCCCTCTATTCTGCAGTATTCTATACAGTTCCCCACATTTTCCAATCCGTTACCCCTGCTCCCTTTGGTTCCCCTCTGTTCTGCAGTGTTCTCCACGGTTCCCGACTTTTTCCAATCTGTTCCTCCTGCTCCCTTTGATTCCCCACTGTTCTGCATTTTTCCACTCAGTTCCCCACTTTTTCCAATCCATTCCCCCTGCTCCCTTTGGTTCCCCTCTTTCCTGCACTTTCCCCCATATTTCCCCACTTTTCCAATCCGTTCTCCCTGCTCCCTTTGGTTCCCCTCTATACTGCAGTGCTCCCCACAGTTCCCCACATTTTCCAATCCGTTACCCCTGCTCCCTTTGGTTCCCCTCTGTTCTGCAGTGTTCTCCACGGTCCCCGACTTTTTCCATTCTGTTCCTCCTGCTCCCTTTGGTTCCCCACTGTTCTGCATTTTTCCACACAGTTCCCCACTTTTTCCAATCCGTTCCACCTGCTCCCTTGGTGCCCCTCTGTTCTGCAGTGTTCCCCATGGTTCCCCAATTTTTCCAATGTATACCCCCTGCTCCCTTTGTTTCCTCACTCTTCTGCATTTTTCCACACTGTTCCCCACTTTTTCCACTCTGTTTTCCCCGCTCCATTTGGTTCCCCACTGTTCTGCAGTGTTCCCCACTTATCCACTATTTTCCAATTTGTTCGCCATGATCGCTTTGGTTCCTCTCTGTCTGCAGTGTTCTTCACAGTTCCCCACTTTATCCAATCCGTTCCCCCTGCTCCGTTTGGTTCCCCTCTGTTCTGCAGTGTTCCCCACGGTTCCCCATTTTTTGCACTCCGTTCCCCCTGCTCCCTTTGGTTCCCCACTGTTCTGTACATTTCCACATAATCCCCCAATTTTTCGAATCTGTACCCCGTACTCCATTCGTTTCCCCTCTGTTCTGCAGTGTTCCCCATGGTTCCCCTTTTTTTCTAATCAGTTGCCCTTGCTCCTTTGGTTCCCCTCTGTTCTGCAGTGTTCCCCACGGTTCTTCACATTTTTTCCAATCTATTCCCCTTCTCCCTTTTTTCCCCCTCTGTTCTGCAGTGTTCTCCACGGTTCCCCACTTTTTTCCAATCTGTTCCCCCTGCTCCTTTGGTTCCACTCACTTCTGCAGTTTCCACACCGTTGCCCACTTTATCCAATCCGTTCCTGCTGCTCCCTTTGGTTCCCCACTGTTTTGCAGTGTTCGCCATGGTTCTGCACTTTTTCCAATCCATTCCCCCTACTCCTTTTGTTTCCCCACTGTTCTGCAGAACTCCCCACGATTCCCCACTTTTTCGACTCTGTTCCCCCTGCTCCGTTTGGTTCTCCTTTATTCTGCAGTGTTCCCCACGGTTCCCCAATTTTCCGAGCTGTTCCCCCTGCTCCCTTTCGTTTCGCAGTGTTCTGCAGTGTTCCCCACGGTTACCCACTTTTTCCAAAACGTTCCCCCTGCTCCCTTTGGTTCCCCTCTGTCCTGCATTGTCCTTCGCGATTCCCAACTTTTTCCAATCCGTTCCACCTGCTCCATTGGATCCCCTCTGTTCTGCAGTGTTACCCACGGTTCCGCAATTTTTCCAATGTATACCCCCTTCTCCCTTTGTTTTCTCACTCTTCTGCAGTGTTCCCCACGGTTACCCACTTTTTCCAATCTGTTTCCCCCGCTCCCTTTGGTTCCCCACTGTTCTGCAGTGTTTCCCACGGTTACCCACTTTTTCCAATCCATTCACCCTGCTCCCTTTAGTTCCCCTCTGTCCTGCATTTTCCCCCATATTTCCCCACTTTTCCAATCTGTTCTCCCTGCTCCCTTTGGTTCCCCTCTGTCCTGCAGTGTTCCCCACGGCTCCACACTTTTTCCAATCTGTTCGCCGTGCTCTCTTTGGTTCTCCTCTGTTCTGCAGTGTTCCCCACTGTTCCCCACTTTTTCCAATCAGTTCCCCCAACTCCCGTTGGTTCCCCTCTATTCTGCAGTTTTCTATACAGTTCCCCACATTTTCCAATCCGTTACCCCTGCTCCGTTTGGTTCCCTTCTGTTCTGCAGTGTTCTACACGGTCCCCGACTTTTTTCAATCTGTTCCTCCTGCTCCCTTTGGTTCCCCACTCTTCTGCATTTTTCCACACAGTTCCCCACTTTTTCCAATCCGTTCCACCTGCTCCCTTGGTTCCCCTGTGTTCTGCAGGGTTCCCCATGGTTCCCCAATTTTTCCAATGTATAACCCCTGCTCCCTTTGTTTCCTCACTCTTCTGCATTTTTCCACACTGTTCCCCACTTTTTCCACTCTGTTTTCCCCGCTCCCTTTGGTTCCCCACTGTTCTGCAGTATTCCCCACTTCTCCACTATTTTCCAATTTTTTTGCCATGATCGCTTTGGTTCCTCTCTGTCTGCAGTGTTCTTCACAGTTCCCCACTTTATCCAATCCGTTCCACCTGCTACCTTTGTTTCCCCTCTGTCCTGCAATGTTCTCCACGGTTCCCCACTTTTTGCAATCCATTCCCCCTACTCCTTTTTGTTCTCCACTGTTCTGCAGAACTCCCCACGGTTCCCCACTTTTTCCAAACCGTTCCCCCTGCTCCCTTTGGTTCCCCTCTGTCCTGCAGTGTTTCCCACGGTTACCCACTTTTTCCAATCTGTTCCCCCTGCTCCCTTTTTTTTCCTCACTCTACTGTATTTTCCACACCGTTCCCCACTTTTTCCAATCTGTTCCCCTTGCTCCCTTTGTTTCCTCACTCTTCTGCATTTTCCACACTGCTCCCCACTTTTTCCAATCTGTTTCCCCCGCTCCCTTTGGTTCCCCACTGTTCTGCAGTGTTCCCCACTTCTCCACTATTTTCCAATTTGTTCGCCGTGCTCGCTTTGGTTCCTCTCTGTCTGCAGTGTTGTTCACAGTTCCCCACTTTTTCCAATCCGTTACCCCTGCTCTCTCGGTTCCCCTCTATTCTGCAGTGTTCCCCACGGTTCCCCACTTTTCCGAGTTCTTCCCTCTGCTCCCTTTGAGTCCTCTCTGTTCTGCAGTGTTCCCCATAGTTCTCCACATTCTTTCCAATCTGTTCCCATGCTCCATTATTTTCCCCTCTGTTCTGCTGTGTTCCAGACAGTTCCCCAATTTTTTCAAATCTGTTCCCCCTGCACCTTTGGTTCCCCTCTGTTCTGCAGCTTCCCCACGGTTCTCCAAATTTTTCCAATCTGTTCCCCCTGATCCCTTTGGTTCCCCTCTTTACTGCAGTGTTCCCCAAGATTCCCCACATTTTCCAATCTGTTCTCCCTGCTCCCTTTGGTTCCCCTCTGTCCTGCAGTGTTCGCCATGGCTCCACACTTTTTACAATCTGTTCGCCGTGCTCTCTTTGGTTCCCCTCCGTTCTACAGTGTTCCCCACAGTTCCCCACTTTTTCCAATGTATACCCCCTGCTCCCTTTGTTTCCTCACTCTTCTGCATTTTCCACACTGTTCCCCACTTTTTCCAATCTTTTTCCCCCGCTCCCTTTGGTTCCCCTCTGTTCTGCAGTTTCCCCACGGTGCTCCACATTTTTCCAATCTGTACCCCATGCTCCCTTTGGTTCCCCTCTTTTCTGCAGTGTTTCCCAGGATTCCCCAATTTTTCCAATCTGTTCTCCCTGCTCTCTTTGGTTCCCCTCTGTCCTGCAGTGTTCCCCACGCCTCCACACTTTTTCCAATCTGTTCGCCGTGCTCTCTTTGGTTCCCCTCTGTTCAACAGTGTTCCCCACAGTTCCCCACTTTTTCCAATCTGTTCCCCCTGCTCCCTTTGGTTCCCCTCTGTCCTGCATTTTCCCCCATATTTCCCCACTTTTCCAACCCGTTCCCCTTGCTCCCTTTAGTTCCCCTCTGTACTGCAGTGCTCCCCACGGTTCCCCACATTTTGCAATCCGTTCTCCCTGCTCCCTTTGGTTTCCCACTGTTCTGCATTTTTCCACACGGTTCCCCGATTTTTCCAATCTGTTCCCATGCTCCATTTGCTTCCCCTCTTTTCTGCAATATTCCCCACTGTTCCCCACTTTTTGCAATCTGTTCCCCCTGCTCCCTTTGGTTCCCCACTGTTCTGCAGTGTTCGCCAACGGTTTCCCACTTTTTCCAACCTGTACCTCCTGTTCCCTTTGGTTCCCCTCTGTCCTGCAGTGTTCCCCACGGTTCCACACTTTTTCCAATCTGTTCTCCGTGCTCTCTTTGGTTCCTCTCTGTTCTACAATGTTCCCCACAGTTCCCCACTTTTTCCAATCTGTTCCCCCTGCTCCCTTTGGTTCCCCTGCGTCCTGCACTGTCCTCCATGGTTTCCCAATTTTTCCAATCTCTTCCCCGTGCTCCTTTGGTTCCCCTCTGTTGTTCAGTGTTCCGAACGGTTCCCCACTTTTTCCAATCCGTTCCCCCTGCTTCCTTTGATTCCCCTCTGTTCTGCAGTGTTCCACACTGTTCCCCACTTTTTCCAATCCGTTCACCCTGCTCCCGTTGTTTCTCCACTCTTCTGCATTTTCCACACCGTTCCCCACTTTTTCCAATCTGTTCCCCCTTCTCCTTGGGCTCCCCTCTGTTCTGCAGTTTTCCCCACAGTTTCCACTTTTTCCAATCTGTTCCCCCTGCTCCCTTTGGTTTCCCCTCTATTCTGCAGTATTCTATACAGTTCCCCACATTTTCCAATCCGTTACCCCTGCTCCCTTTGGTTCCCCTCTGTTCTGCAGTGTTCTCCACGGTTCCCGACTTTTTCCAATCTGTTCCTCCTGCTCCCTTTGATTCCCCACTGTTCTGCATTTTTCCACTCAGTTCCCCACTTTTTCCAATCCATTCCCCCTGCTCCCTTTGGTTCCCCTCTTTCCTGCACTTTCCCCCATATTTCCCCACTTTTCCAATCCGTTCTCCCTGCTCCCTTTGGTTCCCCTCTATACTGCAGTGCTCCCCACAGTTCCCCACATTTTCCAATCCGTTACCCCTGCTCCCTTTGGTTCCCCTCTGTTCTGCAGTGTTCTCCACGGTCCCCGACTTTTTCCATTCTGTTCCTCCTGCTCCCTTTGGTTCCCCACTGTTCTGCATTTTTCCACACAGTTCCCCACTTTTTCCAATCCGTTCCACCTGCTCCCTTGGTGCCCCTCTGTTCTGCAGTGTTCCCCATGGTTCCCCAATTTTTCCAATGTATACCCCCTGCTCCCTTTGTTTCCTCACTCTTCTGCATTTTTCCACACTGTTCCCCACTTTTTCCACTCTGTTTTCCCCGCTCCATTTGGTTCCCCACTGTTCTGCAGTGTCCCCCACTTATCCACTATTTTCCAATTTGTTCGCCATGATCGCTTTGGTTCCTCTCTGTCTGCAGTGTTCTTCACAGTTCCCCACTTTATCCAATCCGTTCCCCCTGCTCCGTTTGGTTCCCCTCTGTTCTGCAGTGTTCCCCACGGTTCCCCATTTTTTGCACTCCGTTCCCCCTGCTCCCTTTGGTTCCCCACTGTTCTGTACATTTCCACATAATCCCCCAATTTTTCGAATCTGTACCCCGTACTCCATTCGTTTCCCCTCTGTTCTGCAGTGTTCCCCATGGTTCCCCTTTTTTTCTAATCAGTTGCCCTTGCTCCTTTGGTTCCCCTCTGTTCTGCAGTGTTCCCCACGGTTCTTCACATTTTTTCCAATCTATTCCCCTTCTCCCTTTTTTCCCCCTCTGTTCTGCAGTGTTCTCCACGGTTCCCCACTTTTTTCCAATCTGTTCCCCCTGCTCCTTTGGTTCCACTCACTTCTGCAGTTTCCACACCGTTGCCCACTTTATCCAATCCGTTCCTGCTGCTCTCTTTGGTTCCCCACTGTTTTGCAGTGTTCGCCATGGTTCTGCACTTTTTCCAATCCATTCCCCCTACTCCTTTTGTTTCCCCACTGTTCTGCAGAACTCCCCACGATTCCCCACTTTTTCGACTCTGTTCCCCCTGCTCCGTTTGGTTCTCCTTTATTCTGCAGTGTTCCCCACGGTTCCCCAATTTTCCGAGCTGTTCCCCCTGCTCCCTTTCGTTTCGCAGTGTTCTGCAGTGTTCCCCACGGTTACCCACTTTTTCCAAAACGTTCCCCCTGCTCCCTTTGGTTCCCCTCTGTCCTGCATTGTCCTTCGCGATTCCCAACTTTTTCCAATCCGTTCCACCTGCTCCATTGGATCCCCTCTGTTCTGCAGTGTTACCCACGGTTCCGCAATTTTTCCAATGTATACCCCCTTCTCCCTTTGTTTTCTCACTCTTCTGCAGTGTTCCCCACGGTTACCCACTTTTTCCAATCTGTTTCCCCCGCTCCCTTTGGTTCCCCACTGTTCTGCAGTGTTTCCCACGGTTACCCACTTTTTCCAATCCATTCACCCTGCTCCCTTTAGTTCCCCTCTGTCCTGCATTTTCCCCCATATTTCCCCACTTTTCCAATCTGTTCTCCCTGCTCCCTTTGGTTCCCCTCTGTCCTGCAGTGTTCCCCACGGCTCCACACTTTTTCCAATCTGTTCGCCGTGCTCTCTTTGGTTCTCCTCTGTTCTGCAGTGTTCCCCACTGTTCCCCACTTTTTCCAATCAGTTCCCCCAACTCCCGTTGGTTCCCCTCTATTCTGCAGTTTTCTATACAGTTCCCCACATTTTCCAATCCGTTACCCCTGCTCCGTTTGGTTCCCTTCTGTTCTGCAGTGTTCTACACGGTCCCCGACTTTTTTCAATCTGTTCCTCCTGCTCCCTTTGGTTCCCCACTCTTCTGCATTTTTCCATACAGTTCCCCACTTTTTCCAATCCGTTCCACCTGCTCCCTTGGTTCCCCTGTGTTCTGCAGGGTTCCCCATGGTTCCCCAATTTTTCCAATGTATAACCCCCTGCTCCCTTTGTTTCCTCACTCTTCTGCATTTTTCCTCACTGTTCCCCACTTTTTCCACTCTGTTTTCCCCGCTCCCTTTGTTTCCCCACTGTTCTGCAGTATTCCCCACTTCTCCACTATTTTCCAATTTTTTTGCCATGATCGCTTTGGTTCCTCTCTGTCTGCAGTGTTCTTCACAGTTCCCCACTTTATCCAATCCGTTCCCCCTGCTACCTTTGTTTCCCCTCTGTCCTGCAATGTTCTCCACGGTTCCCCACTTTTTGCAATCCATTCCCCCTACTCCTTTTGGTTCTCCACTGTTCTGCAGAACTCCCCACGGTTCCCCACTTTTTCCAAAACGTTCCCCCTGCTCCCTTTGGTTCCCCTCTGTCCTGCATTGTCCATCGCGATTCCCAACTTTTTCCAATCCGTTCCACCTGCTCCATTGGATCCCCTCTGTTCTGCAGTGTTACCCACGGTTCCGCAATTTTTCCAATGTATACCCCCTTCTCCCTTTGTTTTCTCACTCTTCTGCATTTTTCCACACTGTTCCCCACTTTTTCCAATCTGTTTCCCCCGCTCCCTTTGGTTCCCCACTGTTCTGCAGTATTCCCCACTTTTCCACTATTTTCGAATTTGTTCGCCGTGATCGCTTTGTTTCCTCTCTTTCTGCAGTGTTCTTCACAGTTCCCAACTTTATCCAATCCGTTCCCCCTGCAACCTTTGGTTCCCCTCTGTCCTGCAGTGTTCCCCACTTCTCAACTTCTTTCCGATATGATCGCCGTGCTCCATTTCGTTCCCCTCTGTCTTGCAGTGTTCTCCACGTTTCCCCACTTTTTCCAATCAGTTCGCCCTGCTCCCTTTGTTTCCCCTCTGTCCTGCAATGTTCTCCACGGTTCCCCACTTTTACCAAACCATTCCCCCTGCTCCTTTTGGTTCCCCACTGTTCTGCAGAACTCCCCACGATTCCCCACTTTTTCCAATCTGTTCCCCCTGCTCCGTTTGGTTCTCCTTTATTCTGCAGTGTTCCCCACGGTTCCCCACTTTTCCGAGCTGTTCCCCCTGCTCCCTTTGGTTCCGCAGTGTTCTGCAGTGTTCCCCACGGTTACCCAATTTTTCCAAACCGTTCCCCCTGCTCCCTTTGGTTCCCCTCTGCCCTGCAGTGTTTCCCACGGTTACCCACTTTTTCCAATCCATTCCCCCTGCTCCCTTTGGTTCCCCTCTGTCCTGCATTTTCCCCCATATTTCCCCACTTTTCCAATCTGTTCTCCCTGCTCCCTTTGGTTCCCCTCTGTCCTGCAGTGTTCCCCACGGCTCCACACTTTTTCCAATCTGTTCGCCGTGCTCTCTTTGGTTCTCCTCTGTTCTGCAGTGTTCCCCACTGTTCCCCACTTTTTCCAATCAGTTCCCCCAACTCCCGTTGGTTCCCCTCTATTCTGCAGTTTTCTATACAGTTCCCCACATTTTCCAATCCATTACCCCTGCTCCGTTTGGTTCCCTTCTGTTCTGCAGTGTTCTACACGGTCCCCGACTTTTTTCAATCTGTTCCTCCTGCTCCTTTTGGTTCTCCACTCTTCTGCATTTTTCCACACAGTTCCCCACTTTTTCCAATCCGTTCCACCTGCTCCCTTGGTTCCCCTGTGTTCTGCAGGGTTCCCCATGGTTCCCCAATTTTTCCAATGTATAACCCCTGCTCCCTTTGTTTCCTTACTCTTCTGCATTTTTCCACACTGTTCCCCACTTTTTCCACTCTGTTTTCCCCGCTCCCTTTGGTTCCCCACTGTTCTGCAGTATTCCCCACTTCTCCACTATTTTCCAATTTTTTTGCCATGATCGCTTTGGTTCCTCTCTGTCTGCAGTGTTCTTCACAGTTCCCCACTTTATCCAATCCGTTCCCCCTGCTACCTTTGTTTCCCCTCTGTCCTGCAATGTTCTCCACGGTTCCCCACTTTTTGCAATCCATTCCCCCTACTCCTTTTGGTTCTCCACTGTTCTGCAGAACTCCCCACGGTTCCCCACTTTTTCCAAACCGTTCCCCCTGCTCCCTTTGGTTCCCCTCTGTCCTGCAGTGTTTCCCACGGTTACCCACTTTTTCCAATCTGTTCCCCCTGCTCCCTTTTTTTTCCTCACTCTACTGTATTTTCCACACCGTTCCCCACTTTTTCCAATCTGTTCCCCCTGCTCCCTTTGTTTCCTCACTCTTCTGCATTTTCCACACTGTTCCCCACTTTTTCCACTCTGTTTTCCCTGCTCCCTTTGGTTCCCCTCTATACTGCAGTGCTCCCCACAGTTCCCCACATTTTCCAATCCGTTCTCCCTGCTCCCTTTGTTTCCCACTGTTCTGCATTTTTCCACACGGTTCCCCGATTTTTCCAATCTGTTCCCATGCTCCATTTGCTTCCCCTCTTTTCTGCAATATTCCCCACTGTTCCCCACTTTTTGCAATCTGTTCCCCCTGCTCCCTTTGGTTCCCCACTGTTCTGCAGTGTTCGCCAACGGTTTCCCACTTTTTCCAACCTGTACCTCCTGTTCCCTTTGGTTCCCCTCTGTCCTGCAGTGTTCCCCACGGTTCCACACTTTTTCCAATCTGTTCTCCGTGCTCTCTTTGGTTCCTCTCTGTTCTACAATGTTCCCCACAGTTCCCCACTTTTTCCAATCTGTTCCCCCTGCTCCCTTTGGTTCCCCTGCGTCCTGCACTGTCCTCCATGGTTTCCCAATTTTTCCAATCTCTTCCCCGTGCTCCTTTGGTTCCCCTCTGTTGTTCAGTGTTCCGAACGGTTCCCCACTTTTTCCAATCCGTTCCCCCTGCTTCTTTTGATTCCCCTCTGTTCTGCAGTGTTCCACACTGTTCCCCACTTTTTCCAATCCGTTCACCCTGCTCCCGTTGTTTCTCCACTCTTCTGCATTTTCCACACCGTTCCCCACTTTTTCCAATCTGTTCCCCCTTCTCCTTGGGCTCCCCTCTGTTCTGCAGTTTTCCCCACAGTTTCCACTTTTTCCAATCTGTTCCCCCTGCTCCCTTTGGTTTCCCCTCTATTCTGCAGTATTCTATACAGTTCCCCACATTTTCCAATCCGTTACCCCTGCTCCCTTTGGTTCCCCTCTGTTCTGCAGTGTTCTCCACGGTTCCCGACTTTTTCCAATCTGTTCCTCCTGCTCCCTTTGATTCCCCACTGTTCTGCATTTTTCCACTCAGTTCCCCACTTTTTCCAATCCATTCCCCCTGCTCCCTTTGGTTCCCCTCTTTCCTGCACTTTCCCCCATATTTCCCCACTTTTCCAATCCGTTCTCCCTGCTCCCTTTGGTTCCCCTCTATACTGCAGTGCTCCCCACAGTTCCCCACATTTTCCAATCCGTTACCCCTGCTCCCTTTGGTTCCCCTCTGTTCTGCAGTGTTCTCCACGGTCCCCGACTTTTTCCATTCTGTTCCTCCTGCTCCCTTTGGTTCCCCACTGTTCTGCATTTTTCCACACAGTTCCCCACTTTTTCCAATCCGTTCCACCTGCTCCCTTGGTGCCCCTCTGTTCTGCAGTGTTCCCCATGGTTCCCCAATTTTTCCAATGTATACCCCCTGCTCCCTTTGTTTCCTCACTCTTCTGCATTTTTCCACACTGTTCCCCACTTTTTCCACTCTGTTTTCCCCGCTCCATTTGGTTCCCCACTGTTCTGCAGTGTTCCCCACTTATCCACTATTTTCCAATTTGTTCGCCATGATCGCTTTGGTTCCTCTCTGTCTGCAGTGTTCTTCACAGTTCCCCACTTTATCCAATCCGTTCCCCCTGCTCCGTTTGGTTCCCCTCTGTTCTGCAGTGTTCCCCACGGTTCCCCATTTTTTCCACTCCGTTCCCCCTGCTCCCTTTGGTTCCCCACTGTTCTGTACATTTCCACATAATCCCCCAATTTTTCGAATCTGTACCCCGTACTCCATTCGTTTCCCCTCTGTTCTGCAGTGTTCCCCATGGTTCCCCTTTTTTTCTAATCAGTTGCCCTTGCTCCTTTGGTTCCCCTCTGTTCTGCAGTGTTCCCCACGGTTCTTCACATTTTTTCCAATCTATTCCCCTTCTCCCTTTTTTCCCCCTCTGTTCTGCAGTGTTCTCCACGGTTCCCCACTTTTTTCCAATCTGTTCCCCCTGCTCCTTTGGTTCCACTCACTTCTGCCGTTTCCACACCGTTGCCCACTTTATCCAATCCGTTCCTGCTGCTCCCTTTGGTTCCCCACTGTTTTGCAGTGTTCGCCATGGTTCTGCACTTTTTCCAATCCATTCCCCCTACTCCTTTTGTTTCCCCACTGTTCTGCAGAACTCCCCACGATTCCCCACTTTTTCGACTCTGTTCCCCCTGCTCCGTTTGGTTCTCCTTTATTCTGCAGTGTTCCCCACGGTTCCCCAATTTTCCGAGCTGTTCCCCCTGCTCCCTTTCGTTTCGAAGTGTTCTGCAGTGTTCCCCACGGTTACCCACTTTTTCCAAAACGTTCCCCCTGCTCCCTTTGGTTCCCCTCTGTCCTGCATTGTCCTTCGCGATTCCCAACTTTTTCCAATCCGTTCCACCTGCTCCATTGGATCCCCTCTGTTCTGCAGTGTTACCCACGGTTCCGCAATTTTTCCAATGTATACCCCCTTCTCCCTTTGTTTTCTCACTCTTCTGCAGTGTTCCCCACGGTTACCCACTTTTTCCAATCTGTTTCCCCCGCTCCCTTTGGTTCCCCACTGTTCTGCAGTGTTTCCCACGGTTACCCACTTTTTCCAATCCATTCACCCTGCTCCCTTTAGTTCCCCTCTGTCCTGCATTTTCCCCCATATTTCCCCACTTTTCCAATCTGTTCTCCCTGCTCCCTTTGGTTCCCCTCTGTCCTGCAGTGTTCCCCACGGCTCCACACTTTTTCCAATCTGTTCGCCGTGCTCTCTTTGGTTCTCCTCTGTTCTGCAGTGTTCCCCACTGTTCCCCACTTTTTCCAATCAGTTCCCCCAACTCCCGTTGGTTCCCCTCTATTCTGCAGTTTTCTATACAGTTCCCCACATTTTCCAATCCGTTACCCCTGCTCCGTTTGGTTCCCTTCTGTTCTGCAGTTTTCTACACGGTCCCCGACTTTTTTCAATCTGTTCCTCCTGCTCCCTTTGGTTCCCCACTCTTCTGCATTTTTCCATACAGTTCCCCACTTTTTCCAATCCGTTCCACCTGCTCCCTTGGTTCCCCTGTGTTCTGCAGGGTTCCCCATGGTTCCCCAATTTTTCCAATGTATAACCCCCTGCTCCCTTTGTTTCCTCACTCTTCTGCATTTTTCCACACTGTTACCCACTTTTTCCACTCTGTTTTCCCCGCTCCATTTGGTTCCCCACTGTTCTGCAGTATTCCCCACTTCTCCACTATTTTCCAATTTTTTTGCCATGATCGCTTTGGTTCCTCTCTGTCTGCAGTGTTCTTCACAGTTCCCCACTTTATCCAATCCGTTCCCCCTGCTACCTTTGTTTCCCCTCTGTCCTGCAATGTTCTCCACGGTTCCCCACTTTTTGCAATCCATTCCCCCTACTCCTTTTGGTTCTCCACTGTTCTGCAGAACTCCCCACGGTTCCCCACTTTTTCCAAAACGTTCCCCCTGCTCCCTTTGGTTCCCCTCTGTCCTGCATTGTCCATCGCGATTCCCAACTTTTTCCAATCCGTTCCACCTGCTCCATTGGATCCCCTCTGTTCTGCAGTGTTACCCACGGTTCCGCAATTTTTCCAATGTATACCCCCTTCTCCCTTTGTTTTCTCACTCTTCTGCATTTTTCCACACTGTTCCCCACTTTTTCCAATCTGTTTCCCCCGCTCCCTTTGGTTCCCCACTGTTCTGCAGTATTCCCCACTTTTCCACTATTTTCGAATTTGTTCGCCGTGATCGCTTTGTTTCCTCTCTTTCTGCAGTGTTCTTCACAGTTCCCAACTTTATCCAATCCGTTCCCCCTGCAACCTTTGGTTCCCCTCTGTCCTGCAGTGTTCCCCACTTCTCAACTTCTTTCCGATATGATCGCCGTGCTCCATTTCGTTCCCCTCTGTTCTGCAGTGTTTCCCACGGTTCCCCACTTTTTCCAATCCGTTCCTGCTGCGCCCTTTGGTTCCCCACTGTTTTGCAGTGTTCGCCATGGTTCTGCACTTTTTCCAATCTGTTCCCTTTGCTCCGTTTAGTTCCCCTCTATTCTGCAGTGTTCCCCAAGGTTGCACACTTTTTCGAATCTGTTCACCCTCCTCCCTTTGTTTCCCCTCTGTCTTGCAGTGTTCTCCACGTTTCCCCACTTTTTCCAATCAGTTCGCCCTGCTCCCTTTGTTTCCCCTCTGTCCTGCAATGTTCTCCACGGTTCCCCACTTTTACCAATCCATTCCCCCTGCTCCTTTTGGTTCCCCACTGTTCTGCAGAACTCCCCACGATTCCCCACTTTTTCCAATCTGTTCCCCCTGCTCCGTTTGGTTCTCCTTTATTCTGCAGTGTTCCCCACGGTTCCCCACTTTTCCGAGCTGTTCCCCCTGCTCCCTTTGGTTCCGCAGTGTTCTGCAGTGTTCCCCACGGTTACCCAATTTTTCCAAACCGTTCCCCCTGCTCCCTTTGGTTCCCCTCTGCCCTGCAGTGTTTCCCACGGTTACCCACTTTTTCCAATCCATTCCCCCTGCTCCCTTTGGTTCCCCTCTGTCCTGCATTTTCCCCCATATTTCCCCACTTTTCCAATCTGTTCTCCCTGCTCCCTTTGGTTCCCCTCTGTCCTGCAGTGTTCCCCACGGCTCCACACTTTTTCCAATCTGTTCGCCGTGCTCTCTTTGGTTCTCCTCTGTTCTGCAGTGTTCCCCACTGTTCCCCACTTTTTCCAATCAGTTCCCCCAACTCCCGTTGGTTCCCCTCTATTCTGCAGTTTTCTATACAGTTCCCCACATTTTCCAATCCATTACCCCTGCTCCGTTTGGTTCCCTTCTGTTCTGCAGTGTTCTACACGGTCCCCGAGTTTTTTCAATCTGTTCCTCCTGCTCCTTTTGGTTCTCCACTCTTCTGCATTTTTCCACACAGTTCCCCACTTTTTCCAATCCGTTCCACCTGCTCCCTTGGTTCCCCTGTGTTCTGCAGGGTTCCCCATGGTTCCCCAATTTTTCCAATGTATAACCCCTGCTCCCTTTGTTTCCTCACTCTTCTGCATTTTTCCACACTGTTCCCCACTTTTTCCACTCTGTTTTCCCCGCTCCCTTTGGTTCCCCACTGTTCTGCAGTATTCCCCACTTCTCCACTATTTTCCAATTTTTTTGCCATGATCGCTTTGGTTCCTCTCTGTCTGCAGTGTTCTTCACAGTTCCCCACTTTATCCAATCCGTTCCCCCTGCTACCTTTGTTTCCCCTCTGTCCTGCAATGTTCTCCACGGTTCCCCACTTTTTGCAATCCATTCCCCCTACTCCTTTTGGTTCTCCACTGTTCTGCAGAACTCCCCACGGTTCCCCACTTTTTCCAAACCGTTCCCCCTGCTCCCTTTGGTTCCCCTCTGTCCTGCAGTGTTTCCCACGGTTACCCACTTTTTCCAATCTGTTCCCCCTGCTCCCTTTTTTTTCCTCACTCTACTGTATTTTCCACACCGTTCCCCACTTTTTCCAATCTGTTCCCCCTGCTCCCTTTGTTTCCTCACTCTTCTGCATTTTCCACACTGCTCCCCACTTTTTCCAATCTGTTTCCCCCGCTCCCTTTGGTTCCCCACTGTTCTGCAGTGTTCCCCACTTCTCCACTATTTTCCAATTTGTTCGCCGTGCTCGCTTTGGTTCCTCTCTGTCTGCAGTGTTGTTCACAGTTCCCCACTTTTTCCAATCCGTTACCCCTGCTCTCTCGGTTCCCCTCTATTCTGCAGTGTTCCCCACGGTTCCCCACTTTTCCGAGTTCTTCCCTCTGCTCCCTTTGAGTCCTCTCTGTTCTGCAGTGTTCCCCATAGTTCTCCACATTCTTTCCAATCTGTTCCCATGCTCCATTATTTTCCCCTCTGTTCTGCTGTGTTCCAGACAGTTCCCCAATTTTTTCAAATCTGTTCCCCCTGCGCCTTTGGTTCCCCTCTGTTCTGCAGCTTCCCCACGGTTCTCCAAATTTTTCCAATCTGTTCCCCCTGATCCCTTTGGTTCCCCTCTTTACTGCAGTGTTCCCCAAGATTCCCCACTTTTTCCAATCTGTTCTCCCTGCTCCCTTTGGTTCCCCTCTGTCCTGCAGTGTTCGCCATGGCTCCACACTTTTTACAATCTGTTCGCCGTGCTCTCTTTGGTTCCCCTCCGTTCTACAGTGTTCCCCACAGTTCCCCACTTTTTCCAATGTATACCCCCTGCTCCCTTTGTTTCCTCACTCTTCTGCATTTTCCACACTGTTCCCCACTTTTTCCAATCTTTTTCCCCCGCTCCCTTTGGTTCCCCTCTGTTCTGCAGTTTCCCCACGGTGCTCCACATTTTTCCAATCTGTACCCCATGCTCCCTTTGGTTCCCCTCTTTTCTGCAGTGTTTCCCAGGATTCCCCAATTTTTCCAATCTGTTCTCCCTGCTCTCTTTGGTTCCCCTCTGTCCTGCAGTGTTCCCCACGCCTCCACACTTTTTCCAATCTGTTCGCCGTGCTCTCTTTGGTTCCCCTCTGTTCAACAGTGTTCCCCACAGTTCCCCACTTTTTCCAATCTGTTCCCACTGCTCCCTTTGGTTCCCCTCTGTCCTGCATTTTCCCCCATATTTCCCCACTTTTCCAACCCGTTCCCCTTGCTCCCTTTAGTTCCCCTCTGTACTGCAGTGCTCCCCACGGTTCCCCACATTTTGCAATCCGTTCTCCCTGCTCCCTTTGGTTTCCCACTGTTCTGCATTTTTACACACGGTTCCCCGATTTTTCCAATCTGTTCCCATGCTCCATTTGCTTCCCCTCTTTTCTGCAATATTCCCCACTGTTCCCCACTTTTTGCAATCTGTTCCCCCTGCTCCCTTTGGTTCCCAACTGTTCTGCAGTGTTCGCCAACGGTTTCCCACTTTTTCCAACCTGTACCTCCTGTTCCCTTTGGTTCCCCTCTGTCCTGCAGTGTTCCCCACGGTTCCACACTTTTTCCAATCTGTTCTCCGTGCTCTCTTTGGTTCCTCTCTGTTCTACAATGTTCCCCACAGTTCCCCACTTTTTCCAATCTGTTCCCCCTGCTCCCTTTGGTTCCCCTGCATCCTGCACTGTCCTCCATGGTTTCCCAATTTTTCCAATCTCTTCCCCGTGCTCCTTTGGTTCCCCTCTGTTGTTCAGTGTTCCGAACGGTTCCCCACTTTTTCCAATCCGTTCCCCCTGCTTCCTTTGATTCCCCTCTGTTCTGCAGTGTTCCACACTGTTCCCCACTTTTTTCCAATCCGTTCACCCTGCTCCCGTTGTTTCTCCACTCTTCTGCATTTTCCACACCGTTCCCCACTTTTTCCAATCTGTTCCCCCTTCTCCTTGGGCTCCCCTCTGTTCTGCAGTTTTCCCCACAGTTTCCACTTTTTCCAATCTGTTCCCCCTGCTCCCTTTGGTTTCCCCTCTATTCTGCAGTATTCTATACAGTTCCCCACATTTTCCAATCCGTTACCCCTGCTCCCTTTGGTTCCCCTCTGTTCTGCAGTGTTCTCCACGGTTCCCGACTTTTTCCAATCTGTTCCTCCTGCTCCTTTTGATTCCCCACTGTTCTGCATTTTTCCACTCAGTTCCCCACTTTTTCCAATCCATTCCCCCTGCTCCCTTTGGTTCCCCTCTTTCCTGCACTTTCCCCCATATTTCCCCACTTTTCCAATCCGTTCTCCCTGCTCCCTTTGGTTCCCCTCTATACTGCAGTGCTCCCCACAGTTCCCCACATTTTCCAATCCGTTCTCCCTGCTCCCTTTGTTTCCCACTGTTCTGCATTTTTCCACACGGTTCCCCGATTTTTCCAATCTGTTCCCATGCTCCATTTGCTTCCCCTCTTTTCTGCAATATTCCCCACTGTTCCCCACTTTTTGCAATCTGTTCCCCCTGCTCCCTTTGGTTCCCCACTGTTCTGCAGTGTTCGCCAACGGTTTTCCACTTTTTCCAACCTGTACCTCCTGTTCCCTTTGGTTCCCCTCTGTCCTGCAGTGTTCCCCACGGTTCCACACTTTTTCCAATCTGTTCTCCGTGCTCTCTTTGGTTCCTCTCTGTTCTACAATGTTCCCCACAGTTCCCCACTTTTTCCAATCTGTTCCCCCTGCTCCCTTTGGTTCCCCTGCGTCCTGCACTGTCCTCCATGGTTTCCCAATTTTTCCAATCTCTTCCCCGTGCTCCTTTGGTTCCCCTCTGTTGTTCAGTGTTCCGAACGGTTCCCCACTTTTTCCAATCCGTTCCCCCTGCTTCCTTTGATTCCCCTCTGTTCTGCAGTGTTCCACACTGTTCCCCACTTTTTCCAATCCGTTCACCCTGCTCCCGTTGTTTCTCCACTCTTCTGCATTTTCCACACCGTTCCCCACTTTTTCCAATCTGTTCCCCCTTCTCCTTGGGCTCCCCTCTGTTCTGCAGTTTTCCCCACAGTTTCCACTTTTTCCAATCTGTTCCCCCTGCTCCCTTTGGTTTCCCCTCTATTCTGCAGTATTCTATACAGTTCCCCACATTTTCCAATCCGTTACCCCTGCTCCCTTTGGTTCCCCTCTGTTCTGCAGTGTTCTCCACGGTTCCCGACTTTTTCCAATCTGTTCCTCCTGCTCCCTTTGATTCCCCACTGTTCTGCATTTTTCCACTCAGTTCCCCACTTTTTCCAATCCATTCCCCCTGCTCCCTTTGGTTCCCCTCTTTCCTGCACTTTCCCCCATATTTCCCCACTTTTCCAATCCGTTCTCCCTGCTCCCTTTGGTTCCCCTCTATACTGCAGTGCTCCCCACAGTTCCCCACATTTTCCAATCCGTTACCCCTGCTCCCTTTGGTTCCCCTCTGTTCTGCAGTGTTCTCCACGGTCCCCGACTTTTTCCATTCTGTTCCTCCTGCTCCCTTTGGTTCCCCACTGTTCTGCATTTTTCCACACAGTTCCCCACTTTTTCCAATCCGTTCCACCTGCTCCCTTGGTGCCCCTCTGTTCTGCAGTGTTCCCCATGGTTCCCCAATTTTTCCAATGTATACCCCCTGCTCCCTTTGTTTCCTCACTCTTCTGCATTTTTCCACACTGTTCCCCACTTTTTCCACTCTGTTTTCCCCGCTCCATTTGGTTCCCCACTGTTCTGCAGTGTTCCCCACTTATCCACTATTTTCCAATTTGTTCGCCATGATCGCTTTGGTTCCTCTCTGTCTGCAGTGTTCTTCACAGTTCCCCACTTTATCCAATCCGTTCCCCCTGCTCCGTTTGGTTCCCCTCTGTTCTGCAGTGTTCCACACGGTTCCCCATTTTTTCCACTCCGTTCCCCCTGCTCCCTTTGGTTCCCCACTGTTCTGTACATTTCCACATAATCCCCCAATTTTTCGAATCTGTACCCCGTACTCCATTCGTTTCCCCTCTGTTCTGCAGTGTTCCCCATGGTTCCCCTTTTTTTCTAATCAGTTGCCCTTGCTCCTTTGGTTCCCCTCTGTTCTGCAGTGTTCCCCACGGTTCTTCACATTTTTTCCAATCTATTCCCCTTCTCCCTTTTTTCCCCCTCTGTTCTGCAGTGTTCTCCACGGTTCCCCACTTTTTTCCAATCTGTTCCCCCTGCTCCTTTGGTTCCACTCACTTCTGCAGTTTCCACACCGTTGCCCACTTTATCCAATCCGTTCCTGCTGCTCCCTTTGGTTCCCCACTGTTTTGCAGTGTTCGCCATGGTTCTGCACTTTTTCCAATCCATTCCCCCTACTCCTTTTGTTTCCCCACTGTTCTGCAGAACTCCCCACGATTCCCCACTTTTTCGACTCTGTTCCCCCTGCTCCGTTTGGTTCTCCTTTATTCTGCAGTGTTCCCCACGGTTCCCCAATTTTCCGAGCTGTTCCCCCTGCTCCCTTTCGTTTCGCAGTGTTCTGCAGTGTTCCCCACGGTTACCCACTTTTTCCAAAACGTTCCCCCTGCTCCCTTTGGTTCCCCTCTGTCCTGCATTGTCCTTCGCGATTCCCAACTTTTTCCAATCCGTTCCACCTGCTCCATTGGATCCCCTCTGTTCTGCAGTGTTACCCACGGTTCCGCAATTTTTCCAATGTATACCCCCTTCTCCCTTTGTTTTCTCACTCTTCTGCAGTGTTCCCCACGGTTACCCACTTTTTCCAATCTGTTTCCCCCGCTCCCTTTGGTTCCCCACTGTTCTGCAGTGTTTCCCACGGTTACCCACTTTTTCCAATCTTTTCACCCTGCTCCCTTTAGTTCCCCTCTGTCCTGCATTTTCCCCCATATTTCCCCACTTTTCCAATCTGTTCTCCCTGCTCCCTTTGGTTCCCCTCTGTCCTGCAGTGTTCCCCACGGCTCCACACTTTTTCCAATCTGTTCGCCGTGCTCTCTTTGGTTCTCCTCTGTTCTGCAGTGTTCCCCACTGTTCCCCACTTTTTCCAATCAGTTCCCCCAACTCCCGTTGGTTCCCCTCTATTCTGCAGTTTTCTATACAGTTCCCCACATTTTCCAATCCGTTACCCCTGCTCCGTTTGGTTCCCTTCTGTTCTGCAGTTTTCTACACGGTCCCCGACTTTTTTCAATCTGTTCCTCCTGCTCCCTTTGGTTCCCCACTCTTCTGCATTTTTCCATACAGTTCCCCACTTTTTCCAATCCGTTCCACCTGCTCCCTTGGTTCCCCTGTGTTCTGCAGGGTTCCCCATGGTTCCCCAATTTTTCCAATGTATAACCCCCTGCTCCCTTTGTTTCCTCACTCTTCTGCATTTTTCCTCACTGTTCCCCACTTTTTCCACTCTGTTTTCCCCGCTCCCTTTGTTTCCCCACTGTTCTGCAGTATTCCCCACTTCTCCACTATTTTCCAATTTTTTTGCCATGATCGCTTTGGTTCCTCTCTGTCTGCAGTGTTCTTCACAGTTCCCCACTTTATCCAATCCGTTCCCCCTGCTACCTTTGTTTCCCCTCTGTCCTGCAATGTTCTCCACGGTTCCCCACTTTTTGCAATCCATTCCCCCTACTCCTTTTGGTTCTCCACTGTTCTGCAGAACTCCCCACGGTTCCCCACTTTTTCCAAAACGTTCCCCCTGCTCCCTTTGGTTCCCCTCTGTCCTGCATTGTCCATCGCGATTCCCAACTTTTTCCAATCCGTTCCACCTGCTCCATTGGATCCCCTCTGTTCTGCAGTGTTACCCACGGTTCCGCAATTTTTCCAATGTATACCCCCTTCTCCCTTTGTTTTCTCACTCTTCTGCATTTTTCCACACTGTTCCCCACTTTTTCCAATCTGTTTCCCCCGCTCCCTTTGGTTCCCCACTGTTCTGCAGTATTCCCCACTTTTCCACTATTTTCGAATTTGTTCGCCGTGATCGCTTTGTTTCCTCTCTTTCTGCAGTGTTCTTCACAGTTCCCAACTTTATCCAATCCGTTCCCCCTGCAACCTTTGGTTCTCCTCTGTCCTGCAGTGTTCCCCACTTCTCAACTTCTTTCCGATATGATCGCCGTGCTCCATTTCGTTCCCCTCTGTTCTGCAGTGTTTCCCACGGTTCCCCACTTTTTCCAATCCGTTCCTGCTGCGCCCTTTGGTTCCCCACTGTTTTGCAGTGTTCGCCATGGTTCTGCACTTTTTCCAATCTGTTCCCTTTGCTCCGTTTAGTTCCCCTCTATTCTGCAGTGTTCCCCAAGGTTGCACACTTTTTCGAATCTGTTCACCCTCCTCCCTTTGTTTCCCCTCTGTCTTGCAGTGTTCTCCACGTTTCCCCACTTTTTCCAATCAGTTCGCCCTGCTCCCTTTGTTTCCCCTCTGTCCTGCAATGTTCTCCACGGTTCCCCACTTTTACCAATCCATTCCCCCTGCTCCTTTTGGTTCCCCACTGTTCTGCAGAACTCCCCACGATTCCCCACTTTTTCCAATCTGTTCCCCCTGCTCCGTTTGGTTCTCCTTTATTCTGCAGTGTTCCCCACGGTTCACCACTTTTCCGAGCTGTTCCCCCTGCTCCCTTTGGTTCCGCAGGGTTCTGCAGTGTTCCCCACGGTTACCCAATTTTTCCAAACCGTTCCCCCTGCTCCCTTTGGTTCCCCTCTGCCCTGCAGTGTTTCCCACGGTTACCCACTTTTTCCAATCCATTCCCCCTGCTCCCTTTGGTTCCCCTCTGTCCTGCATTTTCCCCCATATTTCCCCACTTTTCCAATCTGTTCTCCCTGCTCCCTTTGGTTCCCCTCTGTCCTGCAGTGTTCCCCACGGCTCCACACTTTTTCCAATCTGTTCGCCGTGCTCTCTTTGGTTCTCCTCTGTTCTGTAGTGTTCCCCACTGTTCCCCACTTTTTCCAATCAGTTCTCCCAACTCCCGTTGGTTCCCCTCTATTCTGCAGTTTTCTATACAGTTCCCCACATTTTCCAATCCATTACCCCTGCTCCGTTTGGTTCCCTTCTGTTCTGCAGTGTTCTACACGGTCCCCGACTTTTTTCAATCTGTTCCTCCTGCTCCTTTTGGTTCCCCACTCTTCTGCATTTTTCCACACAGTTCCCCACTTTTTCCAATCCGTTCCACCTGCTCCCTTGGTTCCCCTGTGTTCTGCAGGGTTCCCCATGGTTCCCCAATTTTTCCAATGTATAACCCCTGCTCCCTTTGTTTCCTCACTCTTCTGCATTTTTCCACACTGTTCCCCACTTTTTCCACTCTGTTTTCCCCGCTCCCTTTGGTTCCCCACTGTTCTGCAGTATTCCCCACTTCTCCACTATTTTCCAATTTTTTTGCCATGATCGCTTTGGTTCCTCTCTGTCTGCAGTGTTCTTCACAGTTCCCCACTTTATCCAATCCGTTCCCCCTGCTACCTTTGTTTCCCCTCTGTCCTGCAATGTTCTCCACGGTTCCCCACTTTTTGCAATCCATTCCCCCTACTCCTTTTGGTTCTCCACTGTTCTGCAGAACTCCCCACGGTTCCCCACTTTTTCCAAACCGTTCCCCCTGCTCCCTTTGGTTCCCCTCTGTCCTGCAGTTTTTCCCACGGTTACCCACTTTTTCCAATCTGTTCCCCCTGCTCCCTTTTTTTTCCTCACTCTACTGTATTTTCCACACCGTTCCCCACTTTTTCCAATCTGTTCCCCCTGCTCCCTTTGTTTCCTCACTCTTCTGCATTTTCCACACTGCTCCCCACTTTTTCCAATCTGTTTCCCCCGCTCCCTTTGGTTCCCCACTGTTCTGCAGTGTTCCCCACTTCTCCACTATTTTCCAATTTGTTCGCCGTGCTCGCTTTGGTTCCTCTCTGTCTGCAGTGTTGTTCACAGTTCCCCACTTTTTCCAATCCGTTACCCCTGCTCTCTCGGTTCCCCTCTATTCTGCAGTGTTCCCCACGGTTCCCCACTTTTCCGAGTTCTTCCCTCTGCTCCCTTTGAGTCCTCTCTGTTCTGCAGTGTTCCCCATAGTTCTCCACATTCTTTCCAATCTGTTCCCATGCTCCATTATTTTCCCCTCTGTTCTGCTGTGTTCCAGACAGTTCCCCAATTTTTTCAAATCTGTTCCCCCTGCGCCTTTGGTTCCCCTCTGTTCTGCAGCTTCCCCACGGTTCTCCAAATTTTTCCAATCTGTTCCCCCTGATCCCTTTGGTTCCCCTCTTTACTGCAGTGTTCCCCAAGATTCCCCACTTTTTCCAATCTGTTCTCCCTGCTCCCTTTGGTTCCCCTCTGTCCTGCAGTGTTCGCCATGGCTCCACACTTTTTACAATCTGTTCGCCGTGCTCTCTTTGGTTCCCCTCCGTTCTACAGTGTTCCCCACAGTTCCCCACTTTTTCCAATGTATACCCCCTGCTCCCTTTGTTTCCTCACTCTTCTGCATTTTCCACACTGTTCCCCACTTTTTCCAATCTTTTTCCCCCGCTCCCTTTGGTTCCCCTCTGTTCTGCAGTTTCCCCACGGTGCTCCACATTTTTCCAATCTGTACCCCATGCTCCCTTTGGTTCCCCTCTTTTCTGCAGTGTTTCCCAGGATTCCCCAATTTTTCCAATCTGTTCTCCCTGCTCTCTTTGGTTCCCCTCTGTCCTGCAGTGTTCCCCACGCCTCCACACTTTTTCCAATCTGTTCGCCGTGCTCTCTTTGGTTCCCCTCTGTTCAACAGTGTTCCCCACAGTTCCCCACTTTTTCCAATCTGTTCCCACTGCTCCCTTTGGTTCCCCTCTGTCCTGCATTTTCCACCATATTTCCCCACTTTTCCAACCCGTTCCCCTTGCTCCCTTTAGTTCCCCTCTGTACTGCAGTGCTCCCCACGGTTCCCCACATTTTGCAATCCGTTCTCCCTGCTCCCTTTGGTTTCCCACTGTTCTGCATTTTTCCACACGGTTCCCCGATTTTTCCAATCTGTTCCCATGCTCCATTTGCTTCCCCTCTTTTCTGCAATATTCCCCACTGTTCCCCACTTTTTGCAATCTGTTCCCCCTGCTCCCTTTGGTTCCCCACTGTTCTGCAGTGTTCGCCAACGGTTTCCCACTTTTTCCAACCTGTACCTCCTGTTCCCTTTGGTTCCCCTCTGTCCTGCAGTGTTCCCCACGGTTCCACACTTTTTCCAATCTGTTCTCCGTGCTCTCTTTGGTTCCTCTCTGTTCTACAATGTTCCCCACAGTTCCCCACTTTTTCCAATCTGTTCCCCCTGCTCCCTTTGGTTCCCCTGCATCCTGCACTGTCCTCCATGGTTTCCCAATTTTTCCAATCTCTTCCCCGTGCTCCTTTGGTTCCCCTCTGTTGTTCAGTGTTCCGAACGGTTCCCCACTTTTTCCAATCCGTTCCCCCTGCTTCCTTTGATTCCCCTCTGTTCTGCAGTGTTCCACACTGTTCCCCACTTTTTCCAATCCGTTCACCCTGCTCCCGTTGTTTCTCCACTCTTCTGCATTTTCCACACCGTTCCCCACTTTTTCCAATCTGTTCCCCCTTCTCCTTGGGCTCCCCTCTGTTCTGCAGTTTTCCCCACAGTTTCCACTTTTTCCAATCTGTTCCCCCTGCTCCCTTTGGTTTCCCCTCTATTCTGCAGTATTCTATACAGTTCCCCACATTTTCCAATCCGTTACCCCTGCTCCCTTTGGTTCCCCTCTGTTCTGCAGTGTTCTCCACGGTTCCCGACTTTTTCCAATCTGTTCCTCCTGCTCCCTTTGATTCCCCACTGTTCTGCATTTTTCCACTCAGTTCCCCACTTTTTCCAATCCATTCCCCCTGCTCCCTTTGGTTCCCCTCTTTCCTGCACTTTCCCCCATATTTCCCCACTTTTCCAATCCGTTCTCCCTGCTCCCTTTGGTTCCCCTCTATACTGCAGTGCTCCCCACAGTTCCCCACATTTTCCAATCCGTTCTCCCTGCTCCCTTTGTTTCCCACTGTTCTGCATTTTTCCACACGGTTCCCCGATTTTTCCAATCTGTTCCCATGCTCCATTTGCTTCCCCTCTTTTCTGCAATATTCCCCACTGTTCCCCACTTTTTGCAATCTGTTCCCCCTGCTCCCTTTGGTTCCCCACTGTTCTGCAGTGTTCGCCAACGGTTCCCCACTTTTTCCAACCTGTACCTCCTATTCCCTTTGGTTCCCCTCTGTCCTGCAGTGTTCCCCACGGTTCCACACTTTTTCCAATCTGTTCGCCGTGCTCTCTTTGGTTCCTCTCTGTTTTACAGTGATCCCCGCAGTTCCCCACTTTTTCCAATCCATTCACCCTGCTCCCGTTGTTTCTCCACTCTTCTGCATTTTCCAAACCGTTCCCCACTTTTTCCAATCTGTTCCCCCTTCTCCTTGGGCTCCCCTCTGTTCTGCAGTTTTCCCCACAGTTTCCACTTTTTCCAATCTGTTCCCACTGCTCCCGTTGGTTCCCCTCTATTCTGCAGTTTTCTATACAGTTCCCCACATTTTCCAATCCGTTACCCCTGCTCCCTTTGGTTCCCCTCTGTTCTGCAGTGTTCTCCACGGTCCCCGACTTTTTCCATTCTGTTCCTCCTGCTCCCTTTGGTTCCCCACTGTTCTGCATTTTTCCACACAGTTCCCCACTTTTTCCAATCCGTTCCACCTGCTCCCTTGGTGCCCCTCTGTTCTGCAGTGTTCCCCATGGTTCCCCAATTTTTCCAATGTATACCCCCTGCTCCCTTTGTTTCCTCACTCTTCTGCATTTTTCCACACTGTTCCCCACTTTTTCCACTCTGTTTTCCCCGCTCCATTTGGTTCCCCACTGTTCTGCAGTATTCCCCACTTCTCCACTATTTTCCAATTTATTCGCCATGATCGCTTTGGTTCCTCTCTGTCTGCAGTGTTCTTCACAGTTCCCCACTTTATCCAATCCGTTCCCCCTGCTCGTTTGGTTCCCCTCTGTTCTGCAGTGTTCCCCACGGTTCCCCATTTTTTCCACTCCGTTCCCCCTGCTCCCTTTGGTTCCCCACTGTTCTGTACATTTCCACATAATCCCCCAATTTTTCGAATCTGTACCCCGTACTCCATTCGGTTCCCCTCTGTTCTGCAGTGTTCCCCATGGTTCCCCTTTTTTTCTATTCAGTTGCCCTTGCTCCTTTGGTTCCCCTCTGTTCTGCAGTGTTCCCCACGGTTCTTCACATTTTTTCCAATCTATTCCCCTTCTCCCTTTTTTCCCCCTCTGTTCTGCAGTGTTCTCCACGGTTCCCCACTTTTTTCCAATCTGTTCCCCCTGCTCCTTTGGTTCCACTCACTTCTGCAGTTTCCACACCGTTGCCCACTTTATCCAATCCGTTCCCCCTGCTCCCTTTGTTTCCCCTCTGTCCTGCAATGTTGTCCATGGTTCCCCACTTTTTCCAATCCATTCCCCCTACTCCTTTTGGTTCCCCACTGTTCTGCAGAACTCCCCACGATTCCCCACTTTTTTGACTCTGTTCCCCCTGCTCCGTTAAGTTCTCCTTTATTCTGCAGTGTTCCCCACTGTTCCCCAATTTTCCGAGCTGTTCCCCCTGCTCCCTTTCGTTCCGCAGTGTTCTGCAGTGTTCCCCACAGTTACCCACTTTTTCCAAAACGTTCCCCCTGCTCCCTTTGGTTCCCCTCTGTCCTGCATTGTCCTTCGCGATTCCCCACTTTTTCCAATCCGTTCCACCTGCTCCATTGGTTCCCCTCTGTTCTGCAGTGTTACCCACGGTTCCGCAATTTTTCCAATGTATACCCCCTGCTCCCTTTGTTTTCTCACTTTTCTGCATTTTTCCACACTGTTCCCCACTTTTTCCACTCTGTTTTCCCCGCTCCCTTTGGTTCCCCACTGTTCTGCAGTATTCCCCACTTCTCCACTATTTTCCAATTTTTTTGCCATGATCGCTTTGGTTCCTCTCTGTCTGCAGTGTTCTTCACAGTTCCCCACTTTATCCAATCCGTTCCCCCTGCTACCTTTGTTTCCCCTCTGTCCTGCAATGTTCTCCACGGTTCCCCACTTTTTGCAATCCATTCCCCCTACTCCTTTTGGTTCTCCACTGTTCTGCAGAACTCCCCACGGTTCCCCACTTTTTCCAAACCGTTCCCCCTGCTCCCTTTGGTTCCCCTCTGTCCTGCAGTGTTTCCCACGGTTACCCACTTTTTCCAATCTGTTCCCCCTGCTCCCTTTTTTTTCCTCACTCTACTGTATTTTCCACACCGTTCCCCACTTTTTCCAATCTGTTCCCCCTGCTCCCTTTGTTTCCTCACTCTTCTGCATTTTCCACACTGCTCCCCACTTTTTCCAATCTGTTTCCCCCGCTCCCTTTGGTTCCCCACTGTTCTGCAGTGTTCCCCACTTCTCCACTATTTTCCAATTTGTTCGCCGTGCTCGCTTTGGTTCCTCTCTGTCTGCAGTGTTGTTCACAGTTCCCCACTTTTTCCAATCCGTTACCCCTGCTCTCTCGGTTCCCCTCTATTCTGCAGTGTTCCCCACGGTTCCCCACTTTTCCGAGTTCTTCCCTCTGCTCCCTTTGAGTCCTCTCTGTTCTGCAGTGTTCCCCATAGTTCTCCACATTCTTTCCAATCTGTTCCCATGCTCCATTATTTTCCCCTCTGTTCTGCTGTGTTCCAGACAGTTCCCCAATTTTTTCAAATCTGTTCCCCCTGCGCCTTTGGTTCCCCTCTGTTCTGCAGCTTCCCCACGGTTCTCCAAATTTTTCCAATCTGTTCCCCCTGATCCCTTTGGTTCCCCTCTTTACTGCAGTGTTCCCCAAGATTCCCCACTTTTTCCAATCTGTTCTCCCTGCTCCCTTTGGTTCCCCTCTGTCCTGCAGTGTTCGCCATGGCTCCACACTTTTTACAATCTGTTCGCCGTGCTCTCTTTGGTTCCCCTCCGTTCTACAGTGTTCCCCACAGTTCCCCACTTTTTCCAATGTATACCCCCTGCTCCTTTTGTTTCCTCACTCTTCTGCATTTTCCACACTGTTCCCCACTTTTTCCAATCTTTTTCCCCCGCTCCCTTTGGTTCCCCTCTGTTCTGCAGTTTCCCCACGGTGCTCCACATTTTTCCAATCTGTACCCCATGCTCCCTTTGGTTCCCCTCTTTTCTGCAGTGTTTCCCAGGATTCCCCAATTTTTCCAATCTGTTCTCCCTGCTCCCTTTGGTTCCCCTCTGTCCTGCAGTGTTCTCCACGGTTCCCGACTTTTTCCAATCTGTTCCTCCTGCTCCCTTTGATTCCCCACTGTTCTGCATTTTTCCACTCAGTTCCCCACTTTTTCCAATCCATTCCCCCTGCTCCCTTTGGTTCCCCTCTTTCCTGCACTTTCCCCCATATTTCCCCACTTTTCCAATCCGTTCTCCCTGCTCCCTTTGGTTCCCCTCTTTTCTGCAATATTCCCCACTGTTCCCCACTTTTTGCAATCTGTTCCCCCTGCTCCCTTTGGTTCCCCACTGTTCTGCAGTGTTCGCCAACGGTTCCCCACTTTTTCCAACCTGTACCTCCTATTCCCTTTGGTTCCCCTCTGTCCTGCAGTGTTCCCCACGGTTCCACACTTTTTCCAATCTGTTCGCCGTGCTCTCTTTGGTTCCTCTCTGTTTTACAGTGATCCCCGCAGTTCCCCACTTTTTCCAATCCTTTCCCCCTGCTTCCTTTGATTCCACTCTGTTCTGCAGTGTTCCACACTGTTCCTCACTTTTTCCAATCCATTCACCCTGCTCCCGTTGTTTCTCCACTCTTCTGCATTTTCCAAACCGTTCCCCACTTTTTCCAATCTGTTCCCCCTTCTCCTTGGGCTCCCCTCTGTTCTGCAGTTTTCCCCACAGTTTCCACTTTTTCCAATCTGTTCCCACTGCTCCCGTTGGTTCCCCTCTATTCTGCAGTTTTCTATACAGTTCCCCACATTTTCCAATCCGTTACCCCTGCTCCCTTTGGTTCCCCTCTGTTCTGCAGTGTTCTCCACGGTCCCCGACTTTTTCCATTCTGTTCCTCCTGCTCCCTTTGGTTCCCCACTGTTCTGCATTTTTCCACACAGTTCCCCACTTTTTCCAATCCGTTCCACCTGCTCCCTTGGTGCCCCTCTGTTCTGCAGTGTTCCCCATGGTTCCCCAATTTTTCCAATGTATACCCCCTGCTCCCTTTGTTTCCTCACTCTTCTGCATTTTTCCACACTGTACCCCACTTTTTCCACTCTGTTTTCCCCGCTCCATTTGGTTCCCCACTGTTCTGCAGTATTCCCCACTTCTCCACTATTTTCCAATTTATTCGCCATGATCGCTTTGGTTCCTCTCTGTCTGCAGTGTTCTTCACAGTTCCCCACTTTATCCAATCCGTTCCCCCTGCTCGTTTGGTTCCCCTCTGTTCTGCAGTGTTCCCCACGGTTCCCCATTTTTTCCACTCCGTTCCCCCTGCTCCCTTTGGTTCCCCACTGTTCTGTACATTTCCACATAATCCCCCAATTTTTCGAATCTGTACCCCGTACTCCATTCGGTTCCCCTCTGTTCTGCAGTGTTCCCCATGGTTCCCCTTTTTTTCTATTCAGTTGCCCTTGCTCCTTTGGTTCCCCTCTGTTCTGCAGTGTTCCCCACGGTTCTTCACATTTTTTCCAATCTATTCCCCTTCTCCCTTTTTTCCCCCTCTGTTCTGCAGTGTTCTCCACTGTTCCCCACTTTTTTCCAATCTGTTCCCCCTGCTCCTTTGGTTCCACTCACTTCTGCAGTTTCCACACCGTTGCCCACTTTATCCAATCCGTTCCCCCTGCTCCCTTTGTTTCCCCTCTGTCCTGCAATGTTCTCCATGGTTCCCCACTTTTTCCAATCCATTCCCCCTACTCCTTTTGGTTCCCCACTGTTCTGCAGAACTCCCCACGATTCCCCACTTTTTTGACTCTGTTCCCCCTGCTCCGTTAAGTTCTCCTTTATTCTGCAGTGTTCCCCACTGTTCCCCAATTTTCCGAGCTGTTCCCCCTGCTCCCTTTCGTTCCGCAGTGTTCTGCAGTGTTCCCCACAGGTACCCACTTTTTCCAAAACGTTCCCCCTGCTCCCTTTGGTTCCCCTCTGTCCTGCATTGTCCTTCGCGATTCCCCACTTTTTCCAATCCGTTCCACCTGCTCCATTGGTTCCCCTCTGTTCTGCAGTGTTACCCACGGTTCCGCAATTTTTCCAATGTATACCCCCTGCTCCCTTTGTTTTCTCACTCTTCTGCATTTTTCCACACTGTTCCCCACTTTTTCCAATCTGTTTCCCCCGCTCCCTTTGGTTCCCCACTGTTCAGCAGTATTCCCCACTTTTCCACTATTTTCGAATTTGTTCGCTGTGATCGCTTTGTTTCCTCTCTTTCTGCCTTGTTCTTCACAGTTCCCAAATTTATCCAATCCGTTCCCCCTGCTCCCTTTGGTTCCCCTCTATCCTGCAGTGTTCCCCACTTCTCAACTTCTTTCCGATATGATCGCCGTGCTCCATTTCGTTCCCCTCTGTTCTGCAGTGTTTCCCACGGTTCCCCACTTTTTCCAATCCATTCCTGCTGCTTCCTTTGGTTCCCCACTGTTTTGCAGTGTTCGCCATGGTTCTGCACTTTTTCCAATCTGTTCCCTTTGCTCCGTTTAGTTCCCCTCTATTCTGCAGTGTTCCCCAAGGTTGCACACTTTTTCGAATCTGTTCACCCTGCTCCCTTTGTTTCCCCTCTGTCCTGCAGTGTTCTCTACGTTTCCCCACTTTTTCCAATCAGTTCGCCCTGCTCCCTTTGTTTCCCCTCTGTCCTGCAATGTTCTCAACGGTTCCCCACTTTTTCCAATCAATTCCCCCTGCTCCTTTTGGTTCCCCACTGTTCTGCAGAACTCCCCACGATTCCCCACTTTTTCCAATCTGTTCCCCTTGCTCCATTTGGTTCTCCTTTATTCTGCAGTGTTCCCCACGATTCCCCACTTTTCCGAGCTGTTCCCCCTGCTCCCTTTGGTTCCGCAGTGTTCTGCAGTGTTCCCCACGGTTACCCAATTTTTCCAAACCGTTCCCCCTGCTCCCTTTGGTTCCCCTCTGCCCTGCAGTGTTCCCCACTGTTACCCACTTTTTCCAATCCATTCCCCCTGCTCCCTTTGGTTCCCCTCTGTCCTGCATTTTCCCCCATATTTCCCCACTTTTCCAATCTGTTCTCCCTGCTCCCTTTGGTTCCCCTCTGTCCTGCAGTGTTCCCCACGGCTCCACACTTTTTCCAATCTGTTCGCCGTGCTCTCTTTGGTTCTCCTCTGTTCTGCAGTGTTCCCCACTGTTCCCCACTTTTTCCAATCAGTTCCCACTGCTTCCTTTGATTCCCCTCTGTTCTGCAGTGTTCCACACTGTTCCCCACTTTTTCCAATCCGTTCACCCTACTCCTGTTGTTTCTCCACTCTTCTGCATTTTCCGCACCGTTCCCCACTTTTTCCAATCTGTTCCCCCTTCTCCTTGGGCTCCCCTCTGTTCTGCAGTTTTCCCCACAGTTTCCACTTTTTCCAATCTGTTCCCCCTGCTCCCGTTGGTTCCCCTCTATTCTGCAGTTTTCTATACAGTTCCCCACATTTTCCAATCCGTTACCCCTGCTCCCTTTGGTTCCCCTCTGTTCTGCAGTGTTCTCCACGGTCCACGACTTTTTCCATTCTGTTCCTCCTGCTCCCTTTGGTTCCCCACTGTTCTGCATTTTTCCACACAGTTCCCCACTTTTTCCAATCCGTTCCACCTGCTCCCTTGGTGCCCCTCTGTTCTGCAGTGTTCCCCATGGTTCCCCAATTTTTCCAATGTATACCCCCTGCTCCCTTTGTTTCCTCACTCTTCTGCATTTTTCCACACTGTTCCCCACTTTTTCCAATCTGTTTTCCCCGCTCCCTTTGGTTCCCCACTGTTCTGCAGTATTCCCCACTTCTCCACTATTTTCCAATTTGTTCGCCATGATCGCTTTGGTTCCTCTCTGTCTGCAGTGTTCTTCACAGTTCCCCACTTTTTCCAATCCGTTCCCCCTGTGCCCTTTCTTTCCCCTCTGTCCTGCATTGTCCTTCGCGATGCCCCACTTTTTCCAATCCGTTCCACCTGCTCCATTGGTTCCCCTCTGTTCTGCAGTGTTCCCCACGGTTCCGCAAATTTTCCAATGTATACCCCCTGCTCCCTTTGTTTCCTCACTCTTCTGCATTTTTCCACACTGTTCCCCACTTTTTCCTATCTGTTTCCCCCGCTCCCTTTGGTTCCCACTGTTCTGCAGTATTCCCCACTTTTCCACTATTTTCGAATTTGTTCGCCGTGATCGCTTTGGTTCCTCTCTTTCTGCAGTGTTCTTCACAGTTCCCCACTTTATCCAATCCGTTCCCCCTGCTCCCTTTGGTTCCCCTCTGTCCTGCAGTGTTCCCTACTTCTCAACCTCTTTCCGATATGCTCGCCGTGCTCCATTTCGTTCCCCTCCGTTCTGCAGTGTTTCCCACGGTTCCCCACTTTTTCCAATCCGTTCCCGCTGCTCCCTTTGGTTCCCCACTGTTTTGCAGTTTTCGCCATGGTTCTGCACTTTTTCCAATCTGTTCCCTTTGCTCCGTTTAGTTCCCCTCTATTCAGCAGTGTTCCCCAATTTGCACACTTTTTCGAATCTGTTCACCCTGCTCCCTTTGTTTCCCCTCTGTCCTGCAGTATTCCCCACGTTTCCCCTCTTTTTCCAATCAGTTCGCCCTGCTCCCTTTGTTTCCCCTCTGTCCTGCAATGTTCTCCACGGTTCCCCACTATTTCCAATCCATTCCCCCTGCTCCTTTTGGTTCCCCACTGTTCTGCAGAACTCCCCACGATTCCCCACTTTTTCCAATCTGTTCCCCCTGCTCCGTTTGGTTCTCCTTTATTCTGCAGTGTTCCCCAAGGTTCCCCACTTTTCCGAGCTGTTCCCCCTGCTCCCTTTGCTTCTGCAGTGTTCTGCAGTGTTCCCCACGGTTACCCACTTTTTCCAAACCGTTCCCCCTGCTCCCTTTGGTTCCCCTCTGTCCTGCAGTGTTCCCCACGGTTACCCTCTTATTCCAATCCATTCCCCCTGCTCCCTTTGGTTCCCCTCTGTCCTGCATTTTCCCCCACGTTTCCCCACTTTTTCCAATCCATTCCCCCTGCTCCTTTTGGTTCCCCACTGTTCTGCAGAACTCCCCACGATTCCCCACTTTTTCCAATCTGTTCCCCCTGCTCCCTTTGGTTCTCCTTTATTCTGCAGTGTTCCCCAAGGTTCCCCACTTTTCCGAGCTGTTCCCCCTGCTCCCTTTGGTTCCGCAGTGTTCTTCAGTGTTCCCCACGATTACCCACTTTTTCCAAACCGTTCCCCCTGCTCCCTTTGGTTCCCCTCTGTCCTGCATTTTCCCCCATATTTCCCCACTTTTCCAACCCGTTCCCCTTGCTCCCTTTAGTTCCCCTCTGTATTGCAGTGCTCCCCACGGTTCCCCACATTTTGCAATCCGTTCTCCCTGCTCCCTTTGGTTTCCCACTGTTCTGCATTTTTCCACACGGTTCCCCGATTTTTCCAATCTGTTCCCATGCTCCATTTGCTTCCCCTCTTTTCTGCAATATTCCCCACTGTTCCCCACTTTTTGCAATCTGTTCCCCCTGCTCCCTTTGGTTCCCCACTGTTCTGCAGTGTTCGCCAACGGTTTCCCACTTTTTCCAACCTGTACCTCCTGTTCCCTTTGGTTCCCCTCTGTCCTGCAGTGTTCCCCACGGTTCCACACTTTTTCCAATCTGTTCTCCGTGCTCTCTTTGGTTCCTCTCTGTTCTACAATGTTCCCCACAGTTCCCCACTTTTTCCAATCTGTTCCCCCTGCTCCCTTTGGTTCCCCTGCGTCCTGCACTGTCCTCCATGGTTTCCCAATTTTTCCAATCTCTTCCCCGTGCTCCTTTGGTTCCCCTCTGTTGTTCAGTGTTCCGAACGGTTCCCCACTTTTTCCAATCCTTTCCCCCTGCTTCCTTTGATTCCCCTCTGTTCTGCAGTGTTCCACACTGTTCCCCACTTTTTCCAATCCGTTCACCCTGCTCCCGTTGTTTCTCCACTCTTCTGCATTTTCCACACCGTTCCCCACTTTTTCCAATCTGTTCCCCCTTCTCCTTGGGCTCCCCTCTGTTTGCAGTTTTCCCCACAGTTTCCACTTTTTCCAATCTGTTCCCCCTGCTCCCTTTGGTTTCCCCTCTATTCTGCAGTATTCTATACAGTTCCCCACATTTTCCAATCCGTTACCCCTGCTCCCTTTGGTTCCCCTCTGTTCTGCAGTGTTCTCCACTGTTCCCGACTTTTTCCAATCTGTTCCTCCTGCTCCCTTTGATTCCCCACTGTTCTGCATTTTTCCACTCAGTTCCCCACTTTTTCCAATCCATTCCCCCTGCTCCCTTTGGTTCCCCTCTTTCCTGCACTTTCCCCCATATTTCCCCACTTTTCCAATCTGTTCTCCCTGCTCCCTTTGGTTCCCCTCTATACTGCAGTGCTCCCCACGGTTCCCCACATTTTCCAATCCGTTCTCCCTGCTCCCTTTGTTTCCCACTGTTCTGCATTTTTCCACACGGTTCCCCGATTTTTCCAATCTGTTCCCATGCTCCATTTGCTTCCCCTCTTTTCTGCAATATTCCCCACTGTTCCCCACTTTTTGCAATCTGTTCCCCCTGCTCCCTTTGGTTCCCCACTGTTCTGCAGTGTTCGCCAACGGTTCCCCACTTTTTCCAACCTGTACCTCCTATTCCCTTTGGTTCCCCTCTGTCCTGCAGTGTTCCCCACGGTTCCACACTTTTTCCAATCTGTTCGCCGTGCTCTCTTTGGTTCCTCTCTGTTTTACAGTGATCCCCGCAGTTCCCCACTTTTTCCAATCCGTTCCCCCTGCTTCCTTTGATTCCCCTCTGTTCTGCAGTGTTCCCCACAGTTCCCCACTTTTTGCAATCTGTTCCCCCTGCTCCCTTTGGTTCCCCTCTGTCCTGCATTGTCCTTCGCGATTCCCCACTTTTTCCAATCCGTTCCACCTGCTTCTTTGGTTCCCCTCTGTTCTGTAGTGTTACCCACGGTTCCGCAATTTTTCCAATGTATACCCCCTGCTCCCTTTGTTTTCTCACTCTTCTGCATTTTTCCACACTGTTCCCCACTTTTTCCAATCTGTTTCCCCCGCTCCCTTTGGTTCCCCACTGTTCTGCAGTATTCCCCACTTTTCCACTATTTTCGAATTTGTTCGCTGTGATCGCTTTGTTTCCTCTCTTTCTGCAGTGTTCTTCACAGTTCCCAACTTTATCCAATCCGTTCCCCCTGCTCCCTTTGGTTCCCCTCTGTCCTGCAATGTTCTCCACGGTTCCCCACTTTTTCCAATCCATTCCCCCTGCTCCTTTTGGTTCCCCACTGTTCTGCAGAACTCCCCACGATTCCCCACTTTTTCCAATCTGTTCCCCCTGCTCCGTTTGGTTCTCCTTTATTCTGCAGTGTTCCCCACGGTTCCCCACTTTTCCGAGCTGTTCCCCCTGCTCCCTTTGGTTCCGCAGTGTTCTGCAGTGTTCCCCACGGTTACCCAATTTTTCCAAACCGTTCCCCCTGCTCCCTTTGGTTCCCCTCTGCCCTGCAGTGTTCCCCACGGTTACCCACTTTTTCCAATCCATTCCCCCTGCTCCCTTTGGTTCCCCTCTGTCCTGCATTTTCCCCCATATTTCCCCACTTTTCCAATCTGTTCTCCCTGCTCCCTTTGGTTCCCCTCTGTCCTGCAGTGTTCCCCACGGCTCCACACTTTTTCCAATCTGTTCGCCGTGCTCTCTTTGGTTTTCCTCTGTTCTGCAGTGTTCCCCACTGTTCCCCACTTTTTCCAATCAGTTCCCACTGCTTCCTTTGATTCCCCTCTGTTCTGCAGTGTTCCACACTGTTCCCCACTTTTTCCAATCCGTTCACCCTGCTCCTGTTGTTTCTCCACTCTTCTGCATTTTCCGCACCGTTCCCCACTTTTTCCAATCTGTTCCCCCTTCTCCTTGGGCTCCCCTCTGTTCTGCAGTTTTCCCCACAGTTTCCACTTTTTCCAATCTGTTCCCCCTACTCCCGTTGGTTCCCCTCTATTCTGCAGTTTTCTATACAGTTCCCCACATTTTCCAATCCGTTACCCCTGCTCCGTTTGGTTCCCTTCTGTTCTGTAGTGTTCTACACGGTCCCCGACTTTTTTCAATCTGTTCCTCCTGCTCCCTTTGGTTCCCCACTCTTCTGCATTTTTCCACACAGTTCCCCACTTTTTCCAATCCGTTCCACCTGCTCCCTTGGTTCCCCTGTGTTCTGCAGGGTTCCCCATGGTTCCCCAATTTTTCCAATGTATAACCCCTGCTCCCTTTGTTTCCTCACTCTTCTGCATTTTTCCACACTGTTCCCCACTTTTTCCACTCTGTTTTCCCAGCTCCCTTTGGTTCCCCACTGTTCTGCAGTATTCCCCACTTCTCCACTATTTTCCAATTTTTTTGCCATGATCGCTTTGGTTCCTCTCTGTCTTCAGTGTTCTTCACAGTTCCCCACTTTATCCAATCCGTTCCCCCTGCTACCTTTGTTTCCCCTCTGTCCTGCAATGTTCTCCACGGTTCCCCACTTTTTGCAATCCATTCCCCCTACTCCTTTTGGTTCTCCACTGTTCTGCAGAACTCCCCACGGTTACCCACTTTTTCCAATCCGTTCCACCTGCTCCCTTGGTTCCCCTGTGTTCTGCAGGGTTCCCCATGGTTCCCCAATTCTTCCAATGTATAACCCCTGCTCCCTTTGTTTCCTCACTCTTCTGCATTTTTCCACACTGTTCCCCACTTTTTCCACTCTGTTTTCCCCGCTCTCTTTGGTTCCCCACTGTTCTGCAGTATTCCCCACTTCTCCACTATTTTCCAATTTTTTTGCCATGATCGCTTTGGTTCCTCTCTGTCTGCAGTGTTCTTCACAGTTCCCCACTTTATCCAATCCGTTCCCCCTGCTACCTTTTTTTCCCCTCTGTCCTGCAATGTTCTCCACGGTTCCCCACTTTTTGCAATCCATTCCCCCTACTCCTTTTGGTTCTCCACTGTTCTGCAGAACTCCCCACGGTTACCCACTTTTTCCAAACCGTTCCCCCTGCTCCCTTTGGTTCCCCTCTGTCCTGCAGTGTTTCCCACGGTTCCCCACTTTTTCCAATCTGTTCCCCCTGCTCCCTTTTTTTTCCTCACTCTACTGCATTTTCCACACCGTTCCCCACTTTTTCCAATCTGTTCCCCCTGCTCCCTTTGTTTCCTCACTCTTCTGCATTTTCCACACTGCTCCCCACTTTTTCCAATCTGTTTCCCCCGCTCCCTTTGGTTCCCCACTGTTCTGCAGTGTTCCCCACTTCTCCACTATTTTCCAATTTGTTCGCCGTGCTCGCTTTGGTTCCTCTCTGTCTGCAGTGTTGTTCACAGTTCCCCACTTTTTCCAATCCGTTACCCCTGCTCTCTCGGTTCCCCTCTATTCTGCAGTGTTCCCCACGGTTCCCCACTTTTCCGAGTTCTTCTCTCTGTTCTGCAGTGTTCCCCATAGTTCTCCACATTCTTTCCAATCTGTTCCCATGCTCCATTATTTTCCCCTCTGTTCTGCTGTGTTCCAGACAGTTCCCCAATTTTTTCAAATCTGTTCCCCCTGTGCCTTTGGTTCCCCTCTGTTCTGCAGCTTCCCCACGGTTCTCCAAATTTTTCCAATCTGTTCCCCCTGATCCCTTTGGTTCCCCTCTTTTCTGCAGTGTTCCCCAAGATTCCCCACTTTTTCCAATCTGTTCTCCCTGCTCCCTTTGGTTCCCCTCTGTCCTGCAGTGTTCGCCATGGCTCCACACTTTTTACAATCTGTTCGCCGTTCTCTCTTTGGTTCCCCTCCGTTCTACAGTGTTCCCCACAGTTCCCCACTTTTTCCAATGTATACCCCCTGCTCCCTTTGTTTCCTCACTCTTCTGCATTTTCCACACTGTTCCCCACATTTTCCAATCTTTTTCCCCCGCTCCCTTTGGTTCCCCTCTGTTCTGCAGTTTCCCCACGGTTCTCCACATTTTTCCAATCTGTTCCCCCTGCTCCCTTTGGTTCCCCTCTTTTCTGCAGTGTTTCCCAGGATTCCCCAATTTTTCCAATCTGTTCTCCCTGCTCCCTTTGGTTCCCCTCTGTCCTGCAGTGTTCCCCACGCCTCCACACTTTTTCCAATCTGTTCGCCGTGCTCTCTTTGGTTCCCCTCTGTTCAACAGTGTTCCCCACAGTTCCCCACTTTTTCCAATCTGTTCCCCCTGCTCCCTTTGGTTCCCCTCCGTCCTGCACTGTCCTCCATTGTTTCCCAATTTTTCCAATCTCTTCCCCGTGCTCCTTTGGTTCCCCTCTGTTGTGCTGTGTTCCTAACGGTTCCCCACTTTTTCCAATCCGTTCCCCCTGCTTCCTTTGTTTCCCCTCTGTTCTGCAGTGTTCCAAACACTTCCCCACTTTTTCCAATCCGTTCACCCTGCTCCCGTTGTTTCTCCACTCTTCTGCATTTTTCCACACCGTTCCCCACTTTTTCCAATCTGTTTGCCCTGCTCCCATTGTTTCCCCTCGGTTCTGCAGTGTTCCCCACAGTTCCCCACTTTTTCCAATCCGTTCCCCCTGTGCCCTTTCTTTCCCCTCTGTCCTGCATTGTCCTTCGCGATTCCCCACTTTTTCCAATCCGTTCCACCTGCTCCATTGGTTCCCCTCTGTTCTGCAGTGTTCCCCACGGTTCCGCAAATTTTCCAATGTATACCCCCTGCTCCCTTTGTTTCCTCACTCTTCTGCATTTTTCCACACTGTTCCCCACTTTTTCCAATCTGTTTCCCCCGCTCCCTTTGGTTCCCACTGTTCTGCAGTATTCCCCACTTTTCCACTATTTTCGAATTTGTACGCCGTGATCGCTTTGGTTCCTCTCTTTCTGCAGTGTTCTTCACAGTTCCCCACTTTATCCAATCCGTTCCCCCTGCTCCCTTTGGTTCCCCTCTGTCCTGCAGTGTTCCCCACTTCTCAACTTCTTTCCGATATGCTCGCCGTGCTCCATTTCGTTCCCCTCTGTTCTGCAGTGTTTCCCACGGTTCCCCACTTTTTCCAATCCGTTCCCGCTGCTCCCTTTGGTTCCCCACTGTTTTGCAGTTTTCGCCATGGTTCTGCACTTTTTCCATTCTGTTCCCTTTGCTCCGTTTAGTTCCTCTCTATTCAGCAGTGTTCCCCAATTTGCACACTTTTTCGAATCTGTTCACCCTGCTCCCTTTGTTTCCCCTCTGTCCTGCAGTGTTCCCCACGTTTCCCCACTTTTTCCAATCAGTTCGCCCTGCTCCCTTTGTTTCCCCTCTGTCCTGCAATGTTCTCCACGGTTCCCCACTTTTTCCAATCTGTTCCTCCTGCTCCGTTTGGTTCTCCTTTATTCTGCAGTGTTCCCCAAGGTTCCCCACTTTTCCGAGCTGTTCCCCCTGCTCCCTTTGCTTCTGCAGTGTTCTGCAGTGTTCCCCACGGTTACCCACTTTTTCCAAACCGTTCCCCCTGCTCCCTTTGGTTCCCCTCTGTCCTGCAGTGTTCCCCACGGTTACCCTCTTATTCCAATCCATTCCCCCTGCTCCCTTTCGTTCCCCTCTGTCCTGCATTTTCCCCCACGTTTCCCCACTTTTTCCAATCTATTCCCCCTGCTCCTTTTGGTTCCCCACTGTTCTGCAGAACTCCCCACGATTCCCCACTTTTTCCAATCTGTTCCCCCTGCTCCGTTTGGTTCTCCTTTATTCTGCAGTGTTCCCCACGGATCCCCACTTTTCCGAGCTGTTCCCCATGCTCCCTTTGGTTCCACAGTGTTCTTCAGTGTTCCCCACGGTTACCCACTTTTTCCAAACCGTTCCCCCTGCTCCCTTTGGTTCCCCTCTTTCCTGCATTTTCCCCCATATTTCCCCACTTTTCCAATCCGTTCCCCTTGCTCCCTTTAGTTCCCCTCTGTACTGCAGTGCTCCCCACGGTTCCCCACATTTTCCAATCCGTTCTTCCTGCTCCCTTTGGTTTCCCACTGTTCTGCATTTTTCCACACGGTTCCCCGATTTTTCGAATCTGTTCCCATGCACCATTTGCTTCCCCTCTTTTCTGCAATATTCCCCACTGTTCCCCACTTTTTGCAATCTGTTCCCCCTGCTCCCTTTGGTTCCCCTCTGTCCTGCATTGTCCTTCGCGATTCCCCACTTTTTCCAATCCGTTCCACCTGCTTCTTTGGTTCCCCTCTGTTCTGTAGTGTTACCCACGGTTCCGCAATTTTTCCAATGTATACCCCCTGCTCCCTTTGTTTTCTCACTCTTCTGCATTTTTCCACACTGTTCCCCACTTTTTCCAATCTGTTTCCCCCGCTCCCTTTGGTTCCCCACTGTTCTGCAGTATTCCCCACTTTTCCACTATTTTCGAATTTGTTCGCTGTGATCGCTTTGTTTCCTCTCTTTCTGCAGTGTTCTTCACAGTTCCCAACTTTATCCAATCCGTTCCCCCTGCTCCCTTTGGTTCCCCTCTGTCCTGCAATGTTCTCCACGGTTCCCCACTTTTTCCAATCCATTCCCCCTGCTCCTTTTGGTTCCCCACTGTTCTGCAGAACTCCCCACGATTCCCCACTTTTTCCAATCTGTTCCCCCTGCTCCGTTTGGTTCTCCTTTATTCTGCAGTGTTCCCCACGGTTCCCCACTTTTCCGAGCTGTTCCCCCTGCTCCCTTTGGTTCCGCAGTGTTCTGCAGTGTTCCCCACGGTTACCCAATTTTTCCAAACCGTTCCCCCTGCTCCCTTTGGTTCCCCTCTGCCCTGCAGTGTTCCCCACGGTTACCCACTTTTTCCAATCCATTCCCCCTGCTCCCTTTGGTTCCCCTCTGTCCTGCATTTTCCCCCATATTTCCCCACTTTTCCAATCTGTTCTCCCTGCTCCCTTTGGTTCCCCTCTGTCCTGCAGTGTTCCCCACGGCTCCACACTTTTTCCAATCTGTTCGCCGTGCTCTCTTTGGTTTTCCTCTGTTCTGCAGTGTTCCCCACTGTTCCCCACTTTTTCCAATCAGTTCCCACTGCTTCCTTTGATTCCCCTCTGTTCTGCAGTGTTCCACACTGTTCCCCACTTTTTCCAATCCGTTCACCCTGCTCCTGTTGTTTCTCCACTCTTCTGCATTTTCCGCACCGTTCCCCACTTTTTCCAATCTGTTCCCCCTTCTCCTTGGGCTCCCCTCTGTTCTGCAGTTTTCCCCACAGTTTCCACTTTTTCCAATCTGTTCCCCCTACTCCCGTTGGTTCCCCTCTATTCTGCAGTTTTCTATACAGTTCCCCACATTTTCCAATCCGTTACCCCTGCTCCGTTTGGTTCCCTTCTGTTCTGTAGTGTTCTACACGGTCCCCGACTTTTTTCAATCTGTTCCTCCTGCTCCCTTTGGTTCCCCACTCTTCTGCATTTTTCCACACAGTTCCCCACTTTTTCCAATCCGTTCCACCTGCTCCCTTGGTTCCCCTGTGTTCTGCAGGGTTCCCCATGGTTCCCCAATTTTTCCAATGTATAACCCCTGCTCCCTTTGTTTCCTCACTCTTCTGCATTTTTCCACACTGTTCCCCACTTTTTCCACTCTGTTTTCCCAGCTCCCTTTGGTTCCCCACTGTTCTGCAGTATTCCCCACTTCTCCACTATTTTCCAATTTTTTTGCCATGATCGCTTTGGTTCCTCTCTGTCTTCAGTGTTCTTCACAGTTCCCCACTTTATCCAATCCGTTCCCCCTGCTACCTTTGTTTCCCCTCTGTCCTGCAATGTTCTCCACGGTTCCCCACTTTTTGCAATCCATTCCCCCTACTCCTTTTGGTTCTCCATTGTTCTGCAGAACTCCCCACGGTTACCCACTTTTTCCAATCCGTTCCACCTGCTCCCTTGGTTCCCCTGTGTTCTGCAGGGTTCCCCATGGTTCCCCAATTTTTCCAATGTATAACCCCTGCTCCCTTTGTTTCCTCACTCTTCTGCATTTTTCCACACTGTTCCCCACTTTTTCCACTCTGTTTTCCCCGCTCTCTTTGGTTCCCCACTGTTCTGCAGTATTCCCCACTTCTCCACTATTTTCCAATTTTTTTGCCATGATCGCTTTGGTTCCTCTCTGTCTGCAGTGCTCTTCACAGTTCCCCACTTTATCCAATCCGTTCCCCCTGCTACCTTTGTTTCCCCTCTGTCCTGCAATGTTCTCCACGGTTCCCCACTTTTTGCAATCCATTCCCCCTACTCCTTTTGGTTCTCCACTGTTCTGCAGAACTCCCCACGGTTACCCACTTTTTCCAAACCGTTCCCCCTGCTCCCTTTGGTTCCCCTCTGTCCTGCAGTGTTTCCCACGGTTCCCCACTTTTTCCAATCTGTTCCCCCTGCTCCCTTTTTTTTCCTCACTCTACTGCATTTTCCACACCGTTCCCCACTTTTTCCAATCTGTTCCCCCTGCTCCCTTTGTTTCCTCACTCTTCTGCATTTTCCACACTGCTCCCCACTTTTTCCAATCTGTTTCCCCCGCTCCCTTTGGTTCCCCACTGTTCTGCAGTGTTCCCCACTTCTCCACTATTTTCCAATTTGTTCGCCGTGCTCGCTTTGGTTCCTCTCTGTCTGCAGTGTTGTTCACAGTTCCCCACTTTTTCCAATCCGTTACCCCTGCTCTCTCGGTTCCCCTCTATTCTGCAGTGTTCCCCACGGTTCCCCACTTTTCCGAGTTCTTCTCTCTGTTCTGCAGTGTTCCCCATAGTTCTCCACATTCTTTCCAATCTGTTCCCATGCTCCATTATTTTCCCCTCTGTTCTGCTGTGTTCCAGACAGTTCCCCAATTTTTTCAAATCTGTTCCCCCTGCGCCTTTGGTTCCCCTCTGTTCTGCAGCTTCCCCACGGTTCTCCAAATTTTTCCAATCTGTTCCCCCTGATCCCTTTGGTTCCCCTCTTTTCTGCAGTGTTCCCCAAGATTCCCCACTTTTTCCAATCTGTTCTCCCTGCTCCCTTTGGTTCCCCTCTGTCCTGCAGTGTTCGCCATGGCTCCACACTTTTTACAATCTGTTCGCCGTGCTCTCTTTGGTTCCCCTCCGTTCTACAGTGTTCCCCACAGTTCCCCACTTTTTCCAATGTATACCCCCTGCTCCCTTTGTTTCCTCACTCTTCTGCATTTTCCACACTGTTCCCCACTTTTTCCAATCTTTTTCCCCCGCTCCCTTTGGTTCCCCTCTGTTCTGCAGTTTCCCCACGGTTCTCCACATTTTTCCAATCTGTTCCTCCTGCTCCCTTTGGTTCCCCTCTTTTCTGCAGTGTTTCCCAGGATTCCCCAATTTTTCCAATCTGTTCTCCCTGCTCCCTTTGGTTCCCCTCTGTCCTGCAGTGTTCCCCACGCCTCCACACTTTTTCCAATCTGTTCGCCGTGCTCTCTTTGGTTCCCCTCTGTTCAACAGTGTTCCCCACAGTTCCCCACTTTTTCCAATCTGTTCCCCCTGCTCCCTTTGGTTCCCCTCCGTCCTGCACTGTCCTCCATTGTTTCCCAATTTTTCCAATCTCTTCCCCGTGCTCCTTTGGTTCCCCTCTGTTGTGCTGTGTTCCTAACGGTTCCCCACTTTTTCCAATCCGTTCCCCCTGCTTCCTTTGTTTCCCCTCTGTTCTGCAGTGTTCCAAACACTTCCCCACTTTTTCCAATCCGTTCACGCTGCTCCCGTTGTTTCTCCACTCTTCTGCATTTTTCCACACCGTTCCCCACTTTTTCCAATCTGTTTGCCCTGCTCCCATTGTTTCCCCTCGGTTCTGCAGTGTTCCCCACAGTTCCCCACTTTTTCCAATCCGTTCCCCCTGTGCCCTTTCTTTCCCCTCTGTCCTGCATTGTCCATCGCGATTCCCCACTTATTCCAATCCGTTCCACCTGCTCCATTGGTTCCCCTCTGTTCTGCAGTGTTCCCCACGGTTCCGCAAATTTTCCAATGTATACCCCCTGCTCCCTTTGTTTCCTCACTCTTCTGCATTTTTCCACACTGTTCCCCACTTTTTCCAATCTGTGTCCCCCGCTCCCTTTGGTTCCCACTGTTCTGCAGTATTCCCCACTTTTCCACTATTTTCGAATTTGTACGCCGTGATCGCTTTGGTTCCTCTCTTTCTGCAGTGTTCTTCACAGTTCCCCACTTTATCCAATCCGTTCCCCCTGCTCCCTTTGGTTCCCCTCTGTCCTGCAGTGTTCCCCACTTCTCAACTTCTTTCCGATATGCTCGCCGTGCTCCATTTCGTTCCCCTCTGTTCTGCAGTGTTTCCCACGGTTCCCCACTTTTTCCAATCCGTTCCCGCTGCTCCCTTTGGTTCCCCACTGTTTTGCAGTTTTCGCCATGGTTCTGCACTTTTTCCAATCTGTTCCCTTTGCTCCGTTTAGTTCCCCTCTATTCAGCAGTGTTCCCCAATTTGCACACTTTTTCGAATCTGTTCACCCTGCTCCCTTTGTTTCCCCTCTGTCCTGCAGTGTTCCCCACGTTTCCCCACTTTTTCCAATCAGTTCGCCCTGCTCCCTTTGTTTCCCCTCTGTCCTGCAATGTTCTCCACGGTTCCCCACTTTTTCCAATCCATTCCCCCTGCTCCTTTTGGTTCCCCACTGTTCTGCAGAACTCCCCACGATTCCCCACTTTTTCCAATCTGTTCCCCCTGCTCCGTTTGGTTCTCCTTTATTCTGCAGTGTTCCCCAAGGTTCCCCACTTTTCCGAGCTGTTCCCCCTGCTCCCTTTGCTTCTGCAGTGTTCTGCAGTGTTCCCCACGGTTACCCACTTTTTCCAAACCGTTCCCCCTGCTCCCTTTGGTTCCCCTCTGTCCTGCAGTGTTCCCCACGGTTACCCTCTTATTCCAATCCATTCCCCCTGCTCCCTTTGGTTCCCCTCTGTCCTGCATTTTCCCCCACGTTTCCCCACTTTTTCCAATCCATTCCCCCTGCTCCTTTTGGTTCCCCACTGTTCTGCAGAACTCCCCACGATTCCCCACTTTTTCCAATCTGTTCCCCCTGCTCCGTTTGGTTCTCCTTTATTCTGCAGTGTTCCCCACGGATCCCCACTTTTCCGAGCTGTTCCCCATGCTCCCTTTGGTTCCGCAGTGTTCTTCAGTGTTCCCCACGGTTACCCACTTTTTCCAAACCGTTCCCCCTGCTCCCTTTGGTTCCCCTCTTTCCTGCATTTTCCCCCATATTTCCCCACTTTTCCAATCCGTTCCTCTTGCTCCCTTTAGTTCCCCTCTGTACTGCAGTGCTCCCCACGGTTCCCCACATTTTCCAATCCGTTCTTCCTGCTCCCTTTGGTTTCCCACTGTTCTGCATTTTTCCACACGGTTCCCCGATTTTTCGAATCTGTTCCCATGCACCATTTGCTTCCCCTCTTTTCTGCAATATTCCCCACTGTTCCCCACTTTTTGCAATCTGTTCCCCCTGCTCCCTTTGGTTCCCCACTGTTCTGCAGTGTTCGCCAACGGTTCCCCACTTTTTCCAACCTGTACCTCCTGTTCCCTTTGGTTCCCCTCTGTCCTGCAGTGTTCCCCACAGTTCCACACTTTTTCCAATCTGTTCTCCGTGCTCTCTTTGGTTCCTCTCTGTTCTACAGTGTTCCCCACAGTTCCCCACTTTTTCCAATCTGTTCCCCCTGCTCCCTTTGGTTCCCCTGCGTCCTGCACTGTCCTCCATGGTTTCCCAATTTTTCCAATCTCTTCCCCGTGTTCCTTTGGTTCCCCTCTGTTGTTCAGTGTTCCGAACGGTTCCCCACTTTTTCCAATCCGTTCCCCCTGCTTCCTTTGATTCCCCTCTGTTCTGCAGTGTTCCACACTGTTCCCCACTTTTTCCAATCCGTTCACCCTGCTCCCGTTGTTTCTCCACTCTTCTGCATTTTCCACACCGTTCCCCACTTTTTCCAATCTGTTCCCCCTTCTCCTTGGGCTCCCCTCTGTTCTGCAGTTTTCCCCACAGTTTCCACTTTTTCCAATCTGATCCCCCTGCTCCCTTTGGTTCCCCACTCTTCTGCATTTTTCCACACAGTTCCCCACTTTTTCCAATCTGATCCCCCTGCTCCCTTTGATTCCCCACTGTTCTGCAGTGTTCCCCACTTCTCAACTTTTTTCCGATATGTTCGTCCTGCTCCCTTTCGTTCCCCTCTGTTCTGCAGTGTTTCCCACGGTTCCCAACTTTTTCCAATCCCTTCGCACTGCTCCCTTTCGTTCCCCAATGTTTTGCAGTGTTCGCCACGGTTCCGCACTTTTTCCAATCTATTCTCCATGTTCCCTTTAGTTCCCCTATGTTCTGCAGTGTTCCACACAGTTCCCCACTTTTTCGAATCTGTTCACCCTGCTCCCTTTGTTTCCCCTCTGTCCTGCATTGTTCTCCACGGTTCCGCAATTTTTCCAATGTATACCCCCTGCTCCCTTTGTTTTCTCACTCTTCTGCATTTTTCCACACTGTTCCCCACTTTTTCCAATCTGTTTCCACCGCTCCCTTTGGTTCCCCACTGTTCTGCAGTATTCCCCACTTTTCCACTATTTTCGAATTTGTTCGCTGTGATCGCTTTGTTTCCTCTCTTTCTGCAGTGTTCTTCACAGTTCCCAACTTTATCCAATCCGTTCCCCCTGCTCCCTTTGGTTCCCCTCTGTCCTGCAATGTTCTCCACGGTTCCCCACTTTTTCCAATCCATTCCCCCTGCTCCTTTTGGTTCCCCACTGTTCTGCAGAACTCCCCACGATTCCCCACTTTTTCCAATCCATTCCCCCTGCTCCTTTTGGTTCCCCACTGTTCTGCAGAACTCCCCACGATTCCCCACTTTTTCCAATCTGTTCCCCCTGCTCCGTTTAGTTCCCCTCTATTCAGCAGTGTTCCCCAATTTGCACACTTTTTCGAATCTGTTCACCCTGCTCCCTTTGTTTCCCCTCTGTCCTGCAGTGTTCCCCACGTTTCCCCACTTTTTCCAATCAGTTCGCCCTGCTCCCTTTGTTTCCCCTCTGTCCTGCAATGTTCTCCACGGTTCCCCACTTTTTCCAATCCATTCCCCCTGCTCCTTTTGGTTCCCCACTGTTCTGCAGAACTCCCCACGATTCCCCACTTTTTCCAATCTGTTCCCCCTGCTCCGTTTGGTTCTCCTTTATTCTGCAGTGTTCCCCAAGGTTCCCCACTTTTCCGAGCTGTTCCCCCTGCTCCCTTTGCTTCTGCAGTGTTCTGCAGTGTTCCCCACGGTTACCCACTTTTTCCAAACCGTTCCCCCTGCTCCCTTTGGTTCCCCTCTGTCCTGCAGTGTTCCCCACGGTTACCCTCTTATTCCAATCCATTCCCCCTGCTCCCTTTGGTTCCCCTCTGTCCTGCATTTTCCCCCACGTTTCCCGACTTTTTCCAATCCATTCCCCCTGCTCCTTTTGGTTCCCCACTGTTCTGCAGAACTCCCCACAATTCCCCACTTTTTCCAATCTGTTCCCCCTGCTCCGTTTGTTTCTCCTTTATTCTGCAGTGTTCCCCACGGATCCCCACTTTTCCGAGCTGTTCCTCATGCTCCCTTTGGTTCCGCAGTGTTCTTCAGTGTTCCCCACGGTTACCCAATTTTTCCAAACCGTTCCCCCTGCTCCCTTTGGTTCCCCTCTTTCCTGCATTTTCCCCCATATTTCCCCACTTTTCCAATCCGTTCCCCTTGCTCCCTTTAGTTCCCCTCTGTACTGCAGTGCTCCCCACGGTTCCCCACATTTTCCAATCCGTTCTTCCTGCTCCCTTTGGTTTCCCACTGTTCTGCATTTTTCCACACGGTTCCCCGATTTTTCGAATCTGTTCCCATGCACCATTTGCTTCCCCTCTTTTCTGCAATATTCCCCACTGTTCCCCACTTTTTGCAATCTGTTCCCCCTGCTCCCTTTGGTTCCCCACTGTTCTGCAGTGTTCGCCAACGGTTCCCCACTTTTTCCAACCTGTACCTCCTGTTCCCTTTGGTTCCCCTCTGTCCTGCAGTGTTCCCCACAGTTCCACACTTTTTCCAATCTGTTCTCCGTGCTCTCTTTGGTTCCTCTCTGTTCTACAGTGTTCCCCACAGTTCCCCACTTTTTCCAATCTGTTCCCCCTGCTCCCTTTGGTTCCCCTACGTCCTGCACTGTCCTCCATGGTTTCCCAATTTTTCCAATCTCTTCCCCGTGTTCCTTTGGTTCCCCTCTGTTGTTCAGTGTTCCGAACGGTTCCCCACTTTTTCCAATCCGTTCCCCCTGCTTCCTTTGATTCCCCTCTGTTCTGCAGTGTTCCACACTGTTCCCCACTTTTTCCAATCCGTTCACCCTGCTCCCGTTGTTTCTCCACTCTTCTGCATTTTCCACACCGTTCCCCACTTTTTCTAATCTGTTCCCCCTTCTCCTTGGGCTCCCCTCTGTTCTGCAGTTTTCCCCACAGTTTCCACTTTTTCCAATCTGATCCCCCTGCTCCCTTTGGTTCCCCACTCTTCTGCATTTTTCCACACAGTTCCCCACTTTTTCCAATCTGATCCCCCTGCTCCCTTTGATTCCCCACTGTTCTGCAGTGTTCCCCACTTCTCAACTTTTTTCCGATATGTTCGTCCTGCTCCCTTTCGTTCCCCTCTGTTCTGCAGTGTTTCCCACGGTTCCCAACTTTTTCCAATCCCTTCGCACTGCTCCCTTTCGTTCCCCAATGTTTTGCAGTGTTCGCCACGGTTCCACACTTTTTCCAATCTATTCTCCATGTTCCCTTTAGTTCCCCTATGTTCTGCAGTGTTCCACACAGTTCCCCACTTTTTCGAATCTGTTCACCCTGCTCCCTTTGTTTCCCCTCTGTCCTGCATTGTTCTCCATGGTTCCCCACTTTTTCCAATCCATTCCCCCTGCTCCTTTTGGTTCCCCACTGTTCTGCAGAACTCCCCACGATACCCCACTTTTTCCAATCTGTTCCCCCTGCTCTGTTTGGTTCTCCTTTATTCTGCAGTGTTCCCCACGGTTCCCCACTTTTCCGAGCTGTTCCCCCTGCTCCCTTTGGTTCCCCTCTGTTGTGCAGTGTTCCCCACAGTTCCCCACTTTTTCCAATCCGTTCCCCCTGTGCCCTTTCTTTCCCCTCTGTCCTGCATTGTCCTTCGCGATTCCCCACTTTTTCCAATCCATTCCACCTGCTCCTTTGGTTCCCCTCTGTTCTTCAGTGTTCCCCATGGTTCCCCAAATTTTCCAATGTATACCCCCTGCTCCCTTTGTTTCCTCACTCTTCTGCATTTTTCCACACCGTTCCCCACTTTTTCCAATCTGTTCGCCCTTCTCCATGGGCTCCCCTGTGTTCTGCAGTTTACCCCACAGTTTCCACTTTTTCCAATCTGTTCCCCCTGCTCCCTTTGGTTTCCCCTCTATTCTGCAGTATTCTATACAGTTCCTCACATTTTCCAATCCGTTACCCCTGCTCCCTTTGGTTCCCCTCTGTTCTGCAGTGTTCTCCACGGTTCCCGACTTTTTCCAATCTGTTCCTCCTGCTCCCTTTGATTCCCCACTGTTCTGCATTTTTCCACACAGTTACACACTTTTTGCAATCTGTTCCCCCTGCTCCCTTTGTTTCCTCACTCTTCTGCATTTTTCCACACTGTTCGCCACTTTTTCCAATCTGTTCGCCCTTCTCCATGGGCTCCCCTGTGTTCTGCAGTTTACCCCACAGTTTCCACTTTTTCCAATCTGTTCCCCCTGCTCCCTTTGGTTTCCCCTCTATTCTGCAGTATTCTATACAGTTCCCCACATTTTCCAATCCGTTACCCCTGCTCCCTTTGGTTCCCCTCTGTTCTGCAGTGTTCTCCACGGTTCCCGACTTTTTCCAATCTGTTCCTCCTGCTCCCTTTGATTCCCCACTGTTCTGCATATTTCCACACAGTTCCCCACTTTTTCCAATCCATTCCCCCTGCTCCCTTTGGTTCCCCTCTGTCCTGCACTTTCCCCCATATTTCCCCACTTTTCCAATCTGTTCTCCCTGCTCCCTTTGGTTCCCCTCTATACTGCAGTGCTCCCCACGGTTCCCCACATTTTCCAATCCGTTCTCCCTGCTCCCTTTGTTTCCCACTGTTCTGCATTTTTCCACACGGTTCCCCGATTTTTCCAATCTGTTCCCATGCTCCATTTGCTTCCCCTCTTTTCTGCAATATTCCCCACTGTTCCCCACTTTTTGCAATCTGTTCCCCCTGCTCCCTTTGGTTCCCCACTGTTCTGCAGTGTTCGCCAATGGTTCCCCACTTTTTCCAACCTGTACCTCCTATTCCCTTTGGTTCCCCTCTGTCCTGCAGTGTTCCCCACGGTTCCACACTTTTTCCAATCTGTTCGCCGTGCTCTCTTTGGTTCCTCTCTGTTTTACAGTGATCCCCGCAGTTCCCCACTTTTTCCAATCCGTTCCCCCTGCTTCCTTTGATTCCCCTCTGTTCTGCAGTGTTCCACACTGTTCCCCACTTTTTCCAATCCGTTCACCCTGCTCCCGTTGTTTCTCCACTCTTCTGCATTTTCCACACCGTTCCCCACTTTTTCCAATCTGTTCCCCCTTCTCCTTGGGCTCCCCTCTGTTCTGCAGTTTTCCCCACAGCTTCCACTTTTTCCAATCTGTTCCCCCTGCTCCCGTTGGTTCCCCTCGATTCTGCAGTTTTCTATACAGTTCCCCACATTTTCCAATCCGTTACCCCTGCTCCCTTTGGTTCCCCTCTGTTCTGCAGTGTTCTCCACGGTCCCCGACTTTTTCTATTCTGTTCCTCCTGCTCCCTTTGGTTCCCCACTGTTCTGCATTTTTCCACACAGTTCCCCACTTTTTCCAATCCGTTCCACCTGCTCCCTTGGTGCCCCTCTGTCCTGCAGTGTTCCCCATGGTTCCCCAATTTTTCCAATGTATACTCCCTGCTCCCTTTGTTTCCTCACTCTTCTGCATTTTTCCACACTGTTCCCCACTTTTTCCACTCTGTTTTCCCCGCTCCATTTGGTTCCCCACTGTTCTGCAGTATTCCCCACTTCTCCACTATTTTCCAATTTGTTCGCCATGATCGCTTTGGTTCCTCTCTGTCTGCAGTGTTCTTCACAGTTCCCCACTTTATCCAATCCGTTCCCCCTGCTCCGTTTGGTTCCCCTCTGTTCTGCAGTGTTCCCCACGGTTCCCCATTTTTTCCACTCCGTTCCCCCTGCTCCCTTTGGTTCCCCACTGTTCTGTACATTTCCACATAATCCCCCAATTTTTCGAATCTGTACCCCGTACTCCATTCGGTTCCCCTCTGATCTGCAGTGTTCCCCATGGTTCCCCTTTTTTTCTAATCAGTTGCCCTTGCTCCTCTGGTTCCCCTCTGTTCTGCAGTGTTCCCCACGGTTCTTCACATTTTTTCCAATCTATTCCCCTTCTCCCTTTTTTCCCCCTCTGTTCTGCAGTGTTCTCCACGTTTCCCCACTTTTTTCCAATCTGTTCCCCCTGCTCCTTTGGTTCCACTCACTTCTGCAGTTTCCACACCGTTGCCTACTTTATCCAATCCGTTCCCCCTGCTCCCTTTGTTTCCCCTCTGTCCTGCAATGTTCTCCATGGTTCCCCACTTTTTCCAATCCATTCCCCCTACTCCTTTTGGTTCCCCACTGTTCTGCAGAACTCCCCACGATTCCCCACTTTTTCGACTCTGTTCCCCCTGCTCCGTTTGGTTCTCCTTTATTCTGCAGTGTTCCCCACGGTTCCCCAATTTTCCGAGCTGTTCCCCCTGCTCCCTTTCATTCCGCAGTGTTCTGCAGTGTTCCCCACGGTTACCCACTTTTTCCAAAACGTTCCCCCTGCTCCCTTTGGTTCCCCTCTGTCCTGCATTGTCCTTCGCGATTCCCCACTTTTTCCAATCCGTTCCACCTGCTCCTTTGGTTCCCCTCTGTTCTGTAGTGTTACCCACGGTTCCGCAATTTTTCCAATGTATACCCCCTGCTCCCTTTGTTTTCTCACTCTTCTGCATTTTTCCACACTGTTCCCCACTTTTTCCAATCTGTTTCCCCCGCTCCCTTTGGTTCCCCACTGTTCTGCAGTATTCCCCACTTTTCCACTATTTTCGAATTTGTTCGCTGTGATCGCTTTGTTTCCTCTCTTTCTGCAGTGTTCTTCACAGTTCCCAACTTTATCCAATCCGTTCCCCCTGCTCCCTTTGGTTCCCCTCTGTCCTGCAATGTTCTCCACGGTTCCCCACTTTTTCCAATCCATTCCCCCTGCTCCTTTTGGTTCCCCACTGTTCTGCAGAACTCCCCACGATTCCCCACTTTTTCCAATCTGTTCCCCCTGCTCCGTTTGGTTCTCCTTTATTCTGCAGTGTTCCCCACGGTTCCCCACTTTTCCGAGCTGTTCCCCCTGCTCCCTTTGGTTCCGCAGTGTTCTGCAGTGTTCCCCACGGTTACCCAATTTTTCCAAACCGTTCCCCCTGCTCCCTTTGGTTCCCCTCTGCCCTGCAGTATTCCCCACGGTTACCCACTTTTTCCAATCCATTCCCCCTGCTCCCTTTGGTTCCCCTCTGTCCTGCATTTTCCCCCATATTTCCCCACTTTTCCAATCTGTTCTCCCTGCTCCCTTTGGTTCCCCTCTGTCCTGCAGTGTTCCCCACGGCTCCACACTTTTTCCAATCTGTTCGCCGTGCTCTCTTTGGTTTTCCTCTGTTCTGCAGTGTTCCCCACTGTTCCCCACTTTTTCCAATCAGTTCCCACTGCTTCCTTTGATTCCCCTCTGTTCTGCAGTTTTCCACACTGTTCCCCACTTTTTCCAATCCGTTCACCCTGCTCCTGTTGTTTCTCCACTCTTCTGCATTTTCCGCACCGTTCCCCACTTTTTCCAATCTGTTCCCCCTTCTCCTTGGGCTCCCCTCTGTTCTGCAGTTTTCCCCACAGTTTCCACTTTTTCCAATCTGTTCCCCCTACTCCCGTTGGTTCCCCTCTATTCTGCAGTTTTCTATACAGTTGCCCACATTTTCCAATCCGTTACCCCTGCTCCGTTTGGTTCCCTTCTGTTCTGCAGTGTTCTACACGGTCCCCGACTTTTTTCAATCTGTTCCTCCTGCTCCCTTTGGTTCCCCACTCTTCTGCATTTTTCCACACAGTTCCCCACTTTTTCCAATCCGTTCCACCTGCTCCCTTGGTTCCCCTGTGTTCTGCAGGGTTCCCCATGGTTCCCCAATTTTTCCAATGTATAACCCCTGCTCCCTTTGTTTCCTCACTCTTCTGCATTTTTCCACACTGTTCCCCACTTTTTCCACTCTGTTTTCCCCGCTCCCTTTGGTTCCCCACTGTTCTGCAGTATTCCCCACTTCTCCACTATTTTCCAATTTTTTTGCCATGATCGCTTTGGTTCCTCTCTGTCTGCAGTGTTCTTCACAGTTCCCCACTTTATCCAATCCGTTCCCCCTGCTACCTTTGTTTCCCCTCTGTCCTGCAGAACTCCCCACGGTTACCCACTTTTTCCAATCCGTTCCCCATGGTTCCTTGGTTCCCCTGTGTTCTGCAGGGTTCCCCATGGTTCCCCAATTTTTCCAATGTATAACCCCTGCTCCCTTTGTTTCCTCACTCTTCTGCATTTTTCCACACTGTTCCCCACTTTTTCCACTCTGTTTTCCCCGCTCCCTTTGGTTCCCCACTGTTCTGCAGTATTCCCCACTTCTCCACTATTTTCCAATTTTTTTGCCATGATCGCTTTGGTTCCTCTCTGTCTGCAGTGTTCTTCACAGTTCCCCACTTTATCCAATCCGTTCCCCCTGCTACCTTTGTTTCCCCTCTGTCCTGCAATGTTCTCCACGGTTCCCCACTTTTTGCAATCCATTCCCCCTACTCCTTTTGGTTCTCCACTGTTCTGCAGAACTCCCCACGGTTACCCACTTTTTCCAAACCGTTCCCCCTGCTCCCTTTGGTTCCCCTCTGTCCTGCAGTGTTTCCCACGGTTCCCCACTTTTTCCAATCTGTTCCCCCTGCTCCCTTTTTTTTCCTCACTCTACTGCATTTTCCACACCGTTCCCCACTTTTTCCAATCTGTTCCCCCTGCTCCCTTTGTTTCCTCACTCTTCTGCATTTTCCACACTGCTCCCCACTTTTTCCAATCTGTTTCCCCCGCTCCCTTTGGTTCCCCACTGTTCTGCAGTGTTCCCCACTTCTCCACTATTTTCCAATTTGTTCGCCGTGCTCGCTTTGGTTCCTCTCTGTCTGCAGTGTTGTTCACAGTTCCCCACTTTTTCCAATCCGTTACCCCTGCTCTCTCGGTTCCCCTCTATTCTGCAGTGTTCCCCACGGTTCCCCACTTTTCCGAGTTCTTCTCTCTGTTCTGCAGTGTTCCCCATAGTTCTCCACATTCTTTCCAATCTGTTCCCATGCTCCATTATTTTCCCCTCTGTTCTGCTGTGTTCCAGACAGTTCCCCAATTTTTTCAAATCTGTTCCCCCTGCGCCTTTGGTTCCCCTCTGTTCTGCAGCTTCCCCACGGTTCTCCAAATTTTTCCAATCTGTTCCCCCTGATCCCTTTGGTTCCCCTCTTTTCTGCAGTGTTCCCCAAGATTCCCCACTTTTTCCAATCTGTTCTCCCTGCTCCCTTTGGTTCCCCTCTGTCCTGCAGTGTTCGCCATGGCTCCACACTTTTTACAATCTGTTCGCCGTGCTCTCTTTGGTTCCCCTCCGTTCTACAGTGTTCCCCACAGTTCCCCACTTTTTCCAATGTATACCCCCTGCTCCCTTTGTTTCCTCACTCTTCTGCATTTTCCACACTGTTCCCACTTTTTCCAATCTTTTTGCCATGATCCCTTTGGTTCCCCTCTGTTCTGCAGTTTCCCCACGGTTCTCCACATTTTTCCAATCTGTTCCCCCTGCTCCCTTTGGTTCCCCTCTTTTCTGCAGTGTTTCCCAGGATTCCCCAATTTTTCCAATCTGTTCTCCCTGCTCCCTTTGGTTCCCCTCTGTCCTGCAGTGTTCCCCACGCCTCCACACTTTTTCCAATCTGTTCGCCGTGCTCTCTTTGGTTCCCCTCTGTTCAACAGTGTTCCCCACAGTTCCCCACTTTTTCCAATCTGTTCCCCCTGCTCCCTTTGGTTCCCCTCCGTCCTGCACTGTCCTCCATTGTCTCCCAATTTTTCCAATCTCTTCCCCGTGCTCCTTTGGTTCCCCTCTGTTTTGCTGTGTTCCTAACGGTTCCCCACTTTTTCCAATCCGTTCCCCCTGCTTCCTTTGTTTCCCCTCTGTTCTGCAGTGTTCCAAACACTTCCCCACTTTTTCCAATCCGTTCACCCTGCTCCCGTTGTTTCTCCACTCTTCTGCATTTTTCCACACCGTTCCCCACTTTTTCCAATCTGTTCGGCCTGCTCCCATTGTTTCCCCTCGGTTCTGCAGTGTTCCCCACAGTTCCCCACTTTTTCCAATCCGTTCCCCCTGTGCCCTTTCTTTCCCCTCTGTCCTGCATTGTCCTTCGCGATTCCCCACTTTTTCCAATCCGTTCCCCCTGCTTCCTTTGTTTCCCCTCTGTTCTGCAGTGTTCCCCACGGTTCCGCAAATTTTCCAATGTATACCCCCTGCTCCCTTTGTTTCCTCACTCTTCTGCATTTTTCCACACTGTTCCCCACTTTTTCCAATCTGTTTCCCCCGCTCCCTTTGGTTCCCACTGTTCTGCAGTATTCCCCACTTTTCCACTATTTTCGAATTTGTACGCCGTGATCGCTTTGGTTCCTCTCTTTCTGCAGTGTTCTTCACAGTTCCCCACTTTATCCAATCCGTTCCCCCTGCTCCCTTTGGTTCCCCTCTGTCCTGCAGTGTTCCCCACTTCTCAACTTCTTTCCGATATGCTCGCCGTGCTCCATTTCGTTCCCCTCTGTTCTGCAGTGTTTCCCACGGTTCCCCACTTTTTCCAATCCGTTCCCGCTGCTCCCTTTGGTTCCCCACTGTTTTGCAGTTTTCGCCATGGTTCTGCACTTTTTCCAATCTGTTCCCTTTGCTCCGTTTGGTTCTCCTTTATTCTGCAGTGTTCCCCAAGGTTCCCCACTTTTCCGAGCTGTTCCCCCTGCTCCCTTTGCTTCTGCAGTGTTCTGCAGTGTTCCCCACGGTTACCCACTTTTTCCAAACCGTTCCCCCTGCTCCCTTTGGTTCCCCTCTGTCCTGCAGTGTTCCCCACGGTTACCCTCTTATTCCAATCCATTCCCCCTGCTCCCTTTGGTTCCCCTCTGTCCTGCATTTTCCCCCACGTTTCCCCACTTTTTCCAATCCATTCCCCCTGCTCCTTTTGGTTCCCCACTGTTCTGCAGAACTCCCCACGATTCCCCACTTTTTCCAATCTGTTCCCCCTGCTCCGTTTGGTTCTCCTTTATTCTGCAGTGTTCCCCACGGATCCCCACTTTTCCGAGCTGTTCCCCATGCTCCCTTTGGTTCCGCAGTGTTCTTCAGTGTTCCCCACGGTTACCCACTTTTTCCAAACCGTTCCCCCTGCTCCCTTTGGTTCCCCTCTTTCCTGCATTTTCCCCCATATTTCCCCACTTTTCCAATCCGTTCCCCTTGCTCCCTTTAGTTCCCCTCTGTACTGCAGTGCTCCCCACGGTTCCCCACATTTTCCAATCCGTTCTTCCTGCTCCCTTTGGTTTCCCACTGTTCTGCATTTTTCCACACGGTTCCCCGATTTTTCGAATCTGTTCCCATGCACCATTTGCTTCCCCTCTTTTCTGCAATATTCCCCACTGTTCCCCACTTTTTGCAATCTGTTCCCCCTGCTCCCTTTGGTTCCCCACTGTTCTGCAGTGTTCGCCAACGGTTCCCCACTTTTTCCAACCTGTACCTCCTGTTCCCTTTGGTTCCCCTCTGTCCTGCAGTGTTCCCCACAGTTCCACACTTTTTCCAATCTGTTCTCCGTGCTCTCTTTGGTTCCTCTCTGTTCTACAGTGTTCCCCACAGTTCCCCACTTTTTCCAATCTGTTCCCCCTGCTCCCTTTGGTTCCCCTGCGTCCTGCACTGTCCTCCATGGTTTCCCAATTTTTCCAATCTCTTCCCCGTGTTCCTTTGGTTCCCCTCTGTTGTTCAGTGTTCCGAACGGTTCCCCACTTTTTCCAATCCGTTCCCCCTGCTTCCTTTGATTCCCCTCTGTTCTGCAGTGTTCCACACTGTTCCCCACTTTTTCCAATCCGTTCACCCTGCTCCCGTTGTTTCTCCACTCTTCTGCATTTTCCACACCGTTCCCCACTTTTTCCAATCTGTTCCCCCTTCTCCTTGGGCTCCCCTCTGTTCTGCAGTTTTCCCCACAGTTTCCACTTTTTCCAATCTGATCCCCCTGCTCCCTTTGGTTCCCCACTCTTCTGCATTTTTCCACACAGTTCCCCACTTTTTCCAATCTGATCCCCCTGCTCCCTTTGATTCCCCACTGTTCTGCAGTGTTCCCCACTTCTCAACATTTTTCCGATATGTTCGTCCTGCTCCCTTTCGTTCCCCTCTGTTCTGCAGTGTTTCCCACGGTTCCCAACTTTTTCCAATCCCTTCGCACTGCTCCCTTTCGTTCCCCAATGTTTTGCAGTGTTCGCCACGGTTCCGCACTTTTTCCAATCTATTCTCCATGTTCCCTTTAGTTCCCCTATGTTCTGCAGTGTTCCACACAGTTCCCCACTTTTTCGAATCTGTTCACCCTGCTCCCTTTGTTTCCCCTCTGTCCTGCATTGTTCTCCACGGTTCCCCACTTTTTCCAATCCATTCCCCCTGCTCCTTTTGGTTCCCCACTGTTCTGCAGAACTCCCCACGATACCCCACTTTTTCCAATCTGTTCCCCCTGCTCCGTTTGGTTCTCCTTTATTCTGCAGTGTTGCCCACGGTTCCCCACTTTTCCGAGCTGTTCCCCCTGCTCCCTTTGGTTCCCCTCTGTTGTGCAGTGTTCCCCACAGTTCCCCACTTTTTCCAATCCGTTCCCCCTGTGCCCTTTCTTTCCCCTCTGTCCTGCATTGTCCTTCGCGATTCCCCACTTTTTCCAATCCGTTACCCCTGCTCCGTTTGGTTCCCTTCTGTTCTGCAGTGTTCTACACGGTCCCCGACTTTTTTCAATCTGTTCCTCCTGCTCCCTTTGGTTCCCCACTCTTCTGCATTTTTCCACACAGTTCCCCACTTTTTCCAATCCGTTCCACCTGCTCCCTTGGTTCCCCTGTGTTCTGCAGGGTTCCCCATGGTTCCCCAATTTTTCCAATGTATAACCCCTGCTCCCTTTGTTTCCTCACTCTTCTGCATTTTTCCACACTGTTCCCCACTTTTTCCACTCTGTTTTCCCCGCTCCCTTTGGTTCCCCACTGTTCTGCAGTATTCCCCACTTCTCCACTATTTTCCAATTTTTTTGCCATGATCGCTTTGGTTCCTCTCTGTCTGCAGTGTTCTTCACAGTTCCCCACTTTATCCAATCCGTTCCCCCTGCTACCTTTGTTTCCCCTCTGTCCTGCAGAACTCCCCACGGTTACCCACTTTTTCCAATCCGTTCCCCATGGTTCCTTGGTTCCCCTGTGTTCTGCAGGGTTCCCCATGGTTCCCCAATTTTTCCAATGTATAACCCCTGCTCCCTTTGTTTCCTCACTCTTCTGCATTTTTCCACACTGTTCCCCACTTTTTCCACTCTGTTTTCCCCGCTCCCTTTGGTTCCCCACTGTTCTGCAGTATTCCCCACTTCTCCACTATTTTCCAATTTTTTTGCCATGATCGCTTTGGTTCCTCTCTGTCTGCAGTGTTCTTCACAGTTCCCCACTTTATCCAATCCGTTCCCCCTGCTACCTTTGTTTCCCCTCTGTCCTGCAATGTTCTCCACGGTTCCCCACTTTTTGCAATCCATTCCCCCTACTCCTTTTGGTTCTCCACTGTTCTGCAGAACTCCCCACGGTTACCCACTTTTTCCAAACCGTTCCCCCTGCTCCCTTTGGTTCCCCTCTGTCCTGCAGTGTTTCCCACGGTTCCCCACTTTTTCCAATCTGTTCCCCCTGCTCCCTTTTTTTTCCTCACTCTACTGCATTTTCCACACCGTTCCCCACTTTTTCCAATCTGTTCCCCCTGCTCCCTTTGTTTCCTCACTCTTCTGCATTTTCCACACTGCTCCCCACTTTTTCCAATCTGTTTCCCCCGCTCCCTTTGGTTCCCCACTGTTCTGCAGTGTTCCCCACTTCTCCACTATTTTCCAATTTGTTCGCCGTGCTCGCTTTGGTTCCTCTCTGTCTGCAGTGTTGTTCACAGTTCCCCACTTTTTCCAATCCGTTACCCCTGCTCTCTCGGTTCCCCTCTATTCTGCAGTGTTCCCCACGGTTCCCCACTTTTCCGAGTTCTTCTCTCTGTTCTGCAGTGTTCCCCATAGTTCTCCACATTCTTTCCAATCTGTTCCCATGCTCCATTATTTTCCCCTCTGTTCTGCTGTGTTCCAGACAGTTCCCCAATTTTTTCAAATCTGTTCCCCCTGCGCCTTTGGTTCCCCTCTGTTCTGCAGCTTCCCCACGGTTCTCCAAATTTTTCCAATCTGTTCCCCCTGATCCCTTTGGTTCCCCTCTTTTCTGCAGTGTTCCCCAAGATTCCCCACTTTTTCCAATCTGTTCTCCCTGCTCCCTTTGGTTCCCCTCTGTCCTGCAGTGTTCGCCATGGCTCCACACTTTTTACAATCTGTTCGCCGTGCTCTCTTTGGTTCCCCTCCGTTCTACAGTGTTCCCCACAGTTCCCCACTTTTTCCAATGTATACCCCCTGCTCCCTTTGTTTCCTCACTCTTCTGCATTTTCCACACTGTTCCCACTTTTTCCAATCTTTTTGCCATGATCCCTTTGGTTCCCCTCTGTTCTGCAGTTTCCCCACGGTTCTCCACATTTTTCCAATCTGTTCCCCCTGCTCCCTTTGGTTCCCCTCTTTTCTGCAGTGTTTCCCAGGATTCCCCAATTTTTCCAATCTGTTCTCCCTGCTCCCTTTGGTTCCCCTCTGTCCTGCAGTGTTCCCCACGCCTCCACACTTTTTCCAATCTGTTCGCCGTGCTCTCTTTGGTTCCCCTCTGTTCAACAGTGTTCCCCACAGTTCCCCACTTTTTCCAATCTGTTCCCCCTGCTCCCTTTGGTTCCCCTCCGTCCTGCACTGTCCTCCATTGTCTCCCAATTTTTCCAATCTCTTCCCCGTGCTCCTTTGGTTCCCCTCTGTTTTGCTGTGTTCCTAACGGTTCCCCACTTTTTCCAATCCGTTCCCCCTGCTTCCTTTGTTTCCCCTCTGTTCTGCAGTGTTCCAAACACTTCCCCACTTTTTCCAATCCGTTCACCCTGCTCCCGTTGTTTCTCCACTCTTCTGCATTTTTCCACACCGTTCCCCACTTTTTCCAATCTGTTCGGCCTGCTCCCATTGTTTCCCCTCGGTTCTGCAGTGTTCCCCACAGTTCCCCACTTTTTCCAATCCGTTCCCCCTGTGCCCTTTCTTTCCCCTCTGTCCTGCATTGTCCTTCGCGATTCCCCACTTTTTCCAATCCGTTCCCCCTGCTTCCTTTGTTTCCCCTCTGTTCTGCAGTGTTCCCCACGGTTCCGCAAATTTTCCAATGTATACCCCCTGCTCCCTTTGTTTCCTCACTCTTCTGCATTTTTCCACACTGTTCCCCACTTTTTCCAATCTGTTTCCCCCGCTCCCTTTGGTTCCCACTGTTCTGCAGTATTCCCCACTTTTCCACTATTTTCGAATTTGTACGCCGTGATCGCTTTGGTTCCTCTCTTTCTGCAGTGTTCTTCACAGTTCCCCACTTTATCCAATCCGTTCCCCCTGCTCCCTTTGGTTCCCCTCTGTCCTGCAGTGTTCCCCACTTCTCAACTTCTTTCCGATATGCTCGCCGTGCTCCATTTCGTTCCCCTCTGTTCTGCAGTGTTTCCCACGGTTCCCCACTTTTTCCAATCCGTTCCCGCTGCTCCCTTTGGTTCCCCACTGTTTTGCAGTTTTCGCCATGGTTCTGCACTTTTTCCAATCTGTTCCCTTTGCTCCGTTTGGTTCTCCTTTATTCTGCAGTGTTCCCCAAGGTTCCCCACTTTTCCGAGCTGTTCCCCCTGCTCCCTTTGCTTCTGCAGTGTTCTGCAGTGTTCCCCACGGTTACCCACTTTTTCCAAACCGTTCCCCCTGCTCCCTTTGGTTCCCCTCTGTCCTGCAGTGTTCCCCACGGTTACCCTCTTATTCCAATCCATTCCCCCTGCTCCCTTTGGTTCCCCTCTGTCCTGCATTTTCCCCCACGTTTCCCCACTTTTTCCAATCCATTCCCCCTGCTCCTTTTGGTTCCCCACTGTTCTGCAGAACTCCCCACGATTCCCCACTTTTTCCAATCTGTTCCCCCTGCTCCGTTTGGTTCTCCTTTATTCTGCAGTGTTCCCCACGGATCCCCACTTTTCCGAGCTGTTCCCCATGCTCCCTTTGGTTCCGCAGTGTTCTTCAGTGTTCCCCACGGTTACCCACTTTTTCCAAACCGTTCCCCCTGCTCCCTTTGGTTCCCCTCTTTCCTGCATTTTCCCCCATATTTCCCCACTTTTCCAATCCGTTCCCCTTGCTCCCTTTAGTTCCCCTCTGTACTGCAGTGCTCCCCACGGTTCCCCACATTTTCCAATCCGTTCTTCCTGCTCCCTTTGGTTTCCCACTGTTCTGCATTTTTCCACACGGTTCCCCGATTTTTCGAATCTGTTCCCATGCACCATTTGCTTCCCCTCTTTTCTGCAATATTCCCCACTGTTCCCCACTTTTTGCAATCTGTTCCCCCTGCTCCCTTTGGTTCCCCACTGTTCTGCAGTGTTCGCCAACGGTTCCCCACTTTTTCCAACCTGTACCTCCTGTTCCCTTTGGTTCCCCTCTGTCCTGCAGTGTTCCCCACAGTTCCACACTTTTTCCAATCTGTTCTCCGTGCTCTCTTTGGTTCCTCTCTGTTCTACAGTGTTCCCCACAGTTCCCCACTTTTTCCAATCTGTTCCCCCTGCTCCCTTTGGTTCCCCTGCGTCCTGCACTGTCCTCCATGGTTTCCCAATTTTTCCAATCTCTTCCCCGTGTTCCTTTGGTTCCCCTCTGTTGTTCAGTGTTCCGAACGGTTCCCCACTTTTTCCAATCCGTTCCCCCTGCTTCCTTTGATTCCCCTCTGTTCTGCAGTGTTCCACACTGTTCCCCACTTTTTCCAATCCGTTCACCCTGCTCCCGTTGTTTCTCCACTCTTCTGCATTTTCCACACCGTTCCCCACTTTTTCCAATCTGTTCCCCCTTCTCCTTGGGCTCCCCTCTGTTCTGCAGTTTTCCCCACAGTTTCCACTTTTTCCAATCTGATCCCCCTGCTCCCTTTGGTTCCCCACTCTTCTGCATTTTTCCACACAGTTCCCCACTTTTTCCAATCTGATCCCCCTGCTCCCTTTGATTCCCCACTGTTCTGCAGTGTTCCCCACTTCTCAACTTTTTTCCGATATGTTCGTCCTGCTCCCTTTCGTTCCCCTCTGTTCTGCAGTGTTTCCCACGGTTCCCAACTTTTTCCAATCCCTTCGCACTGCTCCCTTTCGTTCCCCAATGTTTTGCAGTGTTCGCCACGGTTCCGCACTTTTTCCAATCTATTCTCCATGTTCCCTTTAGTTCCCCTATGTTCTGCAGTGTTCCACACAGTTCCCCACTTTTTCGAATCTGTTCACCCTGCTCCCTTTGTTTCCCCTCTGTCCTGCATTGTTCTCCACGGTTCCCCACTTTTTCCAATCCATTCCCCCTGCTCCTTTTGGTTCCCCACTGTTCTGCAGAACTCCCCACGATACCCCACTTTTTCCAATCTGTTCCCCCTGCTCCGTTTGGTTCTCCTTTATTCTGCAGTGTTGCCCACGGTTCCCCACTTTTCCGAGCTGTTCCCCCTGCTCCCTTTGGTTCCCCTCTGTTGTGCAGTGTTCCCCACAGTTCCCCACTTTTTCCAATCCGTTCCCCCTGTGCCCTTTCTTTCCCCTCTGTCCTGCATTGTCCTTCGCGATTCCCCACTTTTTCCAATCCATTCCACCTGCTCCTTTGGTTCCCCTCTGTTCTTCAGTGTTCCCCATGGTTCCCCAAATTTTCCAATGTATACCCCCTGCTCCCTTTGTTTCCTCACTCTTCTGCATTTTTCCACACCGTTCCCCACTTTTTCCAATCTGTTCGCCCTACTCCATGGGCTCCCCTGTGTTCTGCAGTTTACCCCACAGTTTCCACTTTTTCCAATCTGTTCCCCCTGCTCCCTTTGGTTTCCCCTCTATTCTGCAGTATTCTATACAGTTCCTCACATTTTCCAATCCGTTACCCCTGCTCCCTTTGGTTCCCCTCTGTTCTGCAGTGTTCTCCACGGTTCCCGACTTTTTCCAATCTGTTCCTCCTGCTCCCTTTGATTCCCCTCTGTTCTGCATTTTTCCACACAGTTACACACTTTTTCCAATCTGTTCCCCCTGCTCCCTTTGTTTCCTCACTCTTCTGCATTTTCCACACCGTTCCCCACTTTTTCCAATCTGTTTCCCCTTCTCCTTGGGCTCCCCTCTGTTCTGCAGTTTTCCCCACAGTTTCCACTTTTTCCAATCTGATCCCCCTGCTCCCTTTGGTTCCCCACTCTTCTGCATTTTTCCGCACAGTTCCCCACTTTTTCCAATCTGATCCCCCTGCTCCATTTGATTCCCCACTGTTCTGCAGTGTTCCCCACTTCTCAACTTTTTTCCGATATGTTCGTCCTGCTCCCTTTCGTTCCCCTCTGTTCTGCAGTGTTTCCCACGGTTCCCAACTTTTTCCAATCCCTTCGCACTGCTCCCTTTCGTTCCCCAATGTTTTGCAGTGTTCGCCACGGTTCCGCACTTTTTCCAATCTATTCTCCATGTTCCCTTTAGTTCCCCTATGTTCTGCAGTGTTCCACACAGTTCCCCACTTTTTCGAATCTGTTCACCCTGCTCCCTTTGTTTCCCCTCTGTCCTGCATTGTTCTCCACGGTTCCCCACTTTTTCCAATCCATTCCCCCTGCTCCTTTTGGTTCCCCACTGTTCTGCAGAACTCCCCACGATACCCCACTTTTTCCAATCTGTTCCCCCTGCTCCGTTTGGTTCTCCTTTATTCTGCAGTGTTCCCCACGGTTCCCCACTTTTCCGAGCTGTTCCCCCTGCTCCCTTTGGTTCCCCTCTGTTGTGCAGTGTTCCCCACAGTTCCCCACTTTTTCCAATCCGTTCCCCCTGTGCCCTTTCTTTCCCCTCTGTCCTGCATTGTCCTTCGCGATTCCCCACTTTTTCCAATCCATTCCACCTGCTCCTTTGGTTCCCCTCTGTTCTTCAGTGTTCCCCATGGTTCCCCAAATTTTCCAATGTATACCCCCTGCTCCCTTTGTTTCCTCACTCTTCTGCATTTTTCCACACCGTTCCCCACTTTTTCCAATCTGTTCGCCCTTCTCCATGGGCTCCCCTGTGTTCTGCAGTTTACCCCACAGTTTCCACTTTTTCCAATCTGTTCCCCCTGCTCCCTTTGGTTTCCCCTCTATTCTGCAGTATTCTATACAGTTCCTCACATTTTCCAATCCGTTACCCCTGCTCCCTTTGGTTCCCCTCTGTTCTGCAGTGTTCTCCACGGTTCCCGACTTTTTCCAATCTGTTCCTCCTGCTCCCTTTGATTCCCCACTGTTCTGCATTTTTCCACACAGTTACACACTTTTTCCAATCTGTTCCCCCTGCTCCCTTTGTTTCCTCACTCTTCTGCATTTTTCCACACTGTTCGCCACTTTTTCCAATCTGTTCGCCCTTCTCCATGGGCTCCCCTGTGTTCTGCAGTTTACCCCACAGTTTCCACTTTTTCCAATCTGTTCCCCCTGCTCCCTTTGGTTTCCCCTCTATTCTGCAGTATTCTATACAGTTCCCCACATTTTCCAATCCGTTACCCCTGCTCCCTTTGGTTCCCCTCTGTTCTGCAGTGTTCTCCACGGTTCCCGACTTTTTCCAATCTGTTCCTCCTGCTCCCTTTGATTCCCCACTGTTCTGCATTTTTCCACACAGTTCCCCACTTTTTCCAATCCATTCCCCCTGCTCCCTTTGGTTCCCCTCTGTCCTGCACTTTCCCCCATATTTCCCCACTTTTCCAATCTGTTCTCCCTGCTCCCTTTGGTTCCCCTCTATACTGCAGTGCTCCCCACGGTTCCCCACATTTTCCAATCCGTTCTCCCTGCTCCCTTTGTTTCCCACTGTTCTGCATTTTTCCACACGGTTCCCCGATTTTTCCAATCTGTTCCCATGCTCCATTTGCTTCCCCTCTTTTCTGCAATATTCCCCACTGTTCCCCACTTTTTGCAATCTGTTCCCCCTGCTCCCTTTGGTTCCCCACTGTTCTGCAGTGTTCGCCAATGGTTCCCCACTTTTTCCAACCTGTACCTCCTATTCCCTTTGGTTCCCCTCTGTCCTGCAGTGTTCCCCACGGTTCCACACTTTTTCCAATCTGTTCGCCGTGCTCTCTTTGGTTCCTCTCTGTTTTACAGTGATCCCCGCAGTTCCCCACTTTTTCCAATCAGTTCCCCCTGCTTCCTTTGATTCCCCTCTGTTCTGCAGTGTTCCACACTGTTCCCCACTTTTTCCAATCCGTTCACCCTGCTCCCGTTGTTTCTCCACTCTTCTGCATTTTCCACACCGTTCCCCACTTTTTCCAATCTGTTCCCCCTTCTCCTTGGGCTCCCCTCTGTTCTGCAGTTTTCCCCACAGCTTCCACTTTTTCCAATCTGTTCCCCCTGCTCCCGTTGGTTCCCCTCGATTCTGCAGTTTTCTATACAGTTCCCCACATTTTCCAATCCGTTACCCCTGCTCCCTTTGGTTCCCCTCTGTTCTGCAGTGTTCTCCACGGTCCCCGACTTTTTCCATTCTGTTCCTCCTGCTCCCTTTGGTTCCCCACTGTTCTGCATTTTTCCACACAGTTCCCCACTTTTTCCAATCCGTTCCACCTGCTCCCTTGGTGCCCCTCTGTCCTGCAGTGTTCCCCATGGTTCCCCAATTTTTCCAATGTATACTCCCTGCTCCCTTTGTTTCCTCACTCTTCTGCATTTTTCCACACTGTTCCCCACTTTTTCCACTCTGTTTTCCCCGCTCCATTTGGTTCCCCACTGTTCTGCAGTATTCCCCACTTCTCCACTATTTTCCAATTTGTTCGCCATGATCGCTTTGGTTCCTCTCTGTCTGCAGTGTTCTTCACAGTTCCCCACTTTATCCAATCCGTTCCCCCTGCTCCGTTTGGTTCCCCTCTGTTCTGCAGTGTTCCCCACGGTTCCCCATTTTTTCCACTCCGTTCCCCCTGCTCCCTTTGGTTCCCCACTGTTCTGTACATTTCCACATAATCCCCCAATTTTTCGAATCTGTACCCCGTACTCCATTCGGTTCCCCTCTGATCTGCAGTGTTCCCCATGGTTCCCCTTTTTTTCTAATCAGTTGCCCTTGCTCCTCTGGTTCCCCTCTGTTCTGCAGTGTTCCCCACGGTTCTTCACATTTTTTCCAATCTATTCCCCTTCTCCCTTTTTTCCCCCTCTGTTCTGCAGTGTTCTCCACGTTTCCCCACTTTTTTCCAATCTGTTCCCCCTGCTCCTTTGGTTCCACTCACTTCTGCAGTTTCCACACCGTTGCCCACTTTATCCAATCCGTTCCCCCTGCTCCCTTTGTTTCCCCTCTGTCCTGCAATGTTCTCCATGGTTCCCCACTTTTTCCAATCCATTCCCCCAACTCCTTTTGGTTCCCCACTGTTCTGCAGAACTCCCCACGATTCCCCACTTTTTCGACTCTGTTCCCCCTGCTCCGTTTGGTTCTCCTTTATTCTGCAGTGTTCCCCACGGTTCCCCAATTTTCCGAGCTGTTCCCCCTGCTCCCTTTCGTTCCGCAGTGTTCTGCAGTGTTCCCCACGGTTACCCACTTTTTCCAAAACGTTCCCCCTGCTCCCTTTGGTTCCCCTCTGTCCTGCATTGTCCTTCGCGATTCCCCACTTTTTCCAATCCGTTCCACCTGCTCCTTTGGTTCCCCTCTGTTCTGTAGTCTTACCCACGGTTCCGCAATTTTTCCAATGTATACCCCCTGCTCCCTTTGTTTTCTCACTCTTCTGCATTTTTCCACACTGTTCCCCACTTTTTCCAATCTGTTTCCCCCGCTCCCTTTGGTTCCCCACTGTTCTGCAGTATTCCCCACTTTTCCACTATTTTCGAATTTGTTTGCTGTGATCGCTTTGTTTCCTCTCTTTCTGCAGTGTTCTTCACAGTTCCCAACTTTATCCAATCCGTTCCCCCTGCTCCCTTTGGTTCCCCTCTGTCCTGCAATGTTCTCCACGGTTCCCCACTTTTTCCAATCCATTCCCCCTGCTCCTTTTGGTTCCCCACTGTTCTGCAGAACTCCCCACGATTCCCCACTTTTTCCAATCTGTTCCCCCTGCTCCGTTTGGTTCTCCTTTATTCTGCAGTGTTCCCCACGGTTCCCCACTTTTCCGAGCTGTTCCCCCTGCTCCCTTTGGTTCCGCAGTGTTCTGCAGTGTTCCCCACGGTTACCCAATTTTTCCAAACCGTTCCCCCTGCTCCCTTTGGTTCCCCTCTGCCCTGCAGTGTTCCCCACGGTTACCCACTTTTTCCAATCCATTCCCCCTGCTCCCTTTGGTTCCCCTCTGTCCTGCATTTTCCCCCATATTTCCCCACTTTTCCAATCTGTTCTCCCTGCTCCCTTTGGTTCCCCTCTGTCCTGCAGTGTTCCCCACGGCTCCACACTTTTTCCAATCTGTTCGCCGTGCTCTCTTCGGTTTTCCTCTGTTCTGCAGTGTTCCCCACTGTTCCCCACTTTTTCCAATCAGTTCCCACTGCTTCCTTTGATTCTCCTCTGTTCTGCAGTGTTCCACACTGTTCCCCACTTTTTCCAATCCGTTCACCCTGCTCCTGTTGTTTCTCCACTCTTCTGCATTTTCCGCACCGTTCCCCACTTTTTCCAATCTGTTCCCCCTTCTCCTTGGGCTCCCCTCTGTTCTGCAGTTTTCCCCACAGTTTCCACTTTTTCCAATCTGTTCCCCCTACTCCCGTTGGTTCCCCTCTATTCTGCAGTTTTCTATACAGTTCCCCACATTTTCCAATCCGTTACCCCTGCTCCGTTTGGTTCCCTTCTGTTCTGCAGTGTTCTACACGGTCCCCGACATTTTTCAATCTGTTCCTCCTGCTCCCTTTGGTTCCCCACTCTTCTGCATTTTTCCACACAGTTCCCCACTTTTTCCAATCCGTTCCACCTGCTCCCTTGGTTCCCCTGTGTTCTGCGGGGTTCCCCATGGTTCCCCAATTTTTCCAATGTATAACCCCTGCTCCCTTTGTTTCCTCACTCTTCTGCATTTTTCCACACTGTTCCCCACTTTTTCCACTCTGTTTTCCCCGCTCCCTTTGGTTCCCCACTGTTCTGCAGTATTCCCCACTACTCCACTATTTTCCAATTTTTTTGCCATGATCTCTTTGGTTCCTCTCTGTCTGCAGTGTTCTTCACAGTTCCCCACTTTATCCAATCCGTTCCCCCTGCTACCTTTGTTTCCCCTCTGTCCTGCAATGTTCTCCACGGTTCCCCACTTTTTGCAATCCATTCCCCCTACTCCTTTTGGTTCTCCACTGTTCTGCAGCACTCCCCACGGTTACCCACTTTTTCCAATCCGTTCCACCTGCTCCCTTGGTTCCCCTGTGTTCTGCAGGGTTCCCCATGGTTCCCCAATTTTTCCAATGTATAACCCCTGCTCCCTTTGTTTCCTCACTCTTCTGCATTTTTCCACACTGTTCCCCACTTTTTCCACTCTGTTTTCCCCGCTCCCTTTGGTTCCCCACTGTTCTGCAGTATTCCCCACTTCTCCACTATTTTCCAATTTTTTTGCCATGATCGCTTTGGTTCCTCTCTGTCTGCAGTGTTCTTCACAGTTCCCCACTTTATCCAATCCGTTCCCCCTGCTACCTTTGTTTCCCCTCTGTCCTGCAATGTTCTCCACGGTTCCCCACTTTTTGCAATCCATTCCCCCTACTCCTTTTGTTTCTCCACTGTTCTGCAGAACTCCCCACAGTTCCCCACTTTTTCCAATCCGTTCCCCCTGTGCCCTTTCTTTCCCCTCTGTCCTGCATTGTCCTTCGCGATTCCCCACTTTTTCCAATCCGTTCCCCCTGCTTCCTTTGTTTCCCCTCTGTTCTGCAGTGTTCCCCACGGTTCCGCAAATTTTCCAATGTATACCCCCTGCTCCCTTTGTTTCCTCACTCTTCTGCATTTTTCCACACTGTTCCCCACTTTTTCCAATCTGTTTCCCCCGCTCCCTTTGGTTCCCACTGTTCTGCAGTATTCCCCACTTTTCCACTATTTTCGAATTTGTACGCCGTGATCGCTTTGGTTCCTCTCTTTCTGCAGTGTTCTTCACAGTTCCCCACTTTATCCAATCCGTTCCCCCTGCTCCCTTTGGTTCCCCTCTGTCCTGCAGTGTTCCCCACTTCTCAACTTCTTTCCGATATGCTCGCCGTGCTCCATTTCGTTCCCCTCTGTTCTGCAGTGTTTCCCACGGTTCCCCACTTTTTCCAATCCGTTACCCCTGCTCTCTCGGTTCCCCTCTATTCTGCAGTGTTCCCCACGGTTCCCCACTTTTCCGAGTTCTTCTCTCTGTTCTGCAGTGTTCCCCATAGTTCTCCACATTCTTTCCAATCTGTTCCCATGCTCCATTATTTTCCCCTCTGTTCTGCTGTGTTCCAGACAGTTCCCCAATTTTTTCAAATCTGTTCCCCCTGCGCCTTTGGTTCCCCTCTGTTCTGCAGCTTCCCCACGGTTCTCCAAATTTTTCCAATCTGTTCCCCCTGATCCCTTTGGTTCCCCTCTTTTCTGCAGTGTTCCCCAAGATTCCCCACTTTTTCCAATCTGTTCTCCCTGCTCCCTTTGGTTCCCCTCTGTCCTGCAGTGTTCGCCATGGCTCCACACTTTTTACAATCTGTTCGCCGTGCTCTCTTTGGTTCCCCTCCGTTCTACAGTGTTCCCCACAGTTCCCCACTTTTTCCAATGTATACCCCCTGCTCCCTTTGTTTCCTCACTCTTCTGCATTTTCCACACTGTTCCCACTTTTTCCAATCTTTTTGCCATGATCCCTTTGGTTCCCCTCTGTTCTGCAGTTTCCCCACGGTTCTCCACATTTTTCCAATCTGTTCCCCCTGCTCCCTTTGGTTCCCCTCTTTTCTGCAGTGTTTCCCAGGATTCCCCAATTTTTCCAATCTGTTCTCCCTGCTCCCTTTGGTTCCCCTCTGTCCTGCAGTGTTCCCCACGCCTCCACACTTTTTCCAATCTGTTCGCCGTGCTCTCTTTGGTTCCCCTCTGTTCAACAGTGTTCCCCACAGTTCCCCACTTTTTCCAATCTGTTCCCCCTGCTCCCTTTGGTTCCCCTCCGTCCTGCACTGTCCTCCATTGTCTCCCAATTTTTCCAATCTCTTCCCCGTGCTCCTTTGGTTCCCCTCTGTTTTGCTGTGTTCCTAACGGTTCCCCACTTTTTCCAATCCGTTCCCCCTGCTTCCTTTGTTTCCCCTCTGTTCTGCAGTGTTCCAAACACTTCCCCACTTTTTCCAATCCGTTCACCCTGCTCCCGTTGTTTCTCCACTCTTCTGCATTTTTCCACACCGTTCCCCACTTTTTCCAATCTGTTCGGCCTGCTCCCATTGTTTCCCCTCGGTTCTGCAGTGTTCCCCACAGTTCCCCACTTTTTCCAATCCGTTCCCCCTGTGCCCTTTCTTTCCCCTCTGTCCTGCATTGTCCTTCGCGATTCCCCACTTTTTCCAATCCGTTCCCCCTGCTTCCTTTGTTTCCCCTCTGTTCTGCAGTGTTCCCCACGGTTCCGCAAATTTTCCAATGTATACCCCCTGCTCCCTTTGTTTCCTCACTCTTCTGCATTTTTCCACACTGTTCCCCACTTTTTCCAATCTGTTTCCCCCGCTCCCTTTGGTTCCCACTGTTCTGCAGTATTCCCCACTTTTCCACTATTTTCGAATTTGTACGCCGTGATCGCTTTGGTTCCTCTCTTTCTGCAGTGTTCTTCACAGTTCCCCACTTTATCCAATCCGTTCCCCCTGCTCCCTTTGGTTCCCCTCTGTCCTGCAGTGTTCCCCACTTCTCAACTTCTTTCCGATATGCTCGCCGTGCTCCATTTCGTTCCCCTCTGTTCTGCAGTGTTTCCCACGGTTCCCCACTTTTTCCAATCCGTTCCCGCTGCTCCCTTTGGTTCCCCACTGTTTTGCAGTTTTCGCCATGGTTCTGCACTTTTTCCAATCTGTTCCCTTTGCTCCGTTTGGTTCTCCTTTATTCTGCAGTGTTCCCCAAGGTTCCCCACTTTTCCGAGCTGTTCCCCCTGCTCCCTTTGCTTCTGCAGTGTTCTGCAGTGTTCCCCACGGTTACCCACTTTTTCCAAACCGTTCCCCCTGCTCCCTTTGGTTCCCCTCTGTCCTGCAGTGTTCCCCACGGTTACCCTCTTATTCCAATCCATTCCCCCTGCTCCCTTTGGTTCCCCTCTGTCCTGCATTTTCCCCCACGTTTCCCCACTTTTTCCAATCCATTCCCCCTGCTCCTTTTGGTTCCCCACTGTTCTGCAGAACTCCCCACGATTCCCCACTTTTTCCAATCTGTTCCCCCTGCTCCGTTTGGTTCTCCTTTATTCTGCAGTGTTCCCCACGGATCCCCACTTTTCCGAGCTGTTCCCCATGCTCCCTTTGGTTCCGCAGTGTTCTTCAGTGTTCCCCACGGTTACCCACTTTTTCCAAACCGTTCCCCCTGCTCCCTTTGGTTCCCCTCTTTCCTGCATTTTCCCCCATATTTCCCCACTTTTCCAATCCGTTCCCCTTGCTCCCTTTAGTTCCCCTCTGTACTGCAGTGCTCCCCACGGTTCCCCACATTTTCCAATCCGTTCTTCCTGCTCCCTTTGGTTTCCCACTGTTCTGCATTTTTCCACACGGTTCCCCGATTTTTCGAATCTGTTCCCATGCACCATTTGCTTCCCCTCTTTTCTGCAATATTCCCCACTGTTCCCCACTTTTTGCAATCTGTTCCCCCTGCTCCCTTTGGTTCCCCACTGTTCTGCAGTGTTCGCCAACGGTTCCCCACTTTTTCCAACCTGTACCTCCTGTTCCCTTTGGTTCCCCTCTGTCCTGCAGTGTTCCCCACAGTTCCACACTTTTTCCAATCTGTTCTCCGTGCTCTCTTTGGTTCCTCTCTGTTCTACAGTGTTCCCCACAGTTCCCCACTTTTTCCAATCTGTTCCCCCTGCTCCCTTTGGTTCCCCTGCGTCCTGCACTGTCCTCCATGGTTTCCCAATTTTTCCAATCTCTTCCCCGTGTTCCTTTGGTTCCCCTCTGTTGTTCAGTGTTCCGAACGGTTCCCCACTTTTTCCAATCCGTTCCCCCTGCTTCCTTTGATTCCCCTCTGTTCTGCAGTGTTCCACACTGTTCCCCACTTTTTCCAATCCGTTCACCCTGCTCCCGTTGTTTCTCCACTCTTCTGCATTTTCCACACCGTTCCCCACTTTTTCCAATCTGTTCCCCCTTCTCCTTGGGCTCCCCTCTGTTCTGCAGTTTTCCCCACAGTTTCCACTTTTTCCAATCTGATCCCCCTGCTCCCTTTGGTTCCCCACTCTTCTGCATTTTTCCACACAGTTCCCCACTTTTTCCAATCTGATCCCCCTGCTCCCTTTGATTCCCCACTGTTCTGCAGTGTTCCCCACTTCTCAACTTTTTTCCGATATGTTCGTCCTGCTCCCTTTCGTTCCCCTCTGTTCTGCAGTGTTTCCCACGGTTCCCAACTTTTTCCAATCCCTTCGCACTGCTCCCTTTCGTTCCCCAATGTTTTGCAGTGTTCGCCACGGTTCCGCACTTTTTCCAATCTATTCTCCATGTTCCCTTTAGTTCCCCTATGTTCTGCAGTGTTCCACACAGTTCCCCACTTTTTCGAATCTGTTCACCCTGCTCCCTTTGTTTCCCCTCTGTCCTGCATTGTTCTCCACGGTTCCCCACTTTTTCCAATCCATTCCCCCTGCTCCTTTTGGTTCCCCACTGTTCTGCAGAACTCCCCACGATACCCCACTTTTTCCAATCTGTTCCCCCTGCTCCGTTTGGTTCTCCTTTATTCTGCAGTGTTGCCCACGGTTCCCCACTTTTCCGAGCTGTTCCCCCTGCTCCCTTTGGTTCCCCTCTGTTGTGCAGTGTTCCCCACAGTTCCCCACTTTTTCCAATCCGTTCCCCCTGTGCCCTTTCTTTCCCCTCTGTCCTGCATTGTCCTTCGCGATTCCCCACTTTTTCCAATCCATTCCACCTGCTCCTTTGGTTCCCCTCTGTTCTTCAGTGTTCCCCATGGTTCCCCAAATTTTCCAATGTATACCCCCTGCTCCCTTTGTTTCCTCACTCTTCTGCATTTTTCCACACCGTTCCCCACTTTTTCCAATCTGTTCGCCCTACTCCATGGGCTCCCCTGTGTTCTGCAGTTTACCCCACAGTTTCCACTTTTTCCAATCTGTTCCCCCTGCTCCCTTTGGTTCCCCTCTGTTCTGCAGTGTTCTCCACGGTTCCCGACTTTTTCCAATCTGTTCCTCCTGCTCCCTTTGATTCCCCTCTGTTCTGCATTTTTCCACACAGTTACACACTTTTTCCAATCTGTTCCCCCTGCTCCCTTTGTTTCCTCACTCTTCTGCATTTTCCACACCGTTCCCCACTTTTTCCAATCTGTTTCCCCTTCTCCTTGGGCTCCCCTCTGTTCTGCAGTTTTCCCCACAGTTTCCACTTTTTCCAATCTGATCCCCCTGCTCCCTTTGGTTCCCCACTCTTCTGCATTTTTCCGCACAGTTCCCCACTTTTTCCAATCTGATCCCCCTGCTCCATTTGATTCCCCACTGTTCTGCAGTGTTCCCCACTTCTCAACTTTTTTCCGATATGTTCGTCCTGCTCCCTTTCGTTCCCCTCTGTTCTGCAGTGTTTCCCACGGTTCCCAACTTTTTCCAATCCCTTCGCACTGCTCCCTTTCGTTCCCCAATGTTTTGCAGTGTTCGCCACGGTTCCGCACTTTTTCCAATCTATTCTCCATGTTCCCTTTAGTTCCCCTATGTTCTGCAGTGTTCCACACAGTTCCCCACTTTTTCGAATCTGTTCACCCTGCTCCCTTTGTTTCCCCTCTGTCCTGCATTGTTCTCCACGGTTCCCCACTTTTTCCAATCCATTCCCCCTGCTCCTTTTGGTTCCCCACTGTTCTGCAGAACTCCCCACGATACCCCACTTTTTCCAATCTGTTCCCCCTGCTCCGTTTGGTTCTCCTTTATTCTGCAGTGTTCCCCACGGTTCCCCACTTTTCCGAGCTGTTCCCCCTGCTCCCTTTGGTTCCCCTCTGTTGTGCAGTGTTCCCCACAGTTCCCCACTTTTTCCAATCCGTTCCCCCTGTGCCCTTTCTTTCCCCTCTGTCCTGCATTGTCCTTCGCGATTCCCCACTTTTTCCAATCCATTCCACCTGCTCCTTTGGTTCCCCTCTGTTCTTCAGTGTTCCCCATGGTTCCCCAAATTTTCCAATGTATACCCCCTGCTCCCTTTGTTTCCTCACTCTTCTGCATTTTTCCACACCGTTCCCCACTTTTTCCAATCTGTTCGCCCTTCTCCATGGGCTCCCCTGTGTTCTGCAGTTTACCCCACAGTTTCCACTTTTTCCAATCTGTTCCCCCTGCTCCCTTTGGTTTCCCCTCTATTCTGCAGTATTCTATACAGTTCCTCACATTTTCCAATCCGTTACCCCTGCTCCCTTTGGTTCCCCTCTGTTCTGCAGTGTTCTCCACGGTTCCCGACTTTTTCCAATCTGTTCCTCCTGCTCCCTTTGATTCCCCACTGTTCTGCATTTTTCCACACAGTTACACACTTTTTCCAATCTGTTCCCCCTGCTCCCTTTGTTTCCTCACTCTTCTGCATTTTTCCACACTGTTCGCCACTTTTTCCAATCTGTTCGCCCTTCTCCATGGGCTCCCCTGTGTTCTGCAGTTTACCCCACAGTTTCCACTTTTTCCAATCTGTTCCCCCTGCTCCCTTTGGTTTCCCCTCTATTCTGCAGTATTCTATACAGTTCCCCACATTTTCCAATCCGTTACCCCTGCTCCCTTTGGTTCCCCTCTGTTCTGCAGTGTTCTCCACGGTTCCCGACTTTTTCCAATCTGTTCCTCCTGCTCCCTTTGATTCCCCACTGTTCTGCATTTTTCCACACAGTTCCCCACTTTTTCCAATCCATTCCCCCTGCTCCCTTTGGTTCCCCTCTGTCCTGCACTTTCCCCCATATTTCCCCACTTTTCCAATCTGTTCTCCCTGCTCCCTTTGGTTCCCCTCTATACTGCAGTGCTCCCCACGGTTCCCCACATTTTCCAATCCGTTCTCCCTGCTCCCTTTGTTTCCCACTGTTCTGCATTTTTCCACACGGTTCCCCGATTTTTCCAATCTGTTCCCATGCTCCATTTGCTTCCCCTCTTTTCTGCAATATTCCCCACTGTTCCCCACTTTTTGCAATCTGTTCCCCCTGCTCCCTTTGGTTCCCCACTGTTCTGCAGTGTTCGCCAATGGTTCCCCACTTTTTCCAACCTGTACCTCCTATTCCCTTTGGTTCCCCTCTGTCCTGCAGTGTTCCCCACGGTTCCACACTTTTTCCAATCTGTTCGCCGTGCTCTCTTTGGTTCCTCTCTGTTTTACAGTGATCCCCGCAGTTCCCCACTTTTTCCAATCAGTTCCCCCTGCTTCCTTTGATTCCCCTCTGTTCTGCAGTGTTCCACACTGTTCCCCACTTTTTCCAATCCGTTCACCCTGCTCCCGTTGTTTCTCCACTCTTCTGCATTTTCCACACCGTTCCCCACTTTTTCCAATCTGTTCCCCCTTCTCCTTGGGCTCCCCTCTGTTCTGCAGTTTTCCCCACAGCTTCCACTTTTTCCAATCTGTTCCCCCTGCTCCCGTTGGTTCCCCTCGATTCTGCAGTTTTCTATACAGTTCCCCACATTTTCCAATCCGTTACCCCTGCTCCCTTTGGTTCCCCTCTGTTCTGCAGTGTTCTCCACGGTCCCCGACTTTTTCCATTCTGTTCCTCCTGCTCCCTTTGGTTCCCCACTGTTCTGCATTTTTCCACACAGTTCCCCACTTTTTCCAATCCGTTCCACCTGCTCCCTTGGTGCCCCTCTGTCCTGCAGTGTTCCCCATGGTTCCCCAATTTTTCCAATGTATACTCCCTGCTCCCTTTGTTTCCTCACTCTTCTGCATTTTTCCACACTGTTCCCCACTTTTTCCACTCTGTTTTCCCCGCTCCATTTGGTTCCCCACTGTTCTGCAGTATTCCCCACTTCTCCACTATTTTCCAATTTGTTCGCCATGATCGCTTTGGTTCCTCTCTGTCTGCAGTGTTCTTCACAGTTCCCCACTTTATCCAATCCGTTCCCCCTGCTCCGTTTGGTTCCCCTCTGTTCTGCAGTGTTCCCCACGGTTCCCCATTTTTTCCACTCCGTTCCCCCTGCTCCCTTTGGTTCCCCACTGTTCTGTACATTTCCACATAATCCCCCAATTTTTCGAATCTGTACCCCGTACTCCATTCGGTTCCCCTCTGATCTGCAGTGTTCCCCATGGTTCCCCTTTTTTTCTAATCAGTTGCCCTTGCTCCTCTGGTTCCCCTCTGTTCTGCAGTGTTCCCCACGGTTCTTCACATTTTTTCCAATCTATTCCCCTTCTCCCTTTTTTCCCCCTCTGTTCTGCAGTGTTCTCCACGTTTCCCCACTTTTTTCCAATCTGTTCCCCCTGCTCCTTTGGTTCCACTCACTTCTGCAGTTTCCACACCGTTGCCCACTTTATCCAATCCGTTCCCCCTGCTCCCTTTGTTTCCCCTCTGTCCTGCAATGTTCTCCATGGTTCCCCACTTTTTCCAATCCATTCCCCCAACTCCTTTTGGTTCCCCACTGTTCTGCAGAACTCCCCACGATTCCCCACTTTTTCGACTCTGTTCCCCCTGCTCCGTTTGGTTCTCCTTTATTCTGCAGTGTTCCCCACGGTTCCCCAATTTTCCGAGCTGTTCCCCCTGCTCCCTTTCGTTCCGCAGTGTTCTGCAGTGTTCCCCACGGTTACCCACTTTTTCCAAAACGTTCCCCCTGCTCCCTTTGGTTCCCCTCTGTCCTGCATTGTCCTTCGCGATTCCCCACTTTTTCCAATCCGTTCCACCTGCTCCTTTGGTTCCCCTCTGTTCTGTAGTCTTACCCACGGTTCCGCAATTTTTCCAATGTATACCCCCTGCTCCCTTTGTTTTCTCACTCTTCTGCATTTTTCCACACTGTTCCCCACTTTTTCCAATCTGTTTCCCCCGCTCCCTTTGGTTCCCCACTGTTCTGCAGTATTCCCCACTTTTCCACTATTTTCGAATTTGTTTGCTGTGATCGCTTTGTTTCCTCTCTTTCTGCAGTGTTCTTCACAGTTCCCAACTTTATCCAATCCGTTCCCCCTGCTCCCTTTGGTTCCCCTCTGTCCTGCAATGTTCTCCACGGTTCCCCACTTTTTCCAATCCATTCCCCCTGCTCCTTTTGGTTCCCCACTGTTCTGCAGAACTCCCCACGATTCCCCACTTTTTCCAATCTGTTCCCCCTGCTCCGTTTGGTTCTCCTTTATTCTGCAGTGTTCCCCACGGTTCCCCACTTTTCCGAGCTGTTCCCCCTGCTCCCTTTGGTTCCGCAGTGTTCTGCAGTGTTCCCCACGGTTACCCAATTTTTCCAAACCGTTCCCCCTGCTCCCTTTGGTTCCCCTCTGCCCTGCAGTGTTCCCCACGGTTACCCACTTTTTCCAATCCATTCCCCCTGCTCCCTTTGGTTCCCCTCTGTCCTGCATTTTCCCCCATATTTCCCCACTTTTCCAATCTGTTCTCCCTGCTCCCTTTGGTTCCCCTCTGTCCTGCAGTGTTCCCCACGGCTCCACACTTTTTCCAATCTGTTCGCCGTGCTCTCTTCGGTTTTCCTCTGTTCTGCAGTGTTCCCCACTGTTCCCCACTTTTTCCAATCAGTTCCCACTGCTTCCTTTGATTCTCCTCTGTTCTGCAGTGTTCCACACTGTTCCCCACTTTTTCCAATCCGTTCACCCTGCTCCTGTTGTTTCTCCACTCTTCTGCATTTTCCGCACCGTTCCCCACTTTTTCCAATCTGTTCCCCCTTCTCCTTGGGCTCCCCTCTGTTCTGCAGTTTTCCCCACAGTTTCCACTTTTTCCAATCTGTTCCCCCTACTCCCGTTGGTTCCCCTCTATTCTGCAGTTTTCTATACAGTTCCCCACATTTTCCAATCCGTTACCCCTGCTCCGTTTGGTTCCCTTCTGTTCTGCAGTGTTCTACACGGTCCCCGACTTTTTTCAATCTGTTCCTCCTGCTCCCTTTGGTTCCCCACTCTTCTGCATTTTTCCACACAGTTCCCCACTTTTTCCAATCCGTTCCACCTGCTCCCTTGGTTCCCCTGTGTTCTGCAGGGTTCCCCATGGTTCCCCAATTTTTCCAATGTATAACCCCTGCTCCCTTTGTTTCCTCACTCTTCTGCATTTTTCCACACTGTTCCCCACTTTTTCCACTCTGTTTTCCCCGCTCCCTTTGGTTCCCCACTGTTCTGCAGTATTCCCCACTACTCCACTATTTTCCAATTTTTTTGCCATGATCTCTTTGGTTCCTCTCTGTCTGCAGTGTTCTTCACAGTTCCCCACTTTATCCAATCCGTTCCCCCTGCTACCTTTGTTTCCCCTCTGTCCTGCAATGTTCTCCACGGTTCCCCACTTTTTGCAATCCATTCCCCCTACTCCTTTTGGTTCTCCACTGTTCTGCAGCACTCCCCACGGTTACCCACTTTTTCCAATCCGTTCCACCTGCTCCCTTGGTTCCCCTGTGTTCTGCAGGGTTCCCCATGGTTCCCCAATTTTTCCAATGTATAACCCCTGCTCCCTTTGTTTCCTCACTCTTCTGCATTTTTCCACACTGTTCCCCACTTTTTCCACTCTGTTTTCCCCGCTCCCTTTGGTTCCCCACTGTTCTGCAGTATTCCCCACTTCTCCACTATTTTCCAATTTTTTTGCCATGATCGCTTTGGTTCCTCTCTGTCTGCAGTGTTCTTCACAGTTCCCCACTTTATCCAATCCGTTCCCCCTGCTACCTTTGTTTCCCCTCTGTCCTGCAATGTTCTCCACGGTTCCCCACTTTTTGCAATCCATTCCCCCTACTCCTTTTGTTTCTCCACTGTTCTGCAGAACTCCCCACGGTTACCCACTTTTTCCAAACCGTTCCCCCTGCTCCCTTTGGTTCCCCTCTGTCCTGCAGTGTTTCCCACGGTTCCCCACTTTTTCCAATCTGTTCCCCCTGCTCCCTTTTTTTTCCTCACTCTACTGCATTTTCCACACCGTTCCCCACTTTTTCCAATCTGTTCCCCCTGCTCCCTTTGTTTCCTCACTCTTCTGCATTTTCCACACTGCTCCCCACTTTTTCCAATCTGTTTCCCCCGCTCCCTTTGGTTCCCCACTGTTCTGCAGTGTTCCCCACTTCTCCACTATTTTCCAATTTGTTCGCCGTGCTCGCTTTGGTTCCTCTCTGTCTGCAGTGTTGTTCACAGTTCCCCACTTTTTCCAATCCGTTACCCCTGCTCTCTCGGTTCCCCTCTATTCTGCAGTGTTCCCCACAGTTCCCCACTTTTCCGAGTTCTTCTCTCTGTTCTGCAGTGTTCCCCATAGTTCTCCACATTCTTTCCAATCTGTTCCCATGCTCCATTATTTTCCCCTCTGTTCTGCTGTGTTCCAGACAGTTCCCCAATTTTTTCAAATCTGTTCCCCCTGCGCCTTTGGTTCCCCTCTGTTCTGCAGCTTCCCCACGGTTCTCCAAATTTTTCCAATCTGTTCCCCCTGATCCCTTTGGTTCCCCTCTTTTCTGCAGTGTTCCCCAAGATTCCCCACTTTTTCCAATCTGTTCTCCCTGCTCCCTTTGGTTCCCCTCTGTCCTGCAGTGTTCGCCATGGCTCCACACTTTTTACAATCTGTTCGCCGTGCTCTCTTTGGTTCCCCTCCGTTCTACAGTGTTCCCCACAGTTCCCCACTTTTTCCAATGTATACCCCCTGCTCCCTTTGTTTCCTCACTCTTCTGCATTTTCCACACTGTTCCCCACTTTTTCCAATCTTTTTCCCCCGCTCCCTTTGGTTCCCCTCTGTTCTGCAGTTTCCCCACGGTTCTCCACATTTTTCCAATCTGTTCCCCCTGCTCCCTTTGGTTCCCCTCTTTTCTGCAGTGTTTCCCAGGATTCCCCAATTTTTCCAATCTGTTCTCCCTGCTCCCTTTGGTTCCCCTCTGTCCTGCAGTGTTCCCCACGCCTCCACACTTTTTCCAATCTGTTCGCCGTGCTCTCTTTGGTTCCCCTCTGTTCAACAGTGTTCCCCACAGTTCCCCACTTTTTCCAATCTGTTCCCCCTGCTCCCTTTGGTTCCCCTCCGTCCTGCACTGTCCTCCATTGTTTCCCAATTTTTCCAATCTCTTCCCCGTGCTCCTTTGGTTCCCCTCTGTTGTGCTGTGTTCCTAACGGTTCCCCACTTTTTCCAATCCGTTCCCCCTGCTTCCTTTGTTTCCCCTCTGTTCTGCAGTGTTCCAAACACTTCCCCACTTTTTCCAATCCGTTCACCCTGCTCCCGTTGTTTCTCCACTCTTCTGCATTTTTCCACACCGTTCCCCACTTTTTCCAATCTGTTCGGCCTGCTCCCATTGTTTCCCCTCGGTTCTGCAGTGTTCCCCACAGTTCCCCACTTTTTCCAATCCGTTCCCCCTGTGCCCTTTCTTTCCCCTCTGTCCTGCATTGTCCTTCGCGATTCCCCACTTTTTCCAATCCGTTCCACCTGCTCCATTGGTTCCCCTCTGTTCTGCAGTGTTCCCCACGGTTCCGCAAATTTTCCAATGTATACCCCCTGCTCCCTTTGTTTCCTCACTCTTCTGCATTTTTCCACACTGTTCCCCACTTTTTCCAATCTGTTTCCCCCGCTCCCTTTGGTTCCCACTGTTCTGCAGTATTCCCCACTTTTCCACTATTTTCGAATTTGTACGCCGTGATCGCTTTGGTTCCTCTCTTTCTGCAGTGTTCTTCACAGTTCCCCACTTTATCCAATCCGTTCCCCCTGCTCCCTTTGGTTCCCCTCTGTCCTGCAGTGTTCCCCACTTCTCAACTTCTTTCCGATATGCTCGCCGTGCTCCATTTCGTTCCCCTCTGTTCTGCAGTGTTTCCCACGGTTCCCCACTTTTTCCAATCCGTTCCCGCTGCTCCCTTTGGTTCCCCACTGTTTTGCAGTTTTCGCCATGGTTCTGCACTTTTTCCAATCTGTTCCCTTTGCTCCGTTTAGTTCCCCTCTATTCAGCAGTGTTCCCCAATTTGCACACTTTTTCGAATCTGTTCACCCTGCTCCCTTTGTTTCCCCTCTGTCCTGCAGTATTCCCCACGTTTCCCCACTTTTTCCAATCAGTTCGCCCTGCTCCCTTTGTTTCCCCTCTGTCCTGCAATGTTCTCCACGGTTCCCCACTATTTCCAATCCATTCCCCCTGCTCCTTTTGGTTCCCCACTGTTCTGCAGAACTCCCCACGATTCCCCACTTTTTCCAATCTGTTCCCCCTGCTCCGTTTGGTTCTCCTTTATTCTGCAGTGTTCCCCAAGGTTCCCCACTTTTCCGAGCTGTTCCCCCTGCTCCCTTTGCTTCTGCAGTGTTCTGCAGTGTTCCCCACGGTTACCCACTTTTTCCAAACCGTTCCCCCTGCTCCCTTTGGTTCCCCTCTGTCCTGCAGTGTTCCCCACGGTTACCCTCTTATTCCAATCCATTCCCCCTGCTCCCTTTGGTTCCCCTCTGTCCTGCATTTTCCCCCACGTTTCCCCACTTTTTCCAATCCATTCCCCCTGCTCCTTTTGGTTCCCCACTGTTCTGCAGAACTCCCCACGATTCCCCACTTTTTCCAATCTGTTCCCCCTGCTCCGTTTGGTTCTCCTTTATTCTGCAGTGTTCCCCACGGATCCCCACTTTTCCGAGCTGTTCCCCATGCTCCCTTTGGTTCCGCAGTGTTCTTCAGTGTTCCCCACGGTTACCCACTTTTTCCAAACCGTTCCCCCTGCTCCCTTTGGTTCCCCTCTTTCCTGCATTTTCCCCCATATTTCCCCACTTTTCCAATCCGTTCCCCTTGCTCCCTTTAGTTCCCCTCTGTACTGCAGTGCTCCCCACGGTTCCCCACATTTTCCAATCCGTTCTTCCTGCTCCCTTTGGTTTCCCACTGTTCTGCATTTTTCCACACGGTTCCCCGATTTTTCGAATCTGTTCCCATGCACCATTTGCTTCCCCTCTTTTCTGCAATATTCCCCACTGTTCCCCACTTTTTGCAATCTGTTCCCCCTGCTCCCTTTGGTTCCCCACTGTTCTGCAGTGTTCGCCAACGGTTCCCCACTTTTTCCAACCTGTACCTCCTGTTCCCTTTGGTTCCCCTCTGTCCTGCAGTGTTCCCCACAGTTCCACACTTTTTCCAATCTGTTCTCCGTGCTCTCTTTGGTTCCTCTCTGTTCTACAGTGTTTCCCACAGTTCCCCACTTTTTCCAATCTGTTCCCCCTGCTCCCTTTGGTTCCCCTGCGTCCTGCACTGTCCTCCATGGTTTCCCAATTTTTCCAATCTCTTCCCCGTGTTCCTTTGGTTCCCCTCTGTTGTTCAGTGTTCCGAACGGTTCCCCACTTTTTCCAATCTATTCTCCATGTTCCCTTTAGTTCCCCTATGTTCTGCAGTGTTCCACACAGTTCCCCACTTTTTCGAATCTGTTCACCCTGCTCCCTTTGTTTCCCCTCTGTCCTGCATTGTTCTCCACGGTTCCCCACTTTTTCCAATCCATTCCCCCTGCTCCTTTTGGTTCCCCACTGTTCTGCAGAACTCCCCACGATACCCCACTTTTTCCAATCTGTTCCCCCTGCTCCGTTTGGTTCTCCTTTATTCTGCAGTGTTCCCCACGGTTCCTCACTTTTCCGAGCTGTTCCCCCTGCTCCCTTTGGTTCCCCTCTGTTGTGCAGTGTTCCCCACAGTTCCCCACTTTTTCCAATCCGTTCCCCCTGTGCCCTTTCTTTCCCCTCTGTCCTGCATTGTCCTTCGCGATTCCCCACTTTTTCCAATCCATTCCACCTGCTCCTTTGGTTCCCCTCTGTTCTTCAGTGTTCCCCATGGTTCCCCAAATTTTCCAATGTATACCCCCTGCTCCCTTTGTTTCCTCACTCTTCTGCATTTTTCCACACCGTTCCCCACTTTTTCCAATCTGTTCGCCTTTCTCCATGGGCTCCCCTGTGTTCTGCAGTTTACCCCACAGTTTCCACTTTTTCCAATCTGTTCCCCCTGCTCCCTTTGGTTTCCCCTCTATTCTGCAGTATTCTATACAGTTCCTCACATTTTCCAATCCGTTACCCCTGCTCCCTTTGGTTCCCCTCTGTTCTGCAGTGTTCTCCACGGTTCCCGACTTTTTCCAATCTGTTCCTCCTGCTCCCTTTGATTCCCCTCTGTTCTGCATTTTTCCACACAGTTACACACTTTTTCCAATCTGTTCCCCCTGCTCCCTTTGTTTCCTCACTCTTCTGCATTTTCCACACCGTTCCCCACTTTTTCCAATCTGTTTCCCCTTCTCCTTGGGCTCCCCTCTGTTCTGCAGTTTTCCCCACAGTTTCCACTTTTTCCAATCTGATCCCCCTGCTCCCTTTGGTTCCCCACTCTTCTGCATTTTTCCGCACAGTTCCCCACTTTTTCCAATCTGATCCCCCTGCTCCCTTTGATTCCCCACTGTTCTGCAGTGTTCCCCACTTCTCAACTTTTTTCCGATATGTTCGTCCTGCTCCCTTTCGTTCCCCTCTGTTCTGCAGTGTTTCCCACGGTTCCCAACTTTTTCCAATCCCTTCGCACTGCTCCCTTTCGTTCCCCAATGTTTTGCAGTGTTCGCCACGGTTCCGCACTTTTTCCAATCTATTCTCCATGTTCCCTTTAGTTCCCCTATGTTCTGCAGTGTTCCACACAGTTCCCCACTTTTTCGAATCTGTTCACCCTGATCCCTTTGTTTCCCCTCTGTCCTGCATTGTTCTCCACGGTTCCCCACTTTTTCCAATCCATTCCCCCTGCTCCTTTTGGTTCCCCACTGTTCTGCAGAACTCCCCACGATACCCCACTTTTTCCAATCTGTTCCCCCTGCTCCGTTTGGTTCTCCTTTATTCTGCAGTGTTCCCCACGGTTCCCCACTTTTCCGAGCTGTTCCCCCTGCTCCCTTTGGTTCCCCTCTGTTGTGCAGTGTTCCCCACAGTTCCCCACTTTTTCCAATCCGTTCCCCCTGTGCCCTTTCTTTCCCCTCTGTCCTGCATTGTCCTTCGCGATTCCCCACTTTTTCCAATCCATTCCACCTGCTCCTTTGGTTCCCCTCTGTTCTTCAGTGTTCCCCATGGTTCCCCAAATTTTCCAATGTATACCCCCTGCTCCCTTTGTTTCCTCACTCTTCTGCATTTTTCCACACCGTTCCCCACTTTTTCCAATCTGTTCGCCCTTCTCCATGGGCTCCCCTGTGTTCTGCAGTTTACCCCACAGTTTCCACTTTTTCCAATCTGTTCCCCCTGCTCCCTTTGGTTTCCCCTCTATTCTGCAGTATTCTATACAGTTCCTCACATTTTCCAATCCGTTACCCCTGCTCCCTTTGGTTCCCCTCTGTTCTGCAGTGTTCTCCACGGTTCCCGACTTTTTCCAATCTGTTCCTCCTGCTCCCTTTGATTCCCCACTGTTCTGCATTTTTCCACACAGTTACACACTTTTTCCAATCTGTTCCCCCTGCTCCCTTTGTTTCCTCACTCTTCTGCATTTTTCCACACTGTTCGCCACTTTTTCCAATCTGTTCGCCCTTCTCCATGGGCTCCCCTGTGTTCTGCAGTTTACCCCACAGTTTCCACTTTTTCCAATCTGTTCCCCCTGCTCCCTTTGGTTTCCCCTCTATTCTGCAGTATTCTATACAGTTCCCCACATTTTCCAATCCGTTACCCCTGCTCCCTTTGGTTCCCCTCTGTTCTGCAGTGTTCTCCACGGTTCCCGACTTTTTCCAATCTGTTCCTCCTGCTCCCTTTGATTCCCCACTGTTCTGCATTTTTCCACACAGTTCCCCACTTTTTCCAATCCATTCCCCCTGCTCCCTTTGGTTCCCCTCTGTCCTGCACTTTCCCCCATATTTCCCCACTTTTCCAATCTGTTCTCCCTGCTCCCTTTGGTTCCCCTCTATACTGCAGTGCTCCCCACGGTTCCCCACATTTTCCAATCCGTTCTCCCTGCTCCCTTTGTTTCCCACTGTTCTGCATTTTTCCACACGGTTCCCCGATTTTTCCAATCTGTTCCCATGCTCCATTTGCTTCCCCTCTTTTCTGCAATATTCCCCACTGTTCCCCACTTTTTGCAATCTGCTCCCCCTGCTCCCTTTGGTTCCCCACTGTTCTGCAGTGTTCGCCAATGGTTCCCCACTTTTTCCAACCTGTACCTCCTATTCCCTTTGGTTCCCCTCTGTCCTGCAGTGTTCCCCACGGTTCCACACTTTTTCCAATCTGTTCGCCGTGCTCTCTTTGGTTCCTCTCTGTTTTACAGTGATCCCCGCAGTTCCCCACTTTTTCCAATCCGTTCCCCCTGCTTCCTTTGATTCCCCTCTGTTCTGCAGTGTTCCACACTGTTCCCCACTTTTTCCAATCCGTTCACCCTGCTCCCGTTGTTTCTCCACTCTTCTGCATTTTCCACACCGTTCCCCACTTTTTCCAATCTGTTCCCCCTTCTCCTTGGGCTCCCCTCTGTTCTGCAGTTTTCCCCACAGCTTCCACTTTTTCCAATCTGTTCCCCCTGCTCCCGTTGGTTCCCCTCGATTCTGCAGTTTTCTATACAGTTCCCCACATTTTCCAATCCGTTACCCCTGCTCCCTTTGGTTCCCCTCTGTTCTGCAGTGTTCTCCACGGTACCCGACTTTTTCCATTCTGTTCCTCCTGCTCCCTTTGGTTCTCCACTGTTCTGCATTTTTCCACACAGTTCCCCACTTTTTCCAATCCGTTCCACCTGCTCCCTTGGTGCCCCTCTGTCCTGCAGTGTTCCCCATGGTTCCCCAATTTTTCCAATGTATACTCCCTGCTCCCTTTGTTTCCTCACTCTTCTGCATTTTTCCACACTGTTCCCCACTTTTTCCACTCTGTTTTCCCCGCTCCATTTGGTTCCCCACTGTTCTGCAGTATTCCCCACTTCTCCACTATTTTCCAATTTGTTCGCCATGATCGCTTTGGTTCCTCTCTGTCTGCAGTGTTCTTCACAGTTCCCCACTTTATCCAATCCGTTCCCCCTGCTCCGTTTGGTTCCCCTCTGTTCTGCAGTGTTCCCCACGGTTCCCCATTTTTTCCACTCCGTTCCCCCTGCTCCCTTTGGTTCCCCACTGTTCTGTACATTTCCACATAATCCCCCAATTTTTCGAATCTGTACCCCGTACTCCATTCGGTTCCCCTCTGATCTGCAGTGTTCCCCATGGTTCCCCTTTTTTTCTAATCAGTTGCCCTTGCTCCTCTGGTTCCCCTCTGTTCTGCAGTGTTCCCCACGGTTCTTCACATTTTTTCCAATCTATTCCCCTTCTCCCTTTTTTCCCCCTCTGTTCTGCAGTGTTCTCCACGTTTCCCCACTTTTTTCCAATCTGTTCCCCCTGCTCCTTTGGTTCCACTCACTTCTGCAGTTTCCACACCGTTGCCCACTTTATCCAATCCGTTCCCCCTGCTCCCTTTGTTTCCCCTCTGTCCTGCAATGTTCTCCATGGTTCCCCACTTTTTCCAATCCATTCCCCCTACTCCTTTTGGTTCCCCACTGTTCTGCAGAACTCCCCACGATTCCCCACTTTTTCGACTCTGTTCCCCCTGCTCCGTTTGGTTCTCCTTTATTCTGCAGTGTTCCCCACGGTTCCCCAATTTTCCGAGCTGTTCCCCCTGCTCCCTTTCGTTCCGCAGTGTTCTGCAGTGTTCCCCACGGTTACCCACTTTTTCCAAAACGTTCCCCCTGCTCCCTTTGGTTCCCCTCTGTCCTGCATTGTCCTTCGCGATTCCCCACTTTTTCCAATCCGTTCCACCTGCTCCTTTGGTTCCCCTCTGTTCTGTAGTGTTACCCACGGTTCCGCAATTTTTCCAATGTATACCCCCTGCTCCCTTTGTTTTCTCACTCTTCTGCATTTTTCCACACTGTTCCCCACTTTTTCCAATCTGTTTCCCCCGCTCCCTTTGGTTCCCCACTGTTCTGCAGTATTCCCCACTTTTCCACTAGTTTCGAATTTGTTTGCTGTGATCGCTTTGTTTCCTCTCTTTCTGCAGTGTTCTTCACAGTTCCCAACTTTATCCAATCCGTTCCCCCTGCTCCCTTTGGTTCCCCTCTGTCCTGCAATGTTCTCCACGGTTCCCCACTTTTTCCAATCCATTCCCCCTGCTCCTTTTGGTTCCCCACTGTTCTGCAGAACTCCCCACGATTCCCCACTTTTTCCAATCTGTTCCCCCTGCTCCGTTTGGTTCTCCTTTATTCTGCAGTGTTCCCCACGGTTCCCCACTTTTCCGAGCTGTTCCCCCTGCTCCCTTTGGTTCCGCAGTGTTCTGCAGTGTTCCCCACGGTTACCCAATTTTTCCAAACCGTTCCCCCTGCTCCCTTTGGTTCCCCTCTGCCCTGCAGTGTTCCCCACGGTTACCCACTTTTTCCAATCCATTCCCCCTGCTCCCTTTGGTTCCCCTCTGTCCTGCATTTTCCCCCATATTTCCCCACTTTTCCAATCTGTTCTCCCTGCTCCCTTTGGTTCCCCTCTGTCCTGCAGTGTTCCCCACGGCTCCACACTTTTTCCAATCTGTTCGCCGTGCTCTCTTCGGTTTTCCTCTGTTCTGCAGTGTTCCCCACTGTTCCCCACTTTTTCCAATCAGTTCCCACTGCTTCCTTTGATTCCCCTCTGTTCTGCAGTGTTCCACACTGTTCCCCACTTTTTCCAATCCGTTCACCCTGCTCCTGTTGTTTCTCCACTCTTCTGCATTTTCCGCACCGTTCCCCACTTTTTCCAATCTGTTCCCCCTTCTCCTTGGGCTCCCCTCTTTTCTGCAGTTTTCCCCACAGTTTCCACTTTTTCCAATCTGTTCCCCCTACTCCCGTTGGTTCCCCTCTATTCTGCAGTTTTCTATACAGTTCCCCACATTTTCCAATCCGTTACCCCTGCTCCGTTTGGTTCCCTTCTGTTCTGCAGTGTTCTACACGGTCCCCGACTTTTTTCAATCTGTTCCTCCTGCTCCCTTTGGTTCCCCACTCTTCTGCATTTTTCCACACAGTTCCCCACTTTTTCCAATCCGTTCCACCTGCTCCCTTGGTTCCCCTGTGTTCTGCAGGGTTCCCCATGGTTCCCCAATTTTTCCAATGTATAACCCCTGCTCCCTTTGTTTCCTCACTCTTCTGCATTTTTCCACACTGTTCCCCACTTTTTCCACTCTGTTTTCCCCTCTCCCTTTGGTTCCCCACTGTTCTGCAGTATTCCCCACTACTCCACTATTTTCCAATTTTTTTGCCATGATCTCTTTGGTTCCTCTCTGTCTGCAGTGTTCTTCACAGTTCCCCACTTTATCCAATCCGTTCCCCCTGCTACCTTTGTTTCCCCTCTGTCCTGCAATGTTCTCCACGGTTCCCCACTTTTTGCAATCCATTCCCCCTACTCCTTTTGGTTCTCCACTGTTCTGCAGAACTCCCCACGGTTACCCACTTTTTCCAATCCGTTCCACCTGCTCCCTTGGTTCCCCTGTGTTCTGCAGGGTTCCCCATGGTTCCCCAATTTTTCCAATGTATAACCCCTGCTCCCTTTGTTTCCTCACTCTTCTGCATTTTTCCACACTGTTCCCCACTTTTTCCACTCTGTTTTCCCCGCTCCCTTTGGTTCCCCACTGTTCTGCAGTATTCCCCACTTCTCCACTATTTTCCAATTTTTTTGCCATGATCGCTTTGGTTCCTCTCTGTCTGCAGTGTTCTTCACAGTTCCCCACTTTATCCAATCCGTTCCCCCTGCTACCTTTGTTTCCCCTCTGTCCTGCAATGTTCTCCACGGTTCCCCACTTTTTGGAATCCATTCCCCCTACTCCTTTTGTTTCTCCACTGTTCTGCAGAACTCCCCACGGTTACCCACTTTTTCCAAACCGTTCCCCCTGCTCCCTTTGGTTCCCCTCTGTCCTGCAGTGTTTCCCACGGTTCCCCACTTTTTCCAATCTGTTCCCCCTGCTCCCTTTTTTTTCCTCACTCTACTGCATTTTCCACACCGTTCCCCACTTTTTCCAATCTGTTCCCCCTGCTCCCTTTGTTTCCTCACTCTTCTGCATTTTCCACACTGCTCCCCACTTTTTCCAATCTGTTTCCCCCGCTCCCTTTGGTTCCCCACTGTTCTGCAGTGTTCCCCACTTCTCCACTATTTTCCAATTTGTTCGCCGTGCTCGCTTTGGTTCCTCTCTGTCTGCAGTGTTGTTCACAGTTCCCCACTTTTTCCAATCCGTTACCCCTGCTCTCTCGGTTCCCCTCTATTCTGCAGTGTTCCCCACGGTTCCCCACTTTTCCGAGTTCTTCTCTCTGTTCTGCAGTGTTCCCCATAGTTCTCCACATTCTTTCCAATCTGTTCCCATGCTCCATTATTTTCCCCTCTGTTCTGCTGTGTTCCAGACAGTTCCCCAATTTTTTCAAATCTGTTCCCCCTGCGCCTTTGGTTCCCCTCTGTTCTGCAGCTTCCCCACGGTTCTCCAAATTTTTCCAATCTGTTCCCCCTGATCCCTTTGGTTCCCCTCTTTTCTGCAGTGTTCCCCAAGATTCCCCACTTTTTCCAATCTGTTCTCCCTGCTCCCTTTGGTTCCCCTCTGTCCTGCAGTGTTCGCCATGGCTCCACACTTTTTACAATCTGTTCGCCGTGCTCTCTTTGGTTCCCCTCCGTTCTACAGTGTTCCCCACAGTTCCCCACTTTTTCCAATGTATACCCCCTGCTCCCTTTGTTTCCTCACTCTTCTGCATTTTCCACACTGTTCCCCACTTTTTCCAATCTTTTTCCCCCGCTCCCTTTGGTTCCCCTCTGTTCTGCAGTTTCCCCACGGTTCTCCACATTTTTCCAATCTGTTCCCCCTGCTCCCTTTGGTTCCCCTCTTTTCTGCAGTGTTTCCCAGGATTCCCCAATTTTTCCAATCTGTTCTCCCTGCTCCCTTTGGTTCCCCTCTGTCCTGCAGTGTTCCCCACGCCTCCACACTTTTTCCAATCTGTTCGCCGTGCTCTCTTTGGTTCCCCTCTGTTCAACAGTGTTCCCCACAGTTCCCCACTTTTTCCAATCTGTTCCCCCTGCTCCCTTTGGTTCCCCTCCGTCCTGCACTGTCCTCCATTGTTTCCCAATTTTTCCAATCTCTTCCCCGTGCTCCTTTGGTTCCCCTCTGTTGTGCTGTGTTACTAACGGTTCCCCACTTTTTCCAATCCGTTCCCCCTGCTTCCTTTGTTTCCCCTCTGTTCTGCAGTGTTCCAAACACTTCCCCACTTTTTCCAATCCGTTCACCCTGCTCCCGTTGTTTCTCCACTCTTCTGCATTTTTCCACACCGTTCCCCACTTTTTCCAATCTGTTCGGCCTGCTCCCATTGTTTCCCCTCGGTTCTGCAGTGTTCCCCACAGTTCCCCACTTTTTCCAATCCGTTCCCCCTGTGCCCTTTCTTTCCCCTCTGTCCTGCATTGTCCTTCGCGATTCCCCACTTTTTTCAATCCGTTCCACCTGCTCCATTGGTTCCCCTCTGTTCTGCAGTGTTCCCCACGGTTCAGCAAATTTTCCAATGTATACCCCCGCTCCCTTTGTTTCCTCACTCTTCTGCATTTTTCCACACTGTTCCCCACTTTTTCCAATCTGTTTCCCCCGCTCCCTTTGGTTCCCACTGTTCTGCAGTATTCCCCACTTTTCCACTATTTTCGAATTTGTACGCCGTGATCGCTTTGGTTCCTCTCTTTCTGCAGTGTTCTTCACAGTTCCCCACTTTATCCAATCCGTTCCCCCTGCTCCCTTTGGTTCCCCTCTGTCCTGCAGTGTTCCCCACTTCTCAACTTCTTTCCGATATGCTCGCCGTGCTCCATTTCGTTCCCCTCTGTTCTGCAGTGTTTCCCACGGTTCCCCACTTTTTCCAATCCGTTCCCGCTGCTCCCTTTGGTTCCCCACTGTTTTGCAGTTTTCGCCATGGTTCTGCACTTTTTCCAATCTGTTCCCTTTGCTCCGTTTAGTTCCCCTCTATTCAGCAGTGTTCCCCAATTTGCACACTTTTTCGAATCTGTTCACCCTGCTCCCTTTGTTTCCCCTCTGTCCTGCAGTGTTCCCCACGGTTACCCTCTTATTCCAATCCATTCCCCCTGCTCCCTTTGGTTCCCCTCTGTCCTGCATTTTCCCCCACGTTTCTCCACTTTTTCCAATCCATTCCCCCTGCTCCTTTTGGTTCCCCACTGTTCTGCAGAACTCCCCACGATTCCCCACTTTTTCCAATCTGTTCCCCCTGCTCCGTTTGGTTCTCCTTTATTCTGCAGTGTTCCCCACGGATCCCCACTTTTCCGAGCTGTTCCTCATGCTCCCTTTGGTTCCGCAGTGTTCTTCAGTGTTCCCCACGGTTACCCACTTTTTCCAAACCGTTCCCCCTGCTCCCTTTGGTTCCCCTCTTTCCTGCATTTTCCCCCATATTTCCCCACTTTTCCAATCCGTTCCCCTTGCTCCCTTTAGTTCCCCTCTGTACTGCAGTGCTCCCCACGGTTCCCCACATTTTCCAATCCGTTCTTCCTGCTCCCTTTGGTTTCCCACTGTTCTGCATTTTTCCACACGGTTCCCCGATTTTTCGAATCTGTTCCCATGCACCATTTGCTTCCCCTCTTTTCTGCAATATTCCCCACTGTTCCCCACTTTTTGCAATCTGTTCCCCCTGCTCCCTTTGGTTCCCCACTGTTCTGCAGTGTTCGCCAACGGTTCCCCACTTTTTCCAACCTGTACCTCCTGTTCCCTTTGGTTCCCCTCTGTCCTGCAGTGTTCCCCACAGTTCCACACTTTTTCCAATCTGTTCTCCGTGCTCTCTTTGGTTCCTCTCTGTTCTACAGTGTTCCCCACAGTTCCCCACTTTTTCCAATCTGTTCCCCCTGCTCCCTTTGGTTCCCCTGCGTCCTGCACTGTCCTCCATGGTTTCCCAATTTTTCCAATCTCTTCCCCGTGTTCCTTTGGTTCCCCTCTGTTGTTCAGTGTTCCGAACGGTTCCCCACTTTTTCCAAACCGTTCCCCCTGCTTCCTTTGATTCCCCTCTGTTCTGCAGTGTTCCACACTGTTCCCCACTTTTTCTAATCCGTTCACCCTGCTCCCTTTGTTTCTCCACTCTTCTGCATTTTCCACACCGTTCCCCACTTTTTCCAATCTGTTCCCCCTTCTCCTTGGGCTCCCCTCTGTTCTGCAGTTTTCCCCACAGTTTCCACTTTTTCCAATCTGTTCCCCCTGCTCCCTTTGGTTCCCCACTCTTCTGCATTTTTCCACACAGTTCCCCACTTTTTCCAATCTGATCCCCCTGCTCCCTTTGATTCCCCACTGTTCTGCAGTGTTCCCCACTTCTCAACTTTTTTCCGATATGTTCGTCCTGCTCCCTTTCGTTCCCCTCTGTTCTGCAGTGTTTCCCACGGTTCCCAACTTTTTCCAATCCCTTCGCACTGCTCCCTTTCGTTCCCCAATGTTTTGCAGTGTTCGCCACGGTTCCGCACTTTTTCCAATCTATTCTCCATGTTCCCTTTAGTTCCCCTATGTTCTGCAGTGTTCCACACAGTTCCCCACTTTTTCGAATCTGTTCACCCTGCTCCCTTTGTTTCCCCTCTGTCCTGCATTGTTCTCTACGGTTCCCCACTTTTTCCAATCCATTCCCCCTGCTCCTTTTGGTTCCCCACTGTTCTGCAGAACTCCCCACGATACCCCACTTTTTCCAATCTGTTCCCCCTGCTCCGTTTGGTTCTCCTTTATTCTGCAGTGTTCCCCACGGTTCCCCACTTTTCCGAGCTGTTCCCCCTGCTCCCTTTGGTTCCCCTCTGTTGTGCAGTGTTCCCCACAGTTCCCCACTTTTTCCAATCCGTTCCCCCTGTGCCCTTTCTTTCCCCTCTGTCCTGCATTGTCCTTCGCGATTCCCCACTTTTTCCAATCCATTCCACCTGCTCCTTTGGTTCCCCTCTGTTCTTCAGTGTTCCCCATGGTTCCCCAAATTTTCCAATGTATACCCCCTGCTCCCTTTGTTTCCTCACTCTTCTGCATTTTTCCACACCGTTCCCCACTTTTTCCAATCTGTTCGCCCTTCTCCATGGGCTCCCCTGTGTTCTGCAGTTTACCCCACAGTTTCCACTTTTTCCAATCTGTTCCCCCTGCTCCCTTTGGTTTCCCCTCTATTCTGCAGTATTCTATACAGTTCCTCACATTTTCCAATCCGTTACCCCTGCTCCCTTTGGTTCCCCTCTGTTCTGCAGTGTTCTCCACGGTTCCCGACTTTTTCCAATCTGTTCCTCCTGCTCCCTTTGATTCCCCACTGTTCTGCAGTTTTCCACACAGTTACACACTTTTTCCAATCTGTTCCCCCTGCTCCCTTTGTTTCCTCACTCTTCTGCATTTTTCCACACTGTTCGCCACTTTTTCCAATCTGTTCGCCCTTCTCCATGGGCTCCCCTGTGTTCTGCAGTTTACCCCACAGTTTCCACTTTTTCCAATCTGTTCCCCCTGCTCCCTTTGGTTTCCCCTCTATTCTGCAGTATTCTATACAGTTCCCCACATTTTCCAATCCGTTACCCCTGCTCCCTTTGGTTCCCCTCTGTTCTGCAGTGTTCTCCACGGTTCCCGACTTTTTCCAATCTGTTCCTCCTGCTCCCTTTGATTCCCCACTGTTCTGCATTTTTCCACACAGTTCCCCACTTTTTCCAATCCATTCCCCCTGCTCCCTTTGGTTCCCCTCTGTCCTGCACTTTCCCCCATATTTCCCCACTTTTCCAATCTGTTCTCCCTGCTCCCTTTGGTTCCCCTCTATACTGCAGTGCTCCCCACGGTTCCCCACATTTTCCAATCCGTTCTCCCTGCTCCCTTTGTTTCCCACTGTTCTGCATTTTTCCACACGGTTCCCCGATTTTTCCAATCTGTTCCCATGCTCCATTTGCTTCCCCTCTTTTCTGCAATATTCCCCACTGTTCCCCACTTTTTGCAATCTGTTCCCCCTGCTCCCTTTGGTTCCCCACTGTTCTGCAGTGTTCGCCAATGGTTCCCCACTTTTTCCAACCTGTACCTCCTATTCCCTTTGGTTCCCCTCTGTCCTGCAGTGTTCCCCACGGTTCCACACTTTTTCCAATCTGTTCGCCGTGCTCTCTTTGGTTCCTCTCTGTTTTACAGTGATCCCCGCAGTTCCCCACTTTTTCCAATCCGTTCCCCCTGCTTCCTTTGATTCCCCTCTGTTCTGCAGTGTTCCACACTGTTCCCCACTTTTTCCAATCCGTTCACCCTGCTCCCGTTGTTTCTCCACTCTTCTGCATTTTCCACACCGTTCCCCACTTTTTCCAATCTGTTCCCCCTTCTCCTTGGGCTCCCCTCTGTTCTGCAGTTTTCCCCACAGCTTCCACTTTTTCCAATCTGTTCCCCCTGCTCCCGTTGGTTCCCCTCGATTCTGCAGTTTTCTATACAGTTCCCCACATTTTCCAATCCGTTACCCCTGCTCCCTTTGGTTCCCCTCTGTTCTGCAGTGTTCTCCACGGTCCCCGACTTTTTCCATTCTGTTCCTCCTGCTCCCTTTGGTTCCCCACTGTTCTGCATTTTTCCACACAGTTCCCCACTTTTTCCAATCCGTTCCACCTGCTCCCTTGGTGCCCCTCTGTTCTGCAGTGTTCCCCATGGTTCCCCAATTTTTCCAATGTATACTCCCTGCTCCCTTTGTTTCCTCACTCTTCTGCATTTTTCCACACTGTTCCCCACTTTTTCCACTCTGTTTTCCCCGCTCCATTTGGTTCCCCACTGTTCTGCAGTATTCCCCACTTCTCCACTATTTTCCAATTTGTTCGCCATGATCGCTTTGGTTCCTCTCTGTCTGCAGTGTTCTTCACAGTTCCCCACTTTATCCAATCCGTTCCCCCTGCTCCGTTTGGTTCCCCTCTGTTCTGCAGTGTTCCCCACGGTTCGCCATTTTTTCCACTCCGTTCCCCCTGCTCCCTTTGGTTCCCCACTGTTCTGTACATTTCCACATAACCCCCAATTTTTCGAATCTGTACCCCGTACTCCATTCGGTTCCCCTCTGATCTGCAGTGTTCCCCATGGTTCCCCTTTTTTTCTAATAAGTTGCCCTTGCTCCTCTGGTTCCCCTCTGTTCTGCAGTGTTCCCCACGGTTCTTCACATTTTTTCCAATCTATTCCCCTTCTCCCTTTTTTCCCCCTCTGTTCTGCAGTGTTCTCCACGTTTCCCCACTTTTTTCCAATCTGTTCCCCCTGCTCCTTTGGTTCCACTCACTTCTGCAGTTTCCACACCGTTGCCCACTTTATCCAATCCGTTCCCCCTGCTCCCTTTGTTTCCCCTCTGTCCTGCAATGTTCTCCATGGTTCCCCACTTTTTCCAATCCATTCCCCCTACTCCTTTTGGTTCCCCACTGTTCTGCAGAACTCCCCACGATTCCCCTCTTTTTCGACTCTGTTCCCCCTGCTCCGTTTGGTTCTCCTTTATTCTGCAGTGTTCCCCACGGTTCCCCAATTTTCCGAGCTGTTCCCCCTGCTCCCTTTCGTTCCGCAGTGTTCTGCAGTGTTCCCCACGGTTACCCACTTTTTCCAAAACGTTCCCCCTGCTCCCTTTGGTTCCCCTCTGTCCTGCATTGTCCTTCGCGATTCCCCACTTTTTCCAATCCGTTCCACCTGCTCCTTTGGTTCCCCTCTGTTCTGCAGTGTTACCCACGGTTCCGCAATTTTTCCAATGTACACCCCCTGCTCCCTTTGTTTTCTCACTCTTCTGCATTTTTCCACACTGTTCCCCACTTTTTCCAATCTGTTTCCCCCGCTCCCTTTGGTTCCCCACTGTTCTGCAGTATTCCCCACTTTTCCACTATTTTCGAATTTGTTCGCTGTGATCGCTTTGTTTCCTCTCTTTCTGCAGTGTTCTTCACAGTTCCCAACTTTATCCAATCCGTTCCCCCTGCTCCCTTTGGTTCCCCTCTGTCCTGCAGTGTTCCCCACTTCTCAACTTCTTTCCGATATGATCGCCGTGCTCCATTTCGTTCCCCTCTGTTCTGCAGTGTTTCCCACGGTTCCCCACTTTTTCCAATCCGTTCCTGCTGCTCCCTTTGGTTCCCCACTGTTTTGCAGTTTTCGCCATGGTTCTGCACTTTTTCCAATCTGTTCCCTTTGCTCCGTTTAGTTCCCCTCTATTCAGCAGTGTTCCCCAATTTGCACACTTTTTCGAATCTGTTCCCATGCTCCATTATTTTCCCCTCTGTTCTGCTGTGTTCCAGACAGTTCCCCAATTTTTTCAAATCTGTTCCCCCTGCGCCTTTGGTTCCCCTCTGTTCTGCAGCTTCCCCACGGTTCTCCAAATTTTTCCAATCTGTTCCCCCTGATCCCTTTGGTTCCCCTCTTTTCTGCAGTGTTCCCCAAGATTCCCCACTTTTTCCAATCTGTTCTCCCTGCTCCCTTTGGTTCCCCTCTGTCCTGCAGTGTTCGCCATGGCTCCACACTTTTTACAATCTGTTCGCCGTGCTCTCTTTGGTTCCCCTCCGTTCTACAGTGTTCCCCACAGTTCCCCACTTTTTCCAATGTATACCCCCTGCTCCCTTTGTTTCCTCACTCTTCTGCATTTTCCACACTGTTCCCCACTTTTTCCAATCTTTTTCCCCTGCTCCCTTTGGTTCCCCTCTGTTCTGCAGTTTCCCCACGGTTCTCCACATTTTTCCAATCTGTTCCCCCTGCTCCCTTTGGTTCCCCTCTTTTCTGCAGTGTTTCCCAGGATTCCCCAATTTTTCCAATCTGTTCTCCCTGCTCCCTTTGGTTCCCCTCTGTCCTGCAGTGTTCCCCACGCCTCCACACTTTTTCCAATCTGTTCGCCGTGCTCTCTTTGGTTCCCCTCTGTTCAACAGTGTTCCCCACAGTTCCCCACTTTTTCCAATCTGTTCCCCCTGCTCCCTTTGGTTCCCCTCCATCCTGCACTGTCCTCCATTGTTTCCCAATTTTTCCAATCTCTTCCCCGTGCTCCTTTGGTTCCCCTCTGTTGTGCTGTGTTCCTAACGGTTCCCCACTTTTTCCAATCCGTTCCCCCTGCTTCCTTTGTTTCCCCTCTGTTCTGCAGTGTTCCAAACACTTCCCCACTTTTTCCAATCCGTTCACCCTGCTCCCGTTGTTTCTCCACTCTTCTGCATTTTTCCACACCGTTCCCCACTTTTTCCAATCTGTTCGGCCTGCTCCCATTGTTTCCCCTCGGTTCTGCAGTGTTCCCCACAGTTCCCCACTTTTTCCAATCCGTTCCCCCTGTGCCCTTTCTTTCCCCTCTGTCCTGCATTGTCCTTCGCGATTCCCCACTTTTTCCAATCCGTTCCACCTGCTCCATTGGTTCCCCTCTGTTCTGCAGTGTTCCCCACGGTTCCGCAAATTTTCCAATGTATACCCCCGCTCCCTTTGTTTCCTCACTCTTCTGCATTTTTCCACACTGTTCCCCACTTTTTCCAATCTGTTTCCCCCGCTCCCTTTGGTTCCCACTGTTCTGCAGTATTCCCCACTTTTCCACTATTTTCGAATTTGTACGCCGTGATCGCTTTGGTTCCTCTCTTTCTGCAGTGTTCTTCACAGTTCCCCACTTTATCCAATCCGTTCCCCCTGCTCCCTTTGGTTCCCCTCTGTCCTGCAGTGTTCCCCACTTCTCAACTTCTTTCCGATATGCTCGCCGTGCTCCATTTCGTTCCCCTCTGTTCTGCAGTGTTTCCCATGGTTCCCCACTTTTTCCAATCCGTTCCCGCTGCTCCCTTTGGTTCCCCACTGTTTTGCAGTTTTCGCCATGGTTCTGCACTTTTTCCAATCTGTTCCCTTTGCTCCGTTTAGTTCCCCTCTATTCAGCAGTGTTCCCCAATTTGCACACTTTTTCGAATCTGTTCACCCTGCTCCCTTTGTTTCCCCTCTGTCCTGCAGTGTTCCCCACGTTTCCCCACTTTTTCCAATCAGTTCGCCCTGCTCCCTTTGTTTCCCCTCTGTCCTGCAATGTTCTCCACGGTTCCCCACTTTTTCCAATCCATTCCCCCTGCTCCTTTTGGTTCCCCACTGTTCTGCAGAACTCCCCACGATTCCCCACTTTTTCCAATCTGTTCCCCCTGCTCCGTTTGGTTCTCCTTTATTCTGCAGTGTTCCCCAAGGTTCCCCACTTTTCCGAGCTGTTCCCCCTGCTCCCTTTGCTTCTGCAGTGTTCTGCAGTGTTCCCCACGGTTACCCACTTTTTCCAAACCGTTCCCCCTGCTCCCTTTGGTTCCCCTCTGTCCTGCAGTGTTCCCCACGGTTACCCTCTTATTCCAATCCATTCCCCCTGCTCCCTTTGGTTCCCCTCTGTCCTGCATTTTCCCCCACGTTTCCCCACTTTTTCCAATCCATTCCCCCTGCTCCTTTTGGTTCCCCACTGTTCTGCAGAACTCCCCACGATTCCCTACTTTTTCCAATCTGTTCCCCCTGCTCCGTTTGGTTCTCCTTTATTCTGCAGTGTTCCCCACGGATCCCCACTTTTCCGAGCTGTTCCCCATGCTCCCTTTGGTTCCGCAGTGTTCTTCAGTGTTCCCCACGGTTACCCACTTTTTCCAAACCGTTCCCCCTGCTCTCTTTGGTTCCCCTCTTTCCTGCATTTTCCCCCATATTTCCCCACTTTTCCAATCCGTTCCCCTTGCTCCCTTTAGTTCCCCTCTGTACTGCAGTGCTCCCCACGGTTCCCCACATTTTCCAATCCGTTCTTCCTGCTCCCTTTGGTTTCCCACTGTTCTGCATTTTTCCACACGGTTCCCCGATTTTTCGAATCTGTTCCCATGCACCATTTGCTTCCCCTCTTTTCTGCAATATTCCCCACTGTTCCCCACTTTTTGCAATCTGTTCCCCCTGCTCCCTTTGGTTCCCCACTGTTCTGCAGTGTTCGCCAACGGTTCCCCACTTTTTCCAACCTGTACCTCCTGTTCCCTTTGGTTCCCCTCTGTCCTGCAGTGTTCCCCACAGTTCCACACTTTTTCCAATCTGTTCTCCGTGCTCTCTTTGGTTCCTCTCTGTTCTACAGTGTTCCCCACAGTTCCCCACTTTTTCCAATCTGTTCCCCCTGCTCCCTTTGGTTCCCCTGCGTCCTGCACTGTCCTCCATGGTTTCCCAATTTTTCCAATCTCTTCCCCGTGTTCCTTTTGTTCCCCTCTGTTGTTCAGTGTTCCGAACGGTTCCCCACTTTTTCCAATCCGTTCCCCCTGCTTCCTTTGATTCCCCTCTGTTCTGCAGTGTTCCACACTGTTCCCCACTTTTTCTAATCCGTTCACCCTGCTCCCGTTGTTTCTCCACTCTTCTGCATTTTCCACACCGTTCCCCACTTTTTCCAATCTGTTCCCCCTTCTCCTTGGGCTCCCCTCTGTTCTGCAGTTTTCCCCACAGTTTCCACTTTTTCCAATCTGATCCCCCTGCTCCCTTTGGTTTCCCCTCTATTCTGCAGTATTCTATACAGTTCCCCACATTTTCCAATCCGTTACCCCTGCTCCCTTTGGTTCCCCTCTGTTCTGCAGTGTTCTCCACGGTTCCCGACTTTTTCCAATCTGTTCCTCCTGCTCCCTTTGATTCCCCACTGTTCTGCATTTTTCCACACAGTTCCCCACTTTTTCCAATCCATTCCCCCTGCTCCCTTTGGTTCCCCTCTGTCCTGCACTTTCCCCCATATTTCCCCACTTTTCCAATCTGTTCTCCCTGCTCCCTTTGGTTCCCCTCTATACTGCAGTGCTCCCCACGGTTCCCCACATTTTCCAATCCGTTCTCCCTGCTCCCTTTGTTTCCCACTGTTCTGCATTTTTCCACACGGTTCCCCGATTTTTCCAATCTGTTCCCATGCTCCATTTGCTTCCCCTCTTTTCTGCAATATTCCCCACTGTTCCCCACTTTTTGCAATCTGTTCCCCCTGCTCCCTTTGGTTCCCCACTGTTCTGCAGTGTTCGCCAATGGTTCCCCACTTTTTCCAACCTGTACCTCCTATTCCCTTTGGTTCCCCTCTGTCCTGCAGTGTTCCCCACGGTTCCACACTTTTTCCAATCTGTTCGCCGTGCTCTCTTTGGTTCCTCTCTGTTTTACAGTGATCCCCGCAGTTCCCCACTTTTTCCAATCCGTTCCCCCTGCTTCCTTTGATTCCCCTCTGTTCTGCAGTGTTCCACACTGTTCCCCACTTTTTCCAATCCGTTCACCCTGCTCCCGTTGTTTCTCCACTCTTCTGCATTTTCCACACCGTTCCCCACTTTTTCCAATCTGTTCCCCCTTCTCCTTGGGCTCCCCTCTGTTCTGCAGTTTTCCCCACAGCTTCCACTTTTTCCAATCTGTTCCCCCTGCTCCCGTTGGTTCCCCTCGATTCTGCAGTTTTCTATACAGTTCCCCACATTTTCCAATCCGTTACCCCTGCTCCCTTTGGTTCCCCTCTGTTCTGCAGTGTTCTCCACGGTCCCCGACTTTTTCCATTCTGTTCCTCCTGCTCCCTTTGGTTCCCCACTGTTCTGCATTTTTCCACACAGTTCCCCACTTTTTCCAATCCGTTCCACCTGCTCCCTTGGTGCCCCTCTGTTCTGCAGTGTTCCCCATGGTTCCCCAATTTTTCCAATGTATACTCCCTGCTCCCTTTGTTTCCTCACTCTTCTGCATTTTTCCACACTGTTCCCCACTTTTTCCACTCTGTTTTCCCCGCTCCATTTGGTTCCCCACTGTTCTGCAGTATTCCCCACTTCTCCACTATTTTCCAATTTGTTCGCCATGATCGCTTTGGTTCCTCTCTGTCTGCAGTGTTCTTCACAGTTCCCCACTTTATCCAATCCGTTCCCCCTGCTCCGTTTGGTTCCCCTCTGTTCTGCAGTGTTCCCCACGGTTCGCCATTTTTTCCACTCCGTTCCCCCTGCTCCCTTTGGTTCCCCACTGTTCTGTACATTTCCACATAACCCCCAATTTTTCGAATCTGTACCCCGTACTCCATTCGGTTCCCCTCTGATCTGCAGTGTTCCCCATGGTTCCCCTTTTTTTCTAATAAGTTGCCCTTGCTCCTCTGGTTCCCCTCTGTTCTGCAGTGTTCCCCACGGTTCTTCACATTTTTTCCAATCTATTCCCCTTCTCCCTTTTTTCCCCCTCTGTTCTGCAGTGTTCTCCACGTTTCCCCACTTTTTTCCAATCTGTTCCCCCTGCTCCTTTGGTTCCACTCACTTCTGCAGTTTCCACACCGTTGCCCACTTTATCCAATCCGTTCCCCCTGCTCCCTTTGTTTCCCCTCTGTCCTGCAATGTTCTCCATGGTTCCCCACTTTTTCCAATCCATTCCCCCTACTCCTTTTGGTTCCCCACTGTTCTGCAGAACTCCCCACGATTCCCCTCTTTTTCGACTCTGTTCCCCCTGCTCCGTTTGGTTCTCCTTTATTCTGCAGTGTTCCCCACGGTTCCCCAATTTTCCGAGCTGTTCCCCCTGCTCCCTTTCGTTCCGCAGTGTTCTGCAGTGTTCCCCACGGTTACCCACTTTTTCCAAAACGTTCCCCCTGCTCCCTTTGGTTCCCCTCTGTCCTGCATTGTCCTTCGCGATTCCCCACTTTTTCCAATCCGTTCCACCTGCTCCTTTGGTTCCCCTCTGTTCTGCAGTGTTACCCACGGTTCCGCAATTTTTCCAATGTACACCCCCTGCTCCCTTTGTTTTCTCACTCTTCTGCATTTTTCCACACTGTTCCCCACTTTTTCCAATCTGTTTCCCCCGCTCCCTTTGGTTCCCCACTGTTCTGCAGTATTCCCCACTTTTCCACTATTTTCGAATTTGTTCGCTGTGATCGCTTTGTTTCCTCTCTTTCTGCAGTGTTCTTCACAGTTCCCAACTTTATCCAATCCGTTCCCCCTGCTCCCTTTGGTTCCCCTCTGTCCTGCAGTGTTCCCCACTTCTCAACTTCTTTCCGATATGATCGCCGTGCTCCATTTCGTTCCCCTCTGTTCTGCAGTGTTTCCCACGGTTCCCCACTTTTTCCAATCCGTTCCTGCTGCTCCCTTTGGTTCCCCACTGTTTTGCAGTTTTCGCCATGGTTCTGCACTTTTTCCAATCTGTTCCCTTTGCTCCGTTTAGTTCCCCTCTATTCAGCAGTGTTCCCCAATTTGCACACTTTTTCGAATCTGTTCCCATGCTCCATTATTTTCCCCTCTGTTCTGCTGTGTTCCAGACAGTTCCCCAATTTTTTCAAATCTGTTCCCCCTGCGCCTTTGGTTCCCCTCTGTTCTGCAGCTTCCCCACGGTTCTCCAAATTTTTCCAATCTGTTCCCCCTGATCCCTTTGGTTCACCTCTTTTCTGCAGTGTTCCCCAAGATTCCCCACTTTTTCCAATCTGTTCTCCCTGCTCCCTTTGGTTCCCCTCTGTCCTGCAGTGTTCGCCATGGCTCCACACTTTTTACAATCTGTTCGCCGTGCTCTCTTTGGTTCCCCTCCGTTCTACAGTGTTCCCCACAGTTCCCCACTTTTTCCAATGTATACCCCCTGCTCCCTTTGTTTCCTCACTCTTCTGCATTTTCCACACTGTTCCCCACTTTTTCCAATCTTTTTCCCCTGCTCCCTTTGGTTCCCCTCTGTTCTGCAGTTTCCCCACGGTTCTCCACATTTTTCCAATCTGTTCCCCCTGCTCCCTTTGGTTCCCCTCTTTTCTGCAGTGTTTCCCAGGATTCCCCAATTTTTCCAATCTGTTCTCCCTGCTCCCTTTGGTTCCCCTCTGTCCTGCAGTGTTCCCCACGCCTCCACACTTTTTCCAATCTGTTCGCCGTGCTCTCTTTGGTTCCCCTCTGTTCAACAGTGTTCCCCACAGTTCCCCACTTTTTCCAATCTGTTCCCCCTGCTCCCTTTGGTTCCCCTCCATCCTGCACTGTCCTCCATTGTTTCCCAATTTTTCCAATCTCTTCCCCGTGCTCCTTTGGTTCCCCTCTGTTGTGCTGTGTTCCTAACGGTTCCCCACTTTTTCCAATCCGTTCCCCCTGCTTCCTTTGTTTCCCCTCTGTTCTGCAGTGTTCCAAACACTTCCCCACTTTTTCCAATCCGTTCACCCTGCTCCCGTTGTTTCTCCACTCTTCTGCATTTTTCCACACCGTTCCCCACTTTTTCCAATCTGTTCGGCCTGCTCCCATTGTTTCCCCTCGGTTCTGCAGTGTTCCCCACAGTTCCCCACTTTTTCCAATCCGTTCCCCCTGTGCCCTTTCTTTCCCCTCTGTCCTGCATTGTCCTTCGCGATTCCCCACTTTTTCCAATCCGTTCCACCTGCTCCATTGGTTCCCCTCTGTTCTGCAGTGTTCCCCACGGTTCCGCAAATTTTCCAATGTATACCCCCGCTCCCTTTGTTTCCTCACTCTTCTGCATTTTTCCACACTGTTCCCCACTTTTTCCAATCTGTTTCCCCCGCTCCCTTTGGTTCCCACTGTTCTGCAGTATTCCCCACTTTTCCACTATTTTCGAATTTGTACGCCGTGATCGCTTTGGTTCCTCTCTTTCTGCAGTGTTCTTCACAGTTCCCCACTTTATCCAATCCGTTCCCCCTGCTCCCTTTGGTTCCCCTCTGTCCTGCAGTGTTCCCCACTTCTCAACTTCTTTCCGATATGCTCGCCGTGCTCCATTTCGTTCCCCTCTGTTCTGCAGTGTTTCCCATGGTTCCCCACTTTTTCCAATCCGTTCCCGCTGCTCCCTTTGGTTCCCCACTGTTTTGCAGTTTTCGCCATGGTTCTGCACTTTTTCCAATCTGTTCCCTTTGCTCCGTTTAGTTCCCCTCTATTCAGCAGTGTTCCCCAATTTGCACACTTTTTCGAATCTGTTCACCCTGCTCCCTTTGTTTCCCCTCTGTCCTGCAGTGTTCCCCACGTTTCCCCACTTTTTCCAATCAGTTCGCCCTGCTCCCTTTGTTTCCCCTCTGTCCTGCAATGTTCTCCACGGTTCCCCACTTTTTCCAATCCATTCCCCCTGCTCCTTTTGGTTCCCCACTGTTCTGCAGAACTCCCCACGATTCCCCACTTTTTCCAATCTGTTCCCCCTGCTCCGTTTGGTTCTCCTTTATTCTGCAGTGTTCCCCAAGGTTCCCCACTTTTCCGAGCTGTTCCCCCTGCTCCCTTTGCTTCTGCAGTGTTCTGCAGTGTTCCCCACGGTTACCCACTTTTTCCAAACCGTTCCCCCTGCTCCCTTTGGTTCCCCTCTGTCCTGCAGTGTTCCCCACGGTTACCCTCTTATTCCAATCCATTCCCCCTGCTCCCTTTGGTTCCCCTCTGTCCTGCATTTTCCCCCACGTTTCCCCACTTTTTCCAATCCATTCCCCCTGCTCCTTTTGGTTCCCCACTGTTCTGCAGAACTCCCCACGATTCCCTACTTTTTCCAATCTGTTCCCCCTGCTCCGTTTGGTTCTCCTTTATTCTGCAGTGTTCCCCACGGATCCCCACTTTTCCGAGCTGTTCCCCATGCTCCCTTTGGTTCCGCAGTGTTCTTCAGTGTTCCCCACGGTTACCCACTTTTTCCAAACCGTTCCCCCTGCTCTCTTTGGTTCCCCTCTTTCCTGCATTTTCCCCCATATTTCCCCACTTTTCCAATCCGTTCCCCTTGCTCCCTTTAGTTCCCCTCTGTACTGCAGTGCTCCCCACGGTTCCCCACATTTTCCAATCCGTTCTTCCTGCTCCCTTTGGTTTCCCACTGTTCTGCATTTTTCCACACGGTTCCCCGATTTTTCGAATCTGTTCCCATGCACCATTTGCTTCCCCTCTTTTCTGCAATATTCCCCACTGTTCCCCACTTTTTGCAATCTGTTCCCCCTGCTCCCTTTGGTTCCCCACTGTTCTGCAGTGTTCGCCAACGGTTCCCCACTTTTTCCAACCTGTACCTCCTGTTCCCTTTGGTTCCCCTCTGTCCTGCAGTGTTCCCCACAGTTCCACACTTTTTCCAATCTGTTCTCCGTGCTCTCTTTGGTTCCTCTCTGTTCTACAGTGTTCCCCACAGTTCCCCACTTTTTCCAATCTGTTCCCCCTGCTCCCTTTGGTTCCCCTGCGTCCTGCACTGTCCTCCATGGTTTCCCAATTTTTCCAATCTCTTCCCCGTGTTCCTTTGGTTCCCCTCTGTTGTTCAGTGTTCCGAACGGTTCCCCACTTTTTCCAATCCGTTCCCCCTGCTTCCTTTGATTCCCCTCTGTTCTGCAGTGTTCCACACTGTTCCCCACTTTTTCTAATCCGTTCACCCTGCTCCCGTTGTTTCTCCACTCTTCTGCATTTTCCACACCGTTCCCCACTTTTTCCAATCTGTTCCCCCTTCTCCTTGGGCTCCCCTCTGTTCTGCAGTTTTCCCCACAGTTTCCACTTTTTCCAATCTGATCCCCCTGCTCCCTTTGGTTCCCCACTCTTCTGCATTTTTCCACACAGTTCCCCACTTTTTCCAATCTGATCCCCCTGCTCCCTTTGATTCCCCACTGTTCTGCAGTGTTCCCCACTTCTCAACTTTTTTCCGATATGTTCGTCCTGCTCCCTTTCGTTCCCCTCTGTTCTGCAGTGTTTCCCACGGTTCCCAACTTTTTCCAATCCCTTCGCACTGCTCCCTTTCGTTCCCCAATGTTTTGCAGTGTTCGCCACGGTTCCGTACTTTTTCCAATCTATTCTCCATGTTCCCTTTAGTTCCCCTATGTTCTGCAGTGTTCCACACAGTTCCCCACTTTTTCGAATCTGTTCACCCTGCTCCCTTTGTTTCCCCTCTGTCCTGCATTGTTCTCCACGGTTCCCCACTTTTTCCAATCCATTCCCCCTGCTCCTTTTGGTTCCCCACTGTTCTGCAGAACTCCCCACGATACCCCACTTTTTCCAATCTGTTCCCCCTGCTCCGTTTGGTTCTCCTTTATTCTGCAGTGTTCCCCACAGTTCCCCACTTTTCCGAGCTGTTCCCCCTGCTCCCTTTGGTTCCCCTCTGTTGTGCAGTGTTCCCCACAGTTCCCCACTTTTTCCAATCCGTTCCCCCTGTGCCCTTTCTTTCCCCTCTGTCCTGCATTGTCCTTCGCGATTCCCCACCTTTTCCAATCCATTCCACCTGCTCCTTTGGTTCCCCTCTGTTCTTCAGTGTTCCCCATGGTTCCCCAAATTTTCCAATGTATACCCCCTGCTCCCTTTGTTTCCTCACTCTTCTGCATTTTTCCACACCGTTCCCCACTTTTTCCAATCTGTTCGCCCTTCTCCATGGGCTCCCCTGTGTTCTGCAGTTTACCCCACAGTTTCCACTTTTTCCAATCTGTTCCCCCTGCTCCCTTTGGTTTCCCCTCTATTCTGCAGTATTCTATACAGTTCCTCACATTTTCCAATCCGTTACCCCTGCTCCCTTTGGTTCCCCTCTGTTCTGCAGTGTTCTCCACGGTTCCCGACTTTTTCCAATCTGTTCCTCCTGCACCCTTTGATTCCCCACTGTTCTGCATTTTTCCACACAGTTACACACTTTTTCCAATCTGCTCCCCCTGCTCCCTTTGTTTCCTCACTCTTCTGCATTTTTCCACACTGTTCGCCACTTTTTCCAATCTGTTCCCTTTGCTCCGTTTAGTTCCCCTCTATTCAGCAGTGTTCCCCAATTTGCACACTTTTTCGAATCTGTTCACCCTGCTCCCTTTGTTTCCCCTCTGTCCTGCAGTGTTCCCCACGTTTCCCCACTTTTTCCAATCAGTTCGCCCTGCTCCCTTTGTTTCCCCTCTGTCCTGCAATGTTCTCCACGGTTCCCCACTTTTTCCAATCCATTCCCCCTGCTCCTTTTGGTTCCCCACTGTTCTGCAGAACTCCCCACGATTCCCCACTTTTTCCAATCTGTTCCCCCTGCTCCGTTTGGTTCTCCTTTATTCTGCAGTGTTCCCCAAGGTTCCCCACTTTTCCGAGCTGTTCCCCCTGCTCCCTTTGCTTCTGCAGTGTTCTGCAGTGTTCCCCACGGTTACCCACTTTTTCCAAACCGTTCCCCCTGCTCCCTTTGGTTCCCCTCTGTCCTGCAGTGTTCCCCACGGTTACCCTCTTATTCCAATCCATTCCCCCTGCTCCCTTTGGTTCCCCTCTGTCCTGCATTTTCCCCCACGTTTCCCCACTTTTTCCAATCCATTCCCCCTGCTCCTTTTGGTTCCCCACTGTTCTGCAGAACTCCCCACGATTCCCTACTTTTTCCAATCTGTTCCCCCTGCTCCGTTTGGTTCTCCTTTATTCTGCAGTGTTCCCCACGGATCCCCACTTTTCCGAGCTGTTCCCCATGCTCCCTTTGGTTCCGCAGTGTTCTTCAGTGTTCCCCACGGTTACCCACTTTTTCCAAACCGTTCCCCCTGCTCTCTTTGGTTCCCCTCTTTCCTGCATTTTCCCCCATATTTCCCCACTTTTCCAATCCGTTCCCCTTGCTCCCTTTAGTTCCCCTCTGTACTGCAGTGCTCCCCACGGTTCCCCACATTTTCCAATCCGTTCTTCCTGCTCCCTTTGGTTTCCCACTGTTCTGCATTTTTCCACACGGTTCCCCGATTTTTCGAATCTGTTCCCATGCACCATTTGCTTCCCCTCTTTTCTGCAATATTCCCCACTGTTCCCCACTTTTTGCAATCTGTTCCCCCTGCTCCCTTTGGTTCCCCACTGTTCTGCAGTGTTCGCCAACGGTTCCCCACTTTTTCCAACCTGTACCTCCTGTTCCCTTTGGTTCCCCTCTGTCCTGCAGTGTTCCCCACAGTTCCACACTTTTTCCAATCTGTTCCCCCTGCTCCCTTTGGTTCCCCTGCGTCCTGCACTGTCCTCCATGGTTTCCCAATTTTTCCAATCTCTTCCCCGTGTTCCTTTGGTTCCCCTCTGTTGTTCAGTGTTCCGAACGGTTCCCCACTTTTTCCAATCCGTTCCCCCTGCTTCCTTTGATTCCCCTCTGTTCTGCAGTGTTCCACACTGTTCCCCACTTTTTCTAATCCGTTCACCCTGCTCCCGTTGTTTCTCCACTCTTCTGCATTTTCCACACCGTTCCCCACTTTTTCCAATCTGTTCCCCCTTCTCCTTGGGCTCCCCTCTGTTCTGCAGTTTTCCCCACAGTTTCCACTTTTTCCAATCTGATCCCCCTGCTCCCTTTGGTTCCCCACTCTTCTGCATTTTTCCACACAGTTCCCCACTTTTTCCAATCTGATCCCCCTGCTCCCTTTGATTCCCCACTGTTCTGCAGTGTTCCCCACTTCTCAACTTTTTTCCGATATGTTCGTCCTGCTCCCTTTCGTTCCCCTCTGTTCTGCAGTGTTTCCCACGGTTCCCAACTTTTTCCAATCCCTTCGCACTGCTCCCTTTCGTTCCCCAATGTTTTGCAGTGTTCGCCACGGTTCCGTACTTTTTCCAATCTATTCTCCATGTTCCCTTTAGTTCCCCTATGTTCTGCAGTGTTCCACACAGTTCCCCACTTTTTCGAATCTGTTCACCCTGCTCCCTTTGTTTCCCCTCTGTCCTGCATTGTTCTCCACGGTTCCCCACTTTTTCCAATCCATTCCCCCTGCTCCTTTTGGTTCCCCATTGTTCTGCAGAACTCCCCACGATACCCCACTTTTTCCAATCTGTTCCCCCTGCTCCGTTTGGTTCTCCTTTATTCTGCAGTGTTCCCCACAGTTCCCCACTTTTCCGAGCTGTTCCCCCTGCTCCCTTTGGTTCCCCTCTGTTGTGCAGTGTTCCCCACAGTTCCCCACTTTTTCCAATCCGTTCCCCCTGTGCCCTTTCTTTCCCCTCTGTCCTGCATTGTCCTTCGCGATTCCCCACCTTTTCCAATCCATTCCACCTGCTCCTTTGGTTCCCCTCTGTTCTTCAGTGTTCCCCATGGTTCCCCAAATTTTCCAATGTATACCCCCTGCTCCCTTTGTTTCCTCACTCTTCTGCATTTTTCCACACCGTTCCCCACTTTTTCCAATCTGTTCGCCCTTCTCCATGGGCTCCCCTGTGTTCTGCAGTTTACCCCACAGTTTCCACTTTTTCCAATCTGTTCCCCCTGCTCCCTTTGGTTTCCCCTCTATTCTGCAGTATTCTATACAGTTCCTCACATTTTCCAATCCGTTACCCCTGCTCCCTTTGGTTCCCCTCTGTTCTGCAGTGTTCTCCACGGTTCCCGACTTTTTCCAATCTGTTCCTCCTGCACCCTTTGATTCCCCACTGTTCTGCATTTTTCCACACAGTTACACACTTTTTCCAATCTGCTCCCCCTGCTCCCTTTGTTTCCTCACTCTTCTGCATTTTTCCACACTGTTCGCCACTTTTTCCAATCTGTTCGCCCTTCTCCATGGGCTCCCCTGTGTTCTGCAGTTTACCCCACAGTTTCCACTTTTTCCAATCTGTTCCCCCTGCTCCCTTTGGTTTCCCCTCTATTCTGCAGTATTCTATACAGTTCCCCACATTTTCCAATCCGTTACCCCTGCTCCCTTTGGTTCCCCTCTGTTCTGCAGTGTTCTCCACAGTTCCCCACTTTTTCCAATCCATTCCCCCTGCTCCCTTTGGTTCCCCTCTGTCCTGCACTTTCCCCCATATTTCCCCACTTTTCCAATCTGTTCTCCCTGCTCCCTTTGGTTCCCCTCTATACTGCAGTGCTCCCCACGGTTCCCCACATTTTCCAATCCGTTCTCCCTGCTCCCTTTGTTTCCCACTGTTCTGCATTGTTCCACACGGTTCCCCGATTTTTCCAATCTGTTCCCATGCTCCATTTGCTTCCCCTCTTTTCTGCAATATTCCCCACTGTTCCCCACTTTTTGCAATCTGTTCCCCCTGCTCCCTTTGGTTCCCCACTGTTCTGCAGTGTTCGCCAATGGTTCCCCAATTTTTCCAACCTGTACCTCCTATTCCCTTTGGTTCCCCTCTGTCCTGCAGTGTTCACCACGGTTCCACACTTTTTCCAATCTGTTCGCCGTGCTCTCTTTGGTTCCTCTCTGTTTTACAGTGATCCCCGCAGTTCCCCACTTTTTCCAATCCGTTCCCCCTGCTTCCTTTGATTCCCCTCTGTTCTGCAGTGTTCCACACTGTTCCCCACTTTTTCCAATCCGTTCACCCTGCTCCCGTTGTTTCTCCACTCTTCTGCATTTTCCACACCGTTCCCCACTTTTTCCAATCTGTTCCCCCTTCTCCTTGGGCTCCCCTCTGTTCTGCAGTTTTCCCCACAGCTTCCACTTTTTCCAATCTGTTCCCCCTGCTCCCGTTGGTTCCCCTCGATTCTGCAGTTTTCTATACAGTTCCCCACATTTTCCAATCCGTTACCCCTGCTCCCTTTGGTTCCCCTCTGTTCTGCAGTGTTCTCCACGGTCCCCGACTTTTTCCATTCTGTTCCTCCTGCTCCCTTTGGTTCCCCACTGTTCTGCATTTTTCCACACAGTTCCCCACTTTTTCCAATCCGTTCCACCTGCTCCCTTGGTGCCCCTCTGTTCTGCAGTGTTCCCCATGGTTCCCCAATTTTTCCAATGTATACTCCCTGCTCCCTTTGTTTCCTCACTCTTCTGCATTTTTCCACACTGTTCCCCACTTTTTCCACTCTGTTTTCCCCGCTCCATTTGGTTCCCCACTGTTCTGCAGTATTCCCCACTTCTCCACTATTTTCCAATTTGTTCGCCATGATCGCTTTGGTTCCTCTCTGTCTGCAGTGTTCTTTACAGTTCCCCACTTTATCCAATCCGTTCCCCCTGCTCCGTTTGGTTCCCCTCTGTTCTGCAGTGTTCCCCACGGTTCCCCATTTTTTCCACTCCGTTCCCCCTGCTCCCTTTGGTTCCCCACTGTTCTGTACATTTCCACATAATTCCCCAATTTTTCGAATCTGTACCCCGTACTCCATTCGGTTCCCCTCTGATCTGCAGTGTTCCCCATGGTTCCCCTTTTTTTCTAATCAGTTGCCCTTGCTCCTCTGGTTCCCCTCTGTTCTGCAGTGTTCCCCACGGTTCTTCACATTTTTTCCAATCTATTCCCCTTCTCCCTTTTTTCCCCCTCTGTTCTGCAGTGTTCTCCACGTTTCCCCACTTTTTTCCAATCTGTTCCCCCTGCTCCTTTGGTTCCACTCACTTCTGCAGTTTCCACACCGTTGCCCACTTTATCCAATCCGTTCCCCCTGCTCCCTTTGTTTCCCCTCTGTCCTGCAATGTTCTCCATGGTTCCCCACTTTTTCCAATCCATTCCCCCTACTCCTTTTGGTTCCCCACTGTTCTGCAGAACTCCCCACGATTCCCCACTTTTTCGACTCTGTTCCCCCTGCTCCGTTTGGTTCTCCTTTATTCTGCAGTGTTCCCCACGGTTCCCCAATTTTCCGAGCTGTTCCCCCTGCTCCCTTTCGTTCCGCAGTGTTCTGCAGTGTTCCCCACGGTTACCCACTTTTTCCAAAACATTCCCCCTGCTCCCTTTGGTTCCCCTCTGTCCTGCATTGTCCTTCGCGATTCCCCACTTTTTCCAATCCGTTCCACCTGCTCCTTTGGTTCCCCTCTGTTCTGCAGTGTTACCCACGGTTCCGCAATTTTTCCAATGTATACCCCCTGCTCCCTTTGTTTTCTCACTCTTCTGCATTTTTCCACACTGTTCCCCACTTTTTCCAATCTGTTTCCCCCGCTCCCTTTGGTTCCCCACTGTTCTGCAGTATTCCCCACTTTTCCACTATTTTCGAATTTGTTCGCTGTGATCGCTTTGTTTCCTCTCTTTCTGCAGTGTTCTTCACAGTTCCCAACTTTATCCAATCCGTTCCCCCTGCTCCCTTTGGTTCCCCTCTGTCCTGCAGTGTTCCCCACTTCTCAACTTCTTTCCGATATGATCGCCGTGCTCCATTTCGTTCCCCTCTGTTCTGCAGTGTTTCCCACGGTTCCCCACTTTTTCCAATCCGTTCCTGCTGCTCCCTTTGGTTCCCCACTGTTTTGCAGTTTTCGCCATGGTTCTGCACTTTTTCCAATCTGTTCCCTTTGCTCCGTTTAGTTCCCCTCTATTCAGCAGTGTTCCCCAATTTGCACACTTTTTCGAATCTGTTCCCATGCTCCATTATTTTCCCCTCTGTTCTGCTGTGTTCCAGACAGTTCCCCAATTTTTTCAAATCTGTTCCCCCTGCGCCTTTGGTTCCCCTCTGTTCTGCAGCTTCCCCACGGTTCTCCAAATTTTTCCAATCTGTTCCCCCTGATCCCTTTGGTTCCCCTCTTTTCTGCAGTGTTCCCCAAGATTCCCCACTTTTTCCAATCTGTTCTCCCTGCTCCCTTTGGTTCCCCTCTGTCCTGCAGTGTTCGCCATGGCTCCACACTTTTTACAATCTGTTCGCCGTGCTCTCTTTGGTTCCCCTCCGTTCTACAGTGTTCCCCACAGTTCCCCACTTTTTCCAATGTATACCCCCTGCTCCCTTTGTTTCCTCACTCTTCTGCATTTTCCACACTGTTCCCCACTTTTTCCAATCTTTTTCCCCCGCTCCCTTTGGTTCCCCTCTGTTCTGCAGTTTCCCCACGGTTCTCCACATTTTTCCAATCTGTTCCCCCTGCTCCCTTTGGTTCCCCTCTTTTCTGCAGTGTTTCCCAGGATTCCCCAATTTTTCCAATCTGTTCTCCCTGCTCCCTTTGGTTCCCCTCTGTCCTGCAGTGTTCCCCACGCCTCCACACTTTTTCCAATCTGTTCGCCGTGCTCTCTTTGGTTCCCCTCTGTTCAACAGTGTTCCCCACAGTTTCCCACTTTTTCCAATCTGTTCCCCCTGCTCCCTTTGGTTTCCCTCCGTCCTGCACTGTCCTCCATTGTTTCCCAATTTTTCCAATCTCTTCCCCGTGCTCCTTTGGTTCCCCTCTGTTGTGCTGTGTTCCGAACGGTTCCCCACTTTTTCCAATCCGTTCCCCCTGCTTCCTTTGTTTCCCCTCTGTTCTGCAGTGTTCCAAACACTTCCCCACTTTTTCCAATCCGTTCACCCTGCTCCCGTTGTTTCTCCACTCTTCTGCATTTTTCCACACCGTTCCCCACTTTTTCCAATCTGTTCGGCCTGCTCCCATTGTTTCCCCTCGGTTCTGCAGTGTTCCCCACAGTTCCCCACTTTTTCCAATCCGTTCCCCCTGTGCCCTTTCTTTCCCCTCTGTCCTGCATTGTCCTTCGCGATTCCCCACTTTTTCCAATCCGTTCCACCTGCTCCATTGGTTCCCCTCTGTTCTGCAGTGTTCCCCACGGTTCCGCAAATTTTCCAATGTATACCCCCTGCTCCCTTTGTTTCCTCACTCTTCTGCATTTTTCCACACTGTTCCCCACTTTTTCCAATCTGTTTCCCCCGCTCCCTTTGGTTCCCACTGTTCTGCAGTATTCCCCACTTTTCCACTATTTTCGAATTTGTACGCCGTGATCGCTTTGGTTCCTCTCTTTCTGCAGTGTTCTTCACAGTTCCCCACTTTATCCAATCCGTTCCCCCTGCTCCCTTTGGTTCCCCTCTGTCCTGCAGTGTTCCCCACTTCTCAACTTCTTTCCGATATGCTCGCCGTGCTCCATTTCGTTCCCCTCTGTTCTGCAGTGTTTCCCACGGTTCCCCACTTTTTCCAATCCGTTCCCGCTGCTCCCTTTGGTTCCCCACTGTTTTGCAGTTTTCGCCATGGTTCTGCACTTTTTCCAATCTGTTCCCTTTGCTCCGTTTAGTTCCCCTCTATTCAGCAGTGTTCCCCAATTTGCACACTTTTTCGAATCTGTTCACCCTGCTCCCTTTGTTTCCCCTCTGTCCTGCAGTGTTCCCCACGTTTCCCCACTTTTTCCAATCAGTTCGCCCTGCTCCCTTTGTTTCCCCTCTGTCCTGCAATGTTCTCCACGGTTCCCCACTTTTTCCAATCCATTCCCCCTGCTCCTTTTGGTTCCCCACTGTTCTGCAGAACTCCCCACGATTCCCCACTTTTTCCAATCTGTTCCCCCTGCTCCGTTTGGTTCTCCTTTATTCTGCAGTGTTCCCCAAGGTTCCCCACTTTTCCGAGCTGTTCCCCCTGCTCCCTTTGCTTCTGCAGTGTTCTGCAGTGTTCCCCACGGTTACCCACTTTTTCCAAACCGTTCCCCCTGCTCCCTTTGGTTCCCCTCTGTCCTGCAGTGTTCCCCACGGTTACCCTCTTATTCCAATCCATTCCCCCTGCTCCCTTTGGTTCCCCTCTGTCCTGCATTTTCCCCCACGTTTCCCCACTTTTTCCAATCCATTCCCCCTGCTCCTTTTGGTTCCCCACTGTTCTGCAGAACTCCCCACGATTCCCCACTTTTTCCAATCTGTTCCCCCTGCTCCGTTTGGTTCTCCTTTATTCTGCAGTGTTCCCCACGGATCCCCACTTTTCCGAGCTGTTCCCCATGCTCCCTTTGGTTCCGCAGTGTTCCTCAGTGTTCCCCACGGTTACCCACTTTTTCCAAACCGTTCCCCCTGCTCCCTTTGGTTCCCCTCTTTCCTGCATTTTCCCCCATATTTCCCCACTTTTCCAATCTGTTCCCCTTGCTCCCTTTAGTTCCCCTCTGTACTGCAGTGCTCCCCACGGTTCCCCACATTTTCCAATCCGTTCTTCCTGCTCCCTTTGGTTTCCCACTGTTCTGCATTTTTCCACACGGTTCCCCGATTTTTCGAATCTGTTCCCATGCACCATTTGCTTCCCCTCTTTTCTGCAATATTCCCCACTGTTCCCCACTTTTTGCAATCTGTTCCCCCTGCTCCCTTTGGTTCCCCACTGTTCTGCAGTGTTCGCCAACGGTTCCCCACTTTTTCCAACCTGTACCTCCTGTTCCCTTTGGTTCCCCTCTGTCCTGCAGTGTTCCCCACAATTCCACACTTTTTCCAATCTGTTCTCCGTGCTCTCTTTGGTTCCTCTCTGTTCTACAGTGTTCCCCACAGTTCCCCACTTTTTCCAATCTGTTCCCCCTGCTCCCTTTGGTTCCCCTGCGTCCTGCACTGTCCTCCATGGTTTCCCAATTTTTCCAATCTCTTCCCCGTGTTCCTTTGGTTCCCCTCTGTTGTTCAGTGTTCCGAACGGTTCCCCACTTTTTCCAATCCGTTCCCCCTGCTTCCTTTGATTCCCCTCTGTTCTGCAGTGTTCCACACTGTTCCCCACTTTTTCTAATCCGTTCACCCTGCTCCCGTTGTTTCTCCACTCTTCTGCATTTTCCACACCGTTCCCCACTTTTTCCAATCTGTTCCCCCTTCTCCTTGGGCTCCCCTCTGTTCTGCAGTTTTCCCCACAGTTTCCACTTTTTCCAATCTGATCCCCCTGCTCCCTTTGGTTCCCCACTCTTCTGCATTTTTCCACACAGTTCCCCACTTTTTCCAATCTGATCCCCCTGCTCCCTTTGATTCCCCACTGTTCTGCAGTGTTCCCCACTTCTCAACTTTTTTCCGATATGTTCGTCCTGCTCCCTTTCGTTCCCCTCTGTTCTGCAGTGTTTCCCACGGTTCCCAACTTTTTCCAATCCCTTCGCACTGCTCCCTTTCGTTCCCCAATGTTTTGCAGTGTTCGCCACGGTTCCGCACTTTTTCCAATCTATTCTCCATGTTCCCTTTAGTTCCCCTATGTTCTGCAGTGTTCCACACAGTTCCCCACTTTTTCGAATCTGTTCACCCTGCTCCCTTTGTTTCCCCTCTGTCCTGCATTGTTCTCCACGGTTCCCCACTTTTTCCAATCCATTCCCCCTGCTCCTTTTGGTTCCCCACTGTTCTGCAGAACTCCCCACGATACCCCACTTTTTCCAATCTGTTCCCCCTGCTCCGTTTGGTTCTCCTTTATTCTGCAGTGTTCCCCACGGTTCCCCACTTTTCCGAGCTGTTCCCCCTGCTCCCTTTGGTTCCCCTCTGTTGTGCAGTGTTCCCCACAGTTCCCCACTTTTTCCAATCCGTTCCCCCTGTGCCCTTTCTTTCCCCTCTGTCCTGCATTGTCCTTCGCGATTCCCCACTTTTTCCAATCCATTCCACCTGCTCCTTTGGTTCCCCTCTGTTCTTCAGTGTTCCCCATGGTTCCCCAAATTTTCCAATGTATACCCCCTGCTCCCTTTGTTTCCTCACTCTTCTGCATTTTTCCACACCGTTCCCCACTTTTTCCAATCTGTTCGCCCTTCTCCATGGGCTCCCCTGTGTTCTGCAGTTTACCCCACAGTTTCCACTTTTTCCAATCTATTCCCCCTGCTCCCTTTGGTTTCCCCTCTATTCTGCAGTATTCTATACAGTTCCTCACATTTTCCAATCCGTTACCCCTGCTCCCTTTGGTTCCCCTCTGTTCTGCAGTGTTCTCCACGGTTCCCGACTTTTTCCAATCTGTTCCTCCTGCTCCCTTTGATTCCCCACTGTTCTGCATTTTTCCACACAGTTACACACTTTTTCCAATCTGTTCCCCCTGCTCCCTTTGTTTCCTCACTCTTCTGCATTTTTCCACACTGTTCGCCACTTTTTCCAATCTGTTCGCCCTTCTCCATGGGCTCCCCTGTGTTCTGCAGTTTACCCCACAGTTTCCACTTTTTCCAATCTGTTCCCCCTGCTCCCTTTGGTTTCCCCTCTATTCTGCAGTATTCTATACAGTTCCCCACATTTTCCAATCCGTTACCCCTGCTCCCTTTGGTTCCCCTCTGTTCTGCAGTGTTCTCCACGGTTCCCGACTTTTTCCAATCTGTTCCTCCTGCTCCCTTTGATTCCCCACTGTTCTGCATTTTTCCACACAGTTCCCCACTTTTTCCAATCCATTCCCCCTGCTCCCTTTGGTTCCCCTCTGTCCTGCACTTTCCCCCATATTTCCCCACTTTTCCAATCTGTTCTCCCTGCTCCCTTTGGTTCCCCTCTATACTGCAGTGCTCCCCACGGTTCCCCACATTTTCCAATCCGTTCTCCCTGCTCCCTTTGTTTCCCACTGTTCTGCATTTTTCCACACGGTTCCCCGATTTTTCCAATCTGTTCCCATGCTCCATTTGCTTCCCCTCTTTTCTGCAATATTCCCCACTGTTCCCCACTTTTTGCAATCTGTTCCCCCTGCTCCCTTTGGTTCCCCACTGTTCTGCAGTGTTCGCCAATGGTTCCCCACTTTTTCCAACCTGTACCTCCTATTCCCTTTGGTTCCCCTCTGTCCTGCAGTGTTCCCCACGGTTCCACACTTTTTCCAATCTGTTCGCCGTGCTCTCTTTGGTTCCTCTCTGTTTTACAGTGATCCCCGCAGTTCCCCACTTTTTCCAATCCGTTCCCCCTGCTTCCTTTGATTCCCCTCTGTTCTGCAGTGTTCCACACTGTTCCCCACTTTTTCCAATCCGTTCACCCTGCTCCCGTTGTTTCTCCACTCTTCTGCATTTTCCACACCGTTCCCCACTTTTTCCAATCTGTTCCCCCTTCTCCTTGGGCTCCCCTCTGTTCTGCAGTTTTCCCCACAGCTTCCACTTTTTCCAATCTGTTCCCCCTGCTCCCGTTGGTTCCCCTCGATTCTGCAGTTTTCTATACAGTTCCCCACATTTTCCAATCCGTTACCCCTGCTCCCTTTGGTTCCCCTCTGTTCTGCAGTGTTCTCCACGGTCCCCGACTTTTTCCATTCTGTTCCTCCTGCTCCCTTTGGTTCCCCACTGTTCTGCATTTTTCCACACAGTTCCCCACTTTTTCCAATCCGTTCCACCTGCTCCCTTGGTGCCCCTCTGTTCTGCAGTGTTCCCCATGGTTCCCCAATTTTTCCAATGTATACTCCCTGCTCCCTTTGTTTCCTCACTCTTCTGCATTTTTCCACACTGTTCCCCACTTTTTCCACTCTGTTTTCCCCGCTCCATTTGGTTCCCCACTGTTCTGCAGTATTCCCCACTTCTCCACTATTTTCCAATTTGTTCGCCATGATCGCTTTGGTTCCTCTCTGTCTGCAGTGTTCTTTACAGTTCCCCACTTTATCCAATCCGTTCCCCCTGCTCCGTTTGGTTCCCCTCTGTTCTGCAGTGTTCCCCACGGTTCCCCATTTTTTCCACTCCGTTCCCCCTGCTCCCTTTGGTTCCCCACTGTTCTGTACATTTCCACATAACCCCCAATTTTTCGAATCTGTACCCCGTACTCCATTCGGTTCCCCTCTGATCTGCAGTGTTCCCCATGGTTCCCCTTTTTTTCTAATAAGTTGCCCTTGCTCCTCTGGTTCCCCTCTGTTCTGCAGTGTTCCCCACGGTTCTTCACATTTTTTCCAATCTATTCCCCTTCTCCCTTTTTTCCCCCTCTGTTCTGCAGTGTTCTCCACGTTTCCCCACTTTTTTCCAATCTGTTCCCCCTGCTCCTTTGGTTCCACTCACTTCTGCAGTTTCCACACCGTTGCCCACTTTATCCAATCCGTTCCCCCTGCTCCCTTTGTTTCCCCTCTGTCCTGCAATGTTCTCCATGGTTCCCCACTTTTTCCAATCCATTCCCCCTACTCCTTTTGGTTCCCCACTGTTCTGCAGAACTCCCCACGATTCCCCACTTTTTCGACTCTGTTCCCCCTGCTCCGTTTGGTTCTCCTTTATTCTGCAGTGTTCCCCACGGTTCCCCAATTTTCCGAGCTGTTCCCCCTGCTCCCTTTCGTTCCACAGTGTTCTGCAGTGTTCCCCACGGTTACCCACTTTTTCCAAAACGTTCCCCCTGATCCCTTTGGTTCCCCTCTGTCCTGCATTGTCCTTCGCGATTCCCCACTTTTTCCAATCCGTTCCACCTGCTCCTTTGGTTCCCCTCTGTTCTGCAGTGTTACCCACGGTTCCGCAATTTTTCCAATGTATACCCCCTGCTCCCTTTGTTTTCTCACTCTTCTGCATTTTTCCACACTGTTCCCCACTTTTTCCAATCTGTTTCCCCCGCTCCCTTTGGTTCCCCACTGTTCTGCAGTATTCCCCACTTTTCCACTATTTTCGAATTTGTTCGCTGTGATCGCTTTGTTTCCTCTCTTTCTGCAGTGTTCTTCACAGTTCCCAACTTTATCCAATCCGTTCCCCCTGCTCCCTTTGGTTCCCCTCTGTCCTGCAGTGTTCCCCACTTCTCAACTTCTTTCCGATATGATCGCCGTGCTCCATTTCGTTCCCCTCTGTTCTGCAGTGTTTCCCACGGTTCCCCACTTTTTCCAATCCGTTCCTGCTGCTCCCTTTGGTTCCCCACTGTTTTGCAGTTTTCGCCATGGTTCTGCACTTTTTCCAATCTGTTCCCTTTGCTCCGTTTAGTTCCCCTCTATTCAGCAGTGTTCCCCAATTTGCACACTTTTTCGAATCTGTTCCCATGCTCCATTATTTTCCCCTCTGTTCTGCTGTGTTCCAGACAGTTCCCCAATTTTTTCAAATCTGTTCCCCCTGCGCCTTTGGTTCCCCTCTGTTCTGCAGCTTCCCCACGGTTCTCCAAATTTTTCCAATCTGTTCCCCCTGATCCCTTTGGTTCCCCTCTTTTCTGCAGTGTTCCCCAAGATTCCCCACTTTTTCCAATCTGTTCTCCTGCTCCCTTTGGTTCCCCTCTGTCCTGCAGTGTTCGCCATGGCTCCACACTTTTTACAATCTGTTCGCCGTGCTCTCTTTGGTTCCCCTCCGTTCTACAGTGTTCCCCACAGTTCCCCACTTTTTCCAATGTATACCCCCTGCTCCCTTTGTTTCCTCACTCTTCTGCATTTTCCACACTGTTCCCCACTTTTTCCAATCTTTTTCCCCTGCTCCCTTTGGTTCCCCTCTGTTCTGCAGTTTCCCCACGGTTCTCCACATTTTTCCAATCTGTTCCCCCTGCTCCCTTTGGTTCCCCTCTTTTCTGCAGTGTTTCCCAGGATTCCCCAATTTTTCCAATCTGTTCTCCCTGCTCCCTTTGGTTCCCCTCTGTCCTGCAGTGTTCCCCACGCCTCCACACTTTTTCCAATCTGTTCGCCGTGCTCTCTTTGGTTCCCCTCTGTTCAACAGTGTTCCCCACAGTTCCCCACTTTTTCCAATCTGTTCCCCCTGCTCCCTTTGGTTCCCCTCCATCCTGCACTGTCCTCCATTGTTTCCCAATTTTTCCAATCTCTTCCCCGTGCTCCTTTGGTTCCCCTCTGTTGTGCTGTGTTCCTAACGGTTCCCCACTTTTTCCAATCCGTTCCCCCTGCTTCCTTTGTTTCCCCTCTGTTCTGCAGTGTTCCAAACACTTCCCCACTTTTTCCAATCCGTTCACCCTGCTCCCGTTGTTTCTCCACTCTTCTGCATTTTTCCACACCGTTCCCCACTTTTTCCAATCTGTTCGGCCTGCTCCCATTGTTTCCCCTCGGTTCTGCAGTGTTCCCCACAGTTCCCCACTTTTTCCAATCCGTTCCCCCTGTGCCCTTTCTTTCCCCTCTGTCCTGCATTGTCCTTCGCGATTCCCCACTTTTTCCAATCCGTTCCACCTGCTCCATTGGTTCCCCTCTGTTCTGCAGTGTTCCCCACGGTTCCGCAAATTTTCCAATGTATACCCCCGCTCCCTTTGTTTCCTCACTCTTCTGCATTTTTCCACACTGTTCCCCACTTTTTCCAATCTGTTTCCCCCGCTCCCTTTGGTTCCCACTGTTCTGCAGTATTCCCCACTTTTCCACTATTTTCGAATTTGTACGCCGTGATCGCTTTGGTTCCTCTCTTTCTGCAGTGTTCTTCACAGTTCCCCACTTTATCCAATCCGTTCCCCCTGCTCCCTTTGGTTCCCCTCTGTCCTGCAGTGTTCCCCACTTCTCAACTTCTTTCCGATATGCTCGCCGTGCTCCATTTCGTTCCCCTCTGTTCTGCAGTGTTTCCCATGGTTCCCCACTTTTTCCAATCCGTTCCCGCTGCTCCCTTTGGTTCCCCACTGTTTTGCAGTTTTCGCCATGGTTCTGCACTTTTTCCAATCTGTTCCCTTTGCTCCGTTTAGTTCCCCTCTATTCAGCAGTGTTCCCCAATTTGCACACTTTTTCGAATCTGTTCACCCTGCTCCCTTTGTTTCCCCTCTGTCCTGCAGTGTTCCCCACGTTTCCCCACTTTTTCCAATCAGTTCGCCCTGCTCCCTTTGTTTCCCCTCTGTCCTGCAATGTTCTCCACGGTTCCCCACTTTTTCCAATCCATTCCCCCTGCTCCTTTTGGTTCCCCACTGTTCTGCAGAACTCCCCACGATTCCCCACTTTTTCCAATCTGTTCCCCCTGCTCCGTTTGGTTCTCCTTTATTCTGCAGTGTTCCCCAAGGTTCCCCACTTTTCCGAGCTGTTCCCCCTGCTCCCTTTGCTTCTGCAGTGTTCTGCAGTGTTCCCCACGGTTACCCACTTTTTCCAAACCGTTCCCCCTGCTCCCTTTGGTTCCCCTCTGTCCTGCAGTGTTCCCCACGGTTACCCTCTTATTCCAATCCATTCCCCCTGCTCCCTTTGGTTCCCCTCTGTCCTGCATTTTCCCCCACGTTTCCCCACTTTTTCCAATCCATTCCCCCTGCTCCTTTTGGTTCCCCACTGTTCTGCAGAACTCCCCACGATTCCCCACTTTTTCCAATCTGTTCCCCCTGCTCCGTTTGGTTCTCCTTTATTCTGCAGTGTTCCCCACGGATCCCCACTTTTCCGAGCTGTTCCCCATGCTCCCTTTGGTTCCGCAGTGTTCTTCAGTGTTCCCCACGGTTACCCACTTTTCCAATCCGTTCCCCTTGCTCCCTTTAGTTCCCCTCTGTACTGCAGTGCTCCCCACGGTTCCCCACATTTTCCAATCCGTTCTTCCTGCTCCCTTTGGTTTCCCACTGTTCTGAATTTTTCCACACGGTTCCCCGATTTTTCGAATCTGTTCCCATGCACCATTTGCTTCCCCTCTTTTCTGCAATATTCCCCACTGTTCCCCACTTTTTGCAATCTGTTCCCCCTGCTCCCTTTGGTTCCCCACTGTTCTGCAGTGTTCGCCAACGGTTCCCCACTTTTTCCAACCTGTACCTCCTGTTCCCTTTGGTTCCCCTCTGTCCTGCAGTGTTCCCCACAGTTCCACACTTTTTCCAATCTGTTCTCCGTGCTCTCTTTGGTTCCTCTCTGTTCTACAGTGTTCCCCACAGTTCCCCACTTTTTCCAATCTGTTCCCCCTGCTCCCTTTGGTTCCCCTGCGTCCTGCACTGTCCTCCATGGTTTCCCAATTTTTCCAATCTCTTCCCCGTGTTCCTTTGGTTCCCCTCTGTTGTTCAGTGTTCCGAACGGTTCCCCACTTTTTCCAATCCGTTCCCCCTGCTTCCTTTGATTCCCCTCTGTTCTGCAGTGTTCCACACTGTTCCCCACTTTTTCTAATCCGTTCACCCTGCTCCCGTTGTTTCTCCACTCTTCTGCATTTTCCACACCGTTCCCCACTTTTTCCAATCTGTTCCCCCTTCTCCTTGGGCTCCCCTCTGTTCTGCAGTTTTCCCCACATTTTCCACTTTTTCCAATCTGATCCCCCTGCTCCCTTTGGTTCCCCACTCTTCTGCATTTTTCCACACAGTTCCCCACTTTTTCCAATCTGATCCCCCTGCTCCCTTTGATTCCCCACTGTTCTGCAGTGTTCCCCACTTCTCAACTTTTTTCCGATATGTTCGTCCTGCTCCCTTTCGTTCCCCTCTGTTCTGCAGTGTTTCCCACGGTTCCCAACTTTTTCCAATCCCTTCGCACTGCTCCCTTTCGTTCCCCAATGTTTTGCAGTGTTCGCCACGGTTCCGTACTTTTTCCAATCTATTCTCCATGTTCCCTTTAGTTCCCCTATGTTCTGCAGTGTTCCACACAGTTCCCCACTTTTTCGAATCTGTTCACCCTGCTCCCTTTGTTTCCCCTCTGTCCTGCATTGTTCTCCACGGTTCCCCACTTTTTCCAATCCATTCCCCCTGCTCCTTTTGGTTCCCCACTGTTCTGCAGAACTCCCCACGATACCCCACTTTTTCCAATCTGTTCCCCCTGCTCCGTTTGGTTCTCCTTTATTCTGCAGTGTTCCCCACAGTTCCCCACTTTTCCGAGCTGTTCCCCCTGCTCCCTTTGGTTCCCCTCTGTTGTGCAGTGTTCCCCACAGTTCCCCACTTTTTCCACTCCGTTCCCCCTGTGCCCTTTCTTTCCCCTCTGTCCTGCATTGTCCTTCGCGATTCCCCACCTTTTCCAATCCATTCCACCTGCTCCTTTGGTTCCCCTCTGTTCTTCAGTGTTCCCCATGGTTCCCCAAATTTTCCAATGTATACCCCCTGCTCCCTTTGTTTCCTCACTCTTCTGCATTTTTCCACACCGTTCCCCACTTTTTCCAATCTGTTCGCCCTTCTCCATGGGCTCCCCTGTGTTCTGCAGTTTACCCCACAGTTTCCACTTTTTCCAATCTGTTCCCCCTGCTCCCTTTGGTTTCCCCTCTATTCTGCAGTATTCTATACAGTTCCTCACATTTTCCAATCCGTTACCCCTGCTCCCTTTGGTTCCCCTCTGTTCTGCAGTGTTCTCCACGGTTCCCGACTTTTTCCAATCTGTTCCTCCTGCACCCTTTGATTCCCCACTGTTCTGCATTTTTCCACACAGTTACACACTTTTTCCAATCTGCTCCCCCTGCTCCCTTTGTTTCCTCACTCTTCTGCATTTTTCCACACTGTTCGCCACTTTTTCCAATCTGTTCGCCCTTCTCCATGGGCTCCCCTGTGTTCTGCAGTTTACCCCACAGTTTCCACTTTTTCCAATCTGTTCCCCCTGCTCCCTTTGGTTTCCCCTCTATTCTGCAGTATTCTATACAGTTCCCCACATTTTCCAATCCGTTACCCCTGCTCCCTTTGGTTCCCCTCTGTTCTGCAGTGTTCTCCACGGTTCCCGACTTTTTCCAATCTGTTCCTCCTGCTCCCTTTGATTCCCCACTGTTCTGCATTTTTCCACACAGTTCCCCACTTTTTCCAATCCATTCCCCCTGCTCCCTTTGGTTCCCCTCTGTCCTGCACTTTCCCCCATATTTCCCCACTTTTCCAATCTGTTCTCCCTGCTCCCTTTGGTTCCCCTCTATACTGCAGTGCTCCCCACGGTTCCCCACATTTTCCAATCCGTTCTCCCTGCTCCCTTTGTTTCCCACTGTTCTGCATTGTTCCACACGGTTCCCCGATTTTTCCAATCTGTTCCCATGCTCCATTTGCTTCCCCTCTTTTCTGCAATATTCCCCACTGTTCCCCACTTTTTGCAATCTGTTCCCCCTGCTCCCTTTGGTTCCCCACTGTTCTGCAGTGTTCGCCAATGGTTCCCCACTTTTTCCAACCTGTACCTCCTATTCCCTTTGGTTCCCCTCTGTCCTGCAGTGTTCCCCACGGTTCCACACTTTTTCCAATCTGTTCGCCGTGCTCTCTTTGGTTCCTCTCTGTTTTACAGTGATCCCCGCAGTTCCCCACTTTTTCCAATCCGTTCCCCCTGCTTCCTTTGATTCCCCTCGGTTCTGCAGTGTTCCACACTGTTCCCCACTTTTTCCAATCCGTTCACCCTGCTCCCGTTGTTTCTCCACTCTTCTGCATTTTCCACACCGTTCCCCACTTTTTCCAATCTGTTCCCCCTTCTCCTTGGGCTCCCCTCTGTTCTGCAGTTTTCCCCACAGCTTCCACTTTTTCCAATCTGTTCCCCCTGCTCCCGTTGGTTCCCCTCGATTCTGCAGTTTTCTATACAGTTCCCCACATTTTCCAATCCGTTACCCCTGCTCCCTTTGGTTCCCCTCTGTTCTGCAGTGTTCTCCACGGTCCCCGACTTTTTCCATTCTGTTCCTCCTGCTCCCTTTGGTTCCCCACTGTTCTGCATTTTTCCACACAGTTCCCCACTTTTTCCAATCCGTTCCACCTGCTCCCTTGGTGCCCCTCTGTTCTGCAGTGTTCCCCATGGTTCCCCAATTTTTCCAATGTATACTCCCTGCTCCCTTTGTTTCCTCACTCTTCTGCATTTTTCCACACTGTTCCCCACTTTTTCCACTCTGTTTTCCCCGCTCCATTTGGTTCCCCACTGTTCTGCTGTATTCCCCACTTCTCCACTATTTTCCAATTTGTTCGCCATGATCGCTTTGGTTCCTCTCTGTCTGCAGTGTTCTTTACAGTTCCCCACTTTATCCAATCCGTTCCCCCTGCTCCGTTTGGTTCCCCTCTGTTCTGCAGTGTTCCCCACGGTTCCCCATTTTTTCCACTCCGTTCCCCCTGCTCCCTTTGGTTCCCCACTGTTCTGTACATTTCCACATAATCCCCCAATTTTTCGAATCTGTACCCCGTACTCCATTCGGTTCCCCTCTGATCTGCAGTGTTCCCCATGGTTCCCCTTTTTTTCTAATCAGTTGCCCTTGCTCCTCTGGTTCCCCTCTGTTCTGCAGTGTTCCCCACGGTTCTTCACATTTTTTCCAATCTATTCCCCTTCTCCCTTTTTTCCCCCTCTGTTCTGCAGTGTTCTCCACGTTTCCCCACTTTTTTCCAATCTGTTCCCCCTGCTCCTTTGGTTCCACTCACTTCTGCAGTTTCCACACCGTTGCCCACTTTATCCAATCCGTTCCCCCTGCTCCCTTTGTTTCCCCTCGGTCCTGCAATGTTCTCCATGGTTCCCCACTTTTTCCAATCCATTCCCCCTACTCCTTTTGGTTCCCCACTGTTCTGCAGAACTCCCCACGATTCCCCACTTTTTCGACTCTGTTCCCCCTGCTCCGTTTGGTTCTCCTTTATTCTGCAGTGTTCCCCACGGTTCCCCAATTTTCCGAGCTGTTCCCCCTGCTCCCTTTCGTTCCGCAGTGTTCTGCAGTGTTCCCCACGGTTACCCACTTTTTCCAAAACGTTCCCCCTGCTCCCTTTGGTTCCCCTCTGTCCTGCATTGTCCTTCGCGATTCCCCACTTTTTCCAATCCGTTCCACCTGCTCCTTTGGTTCCCCTCTGTTCTGCAGTGTTACCCACGGTTCCGCAATTTTTCCAATGTATACCCCCTGCTCCCTTTGTTTTCTCACTCTTCTGCATTTTTCCACACTGTTCCCCACTTTTTCCAATCTGTTTCCCCCGCTCCCTTTGGTTCCCCACTGTTCTGCAGTATTCCCCACTTTTCCACTATTTTCGAATTTGTTCGCTGTGATCGCTTTGTTTCCTCTCTTTCTGCAGTGTTCTTCACAGTTCCCAACTTTATCCAATCCGTTCCCCCTGCTCCCTTTGGTTCCCCTCTGTCCTGCAGTGTTCCCCACTTCTCAACTTCTTTCCGATATGATCGCCGTGCTCCATTTCGTTCCCCTCTGTTCTGCAGTGTTTCCCACGGTTCCCCACTTTTTCCAATCCGTTCCTGCTGCTCCCTTTGGTTCCCCACTGTTTTGCAGTTTTCGCCATGGTTCTGCACTTTTTCCAATCTGTTCCCTTTGCTCCGTTTAGTTCCCCTCTATTCAGCAGTGTTCCCCAATTTGCACACTTTTTCGAATCTGTTCCCATGCTCCATTATTTTCCCCTCTGTTCTGCTGTGTTCCAGACAGTTCCCCAATTTTTTCAAATCTGTTCCCCCTGCGCCTTTGGTTCCCCTCTGTTCTGCAGCTTCCCCACGGTTCTCCAAATTTTTCCAATCTGTTCCCCCTGATCCCTTTGGTTCCCCTCTTTTCTGCAGTGTTCCCCAAGATTCCCCACTTTTTCCAATCTGTTCTCCCTGCTCCCTTTGGTTCCCCTCTGTCCTGCAGTGTTCGCCATGGCTCCACACTTTTTACAATCTGTTCGCCTTGCTCTCTTTGGTTCCCCTCCGTTCTACAGTGTTCCCCACAGTTCCCCACTTTTTCCAATGTATACCCCCTGCTCCCTTTGTTTCCTCACTCTTCTGCATTTTCCACACTGTTCCCCACTTTTTCCAATCTTTTTCCCCCGCTCCCTTTGGTTCCCCTCTGTTCTGCAGTTTCCCCACGGTTCTCCACATTTTTCCAATCTGTTCCCCCTGCTCCCTTTGGTTCCCCTCTTTTCTGCAGTGTTTCCCAGGATTCCCCAATTTTTCCAATCTGTTCTCCCTGCTCCCTTTGGTTCCCCTCTGTCCTGCAGTGTTCCCCACGCCTCCACACTTTTTCCAATCTGTTCGCCGTGCTCTCTTTGGTTCCCCTCTGTTCAACAGTGTTCCCCACAGTTTCCCACTTTTTCCAATCTGTTCCCCCTGCTCCCTTTGGTTTCCCTCCGTCCTGCACTGTCCTCCATTGTTTCCCAATTTTTCCAATCTCTTCCCCGTGCTCCTTTGGTTCCCCTCTGTTGTGCTGTGTTCCGAACGGTTCCCCACTTTTTCCAATCCGTTCCCCCTGCTTCCTTTGTTTCCCCTCTGTTCTGCAGTGTTCCAAACACTTCCCCACTTTTTCCAATCCGTTCACCCTGCTCCCGTTGTTTCTCCACTCTTCTGCATTTTTCCACACCGTTCCCCACTTTTTCCAATCTGTTCGGCCTGCTCCCATTGTTTCCCCTCGGTTCTGCAGTGTTCCCCACAGTTCCCCACTTTTTCCAATCCGTTCCCCCTGTGCCCTTTCTTTCCCCTCTGTCCTGCATTGTCCTTCGCGATTCCCCACTTTTTCCAATCCGTTCCACCTGCTCCATTGGTTCCCCTCTGTTCTGCAGTGTTCCCCACGGTTCCGCAAATTTTCCAATGTATACCCCCTGCTCCCTTTGTTTCCTCACTCTTCTGCATTTTTCCACACTGTTCCCCACTTTTTCCAATCTGTTTCCCCCGCTCCCTTTGGTTCCCACTGTTCTGCAGTATTCCCCACTTTTCCACTATTTTCGAATTTGTACGCCGTGATCGCTTTGGTTCCTCTCTTTCTGCAGTGTTCTTCACAGTTCCCCACCTTATCCAATCCGTTCCCCCTGCTCCCTTTGGTTCCCCTCTGTCCTGCAGTGTTCCCCACTTCTCAACTTCTTTCCGATATGCTCGCCGTGCTCCATTTCGTTCCCCTCTGTTCTGCAGTGTTTCCCACGGTTCCCCACTTTTTCCAATCCGTTCCCGCTGCTCCCTTTGGTTCCCCACTGTTTTGCAGTTTTCGCCATGGTTCTGCACTTTTTCCAATCTGTTCCCTTTGCTCCGTTTAGTTCCCCTCTATTCAGCAGTGTTCCCCAATTTGCACACTTTTTCGAATCTGTTCACCCTGCTCCCTTTGTTTCCCCTCTGTCCTGCAGTGTTCCCCACGTTTCCCCACTTTTTCCAATCAGTTCGCCCTGCTCCCTTTGTTTCCCCTCTGTCCTGCAATGTTCTCCACGGTTCCCCACTTTTTCCAATCCATTCCCCCTGCTCCTTTTGGTTCCCCACTGTTCTGCAGAACTCCCCACGATTCCCCACTTTTTCCAATCTGTTCCCCCTGCTCCGTTTGGTTCTCCTTTATTCTGCAGTGTTCCCCAAGGTTCCCCACTTTTCCGAGCTGTTCCCCCTGCTCCCTTTGCTTCTGCAGTGTTCTGCAGTGTTCCCCACGGTTACCCACTTTTTCCAAACCGTTCCCCCTGCTCCCTTTGGTTCCCCTCTGTCCTGCAGTGTTCCCCACGGTTACCCTCTTATTCCAATCCATTCCCCCTGCTCCCTTTGGTTCCCCTCTGTCCTGCATTTTCCCCCACGTTTCCCCACTTTTTCCAATCCATTCCCCCTGCTCCTTTTGGTTCCCCACTGTTCTGCAGAACTCCCCACGATTCCCCACTTTTTCCAATCTGTTCCCCCTGCTCCGTTTGGTTCTCCTTTATTCTGCAGTGTTCCCCACGGATCCCCACTTTTCCGAGCTGTTCCCCATGCTCCCTTTGGTTCCGCAGTGTTCTTCAGTGTTCCCCACGGTTACCCACTTTTTCCAAACCGTTCCCCCTGCTCCCTTTGGTTCCCCTCTTTCCTGCATTTTCCCCCATATTTCCCCACTTTTCCAATCTGTTCCCCTTGCTCCCTTTAGTTCCCCTCTGTACTGCAGTGCTCCCCACGGTTCCCCACATTTTCCAATCCGTTCTTCCTGCTCCCTTTGGTTTCCCACTGTTCTGCATTTTTCCACACGGTTCCCCGATTTTTCGAATCTGTTCCCATGCACCATTTGCTTCCCCTCTTTTCTGCAATATTCCCCACTGTTCCCCACTTTTTGCAATCTGTTCCCCCTGCTCCCTTTGGTTCCCCACTGTTCTGCAGTGTTCGCCAACGGTTCCCCACTTTTTCCAACCTGTACCTCCTGTTCCCTTTGGTTCCCCTCTGTCCTGCAGTGTTCCCCACAGTTCCACACTTTTTCCAATCTGTTCTCCGTGCTCTCTTTGGTTCCTCTCTGTTCTACAGTGTTCCCCACAGTTCCCCACTTTTTCCAATCTGTTCCCCCTGCTCCCTTTGGTTCCCCTGCGTCCTGCACTGTCCTCCATGGTTTCCCAATTTTTCCAATCTCTTCCCCGTGTTCCTTTGGTTCCCCTCTGTTGTTCAGTGTTCCGAACGGTTCCCCACTTTTTCCAATCCGTTCCCCCTGCTTCCTTTGATTCCCCTCTGTTCTGCAGTGTTCCACACTGTTCCCCACTTTTTCTAATCCGTTCACCCTGCTCCCGTTGTTTCTCCACTCTTCTGCATTTTCCACACCGTTCCCCACTTTTTCCAATCTGTTCCCCCTTCTCCTTGGGCTCCCCTCTGTTCTGCAGTTTTCCCCACAGTTTCCACTTTTTCCAATCTGATCCCCCTGCTCCCTTTGGTTCCCCACTCTTCTGCATTTTTCCACACAGTTCCCCACTTTTTCCAATCTGATCCCCCTGCTCCCTTTGATTCCCCACTGTTCTGCAGTGTTCCCCACTTCTCAACTTTTTTCCGATATGTTCGTCCTGCTCCCTTTCGTTCCCCTCTGTTCTGCAGTGTTTCCCACGGTTCCCAACTTTTTCCAATCCCTTCGCACTGCTCCCTTTCGTTCCCCAATGTTTTGCAGTGTTCGCCACGGTTCCGCACTTTTTCCAATCTATTCTCCATGTTCCCTTTAGTTCCCCTATGTTCTGCAGTGTTCCACACAGTTCCCCACTTTTTCCAATCCGTTCCCCCTGTGCCCTTTCTTTCCCCTCTGTCCTGCATTGTCCTTCGCGATTCCCCACTTTTTCCAATCCATTCCACCTGCTCCTTTGGTTCCCCTCTGTTCTTCAGTGTTCCCCATGGTTCCCCAAATTTTCCAATGTATACCCCCTGCTCCCTTTGTTTCCTCACTCTTCTGCATTTTTCCACACCGTTCCCCACTTTTTCCAATCTGTTCGCCCTTCTCCATGGGCTCCCCTGTGTTCTGCAGTTTACCCCACAGTTTCCACTTTTTCCAATCTGTTCCCCCTGCTCCCTTTGGTTTCCCCTCTATTCTGCAGTATTCTATACAGTTCCTCACATTTTCCAATCCGTTACCCCTGCTCCCTTTGGTTCCCCTCTGTTCTGCAGTGTTCTCCACGGTTCCCGACTTTTTCCAATCTGTTCCTCCTGCTCCCTTTGATTCCCCACTGTTCTGCATTTTTCCACACAGTTACACACTTTTTCCAATCTGTTCCCCCTGCTCCCTTTGTTTCCTCACTCTTCTGCATTTTTCCACACTGTTCGCCACTTTTTCCAATCTGTTCGCCCTTCTCCATGGGCTCCCCTGTGTTCTGCAGTTTACCCCACAGTTTCCACTTTTTCCAATCTGTTCCCCCTGCTCCCTTTGGTTTCCCCTCTATTCTGCAGTATTCTATACAGTTCCCCACATTTTCCAATCCGTTACCCCTGCTCCCTTTGGTTCCCCTCTGTTCTGCAGTGTTCTCCACGGTTCCCGACTTTTTCCAATCTGTTCCTCCTGCTCCCTTTGATTCCCCACTGTTCTGCATTTTTCCACACAGTTCCCCACTTTTTCCAATCCATTCCCCCTGCTCCCTTTGGTTCCCCTCTGTCCTGCACTTTCCCCCATATTTCCCCACTTTTCCAATCTGTTCTCCCTGCTCCCTTTGGTTCCCCTCTATACTGCAGTGCTCCCCACGGTTCCCCACATTTTCCAATCCGTTCTCCCTGCTCCCTTTGTTTCCCACTGTTCTGCATTTTTCCACACGGTTCCCCGATTTTTCCAATCTGTTCCCATGCTCCATTTGCTTCCCCTCTTTTCTGCAATATTCCCCACTGTTCCCCACTTTTTGCAATCTGTTCCCCCTGCTCCCTTTGGTTCCCCACTGTTCTGCAGTGTTCGCCAATGGTTCCCCACTTTTTCCAACCTGTACCTCCTATTCCCTTTGGTTCCCCTCTGTCCTGCAGTGTTCCCCACGGTTCCACACTTTTTCCAATCTGTTCGCCGTGCTCTCTTTGGTTCCTCTCTGTTTTACAGTGATCCCCGCAGTTCCCCACTTTTTCCAATCCGTTCCCCCTGCTTCCTTTGATTCCCCTCTGTTCTGCAGTGTTCCACACTGTTCCCCACTTTTTCCAATCCGTTCACCCTGCTCCCGTTGTTTCTCCACTCTTCTGCATTTTCCACACCGTTCCCCACTTTTTCCAATCTGTTCCCCCTTCTCCTTGGGCTCCCCTCTGTTCTGCAGTTTTCCCCACAGCTTCCACTTTTTCCAATCTGTTCCCCCTGCTCCCGTTGGTTCCCCTCGATTCTGCAGTTTTCTATACAGTTCCCCACATTTTCCAATCCGTTACCCCTGCTCCCTTTGGTTCCCCTCTGTTCTGCAGTGTTCTCCACGGTCCCCGACTTTTTCCATTCTGTTCCTCCTGCTCCCTTTGGTTCCCCACTGTTCTGCATTTTTCCACACAGTTCCCCACTTTTTCCAATCCGTTCCACCTGCTCCCTTGGTGCCCCTCTGTTCTGCAGTGTTCCCCATGGTTCCCCAATTTTTCCAATGTATACTCCCTGCTCCCTTTGTTTCCTCACTCTTCTGCATTTTTCCACACTGTTCCCCACTTTTTCCACTCTGTTTTCCCCGCTCCATTTGGTTCCCCACTGTTCTGCAGTATTCCCCACTTCTCCACTATTTTCCAATTTGTTCGCCATGATCGCTTTGGTTCCTCTCTGTCTGCAGTGTTCTTCACAGTTCCCCACTTTATCCAATCCGTTCCCCCTGCTCCGTTTGGTTCCCCTCTGTTCTGCAGTGTTCCCCACGGTTCCCCATTTTTTCCACTCCGTTCCCCCTGCTCCCTTTGGTTCCCCACTGTTCTGTACATTTCCACATAATCCCCCAATTTTTCGAAATTGTACCCCGTACTCCATTCGGTTCCCCTCTGATCTGCAGTGTTCCCCATGGTTCCCCTTTTTTTCTAATCAGTTGCCCTTGCTCCTCTGGTTCCCCTCTGTTCTGCAGTGTTCCCCACGGTTCTTCACATTTTTTCCAATCTATTCCCCTTCTCCCTTTTTTCCCCCTCTGTTCTGCAGTGTTCTCCACGTTTCCCCACATTTTTCCAATCTGTTCCCCCTGCTCCTTTGGTTCCACTCACTTCTGCAGTTTCCACACCGTTGCCCACTTTATCCAATCCGTTCCCCCTGCTCCCTTTGTTTCCCCTCTGTCCTGCAATGTTCTCCATGGTTCCCCACTTTTTCCAATCCATTCCCCCTACTCCTTTTGGTTCCCCACTGTTCTGCAGAACTCCCCACGATTCCCCACTTTTTCGACTCTGTTCCCCCTGCTCCGTTTGGTTCTCCTTTATTCTGCAGTGTTCCCCACGGTTCCCCAATTTTCCGAGCTGTTCCCCCTGCTCCCTTTCGTTCCGCAGTGTTCTGCAGTGTTCCCCACGGTTACCCACTTTTTCCAAAACGTTCCCCCTGCTCCCTTTGGTTCCCCTCTGTCCTGCATTGTCCTTCGCGATTCCCCACTTTTTCCAATCCGTTCCACCTGCTCCTTTGGTTCCCCTCTGTTCTGCAGTGTTACCCACGGTTCCGCAATTTTTCCAATGTATACCCCCTGCTCCCTTTGTTTTCTCACTCTTCTGCATTTTTCCACACTGTTCCCCACTTTTTCCAATCTGTTTCCCCCGCTCCCTTTGGTTCCCCACTGTTCTGCAGTATTCCCCACTTTTCCACTATTTTCGAATTTGTTCGCTGTGATCGCTTTGTTTCCTCTCTTTCTGCCTTGTTCTTCACAGTTCACAACTTTATCCAATCCGTTCCCCCTGCTCCCTTTGGTTCCCCTCTATCCTGCAGTGTTCCCCACTTCTCAACTTCTTTCCGATATGATCGCCGTGCTCCATTTCGTTCCCCTCTGTTCTGCAGTGTTTCCCACGGTTCCCCACTTTTTCCAATCCGTTCCTGCTGCTTCCTTTGGTTCCCCACTGTTTTGCAGTGTTCGCCATGGTTCTGCACTTTTTCCAATCTGTTCCCTTTGCTCCGTTTAGTTCCCCTCTATTCTGCAGTGTTCCCCAAGGTTGCACACTTTTTCGAATCTGTTCACCCTGCTCCCTTTGTTTCCCCTCTGTCCTGCAGTGTTCTCTACGTTTCCCCACTTTTTCCAATCAGTTCGCCCTGCTCCCTTTGTTTCCCCTCTGTCCTGCAATGTTCTCCACGGTTCCCCACTTTTTCCAATCCATTCCCCCTGCTCCTTTTGGTTCCCCACTGTTCTGCAGAACTCCCCACGATTCCCCACTTTTTCCAATCTGTTCCCCTTGCTCCATTTGGTTCTCCTTTATTCTGCAGTGTTCCCCACGGTTCCCCACTTTTCCGAGCTGTTCCCCCTGCTCCCTTTGGTTCCGCAGTGTTCTGCAGTGTTCCCCACGGTTACCCAATTTTTCCAAACCGTTCCCCCTGCTCCCTTTGGTTCCCCTCTGCCCTGCAGCGTTCCCCACTGTTACCCACTTTTTCCAATCCATTCCCCCTGCACCCTTTGGTTCCCCTCTGTTCTGCATTTTCCCCCATATTTCCCCACTTTTCCAATCTGTTCTCCCTGCTCCCTTTGGTTCCCCTCTGTCCTGCAGTGTTCCCCACGGCTCCACACTTTTTCCAATCTGTTCGCCGTGCTCTCTTTGGTTCTCCTCTGTTCTGCAGTGTTCCCCACTGTTCCCCACTTTTTCCAATCTGTTCCCCCTGCTCCCTTTGGTTCCCCTGCGTCCTGCACTGTCCTCCATGGTTTCCCAATTTTTCCAATCTCTTCCCCGTGCTCCTTTGGTTCCCCTCTGTTGTTCAGTGTTCCGAACGGTTCCCCACTTTTTCCAATCCGTTCCCCCTGCTTCCTTTGATTCCCCTCTGTTCTGCAGTGTTCCACACTGTTCCCCACTTTTTCCAATCCGTTCACCCTGCTCCCGTTGTTTCTCCACTCTTCTGCATTTTCCACACCGTTCCCCACTTTTTCCAATCTGTTCCCCCTTCTCCTTGGGCTCCCCTCTGTTCTGCAGTTTTCCCCACAGTTTCCACTTTTTCCAATCTGTTCCCCCTGCTCCCGTTGGTTCCCCTCTATTCTGCAGTTTTCTATACAGTTCCCCACATTTTCCAATCCGTTACCCCTGCTCCCTTTGGTTCCCCTTTGTTCTGCAGTGTTCTCCACGGTCCACGACTTTTTCCATTCTGTTCCTCATGCTCCCTTTGGTTCCCCACTGTTCTGCATTTTTCCACACAGTTCCCCACTTTTTCCAATCCGTTCCACCTGCTCCCTTGGTGCCCCTCTGTTCTGCAGTGTTCCCCATGGTTCCCATATTTTTCCAATGTATACCCCCTGCTCCCTTTGTTTCCTCACTCTTCTGCATTTTTCCACACTGTTCCCCACTTTTTCCAATCTGTTTTCCCCGCTCCCTTTGGTTCCCCACTGTTCTGCAGTATTCCCCACTTCTCCACTATTTTCCAATTTGTTCGCCATGATCGCTTTGGTTCCTCTCTGTCTGCAGTGTTCTTCACAGTTCCCCACTTTATCCAATCCGTTCCCCCTGCTCCGTTTGGTTCCCCTCTGTTCTGCAGTGTTCCCCACGGTTCCCCATTTTTTCCACACCGTTCCCCCTGCTCCCTTTGGTTCCCCACTGTTCTGTACATTTCCACATAATCCCCCAATTTTTCGAATCTGTACCCCGTACTCCATTCGGTTCCCCTCTGTTCTACAGTGTTCCCCATGGTTCCCCTCTTTTTCTAATCAGTTGCCCTTGCTCCTTTGGTTCCCCTCTGTTCTGCAGTGTTCCCCACGGTTCTTCACATTTTTTCCAATCTGTTCCCCTTCTCCCTTTTTTCCCTCTCTGTTCTGCAGTGTTCTCCACGGTTCCCCACTTTTTCCAATCTGTTAACCCTGCGCCTTTGGTTCCCCTCTGTTCTGCAGTTTCCCCACGGTTCTCCAAATTTTTCCAATCTGTTCCCCCTGATCCCTTTGGTTCCCCTCTTTTCTGCAGTGTTCCCCAAGATTCCCCACTTTTTCCAATCTGTTCTCCCTGCTCCCTTTGGTTCCCCTCTGTCCTGCAGTGTTCACCATGGCTCCACACTTTTTACAATCTGTTCGCCGTGCTCTCTTTGGTTCCCCTCCGTTCTACAGTGTTCCCCACAGTTCCCCACTGTTTCCAATGTATACCCCCTACTCCCTTTGTTTCCTCACTCTTCTGCATTTTCCACACTGTTCCCCACTTTTTCCAATCTTTTTCCCCCGCTCCCTTTGGTTCCCCTCGGTTCTGCAGTGTTCCCCACAGTTCCCCACTTTTTCCAATCCGTTCCCCCTGTGCCCTTTCTTTCCCCTCTGTCCTGCATTGTCCTTCGCGATGCCCCACTTTTTCCAATGCGTTCCACCTGCTCCCTTGGTTCCCCTCTGTTCTGCAGTGTTCCCCATGGTTCCCCAATTTTTCCAATGTATACCCCCTGCTCCCTTTGTTTCCTCACTCTTCTGCATTTTTCCACACTGTTCCCCACTTTTTCCAATCTGTTTTCCCCGCTCCCTTTGGTTCCCCACTGTTCTGCAGTATTCCCCACTTCTCCACTATTTTCCAATTTGTTCGCCATGATCGCTTTGGTTCCTCTCTGTCTGCAGTGTTCTTCACAGTTCCCCACTTTTTCCAATCCGTTCCCCCTGTGCCCTTTGTTTCCCCTCTGTCCTGCATTGTCCTTCGCGATGCCCCACTTTTTCCAATCCGTTCCACCTGCTCCATTGGTTCCCCTCTGTTCTGCAGTGTTCCCCACGGTTCCGCAAATTTTCCAATGTATACCCCCTGCTCCCTTTGTTTCCTCACTCTTCTGCATTTTTCCACACTGTTCCCCACTTTTTCCTATCTGTTTCCCCCGCTCCCTTTGGTTCCCACTGTTCTGCAGTATTCCCCACTTTTCCACTATTTTCGAATTTGTTCGCCGTGATCGCTTTGGTTCCTCTCTTTCTGCAGTGTTCTTCACAGTTCCCCACTTTATCCAATCCGTTCCCCCTGCTCCCTTTGGTTCCCCTCTGTCCTGCAGTGTTCCCTACTTCTCAACTTCTTTCCGATATGCTCGCCGTGCTCCATTTCGTTCCCCTCCGTTCTGCAGTGTTTCCCACGGTTCCCCACTTTTTCCAATCCGTTCCCGCTGCTCCCTTTGGTTCCCCACTGTTTTGCAGTTTTCGCCATGGTTCTGCACTTTTTCCAATCTGTTCCCTTTGCTCCGTTTAGTTCCCCTCTATTCAGCAGTGTTCCCCAATTTGCACACTTTTTCGAATCTGTTCACCCTGCTCCCTTTGTTTCCCCTCTGTCCTGCAGTATTCCCCACGTTTCCCCACTTTTTCCAATCAGTTCGCCCTGCTCCCTTTGTTTCCCCTCTGTCCTGCAATGTTCTCCACGGTTCCCCACTATTTCCAATCCATTCCCCCTGCTCCGTTTGGTTCTCCTTTATTCTGCAGTGTTCCCCAAGGTTCCCCACTTTTCCGAGCTGTTCCCCCTGCTCCCTTTGCTTCTGCAGTGTTCTGCAGTGTTCCCCACGGTTACCCACTTTTTCCAAACCGTTCCCCCTGCTCCCTTTGGTTCCCCTCTGTCCTGCAGTGTTCCCCACGGTTACCCTCTTATTCCAATCCATTCCCCCTGCTCCCTTTGGTTCCCCTCTGTCCTGCATTTTCCCCCACGTTTCCCCACTTTTTCCAATCCATTCCCCCTGCTCCTTTTGGTTCCCCACTGTTCTGCAGAACTCCCCACGATTCCCCACTTTTTCCAATCTGTTCCCCCTGCTCCCTTTGGTTCTCCTTTATTCTGCAGTGTTCCCCAAGTTTCCCCACTTTTCCGAGCTGTTCCCCCTGCTCCCTTTGGTTCCGCAGTGTTCTTCAGTGTTCCCCACGGTTACCCACTTTTTCCAAACCGTTCCCCCTGCTCCCTTTGGTTCCCCTCTGTCCTGCATTTTCCCCCATATTTCCCCACTTTTCCAACCCGTTCCCCTTGCTCCCTTTAGTTCCCCTCTGTACTGCAGTGCTCCCCACGGTTCCCCACATTTTGCAATCCGTTCTCCCTGCTCCCTTTGGTTTCCCACTGTTCTGCATTTTTCCACACGGTTCCCCGATTTTTCCAATCTGTTCCCATGCTCCATTTGCTTCCCCTCTTTTCTGCAATATTCCCCACTGTTCCCCACTTTTTGCAATCTGTTCCCCCTGCTCCCTTTGGTTCCCCACTGTTCTGCAGTGTTCGCCAACGGTTTCCCACTTTTTCCAACCTGTACCTCCTGTTCCCTTTGGTTCCCCTCTGTCCTGCAGTGTTCCCCACGGTTCCACACTTTTTCCAATCTGTTCTCCGTGCTCTCTTTGGTTCCTCTCTGTTCTACAATGTTCCCCACAGTTCCCCACTTTTTCCAATCTGTTCCCCCTGCTCCCGTTGGTTCCCCTCTATTCTGCAGTTTTCTATACAGTTCCCCACATTTTCCAATCCGTTACCCCTGCTCCCTTTGGTTCCCCTTTGTTCTGCAGTGTTCTCCACGGTCCACGACTTTTTCCATTCTGTTCCTCATGCTCCCTTTGGTTCCCCACTGTTCTGCATTTTTCCACACAGTTCCCCACTTTTTCCAATCCGTTCCACCTGCTCCCTTGGTGCCCCTCTGTTCTGCAGTGTTCCCCATGGTTCCCATATTTTTCCAATGTATACCCCCTGCTCCCTTTGTTTCCTCACTCTTCTGCATTTTTCCACACTGTTCCCCACTTTTTCCAATCTGTTTTCCCCGCTCCCTTTGGTTCCCCACTGTTCTGCAGTATTCCCCACTTCTCCACTATTTTCCAATTTGTTCGCCATGATCGCTTTGGTTCCTCTCTGTCTGCAGTGTTCTTCACAGTTCCCCACTTTATCCAATCCGTTCCCCCTGCTCCGTTTGGTTCCCCTCTGTTCTGCAGTGTTCCCCACGGTTCCCCATTTTTTCCACACCGTTCCCCCTGCTCCCTTTGGTTCCCCACTGTTCTGTACATTTCCACATAATCCCCCAATTTTTCGAATCTGTACCCCGTACTCCATTCGGTTCCCCTCTGTTCTACAGTGTTCCCCATGGTTCCCCTCTTTTTCTAATCAGTTGCCCTTGCTCCTTTGGTTCCCCTCTGTTCTGCAGTGTTCCCCACGGTTCTTCACATTTTTTCCAATCTGTTCCCCTTCTCCCTTTTTTCCCTCTCTGTTCTGCAGTGTTCTCCACGGTTCCCCACTTTTTCCAATCTGTTAACCCTGCGCCTTTGGTTCCCCTCTGTTCTGCAGTTTCCCCACGGTTCTCCAAATTTTTCCAATCTGTTCCCCCTGATCCCTTTGGTTCCCCTCTTTTCTGCAGTGTTCCCCAAGATTCCCCACTTTTTCCAATCTGTTCTCCCTGCTCCCTTTGGTTCCCCTCTGTCCTGCAGTGTTCACCATGGCTCCACACTTTTTACAATCTGTTCGCCGTGCTCTCTTTGGTTCCCCTCCGTTCTACAGTGTTCCCCACAGTTCCCCACTGTTTCCAATGTATACCCCCTACTCCCTTTGTTTCCTCACTCTTCTGCATTTTCCACACTGTTCCCCACTTTTTCCAATCTTTTTCCCCCGCTCCCTTTGGTTCCCCTCGGTTCTGCAGTGTTCCCCACAGTTCCCCACTTTTTCCAATCCGTTCCCCCTGTGCCCTTTCTTTCCCCTCTGTCCTGCATTGTCCTTCGCGATGCCCCACTTTTTCCAATGCGTTCCACCTGCTCCCTTGGTTCCCCTCTGTTCTGCAGTGTTCCCCATGGTTCCCCAATTTTTCCAATGTATACCCCCTGCTCCCTTTGTTTCCTCACTCTTCTGCATTTTTCCACACTGTTCCCCACTTTTTCCAATCTGTTTTCCCCGCTCCCTTTGGTTCCCCACTGTTCTGCAGTATTCCCCACTTCTCCACTATTTTCCAATTTGTTCGCCATGATCGCTTTGGTTCCTCTCTGTCTGCAGTGTTCTTCACAGTTCCCCACTTTTTCCAATCCGTTCCCCCTGTGCCCTTTGTTTCCCCTCTGTCCTGCATTGTCCTTCGCGATGCCCCACTTTTTCCAATCCGTTCCACCTGCTCCATTGGTTCCCCTCTGTTCTGCAGTGTTCCCCACGGTTCCGCAAATTTTCCAATGTATACCCCCTGCTCCCTTTGTTTCCTCACTCTTCTGCATTTTTCCACACTGTTCCCCACTTTTTCCTATCTGTTTCCCCCGCTCCCTTTGGTTCCCACTGTTCTGCAGTATTCCCCACTTTTCCACTATTTTCGAATTTGTTCGCCGTGATCGCTTTGGTTCCTCTCTTTCTGCAGTGTTCTTCACAGTTCCCCACTTTATCCAATCCGTTCCCCCTGCTCCCTTTGGTTCCCCTCTGTCCTGCAGTGTTCCCTACTTCTCAACTTCTTTCCGATATGCTCGCCGTGCTCCATTTCGTTCCCCTCCGTTCTGCAGTGTTTCCCACGGTTCCCCACTTTTTCCAATCCGTTCCCGCTGCTCCCTTTGGTTCCCCACTGTTTTGCAGTTTTCGCCATGGTTCTGCACTTTTTCCAATCTGTTCCCTTTGCTCCGTTTAGTTCCCCTCTATTCAGCAGTGTTCCCCAATTTGCACACTTTTTCGAATCTGTTCACCCTGCTCCCTTTGTTTCCCCTCTGTCCTGCAGTATTCCCCACGTTTCCCCACTTTTTCCAATCAGTTCGCCCTGCTCCCTTTGTTTCCCCTCTGTCCTGCAATGTTCTCCACGGTTCCCCACTATTTCCAATCCATTCCCCCTGCTCCGTTTGGTTCTCCTTTATTCTGCAGTGTTCCCCAAGGTTCCCCACTTTTCCGAGCTGTTCCCCCTGCTCCCTTTGCTTCTGCAGTGTTCTGCAGTGTTCCCCACGGTTACCCACTTTTTCCAAACCGTTCCCCCTGCTCCCTTTGGTTCCCCTCTGTCCTGCAGTGTTCCCCACGGTTACCCTCTTATTCCAATCCATTCCCCCTGCTCCCTTTGGTTCCCCTCTGTCCTGCATTTTCCCCCACGTTTCCCCACTTTTTCCAATCCATTCCCCCTGCTCCTTTTGGTTCCCCACTGTTCTGCAGAACTCCCCACGATTCCCCACTTTTTCCAATCTGTTCCCCCTGCTCCCTTTGGTTCTCCTTTATTCTGCAGTGTTCCCCAAGTTTCCCCACTTTTCCGAGCTGTTCCCCCTGCTCCCTTTGGTTCCGCAGTGTTCTTCAGTGTTCCCCACGGTTACCCACTTTTTCCAAACCGTTCCCCCTGCTCCCTTTGGTTCCCCTCTGTCCTGCATTTTCCCCCATATTTCCCCACTTTTCCAACCCGTTCCCCTTGCTCCCTTTAGTTCCCCTCTGTACTGCAGTGCTCCCCACGGTTCCCCACATTTTGCAATCCGTTCTCCCTGCTCCCTTTGGTTTCCCACTGTTCTGCATTTTTCCACACGGTTCCCCGATTTTTCCAATCTGTTCCCATGCTCCATTTGCTTCCCCTCTTTTCTGCAATATTCCCCACTGTTCCCCACTTTTTGCAATCTGTTCCCCCTGCTCCCTTTGGTTCCCCACTGTTCTGCAGTGTTCGCCAACGGTTTCCCACTTTTTCCAACCTGTACCTCCTGTTCCCTTTGGTTCCCCTCTGTCCTGCAGTGTTCCCCACGGTTCCACACTTTTTCCAATCCGTTCCCCCTGTGCCCTTTGTTTCCCCTCTGTCCTGCATTGTCCTTCGCGATGCCCCACTTTTTCCAATCCGTTCCACCTGCTCCATTGGTTCCCCTCTGTTCTGCAGTGTTCCCCACGGTTCCGCAAATTTTCCAATGTATACCCCCTGCTCCCTTTGTTTCCTCACTCTTCTGCATTTTTCCACACTGTTCCCCACTTTTTCCTATCTGTTTCCCCCGCTCCCTTTGGTTCCCACTGTTCTGCAGTATTCCCCACTTTTCCACTATTTTCGAATTTGTTCGCCGTGATCGCTTTGGTTCCTCTCTTTCTGCAGTGTTCTTCACAGTTCCCCACTTTATCCAATCCGTTCCCCCTGCTCCCTTTGGTTCCCCTCTGTCCTGCAGTGTTCCCTACTTCTCAACTTCTTTCCGATATGCTCGCCGTGCTCCATTTCGTTCCCCTCCGTTCTGCAGTGTTTCCCACGGTTCCCCACTTTTTCCAATCCGTTCCCGCTGCTCCCTTTGGTTCCCCACTGTTTTGCAGTTTTCGCCATGGTTCTGCACTTTTTCCAATCTGTTCCCTTTGCTCCGTTTAGTTCCCCTCTATTCAGCAGTGTTCCCCAATTTGCACACTTTTTCGAATCTGTTCACCCTGCTCCCTTTGTTTCCCCTCTGTCCTGCAGTATTCCCCACGTTTCCCCACTTTTTCCAATCAGTTCGCCCTGCTCCCTTTGTTTCCCCTCTGTCCTGCAATGTTCTCCACGGTTCCCCACTATTTCCAATCCATTCCCCCTGCTCCGTTTGGTTCTCCTTTATTCTGCAGTGTTCCCCAAGGTTCCCCACTTTTCCGAGCTGTTCCCCCTGCTCCCTTTGCTTCTGCAGTGTTCTGCAGTGTTCCCCACGGTTACCCACTTTTTCCAAACCGTTCCCCCTGCTCCCTTTGGTTCCCCTCTGTCCTGCAGTGTTCCCCACGGTTACCCTCTTATTCCAATCCATTCCCCCTGCTCCCTTTGGTTCCCCTCTGTCCTGCATTTTCCCCCACGTTTCCCCACTTTTTCCAATCCATTCCCCCTGCTCCTTTTGGTTCCCCACTGTTCTGCAGAACTCCCCACGATTCCCCACTTTTTCCAATCTGTTCCCCCTGCTCCCTTTGGTTCTCCTTTATTCTGCAGTGTTCCCCAAGTTTCCCCACTTTTCCGAGCTGTTCCCCCTGCTCCCTTTGGTTCCGCAGTGTTCTTCAGTGTTCCCCACGGTTACCCACTTTTTCCAAACCGTTCCCCCTGCTCCCTTTGGTTCCCCTCTGTCCTGCATTTTCCCCCATATTTCCCCACTTTTCCAACCCGTTCCCCTTGCTCCCTTTAGTTCCCCTCTGTACTGCAGTGCTCCCCACGGTTCCCCACATTTTGCAATCCGTTCTCCCTGCTCCCTTTGGTTTCCCACTGTTCTGCATTTTTCCACACGGTTCCCCGATTTTTCCAATCTGTTCCCATGCTCCATTTGCTTCCCCTCTTTTCTGCAATATTCCCCACTGTTCCCCACTTTTTGCAATCTGTTCCCCCTGCTCCCTTTGGTTCCCCACTGTTCTGCAGTGTTCGCCAACGGTTTCCCACTTTTTCCAACCTGTACCTCCTGTTCCCTTTGGTTCCCCTCTGTCCTGCAGTGTTCCCCACGGTTCCACACTTTTTCCAATCCGTTCCCCCTGTGCCCTTTGTTTCCCCTCTGTCCTGCATTGTCCTTCGCGATGCCCCACTTTTTCCAATCCGTTCCACCTGCTCCATTGGTTCCCCTCTGTTCTGCAGTGTTCCCCACGGTTCCGCAAATTTTCCAATGTATACCCCCTGCTCCCTTTGTTTCCTCACTCTTCTGCATTTTTCCACACTGTTCCCCACTTTTTCCTATCTGTTTCCCCCGCTCCCTTTGGTTCCCACTGTTCTGCAGTATTCCCCACTTTTCCACTATTTTCGAATTTGTTCGCCGTGATCGCTTTGGTTCCTCTCTTTCTGCAGTGTTCTTCACAGTTCCCCACTTTATCCAATCCGTTCCCCCTGCTCCCTTTGGTTCCCCTCTGTCCTGCAGTGTTCCCTACTTCTCAACTTCTTTCCGATATGCTCGCCGTGCTCCATTTCGTTCCCCTCCGTTCTGCAGTGTTTCCCACGGTTCCCCACTTTTTCCAATCCGTTCCCGCTGCTCCCTTTGGTTCCCCACTGTTTTGCAGTTTTCGCCATGGTTCTGCACTTTTTCCAATCTGTTCCCTTTGCTCCGTTTAGTTCCCCTCTATTCAGCAGTGTTCCCCAATTTGCACACTTTTTCGAATCTGTTCACCCTGCTCCCTTTGTTTCCCCTCTGTCCTGCAGTATTCCCCACGTTTCCCCACTTTTTCCAATCAGTTCGCCCTGCTCCCTTTGTTTCCCCTCTGTCCTGCAATGTTCTCCACGGTTCCCCACTATTTCCAATCCATTCCCCCTGCTCCGTTTGGTTCTCCTTTATTCTGCAGTGTTCCCCAAGGTTCCCCACTTTTCCGAGCTGTTCCCCCTGCTCCCTTTGCTTCTGCAGTGTTCTGCAGTGTTCCCCACGGTTACCCACTTTTTCCAAACCGTTCCCCCTGCTCCCTTTGGTTCCCCTCTGTCCTGCAGTGTTCCCCACGGTTACCCTCTTATTCCAATCCATTCCCCCTGCTCCCTTTGGTTCCCCTCTGTCCTGCATTTTCCCCCACGTTTCCCCACTTTTTCCAATCCATTCCCCCTGCTCCTTTTGGTTCCCCACTGTTCTGCAGAACTCCCCACGATTCCCCACTTTTTCCAATCTGTTCCCCCTGCTCCCTTTGGTTCTCCTTTATTCTGCAGTGTTCCCCAAGTTTCCCCACTTTTCCGAGCTGTTCCCCCTGCTCCCTTTGGTTCCGCAGTGTTCTTCAGTGTTCCCCACGGTTACCCACTTTTTCCAAACCGTTCCCCCTGCTCCCTTTGGTTCCCCTCTGTCCTGCATTTTCCCCCATATTTCCCCACTTTTCCAACCCGTTCCCCTTGCTCCCTTTAGTTCCCCTCTGTACTGCAGTGCTCCCCACGGTTCCCCACATTTTGCAATCCGTTCTCCCTGCTCCCTTTGGTTTCCCACTGTTCTGCATTTTTCCACACGGTTCCCCGATTTTTCCAATCTGTTCCCATGCTCCATTTGCTTCCCCTCTTTTCTGCAATATTCCCCACTGTTCCCCACTTTTTGCAATCTGTTCCCCCTGCTCCCTTTGGTTCCCCACTGTTCTGCAGTGTTCGCCAACGGTTTCCCACTTTTTCCAACCTGTACCTCCTGTTCCCTTTGGTTCCCCTCTGTCCTGCAGTGTTCCCCACGGTTCCACACTTTTTCCAATCTGTTCTCCGTGCTCTCTTTGGTTCCTCTCTGTTCTACAATGTTCCCCACAGTTCCCCACTTTTTCCAATCTGTTCCCCCTGCTCCCTTTGGTTCCCCTGCGTCCTGCACTGTCCTCCATGGTTTCCCAATTTTTCCAATCTCTTCCCCGTGCTCCTTTGGTTCCCCTCTGTTGTTCAGTGTTCCGAACGGTTCCCCACTTTTTCCAATCCGTTCCCCCTGCTTCCTTTGATTCCCCTCTGTTCTGCAGTGTTCCACACTGTTCCCCACTTTTTCCAATCCGTTCACCCTGCTCCCGTTGTTTCTCCACTCTTCTGCATTTTCCACACCGTTCCCCACTTTTTCCAATCTGTTCCCCCTTCTCCTTGGGCTCCCCTCTGTTCTGCAGTTTTCCCCACAGTTTCCACTTTTTCCAATCTGTTCCCCCTGCTCCCTTTGGTTTCCCCTCTATTCTGCAGTATTCTATACAGTTCCCCACATTTTCCAATCCGTTACCCCTGCTCCCTTTGGTTCCCCTCTGTTCTGCAGTGTTCTCCACTGTTCCCGACTTTTTCCAATCTGTTCCTCCTGCTCCCTTTGATTCCCCACTGTTCTGCATTTTTCCACTCAGTTCCCCACTTTTTCCAATCCATTCCCCCTGCTCCCTTTGGTTCCCCTCTTTCCTGCACTTTCCCCCATATTTCCCCACTTTTCCAATCTGTTCTCCCTGCTCCCTTTGGTTCCCCTCTATACTGCAGTGCTCCCCACGGTTCCCCACATTTTCCAATCCGTTCTCCCTGCTCCCTTTGTTTCCCACTGTTCTGCATTTTTCCACACGGTTCCCCGATTTTTCCAATCTGTTCCCATGCTCCATTTGCTTCCCCTCTTTTCTGCAATATTCCCCACTGTTCCCCACTTTTTGCAATCTGTTCCCCCTGCTCCCTTTGGTTCCCCACTGTTCTGCAGTGTTCGCCAATGGTTCCCCACTTTTTCCAACCTGTACCTCCTATTCCCTTTGGTTCCCCTCTGTCCTGCAGTGTTCCCCACGGTTCCACACTTTTTCCAATCTGTTCGCCGTGCTCTCTTTGGTTCCTCTCTGTTTTACAGTGATCCCCGCAGTTCCCCACTTTTTCCAATCCGTTCCCCCTGCTTCCTTTGATTCCCCTCTGTTCTGCAGTGTTCCACACTGTTCCCCACTTTTTCCAATCCGTTCACCCTGCTCCCGTTGTTTCTCCACTCTTCTGCATTTTCCACACCGTTCCCCACTTTTTCCAATCTGTTCCCCCTTCTCCTTGGGCTCCCCTCTGTTCTGCAGTTTTCCCCACAGCTTCCACTTTTTCCAATCTGTTCCCCCTGCTCCCGTTGGTTCCCCTCGATTCTGCAGTTTTCTATACAGTTCCCCACATTTTCCAATCCGTTACCCCTGCTCCCTTTGGTTCCCCTCTGTTCTGCAGTGTTCTCCACGGTCCCCGACTTTTTCCATTCTGTTCCTCCTGCTCCCTTTGGTTCCCCACTGTTCTGCATTTTTCCACACAGTTCCCCACTTTTTCCAATCCGTTCCACCTGCTCCCTTGGTGCCCCTCTGTTCTGCAGTGTTCCCCATGGTTCCCCAATTTTTCCAATGTATACTCCCTGCTCCCTTTGTTTCCTCACTCTTCTGCATTTTTCCACACTGTTCCCCACTTTTTCCACTCTGTTTTCCCCGCTCCATTTGGTTCCCCACTGTTCTGCAGTATTCCCCACTTCTCCACTATTTTCCAATTTGTTCGCCATGATCGCTTTGGTTCCTCTCTGTCTGCAGTGTTCTTCACAGTTCCCCACTTTATCCAATCCGTTCCCCCTGCTCCGTTTGGTTCCCCTCTGTTCTGCAGTGTTCCCCACGTTTCCCCATTTTTTCCACTCCGTTCCCCCTGCTCCCTTTGGTTCCCCACTGTTCTGTACATTTCCACATAATCCCCCAATTTTTCGAATCTGTACCCCGTACTCCATTCGGTTCCCCTCTGATCTGCATTGTTCCCCATGGTTCCCCTTTTTTTCTAATCAGTTGCCCTTGCTCCTCTGGTTCCCCTCTGTTCTGCAGTGTTCCCCACGGTTCTTCACATTTTTTCCAATCTATTCCCCTTCTCCCTTTTTTCCCCCTCTGTTCTACAGTGTTCTCCACGTTTCCCCACTTTTTTCCAATCTGTTCCCCCTGCTCCTTTGGTTCCACTCACTTCTGCAGTTTCCACACCGTTGCCCACTTTATCCAATCCGTTCCCCCTGCTCCCTTTGTTTCCCCTCTGTCCTGCAATGTTCTCCATGGTTCCCCACTTTTTCCAATCCATTCCCCCTACTCCTTTTGGTTCCCCACTGTTCTGCAGAACTCCCCACGATTCCCCACTTTTTCGACTCTGTTCCCCCTGCTCCGTTTGGTTCTCCTTTATTCTGCAGTGTTCCCCACGGTTCCCCAATTTTCCGAGCTGTTCCCCCTGCTCCGTTTGGTTCTCCTTTATTCTGCAGTGTTCCCCACGGTTCCCCAATTTTCCGAGCTGTTCCCCCTGCTCCCTTTCGTTCCGCAGTGTTCTGCAGTGTTCCCCACGGTTACCCACTTTTTCCAAAACGTTCCCCCTGCTCCCTTTGGTTCCCCTCTGTCCTGCATTGTCCTTCGCGATTCCCCACTTTTTCCAATCCGTTCCACCTGCTCCTTTGGTTCCCCTCTGTTCTGCAGTGTTACCCACGGTTCCGCAATTTTTCCAATGTATACCCCCTGCTCCCTTTGTTTTCTCACTCTTCTGCATTTTTCCACACTGTTCCCCACTTTTTCCAATCTGTTTCCCCCGCTCCCTTTGGTTCCCCACTGTTCTGCAGTATTCCCCACTTTTCCACTATTTTCGAATTTGTTCGCTGTGATCGCTTTGTTTCCTCTCTTTCTGCAGTGTTCTTCACAGTTCCCAACTTTATCCAATCCGTTCCCCCTGCTCCCTTTGGTTCCCCTCTGTCCTGCAGTGTTCCCCACTTCTCAACTTCTTTCCGATATGATCGCCGTGCTCCATTTCGTTCCCCTCTGTTCTGCAGTGTTTCCCACGGTTCCCCACTTTTTCCAATTGTTCCTGCTGCTCCCTTTGGTTCCCCACTGTTTTGCAGTTTTCGCCATGGTTCTGCACTTTTTCCAATCTGTTCCCTTTGCTCCGTTTAGTTCCCCTCTATTCAGCAGTGTTCCCCAATTTGCACACTTTTTCGAATCTGTTCACCCTGCTCCCTTTGTTTCCCCTCTGTCCTGCAGTGTTCCCCACGTTTCCCCACTTTTTCCAATCAGTTCGCCCTGCTCCCTTTGTTTCCCCTCTGTCCTGCAATGTTCTCCACGGTTCCCCACTTTTTCCAATCTGTTCCCCCTGCTCCGTTTGGTTCTCCTTTATTCTGCAGTGTTCCCCACGGTTCCCCAATTTTCCGAGCTGTTCCCCCTGCTCCGTTTGGTTCTCCTTTATTCTGCAGTGTTCCCCACGGTTCCCCAATTTTCCGAGCTGTTCCCCCTGCTCCCTTTCGTTCCGCAGTGTTCTGCAGTGTTCCCCACGGTTACCCACTTTTTCCAAAACGTTCCCCCTGCTCCCTTTGGTTCCCCTCTGTCCTGCATTGTCCTTCGCGATTCCCCACTTTTTCCAATCCGTTCCACCTGCTCCTTTGGTTCCCCTCTGTTCTGCAGTGTTACCCACGGTTCCGCAATTTTTCCAATGTATATCCCCCTGCTCCCTTTGTTTTCTCACTCTTCTGCATTTTTCCACACTGTTCCCCACTTTTTCCAATCTGTTTCCCCCGCTCCCTTTGGTTCCCCACTGTTCTGCAGTATTCCCCACTTTTCCACTATTTTCGAATTTGTTCGCTGTGATCGCTTTGTTTCCTCTCTTTCTGCAGTGTTCTTCACAGTTCCCAACTTTATCCAATCCGTTCCCCCTGCTCCCTTTGGTTCCCCTCTGTCCTGCAGTGTTCCCCACTTCTCAACTTCTTTCCGATATGATCGCCGTGCTCCATTTCGTTCCCCTCTGTTCTGCAGTGTTTCCCACGGTTCCCCACTTTTTCCAATCCGTTCCTGCTGCTCCCTTTGGTTCCCCACTGTTTTGCAGTTTTCGCCATGGTTCTGCACTTTCTCCAATCTGTTCCCTTTGCTCCGTTTAGTTCCCCTCTATTCAGCAGTGTTCCCCAATTTGCACACTTTTTCGAATCTGTTCACCCTGCTCCCTTTGTTTCCCCTCTGTCCTGCAGTGTTCCCCACGTTTCCCCACTTTTTCCAATCAGTTCGCCCTGCTCCCTTTGTTTCCCCTCTGTCCTGCAATGTTCTCCACGGTTCCCCACTTTTTCCAATCTGTTCCCCCTGCTCCGTTTGGTTCTCCTTTATTCTGCAGTGTTCCCCAAGTTTCCCCACTTTTCCGAGCTGTTCCCCCTGCTCCCTTTGCTTCTGCAGTGTTCTGCAGTGTTCCCCACGGTTACCCACTTTTTCCAATCCGTTCCCCCTGCTCCCTTTGGTTCCCCTCTGTCCTGCAGTGTTCCCCACGGTTACCCTCTTATTCCAATCCATTTCCCCTGCTCCCTTTGGTTCCCCTCTGTCCTGCATTTTCCCCCACGTTTCCCCACTTTTTCCAATCCATTCCCCCTGCTCCTTTTGGTTCCCCACTGTTCTGCAGAACTCCCCACGATTCCCCACTTTTTCCAATCTGTTCCCCCTGCTCCGTTTGGTTCTCCATAATTCTGCAGTGTTCCCCACCGATCCCCACTTTTCCGAGCTGTTCCCCATGCTCCCTTTGGTTCCGCAGTGTTCTTCAGTGTTCCCCACGGTTACCCACTTTTTCCAAACCGTTCCCCCTGCTCCCTTTGGTTCCTCACTCTTCTGCATTTTTCCACACTGTTCCCCACTTTTTCCACTCTGTTTTCCCCGCTCCGTTTGGTTCCCCGCTGTTCTGCAGTATTCCCCACTTCTCCACTATTTTCCAATTTGTTCGCCATGATCGCTTTGGTTCCTCTCTGTCTGCAGTGTTCTTCACAGTTCCCCACTTTATCCAATCCGTTCCCCCTGCTCCGTTTGGTTCCCCTCTGTTCTGCAGTGTTCCCCACTGTTCCCCATTTTTTCCACTCCGTTCCCCCTGCTCCCTTTGGTTCCCCACTGTTCTGTACATTTCCACATAATCCCCCAATTTTTCGAATATGTACCCCGTACTCCATTCGGTTCCCCTCTGTTCTGCAGTGTTCCCCATGGTTCCCCTTTTTTTCTAATCAGTTGCCCTTGCTCCTTTGGTTCCCCTCTGTTCTGCAGTGTTCCCCACGGTTCTTCACATTTTTTCCAATCTATTCCCCTTCTCCCTTTTTTCCCCCTCTGTTCTGCAGTGTTCTCCACGGTTCCCCACTTTTTTCCAATCTGTTCCCCCTGCTCCTTTGTTTCCACTCATTTCTGCAGTTTCCACACCGTTGCCCACTTTATCCAATCCGTTCCCCCTGCTCCCTTTGTTTCCCCTCTGTCCTGCAATGTTCTCCATGGTTCCCCACTTTTTCCAATCCATTCCCCCTACTCCTTTTGGTTCCCCACTGTTCTGCAGAACTCCCCACGATTCCCCACTTTTTCGACTCTGTTCCCCCTGCTCCGTTTGGTTCTCCTTTATTCTGCAGTGTTCCCCACGGTTCCCCAATTTTCCGAGCTGTTCCCCCTGCTCCCTTTCGTTCCGCAGTGTTCTGCAGTGTTCCCCACGGTTACCCACTTTTTCCAAAACGTTCCCCCTGCTCCCTTTGGTTCCCCTCTGTCCTGCATTGTCCTTCGCGATTCCCCACTTTTTCCAATCTGTTCCACCTGCTCCTTTGGTTCCCCTCTGTTCTGCAGTGTTACCCACAGTTCCGCAATTTTTCCAATGTATACCCCCTGCTCCCTTTGTTTTCTCACTCTTCTGCATTTTTCCACACTGTTCCCCACTTTTTCCAATCTGTTTCCCCCGCTCCCTTTGGTTCCCCACTGTTCTGCAGTATTCCCCACTTTTCCACTATTTTCGAATTTGTTCGCCGTGATCGCTTTGTTTCCTCTCTTTCTGCAGTGTTCTTCACAGTTCCCAACTTTATCCAATCCGTTCCCCCTGCTCCCTTTGGTTCCCCTCTGTCCTGCAGTGTTCCCCACTTCTCAACTTCTTTCGGATATGATCGCCGTGCTCCATTTCGTTCCCCTCTGTTCTGCAGTGTTTCCCACGGTTCCCCACTTTTTCCAATCCGTTCCTGCTGCTCCCTTTGGTTCCCCACTGTTTTGCAGTGTTCGCCATGGTTCTGCACTTTTTCCAATCTGTTCCCTTTGCTTCGTTTAGTTCCCCTCTATTCTGCAGTGTTCCCCAAGGTTGCACACTTTTTCGAATCTGTTCACCCTGCTCCCTTTGTTTCCCCTCTGTCTTGCAGTGTTCTCCACGTTTCCCCACTTTTTCCAATCAGTTCGCCGTGCTCCCTTTGTTTCCCCTCTGTCCTGCAATGTTCTCCACGGTTCCCCACTTTTTCCAATCCATTCCCCCTGCTCCTTTTGGTTCCCCACTGTTCTGCAGAACTCCCCACGATTCCCCACTTTTTCCAATCTGTTCCCCCTGCTCCGTTTGGTTCTCCTTTATTCTGCAGTGTTCCCCACGGTTCCCCACTTTTCCGAGCTGTTCCCCCTGCTCCCTTTGGTTCCGCAGTGTTCTGCAGTGTTTCCCACGGTTACCCAATTTTTCCAAACCGTTCCCCCTGCTCCCTTTGGTTCCCCTCTGCCCTGCAGTGTTCCCCACGGTTACCCACTTTTTCCAATCCATTCCCCCTGCTCCCTTTGGTTCCCCTCTGTCCTGCATTTTCCCCCATATTTCCCCACTTTTCCAATCTGTTCTCCCTGCTCCCTTTGGTTCCCCTCTGTCCTGCAGTGTTCCCCACGGCTCCACACTTTTTCCAATCTGTTCGCCGTGCTCTCTTTGGTTTTCCTCTGTTCTGCAGTGTTCCCCACTGTTCCCCACTTTTTCCAATCAGTTCCCACTGCTTCCTTTGATTCCCCTCTGTTCTGCAGTGTTCCACACTGTTCCCCACTTTTTCCAATCCGTTCACCCTGCTCCTGTTGTTTCTCCACTCTTCTGCATTTTCCGCACCGTTCCCCACTTTTTCCAATCTGTTCCCCCTTCTCCTTGGGCTCCCCTCTGTTCTGCAGTTTTCCCCACAGTTTCCACTTTTTCCAATCTGTTCCCCCTACTCCCGTTGGTTCCCCTCTATTCTGCAGTTTTCTATACAGTTCCCCACATTTTCCAATCCGTTACCCCTGCTCCGTTTGGTTCCCTTCTGTTCTGCAGTGTTCTACACGGTCCCCGACTTTTTTCAATCTGTTCCTCCTGCTCCCTTTGGTTCCCCACTCTTCTGCATTTTTCCACACAGTTCCCCACTTTTTCCAATCCGTTCCACCTGCTCCCTTGGTTCCCCTGTGTTCTGCAGGGTTCCCCATGGTTCCCCAATTTTTCCAATGTATAACCCCTGCTCCCTTTGTTTCCTCACTCTTCTGCATTTTTCCACACTGTTCCCCACTTTTTCCACTCTGTTTTCCCCGCTCCCTTTGGTTCCCCACTGTTCTGCAGTATTCCCCACTTCTCCACTATTTTCAATTGTTTTGCCATGATCGCTTTGGTTCCTCTCTGTCTGCAGTGTTCTTCACAGTTCCCCACTTTATCCAATTCGTTCCCCCTGCTACCTTTGTTTCCCCTCTGTCCTGCATTGTTCTCCACGGTTCCCCACTTTTTGCAATCCATTCCCCCTACTCCTTTTGGTTCTCCACTGTTCTGCAGAACTCCCCACGGTTACCCACTTTTTCCAAACCGTTCCCCCTGCTCCCTTTGGTTCCCCTCTGTCCTGCAGTGTTTCCCACGGTTACCCACTTTTTCCAATCTGTTCCCCCTGCTCCCTTTTTTTTCCTCACTCTACTGCATTTTCCACACCGTTCCCCACTTTTTCCAATCCGTTACCCCTGCTCTCTCGGTTCCCCTCTATTCTGCAGTGTTCCCCACGGTTCCCCACTTTTCCGAGTTCTTCTCTCTGTTCTGCAGTGTTCCCCATAGTTCTCCACATTCTTTCCAATCTGTTCCCATGCTCCATTATTTTCCCCTCTGTTCTGCTGTGTTCCAGACAGTTCCCCAATTTTTTCAAATCTGTTCCCCCTGCGCCTTTGGTTCCCCTCTGTTCTGCAGCTTCCCCACGGTTCTCCAAATTTTTCCAATCTGTTCCCCCTGATCCCTTTGGTTCCCCTCTTTTCTGCAGTGTTCCCCAAGATTCCCCACTTTTTCCAATCTGTTCTCCCTGCTCCCTTTGGTTCCCCTCTGTCCTGCAGTGTTCGCCATGGCTCCACACTTTTTACAATCTGTTCGCCGTGCTCTCTTTGGTTCCCCTCCGTTCTACAGTGTTCCCCACAGTTCCCCACTTTTTCCAATGTATACCCCCTGCTCCCTTTGTTTCCTCACTCTTCTGCATTTTCCACACTGTTCCCCACTTTTTCCAATCTTTTTCCCCCGCTCCCTTTGGTTCCCCTCTGTTCTGCAGTTTCCCCACGGTTCTCCACATTTTTCCAATCTGTTCCCCCTGCTCCCTTTGGTTCCCCTCTTTTCTGCAGTATTTCCCAGGATTCCCCAATTTTTCCAATCTGTTCTCCCTGCTCCCTTTGGTTCCCCTCTGTCCTGCAGTGTTCCCCACGCCTCCACACTTTTTCCAATCTGTTCGCCGTGCTCTCTTTGGTTCCCCTCTGTTCAACAGTGTTCCCCACAGTTCCCCACTTTTTCCAATCTGTTCCCCCTGCTCCCTTTGGTTCCCCTCCGTCCTGCACTGTCCTCCATTGTTTCCCAATTTTTCCAATCTCTTCCCCGTGCTCCTTTGGTTCCCCTCTGTTGTGCTGTGTTCCTAACGGTTCCCCACTTTTTCCAATCCGTTCCCCCTGCTTCCTTTGTTTCCCCTCTGTTCTGCAGTGTTCCAAACACTTCCCCACTTTTTCCAATCCGTTCACCCTGCTCCCGTTGTTTCTCCACTCTTCTGCATTTTTCCACACCGTTCCCCACTTTTTCCAATCTGTTCGGCCTGCTCCCATTGTTTCCCCTCGGTTCTGCAGTGTTCCCCACAGTTCCCCACTTTTTCCAATCCGTTCCCCCTGTGCCCTTTCGTTCCCCACTGTTCTGCAGTGTTCGCCAACGGTTCCCCACTTTTTCCAACCTGTACCTCCTGCTCCCTTTGGTTCCCCTCTGTTCTGCAGTTTTCTCCATGGTTCCCGACTTTTTCCAATCTGTTCCTCCTGCTCCCTTTGCTTCCCCACTGTTCTGCATTTTTCCACACTGTTCCCCACTTTTTCCAATCTGATCCCCCTGCTCCCTTTGATTTCCCACTGTTCTGCAGTGTTCCCCACTTCTCAACTTTTTTCCGATATGTTCGCCCTGCTCCCTTTCGTTACCCTCTGTTCTGCAGTGTTTTCCACGGTTCCCCACTTTTTCCAATCCGTTCCCACTGCTCCCTTTGGTTCCCCACTGTTTTGCAGTGTTCGCCACGGTTCCCCTTTCCTAATTGTTCCCCACTATTCCCCTCTGTTCCCCATTGTTCTGCAGTGTTCCTCATGGTTCCACACTGTACCCCATTTGTTCCTCACTGTTTCCCACCTGTTCAAAACAGGTTCACCAGACGTCCCCACTGTTCCTCTCAATTCCCCACTGAACCCCACATTACTTCACTCTTCCCTGCTGTTCTCCAGCAGGTCCCGAACTGTTTCCCACTGTTCCCGCATTTTCCACAGTTCGCTATCTGTTCTCCACCGCTCCCCACTATTCCCCACTGTTCCGCAGTTTTCCAAACTGTTCACCATATGTTCCCTGAGGTCCGCATTATTCTCCGCTACTCCCCACTATTCCCCTCCATTCCCAATTATTATGCAGTGTTCACCAGAGTTCCACACTGTTGCCCATTTGTTCCTCACTGTTATTCACATGTTCGACATATTTTACCCACATGTTCGACACATGTTCCCCACAAGTCCCAACTGTAACTCAGCACTTCCACACTATGTCTCCAATGTTCCCCACTATTCTCAGTTTTCCCTACAGTTCCCCACTGTTCCTCAATATTCCCCTCTGTTCCTAACTGTTCCCCAGCTGTTCTCCATTTCTTTTCCATCTGTTACTCACTGTTCCCCCATTCTCCACTGTTCCCCATCTGTTCCCCTTTCCTCATTGTTAACCCCCTGCTTCCCACTATTCCCCTCTATTTCCCACTGCCCAGCAGTATTTTCCACGGTACCCCACACTCTCCCATCTGTTCCTCACTGTTCCCCACCTGTTCCTCAACAGTTTACCACAATTTCTAGTCTGTTCCCCATCTGTTCTCCACTGTTCCTCACAAGTTCCCCACTGTTCACCACTTAGACACTATGTTCCCCCACTGTTCCCTTTGGATCCCCACTGTTCCCCTCATTTCCCAATCTGTTTCCCATTTTTCCCCACTGTTCCCCCATTCTCCACAGTTCACCACTGCTCCCCACTCTTCCCCTCTGTTCTGCAGATTTTCCCACTGTTCCCCATCTGTTCCTTCAATTCCTCATTTTTCTCCCCTATTCCCCACTATTCCCCTCCATTCCCCATTGTTATGCAGTGTTCATCCCAGTTCCACACTGTTCCCCACATGTTTGACACATGTTCACCACTTGTTTGACACATGTTCCACACTATTCCCCTCTGTTCACCAGCAGTTCTCTCCATTCCTTAATGTTACCCTCTGTTACCCACTCTTCTCCACTGATCCCCACTGTTCCTCAATGATCCCCCTCTGTTATCCACTGTTCCACACAGTTCCTCACTGTTTCCCAGCTGTTCTCTATCTCATTTCCATCTGTTACCCACTGTTCCCCACATTCTCCAATGTTCTGCATTTGTTCACCTTTCCTCGTTATTCACCCCTGCACCCCACTCTTTCCCTCTGTTCTGCACTGTTCTCAACTGTTCAACATTTGTTCCCCTTTCCTCATTGTTCACCCCTGCTCCCCACTATTCCCTCTGTTACCCACTGCTTGGCAGTGTTCCCCAAGGTTCCCCACTCCTCCCCATCTTTTCTTCACTTTTTCCCACCTGTTAGATACATGTTCCCACAAGTCCCCATTTTTCACCTGCAGTTCCCCACCATCTCTCCACTGTTCCCCATCAGTTCCCCATCTAATACCCACTGTTTTCAAGCTGTTTCCGCAATGTTCCCCTCCTGTTCGACACATGTCCCCAGCAGTTCTCCACCATTTCTCCACTTTTCCCTACGGTTCCCCATCATTTTAACATTCCTCAGTGTTTCCCCCCCCAACTGCTCTCCAATATTCCCCTCCATTACCCATTATTCTGCAGTGTTCTGCACGGTTCCACATTGTTCCCTACTATTCCCCACTGATCCACATCTGTTCTTCCCCGTTGCCCATATTCCCAAATGTTCCTCACAGTTCCCCATTTTTCCCCATTAATACCACTGTTGCCCATCTGTTCATCACTGTTGCCCAATTTTAGTAATATTCCCACTGTTCACTATCAGTTCCCCACTGTTCCTCAAATGTTCCCCACAGTTTCCCACTTTAACCTTCTTATTCCCACAGTTCCACATATGTTCCGCCATCTTGCCCATTTTCCCCAATGTTTCCCACTGTTCCCCATCTTTTCCCACTGTTTCCCATTTACCCACTGTTCTCCACTGTTCCACACCTGTTCTCCACTGTTCCACAACTGTTCCCCACAGTTCCTTACATTTCCCCACTGTTCCCCACCAATCCCATCTGTTTCCCAGAAGTTTCCCAACTGTTCCCTAGGGTTGCCCACTGTCCCCAATAGTTCCTCACTGTTCCCTACCTGTTCGACACATGTTCCCCAGCAGTTGTCCATCATTTCACCACTGTTCCCCACTGATCCCCAGAGTTCCACATCAGTTCCCCATCTGTACTAAACTGTTTCACACTGTCCCTCCACATCAGTTCCCCATCTGTACTAAACTGTTTCACACTGTCCCTCACCTTTTCCCCATCTGTTCCTCACTGTTCCCGACCTGTTCGACACATGTTCCCCAGCAGTTGCCCACCATTTCTGCACTGTTCCTCACTGATCGCCACAGTTCCACATCAGTTCTCCATTTGTTCTAAACATTTTCCCACCGTCCCTCACCTTTTTCGACTGTTCCCCACCTGTGTCCCACCAGTTCTGCACTTTTCAACACTGTTTCCCAAGATTCCCCACTGTTCACCTCATTCCCAATCTGTTCCCCATTTTTCCCCACTCTTCCCCCATTCTCCATTGTTCACCATCTGTTCCACACTGTTCTTCCTGCTCCCCACAGTTTGGCAGCTGTTTTCCAGCAGTTCCCCTTTTACCACTGTAGCCTACTGTTCTGGATCTGCTCCCCACTGTACCCCACTTTTTTCCACATGTTCCCCAACTGTTTCCTACTCTTCCCCATCAATCCCAACTGTTTACCAGCAGTTTCCCACCTGTCCCCCTTGGTTTACCTGTGTTCCCCATCAGTTCCCCATCTGTTCCCCTCTGTTCTCCAGCTGTTCCTAAACTGTTCCCCACTGTTCACCACTGTTCCCCTTTGTTCCCCATTTTTCTTACTGTTCCACATCTGTTCCCCAACTTTTCCCCACTTTCCCACCAATCCCAACTTTATCCCAGCATTTTCCCACATATTACCCACAGTTCCCCACTGTTTCCCATCAGATTCCCAACTGTTCCCCCAACACTCTTTTGCTCACCTCTGTTCTGCAGTGTTCCCCATCAGTTCCCCTTTCCTCGTTGTTCCACCCTGCTCCCCAATATTCCCCTGTTCATCATTTTTCTAGAGTTTTCCCCACGGTTCCACACTTTTCCCCACTGTTTCACACCTGTTCTCCTTTATTTAACAACTGCTCCACAATTACTTTTCCCCACTGTTCCCCATCTGTTCTGCATTGTTGCCCAATTTTTGCAATGTTCCCCAATCTTCATATTCAGTTCCCCACTGTCCCACAACTATTCCCCACTGTTCCACACAGTTCCCCACTTTTCCCCTCTGTTCCCCATTTATACCACTGTTCCCCAATGTTTTACAACTGTTCTCCACTATTCCACAACTATTCCCCAAATGTTCCTTACTTTTCCCCACTGTTCCCCAATTGTTCCTCACTATTCCCTACCTGTTCGACACATGTTCCCCATCAGTTCCCCACTGTTCTCCAGCTGTTCCCGATCTGTTCCCGATCTGTTCCCCATTTTTCCCACTGTTCCCCATGGGTCCACACTGTTCCCCAACAGTTACCAATCTGCTTCCCACTGTTCCACGCAGTTCACCACTTTTCCCCACTGTTTCTCTTTTTTCCCACCTTTCCACCTCTGTTCACCACCATTCCCGACTGTCCCCCAATGTTCCCCAATATTCTCCAGCTGTTCCCCACAGTTCCACATAATTCTTCACTGTACTCCACTGTTCTTCACCTGTTCTGCATGGTCCCCACTGTTCTCTAGCTGTAACCAAACTGTTCCCCACCTTTTCCCAACTATTTCCCAAAGTTCATCGCTGTTCCCCACTGTTCCCCTTTGTTCCCAACTCTTCCTCATTTTCCCCACTGTTCCCTACTGTTCCACATCTGTTCCGCACTGTTCCACACAGTTCTTCACTATTCTCTAGCTGTACCCTAATTGTTCCCCATTTATCCCACTGATCCCTATTGTTTCACATCTGTTACCCACAATTCTTCACTGTACCATGCTGTTCTTCACCTGTTTCCCAACTGTTACGCACTGTTCGCCACCAATCCCAACTGTTTTCCAGCATTTTCCCACCTGTTCCCCACGGTTCCCCATGGATCCCCACTGACACCTCATTTCCCAATCTGTTCCCCACTGTTCCCCCGTTCTCCACAATTCCCTATCTGGTCCCCACTATTCCCCGCTGTTGCCCACTGTTCTCCTCTGTTCTGCAGAGATCTCCACTGTTCCCCATCCCTTCCTTCCATTCCTCAATTTTCCCCAATGTTGCCCTCTATACACCACTGTTCCTCAACTTTTTCCCAAGTGTTCCCTGCTGTTCCCCACCTGTCACACACTTTTTAACAGTTAACCACATTCTCCAGTGTTCCCTACTGCTCTCCCCTGTTACCCTCTGTTCTCCACTGTTACTCATTCTCCCCATTACCCACTGTTCCCTCACAGTTCCTCACTGTTCTCCAGCTGTTCCCAAATGTTACCCATCCTTTCTCCACTGTTCTCCATTTTTCCCAGTTTCCTACTGTTGCACACCTGTTCTCCACTGTTCCCCAGCTGCTCTCAAACTGTTCACCACTGTTCTCCATTTTTCCCACTGTTTCCTACTGTTCCACATCTGTTCTCCACTGTTCCCCAGCTGCTCTCAAACTGTTCACCACTGTTCTCCATTTTTCCCACTGTTTCCTACTGTTCCACACCTGTTCTCCACTGTTCCCCAGCTGCTCTCAAACTGTTCACCACTGTTCTCCATTTTTCCCACTGTTTCCTACTGTTCCACACCTGTTCTCCACTGTTCCCCAGCTGCTCTCAAACTGTTCACCACTGTTCTCCATTTTTCCCACTGTTTCCTACTGTTCCACATCTGTTCTCCACTGTTCCCCAGCTGCTCTCAAACTGTTCACCACTGTTCTCCATTTTTCCCACTGTTTCCTACTGTTCCACACCTGTTCTCCACTGTTCCCCAGCTGCTCTCAAACTGTTCACCACTGTTCTCCATTTTTCCCACTGTTTCCTACTGTTCCACACCTGTTCTCCACTGTTCCCCAGCTGCTCTCAAACTGTTCACCACTGTTCCCCATTTTTCCCATTGTTCCCTAATGCTCCATATCTGTTCCACACTGATCCCCACAGTTCTTCACTGTTCCCCACTGTACTCCAGCTATTCACAAACTGTTCCCCACTCTTCCCCATTTGTTCTACCGTTCCCTAATGTTCCACATCTATTTCCCACAATTATTCACTATACCACACTGTTTTTCACCTTTCTCCAACTGTTCCACACTTTTCCCCACCAATCCCAACTGTTTTCCAGCAGTTTCCCTCCTGTTCCTCACGGTTCCACACTGTTCCCCATCAGTTCCCCCTGGTCCCTACTGTTCCCCTCTGTTCTCGTCTGTTCTGCAGTGTTCCCCACTGTTTCCCATCTGTTCCTTTCCTCATTGATCCCCCCTGCTCCCCAATATTCCCCTCTGATCCCCATTGTCCTACAGTGTTCCCCATGCTTCCAGACTGTTTCACATCTGTTCCACACTGTTGCCCATTTTTCCCCACTGTTCTCCATCTGTTCCCCACTCTTCCATTTTCCCCCATGTTCTGCACTGTTTCCCAATGTTCTCTAGCTGTTCCCCATCTGTTCCCTAATTTTTTCCACAGTTACCCCAATTCCCCATTGTTCACCTCTGTTCCCCACTGTTCCCCAGAGTTCTTCACTGTTCCACACTTTTCCCAACTGTAGCCGAACTGTTCCCCATTTTTCCCACTGTTCGCCATCTGATCACCACTGTTCCCGACTATTCCCCACAGTTCTCCACTGTTCCGCTCTGTTGCCTACTGTTCCCCATGGTTCTTCACTGTTCTCCAACTCTCCACTGTTATCCAGATGTTCCCGAACTGTTTCCTACTGTTCGCCACTTTTCTCCACTGTTCCTCACTGTTCCCCAATGTTCTCCACAGTTCTGCAGTGTACCCCACTATACCCCATCTGTTCCCCTTGTTCCTCATTGTCCTCACTGTTCTCCACTATTTCACACCTGTTCCCTACTGATCCCAACTGTTCCCTTTAGTTCCCCACTTTTCCCCACTGTTTCCCATTTTTGCCATTGTTCCACATCTGTTCACCACCATTACTGACTGTTCCTGACTATTCCCCACTATTCTCATCAGTCCCCCATCTGTTCCCCACTGTTCCTCCTATTCCCCAATGTTCTCCACTGTTCCCCTCATTACCCATCAGTTACCCACTTTTCTCCACTATTACCCCGTTCTCCACAGTTCGCTATCTATTACCCACTGTTACTCATTCTTCCCTTTGACCCCTCAGTTTCCCACCAGGTCCCATGGTTCCCCACTGTTCCCCACTGTTCCCCATTTGTTCCCCACTGTTATCCAGCTGTTTCCCACCACTTCCCCACTTTTCACCACTGTTCCACATGGTTCCCCACTTTTCCCCTCATTTCCCAATCTGTTCCCCACTGTTCCCACATTCTCCACAGGTCAATATCTGTTCCCCATTGCTCCCCCCTATTTGTCTCTGTTCCAATGTTCTCCACTGTTCCTCAGTGATCCCCACTTTTCCCCATCTCTTCCTTCTGTACCTCAATTTTCCCCACTGTTGCCCACTATACACCACTGTTCCCTAATTGTGCCCCGTGTTTCCCACTGTTCTTCACAGTTCTCCATCTGTCACACACATTTGACCACTGTTCCCCACATTCTCCAATGTTCACATTCTGTTCCCCACTGCTCTCCCCGTTACCCTGTATACCCCACTGTTACTCATTCTTCCCCTCTTTCCCACTGTCTCCCACAGTTCCTCACTGTTCCCCACTTCTCTCCATCTATTCTAAACTGTTCCCTACTTTTCCACTCTGTTCACCACTGTTCCCCTCTGTTTTTTACTTTTCCCCTCTGTTCCCAACTGTTCCCCATTTCTCCCACTTTCCCCTATTGTTCCTCACTGTTCCCGACTGTACCCCACAGATCCCAACTGTTACCCACTGCACCCCATGTTTCCCATTGTTGCCCATCAGATACTCCTCTTTTTCCCATCTGTGACCTAATTTTCCACACTGTTTCCCACAGTTCTCCACTGTTCACCATCTGTTCCCCACTGCTCCCCACTGTCCTCAACAGTTCCCCAGTTTTCACCAATGTTTCCCAGAGTTGCTCACAGTTCCCCAGCTGTTCGACACATGTTCCCGATAGTTCCCCACATTTCTCCACTGTTCACTAATGTTCCACATCAGTTCCCCATCTGTTCTAAACTGTTTCCCACTGTCCCTCATCTTTTCCCCACTGTTCCCCACCGTTTTCCTACTGTTCCAAACCTGTTCCCACTGTTCCCCAGCTATTCCACACCTGTTCGCCACTGTTCCCCAACTGTCTCCCACCAATTCCCCACTTTTCCCCCATTCTCCACCGTTCACCATCTCTTCCACACTGTTCCCCTGCTCCCCACAGTTTGGCTCTGTTTTCCAGCTGTTCACCAATTTTTCCACTGTACCCTACTGTTCCACCTCTTTACTCCACAGTTCATCACTGTCCCCCACTGTTCTTCACCTGTTCCCAAATGTTCCCTACTCTTCTCCACCAATCCCAACTGTTTTCTACCAGTTTCCCACCTGTTTCCCCATGGTTCCCCACTGTTCCCCATAAGTTCCCCTCTGTTCTCCAGCTGTTCCCAAACTGTTCTCTACTGTTTCACATCTGTTCCACACAGTTCTGCACTGTAGCCCATTGTTCTTCACCTGTTCCCCAACTTTCCCCACTGTTCCCCACCAATCCCAACTGTTTTCTAGCAGTATCCCACCTATTACCCACAGTTCCCCACTGATTCCCATCAATCCCCCTGCTCCCTTTTGTTCCCCTCTGTTCTGCAGTGTTCCCCACTCTTTCCCATCTGTTCCCCTTTCCTCATTGTTCTACCCTGCTCCCCAATATTCCCGTGTTCTCCATTTTACTGCAGTGATCACCACGGTTCCACACCATTCCCTACTTTTCCCCACACTTGATCTCATGACAAGATCTACCTTGGTGAAAGCACAGAAATTGTGCAGATGGGCAGTGAAATCTCGCATATGAGGTATAGGGTATCTGTCGGCTGTAGTTATTGATCCTACGGTAATCGCTGCAGGGTGTCCATCCACCTGTTTTCTTGGGTGCCATGTTTAACAGTGATGCCCAAGGACTGTTGGAGCGCTGAATGATACCTAATTCCTCAATTGCAGTTCACTCTGCCCTTGCCTGCGCAGTTTATCAGGTGGAAGATGACGAACCCTGGCGTAATTTGGTGGGCCTGAAGTGTCTATGTAATGGGACACACCCTGGGCTGTTTAGGAGATATTGAAATTAGGTGAGAGAGTACAGGGAAATTCGTTGAGCAGAGCAGCATGTGCACATTTGTTCAAGGTATGCACCCCGAGGTGGGAAACTCTCCCTTTGCTGCATCCCAGAGGGTATGTTTCAAAAGTGGTAGCAGGAACCAATTTCCTCCACTTCACATCTACTGGCAAGTCATGGGACCTTAAAAAATCTGCACCCAAAATAGGCTGTGCAATGGAAGCCAATAGGCAATTCCAATGGAATGTCACACCTCCTATCCCAATCGTGACCTATCCTGTGCCAAAGCAGGGAATTTTCATCCCATTTGTGTTTGAAGAGTCAGGTGGTGTTGTTTATGTGGGTTTTATTTCAAAATAGGTTGGTGGGAGCAAACGAACCTCAGCACTCGTGTCTACAAGAAACTTGTGCTTACCAGCGCAGTCTTGAAAGATACAATGGGACGTACTTGTGCCAGCTGCCATGGCCATAAATGGTAGATGGCCTTATCTTTCCTGCCTTTTTTCTGTAATAGGTACATGTCGGGACACATTTATGGGCATTTTTCACCAACGGCCATGGTAAAAACACCATTCTCACCGCCTGTCAGCACGTTCATCCTTCTTTGACTGAACTGAAGATATAGTTGGCTCATAGGACACGGGATATGGATCTGCTGCGAAAACAGTCTGTACGTGAGCAGACGCTAGCGTTTGAGTGTGATCCAGCCTGTCAGTCTCCTGCGCTACGTCATGGGGATGGTGGAAATCCATGTTAATGATTGGTATTGCGACACGACCTGGGAGTTTGGACAGGAATAGAGTCTCAAAAAGTAAACAATGAGAATAACCATCTGCTAATGCGAGCATCTCATTCATTAAATCGGATAGATTCCTATCACCTAGGTCCTCCATATTTAAAAGTCGTGTTCATGTCTAGTCAATTCCAGCGAGTCCAGGAGAAATTGGCGGAACCTGGTTTACTGGTTTTCTGCCAGGGGATTGGCAACATATTCTATTACTTGAGACGCTGCAGTAGTGTCCAATGCACCTATTACATGGCAGAATTTCATGTCCTCTGCCATTATGCCACAAGACAAATCTGGGTTTCAGCCTGATTAAGCCATACCCGAGGTTGATGTGTCCAGAAAGGAGGGAAGTGAAGTTCCACCACATTAACTGCAGCCCTGGTGGCAACAGCTGCTGCCGTCCTTGTGTACATGGTAACTGGAGATTCAAGTTTCCCTGAATCTTGCATTTGGGGTCCCCAATTGTAGCGGCGACTTCGGTAGAGCTACTAAAGTAATACACACACAAACACACATACACCAAGTTAGTCAACACAAGACTGCTTTATTCAGACTTTACAGACTTCTTTTAGGAACAGTGGGGAACAATGAGGGAACAGTCGGGAACAGAGGGGAAAAGTGGTGTATAGTGGGCAACAGAGGTGAAAATTGAGGAATGAAAGGAAGAGATGAGGAAAAGTGGGGATCGCTGAGGAACAATGGAGAACAGTGGGGAACAGAGACAAATGGGAGGAACAGTGGGGAACAGATTGGGAAATGAGGGGAAGAGTGGGGAATCATGGGGTACGGTGGTGAATAGTGGGGAACTGGTGGGGAACAGCTGGGGAATAGTGGGGAACAGGTGTACCACATCTGTTCCACCCTGTTGCCCATTCTTCACAATGTTCCCCACTTTGCCCCATCTGTTCCCCATTTATCCCAGCCCATGAGTATTACATTCCTTAAATGGCAATTATTACCCCTTCTGGGCTTTTTGAATTTCTTAGGATGCCATTTGGGTTGAAGAATGCTGTTCAAACCTGCCAGCAGCTTATTGGCACTTAGGGCAGATATTTAGAATTCCCTTAAATATACTTGGAAACATCTGGTAAAAACAATGGCATCATGAATATTCTGTCCAGACCGACTGTATATCATATTCAGGATGAGATTGATATTCCTGAATTAGCCAGTGTCCAGGCAATGGACCCCGATGGTCAGCCATATAGTACGACCATGACTAACTTGGACATACTGCAGGTGGCATCACAACTGGGCGGCCAACCTTACTTTGTGACATGTCTTTGGGCTACATTAGACCAGTGATTCCGGATATCTTGGAGGCAACGCCTTTTTGACCAGATACACACCTTGTCTCATCTGTCCATCAGAACATCTGTCAAGCTCATGTCAAATAAATATGTATTGCATGGACTAAAAAAGGGTGTTGCATAATGGGTCTGCACAGGTACCTCCTGCCAGACTGCCAAAATTCAGCGGCACAATAAGGCACCTCTTCAACATTTCCCGGTGGTACACAGGCGGTTGGAACACGTGCATGTGGACCTGCTTGGATCATTGCCATTATCTCAAATTTTGAAATACATTCTAACAGTCATAGAACGTTTCACACGCTGGTCAGGGGCTGTCCCGTTGCCATCCAGTGACACTGAGACAAGGGCAAGAGCATTCACTGTCGATTGGATGGCTAGATTTGGTTTTCCAACACACATTACTTCAGATCGTTGAGCACAATTCATCCACAGTCCAACAGACTTGTGGAACGTTTCTACTGGCAACTGAAGTCCGCACTTAAGGCCTGACTCACCAGTCCCAATTAGGTCGATGAGTTGCCATGGATTCTATTTGGAGTGCACATCTCTTCAAAGGAAGATATGTCCGCATTGTCCACAGAGATGGTTTATGGTACAGTTCTTACAGTTTCATGGGACATTCATTTCACAACCAACTCTGACCTGAATTTCCTTCACAGCTTTGACATGGAGTCATGATCAGCAAACTTTTTCCTACCCACTGGCATGGATCACCTAAACAGAATGTGCCCCACCATTCCTGGACGCTGATTTTGTTTTTGTGCGCAGACAGGTCCCAGGAGCGCCATTACAATTAACGTATGAGGGCCCTTTCCATGTGGTGAAGAAGGATGGGCTTGTGTATACTTTGGACATAAGGGGACATTCACAGCTGTTTCGTGTAGACTCAAGCCTGCCCATGTGAAGCCCGCTTCACCTATTTCAGTGCCCCCAGCCCAGACGGCGAGGGGGTCCACCTCAGGTGCATGCAGCTGATGTTTTAGTTTCTGTGAAGGTTCTGGGGGGGAACTGGGTGGTTTAGCAGCTGTGTAGTGGGCCGAGCGGGTAAGGTTCTTTGGCACGCGAGTGAAAATATAAGACAGACAGTTGGGAACTCATCCATTTAATTGACTGTCCAGGCGTGGTGCTTCGTGGCGTGGAACGGCACGTTGATCTGTGGATTCTCCTGCCGGATGGCACGGGACACTCACACGGCTTCATTTAAATCTGCGGTCCTGTGGTTCAGAAGCAAACTCATAATGATGTCCCATGGAGCCCAGGACACACTAAATCAAAGAAGCCTGTAAAGTCTGAATAAAGCAGTCTTGTGTTGACTAACCTGGTGTGTGTGTGTGGGTGTGTTGCTTTAGTAGCCCTATCGAAGTAGCCGCTACATATATAAATATTTGGGATGATTATCCCACTTACAGGATACTTTTCTTCCATCTCACAGCCTGTGGGAAGAAGCTATTCCCCAGCCTGGCAGTCCTGATTTTGATGATGGACGTGGTTAAAGATGCTGTGCACTGGATGGAAATGGTCTTTTTACAATTCCTTGAGCCCTATTTAAACAACACTCCCAGTAAATGTCATCTACAGAAGAAAGGGAGACCCCAGTGATCCTCACAACTCTTTGCATCATTCCTGTCTGATGCTTTACAGCTACTAGACCATCCAATGATGCAGCCAGACAGGAGACTCAACTGCGCTCCTGTAAAATCTCAGGATGAGAGCCGTTGGCCTTGACCTCCTCAGTCTCCTTGTGAGGTTTACGCACTTCCTGACCAATAAGGAGGTGTGATTGTTTTGTGTATTAATACATGTTCTGTATAGATGTAACAATCTTTAGTGGAGAGAATTACTCATTGTACTTCAGGGTGTACAATCAGGTACAGAATATCCTTAAATAGCCATTTGGCCCAGATGTCTATTCAGTCCAAGAATACTTTCAATCTCAGGGAGATTTTGAACAATAACACCATTCATTTTGCAACAAGCGCAACTTAATTTTGCCAGTTGTTCAATGGCAAGCGACATGGGGAAAACACCACTGTCAACTCTTCTACCTTAAAGGAGTAATTTTATTCAAATGGGCAGTAGATCAAGAGATGGAAACTGAAATCAGACAGAGGTGAGTGATTGGTTAAAATTAGAAACATTCGTATTCATGCTATAGAGTTTAAGGCTGCCCAGGAGGAATATAATATGTTTTCTTTAAGTTTGTGTGCCCTCAGCCTGCCAAAGGATGGGGCCAACAGACATGTTGCTGGAAGGGTTTGAGAAATGATATGGTAGGCCACAGGAAGCTCAAGGTTAGATCCACAGAGCACAGATGTTTAGCAAAATGGCTACCCAGTCTGTATTTGGTCTTGGTGATATCGAGGTCAACTGAGTCGACCAAATGTAGTAGATTAGGTTGGATGGGGTGCATGTGAAACAGTGCCTCACCTGGAAGGTCTGATTGTGGCCTTGGATGGAGGTGGCAGGAAATGGAGGGACAACTTTGGAAATTTCTGCAATTCCAAAGGGGAGTGCGTCAGGTGGTGGTGGGTGGAGAGGGAAGTGCTGTCAAGGGAGAGGGAAGTGCTCTTGAGGGAGTCACAGAAAGACGTGCCCCTGTGAAAAGAGGATCTGAGTGGAGTGGGTTAGATGTAGCAGGTTAGAGAATGGTGCTGAAGTTGGAAGTGTTCAAGGATAATGTGTCAGATGTGGCAGCTGATGGGTGGTAAGCGAGAAATCTGAGGATTCTGTCCTTGTTCTGCCGGAGAGGAGGTGGGGTAAGGGCAGAAAGAAAATTGGAGATATGGGTGCAGGCTTTATGGGGGAATCTGCATTTATTGAAGAAATAAGACATTTTGGGTGTTCTGGAGTAGAAAACCTCCTTGGGACTTTTACAAGCCCAGAGGACCCAAAACCTAGCAGCAATAGAAAATCACCAAGACAAAAGATACTTTAACAAACGTCATTTTTAATTTTCTTTAAACAAAAAAACAGGATCAAACTTTAACTTATCACTATTAACTTAACAGCCTTACTTTGCCCCGTTCTAATTCTCAGTGCAGGTGTATTTAATGTGCATAAAGTTCTTTGACACAACTCCATGTTCACTGGTGTCTATCAATTCTTATACTGTGCAAAGAATTCAACATTTATGAATTTGCACCAAGCTCTGGTGCTTAAAAGTGAATGGTTACCCCTCCAGGAAGGCTCTTGTTGGTTTCAGAGAGGGATTTCTTGCTCATTGGACACACAAAAACTGATTCCCTCTGATCAGCCACTTTGGGGTCTTGTCAATGAAACCCGTCACGGTTTTCCAAATGATCACCTCTTCTGCAGGTCACCATAGAGTTCCTTTTGTTTTCCTTATTTCAGGTGAAACACTCAGGCCAGCCATTTCCTATAGTTTGGATTAAAAGTTTTTCAACAGGCTGAACTGAGAACTCACAAACCGTCTTCAGCTTGCCATCTCTCTATTAGAAAAAGCATATTTGGTCTCTCCTCTATGCTTGCAAAAGCACATGACCTTCGTAGAACAGCAAACTGCAACCAGCCAGATTACTGCACTGGACCCAAACTTCTGAGTCCATTCATCAGTTGATTTAAAATCAATAATCCATTTACACCTGCTTTTGAAATTCTTTAGCAAAGCAGTCTCCTTGTTTTGTCTTTGCAAAGGCTCTTGGCACCTGAATGACTCTCTATCAGCAAAGCTCTTGCATTTTAAATAAGAGCTGTTTTGTGAAGTGTTTGTGTTTGTTTGTGGCCTCCATGACTCCTACAATAATCTCTTTCAAAAACATATCAATATACAATGTGGTGTCCTTGCAAAAGAATAAAGTGGGAAGAGGTATAATCCAGGTAGCTCTGGTGACTGGAGTTTGTAATAGTTTGAAACTTGAACCTCTCTCTCTATTTACTGTCATGTAATTAAAAAGTGTCTTATCACACAAAATTGCTTTTTTCCTGCTGTGAGGCAGACAGATTCGCCATTGATTTTAATTATCTTTAAATATGAATATGGAATTACACTTCAACTTATGACTGTTTTACTACTTTAAATTACTTTACTTAACTTACCGACCTTCTAATTCTAAGTGCACGTGTGTGTAATGTGTGTGTAAGTTCAGAAAAGTTCTTTGGTTCACAGTCCAATCTCACTTCTCATTCCTCAAAGTTCACTGGTTGCAGGCCATTCTTATACTGTGCACAGAATTTAACATATGTAAAATTCACCAGGCTTTGATGCTCGAAAGGTAAAAAAAACATTAAAGTTCAGGAAGGTTCTTGCTGGTTTTCAGAGAGAGGTGTGTTGTTCAGGGAAGTATTAGGGTGTTTCTGACTCGTCGTATCTGCATCTGAATTCTGATATCTCTTCAGAAAAGCTCTGATAGCTTTAGCATGGAGCAGAGCTGAGCCAGGACTTTGGAGGTATTTAAGGGAGTGTGTGGGCAGGGTTTGTTCTGGACCAACAATCTCACCAAATGACTCTGCTTGAAATCAAGATTCAAACCATTTTGAGGAATACAACAGGAATTGTTCAACAAAAGCCTGAGTTTTCTTTCAATAGTGGAAATGATTTTTTTTTAAAAGCCCGTTAATATTCCTGATACAGATCTTTGTATTTATCTTTCAGGTTGCTATCTGTTGTTAACTTGGAGGCCTTTAATGAGGTGACTGGGAGGAATCTTTGCTTTAACCCAGCAGTTCTCTTGCAATTTTCCAGCTGTAGGATGAGGTGCAGTTGCTTGCAAGTTTAGCAAGTGGGATTAAGATGTGAAACTGCAAGTCACAGCACCATTTTTGTTTTTGAAAATGCAAATATGAAAATTTTAACTTTGGTCTCCTTGGTTTGCTTAAGTTTACAGAGGAGACGTTGGGTCAAGCTGAGAAGAGAGAGTTGGATGCCCATTTGGTGAAGCTGCACAGGCAAAAAAGAAAACACAAAACGAGGGACTGAAAAAATAATGAAGCAAACTGAAGAGCTGTTGCAACCAAACCCAAGTAAAGAATTTAATTTTGTGAGGCGTACTTTAGAGACCAAATGATTTGGGCTTTTAATGGTGACCTATTTAAATGAACTGCCCGGACCGGGGCCTCCGTCTGCCTCACTCGACCGAGGCCGGGGCCGCCGTCTCCCCCTTGCTCCTGCCCGTATCGGGGCCGCCGCCGTCTACCCTTCGCCCGGACCGGGGCCGCTGCTGCTCTCCCTGTGCCCGGACTGGGGCCGCCGTCTCCCCCTTGCTCCTGCCCGGATCGGGGCCGCCGCCGTCTACCCTTCGCCACACAGCTCAGCGCGGACATTGGCGACTTCAGGGGTTTCTACGAGGCTCTAAAGGCTGTGTACGGCCCCTCACCCCAAGTCCAAAGCCCGCTGCGCAGCTCAGACGGCAAAGTCCTCCTCAGCGACAAGATCTCCATCCTCAACCGATGGTCAGAACACTTCCAATCTCTTTTCAGTACCAACCGCTCAGTCCAAGATTCCGCCCTGCTCCAGCTCCCTCAACAGCCCCTAAGGCTAGAGCTGGATGAGGTTCCCACCCTGGATGAGACATATAAGGCAATCGAACAACTGAAAAGTGGCAAAGCAGCAGGTATGGATGGAATCCCCCCAGAAGTCTGGAAGGCTGGCGGCAAAACTCTGCATGCCAAACTGCATGAGTTTTTCAAGCTTTGTTGGGACCAAGGTAAACTGCCTCAGGATCTTCGTGATGCCACCATCATCACCCTGTACAAAAACAAAGGCGAGAAATCAGACTGCTCAAACTACAGGGGAATCACGTTGCTCTCCATTGCAGGCAAAATCTTCGCTAGGATTCTACTAAATAGAATAATACCTAGTGTCGCTGAGAATATTCTCCCAGAATCACAGTGCGGCTTTCGCGCTAACAGAGGAACCACTGACATGGTCTTTGCCCTCAGACAGCTCCAAGAAAAGTGTAGAGAACAAAACAAAGGACTCTACATCACCTTTGTTGACCTCACCAAAGCCTTCGACACCGTGAGCAGGAAAGGGCTTTGGCAAATACTAGAGCGCATCGGATGTCCCCCAAAGTTCCTCAACATGATTATCCAACTGCACGAAAACCAACAAGGTCGGGTCAGATACAGCAATGAGCTCTCTGAACCCTTCTCCATTAACAATGGCGTGAAGCAAGGCTGTGTTCTCGCACCAACCCTCTTTTCAATCTTCTTCAGCATGATGCTGAACCAAGCCATGAAAGACCCCAACAATGAAGACGCTGTTTACATCCGGTACCGCACGGATGGCAGTCTCTTCAATCTGAGGCGCCTGCAAGCTCACACCAAGACACAAGAGAAACTTGTCCGTGAACTACTCTTTGCAGATGATGCCGCTTTAGTTGCCCATTCAGAGCCAGCTCTTCAGCGCTTGACGTCCTGCTTTGCGGAAACTGCCAAAATGTTTGGCCTGGAAGTCAGCCTGAAGAAAACTGAGGTCCTCCATCAGCCAGCTCCCCACCATGACTACCAGCCCCCCCACATCTCCATCGGGCACACAAAACTCAAAACGGTCAACCAGTTTACCTATCTCGGCTGCACCATTTCATCAGATGCAAGGATCGACAATGAGATAGACAACAGACTCGCCAAGGCAAATAGCGCCTTTGGAAGACTACACAAAAGAGTCTGGAAAAACAACCAACTGAAAAACCTCACAAAGATAAGCGTATACAGAGCCGTTGTCATACCCACACTCCTGTTCGGCTCCGAATCATGGGTCCTCTACCGGCACCACCTACGGCTCCTAGAACGCTTCCACCAGCGTTGTCTCCGCTCCATCCTCAACATCCATTGGAGCGCTCACACCCCTAACGTCGAGGTACTCGAGATGGCAGAGGTCGACAGCATCGAGTCCACGCTGCTGAAGATCCAGCTGCGCTGGATGGGTCACGTCTCCAGAATGGAGGACCATCGCCTTCCCAAGATCGTATTATATGGCGAGCTCTCCACTGGCCACCGTGACAGAGGTGCACCAAAGAAAAGGTACAAGGACTGCCTAAAGAAATCTCTTGGTGCCTGCCACATTGACCACCGCCAGTGGGCTGATAACGCCTCAAACCGTGCATCTTGGCGCCTCACAGTTTGGCGGGCAGCAGCCTCCTTTGAAGAAGACCGCAGAGCCCACCTCACTGACAAAAGGCAAAGGAGGAAAAACCCAACACCCAACCCCAACCAACCAATTTTCCCTTGCAACCGCTGCAATCGTGTCTGCCTGTCCCGCATCGGACTGGTCAGCCACAAACGAGCCTGCAGCTGACGTGGACTTTTTACCCCCTCCATAAATCTTCGTCCGCGAAGCCAAGCCAAAGAAAAAATTTAAATGAACAAAATCTGATTAGAATTTAACTTTATGGAAAGTTTGGAAGTTGCCACAAGAAAAATGGAGCACATAAATTAGATGTTGTCTTTTCTTTGGCTTGGCTTCGCGGACGAAGATTTATGGAGGGGGTAAAAAGTCCACGTCAGCTGCAGGCTCGTTTGTGGCTGACCAGTCCGATGCGGGACAGGCAGACACGATTGCAGCGGTTGCAAGGGAAAATTGGTTGGTTGGGGTTGGGTGTTGGGTTTTTCCTCCTTTGCCTTTTGTCAGTGAGGTGGGCTCTGCGGTCTTCTTCAAAGGAGGCTGCTGCCCGCCAAACTGTGAGGCGCCAAGATGCACGGTTTGAGGCGTTATCAGCCCACTGGCGGTGGTCAATGTGGCAGGCACCAAGAGATTTCTTTAGGCAGTCCTTGTACCTTTTCTTTGGTGCACCTCTGTCACGGTGGCCAGTGGAGAGCTCGCCATATAATACGATCTTGGGAAGGCGATGGTCCTCCATTCTGGAGACGTGACCCATAATGAAGAGAAATTAACAATACAATGAGCCTTGTGTCATAGTATCTACCTCAGTCTACCGTACATCACGTTAAACCTTCTCCCCATTGTGAACTTGGTGTCACAGTATCAAACACAGTTTATCGTACATTACTGTTCAACCGTATGACGGATGTGAACCCAGTGTCCCAATATTTGACACAGTTTATCGTTCATCACTGTTTAAACTCATTCCCTCTATTCAACTAGTGTCACAGTATCCATCTCAATTTACCGTACATCACCATTAAACTTTCTCCCCACTGTGAACCTGGGGTCACAGTATTTGACACAGTTCATCGTTCATTACTGTGAAACATTCTCGCACTGTGAACCTAGGGTCAAAGTATCTTGCACAGTTTATGGTCCAGCAGTGATTGACCTTCTCCCCATTGTGAATCCGGTTTCACAGTATCTGCCTCTGTCTTCCGTTCATCACCATTAAACCACTCCCCACACTGAATCCTGTGTCACAGTATCTCATGGAGTTTCTAGTATCTGTCTCAATCTGCCATACATCATCATTAAACCATCTCCCCACAGTGAACCCGGTGTCATAATATCTGGAACTGTTTATCGTGTATCACTGTTAAACATTCTCATTACTGTGAACCCGGTGTCACAGTATCTGACGTAGTTTATTGTACATCAATGTTGAACCTTCTCCCCACTATGAAACCGGGGTCATAGTATATGCCAGAGTTTATTATACATCACCATTAAAACTTCATAATATTGTGAACATCATGTCACAGTATTGCCACAATTTATCATACATCACTGTTCATCCTTCTCCCCACTGTAAACCCATTGTCTCTCTATCTGCCACAGATTATCGTACATCGCCATTAAACCTCTTTCCCCTTTGAACCTTCTGTCAAAATATCTGCTACACATAATCCTACACTGTTAAATCCACTAACAAATGGTTATCAGGTGTCACAGAACCTGGGACTGTTTATCGTACTGTTAAATCTTCCACCACTGTGAACTCAATGTCACAGTCTCTGTCTCACTCTAACAAACATCATAAAACCTTCTCCTCACTGTGAACCTGGTGTCTCTGCATCTGCCATAATGTATCATCTTTGGCTTGGCTTCGCGGACGAAGATTTATGGAGGGGGTAAAAAGTCCACGTCAGCTGCAGGCTCGTTTGTGGCTGACAAGTCCGATGCGGGACAGGCAGACACGATTGCAGCAGTTGCAAGGGAAAATTGGTTGGTTGGGGTTGGGTGTTGGGTTTTTCCTCCTTTGCCTTTTGTCAGTGAGGTGGGCTCTGCGGTCTTCTTCAAAGGAGGTTGCTGCCCGCCAAACTGTGAGGCGCCAAGATGCACGGTTTGAGGCGTTATCAGCCCACTGGCGGTGGTCAATGTGACAGGCACCAAGAGATTTCTTTAGGCAGTCCTTGTACCTTTTCTTTGGTGCACCTCTGTCACGGTGGCCAGTGGAGAGCTCGCCATTTAACACGATCTTGGGAAGGCGATGGTCCTCCATTCTGGAGACGTGACCCATCCAGCGCAGCTGGATCTTCAGCAGCGTGGACTCGATGCTGTCGACCTCCGCCATCTCGAGTACTTCGACGTTAGGGGTGTAAGCGCTCCAATGGATGTTGAGGATGGAGCGGAGACAACGCTGGTGGAAGCGTTCTAGGAGCCGTAGGTGGTGTCGGTAGAGGACCCATGATTCGGAGCCGAACAGGAGTGTGGGTATGACAACGGCTCTGTATACGCTTATCTTTGTGAGGTTTTTCAGTTGGTTGTTTTTCCAGACTTGTAGTCTTCCAAAGGCGCTATTTGCCTTGGCGAGTCTGTTGTCTTTCTCAATGTATCATATATCACTGTTAAACCTACTCACTACTGTGTACCTGGTGTGAACAGTATCTGTCAAAGTGTACCATACATCCTCATTAAACATTCTCCCCACTGTGTAACTGGTGTCACAGTATCTGCCTCAGTCTGCCATACATCACCATTGTTTTATCTCTCAAATGTAAATCCAGTGTCACAGTATTTGCTACATTATATTGGACATAATTGTTAAACCTTCTCACTGCTGCTGTGAACCCTGTCTCACAGTATCTTCCTCATTCTTCCGTATATCACCGTTAAACCTTCTGCCCGGTGAACCCGGTGTAACATTATTTGCCTATGTCTGCCATGCATCACCGTTAAACCTTCTCACTACTGTGAGCCCAGTGTCTGAGTACCTGCCTCAGTCAACCATATACCACCATTGAACATTCTCACGTCTGTGAACTTGGTGTCTCAGTATCTGTCACAGTTTATCTTACAGCACCGTTAAACCTTATGCCAACTGGAAACCTCTTGTCAGAGTTTCTGCCACAGTTTATTGTACAAAACTGTAAACTTTCTCCCCACTGTGAACCCAGTGTAACGGTCTCTGCCTCAGTCTGCCGTACATCACCATTAAACCTTCTTACTGTGAACATGGTGTTACAGTATCTGACACAGTTTATCGTACATCACTTTTTAACCATTTCACTACTGTGAACACAGTGTCACAAAATATGCCTGAGTCTACCATATATCACCATTAAACCATCTCTCCACTTTAAACTCGGTCACCATATCCACCAAAGTTTATCGTACGTCACTATTTAAACTTCTCAACACTGTGAAACCTTTGTCACAGGATCTGTCTAACATCACCGTTAATCTTTCTCCCCACTATGAGACCCGTGTTACTGTATTTGGCACAGTTTATTGTACATCACTGTTAAACCCTCTCAACACTGTGTACCTGGTATCATAATATCTGCTTCAGTTTACAGTACATCACTGTTAAACCATCTCCTAACTGTCAAATTGGAGTCACTGCATCTGGCAGGAAGACCATTCTACATCCGGCATCTGGCAGGTGGACCATTGGAAATCCGACATATTGAAGAAGAACCATTCCAGATCCAGCAACTGGCAGGAAGACCATTCTCCTTCTTGCTTCTGGCAGGCAGACTATTCCTCATCCAGCATATGTCAGATGGACCATTCCATATCGGACATTTTCCAGGAAGGCCATTCCACATCATGAATCTGACAGGTAGAACATTCCACATCCGGCATCTGGCAAAGGACCATTCCACATTCTGTAAGTTGCTAGCAGTCCATTCCACATCCAGAAACTGGCACGAAGTCCATTCCACATCCGGATTCTCACATGAGGACCATTCCACCTCCAACATTTGGCAGGTGTACCATTCCACATCCGGAATCTGGCAGAGGAACATTCCACATCCAGCATCTGACAGGCAGACCATTCCACATCCGGCATCTGGCAGGTAGTCAATTCTAAATCCGGCATCTCGTTGGCAGACCAGTCCAAATCTGGCATCTGGCAGGCCAACCGCTCCACATTCAGCATCTGGCAAGAATACCATTCCACATCTGGCATTTGGCAGCAAACCAATCCACATCTGGCAATTGAAAGCTGGACCATTCCACATCTGGCATTCTACAGGAGTACCATTCTACAATCGGCATCTGGCAGGCAGACAATTTCACATCAGGCATTTTTCAGGCAGACAATTCCATATCTGGCATCTGTCGACCATTCAACATCCAGTGTTTGGCAGGTGGACCATTTCACATCTGGCATCTGTTAATTGGACAATTTCACATCTGGCAGTAGGACCATACCATATCTGGCATCTGGTAGGTGGACCATTCCGTCTGCAATTTGTCAGGATGACCATTCCACCTCTGCATCTGGCAGGTGGACTATTCCACATTAACATCAGCCAGGCAGGACATTCCACATCTGTCATCTGGCAGGAGGACAATTCCACCTCTGATATCTGGCAAGTGGACAACTTCACATCTGAAATCTGGTAGGCAGACAATTCCACATCTGGCATCTGACAGGATGACCATTCAACCTCAGGCATCTGGCAGATGGACTATTCCACTACAGCATCAGCCAGGTGGCTCATTCCACATCCAGCATCTGGCAGGAGTACCATTATACATTCAGCATCTGGCAGGCATACCATTTGACAGGCATTTTTCAGATGGATCATTCCATATCTGGTATCTGTCGACCATTCACCATCCAGCATCTGGCAGGTGGACCATTTCACATCTGGCATCTGTCAAGTGAACCATTCCACATATGGCAGGAGGACTATTCAACCCTAACCCTAACCCTAACCCTAACCCTAACCCTAACCCTAACCCTAACCATATCTGGCACCTTCTAGGCGGACCATTCCACATTTGCAATTTGTCAGGATGACCATTCAACCTCCAGCATCTGGCAGGTGGACTATTCCACACCAGCATCAGCCACGCAGACCATTCCACATCTGGCATCTGGCATGAATTCCATTCCACATCCAGCATCTGTCCAGAAGATAATTCTACATTTGGCATATGGCCGGTGAACCATTACACATCTGGCAACTGGCAAGTGGACGTTTCCATATCCAGCAAATGGCAGGAAGCTGATATGACATTTGACATCTGACATGCAGACCATTCTGCATCCGGCATCTGACAAGTGGTCCATTCCAAATCCGGCATCTCTCAGGTAGACCATTGCACATCTGGCATCTGTCAGGTAGACTAGTCAATATCTGACCTCAAGTGGGTGGACAATGCCACATCTGGCATCTGGCCAGACGACCACTCCACATCCTGCATCTAGGAAAAACACCATTCCACATCTGGCATCTGACAGCAAACCATTCCTCATCCGGCAACTGTGGTCTATTCCACTCCAGCAAACTATTCCTCATCTGGCAACGTGGTCTATTCCACTCCAGCATCAGCCAGGCGGACCATTCCATATCTTTCATCAGTCAGGTCCATCATTCCACATCTAGCAACTGGGAGGCGGACCAGACCATTACACATCTGGCATCTCTCAGGCGGTCCATTCTACATCTGGCATCTGGTAGGCGGACCATTCAACATCTGGCATGTGGCAGGAGGACCATTCCACCTCCGGCATCTGTCTGGTGGACCATTCCACATCCAGCAACTGGCATGCGGAACATTCCACATGTGGCATCTGGCAGGAGGACTATTCCACATGCCATCTGGCAGGAGGTCCTTTCCAAATCTGGCATCTGACCAGAAGATCATTCCACATCTAGCATCTGGCAAGTGGACCATTCCACTTCCGGCATCTGGCAGGTGGACCATTCCACATCCGGCAACTGCCAGTTGGACTGTTTGACATCTGACATCTTTAAGGAAGACCATTCCACATCTAGCATTTGGCAGGAGGACTATTCCATTTAAGGCATCTGGCAGGCGGAACTTTCCAAACCTGGCATCTGGCCATAAGACCATTCTACATCTGGCATCTGGCAGGCGGACCATTCCACATCCAGCATCTGGCAGGTTGACCATTCCACATCCAGCATCTGGCAGGTTGACCATTTCACATCCAGCATCTGGCAGGTGGTCCATTCCACATCCGGTATATGGCAGGCGGACCATTCCACGTCCAGCATCTTGCATATGGACTATTCCACATCCGGCATCCTGAAGTGCTCTCGGCAATGGGTAAAGTAGTACCTCTCACTTTGTTCGTTTTAGATTGGTCACAATGTTTGAGCTTCTGAAAGAAAACAGACACACACACTGAGAGCACTTTAGTTTATACAAAACTTTATTACTAAATGTGAAGCTGAATTCAAAGTACAATATCACATCTCCAGGTCACACTGATAAAATTACTCACATAACAAGCTTACGCTGTGGGACTCAGGAACATAAAATGTACAATATGGGATTTACAAAGAAAACATGATTATACAGTGGAACTCACTCACGTAACAAGGTTACACTGTGGAACTCACTAACAAAACATTTTCAATGTCGAACCCAGTGATATAACAAGGTCAGAATGTGGGACTCACTCACATAACAAGGTAGGACGGTGGGTAAAAATTACATCACGTTCCTTCTGTGGAACTCATTCAAATAACAAAGTTAAGTTGTGTAATCCCCCTCAATAAGAAAATTAAACTGTGGGAATCTCTCATGTAATAGGTTTGCAATGTGGAACTCACTAGCACATCAATATCACACTGTGGAACTAACTCAAATAGCAAGGTCACACTGTGAAAGTCACCAACATAACAATCTCACACTTTGGTACACTTTACTTAACAAGGTTACACACTGCAACTGATTAACATAACATGGCTGGAATGTGGAATTCACACACATAACCATCCACATTGTGAAAATTGTTCATATCAAAAGGTCACACTGTAAAAACCACTTACTTTACATTTTCAATCTCGAACTCACTGACATAACAAGGTGAAACTGTGGGACTCACTCACAGAACAAGTTCACTCTGTTTGACTAACTCACTTTAATGTTTACACAGTAGAACTCGCTCACATAACATGATAACACTATGGGAATACCTCAAATAACAAGGTCACACTGTGGAACTGACTAACAAAATGTTTACATGGTGGGAATCTCACACATAACAACGTCACACTGTCAAACTCACTAACATACCAATTTTACACTCTGAGATTCACTAACTAGAGGTTGACAGTGTGGAATTCACTCCCATCACTCACATAACACGGTTACACTGTGGGACTCAGGAACATAAAATGTATAATATGGGATTTACAAAGAAAACATGATTATACAATGGAACTCACTCACGTAACAAGGTTACACTGTGGAACTCACTAACAAAACATTTTCAATGTCGAACCCAGTGATATAACAAGGTCAGAATGTGGGACTCACTCACATAACAAGGTAGGACGGTGGGTAAAAATTACATCACGTTCCTTCTGTGGAACTCATTCAAATAACAAAGTTAAGTTGTGTAATCCCCCTCAATAAGAAAATTAAACTGTGGGAATCTCTCATGTAATAGGTTTGCAATGTGGAACTCACTAGCACATCAATATCACACTGTGGAACTAACTCAAATAGCAAGGTCACACTGTGAAAGTCACCAACATAACAATCTCACACTTTGGTACACTTTACTTAACAAGGTTACACAGTGCAACTCATTAACGTAACATGGCTGGAATGTGGAATTCACACACATAACCATCCACATTGTGAAAATTGTTCATATCAAAAGGTCACACTGTAAAAACCACTCACTTCACATTTTCAATCTCGAACTCACTGACATAACAAGGTGAAACTGTGGGACTCACTCACAGAACAAGTTCACCCTGTTTGACTAACTCACTTTAATGTTTACACAGTAGAACTCGCTCACATAACATGATAACACTATGGGAATACCTCAAATAACAAGGTCACACTGTGGAACTGACTAACAAAATGTTTACATGGTGGGAATCTCACATATAACAACGTCACACTGTCAAACTCACTAACATACCAATTTTACACTCTGAGATTCACTAACTAGAGGTTGACAGTGTGGAATTCACTCCCATCACTCACATAACACGGTTACACTGTGGGACTCAGGAACATAAAATGTATAATATGGGATTTACAAAGAAAACATGATTATACAGTGGAACTCACTCACGTAACAAGGTTACACTGTGGAACTCACTAACAAAACATTTTCAATGTCGAACACCAGTGATATAACAAGGTCAGAATGTGGGACTCAATCACATAACAAGGTTAGACGGCAGGTAAAAATCACATCACATGTTCATTCTGTGGAACTCATTCACATTGTGGAATCCCCCTCAATAAGAAAGTTAAACTGTGGAAATCTCTCACATAATAAGTTTACAATGTGGAACTCATGACCTCAGCAATGTCACACTGTGGAACTGATTCACATAACAATGTCAAATTGTGGGACTCACTCACGTAACATTTACAATGTGGGATTCTCTAAGTAAACCAAATTATACTGTGCAACTCTCACACATAACAAATTTACACCATTGAACTATCTCACATGACATTTTCAAATGTCGAATACACTGACATAAAAAGTTCATTCTGTGGAACTCATTCACCTCCTCAATAAGAAGGTGAAATAAACTGTGGGAATATCTCACATAATAAATTTACCCTTTGGAACTCACTAGAACACCAAGGTCACAGTGTTGAAGTGACTAACATAACAAGCTCACACTGGTACTCAATTAGTTCACAAGGTTTCACTGTGGGACTCACTGACATAACATGGTTTGAATGTGGAACTCACTCACAGAACCAGTCCGCACTGTGAAAATCATTCCTATCACCAGGTCACACTGTGAAAATCACTCACTTTACATTTTCAATGTCGAACTCACTGACATAACAGGTCAAACTGTGCGACTCACTCACAGAACATGAGAACACTATGGGAATCCCTCAAATAACAATGTTACACCGTGAAACTGACCCAGATAACAAGCTTACACTGTGGAACTCTCTCACATAAAAAATTTACACTGTGGGAATCACTAACATAACATTTTCAATATAGAATTTAGTGAAATTACAAGGTCACACTGTGTAAATTATTCACAAAACAAGTTTACACTGTGGGAGTCACTAACATGAAGTTTACAATATGGGATTCACTAAGTGAACAAAATTATACTGTGCAACTCTGTCACATGACAATGTTACACTGTGGAACTAACTCACATAACACAGTTACACTGTGGAGCTGACTCACGTAACACATTTACACTGTGGAACTCACTCACCAAAAAAGGTTGCACTGAGGAACTCACTAACATCACATTTTCAATCTCGAATATAGTGGAATTACAAGGTTACACAGTGAAACTCACCCACATAACAAGTTTACACGGTGGGAATCACACACATTACAATGTCACAATGTCAAATTCACTCACATTACAAGATCAAATTGTGGTACACACTCACCGAACAAGGTCACACTATGGAACTCACTCACCTAAAAAAGTTGCACTGAGGAACTCACTAACATAACATTTTCAATATCGAATTTAGCAAAATTACAAGAAAACACTGTGAAACTACGACACATAACAATTTTACATGGTGGAAATCACTCACATAACAAGGTTACACTGTGTAAATTACTCACACAACAAGTTTACACTGTGGGACACACTCACCTAAAAAGGTTACACTGAGGAACTCACTAACAACACATTTTCAATATCAAATTTAGCGAAATTAAAAGGTAACATTGTGAAACTCACTTACTACAGAACAAGCTTATCACATTGTCAAACTCACTCTATACCAATGTTACACTCTGATACTCACTAAGTAGATAGGTTGACACTGTGGAATTCACTTCCATAACAACGTCTCATTTTAAAACTCTCTCATATTACAAGGTCAAATGGGGGGACACACTGACATAACAAGGTCACACTGTGTAAATTACTCACACAACAAGTTTACACTGTGGGACACACTAACATATAGCTTAGAATATGGGTTTCACTAAGTAAACAAAAGTATACTGTGCAACTCTCTCACATGACGTTTACACTGTAGAACTGATTCACATGACACTGTTACACTGTGGAACTCACTCACAAAACAAGGTTATACTGTGTAACTCACTCACCTAAATAGGTTTCACTGAAGAACTCACTAACATCACATTTTCAATATCGAATTTAGCGAAATTAAAAGGTAACACTGTGAAACACACCCACATAACAAGTTTACACTGTGGGAATCTCACACTTAACAATGTCACACACTCAAACTCACTCTCTACCAATGTTACACTCTGAGGCTCACTAACTAGACAGGTTGACACTGTGGAATTCACTTCCATAACAACGTCACACTTTCAAACTCTCTCATATAACAAGGTCAAACCGTGGGACTCACTCACATAACAATGTCACACTGTGTAAATTACATAACACGGTTACACTGTGGAACTCACTCACCTAAAAAAGTTGCACTGAGGAACTCACGAACAAACAATATCAAATTTAGCAAAATTACAAGGTTACACAGTGAAACTCAGACACATTACAAGTTTACATGGTGGGAATCACTCACATAATAAGGTCACACAGTCTTAATTACTCACACAACAAGTTTACACTGTGGGACACACTAACATATAGTTTGGAATATGGGTTACGCTAAGTCAACAAAATTATACTGTGCAACTCTCTCATATGACAAGTTTACACTGTGGAACTGACTCACATAACACGGTTACACTGTGGAACTCACTCACTTAACAAATTTATACTGTCAATCTCCGGATGTGGATTTGTTTGCTGCCAAATGCCTGATGTGGAATGGTACTCCTGCCAGATACTGAATGTGGAGTGGTTGGCCTGCCAGGTACCAGATTTGGACTGGTCTCCCAGTGAGATGCCGGATTTAGAATTAACTACCTGCCAGATGCTAGATGTGGAATGGTCTGCCTGTAAGATGCTGAATCTGGTATCATCTTCCTGCCATTTGCTGGACATGGACTGCTCTGCTAACAGATGCCAGATGTGGAATTGTCCATCTGGAAGATGCTGGATGTGGAATGTTCCTCTGACACATTCCGGATTTGGAATGGTACATCTGCCAGATGGTCCTCATGTGAGAATGTGGATGTACAATATAATTCGTACCAGATGCAAGATGTGGAATTGTCCACCTGCAAGTTGTCGGAGATATAATTGTCCACCTGCGAGACGCCAGATGTGGAATATTAAACCTGCCAGATGCCGGAGGTGGAATGGTCCTTCTGTGAGAATCCGGATGTGGAATGGACTTTGTACCAGATGCCGGACGTTTAATGGTACAGCGGCGAGATGCCGGATGTAGAATGATCTTCTGGACGGATGCCGGATGTGGAATGAAATTCGTGCCAGATGCCAGATGTGAAATGGTACAGCGGTGAGTTTACAGTGTGGGACTCACACACCTAAAAAGGTTACACTGAGGAATTCACTAACATGACATTTTCAATCTCGAATTTAGCGAAATACAAGGTAACACTGTGAAACTCACCCACATAACAAATTTACACGGTGGGAATCTCACATATAACAATGTCACACTGTCGCACACACTCCAAACCAATGTTACACCCTGATACTCACAAAGTAGAAAGGTTGACACTGTGGAAATCACTTCGATAACAATGTCACACTTTCAAACTCACTCACAAAACAAATTTAAACTCTGGGAATCTCTCACATAATAAGGTGAATTTTTGGGACGCACATAATAAGGTCACACTGTGTAAATTACTCATAGAACAAATTTACACTGTGGGACTCACTAACATAAAGTTTACAATATGGGATTCCCTAAGTACCCAAAATTGTACTGTGTAAATCTCTCACACGACAAGTTTACACTGTGGAACTCACTCACCTAAAAAAGTTGCACTGAGGAACTCACTTACATAACTTTTTCAAGATTGAATTGAGCAAAATTACAAGGTTACACAGTGAAACTCAGACACATTACAAGTTTACATGGTGGGAATCACTCACATAAGAAGGTCACGCTGTCTAAATTACTCACACAACAAGTTTACTCTGTGGGACACACTAACATATAGTTTGGAATATGGGTTACACTAAGTAAACAAAATTATACTGTGCAACTCTCTCATATGACAAGTTTACACTGTGGAACTGACTCTCATAACACGGTTACAAAGTGGAAGTCACTCACATCACATTTTCAATATCGAATTTAGGAAAATTACAAGGTTAGACTGTGAAACACAGACACATAATCAGTTTACATGGTGGGAATCACTCACATAATAAGGTCATACTGTCTAAATTACTCAAACAACGTTTACACTGTGGGACTAACTCACATGAAGTTTACAACATGGGATTCCCCAAGTGAACAAAATTATACGGTCCAACTCTCTCACACGACAAGTTTACACTGTGGAACTGACTCACATAACACGGTTACACTGTGGAACTCACTCGCATAACAAATTTATACTGTCAATCGCCGGATGTGGATTTTTATCTGCCAAATGCCAGATGTGGAATGGTACAACTACCAGATACTGAATATGGAGTGGTTGGCCTGCCAGATGCCAGATTTAGACTGGTCTGCCAGTGAGATGCCCGATTTAGAATTGACTACCTGCCAGATGTTAGATGTGGAATGGTTTGCCTGTAAGATGCTGAATCTGGTATCATCTTCCTGCCATTTGCTGGACATGGACTGCTCTGCCTAACAGATGCCAGATGTGGAATTATCCATCTGGAAGATGCTGGATGTGGAATGTTCCTCTGACACATTCCGGATTTGGAATGGTACATCTGCCAGATGGTCCTCATGTGAGAATGTGGATGTACAATATAATTCGTGCCAGATGCTAGATGTGGAATTGTCCACCTGCAAGATGTCGGAGGTATAATTGTACACCTGCGAGTCGCAAGATGTGGAATGTCCTTCTGTGAGAATCCGGATGTGGAATGGACTTTGTACCAGATGCCGGACGTATAATGGTACAGCGGCGAGATGCCGGATGTAGAATGATCTTCTGGACGGATGCCGGATGTGGAATGAAATTCGTGCCAGATGCCAGATGTGAAATGGTATGCTTGTCAGTTGCAGGATGTGGAATGGTCCTCTGCCAGATGCTGGATATGGAATGGTCTGCCTGGCTGATGCTGGAGTGGAATAGACCACCTGCCAGTTGCAGGATGGGAAATGGTTTGCTGCCGGATGCCAGATGTAGAATGGTTTTCTTTTCCCAGATGCAGGATGTGGAGTGGTCGGCCTGCCAGATGCCAGATGTGGCATTGTCCACCCACTTGATGCCAGATATTGACTAGTCTGCCTGATAGATGCCAGATGTGGACTGGTCTGCCAGTGAGATGTCGCATTTAGAATTGACTACCTGCCAGATGCTGGATGTGGAATGGTCTGCCTGTAAGATGCTGAATCTGGTATCATCTTCCTGCCATTTGCTGGAATTGGACTGCTCAGCCTAACAGATGATGGATGTGGAATTGTCCACCTGGAAGATGCTGAATGTGGAATGTTCCTCTGCCACATTCCGGATGTGGAATGGTACATCTGCCAGATGCCAGAGGTGGAATGTTCCTCATGTGAGACTCTGGTTGTACAATATAATTCGTGCCAGATGCCAGATGTGGAATGGTCCACCTGTCAGATGCCGGAGGTGGAATCGTCCTTCTGTGAGAATCCGGATGTGGAATGGACTTCATGACAGATGCTGGATGTGAAATGGTACAGCGGCGAGATGCCAGAGTAGAATGATCTTCTGGACAGATACCGGATGTGGAATGGAATTCGTGCCAGATGCCAGATGTGAAATGATACAACGGCGAGTTTACAGTGTGGGACTCACTCACCTAAAAAGGTTACACTGAGGAACTCACTAACAAAACATGTTCAATATCGAATTTAGCAAAATTACAAGGTAACACTGTGAAACTCAACCACATAACAAGTTTACACTGTGGGAATCTCACACATAACAATGTCACACTGTCAAACTCACTCTCTAGCAATGTTACACTCTGAGGCCCACTAACTAGACAGGCTGATACTGTGGAATTCACTTCCATAACAATGTCACACTTTCAAATTCACTGACATTACAAGTTTACTCTGTGGGAATTTCTCACATAATAAGGTCAATTTGAGGGACTCACATAATAAGGTCACACTGTGAAAATTACCCACATAACAAATTTACACTGTGGGACTCACTAACATAAAGTTTACAATATGGGATGCCCTAAATACCCAAAATTATACTGTGGAACACTCCAAAATAACACGGTTACACTGTGGAACACACACACCTGAACATGTTTCATTGAGGAACTCAAAACATAACATGTTCAATATCGAATTTGGCAAAATTACAAGGTAACACTGTGAAACACACCCACATAACAAGTTTACACTGTGGGAATCTCACACATAACAATGTCACACAGTCAAACTCACTCTCTACCAATGTTACACTCTGAGGCTCACTAACTAGACAGGTTGACACTGTGGAATTCACTTCCATAACAACGTCACACTTTCAAACTCTCTCATATAACAAGGTCAAACGGTGGGACTCACTCACATAACAAATTTATACTGTCCATCGCCAGATGTGGATTTCTTTGCTGCCAAATGCCAGATGTGGAATGGTACTCCTGCCAGATACTGAATGTGGAGTGTTTGGCCTGCCAGATGCCAGATTTGGACTGGTCTGCCAGTGAGATGCCGGATTTAGAATTGACTACCTGCCACATGCTAGATGTGGAATGGTCTGCCAGTAAGATGCTGAATCTGGTATCATCTTCCTGCCATTTGCTGGACATGGACTGCTCTGCCTAACAGATGCCAGATGTGGAATTGTCCATCTGGAAGATGATGGATGTGGAATGTTCCTCTGACACATTACGGATTTGGAATGGTACATCTGCCAGATGGTCCTCATGTGAGAATGTGGATTTACAATATAATTCGTGCCAAATGCTAGATGTGGAATTGTGCACCTGCAAGATGTCGGAGGTATAATTGTCCACCTGCAAGACGGCAGATGTGGAATGTTCCACCTGCCAGATGCCGGAGGTGGAATGGTCCTTCTGTGAGAATCCGGATGTGGAATGGACTTTGTAGAATGATCTTCTGGACGGGATGCCGGATGTGGAATGAAATTCGTGCCAGATACCAGATGTGAAATGGTATCCTTGTCAGTTGCAGGATGTGGAATGGTCCTCTGCCAGATGCTGGCTATGGAATGGTCTGCCTGGCTGAAGCTGGAGTGGAATAGACCACCTGCCAGTTGCAGGATGGGGAATGGTTTGCTGCCAGATTCCAGATGTAGAATGGGTTTATTTTCCCCAGATGCAGGATGTGGAGTGGTCGGCCTGCCAGATGCCAGATGTGGCATTGTCCACCCACTTGATGCCAGATATTGACTAGTCTGCCAGATAGATGCCAGATGTGGACTGGTCGATAGCGAGATGCCGCATTTAGAATTGACTACCTGCCAGATGCTGGCTGTGGAATGGTCTGCCTGTAAGATGCTGAATCTGCTATCATCTTCCTGCCATTTGCTGGAATTGGACTGCTCAGCCTAACAGATGATGGATGTGGAATTGTCCACCTGGAAGATGCTGGATGTGGAATGTTCCTCTGACACATTCCGGATGTGGAATGGTACATCTGCCAGTTGCTGGAGGTGGAATGTTCCTCATGTGAGACTCTGGAATTACAATATAATTCGTGCCAGATGCCAGATGTGGAATTGTATGCTTGCCAGATCCCGGAGGTGGAATTGTCCACCTGCAAAAGCCCAAATGTGGAATGCTCTGCCTGCCAGATGCCAGATGTGGAATGGTCCACCTGTCAGATGCCGGAGGTGGAATCGTCCTTCTGTGAGAATCCGGATGTGGAATGGACTTCATGACAGATGCTGGATGTGTAATGGTACAGCGGCGAGATGCCAGAGTAGAATGATCTTCAGGACAGATACCAGATGTGGAATGAAATTCGTGCCAGATGCCGGATGTGAAAGTGTACAGCGGCGAGTTTACAGTGTGGGACTCACTCACCTAAAAAGGTTACACTGAGGAATTCACTAACATAACATTTTCAATGTCGAATTTAGCGAATTACAAGGTAACACTGTGAAACTCAACCACATAACAAGTTTACACGGTGAGAATCTCACATATAACAATGTCACACTGTCGAACACACTCTATGCCAATGTTACACTCTGAGGCCCACTAAGTAGACAGGTTGACACTGTGGAATTCACTTCCATAACAATGTTACACTTTCAAACTCACTGACATTACAAGGTCAAATGGTGAGACTCACTCACACTGTGGAACACACTCACCTAAAAAAGTTGCACTGAGGAACTCACCAACAAACAATATTGAATTTAGCAAAATTACAAGGTTACACAGTGAAACTCAGACACATAACAAGTTTACATGGTGGGAATCACTCACATAACAAGGTCACACTGTGTAAATGACTTACACAACAAGTTTACACTGTGGGACTAACTCACATGAAGTTTACAATATGGGATTCCCCAAGTGAACAAAATTATACGGTGCAACTCTCTCACACGACAAGTTTACACTGTGGAAATAACTCACATAACATGGTTACACTGTGGGAATCTCTCACCTAAAAAGGTTACACTGAGGAACACATTAAAATCACATTTTGAATATCGAATTTAGCGAAATTAAAAGGTAACTCTGTGAAACTCAGACACATAACAAGTTTACACGGTGGGACTCTCACACATAACAATGTCACATTGTCAAACTCACTCTATGCCAATGTGACACTCTGAGGCCCACTAAGTAGACAGGTTGACACTGTGGAATTCACTTCCATAACAATGTTAAACTTTCAAACTCACTGACATTACAAGGTCAAATGGTGAGACTCACTCACACTGTGGAACAAACTCACCTAAAAAAGTTGCACTGAGGAACTCACTAACATAACATTTTCAATACTGAATTTAGCAAAATTACAAGGTTACACTGTGAAACTCACCCACATAAAAAATTTACACCTTGGGAATCTCACACATAAAATGTCACACTGTCGAACTCACTCCATACCAATGTTACACCCTGAGACTCACTAAGTAGAAAGGTTGACACTATGGAAATCACTTCAATAACAATGTCACACTTTCAAACTCACTCACAAAACAAATTTAAACTCTGGGAATCTCTCACATAATAAGGTGAATTTGTGGGACTCACATAATAAGGTCACACTGTGTAAATCACTCACATAACAAATTTACACTGTGGGACTCACTAACATAAAGTTTACAATATGGGATTCCCTCAGTACCCAAAATTATACTGTGCAACTCTCTCACATGACAAGTTTACACTGTGGAACACACTCACCTAAAAAAGTTGCACTGAGGAACTCACTAACATAACTTTTTCAATGTCGAATTTAGCAAAATTACAAGGTTAGACTGTGAAACTCAGACACATAACAAGTTTACATGGTGGGAATCAATCACATGACAAGGTCACACTATGTAAATTACTCACTGAAGTTTACACTGTGGGACACACTAACATATAATTTGGAATATAGGTTACACTAAGTAAACAAAATTATACTGTGCAACTCTCTCATATGACAAGTTTACACTGTGGAACTGACTCACATAACACGGTTACACTGTGGAACTCACTCACGTAACAAATTTATACTGTCAATCGCCGGATGTGGATTTGTTTGCTGCCAAATGCCAGATGTGGAATGGTACTCCTGCCAGATACTGAATGTGGAGTGGTTGGCCTGCCAGATGCCAGATTTGGACTGGTCTGCCAGTGAGATGCGGATTTAAAATTGTCTACCTGCCAGATGCTAGATGTGGAATGGTCTGACAGTAAGATGCTGAAACTGGTATCATCTTCCTGCCATTTGCTGGACATGGACAGCTCTGCCTAACAGATGCCAGATGTGGAATTGTCCATCTGGAAGATGCTGGATGTGGAATGTTCCTCTGACACATTCCGGATTTGGAATGGTACATCTGCCAGATGGTCCTCATGTGAGAATGTAGATTTACAATATAATTCGTGCCAGATGCTAGATGTGGAATTGTGCACCTGCAAGATGTCGGAGGTATAATTGTCCACCTGCGAGACGGCAGATGTGGAATGTTCCACCTGCCAGATGCCGGAGGTGGAATGGTCCTTCTGTGAGAATCCGGATGTGGAATGAACTTTGTACCAGATGCCGGACGTGTAATGGTATAGCGGCGAGATGCCGGATGTAGAATGATCTTCTGGACGGATGCCGGATATGGAATGAAATTCGTGCCAGATGCCAGATGTGAAATGGTATGCTTGTCAGTTTCAGGGTGTGGAATGGTCCTCTGCCAGATGCTGGATATGGAATGGTCTGCCTGGCTGATGCTAGTGTGGAATAGACCACCTGCCAGTTGCAGGATGGGGAATGGTTTGCTGCCAGATGCCAGATATAGAATGTTTTTTTTTCCCAGATGCAGCATGTGGAGTGGTCGGACTGCCTGATGCCAGATGTGGCATTGTCCACCCACTTGATGCCAAATATTGACTAGTCTGCCTGATAGATGCCAGATGTGGACTGGTCTGCCAGCGAGATGCCGCATTTAGAATTGACTACCTGCCAGATGCTGGATGTGGAATGGTCTGCCTGTAAGATGCTGAATCTGCTATCATCTTCCTGCCATTTGCTGGAATTGGACTGCTCAGCCTAACAGATGATGGATGTGGAATTGTCCACCTGGAAGATGCTGTATGTGGAATGTTCCTCTGACACATTCCGGATGTGGAATGGTACATCTACCAGATGGTCCTCATGTGAGAATGTGGATGTACAATATAATTCGTGCCAGATGCTAGATGTGGAATTGTCCACCTGCAAGATGTCGGAGGTATAATTGTACACCTGCGAGTCGCAAGTTGTGGAATGTCCTTCTGTGAGAATCCGGATGTGGAATGGACTTTGTACCAGATGCCGGACGTGTAATGGTACAGCGGCGAGATGCCGGATGTAGAATGATCTTCTGGACGGATGCCGGATGTGGAATGAAATTCGTGCCAGATGCCAGATGTGAAATGGTATGCTTGTCAGTTGCAGGATGTGGAATGGTCCTCTGCCAGATGCTGGATATGGAATGGTCTGCCTGGCTGATGCTGGAGTGGAATAGACCACCTGCCAGTTGCAGGATGGGAAATGGTTTGCTGCCGGATGCCAGATGTAGAATGGTTTTCTTTTCCCAGATGCAGGATGTGGAGTGGTCGGCCTGCCAGATGCCAGATGTGGCATTGTCCACCCACTTGATGCCAGAAATTGACTAGTCTGCCTGATAGATGCCAGATGTGGACTGGTCTGCCAGTGAGATGTCGCATTTAGAATTGACTACCTGCCAGATGCTGGATGTGGAATGGTCTGCCTGTAAGATGCTGAATCTGGTATCATCTTCCTGCCATTTGCTGGAATTGGACTGCTCAGCCTAACAGATGATGGATGTGGAATTGTCCACCTGGAAGATGCTGAATGTGGAATGTTCCTCTGCCACATTCCGGATGTGGAATGGTACATCTGCCAGATGCCAGAGGTGGAATGTTCCTCATGTGAGACTCTGGTTGTACAATATAATTCGTGCCAGATGCCAGATGTGGAATGGTCCACCTGTCAGATGCCGGAGGTGGAATGGTCCTTCTGTGAGAATCCGGATGTGGAATGGACTTCATGACAGATGCTGGATGTGAAATGGTACAGCGGCGAGATGCCAGAGTAGAATGATCTTCTGGACAGATACCGGATGTGGAATGGAATTCGTGCCAGATGCCAGATGTGAAATGATACAACGGCGAGTTTACAGTGTGGGACTCACTCACCTAAAAAGGTTACACTGAGGAACTCACTAACAAAACATGTTCAATATCGAATTTAGCAAAATTACAAGGTAACACTGTGAAACTCAACCACATAACAAGTTTACACTGTGGGAATCTCACACATAACAATGTCACACTGTCAAACTCACTCTCTAGCAATGTTACACTCTGAGGCCCACTAACTAGACAGGCTGATACTGTGGAATTCACTTCCATAACAATGTCACACTTTCAAATTCACTGACATTACAAGTTTACTCTGCGGGAATTTCTCACATAATAAGGTCAATTTGAGGGACTCACATAATAAGGTCACACTGTGAAAATTACCCACATAACAAATTTACACTGTGGGACTCACTAACATAAAGTTTACAATATGGGATGCCCTAAATACCCAAAATTATACTGTGGAACACTCCAAAATAACACGGTTACACTGTGGAACACACACACCTGAACATGTTTCATTGAGGAACTCACTAACATAACATGTTCAATATCGAATTTGGCAAAATTACAAGGTAACACTGTGAAACACACCCACATAACAAGTTTACACTGTGGGAATCTCACACATAACAATGTCACACAGTCAAACTCACTCTCTACCAATGTTACACTCTGAGGCTCACTAACTAGACAGGTTGACACTGTGGAATTCACTTCCATAACAACGTCACACTTTCAAACTCTCTCATATAACAAGGTCAAACGGTGGGACTCACTCACATAACAAATTTATACTGTCCATCGCCAGATGTGGATTTCTTTGCTGCCAAATGCCAGATGTGGAATGGTACTCCTGCCAGATACTGAATGTGGAGTGTTTGGCCTGCCAGATGCCAGATTTGGACTGGTCTGCCAGTGAGATGCCGGATTTAGAATTGACTACCTGCCACATGCTAGATGTGGAATGGTCTGCCAGTAAGATGCTGAATCTGGTATCATCTTCCTGCCATTTGCTGGACATGGACTGCTCTGCCTAACAGATGCCAGATGTGGAATTGTCCATCTGGAAGATGATGGATGTGGAATGTTCCTCTGACACATTACGGATTTGGAATGGTACATCTGCCAGATGGTCCTCATGTGAGAATGTGGATTTACAATATAATTCGTGCCAAATGCTAGATGTGGAATTGTGCACCTGCAAGATGTCGGAGGTATAATTGTCCACCTGCAAGACGGCAGATGTGGAATGTTCCACCTGCCAGATGCCGGAGGTGGAATGGTCCTTCTGTGAGAATCCGGATGTGGAATGGACTTTGTAGAATGATCTTCTGGACGGGATGCCGGATGTGGAATGAAATTCGTGCCAGATACCAGATGTGAAATGGTATCCTTGTCAGTTGCAGGATGTGGAATGGTCCTCTGCCAGATGCTGGCTATGGAATGGTCTGCCTGGCTGAAGCTGGAGTGGAATAGACCACCTGCCAGTTGCAGGATGGGGAATGGTTTGCTGCCAGATTCCAGATGTAGAATGGGTTTATTTTCCCCAGATGCAGGATGTGGAGTGGTCGGCCTGCCAGATGCCAGATGTGGCATTGTCCACCCACTTGATGCCAGATATTGACTAGTCTGCCAGATAGATGCCAGATGTGGACTGGTCGATAGCGAGATGCCGCATTTAGAATTGACTACCTGCCAGATGCTGGCTGTGGAATGGTCTGCCTGTAAGATGCTGAATCTGCTATCATCTTCCTGCCATTTGCTGGAATTGGACTGCTCAGCCTAACAGATGATGGATGTGGAATTGTCCACCTGGAAGATGCTGGATGTGGAATGTTCGTCAGACACATTCCGGATGTGGAATGGTACATCTGCCAGTTGCTGGAGGTGGAATGTTCCTCATGTGAGACTCTGGAATTACAATATAATTCGTGCCAGATGCCAGATGTGGAATTGTATGCTTGCCAGATCCCGGAGGTGGAATTGTCCACCTGCAAAAGCCCAAATGTGGAATGCTCTGCCTGCCAGATGCCAGATGTGGAATGGTCCACCTGTCAGATGCCGGAGGTGGAATCGTCCTTCTGTGAGAATCCGGATGTGGAATGGACTTCATGACAGATGCTGGATGTGTAATGGTACAGCGGCGAGATGCCAGAGTAGAATGATCTTCAGGACAGATACCAGATGTGGAATGAAATTCGTGCCAGATGCCGGATGTGAAAGTGTACAGCGGCGAGTTTACAGTGTGGGACTCACTCACCTAAAAAGGTTACACTGAGGAATTCACTAACATAACATTTTCAATGTCGAATTTAGCGAATTACAAGGTAACACTGTGAAACTCAACCACATAACAAGTTTACACGGTGAGAATCTCACATATAACAATGTCACACTGTCGAACACACTCTATGCCAATGTTACACTCTGAGGCCCACTAAGTAGACAGGTTGACACTGTGGAATTCACTTCCATAACAATGTTACACTTTCAAACTCACTGACATTACAAGGTCAAATGGTGAGACTCACTCACACTGTGGAACACACTCACCTAAAAAAGTTGCACTGAGGAACTCACCAACAAACAATATTGAATTTAGCAAAATTACAAGGTTACACAGTGAAACTCAGACACATAACAAGTTTACATGGTGGGAATCACTCACATAACAAGGTCACACTGTGTAAATGACTTACACAACAAGTTTACACTGTGGGACTAACTCACATGAAGTTTACAATATGGGATTCCCCAAGTGAACAAAATTATACGGTGCAACTCTCTCACACGACAAGTTTACACTGTGGAAATAACTCACATAACATGGTTACACTGTGGGAATCTCTCACCTAAAAAGGTTACACTGAGGAACACATTAAAATCACATTTTGAATATCGAATTTAGCGAAATTAAAAGGTAACTCTGTGAAACTCAGACACATAACAAGTTTACACGGTGGGACTCTCACACATAACAATGTCACATTGTCAAACTCACTCTATGCCAATGTGACACTCTGAGGCCCACTAAGTAGACAGGTTGACACTGTGGAATTCACTTCCATAACAATGTTAAACTTTCAAACTCACTGACATTACAAGGTCAAATGGTGAGACTCACTCACACTGTGGAACAAACTCACCTAAAAAAGTTGCACTGAGGAACTCACTAACATAACATTTTCAATACTGAATTTAGCAAAATTACAAGGTTACACTGTGAAACTCACCCACATAAAAAATTTACACCTTGGGAATCTCACACATAAAATGTCACACTGTCGAACTCACTCCATACCAATGTTACACCCTGAGACTCACTAAGTAGAAAGGTTGACACTATGGAAATCACTTCAATAACAATGTCACACTTTCAAACTCACTCACAAAACAAATTTAAACTCTGGGAATCTCTCACATAATAAGGTGAATTTGTGGGACTCACATAATAAGGTCACACTGTGTAAATCACTCACATAACAAATTTACACTGTGGGACTCACTAACATAAAGTTTACAATATGGGATTCCCTCAGTACCCAAAATTATACTGTGCAACTCTCTCACATGACAAGTTTACACTGTGGAACACACTCACCTAAAAAAGTTGCACTGAGGAACTCACTAACATAACTTTTTCAATGTCGAATTTAGCAAAATTACAAGGTTAGACTGTGAAACTCAGACACATAACAAGTTTACATGGTGGGAATCAATCACATGACAAGGTCACACTATGTAAATTACTCACTGAAGTTTACACTGTGGGACACACTAACATATAGTTTGGAATATAGGTTACACTAAGTAAACAAAATTATACTGTGCAACTCTCTCATATGACAAGTTTACACTGTGGAACTGACTCACATAACACGGTTACACTGTGGAACTCACTCACGTAACAAATTTATACTGTCAATCGCCGGATGTGGATTTGTTTGCTGCCAAATGCCAGATGTGGAATGGTACTCCTGCCAGATACTGAATGTGGAGTGGTTGGCCTGCCAGATGCCAGATTTGGACTGGTCTGCCAGTGAGATGCGGATTTAAAATTGTCTACCTGCCAGATGCTAGATGTGGAATGGTCTGACAGTAAGATGCTGAAACTGGTATCATCTTCCTGCCATTTGCTGGACATGGACAGCTCTGCCTAACAGATGCCAGATGTGGAATTGTCCATCTGGAAGATGCTGGATGTGGAATGTTCCTCTGACACATTCCGGATTTGGAATGGTACATCTGCCAGATGGTCCTCATGTGAGAATGTAGATTTACAATATAATTCGTGCCAGATGCTAGATGTGGAATTGTGCACCTGCAAGATGTCGGAGGTATAATTGTCCACCTGCGAGACGGCAGATGTGGAATGTTCCACCTGCCAGATGCCGGAGGTGGAATGGTCCTTCTGTGAGAATCCGGATGTGGAATGAACTTTGTACCAGATGCCGGACGTGTAATGGTATAGCGGCGAGATGCCGGATGTAGAATGATCTTCTGGACGGATGCCGGATATGGAATGAAATTCGTGCCAGATGCCAGATGTGAAATGGTATGCTTGTCAGTTTCAGGGTGTGGAATGGTCCTCTGCCAGATGCTGGATATGGAATGGTCTGCCTGGCTGATGCTAGTGTGGAATAGACCACCTGCCAGTTGCAGGATGGGGAATGGTTTGCTGCCAGATGCCAGATATAGAATGTTTTTTTTTCCCAGATGCAGCATGTGGAGTGGTCGGACTGCCTGATGCCAGATGTGGCATTGTCCACCCACTTGATGCCAAATATTGACTAGTCTGCCTGATAGATGCCAGATGTGGACTGGTCTGCCAGCGAGATGCCGCATTTAGAATTGACTACCTGCCAGATGCTGGATGTGGAATGGTCTGCCTGTAAGATGCTGAATCTGCTATCATCTTCCTGCCATTTGCTGGAATTGGACTGCTCAGCCTAACAGATGATGGATGTGGAATTGTCCACCTGGAAGATGCTGTATGTGGAATGTTCCTCTGACACATTCCGGATGTGGAATGGTACATCTACCAGATGCCGGAGGTGGAATGTTCCTCATGTGAGACTATGGATGTACAATATAATTCGTGGCAGATGCCAGATGTGGAATTGTATGCTTGCCAGATCCCGGAGGTGGAATTGTCCACCTGCAAAAGCCCAAATGTGGAATGGTCTGCCTGCCAGATGCCAGATGTGGAATGGTCCACCTGTCAGATGCCGGAGGTGGAATCGTCCTTCTGTGAGAATTCGGATGTTGAATGGACTTCATGACAGATGCTGGATGTGTAATGGTACAGCGGCGAGATGCCAGAGTAGAATGATCTTCTGGACAGTTACTGGATGTGGAATGGAATTCGTGCCAGATGCCGGATGTGAAATGGTACAGCGGTGAATTTACAGTGTGGGACTCACTCACCTAAAAATGTTGCACTGAGGAACTCACGAACATAACTTTTTCAATATCGCATTTAGTAAAATTACAGGGTTACACTGTGAAACTCAGAAACATAACAAGTTTACATGGTGGGAATCACTCACAATAAGGTCACACTGTGTAAATGAATCACAAATCAAGTTAACACTGTGGGACTCACTTACATGAAGTTTACAATATGGGATTCCCTAAGTGAACAAAATTGGACTGTGAAACTCTCTAACATGACAAGTTTACACTGTGGAACTGACTCACATAACACGGTAACACTGTGTAATTCGCTCACTTTAAACGGTTACACTGTGGAACTCACCTAAAAAGGTTACACTGAGGAACTGACTAACATAACATTTTCAATATCGAATTTAGCAAAATTACAAGGTTACACTGTGAAACTCAGATACATAACAGGTTTACATGGTGGGAATCTCTCACACAACAAGGTCAAATTTTGGGACTCACATAATAAGGTCACACTGTGTAAATGACTCCCATAACAAGTTTACATTGTGGGACTCACTCACCTAAAAAGGTTACACTGAGGAACTCATTAACATCACATTTTCAATATCGAATTTATCGAAATTAAAAGGTAACACTGTGAAACTCAGACACATAACAAGTTTACATGGTGGGACTCACACACATAACAATGTCACATTTTCAAACTCACTGACATTACAAGTTTACTCTGTGGGAATTTCTCACATAAAAAGGTCAATTTGTGGGACTCACATAATAAGGTCACATTGTGAAAATTACTCACAGAACAAATTTACACTGTGGGACTCACTAACATAAAGTTTACAATATGGGATGCCCTAAGTACCCAAAATTATACTGTGGAACTCTCCAAAATAACACGGTTACACTGTGGAACACACTCACCTAAACATGTTTCATTGAGGAACTCATTAATATAACATGTTCAATATCGAATTTAGCAAAATTACAAGGTTAGACTGTGAAACTCACCCACATAACAAATTTACACTGTGGGAATCTCACACATAACAATGTCACACAGTCAAACTCACTCTCTCCAATGTTACACTCTGAGGCTCACTAACTAGACAGGTTGACACTGTGGAATTCACTTCCATAACAACGTCACACTTTCAAACTCTCCCATATAACAAGGTCAAACGGTGGGACTCACTCACATTACAAGGTCACACTGTGTAAATTACATAACAAGTTTAAACTGTGGGACACACTAACATATAGTTTAGAATATGGGTTTCACAAAGTAAACAAAATTATACTGTGCATTTCTCTTACATGACGTTTACACTGTGGAAATGACTCACATAACACGGTTACACTGTGGAACTCATCTACATCACACGGTTACAAAGTGGAACTCACTCACATAACAAGGTTATACTGTGGAACTCACTCACCTAAAAAAGTTGCACTGAGGAACTCACTAATATAACTTTTTCAATTTCGAATTTAGCAAAATTACATGGTTACACTGTGAAACTCAGGCACATAACCAGTTTACATGGTGGGAATCACTCACACAACAAGGTCAAATTTTGGGACTCACATAATACGGTCACACTGTGTAAGTTACTCCCATAACAAGTTTACACCATGGGACTTACTCACCTAAAAAGATTACACTGAGGAACTCATTAACATCACATTTTCAAAATCGAATTTAGCGAAATTAAAAGGTAACACTGTGAAACTCAGACACATAACAAGTTTACACGTTGGGACTCTCACACATAACAATGTCACACAGTCAAACTCACTCTATACCAATGTTACACTCTGAGGCTCACTAACTAGACAGGTTGACACTGTGGAATTCACTTCCATAACAACGTCACACTTTCAAACTCTCTCATATAACAAGGTCAAACGGTGGGACTCACTCACATAACAAGGTCACACTGTGTAAATTACATAACACGGTTACACTGTGGAACTCACTCACCTAAAAAAGTTGCACTGAGGAACTCACGAACAAACAATATAGAATTTAGCAAAATTACAAGGTTACAGTGAAACTCAGACACATTACAAGTTTACATGGTGGGAATCACTCACATAATAAGGTCACACTGTGTAAATTACTCACACAACAAGTTTACTCTGTGGGACACACTAACATATAGTTTGGAATATGGGTTACACTAAGTAAACAAAATTATACTGTGCAACTCTCTCATATGACAAGTTTACACTGTGGAACTGACTCACATAACAAGTTTATACTGTCCATCGCCGGATGTGGATTTGTTTGCTGCCAAATGCCAGATGTGGAATGGTACTCCTACCAGATTCTGAATGTGGAGTGGCTGGCCTGCCAGATGCCAGATTTAGACTGGTCTGCCAGTGAGATGCCCGATTTAGAATTGACTACCTGCCAGATGCTAGATGTGGAATGGTTTGCCTGTAAGATGCTGAATCTGGTATCATCTTCCTGCCATTTGCTGGACATGGACTGCTCTGCCTAACAGATGCCAGATGTGGAATTGTCCATCTGGAAGATGCTGGATGTGGAATGTTCCTCTGACACATTCCGGATTTGGAATGGTACATCTGCCAGATGGTCCTCATGTGAGAATGTGGATTTACAATATAATTCGTGCCAGATGCTAGATGTGGAATTGTGCACCTGCAAGATGTCGGAGGTATAATTGTCCACCTGCGAGACGGCAGATGTGGAATGTTCCACCTGCCAGATGCCGGAGGTGGAATGGTCCTTCTGTGAGAATCCGGATGTGGAATGGACTTTGTACCAGATGCCGGACGTGTAATGGTATAGCAGCGAGATGCCGGATGTAGAATGATCTTCTGGACGGATGCCGGATCTGGAATGAAATTCGTGCCAGATGCCAGATGTGAAATGGTATGCTTGTCAGTTTCAGGATGTGGAATGGTCCTCTGCCAGATGCTGGATATGGAATGGTCTGCCTGGCTGATGCTGGTGTGGAATAGACCACCTGCCAGTTGCAGGATGGGGAATGGTTTGCTGCCAGATGCCAGATATAGAATGTTTTTTTTTTCCCAGATGCAGCATGTGGAGTGGTCGGACTGCCTGATGCCAGATGTGGCATTGTCCACCCACTTGATGCCAAATATTGACTAGTCTGCCTGATAGATGCCAGATGTGGACTGATCTGCCAGCGAGATGCCGCATTTAGAATTGACTACCTGCCAGATGCTGGATGTGGAATGGTCTGCCTGTAAGATGCTGAATCTGGTATCATCTTCCTGCCATTTGCTGGAATTGGACTGCTCAGCCTAACAGATGATGGATGTGGAATTGTCCACCTGGAAGATGCTGTATGTGGAATGTTCCTCTGACACATTCCGGATGTGGAATGGTACATCTACCAGATGCCGGAGGTGGAATGTTCCTCATGTGAGACTATGGATGTACAATATAATTCGTGCCAGATGCCAGATGTGGAATTGTATGCTTGCCAGATCCCGGAGGTGGAATTGTCCACCTGCAAAAGCCCATATGTGGAATGGTCTGCCTGCCAGATGCCAGATGTGGAATGGTCCACCTGTCAGATGCCGGAGGTGGAATCGTCCTTCTGTGAGAATCCGGATGTGGAATGGACTTCATGACAGATGCTGGATGTGTAATGGTACAGCGGCGAGATGCCAGAGTAGAATGATCTTCTGGACAGTTACTGGATGTGGAATGGAATTCGTGCCAGATGCCGGATGTGAAATGGTACAGCGGTGAATTTACAGTGTGGGACTCACTCACCTAAAAAGGTTGCACTGAGGAACTCACGAACATAACTTTTTCAATATCGCATTTAGTAAAATTACAGGGTTACACTGTGAAACTCAGACACATAACAAGTTTACATGGTGGGAATCACTCACAATAAGGTCACACTGTGTAAATGATTCACAAATCAAGTTAACACTGTGGGACTCACTTACATGAAGTTTACAATATGGGATTCCCTAAGTGAACAAAATTGGACTGTGAAACTCTCTAACATGACAAGTTTACACTGTGGAACTGACTCACATAACAAGTTTATACTGTCAATGGCCGGATGTGGATTTGTTTGCTGCCAAATGCCAGATGTGGAATGGTACTCCTGCCAGATACTGAATGTGGAGTGGTTGGCCTGCCAGATGCCAGATTTGGACTGGTCTGCCAGTGAGATGCGGATTTAAAATTGTCTACCTGCCAGATGCTAGATGTGGAATGGTCTGACAGTAAGATGCTGAAACTGGTATCATCTTCCTGCCATTTGCTGGACATGGACAGCTCTGCCTAACAGATGCCAGATGTGGAATTGTCCATCTGGAAGATGCTGGATGTGGAATGTTCCTCTGCCACATTCCGGATTTGGAATGGTACATCTGCCAGATGGTCCTCATGTGAGAATGTAGATTTACAATATAATTCGTGCCAGATGCTAGATGTGGAATTGTGCACCTGCAAGATGTCGGAGGTATAATTGTCCACCTGCGAGACGGCAGATGTGGAATGTTCCACCTGCAAGATGCCGGAGGTGGAATGGTCCTTCTGTGAGAATCCGGATGTGGAATGAACTTTGTACCAGATGCCGGACGTGTAATGGTATAGCGGCGAGATGCCGGATGTAGAATGATCTTCTGGACGGATGCCGGATATGGAATGAAATTCGTGCCAGATGCCAGATGTGAAATGGTATGCTTGTCAGTTTCAGGATGTGGAATGGTCCTCTGCGAGATGCTGGATATGGAATGGTCTGCCTGGCTGATGCTGGTGTGGAATAGACCACCTGCCAGTTGCAGGATGGGGAAAGGTTTGCTGCCAGATGCCAGATATAGAATGTTTTTTTTTCCCAGATGCAGCATGTGGAGTGGTCGGACTGCCTGATGCCAGATGTGGCATTGTCCACCCACTAGATGCCAAATATTGACTAGTCTGCCTGATAGATGCCAGATGTGGACTGGTCTGCCAGCGAGATGCCGCATTTAGAATTGACTACCTGCCAGATGCTGGATGTGGAATGGTCTGCCTGTAAGATGCTGAATCTGGTATCATCTTCCTGCCATTTGCTGGAATTGGACTGCTCAGCCTAACAGATGATGGATGTGGAATTGTCCACCTGGAAGATGCTGGATGTGGAATGTTCCTCTGACACATTCCGGATGTGGAATGGTACATCTACCAGATGCCGGAGGTGGAATGTTCCTCATGTGAGACTATGGATGTACAATATAATTCGTGCCAGATGCCAGATGTGGAATTGTATGCTTGCCAGATCCCGGAGGTGGAATTGTCCACCTGCAAAAGCCCAAATGTGGAATGGTCTGCCTGCCAGATGCCAGATGTGGAATGGTCCACCTGTCAGATGCCGGAGGTGGAATCGTCCTTCTGTGAGAATCCGGATGTGGAATGGACTTCATGACAGATGCTGGATGTGTAATGGTACAGCGGCGAGATGCCAGAGTAGAATGATCTTCTGGACAGTTACTGGATGTGGAATGGAATTCGTGCCAGATGCTGGATGTGAAATGGTACAGCGGTGAATTTACAGTGTGGGACTCACTCACCTAAAAAGGTTGCACTGAGGAACTCACGAACATAACTTTTTCAATATCGCATTTAGTAAAATTACAGGGTTACACTGTGAAACTCAGACACATAACAAGTTTACATGGTGGGAATCACTCACAATAAGGTCACACTGTGTAAATGATTCACAAATCAAGTTAACACTGTGGGACTCACTTACATGAAGTTTACAATATGGGATTCCCTAAGTGAACAAAATTGGAATGTGAAACTCTCTAACATGACAAGTTTACACTGTGGAACTGACTCACATTACACGGTAACACTGTGTAATTCGCTCACTTTAAACGGTTACACTGTGGAACTCACCTGAAAAGGTTACACTGAGGAACTGACTAACATAACATTTTCAATATCGAATTTAGCAAAATTACAAGGTTACACTGTGAAACTCAGATACATAAAAGGTTTACATGGTGGGAATCTCTCACACAACAAGGTCAAATTTTGGGACTCACATAATAAGGTCACACTGTGTAAATGACTCCCATAACAAGTTTACATTGTGGGACTCACTCACCTAAAAAGGTTACACTGAGGAACTCATTAACATCACATTTTCAATATCGAATTTAGCGAAATTAAAAGGTAACACTGTGAAACTCAGACACATAACAAGTTTACATGGTGGGACTCTCACACATAACAATGTCACATTTTCAAACTCACTGACATTACAAGTTTACTCTGTGGGAATTTCTCACATAAAAAGGTCAATTTGTGGGACTCACATAATAAGGTCACATTGTGAAAATTACTCACAGAACAAATTTACACTGTGGGACTCACTAACATAAAGTTTACAATATGGGATGCCCTAAGTACCCAAAATTATACTGTGGAACTCTCCAAAATAACACGGTTACACTGTGGAACACACTCACCTAAACATGTTTCATTGAGGAACTCATTAATATAACATGTTCAATATCGAATTTAGCAAAATTACAAGGTTAGACTGTGAAACTCACCCACATAACAAATTTACACTGTGGGAATCTCACACATAACAATGTCACACAGTCAAACTCACTCTCTCCAATGTTACACTCTGAGGCTCACTAACTAGACAGGTTGACACTGTGGAATTCACTTCCATAACAACGTCACACTTTCAAACTCTCTCATATAACAAGGTCAAACGGTGGGACTCACTCACATTACAAGGTCACACTGTGTAAATTACATAACAAGTTTACACTGTGGGACACACTAACATATAGTTTAGAATATGGGTTTCACAAAGTAAACAAAATTATACTGTGCATTTCTCTTACATGACGTTTACACTGTGGAAATGACTCACATAACACGGTTACACTGTGGAACTCATCTACATCACACGGTTACAAAGTGGAACTCACTCACATAACAAGGTTATACTGTGGAACTCACTCACCTAAAAAAGTTGCACTGAGGAACTCACTAATATAACTTTTTCAATTTCGAATTTAGCAAAATTACATGGTTACACTGTGAAACTCAGGCACATAACCAGTTTACATGGTGGGAATCACTCACACAACAAGGTCAAATTTTGGCACTCACATAATACGGTCACACTGTGTAAGTTACTCCCATAACAAGTTTACACCATGGGACTTACTCACCTAAAAAGATTACACTGAGGAACTCATTAACATCACATTTTCAAAATCGAATTTAGCGAAATTAAAAGGTAACACTGTGAAACTCAGACACATAACAAGTTTACACGTTGGGACTCTCACACATAACAATGTCACACAGTCAAACTCACTCTATACCAATGTTACACTCTGAGGCTCACTAACTAGACAGGTTGACACTGTGGAATTCACTTCCATAACAGCGTCACACTTTCAAACTCTCTCATATAACAAGGTCAAACGGTGGGACTCACTCACATAACAAGGTCACACTGTGTAAATTACATAACACGGTTACACTGTGGAACTCACTCACCTAAAAAAGTTGCACTGAGGAACTCACGAACAAACAATATCGAATTTAGCAAAATTATAAGGTTACAGTGAAACTCAGACACATTACAAGTTTACATGGTGGGAATCACTCACATAATAAGGTCACACTGTGTAAATTACTCACACAACAAGTTTACTCTGTGGGACACACTAACATATAGTTTGGAATATGGGTTACACTAAGTAAACAAAATTATACTGTGCAACTCTCTCATATGACAAGTTTACACTGTGGAACTGACTCACATAACAAGTTTATACTGTCCATCGCCGGATGTGGATTTGTTTGCTGCCAAATGCCAGATGTGGAATGGTACTCCTACCAGATTCTGAATGTGGAGTGGTTGGCCTGCCAGATGCCAGATTTAGACTGGTCTGCCAGTGAGATGCCCGATTTAGAATTGACTACCTGCCAGATGCTAGATGTGGAATGGTCTGCCTGTAAGATGCTGAATCTGGTATCATCTTCCTGCCATTTGCTGGACATGGACTGCTCTGCCTAACAGATGCCAGATGTGGAATTGTCCATCTGGAAGATGCTGGATGTGGAATGTTCCTCTGACACATTCCGGATTTGGAATGGTACATCTGCCAGATGGTCCTCATGTGAGAATGTGGATTTACAATATAATTCGTGCCAGATGCTAGATGTGGAATTGTGCACCTGCAAGATGTCGGAGGTATAATTGTCCACCTGCGAGACGGCAGATGTGGAATGTTCCACCTGCCAGATGCCGGAGGTGGAATGGTCCTTCTGTGAGAATCCGGATGTGGAATGGACTTTGTACCAGATGCCGGACGTGTAATGGTATAGCGGTGAGATGCCGGATGTAGAATGATCTTCTGGACGGATGCCGGATCTGGAATGAAATTCGTGCCAGATGCCAGATGTGAAATGGTATGCTTGTCAGTTTCAGGATGTGGAATGGTCCTCTGCCAGATGCTGGATATGGAATGGTCTGCCTGGCTGATGCTGGTGTGGAATAGACCACCTGCCAGTTGCAGGATGGGGAATGGTTTGCTGCCAGATGCCAGATATAGAATGTTTTTTTTTTTCCCAGATGCAGCATGTGGAGTGGTCGGACTGCCTGATGCCAGATGTGGCATTGTCCACCCACTTGATGCCAAATATTGACTAGTCTGCCTGATAGATGCCAGATGTGGACTGATCTGCCAGCGAGATGCCGCATTTAGAATTGACTACCTGCCAGATGCTGGATGTGGAATGGTCTGCCTGTAAGATGCTGAATCTGGTATCATCTTCCTGCCATTTGCTGGAATTGGACTGCTCAGCCTAACAGATGATGGATGTGGAATTGTCCACCTGGAAGATGCTGTATGTGGAATGTTCCTCTGACACATTCCGGATGTGGAATGGTACATCTACCAGATGCCGGAGGTGGAATGTTCCTCATGTGAGACTATGGATGTACAATATAATTCGTGCCAGATGCCAGATGTGGAATTGTATGCTTGCCAGATCCCGGAGGTGGAATTGTCCACCTGCAAAAGCCCAAATGTGGAATGGTCTGCCTGCCAGATGCCAGATGTGGAATGGTCCACCTGTCAGATGCCGGAGGTGGAATCGTCCTTCTGTGAGAATCCGGATGTGGAATGGACTTCATGACAGATGCTGGATGTGTAATGGTACAGCGGCGAGATGCCAGAGTAGAATGATCTTCTGGACAGTTACTGGATGTGGAATGGAATTCGTGCCAGATGCCGGATGTGAAATGGTACAGCGGTGAATTTACAGTGTGGGACTCACTCACCTAAAAAGGTTGCACTGAGGAACTCACGAACATAACTTTTTCAATATCGCATTTAGTAAAATTACAGGGTTACACTGTGAAACTCAGACACATAACAAGTTTACATGGTGGGAATCACTCACAATAAGGTCACACTGTGTAAATGATTCACAAATCAAGTTAACACTGTGGGACTCACTTATATGAAGTTTACAATATGGGATTCCCTAAGTGAACAAAATTGGACTGTGAAACTCTCTAACATGACAAGTTTACACTGTGGAACTGACTCACATAACACGGTAACACTGTGTAATTCGCTCACTTTAAACGGTTACACTGTGGAACTCACCTAAAAAGGTTACACTGAGGAACTGACTAACATAACATTTTCAATATCGAATTTAGCAAAATTACAAGGTTACACTGTGAAACTCAGATACATAACAGGTTTACATGGTGGGAATCTCTCACACAACAAGGTCAAATTTTGGGACTCACATAATAAGGTCACACTGTGTAAATGACTCCCATAACAAGTTTACATTGTGGGACTCACTCACCTAAAAAGGTTACACTGAGGAACTCATTAACATCACATTTTCAATATCGAATTTAGCGAAATTAAAAGGTAACACTGTGAAACTCAGACACATAACAAGTTTACATGGTGGGACTCTCACACATAACAATGTCACATTTTCAAACTCACTGACATTACAAGTTTACTCTGTGGGAATTTCTCACATAAAAAGGTCAATTTGTGGGACTCACATAATAAGGTCACATTGTGAAAATTACTCACAGAACAAATTTACACTGTGGGACTCACTAACATAAAGTTTACAATATGGGATGCCCTAAGTACCCAAAATTATACTGTGGAACTCTCCAAAATAACACGGTTACACTGTGGAACACACTCACCTAAACATGTTTCATTGAGGAACTCATTAATATAACATGTTCAATATCGAATTTAGCAAAATTACAAGGTTAGACTGTGAAACTCACCCACATAACAAATTTACACTGTGGGAATCTCACACATAACAATGTCACACAGTCAAACTCACTCTCTCCAATGTTACACTCTGAGGCTCACTAACTAGACAGGTTGACACTGTGGAATTCACTTCCATAACAACGTCACACTTTCAAACTCTCTCATATAACAAGGTCAAACGGTGGGACTCACTCACATTACAAGGTCACACTGTGTAAATTACATAACAAGTTTACACTGTGGGACACACTAACATATAGATTAGAATATGGGTTTCACAAAGTAAACAAAATTATACTGTGCATTTCTCTTACATGACGTTTACACTGTGGAAATGACTCACATAACACGGTTACACTGTGGAACTCATCTACATCACACGGTTACAAAGTGGAACTCACTCACATAACAAGGTTATACTGTGGAACTCACTCACCTAAAAAAGTTGCACTGAGGAACTCACTAATATAACTTTTTCAATTTCGAATTTAGCAAAATTACATGGTTACACTGTGAAACTCAGGCACATAACCAGTTTACATGGTGGGAATCACTCACACAACAAGGTCAAATTTTGGCACTCACATAATACGGTCACACTGTGTAAGTTACTCCCATAACAAGTTTACACCATGGGACTTACTCACCTAAAAAGATTACACTGAGGAACTCATTAACATCACATTTTCAAAATCGAATTTAGCGAAATTAAAAGGTAACACTGTGAAACTCAGACACATAACAAGTTTACACGTTGGGACTCTCACACATAACAATGTCACACAGTCAAACTCACTCTATACCAATGTTACACTCTGAGGCTCACTAACTAGACAGGTTGACACTGTGGAATTCACTTCCATAACAACGTCACACTTTCAAACTCTCTCATATAACAAGGTCAAACGGTGGGACTCACTCACATAACAAGGTCACACTGTGTAAATTACATAACACGGTTACACTGTGGAACTCACTCACCTAAAAAAGTTGCACTGAGGAACTCACGAACAAACAATATCGAATTTAGCAAAATTATAAGGTTACAGTGAAACTCAGACACATTACAAGTTTACATGGTGGGAATCACTCACATAATAAGGTCACACTGTGTAAATTACTCACACAACAAGTTTACTCTGTGGGACACACTAACATATAGTTTGGAATATGGGTTACACTAAGTAAACAAAATTATACTGTGCAACTCTCTCATATGACAAGTTTACACTGTGGAACTGACTCACATAACAAGTTTATACTGTCCATCGCCGGATGTGGATTTGTTTGCTGCCAAATGCCAGATGTGGAATGGTACTCCTACCAGATTCTGAATGTGGAGTGGTTGGCCTGCCAGATGCCAGATTTAGACTGGTCTGCCAGTGAGATGCCCGATTTAGAATTGACTACCTGCCAGATGCTAGATGTGGAATGGTCTGCCTGTAAGATGCTGAATCTGGTATCATCTTCCTGCCATTTGCTGGACATGGACTGCTCTGCCTAACAGATGCCAGATGTGGAATTGTCCATCTGGAAGATGCTGGATGTGGAATGTTCCTCTGACACATTCCGGATTTGGAATGGTACATCTGCCAGATGGTCCTCATGTGAGAATGTGGATTTACAATATAATTCGTGCCAGATGCTAGATGTGGAATTGTGCACCTGCAAGATGTCGGAGGTATAATTGTCCACCTGCGAGACGGCAGATGTGGAATGTTCCACCTGCCAGATGCCGGAGGTGGAATGGTCCTTCTGTGAGAATCCGGATGTGGAATGGACTTTGTACCAGATGCCGGACGTGTAATGGTATAGCGGCGAGATGCCGGATGTAGAATGATCTTCTGGACGGATGCCGGATCTGCAATGAAATTCGTGCCAGATGCCAGATGTGAAATGGTATGCTTGTCAGTTTCAGGATGTGGAATGGTCCTCTGCCAGATGCTGGATATGGAATGGTCTGCCTGGCTGATGCTGGTGTGGAATAGACCACCTGCCAGTTGCAGGATGGGGAATGGTTTGCTGCCAGATGCCAGATATAGAATGTTTTTTTTTTTCCCAGATGCAGCATGTGGAGTGGTCGGACTGCCTGATGCCAGATGTGGCATTGTCCACCCACTTGATGCCAAATATTGACTAGTCTGCCTGATAGATGCCAGATGTGGACTGATCTGCCAGCGAGATGCCGCATTTAGAATTGACTACCTGCCAGATGCTGGATGTGGAATGGTCTGCCTGTAAGATGCTGAATCTGGTATCATCTTCCTGCCATTTGCTGGAATTGGACTGCTCAGCCTAACAGATGATGGATGTGGAATTGTCCACCTGGAAGATGCTGTATGTGGAATGTTCCTCTGACACATTCCGGATGTGGAATGGTACATCTACCAGATGCCGGAGGTGGAATGTTCCTCATGTGAGACTATGGATGTACAATATAATTCGTGCCAGATGCCAGATGTGGAATTGTATGCTTGCCAGATCCCGGAGGTGGAATTGTCCACCTGCAAAAGCCCAAATGTGGAATGGTCTGCCTGCCAGATGCCAGATGTGGAATGGTCCACCTGTCAGATGCCGGAGGTGGAATCGTCCTTCTGTGAGAATCCGGATGTGGAATGGACTTCATGACAGATGCTGGATGTGTAATGGTACAGCGGCGAGATGCCAGAGTAGAATGATCTTCTGGACAGTTACTGGATGTGGAATGGAATTCGTGCCAGATGCCGGATGTGAAATGGTACAGCGGTGAATTTACAGTGTGGGACTCACTCACCTAAAAAGGTTGCACTGAGGAACTCACGAACATAACTTTTTCAATATCGCATTTAGTAAAATTACAGGGTTACACTGTGAAACTCAGACACATAACAAGTTTACATGGTGGGAATCACTCACAATAAGGTCACACTGTGTAAATGATTCACAAATCAAGTTAACACTGTGGGACTCACTTATATGAAGTTTACAATATGGGATTCCCTAAGTGAACAAAATTGGACTGTGAAACTCTCTAACATGACAAGTTTACACTGTGGAACTGACTCACATAACACGGTAACACTGTGTAATTCGCTCACTTTAAACGGTTACACTGTGGAACTCACCTAAAAAGGTTACACTGAGGAACTGACTAACATAACATTTTCAATATCGAATTTAGCAAAATTACAAGGTTACACTGTGAAACTCAGATACATAACAGGTTTACATGGTGGGAATCTCTCACACAACAAGGTCAAATTTTGGGACTCACATAATAAGGTCACACTGTGTAAATGACTCCCATAACAAGTTTACATTGTGGGACTCACTCACCTAAAAAGGTTACACTGAGGAACTCATTAACATCACATTTTCAATATCGAATTTAGCGAAATTAAAAGGTAACACTGTGAAACTCAGACACATAACAAGTTTACATGGTGTGACTCTCACACATAACAATGTCACATTTTCAAACTCACTGACATTACAAGTTTACTCTGTGGGAATTTCTCACATAAAAAGGTCAATTTGTGGGACTCACATAATAAGGTCACATTGTGAAAATTACTCACAGAACAAATTTACACTGTGGGACTCACTAACATAAAGTTTACAATATGGGATGCCCTAAGTACCCAAAATTATACTGTGGAACTCTCCAAAATAACACGGTTACACTGTGGAACACACTCACCTAAACATGTTTCATTGAGGAACTCATTAATATAACATGTTCAATATCGAATTTAGCAAAATTACAAGGTTAGACTGTGAAACTCACCCACATAACAAATTTACACTGTGGGAATCTCACACATAACAATGTCACACAGTCAAACTCACTCTCTCCAATGTTACACTCTGAGGCTCACTAACTAGACAGGTTGACACTGTGGAATTCACTTCCATAACAACGTCACACTTTCAAACTCTCTCATATAACAAGGTCAAACGGTGGGACTCACTCACATTACAAGGTCACACTGTGTAAATTACATAACAAGTTTACACTGTGGGACACACTAACATATAGATTAGAATATGGGTTTCACAAAGTAAACAAAATTATACTGTGCATTTCTCTTACATGACGTTTACACTGTGGAAATGACTCACATAACACGGTTACACTGTGGAACTCATCTACATCACACGGTTACAAAGTGGAACTCACTCACATAACAAGGTTATACTGTGGAACTCACTCACCTAAAAAAGTTGCACTGAGGAACTCACTAATATAACTTTTTCAATTTCGAATTTAGCAAAATTACATGGTTACACTGTGAAACTCAGGCATATAACCAGTTTACATGGTGGGAATCACTCACACAACAAGGTCAAATTTTGGCACTCACATAATACGGTCACACTGTGTAAGTTACTCCCATAACAAGTTTACACCATGGGACTTACTCACCTAAAAAGATTACACTGAGGAACTCATTAACATCACATTTTCAAAATCGAATTTAGCGAAATTAAAAGGTAACACTGTGAAACTCAGACACATAACAAGTTTACACGTTGGGACTCTCACACATAACAATGTCACACAGTCAAACTCACTCTATACCAATGTTACACTCTGAGGCTCACTAACTAGACAGGTTGACACTGTGGAATTCACTTCCATAACAGCGTCACACTTTCAAACTCTCTCATATAACAAGGTCAAACGGTGGGACTCACTCACATAACAAGGTCACACTGTGTAAATTACATAACACGGTTACACTGTGGAACTCACTCACCTAAAAAAGTTGCACTGAGGAACTCACGAACAAACAATATCGAATTTGGCAAAATTATAAGGTTACAGTGAAACTCAGACACATTACAAGTTTACATGGTGGGAATCACTCACATAATAAGGTCACACTGTGTAAATTACTCACACAACAAGTTTACTCTGTGGGACACACTAACATATAGTTTGGAATATGGGTTACACTAAGTAAACAAAATTATACTGTGCAACTCTCTCATATGACAAGTTTACACTGTGGAACTGACTCACATAACAAGTTTATACTGTCCATCGCCGGATGTGGATTTGTTTGCTGCCAAATGCCAGATGTGGAATGGTACTCCTACCAGATTCTGAATGTGGAGTGGTTGGCCTGCCAGATGCCAGATTTAGACTGGTCTGCCAGTGAGATGCCCGATTTAGAATTGACTACCTGCCAGATGCTAGATGTGGAATGGTCTGCCTGTAAGATGCTGAATCTGGTATCATCTTCCTGCCATTTGCTGGACATGGACTGCTCTGCCTAACAGATGCCAGATGTGGAATTGTCCATCTGGAAGATGCTGGATGTGGAATGTTCCTCTGACACATTCCGGATTTGGAATGGTACATCTGCCAGATGGTCCTCATGTGAGAATGTGGATTTACAATATAATTCGTGCCAGATGCTAGATGTGGAATTGTGCACCTGCAAGATGTCGGAGGTATAATTGTCCACCTGCGAGACGGCAGATGTGGAATGTTCCACCTGCCAGATGCCGGAGGTGGAATGGTCCTTCTGTGAGAATCCGGATGTGGAATGGACTTTGTACCAGATGCCGGACGTGTAATGGTATAGCGGCGAGATGCCGGATGTAGAATGATCTTCTGGACGGATGCCGGATCTGCAATGAAATTCGTGCCAGATGCCAGATGTGAAATGGTATGCTTGTCAGTTTCAGGATGTGGAATGGTCCTCTGCCAGATGCTGGATATGGAATGGTCTGCCTGGCTGATGCTGGTGTGGAATAGACCACCTGCCAGTTGCAGGATGGGGAATGGTTTGCTGCCAGATGCCAGATATAGAATGTTTTTTTTTTTCCCAGATGCAGCATGTGGAGTGGTCGGACTGCCTGATGCCAGATGTGGCATTGTCCACCCACTTGATGCCAAATATTGACTAGTCTGCCTGATAGATGCCAGATGTGGACTGATCTGCCAGCGAGATGCCGCATTTAGAATTGACTACCTGCCAGATGCTGGATGTGGAATGGTCTGCCTGTAAGATGCTGAATCTGGTATCATCTTCCTGCCATTTGCTGGAATTGGACTGCTCAGCCTAACAGATGATGGATGTGGAATTGTCCACCTGGAAGATGCTGTATGTGGAATGTTCCTCTGACACATTCCGGATGTGGAATGGTACATCTACCAGATGCCGGAGGTGGAATGTTCCTCATGTGAGACTATGGATGTACAATATAATTCGTGCCAGATGCCAGATGTGGAATTGTATGCTTGCCAGATCCCGGAGGTGGAATTGTCCACCTGCAAAAGCCCAAATGTGGAATGGTCTGCCTGCCAGATGCCAGATGTGGAATGGTCCACCTGTCAGATGCCGGAGGTGGAATCGTCCTTCTGTGAGAATCCGGATGTGGAATGGACTTCATGACAGATGCTGGATGTGTAATGGTACAGCGGCAAGATGCCAGAGTAGAATGATCTTCTGGACAGTTACTGGATGTGGAATGGAATTCGTGCCAGATGCCGGATGTGAAATGGTACAGCGGTGAATTTACAGTGTGGGACTCACTCACCTAAAAAGGTTGCACTGAGGAACTCACGAACATAACTTTTTCAATATCGCATTTAGTAAAATTACAGGGTTACACTGTGAAACTCAGACACATAACAAGTTTACATGGTGGGAATCACTCACAATAAGGTCACACTGTGTAAATGATTCACAAATCAAGTTAACACTGTGGGACTCACTTACATGAAGTTTACAATATGGGATTCCCTAAGTGAACAAAATTGGACTGTGAAACTCTCTAACATGACAAGTTTACACTGTGGAACTGACTCACATAACACGGTAACACTGTGTAATTCGCTCACTTTAAACGGTTACACTGTGGAACTCACCTAAAAAGGTTACACTGAGGAACTGACTAACATAACATTTTCAATATCGAATTTAGCAAAATTACAAGGTTACACTGTGAAACTCAGATACATAACAGGTTTACATGGTGGGAATCTCTCACACAACAAGGTCAAATTTTGGGACTCACATAATAAGGTCACACTGTGTAAATGACTCCCATAACAAGTTTACATTGTGGGACTCACTCACCTTAAAAGGTTACACTGAGGAACTCATTAACATCACATTTTCAATATCGAATTTAGCGAAATTAAAAGGTAACACTGTGAAACTCAGACACATAACAAGTTTACATGGTGGGACTCTCACACATAACAATGTCACATTTTCAAACTCACTGACATTACAAGTTTACTCTGTGGGAATTTCTCACATAAAAAGGTCAATTTGTGGGACTCACATAATAAGGTCACATTGTGAAAATTACTCACAGAACAAATTTACACTGTGGGACTCACTAACATAAAGTTTACAATATGGGATGCCCTAAGTACCCAAAATTATACTGTGGAACTCTCCAAAATAACACGGTTACACTGTGGAACACACTCACCTAAACATGTTTCATTGAGGAACTCATTAATATAACATGTTCAATATCGAATTTAGCAAAATTACAAGGTTAGACTGTGAAACTCACCCACATAACAAATTTACACTGTGGGAATCTCACACATAACAATGTCACACAGTCAAACTCACTCTCTCCAATGTTACACTCTGAGGCTCACTAACTAGACAGGTTGACACTGTGGAATTCACTTCCATAACAACGTCACACTTTCAAACTCTCTCATATAACAAGGTCAAACGGTGGGACTCACTCACATTACAATGTCACACTGTGTAAATTACATAACAAGTTTACACTGTGGGACACACTAACATATAGATTAGAATATGGGTTTCACAAAGTAAACAAAATTATACTGTGCATTTCTCTTACATGACGTTTACACTGTGGAAATGACTCACATAACACGGTTACACTGTGGAACTCATCTACATCACACGGTTACAAAGTGGAACTCACTCACATAACAAGGTTATACTGTGGAACTCACTCACCTAAAAAAGTTGCACTGAGGAACTCACTAATATAACTTTTTCAATTTCGAATTTAGCAAAATTACATGGTTACACTGTGAAACTCAGGCATATAACCAGTTTACATGGTGGGAATCACTCACACAACAAGGTCAAATTTTGGCACTCACATAATACGGTCACACTGTGTAAGTTACTCCCATAACAAGTTTACACCATGGGACTTACTCACCTAAAAAGATTACACTGAGGAACTCATTAACATCACATTTTCAAAATCGAATTTAGCGAAATTAAAAGGTAACACTGTGAAACTCAGACACATAACAAGTTTACACGTTGGGACTCTCACACATAACAATGTCACACAGTCAAACTCACTCTATACCAATGTTACACTCTGAGGCTCACTAACTAGACAGGTTGACACTGTGGAATTCACTTCCATAACAACGTCACACTTTCAAACTCTCTCATATAACAAGGTCAAACGGTGGGACTCACTCACATAACAAGGTCACACTGTGTAAATTACATAACACGGTTACACTGTGGAACTCACTCACCTAAAAAAGTTGCACTGAGGAACTCATGAACAAACAATATCGAATTTAGCAAAATTATAAGGTTACAGTGAAACTCAGACACATTACAAGTTTACATGGTGGGAATCACTCACATAATAAGGTCACACTGTGTAAATTACTCACACAACAAGTTTACTCTGTGGGACACACTAACATATAGTTTGGAATATGGGTTACACTAAGTAAACAAAATTATACTGTGCAACTCTCTCATATGACAAGTTTACACTGTGGAACTGACTCACATAACAAGTTTATACTGTCCATCGCCGGATGTGGATTTGTTTGCTGCCAAATGCCAGATGTGGAATGGTACTCCTACCAGATTCTGAATGTGGAGTGGTTGGCCTGCCAGATGCCAGATTTAGACTGGTCTGCCAGTGAGATGCCCGATTTAGAATTGACTACCTGCCAGATGCTAGATGTGGAATGGTCTGCCTGTAAGATGCTGAATCTGGTATCATCTTCCTGCCATTTGCTGGACATGGACTGCTCTGCCTAACAGATGCCAGATGTGGAATTGTCCATCTGGAAGATGCTGGATGTGGAATGTTCCTCTGACACATTCCGGATTTGGAATGGTACATCTGCCAGATGGTCCTCATGTGAGAATGTGGATTTACAATATAATTCGTGCCAGATGCTAGATGTGGAATTGTGCACCTGCAAGATGTCGGAGGTATAATTGTCCACCTGCGAGACGGCAGATGTGGAATGTTCCACCTGCCAGATGCCGGAGGTGGAATGGTCCTTCTGTGAGAATCCGGATGTGGAATGGACTTTGTACCAGATGCCGGACGTGTAATGGTATAGCGGTGAGATGCCGGATGTAGAATGATCTTCTGGACGGATGCCGGATCTGGAATGAAATTCGTGCCAGATGCCAGATGTGAAATGGTATGCTTGTCAGTTTCAGGATGTGGAATGGTCCTCTGCCAGATGCTGGATATGGAATGGTCTGCCTGGCTGATGCTGGTGTGGAATAGACCACCTGCCAGTTGCAGGATGGGGAATGGTTTGCTGCCAGATGCCAGATATAGAATGTTTTTTTTTCCCAGATGCAGCATGTGGAGTGGTCGGACTGCCTGATGCCAGATGTGGCATTGTCCACCCACTTGATGCCAAATATTGACTAGTCTGCCTGATAGATGCCAGATGTGGACTGATCTGCCAGCGAGATGCCGCATTTAGAATTGACTACCTGCCAGATGCTGGATGTGGAATGGTCTGCCTGTAAGATGCTGAATCTGGTATCATCTTCCTGCCATTTGCTGGAATTGGACTGCTCAGCCTAACAGATGATGGATGTGGAATTGTCCACCTGGAAGATGCTGTATGTGGAATGTTCCTCTGACACATTCCGGATGTGGAATGGTACATCTACCAGATGCCGGAGGTGGAATGTTCCTCATGTGAGACTATGGATGTACAATATAATTCGTGCCAGATGCCAGATGTGGAATTGTATGCTTGCCAGATCCCGGAGGTGGAATTGTCCACCTGCAAAAGCCCAAATGTGGAATGGTCTGCCTGCCAGATGCCAGATGTGGAATGGTCCACCTGTCAGATGCCGGAGGTGGAATCGTCCTTCTGTGAGAATCCGGATGTGGAATGGACTTCATGACAGATGCTGGATGTGTAATGGTACAGCGGCGAGATGCCAGAGTAGAATGATCTTCTGGACAGTTACTGGATGTGGAATGGAATTCGTGCCAGATGCCGGATGTGAAATGGTACAGCGGTGAATTTACAGTGTGGGACTCACTCACCTAAAAAGGTTGCACTGAGGAACTCACGAACATAACTTTTTCAATATCGCATTTAGTAAAATTACAGGGTTACACTGTGAAACTCAGACACATAACAAGTTTACATGGTGGGAATCACTCACAATAAGGTCACACTGTGTAAATGATTCACAAATCAAGTTAACACTGTGGGACTCACTTATATGAAGTTTACAATATGGGATTCCCTAAGTGAACAAAATTGGACTGTGAAACTCTCTAACATGACAAGTTTACACTGTGGAACTGACTCACATAACACGGTAACACTGTGTAATTCGCTCACTTTAAACGGTTACACTGTGGAACTCACCTAAAAAGGTTACACTGAGGAACTGACTAACATAACATTTTCAATATCGAATTTAGCAAAATTACAAGGTTACACTGTGAAACTCAGATACATAACAGGTTTACATGGTGGGAATCTCTCACACAACAAGGTCAAATTTTGGGACTCACATAATAAGGTCACACTGTGTAAATGACTCCCATAACAAGTTTACATTGTGGGACTCACTCACCTAAAAAGGTTACACTGAGGAACTCATTAACATCACATTTTCAATATCGAATTTAGCGAAATTAAAAGGTAACACTGTGAAACTCAGACACATAACAAGTTTACATGGTGGGACTCTCACACATAACAATGTCACATTTTCAAACTCACTGACATTACAAGTTTACTCTGTGGGAATTTCTCACATAAAAAGGTCAATTTGTGGGACTCACATAATAAGGTCACATTGTGAAAATTACTCACAGAACAAATTTACACTGTGGGACTCACTAACATAAAGTTTACAATATGGGATGCCCTAAGTACCCAAAATTATACTGTGGAACTCTCCAAAATAACACGGTTACACTGTGGAACACACTCACCTAAACATGTTTCATTGAGGAACTCATTAATATAACATGTTCAATATCGAATTTAGCAAAATTACAAGGTTAGACTGTGAAACTCACCCACATAACAAATTTACACTGTGGGAATCTCACACATAACAATGTCACACAGTCAAACTCACTCTCTCCAATGTTACACTCTGAGGCTCACTAACTAGACAGGTTGACACTGTGGAATTCACTTCCATAACAACGTCACACTTTCAAACTCTCTCATATAACAAGGTCAAACGGTGGGACTCACTCACATTACAAGGTCACACTGTGTAAATTACATAACAAGTTTACACTGTGGGACACACTAACATATAGATTAGAATATGGGTTTCACAAAGTAAACAAAATTATACTGTGCATTTCTCTTACATGACGTTTACACTGTGGAAATGACTCACATAACACGGTTACACTGTGGAACTCATCTACATCACACGGTTACAAAGTGGAACTCACTCACATAACAAGGTTATACTGTGGAACTCACTCACCTAAAAAAGTTGCACTGAGGAACTCACTAATATAACTTTTTCAATTTCGAATTTAGCAAAATTACATGGTTACACTGTGAAACTCAGGCACATAACCAGTTTACATGGTGGGAATCACTCACACAACAAGGTCAAATTTTGGCACTCACATAATACGGTCACACTGTGTAAGTTACTCCCATAACAAGTTTACACCATGGGACTTACTCACCTAAAAAGATTACACTGAGGAACTCATTAACATCACATTTTCAAAATCGAATTTAGCGAAATTAAAAGGTAACACTGTGAAACTCAGACACATAACAAGTTTACACGTTGGGACTCTCACACATAACAATGTCACACAGTCAAACTCACTCTATACCAATGTTACACTCTGAGGCTCACTAACTAGACAGGTTGACACTGTGGAATTCACTTCCATAACAACGTCACACTTTCAAACTCTCTCATATAACAAGGTCAAACGGTGGGACTCACTCACATAACAAGGTCACACTGTGTAAATTACATAACACGGTTACACTGTGGAACTCACTCACCTAAAAAAGTTGCACTGAGGAACTCACGAACAAACAATATCGAATTTAGCAAAATTATAAGGTTACAGTGAAACTCAGACACATTACAAGTTTACATGGTGGGAATCACTCACATAATAAGGTCACACTGTGTAAATTACTCACACAACAAGTTTACTCTGTGGGACACACTAACATATAGTTTGGAATATGGGTTACACTAAGTAAACAAAATTATACTGTGCAACTCTCTCATATGACAAGTTTACACTGTGGAACTGACTCACATAACAAGTTTATACTGTCCATCGCCGGATGTGGATTTGTTTGCTGCCAAATGCCAGATGTGGAATGGTACTCCTACCAGATTCTGAATGTGGAGTGGTTGGCCTGCCAGATGCCAGATTTAGACTGGTCTGCCAGTGAGATGCCCGATTTAGAATTGACTACCTGCCAGATGCTAGATGTGGAATGGTCTGCCTGTAAGATGCTGAATCTGGTATCATCTTCCTGCCATTTGCTGGACATGGACTGCTCTGCCTAACAGATGCCAGATGTGGAATTGTCCATCTGGAAGATGCTGGATGTGGAATGTTCCTCTGACACATTCCGGATTTGGAATGGTACATCTGCCAGATGGTCCTCATGTGAGAATGTGGATTTACAATATAATTCGTGCCAGATGCTAGATGTGGAATTGTGCACCTGCAAGATGTCGGAGGTATAATTGTCCACCTGCGAGACGGCAGATGTGGAATGTTCCACCTGCCAGATGCCGGAGGTGGAATGGTCCTTCTGTGAGAATCCGGATGTGGAATGGACTTTGTACCAGATGCCGGACGTGTAATGGTATAGCGGCGAGATGCCGGATGTAGAATGATCTTCTGGACGGATGCCGGATCTGCAATGAAATTCGTGCCAGATGCCAGATGTGAAATGGTATGCTTGTCAGTTTCAGGATGTGGAATGGTCCTCTGCCAGATGCTGGATATGGAATGGTCTGCCTGGCTGATGCTGGTGTGGAATAGACCACCTGCCAGTTGCAGGATGGGGAATGGTTTGCTGCCAGATGCCAGATATAGAATGTTTTTTTTTCCCAGATGCAGCATGTGGAGTGGTCGGACTGCCTGATGCCAGATGTGGCATTGTCCACCCACTTGATGCCAAATATTGACTAGTCTGCCTGATAGATGCCAGATGTGGACTGATCTGCCAGCGAGATGCCGCATTTAGAATTGACTACCTGCCAGATGCTGGATGTGGAATGGTCTGCCTGTAAGATGCTGAATCTGGTATCATCTTCCTGCCATTTGCTGGAATTGGACTGCTCAGCCTAACAGATGATGGATGTGGAATTGTCCACCTGGAAGATGCTGTATGTGGAATGTTCCTCTGACACATTCCGGATGTGGAATGGTACATCTACCAGATGCCGGAGGTGGAATGTTCCTCATGTGAGACTATGGATGTACAATATAATTCGTGCCAGATGCCAGATGTGGAATTGTATGCTTGCCAGATCCCGGAGGTGGAATTGTCCACCTGCAAAAGCCCAAATGTGGAATGGTCTGCCTGCCAGATGCCAGATGTGGAATGGTCCACCTGTCAGATGCCGGAGGTGGAATCGTCCTTCTGTGAGAATCCGGATGTGGAATGGACTTCATGACAGATGCTGGATGTGTAATGGTACAGCGGCGAGATGCCAGAGTAGAATGATCTTCTGGACAGTTACTGGATGTGGAATGGAATTCGTGCCAGATGCCGGATGTGAAATGGTACAGCGGTGAATTTACAGTGTGGGACTCACTCACCTAAAAAGGTTGCACTGAGGAACTCACGAACATAACTTTTTCAATATCGCATTTAGTAAAATTACAGGGTTACACTGTGAAACTCAGACACATAACAAGTTTACATGGTGGGAATCACTCACAATAAGGTCACACTGTGTAAATGATTCACAAATCAAGTTAACACTGTGGGACTCACTTATATGAAGTTTACAATATGGGATTCCCTAAGTGAACAAAATTGGACTGTGAAACTCTCTAACATGACAAGTTTACACTGTGGAACTGACTCACATAACACGGTAACACTGTGTAATTCGCTCACTTTAAACGGTTACACTGTGGAACTCACCTAAAAAGGTTACACTGAGGAACTGACTAACATAACATTTTCAATATCGAATTTAGCAAAATTACAAGGTTACACTGTGAAACTCAGATACATAACAGGTTTACATGGTGGGAATCTCTCACACAACAAGGTCAAATTTTGGGACTCACATAATAAGGTCACACTGTGTAAATGACTCCCATAACAAGTTTACATTGTGGGACTCACTCACCTAAAAAGGTTACACTGAGGAACTCATTAACATCACATTTTCAATATCGAATTTAGCGAAATTAAAAGGTAACACTGTGAAACTCAGACACATAACAAGTTTACATGGTGGGACTCTCACACATAACAATGTCACATTTTCAAACTCACTGACATTACAAGTTTACTCTGTGGGAATTTCTCACATAAAAAGGTCAATTTGTGGGACTCACATAATAAGGTCACATTGTGAAAATTACTCACAGAACAAATTTACACTGTGGGACTCACTAACATAAAGTTTACAATATGGGATGCCCTAAGTACCCAAAATTATACTGTGGAACTCTCCAAAATAACACGGTTACACTGTGGAACACACTCACCTAAACATGTTTCATTGAGGAACTCATTAATATAACATGTTCAATATCGAATTTAGCAAAATTACAAGGTTAGACTGTGAAACTCACCCACATAACAAATTTACACTGTGGGAATCTCACACATAACAATGTCACACAGTCAAACTCACTCTCTCCAATGTTACACTCTGAGGCTCACTAACTAGACAGGTTGACACTGTGGAATTCACTTCCATAACAACGTCACACTTTCAAACTCTCTCATATAACAAGGTCAAACGGTGGGACTCACTCACATTACAAGGTCACACTGTGTAAATTACATAACAAGTTTACACTGTGGGACACACTAACATATAGATTAGAATATGGGTTTCACAAAGTAAACAAAATTATACTGTGCATTTCTCTTACATGACGTTTACACTGTGGAAATGACTCACATAACACGGTTACACTGTGGAACTCATCTACATCACACGGTTACAAAGTGGAACTCACTCACATAACAAGGTTATACTGTGGAACTCACTCACCTAAAAAAGTTGCACTGAGGAACTCACTAATATAACTTTTTCAATTTCGAATTTAGCAAAATTACATGGTTACACTGTGAAACTCAGGCACATAACCAGTTTACATGGTGGGAATCACTCACACAACAAGGTCAAATTTTGGCACTCACATAATACGGTCACACTGTGTAAGTTACTCCCATAACAAGTTTACACCATGGGACTTACTCACCTAAAAAGATTACACTGAGGAACTCATTAACATCACATTTTCAAAATCGAATTTAGCGAAATTAAAAGGTAACACTGTGAAACTCAGACACATAACAAGTTTACACGTTGGGACTCTCACACATAACAATGTCACACAGTCAAACTCACTCTATACCAATGTTACACTCTGAGGCTCACTAACTAGACAGGTTGACACTGTGGAATTCACTTCCATAACAACGTCACACTTTCAAACTCTCTCATATAACAAGGTCAAACGGTGGGACTCACTCACATAACAAGGTCACACTGTGTAAATTACATAACACGGTTACACTGTGGAACTCACTCACCTAAAAAAGTTGCACTGAGGAACTCACGAACAAACAATATCGAATTTAGCAAAATTATAAGGTTACAGTGAAACTCAGACACATTACAAGTTTACATGGTGGGAATCACTCACATAATAAGGTCACACTGTGTAAATTACTCACACAACAAGTTTACTCTGTGGGACACACTAACATATAGTTTGGAATATGGGTTACACTAAGTAAACAAAATTATACTGTGCAACTCTCTCATATGACAAGTTTACACTGTGGAACTGACTCACATAACAAGTTTATACTGTCCATCGCCGGATGTGGATTTGTTTGCTGCCAAATGCCAGATGTGGAATGGTACTCCTACCAGATTCTGAATGTGGAGTGGTTGGCCTGCCAGATGCCAGATTTAGACTGGTCTGCCAGTGAGATGCCCGATTTAGAATTGACTACCTGCCAGATGCTAGATGTGGAATGGTCTGCCTGTAAGATGCTGAATCTGGTATCATCTTCCTGCCATTTGCTGGACATGGACTGCTCTGCCTAACAGATGCCAGATGTGGAATTGTCCATCTGGAAGATGCTGGATGTGGAATGTTCCTCTGACACATTCCGGATTTGGAATGGTACATCTGCCAGATGGTCCTCATGTGAGAATGTGGATTTACAATATAATTCGTGCCAGATGCTAGATGTGGAATTGTGCACCTGCAAGATGTCGGAGGTATAATTGTCCACCTGCGAGACGGCAGATGTGGAATGTTCCACCTGCCAGATGCCGGAGGTGGAATGGTCCTTCTGTGAGAATCCGGATGTGGAATGGACTTTGTACCAGATGCCGGACGTGTAATGGTATAGCGGCGAGATGCCGGATGTAGAATGATCTTCTGGACGGATGCCGGATCTGCAATGAAATTCGTGCCAGATGCCAGATGTGAAATGGTATGCTTGTCAGTTTCAGGATGTGGAATGGTCCTCTGCCAGATGCTGGATATGGAATGGTCTGCCTGGCTGATGCTGGTGTGGAATAGACCACCTGCCAGTTGCAGGATGGGGAATGGTTTGCTGCCAGATGCCAGATATAGAATGTTTTTTTTTTCCCAGATGCAGCATGTGGAGTGGTCGGACTGCCTGATGCCAGATGTGGCATTGTCCACCCACTTGATGCCAAATATTGACTAGTCTGCCTGATAGATGCCAGATGTGGACTGATCTGCCAGCGAGATGCCGCATTTAGAATTGACTACCTGCCAGATGCTGGATGTGGAATGGTCTGCCTGTAAGATGCTGAATCTGGTATCATCTTCCTGCCATTTGCTGGAATTGTACTGCTCAGCCTAACAGATGATGGATGTGGAATTGTCCACCTGGAAGATGCTGTATGTGGAATGTTCCTCTGACACATTCCGGATGTGGAATGGTACATCTGCCAGATGCCGGAGGTGGAATGTTCCTCATGTGAGACTATGGATGTACAATATAATTCGTGCCAGATGCCAGATGTGGAATTGTATGCTTGCCAGATCCCGGAGGTGGAATTGTCCACCTGCAAAAGCCCAAATGTGGAATGGTCTGCCTGCCAGATGCCAGATGTGGAATGGTCCACCTGTCAGATGCCGGAGGTGGAATCGTCCTTCTGTGAGAATCCGGATGTGGAATGGACTTCATGACAGATGCTGGATGTGTAATGGTACAGCGGCAAGATGCCAGAGTAGAATGATCTTCTGGACAGTTACTGGATGTGGAATGGAATTCGTGCCAGATGCCGGATGTGAAATGGTACAGCGGTGAATTTACAGTGTGGGACTCACTCACCTAAAAAGGTTGCACTGAGGAACTCACGAACATAACTTTTTCAATATCGCATTTAGTAAAATTACAGGGTTACACTGTGAAACTCAGACACATAACAAGTTTACATGGTGGGAATCACTCACAATAAGGTCACACTGTGTAAATGATTCACAAATCAAGTTAACACTGTGGGACTCACTTACATGAAGTTTACAATATGGGATTCCCTAAGTGAACAAAATTGGACTGTGAAACTCTCTAACATGACAAGTTTACACTGTGGAACTGACTCACATAACACGGTAACACTGTGTAATTCGCTCACTTTAAACGGTTACACTGTGGAACTCACCTAAAAAGGTTACACTGAGGAACTGACTAACATAACATTTTCAATATCGAATTTAGCAAAATTACAAGGTTACACTGTGAAACTCAGATACATAACAGGTTTACATGGTGGGAATCTCTCACACAACAAGGTCAAATTTTGGGACTCACATAATAAGGTCACACTGTGTAAATGACTCCCATAACAAGTTTACATTGTGGGACTCACTCACCTAAAAAGGTTACACTGAGGAACTCATTAACATCACATTTTCAATATCGAATTTAGCGAAATTAAAAGGTAACACTGTGAAACTCAGACACATAACTAGTTTACATGGTGGGACTCTCACACATAACAATGTCACATTTTCAAACTCACTGACATTACAAGTTTACTCTGTGGGAATTTCTCACATAAAAAGGTCAATTTGTGGGACTCACATAATAAGGTCACATTGTGAAAATTACTCACAGAACAAATTTACACTGTGGGACTCACTAACATAAAGTTTACAATATGGGATGCCCTAAGTACCCAAAATTATACTGTGGAACTCTCCAAAATAACACGGTTACACTGTGGAACACACTCACCTAAACATGTTTCATTGAGGAACTCATTAATATAACATGTTCAATATCGAATTTAGCAAAATTACAAGGTTAGACTGTGAAACTCACCCACATAACAAATTTACACTGTGGGAATCTCACACATAACAATGTCACACAGTCAAACTCACTCTCTCCAATGTTACACTCTGAGGCTCACTAACTAGACAGGTTGACACTGTGGAATTCACTTCCATAACAACGTCACACTTTCAAACTCTCTCATATAACAAGGTCAAACGGTGGGACTCACTCACATTACAAGGTCACACTGTGTAAATTACATAACAAGTTTACACTGTGGGACACACTAACATATAGTTTAGAATATGGGTTTCACAAAGTAAACAAAATTATACTGTGCATTTCTCTTACATGACGTTTACACTGTGGAAATGACTCACATAACACGGTTACACTGTGGAACTCATCTACATCACACGGTTACAAAGTGGAACTCACTCACATAACAAGTTTACACTGTGGAACTCACTCACCTAAAAAAGTTGCACTGAGGAACTCACTAATATAACTTTTTCAATTTCGAATTTAGCAAAATTACATGGTTACACTGTGAAACTCAGGCACATAACCAGTTTACATGGTGGGAATCACTCACACAACAAGGTCAAATTTTGGCACTCACATAATACGGTCACACTGTGTAAGTTACTCCCATAACAAGTTTACACCATGGGACTTACTCACCTAAAAAGATTACACTGAGGAACTCATTAACATCACATTTTCAAAATCGAATTTAGCGAAATTAAAAGGTAACACTGTGAAACTCAGACACATAACAAGTTTACACGTTGGGACTCTCACACATAACAATGTCACACAGTCAAACTCACTCTATACCAATGTTACACTCTGAGGCTCACTAACTAGACAGGTTGACACTGTGGAATTCACTTCCATAACAACGTCACGCTTTCAAACTCTCTCATATAACAAGGTCAAACCGTGGGACTCACTCACATAACAAGGTCACACTGTGTAAATTACATAACACGGTTACACTGTGGAACTCACTCACCTAAAAAAGTTGCACTGAGGAACTCACGAACAAACAATATCGAATTTAGCAAAATTATAAGGTTACAGTGAAACTCAGACACATTACAAGTTTACATGGTGGGAATCACTCACATAATAAGGTCACACTGTGTAAATTACTCACACAACAAGTTTACTCTGTGGGACACACTAACATATAGTTTGGAATATGGGTTACACTAAGTAAACAAAATTATACTGTGCAACTCTCTCATATGACAAGTTTACACTGTGGAACTGACTCACATAACAAGTTTATACTGTCCATCGCCGGATGTGGATTTGTTTGCTGCCAAATGCCAGATGTGGAATGGTACTCCTACCAGATTCTGAATGTGGAGTGGTTGGCCTGCCAGATGCCAGATTTAGACTGGTCTGCCAGTGAGATGCCCGATTTAGAATTGACTACCTGCCAGATGCTAGATGTGGAATGGTCTGCCTGTAAGATGCTGAATCTGGTATCATCTTCCTGCCATTTGCTGGACATGGACTGCTCTGCCTAACAGATGCCAGATGTGGAATTGTCCATCTGGAAGATGCTGGATGTGGAATGTTCCTCTGACACATTCCGGATTTGGAATGGTACATCTGCCAGATGGTCCTCATGTGAGAATGTGGATTTACAATATAATTCGTGCCAGATGCTAGATGTGGAATTGTGCACCTGCAAGATGTCGGAGGTATAATTGTCCACCTGCGAGACGGCAGATGTGGAATGTTCCACCTGCCAGATGCCGGAGGTGGAATGGTCCTTCTGTGAGAATCCGGATGTGGAATGGACTTTGTACCAGATGCCGGACGTGTAATGGTATAGCGGCGAGATGCCGGATGTAGAATGATCTTCTGGACGGATGCCGGATCTGCAATGAAATTCGTGCCAGATGCCAGATGTGAAATGGTATGCTTGTCAGTTTCAGGATGTGGAATGGTCCTCTGCCAGATGCTGGATATGGAATGGTCTGCCTGGCTGATGCTGGTGTGGAATAGACCACCTGCCAGTTGCAGGATGGGGAATGGTTTGCTGCCAGATGCCAGATATAGAATGTTTTTTTTTTCCCAGATGCAGCATGTGGAGTGGTCGGACTGCCTGATGCCAGATGTGGCATTGTCCACCCACTTGATGCCAAATATTGACTAGTCTGCCTGATAGATGCCAGATGTGGACTGATCTGCCAGCGAGATGCCGCATTTAGAATTGACTACCTGCCAGATGCTGGATGTGGAATGGTCTGCCTGTAAGATGCTGAATCTGGTATCATCTTCCTGCCATTTGCTGGAATTGGACTGCTCAGCCTAACAGATGATGGATGTGGAATTGTCCACCTGGAAGATGCTGTATGTGGAATGTTCCTCTGACACATTCCGGATGTGGAATGGTACATCTACCAGATGCCGGAGGTGGAATGTTCCTCATGTGAGACTATGGATGTACAATATAATTCGTGCCAGATGCCAGATGTGGAATTGTATGCTTGCCAGATCCCGGAGGTGGAATTGTCCACCTGCAAAAGCCCAAATGTGGAATGGTCTGCCTGCCAGATGCCAGATGTGGAATGGTCCACCTGTCAGATGCCGGAGGTGGAATCGTCCTTCTGTGAGAATCCGGATGTGGAATGGACTTCATGACAGATGCTGGATGTGTAATGGTACAGCGGCAAGATGCCAGAGTAGAATGATCTTCTGGACAGTTACTGGATGTGGAATGGAATTCGTGACAGATGCCGGATGTGAAATGGTACAGCGGTGAATTTACAGTGTGGGACTCACTCACCTAAAAAGGTTGCACTGAGGAACTCACGAACATAACTTTTTCAATATCGCATTTAGTAAAATTACAGGGTTACACTGTGAAACTCAGACACATAACAAGTTTACATGGTGGGAATCACTCACAATAAGGTCACACTGTGTAAATGATTCACAAATCAAGTTAACACTGTGGGACTCACTTACATGAAGTTTACAATATGGGATTCCCTAAGTGAACAAAATTGGACTGTGAAACTCTCTAACATGACAAGTTTACACTGTGGAACTGACTCACATAACACGGTAACACTGTGTAATTCGCTCACTTTAAACGGTTACACTGTGGAACTCACCTAAAAAGGTTACACTGAGGAACTGACTAACATAACATTTTCAATATCGAATTTAGCAAAATTACAAGGTTACACTGTGAAACTCAGATACATAACAGGTTTACATGGTGGGAATCTCTCACACAACAAGGTCAAATTTTGGGACTCACATAATAAGGTCACACTGTGTAAATGACTCCCATAACAAGTTTACATTGTGGGACTCACTCACCTTAAAAGGTTACACTGAGGAACTCATTAACATCACATTTTCAATATCGAATTTAGCGAAATTAAAAGGTAACACTGTGAAACTCAGACACATAACAAGTTTACATGGTGGGACTCTCACACATAACAATGTCACATTTTCAAACTCACTGACATTACAAGTTTACTCTGTGGGAATTTCTCACATAAAAAGGTCAATTTGTGGGACTCACATAATAAGGTCACATTGTGAAAATTACTCACAGAACAAATTTACACTGTGGGACTCACTAACATAAAGTTTACAATATGGGATGCCCTAAGTACCCAAAATTATACTGTGGAACTCTCCAAAATAACACGGTTACACTGTGGAACACACTCACCTAAACATGTTTCATTGAGGAACTCATTAATATAACATGTTCAATATCGAATTTAGCAAAATTACAAGGTTAGACTGTGAAACTCACCCACATAACAAATTTACACTGTGGGAATCTCACACATAACAATGTCACACAGTCAAACTCACTCTCTCCAATGTTACACTCTGAGGCTCACTAACTAGACAGGTTGACACTGTGGAATTCACTTCCATAACAACGTCACACTTTCAAACTCTCTCATATAACAAGGTCAAACGGTGGGACTCACTCACATTACAAGGTCACACTGTGTAAATTACATAACAAGTTTACACTGTGGGACACACTAACATATAGTTTAGAATATGGGTTTCACAAAGTAAACAAAATTATACTGTGCATTTCTCTTACATGACGTTTACACTGTGGAAATGACTCACATAACACGGTTACACTGTGGAACTCATCTACATCACACGGTTACAAAGTGGAACTCACTCACATAACAAGGTTATACTGTGGAACTCACTCACCTAAAAAAGTTGCACTGAGGAACTCACTAATATAACTTTTTCAATTTCGAATTTAGCAAAATTACATGGTTACACTGTGAAACTCAGGCACATAACCAGTTTACATGGTGGGAATCACTCACACAACAAGGTCAAATTTTGGCACTCACATAATACGGTCACACTGTGTAAGTTACTCCCATAACAAGTTTACACCATGGGACTTACTCACCTAAAAAGATTACACTGAGGAACTCATTAACATCACATTTTCAAAATCGAATTTAGCGAAATTAAAAGGTAACACTGTGAAACTCAGACACATAACAAGTTTACACGTTGGGACTCTCACACATAACAATGTCACACAGTCAAACTCACTCTATACCAATGTTACACTCTGAGGCTCACTAACTAGACAGGTTGACACTGTGGAATTCACTTCCATAACAACGTCACGCTTTCAAACTCTCTCATATAACAAGGTCAAACCGTGGGACTCACTCACATAACAAGGTCACACTGTGTAAATTACATAACACGGTTACACTGTGGAACTCACTCACCTAAAAAAGTTGCACTGAGGAACTCACGAACAAACAATATCGAATTTAGCAAAATTATAAGGTTACAGTGAAACTCAGACACATTACAAGTTTACATGGTGGGAATCACTCACATAATAAGGTCACACTGTGTAAATTACTCACACAACAAGTTTACTCTGTGGGACACACTAACATATAGTTTGGAATATGGGTTACACTAAGTAAACAAAATTATACTGTGCAACTCTCTCATATGACAAGTTTACACTGTGGAACTGACTCACATAACAAGTTTATACTGTCCATCGCCGGATGTGGATTTGTTTGCTGCCAAATGCCAGATGTGGAATGGTACTCCTACCAGATTCTGAATGTGGAGTGGTTGGCCTGCCAGATGCCAGATTTAGACTGGTCTGCCAGTGAGATGCCCGATTTAGAATTGACTACCTGCCAGATGCTAGATGTGGAATGGTCTGCCTGTAAGATGCTGAATCTGGTATCATCTTCCTGCCATTTGCTGGACATGGACTGCTCTGCCTAACAGATGCCAGATGTGGAATTGTCCATCTGGAAGATGCTGGATGTGGAATGTTCCTCTGACACATTCCGGATTTGGAATGGTACATCTGCCAGATGGTCCTCATGTGAGAATGTGGATTTACAATATAATTCGTGCCAGATGCTAGATGTGGAATTGTGCACCTGCAAGATGTCGGAGGTATAATTGTCCACCTGCGAGACGGCAGATGTGGAATGTTCCACCTGCCAGATGCCGGAGGTGGAATGGTCCTTCTGTGAGAATCCGGATGTGGAATGGACTTTGTACCAGATGCCGGACGTGTAATGGTATAGCGGCGAGATGCCGGATGTAGAATGATCTTCTGGACGGATGCCGGATCTGCAATGAAATTCGTGCCAGATGCCAGATGTGAAATGGTATGCTTGTCAGTTTCAGGATGTGGAATGGTCCTCTGCCAGATGCTGGATATGGAATGGTCTGCCTGGCTGATGCTGGTGTGGAATAGACCACCTGCCAGTTGCAGGATGGGGAATGGTTTGCTGCCAGATGCCAGATATAGAATGTTTTTTTTTTCCCAGATGCAGCATGTGGAGTGGTCGGACTGCCTGATGCCAGATGTGGCATTGTCCACCCACTTGATGCCAAATATTGACTAGTCTGCCTGATAGATGCCAGATGTGGACTGATCTGCCAGCGAGATGCCGCATTTAGAATTGACTACCTGCCAGATGCTGGATGTGGAATGGTCTGCCTGTAAGATGCTGAATCTGGTATCATCTTCCTGCCATTTGCTGGAATTGGACTGCTCAGCCTAACAGATGATGGATGTGGAATTGTCCACCTGGAAGATGCTGTATGTGGAATGTTCCTCTGACACATTCCGGATGTGGAATGGTACATCTACCAGATGCCGGAGGTGGAATGTTCCTCATGTGAGACTATGGATGTACAATATAATTCGTGCCAGATGCCAGATGTGGAATTGTATGCTTGCCAGATCCCGGAGGTGGAATTGTCCACCTGCAAAAGCCCAAATGTGGAATGGTCTGCCTGCCAGATGCCAGATGTGGAATGGTCCACCTGTCAGATGCCGGAGGTGGAATCGTCCTTCTGTGAGAATCCGGATGTGGAATGGACTTCATGACAGATGCTGGATGTGTAATGGTACAGCGGCAAGATGCCAGAGTAGAATGATCTTCTGGACAGTTACTGGATGTGGAATGGAATTCGTGCCAGATGCCGGATGTGAAATGGTACAGCGGTGAATTTACAGTGTGGGACTCACTCACCTAAAAAGGTTGCACTGAGGAACTCACGAACATAACTTTTTCAATATCGCATTTAGTAAAATTACAGGGTTACACTGTGAAACTCAGACACATAACAAGTTTACATGGTGGGAATCACTCACAATAAGGTCACACTGTGTAAATGATTCACAAATCAAGTTAACACTGTGGGACTCACTTACATGAAGTTTACAATATGGGATTCCCTAAGTGAACAAAATTGGACTGTGAAACTCTCTAACATGACAAGTTTACACTGTGGAACTGACTCACATAACACGGTAACACTGTGTAATTCGCTCACTTTAAACGGTTACACTGTGGAACTCACCTAAAAAGGTTACACTGAGGAACTGACTAACATAACATTTTCAATATCGAATTTAGCAAAATTACAAGGTTACACTGTGAAACTCAGATACATAACAGGTTTACATGGTGGGAATCTCTCACACAACAAGGTCAAATTTTGGGACTCACATAATAAGGTCACACTGTGTAAATGACTCCCATAACAAGTTTACATTGTGGGACTCACTCACCTAAAAAGGTTACACTGAGGAACTCATTAACATCACATTTTCAATATCGAATTTAGCGAAATTAAAAGGTAACACTGTGAAACTCAGACACATAACAAGTTTACATGGTGGGACTCTCACACATAACAATGTCACATTTTCAAACTCACTGACATTACAAGTTTACTCTGTGGGAATTTCTCACATAAAAAGGTCAATTTGTGGGACTCACATAATAAGGTCACATTGTGAAAATTACTCACAGAACAAATTTACACTGTGGGACTCACTAACATAAAGTTTACAATATGGGATGCCCTAAGTACCCAAAATTATACTGTGGAACTCTCCAAAATAACACGGTTACACTGTGGAACACACTCACCTAAACATGTTTCATTGAGGAACTCATTAATATAACATGTTCAATATCGAATTTAGCAAAATTACAAGGTTAGACTGTGAAACTCACCCACATAACAAATTTACACTGTGGGAATCTCACACATAACAATGTCACACAGTCAAACTCACTCTCTCCAATGTTACACTCTGAGGCTCACTAACTAGACAGGTTGACACTGTGGAATTCACTTCCATAACAACGTCACACTTTCAAACTCTCTCATATAACAAGGTCAAACGGTGGGACTCACTCACATTACAAGGTCACACTGTGTAAATTACATAACAAGTTTACACTGTGGGACACACTAACATATAGTTTAGAATATGGGTTTCACAAAGTAAACAAAATTATACTGTGCATTTCTCTTACATGACGTTTACACTGTGGAAATGACTCACATAACACGGTTACACTGTGGAACTCATCTACATCACACGGTTACAAAGTGGAACTCACTCACATAACAAGTTTACACTGTGGAACTCACTCACCTAAAAAAGTTGCACTGAGGAACTCACTAATATAACTTTTTCAATTTCGAATTTAGCAAAATTACATGGTTACACTGTGAAATTCAGGTACATAACCAGTTTACATGGTGGGAATCACTCACACAACAAGGTCAAATTTTGGCACTCACATAATACGGTCACACTGTGTAAGTTACTCCCATAACAAGTTTACACCATGGGACTTACTCACCTAAAAAGATTACACTGAGGAACTCATTAACATCACATTTTCAAAATCGAATTTAGCGAAATTAAAAGGTAACACTGTGAAACTCAGACACATAACAAGTTTACACGTTGGGACTCTCACACATAACAATGTCACACAGTCAAACTCACTCTATACCAATGTTACACTCTGAGGCTCACTAACTAGACAGGTTGACACTGTGGAATTCACTTCCATAACAACGTCACGCTTTCAAACTCTCTCATATAACAAGGTCAAACCGTGGGACTCACTCACATAACAAGGTCACACTGTGTAAATTACATAACACGGTTACACTGTGGAACTCACTCACCTAAAAAAGTTGCACTGAGGAACTCACGAACAAACAATATCGAATTTAGCAAAATTACAAGGTTACAGTGAAACTCAGACACATTACAAGTTAACATGGTGGGAATCACTCACATAATAAGGTCACACTGTGTAAATTACTCACACAACAAGTTTACTCTGTGGGACACTCTAACATAGAGTTTGGAATATGGGTTACACTAAGTAAACAAAATTATACTGTGCAACTCTCTCATATGACAAGTTTACACTGTGGAACTGACTCACATAACAAGTTTATACTGTCAATCGCCGGATGTGGATTTGTTTGCTGCCAAATGCCAGATGTGGAATGGTACTCCTGCCAGATACTAAATGTGGAATGGTTGGCCTGCCAGATGCCAGATTTGGACTGTCTGCCAGTGAGATGCCGGATTTAGCATTGACTACCTGCCAGATGCTAGATATGGAATGGTCTGCCTGTAAGATGCTGAATCTGGTATCATCTTCCTGCCATTTGCTGGACATGGACTGCTCTGCCTAACAGATGCCAGATGTGGAATTGTCCATCTGGAAGATGCTGGATGTGGAATGTTCCTCTGACACATTCCGGATTTGTAATGGTACATCTGCCAGATGGTCCTCATGTGAGAATATGGATGTACAATATAATTAGTGCCAGATGCTAGATGTGGAATTGCCCACCTGCAAGATATCGGAGGTATAATTGTCCACCTGCGAGTCGCCAGATGTGGAATGCTCCACCTGCCAGATGCCGGAGGTAGAATGGTCCTTCTGTGAGAATCCGGATGTGGAATGGACTTTGTACCAGATGCCGGACGTGTAATGGTACAGCGGCGAGATGCCGGATGTAGAATGATCTTCTGGACGGATGCCGGATGTGGAATGAAATTCATGCCAGATGCCAGATGTGAAATGGTATGCTTGTCAGTTGCAGGATGTGGAATGGTCCTCTGCCAGATGCTGGATATGGAATGGTCTGCCTGGCTGATGCTGGAGTGGAATAGACCATCTGCCAGTTGCAGGATGGGGAATGGTTTGCTGCCAGATGCCAGATGTAGAATGGTATTTTTTCTCCCAGATGCAGGATGTGGAGTGGTCGGCCTGCCAGATGCCAGATGTGGCATTGTCCACCCACTTGATGCCAGATATTGACTAGTCTGCCTGATAGATGCCAGATGTGGACTGGTCTGCCAGCGAGATGCCGCATTTAGAATTGACTACCTGCCAGATGCTGGATGTGGAATGGTCTGCCTGTAAGATGCTGAATCTGGTATTATCTTCCTGCCATTTGCTGGAATTAGACTGCTCAGCCTAACAGATGATGGATGTGGAATTGACCACCTGGAAGATGCTGGATGTGGAATGTTCCTCTGACACATTCCGGATGTGGAATGGTACATCTGCCAGATGCCGGAGGTGGAATGTTCCTCATGTGAGACTCTGGAATTACAATATAATTCGTGCCAGATGCCAGATGTATTATTGTATGCTTGCCAGATCCCGGAGGTGGAATTGTCCACCTGCAAAAGACCAAATGTGGAATGGTCTGCCTGCCAGATGCCAGATGTGGAATGGTACACCTGCCAAATGCCAGATGTGGAATGGTCCACCTGCCAGATGCCGGAGGTTGAATGGTCGTTCTGTGAGAATCCGGATGTGGAATGGACTTCCTGACAGATGCTGGATGTATAATGGTACAGCGGCGAGATGCCAGAGTAGAATGATCTTCAGGACAGATACCAGATGTGGAATGGAATTCGTGCCAGATGCCAGATGTGAAAGTGTACAGCGGCGAGTTTACAGTGTGGGACTCACTCACCTAAAAAGGTTACACTGAGCAATTCACTAACATAACATTTTCAATGTCGAATTTAGCGAATTACAAGGTAACACTGTGAAACTCAACCACATAACAAGTTTACACGGTGAGAATCTCACATGTAACAATGTCACACTGTCGAACACACTCTATGCCAATGTTACACTCTGAGGCCCACTAAGTAGACAGTTTGACACTGTGGAATTCACTTCCATAACAATGTCACACTTTCAAACTCACTGACATTACAAGGTCAAATGGTGAGACTCACTCACACTGTGGAACACACTCACCTAAAAAAGTTGCACTGAGGAACTCACCAACAAACAATATCGAATTTAGCAAAATTACAAGGTTACACATTGAAACTCAGACACATAACAAGTTTACATGGTGGGAATCACTCACATAACAAGGTCACACTGTGTAAATGACTCACACAACAAGTTTACACTGTGGGACTAACTCACATGAAGTTTACAATATGGGATTCCCCAAGTGAACAAAATTATACGGTGCAACTCTCTCACACGACAAGTTTACACTGTGGAAATAACTCACATAACATGGTTACACTGTGGGAATCTCTCACCTAAAAAGGTTACACTGAGGAACTCATTAAAATCACATTTTGAATATCGAATATAGCGAAATTAAAAGGTAACTCTGTGAAACTCAGACACATAACAAGTTTACACGGTGGGACTCTCACACATAACAATGTCACATTGTCAAACTCACTCTATGCCAATGTTACACTCTGAGGCCCACTAAGTAGACAGGTTGACACTGTGGAATTCACTTCCATAACAATGTTAAACTTTCAAACTCACTGACATTACAAGGTCAAATGGTGAGACTCACTCACACTGTGGAACACACTCACCTAAAAAAGTTGCACTGAGGAACTCACTAACATAACATTTTCAATACTGAATTTAGCAAAATTACAAGGTTACACTGTGAAACTCACCCACATAAAAAATTTACACCTTGGGAATCTCACACATAAAATGTCACACTGTCGAACACACTCCATACCAATGTTACACTCTGATACTCACTTAGTAGAAAGGTTGACACTATGGAAATCACTTCGATAACAATGTCACACTTTCAAACTCACTCACATAACAAGTTTACACTCTGGGAATCTCTCACATAATAAGGTGAATTTGTGGGATGCACATAATAAGGTCACACTGTGTAAATTACTCACAGAACAAATTTACACTGTGGGACTCACTAACATAAAGTTTACAATATGGGATTCCCTAAGTTCCCAAAATTATACTGTGCAAATCTCTCACATGACAAGTTTACACTGTGGAACTCACTCACATAACAAGTTTACACTGTGGAACTCACTCACCTAAAAAAGTTGCACTGAGGAACTCACTAATATAACTTTTTCAATTTCGAATTTAGCAAAATTACATGGTTACACTGTGAAACTCAGGCACATAACCAGTTTACATGGTGGGAATCACTCACACAACAAGGTCAAATTTTGGGACTCACATAATACGGTCACACTGTGTAAGTTACTCCCATAACAAGTTTACACCATGGGACTTACTGACCTAAAAAGATTACACTGAGGAACTCATTAACATCACATTTTCAAAATCGAATTTAGCGAAATTAAAAGGTAACACTGTGAAACTCAGACAGATAACAAGTTTACACGTTGGGACTCCCACACATAACAATGTCACACAGTCAAACTCACTCTATACCAATGTTATACTCTGAGGCCCACTAACTAGACAGTTTGACACTGTGGAATTCACTTCCATAACAATGTCACACTTTCAAACTCACTGACATTACAAGTTTACTCTGTGGGAATTTCTCACATAATAAGGACAACTTGTGGGACTAACATAATAAGGTCACACTGTGAAAATTATTCACATAACAAATTTACACTGTGGGACTCACTAACATAAAGTTTACAATATGGGATGCCCTAAATACCCAAAATTATACTGTGGAACGCTCCGACATAACACGGTTACACTGTGGAACACACACACCAGAACATGTTTCATTGAGGAACTCACTAACATAACATGTTCAATATCGAATTTAGCAAAATTACAAGGTAACACTGTGAAACACACCCACATAACAAGTTTACACTGTGGGAATCTCACAATTATCAATGTCACACACTCAAACTCACTCTCTACCAATGTTACACTCTGAGGCTCACTAACTAGACAGGTTGACACTGTGGAATTCACTTCCATAACAACGTCACACTTTCAAACTCTCTCATATAACAAGGTCAAACCGTGGGACTCACTCACATAACAATGTCACACTGTGTAAATTACATAACACGGTTACACTGTGGAACTCACTCACCTAAAAAAGTTGCACTGAGGAACTCACGAACAAACAATATCAAATTTAGCAAAATTACAAGGTTACACAGTGAAACTCAGACACATTACAAGTTTACATGGTGGGAATCACTCACATAATAAGGTCACACTGTCTAAATTACTCACACAACAAGTTTACTCTGTAGGACACACTAACATATAGTTTGGAATATGGGTTACACTAAGTAAACAAAATTATACTGTGCAACTCTCTCATATGACAAGTTTACACTGTGGAACTGACTCACATAACACGGTTACACTGGGGAACTCACTCACATAACAAATTTATACTGTCAATCGCCAGATGTGGATTTGTTTGCTGCCAAATGCCAGATGTGGAATGGTACTCCTGCCAGATACTAAATGTGGAATGGTTGGCCTGCCAGATGCCAGATTTGGACTGTCTGCCAGTGAGATGCCGGATTTAGCATTGACTACCTGCCACATGCTAGATATGGAATGGTCTGCCTGTAAGATGCTGAATCTGGTATCATCTTCCTGCCATTTGCTGGACATGGACTGCTCTGCCTAACAGATGCCAGATGTGGAATTGTACATCTGGAAGATGCTGGATGTGGAATGTTCCTCTGACACATTCCGGATTTGGAATGGTACATCTGCCAGATGGTCCTCATGTGAGAATGTGGATGTACAATATAATTCGTGCCAGATGCTAGATGTGGAATTGCCCACCTGCAAGATATCGGAGGTATAATTGTGCACCTGCGAGTTGCCAGATGTGGAATGTTCCACCTGCCAGATGCCGGAGGTAGAATGGTCCTTCTGTGAGAATCCGGATGTGGAATGGACTTTGTACCAGATGCCGGACGTGTAATGGTACAGCGGCGAGATGCCGGATGTAGAATGATCTTCTGGACGGATGCCGGATGTGGAATGAAATTCGTGCCAGATGCCAGATGTGAAATGGTATGCTTGTCAGTTTCAGGATGTGGAATGGTCCTCTGCCAGATGCTGTATATGGAATAGTCTGCCTGGCTGATGCTGGTGTGGAATAGACCACCTGCCAGTTGCAGGAGGGGGAATGGTTTGCTGCCAGATGCCAGATATAGAATGTTTTTTTTTCCCAGATGCAGCATGTGGAGTGGTCGGACTGCCTGATGCCAGATGTGGCATTGTCCACCCACTTGATCCCAGATATTGACTAGTCTGCCTGATAGATGCCAGATGTGGACTGGTCTGCCAGCGAGATGCCGCATTTAGAATTGACTACCTGCCAGATGCTGGATGTGGAATGGTCTGCCTGTAAGATGCTGAATCTGGTATCATCTTCCTGCCATTTGCTGGAATTCGACTGCTCAGCCTAACAGATAATGGATGTGGAATTGTCCACCTGGAAGATGCTGGATGTGGAATGTTCCTCTGACACATTCCGCATGTGGAATGGTACATCTGCCAGATGACGGAGGTGGAATGTTCCTCATGTGAGACTCTGGATGTACAATATAATTTGTGCCAGATGCCAGATGTGGATATGTATGCTTGCAAGATCCCGGAGTTTGAATTGTCCACCTGCAAACACACAAATGTGGAATGGTCTGCCTTCCAGATGCCAGATGTGGAATGGTCCACCTGCCAGATGCTGGAGGTGGAATGGTTCTTCTGTGATAATCCGGATGTGGAATGGACTTCATGACAGATGCTGGATGTGTAATGGAACAGCGGCGAGATGCCAGAGTATAATGATCTTCTGGACAATATACCGGATGTGGAATGGAATTCGTGCCAGATGCCAGATTTGAAATGGTACAGCGGTGAGTTTACAGTATGGGACTCACTCACCTAAAAAGGTCACGCTGAGAAAATCACTAACATAACATTTTCAATACTGAATTTAGCGAAATTACAAAGTTACACTGTGAAACTCACCCACATAACAAGTTTACACGGTGGGAATCTCACATATAACAATGTAACACTGTCGAACACACTCCATACCAATGTTACACTCTGATACTCACTAAGTAGAAAGGTTGACACTATGGAATTCACTTCGATAACAAGGTCACACTGTGTAAATGACTCACACAACAAGTTTACACTGTGGGACTCACTAACATAAAGTTTACAATATGGGATTCCCTAAGTACCCAAAATTATACTGTGCAAATCTCTCACATGACAAGTTTACACTGTGGAACTCACTCACAAAACAAGTTTACACTGTGGAACTCACTCACCTAAAAAAGTTGCACTGAGGAACTCACTAATATAACTTTTTCAATTTCGAATTTAGCAAAATTACATGGTTACATTGTGAAACTCAGGCACATAACCAGTTTACATGGTGGGAATCACTCACACAACAAGGTCAAATTTTGGCACTCACATAATACGGTCACACTGTGTAAGTTACTCCCATAACAAGTTTACACCATGGGACTTACTCACCTAAAAAGATTACACTGAGGAACTCATTAACATCACATTTTCAAAATCGAATTTAGCGAAATTAAAAGGTAACACTGTGAAACTCAGACACATAACAAGTTTACACGTTGGGACTCTCACACATAACAATGTCACACAGTCAAACTCACTCTATACCAATGTTATACTCTGAGGTCCACTAACTACACAGGTTGACACTGTGGAATTCACTTCCATAACAATGTCACACTTTCAAACTCACTGACATTACAAGTTTACTCTGTGGGAATTTCTCACATAATAAAGACAACTTGTGGGAATAACATAATAAGGTCACACTGTGAAAATTACTCACATAACAAATTTATGCTGTGGGACTCACTAACATAAAGTTTACAATATAGGATGTCCTAAATACCAAAAATTATACTGTGGAACACTCCAAAATAACACGGTTACACTGTGGAACACACACATCTGAACATGTTTCATTGAGGAACTCACTAACATAACATGTTCAATATCGAATTTAGCAAAATTACAAGGTAACACTGTGAAACACACCCACATAACAAGTTTACACTGTGGGAATCTCACACTTAACAATGTCACACACTCAAACTCACTCTCTACCAATGTTACACTCTGAGGCTCACTAACTAGACAGGTTGACACTGTGGAATTCACTTCCATAACAACGTAACACTTTCAAACTCTCTCATATAACAAGGTCAAACGGTGGGACTCACTCACATAACAAGGTCACACTGTGTAAATTACATAACACGGTTACACTGTGGAACTCACTCACCTAAAAAAGTTGCACTGAGGAACTCACGAACAAACAATATCGAATTTAGCAAAATTACAAGGTTACACAGTGAAACTCAGACACATTACAAGTTTACATGGTGGGAATCACTCACATAATAAGGTCACACTGTCTAAATTACTCACACAACAAGTTTACTCTGTGGGACACACTAACATATAGTTTGGAATATGGGTTACACTAAGTAAACAAAATTATACTGTGCAACTCTCTCATATGACAAGTTTACACTGTGGAACTGACTCACATAACACGGTTACACTGTGGAACTCACTCACATAACAAATTTATACTGTCCATCGCCGGATGTGGATTTGTTTGCTGCCAAATGCCAGATGTGGAATGGTACTCCTGCCAGATACTGAATGTGGAGTGTTTGGCCTGCCAGATGCCAGATTTGGACTGGTCTGCCACTAAGATGCCGGATTTAGAATTGACTACCTGCCACATGCTAGATATGGAATGGTCTGCCTGTAAGATGCTGAATCTGGTATCATCTTCCTGCCATTTGCTGGACATGGACTGCTCTGCCTAACAGATGCCAGATGTGGAATTGTCCATCTGGAAGATGCTGGATGTGGAATGTTCCTCTGACACATTCCGGATTTGGAATGGTACATCTGCCAGATGGTCCTCATGTGAGAATGTGGATGTACAATATAATTCGTGCCAGATGCTAGATGTGGAATTGCCCACCTGCAAGATATCGGAGGTATAATTGTCCACCTGCGAGACGCCAGATGTGGAATGTTCCACCTGCCAGATGCCGGAGGTAGAATGGTCCTTCTGTGAGAATCCGGATGTGGAATGGACTTTGTACCAGATGCCGGACGTGTAATGGTACAGCGGCGAGATGCCGGATGTAGAATGATCTTCTGGACGAATGCCGGATGTGGAATGAAATTTGTGCCAGATGCCAGATGTGAAATGGTATGCTTGTCAGTTTCAGGATGTGGAATGGTCCTCTGCCAGATGCTGGATATGGAATAGTCTGCCTGGCTGATGCTGGTGTGGAATAGACCACCTGCCAGTTGCAGGATGGGGAATGGTTTGCTGCCAGATGCCAGATATAGAATGTTTTTTTTTCCCAGATGCAGCATGTGGAGTGGTCGGCCTGCCAGATGCCAGATGTGGCATTGTCCACCCACATGATGCCAGATATTGACTAGTCTGCCTGATAGATGCCAGATGTGGACTGGTCTGCCAGCGAGATGCCGCATTTAGAATTGACTACCTGCCAGATGCTGGATGTGGAATGGTCTGCCTGTAAGATGCTGAATCTGGTATCATCTTCCTGCCATTTGCTGGAATTGGACTGCTCAGCCTAACAGATGATGGATGTGGAATTGTCCACCTGGAAGATGCTGGATGTGGAATGTTCGTCTGACACATTCTGGATGTGGAATGGTACATCTGCCAGATGCCGGAGGTGGAATGTTCCTCATGTGAGACTCTGGAATTACAATATAATTCGTGCCAGATGCCAGATGTGGAATTGTATGCTTGCCAGATCCCGGAGGTGGAATTGTCCACCTGAAAAAGCCCAAATGTGGAATGGTCTGCCTGCCAGATGCCAGATGTGGAATGGTACACCTGCCAAATGCCAGATGTGGAATGGTCCACCTGCCAGATGCCGGAGGTGGAATGGTCCTTCTGTGAGAATCCGGATGTGGAATGGACTTCCTGACAGATGCTGGATGTGTAATGGTACAGCGGCGAGATGCCAGAGTAGAATGATCTTCAGGACAGATACCAGATGTGGAATGGAATTCGTGCCTGATGCCAGATGTGAAAGTGTACAGCGGCAGTTTACAGTGTGGGACTCACTCACCTAAAAAGGTTACACTGAGGAATTCACTAACATAACATTTTCAATGTCGAATTTAGCGAATTACAAGGTAACACTGTGAAACTCAACCACATAACAAGTTTACACGGTGAGAATCTCACATGTAACAATGTCACACTGTCGAACACACACTATGCCAATGTTACACTCTGAGGCCCACTAAGTAGACAGGTTAACACTGAGGAATTCACTTCCATAACAATGTCACACTTTCAAACTCACTGACATTACAAGGTCAAATGGTGAGACTCACTCACACTGTGGAACACACTCACCTAAAAAAGTTGCACTGAGGAACTCACCAACAAACAATATCGAATTTAGCAAAATTACAAGGTTACACAGTGAAACTCAGACACATAACAAGTTTACATGGTGGGAATCACTCACATAACAAGGTCACACTGTGTAAATGACTCACACAACAAGTTTACACTGTGGGACTAACTCACATGAAGTTTACAGTATGGGATTCCCCAAGTGAACAAAATTATACGGTGTAACTCTCTCACACGACAAGTTTACACTGTGGAAATAACTCACATTACATGATTACACTTTGAGAATCTCTCACCTAAAAAGGTTACACTGAGGAACTCATTAAAATCACATTTTGAATATCGAATTTAGCGAAATTAAAAGGTAACTCTGTGAAACTCAGACACATAACAAGTTTACACGGTGGGACTCTCACACATAACAATGTCACATTGTCAAACTCACTCTATGCCAATGTTACACTCTGAGGCCCACTAAGTAGACAGGTTGACACTGTGGAATTCATTTCCATAACAATGTTAAACTTTCAAACTCACTGACATTACAAGGTCAAATGGTGAGAATCACTCACACTGTGGAACACACTCACCTAAAAAAGTTGCACTGAGGAACTCACTAACATAACATTTTCAATACTGAATTTAGCAAAATTACAAGGTTACACTGTGAAACTCACCCACATAAAAAATTTACACCTTGGGAATCTCACACATAAAATGTCACACTGTCGAACTCACTCCATACCAATGTTACACCCTGAGACTCATTAAGTAGAAAGGTTGACACTATGGAAATCACTTCAATAACAATGTCACACTTTCAAACTCACTCACAAAACAAATTTAAACTCTGGGAATCTCTCACATAATAAGGTGAATTTGTGGGACTCACATAATAAGGTCACACTGTGTAAATCACTCACATAACAAATTTACACTGTGGGACTCACTAACATAAAGTTTACAATATGGGATGCCCTAAGTACCCAAAATTATACTGTGGAACTCTCCAAAATAACACGGTTACACTGTGGAACACACTCACCTAAACATGTTTCATTGAGGAACTCATTAATATAACATGTTCAATATCGAATTTAGCAAAATTACAAGGTTAGACTGTGAAACTCACCCACATAACAAATTTACACTGTGGGAATCTCACACATAACAATGTCACACAGTCAAACTCACTCTCTCCAATGTTACACTCTGAGGCTCACTAACTAGACAGGTTGACACTGTGGAATTCACTTCCATAACAACGTCACACTTTCAAACTCTCTCATATAACAAGGTCAAACGGTGGGACTCACTCACATTACAAGGTCACACTGTGTAAATTACATAACAAGTTTAAACTGTGGGACACACTAACATATAGTTTAGAATATGGGTTTCACAAAATAAACAAAATTATACTGTGCATTTCTCTTACATGACGTTTACACTGTGGAAATGACTCACATAACACGGTTACAAAGTGGAACTCACTCACATATCAAGGTTATACTGTGGAACTCACTCACCTAAAAAAGTTGCACTGAGGAACTCACTAATATAACTTTTTCAATTTCGAATTTAGCAAAATTACATGGTTACACTGTGAAACTCAGGCACATAACCAGTTTACATGGTGGGAATCACTCACACAACAAGGTCAAATTTTGGGACTCACATAATACGGTCACACTGTGCAAGTTACTCCCATAACAAGTTTACACCATGGGACTTACTCACCTAAAAAGATTACACTGAGGAACTCATTAACATCACATTTTCAAAATCGAATTTAGCGAAATTAAAAGGTAACACTGTGAAACTCAGACACATAACAAGTTTACACGTTGGGACTCTCACACATAACAATGTCACACAGTCAAACTCACTCTATACCAATGTTACACTCTGAGGCTCACTAACTAGACAGGTTGACACTGTGGAATTCACTTCCATAACAACGTCACACTTTCAAACTCTCTCATATAACAAGGTCAAACGGTGGGACTCACTCACATAACAAGGTCACACTGTGTAAATTACATAACACGGTTACACTGTGGAACTCACTCACCTAAAAAAGTTGCACTGAGGAACTCACGAACAAACAATATCGAATTTAGCAAAATTACAAGGTTACAGTGAAACTCAGACACATTACAAGTTAACATGGTGGGAATCACTCACATAATAAGGTCACACTGTGTAAATTACTCACACAACAAGTTTACTCTGTGGGACACACTAACATATAGTTTGGAATATGGGTTACACTAAGTAAACAAAATTATACTGTGCAACTCTCTCATATGACAAGTTTACACTGTGGAACTGACTCACATAACAAGTTTATACTGTCCATCGCCGGATGTGGATTTGTTTGCTGCCAAATGCCAGATGTGGAATGGTACTCCAACCAGATTCTGAATGTGGAGTGGTTGGCCTGCCAGATGCCAGATTTAGACTGGTCTGCCAGTGAGATGCCCGATTTAGAATTGACTACCTGCCAGATGCTAGATGTGGAATGGTTTGCCTGTAAGATGCTGAATCTGGTATCATCTTCCTGCCATTTGCTGGACATGGACTGCTCTGCCTAACAGATGCCAGATGTGGAATTGTCCATCTGGAAGATGCTGGATGTGGAATGTTCCTCTGACACATTCCGGATTTGGAATGGTACATCTGCCAGATGGTCCTCATGTGAGAATGTGGATTTACAATATAATTCGTGCCAGATGCTAGATGTGGAATTGTGCACCTGCAAGATGTCGGAGGTATAATTGTCCACCTGCGAGACGGCAGATGTGGCGTGTTCCACCTGCCAGATGCCGGAGGTGGAATGGTCCTTCTGTGAGAATCCGGATGTGGAATGGACTTTGTACCAGATGCCGGACGTGTAATGGTACTGCGGCGAGATGCCGGATGTAGAATGATCTTCTGGACGGATGCCGGATGTGGAATGAAATTCGTGCCAGATGCCAGATGTGAAATGGTATACTTGTCAGTTTCAGGATGTGGAATGGTCCTCTGCCAGATGCTGGATATGGAATGGTCTGCCTGGCTGATGCTGGTGTGGAATAGACCACCTGCCAGTTGCAGGATGGGGAATGGTTTGCTGCCAGATGCCAGATATAGAATGTTTTTTTTTTCCCAGATGCAGCATGTGGAGTGGTCGGACTGCCTGATGCCAGATGTGGCATTGTCCACCCACTTGATGCCAAATATTGACTAGTCTGCCTGATAGATGCCAGATGTGGACTGGTCTGCCAGCGAGATGCCGCATTTAGAATTGACTACCTGCCAGATGCTGGATGTGGAATGGTCTGCCTGTAAGATGCTGAATCTGGTATCATCTTCCTGTCATTTGCTGGAATTGGACTGCTCAGCCTAACAGATGATGGATGTGGAATTGTCCACCTGGAAGATGCTGATGTGGAATGTTCCTCTGACACATTCTGCATGTGGAATGGTACATCTGCCAGATGACGGAGGTGGAATGTTCCTCATGTGAGGCTCTGGATGTACAATATAATTTGTGCCAGATGCCAGATGTGGAATTGTATGCTTGCCAGATCCCGGAGTTGGAATTGTCCACCTGCAAACACCCAAATGTGGAATGGTCTGCCTGCCAGATGCCAGATGTGGAATGGTCCACCTGCCAGATGCCAGAGGTGGAACGGTCCTTCTGTGAGAATCTGGATGTGGAATGGACTTCATGACAGATGCTCGATGTGTAATGGTACAGCGGCGAGATGCCAGAGTAGAATGATCTTCTGGACAATATACCGGATGTGGAATTGAATTCATGCCAGATGCCAGATTTGAAATGGTACAGCGGTGAGTTTACAGTGTGGGACTCACTCACCTAAAAAGGTCACGCTGACGAATTCACTAACATAACATTTTCAATGTCGAATGTCGCGAAATACAAGGTAACACTGTGAAACTCACCCACATAACAAGTTTACACGGTGGGAATCTCACATATAACAATGTCACACTGTCGAACACACTCCATACCAATGTTACACTCTGATACTCACTAAGTAGAAAGGTTGACACTATGGAAATCACTTCGATAACAATGTCACACTTTCAAACTCACTCACATAACAAGTTTACACTCTGGGAATCTCTCACATAATAAGGTGAATTTGTGGGATGCACATAATAAGGTCACACTGTGGAAATTACTCACAGAACATATTTACACTGTGGGACTAACTAACATAAAGTTTACAATATTGGATTCCCTAAGTACCCAAAATTATACTGTGCAAATCTCTCACATGACAAGTTTACATTGTGGAACTCACTCACATAACAAGTTTACACTGTGGAACTCACTCACCTAAAAAAGTTGCACTGAGGAACTCACTAATATAACTTTTTCAATTTCGAATTTAGCAAAATTACATGGTTACACTGTGAAACTCAGGCACATAACCAGTTTACATGGTGGGACTCTCACACATAACAATGTCACACTGTCAAACTCACTCTATACCAATGTTATACTCTGAGGCCCACTAACTAGACAGGTTGACACTGTGGAATTCACTTCCATAACAATGTCACACTTTCAAACTCACTGACATTACAAGGTCAAATGGTGAGACTCACTCACACTGTGGAACACACTCACCTAAAAAAGTTGCACTGAGGAACTCACTAACATAACATTTTCAATACTGAATTTTGCAAAATTACAAGGTTACACTGTGAAACTCACCCACATAACAAATTTACACCTTGGGAATTTCACACATAAAATGTCACACTGTCGAACGCATACCATACCAATGTTACACCCTGAGACTCATTAAGTAGAAAGGTTGACACTGTGGAAATCACTTCTATAACAATGTCACACTTTCAAACTCACTGACATTACAAGTTTACTCTGTGGGAATTTCTCACATAATAAGGACAACTTGTGGGAGTAACATAATAAGGTCACACTGTGAAAATTACTCACGTAACAAATTTACACTGTGGGACTCACTAACATAAAGTTTACAATATGGGATGCCCTAAATACCCAAAATTATACTGTGGAACTCTCCAACATAACACGGTTACACTGTGGAACACACACACCAGAACATGTTTCATTGAGGAACTCACTAACATAACATGTTCAATATCGAATTTAGCAAAATTACAAGGTAACACTGTGAAACACACCCACATAACAAGTTTACACTGTGGGAATCTCACACATAACAATGTCACACAGTCAAACTCACTCTCTACCAATGTTACACTCTGAGGCTCACTAACTAGACAGGTTGACACTGTGGAATTCACTTCCATAACAACGTCGCACTTTCAAACTCTCTCATATAACAAGGTCAAACGGTGGGACTCACTCACATAACAAGGTCACACTGTGTAAATTACATAACACGGTTACACTGTGGAACTCACTCACCTAAAAAAGTTGCACTGAGGAACTCACGTACAAACAATATCGAATTTAGCAAAATTATAAGGTTACACAGTGAAACTCAGACACATTACAAGTTTACATGGTGGGAATCACTCACATAATAAGGTCACACAGTCTTAATTACTCACACAACAAGTTTACTCTGTGGGACACACTAACATATAGTTTGGAATATAGGTTACACTAAGTAAACAAAATTATACTGTGCAACTCTCTCATATGACAAGTTTACACAGTGGAACTGACTCACATAACACGGTTACACTGGGGAATCCACTCACATAACAAATTTATACTGTCAATCGCCAGATGTGGATTTGTTTGCTGCCAAATGCCAGATGTGGAATGGTACTCCTGCCAGATACTAAATGTGGAATGGTTGGCCTGCCAGATGCCAGATGCCAGATTTGGACTGGTCTGCCAGTGAGATGCCGGATTTAGCATTGACTACCTGCCAGATGCTAGATATGGAATGGTCTGCCTGTAAGATGCTGAATCTGGTATCATCTTCCTGCCATTTGCTGGACATGGACTGCTCTGCCTAACAGATGCCAGATGTGGAATTGTCCATCTGGAAGATGCTGGATGTGGAATGTTCCTCTGACACATTCCGGATTTGGAATGGTACATCTGCCAGATGGTCCTCATGTGAGAATGTGGATGTACAATATAATTCGTGCCAGATGCTAGATGTGGAATTGCCCACCTGCAAGATATCGGAGGTATAATTGTCCACCTGCGAGTCACCAGATGTGGATTGTTCCACCTGCCAGATGCCGGAGGTAGAATGGTCCTTCTGTGAGAATCCGGATGTGGAATGGACTTTGTACCAGATGCCGGACGTGTAATGGTACAGCGGCGAGATGCCGGATGTAGAATGATCTTCTGGACGGATGCCGGATGTGGAATGAAATTCGTGCCAGATGCCAGATGTGAAATGGTATGCTTGTCAGTTTCAGGATGTGGAATGGTCCTCTGCCAGATGCTGGATATGGAATGGTCTGCCTGGCTGATGCTGGAGTGGAATAGACCATCTGCCAGTTGCAGGATGGGGAATGGTTTGCTGCCAGATGCCAGATGTAGAATGGTATTTTTTCTCCCAGATGCAGGATGTGGAGTGGTCGGCCTGCCAGATGCCAGATGTGGCATTGTCCACCCACTTGATGCCAGATATTGACTAGTCTGCCTGATAGATGCCAGATGTGGACTGGTCTGCCAGCGAGATGTCGCATTTAGAATTGACTACCTGCCAGATGCTGGATGTGGAATGGTCTGCCTGTAAGATGCTGAATCTGGTATCATCTTCCTGCCATTTGCTGGAATTGGACTGCTCAGCCTAACAGATGATGGATGTGGAATTGTCCACCTGGAAGATGCTGGATGTGGAATGTTCGTCTGACACATTCTGGATGTGGAATGGTACATCTGCCAGATGCCGGAGGTGGAATGTTCCTCATGTGAGACTCTGGAATTACAATATAATTCGTGCCAGATGCCAGATGTGGAATTGTATGCTTGCCAGATCCCGGAGGTGGAATTGTCCACCTGAAAAAGCCCAAATGTGGAATGGTCTGCCTGCCAGATGCCAGATGTGGAATGGTACACCTGCCAAATGCCAGATGTGGAATGGTCCACCTGCCAGATGCCGGAGGTGGAATGGTCCTTCTGTGAGAATCCGGATGTGGAATGGACTTCCTGACAGATGCTGGATGTGTAATGGTACAGCGGCGAGATGCCAGAGTAGAATGATCTTCAGGACAGATACCAGATGTGGAATGGAATTCGTGCCTGATGCCAGATGTGAAAGTGTACAGCGGCAGTTTACAGTGTGGGACTCACTCACCTAAAAAGGTTACACTGAGGAATTCACTAACATAACATTTTCAATGTCGAATTTAGCGAATTACAAGGTAACACTGTGAAACTCAACCACATAACAAGTTTACACGGTGAGAATCTCACATGTAACAATGTCACACTGTCGAACACACACTATGCCAATGTTACACTCTGAGGCCCACTAAGTAGACAGGTTAACACTGAGGAATTCACTTCCATAACAATGTCACACTTTCAAACTCACTGACATTACAAGGTCAAATGGTGAGACTCACTCACACTGTGGAACACACTCACCTAAAAAAGTTGCATTGAGGAACTCACCAACAAACAATATCGAATTTAGCAAAATTACAAGGTTACACAGTGAAACTCAGACACATAACAAGTTTACATGGTGGGAATCACTCACATAACAAGGTCACACTGTGTAAATGACTCACACAACAAGTTTACACTGTGGGACTAACTCACATGAAGTTTACAGTATGGGATTCCCCAAGTGAACAAAATTATACGGTGTAACTCTCTCACACGACAAGTTTACACTGTGGAAATAACTCACATTACATGATTACACTGTGAGAATCTCTCACCTAAAAAGGTTACACTGAGGAACTCATTAAAATCACATTTTGAATATCGAATTTAGCGAAATTAAAAGGTAACTCTGTGAAACTCAGACACATAACAAGTTTACACGGTGGGACTCTCACACATAACAATGTCACATTGTCAAACTCACTCTATGCCAATGTTACACTCTGAGGCCCACTAAGTAGACAGGTTGACACTGTGGAATTCATTTCCATAACAATGTTAAACTTTCAAACTCACTGACATTACAAGGTCAAATGGTGAGAATCACTCACACTGTGGAACACACTCACCTAAAAAAGTTGCACTGAGGAACTCACTAACATAACATTTTCAATTTCGAATTTAGCATAATTACATGGTTACACTGTGAAACTCAGGCACATAACCAGTTTACATGGTGGGAATCACTCACACAACAAGGTCAAATTTTGGGACTCACATAATACGGTCACACTGTGCAAGTTACTCCCATAACAAGTTTACACCATGGGACTTACTCACCTAAAAAGATTACACTGAGGAACTCATTAACATCACATTTTCAAAATCGAATTTAGCGAAATTAAAAGGTAACACTGTGAAACTCAGACACATAACAAGTTTACACGTTGGGACTCTCACACATAACAATGTCACACAGTCAAACTCACTCTATACCAATGTTACACTCTGAGGCTCACTAACTAGACAGGTTGACACTGTGGAATTCACTTCCATAACAACGTCACACTTTCAAACTCTCTCATATAACAAGGTCAAACGGTGGGACTCACTCACATAACAAGGTCACACTGTGTAAATTACATAACACGGTTACACTGTGGAACTCACTCACCTAAAAAAGTTGCACTGAGGAACTCACGAACAAACAATATCGAATTTAGCAAAATTACAAGGTTACAGTGAAACTCAGACACATTACAAGTTAACATGGTGGGAATCACTCACATAATAAGGTCACACTGTGTAAATTACTCACACAACAAGTTTACTCTGTGGGACACACTAACATATAGTTTGGAATATGGGTTACACTAAGTAAACAAAATTATACTGTGCAACTCTCTCATATGACAAGTTTACACTGTGGAACTGACTCACATAACAAGTTTATACTGTCCATCGCCGGATGTGGATTTGTTTGCTGCCAAATGCCAGATGTGGAATGGTACTCCAACCAGATTCTGAATGTGGAGTGGTTGGCCTGCCAGATGCCAGATTTAGACTGGTCTGCCAGTGAGATGCCCGATTTAGAATTGACTACCTGCCAGATGCTAGATGTGGAATGGTTTGCCTGTAAGATGCTGAATCTGGTATCATCTTCCTGCCATTTGCTGGACATGGACTGCTCTGCCTAACAGATGCCAGATGTGGAATTGTCCATCTGGAAGATGCTGGATGTGGAATGTTCCTCTGGTACATTCTGGATTTGGAATGGTACATCTATCAGGTGGTCCTCATGTGAGAATGTGGTTGTACAATATAATTCGTGCCAGATGCTAGATGTGGAATTGTCCACCTGCAAGATGTCGGAGGTATAATTGTCCACCTGCGAGACGCCAGATGTGGAATGTTCCACCTGCCAGATGCCGGAGGTGGAATGGTCCTTCTGTGAGAATCCGGATGTGGAATGGATTTTGTACCAGATGCCGGACGTGTAATGGTACAGCGGCGAGATGCCGGATGTAGAATGATCTTCTGGACGGATGCCTGATCTGGAATGAAATTCGTGCCAGATGCCAAATGTGAAATGGTATGCTTGTCAGTTGCAGGATGTGGAATGGTCCTCCGCCAGATGCTGGATATAGAATGGTCTGCCTGGCTGATGCTGGAGTGGAATAGACCACCTGCCAGTTGCAGGATGGGGAATGGTTTGCTGCCAGATGCCAGATGTAGAATGCTTTTTTTTTCCCAGATGCAGGATGTGGAGTCGTCGGACTGCCACATGCCAGATGTGGCATTGTCAACCCACTTGATGCCAGATATTGACTAGTCTGCCTGATAGATGCCAGATGTGGACTGGTCTGCCAGCGAGATGCCGCATTTAGAATTGACTCCCTGCCAGATGCTGGATGTGGAATGGTCTGCCTGTAAGATGCTGAATCTGGTATCATCTTCCTGCCATTTGCTGGAATTGGACTGCTCAGCCTAACGGATGAGGGATGTGGAATTGTTCACCTGGAAGATGCTGGATGTGGAATGTTCCTCTGACACATTCCGGATGTGGAACGGCAAATCTGCCAGATGCCGGAGGTGGAATGTTCCTCATGTGAGACTCTGGATGTAAAATATAATTTGTGCCAGATGCCAGATGTGGAATTGTATGCTTGTCAGATCCCGGTGGTGGAATTGTCCACCTGCAAAAGCCCAAATGTGGAATGGTCTGCCTGCCAGATGGCGGATGTGGAATGGTCCACCTGCCAGATGCCAGATGTGGAATGGTCCACCTGCCAGATGCCGAAGGTGGAATGGTCCTTCTGTGAGAATCCGGATGTGGAATGGACTTCATGACAGATGCCGGACGTTTAATGGTGCAGCGGCGAGATGTCAGATGTAGAATAATCTTCTGGACGGATGCCGGATGTGGAATGAAATTCGTGCCAGATGCCAGATGTGAAATGGTATGCTTCAGTTGCAGGATGTGGAATGGTCCTCTGCCAGATGCTGGATATGGAATGGTCTGCCTGGCTGATGCTTGAGTGGAATAGACCACCTGACAGTTGCACGATGGGGAATGGTTTGCTGCCAGATGCCAGATATAGAATGTTTTTTTTTTCCCAATTGCAGGATGTGGAGTGGTCGGCCTGCCAGATGCCAGATGTGGCATTGTCAACCCACTTGATGCCAGATATTGACTAGTCTGCCTGATAGATGCCAGATGTGGACTGGTCTGCCAGCGAGATGCCGCATTAAGATTTGACTACCTGCCAGATGCTGGATTTGGAATGGTCTGCCTGTAAGATGCTGAATCTGGTATCATCTTCCTGCCATTTGCTGGAATTGGACTGCTCAGCCTAACAGATGAGGGATGTGGAATTGTTCACCTGGAAGATGCTGGATGTGGAATGTTTGTCTGACACATTCCGGATGTGGAACGGCAAATCTGCCAGATGCCGGAGGTGGAATGTTCCTCATGTGAGACTCTGGATGTAAAATATAATTCGTGCCGGATGCCAGATGTGGAATTGTATGCTTGCCAGATCCCGGAGGTGGAATTGTCCACCTGCAAAAGCCCAAATGTGGAATGGTCCACCTGCCAGATGCCAGATGTGGAATGGTCCACCTGTCAGATGCCGAAGGTAGAATGGTCCTTCTGTGAGAATCTGGATGTGCAATGGACTTCATGACAGATGCCGGACGTGTAATGGTACAGCAGCGAGATGCCGGATGTAGAATAATCTTCTGGACGGATGCCGGATATGGAATGAAATTCATGCCAAATGCCAGATGTGAAATTGTATGCTTGTCAGTTGCAGGATGTGGAATGGTCCTCTGCCAGATGGTGAATATGGAATGGTCTGCCTCGCTGATGCTGGAGTGGAATAGACCACCTGCCAGTTGCAGATGGGGAATGGTTTGCTGCCAGATGCCAGATGTAGAATGTTTTTTTTTCCGAGATGCAGGATGTGGAGTGGTCGGCCTGCCAGATGCCAGATGTGGCATTGTCCTCCCTCTTGATGCCAGATATTGACTAGTCTGCCTGATAGATGCCAGATGTGGACTGGTCTGCCAGCGAGATGTCGCATTTAGAATTGACTACCTGCCAGATGCTGGATGTGGAATGGTCTGCCTGTAAGATGCTGAATCTGGTATCATCTTCCTGCCATTTGCTGGAATTGGACTGCTGAGCCAAACATATGATGGATGTGGAATTGTCCACCTGGAAGATGCTGGATGTGGAATGTTCCTCTGACACATTCCGGATGTGGAATGGTAAATCTACCAGATGCCGGAGGTGGAATGTTCCTCATGTGAGATTATGGATGTACAATATAATTCGTGCCAGATGCCAGATGTGGAATTGTATGCTTGCCAGATCCCGGAGGTGGAATTGTCCACCTGCAAAAGCCCAAATGTGGAATGGTCTGCCTGCCAGATGCCAGATGTGGAATGGTCCACCTGTCAGATGCCGGAGGTGGAATGATCCTTCTGTGAAAATCCGGATGTGGAATGGACTTCATGACAGATGCTGGATGTGTAATGGTACAGCGGCGAGATGCCAGAGTAGAATGATCTTCTGGACAGTTACCGGATGTGGAATGGAATTCGTGCCAGATGCCGGATGTGAAATGGTACAGCGGTGAATTTACAGTGTGGGACTCACTCACCTAAAAAGGTTGCACTGAGGAACTCACGAACATAACTTTTTCAATATCGCATTTAGTAAAATTACAGGGTTACACTGTGAAACTCAGACACATAACAAGTTTACATGGTGGGAATCACTCACAATAAGGTCACACTGTGTAAATGATTCACAAATCAAGTTAACACTGTGGGACTCACTTACATGAAGTTTACAATATGGGATTCCCTAAGTGAACAAAATTGGACTGTGAAACTCTCTAACATGACAAGTTTACACTGTGGAACTGACTCACATAACACGGTAACACTGTGTAATTCGCTCACTTTAAATGGTTACACTGTGGAACTCACCTAAAAAGGTTACACTGAGGAACTGACTAACATAACATTTTCAATATCGAATTTAGCAAAATTACAAGGTTACACTGTGAAACTCAGATACATAACAGGTTTACATGGTGGGAATCTCTCACACAACAAGGTCATATTTTGGGACTCACATAATAAGGTCACACTGTGTAAATGACTCCCATAACAAGTTTACATTGTGGGACTCACTCACCTAAAAAGGTTACACTGAGGAACTCATTAACATCACATTTTCAATATCGAATTTAGCGAAATTAAAAGGTAACACTGTGAAACTCAGACACATAACAAGTTTACATGGTGGGACTCTCACACATAACAATGTCACATTTTCAAACTCACTGACATTACAAGTTTACTCTGTGGGAATTTCTCACATAAAAAGGTCAATTTGTGGGACTCACATAATAAGGTCACATTGTGAAAATTACTCACAGAACAAATTTACACTGTGGGACTCACTAACATAAAGTTTACAATATGGGATGCCCTAAGTACCCAAAATTATACTGTGGAACTCTCCAAAATAACACGGTTACACTGTGGAACACACTCACCTAAACATGTTTCATTGAGGAACTCACTAATATAACATGTTCAATATCGAATTTAGCAAAATTACAAGGTTAGACTGTGAAACTCACCCACATAACAAATTTACACTGTGGGAATCTCACACATAACAATGTCACACAGTCAAACTCACTCTCTCCAATGTTACACTCTGAGGCTCACTAACTAGACAGGTTGACACTGTGAAATTCACTTCCATAACAACGTCTCACTTTAAAACTCTCTCATATAACAAGGTCAAACGGTGGGACTCACTCACCTAAAAAAGTTGCACTGAGGAACTCACGAACAAACAATATCGAATTTAGCAAAATTACAAGGTTACACAGTGAAACTCAGACACATTACAAGTTTACATGGTGGGAATCACTCACATAATAAGGTCACACTGTGTAAATTACTCACACAACAAGTTTACTCTGTGGGACACACTAACATATAGTTTGGAATATGGGTTACACTAAGTAAACAAAATTATACTGTGCAACTCTCTCATATGACAAGTTTACACTGTGGAACTGACTCACATAACAAGTTTATACTGTCCATCGCCGGATGTGGATTTGTTTGCTGCCAAATGCCAGATGTGGAATGGTACTCCTACCAGATTCTGAATGTGGAGTGGCTGGCCTGCCAGATGCCAGATTTAGACTGGTCTGCCAGTGAGATGCCCGATTTAGAATTGACTACCTGCCAGATGCTAGATGTGGAATGGTTTGCCTGTAAGATGCTGAATCTGGTATCATCTTCCTGCCATTTGCTGGACATGGACTGCTCTGCCTAACAGATGCCAGATGTGGAATTGTCCATCTGGAAGATGCTGGATGTGGAATGTTCCTCTGACACATTCCGGATTTGGAATGGTACATCTGCCAGATGGTCCTCATGTGAGAATGTGGATTTACAATATAATTCGTGCCAGATGCTAGATGTGGAATTGTGCACCTGCAAGATGTCGGAGGTATAATTGTCGACCTGCGAGATGCCAGATGTGGAATGTTCCACCTGCCAGATGCCGGAGGTGGAATGGTCCTTCTGTGAGAATCCGGATGTGGAATGGAATTTGTACCAGATGCCGGACGTGTAATGGTACTGCGGCGAGATGCCGGATGTAGAATGATCTTCTGGACGGATGCCGGATGTGGAATGAAATTCGTGCCAGATGCCAGATGTGAAATGGTATGCTTGTCAGTTTCAGGATGTGGAATGGTCCTCTGCCAGATGCTGGATATGGAATGGTCTGCCTGGCTGATGCTGGTGTGGAATAGACCACCTGTCAGTTGCAGGATGGGGAATGGTTTGCTGCCAGATGCCAGATATAGAATGTTTTTTTTTTCCCAGATGCAGCATGTGGAGTGGTCGGACTGCCTGATGCCAGATGTGGCATTGTCCACCCACTTGATGCCAGATATTGACTAGTCTGCCTGCCAGATGCCAGATGTGGAATGGTACACCTGCCAAATGCCAGATGTGGAATGGTCCACCTGCCAGATGCCAGAGGTAGAATGGTCCTTCTGTGAGAATCCGGATGTGGAATGGACTTTGTACCAGATGCCGGACGTGTAATGGTACAGCGGCGAGATGCCGGATGTAGAATGATCTTCTGGACGGATGCCGGATGTGGAATGAAATTCGTGCCAGATGCCAGATGTGAAATGGTATGCTTGTCAGTTGCAGGATGTGGAATGGTCCTCTGCCAGATGCTGGATATGGAATGGTCTTCCTGGCTGATGCTGGAGTGGAATAAACGATCTGCCAGTTGCAGGATGGGGAATGGTTTGCTGCCAGATGCCAGATGTAGAATGGTATTATTTTCCCAGATGCAGGATGTGGAGTGGTCGGCCTGCCAGATGCCAGATGTGGCATTGTCCACCACTTGATGCCAGATATTGACTAGTCTGCCTGATAGATGCCAGATGAGGACTGGTCTAACAGCGAGTTGCCGCATTTAGAATTGACTACCTGCCAGATGCTGGATGTGGAATGGTCTGCCTGTAAGATGCTGAATCTGGTATCATCTACCTGCCATTTGCTGGAATTGGACTGCTCAGCCTAACAGATGATGGATGTGGAATTGTCCACCTGGAAGATGCTGGATGTGGAATGTTCGTCTGACACATTCCGGATGTGGAAGGGTACATCTACCAGTTGCCGGAGGTGGAATGTTCCTCATGTGAGACTCTGGAATTACAATATAATTCGTGCCAGATGCCAGATGTGGAATTGTATGCTTGCCAGATCCCGGAGGTGGAATTGTCCACCTGCAAAAGCCCAAATGTGGAATGGTCTGCCTGCCAGATGCCAGATGTGGAATGGTACACCTGCCAAATGCCAGATGTGGAATGGTCCACCTGCCAGATGCCGGAGTTGGAATGGTCCTTCTGTGAGAATCCGGATGTGGAATGGACTTCCTGACAGATGCTGGATGTGTAATGGTACAGCGGCGAGATGCCAGAGTAGAATGATCTTCAGGACAGATACCAGATGTGGAATGGAATTCGTGCCAGATGCCAGATGTGAAAGTGTACAGCGGCGAGTTTACAGTGTGCGACTCACTCACCTAAAAAGGTTGCCCTGAGGAATTCACTAACGTAACATTTTCAATGTCGAATTTAGCGAAATACAAGGTAACACTGTGAAACTCACCCACATAACAAGTTTACACGGTGGGAATCTCACATATAACAATGTAACACTGTCGAACGCACTCCATACCAATGTTACACCCTGATACTCACTAAGTAGAAAGGTTGACACTATGGAAATCACTTCGATAACAATGTCACACTTTCAAACTCACTCACATAACAAGTTTACACTCTGGGAATCTCTCACATAATAAGGTGAATTTGTGGGATGCACATAATAAGGTCACACTTTGTAAATTACTCACAGAACAGATTTACACTGTAGGACTCACTAACATAAAGTTTACAATATGGGATGCCCTAAGTCCCCAAAATTATACTGTGGAACTCTCCAAAATAACACGGTTACACTGTGGAACACACTCACCTCAACAAGTTTCATTGAGAAACTCACTAACATAACATGTTCAATATCAATTTAGCAAAATTACAAGGTAACACTGTGAAACTCACCCACATAACAAGTTTACACTGTGGGAATCTCACACATAACAATGTCACACAGTCAAACTCACTCTCTACCAATGTTACACTCTGAGGCTCACTAACTAGACAGATTGACACTGTGGAATTCACTTCCATAACAACGTCGCACTTCCAAACTCTCTCATATAACAAGGTCAAACGGTGGGACTCACTCACATAACATGGTCACACTGTGTAAATTACATAACACGGTTACACTATGGAACTCACTCACCTAAAAAAGTTGCACTGAGGAACTCACGTACAAACAATATCGAATTTAGCAAAATTATAAGGTTACACAGTGAAACTCAGACACATTACAAGTTTACATGGTGGGAATCACTCACATAATAAGGTCACACAGTCTTAATTACTCACACAACAAGTTTACTCTGTGGGACACACTAACATATAGTTTGGAATATGGGTTACACTAAGTAAACAAAATTATACTGTGCAACTCTCTCATATGACAAGTTTACATTGTGGAACTGACTCACATAACACGGTTACACTGTGGAACTCACTCACATAACAAATTTATACTGTCCATCGCCGGATGTGGATTTGTTTGCTGCCAAATGCCAGATGTGGAATGGTACTCCTGCCAGATACTGAATGTGGAGTGTTTGGCCTGCCAGATGCCAGATTTGGACTGGTCTGCCAGTGAGATGCCGGATTTAGAATTGACTACCTGCCACATGCTAGATGTGGAATGGTCTGCCAGTAAGATGCTGAATCTGGTATCATCTTCATGCCATTTGCTGGACATGGACTGCTCTGCCTAACAGATGCCAGATGTGGAATTGTCCATCTGGAAGATGCTGGATGTGGAATGTTCCTCTGACACATTCCGGATTTGGAATGATACATCTGCCAGATGGTCCTCATGTAAGAATGTGGATGTACAATATAATTCGTGCCAGATGCTAGATGTGGAATTGTCCACCTGCAAGATGTCGGAAGGATAATTGTCCACCTGCGAGTCGCCAGATGTGGAATGTTCCACCTGCCAGATGCCGGAGGTGGAATGGTCCTTCTGTGAGAATCCGGATGTGGAATGGACTTTGTACCAGATGCCGGATGTGTAATCGTACAGCGGCGAGATGCCGGATGTAGAATGATCTTCTGGACGGGATGCCGGATGTGGAATGAAATTCGTGCCAGATGCCAGATGTGAAATGGTATGCTTGTCAGTTTCAGGATGTGGAATGGTCCCCTGCCAGATGCTGGCTATGGAATGGTCTGCCTGGCTGATGCTGGAGTGGAATAGACCACCTGCCAGTTGCAGGATGGGGAATGGTTTGCTGCCAGATTCCAGATGTAGTATGGGTTTTTTTTCCGCAGATACAGGATGTGGAGTGGTCGGCCTGCCAGATGCCAGATGTGGAATTGTCCACCCACTTGATGCCAGATATTGACTAGTCTACCTGATAGATGCCAGATGTGGACTGGTCTCTAGCGAGATGCCGCATTTAGAATTGACTACCTGCCAGATGCTGGATGTGGAATGGTCTGCCTGTAAGATGCTGAATCTGCTATCATCTTCCTGCCATTTGCTGGAATTGGACTGCTCAGCCTAACAGATGATGGATGTGGAATTGTCCACCTGGAAGATGCTGGATGTGGAATGTTCCTCTGACACATTCCGGATGTGGAATGGTACATCTGCCAGATGCCGGAGGTGGAATGTTCGTCATGTGAGACTCTGGATGTACAATATAATTCGTGCCAGATGCCAGATGTGGAATTGTATGCTTGCCAGATTCCGGAGGTGGAATTGTCCACCTGCAAAAGCCCAAATGTGGAATGGTCTGCCTGCCAGATGCCAGATGTGGAATGGTCTGCCTGCCAGATGCCAGATGTGGAATGGTCCACCTGCCAGATGCCGGAGGTGGAATGGTCCCTCTGTGTGAATCCGGATGTGGAATGGACTTCATGACAGTTGCTGGATGTGTAATGGTACAGCGGTGAGATGCCAGAGTAGAATGATCTTCTGTACAGATACCGGATGTGGAATGGAATTCGTGCTAGATGCCAGATGTGAAATGGTACAGCGGCGAGTTTACAGTGTGCGACTCACTCACCTAAAAAGGTTGCCATGAGGAATTCACTAACGTAACATTTTCAATGTCGAATTTAGCGAAATACAAGGTATCACTGTGAAACTCACCCACATAACAAGTTTACACGGTGGGAATCTCACATATAACAATGTAACACTGTTGAACACACTCCATACCAATGTTACACCCTGATACTCACTAAGTAGAAAGGTTGACACTATGCAAATCACTTCGATAACAATGTCACACTTTCAAACTCACTCACATAACAAGTTTACACTCTGGGAATCTCTCACATAATAAGGTGAATTTGTGGGATGCACATAATAAGGTCACACTTTGTAAATTACTCACAGAACAGATTTACACTGTACGACTCACTAACATAAAGTTTACAATATGGGATGCCCTAAGTACCCAAAATTATACTGTGGAACTCTCCAAAATAACACGGTTACACTGTGGAACACACTCACCTCAACAAGTTTCATTGAGAAACTCACTAACATAACATGTTCAATATCAATTTAGCAAAATTACAAGGTAACACTGTGAAACTCACCCACATAACAAGTTTACACTGTGGGAATCTCAAACATAACAATGTCACACAGTCAAACTCACTCTATACCAATGTTATACTCTGAGGCCCACTAACTAGACAGGTTGACCCTGTGGAATTCACTTCCATAACAACGTCGCACTTTCAAACTCTCTCATATAACAAGGTCAAACGGTGGGACTCACTCACATAACAAGGTCACACTGTGTAAATTACCTAACACGGTTACACTGTGGAACTCACTCACCTAAAAAAGTTGCACTGAGGAACTCACGTACAAACAATATCGAATTTAGCAAAATTATAAGGTTACACAGTGAAACTCAGGCACATTACAAGTTTACATGGTGGGAATCACTCACATAATAAGGTCACACATTCTTAATTACTCACACAACAAGTTTACTCTGTGGGACACACTAACATATAGTTTGGAATATGGGTTACACTAAGTAAACAAAATTATACTGTGCAACTCTCTCATATGACAAGTTTACACCGTGGAACTGACTCACATAACACGGTTACACTGTGAGAATCTCTCACCTAAAAAGGTTACACTGAGGAACTCATTAACATCACATTTTCAAAATCGAATTTAGCGAAATTAAAAGGTAACACTGTGAAACTCAGACACATAACAAGTTTACACGGTGGGACTCTCACACATAACAATGTCACACTGTCAAACTCACTCTATACCAATGTTATACTCTGAGGCCCACTAACTAGACAGGTTGACACTGTGGAATTCACTTCCATAACAATGTCACACTTTCAAACTCACTGACATTACAAGGTCAAATGGTGAGACTCACTCACACTGTGGAACACACTCACCTAAAAAAGTTGCACTGAGGAACTCACTAACATAACATTTTCAATACTGAATTTTGCAAAATTACAAGGTTACACTGTGAAACTCACCCACATAACAAATTTACACCTTGGGAATTTCACACATAAAATGTCACACTGTCGAACGCATTCCATACCAATGTTACACCCTGCGACTCACTAAGTAGAAAGGTTGACACTGTGGAAATCACTTCTATAACAATGTCAAACTTTCAAACTCACTGACATTACAAGTTTACTCTGTGGGAATTTCTCACATAATAAGGACAACTTGTGGGACTAACATAATAAGGTCACACTGTGAAAATTACTCACGTAACAAATTTACACTGTGGGACTCACTAACATAAAGTTTACAATATGGGATGCCCTAAATACCCAAAATTATACTGTGGAACTCTCCAACATAACACGGTTACACTGTGGAACACACACACCAGAACATGTTTCATTGAGGAACTCACTAACATAACATGTTCAATATCGAATTTAGCAAAATTACAAGGTAACACTGTGAAACACACCCACATAACAAGTTTACACTGTGGGAATCTCACACATAACAATGTCACACAGTCAAACTCACTCTCTACCAATGTTACACTCTGAGGCTCACTAACTAGACAGGTTGACACTGTGGAATTCACTTCCATAACAACGTCGCACTTTCAAACTCTCTCATATAACAAGGTCAAACGGTGGGACTCACTCACATAACAAGGTCACACTGTGTAAATTACATAACACGGTTACACTGTGGAACTCACTCACCTAAAAAAGTTGCACTGAGGAACTCACGTACAAACAATAACGAATTTAGCAAAATTATAAGGTTACACAGTGAAACTCAGACACATTACAAGTTTACATGGTGGGAATCACTCACATAATAAGGTCACACATTCTTAATTACTCACACAACAAGTTTACTCTGTGGGACACACTAACATATAGTTTGGAATATGGGTTACACTAAGTAAACAAAATTATACTGTGCAACTCTCTCATATGACAAGTTTACACTGTGGAACTGACTCACATAACACGGTTACACTGGGGAACTCACTCACATAACAAATTTATACTGTCAATCGCCAGATGTGGATTTGTTTGCTGCCAAATGCCAGATGTGGAATGGTACTCCTGCCAGATACTAAATGTGGAATGGTTGGCCTGCCAGATGCCAGATGCCAGATTTGGACTGGTCTGCCAGTGAGATGCCGGATTTAGCATTGACTACCTGCCAGATGCTAGATATGGAATGGTCTGCCTGTAAGATGCTGAATCTGGTATCATCTTCCTGCCATTTGCTGGACATGGACTGCTCTGCCTAACAGATGCCAGATGTGGAATTGTCCATCTGGAAGATGCTGGATGTGGAATGTTCCTCTGACACATTCCGGATTTGGAATGGTACATCTGCCAGATGGTCCTCATGTGAGAATGTGGATGTACAATATAATTCGTGCCAGATGCTAGATGTGGAATTGCCCACCTGCAAGATATCGGAGGTATAATTGTCCACCTGCGAGTCGCCAGATGTGGAATGTTCCACCTGCCAGATGCCGGAGGTAGAATGGTCCTTCTGTGAGAATCCGGATGTGGAATGGACTTTGTACCAGATGCCGGACGTGTAATGGTACAGCGGCGAGATGCCGGATGTAGAATGATCTTCTGGACGGATGCCGGATGTGGAATGAAATTCGTGCCAGATGCCAGATGTGAAATGGTATGCTTGTCAGTTTCAGGATGTGGAATGGTCCTCTGCCAGATGCTGGATATGGAATAGTCTGCCTGGCTGATGCTGGTGTGGAATAGACCACCTGCCAGTTGCAGGATGGGGAATGGTTTGCTGCCAGATTCCAGATGTAGTATGGGTTTTTTTTCCCCAGATGCAGGATGTGGAGTGGTCGGCCTGCCAGATGCCAGATGTGGAATTGTCCACCCACTTGATGCCAGATATTGACTAGTCTACCTGATAGATGCCAGATGTGGACTGGTCTCTAGCGAGATGCCGCATTTAGAATTGACTACCAGCCAGATGCTGGATGTGGAATGGTCTGCCTGTAAGATGCTGAATCTGCTATCATCTTCCTGCCATTTGCTGGAATTGGACTGCTCAGCCTAACAGATGATGGATGTGGAATTGTCCACCTGGAAGATGCTGGATGTGGAATGTTCCTCTGACACATTCCGGATGGGGAATGGTACATCTGCCAGATGCCGGAGGTGGAATGTTCGTCATGTGAGACTCTGGATGTACAATATAATTCGTGCCAGATGCCAGATGTGGAATTGTATGCTTGCCAGATTCCGGAGGTGGAATTGTCCACCTGCAAAAGCCCAAATGTGGAATGGTCTGCCTGCCAGATGCCAGATGTGGAATGGTCTGCCTGCCAGATGCCAGATGTGGAATGGTCCACCTGCCAGATGCCGGAGGTGGAATGGTCCCTCTGTGTGAATCCGGATGTGGAATGGACTTCATGACAGTTGCTGGATGTGTAATGGTACAGCGGTGAGATGCCAGAGTAGAATGATCTTCTGTACAGATACCGGATGTGGAATGGAATTCGTGCTAGATGCCAGATGTGAAATGGTACAGCGGCGAGTTTACAGTGTGCGACTCACTCACCTAAAAAGGTTGCCATGAGGAATTCACTAACGTAACATTTTCAATGTCGAATTTAGCGAAATACAAGGTATCACTGTGAAACTCACCCACATAACAAGTTTACACGGTGGGAATCTCACATATAACAATGTAACACTGTTGAACACACTCCATACCAATGTTACACCCTGATACTCACTAAGTAGAAAGGTTGACACTATGCAAATCACTTCGATAACAATGTCACACTTTCAAACTCACTCACATAACAAGTTTACACTCTGGGAATCTCTCACATAATAAGGTGAATTTGTGGGATGCACATAATAAGGTCACACTTTGTAAATTACTCACAGAACAGATTTACACTGTACGACTCACTAACATAAAGTTTACAATATGGGATGCCCTAAGTACCCAAAATTATACTGTGGAACTCTCCAAAATAACACGGTTACACTGTGGAACACACTCACCTCAACAAGTTTCATTGAGAAACTCACTAACATAACATGTTCAATATCAATTTAGCAAAATTACAAGGTAACACTGTGAAACTCACCCACATAACAAGTTTACACTGTGGGAATCTCAAACATAACAATGTCACACAGTCAAACTCACTCTATACCAATGTTATACTCTGAGACCCACTAACTAGACAGGTTGACCCTGTGGAATTCACTTCCATAACAACGTCGCACTTTCAAACTCTCTCATATAACAAGGTCAAACGGTGGGACTCACTCACATAACAAGGTCACACTGTGTAAATTACATAACACGGTTACACTGTGGAACTCACTCACCTAAAAAAGTTGCACTGAGGAACTCACGTACAAACAATATCGAATTTAGCAAAATTATAAGGTTACACAGTGAAACTCAGACACATTACAAGTTTACATGGTGGGAATCACTCACATAATAAGGTCACACATTCTTAATTACTCACACAACAAGTTTACTCTGTGGGACACACTAACATATAGTTTGGAATATGGGTTACACTAAGTAAACAAAATTATACTGTGCAACTCTCTCATATGACAAGTTTACACCGTGGAACTGACTCACATAACACGGTTACACTGTGAGAATCTCTCACCTAAAAAGGTTACACTGAGGAACTCATTAACATCACATTTTCAAAATCGAATTTAGCGAAATTAAAAGGTAACACTGTGAAACTCAGACACATAACAAGTTTACACGGTGGGACTCTCACACATAACAATGTCACACTGTCAAACTCACTCTATACCAATGTTATACTCTGAGGCCCACTAACTAGACAGGTTGACACTGTGGAATTCACTTCCATAACAATGTCACACTTTCAAACTCACTGACATTACAAGGTCAAATGGTGAGACTCACTCACACTGTGGAACACACTCACCTAAAAAAGTTGCACTGAGGAACTCACTAACATAACATTTTCAATACTGAATTTTGCAAAATTACAAGGTTACACTGTGAAACTCACCCACATAACAAATTTACACCTTGGGAATTTCACACATAAAATGTCACACTGTCGAACGCATTCCATACCAATGTTACACCCTGCGACTCACTAAGTAGAAAGGTTGACACTGTGGAAATCACTTCTATAACAATGTCAAACTTTCAAACTCACTGACATTACAAGTTTACTCTGTGGGAATTTCTCACATAATAAGGACAACTTGTGGGACTAACATAATAAGGTCACACTGTGAAAATTACTCACGTAACAAATTTACACTGTGGGACTCACTAACATAAAGTTTACAATATGGGATGCCCTAAATACCCAAAATTATACTGTGGAACTCTCCAACATAACACGGTTACACTGTGGAACACACACACCAGAACATGTTTCATTGAGGAACTCACTAACATAACATGTTCAATATCGAATTTAGCAAAATTACAAGGTAACACTGTGAAACACACCCACATAACAAGTTTACACTGTGGGAATCTCACACATAACAATGTCACACAGTCAAACTCACTCTCTACCAATGTTACACTCTGAGGCTCACTAACTAGACAGGTTGACACTGTGGAATTCACTTCCATAACAACGTCGCACTTTCAAACTCTCTCATATAACAAGGTCAAACGGTGGGACTCACTCACATAACAAGGTCACACTGTGTAAATTACATAACACGGTTACACTGTGGAACTCACTCACCTAAAAAAGTTGCACTGAGGAACTCACGTACAAACAATATCGAATTTAGCAAAATTATAAGGTTACACAGTGAAACTCAGACACATTACAAGTTTACATGGTGGGAATCACTCACATAATAAGGTCACACTGTCTAAATTACTCACACAACAAGTTTACTCTGTGGGACACACTAACATATAGTTTGGAATATGGGTTACACTAAGTAAACAAAATTATACTGTGCAACTCTCTCATATGACAAGTTTACACTGTGGAACTGACTCACATAACACGGTTACACTGGGGAACTCACTCACATAACAAATTTATACTGTCAATCGCCAGATGTGGATTTGTTTGCTGCCAAATGCCAGATGTGGAATGGTACTCCTGCCAGATACTAAATGTGGAATGGTTGGCCTGCCAGATGCCAGATGCCAGATTTGGACTGGTCTGCCAGTGAGATGCCGGATTTAGCATTGACTACCTGCCAGATGCTAGATATGGAATGGTCTGCCTGTAAGATGCTGAATCTGGTATCATCTTCCTGCCATTTGCTGGACATGGACTGCTCTGCCTAACAGATGCCAGATGTGGAATTGTCCATCTGGAAGATGCTGGATGTGGAATGTTCCTCTGACACATTCCGGATTTGGAATGGTACATCTGCCAGATGGTCCTCTTGTGAGAATGTGGATGTACAATATAATTCGTGCCAGATGCTAGATGTGGAATTGCCCACCTGCAAGATATCGGAGGTATAATTGTCCACCTGCGAGTCGCCAGATGTGGAATGTTCCACCTGCCAGATGCCGGAGGTAGAATGGTCCTTCTGTGAGAATCCGGATGTGGAATGGACTTTGTACCAGATGCCGGACGTGTAATGGTACAGCGGCGAGATGCCGGATGTAGAATGATCTTCTGGACGGATGCCGGATGTGGAATGAAATTCGTGCCAGATGCCAGATGTGAAATGGTATGCTTGTCAGTTTCAGGATGTGGAATGGTCCTCTGCCAGATGCTGGATATGGAATAGTCTGCCTGGCTGATGCTGGTGTGGAATAGACCACCTGCCAGTTGCAGGATGGGGAATGGTTTGCTGCCAGATGCCAGATATAGAATGTTTTTTTTTTCCCAGATGCAGCATGTGGAGTGGTCGGACTGCCTGATGCCAGATGTGGCATTGTCCACCCACTTGATCCCAGATATTGACTAGTCTGCCTGATAGATGCCAGATGTGGACTGGTCTGCCAGCGAGATGCCGCATTTAGAATTGACTACCTGCCAGATGCTGGATGTGGAATGGTCTGCCTGTAAGATGCTGAATCTGGTATCATCTTCCTGCCATTTGCTGGAATTCGACTGCTCAGCCTAACAGATAATGGATGTGGAATTGTCCACCTGGAAGATGCTGGATGTGGAATGTTCCTCTGACACATTCCGCATGTGGAATTGTACATCTGCCAGATGACGGAGGTGGAATGTTCCTCATGTGAGACTCTGGATGTACAATATAATTTGTGCCAGATGCCAGATGTGGATATGTATGCTTGCAAGATCCCGGAGTTGGAATTGTCCACATGCAAACACACAAATGTGGAATGGTCTGCCTGCCAGATGCCAGATGTGGAATTGTCCACCTGCCAAATGCTGGAGGTGGAATGGTTCTCCTGTGAGAATCCGGATGTGGAATGGACTTCATGACAGATGCTGGATGTGTAATGGAACAGCGGCGAGATGCCAGAGTATAATGATCTTCTGGACAATATACCGGATGTGGAATGGAATTCGTGCCAGATGCCAGATTTGAAATGGTACAGCGGTGAGTTTACAGTATGGGACTCACTCACCTAAAAAGGTCACGCTGAGAAAATCACTAACATAACATTTTCAATACTGAATTTAGCGAAATTACAAGGTTACACTGTGAAACTCACCCACATAACAAGTTTAGACGGTGGGAATCTCACATATAACAATGTAACACTGTCGAACACACTCCATACCAATGTTACACTCTGATACTCACTAAGTAGAAAGGTTGACACTATGGAATTCACTTCGATAACAAGGTCACACTGTGTAAATGACTCACACAACAAGTTTACACTGTGGGACTAACTCACATGAAGTTTACAATATGGGATTCCACAAGTGAACAAAATTATTCGGTGCAACTCTCTCACACGACAAGTTTACACTGTGGAAATAACTCACATAACACGGTTACACTGTGGGAATCTCTCACCTAAAAAGGTTACACTGAGGAACTCATTAAAATCACATTTTGAATATCGAATTTAGTGAAATTAAAAGGTAACTCTGTGAAACTCAGACACATAACAAGTTTACACGGTGGGACTCTCACACATAACAATGTCACACTGTCAAACTCACTCTATACCAATGTTACACTCTGAGGCTCACTAACTAGACAGGTTGACACTGTGGAATGCACTTCCATAACAATGTCACACTTTCAACTCACTGACATTACAAGGTCAAATGGTGAGACTCACTCACACTGTGGAACACACTCACCTAAAAAAGTTGCACTGAGGAACTCACTAACATAACATTTTCAATACTGAATTTAGCGAAATTACAAGGTTACACTGTGAAACTCACCCACATAAAAAATTTACACCTTGGGAATCTCACACATAAAATGTCACATTGTCGAACGCACTCCATACCAATATTACACCCTGAGACTCACTAAGTAGAAAGGTTGACACTATGGAATTCACTTCGATAACAATGTCACACTTTCAAACTCACTCACATAACAAGTTTACATTCTGGGAATCTCTCACATAATAAGGTGAATTTGTGGGATGCACATAATAAGGTCACACTGTGTAAATTACTCACAGAACAAATTTACACTGTGGGACTCACTAACATAAAGTTTACAATATGGGATTCCCTAAGTACCCAAAATTATACTGTGCAAATCTCTCACATGACAAGTTTACACTGTGGAACTCACTCACATAACAAGTTTACACTGTGGAACTCACTAATATAACTTTTTCAATTTCGAATTTAGCAAAATTACATGGTTACACTGTGAAACTCAGGCACATAACCAGTTTACATGGTGGGAATCACTCACACAACAAGGTCAAATTTTGGGACTCACATAATACGGTCACACTGTGTAAGTTACTCCCATAACAAGTTTACACCATGGGACTTACTGACCTAAAAAGATTACACTGAGGAACTCATTAACATCACATTTTCAAAATCGAATTTAGCGAAATTAAAAGGTAACACTGTGAAACTCAGACACATAACAAGTTTACACGTTGGGACTCTCACACATAACAATGTCACACAGTCAAACTCACTCTATACCAATGTTATACTCTGAGGCCCACTAACTAGACAGGTTGACACTGTGGAATTCACTTCCATAACAATGTCACACTTTCAAACTCACTGACATTACAAGTTTACTCTGTGGGAATTTCTCACATAATAAGGACAACTTGTGGGACTAACATAATAAGGTCACACTGTGAAAATTATTCACATAACAAATTTACACTGTGGGACTCACTAACATAAAGTTTACAATATGGGATGCCCTAAATACCCAAAATTATACTGTGGAACGCTCCGACATAACACGGTTACACTGTGGAACACACACACCAGAACATGTTTCATTGAGGAACTCACTAACATAACATGTTCAATATCGAATTTAGCAAAATTACAAGGTAACACTGTGAAACACACCCACATAACAAGTTTACACTGTGGGAATCTCACACTTAACAATGTCACACACTCAAACTCACTCTCTACCAATGTTACACTCTGAGGCTCACTAACTAGACAGGTTGACACTGTGGAATTCACTTCCATAACAACGTCACACTTTCAAACTCTCTCATATAACAAGGTCAAACCGTGGGACTCACTCACATAACAATGTCACACTGTGTAAATTACATAACACGGTTACACTGTGGAACTCACTCACCTAAAAAAGTTGCACTGAGGAACTCACGAACAAACAATATCAAATTTAGCAAAATTACAGGGTTACACAGTGAAACTCAGACACATTACAAGTTTACATGGTGGGAATCACTCACATAATAAGGTCACACTGTCTAAATTACTCACACAACAAGTTTACTCTGTGGGACACACTAACATATAGTTTGGAATATGGGTTACACTAAGTAAACAAAATTATACTGTGCAACTCTCTCATATGACAAGTTTACACTGTGGAACTGACTCACATAACACGGTTACACTGGGGAACTCACTCACATAACAAATTTATACTGTCAATCGCCAGATGTGGATTTGTTTGCTGCCAAATGCCAGATGTGGAATGGTACTCCTGCCAGATACTAAATGTGGAATGGTTGGCCTGCCAGATGCCAGATTTGGACTGTCTGCCAGTGAGATGCCGGATTTAGCATTGACTACCTGCCAGATGCTAGATATGGAATGGTCTGCCTGTAAGATGCTGAATCTGGTATCATCTTCCTGCCATTTGCTGGACATGGACTGCTCTGCCTAACAGATGCCAGATGTGGAATTGTCCATCTGGAAGATGCTGGATGTGGAATGTTCCTCTGACACATTCCAGATTTGGAATGGTACATCTGCCAGATGGTCCTCATGTGAGAATGTGGATTTACAATATAATTCGTGCCAGATGCTAGATGTGGAATTGTGAACCTGCAAGATGTCGGAGGTATAATTGTCCACCTGCGAGTCGCCAGATGTGGAATGTTCCACCTGCCAGATGCCGGAGGTAGAATGGTCCTTCTGTGAGAATCCGGATGTGGAATGGACTTTGTACCAGATGCCGGACGTGTAATGGTACAGCGGCGAGATGCCGGATGTAGAATGATCTTCTGGACGGATGCCGGATGTGGAATGAAATTCGTGCCAGATGCCAGATGTGAAATGGTATGCTTGTCAGTTTCAGGATGTGGAATGGTCCTCTGCCAGATGCTGTATATGGAATAGTCTGCCTGGCTGATGCTGGTGTGGAATAGACCACCTGCCAGTTGCAGGAGGGGGAATGGTTTGCTGCCAGATGCCAGATATAGAATGTTTTTTTTTCCCAGATGCAGCATGTGGAGTGGTCGGCCTGCCAGATGCCAGATGTGGCATTGTCCACCCACTTGATGCCAGATATTGACTAGTCTGCCTGATAGATGCCAGATGTGGACGGGTCTGCCAGCGAGATGCCGCATTTAGAATTGACTACCTGCCAGATGCTGGATGTGGAATGGTCTGCCTGTAAGATGCTGAATCTGGTATCATCTTCCTGCCATTTGCTGGAATTGGACTGCTCAGCCTAACAGATGATGGATGTGGAATTGTCCACCTGGAAGATGCTGGATGTGGAATGTTCGTCTGACACATTCTGGATGTGGAATGGTACATCTGCCAGATGCCGGAGGTGGAATGTTCCTCATGTGAGACTCTGGAATTACAATATAATTCGTGCCAGATGCCAGATGTGGAATGGTACACCTGCCAAATGCCAGATGTGGAATGGTCCACCTGCCAGATGCCGGAGGTGGAATGGTCCTTCTGTGAGAATCCGGATGTGGAATGGACTTCCTGACAGATGCTGGATGTGTAATGGTACAGCGGCGAGATGCCAGAGTAGAATGATCTTCAGGACAGATACCAGATGTGGAATGGAATTCGTGCCTGATGCCAGATGTGAAAGTGTACAGCGGCAGTTTACAGTGTGGGACTCACTCACCTAAAAAGGTTACACTGAGGAATTCACTAACATAACATTTTCAATGTCGAATTTAGCGAATTACAAGGTAACACTGTGAAACTCAGGCACATAACCAGTTTACATGGTGGGAATCACTCACACAACAAGGTCAAATTTTGGGACTCACATAATACGGTCACACTGTGCAAGTTACTCCCATAACAAGTTTACACCATGGGACTTACTCACCTAAAAAGATTACACTGAGGAACTCATTAACATCACATTTTCAAAATCGAATTTAGCGAAATTAAAAGGTAACACTGTGAAACTCAGACACATAACAAGTTTACACGTTGGGACTCTCACACATAACAATGTCACACAGTCAAACTCACTCTATACCAATGTTACACTCTGAGGCTCACTAACTAGACAGGTTGACACTGTGGAATTCACTTCCATAACAACGTCACACTTTCAAACTCTCTCATATAACAAGGTCAAACGGTGGGACTCACTCACATAACAAGGTCACACTGTGTAAATTACATAACACGGTTACACTGTGGAACTCACTCACCTAAAAAAGTTGCACTGAGGAACTCACGAACAAACAATATCGAATTTAGCAAAATTACAAGGTTACAGTGAAACTCAGACACATTACAAGTTAACATGGTGGGAATCACTCACATAATAAGGTCACACTGTGTAAATTACTCACACAACAAGTTTACTCTGTGGGACACACTAACATATAGTTTGGAATATGGGTTACACTAAGTAAACAAAATTATACTGTGCAACTCTCTCATATGACAAGTTTACACTGTGGAACTGACTCACATAACAAGTTTATACTGTCCATCGCCGGATGTGGATTTGTTTGCTGCCAAATGCCAGATGTGGAATGGTACTCCAACCAGATTCTGAATGTGGAGTGGTTGGCCTGCCAGATGCCAGATTTAGACTGGTCTGCCAGTGAGATGCCCGATTTAGAATTGACTACCTGCCAGATGCTAGATGTGGAATGGTTTGCCTGTAAGATGCTGAATCTGGTATCATCTTCCTGCCATTTGCTGGACATGGACTGCTCTGCCTAACAGATGCCAGATGTGGAATTGTCCATCTGGAAGATGCTGGATGTGGAATGTTCCTCTGACACATTCCGGATTTGGAATGGTACATCTGCCAGATGGTCCTCATGTGAGAATGTGGATTTACAATATAATCCGTGCCAGATGCTAGATGTGGAATTGTGCACCTGCAAGATGTCGGAGGTATAATTGTCCACCTGCGAGACGGCAGATGTGGCGTGTTCCACCTGCCAGATGCCGGAGGTGGAATGGTCCTTCTGTGAGAATCCGGATGTGGAATGGACTTTGTACCAGATGCCGGACGTGTAATGGTACAGCGGCGAGATGCCGGATGTAGAATGATCTTCTGGACGGATGCCGGATGTGGAATGAAATTCGTGCCAGATGCCAGATGTGAAATGGTATACTTGTCAGTTTCAGGATGTGGAATGGTCCTCTGCCAGATGCTGGATATGGAATGGTCTGCCTGGCTGATGCTGGTGTGGAATAGACCACCTGCCAGTTGCAGGATGGGGAATGGTTTGCTGCCAGATGCCAGATATAGAATGTTTTTTTTTCCCAGATGCAGCATGTGGAGTGGTCGGACTGCCTGATGCCAGATGTGGCATTGTCCACCCACTTGATGCCAAATATTGACTAGTCTGCCTGATAGATGCCAGATGTGGACTGGTCTGCCAGCGAGATGCCGCATTTAGAATTGACTACCTGCCAGATGCTGGATGTGGAATGGTCTGCCTGTAAGATGCTGAATCTGGTATCATCTTCCTGTCATTTGCTGGAATTGGACTGCTCAGCCTAACAGATGATGGATGTGGAATTGTCCACCTGGAAGATGCTGATGTGGAATGTTCCTCTGACACATTCTGCATGTGGAATGGTACATCTGCCAGATGACGGAGGTGGAAGGTTCCTCATGTGAGGCTCTGGATGTACAATATAATTTGTGCCAGATGCCAGATGTGGAATTGTATGCTTGCCAGATCCCGGAGTTGGAATTGTCCACCTGCAAACACCCAAATGTGGAATGGTCTGCCTGCCAGATGCCAGATGTGGAATGGTCCACCTGCCAGATGCCAGAGGTGGAACGGTCCTTCTGTGAGAATCTGGATGTGGAATGGACTTCATGACAGATGCTCGATGTGTAACGGTACAGCGGCGAGATGCCAGAGTAGAATGATCTTCTGGACAATATACCGGATGTGGAATTGAATTCATGCCAGATGCCAGATTTGAAATGGTACAGCGGTGAGTTTACAGTGTGGGACTCACTCACCTAAAAAGGTCACGCTGACGAATTCACTAACATAACATTTTCAATGTCGAATGTCGCGAAATACAAGGTAACACTGTGAAACTCACCCACATAACAAGTTTACACGGTGGGAATCTCACATATAACAATGTCACACTGTCGAACACACTCCATACCAATGTTACACTCTGATACTCACTAAGTAGAAAGGTTGACACTATGGAAATCACTTCGATAACAATGTCACACTTTCAAACTCACTCACATAACAAGTTTACACTCTGGGAATCTCTCACATAATAAGGTGAATTTGTGGGATGCACATAATAAGGTCACACTGTGGAAATTACTCACAGAACATATTTACACTGTGGGACTAACTAACATAAAGTTTACAATATGGGATTCCCTAAGTACCCAAAATTATACTGTGCAAATCTCTCACATGACAAGTTTACACTGTGGAACTCACTCACATAACAAGTTTACACTGTGGAACTCACTCACCTAAAAATGTTGCACTGAGGAACTCACTAATATAACTTTTTCAATTTCGAATTTAGCAAAATTACATGGTTACACTGTGAAACTCAGGCACATAACCAGTTTACATGGTGGGAATCACTCACACAACAAGGTCAAATTTTGGGACTCACATAATACGGTCACACTGTGTAAGTTACTCCCATAACAAGTTTACACCATGGGACTTACTCACCTAAAAAGATTACACTGAGGAACTCATTAACATCACATTATCAAAATCGAATTTAGCGAAATTAAAAGGTAACACTGTGAAACTCAGACACATAACAAGTTTACACGGTGGGACTCTCACACATAACAATGTCACACTGTCAAACTCACTCTATACCAATGTTATACTCTGAGGCCCACTAACTAGACAGGTTGACACTGTGGAATTCACTTCCATAACAATGTCACACTTTCAAACTCACTGACATTACAAGGTCAAATGGTGAGACTCACTCACACTGTGGAACACACTCACCTAAAAAAGTTGCACTGAGGAACTCACTAACATAACATTTTCAATACTGAATTTTGCAAAATTACAAGGTTACACTGTGAAACTCACCCACATAACAAATTTACACCTTGGGAATTTCACACATAAAATGTCACACTGTCGAACGCATTCCATACCAATGTTACACCCTGAGACTCATTAAGTAGAAAGGTTGACACTGTGGAAATCACTTCTATAACAATGTCACACTTTCAAACTCACTGACATTACAAGTTTACTCTGTGGGAATTTCTCACATAATAAGGACAACTTGTGGGAGTAACATAATAAGGTCACACTGTGAAAATTACTCACATAACAAATTTACACTGTGGGACTCACTAACATAAAGTTTACAATATGGGATGCCCTAAATACCCAAAATTATACTGTGGAACTCTCCAACATAACACGGTTACACTGTGGAACACACACACCAGAACATGTTTCATTGAGGAACTCACTAACATAACATGTTCAATATCGAATTTAGCAAAATTACAAGGTAACACTGTGAAACACACCCACATAACAAGTTTACACTGTGGGAATCTCACACATAACAATGTCACACAGTCAAACTCACTCTCTACCAATGTTACACTCTGAGGCTCACTAACTAGACAGGTTGACACTGTGGAATTCACTTCCATAACAACGTCGCACTTTCAAACTCTCTCATATAACAAGGTCAAACGGTGGGACTCACTCACATAACAAGGTCACACTGTGTAAATTACATAACACGGTTACACTGTGGAACTCACTCACCTAAAAAAGTTGCACTGAGGAACTCACATACAAACAATATCGAATTTAGCAAAATTATAAGGTTACACAGTGAAACTCAGACACATTACAAGTTTACATGGTGGGAATCACTCACATAATAAGGTCACACAGTCTTAATTACTCACACAACAAGTTTACTCTGTGGGACACACTAACATATAGTTTGGAATATAGGTTACACTAAGTAAACAAAATTATACTGTGCAACTCTCTCATATGACAAGTTTACACAGTGGAACTGACTCACATAACACGGTTACACTGGGGAACTCACTCACATAACAAATTTATACTGTCAATCGCCAGATGTGGATTTGTTTGCTGCCAAATGCCAGATGTGGAATGGTACTCCTGCCAGATACTAAATGTGGAATGGTTGGCCTGCAAGATGCCAGATGCCAGATTTGGACTGGTCTGCCAGTGAGATGCCGGATTTAGCATTGACTACCTGCCAGATGCTAGATATGGAATGGTCTGCCTGTAAGATGCTGAATCTGGTATCATCTTCCTGCCATTTGCTGGACATGGACTGCTCTGCCTAACAGATGCCAGATGTGGAATTGTCCATCTGGAAGATGCTGGATGTGGAATGTTCCTCTGACACATTCCGGATTTGGAATGGTACATCTGCCAGATGGTCCTCATGTGAGAATGTGGATGTACAATATAATTCGTGCCAGATGCTAGATGTGGAATTGCCCACCTGCAAGATATCGGAGGTATAATTGTCCACCTGCGAGTCACCAGATGTGGATTGTTCCACCTGCCAGATGCCGGAGGTAGAATGGTCCTTCTGTGAGAATCCGGATGTGGAATGGACTTTGTACCAGATGCCGGACGTGTAATGGTACAGCGGCGAGATGCCGGATGTAGAATGATCTTCTGGACGGATGCCGGATGTGGAATGAAATTCGTGCCAGATGCCAGATGTGAAATGGTATGCTTGTCAGTTTCAGGATGTGGAATGGTCCTCTGCCAGATGCTGGATATGGAATGGTCTGCCTGGCTGATGCTGGAGTGGAATAGACCATCTGCCAGTTGCAGGATGGGGAATGGTTTGCTGCCAGATGCCAGATGTAGAATGGTATTTTTTCTCCCAGATGCAGGATGTGGAGTGGTCGGCCTGCCAGATGCCAGATGTGGCATTGTCCACCCACTTGATGCCAGATATTGACTAGTCTGCCTGATAGATGCCAGATGTGGACTGGTCTGCCAGCGAGATGTCGCATTTAGAATTGACTACCTGCCAGATGCTGGATGTGGAATGGTCTGCCTGTAAGATGCTGAATCTGGTATCATCTTCCTGCCATTTGCTGGAATTGGACTGCTCAGCCTAACAGATGATGGATGTGGAATTGTCCACCTGGAAGATGCTGGATGTGGAATGTTCGTCTGACACATTCTGGATGTGGAATGGTACATCTGCCAGATGCCGGAGGTGGAATGTTCCTCATGTGAGACTCTGGAATTACAATATAATTCGTGCCAGATGCCAGATGTGGAATTGTATGCTTGCCAGATCCCGGAGGTGGAATTGTCCACCTGAAAAAGCCCAAATGTGGAATGGTCTGCCTGCCAGATGCCAGATGTGGAATGGTACACCTGCCAAATGCCAGATGTGGAATGGTCCACCTGCCAGATGCCGGAGGTGGAATGGTCCTTCTGTGAGAATCCGGATGTGGAATGGACTTCCTGACAGATGCTGGATGTGTAATGGTACAGCGGCGAGATGCCAGAGTAGAATGATCTTCAGGACAGATACCAGATGTGGAATGGAATTCGTGCCTGATGCCAGATGTGAAAGTGTACAGCGGCAGTTTACAGTGTGGGACTCACTCACCTAAAAAGGTTACACTGAGGAATTCACTAACATAACATTTTCAATGTCGAATTTAGCGAATTACAAGGTAACACTGTGAAACTCAACCACATAACAAGTTTACACGGTGAGAATCTCACATGTAACAATGTCACACTGTCGAACACACACTATGCCAATGTTACACTCTGAGGCCCACTAAGTAGACAGGTTAACACTGAGGAATTCACTTCCATAACAATGTCACACTTTCAAACTCACTGACATTACAAGGTCAAATGGTGAGACTCACTCACACTGTGGAACACACTCACCTAAAAAAGTTGCACTGAGGAACTCACCAACAAACAATATCGAATTTAGCAAAATTACAAGGTTACACAGTGAAACTCAGACACATAACAAGTTTACATGGTGGGAATCACTCACATAACAAGGTCACACTGTGTAAATGACTCACACAACAAGTTTACACTGTGGGACTAACTCACATGAAGTTTACAGTATGGGATTCCCCAAGTGAACAAAATTATACGGTGTAACTCTCTCACACGACAAGTTTACACTGTGGAAATAACTCACATTACATGATTACACTGTGAGAATCTCTCACCTAAAAAGGTTACACTGAGGAACTCATTAAAATCACATTTTGAATATCGAATTTAGCGAAATTAAAAGGTAACTCTGTGAAACTCAGACACATAACAAGTTTACACGGTGGGACTCTCACACATAACAATGTCACATTGTCAAACTCACTCTATGCCAATGTTACACTCTGAGGCCCACTAAGTAGACAGGTTGACACTGTGGAATTCATTTCCATAACAATGTTAAACTTTCAAACTCACTGACATTACAAGGTCAAATGGTGAGAATCACTCACACTGTGGAACACACTCACCTAAAAAAGTTGCACTGAGGAACTCACTAACATAACATTTTCAATACTGAATTTAGCAAAATTACAAGGTTACACTGTGAAACTCACCCACATAAAAAATTTACACCTTGGGAATCTCACACATAAAATGTCACACTGTCGAACTCACTCCATACCAATGTTACACCCTGAGACTCATTAAGTAGAAAGGTTGACACTATGGAAATCACTTCAATAACAATGTCACACTTTCAAACTCACTCACAAAACAAATTTAAACTCTGGGAATCTCTCACATAATAAGGTGAATTTGTGGGACTCACATAATAAGGTCACACTGTGTAAATCACTCACATAACAAATTTACACTGTGGGACTCACTAACATAAAGTTTACAATATGGGATGCCCTAAGTACCCAAAATTATACTGTGGAACTCTCCAAAATAACACGGTTACACTGTGGAACACACTCACCTAAACATGTTTCATTGAGGAACTCATTAATATAACATGTTCAATATCGAATTTAGCAAAATTACAAGGTTAGACTGTGAAACTCACCCACATAACAAATTTACACTGTGGGAATCTCACACATAACAATGTCACACAGTCAAACTCACTCTCTCCAATGTTACACTCTGAGGCTCACTAACTAGACAGGTTGACACTGTGGAATTCACTTCCATAACAACGTCGCACTTTCAAACTCTCTCATATAACAAGGTCAAACGGTGGGACTCACTCACATAACAAGGTCACACTGTGTAAATTACATAACACGGTTACACTGTGGAACTCACTCACCTAAAAAAGTTGCACTGAGGAACTCACGTACAAACAATATCGAATTTAGCAAAATTATAAGGTTACACAGTGAAACTCAGACACATTACAAGTTTACATGGTGGGAATCACTCACATAATAAGGTCACACAGTCTTAATTACTCACACAACAAGTTTACTCTGTGGGACACACTAACATATAGTTTGGAATATAGGTTACACTAAGTAAACAAAATTATACTGTGCAACTCTCTCATATGACAAGTTTACACTGTGGAACTGACTCACATAACACGGTTACACTGGGGAACTCACTCACATAACAAATTTATACTGTCAATCGCCAGATGTGGATTTGTTTGCTGCCAAATGCCAGATGTGGAATGGTACTCCTGCCAGATACTAAATGTGGAATGGTTGGCCTGCCAGATGCCAGATGCCAGATTTGGACTGGTCTGCCAGTGAGATGCCGGATTTAGCATTGACTACCTGCCAGATGCTAGATATGGAATGGTCTGCCTGTAAGATGCTGAATCTGGTATCATCTTCCTGCCATTTGCTGGACATGGACTGCTCTGCCTAACAGATGCCAGATGTGGAATTGTCCATCTGGAAGATGCTGGATGTGGAATGTTCCTCTGACACATTCCGGATTTGGAATGGTACATCTGCCAGATGGTCCTCATGTGAGAATGTGGATGTACAATATAATTCGTGCCAGATGCTAGATGTGGAATTGCCCACCTGCAAGATATCGGAGGTATAATTGTCCACCTGCGAGTCACCAGATGTGGATTGTTCCACCTGCCAGATGCCGGAGGTAGAATGGTCCTTCTGTGAGAATCCGGATGTGGAATGGACTTTGTACCAGATGCCGGACGTGTAATGGTACAGCGGCGAGATGCCGGATGTAGAATGATCTTCTGGACGGATGCCGGATGTGGAATGAAATTCGTGCCAGATGCCAGATGTGAAATGGTATGCTTGTCAGTTGCAGGATGTGGAATGGTCCTCTGCCAGATGCTGGATATGGAATGGTCTGCCTGGCTGATGCTGGAGTGGAATAGACCATCTGCCAGTTGCAGGATGGGGAATGGTTTGCTGCCAGATGCCAGATGTAGAATGGTATTTTTTCTCCCAGATGCAGGATGTGGAGTGGTCGGCCTGCCAGATGCCAGATGTGGCATTGTCCACCCACTTGATGCCAGATATTGACTAGTCTGCCTGATAGATGCCAGATGTGGACTGGTCTGCCAGCGAGATGCCGCATTTAGAATTGACTACCTGCCAGATGCTGGATGTGGAATGGTCTGCCTGTAAGATGCTGAATCTGGTATCATCTTCCTGCCATTTGCTGGAATTGGACTGCTCAGCCTAACAGATGATGGATGTGGAATTGTCCACCTGGAAGATGCTGGATGTGGAATTTTCGTCTGACACATTCTGGATGTGGAATGGTACATCTGCCAGATGCCGGAGGTGGAATGTTCCTCATGTGAGACTCTGGAATTACAATATAATTCGTGCCAGATGCCAGATGTGGAATGGTACACCTGCCAAATGCCAGATGTGGAATGGTCCACCTGCCAGATGCCGGAGGTGGAATGGTCCTTCTGTGAGAATCCGGATGTGGAATGGACTTCCTGACAGATGCTGGATGTGTAATGGTACAGCGGCGAGATGCCAGAGTAGAATGATCTTCAGGACAGATACCAGATGTGGAATGGAATTCGTGCCTGATGCCAGATGTGAAAGTGTACAGCGGCAGTTTACAGTGTGGGACTCACTCACCTAAAAAGGTTACACTGAGGAATTCACTAACATAACATTTTCAATGTCGAATTTAGCGAATTACAAGGTAACACTGTGAAACTCAGGCACATAACCAGTTTACATGGTGGGAATCACTCACACAACAAGGTCAAATTTTGGGACTCACATAATACGGTCACACTGTGCAAGTTACTCCCATAACAAGTTTACACCATGGGACTTACTCACCTAAAAAGATTACACTGAGGAACTCATTAACATCACATTTTCAAAATCGAATTTAGCGAAATTAAAAGGTAACACTGTGAAACTCAGACACATAACAAGTTTACACGTTGGGACTCTCACACATAACAATGTCACACAGTCAAACTCACTCTATACCAATGTTACACTCTGAGGCTCACTAACTAGACAGGTTGACACTGTGGAATTCACTTCCATAACAACGTCACACTTTCAAACTCTCTCATATAACAAGGTCAAACGGTGGGACTCACTCACATAACAAGGTCACACTGTGTAAATTACATAACACGGTTACACTGTGGAACTCACTCACCTAAAAAAGTTGCACTGAGGAACTCACGAACAAACAATATCGAATTTAGCAAAATTACAAGGTTACAGTGAAACTCAGACACATTACAAGTTAACATGGTGGGAATCACTCACATAATAAGGTCACACTGTGTAAATTACTCACACAACAAGTTTACTCTGTGGGACACACTAACATATAGTTTGGAATATGGGTTACACTAAGTAAACAAAATTATACTGTGCAACTCTCTCATATGACAAGTTTACACTGTGGAACTGACTCACATAACAAGTTTATACTGTCCATCGCCGGATGTGGATTTGTTTGCTGCCAAATGCCAGATGTGGAATGGTACTCCAACCAGATTCTGAATGTGGAGTGGTTGGCCTGCCAGATGCCAGATTTAGACTGGTCTGCCAGTGAGATGCCCGATTTAGAATTGACTACCTGCCAGATGCTAGATGTGGAATGGTTTGCCTGTAAGATGCTGAATCTGGTATCATCTTCCTGCCATTTGCTGGACATGGACTGCTCTGCCTAACAGATGCCAGATGTGGAATTGTCCATCTGGAAGATGCTGGATGTGGAATGTTCCTCTGACACATTCCGGATTTGGAATGGTACATCTGCCAGATGGTCCTCATGTGAGAATGTGGATTTACAATATAATTCGTGCCAGATGCTAGATGTGGAATTGTGCACCTGCAAGATGTCGGAGGTATAATTGTCCACCTGCGAGACGGCAGATGTGGCGTGTTCCACCTGCCAGATGCCGGAGGTGGAATGGTCCTTCTGTGAGAATCCGGATGTGGAATGGACTTTGTACCAGATGCCGGACGTGTAATGGTACAGCGGCGAGATGCCGGATGTAGAATGATCTTCTGGACGGATGCCGGATGTGGAATGAAATTCGTGCCAGATGCCAGATGTGAAATGGTATACTTGTCAGTTTCAGGATGTGGAATGGTCCTCTGCCAGATGCTGGATATGGAATGGTCTGCCTGGCTGATGCTGGTGTGGAATAGACCACCTGCCAGTTGCAGGATGGGGAATGGTTTGCTGCCAGATGCCAGATATAGAATGTTTTTTTTTCCCAGATGCAGCATGTGGAGTGGTCGGACTGCCTGATGCCAGATGTGGCATTGTCCACCCACTTGATGCCAAATATTGACTAGTCTGCCTGATAGATGCCAGATGTGGACTGGTCTGCCAGCGAGATGCCGCATTTAGAATTGACTACCTGCCAGATGCTGGATGTGGAATGGTCTGCCTGTAAGATGCTGAATCTGGTATCATCTTCCTGTCATTTGCTGGAATTGGACTGCTCAGCCTAACAGATGATGGATGTGGAATTGTCCACCTGGAAGATGCTGATGTGGAATGTTCCTCTGACACATTCTGCATGTGGAATGGTACATCTGCCAGATGACGGAGGTGGAATGTTCCTCATGTGAGGCTCTGGATGTACAATATAATTTGTGCCAGATGCCAGATGTGGAATTGTATGCTTGCCAGATCCCGGAGTTGGAATTGTCCACCTGCAAACACCCAAATGTGGAATGGTCTGCCTGCCAGATGCCAGATGTGGAATGGTCCACCTGCCAGATGCCAGAGGTGGAACGGTCCTTCTGTGAGAATCTGGATGTGGAATGGACTTCATGACAGATGCTCGATGTGTAACGGTACAGCGGCGAGATGCCAGAGTAGAATGATCTTCTGGACAATATACCGGATGTGGAATTGAATTCATGCCAGATGCCAGATTTGAAATGGTACAGCGGTGAGTTTACAGTGTGGGACTCACTCACCTAAAAAGGTCACGCTGACGAATTCACTAACATAACATTTTCAATGTCGAATGTCGCGAAATACAAGGTAACACTGTGAAACTCACCCACATAACAAGTTTACACGGTGGGAATCTCACATATAACAATGTCACACTGTCGAACACACTCCATACCAATGTTACACTCTGATACTCACTAAGTAGAAAGGTTGACACTATGGAAATCACTTCGATAACAATGTCACACTTTCAAACTCACTCACATAACAAGTTTACACTCTGGGAATCTCTCACATAATAAGGTGAATTTGTGGGATGCACATAATAAGGTCACACTGTGGAAATTACTCACAGAACATATTTACACTGTGGGACTAACTAACATAAAGTTTACAATATGGGATTCCCTAAGTACCCAAAATTATACTGTGCAAATCTCTCACATGACAAGTTTACACTGTGGAACTCACTCACATAACAAGTTTACACTGTGGAACTCACTCACCTAAAAATGTTGCACTGAGGAACTCACTAATATAACTTTTTCAATTTCGAATTTAGCAAAATTACATGGTTACACTGTGAAACTCAGGCACATAACCAGTTTACATGGTGGGAATCACTCACACAACAAGGTCAAATTTTGGGACTCACATAATACGGTCACACTGTGTAAGTTACTCCCATAACAAGTTTACACCATGGGACTTACTCACCTAAAAAGATTACACTGAGGAACTCATTAACATCACATTATCAAAATCGAATTTAGCGAAATTAAAAGGTAACACTGTGAAACTCAGACACATAACAAGTTTACACGGTGGGACTCTCACACATAACAATGTCACACTGTCAAACTCACTCTATACCAATGTTATACTCTGAGGCCCACTAACTAGACAGGTTGACACTGTGGAATTCACTTCCATAACAATGTCACACTTTCAAACTCACTGACATTACAAGGTCAAATGGTGAGACTCACTCACACTGTGGAACACACTCACCTAAAAAAGTTGCACTGAGGAACTCACTAACATAACATTTTCAATACTGAATTTTGCAAAATTACAAGGTTACACTGTGAAACTCACCCACATAACAAATTTACACCTTGGGAATTTCACACATAAAATGTCACACTGTCGAACGCATTCCATACCAATGTTACACCCTGAGACTCATTAAGTAGAAAGGTTGACACTGTGGAAATCACTTCTATAACAATGTCACACTTTCAAACTCACTGACATTACAAGTTTACTCTGTGGGAATTTCTCACATAATAAGGACAACTTGTGGGAGTAACATAATAAGGTCACACTGTGAAAATTACTCACATAACAAATTTACACTGTGGGACTCACTAACATAAAGTTTACAATATGGGATGCCCTAAATACCCAAAATTATACTGTGGAACTCTCCAACATAACACGGTTACACTGTGGAACACACACACCAGAACATGTTTCATTGAGGAACTCACTAACATAACATGTTCAATATCGAATTTAGCAAAATTACAAGGTAACACTGTGAAACACACCCACATAACAAGTTTACACTGTGGGAATCTCACACATAACAATGTCACACAGTCAAACTCACTCTCTACCAATGTTACACTCTGAGGCTCACTAACTAGACAGGTTGACACTGTGGAATTCACTTCCATAACAACGTCGCACTTTCAAACTCTCTCATATAACAAGGTCAAACGGTGGGACTCACTCACATAACAAGGTCACACTGTGTAAATTACATAACACGGTTACACTGTGGAACTCACTCACCTAAAAAAGTTGCACTGAGGAACTCACATACAAACAATATCGAATTTAGCAAAATTATAAGGTTACACAGTGAAACTCAGACACATTACAAGTTTACATGGTGGGAATCACTCACATAATAAGGTCACACAGTCTTAATTACTCACACAACAAGTTTACTCTGTGGGACACACTAACATATAGTTTGGAATATAGGTTACACTAAGTAAACAAAATTATACTGTGCAACTCTCTCATATGACAAGTTTACACAGTGGAACTGACTCACATAACACGGTTACACTGGGGAACTCACTCACATAACAAATTTATACTGTCAATCGCCAGATGTGGATTTGTTTGCTGCCAAATGCCAGATGTGGAATGGTACTCCTGCCAGATACTAAATGTGGAATGGTTGGCCTGCCAGATGCCAGATGCCAGATTTGGACTGGTCTGCCAGTGAGATGCCGGATTTAGCATTGACTACCTGCCAGATGCTAGATATGGAATGGTCTGCCTGTAAGATGCTGAATCTGGTATCATCTTCCTGCCATTTGCTGGACATGGACTGCTCTGCCTAACAGATGCCAGATGTGGAATTGTCCATCTGGAAGATGCTGGATGTGGAATGTTCCTCTGACACATTCCGGATTTGGAATGGTACATCTGCCAGATGGTCCTCATGTGAGAATGTGGATGTACAATATAATTCGTGCCAGATGCTAGATGTGGAATTGCCCACCTGCAAGATATCGGAGGTATAATTGTCCTTCTGTGAGAATCCGGATGTGGAATGGACTTTGTACCAGATGCCGGACGTGTAATGGTACAGCGGCGAGATGCCGGATGTAGAATGATCTTCTGGACGGATGCCGGATGTGGAATGAAATTCGTGCCAGATGCCAGATGTGAAATGGTATGCTTGTCAGTTTCAGGATGTGGAATGGTCCTCTGCCAGATGCTGGATATGGAATGGTCTGCCTGGCTGATGCTGGAGTGGAATAGACCATCTGCCAGTTGCAGGATGGGGAATGGTTTGCTGCCAGATGCCAGATGTAGAATGGTATTTTTTCTCCCAGATGCAGGATGTGGAGTGGTCGGCCTGCCAGATGCCAGATGTGGCATTGTCCACCCACTTGATGCCAGATATTGACTAGTCTGCCTGATAGATGCCAGATGTGGACTGGTCTGCCAGCGAGATGTCGCATTTAGAATTGACTACCTGCCAGATGCTGGATGTGGAATGGTCTGCCTGTAAGATGCTGAATCTGGTATCATCTTCCTGCCATTTGCTGGAATTGGACTGCTCAGCCTAACAGATGATGGATGTGGAATTGTCCACCTGGAAGATGCTGGATGTGGAATGTTCGTCTGACACATTCTGGATGTGGAATGGTACATCTGCCAGATGCCGGAGGTGGAATGTTCCTCATGTGAGACTCTGGAATTACAATATAATTCGTGCCAGATGCCAGATGTGGAATTGTATGCTTGCCAGATCCCGGAGGTGGAATTGTCCTCCTGAAAAAGCCCAAATGTGGAATGGTCTGCCTGCCAGATGCCAGATGTGGAATGGTACACCTGCCAAATGCCAGATGTGGAATGGTCCACCTGCCAGATGCCGGAGGTGGAATGGTCCTTCTGTGAGAATCCGGATGTGGAATGGACTTCCTGACAGATGCTGGATGTGTAATGGTACAGCGGCGAGATGCCAGAGTAGAATGATCTTCAGGACAGATACCAGATGTGGAATGGAATTCGTGCCTGATGCCAGATGTGAAAGTGTACAGCGGCAGTTTACAGTGTGGGACTCACTCACCTAAAAAGGTTACACTGAGGAATTCACTAACATAACATTTTCAATGTCGAATTTAGCGAATTACAAGGTAACACTGTGAAACTCAACCACATAACAAGTTTACACGGTGAGAATCTCACATGTAACAATGTCACACTGTCGAACACACACTATGCCAATGTTACACTTTGAGGCCCACTAAGTAGACAGGTTAACACTGAGGAATTCACTTCCATAACAATGTCACACTTTCAAACTCACTGACATTACAAGGTCAAATGGTGAGACTCACTCACACTGTGGAACACACTCACCTAAAAAAGTTGCACTGAGGAACTCACCAACAAACAATATCGAATTTAGCAAAATTACAAGGTTACACAGTGAAACTCAGACACATAACAAGTTTACATGGTGGGAATCACTCACATAACAAGGTCACACTGTGTAAATGACTCACACAACAAGTTTACACTGTGGGACTAACTCACATGAAGTTTACAGTATGGGATTCCCCAAGTGAACAAAATTATACGGTGTAACTCTCTCACACGACAAGTTTACACTGTGGAAATAACTCACATTACATGATTACACTGTGAGAATCTCTCACCTAAAAAGGTTACACTGAGGAACTCATTAAAATCACATTTTGAATATCGAATTTAGCGAAATTAAAAGGTAACTCTGTGAAACTCAGACACATAACAAGTTTACACGGTGGGACTCTCACACATAACAATGTCACATTGTCAAACTCACTCTATGCCAATGTTACACTCTGAGGCCCACTAAGTAGACAGGTTGACACTGTGGAATTCATTTCCATAACAATGTTAAACTTTCAAACTCACTGACATTACAAGGTCAAATGGTGAGAATCACTCACACTGTGGAACACACTCACCTAAAAAAGTTGCACTGAGGAACTCACTAACATAACATTTTCAATACTGAATTTAGCAAAATTACAAGGTTACACTGTGAAACTCACCCACATAAAAAATTTACACCTTGGGAATCTCACACATAAAATGTCACACTGTCGAACTCACTCCATACCAATGTTACACCCTGAGACTCATTAAGTAGAAAGGTTGACACTATGGAAATCACTTCAATAACAATGTCACACTTTCAAACTCACTCACAAAACAAATTTAAACTCTGGGAATCTCTCACATAATAAGGTGAATTTGTGGGACTCACATAATAAGGTCACACTGTGTAAATCACTCACATAACAAATTTACACTGTGGGACTCACTAACATAAAGTTTACAATATGGGATGCCCTAAGTACCCAAAATTATACTGTGGAACTCTCCAAAATAACACGGTTACACTGTGGAACACACTCACCTAAACATGTTTCATTGAGGAACTCATTAATATAACATGTTCAATATCGAATTTAGCAAAATTACAAGGTTAGACTGTGAAACTCACCCACATAACAAATTTACACTGTGGGAATCTCACACATAACAATGTCACACAGTCAAACTCACTCTCTCCAATGTTACACTCTGAGGCTCACTAACTAGACAGGTTGACACTGTGGAATTCACTTCCATAACAACGTCGCACTTTCAAACTCTCTCATATAACAAGGTCAAACGGTGGGACTCACTCACATAACAAGGTCACACTGTGTAAATTACATAACACGGTTACACTGTGGAACTCACTCACCTAAAAAAGTTGCACTGAGGAACTCACGTACAAACAATATCGAATTTAGCAAAATTATAAGGTTACACAGTGAAACTCAGACACATTACAAGTTTACATGGTGGGAATCACTCACATAATAAGGTCACACAGTCTTAATTACTCACACAACAAGTTTACTCTGTGGGACACACTAACATATAGTTTGGAATATAGGTTACACTAAGTAAACAAAATTATACTGTGCAACTCTCTCATATGACAAGTTTACACTGTGGAACTGACTCACATAACACGGTTACACTGGGGAACTCACTCACATAACAAATTTATACTGTCAATCGCCAGATGTGGATTTGTTTGCTGCCAAATGCCAGATGTGGAATGGTACTCCTGCCAGATACTAAATGTGGAATGGTTGGCCTGCCAGATGCCAGATGCCAGATTTGGACTGGTCTGCCAGTGAGATGCCGGATTTAGCATTGACTACCTGCCAGATGCTAGATATGGAATGGTCTGCCTGTAAGATGCTGAATCTGGTATCATCTTCCTGCCATTTGCTGGACATGGACTGCTCTGCCTAACAGATGCCAGATGTGGAATTGTCCATCTGGAAGATGCTGGATGTGGAATGTTCCTCTGACACATTCCGGATTTGGAATGGTACATCTGCCAGATGGTCCTCATGTGAGAATGTGGATGTACAATATAATTCGTGCCAGATGCTAGATGTGGAATTGCCCACCTGCAAGATATCGGAGGTATAATTGTCCACCTGCGAGTCACCAGATGTGGATTGTTCCACCTGCCAGATGCCGGAGGTAGAATGGTCCTTCTGTGAGAATCCGGATGTGGAATGGACTTTGTACCAGATGCCGGACGTGTAATGGTACAGCGGCGAGATGCCGGATGTAGAATGATCTTCTGGACGGATGCCGGATGTGGAATGAAATTCGTGCCAGATGCCAGATGTGAAATGGTATGCTTGTCAGTTTCAGGATGTGGAATGGTCCTCTGCCAGATGCTGGATATGGAATGGTCTGCCTGGCTGATGCTGGAGTGGAATAGACCATCTGCCAGTTGCAGGATGGGGAATGGTTTGCTGCCAGATGCCAGATGTAGAATGGCATTTTTTCTCCCAGATGCAGGATGTGGAGTGGTCGGCCTGCCAGATGCCAGATGTGGCATTGTCCACCCACTTGATGCCAGATATTGACTAGTCTGCCTGATAGATGCCAGATGTGGACTGGTCTGCCAGCGAGATGTCGCATTTAGAATTGACTACCTGCCAGATGCTGGATGTGGAATGGTCTGCCTGTAAGATGCTGAATCTGGTATCATCTTCCTGCCATTTGCTGGAATTGGACTGCTCAGCCTAACAGATGATGGATGTGGAATTGTCCACCTGGAAGATGCTGGATGTGGAATGTTCGTCTGACACATTCTGGATGTGGAATGGTACATCTGCCAGATGCCGGAGGTGGAATGTTCCTCATGTGAGACTCTGGAATTACAATATAATTCGTGCCAGATGCCAGATGTGGAATTGTATGCTTGCCAGATCCCGGAGGTGGAATTGTCCACCTGAAAAAGCCCAAATGTGGAATGGTCTGCCTGCCAGATGCCAGATGTGGAATGGTACACCTGCCAAATGCCAGATGTGGAATGGTCCACCTGCCAGATGCCGGAGGTGGAATGGTCCTTCTGTGAGAATCCGGATGTGGAATGGACTTCCTGACAGATGCTGGATGTGTAATGGTACAGCGGCGAGATGCCAGAGTAGAATGATCTTCAGGACAGATACCAGATGTGGAATGGAATTCGTGCCTGATGCCAGATGTGAAAGTGTACAGCGGCAGTTTACAGTGTGGGACTCACTCACCTAAAAAGGTTACACTGAGGAATTCACTAACATAACATTTTCAATGTCGAATTTAGCGAATTACAAGGTAACACTGTGAAACTCAACCACATAACAAGTTTACACGGTGAGAATCTCACATGTAACAATGTCACACTGTCGAACACACACTATGCCAATGTTACACTCTGAGGCCCACTAAGTAGACAGGTTAACACTGAGGAATTCACTTCCATAACAATGTCACACTTTCAAACTCACTGACATTACAAGGTCAAATGGTGGGACTCACTCACACTGTGGAACACACTCACCTAAAAAAGTTGCACTGAGGAACTCACCAACAAACAATATCGAATTTAGCAAAATTACAAGGTTACACAGTGAAACTCAGACACATAACAAGTTTACATGGTGGGAATCACTCACATAACAAGGTCACACTGTGTAAATGACTCACACAACAAGTTTACACTGTGGGACTAACTCACATGAAGTTTACAGTATGGGATTCCCCAAGTGAACAAAATTATACGGTGTAACTCTCTCACACGACAAGTTTACACTGTGGAAATAACTCACATTACATGATTACACTGTGAGAATCTCTCACCTAAAAAGGTTACACTGAGGAACTCATTAAAATCACATTTTGAATATCGAATTTAGCGAAATTAAAAGGTAACTCTGTGAAACTCAGACACATAACAAGTTTACACGGTGGGACTCTCACACATAACAATGTCACATTGTCAAACTCACTCTATGCCAATGTTACACTCTGAGGCCCACTAAGTAGACAGGTTGACACTGTGGAATTCATTTCCATAACAATGTTAAACTTTCAAACTCACTGACATTACAAGGTCAAATGGTGAGAATCACTCACACTGTGGAACACACTCACCTAAAAAAGTTGCACTGAGGAACTCACTAACATAACATTTTCAATACTGAATTTAGCAAAATTACAAGGTTACACTGTGAAACTCACCCACATAAAAAATTTACACCTTGGGAATCTCACACATAAAATGTCACACTGTCGAACTCACTCCATACCAATGTTACACCCTGAGACTCATTAAGTAGAAAGGTTGACACTATGGAAATCACTTCAATAACAATGTCACACTTTCAAACTCACTCACAAAACAAATTTAAACTCTGGGAATCTCTCACATAATAAGGTGAATTTGTGGGACTCACATAATAAGGTCACACTGTGTAAATCACTCACATAACAAATTTACACTGTGGGACTCACTAACATAAAGTTTACAATATGGGATGCCCTAAGTACCCAAAATTATACTGTGGAACTCTCCAAAATAACACGGTTACACTGTGGAACACACTCACCTAAACATGTTTCATTGAGGAACTCATTAATATAACATGTTCAATATCGAATTTAGCAAAATTACAAGGTTAGACTGTGAAACTCACCCACATAACAAATTTACACTGTGGGAATCTCACACATAACAATGTCACACAGTCAAACTCACTCTCTCCAATGTTACACTCTGAGGCTCACTAACTAGACAGGTTGACACTGTGGAATTCACTTCCATAACAACGTCACACTTTCAAACTCTCTCATATAACAAGGTCAAACGGTGGGACTCACTCACATTACAAGGTCACACTGTGTAAATTACATAACAAGTTTACACTGTGGGACACACTAACATATAGTTTAGAATATGGGTTTCACAAAGTAAACAAAATTATACTGTGCATTTCTCTTACATGACGTTTACACTGTGGAAATGACTCACATAACACGGTTACACTGTGGAACTCATCTACATCACACGGTTACAAAGTGGAACTCACTCACATAACAAGGTTATACTGTGGAACTCACTCACCTAAAAAAGTTGCACTGAGGAACTCACTAATATAACTTTTTCAATTTCGAATTTAGCAAAATTACATGGTTACACTGTGAAACTCAGGCACATAACCAGTTTACATGGTGGGAATCACTCACACAACAAGGTCAAATTTTGGCACTCACATAATACGGTCACACTGTGTAAGTTACTCCCATAACAAGTTTACACCATGGGACTTACTCACCTAAAAAGATTACACTGAGGAACTCATTAACATCACATTTTCAAAATCGAATTTAGCGAAATTAAAAGGTAACACTGTGAAACTCAGACACATAACAAGTTTACACGTTGGGACTCTCACACATAACAATGTCACACAGTCAAACTCACTCTATACCAATGTTACACTCTGAGGCTCACTAACTAGACAGGTTGACACTGTGGAATTCACTTCCATAACAACGTCACACTTTCAAACTCTCTCATATAACAAGGTCAAACGGTGGGACTCACTCACATAACAAGGTCACACTGTGTAAATTACATAACACGGTTACACTGTGGAACTCACTCACCTAAAAAAGTTGCACTGAGGAACTCACGAACAAACAATATCGAATTTAGCAAAATTATAAGGTTACAGTGAAACTCAGACACATTACAAGTTTACATGGTGGGAATCACTCACATAATAAGGTCACACTGTGTAAATTACTCACACAACAAGTTTACTCTGTGGGACACACTAACATATAGTTTGGAATATGGGTTACACTAAGTAAACAAAATTATACTGTGCAACTCTCTCATATGACAAGTTTACACTGTGGAACTGACTCACATAACAAGTTTATACTGTCCATCGCCGGATGTGGATTTGTTTGCTGCCAAATGCCAGATGTGGAATGGTACTCCTACCAGATTCTGAATGTGGAGTGGTTGGCCTGCCAGATGCCAGATTTAGACTGGTCTGCCAGTGAGATGCCCGATTTAGAATTGACTACCTGCCAGACGCTAGATGTGGAATGGTCTGCCTGTAAGATGCTGAATCTGGTATCATCTTCCTGCCATTTGCTGGACATGGACTGCTCTGCCTAACAGATGCCAGATGTGGAATTGTCCATCTGGAAGATGCTGGATGTGGAATGTTCCTCTGACACATTCCGGATTTGGAATGGTACATCTGCCAGATGGTCCTCATGTGAGAATGTGGATTTACAATATAATTCGTGCCAGATGCTAGATGTGGAATTGTGCACCTGCAAGATGTCGGAGGTATAATTGTCCACCTGCGAGACGGCAGATGTGGAATGTTCCACCTGCCAGATGCCGGAGGTGGAATAGTCCTTCTGTGAGAATCCGGATGTGGAATGGACTTTGTAGAATGATCTTCTGGACGGATGCCGGATGTGGAATGAAATTCGTGCCAGATGCCAGATGTGAAATGATATACTTGTCAGTTTCAGGATGTGGAATGGTCCTCTGCCAGATGCTGGATATGGAATGGTCTGCCTGGCTGATGCTGGTGTGGAATAGACCACCTGCCAGTTGCAGGATGGGGAATGGTTTGCTGCCAGATGCCAGATATAGAATGTTTTTTTTTTTCCCAGATGCAGCATGTGGAGTGGTCGGACTGCCTGATGCCAGATGTGGCATTGTCCACCCACTTGATGCCAAATATTGACTAGTCTGCCTGATAGATGCCAGATGTGGACTGGTCTGCCAGCGAGATTTCGCATTTAGAATTGACTACCTGCCAGATGCTGGATGTGGAATGGTCTGCCTGTAAGATGCTGAATCTGGTATCATCTTCCTGTCATTTGCTGGAATTGGACTGCTCTGCCTAACAGATGATGGATGTGGAATTGTCCACCTGGAAGATGCTGGATGTGGAATGTTCCTCTGACACATTTCGGATGTGGAATGGTACATCTGCCAGATGCCGGAGGTGGAATGTTCCTCATGTGAGACTCTGGATGTACAATATAATTCGTGCCAGATGCCAGATGTGGAATTGTATGCTTGCCAGATCCCTGAGGTGGAATTGTCCACCTGCAAAAGCCCAAATGTGGAATGGTATGCCTGCCAGATGCCAGATGTGGAATGGTCCACCTGCCAGATGCCAGATGTGGAATGGTGCACCTGCCAGATGCCAGAGGTGGAATAGTCCTTCTGTGAGAATCCGGATGTGGAATGGACTTCATGACAGATACTGGATGTGTAATGGTACAGCGGCGAGATGCCAGAGTAGGATGATCTTCTGGACAGATACCGGATGTGGAATGGAATTCGTGCCAGATGCCAGATGTGAAATTGTACAGCGCCGAGTTTACATTGTGGGATTCACTCACCTAAAAAGGTTACACTGAGGAATTCACTAACATAACATTTTCAATGTCGAATTTAGCGAAATACAAGGTAACACTGTGAAACTCACCCACATAATAATTTTACACGATGGGAATCTCACATATAACAATGTCACACCGTCGAACACACTCCATACCAATGTTACACCCTGATACTCACTAAGTAGAAAGGTTGACACTGTGGAAATCACTTCGATAACAATGTCACACTTTCAAACTCACTCACAAATCAAGTTAACACTGTGGGACTCACTTACATGAAGTTTACAATATGGGATTCCCTAAGTAAACAAAATTGTACGGTGAAACTCTCTCACATGAAAAGTTTACAGTGTGGAACTGACTCACATAACAAGGTTATACTGTGGCCTCACTCACCTAAAAAGGTTACACTGAGGAACTGACTAACATAACATTTTCAATATCGATTTTAGCAAAATTACAAGGTTACACTGTGAAACTCAGACACATAACAAGTTTACATGGTGGGAATCTCTCACACAACAAGGTCAAATTTTGGGACTCACATAATAAGGTCACACTGTGTAAGTGACTCCCATAACAAGTTTATTCCGTGGGACTCACTCACCTAAAAAGGTTACACTGAGGTACTCATTAACATCACATTTTCAATATCGAATTTAGCAAAATTAAAAGGTAACACTGTGAATCTCAGACACATAACAAGTTTACATGGTGGGAGTCTCACACATAACAATGTCACACTGTCAAACTCACTCTATACCAATGTTACACTCTGAGGCCCACTAACTAGACAGGCTGACACTGTGGAATTCACTTCCATAACATCGTCACACTTTGAAACTCTCTCATATTACAAGGTCAAATGGTGCGACTCACTCACACTGTGGAACACACTCACCTAAAAAAGTTGCACTGAGGAACTCACTAACATAACATTTTCAATACTGAATTTAGCAAAATTACAAGGTTACACTGTGAAATTCACCCACATAACAAATTTACACCTTGGGAATCTCACACATAAAATGTCACACTGTCGAACGCACTCCATACCAATGTTACACCCTGAGACTCACTAAGTAGAAAGGTTGACACTGTGGAAATCACTTCCATAACAATGTCACACTTTCAAACTCACTGACATTACAAGTTTACTCTGTGGGAATTTCTCACATAATAAGGTCAATTTGTGGGACTCACATAATAAGGTCACACTGTGAAAATTACTCACATAACAAATTTACACTGTGGAACTCTCCAAAATAACACGGTTACACTGTGGAACACACTCACCTAAACATGTTTCATTGAGGAATTCACTAACATAACATGTTCAATATCGAATTTAGCAAAATTACAAGGTAACACTGTGAAACTCACCCACATAACAAGTTTACACTGTGGGAATCTCACACATAACAATGTCACACAGTTAAACTCACTCTATACCAATGTTACACTCTGAGGCTCACTAACTAGACAGGTTGACACTGTGGAACTCACTCACATAACAAATTTATACTGTCAATCGCCGGATGTGGATTTGTTTGCTGCCAAATGCCAGATGTGGAATGGTATTCCTGCCAGATACTGAATGTGGAGTGGTTTGCCTGCCAGATGCCAGATGTGGAATGGTCTGCCTGTAAGATGCTGAATCTGGTATCATCTTCCTGCCATTTGCTGGACATGGACTGCTCAGCCTAACAGATGCCAGATGTGGAATTGTCCATCTGGTAGATGCTGGATGTGGAATTTTCCTCTGACACGTTCCGGATGTGGAATGGTACATCTGCCAGATGGTCCTCATGTGAGAATGTGGAAGTACAATATAATTCATGCCAGATGCCAGATGTGGAATTGTCCACCTGCAAGATGTCAGAGGTATAATTGTCCACCTGCGAGACGCCAGATGTGGAATGGTCCAAATGCTAGATGCCGGAGGTAGAATGGTCCTTCTGTGAGAATCCGGATGTGGAATGGACTTTGTACCAGATGCCGGACGTGTAATGGTACAGCGGCGAGATGCCGGATGTAGAATGATCTTCTGGACGGATGCCGGATGTGGAATGAAATTCGTGCCAGATGCCAGATGTGAAATGGTATGCTTGTCAGTTTCAGGATGTGGAATGGTGCTCTGCCAGATGCTGGATATGGAATGGTCTGCCTGGCTGATGCTGGAGTGGAATAGACCATCTGCCAGTTGCAGGATGGGGAATGGTTTGCTGCCAGATGCCAGATGTAGAATGGTATTTTTTCTCCCAGATGCAGGATGTGGAGTGGTCGGCCTGCCAGATGCCAGATGTGGCATTGTCCACCCACTTGATGCCAGATATTGACTAGTCTGCCTGATAGATGCCAGATGTGGACTGGTCTGCCAGCGAGATGTCGCATTTAGAATTGACTACCTGCCAGATGCTGGATGTGGAATGGTCTGCCTGTAAGATGCTGAATCTGGTATCATCTTCCTGCCATTTGCTGGAATTGGACTGCTCAGCCTAACAGATGATGGATGTGGAATTGTCCACCTGGAAGATGCTGGATGTGGAATGTTCGTCTGACACATTCTGGATGTGGAATGGTACATCTGCCAGATGCCGGAGGTGGAATGTTCCTCATGTGAGACTCTGGAATTACAATATAATTCGTGCCAGATGCCAGATGTGGAATTGTATGCTTGCCAGATCCCGGAGGTGGAATTGTCCACCTGAAAAAGCCCAAATGTGGAATGGTCTGCCTGCCAGATGCCAGATGTGGAATGGTACACCTGCCAAATGCCAGATGTGGAATGGTCCACCTGCCAGATGCCGGAGGTGGAATGGTCCTTCTGTGAGAATCCGGATGTGGAATGGACTTCCTGACAGATGCTGGATGTGTAATGGTACAGCGGCGAGATGCCAGAGTAGAATGATCTTCAGGACAGATACCAGATGTGGAATGGAATTCGTGCCTGATGCCAGATGTGAAAGTGTACAGCGGCAGTTTACAGTGTGGGACTCACTCACCTAAAAAGGTTACACTGAGGAATTCACTAACATAACATTTTCAATGTCGAATTTAGCGAATTACAAGGTAACACTGTGAAACTCAACCACATAACAAGTTTACACGGTGAGAATCTCACATGTAACAATGTCACACTGTCGAACACACACTATGCCAATGTTACACTCTGAGGCCCACTAAGTAGATAGGTTAACACTGAGGAATTCACTTCCATAACAATGTCACACTTTCAAACTCACTGACATTACAAGGTCAAATGGTGAGACTCACTCACACTGTGGAACACACTCACCTAAAAAAGTTGCACTGAGGAACTCACCAACAAACAATATCGAATTTAGCAAAATTACAAGGTTACACAGTGAAACTCAGACACATAACAAGTTTACATGGTGGGAATCACTCACATAACAAGGTCACACTGTGTAAATGACTCACACAACAAGTTTACACTGTGGGACTAACTCACATGAAGTTTACAGTATGGGATTCCCCAAGTGAACAAAATTATACGGTGTAACTCTCTCACACGACAAGTTTACACTGTGGAAATAACTCACATTACATGATTACACTGTGAGAATCTCTCACCTAAAAAGGTTACACTGAGGAACTCATTAAAATCACATTTTGAATATCGAATTTAGCGAAATTAAAAGGTAACTCTGTGAAACTCAGACACATAACAAGTTTACACGGTGGGACTCTCACACATAACAATGTCACATTGTCAAACTCACTCTATGCCAATGTTACACTCTGAGGCCCACTAAGTAGACAGGTTGACACTGTGGAATTCATTTCCATAACAATGTTAAACTTTCAAACTCACTGACATTACAAGGTCAAATGGTGAGAATCACTCACACTGTGGAACACACTCACCTAAAAAAGTTGCACTGAGGAACTCACTAACATAACATTTTCAATACTGAATTTAGCAAAATTACAAGGTTACACTGTGAAACTCACCCACATAAAAAATTTACACCTTGGGAATCTCACACATAAAATGTCACACTGTCGAACTCACTCCATACCAATGTTACACCCTGAGACTCATTAAGTAGAAAGGTTGACACTATGGAAATCACTTCAATAACAATGTCACACTTTCAAACTCACTCACAAAACAAATTTAAACTCTGGGAATCTCTCACATAATAAGGTGAATTTGTGGGACTCACATAATAAGGTCACACTGTGTAAATCACTCACATAACAAATTTACACTGTGGGACTCACTAACATAAAGTTTACAATATGGGATGCCCTAAGTACCCAAAATTATACTGTGGAACTCTCCAAAATAACACGGTTACACTGTGGAACACACTCACCTAAACATGTTTCATTGAGGAACTCATTAATATAACATGTTCAATATCGAATTTAGCAAAATTACAAGGTTAGACTGTGAAACTCACCCACATAACAAATTTACACTGTGGGAATCTCACACATAACAATGTCACACAGTCAAACTCACTCTCTCCAATGTTACACTCTGAGGCTCACTAACTAGACAGGTTGACACTGTGGAATTCACTTCCATAACAACGTCGCACTTTCAAACTCTCTCATATAACAAGGTCAAACGGTGGGACTCACTCACATAACAAGGTCACACTGTGTAAATTACATAACACGGTTACACTGTGGAACTCACTCACCTAAAAAAGTTGCACTGAGGAACTCACGTACAAACAATATCGAATTTAGCAAAATTATAAGGTTACACAGTGAAACTCAGACACATTACAAGTTTACATGGTGGGAATCACTCACATAATAAGGTCACACAGTCTTAATTACTCACACAACAAGTTTACTCTGTGGGACACACTAACATATAGTTTGGAATATAGGTTACACTAAGTAAACAAAATTATACTGTGCAACTCTCTCATATGACAAGTTTACACTGTGGAACTGACTCACATAACACGGTTACACTGGGGAACTCACTCACATAACAAATTTATACTGTCAATCGCCAGATGTGGATTTGTTTGCTGCCAAATGCCAGATGTGGAATGGTACTCCTGCCAGATACTAAATGTGGAATGGTTGGCCTGCCAGATGCCAGATGCCAGATTTGGACTGGTCTGCCAGTGAGATGCCGGATTTAGCATTGACTACCTGCCAGATGCTAGATATGGAATGGTCTGCCTGTAAGATGCTGAATCTGGTATCATCTTCCTGCCATTTGCTGGACATGGACTGCTCTGCCTAACAGATGCCAGATGTGGAATTGTCCATCTGGAAGATGCTGGATGTGGAATGTTCCTCTGACACATTCCGGATTTGGAATGGTACATCTGCCAGATGGTCCTCATGTGAGAATGTGGATGTACAATATAATTCGTGCCAGATGCTAGATGTGGAATTGCCCACCTGCAAGATATCGGAGGTATAATTGTCCACCTGCGAGTCACCAGATGTGGATTGTTCCACCTGCCAGATGCCGGAGGTAGAATGGTCCTTCTGTGAGAATCCGGATGTGGAATGGACTTTGTACCAGATGCCGGACGTGTAATGGTACAGCGGCGAGATGCCGGATGTAGAATGATCTTCTGGACGGATGCCGGATGTGGAATGAAATTCGTGCCAGATGCCAGATGTGAAATGGTATGCTTGTCAGTTGCAGGATGTGGAATGGTCCTCTGCCAGATGCTGGATATGGAATGGTCTGCCTGGCTGATGCTGGAGTGGAATAGACCATCTGCCAGTTGCAGGATGGGGAATGGTTTGCTGCCAGATGCCAGATGTAGAATGGTATTTTTTCTCCCAGATGCAGGATGTGGAGTGGTCGGCCTGCCAGATGCCAGATGTGGCATTGTCCACCCACTTGATGCCAGATATTGACTAGTCTGCCTGATAGATGCCAGATGTGGACTGGTCTGCCAGCGAGATGCCGCATTTAGAATTGACTACCTGCCAGATGCTGGATGTGGAATGGTCTGCCTGTAAGATGCTGAATCTGGTATCATCTTCCTGCCATTTGCTGGAATTGGACTGCTCAGCCTAACAGATGATGGATGTGGAATTGTCCACCTGGAAGATGCTGGATGTGGAATGTTCGTCTGACACATTCTGGATGTGGAATGGTACATCTGCCAGATGCCGGAGGTGGAATGTTCCTCATGTGAGACTCTGGAATTACAATATAATTCGTGCCAGATGCCAGATGTGGAATTGTATGCTTGCCAGATCCCGGAGGTGGAATTGTCCACCTGAAAAAGCCCAAATGTGGAATGGTCTGCCTGCCAGATGCCAGATGTGGAATGGTACACCTGCCAAATGCCAGATGTGGAATGGTCCACCTGCCAGATGCCGGAGGTGGAATGGTCCTTCTGTGAGAATCCGGATGTGGAATGGACTTCCTGACAGATGCTGGATGTGTAATGGTACAGCGGCGAGATGCCAGAGTAGAATGATCTCCAGGACAGATACCAGATGTGGAATGGAATTCGTGCCTGATGCCAGATGTGAAAGTGTACAGCGGCAGTTTACAGTGTGGGACTCACTCACCTAAAAAGGTTACACTGAGGAATTCACTAACATAACATTTTCAATGTCGAATTTAGCGAATTACAAGGTAACACTGTGAAACTCAACCACATAACAAGTTTACACGGTGAGAATCTCACATGTAACAATGTCACACTGTCGAACACACACTATGCCAATGTTACACTCTGAGGCCCACTAAGTAGACAGGTTAACACTGAGGAATTCACTTCCATAACAATGTCACACTTTCAAACTCACTGACATTACAAGGTCAAATGGTGGGACTCACTCACACTGTGGAACACACTCACCTAAAAAAGTTGCACTGAGGAACTCACCAACAAACAATATCGAATTTAGCAAAATTACAAGGTTACACAGTGAAACTCAGACACATAACAAGTTTACATGGTGGGAATCACTCACATAACAAGGTCACACTGTGTAAATGACTCACACAACAAGTTTACACTGTGGGACTAACTCACATGAAGTTTACAGTATGGGATTCCCCAAGTGAACAAAATTATACGGTGTAACTCTCTCACACGACAAGTTTACACTGTGGAATTAACTCACATTACATGATTACACTGTGAGAATCTCTCACCTAAAAAGGTTACACTGAGGAACTCATTAAAATCACATTTTGAATATCGAATTGAGCGAAATTAAAAGGTAACTCTGTGAAACTCAGACACATAACAAGTTTACACGGTGGGACTCTCACACATAACAATGTCACATTGTCAAACTCACTCTATGCCAATGTTACACTCTGAGGCCCACTAAGTAGACAGGTTGACACTGTGGAATTCATTTCCATAACAATGTTAAACTTTCAAACTCACTGACATTACAAGGTCAAATGGTGAGAATCACTCACACTGTGGAACACACTCACCTAAAAAAGTTGCACTGAGGAACTCACTAACATAACATTTTCAATACTGAATTTAGCAAAATTACAAGGTTACACTGTGAAACTCACCCACATAAAAAATTTACACCTTGGGAATCTCACACATAAAATGTCACACTGTCGAACTCACTCCATACCAATGTTACACCCTGAGACTCATTAAGTAGAAAGGTTGACACTATGGAAATCACTTCAATAACAATGTCACACTTTCAAACTCACTCACAAAACAAATTTAAACTCTGGGAATCTCTCACATAATAAGGTGAATTTGTGGGACTCACATAATAAGGTCACACTGTGTAAATCACTCACATAACAAATTTACACTGTGGGACTCACTAACATAAAGTTTACAATATGGGATGCCCTAAGTACCCAAAATTATACTGTGGAACTCTCCAAAATAACACGGTTACACTGTGGAACACACTCACCTAAACATGTTTCATTGAGGAACTCATTAATATAACATGTTCAATATCGAATTTAGCAAAATTACAAGGTTAGACTGTGAAACTCACCCACATAACAAATTTACACTGTGGGAATCTCACACATAACAATGTCACACAGTCAAACTCACTCTCTCCAATGTTACACTCTGAGGCTCACTAACTAGACAGGTTGACACTGTGGAATTCACTTCCATAACAACGTCACACTTTCAAACTCTCTCATATAACAAGGTCAAACGGTGGGACTCACTCACATTACAAGGTCACACTGTGTAAATTACATAACAAGTTTACACTGTGGGACACACTAACATATAGTTTAGAATATGGGTTTCACAAAGTAAACAAAATTATACTGTGCATTTCTCTTACATGACGTTTACACTGTGGAAATGACTCACATAACACGGTTACACTGTGGAACTCATCTACATCACACGGTTACAAAGTGGAACTCACTCACATAACAAGGTTATACTGTGGAACTCACTCACCTAAAAAAGTTGCACTGAGGAACTCACTAATATAACTTTTTCAATTTCGAATTTAGCAAAATTACATGGTTACACTGTGAAACTCAGGCACATAACCAGTTTACATGGTGGGAATCACTCACACAACAAGGTCAAATTTTGGCACTCACATAATACGGTCACACTGTGTAAGTTACTCCCATAACAAGTTTACACCATGGGACTTACTCACCTAAAAAGATTACACTGAGGAACTCATTAACATCACATTTTCAAAATCGAATTTAGCGAAATTAAAAGGTAACACTGTGAAACTCAGACACATAACAAGTTTACACGTTGGGACTCTCACACATAACAATGTCACACAGTCAAACTCACTCTATACCAATGTTACACTCTGAGGCTCACTAACTAGACAGGTTGACACTGTGGAATTCACTTCCATAACAACGTCACACTTTCAAACTCTCTCATATAACAAGGTCAAACGGTGGGACTCACTCACATAACAAGGTCACACTGTGTAAATTACATAACACGGTTACACTGTGGAACTCACTCACCTAAAAAAGTTGCACTGAGGAACTCACGAACAAACAATATCGAATTTAGCAAAATTATAAGGTTACAGTGAAACTCAGACACATTACAAGTTTACATGGTGGGAATCACTCACATAATAAGGTCACACTGTGTAAATTACTCACACAACAAGTTTACTCTGTGGGACACACTAACATATAGTTTGGAATATGGGTTACACTAAGTAAACAAAATTATACTGTGCAACTCTCTCATATGACAAGTTTACACTGTGGAACTGACTCACATAACAAGTTTATACTGTCCATCGCCGGATGTGGATTTGTTTGCTGCCAAATGCCAGATGTGGAATGGTACTCCTACCAGATTCTGAATGTGGAGTGGTTGGCCTGCCAGATGCCAGATTTAGACTGGTCTGCCAGTGAGATGCCCGATTTAGAATTGACTACCTGCCAGATGCTAGATGTGGAATGGTCTGCCTGTAAGATGCTGAATCTGGTATCATCTTCCTGCCATTTGCTGGACATGGACTGCTCTGCCTAACAGATGCCAGATGTGGAATTGTCCATCTGGAAGATGCTGGATGTGGAATGTTCCTCTGACACATTCCGGATTTGGAATGGTACATCTGCCAGATGGTCCTCATGTGAGAATGTGGATTTACAATATAATTCGTGCCAGATGCTAGATGTGGAATTGTGCACCTGCAAGATGTCGGAGGTATAATTGTCCACCTGCGAGACGGCAGATGTGGAATGTTCCACCTGCCAGATGCCGGAGGTGGAATGGTCCTTCTGTGAGAATCCGGATGTGGAATGGACTTTGTAGAATGATCTTCTGGACGGATGCCGGATGTGGAATGAAATTCGTGCCAGATGCCAGATGTGAAATGGTATACTTGTCAGTTTCAGGATGTGGAATGGTCCTCTGCCAGATGCTGGATATGGAATGGTCTGCCTGGCTGATGCTGGTGTGGAATAGACCACCTGCCAGTTGCAGGATGGGGAATGGTTTGCTGCCAGATGCCAGATATAGAATGTTTTTTTTTTCCCAGATGCAGCATGTGGAGTGGTCGGACTGCCTGATGCCAGATGTGGCATTGTCCACCCACTTGATGCCAAATATTGACTAGTCTGCCTGATAGATGCCAGATGTGGACTGGTCTGCCAGCGAGATGCCGCATTTAGAATTGACTACCTGCCAGATGCTGGATGTGGAATGGTCTGCCTGTAAGATGCTGAATCTGGTATCATCTTCCTGTCATTTGCTGGAATTGGACTGCTCTGCCTAACAGATGATGGATGTGGAATTGTCCACCTGGAAGATGCTGGATGTGGAATGTTCCTCTGACACATTTCGGATGTGGAATGGTACATCTGCCAGATGCCGGAGGTGGAATGTTCCTCATGTGAGACTCTGGATGTACAATATAATTCGTGCCAGATGCCAGATGTGGAATTGTATGCTTGCCAGATCCCTGAGGTGGAATTGTCCACCTGCAAAAGCCCAAATGTGGAATGGTATGCCTGCCAGATGCCAGATGTGGAATGGTCCACCTGCCAGATGCCAGATGTGGAATGGTGCACCTGCCAGATGCCAGAGGTGGAATAGTCCTTCTGTGAGAATCCGGATGTGGAATGGACTTCATGACAGATACTGGATGTGTAATGGTACAGCGGCGAGATGCCAGAGTAGGATGATCTTCTGGACAGATACCGGATGTGGAATGGAATTCGTGCCAGATGCCAGATGTGAAATTGTACAGCGCCGAGTTTACATTGTGGGATTCACTCACCTAAAAAGGTTACACTGAGGAATTCACTAACATAACATTTTCAATGTCGAATTTAGCGAAATACAAGGTAACACTGTGAAACTCACCCACATAATAATTTTACACGATGGGAATCTCACATATAACAATGTCACACCGTCGAACACACTCCATACCAATGTTACACCCTGATACTCACTAAGTAGAAAGGTTGACACTGTGGAAATCACTTCGATAACAATGTCACACTTTCAAACTCACTCACAAATCAAGTTAACACTGTGGGACTCACTTACATGAAGTTTACAATATGGGATTCCCTAAGTAAACAAAATTGTACGGTGAAACTCTCTCACATGAAAAGTTTACAGTGTGGAACTGACTCACATAACAAGGTTATACTGTGGCCTCACTCACCTAAAAAGGTTACACTGAGGAACTGACTAACATAACATTTTCAATATCGATTTTAGCAAAATTACAAGGTTACACTGTGAAACTCAGACACATAACAAGTTTACATGGTGGGAATCTCTCACACAACAAGGTCAAATTTTGGGACTCACATAATAAGGTCACACTGTGTAAGTGACTCCCATAACAAGTTTATTCCGTGGGACTCACTCACCTAAAAAGGTTACACTGAGGTACTCATTAACATCACATTTTCAATATCGAATTTAGCAAAATTAAAAGGTAACACTGTGAAACTCAGACACATAACAAGTTTACATGGTGGGAGTCTCACACATAACAATGTCACACTGTCAAACTCACTCTATACCAATGTTACACTCTGAGGCCCACTAACTAGACAGGCTGACACTGTGGAATTCACTTCCATAACATCGTCACACTTTGAAACTCTCTCATATTACAAGGTCAAATGGTGCGACTCACTCACACTGTGGAACACACTCACCTAAAAAAGTTGCACTGAGGAACTCACTAACATAACATTTTCAATACTGAATTTAGCAAAATTACAAGGTTACACTGTGAAATTCACCCACATAACAAATTTACACCTTGGGAATCTCACACATAAAATGTCACACTGTCGAACGCACTCCATACCAATGTTACACCCTGAGACTCACTAAGTAGAAAGGTTGACACTGTGGAAATCACTTCCATAACAATGTCACACTTTCAAACTCACTGACATTACAAGTTTACTCTGTGGGAATTTCTCACATAATAAGGTCAATTTGTGGGACTCACATAATAAGGTCACACTGTGAAAATTACTCACATAACAAATTTACACTGTGGAACTCTCCAAAATAACACGGTTACACTGTGGAACACACTCACCTAAACATGTTTCATTGAGGAATTCACTAACATAACATGTTCAATATCGAATTTAGCAAAATTACAAGGTAACACTGTGAAACTCACCCACATAACAAGTTTACACTGTGGGAATCTCACACATAACAATGTCACACTAACTAGACAGGTTGACACTGTGGAACTCACTCACATAACAAATTTATACTGTCAATCGCCGGATGTGGATTTGTTTGCTGCCAAATGCCAGATGTGGAATGGTATTCCTGCCAGATACTGAATGTGGAGTGGTTTGCCTGCCAGATGCCAGATGTGGAATGGTCTGCCTGTAAGATGCTGAATCTGGTATCATCTTCCTGCCATTTGCTGGACATGGACTGCTCAGCCTAACAGATGCCAGATGTGGAATTGTCCATCTGGTAGATGCTGGATGTGGAATTTTCCTCTGACACGTTCCGGATGTGGAATGGTACATCTGCCAGATGGTCCTCATGTGAGAATGTGGAAGTACAATATAATTCATGCCAGATGCCAGATGTGGAATTGTCCACCTGCAAGATGTCAGAGGTATAATTGTCCACCTGCGAGACGCCAGATGTGGAATGGTCCAAATGCTAGATGCCGGAGGTAGAATGGTCCTTCTGTGAGAATTCAGATGTGGAATGGACTTTGTACCAGATGCCGGACGTGTAATGGTACAGCGGCGAGATGCCGGATGTAGAATGATCTTCTGGACAGATGCCGGATGTGGAATGAAATTCGTGCCTGATGCCAGATGTGAAATGGTATGCTTGTCAGTTGCAGGATGTGGAATGGTTCTCTGCCAGATGCTGGATATGTAATTGTCTGCCTGGCTGATGCTGCAGTGGAATAGACAACCTGCCAGTTACAGGATGCGGAATGGTTTGCTGCCAGATGCCAGATGTGGAATGGTTTTTTTCCCCAGATGCAGGATGTGGAGTGGTCGGTCTGCCAGATGCCAGATCTGGCATTGTCCACCCACTTGATGCCAGATATTGACTAGTCTGCCTGATAGATGCCAGATGTGGACTGGTCTGCCTGCGAGATGCCGCATTTAGAATTGACTACCTGCCAGATGCTGGATGTGCAATGGTCTGCCTGTAAGATGCTGAATCTGGTATCATCTTCGTGCCATTTGCTGGACATGGACTGCTCAGCCTAACAGATGCCAGATGTGGAATTTCCATATGGAAGATGCTGGATGTGGAATGTTCCTCTGACACATTCCGGATGTGTAATGGTTAATCTGCCAGATGGTCCTCATGTGAGAATGTGGTAGTACAATATAATTCATGCTAGTTGCTAGATGTGGAATTGTGCACCTGCAAGTTGTCGGAGGTATAATTGTCCACCTGCGAGAAGCCAGATGTTGAATTGTACACCTGCCAGATGCCGGAGGTGGAATGGCCCTTCTGTGAGATTCCGGATGTGGAATGGACTTTGTACCAGATGCCGGACGTGTAATGGTACAGCGGCGAGATGCCGGATGTAGAATGATCTTCTGGACAGATGCCGGATGTGGAATGAAATTCGTGCCAGATGCCAGATGTGAAATGGTATGCTTGTCAGTTGCAGGATGTGGAATGGTCCTCTGCCAGATGCTGGATATGGAATGGTCTGCCTGGCTGATGCTGAAGTGGAATAGACCACCTGCCAGTTGCAGGATGCGGTTTGGTTTGCTGCCAGATGCCAGATGTGGTATGGTTTTTTTTTCCCAGATGCAGGATGTGGAGTGGTCGGCCTGCCAGATGCCAGATCTAGCATTGTCCACACACTTGATGCCAGTTATTGACTAGTCTGCCTGATAGATGCCAGATGTGGACTGGTCTGCCAGCCAGATGCCTCATTTAGATTTGACTACCTGCCAGATGCTGGATTTGGAATGGTCTGCCTGTAAGATGCTGAATCTGGTATCATCTTCCTGCCATTTGCTGGAATTGGACTGCTCAGCCTAATAGATGATGGATGTGGAATTGTCCACCTGGAAGATGCTGGATGTGGAATGTTCCTCTGACACATTCCGGATGTGGAATGGTACATCTGCCAGATGACGGAGGTGGAATGTTCCACACGTGAGACTCTGGATGTACAATATAATTCGTGCCAGATGCCAGATGTGGAATTGTATGCTTGCCGGATCCCGGAGGTGGAATTGTCCACCTGCAAAAGCCCAAATCTGGAATGGTCTGCCTGCCAGCTGCCAGATGTGGAATGGTCCACCTGCCAGATGCCGGATGTGGAATGGTCCACCTGCCAGATGCCGGAGGTGGAATGGTCCTTCTGTGAGAATCCGGATGTGGAATGGACTTCATGACAGATGCTGGATGTGTAAAGGTACAGCGGCGAGATGCCAAGGTAGAATGATCTTCTGGACAGATTCCGGATGTGGAATGGAATTCGTGCCAGATGCCAGATGTGAAATGCTACAGTGGCGAGTTTACAGTGTGCGACTCACTCACCTAAAAAGGTTACACTGAGGAATTCGCTAACATAACATTTTCAATGTCGAATTTAGCGAAATACAAGGTAACACTGTGAAACTCACACACATAACAAGTTTACACGGTGGGCATCGCACATATAACAATGTCACACTGTCGAACACACTCTATACCAATGTTAGACCCTGAGACTCACAAAGTAGAAAGGTTGACACTATGGAAATCACTTCGATAACAATGTCACACTTTCAAACTCACTCACAAAACAAGTTTACACTCTGGGAATCTCTCACATAATAAGGTCAATTTGTGGGACTCACATAATAAGGTCACACTGTGTAAATTACTCACACAACAAATTTACACTGTGGGACTCACTAACATAACTTTTTCAATATCGAATTTAGCAAAATTACAAGGTTACACTGTGAAACTCAGACACATAACAAGTTTGCATGGTGGGAATCACTCACAATAAGGTCACACTGTGTAAATGATTCACAAATCAAGTTAACACTGTGGGACTCACTTACATGAAGTTTACAATATGGGATTCCCTAAGTGAACAAAATTGGACTGTGAAACTCTCTCACATGACAAATTTACAATGTGGAACTGAATCACATAACACGGTTACACTGTGGAACTCACTCACATAACAAGGTTATACTGTGGAACTCACTAACATCACATTTTCAATGTCAAATTTTGCGAAATTACAAGGTTACACTGTGAAAATCAGACACATAACAAGTTTACATGGTGGGAATCACTCACATAACAAGCTCACACTATGTAAATTACTCACAGAATTTTACACTGTGGGACACACTAACATATAGTTTGGAAAAATGGTTACACTAAGTAAACAAAATTATACTGTGCAACTCTCTCATATGACAAGTTTACACTGTGGAACTCACTCACATAACAAATTTATACTGTCAATCGCCGCATGTGGATTTGTTTGCTGCCAAATGCCAGATGTGGAATGGTACTCCTGCCAGATACTGAATGTGGAGTGGTTGGCCTGCCAGATGCCAGATTTGGACTGGTCTGCCAGTGAGATGCCGGATTTAGAATTGACTACCTGCCAGATGCTAGATGTGGAATGGTCTGCCAGTAAGATGCTGAATCTGGTATCATCTTCCTGCCATTTACTGGACATGGACTGCTCAGCCTAACAGATGATGGATGTGGAATTGTCCTTCTGGAAGATGCTGGATGTGGAATGTTCCTCTGACATATTCCGGATGTGGAATGGTACATCTGCCAGATGGTCCTCATGTGAGAATGTGGATGTACAATATAATTCGTGCCAGATGCTAGATGTGGAATTGTCCACCTGCAAGATGTCGGAGGTATAATTGTCCACCTGCGAGACGCCAGATGTGGAATGTTCCACCTGCGAGATGCCGAAGGTGGAATGGTCCTTCTGTGAGAATCCGGATGTGGAATGGACTTTGTACCAGATGCCGGACGTGTAAAGGTACAGCGGCGAGATGCCGGATGTAGAATGATCTTCTGGACGGATGCCGGATGTGGAATGAAATTCGTGCCAGATGCCGGATGTGAAATGGTATGCTTGTCAGTTGCAGTATGTGGAATGGTCCTCTGCCAGATGCTGGATATGGAATGGTCTGCCTGGCTGATGCTGGAGTGTGATAGACCACCTGCCAGTTGCAGGATGTGGAATGGTCTGCCTGTAAGATGCTGAATCTGGTATCATCTACCTGCCATTTGCTTGAATTGGACTGCTCAGCCTAACAGATGATGGATGTGGAATTGTCCACCTGGAAAATGCTGGATGTGGAATGTTCCTCTGACACATTCCGGATGTGGAATGGTACATATGCCAGATGCCGGAGGTGGAATGTTCCTCATGTGAGACTCTGGATGTACAATATAATTCGTGCCAGATGCCAAATGTGGAATTGTATGCTTGCCAGATCCCGGAGGTGGAATTGTCCACCTGCAAAAGCCCAAATGTGGCATGGTCTGCCTGCCAGATGCCATATGTGGAATGGTCCACCTGCCAGATGCCAGATGTGGAATGGTCCACCTGCCAGATGCCGGAGGTGGAATGGTCCTTCTGTGAGAATCCGGATGTGGAATGGACTTCATGATAGATGCTGGATGTGTAATGGTACAGCGGCGAGATGCCAGAGTAGAATGATCTTCTGGACAGATACCAGATGTGGAATGGAATTCGTGCCAGATGCCAGATGTGAAATGCTACAGCGGAGAGTTTACAGTGTGGGACTCACTCACCTAAAAAGGTTACACTGAGGAATTCACTAACATATCATTTTCAATGTCGAATTTAGCGAAATACAAGGTAACACTGTGAAACTCACCCATATAACAAGTTTACACGGTGGGAATCTCACATATAACAATGTCACACTGTCGAACACACTCCATACCAATGTGACACCCTGATACTCACTAAGTAGAAAGGTTGACACTATGGAAATCACTTCGATAACAATGTTACACTTTCAATCTCACTCACATAACAAGTTTGCACTATGGGAATCTCTCACATAATAAGGTGAATTTGTGGGACGCACATAATAAGGTCACACTGTGTAAGTGACTCCCATAACAAGTTTATACCGTGGGACTCACTCACCTAAAAAGGTTACACTGAGGAACTCATTAACATCACATTTTCAAAATCGAATTTAGCGAAATTAAAAGGTAACACTGTGAAACTCAGATACATAACAAGTTTACATGGTGGGACTCTCACACATAACAATGTCACACTGTCAAACTCACTCTATACCAATGTTACACTCTGAGGTCCACTAACTAGACAGGTTGACGCTGTGGAATTCACTTCCATAACAATGTCACACTTTCAAACTCACTGACACTACAAGGTCAAATGGTGAGTCTCACTCACACTGTTGAACACACTCACCTAAAAAAGTTGCACTGAGGAACTCACTAACATAACATTTTCAATACTGAATTTAGCAAAATTACAAGGTTACACCGTGAAACTCACCCACATAATAAATTTACACCTTGGGAATCTCACACATAAAATGTCACACTGTCCAACACACTCCATACCAATGTTACACCCTGAGACTCACTAAGTAGAAAGGTTGACACTGTGGAAATCTCTTCCATAACAATGTCACACTTTCAAACTCACTGACATTACAAGTTTACTCTGTGGGAATTTCTCACATAATAAGGTCAATTTGTGGGACGCACATAATAAGGTCACACTGTGAAAATTACTCACATAACAAATTTACACTGTGGGACTCACTAACATAAAGTTTACAATATGGGATGCCCTAAGTACCCAAAATTATACTGTGGAACTCTCCAAAATAACACGGTTACACTGTGGAACACACTCACCTAAACATGTTTCATTGAGGAACTCACTAACATAACATGTTCAATATCGAATTTAGCAAAATTACAAGGTTACACTGTGAAACTCAGACAAATAACAAGTTTACATGGTGGGAATCGCTCACAAAACAAGGTCACACTGTGTAAATTACTCACACAACATGTTTACACTGTGGGACACACTAACATATAGTTTAGAATATGGGTTTCACTAACTAAACAAGATTATACTGTGGAACTCACTCACATGACGTTTACACTGTGGAACTCACTCACATAACACGGTTATACTGTGGAACTCACTCACCTAAATAGGTTACACTGAAGATCTCACTAACATAACATTTTCAGTATCGAATTTAGCGAAGTTAAAAGGTAACACTGTGAAACTCACTTACTACATAACAAGTTTACATGGTGGGAATCTAACACATAACAATGTCACACTGTCAAACTCACTCTATAACATTGTTACACTCTGAGGCTCACTAACTAGACGGGTTGACACAGTGGAATTCACTTCCATTACAACATCACACTTTGAAACTCATATATTACAAGCTCAAATGGTGGGACTCACTCACACTGTGGAACACACTCACCTAAAAAATTTGCACTGAGGAACTCACTAATATAACTTTTATAATATCGAATTTAGCAAAATTACAAGGTTACACTGTGAAACTCAGACACATAACAAGTTTGCATGGTGGGAATCACTCACAAAACAAGGTCACACTGTATAATTTACTCACACAACAAGTTTACACTGTGGGACGTACTAACATAAAACATAACAATTACAGCACGGAAACAAGCCATTAGGCCCTTCTAGTCCACACCGAACCAAAAACCCCTTTCTAGTCCCACCTCCCTGCACAATGCCCATAACCCTCCATCTTCTTCTCATCCATATACTTGTACAACCTTTTCTTAAATAATACAATTGACTCCTCCGCCACTATTTCTCCCGGAAGATCATTCCACACGGCTACCACTCTCTGAGTAAAGAAGTTCCCCCTCATGTTACCTCTAAACCTCTGCCCCTTAATTCTTAACTCATGTCCTCTTGTTTTAATCTTTCCTCCTCTTAACGGAAATAGTCTATCCACATCCACTCTGTCTATCCCTTTCATAATCTTAAATACTTCTATCAAATCCCCTCTCAACCTTCTACACTCCAAAAAATAAAGACCTAAATAGTCCAATCTCTCCCTATACTCTAGATGCTTAAACCCAGGTAACATTCTGGTAAACCTTCTCTGCACTCTCTCCACTCTGTTTATATCCTTCCTATAATTAGGCGACCAGAACTGCACACAGAACTCCAAATTCGGCCGCACCAACGTCTTATACAATCTCAATATCACCTCCCAACTCCTATATTCCATGCAATGATTGATAAATGCCAGCATACTAAAAGCCTTCTTCACCACCCTATTCACGTGAGTTTCTACCTTCAGGGAACGATGTACCGTTACTCCTAAATCTTTCTGCTCTTCTGTATTCCTCAATGCTCTCCCATTTACCACGTATGTCCTATTCTGATTCTTCTTACCAAAATGAAGCACCTCACACTTATCAGCATTAAATTCCATCTGCCATTTTTCAGCCCACTTTTCTAAGCAGCCCAAATCCCTCTGCAATCCTTGAAAACCTTCTTCATTATCCACTATTCCACCTATCTTAGTATCGTCTGCATATTTACTAATCCAATTTACCACCCCATCATCTAGATCATTAATGTATATAACGAACAACAATGGGCCCAATACAGATCCTTGAGGCACACCACTGGTCACCGGCCTCCAACCTGACAGACAATTATCCACTACCACTCTCTGGCCTCTCCCTTTCAGCCAATGTTCAATCCATTTGACTATCTTAAAATTTATACCTAAAGACTGCACCTTCCTAACTAACCTTCCATGTGGTACCTTATCGAAGGCCTTACTGAAGTCCATATAGACAACATCCACTGCGCTACCCTCATCCACATTCCTAGTCACCTCTTCAAAAAATTCAATCAGATTGGTCAAACATGACCTTCCTCCCACAAATCCATGTTGAGTGCTCCTGATCAGACCCTATCTATCCAGATGTTTATAAGTACTATCTCTAAGAATTTTCTCCATTAATTTCCAATTGAATCCCATGTTATGTGACCCAGTGAAAATTCTGCCTTGAAAGGACCACAGCTTCCTAATTTTAAAAAAATTGTTATCGAGCAGCTCAAATGAGATATCTTGCTTCTTACTTTGAAAGGGAAAAATTACCATAAAATAAGAGAGAGAAAAGTAGAAGAATTTATATACAAGTGGGAATTGAAATTAATGGTTGGTGGTAGAGATACACCATTTTTGAAACATATATGGAATAAAATAAATGATGAATTTGGTGTAAGTGGATGTACATCACCCAGAATAACTTTGATTTAAAATCCTCGGATCATTTTCAAAGGAGCATCAATTTCTGGATATCTGGTTTTGTAAGGGGATTATGAATGTTGAAGATTGTTATGAAAGGGGCCAATTAATGTCCTTTGAGCAACTGAGAAATAAATATCATATAACTCATAGCAATCTTTTTTGGTATTTCCAATGAAGAGCATATTTGAAGGATAAGTTAGGAACAACCATGTTGTACTGAAATAGAAATTCCTTACAAAGAGGAATTGTTAAAAAATTTACTTCCATGATGTCCTCTTTATTACAAGTAGGAACTTTTAAATGAGGAATTCTTAAGTCGAGACAAAGGTGGGAAATGGATCTGAACATTGTAATCGATTGGCAAATATGGGCAGATCCATATAAGGATCTCAATGTAAGATATAAATTAGTTCAGTATAATTATTTTTACATCAGTCATGTAGCAGATGTCAGCAAGGATTTTATCTGAAAGCTGCACCTGGAGTCAGGTGACTCAAGCAGTTGGATTTGAAAAGCTCTACAAGAAGCTGATTTGGCAAGAGATCACATGATATTGGGGAGTTGTATTAATTTTCTTCAACTCAGCATTTTGGATCCATTGACCAGAGTTCCACACTGCAGCAGTGAGGAAGGAATTCACAACTGGTTTTTCTTCTACAGTTACTTCTTACACTAGAGAAATTGAATAGAATAAAATCAGAATTATCAAATCAATGTTTTAGGTGTGGTGAAGATGTAGCAAATTTCTTGCATTCAATTTAGCTTTGTCCTAATGCAAGATCTTTTTGGGGAGAATTACAAATTTTTTGGAACAAGTTACAGGAGTTATTTTTTCGCAAAATTCAACCTTAATTTTATTGGGAAATATTGAAGGAACAAGGCCCAAATTAAAACTATTAATATATCAATTGAAATTTGTTAAATAAGTGTTAGCGGAGATGAGGAAATATATTGCACTTATTTGGAAATCAGATATATTTTTTGGGATGCCAAGATGACATGCAAAAATTTAAAGTTATATTCCTTTTGAAAAAAATTACATATAGCTTGAGAAATATATACTCTATGCTTTTGCAAATTTGACACCTGAATATTGAAATATTAGGCTTCAATTTGTAATAATGCTCTTTCCGTCCTTCTAGACATGCGAGATTCTCCTCTAAGTTGTAACATTTTTATTTAGATGTGTTAGATTTCCTCACCACCACGATCTCTGGGGAAGCGGAGGTCTAACACAGGGCATCAGAAAACAGGAAGACCACACACAATCAACAACTGAGAAGCAGAGGATTCAATCCAATGGTCAAGGTCCATGGAAGCAGACCATTGAGGGTTTCTGCAGCTGAAGGTCCCACATAGGTGACAGGCTGTTGGTAATTTGAGGAGAGGAACCCACGCAGGCTTTGAGCTTCTGGAGAAAGCAGTCATGGGACTCACATTAGGTCATGGATTGCTAGAGGCTGGTTCCAAACTGGCTAAAAGGGTATCAGGTATCAGACGGGATACTATTGGATGTTAAATGGTTCCTAATCATGTCAGAGGTTAAAAACAGGAGCTCACATTGCCAATGACTTGGATTGGTCTGTGAGCATTGAAAGAGAATCCACAAACCCTCAGTGTCTTGGCCCAGGGTTCAGGGTGGAGGTTGGGGGGAGAAGATGACTCTTGCTTCTTTCTCTGAGTGCAAGAGGCATTTCAGGCAATTTCTGCCAATGGCGAATCTGTCTGCCTCTCAGCAGGAAAAAAGCAATTTTGTGTGATATGACACCTTTTAATTACATGACAGTAAATTGTCTTCTGAAATAGAGAGGTTCAAGTTTCAAACTATTACACACTCCACTCACCAGAGTGTGAGAGATGGGAAAATTGATCTAAAATTATGAACATGGAAGAAACTAAAGTTCATCAGTAAATGGCTGTAACCAGTTCAAACAGGATGAGCTTGGGGCTTAGGATGCAGGAAAGTAGAGTCAGCACAATTAACATAAGAATCTTCTAGTCTTTGTGACAAGACCATAAGACTAAGATAAGGAATGGTAAGGTACAATAGAATGTAGGAAGTTGAGGTAGTCTGGATCAGATAAGGGTCTCCTAGCCCTGGACAGAAGTACCAAGTCCTACATATCTAATTAGCTAACCTTACACAGATTTATACATATGAAATTAGCCAACCCTAGATAGAATGAGTCAACTCTGCATATCAAGAGACTGTAGCCCAGAGAATCAGGAAGGTGTGAATAAGGACAATGACATGATGGGGCACCCACAGGATACCCCCTGGTCCTCCAAGTGTACTGAAACTGCACGTAGGCAGGAAGGATTGCCTATGCCAAACCCATCCAGGGGGCAGAAGAATGTAAGGGGGAGGGCACTCTGATACTGAAATTGACTGTATAAAAGTTGGGTGAGCCCCAGTGTATGTGTGTATTCCCAGGGTAAGGGGAAGCACCCAACTTTGCATTGTTGTAGTAATAAATGTTCTTTGTTCTCAATTTTTGTCTCGAGCAATTTCTTTAAAGGTACTTTAATTTCTAACAAATGGGGGCTCGTTCGGGATCACACTCCCTCCACTGACAGAGTGCCCCGACGACGAGAGTAGGTGCACCCCGGCTGATTCAGCTGGACTCACGGGCGACGGGTGGCTGGTCAGTGGAAGAAGCGAGTGATATCCGAGAAGAGGCATTGAGAACAAACGATGGAAGGAAGCGCACTAGAGCAGTACTACTAGAACTCGGTAAGAGTATTTTACTTGTTTATAAGCATGGGAATAATGGGTAGCAAAGAGGAGAGTCCTGGTACAGGATGTGAACACCAGATAGCTACGTACAGCCCGCTTGGGTTGATGTTATCTGAGTGGGGCACAGGAAAGACCCGTGGTAAAGAGAAACTGACGATGGTCAGGTATTGTTGTATTGAATGGGTTAAATACCTGGTTAAAGGGAGCTCCGTGTACTGGCCAAAATTCGGATCCGAGGATGAATGGATGTGTAAAGCTTTGAACCTATGGCTCTATCAAAACCAGAAAGACAATGTTGAGAGCAGGGAATATGCAGCCTGCTGGCTCAAGGGATCCATTGAACAGCTGGTTTTGAATGAGAAAGAATTCAGGGATAAGAGAGAGGAGGAACCTCTTGTCCCTGAATACAGGGTTGGGATGTGTTACATTCCCTCCCTCCACCCTATGTTCCTCCTATGCCGGCTCCTATCTTTCCTTCCCCTCCTATGACCTACCCTTCTGCACCTTCCCCACCTCCCCCACCACTAGAGAAGAGAGAAGAGAGCAGGAGTGGTATGATAACTTGCTCACAAAGCACTCGATTACCACCTCTGTTGGCAGGAGAGAGAGGTAACTTTAATTCAGAACAGCGTGAGACTCTTCAGGAAGAAAGGGCAGAACCCTTTGATTCATTTCCCAGGGAGCAGGAACCCAGACCTAATAAGCCAGAAACCAATTGGATGAGACCACGGCGGGAAGTTCCCATGGGAGAGGGTCTCGGTTTCGTAAATGTGCCCCTGACCAGTACTGAAGTGCGTAACTTTAAGAAAGAACTGACCTCCCTGATAGAAGATCCCCAGGGATGTGCCGAACAGTTAGACCAATTTTTGGGACCAAATATATATACAATATGGGGGTCTCGACATAGAATCCCCAGCAGGGGAACAATTGGTACTAACAGGTTTTGTTACCAACTCAGCCCCAGACATTAGGAGAAAATTACAAAAGACAGAAAATTGGCATGAGCAGGGAATAACCCAGCTTCTACAGATCACACAAAAAGCATTTGTCCAGACATCTGAGGATAAGCAGAAAGCAAAGGCTAACATTTTGATGCAAGCAGTTAAAGGAATAGTAGATGAGTAACATGGAAAAGGCAGGGACTGTGTGCCAGCTCCTGAATGTTGGGAGAAGCGTCGGGAGTGGGAGAGTAGAGACCACAGATAATTTCATAAATCACGACTTCCCACTTCAGTCACTGACCAATATTGATTAAAATTCATGCTAAAAATTAAATGTCATAAATGATCGTTTTTCAATACTGTAGAATTAGCGAATTTAACTACCAGTTAATTCCAATTTATGAAATAAATTGTATTCAAATGTGATTTTGCACAGGGAGTACCTGAGAGTTGAGTGATGTTATAACATTTGCAGGGAGAAATGTTTGCGCAAATAGGGTGAGTTCTATACATCTTAACTTTAAGTGTATGTGAGATAAAGAAAGGATCTGATGTGTAAAGTGGCTGGATCAGCCAGTTGAAGGGGGAGTGTGCATGTCCCTTTAAGTGCACTGTGGCACTTGAAATTGAGGCTTCAGGCTCTTGTCTTGCAGTTAGAGGTATGGAGTCCTATCAATACATTTAGTACATTTCTTCTACACATTCAGCAGTCAAGGTCCGTGAGTTTAAAGATCACCCACCTCTGGAGAATAAAGATACCTATGGGGATTCCTATCAGTTTAATCATTCATTTCTCTGGTGCATTTTCCTCCGGAGTGAAATTAATGCCTCAGCACAATTTCTCTGTATTGCCGCTGTTATTTAATTCATGATAACTTTCCCCCATTCATCAGGTTTATATTTAAATCCGGTAGTGCGGAAGTTACATTGTAAATAATCACGGAGGTAAACCCTGTGCAACTGGATTCAGCTTTTTTTTTTTTCTTTGGCTTGGCTTCGCGGACGAAGATTTATGGAGGGGGTAAAAAGTCCACGTCAGCTGCAGGCTCGTTTGTGGCTGACAAGTCCGATGCGGGACAGGCAGACACGATTGCAGCGGTTGCAAGGGAAAATTGGTTGGTTGGGGTTGGGTGTTGGGTTTTTCCTCCTTTGCCTTTTGTCAGTGAGGTGGGCTCTGCGGTCTTCTTCAAAGGAGGTTGCTGCCCGCCAAACTGTGAGGCGCCAAGATGCACGGTTTGAGGCGTTATTAGCCCACTGGCGGTGGTCAATGTGGCAGGCACCAAGAGATTTCTTTAGGCAGTCCTTGTACCTTTTCTTTGGTGCACCTCTGTCACGGTGGCCAGTGGAGAGCTCGCCATATAACACGATCTTGGGAAGGCGATGGTCCTCCATTCTGGAGACGTGACCCATCCAGCGCAGCTGGGTCTTCAGCAGCGTGGACTCGATGCTGTCGACCTCTGCCATCTCGAGTACTTCAACGTTAGGGGTGTAAGCGCTCCAATGGATGTTGAGGATGGAGCGGAGACAACGCTGGTGGAAGCGTTCTAGGAGCCGTAGGTGGTGCCGGTAGAGGACCCATGATTCGGAGCCGAACAGGAGTGTGGGTATGACAACGGCTCTGTATACGCTTATCTTTGTGAGGTTTTTCAGTTGGTTGTTTTTCCAGACTCTTTTGTGTAGTCTTCCAAAGGCGCTATTTGCCTTGGCGAGTCTGTTGTCTATCTCATTGTCGATCCTTGCATCTGATGAAATGGTGCAGCCGAGATAGGTAAACTGGTTGACCGTTTTGAGTTTTGTGTGCCCGATGGAGATGTGGGGGGGCTGGTAGTCATGGTGGGGAGCTGGCTGATGGAGGACCTCAGTTTTCTTCAGGCTGACTTCCAGGCCAAACATTTTGGCAGTTTCCGCAAAGCAGGACGTCAAGCACTGAAGAGCTGGCTCTGAATGGGCAACTAAAGCGGCATCATCTGCAAAGAGTAGTTCACGGACAAGTTTCTCTTGTGTCTTGGTGTGAGCTTGCAGGCGCCTCAGATTGAAGAGACTGCCATCCGTGCGATACCGGATGTAAACAGCGTCTTCATTGTTGGGGTCTTTCGTGGCTTGGTTCAGCATCATGCTTAATGGAGAAATAAACCTGCGAACTGGTCTATGGTGCTGTGTGAGTACTGCAATAGGTGGAATATGATTTAAATTGGTGGCATCGTTCAGAACAATTGGGTGCATAAGAATAATAATATCATTAAGAACTCACAGATCTTGTACCAGATGCTATTCAGTACATCTTGACTTAAGGACTGGAAAAATTGGCATGTTAGAATGAGATTGGCATGGCACCAATATTTCTTGATTCAATAATGACTCCACAAGCTCCAGGATTCATGCAGCAGAACTTTTAAGTGGAATATAATAGAAACTAGCCTGTACTTAAATGATTGTGTGTGCAATCTTCATAAGAACATCTTTTAACTTTTTTTGGTGCCTGTTTTACAGACTGTTTTAAATAAGGCCAGCTCCTGTGAGCTGTGGCACAAGGCATTTTACTTAAGGCAGAACTAAAGGTTGAATATGTTTCAAGTTCTCTTGCAGGGGCTCTTGTGCTGCAATGTCTGTTATGTACTCACTCTAACAAATTGGAGGGTTGTGCCCCATACAGACAAGCAGCTCCAACTGCATTTTAATAAGGTCTAACATATTCAAAACCCATGCAAATATGGTTTGTGTTTCATTTTACAATTTTTACACTAACACAAAGGAAAGTCAGATTGTTATTCATTTTATTAAAATCTAGTGATTGGTTATATGTAAAAGCATGGCAAGAGGATCAACTAAAACCTGCCTGGGATGGTCCCTTCTGTGTACTTTTAATTACAGACACCGCAGTAAGAACAAGAGAGAAAGGCTGGACCCACATTCAAAGAATTAAACCAGCTTCTGAACCACAACATCACGACACACAGATTCAACCCTCAACCTGGCGTGCAGTCCCTCATCCTTCAGACCTGAAACTTACACTGCGCCGTGACAAAGTGCCGTAATGTTACATTTATTGTTGTATTTTTTTAACTGTTTATACATTTATTGTTGTATTTTTAACTGTTTATTTTTTTAACTGTTTATTCATTTATTGGGGTATTGTTTGTTAACTGTTTATGTCACTTCATTACTCGCTATGTTTTAAGTCCTCCTTGAATAGGGGCAGCAGAGGTTACAATTGTGCTCCTTTAGAATGTAGACAGGGCATAGATTTAATGTATAGTCATAGTGGGATATGGGTTAACAAGGGATTCCAATACGGACCAGGGGAACTGAACAGCTTTAGTGGAGTACATTTAATTTGTATCTTAGCCTACACAGGTATTAGAGACAGGAGTTTTGAGGCGATAGCACAAAGGGCATGGTGGGACAAAGACAGACAGAATGGTAGTCAGGATTGTACATGTAACAGAGAGAGAGAGTTAATACATATGCTAATGTACACAGACAGGCTGCAACTCACAAGTTCAATGATACCCATGCTAATGTTAGCAGACAAGCTGCAACACACAGTTAAATCACAAGAAACAATCCCCCCCCAGCTTGGTCACTTTTCATCACCCCGTGAAGGGGAGCACCAGTTACCAACAACGTGAGCTGCTTGACACTTTAATATCAGGCTCCAAACAGCCTTCGGAGATCGGTGGCCATAGGGTTCGGGGCTGAAGAGGACATCAGATACTAGCCACAATTCAACGGAACCGCCTGACTACTGCTACTCGTTCGCTGCTGAAGGCAGCGTTTCTCACAGACTTCGTCAGGACAATGCTTACAAAAGTCGGGTGGTTAAAAGAAACTGCTTCAATGTTTCAACGTGAATCTGCCCATGCCCATGTTCAGACGTGGCAACTTCGGACTGATGTGGGATGGACTAGACTCTTTACTGAGAACTGGAGCCTGATACTCGCAACCCTAATAAGCAGCTGGACTCGCTACTCTGACCTTCATGGTGCTCCCCTACCTAAAGACTTTACACAGGTGTTACATTTCGGTTATTGACCAGCTGGGTAAAACAACACCTTATTAGTATTACTGATCTAAAAGAAAAGTGAGGATTGTGAGAGATGGGAAAATTGATCTAAAATTATGAACATGGAAGAAACTAAAGTCCATCAGTAAATGGCTGTAACCAGTACAAACAGGATAAGCTTGGGGCTTAGGATGCAGGAAAGCAGAGTCAGCACGATTAACATAAGAATCTTCTAGTCTTTGTGACAAGACCATAAGACTAAGATAAGGAATGGTAAGGTACAATAGAATATAGGAAGTTGAGGTAGTCTGGATCAGATAAGGGTCTCCTAGCCCTGGACAGAAGTACCAAGTCCTACATATCTAATTAGCTAACCTTACACAGATTTATACATGTTAAATTAGCCAACCCTAGACAGGATGAGTCAACTCTGCATATCAAGAGACTGTAGCCCCGAGAATCAGGAAGGTGTGAATAAGGACAATAACATGAAGGGGCACCGACAGGATACCCCCCCTGGTTCTCCAAGTATACTGAAATTGCACGTAGGCAGGCAGGATTGCCTAATGCCAAACCTCTCCAGCAGGAGGCAGAAGAATGTAAGGGGGAGGGTATTCCTATACTGAAATCAACTGTATAAAAGTTGGGTGAGCCCCAGTGTATGTGTGTATTCCCAGGGTAAGGGGAAGCACCCAACTTTGCATTGTTGTAAAATAAATGTTCTTTGTTCTCAATTTTTGTCTCGAGCAATTTCTTTAAAGGTACTTTAATTTCTAACACCCTGGTCCTCCAAGTATACTGAAACTGCACGTAGGCAGGAAGGATTGCCTAATGCCAAACCTCTCCAGCAGGAGGCAGAAGAATGTAAGGGAGAGGGTATTCCTATACTGAAATAAACTGTATAAAAGTTGGGTGAGCCCCAGTGTATGTGTGTATTCCCAGGGTAAGGGGAAGCACCCAACTTTGCATTGTTGTAAAATAAATGTTCTTTGTTCTCAATTTTTGTCTCGAGCAATTTTTTTAAAGGTACTTCTATTTCTAACACTCAGAACACTTTCCATCAACTTGCCTACCACAGACGTCAGACTCACGGGCCTATAATTCCCAGGATTACATTTGGACCCTTTCTTAAACAGCGGAACCACACATGGAGTAATTCATGTTCTGTTCTGGGATTTTAAATAAATATTAAGAAAGAGAGAAAGTGTTCAGCCTGGACTAGAAGGGCCAGGCTGCCTGCTTCAGTGTGTCATTGTGAGATGGTTCTCGGAATGGTGCATCTTTGAATATCTGTACCATGTCTAAAGTCTAGTAACTTGTCGTGTAGAACTGTAAGGTCAGGCAGCTTTTACACCTTAAAAGGAGATTTTCTTTGGGGGTTTCCTCAACATAATCATATAATTAATAATAGATCAACATCAGGCAGCTTTTACACCTTAAAAGGAGATTTTCTTTGGGGGTTTCCTCAACTTCTAATCATGTAACTGATAATAGATCAACATCAGGCAGCTTTAACACCTTAAAAGGAGATTTTCTTTGGGTTTTCATTGGTTGGTTTGAGTGACATCACAATCCCCATTCACTATATAAACATCATGCAGTGGGCAAGTGATCGGATTATCTGATTGATTTTCAGCTATATTCAACGACTCTCGCATCTAATTATGCTTCAAAAAAATAAAATTACCCCAATATATTTCCCATCTCACCACCCCACTAGAAAAATGGATACGATAATAGAAGAAGACGACGAAGATTTCACAATTGTCCTGAAAGACTCAGGGAGTTCAGGTCACTGTCACCCCAGAGAGCATCCAGTTCGCATTGCATGGGAGGAGGATACGCCGATAAGACCATGGCGGATCCTCCTTAGAAACATCTTGAACCAGGTGGCAGTGACCTGGAGAATGTGCTGCTGTCTTCAATGAAGAACCATCCTTGGGCATCTCCAATGCCCCATCCTTGGGCATCTCCATCGCCTGCCCGAGAACATCAACATTATGGTGCCCATCATCTCTGCATAGAAAGTATAATTGTCTAAAATGCCTATTTTTAATAAAATATGGAATGTTAACTTTATAAAACCGAGTGCAGGTGTCATATCTGCTTTTACCTCTATGTCTGGCAGTTCATGCTCTGCGCAAAATCAAAACTCTGCCTGCACATCTCCTTTAAACTTTCCATCCTCTCCCCCTCTCTCATCTTCATGCTGTGCCCTCTAGAATGGAACATCATTATTGTGAGGACAAAGGTTCTGACTGTCCACCCGATCTGTGGTATTGGTTGACAATGTAAGGAAGTGAATGTGCTGGGTAGAAGAGTTAAGATGTTATGATAACCCTATTCTGAAAGATAGAGCAGACTTTTAAATGATTATCACCTCTTCCATAAATAAAGCCAGCCCCTGGTCTTCTGCACAAATAACACTATTCCCTGCTGTTACACATAACCAGCTGTCAGACGCAGCCCATTCATAAACGGGTTCCCACCCAAAAACAACTGATGGCACAACAAGCTTGTCAAAGAGAATGTGGAAACATCAAAAGCCTGCAGAGGGAGCAGAGCAAAGGCCCGAATGACTTTGCTCCAGTGTCTTTAATTTAACTAACCCTGTTCAAAATCATGATCACTGGGGAAGCAACATTGACATGTGCCAAGTGCTAGGCTCACACTGTCTTAAAGGCCCCTTTTGATCATATCTGCCACAAATCCATATCTTTTCATTCTAGAAAGCCAATTCTATGATAACCATTTTCCTGTCTTTAGAAATAAGAAAACACTGTAACACCTCAGGTTGAAACAATCCCCGCGAAGAAATGGTCACTTAATCAAATGCACCAAAATGTCTTCAATATTGTATTCAGTAACCTTGTACTTTGAATGAGGTTCAACAGTACTGGGGAGGTGACCTTGTCGTCCCAACCCTAATTACTGCTCATTCCCACTAGTAGGACTCGAATCAATTCTCTGTGTGTTGGACTTTGTGGTTTGGTTGGACTTCTTGTACCTTGACAAGACTAAAGTGTAACATTGGCGGAGTCGGTAATCTCTCGCTGGGAAGATCACTATGTATGGTGTAAGTGGCCACAAGGTCACTGGGACATCGGACGGAGCAGCAGTGCACCTTGGGACCCTTGAGCCCGAACTCTTTCCCATTGTGGTCCCTCATACGAGGTTGATCTGGGTCCCTGCCGAGAGAAAAAGAACCAGGCAAAGAATCCAAGACAGCGCATATGGTGCCAAGGGCTTATGCTGAGATTAGCTACAGTGTTTCCATTGGAAGGAGATTATCTGACTCTTGGGTATCGTTTTAGGGCAGCTGGTTGCGTTTCAATCAAGTCAATTTTAAACTATTTGAACATATGGTGCCTTTCGGGCACTAAAAACATCCCCAAACTCTGCCCCGGCTGTGGGATGCCCACGATTTGACCGTCCATTTCAACTGTTTGTCACCTTAAAAGAGGAAAGTGTGACAGCGGTTCGGACACAGTATCGTGGGAAGGAACGGAGACTGGTGGCATATTTTTCTTTTCAAATAGACCCCGTAGCCCAGGGGCTCCCTCCGTCACCCAGATCCTACCTGCCTTACCTGCCATGATTACGGTTGCCCAAACACCACGTTCTATCAGCAAGTTAAAGTTTATCCACGGCACTGGGTGGCTTCATTGCTGACATCGACATAATCACGGCACCTTACACAAGGTTGCAAGGTGTACACCTTACACCTTACAAGGCTGAACTGCTACAAAATATCGCTTCTGTCAAACCCCGACCTGACTTTTTACAATTGCACTATGATCAACCCTTCTGCCTCACTCAGCACCCACCCCCAACCCCACCACCCCCCACCCCCCCACCCCCACCCCCACCCCCCACCCCCACCACCCCCCACCCCCACCACCCCCCACCCCCCCACCCCCCACCCCCACCCCCACCCCCACCCCCACCCCCACCACCCCCCACCCCCACCACCCCCCACCCCCACCACCCCCCACCCCCCCACCACCCCCACCCCCCACCCACACCAAGCCCCACCCCCACCACCCACCACCCCCCCACCCCCCACCCCCACCCCCCACCACCCCCACCACCCCCACCCACCACCCCCACCCCCACCACCCACCACCCCCCACCCCCACCCCCCACCACCCCCACCACCCCCACCCCCACCCCCACCACCCACCACCCCCCACCCCCCACCCCCACCACCCCCCACCCCCACCACCCCCCACCCCCCCACCACCCCCACCCCCCACCCACACCAAGCCCCACCCCCACCACCCCCCACCCCCCCACCCCCCACCCCCACCCCCCACCACCCCCACCCCCACCCCCACCACCCACCACCCCCCACCCCCACCCCCCACCACCCCCACCACCCCACCACCCCCCACCCCCACCACCACCAATGGAACTGGACAACCCTGAACAAAACGGTCTCCACAGGAATAAACTTCTCGCAGGAATGAGACCTGATTTAAAGGACACACCAATACCAAAAGCGAAACCCTGGTTTGTGGAAGATGAGAGTGGGAGAGAGGATGGAAAGTTTCAAGGAGATGTGCGGGCAAAGTTTTGATTTTGCAGAGAGCATGAACTGCCAGACGAGGTAAAAGCAGATATGACACCTGCACTTGGGTGTTTTCACCCAGTTGCGAAAAACAAAAATTCTGGGTGTCCTACTACATAAGGGTCATCTAAAATCATAGAAGCAGCCGCCTTCCAGGCAGACACCTCTGCTCAGCAGGCAGAACTATTCGACCCGATATGCTTTGGGGTGGCATAAGATTTGGGGCTCTATGGCAATACAGGGGATTCCTCACAACCTCAGTCAACCCAATCAAAAATTCACTCTGAAATGAACAGAAACCATTTCCCTTTCCAATTCCCTGGATGTCATTAAATGTGACGCCCATACGAGTGGGTGAAGATCCTGTCACCCTGGGTAATGCATTTGCAGACAAAGCGGCAAAAGATGCAGCACGAGGACAACATCTCTTCACCCCACAGGAGACAACAAACAACTGGTCAATAGACAGGCTATAATAGACAGAGAAGAAGAGATCATCAAAATGCAGGGGGACGGCCCTGCACAGCAATGCAATGAATGGAAATAGTTGCCCTCCCCATCAACCACACCCTCCCCAACAACCACTCCCTCCCCATCACCCCTCCCTCCCCATCAACCATACCCTCCCACCACCCCTCCCTCCCCATCAACCACTTCCTCCCCATCACCCCTCCCTCCCCATCAACCACTCCCTCCCCATCAACCACTCCCTCCCCATCACCCCTCCATCCCCATCACCCCCTCCCTCCCCATCAACCACTCCCTCCCCACCACTTCTCCCTCCCCATCACCCCTATTTGTCCACCAACCCCTCCCTCCCCATCACCCCTATTTGTCCACCAACCCCTCCCTACCCATCACCCCCTCCCTTCCCACCACATTTCTCTGCCCACCAACCCAGGGTGAACACTGGAAGGGATGCTGGAGTCAGAGAGAAACTTCTGACAACACAATTTTCTCATGGCTGCACTGCCACATAGTTTGCCATGAGGATGTTACACTGCCACACAACCCCACCCATCCCCTCAGAACTGGCTACGCATCCTGTTGATTAGGTGGCCGAACCTGGAGCTTGGGCACAGCCATTTGCCATGGCTGTGACATCTCCAGATGGGCCACCTACAGGCAGTCCACCGTAAAAACTTCCTCTCTCCCCCCAATGTCCAGGGTGAAGGTTCCACCGGCTTGTTGCAAGACTTTGTATGGCCCCTCGTACGGTCGCTGTAGTGGTGCACCTTGTGGTTCCTTCCGCACAAAAATGAACTGGGCTCAGTCGAGCTCTTTGGGAGATGAAATGGCCGGGTGCCATGGAGTACAGGTGGTGGGGGAGCTAGGAAGGCCAGTTGCCTGCGTAGGTTTGCCAGCAGGTTTTTGTCGGTGGCTGTGATGTCAGGGTCTGGGCTGAAAAACTCACCCTGCAGGGAAAGCAGTGCGCCATAGATCATCTCCGCTGCTGAAGCCTGCAGGTCCTCCTTGAGGGCCGTCCTAATCCCGAGGATGACCCTGGGTAGTTCGTCCGCCCAGTTTGATCCAGAGACCTTGGCCATATGCGATGCCTTCAGGTACCTGTGGAACCTATCTACCAACCCTTTGGACTGCGGATTGTATGCTGTGGTGTGGTAGAGTTGACCCCCAGGAGCTTCGCCATCTGAGTCCACAGGGCAGACCTGAACTGCCTCTCTGTCGCTAGTGACATGCGCTGGAACTCCGAAATGGGTGATCTATTGGCTGACCAGATTCCTGGCGCATGTTTCCGCGAGGCCTTCTTAATCGGGAAGGCCTCCGGCCACCTTGTGGCCTGATCCACCACCCTGAGGAGGTAACGAGCCTCCTTGGACACTGACAGGGGCCCAACGACATCAATGTGGATGTGCTGGAATCTGCTAACTGCCGGGTCGAAGTTCTGGATGGGCGCTCGTGTGTGTCACTGGACCTTGGATATCTGGCACCTGGTACAGTTCCTGGCCAGTTCTGCCACCTCCTTCTTCAGCCCGTGCCACACAAACCACTCTGTGACCAACCGCACGGTTGTCTTTACTGCTGGGGGAGCGAGGTCATGGATCATACTGAAGACCTACACCCTTCACTGCGGCGGGACCACTGTTGAGATGTCGCAGAGCAATGTATCCGGGCTGCTGGACACCTGGATATCCTTGAGTTTGAGGCCCGACATGGTGGTCCACAAAGCCTGTGACTCTCCATCATTCCTCTTTGCCTGAGCGAGTTGCTCGTAATCCAGGCCAGGCACGACAGTGTTGATGGCTGGACGGGAGAGCACATTTGCCACTACATTGTCCTTGCCAGCCCTGTGTCAGATGTTGGTCATGAACTCAGACACGTACGAGAGGTGGCACTGCTGTCTGGTGGACCACGGATACTTTGGCATCGCCAGAGCTTTGTATGGCCCCTCGTACGGTCATCAGTGATGGGCTTGTGATCTGTGAAGGCTGTGAACAGACTACCCTCGAGGGAGTAGCGGAAATGCCAAATGGCCAAATACAGCACCACGAGCTCTGGGTTAAAGTCACTGTATTTGAGCTCTGGTGGGCATAGCTGCTTGCTGAAAAAGGCCAGTAGGAACCATTGTCCATCGAGCCACTGTTCCAGAACCCACCACTGCCATAGCTGATGCATCCACGGAGAGCACCGTGTGTGCTTCCAGCCATGGGTGGACCAGCACTGGCTAGAGCTTCCTTTGTCATGATGAAAGCCCTGTCCGCCTCCTCTGACCACAATAAAGTCTTTTCTTTTGTGGCCATGAGTGCGAACAATGGGCTCATGGTGCGCGCGACTCCAGAGATGAAACAGGTTCACCATCCCCGTGAACTTCCTTCAATCTGCTGCTCCAGAACTCCACCAAACGCTGTTCCTGAGGTATAAACTGTGAGGGCTGTGGGTGCATTTGGCCTGGGTGGACTGGAGCGCAGCTTCCACGAATACTCGTGCAAAGTCGTCCCAGGTCAAGTCTTTCGCCTTGCCAGTCATCAGGGTGAAAAGTGGGCGTATCACTCGAACAGCTGCAGGGATGAACCTCTGAGAAAAGTTCACCATCCCCATGAACTCCTGCAGTCCTCTGGTCATACTGAGCCTCGGGGATTTGCGGATGGCCTCCACCTTGCTGAGTAGTGTTGTGGCCCTGTCTTTGGTAATCCTGTGACCCAGGAAGTCAATCGTGCTCAGTCCAAACTACCATTTGGCCAGGTTGATTGTAAGGCCCAACTCACATAGGTGATTGTAGAGTCTCCTCTGCCTTTATTGAGGCTGGAAAGGCTACTTTTATACTGTTGGAGTTCCCGCCGTTGGGTTGATTGACTGACATCAAACGCATGAATAACTTAAACGGGATTCCCGCCCGCGGGAACATTCTTGCATACGACTCCCCTTCTTCCCCAGCCTGGTGATGCTTTGTTAGCTGGGCAGCCTGGCCAGCCCCATTTTAGGGCTGCCGGTCTTGCACTGCCCCAGCTTCCAACCGCGCTGGTTCCCAATGCTGGGGATCACGTTAGTGAGTTATGCCGCTGTTTATTACCACGTGTTGTGCTGGCCTGATCTCCGCACTTGTGGGCTACCATTATCTTTATATAATATTTTCCAATCATTTTGATCTATTTTTCTGCCCAAAACATTTTCCCACTTTCATCTTGGTTTTTGCAATTGTGTGTGAAAGTCTGTGAATGCATTAGTGAGTACATGTGCATGCAAACATGTGTTTGTGCACGAGTTCATGAGGATGCAGGCGTACGTTGATGTGTGTGTGTGTGCACGTGTGTGTGTGTGTGTGTGTGTGTGTGTGTGTGTGTATGTCCATTTGTGTGTGCACATGAACGTGCGTGTGCATGTGGGTGCATGTGTGCAATAAGCCGGCATGCCTGTGTGCGAGTGTGTGGATGAGTGGGTGAGTGTGTGCATGTATGCATGTTTACATCTGTGTGATTGTATGTGTGTGCACGTTTGTGTATTCACATGTGTGTGTTTGTAATGGAGAGGGGTTCATGAGGGGTCTCATTGGTAGCCGTACACAGCATCGACCGAATTATGTGAGGCATCTCAGTCTGGGCATCCTGACAGTACGCAATGGCCCACCCTTTCGACGAGAGCCAGGAGGATTTCCTTCCAGAGCATCCCATTTTTGTGTTCAACTTGCCCATTACCTTTTAGGTTATAACTTGTCATGCGTCTGGTCGCGATACCCTCCGCTGTCAGGTACTTTCGCAGCTCGTCACTCATGAAACTAGACCCCCAGTCACTGTGGATGAAAGCGGTGTAGCCAAACATGGTGAAGATCTGCCCCAGGGCCCTGCTGACGGTGGCCGTAGAGGTGTCTGTTCAAGGGATAGCGAAAGTGAAGCCTGAGTACTCATTCACTACTGTGAGGAAGTAGACGTTTCGGTTCCTGGAAGGCAGGGGCCTTTTGAAGTCCATGCCAAGATGCTCAACATACAACATGGGCCTGTGGCATACAGAAGAAATGGGTTTGATACTCCATGCAGACCCAGCAGGACTTAGTCATGTCCCTGACGTCCCTGATGGTATATGGCAGGTTCTGGGACTTAATGACGTAGTACAACCTGGTGACACCCGAATGGCAGAGGGACTCATGCAATGTCTGCAGCCTGTCATTGTGCAGACAAGGCCTGTGTCCCTCGGCAAGGGCGACCATTTGGCTCAGGAGGGTGGATGGGACTCTGTCCGTGGGAACCCAAAGATGGGGGTTAATCACTCCTTGAGTGTATCGTATTTGCCTTCTTTGGTTCACAGTTCAATCTCACTTCTCCTTCTTCCGAGTTCTCTGGATGCACACAATTCTTATGTTGTGTATAAATTTCACCAGGCTTTGGTGCTTGAAAGGTAAATGTTTACCACTCAGGACGGTTCTTGTAGGGATTTTAGAGAGAGATTTGTTGTTCCAGGATCTCCACAACTGAGGTACCACCATTAGTCACCTCAATATCTCACTGATGAAACTTGCCCTGTCAGGGTTTTCCAGATGGTAACTTCTTTCTTCAAGCTACCACAGAGTCCCATTCCTCTTACTCCAAACAACAGGAGTTCTTTCTTCTGCTCAAGCTGTTGTTAGATAAACAGAACCGGGGAGTGACTTTCCTGTAAGCACCCTGCAGAAAGGTACTTGTAGTCATCCTGGCTCCATTTCCAAACAATGGTCATTCATTTTATGACATCAGTTCGATTAACACCTACTTGTGAATGTGCATAATATTCTCCAGAGAGCTTCAATCTTTCTTCAGTCTTTCAAATAAGATCTGTTTTAAAATGTGTGTGTATGTATGTAACCTACACTAAATTTCAAATCTTACCAAATTCTCCAAATATATTTATCCATTACAATATCACGTAAGGAGCATTAAGAGACTCCTAGACAGGCATACATGGGTGAAAGAAAAACAAGGTTGTAGCAGGCGCACAGCGCGGTATTATGAACCGCGTCCGTCAGTTCACAGACTTACATGACACATCGCGGGCTAACAGTGCTGGGCACCAAAGTACAGCGAGTGGATCAGATGAAGCACCTGCCTAAAGGCTCAGGGCGCTAATGGCTCGTAGCTTTAACCTGCTGGTTCTGTGGACCGGAAGGTGTTCACTAACGAGCTCATTAACAGGCAGGGTATAAAAGCAATACTTTATTGCATGTCTGCAATAAAGTACTATTGAGTTGACTACCTTTGTGTGTGTTTGCCTTTATTTAGTAGCATCTACAGCAGTAGCTGCCACACGGTATTATTTTTTTGTCAGAAATATCTAGATCAACATAACATCGTGGGCCAAAGGGCTTGTACCGTGCTGTAATATTCTGTCATTTCTTGACTTTGAATATCTGTAGTAAGCAGTGTGAGACTTCAATAATGAGCACAGCAACATTGCAGTCAGGAGTTTGTATCTCCTGGTTGACTTGAGCTTTTCTCTTTTGTACACAATGCTTTATTGTTCTGGTCAGTAAGAAAAGAAGTATCGTGCATGTTAAATATGTCATTATGTCTGCAAGTAACATTGGAAAGACTCAGTAACACCAAGGTAAATAGCACCCTGTAGTGGCTGGTGCAGTTTCCTGATGGGAAGAAGTTATCCCTCAGTGGCTACAGTGATGTGAAAATGTGGGTAAATTATTTTGTATATGATTTATACATGGACAAATTAGCTGTTGTTTGTTCCAATTTCAGGTAGGTGTGGTTGCAAAGTGGGTAAGGATAGAAAATAGTTGGGGATCAACAACTGGGGCTTGCGATTGATGGTGTGAAAGTTGATATGGATACTCAGAATAAGGCTAATCTGATTAGGTAAGCCACTGGCTCTTATACTTCCACCAGACGTGAATCTAGAATTGAATTTTGTGTCATTTATGGCGGGTAACTTCAGTCTATTGATTGTAAAACTAAATTAAGAGCCCTTTTGCCCCTGGCTGTGCTAAAAGATTGTTTTGTTTATTAACTAAATTTTTCTGAGAGGGAGAATAGACTGAAGCTGCTTTCCTACTCATTGGTGATGAATTTTGCAGTAAGATCTTTCAACTAATGACAGACTCCTAATTACCACATGCAATCCCCAGTAACTTTATCATTTCTCCCACCTTCGACATGATGGAGTCCCACCTTCCCCTCCCCATTTTCTACTTTTGCCAGGAACTGCTTTCATCCTGACGTTCTAGTTCACTCATCTCTCCCCACACATTCCTCCCTGTCCTCGGGGATTTTCTCCTGCAATTTGCATCAGTCACCTCCATCCAGGGACCTAAACAGCCATTTTCATGCAGGGTAAAGTTTCACATGCCCCTCCTCCAACCATGTCCGTACCCTCTATGGCAGGAAACCCAATGCAGAGTAAATGACAGATTGGCTGAGCACCTGGACGTTAATCACAATGGCCATCTTGGCTCATGGTCACAAGCCGTTTTAAGTTCCATTCCATTCCTACACTGACCCTTGTCTTCTGCCTCCTCCATTGTCAGGGTGAGGTCAAATCCAGAGGAACCATCTCTTATTGCATTTCTGTAGTTTAATACTCGATGGTATGAATATGGAATTTTCCAAGTTCTTGTAACCTGACCATCACCCCCCACCCCCCCAACCAGGTTTCACTCTCTCTCCTGCTGATTCACCCAGTTCCCCTCGTATTCTCCCTTCCAAACCAGATGACTTATAAATGTGGGCAGAGAAATGGCAGATGGAGTTTAATCTGGACAAGTGTCTTGCACTTTGAGAGGACTTGTAGTCGTGTTGCAAAGAGGGATCTTGGGGTGCAAGCGCTAGCTCCTTGAAAGTGGCAACACAAGTGTAGGGTGTTAAAGAAAGTATTCTTCATTGAGCAGGGCATGAAGTATAAATGTAGTTAGGCCACATTTCAAATGTTTTCTGCAATTCTAGTTGCTGTATGCCAAAAGGAGTTTATCAGCTTGGGTTAGAGCATTGGCTCTGAGGAGAGGTTGGACAAATTTGGATAGTTTTCTCTGGAGGATTGGAGGCTGAGAGATGACTTGGTTGAAATTTATACAATTATTGTAGTCCTGGAGATGGTCGATGTCTTCTTCCCCTGCCCCCATGGGAAATGTAAAAATACTACGATGCCTATATTGAACATGAGAGGGGTAAAGGAGAGAAGTGAGGCAGGTTTTTGTACAGTGCGGTGGGGGTCTGGCCCACGCTGCCAGGATAATGTTGAAATCGCCACGATTTAAGAGGCATTTGGTTGGGCACATGAACAAGAGGGAATAGGTGATGTTTATGGACCATGTACTGACAGATGGGATTAATTTAAATGCGCTTCTTGTTCACCACAGACAATGTTTGCCAAATGGCCTATTCCTGAGCTCCACTGTTGTGGGATGATTCACCTGTTTTCAAGGATTGTTGCCGATGAACAGTAAACTTTTCACAGAGATCTATCTCCAATGAATGTATTTAGAACATTTCCATTAGTTAATTCCCTGTAGAAACAGCAATTTATAATTCAAGCTGTGTTGCCACAACAATAATGCAAAATTTGAAGGCCATCATTACTGAATCCATTTTAATCAGCCTTCACCTTGGACAATGTTCAATTGAGACCAGAAAAAATGCAGCTTTTAACCTCTAGGAAAGATTAGTAATCCTCTGTACCACAGAATTATTTCTGAAAAAATATTTGGAACATTTTGTGAATTCAACTTGTAAAGAGGTGATGAAAAGGAACGACAACAAGATTTTTAAAAATTAAACCCAGAACATTTATTAGAAGACGTTCATCACAATAAACATGTTTAGGTTCAGAAATGATCGATTCTGGAATGTCATGTGGCAGGAATAAAAGGAATGAAGAATAGATATATTCCAAGGAAAAAGAAATGAATGATTTGGATTGTGGTTAAAATGTTTTTGTGGCCAAATTTTCAAAGGTCACCAAGATAGATGACAGGGTAGGAAATGTAGAAACCGTAAAGTTGCAGAAGGATACAGACAGATTAGGAAACTGGGCAAAATTATGGCAGATGAGATTGAACACCTTTGGCAGTGGAAATAAACAAGAAGCATACTATTTGGATGAGATGAAAATTCAGACCTTGGATGTGCAAAGGGACCTGGGTGTCCTTGTGCAAGGAAACCTAAAAGTGAATGACCAGGTGATATTGGTAATGAAGAAAGCGAATGCTATGTTGGCATTCATTTCAAGAGGAGTAGTGTACAAGAGTAAAGAGGTGTTGATGAGGGCTCTATGGGGCATGGATGTCTCCCTTGGTGGGTGAATCGAGGACAAGAAAATTAGAGGTTAATCATATGAAACAGAGATTAGGAAGAACTTCTTTAGCCAGAGGGTCATGGACCTGTGGAACTCGCTGCCGCATACAGCAGTGGATGCCAGATCATTGGGAGTATTTAAACAAGAAATAGACAAGTTTGTCGTTAGCGAGGGCATGAAGGGATATGGGGAAAAGGCTGGAAATTGGAAGGAGTGTAGAGTAGCTTAGTGTCAGTTTATGGAGCAGACTCAATGGGCCTAGTGGCCTGGTTCTGTCCTTTGTCTGTGATCTTGTTCTCATTTGAGAGACATTATTGAAGGCAACTGAGAAAAATGTAAAAATTCTAGGCGGTTGTTAGAGTAGGTTATTAGTTTGGCATCTCTATGTAAAACTCCAAAACTATCTGTCACTTTGGAGCGGTGCTGGTCCCTCTAATGCCTGAGGAACATAGACTTTCTAATATGTCATGTGTTCTTTCAGCTACAAATGATTCTCTTATTCAAACATGGCCAGAGGTCACTCGTATTTCATTTCAGTCTCACAATCGTTTTTAGTGGTTTTTCAGTTGTAAATGTGGCAAATTCCATTTTGGGAGTGGTTTCTTGTCACATTTTTCAGTGATGTATTTGGAAAAAAATGATGTTGTGTGGACTGCAGCTCTTGAATGCAAGTGAACTTCATTTGTTGTCCTTCCAATGCCATCTGCTGCCTGACGAGCCTTCAAGCTGGGTCCTGCCCTTTCCAAGCCTTGCTCAAGTGTTCCCTCACCTCGTGACCACATCATAACGGTGACAATAAGCCACCATATAAAGACAGTGTCTATGAGACGCAGGCTCGTAATACACCTGGATTATCTTAAAATCGCAAAATTGGAATGGCCAGAGTTGTGCGTAGTCCATAGATCTGAAAGCTGCTCGGCTTCACGGTTATATATGGTTCTGAAAAAAACTATGGATTGGCGGCGTTGCAGAGATGATCGTGCCCTGAACAATTCCACCATGCCTTACTGATACAATATTCCAAATTTACAAGACTTCTCAGCAAACCTCCACGGCAAATATGCATTTTCCAAAATAGATCTAGTACGTGCTCACTATTAGATTCCATTTGAGTCTCCAGACTCACCGGAGATGCTCCCGTTCAGCATGTTTGAGTTTCTGAGAATACCATTCAGTCTATGGAATGCAGCTCAGACATTCCAGTGGTTCATGGACCACGAACTCACTGGCCTTGGGTTTTTTTGGTGCTTGTGTTGATCGAGGAGATTCTGGTTGTAAGTGTGGTTGAAGAGGAGCACAAGAGCCACCTTATCTCATTGTTTCCGAGGCTTGAGGAATGTGGCATCGTGATCAATCCCAGGAAAGTGTTTCTGGTGCTACTGATCTTGTATTTTTGGGACTGAGATTTATGCAACATGGTATTTTGCCTGATGAATGTAAAGTGTGTGGAATTTGAGAATTTCCTCCCCCCATTATGTTTGGCCAGTTGTGATGGTTTTTAGGCATGAGGAATTTTTATTGCTGTTTCCTGGTGAATGCCGCAGCATCTCTATTACCTCTTTCTGAACGACTCAAAGGATCTGATGTCTTTTTCCAAAAAGACCTTAACTTTGGGAGACGATGCTGTGTATGCTTTCCATGATGTGAACACTGTTCTTCCAAATGCCACTAAGCTTGTACATCAAATGCCCAAGGCCTTGCTCTCTTACCACAGATGCATCTGTCAGTGCTGTTGGAGCAGTGTTAAAACAACTAGTCTGTGGGCAAATGGAAACTGGTAAAGTATAGAATATTTGGGCAAGAACTCTTAGCTATCTATCTCGCAGTGAAACATTTCAGTTTAAAAAAATATTTATAGTTTTGTATATAGTACAATATAATAATATAATTGTATCCAAATGATACTTACATTGATCAAAAAATAAATATTGTACTGTACATAAAAGTGAGAAGAGTAAAAAGTTAAAAAAAATACACATCTAGGTGCAAAGCTACTGTGATAACTATTCCCTCCCAAAACGAAAGGCAGGATATTAATAAAATAGTAGAATTAAACCAACATGATAAGGTTCAACCATTAAGATTAATGAAAAGTGGTGGTGGGGTGGAGAAGTGAAAACATTAGATATCCAAACCCATATCTAAATATGGTTTCCATAGTTTGAAGTATGTATCGTTCCCAGTTCTAATATTATAAGTCACCTTTGCTAAGGAAATACAAGTTTGCATTTCCCCACAATCAATTTTAAGATGGGATTCAGATTTCCATGGAATTGCTTTTTATCTCCTGGCCCTGCCAATGCGATTTATTAAAATAATTAATTGGTTTTTTGAGAACTTGAATTAGGCTTCCAAATCATATACATTTCCCAAAAGTAAAAGCTCGGGTGTTAATGGTAAACAGTTTTATAATTTGTTCCAAAAAATTGCCCACATCTTTCCAAAATGATGTCACCTTGAGACATGATAACAGAGAATCTATAAACGTACCAATGTCTGTGCCACATTTAAAATATAAATGTGAAATATTTGGAATAAATTAATTGATGTGGCATTAAATATAATTGATGAAGACATTTATAATTAACTAATCTATCGAAAACATTAATTACTGTCCCAACAAATGTCAGACCAGCAAAATGGGTCAATTTCAGTTCCCAAATCTAATTCCCATCTTTCTTTTGATTTATTCAAGTCTGGATTTGGAGTTTCCTCTTGATGTCGAAGATACAATTTGGAAATAAGTTTCTTTGTAATTCCCTCATGAATCCCAATCTCCATCCAAAATTTTAGCTTTTTATTGGAAGGTCATCCTTTGACCATTTGTACAGAGCACCATCCTCTTCTGCATACTGCAAGTGCAAGCACACATCTCGACATGCCCAGAGAGATTCAGCACTTGGACTTCATCCTACAATTTTCATTGGACACACACACATCTGAGGAAAGGCAAATGCTGTCACTGGTGCCCTATCCAGTTGTGACATTACATGCAACTCCTGCCATCGATTTCACTGCCATGGCTCATGCACGACACACTGATCCTGATTTCATCTGGTATAACCAGATCAACTCTGGTCTCCATCTTCAAGATGGGACCCTGGATGAACTGGGTGAAAAGTTGGTTTGTGATTTTTTTTCCCCCAACAGGAAGGACTAGGCCATTTGTGTGGGTGGCTGTGAGGTAGGAAATTTTCTCTTCACAATCTATCTCTTTCTTGAAAAGAGCATCAATCAAACTGGTTAAGGAACATTTTAGCTGGCTTCGTGTTAAACAGAATGTTGGATTATGGGCAAAGACTCGCTTGCTGGGTCAAAGCCTTAAAGTCTCCAGGCACATGAAATTCAATCTGGGGGATTTTGTTGTTTTGGATTCCCATTTCCAGCACGTGCACCTTGTGGCTTGGAAGGTCCACTTCCGCCATCTTGACAATATACTTATCTGCTCACGTGTGAGGACTGAACTACCAGGTGACAGGATGAAATTTCTATCATTCGTATCTCTGCAGAGACAATTCCTTGGGCTTTTGTGGATCATTGGATTCCACCTTTTGGTGTCCAGGCACTATTACAATAGCTCGAGGGTCTCAGTTCGAATCAGCATTGGTCTGAGCTCTCACTGATCCTCTGGGCACGACCTGAATTACAGCTAAGCGTTTCAGGCCAACAGCTTCTTTGAGCATTTCCAACATTGGTTGCTTCAATAACATCCCATTAAATGTTCACTGATAAGGGATCTCTACATTATGCAAACCAGAAGATATGCAGGTATACAATCCTTTATCCAGAACCCTTGTGGTGGGGGGGGGGGGGTTTCACTGTGTTTCGAATTTCAGATTTTTCTGGATTTTGGAAAGCCAGATTTATGCCCACCCAAATTGTGCTGCTGTATCCACCTCCACTCCCTTCCAGTCACGCTGCCATTTTCCCCCCATCCCTCGCCTGCCTGACTCGCGCTTCCATCTCACTCCCCACTTGCTGGTGTTTGGAGCTTTCCGGATTTTAGATGTCGATACAAAGGATTGTGTAGTTCTACTTAACAATGAGGAATGATCAGACAAAATCCTACTCTGTACTCTGCATGTATAAATCTACCCTGTAATTGGGCTGACGTTAAGCAAAAGTCGATTCTAGAAAGAGGATCATGTCTGGGTGAAAAAAAAAGTCTTTTTCTGTCAGATTTAATGTCCTCCAGATTTCCATCAAATTCAAATCTTTCATGGAGTCTAACCTCCATTTAGCCATTTTGGTTCTTTGTACAGTTTTTGGAGATTTATCCAACGCACAATTAAAATCCCCACCAACCAAAATATTTTCATTAGCTTGACCCAGATTCAAAAAAAAGTTTCAGAAATAACTTCTTCATCATCTTCATTGGGTGGATAAACATTCATCAAAATCCATGCTTCAGCAAAGATTTTACAATTCACCAACAGCTCTCTACCCGATGTGGCAGAGAATGATCGCAACTGAAACAGTATCTCCTTATGAGCCGAAGTAGCAACACCTCTAGCATTCGAATTAAATGAAGATGCCAAAACATGTCCGACCCAATCTCTTTTTAATTTCAGATGTTCTTTCTCAGACAAATGAGTTTCTTGCTATAAAGCAAGATCATTTTCTTTATATATGCCAATATTCCCTTCCTTTTAATCGGATTATTAAGTCCTTAAACATTAAAGATCACAAAATTTAAATGAGGCATCACTTAATTTCCTCCTGAGATTGACACTTCACACAGCAATTACAATTATATATATAAAAAATACTCAAACCCCCCCCCCCCTTTCAAACAATAATAAACCCTGTAAAAAACCTATAAGTACAAGAGTCGGACCCACCCCCACTGTGGACCAGGTGCAGTCAATACCACAAGTGGCAGATGACTTTAGAAGTAGCAGAGTCAATCACCACCCCCCAACCGAACATTAAACCCATCAGTCATCCCAGTGATAACACCCACATTGAGCTTGAGCTTCATCTTCAACATCACTCACCGATTCTGATTCCAACTTCTTTTTCCCGTTCCCTTCCCAATCTTAACTTTGGCTATTTTCCCCATCGGTTCCTTCAAATCTGAGAAGGAATTCGCAAAAGTTAATGCACCATAAGGACTCTCAAAACATTGAGACTGATCTGACCCATAAATCACCTTAAATATCGTCAGATATCGAAAAGTAAACTTATGCCCTTTCTTCCACAGCACTGCTTTGACCAGATTAAACTCTTTCCATCACTTAATAGTCTGACTTAAATCAGCATAAAATAAAACCCAATTCCCTTGAACCATCGTAGGACTTTGATCAAGGCGACTTTCTGAACCGAAAGCCGCAAAATCATTTCTCTGTCCTGATATCGCAAACATCTTAAAAGAACCGCTCTTGGCATTTGACCCAGGAAAGGTTTTCTCCTCAATGTCCTATGAACCCGATCTAAAAAACTTGACTCCCAACATCTCTGGAATCCATTTCCAAAAATAATTTTACAGGATCTGAACCTTCAATATCTTCTGGCAGACCAACTATCTTATTATTACGACAACTTCGATTTTCCAATGAATCAATGTTTTGTAACAAATCTCTCTTCTGGACATCAAAGCCTGTAAACAAATCCTCAATATGATCCATTCTCTCTGCATAATCGTCCACACAGTCCTTACAGTCAATCAAACTTCTTGTATCTTCTTAAATTGATCTTGTCCAGTGTCCACTGCTGTTGAACACTTATTAATATCAACTTGAATAGATGTAATTTCTACACACATACCAGCCATTTTTTCCTTCATAACCAGCAAATTGATCATTTAAAGTTTCAAAACCTTAGGCCATAGAATACATCATCTTTTCATATCGTTGGATAAGTTCTATAGACATGAGGTTGACTTCCATCCCTGTTATAGGGGCCTTGAAGACTGGGGAATGTGTCTTTGGTGAAATAACAGCTTTCATTGGAGAAGGAGATTTTCTAAAAGCCTTAGGCCTCCCTTCAATGAGTCCAGCTGCACTAATTCTTGCTCTTCTTCTAGAACTTCTGAGTTGTCCTCCTCCACCTCTTCTCTTCCACCACATACCTGGCAGCCCTATGTTAGGTAAAAACATCATGAGCTGGGAATGTAGAAGGAGTCACCCATTGCTGGGCCGTAACAAGATGCAGTTGTGACCTTGTACTCTCAAGATAAGGGTGGGGAAGACAAATTGATGTGCAGGAGGCTAGCAGAGAGGGACAGCAACAGTTTATTCATTGGACAATGTCATGGTATGATAATTTACTAAGTACGTATCCTAAGGTATATAAAGAACACCACTTGCTGATAACGGCAGAATGCGCCTTCTCCAACTAACACTGTTAGTTGCAAGTGTTACAATCCGGTAATAAAGAACAAAGAACCTTGATTTCGACTCAGTCTGTTGTCTGACTCACTCATTCATGAACAAAGCAGACCTAACACCTACTGTGGATGGGATCCAGAATTTTGTTCATGCGAGAACTTCCACGCATGCTGAAAAGCTCAGTAGCCTGCAGGTGAGCATCTCCAGATGCACCACTGCATACAGGCAGCCCCCCTCCCTGCTAAATCGCGCTCGCATTCAGGCACCCAACCCCCACTCTCCTTAGTCAAGCCCGGCTCATGTCGGATTCCACGCTCGTGTTCCATCTGGCCCGACGCCAGGCTAAAGATCTCGGCACCATCTTGCATCTTCAGATGCGCTGAGGATGCGGACGTTTTCTCCAGCTGCTCCCGACTTCCATGTTGAGGCTTCGGATCCATCTCTAACTGCTCCCGAGTTTCCTTCTGGAAGGTCAGCCTTGCTTCTGTACTTTTCTGTACTTTTCATGCCTGTACTGACCAGTACAGGCATGGGCTGTCCTACCCTCCTGATGAAATCCTCTCCTAGACTCCTCCCTGGACTCCTCCCCTGTGACCTAGGCCATAAAGTTCGAGCCACCTCTTCCTTCCCTTCACTTCCCTCACTTGGACCCGGGCCTGCAGTCTTGTGTGTAATAAAGCCTATCATTCCCCTCAGTCTTTGTCTCTGTGATGTACTGCCTGTGAGGGATACTGGAATGTTAGGAGTCCAGAGATACTGGAAGCAAGTGCCAATTAAGAATAAAGTATTATGGGTTAACTTAAGGTGAAGGGATACTGGAATGTGAGGAGTCAAGCAAGTGCTCATTAGAGATTAAGTATTATGGGTTAAATCAGGGTGAAGGGATGCTGGAATGAGAGGAAGGGTTGTAAAAGTGTAATAAACTAAGGATCTTCAAAACAGGATAACAAGTAGATAGCTTTAGCAAGTCTTAGGGATTGATTAATGAGTGAAGAACAAAGACATGATACTTCTCTGGCTAACAAGTTTGCAGGAAGACACATAAACTGATAAGAAGTTAGAATCCACGTGGGCAGAATTACCTAATGCTAAACCAATCCAGGAGGCAGAAGAATGTTGGGGGGAAGGTATCTCTGTACTGAAATGAAATGTATAAAAGTTGGGTCAGCCCCAGTATGTGTGTGTATTCCCAGGGTAAGGGGAAGCACCCAACTTTGCATTGTTGTAATAGTATAATAAAAGTTCTTTGTTCTCAATTTTTGTCTTGAGCAAATTCTGTGAATTCTGCTTCTCACAAATGGGGACTCGTCCGGGATCCCACTCCCTCCACTGATAGAGTGCCCGACGACGAGGGTAGGTGCACCCCGGCTGATTCAGCTGGACTCACGGATGAAGGGTGACTTGTCAGTGGACGAAGCGAGTGATATCCGAGAAGAGGCATTGAGAACAAACGACGGGAGGATGTTAAGGAAGCGTGCTAGGAATAGCTACTGGATCCCGGTAAGATAAATTTTACTTACTTGTTAGTATGGGAGGTGTGAGTAGCAAGGGAAATAGTCCTAAGGAAGGACGGGACAATCAGATAACTAAGCAAAGTCCGTTAGGATTAATGCTATCTGATTGGGGTGCGGGGAAAACCCGTGGGAAAGACAAACAGACCATGGTCAGGTATTGCTGTCTGGAATGGGTTAAAAAACCCGATAAAAGGGAATTCGGTATATTGGCCAAAGCTCCGATCCGAGGATGACTGGATGTGTCAGGCACTGAACATCTGGCTCTATCAAAATCAAAGAGATAATATTGAGAGCAGAGAATATGCAGCCTGCTGGCTCAGGGGATCATTTGATCAACTGGTTTTGAATGAAAAGGAATGCAAGAAAGATAAGGAACCTTTTGTCCCTGAAACACAAGGATGGGATGTGTTACATTCCCTTCCTCCACCTTATGCTCCTGCTATGCCGGCTCCTATCTTCCCCCCCCCCCTCCTATGCTCTACCCTTCTGCACCTTCCCCTCCTCTCCCACAGCTAAAGAAAGGAGAAGAAAGTAGGGGTGGTATGATGACCCTTCACAAAGTACTCGATTACCACCTCTATTGACAAGAGAGAGAGGCGACTTTAATTGAGAGCAGTGTGAGACCCTCAGGGAAGAAAGGGCAGAACCCTTTGATTCATTTCCCAGAGAGCAGGAACCTAGACATTATAAAGGAGAGGATAAGCCAGAAACTAATTGGATGAGATCTTTACGGGAAGTTCCCATGGGAGGGGGGTCTCGGTTTTGTAAATGTGCCCCTGACTAGTCCGGAGGTGCGTTATTTTAAGAGAGAATGCAATATCGGTGGACGGTCCTTCCCCAGGGCTTTACAGAATCACCAAATTTATTCGGTCAGGTCTTAGAACAAATACTAGATGAGGCTCCTTGGAGAGAGAATTGTCAGTTGATACAATATGTTGATGATTTGTTAATTATGGGAAAAACATATGAATTAGCTAAACAGTATACTGTTGGACTTTTGAATTTTCTGGAGAATAAGGGTCTCAAGGTGAGCGAATCCAAATTACAATTTGTTCAATCAGAAGTTAAATACTTAGGTCATCTTGTAAGTCAGGGAACTAGGAAAATAAGTCCAGAGAGGATATGTGGTATATTACAGATCCCCCCCCAGAATGCCCAAGAACTTAGGAAATTCCTTGGTTTAGTGGGATACTGTAGAATCTGGATTGAAAATTATTCTAGTCTGGTCAGATTTCTCTATGATAAACTCACAATTCTAGGGGGCGAAGCTGTTGTCTGGACAGAGGAAGAGATTAAAGATTTTAACTTGGTGAAACAGTGCCTTATTAGTGCCCCAGTGTTGGCTTTACCCAACCTAAATAAGCCATTTGACCTATATACCAATGCTAAAGGAGGTGTAGCCACCGGAGTACTAACACAAGAGAGGGCAGGCTGTAGACAGCCAGTTGCTTTTCTGTCAAAAGTTTTAGACCCTGTTTGTCGTGGTTGGCCAGAGTGTGTGCAAGCCATCGCAGCCACTGCTATTTTAGATGAGGAAGGACAAAATATTATGTTTGGTGCCCCGATGATAGTTCACACCCCTCACACAGTCCGCAATATTCTCTTACAACATGCTGGAAGGTGACTCACAGACTCTAGAATTTTAAAATATGAAGCGATCCTAATGGATAGGGATGATTTGACCATGATTACGAATAAAGAACACAATCCAGCAACTTTCTTGGTTTCTCCAAATTCTGACAATACCATAAATTAGTTAGAGCATGTATGTTTAGAGGTAATAGATTTACAGACCAAAATTAGAGATGATTTAAGTGATGAGCCTTTACAGGAGGGTGAAAGGTGGTTTATTGATGGATCTTCTCGTTGCATTGATGGCACTCGCTATAGCGGGTATAGTGTAGTGGATGGGAAAGGAGTGGTGATTGAAGCCGGTCACCTTCCCGGTCATTGGTTAGCACAATCTTGTAAATTGTATGCCCTCTGTCGAGCTCTCCAGGGTCTAGAGAACAAGGTGGGCACGATCTACACAGACTCAGAGTATGCTTTTGGTGTAGTGCACACCTTTGGGGAGATCTGGAAAGAGCGGGGAATGATAACTGGAAAAGGACAAAAGTTGATCCATGAAAATGTAATTGTCCAATCTCTAGATGCTCTTACATTACCTGAGGAAATAGCTGTAGTTCATGTACGGAGCCATCAAAGTGGTGACAGTCCTGAAGCACAGGGGAACAGACAGGCAGATGCAGCTGCCAAACAGGCTGCGCTCACGGAGATAATAGACATGCAGCTGTTACTGCCCACCCCTGGAGTATCCTATTCATTCTATTAAACCTGGTGATTGGGTATATGTAAAAGCATGGCAAGATCACCAACTAAAACCTGTCTGGGATGGCCCCTATTGTGTACTTTTGATTACAGACACTGCAGTGTTAACGAAAGAAAAGGGGTGAACTCAAATACAACGAATTAAACAAGCTGCTGATCCATGGACTAAAGACATTAATAATCTACCCTCCACCGGGCGTGCTGTCCTTCATCCTTCTGATCTGAAAGTTACACTACACCGGGAAAAAGTGCTGTAATGTTGTTTTTACCATTTACTGTATTGTTTACTTGTTGGTTCCCCGTTTTTGGGACATCCCTAAATTAGTCACGATGTATTAAGTCCTCCTGGAATAGGGGCAGCAGAGGTGACAATTATTTACCTTTAGAATATAGACAGGGCACAGATATAAAGTATAGTCATAGTGGGGTATGGGTTAATAATATAGGATCCCAACATGGACCAGGGGAACACAACGGCTCTAGAGGAGTAGATTTGATTTGTATTTTGGCCTCTACAGGTATTAAAGAGAGGAGTTTTAAAGGGATAGCACAAAGGAGATGGTGGGACAAAGACAGACAGAATGGTAGTCAGGATTGTACATGTGGCAGAGATAGAGTTAATACATATGCTAATGTTCACAGACAGGCTGCAACTCACAGGCTCAGTGATACTTATGCTAATGTTCGCAGACAAGCTGCAACTCACAGGTTAAGTGACAAGAAACACCCCTCCCCAACTTGGTCTCCTGTAAAGCATCCTTTGGGTCAGACAGACATTCGGAATGTTAAAAAAACCACCACTGTAAGGGGAGTTCCAGCTGTAAACGAAGTAAGCTGCTCCAGAATACTAAAGCTGCTTGGCATTTAAATCATTCAATCAGACTCCAGGCAGCCTTGGAGATCATCACAGAACAGATAGCAATGGCCCTGAATTTAGGGGCTGAAGAAAAACGACAGATACGAGCCACAGTTCAACAAAACCGCCTGGCTCTTGATTACTCGTTGGCTGCTGAAGGCAGCATTTGTGAAAGACTGGTTAAGGACAATGCTCACAACGGTCAGGCGGTTAAAGACACTTCTTCAGGAGTTCGAAAATCTTCCCATGCCCAGGTTCAGATGGGGCAACCTTGGTCCGGTGTGGGATGAACTAGACTTTTTATTGGTAACTGGAGTCTGATATCCATAGCCCTTATAGCAGCTGGACTCACTATTCTGGCCATTATGGTGCTCCCCTGCCTAAAGACTTGTGTGCAGTGTTTAATCCAACAGGCCCTTCGGCAGGTAACTACAACCCAAATGATGTATGCTTCCCAAACTCCGTCTGATGATGCTGAGGCCGCAGTTCGTTTACTCACACGCTGGGAAAAGGACCAAGCTTAACAGAACACTACCGAATGGGGATTTACTAAGCGTAGCTAAAGAACAAGGGTGGATTGTGAGGGATACTGGAATGTTAGGAGTCCAGAGATACTGGAAGCAAGTGCCAATTAAGAATAAAGTATTATGGGTTAACTTAAGGTGAAGGGATACTGGAATGTGAGGAGTCAAGCAAGTGCTCATTAGAGATTAAGTATTATGGGTTAAATCAGGGTGAAGGGATGCTGGAATGAGAGGAAGGGTTGTAAAAGTGTAATAAACTAAGGATCTTCAAAACAGGATAACAAGTAGATAGCTTTAGCAAGTCTTAGGGATTGATTAATGAGTGAAGAACAAAGACATGATACTTCTCTGGCTAACAAGTTTGCAGGAAGACACATAAACTGATAAGAAGTTAGAATCCACGTGGGCAGAATTACCTAATGCTAAACCAATCCAGGAGGCAGAAGAATGTTGGGGGGAAGGTATCTCTGTACTGAAATGAAATGTATAAAAGTTGGGTCAGCCCCAGTATGTGTGTGTATTCCCAGGGTAAGGGGAAGCACCCAACTTTGCATTGTTGTAATAGTATAATAAAAGTTCTTTGTTCTCAATTTTTGTCTTGAGCAAATTCTGTGAAGGTACTTCTGCTTCTCACACTGCCCAACACAGCTTTTTTCCTTCCTTCATTTCCAGAATCCTACAGTCGTAAATTACTGTTCAAAACATTGATAAAGTCAAAAAAAGTCACTACAGTTCGAGTATTGATTAGTTCAATCAGGGAGAGGTGTCTCCTCACGTCTTTTTCCTACGCCAACTTTCCACGACACCCCCTTCAGCTGACTCTTTGAACACCATCCAATCCACGGATGAGAGGAATAATGTTTTGAGGAGCACTTGATGGCTCTGGGCCTGTACTTGCCCGAGTTTAGAAGGATGAGGCAGGACTAATGAAATCTGATGAATAGTCAAAGGGCTGGATAGAGAGGACTTTGGCAGTAGTGGGAGAGTTTAGGACCAGTGGGCACAACCTCAGAATAAAAGGATGTCTGCTTAAAACGGAGATGGAGAAAACCTTTAATCTTGAGCAGTAATTTTCAAACTTCTCCTCTTACCCCCCCCCCCCCCAACCAACCCCTCGGCTCATATTCCATTTAATCCCTGTGCCAGAAGTGTTCTGTTAGTAAAGGACCACTTAAGGTGGTATGTGATTGGGAAAAAAAGGTTTGAAAACCACTGTTTTAATCGTACCTCATTGACTTGTTCTGTGCGTGGTTTCATAACTCCAGAGGAAATGGGCCAATGACAATTTTTCTCAAGCAAAATTTTTCCTTCAGTATTGGGTCTTCAGCAGTCTTTCTCAGCCTTTTTTCTCATTCATATGTCACTTTAAGCCACCTCTTACTCATTTTTCGACACTCCAAAGAATTAAGTCCCATCCTGGTCAACCTTTCCCTGTAGCTCAACTCCTGAAGTCCTGGCAGCGTCTTAGTAAATCTTCTCTGCCCTCTTTCAATCTTACTAATACCCTTCCTGTCACTAGGCGATCAGAACGAGGCACAAAATTCTCCAAATTTGGCCTGACCCACATCTTATATAACCTCACCATAACTTCCCAACTCCTATTTTCAATATGTTAATTAATGAAGGCCAAGATGACAAAAGCTGTCTTTTGAACCCTGTCTTCCTATGACACCACTTTCATGGAATTATGTAACTGTGTTTTATCTCTTATTGTTGATTTCTACAACTTGGCTGTTCAATTTTATAACGTTGGCTTCTGGACTATTTTATTGTGCCCCTTGATCTAGAGAGTTCTGGCAGAGCAAAGCAATTTTGTTTTCTTTTGTCAGGTCAAATTTTGTCACATTGATCCAAAAACAAGTATTTTCAGCATTTCTTCATTTCAGATTCTCTGCAGCTGTCTGTCGTATTGTACCTCACAGTGACGGCATCATGTTTGTCTTGTTTATCCTCTACCCCTCCATCCAGATAGATGTGCTGATCAATGAGTCGACTCCACTCATCCAGAACCACTGCCATTTCTGGTGCTCGGGCTTTTCATCCCACGTATTCATTTTGTTATTTCTCCTCTTCTTTTTCTCAGGTTTGTTTGAACATCTTTCTGAATCCCAGTAAAAGGTTATCGACCTGAAGGTTTTAACTCCGATTATTTTTCCAGTAGATGACCTGCTAAGTATTTCTAGCATTGAATTTTTATTTTACTGCCTTGGTATATTACTGAGTGCTTTGAATGGGAGAAGAAACGTGGGTTGCGTTAAGTAGAGATGTCTAGATTATGGAGTGGATTTAGAAAAATAGACGTAAAAGGGGAGGGTGCATGGCAATAGTTAATTCATCTTTTCAAATTGTTTTTTGAGCTATGATTATTTTCTGATGTACGCACAGTTTTCAGAATTAAAAATTTATTGTGATGAACATGTCACCAAATTTGTCATTTTTATGGCAACAGTACAGGTACAAATATTCTAAATTACATTTTAAAAGAAAGAAATCCTTTGTGCAAAATGAAGAGTAAGTGATGGAGAGACTGTTGTTCCTTGTCCATTCAGAAATCTGATGGCAGAGGGGGAGAATCTGTGTTTGTACCATTGGATACTTGTCTTCAGGCTCCTGGAGCTGTTTCCCTGATGATTGCAGGGTGAATAACGCCCGGCCTGGGTGGTGAGGGTCCTTGAGGATAGAGGTTGTTTTTTTGAGACTCCGCCTCTTGGAGAAGTCCTTAATACATGGGCTAAGGATGAAAGGGGAAAAGTTTAGTGGAAACATTAGGGGAAACTTCTCCACACAAGGTGGTGGGAGAGTGGAACAAGCTGCCAGCTGCATGAGGAAATATGAGCTCAATGTTAGCATTGAAGAATTTGGACAAGTTCAGGGATACGAGAGGGATGGAGGGCTATGGAATGGATGCTGGTCAGTGAGATGAGGCAGAATAAGAGTTCTTCAGTGGGAGTGCAAAACCATAAGCCAGACAGCTGGGTACTCACCCATGTAATGGACCGCACATGGTGCAGCATGCCGAGGAATGGCACGTTGATCTGTGGAGTCTCCTGCCAGAAAGCGCAGGATACTCACGGGGCTTAATTTAAATCTGCTGGCAGCAAACTCTTAATGATGTCCCACCTTGTCACATGGAGCCCGGCACATATAACCAAATGACAGTTTACAGCATGGAAACAGGCCATATCGGCACTTTGAGTCCATGCTGGTTCACATGAACCACTCCATTAGTTTTCCCCTCCCACACTCTGCCCATATCCCTCAACCCCCTCATATTCATGTACACATCCAACCTTCTTTTAAATGACAGATAGGACCCTGCCGCAACTATCTCTTCTGGAAGATCATTCCATTCTGCCACCATTCTCTGAGTGAAGAAGCATCTTCTAACATTTCTCCTGAAGTTTTTCCACCTTACCCTTAACTTATGCCCTCTTGTTCCAACCTCCCCTACCCTCAGTGGAAAGAGACAGCTCACGACTAGTCTATCTATTCCCTTCATAATTTTAAATACCTCTATCATAACCCCCTTCAACCATCTACATTCCAATGAATAAAAGTCGCAGTCTCCTTAATCTATAATAGTAACCACACCCTTCTTATTTTTTAGTTTTACCCATACTGCCTCCCTCGATGAGCCCTCTAGTTTCTCTTGCCTCTGCTCCGCTGTAATATCTTCCCTGACAAGTAATGTGGTATATAAAAGAGGCCTGTAAAGTCTGAATAAAGCAGTCTAGTGTTGACTAACCTAGTGTGTGTGTGTGTGTGTGTGTGTGTGTGTGTGTGTGTGTGTGTGTGTGTGTGTGTGTGTGTGTGTGTGTGTGTGTGTGTGTGTGTATTATTTTCGTAGCTCCACCGAAGTCACCGCTACAATTGGTGACCCAATAAAACCAGGTTCCGCCTATTTCTCCTGGACACGCTGGAATTGACTAGACATGAGCTTTTAAATATGGAGGGCCTGGGTGACAGAGATCCATCTGATCTAATGAATGACATGCTCGCATTAGCAGATGGACATTCTCATTGTTTCCTTTTTGAGACTCTATTCCTGTCTAAACTCCAAGGTCATGTCGCAATACCAATCATTAACATGGATTTCCGCCATCCCCATGACATAGCACGGGAGGCTGACAGGCTCGATCATACTTCAACGTGAGTCTGCTCACGTACAGTCTGTTTTCACAGTGGATCCATATCCCGTGTCCTATGACACTCCTATATCTGCAGTTCAGTCAAAGAAGGATGAATGCGCTAATAGGCGGCGAGAATGGTGTTTTTACCATTGCGGAAAAAATGCCCATAAATGTGTCCCTCTATTAGAGAAAAAAGGCAGGAAACGAAAAAGCCGGCTACCATTAATGGCCTCGGCAACTGGCACAAGTATGGGTCTATTGTATCTTCAAGACGATTCTGGTAAGCACATTTCTTTTAGACACGAGTGCTGTGGTCCATTTGCTCCCGCCAACCTATTTTGAAAATAACACATAAATAACAACACCTGGCTCTTCAAACAGCAAATGGGAGGATAATTCCCTGCTTTGGCACAGGAAGGGTCATGATTGGGATAGGAGGTGCGACATTCCATTGGAATTGCCTGTTGGCTTCCTTTGCTCAGCCCATTATGGGTGCAGATTTTTTAAGGTCCCATGACTTGCCAGAAGATGTGAAGTGGAGGAAATTGGTTCATGCAACCACTTTTCAAACATACCCACTGGTATGCAGCAAAGGGAGAGTTTCCCATCTCAGGGTGCATACCCTGCACAAAGATGCATATGCTGCCCTGATCAATGAATTTCCCAGTATTATCTCTCCTAATTTTAATACCTCCAAAACAGTATGTCGATGGCCATTGCCAACTCCTCACATTCTTTAGGCAACATCTAGGGCCATCGGAGATGAAATATAGTGTATTGTATCGAGCCACACAGCACTTCTGATTTGTTTTGGAGGGTCGGCATTTCACTGTGTTCACAGAGCACAAGCCACTCGTGTTTTCCTTCAGCAAAATAATGGATCCATGGTCGGCAAGACATTAACATACATTTCAGAATTTACCACGGACGTGCGCTATATTTCTGGTAAAAACAATCTCATCACGAATATGCTGTCCAGACCGACTGTATATCATATTCAGGGTTAGATTGATATTCCTGAATTAGCCAGTGTCCAGGCAATGGACCCCGATGTTCAGGCATACAGTATGGCCATGACTAACCTGAACATACAGCAGGTGGCACCACAACTAGGCGGCCAACCTTACTTTGTGACGTCTTTGGGCTCCAATAGACCAGTGATTCCGCCATCTTGCAGGCAATGCTTTATTGACCAGATAATCAGCTTGTCTCATCCGTCCTTCAGAACATCTGTCAAGCTCATGTCAAATAAATATGTATGGCATAGGCTGAGAAAATGCATCATGCAATAGGTCTGCACATGTACCTCCTGCCAGACTTCCAAAATTCAGCGCCACACTAAGGCATCTCTTCAACATTCCTGGCTGTACACAGGTTGATGGAACACATCCATGTGGACCGGCTCACACCATTGCCAGTATCTCAAAACATGAGATACATTCTAACAGTCATAGAATGTTTGATGCGCTGGCCAGAGGCTGTCCCGTTGCCATCCAGTGACACAGACAAGGGCCAGAGCATTCATCATCAATTGGATGGCTAGATTTGGTTTCCCGACCCACATTACTTCAGACCGCAGAACACAATTCATCCACAGTCCAACGGCCTTGTTGAATGTTTCCACTGGCAACTGAAGACCCGACTCACCGGTCCCAATTAGGTCGATGAACTGCCATGGGTTCGATTGGGAGTGCGCACGGCTCCAAATAAAGAGATGTCTGCATTGTCCGAAGGGATGGTTTATGGTACGGTCCTTACAGTTTCATGGGACATTCATTTCACAACCAACTCTGATCTGAACGTCCTTCAGAAGCTTCGACGTGGTGTCCCGATCAGCAAACATTTTCCTACCCACTGGCATGGATCCCCTAAACAGAATGTCCCCCCACCATTCCTGTACGCTGATTTTGCTTTTATGCGCGCACACAGGTCCCAGGAGGGTCATTACAATGACCGTATGAGGGCCATTTCCGCGTGGTGAAGAAGGATGGGGTTGTGTATACTTTGGACATTGGGGACATTCACAGCTGTTTAGTGTGGACAGACTCAAGCCTGCCAATGTGGATCCCACTTCACCTATTCAGTGTCCCCAGCCCAGATGGCGAGGGCATCCACCTAAGGTGCATATAGCTGGTGCTTTAGTTTCTGGTGACAGTTCTGGGAGGGGGGTGTAGCAGCTGCGCAGTGGGGTGGGCGGGCACAGTTCTTTGGCGGGCGCGTGAATTCATAAGACAGACAGCTGGGTACTCATCCATTCAATTGACCACACATACATGGTGCTGCATGCCGAGGAACGGCACATTAATCTGTGAATTCTCCTGCCGGAAGGTACGGGACACTCACAGGGCATAATTTAAACCTATGGTCCTGTGGATCAGTAGCAAACTCATAATGATGTCCCACCATGTCCCATGGAGCATGGGACACGCAGTAAATAAAAGAACCTTGTAAAGTCTGAATAAAGCAGTCTTCTGTTGACTAACCTGGTGTGTGTGTGTGTGTGTGTGTGTGTGTGTGTGTGTGTGTGTGTGTGTGTGTGTGTGTGTGTGTGTGTGTGTGAGTGTGTGTGTGTGTGTGTGTGTGTGTGAGTGTGTGTGTGTGTGTGTGTGTGTGTGTTTGTGTTGCTTTGGTAACTCTATTGAAGTAGCTATTACACATATAAATATTTGGGATGATTATTGCACATAAAGGATACTTTTCTTCCATCTCATGTGGGAAGAAGCTATTCCCCAGCCTGGCAGTCATGATTTTGATGATGGACTTGGTTAAAGATGCTGTGCACTGGATGGAAATGGTCTTTTTACAATTCCTTGAGCCCTATTTGAACAAAACTCCTAGTAAATGTCATCTACAGAAGAAAGGGAGACCTCAGTGATCCTCACAACTCTGTGAATCATTCCTGTCTGATGCTTTACAGCTACTAGACCATCCAATGATGCAGCCAGACAGGAGACTCAACTGAGCTCCTGTAAAATCTCAGGATGAGAGCCATTGGCCTTGACCTCCTCAATCTCCTTGGAAAGTGTAGGTGCTTCCTGACCAATAAGGACGTGCCCCTGTGAAAAGAGGATATGAGTGGAGAGGGTTAGGTGTAGCAGGTTAGAGGATGGTGCTGAAGTTGGAAATGCCCAAGGAAATCATGTCAGATGTGGCAGCTGTTGGGTGATAAGTGAGAAACCTGAGGGATTCTGTCCTTGTTCTGCCGGAGAGGAGATGGGGTAAGGGCAGAAATAGAATTAGAGATATGGGTGCAGACTTTATCAAAGTCAGTATGGGAGAATCTGCATTTATTGAAATAAGACATTTTGGATATCCTGGAGTAGAAGACCTCATCTTGGGACTGTTACAGGCCCAGAGGACCCCAAAACATAGCAGCAATAGAAAATCACCAAGACAAAGGATACTTAAACAAATGTCATTTTTAATTTTCTTTAAACTGAAAAACAGGATCAAATTTTAACTTATCACTATTAATTTAACAGCCTTACATTGCCCCATTCTAATTCTCAGTGCAGGTGTATTTAATGTGTATAAAGTTCTTTGACACAACTCCAAGTTCATCGGTGTCTATCAATTCTTATACTATGCACTGAATTCAACATTTATGAATTCTCACCAAGCTCTGGTGCTTAAAGGTAAATGGTTACCCTCCAGGAAGGCTCTTGTCGGTTTCAGAGAGGGATTTCTTGCTCATTGGACATACAAAAACTGATTCCCTCTGATCAGCCACTTTGGTATCTTGCCAAAGTAACTTTCCCCATCAGGGTTTTCCAAATGATCACCTCTTCTGCAGGTCACCATTGAGTTCCTTTTGTTTCCCTTATTTCAGGTGAAACAGCATTTCTAGCCAGCCATTTCCTCTTGTATGGACAACAAGATTTTTCAACTGGCTGAACTGAACTCACAACCCGTTTTAAAAATGGGGTTTCAACAAGATGCCAGCTTGCCATCTCTCTCTCTCTCTCTTTCTCTCTCTCTCTCTCTCTCTCTCTCTCTCTCACTCTTTTAGAAAAAAACCTATTTGGTCTCTCCTCTCTGCTTGCAAAACCACATGACCTTCTTAGAACAGCAAACTGCAACCAGCCAGATTACTGCACTGGACTCAAACTTCTGAGTCTATTCATCTGTTGCTTTGAAAACAATATTCAATTTACACCTGCTTTTGAAATTCTTTAGCAAAGCAGTCTCTTTGTTTTGTCTTTGCAAAGGTTCTCGGCATCTGCATGACTCACTCTCATCAAGGCACTTGCATTTTAAGTAAGAGCTGTTTTGTGAAGTGTTTGTGTTTGTTTGTGACCTACACGACTCCTACAATCTATCCTTCAAAAACATATCTATAAACAATGTAAAATATATAATCTGTCACAGGACAGATGCAGCAGAGGAGTTGTGATAAAATCAATGGTGTCCTTGCAAAAATAAAAAGTGGGAAGAGATATAATCCAGGTAGCTCTGGTGAGTGGAGTTTGTAATAGTTTGAAACTTGAACCTCTCTCTCTATTTCAGGAGACAATTTACTGTCAGGTAATTTAAAAATGTCAAATCACACAAAATTGCTTTTTTCCTGCTGTGAGGCAGACAGATTCGCCATTGGCAGAAATTGCCTGAAATGCCTCTTGCACTCAGAGAAAGAGCAAAAGAGAGTTGTGCTCTCCCCCCACTCACCCCCACCACCCTGAACCCTGGGCCAAGTCACTGAGGGTTTGTGGATTCTCTTTCAATTCTCACAGACCAATCCAAGCCATTGGCAATGCAAGCTCCTGTTTTTAACCTCTGACACGATTAGGAACCACTTAACATCCACTCATATCTCAAGTCTAATATCTGATACCCTTTTAGCCAGTTTCAAACCAGCCTCTAGCAATCCACGGCCTAATGTGAGTTCCTTGACTATTTTCTCCAGAAGCTCACAGCCTGCATGATTTCCTCTCCTCAAATTACCAACAGCCTGTCACCTATGTGGGTCCTTCAGCTGCGGAACCCCTCACTGGTCTGCCTCCATGGTCATTGACCCATGGATTGAATCCTCTTCTTCTCAGATGCTGAGGGTGTGTGGTCTTCCTGTTTTCTGGTGCCCTGTGTTAGTCCTCCATTTCCCCAGAGTTCAAGGTGGTGAGGAAATCTAATAAACCTAAATAAAAATGTTAAAACTTAGAGTAGAATATTCGCATGTCTAGAGGGACAGAAAGAGCATTATTACAAATTGAAGCCTCATATTTGAATATTCAGGTGTCAAATTTACAAAAGCATAGAGTATATATTTCTCAAGCTATAGGTCATTTTTTTCTAAAGGAATACAACTTTGAAATTTTTGCATGTCATCTTGGCATCCCTAAAAAATATATCTGATTTCCGAGTAAGTGCAATACATTTTCTCATCTCTACTATCATTAATTTAACACATTTCAATTGATACATTAAGAGATTTCATTTGGGCCTTGTTCCTTCAATATTTCCTAATAAAGTAAGGTTGGATTTTGCGGAAAAAACAACTCCTGTAACTTGTTCCAAAAAATTTGTAATTCTCCCCAAAAAGATCTTGCATTAGGACAAATCTAAGTAAAATGCAAGAAAGTTGCTACATCTTCACCACACCTAAAACATTGATCTGATTATTCTGATTTTATTCTATTCAATTTCTCTGGTGGAAGAAGTAACTGTAGAAAAAAAATTAGTTGTGAATTCCTTCCTCACTTCTGCAGTGTGGAACTCTGGTCAATAGATCCAAAATGCTGAGTTGAAGTGAATTAATACAACTCCCCTGGATCATGTGATCTCTGTTGCCAAATCAGCTTCTTGTAGAGCTTTTCAAATCCAACTGTTTGAGCCACCTGACTCCAGGTGCAGCTTTCATGTAAAATCCTTGCTGACATGTGCTCCATGACTGATGTTAAAATAATTATACTGAACTAATTTATATCTTACATTGAGATCCTTATATTAATCTGCCCATATTTGCCAATCGATTACAATGTTCAGATCCATTTCCTACCTTTGTCTCAACTTATGAACTCCTCATTTAAAAGTTCCTACTTCTAATAAAGAGGACATCATCGAAGTAAATTTTTAAACAATTCCTCGAGAAGGAATTTCTATTTCAGTACAACATGGTTGGTCCTAACTTATCCTTCAAATATGCTCTTATTTGGAAATAGCACAAAAGATTGCTATGTTTTATGATATTTATTTCTCAGTTGCTCAAATGACATTAATTTACGCATTTCATAACAATCATCCACATTTATAATCCCCTTACGAAACCAGCTATCCAGAATGGATGATCCTTTGAAAAAGATACGAGGATTTTGAAAAAAAGACGTTGTTCCCTGCATTCTCCACTGTTCAACATCTTTTCCCCACTGTTTCACTCTGTTCCCCACTTCTCCCCATTATTCCCATTCCCCACTGTTCTCCACTTTTCTGCAGTTTTCCATACTGTTCCCCATCTTTTCCCTCTGTTCCTCAAGGCTTCCCTGTTGCCCCTTATTCCCCAGCTGTTCTTGAAATGTTTCCCACTGTTCCTCACTGTTCCCCACCTGCCACTCTTTGACCACTCTTCCCCACTGTTCTTCACCTGTTCCGCAACTGTTCCCCACTGATCCCTACCAATCCCTACTGTTTACCAGCAGTTTACCACCTGTTCCCACAGATTCCCTTTGCTTCCCATCAGTTCCTCATCTTTCCCCCTGCTCCCTACTGTTTTCCTCTTTCCTCCACCATTCTGCAGTGTTCCCCACTGTTCCCCTTTCCTCATTGTTCCCCACTATTCTCCTCCATTCCCCATTGTTCTTCAGTGTTCCTCACGGTTCCAAACTGTTCCCCATTTTTTCCTCACAGTTCCCCACCTGGTCAAAACAGGTTCATCAGAAGTTCCCACTGTTCCCCAGCAGTTCCCCACCATTTCACCACTGTTCCCCACAGTTCTCCACTGTTCACCATCAGTTCCCCATCTGTTCTCCACTGTTCACCATCAGTTCCCTATCTGTTCTCCACTGTTCCACACTGTTCCCCACTGTACCCCAGGAGATTTCCACAAGTTTGCTAGTGTTCACCTCAGTTCCCTCATTTCACAATCTGTTCCCCACTTTACCCACTGTTACCCACATTTCCCTAGGTACTCCACTGTTCGCCATCTGTCCACACTATTCCCCATCAGCTCCCAGTCTCTTCTTCACTGTTTCCCACTGCTCCTCACCTGTTCCCCATCTGTTCCTTACTGTTCTGCAGCTGTTTCCCACCATTTCCATACTTTTCTCCACTTAGACCCTATGTTCCCCACTGTTCCCCATGGATCCCCACTGTTCCCCAGATGTTTCCCACCAGTTCCCCATTTTTCACCACTGTTTCCCATGCTTCCCCACTGTTCCCCTCATTTTCCAACTTGTTCCCCACTGTTCCCCCATTCTCCACAGTTCGCTCTCTGTTCTCCACCACTCCCCACTATTCCCATCTGTTGCCCACAGTTCTTCACTGTTTTGTAGTTTTCCCCACCGTTCCCCATATGTTCCCTCAGTTCCTCATTGTTCTCCACTACTCCCCACTATTTCGCTCCGTCCCCCATTATTATGCAGTGTTCACCACAGTTCCACACTGTTCCCCATTTATTCTTCACTGTTACCCTCATGTTCGACACATGTTCCCCACAAATCCCCACTGTTCCCCAGCAGTTCTACACCACGTCTCCACTATTCCCTACTATTCCACAGTTTTCTCTACTGTTCCCCTCTGTTCCTCAATATCCCCCTCTATTTCCCACTTTTTCCCACAGTTTCTAACTGTTCCCCAGTTGTTCTCCATCTCTTTTCCATGTTACCCACTGTTATCCCCCATTCTCCACCGTTCTTCATTTGTTCCCCTTTCCTCATTGTTCACCTCTGCTCCCCACTCTCACCCTCTGTCCTGCACTGTTCTGCACTATTCAGAACTGTTCTCTACTGTTCCTCATCTGTTCCACAGTGTTACTAACTGTTCCCCAGCTGTTCTCCATCTCTTTTCCATCTGTTCCCCACTGTCCCCCCGTTCACATTCTTCCTCACTATTCCCCTTTGTTCACCACAGCTCTGCAGTGTTCCCCACTTTTCTCCATCTGTTCCCCACAATTCCCCAGTTTTCCCCAGCAGTTCCCCACTATTTCTTCACTCTTCCCCAGTCCCTCACCTGTTCCCCACTGTCCCCATCTGCTCCACACCTGTACAACATCTGTTCCCCACCAATCCCAACTCTTTCCCAGCAATTTCCCACATGGTCCCCATGGTTCCTCACTCTTCCCCATCCGTTCCCCATCTCTTTTCCATCTGTTCCCCCTGTTACCCTCTTTTCTCCAAATGATCTGCTATGTTCCCCACTGTTTCCCACCTGGTCCCTTTTCCACATTGATCCCCCAAGTTTCCCACCATTCCCCTCTGTTCCCCACTGTTCAGCAGTGGTGCCTATGGTTTCCCACTGTTCCCCAAATGTTTCTCACTGTTCCCCACCTGTCACACAGTTTTGACCACTGTTCCCCACATTCTCCATGGTTCACCATCTGTTCCCCACAGCTCTCCCCTGTTACCCTCTGTTGCCCACTGCTCCTCATTATTCCTTTCTGTTCCACACAGTTCTTCAATGTTCCCCAGTGTTCAACATTGTTTCCCACTGTTCTCCATGGTTCCACACTGTCCCCCATCAGTTCCCAATCTGTTTTCCCACTGTTTCCCACATTTCTTCACTGCTCCCCACTGTTCTCCAGCTGTTCCTGAACTGTTTCTCACTGTTCGCCATCTGTTTCCCACTGTTCCCCAGTTCTTTACTGTTCCCAACTTTTCTCTACTGTTGCGCAGTTTTCCCCAACTGTTCCTCACTGTTCCCTACCTGTTACATAATTTTGACAACTGTTACCCAATGTTCCCCCCATTCTCCACAGTTCGCCATCTATCCCTACTGCTGCTAATGTTCCACTCTGTTCTCCACAGTTCTCCACTTTTCTGCAGTTTTCACTACTGTTCCCCATCTTTTCCCTCCATTCCTCAATATTCCCCTCTGTTTACCCATTATGAACCACTGTTCCCCAGTTGTTCCCCAAGTGTTACCCACTCTTCCCTATCTGTGATACACTTTAGACCACAGTTCTCCACGGTTCACCATCTGTTCCCCACTGGTACCCACCGTTCCTCATTATTCCCCTCTGTTATCCACTGTTCCCCACAGTTCTTCACTGTTCCCCACTATTCTCCAGTGTTCATCATTGTTCCCCACTGTTCCCCATTGGTCCACACTGTTCCCCATCAGTTCCAAATCTGTTTCCCACTGTTCCCCACAATTCCTCTTAGTTGCCTACTGTTCCCCACAGTTCCTCCCTGTTCCCCACTGTTCTCCAGCTGTTCCCAAACTGTTTCCCACTGTTCCACTCTGTTGCCCACCTGTTACACTCTTTTCACCACTGTTACCCACTATTAGCCCCATTCTCAACTGTTGCCCACATATCCCCACAGTTTCCCTCTGATTTCCATAGTTCCCCACTGTTCTCCAGCTGTTCCCAAAAGGTTCACCACTATTCCCTACATTTCCCCACTCTTCCCCACTGTTTCACACCAATCACTACTGTTTCCCAGCAGTTTCCCAGCTGCTCCCTCATGTTACTCTCTGTTCTCCAGTGTTCTGCAGTGTTCCCCACTGTTCCCCTTTCCTCATAGTGCCCCCCTGCTCCCCACTATTCCCCTCTGTTCCCCACTGCTCCAGTGTTCCCCACAGTTCCCCATCTGTTCTCTCTGTTCCTTAATGTTCCCCTCTGTTCTCCAGTATTCTTCAGTGTTCCCCACTGTTCCCCTTTCCTCATAGTTCCCCCCAGCTCCCCACTATTCCCCTCTGTTCCCCACTGCTCCAGTTTTCCCCACAGTTCCCCATCTGTTCCCTCTGTTCCTTAATGTTCCCCTCTGTTCTCCAGTATTCTGCAGTGTTCCCCACTGTTCCCCTTTCCTCATAGTGCCCCCCTGCTCCCCACTATTCCCCTCTGTTCCCCACGGCTCCAGTTTTCCCCACAGTTGCCCATCTGTTCCCTCTGTTCCTTAATGTTCCCTTCTGTTCTCCAGTATTCTGCAGTGTTCCCACTGTTACCCTTTCCTCATAGTTCCCCCCTGCTCCCCATTATACCCTTCCATTCCCCATTATAATGCAGTGTTCCCCATGGTTCCACACTGTTCACCATTTGTTCCTCACTGCTCCCAACAGGTTCGACCAGGTTCCCCAGAAGTCATCAATGTTCCCCAGCAGTTCCACATTATTTTCCCACTGTTACCCACTATTCCCCACAGTTACCCACTATTCTCCACTATTCCCCACTGTTCCTCACTGTTCCCCTCCTCTTACCCACATTTGTCCACAGTTCACCCCATTCACCATCTGTTGCACACTGCTCCCCACTTTTCCTCAATGTTCCCTTCTGTTCCCCAAAGTTCCTAACTGTTCCCCAGTTGTTCTCCATCACTTTTCCATCGGTTGCCCACTGTACCCCAATTCTCCACTGTTCTCCATTGTTCCCCATGCTTCCCTCTGTTCCCCACTGTTCTGCAGTGTTCTCTACATTTCCCCATCTGTTCCCCTTTCCTCATTGTTTGCCCCTGCTCCCACTATTCCCGTCTGTTCCCCACCACTCTGCAGTGTTTCCCATGCTCCCTGCTGTTCACCATCTGTTCCTCACTGTTCCCCACCTGTTCAATACATTCCCCACAGGTCTCCACCTTTCCCCAGCAGTTCCCCGCCATTTCTCCACTCTTTCCCACAGTTCCTCATCTGTTCTCCTCTGTTTTGCACTGTTCCTCACCTATTCCCCACTGTTTCCCAGCAATTTCCGACCTGGTCCCCACGGTTCCTCCATCTTTTCCATCTGTTCCCCCATTCCCCACTATTCCCCATCTATTCTCCACTGTTTCCCCCTGCTCCCCACTGTTCAGCAATGGTCCCCACAGTTCTCCATTGTTCCCCATCTGTTCCTCACTGTTCCCCACCTGTTCAACACATGTTCCCCACAAGTCTACACTGTTCCACAGCAGTTCCCCACTTTCACCACTATTCCCCACTGTTCCGCATGGTTCACCTATGTTCCCCATGATTTTCAAATCTGTTCCCCACTACTCCCCACTGTTCCCGTTTCCCACTGTTCTCCACTGTTCTGCAGTTTTCCCCACAGTTCCCCATTTGTTCCCTCCATTCCTCATTGTTCCCCTCTATTGTCCACTATTCCCCAATGTTCCCCAGCTGTTCTCCAAGAGTTTCCCACTGTTCTTCACTGTTCACCACTTGTCACACACTTTTGCCCACTGTTCCCCAAGGTTCACCATTTGTTTCCTACTGCTCTCCTCTGATACCCTCTGTTCCCCACTGTTCCTCATTATTCCACTCTGTTCCCCACTGTGCCCTACTTTTCACCATTGTTCCCCGCTGTTCCCCATGGGTCCACACTGTTCCCCATCAATTCCCAATCTGTTTCCCACTGTTCCTCTCAATTCCCCACTGATCCCCACATTACTTCACTGTTCCCTGCTGTTCTCCAGCAGGTCCCAAACTGTTTCCCTCTGTTCCCCCATTCTCCACTGTTCGCCATCTTTTTACCACTGTTCCTCTCTGTTCTCCACTATTGTGCAGGGGTTCCCCTCTCTTCCCCATTTTACCACTCTGTTCTCCATGGTTCCACACTGTTCCCCAGCTGTTCCCCATTGTACCTCTCTGTTCCCCACCTGTTACACACTTTTGACCACTGTTACCCACTGTTCCCCGCATTCTCCACTGTTGGACATCTGCTCCCCACTGTTCAACTCTGTTCCCCACTGCTCCCCACTATTCCCCTCTGTTCATCACTGTTCCAGTTTTGTTACCCATCTTTTTCCTCCATTCCTCAATGTTCCCCTCTGTTTCCCCCTATTCCACAGCTGTTCCCCAAGTGTTTCCAACTGTTCCTCATTTGTCACACACTTTTGACCACTACGTTCTCCACGGTTTGCCATCTGCTTCACAATATTCCTCTTTTTTCCCCACTGTTCCCATCAGTTCCTCATCTGTTCCCCTCTGTTCGCATCTGTTCAGCAGTGTTCCCCACTGTTCCCCTTTCCTAATTGTTCCCACCAGCTCCCCACTATTCCCCTCTGTTCCCCATTGTTCTGCAGTGTTCCTCATGGTTCCACACTGTACCCCATTTGTTCCTCACTGTTTCCCACCTGTTCAAAACAGGTTCACCAGAAGTCCCCACTGTTCCGCTGCAGTTCCCCACCATTTTTCAACTGTTCCCCAATTGTTCTCCACTGTTTCCCACTGCTCCTCACCTGTTCCCCAACTGTTCCCCACCTGTTCTGTAGCTGTTTACCACCGGTTCCCCACTATTCACCACGGAGACTCTATGTTCCCCACTGTTCCCCTCATTTCCCAATCTGTTTCCAATTTTTCCCAACTGTTCCCCCATTTTCCACAGTTCGCTATCTGTTCTCCACCGCTCCCCACTATTCCCCACTGTTCCACAGTTTTCCAAACTGTTCCCCATATGTTCCCTCAGTTCCGCACTGTTCTCCGCTACTCCCCACTATTCCCCTTCATTCCCCATTATTATGCAGTGTTCACCACAGTTCCACACTGTTCCCCATTTGTTCCTCACTATTACTTACATGTTCGCCATATGTTACCCACATGTTTGACACATGTTCCCCACAAGTCCCAACTGTAACCCAGCAGTTCCACACCATGTTTTCAATGTTTCCCACTATTCTGCAGTTTTCCCAACAGTTCCCCACTGTTCCTCATTCCCCTCTGTTCCTAACTGTTCCCCAGCTGTTCTCCATTTCTTCTCCATCTGTTACCCACTGTTCCCCCCATTCTCCACTGTTCCCCATCTGTTCCCCTTTCCTCATTGTTCACCCCTGCTCCCCACTATTCCCCTCTGTTACCCACTGCTTGGCAGTGTTCCCCAAGGTTCCCCACTCCTCCCATCTTTTCCTCACTTTTTCCCACCTGTTAGATACATGTTCCCCACAAGTCCTCATTTTTCACCTGCAGTTCCCCACAATCTCTCCACTGTTCCCCATCAGTTTCCCATCTAATACCCACTGTTCTCCAGCTGATCCCGCAATGTTCCCCACCTGTTCGACACATGTCCCCAGCAGTTCTCCACCATTTCTCCACTTTTCCCTACGGTTCCCCATCAGTTTAACATTCCTCAGTGTTTCCCCTCTGCTCTCCAATAATCCCCCCCATTCCCCATTATTCTGCAGTGTTCTCTACGGTGAGGAAGAGATGGGGAACAGTGGGGATCACTGAAGAACAGTGGAGAACAGTGGAACAGAGATGAATGGGGGGGCAGTGGGGAACAGATATTGAACTGCGGAGAATGTGGGAACAGTGGGGAACAGATTGGGGAAATGTGGGGAACCATGTGGAACAGTGGTCAAAAGTGGGGAACTGGTGGAAAACAACCGGGGAACAGTGGGGAGCAGGTGGGGAACAGTGGGAAAAAGTTTAGAACAGCCGGGGAACATGTGTCAAACAGTGGGAACAGTTCTGGAACAGCTGGAGAACAGTGAGGGACAATTCGGGAACAGCTGGATAATAGTGGGGAACAGATGGGGAACAGCTGGAGAACAGTGCGGAACAGGTGTACCACATCGGTTCCACCCTGTTGCCCATTTTTCACAATGTTCCCCACTTTGCCCCATCTGTTCCCCCACTGTTCCCCATTTATCCCAGCCCATAAGTACGACCATGACTAACTTGGACATACAGCAGGTGGCACCACAACTGGGCAGCCAACCTTACTTTGTGACATGTCTTTGGGCTACATTAGACCAGTGATTCCGGCATCTTGGAGGCAACACCTTTTTGACCAGATACACACTTTGTCTCATCCATCCATCAGAACATCTGTCAAGCACATGTCAAATAAATATGTATAGCATGGACTAAAAAAAGCTGTCGCATAATGGGTCTGCACAGGTACCTCCTGCCAAACTGCCAAAATTCAGTGGCACACTAAGGCACCTCTTCAACCTTTCCCGGTGGTACACAGGCAGTTGGAACACGTGCATGTGGACCTGCTTGGATCATTGCCATTATCTCAAATTTTGAGATACATTCTACCAGTCAAAGAACGTTTCACACGCTGGTCAGAGGCTGTCCCGTTGCCATCCAGTGACACTGAGACAAGGGCAAGAGCATTCATTGTCGATTGGATGGCTAGATTTGGTTTTCCGACACACATTACTTCAGATCGTGGAGCACAATTCATCCACAGTCCAACGGACTTGTGGAATGTTTCTACTAGCAACTGAAGTCCGCACTTAAGGCCCGACTCACCGGTCTCAATTAGGTTGATGAGTTGCCATGGATTCTATTGGGAGTGCACATCTCTTCAAAGGAAGATATGCCTGCATTGTCCACAGAGATGGTTGATGGTACTGTCCTTACAGTTTCATGGGACATTCATTTCACAACCAATTTTGACCTGAATTTTCTTCATAGCTTTGACATGGAGCCACGATTAGCAAACCTTTTCCTACCCACTGGCATGGATCACCTAAACAGAATGTGCCCCACCATTCCTGGATGCTGATTTTGTTTTTGTGCACAGATAGGTCCCAGGAGCGCTGTTAGAATTACCATATGAGGGCCCTTTCCATGTGGCGAAGAAGGATGGGCTTGTGTATACTTTGGACATTAGGGGACATTCACAGCTTTTAGTGTGGACTCAAGCCTGCCCATGAGAATTCCGCTTCACCTATTTCAGTGCCCCCAGCCCAGACGGTGAGTGGGTCCACCTCAGGTGCATGTAGCTGATGTTTTAGTTTCTGCAAAGGTTCTGGGGAGGGAACTGGGTGGAGTAGCAGCTGAGTAGTAGGCCGAGGGGGCAAGGTACTTTGGCGGGCATGTGAAATCGTAAGATAGACAGCGGGGAACTCACCCATTTAATTGACTGTCCACGTGTGGTGCTGCGTGGCGAGGAACGGCACGTTGATGTGTGCATTCTCCTGCCGGATGGCACTGGACACTCACAGGGCTTAATTTAAATCTGCGATCCCGTGGTTCAGAAGCAAACTCATAATGATGTCCCATGGAGCCTGGGACACACTAAATAAAAGAAGCCTGTAAAGTCTGAATAAAGCAGTCTGTGTTGACTAACCTTGTGTGTGTGTGTGTGTGTGTGTGTGTGTGTGTGTGTGTGTGTGTGTGTGTGTGTGTGTGTGTGTGTGTGTGTGTGTGTGTGTGTGTGTGAGTGTGTGTGTTGCTTTAGTAGCTCTATCGAAGTAGCCGCTACATATATAAATATTTGGGATGATTATCCCACTTACTGGATACTTTTCTTCCATCTCACAGCCTGTGGGAAGAAGCTATTCCCCAGCCTGGCAGTCCTGATTTTGATGATAGACGTGGTTACAGATGCTGTGCACTGGATGGAAATGGTCTTTTAACAATTCCTTGAGCCCTGTTTAAACAACACTCCCAGTAAATGTCATCTACAGTAGAAAGGGAGACCCCAGTGATCCTCACAACTCTTTGCATCATTCCTGTCTGATGCTCTACAGCTACTAGACCATCCAATGATGCATCCAGACAGGAGACTCAACTGCGCTCCTGTAAAATCTCATGATGAGAGCCGTTGGCCTTGACCTTCTCAGTCTCCTTGGGAAGTTTAGGCGCTTTCTGACCAATAAAGATGTGTGATTGTTTTGTGTATTAATACGTGTGCTGTATGAATGTGAATTTTATGTGATTGCATTGTCTATCCTTGCTCTTTAACACTCTTTAGTGGATAGAAGTAGTTATTGTACTTCAAGATGTTCAACCATGTACAGATTCTCCTTAAATAGCCATTTGGCCCAAATGTCTATTCAGTACAATAATACTTTCAATCTCAGGCAGATTTTGAACAATAACACCATTCATTTTGCAACAACCGCAACTTAATATTGCCAGTTGTTCAATGGCAAGCGACATGGGGAAAACACCACTGTCAACTCTTCTACCTTAAAGGAGTAATTTTATTCAAATGGGCAGTAGATCAAGAGCTGGAAACAGTGAAATCAGACAGAGGTGAGTGACTGCTTAAAATTAGAAACATTTGTGTTCATGCTATAGAGGTTAAGGCTGCCCAGGAGGAATATAATATATTTTCTTTAAGTTTGAGTGCCCTCACTCTGGCGATGGATGATGCCAACAGACATGTTGCTGGAAGGGTGAGAGAATTGATATGGTAGCCCACAGGAAGCTCAAGTTTAGATCCACAGAGCACAGATGTTTAGCACAATGGCCACCCGGTCTGTATTTGGTCTTGCTGATATCGACGTCAACTGAGTCGACCAAATGTAGTAGATAAGGTTGGATGGGGTGCATGTGAAACACTACCTCACCTGGAAGGTCTGATTGTGGCAAGAAATGGAAGGACAATTTTGGCAATTTCTGCAGTTCCAATGGGGAGTGCGTCGGGTGGTGGTGGGTGGAGAGGGAAGTGCCGTCGAGGGAGTCACAGAAAGACGTGCCCCTGTGAAAAGAGGATCTGAGTGGAGTGGGTTAGATGTAGCAGGTTAGAGGATGGTGCTGAAGTTGGAAGTGTTCAAGGATAATGTGTCAGATGTGGCAGCTGATGGGTGGTAAGTGAGAAATTTGCGGGATTCTGTCCTTGTTCTGCCGGAGAGGAGGTGGGGTAAGGGCAGAAAGAGAATTGGAGATATGGGTGCAGGCTTTTTCAATGACACTGTGGGAAAATCTGCACTTATTGAAGAAATAAGATATTCTGGGTGTTCTGGAGTAGACGATCTCATCTTGGGACTGTTACAGGCCCAGACGACCACAAAACCTAGCAGCAATAGAAAATCACCAAGACAAAGGATACTTAAACAAAGGTCATTTTAAATTTTCTTTAAACAAAAAAAGGATCAAATTTTAACTTATCACTATTAACTTAACAGTCTTACATTACCCCTTTCTCATTCTAAGTGCAGGTGTATTTAATGTGCATAAAGTTCTTTGACGCAACTCCAAGTTCATCAGTGTCTATCAATTCTTATACTGTGCACAGAATTCAACATTTATGAATTTGCACCAAGCTCTGGTACTTAAAGGTAAATGGTTACCCCTCCAGGAAGGCTCTTGTTGGTTTCAGAGAGGGATTTCTTGCTCATTGGACACACAAAAACTGATTCCCTCTGATCAACCACTTTGGGGTCTTGTCAATGAAGCCCATCAGGGTTTTCCAAATGATCACCTCTTCTGCAGGTCACCATAGAGTTCCTTTTATTTCCCTTATTTGAGGTGAAACACTCTTGCCAGCCATTTCCTCTTGTTTGGACAACAAAGTTTTTCAACAGGCTGAACTGAGAACTCACAAACCATCTTCAAAATGGGGTTTCAACAAGATGCCAGCTTGCTATCTCTCTCTCTTAGAAAAAGCCAATTTGGTCTCTCCTCTCTGCTTGCAAAAGCACATGACCTTCTTAGAACAGCAAACTGCAACCAGCCAGATTACTGCACCGGACCCAAACTTCTGAGTCCTTTCATCAGTTGCTTTAAAATCAATAATCCATTTACCCCTGCTTTTGAAATTCTTTAGCAAAGCAGTCTCCTTGTTTTGTCTTTGCAAAAGCTCTTGGCATCTGAATGACTCTCTATCAGCAAAGCTCTTGCATTTTAAATAAGAGCTGTTTTGTGAAGTGTTTGTGTTTGTTTGTGACCTACACGACTCCTACAATCCATCTCTTTCAAAAACATATCAATATGCAATGTGGTGTCCTTGCAAAAAAATTAAGTGGGAAGAGGTATAATCCAGGTGTCTCTGGTGAGTGGAGTGTGTAATAGTTTGAAACTTGAACCTCTCTCTATTTCAGGAGACAATTTGCTGTCATGTAATTAAAAAGTGTCATATCACACAAAATTGCTTTTTTCCTGCTGTGAGGCAGACAGATTCGCCATTGGCAGAAATTGCCTGAAATGCTCTTGCACTCAGAGAAAGAAGCAAAAGAGAGTCGTGCTCTCCCCCCACTCACCCCCACCACCCTGAACCCTGGCCCAAGTCATTGAGGGTTTGAGGATTCTCTTTCAATGCTCACAGACCAATCCAAGCCATTGGCAATGTGAGCTCCTGTTTTTAACCTCTGACATGATTAGGAACCATTTAACATCCAATCGTATCCCAAGTCTGATACCTGATATCCTTTTAGCCAGTTTCGAACTAGCCTCCAGCAATCCACAACCTAATGTGAGTCCCTTGACTGCTTTCTCCAGAAGCTCACAGCCTGGGTTCCTCTCCTCAAATTACCAACAGCCTGTCACCTATGTGGGTCGTTCAGTTGCAGAACCCCTCACTGGTCTGCTTCCATGGTCACTCACCCATGGATTGAATTCTCTGCTACTCAGATGTTGATGGTGTGTGGTCTTCCTGTTTTCTGATGCCCTTTGTTAGTCCTCCGCTTACCCAGAGATCATGGTGGTGAGGAAATCTAACACATCTAAATAAAAATGTTACAACTTAGAGGATAATCTCGCATGTCTAGAGGGATGAAAAGGGCATTATTACAAATTGAAGCCTAATATTTGAATATTCAGGTGTCAAATTTGCAAAAGCATAGAGTATATATTTCTCAAGCTATTTGCAATTTTTTCTAAAGGAATACAACTTCGAAATTTTTGCATGTCATCTTGGCAACCCTAAAAGTATATCTGATTTCCAAGTAAGTGCAATATATTTCCTCATCTCCGCTAATACTTATTTAATAAATTTCAATTGATATATTAATAGTTTTAATTTGGGCCTTGTTCCTTCAGTATTTCCCAATAAAAGTAAGGTTGGATTTTGCAGAAAACAACTCCTGTAACTTGTTCCAAAAAATTTGTAATTCTCCCCAAAAAGATCTTGCATTAGGACAAAGCTAAGTTGAATGCAAGAAATTTGCTACATCTTCACCACACCTAAAACATTCATCTGATCAGTCTGATTTTATTCTATTCAATTTCTCTAGTGTAAGAAGTAACTGTAGAAGAAAAACTAGTTGTGAATTCCTTCATCACTGCTGCAGTGTGGAACTCTGGTCAATAGATCCAAAATGCTGAGTTGAAGTGAATTAATACAACTCCCCTGGATCACGTGATCTCTATTGCCAAATCAGCTTCTTGTAGAGCTTTTCAAATCCAATTGCTTGAGTCACCTGACTCCCGGTGCAGCTTTCAATAAAATCCTTACTGACATCTGCTTCATGACTGATGTAAAAATAATTATACTGAACTAATTTATATCTTACATTGAGATCCTTATATGGATCTTCCCATATTTGCCAATCAATTACATTATTCAGAACCATTTCCCACCTTTGTCTCATCTTAAGAACTTCTCATTTAAAAGTTCCTCCTTGTAATAAAGAGGACATCATAGAAGTAAATTTTTTAACAATTCCTCTTTATAAGGAATTTCTATTTCAGTACAACATGGTTGGCCCTAACTTATCCTTCAAATATGCTCTTATTTGGAAATAGCAAAAAAGAATGCTATGAGTTATATATTTATTTCTCAGTTGCTCAAATTACATTAATTGATCCCTTTCATTACTATCTTCAACATTCATAATCCCCTTACAAACCATCTATCCAAAAATTGATGATCATTTGAAAAAGAAATGAGGATTTTGAATCAAAGCTATTCTGGGTGCTGTACATCCACTTACACCAATTTCATAATTTATTTTATTCCATATATGTATCAAAAATGGTGTATCTCTATCACTAACCATTAATTTCGATTCCCACTTGTATATAAATTCTTCTGCTTTTCTCTATCTTATTTTATTTGATGGTAATTTTTACCTTTCAAAAAAAGAAGCAAAATATCTCATTTCAGCTGCTCAATGACAATTTTTTTAAAATTAGGAAGCTGTGGTCCTCTCAATGCAGAATTTGCATTGGTTCAATAACATGGGATTAAATTAGAAATGGGTTAACATAACATAAAACCACTATGCAGACTGTTTTCTAAGAATAGAATACCAGAGGAGGGTTGTCTAGGTCTTCCGCAAGATAAAGATCACAAGATGTAGGCCCATTGAGTGTGTTCCACCATTTTTCCACAGCCCCACTGCCCAGCTTTCTCTCCATAACCCTTGATTCCTTGACTAATCAAATACCTCTCAATCTCTGCCTGAAATACACCCAATGACCTCAGTTCCACGATTCACGACCCGCTGACAAAATAAATTTTTCCACATCTGTTTTATATTGACACCCATTTATGCTGAAATTATGCTCTCTTGTCCTCAAATCTCCTACCATGGGAAACTTCTTTGCCATATGTACTCTGTCCAGGCCTTCCAGCATTTCAAATGCCTCTGAGGTCCCCCTTAGATTAATTTAATTTTGTGAGGCGTACTTTAGAGACCAAATATTTGGGCTTTTAATGGTGACCTATTTAAATGAACAAAATCTGATTAGAATTTGTTTATGGAAAGTTTGGAAGTTGCCACAAAAAAAACGGAGCATCTAAATTAGATGTTGTAATGAAGAGAAATGAACAATACAATGAGCCTTGTGTCATAGTATCTGACTCAGTCTATCGTACATCACCGTTAAACCTTCTCCTCACTGTGAACCTGATGCCACGGTATCTCCCTTAATCTACCATCCATCCCCATTAACCTTCTCCTCACTGTGAACCTGGTGCCACAGTATCTCCCTTAATGTACCATCCATCCCCGTTAACCTTCTCCCCCACTGTGAACGCAGTATCTCCCGCTGATAATTGTACATCACTGTTATATCTACTCCATACTCTGAAATCTGTGTCACAGTATCGGTCTCCATCTACCTACATTCCCATTAACATTCTCCCCATTGTGAACTTGGTGTCACAGTATCAAACACAGTTTATCGTACATTACTGTTCAACTGTATGACGGATGTGAACCCAGTGTCCCAATATTTGACACAGTTTATCGTTCATCACTGTTAAAACTTATTCCCTCTGTTCACCTGGTGTCACAGTATCCATCTCAATTTACCATACATCACCGTTCATCCTTCTCCCCACTGTGAACCTGGGGTCACAGTATTTGACACAGTTTATCGTTCATTACTGTGAAACCTTCTCGCACTGTGAACCTAGGGTCAAAGTATCTTGCACAGTTTATCGTCCAGCAGTGATTGACCTTCTCCCCATTGTGAATTCGGTTTCACAGTATCTGCCTCTGTCTTCCGTTCATCACCATTAAACCACTCCCCACACTGAATCCGGTGTCACAGTATCTCATGGAGTTTATAGTATCTGTCTCAATCTGCCATACATCACCATTAAACCATCTCCCCACAGTGAACCCGGTGTCATAATATCTGGAACTGTTTATCGTGTATCACTGTTAAACATTCTCATTACTGTGAACCCAGTGTCACAGTATCTGACATAGTTTATTGTACATCAATGTTGAACCTTCTCCCCACTGTGAACCTGGTATCATAGTATATGCCAGAGTTCATTATATATCACCATTAAAACTTCATAATATTGTGAACATCGTGTCACAGTATTGCCACAGTTTATCATACATCACTGTTCATCCTTCTCCCCACTGTAAATCCATTGTCTCTCTATCTGCCACAGATTATCGTACATCGCCATTAAACCTCTTTCCCCTTTGAACCTTCTGTCAAAATATCTGCTACACATAATCCTACACTCTTAAATCCATAACAAATGGATATCAGGTGTCACAGTACCTGGGACTGTTTATCGTACTGTTAAATCTTCCACCACTGTGAACTCAATGTCACAGTATCTGTCTCACTCTAACGAACATCATAAAACCTTCTCCCCACTGTGAACCTGGTGTCTCTGCATCTGCCATAATGTATCATATATCACTGTTAAACCTACTCACTACTGTGTACCTGGTGTGAAAAGTATCTGTCAAAGTGTACCATACATCCTCATTAAACATTCTCTCCACTGTGTAACTGGTGTCACAGTATCTGCCTCAGTCTGCCATACATCACCATTAAACCTTCTCCTTACTGTGAACCTGGTTTTACAGTACCTGACACAGTTTATCATACAGCACTTTTAAACTTTCTCCCCTCCTTGTACCTGGTGTTACAGTATCTGACACAGTTTATTGTACATCACTTTTTAACCATTTCGCTACTGTGAACCCAGTGTCACAAAATATGCCTGAGTCTACCGTCTATCACCATTAAACCATTTCTCCACTTTAAACTCGAAGTCACCGTATCCACCAAAGTTTATCGCACATCACCATTAAAACTTCTCACCACTGTGAAACCTTTGTCACAGGATCTGTCTAACTCTACTGAACATCACCGTTAATCCTTCTCCCCACTATGAGACCCTTGTTACTGTATTTGGCACAGTTATTGTACATCACTTAAACCCTCTCAACACTGTGTACCTGGTATCATAATATCTGCTTCACTCTACAGTACATCACTGTTAAACCAACTGTCAAATTGGAGTCACTGTATCTGGCAGGAAGACCATTCCACTTCTGGCTTTTAACAGGAAGGCCATTCCACATCATGAATCTGACAGGCAGAACATTCCACATCTGGCTTCTGGCAGGGTGACCATTTGACATCCGGAATCTGGCAGGTGGACAATATCACATCTGCCAAATGTCATGAAGCTAATTCCACATGCGGCATCTTGCAGACGGAACATTTTACATCTGCCATCAGGCAGGCAGCCCATTCCACAAATGGCATATTCCTGGTGGAGCTTTCAAAATCTGGCATCTAGCAGGTAGACCATTCCACATATGGCATTTGCCAGAAAGACCATTCCACATCTGACAGGGGGAACATTCCACATCTGGCAACTGCCTGAAGACCACTACACAGCTGGCATCTGGCATGAGGACCATTCCACATCCAGCATATAGTTCGCATACCATTCCACATGCTGTATCTTGCAGCTGGACCATTCCACATCCAGCCTCTAGCAAGTTTACCATACCCCATCTGGCACCTGTCAGGTGGACCAGTTCAAATCTGGCATCAGGCAGGTTGACTACTCCACATCCAGCATCTGACAGGACTACTATTCCACATCTGGCAGAAAACCATTCCACATCTGGCAACTGGCAGGTGGACCATTCCATATCCAGCATCTGACACGAAGTCCATTCAACTTCCAGCATCTGGCACGAATTCCATTCCACATCTGGCATCTGTCCAGAAGTTCATTCTACATCCGGCATCTGGCCGGTGAACCATTACACATCCAGCAGCTGGCAGATGGACCATTCCATGTCTGGAATTTTACAGGGGGACCATTGCATATCTGGCATCTGTTAGGTGGACGTTTCCATATCCAGCAAATGGCAGGAAGCTGATACGACATTTGACATCTGACAGGCAGACCATTCCACATCCGGCATCTGGCAAGTGGTCCATTCCAAATCCGGCATCTCGCAGGTAGACAATTCCACATCTGGCATCTGTCAGGCAGACTAGTCAATATCTGGCATCAAGTGGGTGGATATTACCACATCTGGCAGGCCGACACTCCACATCCTGCATCTGGGGAAAAAGAAACATTCCACATCTGGCATCTGGCAGGTGGTCTATTCCACTCCAGCATCAGCCAGGTAAACCATTCCATATCCATCATCTGGCAGAGGATCATTCCACATCCTGCAACTGACAAACATACCATTTCACATCTGGCATCTGGCACGAATTCCATTCCACATTCGGCATCTGTCCAGAAGATCATTCTACATCCTGCATCTCATCGGTGTACCATTACACATCTGGCACGAAGTCCATTCCACATCCGGATTCTCACAGAAGGACCATTCCACCTCCGGCATCTGGCAGGTGGACCATTCCACGTCTGGCATCTCGCAGGGGGACGATTCCACATCCAGCATTTTGCAGGTGGACAATTACACCTCCGCAATTCCGCGCCACATTGGCCCTTCCCCTATATGGTTACATGCCCTGGTGGCTGCCACTGACGAGTGTATCCTATGTTGGCCGGTACAGCCCTTAATATTAGCCAATGGGTATTTGCATTTGGAATTCGGACTATTACTTAAAGACTAGTGGTGGGTCGGGCTAAGTGGGATACTGTGATGGTGCCTCCCCCCCCCTAAAACCAGTATGCATTCCACAATATCGTATCGCTGGAGGGCAGGAAGAGATTACTGCCACCATCAATGCTTTACAAGAAGAAGGAGTAGTGAGGCCCTCAACATTGCCCTTTAATAGCCCTGTTTGGCCAGTGCAGAAGTCAGATGGCTCCTGGAGGATGACAGTTGATTATTGTTTCTTGAACAAACATGCCCCACCACTTGCTTCGGCAGTTCCGGACATTGTCACCCTTATTGAAAACATTGCTACTAGGAACTCAGGAATATGTTATGCTGTCATTGATCTCGCTAACGTCTTCTTCAGTATTCTTATAGACGAGGTCTCACAGGATCAGTTCACCTTTACCTGGAGAGGACGTCAGTATACCTTCACCCACCTCCCTCAGGGCTATGTACACTCTCCCACTACTTGCCACAGCCTAATTGTCCGTGATTTGGAGACGGTGCCAGTATCGCCTTCCCTCTCAATTCACCATTATATTAATGATGTGATGATCCAAGGGGCCACGGAAGAAATGGTACAGAAAGCATTACAAGAGGACGCCTGGTTTACTGATGGTAGCAGCCGCTGGGTGAAAGGAAAGCAGAAGTGGAAGGCGGTGGCTTACCATCCCTGGTCAGGAACTCACTTATTGGAGGAGGGGGATGGTGGCTCCAGTCAATATGCTGAGTTGAAGGCGGTCACTTTACCACTAGACCCCCATGATCACCCTCTTCACTTGTTCACTGATTCCTGGGCTATGGCTAATGGACTAGTGGTATGGATGTCTGATTGGCAAAAGAATGACTGGCTGGTACATGACCGCTCAGTATGGGGAAAACAGTTGTGGCAGCTGTTGTGGGACGCTTCCCATCATCGTGAAATAACCGTATATCACGTTGACGCCCATACCAATGCGACGACGAACATGGCACAACATAATGCAGTATCAGATCAGCTTGCCACTATCAGCCACGCCGATACAGTCCCCCTGGCTCGATGGGCACATGAACAGAGTAGCGATTTGGGGGAGAAGGGATCAGCTATGTGGCCTGTACACATGCCTTACCCATCCATCAGAACAATGTCCGCATGGTCGAGCGGACATGCCCAGCATGCCAGCTTTTGAAGTCCCGCACTGTTCCTCCTCGTCTGCATGGTCGAATAAGACAGGGAGCTCACTCACCTGCAGTCTGGCAAATTGATTACATAGGCCCAATGCCAGATTGTATGGGTAAACGTTACGTCCTAGTAATGATTGACACCTTTTTGCTTTTCCCACCAAGACGGCTGACCAAGCTAGCACTATCCAAGGACTAAACCATTAAATTTCTTGTTATGATGTACCAGAAGTAATTCAGTCTGATAATGGCTCGCACTTCTCCGGGAAGGCAATCTGTGATTGGGCAGCTGACAACAGTATCTTATGGGTCCTTCTTTCTTTGGCTTGGCTTCGCGGATGAAGATTTATGGAAGGGTAGTGTCCACGTCAGCTGCAGGCTCATTTGTGGCTGACAAGTCTGATGCGGGACAGGCAGACACGGTTGCAGCGGTTGCAAGGGAAAATTGGTTGGTTGGGGTTGGGTGTTGGGTTTTTCCTCCTTTGTCTTTTGTCAGTGAGGTGGACTCTGCGGTCTTCTTCAAAGGAGGTTGCTGTCCGCCGAACTGTGAGGCGCCAAGATGCAGGGTTTGAGGCAATATTATCCCACTGGTGGTGGTCATGTGGCAGGCACTAAGAGATTTCTTTAGGCAGTCCTTGTACCTCTTCTTTGCTGCACCTCTGTCACAGTGGCCAGTGGAGAGATTGCCATATAACACGATCTTGGGAAGGCGATGGTCCTCCATTCTGGAGACGTGACCTACCCAGTGCAGTTGGATCTTCAGCAGCGTGGATTTGATGCTGTTGGCCTCTGCCATCTCGAGTACTTTGATGTTGGAGATGAAGTCGCTCCAATGAATGTTGAGGATGGAGCGGAGACAACGCTGGTGGAAGCATTCTAGGAGCCGTAGGTTATGCCGGTAGAGGACCCATTATTAGGAGCCGAACAGGAGTGTGGGTATGACAACGGCTCTGTATACACTAATCTTTGTGAGGTTTTTCAGTTGGTTGTTTTTCCAGACTCTTTTGTGTAGTCTTCCAAAGGCGCTATTTGCCTTGGCGAGTCTGTTGTCTATCTCGTTGTCGATCCTTGCATCCGATGAAATGGTGCAGCTGAGATAGGTAAACTGGTTGACCGTTTTGAGTTTTGTGTGCCCGATGGAGATATGGGGGGGCTGGTAGTCATGGTGGGGAGCTGGCTGATGGAGGACCTCAGTTTTCTTCAGGCTGACTTCCAGGCCAAACATTTTGGCAGTTTCCGCAAAACAGGACATCAAGCGCTGAAGAGCTGGCTCTGAATGGGCAACTAAATTGGCATCGTCTGCGAAGAGTAGTTCACGGACAAGTTGCTCTTGTGTCTTGGTGTGAGCTTGCAGGCGCCTCAGATTGAAGAGACTGCTATCCGTGCGGTACCAGATGTAAACAGCGTCTTCATTGTTGAGGTCTTTCATGGCTTGTTTCAGCATCATGCTGAAGAAGATTGAAAAGAGGGTTGGTGCCAGAACGCAGCCTTGTTAATGGAGAAGGGTTCAGAGAGCTCTTTGCTGTATCTGACCCGACCTTGTTGGTTTTCGTGCTGTTGGATAACTTATGGGTCCACCATATTCCTTATTACTCACAGGATGCCGGGTTAGTTGAATGAATGCATGGTTTACTGAAGGAACAAATTTGTTTGTTAACACCACTGGGGACCCTGAAGGGGTGGTGCCATGTGCTGCAGCAGGCCGTCCATAATTTGAATCATCGCCTTTCCACCGACTTCTTCACGCTTCTGAACTACAGCCTATTCCAGAGGAAAAACAGTCATTGCCCCCCATTCCCGAGCTAGAGAATGTCGGACAAAAGGTATGGGTGACACCATCAGGTATTGGCCCTCCTGTAAAAGGAGAAATAGTGACACCTGCCCAGGGTAACACTCAGTGGATAGCTATTGAGGGACAGGATGGTTTAGTTTGTTTAAATACCGAACGCTTATGGCACTGTGAGTGACATATGTCAGGCTTCTTTGTTCCAGGTCCTCCATCTTGTGCTCCTGCTGATCTGGCTTAACCGGAGCTTTGATGCCAGCAATTGGATTTGTAATGTCGAGGACGTTCCGAGGGAGTTGCCTGTGGGGGACACGGCCCGATGTATCCACTAATATATCGGATATTGTTAAGCATGTTTCAAAATCTGTTGGTGAGCTTCAGCGTCTGGGTCTTGTGGCCCACAAGGATAGTTTGAGCTTGATTGGAACCCTTTTTCATGGTGAGCTGGTCCATTTGGTGGATTGGGCCACATTATTCTCCGTTGGTTGTCGCATTTTTGCTTGTTTTTGTGATTATCATAGTTTTAGTTTCACTTTTTCACTCCTTCTGTACTCAAATGCTTGTAAGGTCTCGTAAGTGACAGGCTGCGACCAAGGGGTGGAATGTAATGGAAGATTTAAACCGTGTTTTTTATTTTTGCAGCCTTTGCTCCTGCAAGGCAGAGAACCAGCTTGTTGCATATGAATTAGTAGACATTATCTAAATTTACACTATGGGGCCCAGGGATGCATATGAATCAGTAGACATTATCCAACTTCCACCATGAGGCCCAGAGATGCAGTTGTCTTTTGTTGGTCGCAGACTGTCAGGAGACCTTGAAGATAATTAAATCATTTGTTCGAAGAGATAAGATCTGAAGTAAACAACTTTTGGGTAATATAAGCCATGGTCCCACTGCTTAAAGAGTCCCTCTTTGAGACTCTCCAAGAGGTGGCAACATCTCTCAGCAAGAAGAAGAACTTCAAGATTCCAACCAACGTCCCGGTCCGGGGAGGTGGAGAAGCTGCTACCGGCGCCCAGACAACCTACTACAAGTGTGCAGTCGTCGCCTCGCTTTGGCAGTTGGGACCAGTCCAGGCATTGATAAGTATAATTGGGAAGGGCTTGCATTTTGTAGTGTGAATTCAGCTAGCTATTTAATAATAAAGACTTGTATAAACTGAACTGCTCTCGGTGTGTATGTGTGTATGTGTGTGTATGTGTTTATTTTCTTTCGGTAGCTCAAACACTGTGACCAATCTAAAAAGAACAAAATGAGAGGAATAAGTTTACCCAAGACAACGGGCATGTGGATGTAAGAGAACAGAAGGCAAGGGGTGTGGTACAGGTAAGGGTTAGTTTGTTGTGGAGAACATTTACAAAGGTCAGTACAGCCTTTATGGGATAAAGGGCCTGTACTGGGCAACAATGGTTGATGTTATAATGGATGCGGAAGCTCTGGGAAGGGGTAAGGGAGGGACTGGCCAGGAAGTCTGCAGATTCTGGGGCCGAGGGCAATGCACAAACATGCTGTGGAAACTCATGGATAGTTTTGTGAGGAGCAGGTCTTGCTTCATGAGTCAAATTGAGTTTTTCGAGGAGGTGTCAAAGGAAATAGATGAAGGTAAAGGTGTATATGGGCTGCACATGGATTTTAGTAAGGTGCTTGACAAGGTCCTCACGGTGGCCTCATTCAGAATGTCGGGAGGCATGGGATGCATGGAGCCTTGGCTGTGTGGATTCAGAATTGGCTTGTCTGCAGAAAACAGAGGGTAGTAGTAGATGGAACAATGACTAGCGGCGCTCCAAGTTGATCTACTCTGGGACCCCAGCTCTTTGTGATTTTTATGAATGATGATGAGTGGAAGGGTGGGTACGTCAGCAGATGACACAGACCTGCACACTGCCAGATGACCAAAATGCAGACATGCGTGAAGACATTACCTTGGACAATGAGGATTTGGAGGTGTTCCAGAAGGCCAAGAACGCACTGGCCAACATCACTCTTCCATTAGACGCCAGGCCAAAGACACCCACCACTCTCACAGTAGACTCTTCCAGCACAGCAGTAGGGGGTGCACTGGAGCAATTCATCGAAGGGCAATGGCAGCCCCTTTCCTTCTTTAGCAGACACCTCTGGCCACCTGAACTCAACTACAGCGTCTTTGACTGAGAGCAATTGGTACTGTACCTGGCAGTCAGGCACTTCAGGTATTTTTGGAAGGTAGACAATTCAGGATGTTCATGGACCAGAAGTCATTAACTTTTGCCTTCCATAAGGTGTTGGACCCGTGATCGGCCAGGCAGCAGCAGCTCCTCTCATGAATCTGAGTTCACTACAGACATTCAACACATTTTGTGTGATGCACTGCCCCACCCCACAACCAAGTCTGTCCAGGCCCTGTCCCAGGGAATCGACTATTTAGCCCAAGGCAGGGGACAGCAGGAAGACCCTGAGATACTTGCATTCAGGACAGCAGTTTCCAGGCTCAGGCTGGAGGATGTTGACCTCGACCCTGGTAAGTAGATGCTCCTCTGTGACATTCCAATGGAAACCCCGCCTCATCGTGCTGACCACATGGAGATGGCAGGTTTTCGATGAGTTGCACAACCTGACGCACCCAGCCATCAGAACTTTCAAAATGGTGGTCAGTAGGATTGTCTTGCTGAGCCTCCGGAAACAGGTTGTCACGGGGCCAAGATCTGCACACTCTGCCAGATGACCAAAATGCAGAATACGTGAAGGCACCATCCCCAGACATTCGAGTCAGCACCACGTAGGTTCAGCCATGTCTACATTAACATTGTAGGGTCACTACTAGCCTCCCGCGGGGCAAGTTATCTTCTCACCATGATTGCCTGCTCCATGAGGTTCACCGAGGAGGTCCAGCTGTCTGACACAACCACTTGTGTCCTCCATTAAATTGGAAGCAGTAATAAATATGAAGGAGTGATTGATAATATATAGTCTCCCTTGTAGTTTGGGTGCAATGTATTTCTTGAGATCAGAGAAATCCAGGAGCCAGGACAGAGTGATCCTGTGTTTCCCAAGGATTTGATAGTTGGGGTAGTAGGAAGTGGAAGGGCCGAAGGGTTTACTACTCCTTCGACTGCCTCTCTTTTCTGTCTTGCGATGCTGATTGGGTGCGACTGTGTGTTCCATCGCTCGCTGATTAGTTGCTTCAATTGCACGAGCCAATGGACTGATTCGGTGAGGCCGCTTTTGGATTGGACGCTGAAGTAGGGTTAGATTGATGGGCGGATTCGCGGGCTGATTGGCTCTTGCTGTGAGGAGGCGGGACGTTGGCGGTGGCGTCGTCAGCTCGGGGTCCGTCGCGTCGCCGAGGGCGCTAACGGGAAGAAGTTGGCGGCGGCGCCGGGACCTTCCTCAGCCACGCGGTCCAGAGAAAGCGGGCGACCCGCAGCCCGATGGGCCCCACCGTTGAGCGGCCGGTACCGACGTGGTGTTTGGGTGGAGCCGAGGCGTCGGTGCGAGGCCTGATGGCGCCAACAGGGCGAGGCCGGAGGCCGCGGGGTAACTGGCAGCGGGTGGGGGGGGGGGAGGGGAGGGGCAAGAAGGAGATTTGCACGTCTTTGATGGCGCATGCGCGATGGGTTCGCCACTTGGCGTTCGGTTCGCGCATGTGCGATTGAAACGCATGTGCCAAATGACGGCCCTAAGCGAACCCTTTGGGCAAGCGCCAACTGATGACTCGCGCATGCGCACAGAAATTAAGATGGCTTCCCCCAGCCGATGGACCCCGAGACACTGAGTCACAAATTCAATCCGCACATTTTGGGTCTTTCGTTCCCTGTGTCTCTGTTCTCGTTTGTCAAATCATTTGATTTTAAAAATAGGCTCTAATACTTCAGGCACCGCACACGGGAAAAACTCCGACTTGCGACCATTGTGAGATCTGACTGATCCTTCAGTCTCCATGACGGTCGCAGGTCGGGGAGGGCTGTCTTGGACTGTCCGAGTGTTGCTCCGATTTCACTTTTTTTTTGCTCGCCCGGTCGCTTGGCGTGCTACAATCTCAGTGTTTATAAGGGGGAAATTCTTTTAATGTTTCATTTACTTTTGTTACATAATTCTTCCTAGATTATCTGTGTAACATTGAAGGTTATGGGTTTTCATGAACAGCAATCATGATTTTACTCATAATTTGATGACGAAATGGATGGGAAACTTTTTGCTAATACTCCATGTGAATTGAAATAAAAATGAAGTGACAAACTTAGGAAGGCTTGTTTACCCTTCTTTTAAAGCAGGATGTCCAGATGATTTTCATCTTGCTTGCTGAATTAAAATGTGATTTGTCTGTTCTTAATGGCAGCTGCCATATTGGCATTGCAAGGAAAGATGGGAAATGGGTCAGGTCCTTGGTGGTCCCAGTAATGCAATGGAGAAAGATGTCACAGGGCTGAATGTGGTTTAGGGAGGGAGAGGGTATTAATTTTTAGGAAACATATGTGTTCAGCCACCTATCAGTATTTTTTCTCAAATAGAAAGTCCTGCTGGTAGAAGCCATTTCCTACTTTGAACAGGCCCAATGTCATTATCTAAGCAGATATTGTTACGAGCCCAAAGGACCCCAAAACTCAGCAGCAATAGACATTCACCAAGACAGGTGGTTTTTAAAACAGAAGTTATTTTTAATCAACTTTAAACATGAAAATAGAATGAAACTTTAACTTAACTAACCCAAATTAACCCCCTTCTAATTCTAAGCACACATGTTTGTAATGTGTTTAAATTTTATGAAAAGTTCTTTGGTTCACAGTTCAATCTCACTTCTCCTTCTTCCAAGTTCTCTGGATGCAGGCAATTCTTCTGCTGTGCACATAATTGATCATGTATAAATTTCACCAGGTTTTGGTGCTCGAAAGGTAAATGTTTACCGCTCAGGAAGGTTCTTGTAGGGTTTGCAGAGAGTGATTTGTTGTTCCAGGATTTCCACAACTGAGGTACCACCATTAGTCACGTCAATGTCTCGCTGATGAAACTTGCCCCGTCAGGGTTTTCCAGATGGTAACTTCTTTCTTTCAGTGACCACAGAGTTCCATTTCTCTTATTCCAAACAACAGGAGTTCTTTCTTCTGCTCAAGCTGTGGTTAGGTAAACAAAACCGGTGAGTGACTTTCCTGTAAGCACCCTGCAGAAAGGTACTTGTAGTCATCCTGGCTCCATTTCCAAACAATGGTCATTCATTTTATTACATCAGTTCAGTTAACACCTACTTGTGTATGTGCATCAATATTTCTTCAGTCTTTCAAATAAAATCTGTTTTAAAAGGTATGTATGTATGTTTGTAACCTACACTAAATCTTACCAAAATCGCAAATATTACCAAATTCTCCAAATATATTTATTCATTACAATATCACGTAAGGAGCAACTGGGTCGATGAACTGCCTTGGGTTCTATTAGGAGTATGAACAGCTCCAAAAGAAAATCTGTCTGCATCATCTGTAGAATTGATGTTTCGTCCGGCCCTTATGGTTCCAGAAGATATTCACTTCAGGAACAATTCAGACATGGACATCCTTCAACAACTCCGCAAGGGTATTGCTAACAGCAAACCATCCTCTACCAACTGGCATGGCAAAACTAGACAACAAGTCCCCCAATCACTATTAAACACTGAATTTGTATTTGTACGAAGACAGGTTCCAGGGGCACCATTACTAAAACCACATGAAGGACCATTTTGTTTGATTAAGAGATATGGAGTGGTATATACATTGGACATCGGAGGGCATCCACAGCTATTCAGCGTGGACAGACTTAAACCTGCCATATGGACCCTACTTCACCAGTTCAGTGCTATCAACCCAGGCGACATGAACGTCTGCCTAACTCAAGCATATCTGGTATCTTAAGTTACAGTGACGATTTTGGGGGGGGCATGATATAGCGAGTGCACAGCGTGGTATTACGAATTGCCACCGTCAGTTCCTAGACTTAACTGACACATTACGGGCTAACTGTGTAAACATTTTTCATCACCCTATAAACTTTTTCGCATTGTAAACCCGGTGTCACGGTATCTGTCTCAGACTCCTGCAAATCACCGTTGTCACCTCCTACCCACTCTGTACCCGGAGTCAGAGTATATGCCTCAGTCTACCGAACATCACCATTAAAATGTCTCCCCACTGTTAACTCTGTGTCACGGTATCTGCAACAATGTATTGCGTTTCACGTTTAAACCTCTTCCACACTGTGAACCTGGTGTCACAGTACTTGTCACAGTTCATTGAACCTCAACGTTAAACCATCTCACTAATGTGAACCCAGTTTCACGGTATCCGCCTCAGTCTACAATACATCACTGTTAAACCTTCTACCCACTGTGAATCCGTTATAACAGTATATGCCAGAGTTTATTTTGTATCACCGATAAACTTTCTCCCCACTGTGAACCTGGTTTTCACAGTATCTGACACAGTTTATCCTTCATCACTGATTTCCCATCAGTTCCCCACTGTTCCTCAGCTATTTCCCACCATTCCCCACTTTTCCCCATGGTTCCCCACTCTTCCACTCATTTCCCAATCTGTTCCCCCATTCTCCACAGTTCGCTATCTGTTCTCCACTGCTCCCCACTATTCACCCCTGTTCTCCACTGTTCCTTAGTGATCCCCACTTTTCCCCACTGTTCCTTAGTGATCCCCACTTTTTCCCATCTCTTCCATCCATTCATCAATTTTTCCCACTGTTGCCCTCAATACACCATTGTTCCCCAACTGTTCCCCACTGTTCCTCACTGTTCCCCACCTGTCACACACTTTTGACCAATGTTCCACACGTTCTCCAATGTTCGCCTTTTGTTCCCCATTGCTCTCCCCTGTTACCCTGTGTTCCCCACAGTTCTTCACTGTTCCTCACTTTTCTCCAGCTGTTCCCAATCTATTCCCCACTGTTGCCCTCTGTTCCCTACTGTTCTCCATTTCTCCCACTTTAACCTACTGTTCCACATTTCTTCCCCACTGTTCCCCACAGATCCCAACTGTTACCAACTGTACCCCATGGTTCCCCATTGTTGCCCATCAGATGCTCCTCTGTTTCCAATCTGTGCCCCATTTTTCCACACTGTTTCTCACAGTTCTCCACTGTTCACCATCTGTTCCCCACTGCTCCCCAGAATTACCCACTGTTCCCCATGGGTCCACTCTGTTCCCCATCTGTCCCCACAGTTCTCCAGCTGACCCCCTGTTCCACACTGTTCCGTTCTTTTCTCCACTGTTCTGCATCTGTTCTGCCAAGTGCAAGTGAGGACAAAAATGCAAGGTGAAGACAAGTGAATGTGTGGCTGAGGGGCTGGTGTAAAAGACAGGGTTTTGGCTTCTTGGACCATTGGGCTATCTTTTGGGGAAGGCATGACCTTTACAAAAAGAATGGGTTACACCTAAACTCAAAAGGGATCAATGTATTGGCAGCTAGGTTTGGTGCAGCCGTCGGATGCGGTTTAAACTAATTTGGCACTGGGATGGGAACCTGTATGATAAGCAAAGGACAGGAAAGATAAAATAGGAAAAGTTGGGTTAGGCAGCGAAAGTAAAAATCAGAAAGAGCAAGGAGGGTGAAAAAAGCAAATCTGAAGGCTTTATATCTTAATGCAAGAAGCATTCGGAACAAGGTAGATGAATTGGCTGTGGAAATTGAGACAAACAAATACGATTTGATTGGGATTACAAAACATGGCTGCAAGGTGGGCAAGCCTGGGAACTTAACATCCCGGGGTATACAATATTTGGGAGGGGTAGACAAGAAAGAAAAGGGGGTGGGGTAGCTTTGATGGTGAGAGAAGGAACCGACACAATTGACAGGAAGGTTATTAACTCGGAAGATACGGAATCTATATGGGTAAAACTGAGGAATAGCAAGGGGCGGAAAATGTTAGTGGGGGTGGTATATCGGCCTCCAAATAGTAATGTAGAGGTGAGGGAAGGCATAATAAGGGAAATTAGAGAAACGTGCAATAAGGGAACAGCTGTCATTATGGGAGACTTTAATTTACATATCGATTGGACTAGTCAAATTAGTAAAAATACTGAGGAGGAGGAATTCCTTGAATGTTTACGGGACGGTTATCTAGACCAATATGTCGAGGAACCAACTTGGGAGCAGGCCATTTTAGACTGGGTATTATGCAATGAAAAGGGCCTAATCAGCAAACTTGTTGTACAAGGCCCTTTGGGTAGGAGCGACCACAATATGATCGAATTCTCACTCGACATGGAGAGTGAAGAAATTATCACCGAGACTAAGGTCCTGAATTTAAATAAAGAGAATTATGATGGTATGAGACGGGAGGTGAGTAAGATTGATTGGGTGGTTTATGGGGTGGGGGGGGGTGTTGACGGTGGATAGACAATGGAAAGCATTCAAAGATCTAATGGAAGAATTGCATAAAAATAAACCAAGAAAAGTGACTCAACTGGTGATAACAAGGGAAATTAGAGACAGCATTAGGTCCAAAGGGAGAACATATCAATTGGGCAAAAAAAGTACCAAATCCGAAGACTGGGAACAGTTCAAGATGCAGCAAAAGAGGACGAAGGGATTAATCAAGAGGGCAAAAATAAATTATGAAAGTAAGCTTGCGGCAAACATAAAAACCAATTGCAAAAGATTTTATAGATATGTCAAGAGGAAAAGATTGGTGAAATCCAGAGTAGGTCCCTTGCAGGCAGAATCAGGGGAATATATAATGGGGAATAAGGAAATGGCAGACCAATTAAATTCTTACTTTAGTTCCGTTTTTACAAGAGAGGATACAGTAACCTCCCAAGGATGTTGGGAAACATAGACACTAATGCAAGGGAGGAGCTGAAAGAAATCAGTATCTCTAAGGACATGGTCTTGGGAAAATTGAAGGGATTGAAGGCCGATAAATCCCAAGGGCCTGATAATCTACATTCTAGTGGACCTTCAGATAGCAGATGCTTTAAAAATTATTTTCCAGAACTCAATAGACTCAGGATCAGTACCCATGGATTGGAGGGTAGCTAATATTACCCCACTATTTAAAAAAGGGGTAGAGAAAAAGAGGGGAATTATAGGCTGGTGAGCCTTACATCAGTAAGGGGCAAAATGATGAAATCCATTATTAAGGATGTAATAGCGGAGCATATGACTAGCAGAGAAGGGATCGGAGAGAATCAACATGGATTTACAAAAGGTAAATTGTGCTTGACAAATCTATTGAAATTCTTTGAGATGGTGAGAGGTAAAATAGATGAGGGAGAGCCAGTGGATGTGTTGTACCTGGATTTCCAAAAGGCCTTCGATAAGGTTCCACATAAATGACTGGCATGCAAAATCAAGGCTCATGGGATTGTGGGGGGAAGGTATTTATGTGGATTGATAACTGGCTGGCAGATAGAAGACAGAGAGTTGGGATAAACGGCTAATTTTCTGAGTGGCAGGCGGTGACCAGTGGGGTGCCACAGGGATCTGTACTGGGACCCCAGCTGTTCACAATTTACATTAATGATCTGGATGAGGGGATTGGATGTAATACCTCCAAATTTGCAGACGACACTAAGCTAGGAGAGGTTGTGTGCACTGAAGAGGGGGTCAGGAAGCTCCAGTGTGATTTGGATAAATTGGGGGACTGGGTAGATACATGGCAAATGCAGTACAATGTGGATAAATGTGAGGTTATCCACCTTGGTAACACAAACCAGAGGGCAGATTACAATTTGAATGGCAATAGATTGGGAGATGGGGAAGTGCAGAGAGACCTAGGGGTTCTTGTGCACCAGTCACTGAAGGCGAGCATGCAGGTACAGCATGCGGTTAAAAAGGCAAGTGCTATGTTCGCCTTCACATCAAGAGGATTTGAGTATAGGAATAAGGATACCTTACTGCAATTGTACAGAGCCCTGGTGAGAGCACACCTGGAGTATTGTGTGCACGTTTGGTCGCCTTTTCTGTTCTTGCAATGGAGTGCAAAGGTGATTCACCAGGCTTTATACCTGGAATGACAGGAATAACTTCTGAGGAAAGATTGCACAATTTGGGATTGTACTCGCTGGAGTTTAGAAGATTGAGAGGGGATCTCATAGAGACATATAAAGTTCTGGCAGGACTGGACAGAATGGATGAGGAAGGGATGTTTCCAATGGTGGGGGAGTCCATAACCCGGGGCCATGGTTCGAGGATAATAGGCAAACCATTATGAACCGAGATGAGGAGGAATTTCTTTACCCAGAGGCTGGTGAATCTGTGGAATTCATTGCCACACAGAGCAGTAGAGGCAGGTTCATTGAATATATTTAGAGGGAATTAGATATATTTCTTCAGTATAAGGGAATTAGGGGTTACGGAGAGAAGGCAGGGACGGGGTACTGAAATTTAAGATCAGCCATGATCTCATTGAATGGCGGAGAAGGGTCGAAGGGCCGAATGACCTACTCCTGCTCTGATCTTCTGTTTCTGCCCTGTTGCCCATTTTCCCCAATCTTCCCCTCTGTTTTACACTGCTCTCCACTGTGCCCCTCTGTTCCTCATTCTTCCCCTCTTCCCTTAGTTCTTCACTGTTCCCCACTGTTCCATAGTGTTCACATTGTTCCCCATGGGTCCATAGTGTTCCCCATCATTTCCTAATCTGCTTCCCACTGTTCCCCACAGTTCCCCACTGTTCTCCATTTGAACCCCCTGCTCCACACTATTCCCTATTTTTCCCCACTATTCTGCATCTGTTCCACCCTGTTCCCCACTGTTCTCCAGCTGTCTCCGTTCCACATTTATCCCACTGTTCCACAACTATTCCCCACTGTTCCTGACTTTTCCCTTCTGTTCCCCATCTGTTACCAACATTTGTCCACTGTTACTCGCTAGTTCTCCACTGTTCGTCACCTGTTCTCAACTGCTCCCCACTGTGCCCCTCTGTTCCCCACTGCTCCTCTTTCTTCCCCCTGTTGGGGAACAGAGGAGCACAGTGGAGAACAGAAAGGAAAAGTGGGGAACTGTGGGGAATAGTCAGGAACAGGTGTGAACCTCTGGGGAACAGGTATATATGGGGAACAGATGGGGTACAGTGGAGAACATTGGGAAAAATGGGCAACAGTGCAGAACAGTTCATGGGGACCAGTGGGTTAAATGGGGAACAGAGGGCAAAAGTGGGGAACAGTGGGAATAATGCAGAAGAGTGGGGAAAAGTAGGGAACCATGGGGAAAAGTATGGAACCGGGGGGACAGCTGGAGAAGATTGTGGAAGCGTGGGGAACACTGTAGAAAAATGGGGATCGGAGGGGAATAGTGGGGAGTGGGAGGGAACGAGGAAAGGAGAACAGTGGGGAACAATGTTCCGCACTGTTCCCCAACGTACACCCTGGTTCCCCATTGTTGACCAGCAGAAGCTCATCTGTTTCCACTTGTGCCCCACTTTTCCACACTGTTTCACACACTACGCCACTGTTCACCATCCATTCCCCACCATGAAATATAAAGTGTTCACAATCCTTACTCTGGAGATAAAAGTTTTGAAGAACAGGTTCATCTTTATTTCGAGTCTGCAGAGTCGGGTGTCCCTGGTCTGGAGACACACTGGAAGTTCAGAATCATCACTCTTTTGTACAGTCCCATGCTCAACATCACCCCACCTTCATTTACCTTCTTCCAATCAGAATCCCAATACATTACAACATTCTCCTTCTCCCTTCCATCAATCCAGGTATCGCTCAGTTCTTCCCTCTTCATACATTGCCTGTTCATGTCTCTATTAGGCAATCGCAGTACGAGCTATAGACTACCTTAGGTCACTGTACCAACCTGAACCAGTTCCTTGCATCCTTGGGGCTTGAGATAAGAAGGGGCCCACTGGCTAGTACTGTCTACTCTCAAGCTCTTATCTACATACTTTGCATTCCATCATTTTTCACAGAATGGTGCGAGCTTAATCACATTCAACCATTTTTCACAATTCCTCCTTTTTTCTCTTTATCATGTATTTCTGATTAAACTGCATTATTGTTCACCTTTTGTTTCCTCAAATTGTAACATGAGTTGAATTTGTCGTTGTTCATCTGCCATGCGATTTTTTAATACCACCTGCTTCGCTCCAGTAGCTGAGCAAATGGATCTTGTGATAAAACATCGTAGGATGGCTGATCCAATCAATAAGCCCACTAGAATCATTCAGCCAGATATAGCAGAGTGCATTAACCATGGCACCCAACCTCCGAAATTCCAATCTCCCCATGTCCAATCACCTCCTTTTTTATATTTATCTCTAGTCTCCTGGATCTTCTCTCTACACTTTTTAATATGGACCACCAAATCCGAGATATTAGCTGATTCATCCAGGATGTATGTGTAACATTCAGAACCAATTAAAGCCCTTTCTCTGTCAAAATAAAATCAAGGGCCATGCATTTTTGGAGGACTGTAAGTTGCATGGTGGCCATTTCTGTATTTATTGCCCAGACTTGGGATTGGACTTCCCCAAGTACCAGGTTCGTATTATTTACTAGTTCATCTAGGGTGGCTGCTATTTTTGAATCTCAACCGCACTTTGTGCAGCTCCATATGTTGGGAAAAACCTCCACATGAGACGATCTCCTTCAGTCACCCTTTTGCTTTTCCCATGGGACAAGCCTAGTACAGGTAGCTGGTTAAGTTCACGGACATTGGGAATTAAGTATGCCAGGTAATAAAATCCACTCCAACCTTTAGGTGTACAGGTCAATATAAATCCTTTTGTCCGATTCCAACATTCCTTTTCTCCGGGTAACCATGAATAAATTTTACGTCCACACACCCAATATGTGCCATTTACCGGGTGTGGGATTCACAGTCGTGTGACGGTCTAATTCTTCATGAAATTGGAAACTCCTAGTTGGTTTCTCAAAAGGAAGCATCTCTCCAGACTGAGGAGTTGGTGACTTTGTTGGTTTTGGTCGTATCGACCACCCTTTGTATTTATCTTCAATGGTTGGATCACTGTTGCTGGGCAAGATCTATATATCAAATAATTTGTGTAGGGAGAGAGGGATTGCTACTAAGGGGACTCCTGACTTGCCATGGTGTGGTATTTTCGCAGAAACCCAACAATCTGTTTGATTTTGGTTCTTAGCATAATTAGTACATAGAGAGATAAAATAATTTTTAGGTTTAACACGCAAAGTTATGATATGTATAAGTCAAATTGAAATAGTAAGCGCAAAAGTTTCATTATTGTAGTTTTCTTTTCTGTTCCTTTTTACTCCTCTTTCCTTCTTTCTGTGGCTGGTGGTGGGACCACAGGTCCCTTTATTCTTTTTTTAAAGTTTTTTTTCTTCACACTATGAGCCATATTCACCAAAATACCCACAAACGTTTCCCTCTTGAATATATAGTGTCCCACCCCCCTCCCCACCCACTAAACATTCAACATATACAATACAATAAACCCATTAAACAATGTTATCACACAATGAAATAGACAAGAAAATTGTGTCATCTACTTTTACACACTGGGTCAGTTCATTTCGTCTACTTCTCATTCTGTCATTTCAAGAGGTGGTGGTCTGCGGTAGGACCTCTCTTTTGTGTTCCATGTACGGTTCCCAAATTTGTTCGAATACTGTGATGTTATTTCTTAAATTATATGTTATTTTTCCAATTCAATACATTTATTCATTTCCATGTATCATTGCTGTATTCCCAGGCTATCTTCTGATTTCCAGGTTGACATTGTACATTTTTTTGCTACAGCTAAGGCTATCGTAATAAATCTTTTTTGCGCTTCATACAAATCGAGGCCACGTTCTTTACTTCTTATATTATTTAGAAGAAAAATCTCTGGATTTTTTGATATGTTATTTTTTGTGATTTTATTTAATACCTGATTTAGATCTTCCCAAAACTTTTCCACTTTCTCACATGCCCAAATTGAAATATACTGTTGTTCCCGTTTCCTTCTTACAGCGAAAACATCTATCTGATACTGTTGGGGCCCATTTATTTAACTTTTAGCATGTGTCCACCCCTTTTCCTTTGTTCAGTCTGATTTTTCTGTGGTCAATAGTACTAGATATGGTCTGTTCCACCAGGGCTGAAGCTTTTCTTCTTTCCACGAATTGATCAGGACCCAGTCACCAGCATTCACAGAGTGGATAGAGAAATGCAGAGGAGGGCTCTGCACCAGCAGACGCTTAGCTTTTAAATCTGCAAGAGAACGAGAAACTGCCAGTCGATAATTCCTTAAAAACACATCATTATTTTTGACTGTAGGTATTCCTTCTATCCGCCCCAAATATGGGAGTCCAAATAACATCTCGTAAGGGGATATTAATGTTTTGTCATGGGGCTGTCCGAATTCTGAGAAGAGTTATTGGTTAGCACTTGGTCCAGGGTAATTTAGTCTCTTCTTTTAGTTATGTAATTTGCATTTTTAAAGTGGCATTCATTTGTTCCACTTTGATGCCTTGGAGTATGCAGCTTCCATTTTATCCCTAAGGTTTCACAGACCAGGCTGTAAATTTTAGAAGCGAAGTGCTTTCCCTGATCTGAATTGATGGATTCGGCTATTCCATATTGGGGTACAATTTTTTCCAGAATTATATGCTTGTTCAGTGGCATTGACGGTGGGGAACGCTTCAACCCATCTCGTGAAATGGTCCACTACTGCTAGTAGAAATTTCCATCGCTGGACCTTAGGGAGTTTGGTGAAATCCACTTGTATCCGCTGAAATGGCCAGATTGCTAAAGGTGGTACTCCTCCAGGCATAGCTTTCATAACTTTCTTATAACTTTCTTATTAACCTTTAAACAGATCACACAGCGGTTCACTGCCTGTCTTGCTAGGATATAGACTCCTCTGCAGGCATAAGTTTGTAAGAATGCATCACACAGTGCTTGCACTCCCGGTGGGAGCATGAGTGCAGTTCCCCTAGTATCTGCTGGGTGATTTCTTTATTTAACAATTGTCTTCCATTGGGGAGCCACCATTTTCCGTCTTCTTTGCTCCCATCTTTTCCATTTTTTTCTTCTTCAGGGAGGGAAAAGATAGGACCTTCTTCAGCCCTTCTCTGAGAGGTATCAGAGCCATCAGGTGGATGTACTTTTCCTGATCGTGCCGCTTGTCGGGCCAGTTCATCAGCCATCCGATTTCCTCGTGCTTTTGGTGAGTTTCCCTTCTGATGACCTGGTACATGTACTGTGGCAATTCTTTCTGGTTTGATTAATGCTTCCAAAGTCTTTTCAGTTAGTTGCTCATGAGCCAGTTCTTTTCATCTTGTTGTTATCATCCCTCGTTCTTTCCAAATTTTCCTAAATGTGTGTACCACTCCAAATGCATATTTCAAATCTGTATATATGTACCTTTCTGCCCTCCCAACAGTCCCCACAAGTCCCCAGAGTTCCCCATCAGTTCCCTATCTGTTCTAAACTGTTTCCCACTGTTCGTCACCTATTCCACACCTGTTCTCCATTGTTCTGCCTGCTGTTTCCCACCAGTTCCCCACGTTTCACCACTGTTCTCCATGGTCCCCCACTGTTCCCCTCATTTCCCAATCTGTTCCCCACTTTTCTCCACTGTTCTCCCATTTTCCACAGTTCGCTATCCGTTCCCCACTGCTCCCCACTATTCCCCTCTGTTGCCCACTGTTCCGCAGAGATCTCCACTGTTCCCCTTTCCTTCCTTACATTCCTCAATTTTCCCAGCTGTTGCCCTCCATAGTACAGTTCCCCAACAATTTTACGTGTTCCCCACGGTTCCCCACTGTTCCCCACCTGTCAAACACTTTTTACCACTGTTCCCCACATTCTCCAATGTTCGCCAAATGTTCCCCACTGCTCTCCACTGTTACCCTCTGTTCCCCACTGTTACTCATTCTTCCCCTCTGTTCCCCATTGTTCCCCCACAGTTCTTCACTGTTCCCCACTGTTCTCCAGCTGTTCCCAAACTGTTCCCCAAAGTTACCCATTTTTCTCACTGTTCCCTACTGTTCCACATCTGTTCCCCACAGTTCTTCACTGTTTTCCAGCTGTTTCCAAACTGTTCCCCACTCTTGCCCATTTATCCCAATTTTCCTCACTGTACCCCATTTTCCCACTGTACCCTATTGTTCCACATCTGTTCACCACAACTCTTCACTGTTCCCCACTGTTCCTTACCTGTTCCCCAATGTTTCTACCAATCTCAACTGTTTCCCAGCAGTTTCCCACCTCTTCCCCATGTTTCCCTACTGTTCCCCATCAGTGTCCCACTGTTCTCCAACTGTTCCCCATTTTTCCTACTAATCCCCACTCTTCCACATCTGTTCTCCACAGTTCACCTCTGTTCCCCACTGTTCTTCACCTGTTCCCCAACTTTTTCCCACTGTTCCCCACCAATCCCAAGTGTTTCCCAGCAGTTTCCCACCTATTCCCCATGGTTCCCCACTGTTCCCCATCCGTTCCCCATTGTTCCCCCTGCTCCCTTTTGTTTTCTCTGTTCTCATCTCTCCTGCAGTGTTCCCCACTGTTCCCATCTGCTCCCCTTTCCTCATTGTTCCCCCCTTCTCCCCAATATTCCCCTCCATTGCCCATTGTTCTGCAGTATACCCCACTATTCCACACTCTTCTCCCTCTGTTCCACACTGTTTCCCATTTTTCCCACTGTTCTCTACTGTTTCACACCTGTTACCCTCGATTCCCAGACTGTTCCCCACAGTTCCTCCTTTTCCCCACTTTTCCCCATTTTCCCACTATTCCCTACTGTTCAACAATGTTCCCAACTGTTCCCCTATATTCCACATCAGTCACCATCTGTTCCCCAATGTTCCCCATATTCCCCAATGTTCTGCACTGTTCTCCAACAATCCCCCCACCGTAACCCACTGTACCACATTTTTGCCCACAAAATGTTCAACTCTTTCCCATCTGTGCCCCACTTTTCCACACTGTTTTCCACAGATCTCCACTGTTCACCATTTGTTTCCCACTGCCCCCCAGAATTATCCACAGCTCCCCACAGTCTTCAACATTTCCCCAGTGTTCCCCACTCTTCCCCAATGTGACTCTATGTTCCCCACTGTACTAACTGTTCCCCACTTTTCCCCACTGTCCTTCACAGTTCCCCACAGTTCTTCATTGTTCCCAAATGGTTCTCCACTGTTCCTCACTGTTTCCCAGCAGTTACCCACCTGGTCCCCATGGATCTTCACTGTTCCCCATCACTTCCCCATCTCTTTTCCATCTGTACCTCACTGTTACCCCCTTTCTCCACTGTTTACCGTCTGTTCCACACTATTACTCCTGCTCCCCAATGTTCCTCTCTATTTTCCAGCTGTTCCTGAACTGTTCTGCACTGTACCCCTTTGTTCCCCACTTTCCCCCATTTTTCCCACTGTACCCTAATATTCCACATCTGGTCCCCACAGTTCTTCACTGTTCCCCACTATTCTTCACCTGTTCCCCATCAATCCCATCTGTTTCCCAGCATTTTCACACCTGGTCTACAAGGTTCCCCACTATTCACCGTTAGTTCCCCATATGTTCCCCATTATTCTCAAGCTGTTACCCATCTGTTCCCCACTGTTACCCATCTGTTCCCCACTGTTCCCCTTTGTTCCTGTCTGTTCTGCAGTGTTCCCCACTGTTCCCTTTTCCTCATTGTTCCCCCCACTTCCCAATAATCCCTCCATTCCCCATTATTCTGCAGTGTACCCCTGGGTTCCACACTGTACCCTACTTTTCTCCACAGTTCCCCACTGTTCTGCATCTGTTCCAACCTGTTCCCCATTTTTCCCAATGCTCCGTACTGTTCCCCATTTATCCCACTGTTTCCCATTTGTTCTCCACTGTTCCACAACTGTTCCCGACTTTTTCCCTCTGTTCCCCACTATTCCCCAACTGTTCCCCATTGTTCCTCACTGTTCCCCAATTATTACCCACATTACCCCCTGCTCTATTTGGTTCCCATCTGAGCTGCAGTGTTCTCTACGGTTCCCCACTTTTTCCAATGTGTTCCCCTGCTCCCTTTGGTTCCCCTCTGTTCTGCAGTGATCCCCACGGCTCCCCACATTTTCCAAACTGTTCCCCCGGCTCTCTTTGGTTTCATACTGTTCTGCAGTGTTCCCCACGGTTCCCCACTTTTTCCAATCCGTTCCCTCTGCTCCCTTTGGTTCCCCTGTGTTCTGCAGTGTTCCCCACAGTTCTCCACCTTTTCCAATTCGTTCCCCCTGCTCCCTTTGGTTCCCCACCTTTCTGCATTTTTCCACATGGTTCCCAACTTTTTCCAATCGGTTCCCCACTTTTTCCAAACCATTCCTCCTGCTCCCTTTAGTTCCCCTCTATTCTACAGTGTTCCCCACGATTCTATACATTTTTTTCCATCCTGTACCCCCTGCTCCCTATGGTTCCCCTCTGCCTTGCAGTGTTACCCATGGGACCCCACTTTTTCCAACCTGTTCCCCTTGTTCCCTTTGGTTCCCCTCTGTCCTGCCGTGTTCTCCACGGTTCCCAACTTTTTGCAATCCGTTCCCCCTGCTCCGTTTGGTTCCCCTCTGTTCTGCAGTTTTCCCCACGGTTCCCCACTTTTTCCAATGCGTTCCCTTTGCTCCCTTTGGTGCCCCTCTGTTCTGCAGTGTTCCCAACGGTTCCCCACTTTTTCCAATCTGTTTCCCCTGCTACCTCTGGTTCCCCTCTGTTCTGCATTTTTCCACACTGTTCCCCACTTTTTCCAATCCGTTCCCCCTGCTTCCTTTGGTTCACCTCTGTTCTTCAGAACTCCCCACGATTCCCCACTTTTTCCTATCTGTTCCCCCTGCTCCCTTTGGTTCCCCTCTGTTCTGCATTGTTCCCCACGGTTCCCCACTTTTCCGAACTGTACCCCCTGCTCCCTTTGGTTCACCTCTGTTCTGCAGTGTTCCTCACGGTTCCCCACTTTTTCCAATCTGTTCCCCCTGCACCCTTTGATTCCCCTCTGTTCTGCAGTGTTGCCCACTGTTCTCAACTTTTTCCAATCTGTTCTTCCTGATCCCTTTGGTTCCCCACTATTCTGCATTTTTCCACACGGTTCCCCACTTTTTCCAATCTGTTCCCCCTGCTCCCTTTGGTTCCTCACTGTTCTGCAGTCTTTCTCACGGTTCTCCACATATTTTCCAACCTGTACCCCCTGCTCCCTATGGTTCCCCTCTGCCCTGCAGTGTCCCCCATGGTTCCCCACTTTTTCCAATCCGTTCCCCCTCTTCCCTTTGGTTCGCCTCTGTTCTGCAGTGTTCGCGACGCTTCTCCACTTTTTCCAATCCGTTCCCCCTGCTCCCTTTGGTTCCCCACTGTTGTGCATTTTTCCACACGGTACCCCACTTCTTCTAATCTGTTCCTCCTGCACCCTTTGTTTCCCCACTGTTCTGCATTTTTCCACACAGTTCCCCACTTTTTCCAATCTGTTCACCCTGCTCCCTTTGGTTCCTCACTGTTCTGCAGTGTCCCCCACGATTCCCCACTTTTTCCAATGCGTTCCCCTGCTCACTTTGGTTCCCCACTGTTCTGCAGTGATCCCCACGGTTCCCCACATTTTCCAAACTGTTCCCCCGGCTCGCTTTGGTTTCATACTGTTCTGCAGTGTTCCCCACGGTTCCCCACTTTTTTACAATCTGTTCGCCATGCTCCCTTTGGTTCCCCTCTGTCCTGCAGTGTCCTCCACGGTTCCCCACTTTTTCCAACCTGTACCTCCCGCTCCCTTTGGTTCCCCTCTGTCATGCAGTGTTTTCACAGATCCCAATTTTTTCCTATCTGTTCCTCCTGATCCCTTTGGTTCCCCTCTGTCGTGCAGTGTTCCCCACGATTCCCCACTTTTTCCTATCTGTTCCCCCTGCTCCCTTTGGTTCCCCTCTGTTCTGCATTGTTCCCCACGGTTCCCGACTTTTACGAACTGAACCCCCTGCTCCCTTTGGTTCACCTCTGTTCTGCAGTGTTCTTCACGGTTTCCCACTTTTTCCAATCTGTTCCCCCTGCACCCTTTGATTCCCCTCTGTTCTGCAGTGTTCCCGACGCTTCCCCACTTTTTCCAATCCGTTCACCCTGCTCCCTTTGGTTCCCCTCTATTCTGCATTGTTCCCTACATTTCTCCCTTTTTTTTCCATCCTGTACCCCCTGCTCCCTATGGTTCCCCTCTGCCTTGCAGTGTTCCGCATGGGACCCCACTTTTTCCAATCTGTTCCCCCTGCTCCTTTCGCTCCACTCTGTTCTGCAGTTTTCCCCATGGTTCTCCACATTTTTTCCAAACTGTTCCACCTGCTCCCTTTGGTTCTGCAGTGTTTCCCACGGTTCCCCACTTTTTCCAATCCATTTCCCCTGCTCCCTTTGGTTCCCCTCTATTGTTCAGTGTTCCCCACGGTTCCCCACTTTTTCCAATCTGTTCCCCTGCTCCCTTTGGTTCCCCTCTGTTCTGCAGTGATCTCCACGGTTCCCCACATTTTCCAAACTGTTCCCCCGGCTCGCTTTGGTTTCATACTGTTCTGCAGTGTTCCCCACGGTTCCCCACTTTTTCCAACCTGTACCTCCTGTTCCCTTTGGTTCCCCTCTGTCATGCAGTGTTTTCACAGCTCCACCAATTTTTTCTTATCTGTTCCCCCTGATCCCTTTGGTTCCCCTCTGTCATGCCCCACGGTTCCCAACTTTTTCCAATCCGTTTCCTCTGCTCTCTTTGGTTCCCCTCTGTTCTGCAGTGTTCGCCACAGTTCTCCACCTTTTCCAATTCGTTCCCCCTGCTCCCTTTTGTTCCCCACATTTCTGCATTTTTCCACACGGTTCCCTACGTTTTCCAATCGGTTCCCCACTTTTTCCAATCCGTTTCCTCTGCTCTCTTTGGTTCTCCTCTGTTCTGCAGTGTTCCCGAAGCTTCCCCACTTTTTCCATTCCGTTCCCCCTGCTCCCTTTGGTTCCCCTCTATTCTAGTGTTCCTCACGATTCTCCACATTTTTTTACATACTGTACCCCCTGCTCCCTATGGTTCCCCTCTGCCTTGCAGTGTTACCCATGGGACACCACTTTTTCCAACCTGTTCCCCTTGTTCCCTTTGGTTCCCCTCTGTCCTTCCGTGTTCTCCACGGTTCCCAACTTTTTGCAATCCGTTGCCCCTGCTCCGTTTGGTTCCCCTCTGTTCTGCAGTGTTCCCCACGGTTCCCCACTTTTTCCAATCTGTTCCCCCTGCTCCTTTGTCTCCACTCTGTTCTGCAGTTTTCCCCACGGTTCCCCACATTTTCCAAACCATTCCCCCGGCTCGCTTTGGTTTCATACTGTTCTGCAGCATTCCCCACGGTTCCCCACTTTTTTACAAACTGTTTGCCCTGCTTCCTTTGGTTTCCCCTGTTCTGCATTGTCCTCCACGATTCCCAACTTTTTGCAATTGATTCCCCCTGTTCCGTTTGTTTGCCCTCTGTTCTGCAGTGTTCCCCACAGTTCCCCACTTTTTCCAATCAGTTCCCCCTGCTCCCTTTGATTCCCCTCTGTCCTACAGTGTTCCCCACCGGCGCAACTTTTTACAATCCGTTCCCCCTGCTTCCTTTGGTTCCCCTCTGTCGTGCAGTGTTCCCCACGGTTCCCCACTTTTTCCAATGCATTCCCTCTGCTCCCTTTGGTGCCCCTCTGTTCAGCAGTGTTCCCCACGGTTCCCCACTTTTTCCAATCTGTTTCCCCTGCTACCTCTGGTTCCCCTCTGTTCTGCATTTTTCCACACTGTTCCCCACTTTTTCCAATCCGATCCCCCTGCTTCCTTTGGTTCACCTCTGTTCTGCAGAACTCCCCACGATTCCCCACTTTTTCCAATCTGTTACCCCTGTTCCCTTTGGTTCCCCTCTGTTCTGCATTGTTCCCCACGGTTCCCCACTTTTCCGAACTGTACCCCCTGCTCCCTTTGGTTCACCTCTGTTCTGCAGTGTTCCTCACGGTTCCCCACTTTTTCCAATCTGTTGCCCCTGCTTCCTTTGGTTCCCCTCTGTCGTGCAGTGTTCCCCACGGTTCCCCACTTTTTCCAATGCATTCCCTCTGCTCCCTTTGGTGCCCCTCTGTTCAGCAGTGTTCCCCACGGTTCCCCACTTTTTCCAATCTGTTTCCCCTGCTACCTCTGGTTCCCCTCTGTTCTGCATTTTTCCACACTGTTCCCCACTTTTTCCAATCCGATCCCCCTGCTTCCTTTGGTTCACCTCTGTTCTGCAGAACTCCCCACGATTCCCCACTTTTTCCAATCTGTTACCCCTGTTCCCTTTGGTTCCCCTCTGTTCTGCATTGTTCCCCACGGTTCCCCACTTTTCCGAACTGTACCCCCTGCTCCCTTTGGTTCACCTCTGTTCTGCAGTGTTCCTCACGGTTCCCCACTTTTTCCAATCTGTTCCCCCTGCACCCTTTGATTCCCCTCTGTTCTGCAGTGTTCCCGACGCTTCCCCACTTTTTCCAATCCGTTCCCCCTGCTCCCTTTGGTTCCCCTCTATTCTGCATTGTTCCCTACATTTCTCCCTTTTTTTTCCATCCTGTACCCCCTGCTCCCTATGGTTCCCCTCTGCCTTGCAGTGTTCCGCATGGGACCCCACTTTTTCCAATCTGTTCCCCCTGCTCCTTTCGCTCCACTCTGTTCTGCAGTTTTCCCCATGGTTCTCCACATTTTTTTCCAAACTGTTCCACCTGCTCCCTTTGGTTCTGCAGTGTTTCCCACGATTCCCCACTTTTTCCAATCCATTTCCCCTGCTCCCTTTGGTTCCCCTCTATTGTTCAGTGTTCCCCACGGTTCCCCACGGTTCCCCACTTTTTCCAATCTGTTCCCCTGCTCCCTTTGGGTCCCCTCTGTTCTGCAGTGATCTCCACGGTTCCCCACATTTTCCAAACTGTTCCCCCGGCTCGCTTTGGTTTCATACTGTTCTGCAGTGTTCCCCACGGTTCCCCACTTTTTCCAACCTGTACCTCCTGTTCCCTTTGGTTCCCCTCTGTCATGCAGTGTTTTCACAGCTCCACCAATTTTTTCTTATCTGTTCCCCCTGATCCCTTTGGTTCCCCTCTGTCATGCACCACGTTTCCCCACTTTTTCCAATCCGTTCCCTCTGCTCTCTTTGGTTCCCCTCTGTTCTGCAGTGATCGCCACAGTTCTCCACCTTTTCCAATTCGTTCCCCTTGCTCCCTTTTGTTCCCCACATTTCTGCATTTTTCCACACGGTTCCCTACGTTTTCCAATCGGTTCCCCACATTTTCCAATCTGTTCCCGCTGCTCCCTTTGGTTCTCCTCTGTTCTGCAGTGTTCCCGACGCTTCCCCACTTTTTCCAATCCGTTCCCCCTGCTCCCTTTGGTTCCCCTCTATTCTAGTGTTCCTCACGATTCTCCACATTTTTTTACATACTGTACCCCCTGCTCCCTATCGTTCCCCTCTGCCTTGCAGTGTTACCCATGGGACACCACTTTTTCCAACCTGTTCCCCTTGTTCCCTTTGGTTCCCCTCTGTCCTTCCGTGTTCTCCACAGTTCCCAACTTTTTGCAATCCGTTGCCCCTGCTCCGTTTGGTTCCCCTCTGTTCTGCAGTGTTCCCCACGGTTCCCCACTTTTTCCAATCTGTTCACCCTTCTCCTTTGTCTCCACTCTGTTCTGCAGTTTTCCCCACGGTTCCCCACATTTTCCAAACCATTCCCCCGGCTCGCTTTGGTTTCATACTGTTCTGCAGCATTCCCCACGGTTCCCCACTTTTTTACAAACTGTTTGCCCTGCTTCCTTTGGTTTCCCCTGTTCTGCATTGTCCTCCACGGTTCCCAACTTTTTGCAATTGATTCCCCTTGTTCCGTTTGTTTGCCCTCTGTTCTGCAGTGTTCCCCACAGTTCCCCACTTTTTCCAATCAGTTCCCCCTGCTCCCTTTGATTCCCCTCTGTCCTACAGTGTTCCCCACCGGCGCAACTTTTTACAATCCGTTCCCCCTGCTTCCTTTGGTTCCCCTCTGTCGTGCAGTGTTCCCCACGGTTCCCCACTTTTTCCAATCTGTTACCCCTGTTCCCTTTGGTTCCCCTCTGTTCTGCATTGTTCCCCACGGTTCCCCACTTTTCCGAACTGTACCCCCTGCTCCCTTTGGTTCACCTCTGTTCTGCAGTGTTCCACACGGTTCCCCACTTTTTTCAATCTGTTCCCCCTGCACCCTTTGATTCCCCTCTGTTCTGCAGTGTTGTCCACTGTTCTCAACTTTTTCCAATCTGTTCCTCCTGCTCCCTTTGGTTACCAACTGTTCCTCATTTTTGCACACGGTTCCCCACTTTTTCAAAACAGTTCCCCTTGCTCCCTTTGGTTCCCCTTTATTCTGCAGTGTTCCCCACGATTCTCCTCATTTTTTTAAATCCTGTACCCACTGCTCCCTTTGGTTCCCCTCTGTCCTGCAGTGTCCTCCACGGTTCCCCACTTTTTCCAACCTGTACCTCCTGCTCCCTTTGGTTCCCCTCTGTCATGCAGTGTTTTCACAGTTCCCCAATTTTTTTCTATCTGTTCCCCCTGATCCCTTTGGTTCTCCTCTGTCGTGCAGTGTTCCCCACGGTTCCCCACTTTTTCCAAACCGTTCCCTCTGCTCCCTTTGGTTCCCCTCTGTTCTACATTGTTCTCCACAGTTCTCCACCTTTTCCAATTCGTTCCCCCTGCTCCCTTTGGTTCCCCACCTTTCTGCATTTTTCCACACGGTTCCCTACTTTTTCCAATCGGTTCCCCACTTTTTCCAATGCATTCCCTCTGCTCCCTTTGGTGCCCCTCTGTTCTGCAGTGTTCCCCACGGTTCCCCACTTTTTCCAATCTGTTTCCCCTGCTACCTCTGGTTCCCCTCTGTTCTGCATTTTTCCACAATGTTCCCCACTTTTTCCAATCCGATCCCCCTGCTCCCTTTGGTTCTGCTCTGTTCTGCAGTGTTCCCCAAGTTCCCCACTTTTTCCAATCTGTTCCCCCTGCTCCTTTGGCTCCACTCTGTTCTACAGTTTTCCCCACGGTTCCCCACATTTTCCAAACCATTCCCCTGGCTCGCTTTGGTTTCATACTGTTCTTCAGCATTCCCCACGGTTCCCCACTATTTTACAATCTGTTCGTCCTGCTCCCTTTGGTTCCCCTCTGTTCTGCAGTGTCCTCCACGCTTCCCAACTATTTGCAATCCATTCCCCCTGCTCTGTTTGTTTCCCCACTGTTCTGTATTTTCCACACGGTTCCCCACTTTTTCCAATCTGTTCCCCCAGCTCCCTTTAGTTCCTCACTGTTCTGCAGTGTTCCTCACGGTTCTCCACATTTTTTCCAACCTGTAGCCCCTGCTCCCTATGGTTCCCCTCTGCCCTGCAGTATTCCCCATGGTTCCCCACTCTTTCCAATCCGTTCCCCCTGTTCCCTTTGGTTCCCCTCTGTCCCGTAGTGTTCTGCACGATTCCCCACTTTTTCTAATCAGTTCCCCCTGCTGCCTTTGATTCCGCTCTGTCCTCCAGTGTTCCCCATTGGCCCCATTTTTTGCAATCCGTTCCCCCTGCTCCCTTTGGTTCCTCACTGTTCTGCAGTGTTCCCCACGGTTCTCCAAATTTTTTCTAATCTGTTCCCCCTTCTCCCTCTGGTTCGCCTCTGTTCTACATTTTTCCACACTGTTCCCCATTTTTTCCAATCCGTTCCCCCTGCTTCCTTTGGTCCACCTCTTTTCTGCAGAGTTCCCCACGGTCCACTTTTTCGAATCCTTTCCCCCTGCTCTCTTTGGGTCCCCACTGTTCTGCAGAACTCCCCACGATTCCCCACTTTTTCCAATCTGTTCCCCCTTCTCCCTTTGGTTCCTCTCTGTTCTGCATTGTTCCCCACGGGTCCGCACTTTTCCGATCTGTTCCCCCTGCTCCCTTTGGTTCCGCTCTGTTCTGCAGTTTTCCCCACGGTTCTCCAAATTTTTTCTAATCTGTTCCCATGCTCCCTTTGGTTTCCCTCTGCCCTGCAGTGTCCCCCATGGTTCCCCACTTTTTCCAATCCGTTCCCCCTGCTACCTTTGGTTCCCCTCTGTTCTGCAGTGTTTCCCACAGTTCCCCACTTTTTCCAATCGGTTCCCCCTGCTCCCTTTGATTACCCTCTGTCATGCAGTGTTCGCCATGGGCCCCACTTTTTGCAATCCGTTTCCCCTGCTCACTTTTGTTCCCCTCTGTGCTGCAGTGTTCTCCACGGTTCCCCACTTTTTCCAACCTGTACCTCCTGCTCCCTTTGGTTCCCCACTGTCATGCAGTGTTCCCCACAGTCCCCACTTTTTCCAATCCGTTCCCTCTGCTCCCTTTGGTTCCCCTCTGTTCTGCTGTGTTCCCCACAGTTCTCCATCTTTTCCAATTCGATCCCCCTGCTCCCTTTGGATCCCCACCTTTCTCCATTTTTCCACACGGTTCCCTACTTTTTCCAATCGGATCCCCTCTTTTTGCAATCTGTTCCCCCTGCTCTCTTTGGTTCTCCTCTGTTCTGCAGTGTTCCCGACGCTTCCCCACTTTTTCCAATCCATTCGCCCTGCTCCCTTTGGTTCCCCTCTATTCTGCAGTGTTCCCCACGATTCTCCACATTTTTTTCCATCCTGTACCCCCTGCTCCCTATGGTTCCCCTCTGCCTTGCAGTGTTACCCATAGGACCCCACTTTTTCCAACCTGTTCCCCTTGTTCCCTTTGGTTCCCCTCTGTCCTGCCGTGTTCTCCACAGTTATCAATTTTTGCAATCCGTTCCCCCTGCTCCGTTTGTTTCCCCTCTGTACTGCAGTGTTCCCCACAGTTCCCCAATTTTTCCAATCTGTTCCCCCTGCTCCCTTTGATTCCCCTCTGGAATGCAGTGTTTGCCATGGGCCCCACTTTTTCAATCCGTTTCCCCTTCTCCCTTTGTTTCCCCTCTGTTCTGCAGTGTTCCCCACAGTTCTCCACCTTTTCCAATTCGTTCCCCCTGCTCCCTTTGGTTCCCCACTATTCTGCATTTTTCCACACGGTTCCCTACTTTTTCCAAACGGTTCCCCACATTTTCCAATCTGTTCCCCCTGCTCCCTTTGGTTCTCCTCTGTTCTGCAGTGTTCCCGACGCTTCCCCACATTTTCCAATCCGTTCCCCCTGCTCCCTTTGGTTCCCCTCTATTGTGCAGTGTTCCCCACGATTCTCCACATTTTTTTACATACTGTACCCCCTGATCCCTATGGTTCACCTCTGCCTTGCAGTGTTACCCATGGGACACCACTTTTTCCAACCTGTTCCCCTTGTTCCCTTTGGTTCCCCTCTGTCCTTCCGTGTTCTCCACGGTTCCCAACTTTTTGCAATCCGTTCCCCCTGCTCCCTTTGGTTCTCCTCTGTTCTGCAGTGTTCCTGACGCTTCCCCACTTTTTCCAATGCGTTCCCCTGCTCCCTTTGGTTCCCCTCTGTTCTGCAGTGATCTACACGGTTCCCCACATTTTCCTATCTGTTCCCCCTGATCCCTTTGGTTCTCCTCTGTCGTGCAGTGTTCCCCACGGTTCCCCACTTTTTCCAATCCGTTCCCCCTGCTCCCTTTGGTGCCTCTCTATTCTGCAGTGTTCCCCACGATTCTCCACATTTTTTTCCATCCTGTACCCCCTGCTCCCTTTGGTTCCCCACTGTTGTGCATTTTTGCACACGGTACCCCACTTCTTCTAATCTGTTCCTCCTGCACCCTTTTGTTTCCCCACTGTTCTGCATTTTTCCACACGGTTCCCCACTTTTTCCAATCCGTTCCCCCTGCTCCCTTTGGTTCTCCTCTGTTCTGCAGTGTTCCCGACGCTTCCCCACTTTTTCCAATGCGTTCCCCTGCTCCTTTTGGTTCCCCTCTGTTCTGCAGTGTTGCCCACTGTTCTCAACTTTTTCCAATCTGTTCCTCCTGCTCCCTTTGGTTCCCCACTGTTTTGCATTTTTGCACACGGTTCCCCACTTTTTCAAAACTGTTCCCCCTGCTCCCTATGGATCCCCTATGCCCTGCAGTGTCCCCCATGGTTCCCCACTTTTTCCAATCCGTTCCCCCTGCTCCCTTTGGTTCCCCTCTATTCTGCAGTGTTCCCCACGATTCTCCACATTTTTTTCCATCCTGTACCCCCTGCTCCCTTTGGTTCCCCACTGTTGTGCATTTTTCCACACGGTACCCCACTTCTTCTAATCTGTTCCTCCTGCACCCTTTGTTTCCCCACTGTTCTGCATTTTTCCACACGGTTCCCCACTTTTTCCAATCTGTTCCCCCTGCTCCCTTTGGTTCCTCTCTGTTCAGCAGTGTTTTCCACGGTTCCCAACTTTTTGCAATCCGTTCCCGCTGTTCTTTTTGGTTCCCCTCTGTCCCGCAGTGTTCCCCACGATTCTCCACATTTTTTTCCATCCTGTACCCCCTGCTCCCTTTGGTTCCCCTCTATTCTGCATTTTTCCACACTTTTCCCCAATTTTTCCAATCCTTTCCCCCTGCTTCCTTTGGTTCACCTCTGTTCTGCAGATCTCTCCACGAATCCCCACTTTTTCCAATCTGTTCCCCCTGCTCCCTTTGGTTCCGCTTTGTTCTGCATTTTTCCACACGGTTCCCCACTTTTTCCAATCTGTTCCCCCTGCTCCCTTTGGTCCCTCTCTGTTGTGCATTGTTCCTACGGGCCCCCAATTTTCCGAGCTGTTCCCCCTGCTCCCTTTGGTTCCTCTCTGTTCTGCAGTTTTCCCCACGGTTCTCCAAATTTTTTCTAATCTGTCCCCATGCTCCCTTTGGTTACCCTCTGCCCTGCAGTGTCCCCCATGGTTCCCCACTTTTTCCAATCCGTTCCCCCTGCTACCTTTGGTTCCCCTCTGTTCTGCAGTGTTCCCCACAGTTCCCCACTTTTTCCAATCGGTTCCCCCTGCTCCCTTTGATTCCCCTCTGGCATGCAGTGTTCGCCATGGGCCCCACTTTTTCAATCCGTTTCCCCTTGTCCCTTTGGTTCCCCTTTGTTCTGCAGTGTTCCCCACAGTTCTCCACCTTTTCCAATTCGTTCCCTCTGCTCCCTTTGGTTCCCCACTATTCTGCATTTTTCCACACGGTTCCCTACTTTTTCCAAACGGTTCCCCACTTTTTCCAATCTATTCTCCCTGCTCCCTTTGGTTCTCCTCTGTTCTGCAGTGTTCCTGACGCTTCCCCACTGTTTCCAATCCGTTCCCCCTGCTCCCTTTAGTTCCCCTCTATTCTGCAGTGTTCCCCACGATTCTCCACATTTGTTTACATACTGTACCCTCTGATCCCTATGGTTCACCTCTGCCTTGCAGTGTTACCCATGGGACACCACTTTTTCCAACCTGTTCCCCTTGTTCCCTTTGGTTCCCCTCTGTCCTTCCGTGTTCTCCACGGTTCCCAACTTTTTGCAATCCGTTCCCCCTGCTCCCTTTGGTTCTCCTCTGTTCTGCAATGTTCCCGACGCTTCCCCACTTTTTCCAATGCGTTCCTCTGCTCCCTTTGGTTCCCCTCTGTTCTGCAGTGATCCACACGGTTCCCCACTTTTTCCAAACTGTTCCCCCTGCACCCTTTGATTCCCCTCTGTTCTGCAGTGTTGCCCACTGTTCTCAACTTTTTCCAATCTGTTCCTTCTGCTCCCTTTGGTTCCCCACTGTTTTGCATTTTTGCACACGGTTCCCCACTTTTTCAAAACTGTTGCCCCTGCTCCCTTTGGCTCCTCACTGTTCTCCAGTTTTCCTCAAGGTTCTCCACATTTTTCCAACCTGTACCCCCTGCTCCCTATGGATCCCCTCTGCCCTGCAGTGTCCCCCATGGTTCCCCATTTTTTCCAATCCGTTCCCCCTGTTCCCTTTGGTTCGCCTCTGTTCTGCAGTGTTCCCGACGCTTCCCCACTTTTTCCAATCCGTTCCCCCTGCTCCCTTTGGTTCCCCTCTATTCTGCAGTGTTCCCCACGATTCTCCACATTTTTTTCCATCCTGTACCCCCTGCTCCCTTTGGATCCCCACTGTTGTGCATTTTTGCACATGGTACCCCACTTCTTCTAATCTGTTCCTCCTGCACCCTTTGTTTCCCCACTGTTCTGCATTTTTCCACACGGTTCCCCACTTTTTCCAATCTGTTCCCCCTGCTCCCTTTGGTTCCTCACTGTTCTGCAGTGTTCCCCACGGTTCCCCACTTTTTCCAATGCGTTCCCCTACTCCCTTTGGTTCCCCTCTGTTCTGCAGTGATCCCCACGGTTCCCCACATTTTCCAAACTGTTCCCCCTGCTCGCTTTGGTTTCATACTGTTCTGCAGTGTTCCTCACGGTTCCCACTTTTTTACAATCTGTTCGCCCTGCTCCCTTTGGTTCCCCTCTGCCCTGCGGTGTCCTACACGGTTCCCCACTTTTTCCAACCTGTACCTACTGCTCCCTTTGGTTCCCCTCTGTCATGCAGTGTTTTCACAGTTCCCCAATTTTTTCCTATCTGTTCCCCCTGATCCCTTTGGTTCTCCTCTGTCGGGCAGTGTTCCCCACGGTTCTCCACTTTTTCCAATCCGTTCCCTCTGCTCCCTTTGGTTCCCCTCTGTTCTGCATTGTTCCCCACAGTTCTCCACCTTTTCCACTTCGTTCCCCCTGCTCCCTTTGGTTCCCCACCTTTCTGCATTTTTCCACATGGTTCCCAACTTTTTCCAATCGGATCCCCACTTTTTCCAAACCATTCCTCCTGCTCCCTTTAGTTCCCCTCTATTCTACAGTGTTCCCCACGATTCTATACATTTTTTTCCATCCTGTACCCCCTGCTCCCTATGGTTCCCCTCTGCCTTGCAGTGTTACCCATGGGACCCCACTTTTTCCAACCTGTTCCCCTTGTTCCCTTTGGTTCCCCTCTGTCCTGCCGTGTTCTCCACGGTTCCCAACTTTTTGCAATCCGTTCCCCCTGCTCCGTTTGGTTCCCCTCTGTTCTGCAGTGTTCCCCACGGTTCCCCACTTTTTCCAATGCGTTCCCTTTGCTCCCTTTGGTGCCCCTCTGTTCTGCAGTGTTCCCAACGGTTCCCCACTTTTTCCAATCTGTTTCCCCTGCTACCTCTGGTTCCCCTCTGTTCTGCATTTTTCCACACTGTTCCCCACTTTTTCCAATCCGTTCCCCCTGCTTCCTTTGGTTCACCTCTGTTCTTCAGAACTCCCCACGATTCCTCACTTTTTCCTATCTGTTCCCCCTGCTCCATTTGGTTCCCCTCTGTTCTGCATTGTTCCCCACGGTTCCCCACTTTTCCGAACTGTACCCCCTGCTCCCTTTGGTTCACCTCTGTTCTGCAGTGTTCCTCACGGTTCCCCACTTTTTCCAATCTGTTCCCCCTGCACCCTTTGATTCCCCTCTGTTCTGCAGTGTTGCCCACTGTTCTCAACTTTTTCCAATCTGTTCTTCCTGATCCCTTTGGTTCCCCACTATTCTGCATTTTTCCACACGGTTCCCCACTTTTTCCAATCTGTTCCCCCTGCTCCCTTTGGTTCCTCACTGTTCTGCAGTCTTTCTCACGGTTCTCCACATATTTTCCAACCTGTACCCCCTGCTCCCTATGGTTCCCCTCTGCCCTGCAGTGTCCCCCATGGTTCCCCACTTTTTCCAATCCGTTCCCCCTCTTCCCTTTGGTTCGCCTCTGTTCTGCAGTGTTCGCGACGCTTCCCCACTTTTTCCAATCCGTTCCCCCTGCTCCCTTTGGTTCTGCAGTGTTTCCCACGGTTCCCCACATTTTCCAATCCATTTCCCCTGCTCCCTTTGGTTCCCCTCTATTGTTCAGTGTTCCCCACGGTTCCCCACTTTTTCGAATCTGTTCCCCTGCTCCCTTTGGTTCCCCTCTGTTCTGCAGTGATCTCCACGGTTCCCCACATTTTCCAAACTGTTCGCCGTGCTCTCTTTGGTTCCCCTCTGTTCTACAGTGTTCCGCACAGTTCTCCACATTTTTCCAACCTGTACCCCCTGCTCCCTATGGATCCCCTCTGCCCTGCAGTGTCCCCCATGGTTCCCCATTTTTTTCCAATCCGTTCCCCCTGTTCCCTTTGGTTCGCCTCTGTTCTGCAGTGTTCCCGACGCTTCCCCACTTTTTCCAATCCGTTCCCCCTGCTCCCTTTGGTTCCCCTCTATTCTGCAGTGTTCCCCACGATTCTCCACATTTTTTTCCATCCTGTACCCCCTGCTCCCTTTGGTTCCCCACTGTTGTGCATTTTTGCACACGGTACCCCACTTCTTCTAATCTGTTCCTCCTGCACCCTTTGTTTCCCCACTGTTCTGCATTTTTCCACACGGTTCCCCACTTTTTCCAATCTGTTCCCCCTGCTCCCTTTGGTTCCTCACTGTTCTGCAGTGTTCCCCACGGTTCCCCACTTTTTCCAATGCGTTCCCCTGCTCCCTTTGGTTCCCCTCTGTTCTGCAGTGATCCACACGGTTCCCCACATTTTCCAAACTGTTCCCCCTGCTCGCTTTGGTTTCATACTGTTCTGCAGTGTTCCTCACGGTTCCCACTTTTTTACAATCTGTTCGCCCTGCTCCCTTTGGTTCCCCTCTGCCCTGCAGTGTCCTACACGGTTCCCCACTTTTTCCAACCTGTACCTCCTGCTCCCTTTGGTTCCCCTCTGTCATGCAGTGTTTTCACAGTTCCCCAATTTTTTCCTATCTGTTCCCCCTGATCCCTTTGGTTCTCCTCTGTCGTGCAGTGTTCCCCACGGTTCTCCACTTTTTCCAATCTGTTCCCTCTGCTCCCTTTGGTTCCCCTCTGTTCTGCATTGTTCCCCACAGTTCTCCACCTTTTCCAATTCGTTCCCCCTGCTCCCTTTGGTTCCCCACCTTTCTGCATTTCTCCACACGGTTCCCTACTTTTTCCAATCGGTTCCCCACTTTTTCCAATCTGTTCCCCCTGCTCCCTTTGGTTCTGCTCTGTTCTGCAGTGTTCTCCACAGGTCCCCACTTTTTCCAATCTGTTACCCCTGCTCCTTTGGCTCCACTCTGTTCTGCAGTTTTCCCCACGGTTCCCCACATTTTCCAATCTGTTCCCCCTGCTCCCTTTGATTCCTCACTGTTCTGCAGTGTTCCTCACGGTTCTCCACATTTTTTGCAACCTGTAGCCCCCGTTCCCTATGGTTCCCCTCTGCCCTGCAGTATTCCCCATGGTTCCCCACTTTTTCCAATCCGTTCCCCCTGTTCCTTTTGGTTCCCCTCTGTCCCGCAGTGTTCCCCACGATTCTCCACATTTTGTTCCATCCTGTACCCCCTGCTCCCTTTGGTTCCCCTCTGTTCTGCATTTTTCCACACTGTTCCCCACTTTTTCCAATCCGTTCCCCCTGCTTCCTTTGGTTCACCTCTGTTCTGCAGATCTCTCCACGAATCCCCACTTTTTCCAATCTGTTCCCCCTGCTCCCTTTGGTTCCCCTTTGTTCTGCATTTTTCCACACGGTTCCCCACTTCTTCCAATCTGTTCCCCCTGCTCCCTTTGGTCCTCTCTGTTCTGCATTGTTCCCCACGGGCCCCCACTTTTCCAAGCTGTTCCCCCTGCTCCCTTTGGTTCCTCTCTGTTCTGCAGTTTTCCCCACGGTTCTCCAAATTTTTTCTAATCTGTCCCCATGCTCCCTTTGGTTACCCTCTGCCCTGCTGTGTCCCCCATGGTTCCCCACTTTTTCCAATCTGTTCCCCCTGCTACCTTTGGTTCCCCTCTGTTCTGCAGTGTTCCCCACAGATCCCCACTTTTTCCAAACGGTTCCCCCTGCTCCCTTTGATTCCCCTCTGGCATGCAGTGTTCGCCATGGGCCCCACTTTTTCCAATGCGTTCCCCTACTCCCTTTGGTTCCCCTCTGTTCTGCAGTGATCCCCACGGTTCCCCACATTTTCCAAACTGTTCCCCCTGCTCGCTTTGGTTTCATACTGTTCTGCAGTGTTCCTCACGGTTCCCACTTTTTTACAATCTGTTCGCCCTGCTCCCTTTGGTTCCCCTCTGCCCTGCAGTGTCCTACACGGTTCCCCACTTTTTCCAACCTGTACCTCCTGCTCCCTTTGGTTCCCCTCTGTCATGCAGTGTTTTCACAGTTCCCCAATTTTTTCCTATCTGTTCCCCCTGATCCCTTTGGTTCTCCTCTGTCGGGCAGTGTTCCCCACGGTTCTCCACTTTTTCCAATCCGTTCCCTCTGCTCCCTTTGGTTCCCCTCTGTTCTGCATTGTTCCCCACAGTTCTCCACCTTTTCCAATTCGTTCCCCCTGCTCCCTTTGGTTCCCCACCTTTCTGCATTTTTCCACATGGTTCCCAACTTTTTCCAATCGGTTCCCCACTTTTTCCAAACCATTCCTCCTGCTCCCTTTAGTTCCCCTCTATTCTACAGTGTTCCCCACGATTCTATACATTTTTTTCCATCCTGTACCCCCTGCTCCCTATGGTTCCCCTCTGCCTTGCAGTGTTACCCATGGGACCCCACTTTTTCCAACCTGTTCCCCTTGTTCCCTTTGGTTCCCCTCTGTCCTGCCGTGTTCTCCACGGTTCCCAACTTTTTGCAATCCGTTCCCCCTGCTCCGTTTGGTTCCCCTCTGTTCTGCAGTGTTCCCCACGGTTCCCCACTTTTTCCAATGCGTTCCCTTTGCTCCCTTTGGTGCCCCTCTGTTCTGCAGTGTTCCCAACGGTTCCCCACTTTTTCCAATCTGTTTCCCCTGCTACCTCTGGTTCCCCTCTGTTCTGCATTTTTCCACACTGTTCCCCACTTTTTCCAATCCGTTCCCCCTGCTTCCTTTGGTTCACCTCTGTTCTTCAGAACTCCCCACGATTCCTCACTTTTTCCTATCTGTTCCCCCTGCTCCATTTGGTTCCCCTCTGTTCTGCATTGTTCCCCACGGTTCCCCACTTTTCCGAACTGTACCCCCTGCTCCCTTTGGTTCACCTCTGTTCTGCAGTGTTCCTCACGGTTCCCCACTTTTTCCAATCTGTTCCCCCTGCACCCTTTGATTCCCCTCTGTTCTGCAGTGTTGCCCACTGTTCTCAACTTTTTCCAATCTGTTCTTCCTGATCCCTTTGGTTCCCCACTATTCTGCATTTTTCCACACGGTTCCCCACTTTTTCCAATCTGTTCCCCCTGCTCCCTTTGATTCCTCACTGTTCTGCAGTCTTTCTCACGGTTCTCCACATATTTTCCAACCTGTACCCCCTGCTCCCTATGGTTCCCCTCTGCCCTGCAGTGTCCCCCATGGTTCCCCACTTTTTCCAATCCGTTCCCCCTCTTCCCTTTGGTTCGCCTCTGTTCTGCAGTGTTCGCGACGCTTCCCCACTTTTTCCAATCCGTTCCCCCTGCTCCCTTTGGTTCCCCACTGTTGTGCATTTTTCCACACGGTACCCCACTTCTTCTAATCTGTTCCTCCTGCACCCTTTGTTTCCCCACTGTTCTGCATTTTTCCACACGGTTCCCCACTTTTTCCAATCTGTTCACCCTGCTCCCTTTGGTTCCTCACTGTTTTGCAGTGTCCCCCACGATTCCCCACTTTTTCCAATGCGTTCCCCTGCTCACTTTGGTTCCCCACTGTTCTGCAGTGATCCCCACGGTTCCCCACATTTTCCAAACTGTTCCCCCGGCTCGCTTTGGTTTCGTACTGTTCTGCAGTGTCCTCCACGGTTCCCCACTTTTTCCAACCTGTACCTCCTGCTCCCTTTGGTTCACCTCTGTTCTGCAGTGTTCCTCACGGTTTCCCACTTTTTCCAATCTGTTCCCCCTGCACCCTTTGATTCCCCTCTGTTCTGCAGTGTTTTCACAGATCCCAATTTTTTCCTATCTGTTCCTCCTGATCCCTTTGGTTCCCCTCTGTCGTGCAGTGTTCCCCACGATTCCCCACTTTTTCCTATCTGTTCCCCCTGCTCCCTTTGGTTCCCCTCTGTTCTGCATTGTTCCCCACGGTTCCCGACTTTTACGAACTGAACCCCCTGCTCCCTTTGGTTCACCTCTTTTCTGCAGTGTTCCTCACGGTTTCCCACTTTTTCCAATCTGTTCCCCCTGCACCCTTTGATTCCCCTCTGTTCTGCAGTGTTCCCGACGCTTCCCCACTTTTTCCAATCCGTTCACCCTGCTCCCTTTGGTTCCCCTCTATTCTGCATTGTTCCCTACATTTCTCCCTTTTTTTTCCATCCTGTACCCCCTGCTCCCTATGGTTTCCCTCTGCCTTGCAGTGTTCCGCATGGGACCCCACTTTTTCCAATCTGTTCCCCCTGCTCCTTTCGCTCCACTCTGTTCTGCAGTTTTCCCCATGGTTCTCCACATTTTTTCCAAACTATTCCACCTGCTCCCTTTGGTTCTGCAGTGTTTCCCACGGTTCCCCACATTTTCCAATCCATTTCCCCTGCTCCCTTTGGTTCCCCTCTATTGTTCAGTGTTCCCCACGGTTCCCCACTTTTTCCAATCTGTTCCCCTGCTCCCTTTGGTTCCCCTCTGTTCTGCAGTGATCTCCACGGTTCCCCACATTTTCCAAACTGTTCGCCGTGCTCTCTTTGGTTCCCCTCTGTTCTACAGTGTTCCGCACAGTTCTCCACATTTTTCCAACCTGTACCCCCTGCTCCCTATGGATCCCCTCTGCCCTGCAGTGTCCCCCATGGTTCCCCATTTTTTTCCAATCCGTTCCCCCTGTTCCCTTTGGTTCGCCTCTGTTCTGCAGTGTTCCCGACGCTTCCCCACTTTTTCCAATCCGTTCCCCCTGCTCCCTTTGGTTCCCCTCTATTCTGCAGTGTTCCCCACGATTCTCCACATTTTTTTCCATCCTGTACCCCCTGCTCCCTTTGGTTCCCCACTGTTGTGCATTTTTGCACACGGTACCCCACTTCTTCTAATCTGTTCCTCCTGCACCCTTTGTTTCCCCACTGTTCTGCATTTTTCCACACGGTTCCCCACTTTTTCCAATCTGTTCCCCCTGCTCCCTTTGGTTCCTCACTGTTCTGCAGTGTTCCCCACGGTTCCCCACTTTTTCCAATGCGTTCCCCTGCTCCCTTTGGTTCCCCTCTGTTCTGCAGTGATCCACACGGTTCCCCACATTTTCCAAACTGTTCCCCCTGCTCGCTTTGGTTTCATACTGTTCTGCAGTGTTCCTCACGGTTCCCACTTTTTTACAATCTGTTCGCCCTGCTCCCTTTGGTTCCCCTCTGCCCTGCAGTGTCCTACACGGTTCCCCACTTTTTCCAACCTGTACCTCCTGCTCCCTTTGGTTCCCCTCTGTCATGCAGTGTTTTCACAGTTCCCCAATTTTTTCCTATCTGTTCCCCCTGATCCCTTTGGTTCTCCTCTGTCGTGCAGTGTTCCCCACGGTTCTCCACTTTTTCCAATCCGTTCCCTCTGCTCCCTTTGGTTCCCCTCTGTTCTGCATTGTTCCCCACAGTTCTCCACCTTTTCCAATTCGTTCCCCCTGCTCCCTTTGGTTCCCCACCTTTCTGCATTTCTCCACACGGTTCCCTACTTTTTCCAATCGGTTCCCCACTTTTTCCAATCTGTTCCCCCTGCTCCCTTTGGTTCTGCTCTGTTCTGCAGTGTTCTCCACAGGTCCCCACTTTTTCCAATCTGTTCCCCCTGCTCCCTTTGGTTCCCCTTTGTTCTGCATTTTTCCACACGGTTCCCCACTTCTTCCAATCTGTTCCCCCTGCTCCCTTTGGTCCTCTCTGTTCTGCATTGTTCCCCACGGGCCCCCACTTTTCCAAGCTGTTCCCCCTGCTCCCTTTGGTTCCTCTCTGTTCTGCAGTTTTCCCCACGGTTCTCCAAATTTTTTCTAATCTGTCCCCATGCTCCCTTTGGTTACCCTCTGCCCTGCTGTGTCCCCCATGGTTCCCCACTTTTTCCAATCTGTTCCCCCTGCTACCTTTGGTTCCCCTCTGTTCTGCAGTGTTCCCCACAGATCCCCACTTTTTCCAAACGGTTCCCCCTGCTCCCTTTGATTCCCCTCTGGCATGCAGTGTTCGCCATGGGCCCCACTTTTTCAATCCGTTTCCCCTTATCCCTTTGGTTCCCCTCTGCTCTGCAGTGTTCCCCACAGTTCTCCACCTTTTCCAATTCGTTCCCCCTGCTCCCTTTGGTTCCCCACGATTCTGCATTTTTCCACACGGTTCCCTACTTTTTCCAAACGGTTCCCCACTTTTTCCAATCTATTCCCCCTGCTCCCTTTGGTTCTCCTCTGTTCTGCAGTGTTCCCGACGCTTCCCCACTTTTTCCAATCCGTTCCCCCTGCTCCCTTTGGTTCCCCTCTATTCTGCAGTGTTCCCCACGATTCTCCACATTTTTTTCCATCCTGTACCCCCTGCTCCCTTTGGTTCCCCACTGTTGTGCATTTTTGCACACGGTACCCCACTTCTTCTAATCTGTTCCTCCTGCACCCTTTGTTTCCCCACTGTTCTGCATTTTTCCACACGGTTCCCCACTTTTTCCAATCTGTTCCCCCTGCTCCCTTTGGTTCCTCACTGTTCTGCAGTGTTCCCCACGGTTTCCCACTTTTTCCAATCTGTTCCCCCTGCACCCTTTGATTCCCCTCTGTTCTGCAGTGTTTTCACAGATCCCAATTTTTCCTATCTGTTCCTCCTGATCCCTTTGGTTCCCCTCTGTCGTGCAGTGTTCCCCACGATTCCCCACTTTTTCCTATCTGTTCCCCCAGCTCCCTTTGGTTCCCCTCTGTTCTGCATTGTTCCCCACGGTTCCCGACTTTTACGAACTGAACCCCCTGCTCCCTTTGGTTCACCTCTGTTCTGCAGTGTTCCTCACGGTTTCCCACTTTTTCCAATCTGTTCCCCCTGCACCCTTTGATTCCCCTCTGTTCTGCAGTGTTCCCGACGCTTCCCCACTTTTTCCAATCCGTTCACCCTGCTCCCTTTGGTTCCCCTCTATTCTGCATTGTTCCCTACATTTCTCCCTTTTTTTTCCATCCTGTACCCCCTGCTCCCTATGGTTCCCCTCTGCCTTGCAGTGTTCCGCATGGGACCCCACTTTTTCCAATCTGTTCCCCCTGCTCCTTTCGCTCCACTCTGTTCTGCAGTTTTCCCCATGGTTCTCCACATTTTTTCCAAACTGTTCCACCTGCTCCCTTTGGTTCTGCAGTGTTTCCCACGGTTCCCCACATTTTCCAATCCATTTCCCCTGCTCCCTTTGGTTCCCCTCTATTGTTCAGTGTTCCCCACGGTTCCCCACTTTTTCGAATCTGTTCCCCTGCTCCCTTTGGTTCCCCTCTGTTCTGCAGTGATCTCCACGGTTCCCCACATTTTCCAAACTGTTCGCCGTGCTCTCTTTGGTTCCCCTCTGTTCTACAGTGTTCCGCACAGTTCTCCACATTTTTCCAACCTGTACCCCCTGCTCCCTATGGATCCCCTCTGCCCTGCAGTGTCCCCCATGGTTCCCCATTTTTTTCCAATCCGTTCCCCCTGTTCCCTTTGGTTCGCCTCTGTTCTGCAGTGTTCCCGACGCTTCCCCACTTTTTCCAATCCGTTCCCCCTGCTCCCTTTGGTTCCCCTCTATTCTGCAGTGTTCCCCACGATTCTCCACATTTTTTTCCATCCTGTACCCCCTGCTCCCTTTGGTTCCCCACTGTTGTGCATTTTTGCACACGGTACCCCACTTCTTCTAATCTGTTCCTCCTGCACCCTTTGTTTCCCCACTGTTCTGCATTTTTCCACACGGTTCCCCACTTTTTCCAATCTGTTCCCCCTGCTCCCTTTGGTTCCTCACTGTTCTGCAGTGTTCCCCACGGTTCCCCACTTTTTCCAATGCGTTCCCCTGCTCCCTTTGGTTCCCCTCTGTTCTGCAGTGATCCACACGGTTCCCCACATTTTCCAAACTGTTCCCCCTGCTCGCTTTGGTTTCATACTGTTCTGCAGTGTTCCTCACGGTTCCCACTTTTTTACAATCTGTTCGCCCTGCTCCCTTTGGTTCCCCTCTGCCCTGCAGTGTCCTACACGGTTCCCCACTTTTTCCAACCTGTACCTCCTGCTCCCTTTGGTTCCCCTCTGTCATGCAGTGTTTTCACAGTTCCCCAATTTTTTCCTATCTGTTCCCCCTGATCCCTTTGGTTCTCCTCTGTCGTGCAGTGTTCCCCACGGTTCTCCACTTTTTCCAATCTGTTCCCTCTGCTCCCTTTGGTTCCCCTCTGTTCTGCATTGTTCCCCACAGTTCTCCACCTTTTCCAATTCGTTCCCCCTGCTCCCTTTGGTTCCCCAACTTTCTGCATTTCTCCACACGGTTCCCTACTTTTTCCAATCGGTTCCCCACTTTTTCCAATCTGTTCCCCCTGCTCCCTTTGGTTCTGCTCTGTTCTGCAGTGTTCTCCACAGGTCCCCACTTTTTCCAATCTGTTACCCCTGCTCCTTTGGCTCCACTCTGTTCTGCAGTTTTCCCCACGGTTCCCCACATTTTCCAATCTGTTCCCCCTGCTCCCTTTGATTCCTCACTGTTCTGCAGTGTTCCTCACGGTTCTCCACATTTTTTGCAACCTGTAGCCCCCGTTCCCTATGGTTCCCCTCTGCCCTGCAGTATTCCCCATGGTTCCCCACTTTTTCCAATCCGTTCCCCCTGTTCCTTTTGGTTCCCCTCTGTCCCGCAGTGTTCCCCACGATTCTCCACATTTTGTTCCATCCTGTACCCCCTGCTCCCTTTGGTTCCCCTCTGTTCTGCATTTTTCCACACTGTTCCCCACTTTTTCCAATCCGTTCCCCCTGCTTCCTTTGGTTCACCTCTGTTCTGCAGATCTCTCCACGAATCCCCACTTTTTCCAATCTGTTCCCCCTGCTCCCTTTGGTTCCCCTTTGTTCTGCATTTTTCCACACGGTTCCCCACTTCTTCCAATCTGTTCCCCCTGCTCCCTTTGGTCCTCTCTGTTCTGCATTGTTCCCCACGGGCCCCCACTTTTCCAAGCTGTTCCCCCTGCTCCCTTTGGTTCCTCTCTGTTCTGCAGTTTTCCCCACGGTTCTCCAAATTTTTTCTAATCTGTCCCCATGCTCCCTTTGGTTACCCTCTGCCCTGCTGTGTCCCCCATGGTTCCCCACTTTTTCCAATCTGTTCCCCCTGCTACCTTTGGTTCCCCTCTGTTCTGCAGTGTTCCCCACAGATCCCCACTTTTTCCAAACGGTTCCCCCTGCTCCCTTTGATTCCCCTCTGGCATGCAGTGTTCGCCATGGGCCCCACTTTTTCCAATGCGTTCCCCTACTCCCTTTGGTTCCCCTCTGTTCTGCAGTGATCCCCACGGTTCCCCACATTTTCCAAACTGTTCCCCCTGCTCGCTTTGGTTTCATACTGTTCTGCAGTGTTCCTCACGGTTCCCACTTTTTTACAATCTGTTCGCCCTGCTCCCTTTGGTTCCCCTCTGCCCTGCAGTGTCCTACACCGTTCCCCACTTTTTCCAACCTGTACCTCCTGCTCCCTTTGGTTCCCCTCTGTCATGCAGTGTTTTCACAGTTCCCCAATTTTTTCCTATCTGTTCCCCCTGATCCCTTTGGTTCTCCTCTGTCGGGCAGTGTTCCCCACGGTTCTCCACTTTTTCCAATCCGTTCCCTCTGCTCCCTTTGGTTCCCCTCTGTTCTGCATTGTTCCCCACAGTTCTCCACCTTTTCCAATTCGTTCCCCCTGCTCCCTTTGGTTCCCCACCTTTCTGCATTTTTCCACATGGTTCCCAACTTTTTCCAATCGGTTCCCCACTTTTTCCAAACCATTCCACCTGCTCCCTTTAGTTCCCCTCTATTCTACAGTGTTCCCCACGATTCTATACATTTTTTTCCATCCTGTACCCCCTGCTCCCTATGGTTCCCCTCTGCCTTGCAGTGTTACCCATGGGACCCCACTTTTTCCAACCTGTTCCCCTTGTTCCCTTTGGTTCCCCTCTGTCCTGCCGTGTTCTCCACGGTTCCCAACTTTTTGCAATCCGTTCCCCCTGCTCCGTTTGGTTCCCCTCTGTTCTGCAGTGTTCCCCACGGTTCCCCACTTTTTCCAATGCGTTCCCTTTGCTCCCTTTGGTGCCCCTCTGTTCTGCAGTGTTCCCAACGGTTCCCCACTTTTTCCAATCTGTTTCCCCTGCTACCTCTGGTTCCCCTCTGTTCTGCATTTTTCCACACTGTTCCCCACTTTTTCCAATCCGTTCCCCCTGCTTCCTTTGGTTCACCTCTGTTCTTCAGAACTCCCCACGATTCCTCACTTTTTCCTATCTGTTCCCCCTGCTCCATTTGGTTCCCCTCTGTTCTGCATTGTTCCCCACGGTTCCCCACTTTTCCGAACTGTACCCCCTGCTCCCTTTGGTTCACCTCTGTTCTGCAGTGTTCCTCACGGTTCCCCACTTTTTCCAATCTGTTCCCCCTGCACCCTTTGATTCCCCTCTGTTCTGCAGTGTTGCCCACTGTTCTCAACTTTTTCCAATCTGTTCTTCCTGATCCCTTTGGTTCCCCACTATTCTGCATTTTTCCACACGGTTCCCCACTTTTTCCAATCTGTTCCCCCTGCTCCCTTTGATTCCTCACTGTTCTGCAGTCTTTCTCACGGTTCTCCACATATTTTCCAACCTGTACCCCCTGCTCCCTATGGTTCCCCTCTGCCCTGCAGTGTCCCCCATGGTTCCCCACTTTTTCCAATCCGTTCCCCCTCTTCCCTTTGGTTCGCCTCTGTTCTGCAGTGTTCGCGACGCTTCCCCACTTTTTCCAATCCGTTCCCCCTGCTCCCTTTGGTTCCCCACTGTTGTGCATTTTTCCACACGGTACCCCACTTCTTCTAATCTGTTCCTCCTGCACCCTTTGTTTCCCCACTGTTCTGCATTTTTCCACACGGTTCCCCACTTTTTCCAATCTGTTCACCCTGCTCCCTTTGGTTCCTCACTGTTCTGCAGTGTCCCCCACGATTCCCCACTTTTTCCAATGCGTTCCCCTGCTCACTTTGGTTCCCCACTGTTCTGCAGTGATCCCCACGGTTCCCCACATTTTCCAAACTGTTCCCCCGGCTCGCTTTGGTTTCGTACTGTTCTGCAGTGTCCTCCACGGTTCCCCACTTTTTCCAACCTGTACCTCCTGCTCCCTTTGGTTCACCTCTGTTCTGCAGTGTTCCTCACGGTTTCCCACTTTTTCCAATCTGTTCCCCCTGCACCCTTTGATTCCCGTCTGTTCTGCAGTGTTTTCACAGATCCCAATTTTTTCCTATCTGTTCCTCCTGATCCCTTTGGTTCCCCTCTGTCGTGCAGTGTTCCCCACGATTCCCCACTTTTTCCTATCTGTTCCCCCTGCTCCCTTTGGTTCCCCTCTGTTCTGCATTGTTCCCCACGGTTCCCGACTTTTACGAACTGAACCCCCTGCTCCCTTTGGTTCACCTCTGTTCTGCGGTGTTCCTCACGGTTTCCCACTTTTTCCAATCTGTTCCCCCTGCACCCTTTGATTCCCCTCTGTTCTGCAGTGTTCCCGACGCTTCCCCACTTTTTCCAATCCGTTCACCCTGCTCCCTTTGGTTCCCCTCTATTCTGCATTGTTCCCTACATTTCTCCCTTTTTTTTCCATCCTGTACCCCCTGCTCCCTATGGTTTCCCTCTGCCTTGCAGTGTTCCGCATGGGACCCCACTTTTTCCAATCTGTTCCCCCTGCTCCTTTCGCTCCACTCTGTTCTGCAGTTTTCCCCATGGTTCTCCACATTTTTTCCAAACTATTCCACCTGCTCCCTTTGGTTCTGCAGTGTTTCCCACGGTTCCCCACATTTTCCAATCCATTTCCCCTGCTCCCTTTGGTTCCCCTCTATTGTTCAGTGTTCCCCACGGTTCCCCACTTTTTCCAATCTGTTCCCCTGCTCCCTTTGGTTCCCCTCTGTTCTGCAGTGATCTCCACGGTTCCCCACATTTTCCAAACTGTTCGCCGTGCTCTCTTTGGTTCCCCTCTGTTCTACAGTGTTCCGCACAGTTCTCCACATTTTTCCAACCTGTACCCCCTGCTCCCTATGGATCCCCTCTGCCCTGCAGTGTCCCCCATGGTTCCCCATTTTTTTCCAATCCGTTCCCCCTGTTCCCTTTGGTTCGCCTCTGTTCTGCAGTGTTCCCGACGCTTCCCCACTTTTTCCAATCCGTTCCCCCTGCTCCCTTTGGTTCCCCTCTATTCTGCAGTGTTCCCCACGATTCTCCACATTTTTTTCCATCCTGTACCCCCTGCTCCCTTTGGTTCCCCACTGTTGTGCATTTTTGCACACGGTACCCCACTTCTTCTAATCTGTTCCTCCTGCACCCTTTGTTTCCCCACTGTTCTGCATTTTTCCACACGGTTCCCCACTTTTTCCAATCTGTTCCCCCTGCTCCCTTTGGTTCCTCACTGTTCTGCAGTGTTCCCCACGGTTCCCCACTTTTTCCAATGCGTTCCCCTGCTCCCTTTGGTTCCCCTCTGTTCTGCAGTGATCCACACGGTTCCCCACATTTTCCAAACTGTTCCCCCTGCTCGCTTTGGTTTCATACTGTTCTGCAGTGTTCCTCACGGTTCCCACTTTTTTACAATCTGTTCGCCCTGCTCCCTTTGGTTCCCCTCTGCCCTGCAGTGTCCTACACGGTTCCCCACTTTTTCCAACCTGTACCTCCTGCTCCCTTTGGTTCCCCTCTGTCATGCAGTGTTTTCACAGTTCCCCAATTTTTTCCTATCTGTTCCCCCTGATCCCTTTGGTTCTCCTCTGTCGTGCAGTGTTCCCCACGGTTCTCCACTTTTTCCAATCCGTTCCCTCTGCTCCCTTTGGTTCCCCTCTGTTCTGCATTGTTCCCCACAGTTCTCCACCTTTTCCAATTCGTTCCCCCTGCTCCCTTTGGTTCCCCACCTTTCTGCATTTCTCCACACGGTTCCCTACTTTTTCCAATCGGTTCCCCACTTTATCCAATCTGTTCCCCCTGCTCCCTTTGGTTCTGCTCTGTTCTGCAGTGTTCTCCACAGGTCCCCACTTTTTCCAATCTGTTCCCCCTGCTCCCTTTGGTTCCCCTTTGTTCTGCATTTTTCCACACGGTTCCCCACTTCTTCCAATCTGTTCCCCCTGCTCCCTTTGGTCCTCTCTGTTCTGCATTGTTCCCCACGGGCCCCCACTTTTCCAAGCTGTTCCCCCTGCTCCCTTTGGTTCCTCTCTGTTCTGCAGTTTTCCCCACGGTTCTCCAAATTTTTTCTAATCTGTCCCCATGCTCCCTTTGGTTACCCTCTGCCCTGCTGTGTCCCCCATGGTTCCCCACTTTTTCCAATCTGTTCCCCCTGCTACCTTTGGTTCCCCTCTGTTCTGCAGTGTTCCCCACAGATCCCCACTTTTTCCAAACGGTTCCCCCTGCTCCCTTTGATTCCCCTCTGGCATGCAGTGTTCGCCATGGGCCCCACTTTTTCAATCCGTTTCCCCTTATCCCTTTGGTTCCCCTCTGCTCTGCAGTGTTCCCCACAGTTCTCCACCTTTTCCAATTCGTTCCCCCTGCTCCCTTTGGTTCCCCACGATTCTGCATTTTTCCACACGGTTCCCTACTTTTTCCAAACGGTTCCCCACTTTTTCCAATCTATTCCCCCTGCTCCCTTTGGTTCTCCTCTGTTCTGCAGTGTTCCCGACGCTTCCCCACTTTTTCCAATCCGTTCCCCCTGCTCCCTTTGGTTCCCCTCTATTCTGCAGTGTTCCCCACGATTCTCCACATTTTTTTCCATCCTGTACCCCCTGCTCCCTTTGGTTCCCCACTGTTGTGCATTTTTGCACACGGTACCCCACTTCTTCTAATCTGTTCCTCCTGCACCCTTTGTTTCCCCACTGTTCTGCATTTTTCCACACGGTTCCCCACTTTTTCCAATCTGTTCCCCCTGCTCCCTTTGGTTCCTCACTGTTCTGCAGTGTTCCCCACGGTTCCCCACTTTTTCCAATGCGTTGCCCTGCTCCCTTTGGTTCCCCTCTGTTCTGCAGTGATCCACACGGTTCCCCACATTTTCCAAACTGTTCCCCCTGCTCGCTTTGGTTTCATACTGTTCTGCAGTGTTCCCCACGGTTCCCCACTTTTTTACAATCTGTTCGCTCTGCTCCCTTTGGTTCCCCTCTGTCCTGCAGTGTCCTCCACGGTTCCCCATTTTTTCCAACCTGTACCTCCTGCTCCCTTTGGTTCCCCTCTGTCATGCAGTGTTTTCACAGTTCCCCAATTTTTTCCTATCTGTTCCCCCTGATCCCTTTGGTTCTCCTCTGTCGTGCAGTGTTCCCCACGGTTCTCCACTTTTTCCAATCCGTTCCCTCTGCTCCCTTTGGTTCCCCTCTGTTCTGCATTGTTCCCCACAGTTCTCCACCTTTTCCAATTCGTTCCCCCTGCTCCCTTTGGTTCCCCACTATTCTGCCTTTTTCCACACGGTTCCCTACTTTTTCCAAACGGTTCCCCACTTTTTCCAATCTGTTCCCCCTGCTCCCTTTTGTTCTCCTCTGTTCTGCAGTTTTCCTGACGCTTCCCCACTTTTTCCAATCCGTTCCCCCTGCTCCCTTTGGTTCCCCTCTATTCTGCAGTGTTTCCCACGATTCTCCACATTTTTTTACATACTGTACCCCCTGATCCCTATGGTTCACCTCTGCCTTGCAGTGTTACCCATGGGACACCACTTTTTCCAACCTGTTCCCCTTGTTCCCTTTGGTTCCCCTCTGTCCTTCCGTGTTCTCCACGGTTCCCAACTTTTTGCAATCCGTTCCCCCTGCTCCCTTTGGTTCTGCTCTGTTCTGCAGTCTTCTCCACAGTTCCCCACTTTTTCCAATCTGTTACCCCTGCTCCTTTGGCTCCACTCTGTTCTGCAGTTTTCCCCACGGTTCCCCACATTTTCCAATCTGTTCCCCCTGCTACCTTTGGTTCCTCACTGCTCTGCAGTGTTCCTCACGGTTCTCCACATTTTTTGCAACCTGTAGCCCACGCTCCCTCTGGTTCCCCTCTGCTCTGCAGTATTCCCCATGGTTCCCCACTTTTTCCAATCCGTTCCCCCTGTTCCTTTTGGTTCCCCTCTGTCCCGCACTGTTCTGCACGATTCCCCACTTTTTCCCATCAGCTCCCCCTGCTCCCTTTGATTCCGCTCTGACCTACTGTCTTCCCCATGGGCCCCACTTTTTGCAATCCGTTCCCTCTGCTCCTTTGGCTCCACTCTGTTCTGCAGTTTTCCCCATGGTTCCCCACATTTTGCAATCCATTCCCCCTGCTCCGTTTGTTTCCCCTCTGTTCTGCAGTGTTCCCCACAATTCCCCACTTTTTCCAATCAGTTCCCCCTGCTCCCTTTGATCCCCCTCTGTCCTGCAGTGTTCCCCATGGGGACCACTTTTTACAATCCTTTCCCCCTGCTCCCTTTGGTTCCCCTCTGTCGTGCAGTGTTCCAAACGGTTCCCCACTTTTTCCAATGTGTTCCCTCTGCTCCCTTTGGTGCCCCTCTGTTCTGCAGTGTTCCCCACGGTTCCCCACTTTTCCAATCTGTTCCCCCTGCTCCCTTTGGTTCTGCTCTGTTCTGCAGTGTTCCCCACAGTTCCCCACTTTTTCCAATTTGTTCCCCCTGCTCCTTTGGCTCAACTCTGTTCTGCAGTTTTCCCCACGGTTCCCCACATTTTCCAAAGCATTCCCCCGGCTCGCTTTGGTTTCATACTGTTCTGCAGCGTTCCCCACGGTTCCCCACTATTTTACAATCTGTTCGCCCTGCTCCCTTTGGTTCCTCACTGTTCTGCAGTGTTCATCACGGTTCTCCACATTTTTTCTAACCTGTAGCCCCTGCTCCCTATGGTTCCCATCTGCCCTGCAGTATTCCCCATGGTTCCCCACTTTTTCCAATCCGTTCCCCCTGCTTCCTTTGGTCCACCTCTTTTCTGCAGAGTTCCCCACGGTCCACTTTTTCGAATCCTTTCCCCCTGCTCCCTTTGGGTCCCCACTCTTCTGCAGAACTCCCCACGATTCCCCACTTTTTCCAGTCTGTTCCCCCTTCTCCCTTTGGTTCCTCTCTGTTCTGCATTGTTCCCCACGGGTCCGCACTTTTTCGATCTGTTCCCCCTGCTCTCTTTGGTTCCGCTCTGTTCTGCAGTTTTCCCCACGGTTCTCCAATTTTTTTCTAATCTGTTCCCATGCTCCCTTTGGTTCCCCTCTGCCCTGCAGTGTCACCCATGGTTCCCCACTTTTTCCAATCCGTTCCCCCTGCTTCCTTTGGTTCACCTCTGTTCTGCAGATCTCTCCACGAATCCCCACTTTTTCCAATCTGTTCCCCCTGCTCCCTTTGGTTCCCCTTTGTTCTGCATTTTTCCACACGATTCCCCACTTCTTCCAATCTGTTCCCCCTGCTCCCTTTGGTCCTCTCTGCTCTGCATTGTTCCCCACGGGCCCCCACTTTTCCAAGCTGTTCCCCCTGCTCCCTTTGGTTCCTCTCTGTTCTGCAGTTTTCCCCACGGTTCTCCAAATTTTTTCTAATCTGTCCCCATGCTCCCTTTGGTTACCCTCTGCCCTGCTGTGTCCCCCATGGTTCCCCACTTTTTCCAATCTGTTCCCCCTGCTACCTTTGGTTCCCCTCTGTTCTGCAGTGTTCCCCACAGATCCCCACTTTTTCCAAACGGTTCCCCCTGCTCCCTTTGATTCCCCTCTGGCATGCAGTGTTCACCATGGGCCCCACTTTTTCAATCCGTTTCCCCTTCTCCCTTTGGTTCCCCTCTGTTCTGCAGTGTTCCCCACAGTTCTCCACCTTTTCCAATTCGTTCCCCCTGCTCCCTTTGGTTCCCCACGATTCTGCATTTTTCCACACGGTTCCCTACTTTTTCCAAACGGTTCCCCACTTTTTCCAATCTATTCCCCCTGCTCCCTTTGGTTCTCCTCTGTTCTGCAGTGTTCCCGACGCTTCCCCACTTTTTCCAATCCGTTCCCCCTGCTCCCTTTGGTTCCCCTCTATTTTGCAGTGTTCCCCACGATTCTCCACATTTTTTTCCATCCTGTACCCCCTGCTCCCTTTGGTTCCCCACTGTTGTGCATTTTTGCACACGGTACCCCACTTCTTCTAATCTGTTCCTCCTGCACCCTTTGTTTCCCCACTGTTCTGCATTTTTCCACACGGTTCCCCACTTTTTCCAATCTGTTCCCCCTGCTCCCTTTGGTTCCTCACTGTTCTGCAGTGTTCCCCACGGTTCTCCACTTTTTCCAATGCGTTGCCCTGCTCCCTTTGGTTCCCCTCTGTTCTGCAGTGATCCACACGGTTCCCCACATTTTCCAAACTGTTCCCCCTGCTCGCTTTGGTTTCATACTGTTCTGCAGTGTTCCCCACGGTTCCCCACTTTTTTACAATCTGTTCGCTCTGCTCCCTTTGGTTCCCCTCTGTCCTGCAGTGTCCTCCACGGTTCCCCACTTTTTCCAACCTGTACCTCCTGCTCCCTTTGGTTCCCCTCTGTCATGCAGTGTTTTCACAGTTCCCCAATTTTTTCCTATCTGTTCCCCCTGATCCCTTTGGTTCTCCTCTGTCGTGCAGTGTTCCCCACGGTTCTCCACTTTTTCCAATCCGTTCCCTCTGCTCCCTTTGGTTCCCCTCTGTTCTGCATTGTTCCCCACAGTTCTCCACCTTTTCCAATTCGTTCCCCCTGCTCCCTTTGGTTCCCCACTATTCTGCCTTTTTCCACACGGTTCCCTACTTTTTCCAAACGGTTCCCCACTTTTTCCAATCTTTTCCCCCTGCTCCCTTTTGTTCTCCTCTGTTCTGCAGTTTTCCTGACGCTTCCCCACTTTTTCCAATCCGTTGCCCCTGCTCCCTTTGGTTCCCCTCTATTCTGCAGTGTTTCCCACGATTCTCCACATTTTTTTACATACTGTACCCCCAGATCCCTATGGTTCACCTCTGCCTTGCAGTGTTACCCATGGGACACCACTTTTTCCAACCTGTTCCCCTTGTTCCCTTTGGTTCCCCTCTGTCCTTCCGTGTTCTCCACGGTTCCCAACTTTTTGCAATCCGTTCCCCCTGCTCCCTTTGGTTCTGCTCTGTTCTGCAGTCTTCTCCACAGTTCCCCACTTTTTCCAATCTGTTACCCCTGCTCCTTTGGCTCCACTCTGTTCTGCAGTTTTCCCCACGGTTCCCCACATTTTCCAATCTGTTCCCCCTGCTCCCTTTGGTTCCTCACTGCTCTGCAGTGTTCCTCACGGTTCTCCACATTTTTTGCAACCTGTAGCCCCCGCTCCCTCTGGTTCCCCTCTGCTCTGCAGTATTCCCCATGGTTCCACACTTTTTCCAATCCGTTCCCCCTGTTCCTTTTGGTTCCCCTCTGTCCCGCACTGTTCTGCACGATTCCCCACTTTTTCCCATCAGTTCCCCCTGCTCCCTTTGATTCCGCTCTGACCTACAGTCTTCCCCATGGGCCCCACTTTTTGCAATCCGTTCCCTCTGCTCCTTTGGCTCCACTCTGTTCTGCAGTTTTCCCCATGGTTCCCCACATTTTGCAATCCATTCCCCCTGCTCCGTTTGTTTCCCCTCTGTTCTGCAGTGTTCCCCACAATTCCCCACTTTTTCCAATCAGTTCCCCCTGCTCCCTTTGATCCCCCTCTGTCCTGCAGTGTTCCCCATGGGGACCACTTTTTACAATCCTTTCCCCCTGCTCCCTTTGGTTCCCCTCTGTCGTGCAGTGTTCCAAACGGTTCCCCACTTTTTCCAATGTGTTCCCTCTGCTCCCTTTGGTGCCCCTCTGTTCTGCAGTGTTCCCCACGGTTCCCCACTTTTCCAATCTGTTCCCCCTGCACCCTTTGGTTCTGCTCTGTTCTGCAGTGTTCCCCACAGTTCCCCACTTTTTCCAATTTGTTCCCCCTGCTCCTTTGGCTCAACTCTGTTCTGCAGTTTTCCCCACGGTTCCCCACATTTTCCAAAGCATTCCCCCGGCTCGCTTTGGTTTCATACTGTTCTGCAGCGTTCCCCACGGTTCCCCACTATTTTACAATCTGTTCGCCCTGCCCCCTTTGGTTCCCCTCTGTTCTGCAGTGTCCTCCACGCTTCCCAACTTTTTGCAATCCATTCCCCCTGCTCTGTTTGTTTCCCCACTGTTCTGCATTTTTCCACACGGTTCTCCACTTTTTCCAATCTGTTCCCCCTGCTCCCTTTGGTTCCTCACTGTTCTGCAGTGTTCATCACGGTTCTCCACATTTTTTCTAACCTGTAGCCCCTGCTCCCTATGGTTCCCATCTGCCCTGCAGTATTCCCCATGGTTCCCCACTTTTTCCAATCCGTTCCCCCTGCTTCCTTTGGTCCACCTCTTTTCTGCAGAGTTCCCCACGGTCCACTTTTTCGAATCCTTTCCCCCTGCTCCCTTTGGGTCCCCACTCTTCTGCAGAACTCCCCACGATTCCCCACTTTTTCCAGTCTGTTCCCCCTTCTCCCTTTGGTTCCTCTCTGTTCTGCATTGTTCCCCACGGGTCCGCACTTTTTCGATCTGTTCCCCCTGCTCTCTTTGGTTCCGCTCTGTTCTGCAGTTTTCCCCACGGTTCTCCAATTTTTTTCTAATCTGTTCCCATGCTCCCTTTGGTTCCCCTCTGCCCTGCAGTGTCACCCATGGTTCCCCACTTTTTCAAAACTGTTCCCCCTGCTCCCTTTGGCTCCTCACTGTTCTGCAGTTTTCCTCACAGTTCTCCACATTTTTCCAACCTGTACCCCCTGCTTCCTATGGATCCCCTCTGCCCTGCAGTGTCCCCCATGGTTCCCCACTTTTTCCAATCCGTTCCCCCTGTTCCCTTTGGTTCGCCTCTGTTCTGCAGTGTTCCCGACGCTTCGCCACATTTTCCAATCCGTTCCCCCTGCTCCCTTTGGTTCCCCTCTATTCTGCAGTGTTCCCCACGATTCTCCACATTTTTTTCCATCCTGTACCCCCTGCTCCCTTTGGTTCCCCACTGTTGTGCATTTTTGCACACGGTACCCCACTTCTTCTAAACTGTTCCTCCTGCACCCTTTGTTTCCCCACTGTTCTGCATTTTTCCACACGGTTCCCCACTTTTTCCAATCCGTTCCCCCTGCTCCCTTTGGTTCCTCACTGTTCTGCAGTGTTCCCCACGGTTCCCCACTTTTTCCAATGCGTTCCCCTGCTCCCTTTGGTTCCCCTCTGTTCTGCAGTGATCCACAGGGTTCCCCACATTTTCCAAACTGTTCCCCCTGCTCGCTTTGGTTTCATTCTGTTCTGCAGTGTTCCCCACGGTTCCCCACTTTTTTACAATCTGTTCGCTCTGCTCCCTTTGGTTCCCCTCTGTCCTGCAGTGTCCTCCACGGTTCCCCACTTTTTCCAACCTGTACCTCCTGCTCCCTTTGGTTCCCCTCTGTCATGCAGTGCTTTCACAGTTCCCCAATTTTTTCCTATCTGTTCCCCCTGATCCCTTTGGTTCTCCTCTGTCGTGCAGTGTTCCCCACGGTTCTCCACTTTTTCCAATCCGTTCCCTCTGCTCCCTTTGGTTCCCCTCTGTTCTGCATTGTTCCCCACAGTTCTCCACCTTTTCCAATTCGTTCCCCCTGCTCCCTTTGGTTCCCCACCTTTCTGCATTTTTCCACACGGTTCCCTACTTTTTCCAATCGGTTCCCCACTTTTTCCAATCTGTTTCACCTGCTCCCTTTGGTTCTGCTCTGTTCTGCAGTGTTCTCCACAGTTCCCCACTTCTTCCAATCTGTTACCCCTGCTCCTTTGGCTCCACTCTGTTCTGCAGTTTTCCCCACGGTTCCCCACATTTTACAATCTGTTCCCCCTGCTCCCTTTTGTTCCTCACTGTTCTGCAGTGTTCCTCACGGTTCTCCACATTTTTTGCAACCTGTAGCCCCCGCTCCTTATGGTTCCCCTCTGCCCTGCAGTATTCCCCATGGTTCCCCACTTTTTCCAATCCGTTCCCCCTGTTCCTTTTGGTTCCCCTCTGTCCCGCACTGTTCTGCACGATTCCCCACTTTTTCCAATCAATTCCCCCTGCTCCCTTTGATTCCGCTCTGACCTCCAGTGTTCCCCATGGGCCCCACTTTTTGCAATCCGTTCCCTCTGCTCCTTTGGCTCCACTCTGTTCTGCAGTTTTCCCCATGGTTCCCCACATTTTGCAATCCATTCCCCCTGCTCCGTTTGTTTCCCCTCTGTTCTGCAGTGTTCCCCACAATTCCCCACTTTTTCCAATCAGTTCCCCCTGCTCCCTTTGATCCCCCTCTTTCCTGCAGTTTTCCCCATGGGGACCACTTTTTACAATCCGTTCCCCCTGCTCCCTTTGGTTCCCCTATGTCGTGCAGTGTTCCAAACGGTTCCCCACTTTTTCCAATGCGTTCCCTCTGCTCCCTTTGGTGCCCCTCTGTTCTGCAGTGTTCCCCACGGTTCCCCACTTTTTCCAATCCGTTCCCCCTGCTTCCTTTGGTCCACCTCTTTTCTGCAGAGTTCCCCACGGTCCACTTTTTCGAATCCTTTCCCCCTGCTCCCTTTGGGTCCCCACTCTTCTGCAGAACTCCCCACGATTCCCCACTTTTTCCAGTCTGTTCCCCCTTCTCCCTTTGGTTCCTCTCTGTTCTGCATTGTTCCCCACGGGTCCGCACTTTTTCGATCTGTTCCCCCTGCTCTCTTTGGTTCCGCTCTGTTCTGCAGTTTTCCCCACGGTTCTCCAATTTTTTTCTAAACTGTTCCCATGCTCCCTTTGGTTCCCCTCTGCCCTGCAGTGTCACCCATGGTTCCCCACTTTTTCAAAACTGTTCCCCCTGCTCCCTTTGGCTCCTCACTGTTCTGCAGTTTTCCTCACAGTTCTCCACATTTTTCCAACCTGTACCCCCTGCTTCCTATGGATCCCCTCTGCCCTGCAGTGTCCCCCATGGTTCCCCACTTTTTCCAATCCGTTCCCCCTGTTCCCTTTGGTTCGCCTCTGTTCTGCAGTGTTCCCGACGCTTCGCCACATTTTCCAATCCGTTCCCCCTGCTCCCTTTGGTTCCCCTCTATTCTGCAGTGTTCCCCATGATTCTCCACATTTTTTTCCATCCTGTACCCCCTGCTCCCTTTGGTTCCCCACTGTTGTGCATTTTTGCACACGGTACCCCACTTCTTCTAAACTGTTCCTCCTGCACCCTTTGTTTCCCCACTGTTCTGCATTTTTCCACACGGTTCCCCACTTTTTCCAATCCGTTCCCCCTGCTCCCTTTGGTTCCTCACTGTTCTGCAGTGTTCCCCACGGTTCCCCACTTTTTCCAATGCGTTCCCCTGCTCCCTTTGGTTCCCCTCTGTTCTGCAGTGATCCACAGGGTTCCCCACATTTTCCAAACTGTTCCCCCTGCTCGCTTTGGATTCATTCTGTTCTGCAGTGTTCCCCACGGTTCCCCACTTTTTTACAATCTGTTCGCCCTGATCCCTTTGGTTCCCCTCTGTCCTGCAGTGTCCTCCACGGTTCCCCACTTTTTCCAACCTGTACCTCCTGCTCCCTTTGGTTCCCCTCTGTCATGCAGTGCTTTCACAGTTCCCTAATTTTTTCCTATCTGTTCCCCCTGATCCCTTTGGTTCTCCTCTGTCGTGCAGTGTTCCCCACGGTTCTCCACTTTTTCCAATCCGTTCCCTCTGCTCCCTTTGGTTCCCCTCTGTTCTGCATTGTTCCCCACAGTTCTCCACCTTTTCCAATTCGTTCCCCCTGCTCCCTTTGGTTCCCCACCTTTCTGCATTTTTCCACACGGTTCCCTACTTTTTCCAATCGGTTCCCCACTTTTTCCAATCTGTTTCCCCTGCTCCCTTTGTTTCTGCTCTGTTCTGCAGTGTTCTCCACAGTTCCCCACTTCTTCCAATCTGTTACCCCTGCTCCTTTGGCTCCACTCTGTTCTGCAGTTTTCCCCACGGTTCCCCACATTTTACAATCTGTTCCCCCTGCTCCCTTTGGTTCCTCACTGTTCTGCAGTGTTCCTCACGGTTCTCCACATTTTTTGCAACCTGTAGCCCCCGCTCCTTATGGTTCCCCTCTGCCCTGCAGTATTCCCCATGGTTCCCCACTTTTTCCAATCCGTTCCCCCTGTTCCTTTTGGTTCCCCTCTGTCCCGCACTGTTCTGCACGATTCCCCACTTTTTCCAATCAATTCCCCCTGCTCCCTTTGATTCCGCTCTGACCTCCAGTGTTCCCCATGGGCCCCACTTTTTGCAATCCGTTCCCTTTGCTCCTTTGGCTCCACTCTGTTCTGCAGTTTTCCCCATGGTTCCCCACATTTTGCAATCCATTCCCCCTGCTCCGTTTGTTTCCCCTCGGTTCTGCAGTGTTCCCCACAATTCCCCACTTTTTCCAATCAGTTCCCCCTGCTCCCTTTGATCCCCCTCTTTCCTGCAGTGTTCCCCATGGGGACCACTTTTTACAATCCGTTCCCCCTGCTCCCTTTGGTTCCCCTATGTCGTGCAGTGTTCCAAACGGTTCCCCACTTTTTCCAATGCGTTCCCTCTGCTCCGTTTGGTGCCCCTCTGTTCTGCAGTGTTCCCCACGGTTCCCCACTTTTCCAATCTGTTCCCCCTGCTCCCTTTGGTTCTGCTCTGTTCTGCAGTGTTCCCCACAGTTCCCCACTTTTTCCAATTTGTTCCCCCTGCTCCATTGGCTCAACTCTGTTCTGCAGTTTTCCCCACGGTTCCCCACATTTTCCAAACCATTCCCCCGGCTCGCTTTGGTTTCATACTGTTCTGCAGCGTTCCCCACGGTTCCCCACTTTTTCCAATCCGGTCCCTCTGCTCCCTTTGGTTCCCCTCTGTTCTGCAGTGTTCCCCACAGTTCTCCACCTTTTTTCAATTCGTTCCCCCTGCTCCCTTTGGTTCCCCACCTTTCTGCATTTTTCCACACGGTTCCCTACTTTTTCCACACGGTTCCTCATTTTTTCCAATCCGTTCCCCCTGCTTCCTTTGGTCAACCTCTTTTCTGCAGAATTCCCCACGGTCCACTTTTTCGAATCCTTTCCCCCTGCTCCCTTTGGGTCCCCACTGTTCTGCAGAACTCCCCACGATTCCCCACTTTTTCCAATCTGTTCCCCCTTCTCCCTTTGGTTCCTCTCTGTTCTGCATTGTTCCCCATGGGTCCGCACTTTTCCGAGCTGTTCCCCCTGCTCCCTTTGGTTTTGCTCTGTTCTGCAGTTTTCCCCACGGTTCACCAAATTTTTTGTAATCTGTTCCCATGCTCCCTTTGGTTCCCCTCTGTTCTGCAGTGTTCCCCACAGTTCCCCACTTTTTCCAATCGGTTCCCCCTGCTCCCTCTGATTACCCTCTGTCATTCAGTGTTCGCCATGGGCCCCACTTTTTGCAATCCGTTTCCCGTGCTCACTTTTGTTGCCCTCTGTGCTCCAGTGTTCTCCACGGTTCACCACTTTTTCCAACCTGTACCTCCTGCTCCCTTTGGTTCCCCTCTGTCATGCAGTGTTCCCCACAGTTCCCCACTTTTTCCAATCCGTTCCCTCTGCTCCCTTTGGTTCCCCTCTGTTCTGCTGTGTTCCCCACAGTTCTCCACCTTTTCCAATTCGTTCCCCCTGCTCCCTTTGGTTCCCCTCTATTCTGCAGTGTTCCCCACTATTCTCCACATTTTTTTCCATCCTGCACCCCCTGCTCCCTTTGGTTCCCCTCTGTTCTGCAGTGTTCCCCACAGTTCCCCACTTTTTCCAATCGGTTCCACTTGTTCCCTTTCGTTCCCCTCTGTCATGCAGTGTTTTCACAGTTCCCCAATTTTTTCCTATCTGTTCCCCCTGATCCCTTTGGTTCTCCTCTGTCGTGCAGTGTTCCCCACGGTTCCCCACTTTTTCCAATCCGGTCCCTCTGCTCCCTTTGGTTCCCCTCTGTTATGCAGTGTTCCCCACAGTTCTCCACCTTTTCCAATTCGTTCCCCCTGCTCCCTTTGGTTCCCCACCTTTCTGCATTTTTCCACACGGTTCCCTACTTTTTCCAATCGGTTCCCCACTTTTTCCAATCTGTTCCCCCTGCTCCCTTTGGTTCTGCTCTGTTCTGCAGTGTTCCCCACAGTTCCCCAGTTTTTCCAATCTGTTCCCCCTGCTCCTTTCGCTCCACTCTGTTCTGCAGTTTTCCCCACGGTTCCCCACATTTTCCAAACCATTCCCCCGGCTCGCTTTGGTTTCATACTGTTCTGCAGCGTTCCCCACGGTTCCCCACTATTTTACAATCTGTTCGCCCTGCTCCCTTTGGTTCCCCTCTGTTCTGCAGTGTGCTCCACGCTTCCCAACTCTTTGCAATCCATTCCCCCTGCTCTGTTTGTTTCCCCACTGTTCTACATATTTCCACACAGTTCCCCACTTTTTCAAAACTGTTCCCCCTGCTCCCTTTGGTTCCTCACTGTACTGCAGTTTTCCTCACGGTTCTCCACATTTTTCCAACCTGTACCCCCTGCTCCCTATGGTTCCCCTCTGCCCTGCAGTGTCCCCCATGGTTCCCCACTTTTTCCAATCCGTTCCCCCTGTTCCCTTTGGTTCGCTTCTGTTCTGCAGTGTTCCCGACGCTTCCCCACTTTTTCCAATCCGTTTCCCCTGCTCCCTCTGGTTTCCCCTCTGTTCTGCATTTTTCCACACTGTTCCCTACTATTTCCAATCCGTTCCCCCTGCTCCTTTTGGTTCCTCACTGTTCTGCAGTGTTCCCCACGGTTCTCCAAATTTTTTCTAATCTGTTCCCCCTTCTCCCTCTGGTTCGCCTCTGTTCTACATTTTTCCACACGGTTCCCCATTTTTTCCAATCCGTTCCCCCTGCTTCCTTTGGTCCACCTCTTTTCTGCAGAGTTCCCCACGGTCCACTTTTTCGAATCCTTTTCCCCTGCTCCCTTTGGGTCCCCACTGTTCTGCAGAACTCCCCACGATTCCCCACTTTTTCCAATCTGTTCCCCCTTCTCCCTTTGGTTCTTCTCTGTTCTGCATTGTTCGCCATGGGTCCGCACTTTACCGAGCTGTACCCCCTGCTCCCTTTGATTACCCTCTGTCATTCAGTGTTCGCCATGGGCCCCACTTTTTGCAATCCGTTTCCCGTGCTCACTTTTGTTCCCCTCTGTGCTGCAGTGTTCTCCACGGTTCACCACTTTTTCCAACCTGTACCTCCTGCTCCCTTTGGTTCCCCTCTGTCATGCAGTGTTCCCCACGGTTCCCCACTTTTTCCAATCTGTTCCCTCTGCTCCCTTTGGTTCCCCTCTGTTCTGCTGTTTTCCCCACAGTTCTCCACCTTTTCCAATTCGTTCCCCCTGCTCCCTTTGGTTCCCCACCTTTCTGCATTTTTCCACACGGTTACCTACTTTTTCCAATCGGTTTCCCACATTTTGCAATCTGTTCCCCCTGCTCCCTTTGGTTCTCCTCTGTTCTGCAGTGTTCCCGACGCTTCCCCACTTTTTCCAATCCATTCCCCCTGCTCCCTTTGGTTCCCCTCTATTCTGCAGTGTTCCCCACGATTCTCCACATTTTTTCCAACCTGTAGCCCCTGCTCCTTATGATTCCCCTATGCCCTGCAGTATTCCCCATGGTTCCCCATTTTTTCCAATCCATTCCCCCTGTTCCCTTTGGTTCCCCTCTGTCCCGCAGTGTTCTGCACGATTCCCCACTTTTTCCAATCAGTTCCCCCTGCTCATTTTGATTCCGCTCTGTCCTGCAGTGTTCCCCATGGGCCCCACTTTTTGCAATCCGTTCCCCCTGCTCCTTTGGCTCCACTCTGTTCTGCAGTTTTCCCCATGGTTCCCCACATTTTGCAATCCATTCCCCCTGCTCCATTTGTTTCCCCACTGTTCTGCATTTTTGCACACGTTTCCCCACTTTTTCAAAACTGTTCCCCCTGCTCCCTTTGGTTCCTCACTGTACTGCAGTTTTCCTCACGGTTCTCCACATTTTTCCAACCTGTACCCCCTGCTCCCTATGGTTCCCCTCTGACCTGCAGTGTCCCCCATGGTTCCCCACTTTTTCCAATCCGTTCCCCCTGTTCCCTTTGGTTCGCTTCTGTTCTGCAGTGTTCCCGACGCTTCCCCACTTTTTCCAATCCATTTCCCCTGCTCCCTTTGCTTTCCCTCTGTTCTGCAGTGTTCCCCAGAGTTCTCTACCTTTTCCAATCCGTTCCCCCTGCTCCTTTTGGTTCCTCACTGTTCTGCAGTGTTCCCCACGGTTCTCCAAATTTTTTCCAATCTGTTCCCCCTTCTCCCTCTGGTTCGCCTCTGTTCTACATTTTTCCACACGGTTCCCCATTTTTTCCAATCCGTTCCCCCTGCTTCCTTTGGTCCACCTCTTTTCTGCAGAGTTCCCCACGGTCCACTTTTTCGAATCCTTTTCCCCTGCTCCCTTTGGGTCCCCACTGTTCTGCAGAACTCCCCACGATTCCCCACTTTTTCCAATCTGTTCCCCCTTCTCCCTTTGGTTCCTCGCTGTTCTGCATTGTTCCCCATGCGTCCGCACTTTACCGAGCTGTACCCCCTGCTCCCTTTGGTTCCGCTCTGTTCTGCAGTTTTCCCCACAGTTCCCCACTTTTTCCAATCTGTTCCCCCTGCTCCCTTTGATTCCCCTCTGTCCTGCAGTGTTCCCCATGGGCCCCACTTTTTACAATCCGTTCCCCCTGCTTCCTTTGGTTCCCCTCTGTCGTGTAGTGTTGCAAACGGTTCCCCACATTTTCCAATGCGTTCCCTCTGCTCCCTTTGGTGCCCCTCTGTTCTGCAGTGTTCCCCACGGTTCCCCACTTTTTCCAATCTGTTCCCCCTGCTCCCTTTGGTTCCCCTCTGTTCTGCATTGTTCCTCACGGTTCCCCACTTTTTCAAAGTGTTCCCCCTGCTCCCTTTGGTTCCCCTCTGTTCTGCATTGTTCCTCACGGTTCCCCACTTTTTCAAACTGTACCCCCTGCTCCCTTTGGTTCCCCTCTATTCTGCAGTGATCCCTACGGTTCCCCACATTTTCCAAGCTGTTCCCCCTGCTCGCTTTGGTTCTCCTCTGTCCTGCAGTGTCCTCCACGGTTCCCCACTTTTTACAATCCGTTCCCCCTGCTTCCTTTGGTTCCCCTCTGTCGTGCAGTATTCCAAACGGTTCCCCACTTTTTGCAATCTGTTCCCCCTGCTCCCTCTGGTTTCCCCTCTGTTCTGCATTTTTCCACAGTGTTCCCCACTTTTTCCAATCCATTCCCCCTGCTCCCTTTGGTTCCCCACTGTTCTGCATTTTTCCACACGGTTCCCCACTTTTTCCAAGCTGTTCCCCCTGCTTCCTTTGGTTCCCCTCTGTCGTGCAGTGTTCCAAACGGTTCCCCACTTTTTGCAATCTGTTCCCCCTGCTCCCTCTGGTTTCCCCTCTGTTCTGCATTTTTCCACAGTGTTCCCGACTTTTTCCAATCCATTCCCCCTGCTCCCTTTGGTTCCCCTCTGTTCTGCCTTGTTCCTCATGGTTCCCCAGTTTTTCAAACTGTACCCCCTGCTCCCTTTGGTTCCCCTCAGTTCTGCAGTATTCCTCACGGTTCCCCACTTTTTCCAATCTGTTCTTCCTGCTCCCTTTGGTTCCCCACTGTTCTGCATTTTTCCACACTGTTCCCCAATTTTTCCAATCTGTTCCCCCTGCTCCCTTTGGTTCCTCACTGTTCTGCAGTGTTCCTCACAGTTCTCCACATTTTTTCCAACCTGTACCCCCTGCTCCCTTTGCTTTCACTCTGTTCTGCAGTGTTCCCCAGAGTTCTCTACCTTTTCCAATCCGTTCCTCCTGCTCCTTTTGGTTCCTCACTGTTCTGCAGTGTTCCCCACGGTTCTCCAAATTTTTTCTAATCTGTTCCCCTTCTCCCTCTGGTTCGCCTCTGTTCTACATTTTTCCACATGGTTCCCCATTTTTTCCAATCCATTCCCCCTTCTTCCTTTGGTCAACCTCTTTTCTGCAGATTTCCCCACGGTCCACATTTTCGAATCCTTTCCCCCTGCTCCCTCTGGGTCCCCACTGTTCTGCAGAACTCCCCACGATTCCCCACTTTTTCCAATCTGTTCCCCCTTCTCCCTTTGGTTCCTCTCTGTTCTGCATTGTTCCCCATTGGTCCGCACTTTTCCGAGCTGTTCCCCCTGCTCCCTTTGGTTCCGCTCTGTTCTGCAGTTTTCCCCACGGTTCTCCAAATTTTTTGTAATCTGTTCCTATGCTCCCTTTGGTACCCCTCTGTTCTGCAGTGTTCCCCACAGTTCCCCACTTTTTCCAATCGGTTCTCCCTACTCCCTTTGATTACCCTCTGTCATTCAGTGTTCGCCATGGGCCCCACTTTTTGCAATCCGTTTCCCGTGCTCACTTTTGTTCCCCTCTGTGCTCCAGTGTTCTCCACGGTTCACCACTTTTTCCAACCTGTACCTCCTGCTCCCTTTGGTTCTCCTCTGTCATGCAGTGTTCCCCACGGTTCCCCACTTTTTCCAATCCGTTCCCTCTGCTCCCTTTGGTTCCCCTCTGTTCTGCTGTGTTCCCCAAAGTTCTCCACCTTTTCCAATTCGTTCCCCCTGCTTCCTTTGGTTCCCCACCTTTCAGCATTTTTCCACACGGTTCCCTAACTTTTCCAATCGGTTTTCCACTTTTTGCAATCTGTTCCCCCTGCTCCCTTTGGTTCTCCTCTGTTCTGCCGTGTTCCCCACGATTCTCCACATTTTTTTCCATCCTGTACCCCCTGCTCCCTATTGTTCCCCTCTGCCTTGCAGTGTTACCCATGGGACCCCACTTTTTCCAACCTGTTCCCCTTGTTCCCTTTGGTTCCCCTCTGTCATGCAGTGTTTTCACAGTTCCCCAATTTTTTCCTATCTGTTCCCCCTGATCCCTTTGGTTCTCCTCTGTCGTGCAGTGTTCCCCACGGTTCCCCACATTTTCCAATCCGGTCCCTCTGCTCCCTTTGGTTCCCCTCTGTTCTGCAGTGTTCCCCACAGTTCTCCACCTTTTCCAATTCGTTCCCCCTGCTCCCTTTGGTTCCCCACCTTTCTGCATTTTTCCACACGGTTCCCTACTTTTTCCAATCGTTTCCCCACTTTTTCGAATCTGTTCCCCCTGCTCCCTTTGGTTCCCCTCTATTCTGCAGTGATCCCCACGGTTCCCCACATTTTCCAAGCTGTTCCCCCTGCTCGCTTTGGTTTCATACTGTTCTGCAGTGTTCCACACGGTTCCCCACTTTTTTACAATCTGTTCGCCCTGCTCCCTTTGGTTCTCCTCTGTCCTGCAGTGTCCTCCACGGTTCCCCACTTTTTACAATCCATTACCCCTGCTTCCTTTGGTTCCCCTCTGTCGTGCAGTGTTCCAAACGGTTCCCCACTTTTTGCAATCTGTTCCCCCTGCTCCCTCTGGTTTCCCCTCTGTTCTGCATTTTTCCACAGTGTTCCCCACTTTTTCCAATCCATTCCCCCTGCTCCCTTTGGTTCCCCTCTGTTCTGCATTGTTCCTCACGGTTCCCCACTTTTTCAAACTGTACCCCCTGCTCCCTCTGGTTCCCCTCTGTTCTGCAGTATTCCTCACGGTTCCCCATTTTTTCCAATCCGTTCCCCCTGCTTCCTTTGGTCAACCTCTTTTCTGCAGAGTTCCCCACGGTCCACTTTTTCGAATCATTTCCCACTGCTCCCTTTGGGTCCCCACTGTTCTGCAGAACTCCCCACGATTCCCCACTTTTTCCAATCTGTTCCCCCTTCTCCCTTTGGTTCCTCTCTGTTCTGCATTGTTCCCCATGGGTCCGCACTTTTCCGAGCTGTTCCCCCTGCTCCCTTTGGTTCCGCTCTGTTCTGCAGTTTTCCCCACGGTTCTCCAAATTTTTTGTAATCTGTTCCCATGCTCCCTTTGGTTCCCCTCTGCTCTGCAGTGTTCCCCACAGTTCCCCACTTTTTCCAATCGGTTCCCCCTGCTCCCTTTGATTACCCTCTGTCATTCAGTCTTCGCCATAGGCCCCACTTTTTGCAATCCGTTTCCTGTGCTCACTTTTGTTCCCCTCTGTGCTCCAGTGTTCTCCACGGTTCACCACTTTTTCCAACCTGTACCTCCTGCTCCCTTTGGTTCTCCTCTGTCATGCAGTGTTCCCCACGGTTCCCCACTTTTTCCAATCCGTTCCCTCTGCTCCCTTTGGTTCCCCTCTGTTCTGCTGTTTTCCCCAAAGTTCTCCACCTTTTCCAATTCGTTCCCCCTGCTTCCTTTGGTTTCCCACCTTTCTGCATTTTTCCACACGGTTCCCTAACTTTTCCAATCAGTTTCCCACATTTTGCAATCTTTTCCCCCTGCTCCTTTGGTTCTCCTCTGTTCTGCCGTGTTCCCGACGCTTCCCCACTTTTTCCAATCCATTCCCCTGCTCCCTTTGGTTCCCCTCTATTCTGCAGTGTTCCCCACGATTCTCCACATTTTTTTCCATCCTGTACCCCCTGCTCCCTATTGTTCCCCTCTGCCTTGCAGTGTTACCCATGGGACCCCACTTTTTCCAACCTGTTCCCCTTGTTCCCTTTGGTTCCCCTCTGTCATGCAGTGTTTTCACAGTTCCCCAATATTTTCCTATCTGTTTACCCTGATCCCTTTGGTTCTCCTCTGTCGTGCAGTGTTCCCCACGGTTCCCCACTTTTTCCAATCCGGTCCCTCTGCTCCCTTTGGTTCCCCTCTGTTCTGCAGTGTTCCCCACAGTTCTCCACCTTTTCCAATTCGTTCCCCCTGCTCCCTTTGGTTCCCCACCTTTCTGCATTTTTCCACACGGTTCCCTACTTTTTCCAATCGGTTCCCCACTTTTTCGAATCTGTTCCCCTGCTCCTTTTGGTTCTGCTCTGTTCTGCAGTGTTCCCCACAGTTCACCACTTTTTCCAATCTGTTCCCCCTGCTCCTTTGGCTCCACTCTGTTCTGCAGTTTTCCCCACGGTTCCCCACATTTTCCAAACCATTCCGCCGGCTCGCTTTGGTTTCATACTGTTCTGCAGCGTTCCCCGCGGTTCCCCACTATTTTACAATCTGTTCGCCCTGCTCCCTTTGGTTCCCCTCATTTCTGCAGTGTCCTCCACGCTTCCCAACTTTTTGCAATCCATTCCCCCTGCTCTGTTTGTTTCCCCACTGTTCTACATTTTTCCACACGGTTCCCCACTTTTTCCAATCTGTTTCCCCTGCTCCCTTTGGCTCCTCACTGTTCTGCAGTGTTCCTCACGGTTCTCCACATTTTTTCCAACCTGTAGCCCCTGCTCCCTATGGTTCCCCTATGCCCTGCAGTATTCCCCATGGTTCCCCACTTTTTCCAATCCGTTCCCCCTGTTCCCTTTGGTTCCCCTCTGTCCCACAGTGTTCTGCACGAATCCCCACTTTTTCCAATCAGTTCCCCCTGCTCCCTTTGATTCCGCTCTGTACTGCAGTGTTCCCCATGGGCCCCACTTTTTGCAATCCGTTCCCCCTGCTCCTTTGGCTCCACTCTGTTCTGCAGTTTTCCCCATGGTTCCCCACATTTTGCAATCCATTCCCCCTGCTCCGTTTGTTTCCCCTCTGTTCTGCAGTGTTCCCCACAGTTCCCCACTTTTTCCAATCAGTTCCCCCTGCTCCCTTTGATTCCCCTCTGTCCTGCAGTGTTCCCCATTTGCCCCACTTTTTACAATCCGTTCCCCCTGCTTCCTTTGGTTCCCCTCTGTCGTGTAGTGTTCCCCACGGTTCCCCACTTTTTCCAATCTGTTTCCCCTGCTCCCTCTGGTTTCCCATCTGTTCTGCATTTTTCCACACTGTTCCCTACTATTTCCAATCCGTTCCCCCTGCTTCCTTTGGTTCACCTCTGTTCTGCAGATCTCTCCACGTATCCCCACTTTTTCCAATCTGTTCCCCTTGCACCCTTTGGTTCCCCTCTGTTCTGCATTGTTCCCCACGGTTCCCCACTTTTCCAAACTGTACCCCCTGCTCCCTCTGATTTCCCCTCTGTTCTGCATTTTTCCACAGTGTTCCCCACTTTTTCCAATCCATTCCCCCTGCTCCCTTTGGTTCCCCTCTGTTCTGCATTGTTCCTCACGGTTCCCCACTTTTTCATACTGTACCCCCTGCTCCCTTTGGTGCTCCTCTGTTCTGCAGTGTCCTCCACGCTTCACAACTTTTTGCAATCCATTCCCCCTGCTCTGTTTGTTTCCCCATTGTTTTACATTTTTCCACACGGTTCCCCACTTTTTCCAATGCATTCCCCTGCTCCCTTTGGTTCCCCTCTGTTCTGCAGTGATCCCCACGGTTCCCCACATTTTCCAAACTGTTCCCCCTGCTCGCTTTGGTTTCATACTGTTCTGCAGTGTTCCCCACTTTTTTACAATCTGTTCGCCCTGCTCCCTTTGGTTCCCCTCTGTCCTGCAGTGTCCTCCACGGTTCCCCACTTTTTCCAACCTGTACCTCCTGCTCCCTTTGGTTCCCCTCTGTCATGCAGTGTTTTCACAGTTCCCCAATTTTTTCCTATCTGTTCCCCCTGATCCCTTTGGTTCCCCTCTGTCATGCAGTGTTTTCACAGTTCCCCAATTTTTTCCTATCTGTTCCCCCTGAAACCTTTGGTTCTCCTCTGTCGTGCAGTGTTCCCCACAGTTCCCCACTTTTTCCAATCCGGTCCCTCTGCTCCCTTTGGTTCCCCTCTGTTCTGCAGTGTTCCCCACAGTTCTCCACCTTTTCCAATTCGTTCCCCCTGCTCCCTTTGGTTCCCCACCTTTCTGCATTTTTCCACACGGTTCCCTACTTTTTCCAATCGGTTCCCCACTTTTTCCAATCTGTTCCCCCTGCTCCTTTGGCTCCACTCTGTTCTGCAGTTTTCCCCACGGTTCCCCACATTTTCTAAACCATTCCCCCGGCTTGCTTTGTTTTCATACTGTTCAGCAGCATTCCCCACGGTTCCCCACTTTTCTACAATCTGTTCCCCCTGCTCCATTTGGTTCCCCTCTGTTCTGCAGTGTCCTCCATGCTTACCAACTTTTTGCAATCCATTCCCCCTGCTCCGTTTGTTTGCCCTCTATTCTGCAGTGTTCCCCACAGTTCCCCACTTTTTCCAATCAGTTCCCCCTGCTCCCTTTGATTCCCCTTTGTCCTACAGTGTTCCCCATCGGCCAACCTTTTTACAATCCGTTCCCCCTGCTTCCTTTGGTTCCCCTCTGTCGTGCAGTGTTCCCCACGGTTCCCCAGTTTTCTAATGCGTTCCCTCTGCTCCCTTTGGTGCCCCTCTGTTCTGCAGTGTTCCCCACGTTTCCCCACTTTTTCCAATCTGTTTCCCCTGCTTACCTCTTGTTGCCCTCTGTTCTGCATTTTTCCACACTGTTCCCCACTTTTGCCCATCCGTTCCCCCTGCTTCCTTTGGTTCACCTCTGTTCTGCAGATCTCTCCATGAATCCCCACTTTTTCCAATCTGTTCCCCCTGCTCCCTTTGGTTCCCCTCTGTTCTGCATTGTTCCCCACGGTTCCCCACTTCTCCAAACTGTACCCCCTGCTCCCTTTGGTTCCCCTCTGTTCTGCAGTGTTCCTCACGGTTCCCCACTTTTTCCAATCTGTTCTTCCTGCTCCCTTTGGTTCCCCACTGTTCTGCATTTTTCCACACGGTTCCCCACTTTTTCCAATCTGTTCCCCCTGCTTCCTTTGCTTCCCCACTGTTCTGCATTTTTCCACACGGTTCCCCACTTTTTCCAATCTGTTCCACCTGCTCCCTTTGGTTCCTCACTGTTCTGCAGTGTTCCCCACGGTTCTCCAAATTTTTTCTAAACTGTTCCCCCTTCTCCCTCTGGTTCGCCTCTGTTCTACATTTTTCCACACGGTTCCCCATTTTTTCCAATCCGTTCCCCCTGCTTCCTTTGGTCCACCTCTTTTCTGCAGAGTTCCCCACGGTCCAGTTTTTCGAATCCTTTCCCCCTGCTCCCTTTGTTTCCCCACTGTTCTGCAGAACTCCCCACGATTCCCCACTTTTTCCAATCTGTTCCCCCTTCTCCCTTTGGTTCCTCTCTGTTCTGCAGTTTTCCCCACGGTTCTCCAAATTTTTTCTAATCTGTTCCCACGCTCCCTTTTGTTCCCCTCTGCCCTGCAGTGTCCCCCATGGTTCCATACTTTTTCCAATCCGTTCCCCCTGCTACCTTTGGTTCCCCTCTATTCTGCAGTGATCCCCACGGTTCCCCACATTTTCCAAGCTGTTCCCCCTGCTCGCTTTGGTTTCATACTGTTCTGCAGTGTTCCCCACGGTTCCCCACTTTTTTACAATCTGTTCGCCCTGCTCCCTTTGGTTCTCCTCTGTCCTGCAGTGTCCTCCACGGTTCCCCACTTTTTACAATCCATTACCCCTGCTTCCTTTGGTTCCCCTCTGTCGTGCAGTGTTCCAAACGGTTCCCCACTTTTTGCAATCTGTTCCCCCTGCTCCCTCTGGTTTCCCCTCTGTTCTGCATTTTTCCACAGTGTTCCCCACTTTTTCCAATCCATTCCCCCTGCTCCCTTTGGTTCCCCTCTGTTCTGCATTGTTCCTCACGGTTCCCCACTTTTTCAAACTGTACCCCCTGCTCCCTCTGGTTCCCCTCTGTTCTGCAGTATTCCTCACGGTTCCCCATTTTTTCCAATCCGTTCCCCCTGCTTCCTTTGGTCAACCTCTTTTCTGCAGAGTTCCCCACGGTCCACTTTTTCGAATCATTTCCCACTGCTCCCTTTGGGTCCCCACTGTTCTGCAGAACTCCCCACGATTCCCCACTTTTTCCAATCTGTTCCCCCTTCTCCCTTTGGTTCCTCTCTGTTCTGCATTGTTCCCCATGGGTCCGCACTTTTCCGAGCTGTTCCCCCTGCTCCCTTTGGTTCCGCTCTGTTCTGCAGTTTTCCCCACGGTTCTCCAAATTTTTTGTAATCTGTTCCCATGCTCCCTTTGGTTCCCCTCTGCTCTGCAGTGTTCCCCACAGTTCCCCACTTTTTCCAATCGGTTCCCCCTGCTCCCTTTGATTACCCTCTGTCATTCAGTCTTCGCCATAGGCCCCACTTTTTGCAATCCGTTTCCTGTGCTCACTTTTGTTCCCCTCTGTGCTCCAGTGTTCTCCACGGTTCACCACTTTTTCCAACCTGTACCTCCTGCTCCCTTTGGTTCTCCTCTGTCATGCAGTGTTCCCCACGGTTCCCCACTTTTTCCAATCCGTTCCCTCTGCTCCCTTTGGTTCCCCTCTGTTCTGCTGTTTTCCCCAAAGTTCTCCACCTTTTCCAATTCGTTCCCCCTGCTTCCTTTGGTTTCCCACCTTTCTGCATTTTTCCACACGGTTCCCTAACTTTTCCAATCAGTTTCCCACATTTTGCAATCTTTTCCCCCTGCTCCTTTGGTTCTCCTCTGTTCTGCCGTGTTCCCGACGCTTCCCCACTTTTTCCAATCCATTCCCCTGCTCCCTTTGGTTCCCCTCTATTCTGCAGTGTTCCCCACGATTCTCCACATTTTTTTCCATCCTGTACCCCCTGCTCCCTATTGTTCCCCTCTGCCTTGCAGTGTTACCCATGGGACCCCACTTTTTCCAACCTGTTCCCCTTGTTCCCTTTGGTTCCCCTCTGTCATGCAGTGTTTTCACAGTTCCCCAATATTTTCCTATCTGTTTACCCTGATCCCTTTGGTTCTCCTCTGTCGTGCAGTGTTCCCCACGGTTCCCCACTTTTTCCAATCCGGTCCCTCTGCTCCCTTTGGTTCCCCTCTGTTCTGCAGTGTTCCCCACAGTTCTCCACCTTTTCCAATTCGTTCCCCCTGCTCCCTTTGGTTCCCCACCTTTCTGCATTTTTCCACACGGTTCCCTACTTTTTCCAATCGGTTCCCCACTTTTTCGAATCTGTTCCCCTGCTCCTTTTGGTTCTGCTCTGTTCTGCAGTGTTCCCCACAGTTCACCACTTTTTCCAATCTGTTCCCCCTGCTCCTTTGGCTCCACTCTGTTCTGCAGTTTTCCCCACGGTTCCCCACATTTTCCAAACCATTCCGCCGGCTCGCTTTGGTTTCATACTGTTCTGCAGCGTTCCCCGCGGTTCCCCACTATTTTACAATCTGTTCGCCCTGCTCCCTTTGGTTCCCCTCATTTCTGCAGTGTCCTCCACGCTTCCCAACTTTTTGCAATCCATTCCCCCTGCTCTGTTTGTTTCCCCACTGTTCTACATTTTTCCACACGGTTCCCCACTTTTTCCAATCTGTTTCCCCTGCTCCCTTTGGCTCCTCACTGTTCTGCAGTGTTCCTCACGGTTCTCCACATTTTTTCCAACCTGTAGCCCCTGCTCCCTATGGTTCCCCTATGCCCTGCAGTATTCCCCATGGTTCCCCACTTTTTCCAATCCGTTCCCCCTGTTCCCTTTGGTTCCCCTCTGTCCCACAGTGTTCTGCACGAATCCCCACTTTTTCCAATCAGTTCCCCCTGCTCCCTTTGATTCCGCTCTGTACTGCAGTGTTCCCCATGGGCCCCACTTTTTGCAATCCGTTCCCCCTGCTCCTTTGGCTCCACTCTGTTCTGCAGTTTTCCCCATGGTTCCCCACATTTTGCAATCCATTCCCCCTGCTCCGTTTGTTTCCCCTCTGTTCTGCAGTGTTCCCCACAGTTCCCCACTTTTTCCAATCAGTTCCCCCTGCTCCCTTTGATTCCCCTCTGTCCTGCAGTGTTCCCCATTTGCCCCACTTTTTACAATCCGTTCCCCCTGCTTCCTTTGGTTCCCCTCTGTCGTGTAGTGTTCCCCACGGTTCCCCACTTTTTCCAATCTGTTTCCCCTGCTCCCTCTGGTTTCCCATCTGTTCTGCATTTTTCCACACTGTTCCCTACTATTTCCAATCCGTTCCCCCTGCTTCCTTTGGTTCACCTCTGTTCTGCAGATCTCTCCACGTATCCCCACTTTTTCCAATCTGTTCCCCTTGCACCCTTTGGTTCCCCTCTGTTCTGCATTGTTCCCCACGGTTCCCCACTTTTCCAAACTGTACCCCCTGCTCCCTCTGATTTCCCCTCTGTTCTGCATTTTTCCACAGTGTTCCCCACTTTTTCCAATCCATTCCCCCTGCTCCCTTTGGTTCCCCTCTGTTCTGCATTGTTCCTCACGGTTCCCCACTTTTTCATACTGTACCCCCTGCTCCCTTTGGTGCTCCTCTGTTCTGCAGTGTCCTCCACGCTTCACAACTTTTTGCAATCCATTCCCCCTGCTCTGTTTGTTTCCCCATTGTTTTACATTTTTCCACACGGTTCCCCACTTTTTCCAATGCATTCCCCTGCTCCCTTTGGTTCCCCTCTGTTCTGCAGTGATCCCCACGGTTCCCCACATTTTCCAAACTGTTCCCCCTGCTCGCTTTGGTTTCATACTGTTCTGCAGTGTTCCCCACTTTTTTACAATCTGTTCGCCCTGCTCCCTTTGGTTCCCCTCTGTCCTGCAGTGTCCTCCACGGTCCCCCACTTTTTCCAACCTGTACCTCCTGCTCCCTTTGGTTCCCCTCTGTCATGCAGTGTTTTCACAGTTCCCCAATTTTTTCCTATCTGTTCCCCCTGATCCCTTTGGTTCCCCTCTGTCATGCAGTGTTTTCACAGTTCCCCAATTTTTTCCTATCTGTTCCCCCTGCTCCATTTGGTTCCCCTCTGTTCTGCAGTGTCCTCCATGCTTACCAACTTTTTGCAATCCATTCCCCCTGCTCCGTTTGTTTGCCCTCTATTCTGCAGTGTTCCCCACAGTTCCCCACTTTTTCCAATCAGTTCCCCCTGCTCCCTTTGATTCCCCTTTGTCCTACAGTGTTCCCCATCGGCCAACCTTTTTACAATCCGTTCCCCCTGCTTCCTTTGGTTCCCCTCTGTCGTGCAGTGTTCCCCACGGTTCCCCAGTTTTCTAATGCGTTCCCTCTGCTCCCTTTGGTGCCCCTCTGTTCTGCAGTGTTCCCCACGTTTCCCCACTTTTTCCAATCTGTTTCCCCTGCTTACCTCTTGTTGCCCTCTGTTCTGCATTTTTCCACACTGTTCCCCACTTTTGCCCATCCGTTCCCCCTGCTTCCTTTGGTTCACCTCTGTTCTGCAGATCTCTCCATGAATCCCCACTTTTTCCAATCTGTTCCCCCTGCTCCCTTTGGTTCCCCTCTGTTCTGCATTGTTCCCCACGGTTCCCCACTTCTCCAAACTGTACCCCCTGCTCCCTTTGGTTCCCCTCTGTTCTGCAGTGTTCCTCACGGTTCCCCACTTTTTCCAATCTGTTCTTCCTGCTCCCTTTGGTTCCCCACTGTTCTGCATTTTTCCACACGGTTCCCCACTTTTTCCAATCTGTTCCCCCTGCTTCCTTTGCTTCCCCACTGTTCTGCATTTTTCCACACGGTTCCCCACTTTTTCCAATCTGTTCCACCTGCTCCCTTTGGTTCCTCACTGTTCTGCAGTGTTCCCCACGGTTCTCCAAATTTTTTCTAAACTGTTCCCCCTTCTCCCTCTGGTTCGCCTCTGTTCTACATTTTTCCACACGGTTCCCCATTTTTTCCAATCCGTTCCCCCTGCTTCCTTTGGTCCACCTCTTTTCTGCAGAGTTCCCCACGGTCCAGTTTTTCGAATCCTTTCCCCCTGCTCCCTTTGTTTCCCCACTGTTCTGCAGAACTCCCCACGATTCCCCACTTTTTCCAATCTGTTCCCCCTTCTCCCTTTGGTTCCTCTCTGTTCTGCAGTTTTCCCCACGGTTCTCCAAATTTTTTCTAATCTGTTCCCACGCTCCCTTTTGTTCCCCTCTGCCCTGCAGTGTCCCCCATGGTTCCATACTTTTTCCAATCCGTTCCCCCTGCTACCTTTGGTTCCCCTGTGTTCTGCAGTGTTCCCCACAGTTCCCCACTTTTTCCAATCGGTTCCCCCTGCTACCTTTGATTACACTCTGTCATGCAGTGTTCGCCATGGGCCCCACTTTTTGCAATCCGTTTCCCATGCTTCCTTTGGTTCACCTCTGTGCTGCAGTGTTCACCACGGTTCCCCACATTTTACAACCTGTACCTCCTGCTCCCTTTGGTTCCCCTCTGTCATGCAGTGTTCCCCACGGTTCCCCACTTTTTCCAATCCGTTCCCTCTGCTCCCTTTGGTTACCCTCTATTCTGCAGTGTTCCCCACGATTCTCCACATTTTTTTCCATCCTGTACCCCCGGCTCCCTATGGTTCCCCTCTGCATTCAAGTGTTACCCATGGGACCACACTTTTCCCAACCTGTTCCCCTTGTTCCCTTTGGTTCCCCTCTGTCCTGCCATATTCTCCACAGTTATCAACTTTTTGCAATCCATTCCCCCTGCTCCGTTTGGTTCCCCGCTGTTCTGCAGTGTTCCCCATGGTTCCGCACTTTTTCCAATCTGTTCCCCCTGCTCCTTTGGCTCCACTCTGTTCTGCAGTTTTCCACACGTTTCCCCACATTTTCCAAACCATTCCCCCGGCTCGCATTGTTTTCATACTGTTCTGGCGCGTTCCCAACGGTTCCCCACTTTTTGACAATCTGTTCGTCCTGCTCCCTTTGGTTCCCCTCTATCTGCAGTGTCCTCCACGCTTACCAACTTTTTGCAATCCATTCCCCCTGCTCTGTTTGTTTCTCCTCTGTCCTGCATTGTCCTCCACGGTTCCCAACTTTTTGCAATGCATTCCACCTGCTCCGTTTGTTTGCCCTCTGTTCTGCAGTGTTACCCACAGTTCCCCACTTTTTCCAATCAGTTCCCCCTGCTCCCTTTGATTCCCCTCTGTCCTACAGTGTTCCCCATGGGCCCAACTTTTTACAATCCGTCCCCCCTGCTTCCTTTGGTTCCCCTCTGTCGTGCAGTATTCCCCACGGTTCCCCACTTTTTCTAATGTGTTCCCTCTGCTCCCTTTTGTGCCCCTCTGTTCTGCAGTGTTCCCCACGGTTCCCCACTTTTTCCAATCTGTTTCCCCTGCTACCTCTGGTTCCCCTCTGTTCTGCATTTTTCCACACTGTTCCCCACTTTTTCCAATCCGTCCCCCTTCTTCCTTTGGTTCACCTCAGTTATGCAGAACTCCCCACGATTCCCCACTTTTGCAAATTTGTTCCCCCTGCTCCCTTTGGTTCCCCACTGTTCTGCATTTATCCACACGGTTCCCCACTTTTTCCAATCTGTTCCTCTGCTCCTTTGATTCCTCACTGTCTCCACATTTTTTCCAACCTGCACCCACTGCTCCCTATAGTTCCCCTCTGCCTTGCAGTGTTCCCCATGGGACCCCACTTTTTGCAATCTGTTCCCCCTGCTCCTTTGGCTCCACTCTGTTCTGCAATTTTCCCCATGGTTCTCCAGATTTTTTCCAATCTGTTCCACCTGCTCCCTTTGGTTCTGCAGTGTTTCCCACGGTTCCCCACTTTTTCCAATCCATTTCCCCTGCTCCCTTTGGTTCCCCTCTATTGTTCAGTGTTCCCCACGGTTCCCCACATTTTCCAATCCGTTCCCCTGCTCCCTTTGGTTCCCCTCTGTTCTGCAGTGATCCCCACGGTTCCCCACATTTTGCAAACTGTTCCCCCGGCTCGCTTTGGTTTCATACTGTTCTGCAGTGTTCCCCACGGTTCCCCACTTTTTTACAATCTGTTCGCCCTGCTCCCTTTGGTTCCCCTCTGTCCTGCAGTATCCTTCACGGTTCCCCACTTTTTCCAACATGTACCTCCTGTTCCCTTTGGTATCCCTATGTCATGCAGCGTTTTCACAGTTCCCCAATTTTTTCCTATCTTTTCCCCCTGTTCCCTTTGGTTCCCCTCTGATGTGCAGTGTGCCCCAAGGTTCCCCACTTTTTCCAATCCGTTCCCTCTGCTCCCTTTGGTTCCCCTCTGTTCTGCAGTGTTCCCCACAGTTCTCCACCTTTTCCAATTCGTTCCCCCTGCTCCCTTTGGTTCCCCACCTTTCTGCATTTTTCCACACGATTCCCTACTTTTTTCCAATCGGTTCCCCAATTTTTCAAATCTGTTCCCCCTGCTCCCTTTGGTCCTCCTCTCTTCTGCAGTGTTCCCGACGCTTCCCCACTTTTTCCAATCCGTTCCCCCTGCTCCCTTTGGTTCCCCTCTATTCTACAGTGTTCCCCACGATTCTCCACATTTTTTTACATACTGTACCCCCGCTCCCTATGGTTCCCCTCTGCCTTGCAGTGTTACCCATGGGACACCACTTTTTCCAACCTGTTCCGCTTGTTCCCTTTGGTTCCCATCTGTCCTTCCGTATTTTCCAGGGTTCCCAACTTTTTGCAATCCGTTGCCCCTGCTCCGTTTGGTTCCCCTCTGTTTTGTAGTGTTCCCCACGGTTCCCCACTTTTTCCAATCTGTTCCCCCTGCTCCTTTGTCTCCACTCTGTTATGCAGTTTTCCCTACGGTTCCCCACATTTTCCAAACCATTGCCCCGGCTCGCTTTGTTTCATACTGTTCTGCAGCGTTCCCCACGGTTCCCCACTTATTTACAAGCTGTTTGCCCTGCTCCTTTTGGTTCCCCCCTGTTCTGCATTGTCCTCCACGGTCCCAACTTTTTGGAATCCATTCCCCCTGTTCCGTTTGTTTGCCCTCTGTTCTGCAGTGTACCCCACAGTTCCCCACTTTTTCCAATCAGTTCCCCCTGCTCCCTTTGATTCCCCTCTGTTCAACAGTGTTCCCCATCGGCGCAACTTTTTACAATCCGTTCCCCCTGCTTCCTTTGGTCCACCTCTTTTCTGCTGTGTTCCCCACGGTTCCCCACTTTTTTCAATGCATTCCCTCTGCTCCCTTTGGTGCCCCTCTGTTCTGCAGTGTTCCCCACGGTTCCCCACTTTTTCCAATCTGTTCGCCCTGCTCCCTTTGGTTCCCCTCTGTCCTGCAGTGTCCTCCACGGTTCCCCACTTTTTCCAACCTGTACCTCCTGCTCCCTTTGATTCCCCTCTGTCCTACAGTGTTCCCCATCGGCCCAACTTTTTACAATCCGTTCCCCCTGCTTCCTTTGGTTCCCCTCTGTCGTGCAGTGTTCCCCACGGTTCCCCAGTTTTCCAATGCGTTCCCTCTGCTCCCTTTGGTGCCCCTCTGTTCTGCAGTGTTCCCCACGGTTCCCCACTTTTTCCAATCTGTTTCCCCTGCTACCTCTGGTTGCCCTCTGTTCTGCCTTTTTCCACACTTTTGCCCACTTTTGCCAATCTGTTCCCCCTGCGTCCTTTGGTTCACCTCTGTTCTGCAGATCTCTCCACGAATCCCCACTTTTTCAAATCTGTTCCCCCTGCTCCCTTTGGTTCCCCTCTGTGGTGCAGTTTTCTCCACTGTTCCCCACTTTTTCCAACCTGTACCTCCTGCTCCCTTTGGTTCCCCTCTGTCATGAAGTGTTCCCCACGGTTCCCCACTTTTTCCAATCCGTTCCCTCTGCTCCCTTTGGTTCCCCTCTGTTCTGCAGTGTTCCCCACAGTTCTCCACCTTTTCCAATTCGTTCCGCCTGCTCCCTTTGGTTCCCCACCTTTCTGCATTTTTCCACACGTTTCCCTACTTTTTCCAATCTGTTCCCCACTTTTTCCAATCTGTTTCCCCTGCTCCCTTTGGTTCCCCTCTGTTCTGCAGTGTTCCCGACACTTCCCCACTTTTTCCAATCCGTTCCCCCTGCTCCCTTTGGTTCCCCTCTATTCTGCAGTGTTCCCCACGATTCTCCACATTTTTTTCCATCCTGTACCCCCGGCTCCCTATGATTCCCTTCTGCATTCCAGTGTTACCCATGGGACCACATTTTTTCCAACCAGTTCCCCTTGTTCCCTTTGGTTCCCCTCTGTCCTGCCGTGTTCTCCACAGTTATCAACTTTTTCAATCCGTTCCCCATGCTCCGTTTGGTTCCCCTCTGTTCTGCAGTGTTCCCCACGGTTCCCCACTTTTTCCAGTCTGTTCCCCCTGCTCCTTTGGCTCCACTCTGTTCTGCAGTTTTCATACTGTTCTGCAGTGTTCCCCACGTTTCCCTACTTTTTTACAATCTGTTCACCCTGCTCCCTTTGGTTCCCCTCTGTTCTGCAGTGTCCTCCACGCTTACCAACTTTTTGCAATCCATTCCCCCTGCTCTGTTTGTTACCCCTCTGTCCTGCATTGTCCTCCACGGTTCCCAACTTTTTGCAATCATATTCCCCTGCTCACTTTGATTCCCCTCTGTCCTACAGTGTCCCCCATGGGCCCAACTTTTTACAATCCGTTCCCCCTGCTTCCTTTGGTTCACCTCTGTCGTGCAATATTCCCCACGGTTCCCCACTTATTCCAATGTGTTCCATCTGCTCCCTTTGGTGCCTCTCTGTTCTGCAGTGTTCCCCACGGTTCCCCAGTTTACCAATGCGTTCCCTCTGCTCCCTTTGGTGCCCCTCTGTTCTGCAGTGTTCCTCACGGTTCCCCACTTTTTCCAATCTGTTCCCCCTGCTTCCTTTGGTTCACCTCTGTTCTGCAGTGTTGCCCACTGTTCTCAACTTTTTCCAATCTGTTCCTCCTGCTCCCTTTGGTTCCCCACTGTTCTGCATTTTTGCACACGGTTCCCCAGTTTTTCAAAACTGTTCCCCCTGCTCCCTTTGGTTCCTCACTGTTCTGCAGTTTTCCTCACGGTTCTCCACATATTTCCAACCTCTACCCCCTGCTCCCTATGGATCCCCTCTGCCCTGCAGTTTCCCCCATGGTTCCCCACTTTTTCCAATCCGTTCCCCCTGCTCCCTTTGGTTCGCCTTTGTTCTGCAGTGTTCCCGACGCTTCCCCACTTTTTCCAATCCGTTCCCCGTGCTCCCTCTGGTTCCCCTCTATTCTGAAGTGTTCCCCACGATTCTCCACATTTTTTTCCTTCCTGTACCCCCTGCTCCCTTTGGTTCCCCACTGTTGAGCATTTTTGTACACGGTACCCCACTTCTTCTAATCTGTTCCTCCTGCACCCTTTGTTTCCCCACTGTTCTGCATTTTTCCACACGGTTCCCCACTTTTTCCAATCTATTCCCCCTGCTCCCTTTGGTTCCTCACTGTTCTGCAGTGTTCCCCACGGTTCCCCACTTTTTCCAAATCGTTCCCCTGCTCCCTTTGGTTCCGCTCTGTTCTGCAGTGATCCCCATGGTTCCCCACATTTTCCAAACTGTTCTCCCTGCTCGCTTTGGTTTCATACTGTTCTGCAGTGTTCCCCACGGTTCCCCACTTTTTTACAATCTGTTCGCCCTGCTCCCTTTGGTTCCCCTCTGTCCTGCAGTGTCCTCCACGGTTCCCCACTTTTTCCAACCTGTACCTCCTGCTCCCTTTGGTTCCCCTCTGTCATACAGTGTTTTCACAGTTCCCAAATTTTTTCCTATCTGTTCGCCCTGATCCCTTTGGTTCCCCTCTGTCGTGCAGTGTTCCCCACGGTTCCCCACTTTTTCCAATCCGTTCCCTCTGCTCCCTTTGGTTCCCCTCTGTTCTGCAGTGTTCCCCACAGTTCCCTACTTTTTCCAATCGGTTCCCCACTTTTTCCAATCTGTTCCCCCTGCTCCTTTGGCTCCACTCTGTTCTGCAGTTTTCCACACGTTTCCCCACATTTTCCAAACCATTCCCCCGGCTCGCTTTGGTTTCATACTGTTCTGCAGCGTTCCCCACGTTTCCCTACTTTTTTACAATCTGTTCACCCTGCTCCCTTTGGTTCCCCTCTGTTCTGCAGTGTCCTCCACGCGTACCAACTTTTTGCAATCCATTCCCCCTGCTCTGTTTGTTTCCCCTCTGTCCTGCATTGTCCACCACGGTTCCCAACTTTTTGGAATCATATTCCCCTGCTCCCTTTGATTCCCCTCTGTCCTACAGTGTTCCCCATGGGCCCAACTTTTTACAATCCGTTCCCCCTGCTTCCTTTGGTTCCCCTCTGTCGTGCAATATTCCCCACGGTTCCCCACTTATTCTAATGTGTTCCCTGTGCTCCCTTTGGTTCCCCTCTGTTCTGCAGTGTTCCCCACTTTTTCCAATCTGTTTCCCCTGCTTCCTTTGGTTCACCTCTGTTCTGCAGAATTCACCACGATTCCCCACTTTTTCCAATCTGTACCCCCTGCTCCCTTTGGTTCCCCACTGTTCTGCATTTTTCCACACAGTTCCCCACTTTTTTCCAATATGTTCCTCCTGCTCCCTTTGATTCCTCACTGTTCTCCACATTTTTTCCAACCTGCACCCCCTGCTCTCTATGGTTCCCCTCTGCCCTGCAGTGTCCCCCATGGTTCCCCACTTTTTCCAATCCGTTCCCCCTGTTCCCTTTTGTTTGCCTCTGTTCTGCAGTGTTCCCGACGCTTCCCCACTTTTTCCAATCCGTTCCCCCTGCTCCCTTTGGTTCCCCTCTATTCTGCATTGTTACCCACATTTCTCCACATTTTTTCCATCCTGTACCCCCTGCTCCCTATGAATCCCCTCTGCCTTGCAGTGTTCCCAATGGGACCCCACTTTTTCCAATCTGTTCCCCCTGGTCCTTTCGCTCCACTCTGTTCTGCAGTTTTCCCCATGGTTCTCCACATTTTTTCCAAACTGTTCCACCTGCTCCCTTTGGTTCTGCAGTGCTTCCCATGGTTCCCCACTTTTTCCAATGCATTTCCCCTGCTCCCTTTGGTTCCCCTCTATTGTTCAGTGTTCCCCACGGTTCCCCACTTTTTCCAATCCGTTTCCCTGCTCCCTTTGGTTCCCCTCTGTCCTGCAGTGTCCTCCACGGTTCCCCACTTTTTCCAACCTGTACTTCCTGTTCCCTTTGGTTCCCCTCTGTCATGCAGTGTTTTCAAAGTTCCCCAATTTTTTCCTATCTGTTCCCCCTGATCCCTTTGGTTCCCCTCTATCATGCAGTGTGCCCCACGGTTCCCCACTTTTTCCAATCCGTTCCCTCTGCTCCCTTTGGTTCCCCTCTGTTCTGCAGTGTTCCCCACAGTTCTCCACCTTTTCCAATTCGTTCCCCCTGCTCCCTTTGGTCCCCACCTTTCTGCATTTTTCCACATGGTTCCCTACTTTTTCCAATCGGTTCCCCACTTTTTCCAATCTGTTCCCCCTGCTCCCTTTGGTTCTCCTCTGTTCTGCAGTGTTCCCGACCTTCCCCACTTTTTCCAATCCGTTCCCCCTGCTCCCTTTGGTTCCCCTCTATTCTACAGTGTTCCCCACGTTTCTCAACATTTTTTTTCATACTGTACCCCCTGCTCCCTATGGTTCCCCTCTACCTTGCAGTGTTACCCATGGGACACCACTTTTTCCAACCTGTTCCCCTTGTTCCCTTTGGTTCCCCTCTGTCCTTCCGTGTTCTCCACGGTTCCCCACTTTTTACAACCTGTAGCTCCTGCTCCCTTTGGTTCCCCTCTGTTATGCAGTGTTCCCCACGGTTCCCCACTTTTTCCAACCTGTACCTCCTGCTCCCTTTGGTGCCCCTCTGTTCTGCAGTGTTGCCCACGGTTCCCCACTTTTTCCAATCTGTTTCCCCTGCTACCTCCGGTTCCCCTCTGTTCTGCATTTTTCCACACTGTTCCCCACTTTTTCCAATCCGTCCCCCTTCTTCCTTTGGTTCACCTCTGTTATGCAGAACTCCCCACGATTCCCCACTTTTGCCAATTTGTTCCCCCTGCTCCCTTTGGTTCCCCACTGTTCTGCATTTTTCCACACGGTTCCCCACTTTTTCCAATCTGTTCCCCTGCTCCCTTTGATTCCTCACTGTCTCCACATTTTTTCCAACCTGCACCCACTGCTCCCTATAGTTCCCCTCTGCCTTGCAGTGTTCCCCATGGGACCCCACTTTTTGCAATCTGTTCCCCCTGCTCCTTTGGCTCCACTCTGTTCTGCAGTTTTCCCCATGGTTCTCCAGATTTTTTCCAATCTGTTCCTCCTGCTCCCTTTGGTTCTGCAGTGTTTCCCACGGTTCCCCACTTTTTCCAATCCATTTCCCCTGCTCCCTTTGGTTCCCCTCTATTGTTCAGTGTTCCCCACGGTTCCCCACTTTTTCCAATCCGTTCCCCTGCTCCCTTTGGTTCCCCTCTGTTCTGCAGTGATCCCCACGGTTCCCCACATTTTGCAAACTGTTCCCCCGGCTCGCTTTGGTTTCATACTGTTCTGCCGTGTTCCCCACGATTCCCCACTTTTTTACAATCTGTTCGCCCTGCTCCCTTTGGTTCCCCTCTGTCCTGCAGTATCCTTCACGGTTCCCCACTTTTTCCAACATGTACCTCCTGTTCCCTTTGGTATCCCTCTGTCATGCAGCGTTTTAACAGTTCCCCAATTTTTTCCTATCTGTTCCCCCTGATCCCTTTGGTTCCCCTCTGACGTGCAGTGTGCCCCAAGGTTCCCCACTTTTTCCAATATGTTCCTCCTGCTCCCTTTGATTCCTCACTGTTCTCCACATTTTTTCCAACCTGCACCCCCTGCTCTCTATGGTTCCACTTTGCCCTGCAGTGTTCCCCATGGTTCCCCACTTTTTCCAATCCGGTCCCTCTGCTCCCTTTGGTTCCCCTCTGTTCTGCAGTGTTCCCCACAGTTCTCCACCTTTTCCAATTCGTTCCCCCTGCTCCCTTTGGTTCCCCACCTTTCTGCATTTTTCCACACGGTTCCCTACTTTTTCCAATCGGTTCCCCACTTTTTCCAATCTGTTCCACCTGCTCCCTTTGGTTCTGCTCTGTTCTGCACTGTTCCCCACAGTTCCCCACTTTTTCCAATCTGTTCCCCCTGTTCCTTTGGCTCCACTCTGTTCTGCAGTTTTCCCCACGGTTCCCCACATTTTCCAAACCATTCCCCCAGCTTGCTTTGTTTTCATACTGTTCAGCAGCGTTCCCCACGGTTCCCCACTTTTTTACAATCTGTTCGCCCTGCTCCCTTTGGTTCCCCTCTGTTCTGCAGCGTCCTCCACGCTTACCAACTTTTTGCAATCCATTCCCCCTGCTCCGTTTGTTTGCCCTCTGTTCTGCAGTGTTCCCCACAGTTCCCCACTTTTTCCAATCAGTTCCCCCTGCTCCCTTTGATTCCCCTTTGTCCTACAGTGTTTCCCATCGGCCAAACATTTTACAATCCGTTCCCCCTGCTTCCTTTGGTTCCCCTCTGTCGTGCAGTGTTCCCCACGGTTCCCCAGTTTTCCAATGCGTTCCCTCTGCTCCCTTTGGTGCCCCTCTGTTCTGCAGTGTTCCCCACGGTTCCCCACTTTTTCCAATCTGTTTCCCCTGCTACCTCTGGTTGCCCTCTGTTCTGCCTTTTTCCACACTTTTGCCCACTTTTGCCAATCTGTTCCCCCTGCGTCCTTTGGTTCACCTCTGTTCTGCAGATCTCTCCACGAATCCCCACTTTTTCAAATCTGTTCCCCCTGCTCCCTTTGGTTCCCCTCTGTGCTGCAGTTTTCTCCACTGTTCCCCACTTTTTCCAACCTGTACCTCCTGCTCCCTTTGGTTCCCCTCTGTCATGAAGTGTTCCCCACGGTTCCCCACTTTTTCCAATCCGTTCCCTCTGCTCCCTTTGGTTCCCCTCTGTTCTGCAGTGTTCCCCACAGTTCTCCACCTTTTCCAATTCGTTCCGCCTGCTCCCTTTGGTTCCCCACCTTTCTGCATTTTTCCACACGTTTCCCTACTTTTTCCAATCTGTTCCCCACTTTTTCCAATCTGTTTCCCCTGCTCCCTTTGGTTCCCCTCTGTTCTGCAGTGTTCCCGACACTTCCCCACTTTTTCCAATCCGTTCCCCCTGCTCCCTTTGGTTCCCCTCTATTCTGCAGTGTTCCCCACGATTCTCCACATTTTTTTCCATCCTGTACCCCCGGCTCCCTATGATTCCCTTCTGCATTCCAGTGTTACCCATGGGACCACATTTTTTCCAACCAGTTCCCCTTGTTCCCTTTGGTTCCCCTCTGTCCTGCCGTGTTCTCCACAGTTATCAACTTTTTCAATCCGTTCCCCATGCTCCGTTTGGTTCCCCTCTGTTCTGCAGTGTTCCCCACGGTTCCCCACTTTTTCCAGTCTGTTCCCCCTGCTCCTTTGGCTCCACTCTGTTCTGCAGTTTTCATACTGTTCTGCAGTGTTCCCCACGTTTCCCTACTTTTTTACAATCTGTTCACCCTGCTCCCTTTGGTTCCCCTCTGTTCTGCAGTGTCCTCCACGCTTACCAACTTTTTGCAATCCATTCCCCCTGCTCTGTTTGTTTCCCCTCTGTCCTGCATTGTCCTCCACGGTTCCCAACTTTTTGCAATCATATTCCCCTGCTCACTTTGATTCCCCTCTGTCCTACAGTGTCCCCCATGGGCCCAACTTTTTACAATCCGTTCCCCCTGCTTCCTTTGGTTCACCTCTGTCGTGCAATATTCCCCACGGTTCCCCACTTATTCCAATGTGTTCCATCTGCTCCCTTTGGTGCCTCTCTGTTCTGCAGTGTTCCCCACGGTTCCCCAGTTTACCAATGCGTTCCCTCTGCTCCCTTTGGTGCCCCTCTGTTCTGCAGTGTTCCTCACGGTTCCCCACTTTTTCCAATCTGTTCCCCCTGCTTCCTTTGGTTCACCTCTGTTCTGCAGTGTTGCCCACTGTTCTCAACTTTTTCCAATCTGTTCCTCCTGCTCCCTTTGGTTCCCCACTGTTCTGCATTTTTGCACACGGTTCCCCACTTTTTCAAAACTGTTCCCCCTGCTCCCTTTGGTTCCTCACTGTTCTGCAGTTTTCCTCACGGTTCTCCACATATTTCCAACCTCTACCCCCTGCTCCCTATGGATCCCCTCTGCCCTGCAGTTTCCCCCATGGTTCCCCACTTTTTCCAATCCGTTCCCCCTGCTCCCTTTGGTTCGCCTTTGTTCTGCAGTGTTCCCGACGCTTCCCCACTTTTTCCAATCCGTTCCCCGTGCTCCCTCTGGTTCCCCTCTATTCTGAAGTGTTCCCCACGATTCTCCACATTTTTTTCCTTCCTGTACCCCCTGCTCCCTTTGGTTCCCCACTGTTGAGCATTTTTGTACACGGTACCCCACTTCTTCTAATCTGTTCCTCCTGCACCCTTTGTTTCCCCACTGTTCTGCATTTTTCCACACGGTTCCCCACTTTTTCCAATCTATTCCCCCTGCTCCCTTTGGTTCCTCACTGTTCTGCAGTGTTCCCCACGGTTCCCCACTTTTTCCAAATCGTTCCCCTGCTCCCTTTGGTTCCGCTCTGTTCTGCAGTGATCCCCATGGTTCCCCACATTTTCCAAACTGTTCTCCCTGCTCGCTTTGGTTTCATACTGTTCTGCAGTGTTCCCCACGGTTCCCCACTTTTTTACAATCTGTTCGCCCTGCTCCCTTTGGTTCCCCTCTGTCCTGCAGTGTCCTCCACGGTTCCCCACTTTTTCCAACCTGTACCTCCTGCTCCCTTTGGTTCCCCTCTGTCATACAGTGTTTTCACAGTTCCCAAATTTTTTCCTATCTGTTCGCCCTGATCCCTTTGGTTCCCCTCTGTCGTGCAGTGTTCCCCACGGTTCCCCACTTTTTCCAATCCGTTCCCTCTGCTCCCTTTGGTTCCCCTCTGTTCTGCAGTGTTCCCCACAGTTCCCTACTTTTTCCAATCGGTTCCCCACTTTTTCCAATCTGTTCCCCCTGCTCCTTTGGCTCCACTCTGTTCTGCAGTTTTCCACACGTTTCCCCACATTTTCCAAACCATTCCCCCGGCTCGCTTTGGTTTCATACTGTTCTGCAGCGTTCCCCACGTTTCCCTACTTTTTTACAATCTGTTCACCCTGCTCCCTTTGGTTCCCCTCTGTTCTGCAGTGTCCTCCACGCGTACCAACTTTTTGCAATCCATTCCCCCTGCTCTGTTTGTTTCCCCTCTGTCCTGCATTGTCCACCACGGTTCCCAACTTTTTGGAATCATATTCCCCTGCTCCCTTTGATTCCCCTCTGTCCTACAGTGTTCCCCATGGGCCCAACTTTTTACAATCCGTTCCCCCTGCTTCCTTTGGTTCCCCTCTGTCGTGCAATATTCCCCACGGTTCCCCACTTATTCTAATGTGTTCCCTGTGCTCCCTTTGGTTCCCCTCTGTTCTGCAGTGTTCCCCACTTTTTCCAATCTGTTTCCCCTGCTTCCTTTGGTTCACCTCTGTTCTGCAGAATTCACCACGATTCCCCACTTTTTCCAATCTGTACCCCCTGCTCCCTTTGGTTCCCCACTGTTCTGCATTTTTCCACACAGTTCCCCACTTTTTTCCAATATGTTCCTCCTGCTCCCTTTGATTCCTCACTGTTCTCCACATTTTTTCCAACCTGCACCCCCTGCTCTCTATGGTTCCCCTCTGCCCTGCAGTGTCCCCCATGGTTCCCCACTTTTTCCAATCCGTTCCCCCTGTTCCCTTTTGTTTGCCTCTGTTCTGCAGTGTTCCCGACGCTTCCCCACTTTTTCCAATCCGTTCCCCCTGCTCCCTTTGGTTCCCCTCTATTCTGCATTGTTACCCACATTTCTCCACATTTTTTCCATCCTGTACCCCCTGCTCCCTATGAATCCCCTCTGCCTTGCAGTGTTCCCAATGGGACCCCACTTTTTCCAATCTGTTCCCCCTGGTCCTTTCGCTCCACTCTGTTCTGCAGTTTTCCCCATGGTTCTCCACATTTTTTCCAAACTGTTCCACCTGCTCCCTTTGGTTCTGCAGTGCTTCCCATGGTTCCCCACTTTTTCCAATGCATTTCCCCTGCTCCCTTTGGTTCCCCTCTATTGTTCAGTGTTCCCCACGGTTCCCCACTTTTTCCAATCCGTTTCCCTGCTCCCTTTGGTTCCCCTCTGTCCTGCAGTGTCCTCCACGGTTCCCCACTTTTTCCAACCTGTACTTCCTGTTCCCTTTGGTTCCCCTCTGTCATGCAGTGTTTTCAAAGTTCCCCAATTTTTTCCTATCTGTTCCCCCTGATCCCTTTGGTTCCCCTCTATCATGCAGTGTGCCCCACGGTTCCCCACTTTTTCCAATCCGTTCCCTCTGCTCCCTTTGGTTCCCCTCTGTTCTGCAGTGTTCCCCACAGTTCTCCACCTTTTCCAATTCGTTCCCCCTGCTCCCTTTGGTCCCCACCTTTCTGCATTTTTCCACATGGTTCCCTACTTTTTCCAATCGGTTCCCCACTTTTTCCAATCTGTTCCCCCTGCTCCCTTTGGTTCTCCTCTGTTCTGCAGTGTTCCCGACCTTCCCCACTTTTTCCAATCCGTTCCCCCTGCTCCCTTTGGTTCCCCTCTATTCTACAGTGTTCCCCACGTTTCTCCACATTTTTTTTCATACTGTACCCCCTGCTCCCTATGGTTCCCCTCTACCTTGCAGTGTTACCCATGGGACACCACTTTTTCCAACCTGTTCCCCTTGTTCCCTTTGGTTCCCCTCTGTCCTTCCGTGTTCTCCACGGTTCCCCACTTTTTACAACCTGTAGCTCCTGCTCCCTTTGGTTCCCCTCTGTTATGCAGTGTTCCCCACGGTTCCCCACTTTTTCCAACCTGTACCTCCTGCTCCCTTTGGTGCCCCTCTGTTCTGCAGTGTTGCCCACGGTTCCCCACTTTTTCCAATCTGTTTCCCCTGCTACCTCCGGTTCCCCTCTGTTCTGCATTTTTCCACACTGTTCCCCACTTTTTCCAATCCGTCCCCCTTCTTCCTTTGGTTCACCTCTGTTATGCAGAACTCCCCACGATTCCCCACTTTTGCCAATTTGTTCCCCCTGCTCCCTTTGGTTCCCCACTGTTCTGCATTTTTCCACACGGTTCCCCACTTTTTCCAATCTGTTCCCCTGCTCCCTTTGATTCCTCACTGTCTCCACATTTTTTCCAACCTGCACCCACTGCTCCCTATAGTTCCCCTCTGCCTTGCAGTGTTCCCCATGGGACCCCACTTTTTGCAATCTGTTCCCCCTGCTCCTTTGGCTCCACTCTGTTCTGCAGTTTTCCCCATGGTTCTCCAGATTTTTTCCAATCTGTTCCTCCTGCTCCCTTTGGTTCTGCAGTGTTTCCCACGGTTCCCCACTTTTTCCAATCCATTTCCCCTGCTCCCTTTGGTTCCCCTCTATTGTTCAGTGTTCCCCACGGTTCCCCACTTTTTCCAATCCGTTCCCCTGCTCCCTTTGGTTCCCCTCTGTTCTGCAGTGATCCCCACGGTTCCCCACATTTTGCAAACTGTTCCCCCGGCTCGCTTTGGTTTCATACTGTTCTGCCGTGTTCCCCACGATTCCCCACTTTTTTACAATCTGTTCGCCCTGCTCCCTTTGGTTCCCCTCTGTCCTGCAGTATCCTTCACGGTTCCCCACTTTTTCCAACATGTACCTCCTGTTCCCTTTGGTATCCCTCTGTCATGCAGCGTTTTAACAGTTCCCCAATTTTTTCCTATCTGTTCCCCCTGATCCCTTTGGTTCCCCTCTGACGTGCAGTGTGCCCCAAGGTTCCCCACTTTTTCCAATATGTTCCTCCTGCTCCCTTTGATTCCTCACTGTTCTCCACATTTTTTCCAACCTGCACCCCCTGCTCTCTATGGTTCCACTTTGCCCTGCAGTGTTCCCCATGGTTCCCCACTTTTTCCAATCCGGTCCCTCTGCTCCCTTTGGTTCCCCTCTGTTCTGCAGTGTTCCCCACAGTTCTCCACCTTTTCCAATTCGTTCCCCCTGCTCCCTTTGGTTCCCCACCTTTCTGCATTTTTCCACACGGTTCCCTACTTTTTCCAATCGGTTCCCCACTTTTTCCAATCTGTTCCACCTGCTCCCTTTGGTTCTGCTCTGTTCTGCACTGTTCCCCACAGTTCCCCACTTTTTCCAATCTGTTCCCCCTGTTCCTTTGGCTCCACTCTGTTCTGCAGTTTTCCCCACGGTTCCCCACATTTTCCAAACCATTCCCCCAGCTTGCTTTGTTTTCATACTGTTCAGCAGCGTTCCCCACGGTTCCCCACTTTTTTACAATCTGTTCGCCCTGCTCCCTTTGGTTCCCCTCTGTTCTGCAGCGTCCTCCACGCTTACCAACTTTTTGCAATCCATTCCCCCTGCTCCGTTTGTTTGCCCTCTGTTCTGCAGTGTTCCCCACAGTTCCCCACTTTTTCCAATCAGTTCCCCCTGCTCCCTTTGATTCCCCTTTGTCCTACAGTGTTTCCCATCGGCCAAACATTTTACAATGCGTTCCCCCTGCTTCCTTTGGTTCCCCTCTGTCGTGCAGTGTTCCCCACGGTTCCCCAATTTTCCAATGCTTTCCCTCTGCTCCCTTTGGTGCCCCTCTGTTCTGCAGTGTTCCCCACGGTTCCCCACTTTTTCCAATCTGTTTCTCCTGCTACCTCTGGTTGCCCTCTGTTCTGCATTTTTCCACACTGTTCCCCACTTTTGCCAATCCGTTCCCCCTGCTTCCTTTCGTTCACCTCTGTTCTGCAGATCTCTCCACGACTCCCCACTTTTTCAAATCTGTTCCCCCTGCTCCCTTTGGTTCCCCTCTGTTCTGCATTGTTCCCCACGGTTCCCCACTTCTCCAAACTGTACCCCTGCTCCCTTTGGTTCCCCTCTGTTCTGCAGTGTTCCTCACGGTTCCCCACTTTTTCCAATCTGTTCTTCCTGCTCCCTTTGGTTCCCCACTGTTCTGCATTTTTCCACACGGTTCCCCACTTTTTTCCAATCTGTTCCCCCTGCTTTCTTTGCTTCCCCACTGTCTGCATTTTTCCGCACGGTTCCCCACTTTTTCCAATCTGTTCCACCTGCTCCCTTTGGTTCCTCACTGTTCTGCAGTGTTCCTCACGGTTCTCCAAATTTTTTCTAATCTGTTCCCCCTTCTCCCTCTGGTTCGCCTCTGTTCAACATTTTTCCACACGGTTCCCCACTTTTTCCAATCCGTTCCCCCTGCTTCATTTGGGTCCCCACTGTTCTGCAGAACTCCCCACGATTCCCCACTTTTTCCAATCCGTTCCCCCTTCTCCCTTTGGTTCCTCTCTGTTCTGCATTGTTCCCCACGGGTCTCCACTTTTCCGAGCTGTTCCCCCTTCTCCCTTTGGTTCCGCTCTGTTCTGCAGTTTTCCCCACGGTTCTACAAATTTTTTCTATTCTGTTCCCATGCTCCCTTTGGTTCCCCTCTGCCCTGCAGTATCCCCCATGGTTCCTTACTTTTTCCAATCCGTTCCCCCTGCAACCTTTGGTTCCCCTCTGTTCTGCAGTGTTCCCCACAGTTACCCACTTTTTCCAATCGGTTCCCCCTGCTCCCTTTGATTACCCTCTGTCATGCAGTGTTCGCCTTGGGCCCCACTTTTTGCAATCCGTTTCCCCTGCTCCCTTTGGTTCCCCTCTGTGCTGCAGTGTTCACCACGGTTCCCCACTTTTTACAACCTGTACCTCCTGCTCCCTTTGGTTCCCCTCTGTCATGCAGTGTCCCCCATGGTTCCCCACTTATTCCAATCCGTTCCCCCTGTTCCCTTTGGTTCTCCTCAGTTCTGCAGTGTTCCCGACGCTTCCCTACTTTTTCCAATCGGTTCCCCACTTTTTCCAATCTGTTCACCCTGCTCCCTTTGCATCTCCTCTGTTCTGCAATGTTCCCGACGCTTCCCCACTTTTTCCAATCCGTTCCCCCTGTTCTCTTTGGTTCCCCTCTATTCTGCAGTGTTCCCCACGATTCTGCACATTTTTTTCCATCCTGTATCCCCGGCTCCCTATGGTTCCCCTCTGCATTGAAGTGTTACCCATGGGACCACACTTTTCCCAACCTGTTCCACTTGTTCCCTTTGGTTCCCCTCTGTCCTGCCATGTTCTCCACAATTATCAACTTTTTGCAATCCATTCCCCCTGCTCCGTTTGGTTCCCCTCTGTTCTGCAGTGTTCCCCACGGTTCCCCACTTTTTCCAATCTGTTCCCCCTGCTCCTTTGGCTCCACTCTGTTCTGCAGTTTTCAACACGTTTCCCCACATTTGCCAAACCATTCCCCCGGCTCGCATTGTTTTCATACTGTTCTGGCGCGTTCCCCACGCTTCCCCACTTTTTGACAATCTGTTCGTCCTGCTCCCTTTGGTTCCCCTCTATCTGCAGTGTCCTCCACGCTTACCAACTTTTTGCAATCCATTCCCCCTGCTCTGTTTGTTTCTCCTCTGTCCTGCATTGTCCTCCACGGTTCCCAACTTTTTGCAATCCATTCCACCTGCTCTGTTTGTTTGCCCTCTGTTCTGCAGTGTTCCCCACAGTTCCCCACTTTTTCCAATCAGTTCCCCCTGCTCCCTTTGATTCCCCTCTGTCCTACAGTGTTCCCCATGGGCCCACCTTTTTACAATCCGTTCCCCCTGCTTCCTTTGGTTCCCCTCTGTCGTGCAGTATTCCCCACGGTTCCCCACTTTTTCTAATGTGTTCCCTCTGCTCCCTATGCTGCCCCTCTGTTCTGCAGTGTTCCCGACGGTTCCCCACTTTTTCCAATCTGTTTCCCCTGCTACCTCTGGTTCCCCTCTGTTCTGTATTTTTCCACACTGTTCCCCACTTTTTCCAATCAGTTCCCCCTTCTTCCTTTGGTTCACCTCTGTTCTGCAGAACTCCCCATGATTCCCCACTTTTTTCAATTTGTTCCCCCTGCTCCCTTTGGTTCCCCACTGTTCTGCATTTTTCCACACGGTTCCCCACTTTTTCCAATCTGTTCCCCCTGCTCCCTTTGATTCCTCACTGTTCTCCACATTTTTTCCAACCTGCAGCCCCTGCTCCCTATGGTTCCCCTCTGCCTTGCAGTGTTCCCCATGGGACCCTACTTTTTCCAATCTGTTCCCCCTGCTCCTTTGGCTCCACTCTGTTCTGCAGTTTTCCCCATGGTTCTCCACATTTTTTCCAATCTATTCCACCTGCTCCCTTTGGTTCTGCAGTGTTTCCCACGGTTCCCCACTTTTTCCAATCCATTTCCCCTGCTCCCTTTTGTTCCCCTCTATTGTTCAGTGTTCCCCACGGTCCCCCACTTTTTCCAATCCGTTCCCCTGCTCACTTTGGTTCCCCTCTGTTCTGCAGGATCCCCACGGTTCCCCACATTTTCCAAACTGTTCCCCAGGCTCGCTTTGGCTTCATACTGTTCTGCAGTGTTCCCCACGATTCCCCACTTTTTTACAATTTGTTCGCCCTGCTTCCTTTGGTTCCCCTCTGTCCTGCAGTGTCCTTCACTGTTCCCAACTTTTTCCAACATGTACCTCCTGTCCCCTTTGGTTCCCCTCTGTCATGCAGTGTTTTCACAGTTCCCCAATTTTTTCCTATCTGTTCCCCCTGATCCCTTTGGTTCCCCTCTGTTGTGCAGTGTGCCCCAAGGTTCCCCACTTTTTCCAATCCGTTCCCTCTGCTCCCTTTGGTTCCCCTCTGTTCTGCAGTGTTCCCCACAGTTCTCCACCTTTTCCAATTCGTTCCCCCTGCTCCCTTTGGTTCCCCACCTCTCTGCATTTTTCCACACGGTTCCCTACTTTTTTCCAATCGGTTCCCCACTTTTTCAAATCTGTTCCCCCTGCTCCCTTTGGTTCTCATCTCTTCTGCAGTGTTCCCGACGCTTCCCCACTTTTTCCGATTCCGTTCCCCCTGCTCCCTTTGGTTCCCCTCTATTCTACAGTGTTCCCCACGATTCTCCACATTTTTTTACATACTGTACTCCCTTCTCCCTTTGGTTCCCCTCTGCCTTGCAGTGTTACCCATGGGACACTTCTTTTTCCAACCTGTTCCCCTTGTTCCCTTTGGTTCCCCTCTGTCCTTCCGTGTTCTCCAGTGTTCCCAACTTTTTGCAATCCGTTGCCCCTGCTCCGTTTGGTTCCCCTCTGTTTTGTAGTGTTCCCCACGGTTCCTCACTTTTTCCAATCTGTTCCCCCTGCTCCTTTGTCTCCACTCTTTTCTGCAGTTTTCCCCACGGTTCCCCACATTTTCCAAACCATTCCCCCGGCTCGCTTTGGTTTCATACTGTTCTGCAGCGTTCCCCATGGTTCCCCACTTTTTTACAAGCTGTTTGCCCTGCTCCTTTTGGTTCACCCCTGTTCTGCATTGTCCTCCACGGTTCCCAACTTTTTGGAATCCTTTCCACCTGTTCCGTTTGTTTGCCTTCTGTTCTGCAGTGTTCCCCACAGTTACCCACTTTTTCCAATCATTTCCCCCTGCTCCCTTTGATTCCCCTCTGTCCTACAGTGTTCCCCATCGGCGCAACTTTTTACAATCCGTTCCCCCTGCTTCCTTTGGTCCACCTCTTTTCTGCAGTGTTCCCCACGGTTCCCCACTTTTTCCAATGCATTCCCTCTGCTCCCTTTGGTGCCCCTCTGTTCTGCAGTGTTCCCCACGGTTCCCCACATTTTCCAATCTGTTCCCCCTGATCCCTTTGGTTCACCTCTGTTCTGCAGTTTTCCCCACGGTTCCCCACATTTTTCAAACCATTCCCCCGGCTTGCTTTGTTTTCATACTGTTCTGCAGCGTTCCCCACGGTTCCCCACTTTTTTACAATCTGTTCGCCCTGCTCCCTTTGGTTCCCCTCTGTTCTGCAGTGTCCTCCACGCTTACCAACTTTTTGCAATCCATTCCCCCTGCTCCGTTTGTTTCCCTCTGTTCTGCAGTGTTCCCCACAGTTTCCCACTTTTTCCAATCAGTTCCCCCTGCTCCCTTTGATTCCCCTCTGTCCAACAGTGTTGCCCATCGGCCCAACCTTTTACAATCAGTTCCCCCTGCTTCCTTTGGTTCCCCTCTGTCGTGCAGTGTTCCCCACGGTTCCCCAGTTTTCCAATGCGTTCCCTCTGCTCCCTTTGGTGTCCCTCTGTTCTGCAGTGTTCCCTACGGTTCCCCACTTTTTCCAATCTGTTTCCCCTGCTACCTCTGGTTGCCCTCTGTTCTGCATTTTTCCACACTGTTCCCCGCTTTTTCCAATCCGTTCCCCCTGCTTCCTTTGGTTCACCTCTGTTCTGCAGTATGCCCCACGGTTCCCCACATTTTCCAATCCGTTCCCTCTGCTCCCTTTGGTTCCCCTCGGTTCTGCAGTGTTCCCCACAGTTCTCCACCATTTCCAATTTGTTCCCCCTGCTCCCTTTGGTTCCCCACCTTTCTGTATTTTTACATACTGTTCCCTACTTTTTCCAATCGGTTCCCCACTTTTTCCAATCTGTTCCCCCTGCTCCCTTTGGTTCTCCTCTGTTCTGCAGTGTTCCCCACGATACTCCACATTTTTTTCCATCCTGTAACCCCTGCTCCCTATGGTTCCCCTCTGCCTTGCAGTGTTACCCATGGGACACCACTTTTTCTAACCTGTTCCCCTTGTTCCCTTTGGTTCCCCTCTGTCCTTCCGTGGGGCAATCCGTTGCCCCTGCTCCATTTGGTTCCCCTCTGTTCTGCAGTGTTCCCCACGGTTCACCCTGTTTCCATTCTGTTCCCCCTGCTCCTTTGGCTCCACTCTGTTCTGCAGTTTTCCCCACGGTTCCCCACATTTTCTAAACCATTCCCCCGGCTTGCTTTGTTTTCATACTGTTCAGCAGCATTCCCCATGGTTCCCCACTTTTCTACAATCTGTTCCCCCTGCTCCCTTTGGTTCCCCTCTGTTCTGCAGTGTCCTCCACGCTTACCAACTTTTTGCAATCCATTCCCCCTGCTCCGTTTGTTTGCCCTCTGTTCTGCAGTTTTCCCCACAGTTCCCCACTTTTTCCAATCAGTTCCCCCTGCTCCCTTTGATTCCCCTTTGTCCTACAGTGTTCCCCATCGGCCAACCTTTTTACAATCCGTTCCCCCTGCTTCCTTTGGTTCCCCTCTGTCGTGCAGTGTTCCCCACGGTTCCCCAGTTTTCTAATGCGTTCCCTCTGCTCCCTTTGGTGCCCCTCTGTTCTGCAGTGTTCCCCACGTTTCCCCATTTTTTCCAATCTGTTTCCCCTGCTACCTCTTGTTGCCCTCTGTTCTGCATTTTTCCACACTGTTCCCCACTTTTGCCCATCCGTTCCCCCTGCTCCCTTTGGTTCCCCTCTGTTCTGCATTGTTCCCCATGGTTCCCCGCTTTTTCCAATCTGTTCCCTCTGCTCCCTTTGGTTCCCCTCGGTTCTGCAGTGTTCCCCACAGTTCTCCACCATTTCCAATTTGTTCCCCCTGCTCCCTTTGGTTCCCCACCTTTCTGTATTTTTACATACTGTTCCCTACTTTTTCCAATCGGTTCCCCACTTTTTCCAACCTGTTCCCCTTGTTCCCTTTGGTTCCTCTCTGTCCTTCCGTGGGGCAATCCGTTGCCCCTGCTCCATTTGGTTCCCCTCTGTTCTGCAGTGTTCCCCACGGTTCACCCTGTTTCCATTCTGTTCCCCCTGCTCCTTTCGCTCCACTCTGTTCTGCAGTTTTCCCCACGGTTCCCCACATTTTCTAAACCATTCCCCCGGCTTGCTTTGTTTTCATACTGTTCAGCAGCATTCCCCATGGTTCCCCACTTTTCTACAATCTGTTCCCCCTGCTCCCTTTGGTTCCCCTCTGTTCTGCAGTGTCCTCCACGCTTACCAACTTTTTGCAATCCATTCCCCCTGCTCCGTTTGTTTGCCCTCTGTTCTGCAGTTTTCCCCACAGTTCCCAACTTTTTCCAATCAGTTCCCCCTGCTCCCTTTGATTCCCCTTTGTCCTACAGTGTTCCCCATCGGCCAACCTTTTTACAATCCGTTCCCCCTGCTTCCTTTGGTTCCCCTCTGTCGTGCAGTGTTCCCCCATGGTTCCCCAGTTTTCTAATGCGTTCCCTCTGCTCCCTTTGGTGCCCCTCTGTTCTGCAGTGTTCCCCACGTTTCCCCATTTTTTCCAATCTGTTTCCCCTGCTACCTCTTGTTGCCCTCTGTTCTGCATTTTTCCACACTGTTCCCCACCTTTTCCCATCCGTTCCCCCTGCTTCCTTTGGTTCACCTCTGTTCTGCAGATCTCTCCAAGAATCCCCACTTTTTCCAATCTGTTCCCCCTGCTCCCTTTGGTTCCCCTCTGTTCTGCATTGTTCCCCACGGTTCCCCACTTCTCCAAACTGTACCCCCTGCTCTCTTTGGTTCCCCTCTGTTCTGCAGTGTTCCTCACGGTTCCCCACTTTTTCCAATCTGTTCTTCCTGCTCCCTTTGGTTCCCCACTGTTCTGCATTTTTCCACACGGTTCCCCACTTTTTCCAATCTGTTCCCCCTGCTTCCTTTGCATCCCCACTGTTCTGCCTTTTTCCACACGGTTCCCCACTTTTTCCAATCTGTTTCACCTGCTCCCTTTGGTTCCTCACTGTTCTGCAGTGTTCCGCACGGTTCTCCAAATTTTTTCTAATCTGTTCCCCCTTCTCCCTCTGGTTCGCCTCTGTTCAACATTTTTCCACACGGTTCCCCATTTTTTCCAATCCGTTCCCCCTGCTTCCTTTGTTCCACCTCTTTTCTGCAAAGCCCCCCACGTTCCAGTTTTTCGAATTCTTTCCCCCTGCTCCCTTTGTGTCCCCACTGTTCTGCAGAACTCCCCACGATTCCCCACTTTTTCCAATCTGTTCCCCCTTCTCCCTTTGGTTCCTCTCTGTTCTGCAGTTTTCCCCACGGTTCTCCAAATTTTTTCTAATCTATTCCCATGCTCCCTTTGGTTCCCCTCTGCCCTGCAGTGTCCCACATGGTTCCTTACTTTTTCCAATCCGTTCCCCCTGCTACCTTTGGTTCCCCTCTGTTCTGCAGTGTTCCCCACAGTTCCCCACTTTTTCCAATCGGTTCCCCCTGCTCCCTTTGGTTACCCTCTATTCTGCAGTGTTCCCCACGATTCTCCACATTTTTTTCCATCCTGTACCCCCGGCTCCCTATGGTTCCCCTCTGCATTGAAGTGTTACCTATGGGACCACACTTTTCCCAACCTGTTCCCCTTGTTCCCTTTGGTTCCCCTCTGTCCTGCCATATTCTCCACAGTTATCAACTTTTTACAATCCATTCCCCCTGCTCCGTTTGGTTCCCCGCTGTTCTGCAGTGTTCCCCACGGTTCCGCACTTTTTCCAATCTGTTCCCCCTGCTCCTTTGGCTCCACTCTGTTCTGCAGTTTTCCACACGTTTCCCCACATTTTCCAAACCATTCCCCCGGCTCGCATTGTTTTCATACTGTTCTGGCGCGTTCCCAACGGTTCCCCACTTTTTGACAATCTGTTCGTCCTGCTCCCTTTGGTTCCCCTCTATCTGCAGTGTCCTCCACGCTTACCAACTTTTTGCAATCCATTCCCCCTGCTCTGTTTGTTTCTCCTCTGTCCTGCATTGTCCTCCACGGTTCCCAACTTTTTGCAATGCATTCCACCTGCTCCGTTTGTTTGCCCTCTGTTCTGCAGTGTTACCCACAGTTCCCCACTTTTTCCAATCAGTACCCCCTGCTCCCTTTGATTCCCCTCTGTCCTACAGTGTTCCCCATGGGCCCAACTTTTTACAATCCGTCCCCCCTGCTTCCTTTGGTTCCCCTCTGTCGTGCAGTATTCCCCACGGTTCCCCACTTTTTCTAATGTGTTCCCTCTGCTCCCTTTGGTGCCCCTCTGTTCTGCAGTGTTCCCAACGGTTCCCCACTTTTTCCAATCTGTTTCCCCTGCTACCTCTGTTTCCCCTCTGTTCTGCATTTTTCCACACTGTTCCCCACTTTTTCCAATCCGTCCCCCTTCTTCCTTTGGTTCACCTCTGTTATGCAGAACTCCCCACGATTCCCCACTTTTGCCAATTTGTTCCCCCTGCTCCCTTTGGTTCCCCACTGTTCTGCATTTTTCCACACGGTTCCCCACTTTTTCCAATCTGTTCCCCTGCTCCCTTTGATTCCTCACTGTCTCCACATTTTTTCCCACCTGCACCCACTGCTCCCTATAGTTCCCCTCTGCCTTGCAGTGTTCCCCATGGGACCCCACTTTTTGCAATCTGTTCCCCCTGCTCCTTTGGCTCCACTCTGTTCTGCAGTTTTCCCCATGGTTCTCCAGATTTTTTCCAATCTGTTCCACCTGCACCCTTTGGTTCTGTAGTGTTTCCCACGGTTCCCCACTTTTTCCAATCCATTTCCCCTGCTCCCTTTGGTTCCCCTCTATTGTTCAGTGTTCCCCACGGTTCCCCACTTTTTCCAATCCGTTCCCCTGCTCCCTTTGGTTCCCCTCTGTTCTGTAGTGATCCCCACGGTTCCCCACATTTTCCAAACTGTTCGCCCGGCTCGCTTTGGTTTCATACTGTTCTGCAGTGTTCCCCACGGTTCCCCACTTTTTTACAATCTGTTCGCCCTGCTCCCTTTGGTTCCCCTCTGTCCTGCAGTATCCTTCACGGTTCCCCACTTTTTCCAACATGTACCTCCTGTTCCCTTTGGTATCCCTCTGTCATGCAGCATTTTCACAGTTCACCAATTTTTTCCTATCTGCTCCCCCTGATCCCTTTGGTTCCCCTCTGACGTGCAGTGTGCCCCAAGGTTCCCCACTTTTTCCAATCCGTTCCCTCTGATCCCTTTGGTTCCCCTCAGTTCTGCAGTGTTCCCCACAGTTCTCCACCTTTTCCAATTCGTTCCCCCTGCTCCCTTTGGTTCCCCACCTTTCTGCATTTTTCCACACGATTCCCTACTTTTTTCCAATCGGTTCCCCAATTTTTCAAATATGTTCCCCCTGCTCCCTTTGGTTCTCCTCTCTTCTGCAGTGTTCCCGACGCTTCCCCACTTTTTCCAATCCGTTCCCCCTGCTCCCTTTGGTTCCCCTCTATTCTACAGTGTTCCCCACGATTCTCCACATTTTTTACATACTGTACCCCCGCTCCCTATGGTACCCCTCTGCCTTGCAGTGTTACCCATGGGACACCACTTTTTCCAACCTGTTCCGCTTGTTCCCTTTGGTTCCCCTCTGTCCTTCCGTATTTTCCAGGGTCCCAAATTTGCAATCTGTTGCCCCTGCTCCGTTTGGTTCCCCTCTGTTTTGTAGTGTTCCCCACGGTTCCCCACTTTTTCCAATCTGTTCCCCCTGCTCCTTTGTCTCCACTCTGTTCTGCAGTTTTCCCCACGGTTCCCCACATTTTCCAAACCATTCCCCCGGCTCGCTTTGGTTTCATACTGTTCTGCAGCGTTCCCCACGGTTCCCCACTTTTTTACAAGCTGTTTGCCCTGCTCCTTTTGGTTCCCCCCTGTTCTGCATTGTCCTCCATGGTCCCAACTTTTTGGAATCCATTCCCCCTGTTCCGTTTGTTTGCCCTCTGTTCTGCAGTGTTCCCCACAGTTCCCAACTTTTTCCAATCAGTTCCCCCTGCTCCCTTTGATTCCCCTCTGTTCTACAGTGTTCCCCATCGGCGCAACTTTTTACAATCCGTTCCCCCTGCTTCCTTTGGTCCACCTCTTTTCTGCAGTGTTCCCCACGGTTCCCCACTTTTTCCAATGCATTCCCTCTACTCCCTTTGGTGCCCCTCTGTTCTGCAGTGTTCCCCACGGTTCCCCACTTTTTCCAATCTGTTCGCCCTGCTCCCTTTGGTTCCCCTCTGTCCTGCAGTGTCCTCCACGGTTCCCCACTTTTTCCAACCTGTACCTCCTGCTCCCTTTGATTCCCCTCTGCCCTGCAGTGTTCCCCATCGGCCCAACTTTTTACAATCCGTTCCCCCTGCTTCCTTTGGTTCCCCTCTGTCGTGCAGTGTTCCCCACGGTTCCCCAGTTTTCCAATGCGTTCCCTCTGCTCCCTTTGGTGCCCCTCTGTTCTGCAGTGTTCCCCACGGTTCCCCACTTCTTCCAATCTGTTTCCCCTGCTACCTCTGGTTGCCCTCTGTTCTGCATTTTTCCACACTTTTCCCCACTTTTGCCAATCCGTTCCCCCTGCGTCCTTTGGTTCACCTCTGTTCTGCAGATCTCTCCACGAATCCCCACTTTTTCAAATCTGTTCCCCCTGCTCCCTTTGGTTCCCCTCTGTGCTGCAGTTTTCTCCACGGTTCCCCACTTTTTCCAACCTGTACCTCCTGCTCCCTTTGTTTCCCCTCTGTCTTGCAGTGTTCCCCACGGTTCCCCACTTTTTCCTATCCGTTCCCTCTGCTCCCTTTGGTTCCCCTCTGTTCTGCAGTGTTCCCCACAGTTCTCCACCTTTTCCAATTCGTTCCGCCTGCTCCCTTTGGTTCCCCACCTTTCTGCATTTTTCCACACGTTTCCCTACTTTTTCCAATCTGTTCCCCACTTTTTCCAATCTGTTTCCCCTGCTCCCTTTGGTTCTCCTCTGTTCTGCAGTGTTCCCGACACTTCCCCACTTTTTCCAATCCGTTCCCCCTGCTCCCTTTGGTTCCCCTCTATTCTGCAGTGTTCCCCACGATTCTCCACATTTTTTTACGTCCTGTACCCCCGGCTCCCTATGATTCCCTTCTGCATTCCAGTGTTACCCATGGGACCACATTTTTTCCAACCTGTTCCCCTTGTTCCCTTTGGTTCCCCTCTGTCCTGCCGTGTTCTCCACAGTTATCAACTTTTTCAATCCGTTCCCCCTGCTCCGTTTGGTTCCCCTCTGTTCTGCAGTGTTCCCCACGGTTCCCCACTTTTTCCAGTCTGTTCCCCCTGCTCCTTTGGCTCCACTCTGTTCTGCAGTTTTCATACTGTTCTGCAGCGTTCCCCACGTTTCCCTACTTTTTTACAATCTGTTCACCCTGCTCCCTTTGGTTCCCCTCTGTTCTGCAGTGTCCTCCACGCTTACCAACTTTTTGCAATCCATTCCCCCTGCTCTGTTTGTTTCCCCTCTGTCCTGCATTGTCCTCCACGGTTCCCAACTTTTTGCAATCATATTCCCCTGCTCCCTTTGATTCCCCTCTGTCCTACAGTATCCCCCATGGGCCCAACTTTTTACATTCCGTCCCCCCTGCTTCCTTTGGTTCACCTCTGTTCTGCAGAATTCCCCACGATTCCCCACTTTTTCCAATCTGTTCCCCCTGCTCCCTTTGGTTCCCCACTGTTCTGCATTTTTCCACACAGTTCCCCACTTTTTCCAATATGTTCCTCCTGCTCCCTTTGATTCCTCACTGTTCTCCACATTTTTTCCAACCTGCACCCCCTGCTCTCTATGGTTCCCCTTTGCCCTGCAGTGTTCCCCATGGTTCCCCACTTTTTCAAATCTGTTCCCCCTGTTCCCTTTAGTTTCCCTCTATTCTGCAGTGTTCCCGACGCGTCCCCACTTTTTCCAATCCGTTCCCCCTGGTCCTTTCGCTCCACTCTGTTCTGCAGTTTTCCCCATGGATCTCCACATTTTTTCCAAACTGTTCCACCTGCTCCCTTTGGTTCTGCAGTGTTTCCCACGGTTCCCCACATTTTCCAATCCATTTCCCCTGCTCTCTTTGGTTCCCCTCTATTGTTAAGTGTTCCCCACGGTTCCCCACTTTTTCCAATCCGTTTCCCTGCACCCTTTGGTTCCCCTCTGTTCTGCAGTGATCCTCACGGTTCCCCACATTTTCCAAACTGTTCGCCCGGCTCGCTTTGGTTTCATACTCTTCTGCAGTGTTCCCCACGGTTCCCCACTTTTTTACAATCTGTTCGCCCTGCTCCCTTTGGTTCCCCTCTGTCCTGCAGTGTCCTCCACGGTTCCCCACTTTTTCCAACCTGTACCTCCTGTTCCCTTTGGTTCCCCTCTGTCATGCAGTGTTTTCACAGTTCCCCAATTTTTTCCTGTCTGTTCCCCCTGATCCCTTTGGTTCCCCTCTGCCATTCAGTGTGCCCCACGGTTCCCCACTTTTTCCAATCCGTTCCCTCTGCTCCCTCTGGTTCCCCTCTATTCTGCAGTGTTCCCCACGATTCTGCACATTTTTTTCCTTCCTGTACCCCCTGCTCCCTTTGGTTCCCCACTGTTGTGCATTTTTGTACACGGTACCCCACTTCTTCTAATCTGTTCCTCCTGCACCCTTTGTTTCCCCACTGTTCTGCATTTTTCCACACGGTTCCCCACTTTTTCCAATCTATTCCCCCTGCTCCCTTTGGTTCCTCACTGTTCTGCAGTGTTCCCCACGGTTCCCCACTTTTTTACAATCTGTTCGCCCTGCTCCCTTTGGTTCCCCTCTGTTCTGCAGTGATCCCCACGGTTCCCCACATTTTCCAAACTGTTCCCCCTGCTCGCTTTTGTTCCCCTCTGTCATGCAGTGTTTTCACAGTTCCCAAATTTTTTCCTATCTATTCGCCCTGATCCCTTTGGTTCCCCTCTGTCGTGCAGTGTTCCCCAATGGTTCCCCACTTTTTCCAATCCGTTCCCTCTGCTCCCTTTTGTTCCCCACAGTTCCCCACTTTTTCCAATCTGTTCCCCCTGCTCCTTTAGCTCCACTCCGTTCTGCAGTTTTCCCCACGGTTCCCCACATTTTCCAAACCATTCCCACGGCTCGCTTTGGTTTCATACTGTTCTGCAGCGTTCCCCACGGTTCCCCACTATTTTACAATCTATTCGCTCTGCTCCCTTTGGTTCCCCTCTGTTCTGCAGTGTCCTCCACGCTTCCCAACTTTTTGCTATCCATTCCCCCTGCTCTGTTTGTTTCCCCACTGTTCTGCATTTTTCCACACGGTTCCCCACTTTTTCCAATCTGTTCCCCCTGCTCCCTATGGTTCCCCTCTGCCCTGCAGTGTTCCTCATGGTTCTCCACATTTTTTCCAATCCGTTCCCCCTGTTCCCTTTGGTTCCCTTCTGTCCTTCCGTGTTCTCCACGGTTCCCAACTTTTTGCAATCCATTGCCCCTGCTCCGTATGGTTCCCCTCTGTTCTGCAGTGTTCCCCACGGTTCCCCCTTTTTCCATTCTGTTTCCCCTGCTCTTTTGGCTCCACTCTGTTCTGCAGTTTTTCCCACGGTTCCCCACATTTTCCAAACCATTCCCCCGGCTTGCTTTGTTTTCATACTGTTCTGCAGCATTCCCCACGGTTCCCCACTTTTTGCAATCCATTCCCCCTGCTCTGTTTGTTTCCCCTCTGTCCTGCATTGTCCTCCACGGTTCCCAACTTTTTGCAATCCATTCCCCCTGCTCTGTTTGTTTCCCCTCTGTCCTGCATTGTCTTCCACGGTTCCAAACATTTTGCAATCCATTCCTCCTGCTCCGTTTGTTTGCCCTCTGTTCTGCAGTGTTCCCCACAGTTCCCCACTTTTTCCAATCAGTTCCCCCTGCTCCCTTTGATTCCCCTCTGTCCTACAGTGTTCCCAACGGTTCCCCACTTTTTCCAATCCGTTCTCTCTGCTCCCTTTGGTTCCCCTCTGTTCTGCAGTGTTCCCCACAGTTCTCCACCTTTTCCAATTCGTTCCCACTGCTCCCTTTGGTTCCCCACCTTTCTGCATTTTTTCACACGTTTCCCTACTTTTTCCAATCGGTTCCCCACTTTTTCCAATCTGTTTCCCCTGCTCCCTTTCGTTCTCCTCTGTTCTGCAGTGTTCCCGACGCTTCCCCACTTTTTCCAATCCGTTCCCCCTGCTCCCTTTGGTTCCCCTCCTTCTGCAGTATTCCCCACGATTCTCCACATTTTTTTCCATCCTGTACCCCCGGATCCCTATGATTTCCCTCTGCATTCCAATGTTACCCATGGGACCACACTTTTTCCAACCTTTTCCCCTTGTTCCCTTTGGTTCCCCTCTGTCCTGCCGTGTTCTCCACAGTTATCAACTTTTTGCAATCCGTTCCCCCTGCTCCGTTTGGTTCCCCTCTGTTCTGCAGTGTTCCCCACGGTTCCCCACTTTTTCCAATCTGTCCCCCTGCTCCTTTGGCTCCACTCTGTTCTGCAGTTTTCCACACGTTTCCCCACATTTTCCAAACCATTCCCCCGGCTCGCATTGTTTTCATACTGTTCTGGCGCGTTCCCAACGGTTCCCCACTTTTTGACAATCTGTTCGTCCTGCTCCCTTTGGTTCCCCTCTATCTGCAGTGTCCTCCACGCTTACCAACTTTTTGCAATCCATTCCCCCTGCTCTGTTTGTTTCTCCTCTGTCCTGCATTGTCCTCCACGGTTCCCAACTTTTTGCAATGCATTCCACCTGCTCCGTTTGTTTGCCCTCTGTTCTGCAGTGTTACCCACAGTTCCCCACTTTTTCCAATCAGTACCCCCTGCTCCCTTTGATTCCCTTCTGTCCTACAGTGTTCCCCATGGGCCCAACTTTTTACAATCCATCCCCCCTGCTTCCTTTGGTTCCCCTCTGTCGTGCAGTATTCCCCACGGTTCCCCACTTTTTCTAATGTGTTCCCTCTGCTCCCTTTGGTGCCCCTCTGTTCTGCAGTGTTCCACACGGTTCCCCACTTTTTCCAATCTGTTTCCCCTGCTACCTCTGTTTCCCCTCTGTTCTGCATTTTTCCACACTGTTCCCCACTTTTTCCAATCCGTCCCCCTTCTTCCTTTGGTTCACCTCTGTTATGCAGAACTCCCCACGATTCCCCACTTTTGCCAATTTGTTCCCCCTGCTCCCTTTGGTTCCCCACTGTTCTGCATTTTTCCACACGGTTCCCCACTTTTTCCAATCTGTTCCCCTGCTCCCTTTGATTCCTCACTGTCTCCACATTTTTTCCAACCTGCACCCACTGCTCCCTATAGTTCCCCTCTGCCTTGCAGTGTTCCCCACGGTTCCCCACTTTTTCCAATCCATTCCCCCTGCTCCCTTTGGTTCCCCTCTGTTCTGCATTGTTCCTCACGGTTCCCCACTTTTTCATACTGTACCCCCTGCTCCCTTTGGTGCTCCTCTGTTCTGCAGTGTCCTCCACGCTTCACAACTTTTTGCAATCCATTCCCCCTGCTCTGTTTGTTTCCCCATTGTTTTACATTTTTCCACACGGTTCCCCACTTTTTCCAATGCATTCCCCTGCTCCCTTTGGTTCCCCTCTGTTCTGCAGTGATCCCCACGGTTCCCCACATTTTCCAAACTGTTCCCCCTGCTCGCTTTGGTTTCATACTGTTCTGCAGTGTTCCCCACTTTTTTACAATCTGTTCGCCCTGCTCCCTTTGGTTCCCCTCTGTCCTGCAGTGTCCTCCACGGTTCCCCACTTTTTCCAACCTGTACCTCCTGCTCCCTTTGGTTCCCCTCTGTCATGCAGTGTTTTCACAGTTCCCCAATTTTTTCCTATCTGTTCCCCTTGATCCCTTTGGTTCCCCTCTGTCATGCAGTGTTTTCACAGTTCCCCAATTTTTTCCTATCTGTTCCCCCTGAAACCTTTGGTTCTCCTCTGTCGTGCAGTGTTCCCCACAGTTCCCCACTTTTTCCAATCCGGTCCCTCTGCTCCCTTTGGTTCCTCTCTGTTCTGCAGTGTTCCCCACAGTTCTCCACCTTTTCCAATTCGTTCCCCCTGCTCCCTTTGGTTCCCCACCTTTCTGCATTTTTCCACACGGTTCCCTACTTTTTCCAATCGGTTCCCCACTTTTTCCAATCTGTTCCCCCTGCTCCTTTGGCTCCACTCTGTTCTGCAGTTTTCCCCACGGTTCCCCACATTTTCTAAACCATTCCCCCGGCTTGCTTTGTTTTCATACTGTTCAGCAGCATTCCCCACGGTTCCCCACTTTTCTACAATCTGTTCCCCCTGCTCCATTTGGTTCCCCTCTGTTCTGCAGTGTCCTCCATGCTTACCAACTTTTTGCAATCCATTCCCCCTGCTCCGTTTGTTTGCCCTCTATTCTGCAGTGTTCCCCACAGTTCCCCACTTTTTCCAATCAGTTCCCCCTGCTCCCTTTGATTCCCCTTTGTCCTACAGTGTTCCCCATCGGCCAACCTTTTTACAATCCGTTCCCCCTGCTTCCTTTGGTTCCCCTCTGTCGTGCAGTGTTCCCCACGGTTCCCCAGTTTTCTAATGCGTTCCCTCTGCTCCCTTTGGTGCCCCTCTGTTCTGCAGTGTTCCCCACGTTTCCCCACTTTTTCCAATCTGTTTCCCCTGCTTACCTCTTGTTGCCCTCTGTTCTGCATTTTTCCACCCTGTTCCCCACTTTTGCCCATCCGTTCCCCCTGCTTCCTTTGGTTCACCTCTGTTCTGCAGATCTCTCCATGAATCCCCACTTTTTCCAATCTGTTCCCCCTGCTCCCTTTGGTTCCCCTCTGTTCTGCATTGTTCCCCACGGTTCCCCACTTCTCCAAACTGTACCCCCTGCTCCCTTTGGTTCCCCTCTGTTCTGCAGTGTTCCTCACGGTTCCCCACTTTTTCCAATCTGTTCTTCCTGCTCCCTTTGGTTCCCCACTGTTCTGCATTTTTCCACACGGTTCCCCACTTTTTCCAATCTGTTCCCCCTGCTTCCTTTGCTTCCCCACTGTTCTGCATTTTTCCACACGGTTCCCCACTTTTTCCAATCTGTTCCACCTGCTCCCTTTGGTTCCTCACTGTTCTGCAGTGTTCCCCACGGTTCTCCAAATTTTTTCTAAACTGTTCCCCCTTCTCCCTCTGGTTCGCCTCTGTTCTACATTTTTCCACACGGTTCCCCATTTTTTCCAATCCGTTCCCCCTGCTTCCTTTGGTCCACCTCTTTTCTGCAGAGTTCCCCACGGTCCAGTTTTTCGAATCCTTTCCCCCTGCTCCCTTTGTTTCCCCACTGTTCTGCAGAACTCCCCACGATTCCCCACTTTTTCCAATCTGTTCCCCCTTCTCCCTTTGGTTCCTCTCTGTTCTGCAGTTTTCCCCACGGTTCTCCAAATTTTTTCTAATCTGTTCCCACGCTCCCTTTTGTTCCCCTCTGCCCTGCAGTGTCCCCCATGGTTCCATACTTTTTCCAATCCGTTCCCCCTGCTACCTTTGGTTCCCCTGTGTTCTGCAGTGTTCCCCACAGTTCCCCACTTTTTCCAATCGGTTCCCCCTGCTACCTTTGATTACACTCTGTCATGCAGTGTTCGCCATGGGCCCCACTTTTTGCAATCCGTTTCCCATGCTTCCTTTGGTTCACCTCTGTGCTGCAGTGTTCACCACGGTTCCCCACATTTTACAACCTGTACCTCCTGCTCCCTTTGGTTCCCCTCTGTCATGCAGTGTTCCCCACGGTTCCCCACTTTTTCCAATCCGTTCCCTCTGCTCCCTTTGGTTACCCTCTATTCTGCAGTGTTCCCCACGATTCTCCACATTTTTTTCCATCCTGTACCCCCGGCTCCCTATGGTTCCCCTCTGCATTCAAGTGTTACCCATGGGACCACACTTTTCCCAACCTGTTCCCCTTGTTCCCTTTGGTTCCCCTCTGTCCTGCCATATTCTCCACAGTTATCAACTTTTTGCAATCCATTCCCCCTGCTCCGTTTGGTTCCCCGCTGTTCTGCAGTGTTCCCCATGGTTCCGCACTTTTTCCAATCTGTTCCCCCTGCTCCTTTGGCTCCACTCTGTTCTGCAGTTTTCCACACGTTTCCCCACATTTTCCAAACCATTCCCCCGGCTCGCATTGTTTTCATACTGTTCTGGCGCGTTCCCAACGGTTCCCCACTTTTTGACAATCTGTTCGTCCTGCTCCCTTTGGTTCCCCTCTATCTGCAGTGTCCTCCACGCTTACCAACTTTTTGCAATCCATTCCCCCTGCTCTGTTTGTTTCTCCTCTGTCCTGCATTGTCCTCCACGGTTCCCAACTTTTTGCAATGCATTCCACCTGCTCCGTTTGTTTGCCCTCTGTTCTGCAGTGTTACCCACAGTTCCCCACTTTTTCCAATCAGTTCCCCCTGCTCCCTTTGATTCCCCTCTGTCCTACAGTGTTCCCCATGGGCCCAACTTTTTACAATCCGTCCCCCCTGCTTCCTTTGGTTCCCCTCTGTCGTGCAGTATTCCCCACGGTTCCCCACTTTTTCTAATGTGTTCCCTCTGCTCCCTTTTGTGCCCCTCTGTTCTGCAGTGTTCCCCACGGTTCCCCACTTTTTCCAATCTGTTTCCCCTGCTACCTCTGGTTCCCCTCTGTTCTGCATTTTTCCACACTGTTCCCCACTTTTTCCAATCCGTCCCCCTTCTTCCTTTGGTTCACCTCAGTTATGCAGAACTCCCCACGATTCCCCACTTTTGCAAATTTGTTCCCCCTGCTCCCTTTGGTTCCCCACTGTTCTGCATTTATCCACACGGTTCCCCACTTTTTCCAATCTGTTCCTCTGCTCCTTTGATTCCTCACTGTCTCCACATTTTTTCCAACCTGCACCCACTGCTCCCTATAGTTCCCCTCTGCCTTGCAGTGTTCCCCATGGGACCCCACTTTTTGCAATCTGTTCCCCCTGCTCCTTTGGCTCCACTCTGTTCTGCAGTTTTCCCCATGGTTCTCCAGATTTTTTCCAATCTGTTCCACCTGCTCCCTTTGGTTCTGCAGTGTTTCCCACAGTTCCCCACTTTTTCCAATCCATTTCCCCTGCTCCCTTTGGTTCCCCTCTATTGTTCAGTGTTCCCCACGGTTCCCCACTTTTTCCAATCCGTTCCCCTGCTCCCTTTGGTTCCCCTCTGTTCTGCAGTGATCCCCACGGTTCCCCACATTTTGCAAACTGTTCCCCCGGCTCGCTTTGGTTTCATACTGTTCTGCAGTGTTCCCCACGGTTCCCCACTTTTTTACAATCTGTTCGCCCTGCTCCCTTTGGTTCCCCTCTGTCCTGCAGTATCCTTCACGGTTCCCCACTTTTTCCAACATGTACCTCCTGTTCCCTTTGGTATCCCTATGTCATGCAGCGTTTTCACAGTTCCCCAATTTTTTCCTATCTTTTCCCCCTGTTCCCTTTGGTTCCCCTCTGATGTGCAGTGTGCCCCAAGGTTCCCCACTTTTTCCAATCCGTTCCCTCTGCTCCCTTTGGTTCCCCTCTGTTCTGCAGTGTTCCCCACAGTTCTCCACCTTTTCCAATTCGTTCCCCCTGCTCCCTTTGGTTCCCCACCTTTCTGCATTTTTCCACACGATTCCCTACTTTTTTCCAATCGGTTCCCCAATTTTTCAAATCTGTTCCCCCTGCTCCCTTTGGTCCTCCTCTCTTCTGCAGTGTTCCCGACGCTTCCCCACTTTTTCCAATCCGTTCCCCCTGCTCCCTTTGGTTCCCCTCTATTCTACAGTGTTCCCCACGATTCTCCACATTTTTTTACATACTGTACCCCCGCTCCCTATGGTTCCCCTCTGCCTTGCAGTGTTACCCATGGGACACCACTTTTTCCAACCTGTTCCGCTTGTTCCCTTTGGTTCCCATCTGTCCTTCCGTATTTTCCAGGGTTCCCAACTTTTTGCAATCCGTTGCCCCTGCTCCGTTTGGTTCCCCTCTGTTTTGTAGTGTTCCCCACGGTTCCCCACTTTTTCCAATCTGTTCCCCCTGCTCCTTTGTCTCCACTCTGTTCTGCAGTTTTCCCTACGGTTCCCCACATTTTCCAAACCATTGCCCCGGCTCGCTTTGTTTCATACTGTTCTGCAGCGTTCCCCACGGTTCCCCACTTATTTACAAGCTGTTTGCCCTGCTCCTTTTGGTTCCCCCCTGTTCTGCATTGTCCTCCACGGTCCCAACTTTTTGGAATCCATTCCCCCTGTTCCGTTTGTTTGCCCTCTGTTCTGCAGTGTACCCCACAGTTCCCCACTTTTTCCAATCAGTTCCCCCTGCTCCCTTTGATTCCCCTCTGTTCAACAGTGTTCCCCATCGGCGCAACTTTTTACAATCCGTTCCCCCTGCTTCCTTTGGTCCACCTCTTTTCTGCTGTGTTCCCCACGGTTCCCCACTTTTTTCAATGCATTCCCTCTGCTCCCTTTGGTGCCCCTCTGTTCTGCAGTGTTCCCCACGGTTCCCCACTTTTTCCAATCTGTTCGCCCTGCTCCCTTTGGTTCCCCTCTGTCCTGCAGTGTCCTCCACGGTTCCCCACTTTTTCCAACCTGTACCTCCTGCTCCCTTTGATTCCCCTCTGTCCTACAGTGTTCCCCATCGGCCCAACTTTTTACAATCCGTTCCCCCTGCTTCCTTTGGTTCCCCTCTGTCGTGCAGTGTTCCCCACGGTTCCCCAGTTTTCCAATGCGTTCCCTCTGCTCCCTTTGGTGCCCCTCTGTTCTGCAGTGTTCCCCACGGTTCCCCACTTTTTCCAATCTGTTTCCCCTGCTACCTCTGGTTGCCCTCTGTTCTGCCTTTTTCCACACTTTTGCCCACTTTTGCAAATTTGTTCCCCCTGCTCCCTTTGGTTCCCCACTGTTCTGCATTTATCCACACGGTTCCCCACTTTTTCCAATCTGTTCCTCTGCTCCTTTGATTCCTCACTGTCTCCACATTTTTTCCAACCTGCACCCACTGCTCCCTATAGTTCCCCTCTGCCTTGCAGTGTTCCCCATGGGACCCCACTTTTTGCAATCTGTTCCCCCTGCTCCTTTGGCTCCACTCTGTTCTGCAGTTTTCCCCATGGTTCTCCACATTTTTTCCAATCTGTTCCACCTGCTCCCTTTGGTTCTGCAGTGTTTCCCACGGTTCCCCACTTTTTCCAATCCATTTCCCCTGCTCCCTTTGGTTCCCCTCTATTGTTCAGTGTTCCCCACGGTTCCCCACTTTTTCCAATCCGTTCCCCTGCTCCCTTTGGTTCCCCTCTGTTCTGCAGTGATCCCCACGGTTCCCCACATTTTGCAAACTGTTCCCCCGGCTCGCTTTGGTTTCATACTGTTCTGCAGTGTTCCCCACGGTTCCCCACTTTTTTACAATCTGTTCGCCCTGCTCCCTTTGGTTCCCCTCTGTCCTGCAGTATCCTTCACGGTTCCCCACTTTTTCCAACATGTACCTCCTGTTCCCTTTGGTATCCCTCTGTCATGCAGCGTTTTCACAGTTCCCCAATTTTTTCCTATCTTTTCCCCCTGTTCCCTTTGGTTCCCCTCTGATGTGCAGTGTGCCCCAAGGTTCCCCACTTTTTCCAATCCGTTCCCTCTGCTCCCTTTGGTTCCCCTCTGTTCTGCAGTGTTCCCCACAGTTCTCCACCTTTTCCAATTCGTTCCCCCTGCTCCCTTTGGTTCCCCACCTTTCTGCATTTTTCCACACGATTCCCTACTTTTTTCCAATCGGTTCCCCAATTTTTCAAATCTGTTCCCCCTGCTCCCTTTGGTCCTCCTCTCTTCTGCAGTGTTCCCGACGCTTCCCCACTTTTTCCAATCCGTTCCCCCTGCTCCCTTTGGTTCCCCTCTATTCTACAGTTTTCCCCACGATTCTCCACATTTTTTTACATACTGTACCCCCGCTCCCTATGGTTCCACTCTGCCTTGCAGTGTTACCCATGGGACACCACTTTTTCCAACCTGTTCCGCTTGTTCCCTTTGGTTCCCATCTGTCCTTCCGTATTTTCCAGGGTTCCCAACTTTTTGCAATCCGTTGCCCCTGCTCCGTTTGGTTCCCCTCTGTTTTGTAGTGTTCCCCACGGTTCCCCACTTTTTCCAATCTGTTCCCCCTGCTCCTTTGTCTCCACTCTGTTCTGCAGTTTTCCCTACGGTTCCCCACATTTTCCAAACCATTGCCCCGGCTCGCTTTGTTTCATACTGTTCTGCAGCGTTCCCCACGGTTCCCCACTTATTTACAAGCTGTTTGCCCTGCTCCTTTTGGTTCCCCCCTGTTCTGCATTGTCCTCCACGGTCCCAACTTTTTGGAATCCATTCCCCCTTTTCCGTTTGTTTGCCCTCTGTTCTGCAGTGTTCCCCACAGTTCCCCACTTTTTCCAATCAGTTCCCCCTGCTCCCTTTGATTCCCCTCTGTTCAACAGTGTTCCCCATCGGCGCAACTTTTTACAATCCGTTCCCCCTGCTTCCTTTGGTCCACCTCTTTTCTGCTGTGTTCCCCACGGTTCCCCACTTTTTTCAATGCATTCCCTCTGCTCCCTTTGGTGCCCCTCTGTTCTGCAGTGTTCCCCACGGTTCCCCACTTTTTCCAATCTGTTCGCCCTGCTCCCTTTGGTTCCCCTCTGTCCTGCAGTGTCCTCCACGGTTCCCCACTTTTTCCAACCTGTACCTCCTGCTCCCTTTGATTCCCCTCTGTCCTACAGTGTTCCCCATCGGCCCAACTTTTTACAATCCGTTCCCCCTGCTTCCTTTGGTTCCCCTCTGTCATGAAGTGTTCCCCACGGTTCCCCACTTTTTCCAATCCGTTCCCTCTGCTCCCTTTGGTTCCCCTCTGTTCTGCAGTGTTCCCCACAGTTCTCCACCTTTTCCAATTCGTTCCGCCTGCTCCCTTTGGTTCCCCACCTTTCTGCATTTTTCCACACGTTTCCCTACTTTTTCCAATCTGTTCCCCACTTTTTCCAATCTGTTTCCCCTGCTCCCTTTGGTTCCCCTCTGTTCTGCAGTGTTCCCGACACTTCCCCACTTTTTCCAATCCGTTCCCCCTGCTCCCTTTGGTTCCCCTCTATTCTGCAGTGTTCCCCACGATTCTCCACATTTTTTTCCATCCTGTACCCCCGGCTCCCTATGATTCCCTTCTGCATTCCAGTGTTACCCATGGGACCACATTTTTTCCAACCAGTTCCCCTTGTTCCCTTTGGTTCCCCTCTGTCCTGCCGTGTTCTCCACAGTTATCAACTTTTTCAATCCGTTCCCCATGCTCCGTTTGGTTCCCCTCTGTTCTGCAGTGTTCCCCACGGTTCCCCACTTTTTCCAGTCTGTTCCCCCTGCTCCTTTGGCTCCACTCTGTTCTGCAGTTTTCATACTGTTCTGCAGTGTTCCCCACGTTTCCCTACTTTTTTACAATCTGTTCACCCTGCTCCCTTTGGTTCCCCTCTGTTCTGCAGTGTCCTCCACGCTTACCAACTTTTTGCAATCCATTCCCCCTGCTCTGTTTGTTTCCCCTCTGTCCTGCATTGTCCTCCACGGTTCCCAACTTTTTGCAATCATATTCCCCTGCTCACTTTGATTCCCCTCTGTCCTACAGTGTCCCCCATGGGCCCAACTTTTTACAATCCGTTCCCCCTGCTTCCTTTGGTTCACCTCTGTCGTGCAATATTCCCCACGGTTCCCCACTTATTCCAATGTGTTCCATCTGCTCCCTTTGGTGCCTCTCTGTTCTGCAGTGTTCCCCACGGTTCCCCAGTTTACCAATGCGTTCCCTCTGCTCCCTTTGGTGCCCCTCTGTTCTGCAGTGTTCCTCACGGTTCCCCACTTTTTCCAATCTGTTCCCCCTGCTTCCTTTGGTTCACCTCTGTTCTGCAGTGTTGCCCACTGTTCTCAACTTTTTCCAATCTGTTCCTCCTGCTCCCTTTGGTTCCCCACTGTTCTGCATTTTTGCACACGGTTCCCCACTTTTTCAAAACTGTTCCCCCTGCTCCCTTTGGTTCCTCACTGTTCTGCAGTTTTCCTCACGGTTCTCCACATATTTCCAACCTCTACCCCCTGCTCCCTATGGATCCCCTCTGCCCTGCAGTTTCCCCCATGGTTCCCCACTTTTTCCAATCCGTTCCCCCTGCTCCCTTTGGTTCGCCTTTGTTCTGCAGTGTTCCCGACGCTTCCCCACTTTTTCCAATCCGTTCCCCGTGCTCCCTCTGGTTCCCCTCTATTCTGAAGTGTTCCCCACGATTCTCCACATTTTTTTCCTTCCTGTACCCCCTGCTCCCTTTGGTTCCCCACTGTTGAGCATTTTTGTACACGGTACCCCACTTCTTCTAATCTGTTCCTCCTGCACCCTTTGTTTCCCCACTGTTCTGCATTTTTCCACACGGTTCCCCACTTTTTCCAATCTATTCCCCCTGCTCCCTTTGGTTCCTCACTGTTCTGCAGTGTTCCCCACGGTTCCCCACTTTTTCCAAATCGTTCCCCTGCTCCCTTTGGTTCCGCTCTGTTCTGCAGTGATCCCCATGGTTCCCCACATTTTCCAAACTGTTCTCCCTGCTCGCTTTGGTTTCATACTGTTCTGCAGTGTTCCCCACGGTTCCCCACTTTTTTACAATCTGTTCGCCCTGCTCCCTTTGGTTCCCCTCTGTCCTGCAGTGTCCTCCACGGTTCCCCACTTTTTCCAACCTGTACCTCCTGCTCCCTTTGGTTCCCCTCTGTCATACAGTGTTTTCACAGTTCCCAAATTTTTTCCTATCTGTTCGCCCTGATCCCTTTGGTTCCCCTCTGTCGTGCAGTGTTCCCCACGGTTCCCCACTTTTTCCAATCCGTTCCCTCTGCTCCCTTTGGTTCCCCTCTGTTCTGCAGTGTTCCCCACAGTTCCCTACTTTTTCCAATCGGTTCCCCACTTTTTCCAATCTGTTCCCCCTGCTCCTTTGGCTCCACTCTGTTCTGCAGTTTTCCACACGTTTCCCCACATTTTCCAAACCATTCCCCCGGCTCGCTTTGGTTTCATACTGTTCTGCAGCGTTCCCCACGTTTCCCTACTTTTTTACAATCTGTTCACCCTGCTCCCTTTGGTTCCCCTCTGTTCTGCAGTGTCCTCCACGCGTACCAACTTTTTGCAATCCATTCCCCCTGCTCTGTTTGTTTCCCCTCTGTCCTGCATTGTCCACCACGGTTCCCAACTTTTTGGAATCATATTCCCCTGCTCCCTTTGATTCCCCTCTGTCCTACAGTGTTCCCCATGGGCCCAACTTTTTACAATCCGTTCCCCCTGCTTCCTTTGGTTCCCCTCTGTCGTGCAATATTCCCCACGGTTCCCCACTTATTCTAATGTGTTCCCTGTGCTCCCTTTGGTTCCCCTCTGTTCTGCAGTGTTCCCCACTTTTTCCAATCTGTTTCCCCTGCTTCCTTTGGTTCACCTCTGTTCTGCAGAATTCACCACGATTCCCCACTTTTTCCAATCTGTACCCCCTGCTCCCTTTGGTTCCCCACTGTTCTGCATTTTTCCACACAGTTCCCCACTTTTTTCCAATATGTTCCTCCTGCTCCCTTTGATTCCTCACTGTTCTCCACATTTTTTCCAACCTGCACCCCCTGCTCTCTTTGGTTCCCCTCTGCCCTGCAGTGTCCCCCATGGTTCCCCACTTTTTCCAATCCGTTCCCCCTGTTCCCTTTTGTTTGCCTCTGTTCTGCAGTGTTCCCGACGCTTCCCCACTTTTTCCAATCCGTTCCCCCTGCTCCCTTTGGTTCCCCTCTATTCTGCATTGTTACCCACATTTCTCCACATTTTTTCCATCCTGTACCCCCTGCTCCCTATGAATCCCCTCTGCCTTGCAGTGTTCCCAATGGGACCCCACTTTTTCCAATCTGTTCCCCCTGGTCCTTTCGCTCCACTCTGTTCTGCAGTTTTCCCCATGGTTCTCCACATTTTTTCCAAACTGTTCCACCTGCTCCCTTTGGTTCTGCAGTGCTTCCCATGGTTCCCCACTTTTTCCAATGCATTTCCCCTGCTCCCTTTGGTTCCCCTCTATTGTTCAGTGTTCCCCACGGTTCCCCACTTTTTCCAATCCGTTTCCCTGCTCCCTTTGGTTCCCCTCTGTCCTGCAGTGTCCTCCACGGTTCCCCACTTTTTCCAACCTGTACTTCCTGTTCCCTTTGGTTCCCCTCTGTCATGCAGTGTTTTCAAAGTTCCCCAATTTTTTCCTATCTGTTCCCCCTGATCCCTTTGGTTCCCCTCTATCATGCAGTGTGCCCCACGGTTCCCCACTTTTTCCAATCCGTTCCCTCTGCTCCCTTTGGTTCCCCTCTGTTCTGCAGTGTTCCCCACAGTTCTCCACCTTTTCCAATTCGTTCCCCCTGCTCCCTTTGGTCCCCACCTTTCTGCATTTTTCCACATGGTTCCCTACTTTTTCCAATCGGTTCCCCACTTTTTCCAATCTGTTCCCCCTGCTCCCTTTGGTTCTCCTCTGTTCTGCAGTGTTCCCGACCTTCCCCACTTTTTCCAATCCGTTCCCCCTGCTCCCTTTGGTTCCCCTCTATTCTACAGTGTTCCCCACGTTTCTCCACATTTTTTTTCATACTGTACCCCCTGCTCCCTATGGTTCCCCTCTACCTTGCAGTGTTACCCATGGGACACCACTTTTTCCAACCTGTTCCCCTTGTTCCCTTTGGTTCCCCTCTGTCCTTCCGTGTTCTCCACGGTTCCCCACTTTTTACAACCTGTAGCTCCTGCTCCCTTTGGTTCCCCTCTGTTATGCAGTGTTCCCCACGGTTCCCCACTTTTTCCAACCTGTACCTCCTGCTCCCTTTGGTGCCCCTCTGTTCTGCAGTGTTGCCCACGGTTCCCCACTTTTTCCAATCTGTTTCCCCTGCTACCTCCGGTTCCCCTCTGTTCTGCATTTTTCCACACTGTTCCCCACTTTTTCCAATCCGTCCCCCTTCTTCCTTTGGTTCACCTCTGTTATGCAGAACTCCCCACGATTCCCCACTTTTGCCAATTTGTTCCCCCTGCTCCCTTTGGTTCCCCACTGTTCTGCATTTTTCCACACGGTTCCCCACTTTTTCCAATCTGTTCCCCTGCTCCCTTTGATTCCTCACTGTCTCCACATTTTTTCCAACCTGCACCCACTGCTCCCTATAGTTCCCCTCTGCCTTGCAGTGTTCCCCATGGGACCCCACTTTTTGCAATCTGTTCCCCCTGCTCCTTTGGCTCCACTCTGTTCTGCAATTTTCCCCATGGTTCTCCAGATTTTTTCCAATCTGTTCCTCCTGCTCCCTTTGGTTCTGCAGTGTTTCCCACGGTTCCCCACTTTTTCCAATCCATTTCCCCTGCTCCCTTTGGTTCCCCTCTATTGTTCAGTGTTCCCCACGGTTCCCCACTTTTTCCAATCCGTTCCCCTGCTCCCTTTGGTTCCCCTCTGTTCTGCAGTGATCCCCACGGTTCCCCACATTTTGCAAACTGTTCCCCCGGCTCGCTTTGGTTTCATACTGTTCTGCCGTGTTCCCCACGATTCCCCACTTTTTTACAATCTGTTCGCCCTGCTCCCTTTGGTTCCCCTCTGTCCTGCAGTATCCTTCACGGTTCCCCACTTTTTCCAACATGTACCTCCTGTTCCCTTTGGTATCCCTCTGTCATGCAGCGTTTTAACAGTTCCCCAATTTTTTCCTATCTGTTCCCCCTGATCCCTTTGGTTCCCCTCTGACGTGCAGTGTGCCCCAAGGTTCCCCACTTTTTCCAATATGTTCCTCCTGCTCCCTTTGATTCCTCACTGTTCTCCACATTTTTTCCAACCTGCACCCCCTGCTCTCTATGGTTCCACTTTGCCCTGCAGTGTTCCCCATGGTTCCCCACTTTTTCCAATCCGGTCCCTCTGCTCCCTTTGGTTCCCCTCTGTTCTGCAGTGTTCCCCACAGTTCTCCACCTTTTCCAATTCGTTCCCCCTGCTCCCTTTGGTTCCCCACCTTTCTGCATTTTTCCACACGGTTCCCTACTTTTTCCAATCGGTTCCCCACATTTTCCAATCTGTTCCACCTGCTCCCTTTGGTTCTGCTCTGTTCTGCACTGTTCCCCACAGTTCCCCACTTTTTCCAATCTGTTCCCCCTGTTCCTTTGGCTCCACTCTGTTCTGCAGTTTTCCCCACGGTTCCCCACATTTTCCAAACCATTCCCCCAGCTTGCTTTGTTTTCATACTGTTCAGCAGCGTTCCCCACGGTTCCCCACTTTTTTACAATCTGTTCGCCCTGCTCCCTTTGGTTCCCCTCTGTTCTGCAGCGTCCTCCACGCTTACCAACTTTTTGCAATCCATTCCCCCTGCTCCGTTTGTTTGCCCTCTGTTCTGCAGTGTTCCCCACAGTTCCCCACTTTTTCCAATCAGTTCCCCCTGCTCCCTTTGATTCCCCTTTGTCCTACAGTGTTTCCCATCGGCCAAACATTTTACAATGCGTTCCCCCTGCTTCCTTTGGTTCCCCTCTGTCGTGCAGTGTTCCCCACGGTTCCCCAATTTTCCAATGCTTTCCCTCTGCTCCCTTTGGTGCCCCTCTGTTCTGCAGTGTTCCCCACGGTTCCCCACTTTTTCCAATCTGTTTCTCCTGCTACCTCTGGTTGCCCTCTGTTCTGCATTTTTCCACACTGTTCCCCACTTTTGCCAATCCGTTCCCCCTGCTTCCTTTCGTTCACCTCTGTTCTGCAGATCTCTCCACGACTCCCCACTTTTTACAATCTGTTCCCCCTGCTCCCTTTGGTTCCCCTCTGTTCTGCATTGTTCCCCACGGTTCCCCACTTCTCCAAACTGTACCCCTGCTCCCTTTGGTTCCCCTCTGTTCTGCAGTGTTCCTCACGGTTCCCCACTTTTTCCAATCTGTTCTTCCTGCTCCCTTTGGTTCCCCACTGTTCTGCATTTTTCCACACGGTTCCCCACTTTTTTCCAATCTGTTCCCCCTGCTTTCTTTGCTTCCCCACTGTCTGCATTTTTCCGCACGGTTCCCCACTTTTTCCAATCTGTTCCACCTGCTCCCTTTGGTTCCTCACTGTTCTGCAGTGTTCCTCACGGTTCTCCAAATTTTTTCTAATCTGTTCCCCCTTCTCCCTCTGGTTCGCCTCTGTTCAACATTTTTCCACACGGTTCCCCACTTTTTCCAATCCGTTCCCCCTGCTTCATTTGGGTCCCCACTGTTCTGCAGAACTCCCCACGATTCCCCACTTTTTCCAATCCGTTCCCCCTTCTCCCTTTGGTTCCTCTCTGTTCTGCATTGTTCCCCACGGGTCTCCACTTTTCCGAGCTGTTCCCCCTTCTCCCTTTGGTTCCGCTCTGTTCTGCAGTTTTCCCCACGGTTCTACAAATTTTTTCTATTCTGTTCCCATGCTCCCTTTGGTTCCCCTCTGCCCTGCAGTATCCCCCATGGTTCCTTACTTTTTCCAATCCGTTCCCCCTGCAACCTTTGGTTCCCCTCTGTTCTGCAGTGTTCCCCACAGTTACCCACTTTTTCCAATCGGTTCCCCCTGCTCCCTTTGATTACCCTCTGTCATGCAGTGTGCCCCATGGTTCCCCGCTTTTTCCAATCTGTTCCCTCTGCTCCCTTTGGTTCCCCTCGGTTCTGCAGTGTTCCCCACAGTTCTCCACCATTTCCAATTTGTTCCCCCTGCTCCCTTTGGTTCCCCACCTTTCTGTATTTTTACATACTGTTCCCTACTTTTTCCAATCGGTTCCCCACTTTTTCCAACCTGTTCCCCTTGTTCCCTTTGGTTCCTCTCTGTCCTTCCGTGGGGCAATCCGTTGCCCCTGCTCCATTTGGTTCCCCTCTGTTCTGCAGTGTTCCCCACGGTTCACCCTGTTTCCATTCTGTTCCCCCTGCTCCTTTCGCTCCACTCTGTTCTGCAGTTTTCCCCACGGTTCCCCACATTTTCTAAACCATTCCCCCGGCTTGCTTTGTTTTCATACTGTTCAGCAGCATTCCCCATGGTTCCCCACTTTTCTACAATCTGTTCCCCCTGCTCCCTTTGGTTCCCCTCTGTTCTGCAGTGTCCTCCACGCTTACCAACTTTTTGCAATCCATTCCCCCTGCTCCGTTTGTTTGCCCTCTGTTCTGCAGTTTTCCCCACAGTTCCCAACTTTTTCCAATCAGTTCCCCCTGCTCCCTTTGATTCCCCTTTGTCCTACAGTGTTCCCCATCGGCCAACCTTTTTACAATCCGTTCCCCCTGCTTCCTTTGGTTCCCCTCTGTCGTGCAGTGTTCCCCACGGTTCCCCAGTTTTCTAATGCGTTCCCTCTGCTCCCTTTGGTGCCCCTCTGTTCTGCAGTGTTCCCCACGTTTCCCCATTTTTTCCAATCTGTTTCCCCTGCTACCTCTTGTTGCCCTCTGTTCTGCATTTTTCCACACTGTTCCCCACCTTTTCCCATCCGTTCCCCCTGCTTCCTTTGGTTCACCTCTGTTCTGCAGATCTCTCCAAGAATCCCCACTTTTTCCAATCTGTTCCCCCTGCTCCCTTTGGTTCCCCTCTGTTCTGCATTGTTCCCCACGGTTCCCCACTTCTCCAAACTGTACCCCCTGCTCTCTTTGGTTCCCCTCTGTTCTGCAGTGTTCCTCACGGTTCCCCACTTTTTCCAATCTGTTCTTCCTGCTCCCTTTGGTTCCCCACTGTTCTGCATTTTTCCACACGGTTCCCCACTTTTTCCAATCTGTTCCCCCTGCTTCCTTTGCATCCCCACTGTTCTGCCTTTTTCCACACGGTTCCCCACTTTTTCCAATCTGTTTCACCTGCTCCCTTTGGTTCCTCACTGTTCTGCAGTGTTCCGCACGGTTCTCCAAATTTTTTCTAATCTGTTCCCCCTTCTCCCTCTGGTTCGCCTCTGTTCAACATTTTTCCACACGGTTCCCCATTTTTTCCAATCCGTTCCCCCTGCTTCCTTTGTTCCACCTCTTTTCTGCAAAGCCCCCCACGGTCCAGTTTTTCGAATTCTTTCCCCCTGCTCCCTTTGTGTCCCCACTGTTCTGCAGAACTCCCCACGATTCCCCACTTTTTCCAATCTGTTCCCCCTTCTCCCTTTGGTTCCTCTCTGTTCTGCAGTTTTCCCCACGGTTCTCCAAATTTTTTCTAATCTGTTCCCATGCTCCCTTTGGTTCCCCTCTGCCCTGCAGTGTCCCACATGGTTCCTTACTTTTTCCAATCCGTTCCCCCTGCTACCTTTGGTTCCCCTCTCTTCTGCAGTGTTCCCCACAGTTCCCCACTTTTTCCAATCGGTTCCCCCTGCTCCCTTTGGTTACCCTCTATTCTGCAGTGTTCCCCACGATTCTCCACATTTTTTTCCATCCTGTACCCCCGGCTCCCTATGGTTCCCCTCTGCATTGAAGTGTTACCTATGGGACCACACTTTTCCCAACCTGTTCCCCTTGTTCCCTTTGGTTCCCCTCTGTCCTGCCATATTCTCCACAGTTATCAACTTTTTGCAATCCATTCCCCCTGCTCCGTTTGGTTCCCCGCTGTTCTGCAGTGTTCCCCACGGTTCCGCACTTTTTCCAATCTGTTCCCCCTGCTCCTTTGGCTCCACTCTGTTCTGCAGTTTTCCACACGTTTCCCCACATTTTCCAAACCATTCCCCCGGCTCGCATTGTTTTCATACTGTTCTGGCGCGTTCCCAACGGTTCCCCACTTTTTGACAATCTGTTCGTCCTGCTCCCTTTGGTTCCCCTCTATCTGCAGTGTCCTCCACGCTTACCAACTTTTTGCAATCCATTCCCCCTGCTCTGTTTGTTTCTCCTCTGTCCTGCATTGTCCTCCACGGTTCCCAACTTTTTGCAATGCATTCCACCTGCTCCGTTTGTTTGCCCTCTGTTCTGCAGTGTTACCCACAGTTCCCCACTTTTTCCAATCAGTACCCCCTGCTCCCTTTGATTCCCCTCTGTCCTACAGTGTTCCCCATGGGCCCAACTTTTTACAATCCGTCCCCCCTGCTTCCTTTGGTTCCCCTCTGTCGTGCAGTATTCCCCACGGTTCCCCACTTTTTCTAATGTGTTCCCTCTGCTCCCTTTGGTGCCCCTCTGTTCTGCAGTGTTCCCAACGGTTCCCCACTTTTTCCAATCTGTTTCCCCTGCTACCTCTGTTTCCCCTCTGTTCTGCATTTTTCCACACTGTTCCCCACTTTTTCCAATCCGTCCCCCTTCTTCCTTTGGTTCACCTCTGTTATGCAGAACTCCCCACGATTCCCCACTTTTGCCAATTTGTTCCCCCTGCTCCCTTTGGTTCCCCACTGTTCTGCATTTTTCCACACGGTTCCCCACTTTTTCCAATCTGTTCCCCTGCTCCCTTTGATTCCTCACTGTCTCCACATTTTTTCCCACCTGCACCCACTGCTCCCTATAGTTCCCCTCTGCCTTGCAGTGTTCCCCATGGGACCCCACTTTTTGCAATCTGTTCCCCCTGCTCCTTTGGCTCCACTCTGTTCTGCAGTTTTCCCCATGGTTCTCCAGATTTTTTCCAATCTGTTCCACCTGCACCCTTTGGTTCTGTAGTGTTTCCCACGGTTCCCCACTTTTTCCAATCCATTTCCCCTGCTCCCTTTGGTTCCCCTCTATTGTTCAGTGTTCCCCACGGTTCCCCACTTTTTCCAATCCGTTCCCCTGCTCCCTTTGGTTCCCCTCTGTTCTGTAGTGATCCCCACGGTTCCCCACATTTTCCAAACTGTTCGCCCGGCTCGCTTTGGTTTCATACTGTTCTGCAGTGTTCCCCACGGTTCCCCACTTTTTTACAATCTGTTCGCCCTGCTCCCTTTGGTTCCCCTCTGTCCTGCAGTATCCTTCACGGTTCCCCACTTTTTCCAACATGTACCTCCTGTTCCCTTTGGTATCCCTCTGTCATGCAGCATTTTCACAGTTCCCCAATTTTTTCCTATCTGCTCCCCCTGATCCCTTTGGTTCCCCTCTGACGTGCAGTGTGCCCCAAGGTTCCCCACTTTTTCCAATCCGTTCCCTCTGATCCCTTTGGTTCCCCTCAGTTCTGCAGTGTTCCCCACAGTTCTCCACCTTTTCCAATTCGTTCCCCCTGCTCCCTTTGGTTCCCCACCTTTCTGCATTTTTCCACACGATTCCCTACTTTTTTCCAATCGGTTCCCCAATTTTTCAAATATGTTCCCCCTGCTCCCTTTGGTTCTCCTCTCTTCTGCAGTGTTCCCGACGCTTCCCCACTTTTTCCAATCCGTTCCCCCTGCTCCCTTTGGTTCCCCTCTATTCTACAGTGTTCCCCACGATTCTCCACATTTTTTACATACTGTACCCCCGCTCCCTATGGTACCCCTCTGCCTTGCAGTGTTACCCATGGGACACCACTTTTTCCAACCTGTTCCGCTTGTTCCCTTTGGTTCCCCTCTGTCCTTCCGTATTTTCCAGGGTCCCAAATTTGCAATCTGTTGCCCCTGCTCCGTTTGGTTCCCCTCTGTTTTGTAGTGTTCCCCACGGTTCCCCACTTTTTCCAATCTGTTCCCCCTGCTCCTTTGTCTCCACTCTGTTCTGCAGTTTTCCCCACGGTTCCCCACATTTTCCAAACCATTCCCCCGGCTCGCTTTGGTTTCATACTGTTCTGCAGCGTTCCCCACGGTTCCCCACTTTTTTACAAGCTGTTTGCCCTGCTCCTTTTGTTTCCCCCCTGTTCTGCATTGTCCTCCATGGTCCCAACTTTTTGGAATCCATTCCCCCTGTTCCGTTTGTTTGCCCTCTGTTCTGCAGTGTTCCCCACAGTTCCCAACTTTTTCCAATCAGTTCCCCCTGCTCCCTTTGATTCCCCTCTGTTCTACAGTGTTCCCCATCGGCGCAACTTTTTACAATCCGTTCCCCCTGCTTCCTTTGGTCCACCTCTTTTCTGCAGTGTTCCCCACGGTTCCCCACTTTTTCCAATGCATTCCCTCTACTCCCTTTGGTGCCCCTCTGTTCTGCAGTGTTCCCCACGGTTCCCCACTTTTTCCAATCTGTTCGCCCTGCTCCCTTTGGTTCCCCTCTGTCCTGCAGTGTCCTCCACGGTTCCCCACTTTTTCCAACCTGTACCTCCTGCTCCCTTTGATTCCCCTCTGCCCTGCAGTGTTCCCCATCGGCCCAACTTTTTACAATCCGTTCCCCCTGCTTCCTTTGGTTCCCCTCTGTCGTGCAGTGTTCCCCACGGTTCCCCAGTTTTCCAATGCGTTCCCTCTGCTCCCTTTGGTGCCCCTCTGTTCTGCAGTGTTCCCCACGGTTCCCCACTTCTTCCAATCTGTTTCCCCTGCTACCTCTGGTTGCCCTCTGTTCTGCATTTTTCCACACTTTTCCCCACTTTTGCCAATCCGTTCCCCCTGCGTCCTTTGGTTCACCTCTGTTCTGCAGATCTCTCCACGAATCCCCACTTTTTCAAATCTGTTCCCCCTGCTCCCTTTGGTTCCCCTCTGTGCTGCAGTTTTCTCCACGGTTCCCCACTTTTTCCAACCTGTACCTCCTGCTCCCTTTGTTTCCCCTCTGTCTTGCAGTGTTCCCCACGGTTCCCCACTTTTTCCTATCCGTTCCCTCTGCTCCCTTTGGTTCCCCTCTGTTCTGCAGTGTTCCCCACAGTTCTCCACCTTTTCCAATTCGTTCCGCCTGCTCCCTTTGGTTCCCCACCTTTCTGCATTTTTCCACACGTTTCCCTACTTTTTCCAATCTGTTCCCCACTTTTTCCAATCTGTTTCCCCTGCTCCCTTTGGTTCTCCTCTGTTCTGCAGTGTTCCCGACACTTCCCCACTTTTTCCAATCCGTTCCCCCTGCTCCCTTTGGTTCCCCTCTATTCTGCAGTGTTCCCCACGATTCTCCACATTTTTTTACGTCCTGTACCCCCGGCTCCCTATGATTCCCTTCTGCATTCCAGTGTTACCCATGGGACCACATTTTTTCCAACCTGTTCCCCTTGTTCCCTTTGGTTCCCCTCTGTCCTGCCGTGTTCCCCACGGTTCCCCACTTTTTCCAGTCTGTTCCCCCTGCTCCTTTGGCTCCACTCTGTTCTGCAGTTTTCATACTGTTCTGCAGCGTTCCCCACGTTTCCCTACTTTTTTACAATCTGTTCACCCTGCTCCCTTTGGTTCCCCTCTGTTCTGCAGTGTCCTCCACGCTTACCAACTTTTTGCAATCCATTCCCCCTGCTCTGTTTGTTTCCCCTCTGTCCTGCATTGTCCTCCACGGTTCCCAACTTTTTGCAATCATATTCCCCTGCTCCCTTTGATTCCCCTCTGTCCTACAGTATCCCCCATGGGCCCAACTTTTTACATTCCGTCCCCCCTGCTTCCTTTGGTTCACCTCTGTTCTGCAGAATTCCCCACGATTCCCCACTTTTTCCAATCTGTTCCCCCTGCTCCCTTTGGTTCCCCACTGTTCTGCATTTTTCCACACAGTTCCCCACTTTTTCCAATATGTTCCTCCTGCTCCCTTTGATTCCTCACTGTTCTCCACATTTTTTCCAACCTGCACCCCCTGCTCTCTATGGTTCCCCTTTGCCCTGCAGTGTTCCCCATGGTTCCCCACTTTTTCAAATCTGTTCCCCCTGTTCCCTTTAGTTTCCCTCTGTTCTGCAGTGTTCCCGACGCGTCCCCACTTTTTCCAATCCGTTCCCCCTGGTCCTTTCGCTCCACTCTGTTCTGCAGTTTTCCCCATGGATCTCCACATTTTTTCCAAACTGTTCCACCTGCTCCCTTTGGTTCTGCAGTGTTTCCCACGGTTCCCCACATTTTCCAATCCATTTCCCCTGCTCTCTTTGGTTCCCCTCTATTGTTAAGTGTTCCCCACGGTTCCCCACTTTTTCCAATCCGTTTCCCTGCACCCTTTGGTTCCCCTCTGTTCTGCAGTGATCCTCACGGTTCCCCACATTTTCCAAACTGTTCGCCCGGCTCGCTTTGGTTTCATACTCTTCTGCAGTGTTCCCCACGGTTCCCCACTTTTTTACAATCTGTTCGCCCTGCTCCCTTTGGTTCCCCTCTGTCCTGCAGTGTCCTCCACGGTTCCCCACTTTTTCCAACCTGTACCTCCTGTTCCCTTTGGTTCCCCTCTGTCATGCAGTGTTTTCACAGTTCCCCAATTTTTTCCTGTCTGTTCCCCCTGATCCCTTTGGTTCCCCTCTGCCATTCAGTGTGCCCCACGGTTCCCCACTTTTTCCAATCCGTTCCCTCTGCTCCCTCTGGTTCCCCTCTATTCTGCAGTGTTCCCCACGATTCTGCACATTTTTTTCCTTCCTGTACCCCCTGCTCCCTTTGGTTCCCCACTGTTGTGCATTTTTGTACACGGTACCCCACTTCTTCTAATCTGTTCCTCCTGCACCCTTTGTTTCCCCACTGTTCTGCATTTTTCCACACGGTTCCCCACTTTTTTACAATCTGTTCGCCCTGCTCCCTTTGGTTCCCCTCTGTTCTGCAGTGATCCCCACGGTTCCCCACATTTTCCAAACTGTTCCCCCTGCTCGCTTTTGTTCCCCTCTGTCATGCAGTGTTTTCACAGTTCCCAAATTTTTTCCTATCTATTCGCCCTGATCCCTTTGGTTCCCCTCTGTCGTGCAGTGTTCCCCAATGGTTCCCCACTTTTTCCAATCCGTTCCCTCTGCTCCCTTTTGTTCCCCACAGTTCCCCACTTTTTCCAATCTGTTCCCCCTGCTCCTTTAGCTCCACTCCGTTCTGCAGTTTTCCCCACGGTTCCCCACATTTTCCAAACCATTCCCACGGCTCGCTTTGGTTTCATACTGTTCTGCAGCGTTCCCCACGGTTCCCCACTATTTTACAATCTATTCGCTCTGCTCCCTTTGGTTCCCCTCTGTTCTGCAGTGTCCTCCACGCTTCCCAACTTTTTGCTATCCATTCCCCCTGCTCTGTTTGTTTCCCCACTGTTCTGCATTTTTCCACACGGTTCCCCACTTTTTCCAATCTGTTCCCCCTGCTCCCTATGGTTCCCCTCTGCCCTGCAGTGTTCCTCATGGTTCTCCACATTTTTTCCAATCCGTTCCCCCTGTTCCCTTTGGTTCCCCTCTGTCCTTCCGTGTTCTCCACGGTTCCCAACTTTTTGCAATCCATTGCCCCTGCTCCGTATGGTTCCCCTCTGTTCTGCAGTGTTCCCCACGGTTCCCCCTTTTTCCATTCTGTTTCCCCTGCTCTTTTGGCTCCACTCTGTTCTGCAGTTTTTCCCACGGTTCCCCACATTTTCCAAACCATTCCCCCGGCTTGCTTTGTTTTCATACTGTTCTGCAGCATTCCCCACGGTTCCCCACTTTTTGCAATCCATTCCCCCTGCTCTGTTTGTTTCCCCTCTGTCCTGCATTGTCCTCCACGGTTCCCAACTTTTTGCAATCCATTCCCCCTGCTCTGTTTGTTTCCCCTCTGTCCTGCATTGTCTTCCACGGTTCCAAACATTTTGCAATCCATTCCTCCTGCTCCGTTTGTTTGCCCTCTGTTCTGCAGTGTTCCCCACAGTTCCCCACTTTTTCCAATCAGTTCCCCCTGCTCCCTTTGATTCCCCTCTGTCCTACAGTGTTCCCCACGGTTCCCCACTTTTTCCAATCCGTTCTCTCTGCTCCCTTTGGTTCCCCTCTGTTCTGCAGTGTTCCCCACAGTTCTCCACCTTTTCCAATTCGTTCCCACTGCTCCCTTTGGTTCCCCACCTTTCTGCATTTTTTCACACGTTTCCCTACTTTTTCCAATCGGTTCCCCACTTTTTCCAATCTGTTTCCCCTGCTCCCTTTGGTTCTCCTCTGTTCTGCAGTGTTCCCGACGCTTCCCCACTTTTTCCAATCCGTTCCCCCTGCTCCCTTTGGTTCCCCTCCTTCTGCAGTATTCCCCACGATTCTCCACATTTTTTTCCATCCTGTACCCCCGGCTCCCTATGATTTCCCTCTGCATTCCAATGTTACCCATGGGACCACACTTTTTCCAACCTTTTCCCCTTGTTCCCTTTGGTTCCCCTCTGTCCTGCCGTGTTCTCCACAGTTATCAACTTTTTGCAATCCGTTCCCCCTGCTCCGTTTGGTTCCCCTCTGTTCTGCAGTGTTCCCCACGGTTCCCCACTTTTTCCAATCTGTCCCCCTGCTCCTTTGGCTCCACTCTGTTCTGCAGTTTTCCACACGTTTCCCCACATTTTCCAAACCATTCCCCCGGCTCGCATTGTTTTCATACTGTTCTGGCGCGTTCCCAACGGTTCCCCACTTTTTGACAATCTGTTCGTCCTGCTCCCTTTGGTTCCCCTCTATCTGCAGTGTCCTCCACGCTTACCAACTTTTTGCAATCCATTCCCCCTGCTCTGTTTGTTTCTCCTCTGTCCTGCATTGTCCTCCACGGTTCCCAACTTTTTGCAATGCATTCCACCTGCTCCGTTTGTTTGCCCTCTGTTCTGCAGTGTTACCCACAGTTCCCCACTTTTTCCAATCAGTACCCCCTGCTCCCTTTGATTCCCTTCTGTCCTACAGTGTTCCCCATGGGCCCAACTTTTTACAATCCATCCCCCCTGCTTCCTTTGGTTCCCCTCTGTCGTGCAGTATTCCCCACGGTTCCCCACTTTTTCTAATGTGTTCCCTCTGCTCCCTTTGGTGCCCCTCTGTTCTGCAGTGTTCCACACGGTTCCCCACTTTTTCCAATCTGTTTCCCCTGCTACCTCTGTTTCCCCTCTGTTCTGCATTTTTCCACACTGTTCCCCACTTTTTCCAATCCGTCCCCCTTCTTCCTTTGGTTCACCTCTGTTATGCAGAACTCCCCACGATTCCCCACTTTTGCCAATTTGTTCCCCCTGCTCCCTTTGGTTCCCCACTGTTCTGCATTTTTCCACACGGTTCCCCACTTTTTCCAATCTGTTCCCCTGCTCCCTTTGATTCCTCACTGTCTCCACATTTTTTCCAACCTGCACCCACTGCTCCCTATAGTTCCCCTCTGCCTTGCAGTGTTCCCCATGGGACCCCACTTTTTGCAATCTGTTCCCCCTGCTCCTTTGGCTCCACTCTGTTCTGCAGTTTTCCCCATGGTTCTCCAGATTTTTTCCAATCTGTTCCACCTGCACCCTTTGGTTCTGTAGTGTTTCCCACGGTTCCCCACTTTTTCCAATCCATTTCCCCTGCTCCCTTTGGTTCCCCTCTATTGTTCAGTGTTCCCCACGGTTCCCCACTTTTTACAATCCGTTCCCCTGCTCCCTTTGGTTCCCCTCTGTTCTGCAGTGATCCCCACGGTTCCCCACATTTTGCAAACTGTTCCCCCGGCTCGCTTTGGTTTCATACTGTTCTGCAGTGTTCCCCACGGTTCCCCACTTTTTTACTATCTGTTCGCCCTGCTCCCTTTGGTTCCCCTCTGTCCTGCAGTATCCTTCACGGTTCCCCACTTTTTCCAACATGTACCTCCTGTTCCCTTTGGTATCCCTCTGTCATGCAGCATTTTCACAGTTCCCCAATTTTTTTCCTATCTGTTCCCCCTGATCCCTTTGGTTCCCCTCTGACGTGCAGTGTGCCCCAAGGTTCCCCACTTTTTCCAATCCGTTCCCTCTGATCCCCTTGGTTCCCCTCAGTTCTGCAGTGTTCCCCACAGTTCTCCACCTTTTCCAATTCGTTCCCCCTGCTCCCTTTGGTTCCCCACCTTTCTGCATTTTTCCACACGATTCCCTACTTTTTTCCAATCGGTTCCCCAATTTTTCAAATATGTTCCCCCTGCTCCCTTTGGTTCTCCTCTCTTCTGCAGTGTTCCCGACGCTTCCCCACTTTTTCCAATCCGTTCCCCCTGCTCCCTTTGGTTCCCCTCTATTCTACAGTGTTCCCCACGATTCTCCACATTTTTTTACATACTGTACCCCCGCTCCCTATGGTACCCCTCTGCCTTGCAGTGTTACCCATGGGACACCACTTTTTCCAACCTGTTCCGCTTGTTCCCTTTGGTTCCCCTCTGACCTTCCGTATTTTCCAGGGTCCCAACTTTTTGCAATCCGTTGCTCCTGCTCCGTTTGGTTCCCCTCTGTTTTGTAGTGTTCCCCACGGTTCCCCAATTTTTCCAATCTGTTCCCCCTGCTCCTTTGTCTCCACTCTGTTCTGCAGTTTTCCCCACGGTTCCCCACATTTTCCAAACCATTCCCCCGGCTCGCTTTGGTTTCATACTGTTCTGCAGCGTTCCCCACGGTTCCCCACTTTTTTACAAGCTGTTTGCCCTGCTCCTTTTGGTTCTCCCCTGTTCTGCATTGTCCTCCATGGTCCCAACTTTTTGGAATCCATTCCCCCTGTTCCTTTTGTTTGCCCTCTGTTCTGCAGTGTTCCCCACAGTTCCCCACTTTTTCCAATCAGTTCCTCCTGCTCCCTTTGATTCCCCTCTGTTCTACAGTGTTCCCCATCGGTGCAACTTTTTACAATCCGTTCCCCCTGCTTCCTTTGGTCCACCTCTTTTCTGCAGTGTTCCCCACGGTTCCCCACTTTTTCCAATCTGTTCGCCCTGCTCCCTTTGGTTCCCCTCTGTCCTGCAGTGTCCACCACGGTTCCCCACTTTTTCCAACCTGTACCTCCTGCTCCCTTTGATTCCCCTCTGCCCTACAGTGTTCCCCATCGGCCCAACTTTTTACAATCCGTTCCCCCTGCTTCCTTTGGTTCCCCTCTGTCGTGCAGTGTTCCCCACGGTTCCCCAGTTTTCCAATGCGTTCCCTCTGCTCCCTTTGTGCCCCTCTGTTCTGCAGTGTTCCCCACGGTTCCCCACTTTTTCCAATCTGTTTCCCCTGCTACCTCTGGTTGCCCTCTGTTCTGCATTTTTCCACACTTTTCCCCACTTTTGCCAATCCGTTCCCCCTGCGTCCTATGGTTCACCTCTGTTCTGCAGATCTCTCCACGAATCCCCACTTTTTCAAATCTGTTCCCCCTGCTCCCTTTGGTTCCCCTCTGTGCTGCAGTTTTCTCCACGGTTCCCCACTTTTTCCAACCTGTACCTCCTGCTCCCTTTGTTTCCCCTCTGTCATGCAGTGTTCCCCACGGTTCCCCACTTTTTCCAATCCGTTCCCTCTGCTCCCTTTGGTTCCCCTCTTTTCTGCAGTGTTCCCCACAGTTCTCCACCTTTTCCAATTCGTTCCCCCTGCTCCCTTTGGTTCCCCACCTTTCTGCATTTTTCCACACGGTTCCCTACTTTTTCCAATCGGTTCCCCACTTTTTCCAATCTGTTCCCCCTGCTCACTTTGGTTCTGCTCTGTTCTGCAGTGTTCCCCACAGTTCCCCACTTTTTCCAATCTGTTCCCCCTGCTCCTTTGGCTCCACTCTGTTCTGCAGTTTTCCCCACGGTTCCCCACATTTTCCAAACCATTCCCTCGGCTCGCTTTTGTTTCATACTGTTCTGCAGCGTTCCCCACGGTTCCCCACTATTTTACAATCTATTCGCCCTGCTCCCTTTGGTTCCCCTCTGTTCTGCAGTGTCCTCCACGCGTCCCAAATTTTTGCAATCCATTCCCCCTGCTCTGTTTGTTTCCCCACTGTTCTGCATTTTTCCACACGGTTCCCCACTTATTCCAATCTGTTCCCCCTGCTCCCTTTGGTTCCTCACTGTTCTGCAGTGTTCCTCACGGTTCTCCACATTTTTTCCAACCTGTAGCCCCTGCTCCCTTTGGTTCCCCTCTGCCCTGCAGTATTCCCCATGCTTCCCCACTTTTTCCAATCCGTTCCCCCTGTTCCCTTTGGTTCCCCTCTGTCCTGCAGTGTTCTGCACGTTCCCCACTTTTTCCAATCAGTTCCCCCTGCTCCCTTTGATTCCGCTCTGTCCTCCAGTGTTCCCCATGGGCCTCACTTTTTGCAATCCGTTCCCCCTGCTCCTTTGGCTCCACTCTGTTCTGCAGTTTTCCCCATGGTTCCCCACATTTTGCAATCCATTCCCCCTGCTCCGTTTGTTTCCCCTCTGTTCTGCAGTGTTACCCACAGTTCCCCACTTTTTCCAATCATTACCCCCTGCTCCCTTTGATTCCACTCTGTCCTGCAGTGTTCCCCATTGGCCCCACTTTTTCCACTCTGTTCCCCCTGCTCCCTTTGGTTCCCCTCTGTTCTGCATTGTTCCCCACGGTTCCCCACTTTTCCAAACTGTACCCCCTGCTCCCTTTCGTGTCCCTCTGTTCTGCAGTGTTCCTCACGGTTCCCCACTTTTTCCAATCTGTTCTTCCTGCTTCCTTTGGTTCCCCACTGTTCTGCATTATTCCACACGGTTCCCCACTTTTTACAATCTGTAACCCCTGCTCCCTTTGGTTCCTCACTGTTCTGCAGTGTTCCTCACGGTTCTCCACATTTTTTGTAACCTGTACCCGCTGCTCCCTTTGCTTCCCCTCTGTTCTGCATTGTTCCCCAGAGTTCTATATCTTTTCCAATCCATTCCCCCTGCTCCCTTTGGTTCCTCACTGTTCTGCAGTGTTCCCCACGGTTCTCCAAATTTTTTCTAATCTGTTCCCCCTTCTATCTCTGGTTCGCCTCTGTTCTACATTTTTCCACAAGGTTCCCCATTTTTTCCAATCCGTTCCCCCTGCTTCCTTTGGTCCACCTGTTTTCTGCAGAGTTCCCCACGGTCCACTTTTTCGAATCCTTTCCCCCTGCTCCCTTTGGGTCCCCACTGTTCTGCAGAACTCCCCACGATTCCCCACTTTTTCCAATCTGTTCCCCCTTCTCCCTTTGGTTCCTCTCTGTTCTGCATTGTTCCCCACGGGTCCGCACTTTTCCGAGCTGTTCCCCCTGCTCCCTTTGGTTCCGCTCTGTTCTGCAGTTTTCCCCACGGTTCTCCAAATTTTTTGTAATCTGTTCCCATGCTCCCTTTGGTTCCCGTCTGCCATGCAGTGTTCCCCACGGTTCCCCACTTTTTACAACCTGTAGCTCCTGCTCCCTTTGGTTCCCCTCTGTCATGCAGTGTTCCCCACGGTTCCCCACTTTTTCCAACCTGTACCTCCTGCTCCCTTTGGTGCCCCTCTGTTCTGCAGTGTTGCCCACGGTTCCACACTTTTTCCAATCTGTTTCCCCTGCTACCTCCGGTTCCCCTCTGTTCTGCATTTTTCTACACTGTTCCCCACTTTTTCCAATCCGATCCCCCTGCTTCCTTTGGTTCACCTCTGTTCTGCAGAAATCCCCACGATTCCCCACTTTTTCCAATCCGTTCCCCCTGCTTCCTTTGGTTCCCCTCTGTCGTGCAGTGTTCCCCACGGTTCCCCAGTTTTCCAATGCGTTCCCTCTGCTCCCTTTGGTGCCCCTCTGTTCTGCAGTGTTCCCCACGGTTCCCCACTTTTTCCAATCTGTTTCCCCTGCTACCTCTGGTTGCCCTCTGTTCTGCATTTTTCCACACTTTTCCCCACTTTTGCCAATCCGTTCCCCCTGCGTCCTATGGTTCACCTCTGTTCTGCAGATCTCTCCACGAATCCCCACTTTTTCAAATCTGTTCCCCCTGCTCCCTTTGGTTCCCCTCTGTGCTGCAGTTTTCTCCACGGTTCCCCACTTTTTCCAACCTGTACCTCCTGCTCCCTTTGTTTCCCCTCTGTCATGCAGTGTTCCCCACGGTTCCCCACTTTTTCCAATCCGTTCCCTCTGCTCCCTTTGGTTCCCCTCTTTTCTGCAGTGTTCCCCACAGTTCTCCACCTTTTCCAATTCGTTCCCCCTGCTCCCTTTGGTTCCCCACCTTTCTGCATTTTTCCACACGGTTCCCTACTTTTTCCAATCGGTTCCCCACTTTTTCCAATCTGTTCCCCCTGCTCACTTTGGTTCTGCTCTGTTCTGCAGTGTTCCCCACAGTTCCCCACTTTTTCCAATCTGTTTCCCCTTCTACCTCCTGTTCCCCTCTGTTCTGCATTTTTCTACACTGTTCCCCACTTTTTCCAATCCGATCCCCCTGCTTCCTTTGGTTCACCTCTGTTCTGCAGAAATCCCCACGATTCCCCACTTTTTCCAATCCGTTCCCCCTGCTTCCTTTGGTTCCCCTCTGTCGTGCAGTGTTCCCCACGGTTCCCCAGTTTTCCAATGCGTTCCCTCTGCTCCCTTTGGTGCCCCTCTGTTCTGCAGTGTTCCCCACGGTTCCCCACTTTTTCCAATCTGTTTCCCCTGCTACCTCTGGTTGCCCTCTGTTCTGCATTTTTCCACACTTTTCCCCACTTTTGCCAATCCGTTCCCCCTGCGTCCTATGGTTCACCTCTGTTCTGCAGATCTCTCCACGAATCCCCACTTTTTCAAATCTGTTCCCCCTGCTCCCTTTGGTTCCCCTCTGTGCTGCAGTTTTCTCCACGGTTCCCCACTTTTTCCAACCTGTACCTCCTGCTCCCTTTGTTTCCCCTCTGTCATGCAGTGTTCCCCACGGTTCCCCACTTTTTCCAATCCGTTCCCTCTGCTCCCTTTGGTTCCCCTCTTTTCTGCAGTGTTCCCCACAGTTCTCCACCTTTTCCAATTCGTTCCCCCTGCTCCCTTTGGTTCCTCACGGTTCTGCAGTGTTCCTCACGGTTCTCCACATTTTTTGTAACCTGTACCCGCTGCTCCCTTTGCTTCCCCTCTGTTCTGCATTGTTCCCCAGAGTTCTATATCTTTTCCAATCCATTCCCCCTGCTCCCTTTGGTTCCTCACTGTTCTGCAGTGTTCCCCACGGTTCTCCAAATTTTTTCTAATCTGTTCCCCCTTCTATCTCTGGTTCGCCTCTGTTCTACATTTTTCCACAAGGTTCCCCATTTTTTCCAATGCGTTCCCCCTGCTTCCTTTGGTCCACCTGTTTTCTGCAGAGTTCCCCACGGTCCACTTTTTCGAATCCTTTCCCCCTGCTCCCTTTGGGTCCCCACTGTTCTGCAGAACTCCCCACGATTCCCCACTTTTTCCAATCTGTTCCCCCTTCTCCCTTTGGTTCCTCTCTGTTCTGCATTGTTCCCCACGGGTCCGCACTTTTCCGAGCTGTTCCCCCTGCTCCCTTTGGTTCCGCTCTGTTCTGCAGTTTTCCCCACGGTTCTCCAAATTTTTTCTAATCTGTTCCCATGCTCCCTTTGGTTCCCGTCTGCCATGCAGTGTCCCCCATGGTTCCCCACTTTTTCCAATCCTTTCCCCCTGCTACCTTTGGTTCCCCTCTGTTCTGCAGTGTTCCCCACAGTTCCCAACTTTTTCCAATCGGTTCCACCTGCTCCCTTTGATTACGCTCTGTCATGCAGTGTTCGCCATTGGCCCCACTTTTTGCAATCCGTTTCCCCTGCTCACTGTTGTTCCCATCTGTGCTGCAGTGTTCTCCACGGTTCCCCACTTTTTACAACCTGTAGCTCCTGCTCCCTTTGGTTCCCCTCTGTCATGCAGTGTTCCCCACGGTTCCCCACTTTTTCCAACCTGTACCTCCTGCTCCCTTTGGTGCCCCTCTGTTCTGCAGTGTTGCCCACGGTTCCACACTTTTTCCAATCTGTTTCCCCTGCTACCTCCGGTTCCCCTCTGTTCTGCATTTTTCTACACTGTTCCCCACTTTTTCCAATCCGATCCCCCTGCTTCCTTTGGTTCACCTCTGTTCTGCAGAAATCCCCACGATTCCCCACTTTTTCCAATCTGTTCCCCCTGCTCCCTCTGGTTCCCCTCTTTTCTGCATTTTTCCACACTGTTCCCCACTTATGCCAATCCGTTCCCCCTGCTTCATTTGGTTCCCCTCTGTCCTGCAGTGTCCTCCACGGTTCCACACTTTTTTCAACCTGTACCCCCGGCTCCCTATGGTTCCCCTCTGCATTGAAGTGTTACCCATGGGACCACACTTTTCCCAACCTGTTCCCCTTGTTCCCTTTGGTTCCCCTCTGTCCTGCCATGTTCTCCACAATTATCAACTTTTTGCAATCCATTCCCCCTGTTCCGTATGGTTCCCCTCTGTTCTGCAGTGTTCCCCACGGTTCCCCACTTTTTCCAATCTGTTTCCCCTGCTACCTCTGGTTGCCCTCTGTTCTGCATTTTTCCACACTTTTCCCCACTTTTGCCAATCTGTTCCCCCTGCGTCCTATGGTTCACCTCTGTTCTGCAGATCTCTCCACGAATCCCCACTTTTTCAAATCTGTTCCCCCTGCTCCCTTTGGTTCCCCTCTGTGCTGCAGTTTTCTCCACGGTTCCCCACTTTTTCCAACCTGTACCTCCTGCTCCCTTTGTTTCCCCTCTGTCATGCAGTGTTCCCCACGGTTCCCCACTTTTTCCAATCCGTTCCCTCTGCTCCCTTTGGTTCCCCTCTTTTCTGCAGTGTTCCCCACAGTTCTCCACCTTTTCCAATTCGTTCCCCCTGCTCCCTTTGGTTCCCCACCTTTCTGCATTTTTCCACACGGTTCCCTACTTTTTCCAATCGGTTCCCCACTTTTTCCAATCTGTTCCCCCTGCTCACTTTGGTTCTGCTCTGTTCTGCAGTGTTCCCCACAGTTCCCCACTTTTTCCAATCTGTTCCCCCTGCTCCTTTGGCTCCACTCTGTTCTGCAGTTTTCCCCACGGTTCCCCACATTTTCCAAACCATTCCCTCGGCTCGCTTTTGTTTCATACTGTTCTGCAGCGTTCCCCACGGTTCCCCACTATTTTATAATCTATTCGCCCTGCTCCCTTTGGTTCCCCTCTGTTCTGCAGTGTCCTCCACGCGTCCCAAATTTTTGCAATCCATTCCCCCTGCTCTGTTTGTTTCCCCACTGTTCTGCATTTTTCCACACGGTTCCCCACTTATTCCAATCTGTTCCCCCTGCTCCCTTTGGTTCCTCACTTTTCTGCAGTGTTCCTCACGGTTCTCCACATTTTTTCCAACCTGTAGCCCCTGCTCCCTTTGGTTCCCCTCTGCCCTGCAGTATTCCCCATGCTTCCCCACTTTTTCCAATCCGTTCCCCCTGTTCCCTTTGGTTCCCCTCTGTCCTGCAGTGTTCTGCACGTTCCCCACTTTTTCCAATCAGTTCCCCCTGCTCCCTTTGATTCCGCTCTGTCCTCCAGTGTTCCCCATGGGCCTCACTTTTTGCAATCCGTTCCCCCTGCTCCTTTGGCTCCACTCTGTTCTGCAGTTTTCCCCATGGTTCCCCACATTTTGCAATCCATTCCCCCTGCTCCGTTTGTTTCCCCTCTGTTCTGCAGTGTTACCCACAGTTCCCCACTTTTTCCAATCATTACCCCCTGCTCCCTTTGATTCCACTCTGTCCTGCAGTGTTCCCCATTGGCCCCACTTTTTCCACTCTGTTCCCCCTGCTCCCTTTGGTTCCCCTCTGTTCTGCATTGTTCCCCACGGTTCCCCACTTTTCCAAACTGTACCCCCTGCTCCCTTTCGTGTCCCTCTGTTCTGCAGTGTTCCTCACGGTTCCCCACTTTTTCCAATCTGTTCTTCCTGCTCCCTTTGGTTCCCCACTGTTCTGCATTTTTCCACACGGTTCCCCACTTTTTCCAATCTGTTACCCCTGCTCCCTTTGGTTCCTCACTGTTCTGCAGTGTTCCTCACGGTTCTCCACATTTTTTGTAACCTGTACCCGCTGCTCCCTTTGCTTCCCCTCTGTTCTGCATTGTTCCCCAGAGTTCTATATCTTTTCCAATCCATTCCCCCTGCTCCCTTTGGTTCCTCACTGTTCTGCAGTGTTCCCCACGGTTCTCCAAATTTTTTCTAATCTGTTCCCCCTTCTATCTCTGGTTCGCCTCTGTTCTACATTTTTCCACAAGGTTCCCCATTTTTTCCAATCCGTTCCCCCTGCTTCCTTTGGTCCACCTGTTTTCTGCAGAGTTCCCCACGGTCCACTTTTTCGAATCCTTTCCCCCTGCTCCCTTTGGGTCCCCACTGTTCTGCAGAACTCCCCACGATTCCCCACTTTTTCCAATCTGTTCCCCCTTCTCCCTTTGGTTCCTCTCTGTTCTGCATTGTTCCCCACGGGTCCGCACTTTTCCGAGCTGTTCCCCCTGCTCCCTTTGGTTCCGCTCTGTTCTGCAGTTTTCCCCACGGTTCTCCAAATTTTTTGTAATCTGTTCCCATGCTCCCTTTGGTTCCCGTCTGCCATGCAGTGTCCCCCATGGTTCCCCACTTTTTCCAATCCTTTCCCCCTGCTACCTTTGGTTCCCCTCTGTTCTGCAGTGTTCCCCACAGTTCCCAACTTTTTCCAATCGGTTCCACCTGCTCCCTTTGATTACGCTCTGTCATGCAGTGTTCGCCATTGGCCCCACTTTTTGCAATCCGTTTCCCCTGCTCACTGTTGTTCCCATCTGTGCTGCAGTGTTCTCCACGGTTCCCCACTTTTTACAACCTGTAGCTCCTGCTCCCTTTGGTTCCCCTCTGTCATGCAGTGTTCTCCACGGTTCCCCACTTTTTCCAACCTGTACCTCCTGCTCCCTTTGGTGCCCCTCTGTTCTGCAGTGTTGCCCACGGTTCCACACTTTTTCCAATCTGTTTCCCCTGCTACCTCCGGTTCCCCTCTGTTCTGCATTTTTCTACACTGTTCCCCACTTTTTCCAATCCGATCCCCCTGCTTCCTTTGGTTCACCTCTGTTCTGCAGAAATCCCCACGATTCCCCACTTTTTCCAATCTGTTCCCCCTGCTCCCTCTGGTTCCCCTCTTTTCTGCATTTTTCCACACTGTTCCCCACTTATGCCAATCCGTTCCCCCTGCTTCATTTGGTTCCCCTCTGTCCTGCAGTGTCCTCCACGGTTCCACACTTTTTTCAACCTGTACCACCGGCTCCCTATGGTTCCCCTCTGCATTGAAGTGTTACCCATGGGACCACACTTTTCCCAACCTGTTCCCCTTGTTCCCTTTGGTTCCCCTCTGTCCTGCCATGTTCTCCACAATTATCAACTTTTTGCAATCCATTCCCCCTGCTCCGTATGGTTCCCCTCTGTTCTGCAGTGTTCCCCACGGTTCCCCACTTTTTCCAATCTGTTTCCCCTGCTACCTCTGGTTGCCCTCTGTTCTGCATTTTTCCACACTTTTCCCCACTTTTGCCAATCCGTTCCCCCTGCGTCCTATGGTTCACCTCTGTTCTGCAGATCTCTCCACGAATCCCCACTTTTTCAAATCTGTTCCCCCTGCTCCCTTTGGTTCCCCTCTGTGCTGCAGTTTTCTCCACGGTTCCCCACTTTTTCCAACCTGTACCTCCTGCTCCCTTTGTTTCCCCTCTGTCATGCAGTGTTCCCCACGGTTCCCCACTTTTTCCAATCCGTTCCCTCTGCTCCCTTTGGTTCCCCTCTTTTCTGCAGTGTTCCCCACAGTTCTCCACCTTTTCCAATTCGTTCCCCCTGCTCCCTTTGGTTCCCCACCTTTCTGCATTTTTCCACACGGTTCCCTACTTTTTCCAATCGGTTCCCCACTTTTTCCAATCTGTTCCCCCTGCTCACTTTGGTTCTGCTCTGTTCTGCAGTGTTCCCCACAGTTCCCCACTTTTTCCAATCTGTTCCCCCTGCTCCTTTGGCTCCACTCTGTTCTGCAGTTTTCCCCACGGTTCCCCACATTTTCCAAACCATTCCCTCGGCTCGCTTTTGTTTCATACTGTTCTGCAGCGTTCCCCACGGTTCCCCACTATTTTATAATCTATTCGCCCTGCTCCCTTTGGTTCCCCTCTGTTCTGCAGTGTCCTCCACGCGTCCCAAATTTTTGCAATCCATTCCCCCTGCTCTGTTTGTTTCCCCACTGTTCTGCATTTTTCCACACGGTTCCCCACTTATTCCAATCTGTTCCCCCTGCTCCCTTTGGTTCCTCACTGTTCTGCAGTGTTCCTCACGGTTCTCCACATTTTTTCCAACCTGTAGCCCCTGCTCCCTTTGGTTCCCCTCTGCCCTGCAGTATTCCCCATGCTTCCCCACTTTTTCCAATCCGTTCCCCCTGTTCCCTTTGGTTCCCCTCTGTCCTGCAGTGTTCCCCACGGTTCCCCACTTTTTCCAGTCTGTTCCCCCTGCTCCTTTGGCTCCACTCTGTTCTGCAGTTTTCATACTGTTCTGCAGCGTTCCCCACGTTTCCCTACTTTTTTACAATCTGTTCACCCTGCTCCCTTTGGTTCCCCTCTGTTCTGCAGTGTCCTCCACGCTTACCAACTTTTTGCAATCCATTCCCCCTGCTCTGTTTGTTTCCCCTCTGTCCTGCATTGTCCTCCACGGTTCCCAACTTTTTGCAATCATATTCCCCTGCTCACTTTGATTCCCCTCTGTCCTACAGTGTCCCCCATGGGCCCAACTTTTTACAATCCGTTCCCCCTGCTTCCTTTGGTTCACCTCTGTCGTGCAATATTCCCCACGGTTCCCCACTTATTCCAATGTGTTCCATCTGCTCCCTTTGGTGCCTCTCTGCTCTGCAGTGTTCCCCACGGTTCCCCAGTTTACCAATGCGTTCCCTCTGCTCCCTTTGGTGCCCCTCTGTTCTGCAGTGTTCCTCACGGTTCCCCACTTTTTCCAATCTGTTCCCCCTGCTTCCTTTGGTTCACCTCTGTTCTGCAGTGTTGCCCACTGTTCTCAACTTTTTCCAATCTGTTCCTCCTGCTCCCTTTGGTTCCCCACTGTTCTGCATTTTTGCACACGGTTCCCCACTTTTTCAAAACTGTTCCCCCTGCTCCCTTTGGTTCCTCACTGTTCTGCAGTTTTCCTCACGGTTCTCCACATATTTCCAACCTCTACCCCCTGCTCCCTATGGATCCCCTCTGCCCTGCAGTTTCCCCCATGGTTCCCCACTTTTTCCAATCCGTTCCCCCTGCTCCCTTTGGTTCGCCTTTGTTCTGCAGTGTTCCCGACGCTTCCCCACTTTTTCCAATCCGTTCCCCGTGCTCCCTCTGGTTCCCCTCTATTCTGAAGTGTTCCCCACGATTCTCCACATTTTTTTCCTTCCTGTACCCCCTGCTCCCTTTGGTTCCCCACTGTTGAGCATTTTTGTACACGGTACCCCACTTCTTCTAATCTGTTCCTCCTGCACCCTTTGTTTCCCCACTGTTCTGCATTTTTCCACACGGTTCCCCACTTTTTCCAATCTATTCCCCCTGCTCCCTTTGGTTCCTCACTGTTCTGCAGTGTTCCCCACGGTTCCCCACTTTTTCCAAATCGTTCCCCTGCTCCCTTTGGTTCCGCTCTGTTCTGCAGTGATCCCCATGGTTCCCCACATTTTCCAAACTGTTCTCCCTGCTCGCTTTGGTTTCATACTGTTCTGCAGTGTTCCCCACGGTTCCCCACTTTTTTACAATCTGTTCGCCCTGCTCCCTTTGGTTCCCCTCTGTCCTGCAGTGTCCTCCACGGTTCCCCACTTTTTCCAACCTGTACCTCCTGCTCCCTTTGGTTCCCCTCTGTCATACAGTGTTTTCACAGTTCCCAAATTTTTTCCTATCTGTTCGCCCTGATCCCTTTGGTTCCCCTCTGTCGTGCAGTGTTCCCCACGGTTCCCCACTTTTTCCAATCCGTTCCCTCTGCTCCCTTTGGTTCCCCTCTGTTCTGCAGTGTTCCCCACAGTTCCCTACTTTTTCCAATCGGTTCCCCACTTTTTCCAATCTGTTCCCCCTGCTCCTTTGGCTCCACTCTGTTCTGCAGTTTTCCACACGTTACCCCACATTTTCCAAACCATTCCCCCGGCTCGCTTTGGTTTCATACTGTTCTGCAGCGTTCCCCACGTTTCCCTACTTTTTTACAATCTGTTCACCCTGCTCCCTTTGGTTCCCCTCTGTTCTGCAGTGTCCTCCACGCGTACCAACTTTTTGCAATCCATTCCCCCTGCTCTGTTTGTTTCCCCTCTGTCCTGCATTGTCCACCACGGTTCCCAACTTTTTGGAATCATATTCCCCTGCTCCCTTTGATTCCCCTCTGTCCTACAGTGTTCCCCATGGGCCCAACTTTTTACAATCCGTTCCCCCTGCTTCCTTTGGTTCCCCTCTGTCGTGCAATATTCCCCACGGTTCCCCACTTATTCTAATGTGTTCCCTGTGCTCCCTTTGGTTCCCCTCTGTTCTGCAGTGTTCCCCACTTTTTCCAATCTGTTTCCCCTGCTTCCTTTGGTTCACCTCTGTTCTGCAGAATTCACCACGATTCCCCACTTTTTCCAATCTGTACCCCCTGCTCCCTTTGGTTCCCCACTGTTCTGCATTTTTCCACACAGTTCCCCACTTTTTTCCAATATGTTCCTCCTGCTCCCTTTGATTCCTCACTGTTCTCCACATTTTTTCCAACCTGCACCCCCTGCTCTCTATGGTTCCCCTCTGCCCTGCAGTGTCCCCCATGGTTCCCCACTTTTTCCAATCCGTTCCCCCTGTTCCCTTTTGTTTGCCTCTGTTCTGCAGTGTTCCCGACGCTTCCCCACTTTTTCCAATCCGTTCCCCCTGCTCCCTTTGGTTCCCCTCTATTCTGCATTGTTACCCACATTTCTCCACATTTTTTCCATCCTGTACCCCCTGCTCCCTATGAATCCCCTCTGCCTTGCAGTGTTCCCAATGGGACCCCACTTTTTCCAATCTGTTCCCCCTGGTCCTTTCGCTCCACTCTGTTCTGCAGTTTTCCCCATGGTTCTCCACATTTTTTCCAAACTGTTCCACCTGCTCCCTTTGGTTCTGCAGTGCTTCCCATGGTTCCCCACTTTTTCCAATGCATTTCCCCTGCTCCCTTTGGTTCCCCTCTATTGTTCAGTGTTCCCCACGGTTCCCCACTTTTTCCAATCCGTTTCCCTGCTCCCTTTGGTTCCCCTCTGTCCTGCAGTGTCCTCCACGGTTCCCCACTTTTTCCAACCTGTACTTCCTGTTCCCTTTGGTTCCCCTCTGTCATGCAGTGTTTTCAAAGTTCCCCAATTTTTTCCTATCTGTTCCCCCTGATCCCTTTGGTTCCCCTCTATCATGCAGTGTGCCCCACGGTTCCCCACTTTTTCCAATCCGTTCCCTCTGCTCCCTTTGGTTCCCCTCTGTTCTGCAGTGTTCCCCACAGTTCTCCACCTTTTCCAATTCGTTCCCCCTGCTCCCTTTGGTCCCCACCTTTCTGCATTTTTCCACATGGTTCCCTACTTTTTCCAATCGGTTCCCCACTTTTTCCAATCTGTTCCCCCTGCTCCCTTTGGTTCTCCTCTGTTCTGCAGTGTTCCCGACCTTCCCCACTTTTTCCAATCCGTTCCCCCTGCTCCCTTTGGTTCCCCTCTATTCTACAGTGTTCCCCACGTTTCTCCACATTTTTTTTCATACTGTACCCCCTGCTCCCTATGGTTCCCCTCTACCTTGCAGTGTTACCCATGGGACACCACTTTTTCCAACCTGTTCCCCTTGTTCCCTTTGGTTCCCCTCTGTCCTTCCGTGTTCTCCACGGTTCCCCACTTTTTACAACCTGTAGCTCCTGCTCCCTTTGGTTCCCCTCTGTTATGCAGTGTTCCCCACGGTTCCCCACTTTTTCCAACCTGTACCTCCTGCTCCCTTTGGTGCCCCTCTGTTCTGCAGTGTTGCCCACGGTTCCCCACTTTTTCCAATCTGTTTCCCCTGCTACCTCCGGTTCCCCTCTGTTCTGCATTTTTCCACACTGTTCCCCACTTTTTCCAATCCGTCCCCCTTCTTCCTTTGGTTCACCTCTGTTATGCAGAACTCCCCACGATTCCCCACTTTTGCCAATTTGTTCCCCCTGCTCCCTTTGGTTCCCCACTGTTCTGCATTTTTCCACACGGTTCCCCACTTTTTCCAATCTGTTCCCCTGCTCCCTTTGATTCCTCACTGTCTCCACATTTTTTCCAACCTGCACCCACTGCTCCCTATAGTTCCCCTCTGCCTTGCAGTGTTCCCCATGGGACCCCACTTTTTGCAATCTGTTCCCCCTGCTCCTTTGGCTCCACTCTGTTCTGCAGTTTTCCCCATGGTTCTCCAGATTTTTTCCAATCTGTTCCTCCTGCTCCCTTTGGTTCTGCAGTGTTTCCCACGGTTCCCCACTTTTTCCAATCCATTTCCCCTGCTCCCTTTGGTTCCCCTCTATTGTTCAGTGTTCCCCACGGTTCCCCACTTTTTCCAATCCGTTCCCCTGCTCCCTTTGGTTCCCCTCTGTTCTGCAGTGATCCCCACGGTTCCCCACATTTTGCAAACTGTTCCCCCGGCTCGCTTTGGTTTCATACTGTTCTGCCGTGTTCCCCACGATTCCCCACTTTTTTACAATCTGTTCGCCCTGCTCCCTTTGGTTCCCCTCTGTCCTGCAGTATCCTTCACGGTTCCACACTTTTTCCAACATGTACCTCCTGTTCCCTTTGGTATCCCTCTGTCATGCAGCGTTTTAACAGTTCCCCAATTTTTTCCTATCTGTTCCCCCTGATCCCTTTGGTTCCCCTCTGACGTGCAGTGTGCCCCAAGGTTCCCCACTTTTTCCAATATGTTCCTCCTGCTCCCTTTGATTCCTCACTGTTCTCCACATTTTTTCCAACCTGCACCCCCTGCTCTCTATGGTTCCACTTTGCCCTGCAGTGTTCCCCATGGTTCCCCACTTTTTCCAATCCGGTCCCTCTGCTCCCTTTGGTTCCCCTCTGTTCTGCAGTGTTCCCCACAGTTCTCCACCTTTTCCAATTCGTTCCCCCTGCTCCCTTTGGTTCCCCACCTTTCTGCATTTTTCCACACGGTTCCCTACTTTTTCCAATCGGTTCCCCACTTTTTCCAATCTGTTCCACCTGCTCCCTTTGGTTCTGCTCTGTTCTGCACTGTTCCCCACAGTTCCCCACTTTTTCCAATCTGTTCCCCCTGTTCCTTTGGCTCCACTCTGTTCTGCAGTTTTCCCCACGGTTCCCCACATTTTCCAAACCATTCCCCCAGCTTGCTTTGTTTTCATACTGTTCAGCAGCGTTCCCCACGGTTCCCCACTTTTTTACAATCTGTTCGCCCTGCTCCCTTTGGTTCCCCTCTGTTCTGCAGCGTCCTCCACGCTTACCAACTTTTTGCAATCCATTCCCCCTGCTCCGTTTGTTTGCCCTCTGTTCTGCAGTGTTCCCCACAGTTCCCCACTTTTTCCAATCAGTTCCCCCTGCTCCCTTTGATTCCCCTTTGTCCTACAGTGTTTCCCATCGGCCAAACATTTTACAATGCGTTCCCCCTGCTTCCTTTGGTTCCCCTCTGTCGTGCAGTGTTCCCCACGGTTCCCCAATTTTCCAATGCTTTCCCTCTGCTCCCTTTGGTGCCCCTCTGTTCTGCAGTGTTCCCCACGGTTCCCCACTTTTTCCAATCTGTTTCTCCTGCTACCTCTGGTTGCCCTCTGTTCTGCATTTTTCCACACTGTTCCCCACTTTTGCCAATCCGTTCCCCCTGCTTCCTTTCGTTCACCTCTGTTCTGCAGATCTCTCCACGACTCCCCACTTTTTACAATCTGTTCCCCCTGCTCCCTTTGGTTCCCCTCTGTTCTGCATTGTTCCCCACGGTTCCCCACTTCTCCAAACTGTACCCCTGCTCCCTTTGGTTCCCCTCTGTTCTGCAGTGTTCCTCACGGTTCCCCACTTTTTCCAATCTGTTCTTCCTGCTCCCTTTGGTTCCCCACTGTTCTGCATTTTTCCACACGGTTCCCCACTTTTTTCCAATCTGTTCCCCCTGCTTTCTTTGCTTCCCCACTGTCTGCATTTTTCCGCACGGTTCCCCACTTTTTCCAATCTGTTCCACCTGCTCCCTTTGGTTCCTCACTGTTCTGCAGTGTTCCTCACGGTTCTCCAAATTTTTTCTAATCTGTTCCCCCTTCTCCCTCTGGTTCGCCTCTGTTCAACATTTTTCCACACGGTTCCCCACTTTTTCCAATCCGTTCCCCCTGCTTCATTTGGGTCCCCACTGTTCTGCAGAACTCCCCACGATTCCCCACTTTTTCCAATCCGTTCCCCCTTCTCCCTTTGGTTCCTCTCTGTTCTGCATTGTTCCCCACGGGTCTCCACTTTTCCGAGCTGTTCCCCCTTCTCCCTTTGGTTCCGCTCTGTTCTGCAGTTTTCCCCACGGTTCTACAAATTTTTTCTATTCTGTTCCCATGCTCCCTTTGGTTCCCCTCTGCCCTGCAGTATCCCCCATGGTTCCTTACTTTTTCCAATCCGTTCCCCCTGCAACCTTTGGTTCCCCTCTGTTCTGCAGTGTTCCCCACAGTTACCCACTTTTTCCAATCGGTTCCCCCTGCTCCCTTTGATTACCCTCTGTCATGCAGTGTTCGCCTTGGGCCCCACTTTTTGCAATCCGTTTCCCCTGCTCCCTTTGGTTCCCCTCTGTGCTGCAGTGTTCACCACGGTTCCCCACTTTTTACAACCTGTACCTCCTGCTCCCTTTGGTTCCCCTCTGTCATGCAGTGTCCCCCATGGTTCCCCACTTATTCCAATCCGTTCCCCCTGTTCCCTTTGGTTCTCCTCAGTTCTGCAGTGTTCCCGACGCTTCCCTACTTTTTCCAATCGGTTCCCCACTTTTTCCAATCTGTTCACCCTGCTCCCTTTGCATCTCCTCTGTTCTGCAATGTTCCCGACGCTTCCCCACTTTTTCCAATCCGTTCCCCCTGTTCCCTTTGGTTCCCCTCTATTCTGCAGTGTTCCCCACGATTCTGCACATTTTTTTCCATCCTGTATCCCCGGCTCCCTATGGTTCCCCTCTGCATTGAAGTGTTACCCATGGGACCACACTTTTCCCAACCTGTTCCACTTGTTCCCTTTGGTTCCCCTCTGTCCTGCCATGTTCTCCACAATTATCAACTTTTTGCAATCCATTCCCCCTGCTCCGTTTGGTTCCCCTCTGTTCTGCAGTGTTCCCCACGGTTCCCCACTTTTTCCAATCTGTTCCCCCTGCTCCTTTGGCTCCACTCTGTTCTGCAGTTTTCAACACGTTTCCCCACATTTGCCAAACCATTCCCCCGGCTCGCATTGTTTTCATACTGTTCTGGCGCGTTCCCCACGCTTCCCCACTTTTTGACAATCTGTTCGTCCTGCTCCCTTTGGTTCCCCTCTATCTGCAGTGTCCTCCACGCTTACCAACTTTTTGCAATCCATTCCCCCTGCTCTGTTTGTTTCTCCTCTGTCCTGCATTGTCCTCCACGGTTCCCAACTTTTTGCAATCCATTCCACCTGCTCTGTTTGTTTGCCCTCTGTTCTGCAGTGTTCCCCACAGTTCCCCACTTTTTCCAATCAGTTCCCCCTGCTCCCTTTGATTCCCCTCTGTCCTACAGTGTTCCCCATGGGCCCACCTTTTTACAATCCGTTCCCCCTGCTTCCTTTGGTTCCCCTCTGTCGTGCAGTATTCCCCACGGTTCCCCACTTTTTCTAATGTGTTCCCTCTGCTCCCTATGCTGCCCCTCTGTTCTGCAGTGTTCCCGACGGTTCCCCACTTTTTCCAATCTGTTTCCCCTGCTACCTCTGGTTCCCCTCTGTTCTGTATTTTTCCACAATGTTCCCCACTTTTTCCAATCAGTTCCCCCTTCTTCCTTTGGTTCACCTCTGTTCTGCAGAACTCCCCATGATTCCCCACTTTTTCCAATTTGTTCCCCCTGCTCCCTTTGGTTCCCCACTGTTCTGCATTTTTCCACACGGTTCCCCACTTTTTCCAATCTGTTCCCCCTGCTCCCTTTGATTCCTCACTGTTCTCCACATTTTTTCCAACCTGCAGCCCCTGCTCCCTATGGTTCCCCTCTGCCTTGCAGTGTTCCCCATGGGACCCTACTTTTTCCAATCTGTTCCCCCTGCTCCTTTGGCTCCACTCTGTTCTGCAGTTTTCCCCATGGTTCTCCACATTTTTTCCAATCTATTCCACCTGCTCCCTTTGGTTCTGCAGTGTTTCCCACGGTTCCCCACTTTTTCCAATCCATTTCCCCTGCTCCCTTTTGTTCCCCTCTATTGTTACGGTGTTCCCCATCGGCGCAACTTTTTACAATCCGTTCCCCCTGCTTCCTTTGGTCCACCTCTTTTCTGCAGTGTTCCCCACGGTTCCCCACTTTTTCCAATGCATTCCCTCTGCTCCCTTTGGTGCCCCTCTGTTCTGCAGTGTTCCCCACGGTTCCCCACATTTTCCAATCTGTTCCCCCTGATCCCTTTGGTTCACCTCTGTTCTGCAGTTTTCCCCACGGTTCCCCACATTTTTCAAACCATTCCCCCGGCTTGCTTTGTTTTCATACTGTTCTGCAGCGTTCCCCACGGTTCCCCACTTTTTTACAATCTGTTCGCCCTGCTCCCTTTGGTTCCCCTCTGTTCTGCAGTGTCCTCCACGCTTACCAACTTTTTGCAATCCATTCCCCCTGCTCCGTTTGTTTCCCTCTGTTCTGCAGTGTTCCCCACAGTTTCCCACTTTTTCCAATCAGTTCCCCCTGCTCCCTTTGATTCCCCTCTGTCCAACAGTGTTGCCCATCGGCCCAACCTTTTACAATCAGTTCCCCCTGCTTCCTTTGGTTCCCCTCTGTCGTGCAGTGTTCCCCACGGTTCCCCAGTTTTCCAATGCGTTCCCTCTGCTCCCTTTGGTGTCCCTCTGTTCTGCAGTGTTCCCTACGGTTCCCCACTTTTTCCAATCTGTTTCCCCTGCTACCTCTGGTTGCCCTCTGTTCTGCATTTTTCCACACTGTTCCCCGCTTTTTCCAATCCGTTCCCCCTGCTTCCTTTGGTTCACCTCTGTTCTGCAGTATGCCCCACGGTTCCCCACATTTTCCAATCCGTTCCCTCTGCTCCCTTTGGTTCCCCTCGGTTCTGCAGTGTTCCCCACAGTTCTCCACCATTTCCAATTTGTTCCCCCTGCTCCCTTTGGTTCCCCACCTTTCTGTATTTTTACATACTGTTCCCTACTTTTTCCAATCGGTTCCCCACTTTTTCCAATCTGTTCCCCCTGCTCCCTTTGGTTCTCCTCTGTTCTGCAGTGTTCCCCACGATACTCCACATTTTTTTCCATCCTGTAACCCCTGCTCCCTATGGTTCCCCTCTGCCTTGCAGTGTTACCCATGGGACACCACTTTTTCCAACCTGTTCCCCTTGTTCCCTTTGGTTCCCCTCTGTCCTTCCGTGGGGCAATCCGTTGCCCCTGCTCCATTTGGTTCCCCTCTGTTCTGCAGTGTTCCCCACGGTTCACCCTGTTTCCATTCTGTTCCCCCTGCTCCTTTGGCTCCACTCTGTTCTGCAGTTTTCCCCACGGTTCCCCACATTTTCTAAACCATTCCCCCGGCTTGCTTTGTTTTCATACTGTTCAGCAGCATTCCCCATGGTTCCCCACTTTTCTACAATCTGTTCCCCCTGCTCCCTTTGGTTCCCCTCTGTTCTGCAGTGTCCTCCACGCTTACCAACTTTTTGCAATCCATTCCCCCTGCTCCGTTTGTTTGCCCTCTGTTCTGCAGTTTTCCCCACAGTTCCCCACTTTTTCCAATCAGTTCCCCCTGCTCCCTTTGATTCCCCTTTGTCCTACAGTGTTCCCCATCGGCCAACCTTTTTACAATCCGTTCCCCCTGCTTCCTTTGGTTCCCCTCTGTCGTGCAGTGTTCCCCACGGTTCCCCAGTTTTCTAATGCGTTCCCTCTGCTCCCTTTGGTGCCCCTCTGTTCTGCAGTGTTCCCCACGTTTCCCCATTTTTTCCAATCTGTTTCCCCTGCTACCTCTTTTTGCCCTCTGTTCTGCATTTTTCCACACTGTTCCCCACTTTTGCCCGTCCGTTCCCCCTGCTTCCTTTGGTTCACCTCTGTTCTGCAGATCTCTCCAAGAATCCCCGCTTTTTCCAATCTGTTCCCCCTGCTCCGTTTGGTTCCCCTCTGTTCTGCAGTGTTCCCCACGGTTCCCCTCTTTTTCCAATCTGTCCCCCTGCTCCTTTGGCTCCACTCTGTTCTGCAGTTTTCCACACGTTTCCCCACATTTTCCAAACCATTCCCCCGGCTCGCATTGTTTTCATACTGTTCTGGCGCGTTCCCAACGGTTCCCCACTTTTTGACAATCTGTTCGTCCTGCTCCCTTTGGTTCCCCTCTATCTGCAGTGTCCTCCACGCTTACCAACTTTTTGCAATCCATTCCCCCTGCTCTGTTTGTTTCTCCTCTGTCCTGCATTGTCCTCCACGGTTCCCAACTTTTTGCAATGCATTCCACCTGCTCCGTTTGTTTGCCCTCTGTTCTGCAGTGTTACCCACAGTTCCCCACTTTTTCCAATCAGTACCCCCTGCTCCCTTTGATTCCCCTCTGTCCTACAGTGTTCCCCATGGGCCCAACTTTTTACAATCCGTCCCCCCTGCTTCCTTTGGTTCCCCTCTGTCGTGCAGTATTCCCCACGGTTCCCCACTTTTTCTAATGTGTTCCCTCTGCTCCCTTTGGTGCCCCTCTGTTCTGCAGTGTTCCCAACGGTTCCCCACTTTTTCCAATCTGTTTCCCCTGCTACCTCTGTTTCCCCTCTGTTCTGCATTTTTCCACACTGTTCCCCACTTTTTCCAATCCGTCCCCCTTCTTCCTTTGGTTCACCTCTGTTATGCAGAACTCCCCACGATTCCCCACTTTTGCCAATTTGTTCCCCCTGCTCCCTTTGGTTCCCCACTGTTCTGCATTTTTCCACACGGTTCCCCACTTTTTCCAATCTGTTCCCCTGCTCCCTTTGATTCCTCACTGTCTCCACATTTTTTCCCACCTGCACCCACTGCTCCCTATAGTTCCCCTCTGCCTTGCAGTGTTCCCCATGGGACCCCACTTTTTGCAATCTGTTCCCCCTGCTCCTTTGGCTCCACTCTGTTCTGCAGTTTTCCCCATGGTTCTCCAGATTTTTCCAATCTGTTCCACCTGCACCCTTTGGTTCTGTAGTGTTTCCCACGGTTCCCCACTTTTTCCAATCCATTTCCCCTGCTCCCTTTGGTTCCCCTCTATTGTTCAGTGTTCCCCACGGTTCCCCACTTTTTCCAATCCGTTCCCCTGCTCCCTTTGGTTCCCCTCTGTTCTGCAGTGATCCCCACGGTTCCCCACATTTTGCAAACTGTTCCCCCGGCTCGCTTTGGTTTCATACTGTTCTGCAGTGTTCCCCACGGTTCCCCACTTTTTTACAATCTGTTCGCCCTGCTCCCTTTGGTTCCCCTCTGTCCTGCAGTATCCTTCACGGTTCCCCACTTTTTCCAACATGTACCTCCTGTTCCCTTTGGTATCCCTCTGTCATGCAGCATTTTCACAGTTCCCCAATTTTTTCCTATCTGCTCCCCCTGATCCCTTTGGTTCCCCTCTGACGTGCAGTGTGCCCCAAGGTTCCCCACTTTTTCCAATCCGTTCCCTCTGATCCCTTTGGTTCCCCTCAGTTCTGCAGTGTTCCCCACAGTTCTCCACCTTTTCCAATTCGTTCCCCCTGCTCCCTTTGGTTCCCCACCTTTCTGTATTTTTCCACACGATTCCCTACTTTTTTCCAATCGGTTCCCCAATTTTTCAAATATGTTCCCCCTGCTCCCTTTGGTTCTCCTCTCTTCTGCAGTGTTCCCGACGCTTCCCCACTTTTTCCAATCCGTTCCCCCTGCTCCCTTTGGTTCCCCTCTATTCTACAGTGTTCCCCACGATTCTCCACATTTTTTACATACTGTACCCCCGCTCCCTATGGTACCCCTCTGCCTTGCAGTGTTACCCATGGGACACCACTTTTTCCAACCTGTTCCGCTTGTTCCCTTTGGTTCCCCTCTGTCCTTCCGTATTTTCCAGGGTCCCAAATTTGCAATCTGTTGCCCCTGCTCCGTTTGGTTCCCCTCTGTTTTGTAGTGTTCCCCACGGTTCCCCACTTTTTCCAATCTGTTCCCCCTGCTCCTTTGTCTCCACTCTGTTCTGCAGTTTTCCCCACGGTTCCCCACATTTTCCAAACCATTCCCCCGGCTCGCTTTGGTTTCATACTGTTCTGCAGCGTTCCCCACAGTTCCCCACTTTTTTACAAGCTGTTTGCCCTGCTCCTTTTGGTTCCCCCCTGTTCTGCATTGTCCTCCATGGTCCCAACTTTTTGGAATCCATTCCCCCTGTTCCGTTTGTTTGCCCTCTGTTCTGCAGTGTTCCCCACAGTTCCCAACTTTTTCCAATCAGTTCCCCCTGCTCCCTTTGATTCCCCTCTGTTCTACAGTGTTCCCCATCGGCGCAACTTTTTACAATCCGTTCCCCCTGCTTCCTTTGGTCCACCTCTTTTCTGCAGTGTTCCCCACGGTTCCCCACTTTTTCCAATGCATTCCCTCTGCTCCCTTTGGTGCCCCTCTGTTCTGCAGTGTTCCCCACGGTTCCCCACTTTTTCCAATCTGTTCGCCCTGCTCCCTTTGGTTCCCCTCTGTCCTGCAGTGTCCTCCACGGTTCCCCACTTTTTCCAACCTGTACCTCCTGCTCCCTTTGATTCCCCTCTGCCCTGCAGTGTTCCCCATCGGCCCAACTTTTTACAATCCGTTCCCCCTGCTTCCTTTGGTTCCCCTCTGTCGTGCAGTGTTCCCCACGGTTCCCCAGTTTTCCAATGCGTTCCCTCTGCTCCCTTTGGTGCCCCTCTGTTCTGCAGTGTTCCCCACGGTTCCCCACTTCTTCCAATCTGTTTCCCCTGCTACCTCTGGTTGCCCTCTGTTCTGCATTTTTCCACACTTTTCCCCACTTTTGCCAATCCGTTCCCCCTGCGTCCTTTGGTTCACCTCTGTTCTGCAGATCTCTCCACGAATCCCCACTTTTTCAAATCTGTTCCCCCTGCTCCCTTTGGTTCCCCTCTGTGCTGCAGTTTTCTCCACGGTTCCCCACTTTTTCCAACCTGTACCTCCTGCTCCCTTTGTTTCCCCTCTGTCTTGCAGTGTTCCCCACGGTTCCCCACTTTTTCCTATCCGTTCCCTCTGCTCCCTTTGGTTCCCCTCTGTTCTGCAGTGTTCCCCACAGTTCTCCACCTTTTCCAATTCGTTCCGCCTGCTCCCTTTGGTTCCCCACCTTTCTGCATTTTTCCACACGTTTCCCTACTTTTTCCAATCTGTTCCCCACTTTTTCCAATCTGTTTCCCCAGCTCCCTTTGGTTCTCCTCTGTTCTGCAGTGTTCCCGACACTTCCCCACTTTTTCCAATCCGTTCCCCCTGCTCCCTTTGGTTCCCCTCTATTCTGCAGTGTTCCCCACGATTCTCCACATTTTTTTACGTCCTGTACCCCCGGCTCCCTATGATTCCCTTCTGCATTCCAGTGTTACCCATGGGACCACATTTTTTCCAACCTGTTCCCCTTGTTCCCTTTGGTTCCCCTCTGTCCTGCCGTGTTCTCCACAGTTATCAACTTTTTCAATCCGTTCCCCCTGCTCCGTTTGGTTCCCCTCTGTTCTGCAGTGTTCCCCACGGTTCCCCACTTTTTCCAGTCTGTTCCCCCTGCTCCTTTGGCTCCACTCTGTTCTGCAGTTTTCATACTGTTCTGCAGCGTTCCCCACGTTTCCCTACTTTTTTACAATCTGTTCACCCTGCTCCCTTTGGTTCCCCTCTGTTCTGCAGTGTCCTCCACGCTTACCAACTTTTTGCAATCCATTCCCCCTGCTCTGTTTGTTTCCCCTCTGTCCTGCATTGTCCTCCACGGTTCCCAACTTTTTGCAATCATATTCCCCTGCTCCCTTTGATTCCCCTCTGTCCTACAGTATCCCCCATGTGCCCAACTTTTTACATTCCGTCCCCCCTGCTTCCTTTGGTTCACCTCTGTTCTGCAGAATTCCCCACGATTCCCCATTTTTTCCAATCTGTTCCCCCTGCTCCCTTTGGTTCCCCACTGTTCTGCATTTTTCCACACAGTTCCCCACTTTTTCCAATATGTTCCTCCTGCTCCCTTTGATTCCTCACTGTTCTCCACATTTTTTCCAACCTGCACCCCCTGCTCTCTATGGTTCCCCTTTGCCCTGCAGTGTTCCCCATGGTTCCCCACTTTTTCAAATCTGTTCCCCCTGTTCCCTTTAGTTTCCCTCTGTTCTGCAGTGTTCCCGACGCGTCCCCACTTTTTCCAATCCGTTCCCCCTGGTCCTTTCGCTCCACTCTGTTCTGCAGTTTTCCCCATGGATCTCCACATTTTTTCCAAACTGTTCCACCTGCTCCCTTTGGTTCTGCAGTGTTTCCCACGGTTCCCCACATTTTCCAATCCATTTCCCCTGCTCTCTTTGGTTCCCCTCTATTGTTAAGTGTTCCCCACGGTTCCCCACTTTTTCCAATCCGTTTCCCTGCACCCTTTGGTTCCCCTCTGTTCTGCAGTGATCCTCACGGTTCCCCACATTTTCCAAACTGTTCGCCCGGCTCGCTTTGGTTTCATACTCTTCTGCAGTGTTCCCCACGGTTCCCCACTTTTTTACAATCTGTTCGCCCTGCTCCCTTTGGTTCCCCTCTGTCCTGCAGTGTCCTCCACGGTTCCCCACTTTTTCCAACCTGTACCTCCTGTTCCCTTTGGTTCCCCTCTGTCATGCAGTGTTTTCACAGTTCCCCAATTTTTTCCTGTCTGTTCCCCCTGATCCCTTTGGTTCCCCTCTGCCATTCAGTGTGCCCCACGGTTCCCCACTTTTTCCAATCCGTTCCCTCTGCTCCCTCTTGTTCCCCTCTATTCTGCAGTGTTCCCCACGATTCTGCACATTTTTTTCCTTCCTGTACCCCCTGCTCCCTTTGGTTCCCCACTGTTGTGCATTTTTGTACACGGTACCCCACTTCTTCTAATCTGTTCCTCCTGCACCCTTTGTTTCCCCACTGTTCTGCATTTTTCCACACGGTTCCCCACTTTTTCCAATCTATTCCCCCTGCTCCCTTTGGTTCCTCACTGTTCTGCAGTGTTCCCCACGGTTCCCCACTTTTTTACAATCTGTTCGCCCTGCTCCCTTTGGTTCCCCTCTGTTCTGCAGTGATCCCCACGGTTCCCCACATTTTCCAAACTGTTCCCCCTGCTCGCTTTTGTTCCCCTCTGTCATGCAGTGTTTTCACAGTTCCCAAATTTTTTCCTATCTATTCGCCCTGATCCCTTTGGTTCCCCTCTGTCGTGCAGTGTTCCCCAATGGTTCCCCACTTTTTCCAATCCGTTCCCTCTGCTCCCTTTTGTTCCCCACAGTTCCCCACTTTTTCCAATCTGTTACCCCTGCTCCTTTAGCTCCACTCCGTTCTGTAGTTTTCCCCACGGTTCCCCACATTTTCCAAACCATTCCCACGGCTCGCTTTGGTTTCATACTGTTCTGCAGCGTTCCCCACGGTTCCCCACTATTTTACAATCTATTCGCTCTGCTCCCTTTGGTTCCCCTCTGTTCTGCAGTGTCCTCCACGCTTCCCAACTTTTTGCTATCCATTCCCCCTGCTCTGTTTGTTTCCCCACTGTTCTGCATTTTTCCACACGGTTCCCCACTTTTTCCAATCTGTTCCCCCTGCTCCCTATGGTTCCCCTCTGCCCTGCAGTGTTCCTCATGGTTCTCCACATTTTTTCCAATCCGTTCCCCCTGTTCCCTTTGGTTCCCCTCTGTCCTTCCGTGTTCTCCACGGTTCCCAACTTTTTGCAATCCATTGCCCCTGCTCCGTATGGTTCCCCTCTGTTCTGCAGTGTTCCCCACGGTTCCCCCTTTTTCCATTCTGTTTCCCCTGCTCTTTTGGCTCCACTCTGTTCTGCAGTTTTTCCCACGGTTCCCCACATTTTCCAAACCATTCCCCCGGCTTGCTTTGTTTTCATACTGTTCTGCAGCATTCCCCACGGTTCCCCACTTTTTGCAATCCATTCCCCCTGCTCTGTTTGTTTCCCCTCTGTCCTGCATTGTCCTCCACGGTTCCCAACTTTTTGCAATCCATTCCCCCTGCTCTGTTTGTTTCCCCTCTGTCCTGCATTGTCTTCCACGGTTCCAAACATTTTGCAATCCATTCCTCCTGCTCCGTTTGTTTGCCCTCTGTTCTGCAGTGTTCCCCACAGTTCCCCACTTTTTCCAATCAGTTCCCCCTGCTCCCTTTGATTCCCCTCTGTCCTACAGTGTTCCCCACGGTTCCCCACTTTTTCCAATCCGTTCTCTCTGCTCCCTTTGGTTCCCCTCTGTTCTGCAGTGTTCCCCACAGTTCTCCACCTTTTCCAATTCGTTCCCACTGCTCCCTTTGGTTCCCCACCTTTCTGCATTTTTTCACACGTTTCCCTACTTTTTCCAATCGGTTCCCCACTTTTTCCAATCTGTTTCCCCTGCTCCCTTTGGTTCTCCTCTGTTCTGCAGTGTTCCCGACGCTTCCCCACTTTTTCCAATCCGTTCCCCCTGCTCCCTTTGGTTCCCCTCCTTCTGCAGTATTCCCCACGATTCTCCACATTTTTTTCCATCCTGTACCCCCGGCTCCCTATGATTTCCCTCTGCATTCCAATGTTACCCATGGGACCACACTTTTTCCAACCTTTTCCCCTTGTTCCCTTTGGTTCCCCTCTGTCCTGCCGTGTTCTCCACAGTTATCAACTTTTTGCAATCCGTTCCCCCTGCTCCGTTTGGTTCCCCTCTGTTCTGCAGTGTTCCCCACGGTTCCCCTCTTTTTCCAATCTGTCCCCCTGCTCCTTTGGCTCCACTCTGTTCTGCAGTTTTCCACACGTTTCCCCACATTTTCCAAACCATTCCCCCGGCTCGCATTGTTTTCATACTGTTCTGGCGCGTTCCCAACGGTTCCCCACTTTTTGACAATCTGTTCGTCCTGCTCCCTTTGGTTCCCCTCTATCTGCAGTGTCCTCCACGCTTACCAACTTTTTGCAATCCATTCCCCCTGCTCTGTTTGTTTCTCCTCTGTCCTGCATTGTCCTCCACGGTTCCCAACTTTTTGCAATGCATTCCACCTGCTCCGTTTGTTTGCCCTCTGTTCTGCAGTGTTACCCACAGTTCCCCACTTTTTCCAATCAGTACCCCCTGCTCCCTTTGATTCCCTTCTGTCCTACAGTGTTCCCCATGGGCCCAACTTTTTACAATCCATCCCCCCTGCTTCCTTTGGTTCCCCTCTGTCGTGCAGTATTCCCCACGGTTCCCCACTTTTTCTAATGTGTTCCCTCTGCTCCCTTTGGTGCCCCTCTGTTCTGCAGTGTTCCACACGGTTCCCCACTTTTTCCAATCTGTTTCCCCTGCTACCTCTGTTTCCCCTCTGTTCTGCATTTTTCCACACTGTTCCCCACTTTTTCCAATCCGTCCCCCTTCTTCCTTTGGTTCACCTCTGTTATGCAGAACTCCCCACGATTCCCCACTTTTGCCAATTTGTTCCCCCTGCTCCCTTTGGTTCCCCACTGTTCTGCATTTTTCCACACGGTTCCCCACTTTTTCCAATCTGTTCCCCTGCTCCCTTTGATTCCTCACTGTCTCCACATTTTTTCCAACCTGCACCCACTGCTCCCTATAGTTCCCCTCTGCCTTGCAGTGTTCCCCATGGGACCCCACTTTTTGCAATCTGTTCCCCCTGCTCCTTTGGCTCCACTCTGTTCTGCAGTTTTCCCCATGGTTCTCCAGATTTTTTCCAATCTGTTCCACCTGCACCCTTTGGTTCTGTAGTGTTTCCCACGGTTCCCCACTTTTTCCAATCCATTTCCCCTGCTCCCTTTGGTTCCCCTCTATTGTTCAGTGTTCCCCACGGTTCCCCACTTTTTACAATCCGTTCCCCTGCTCCCTTTGGTTCCCCTCTGTTCTGCAGTGATCCCCACGGTTCCCCACATTTTGCAAACTGTTCCCCCGGCTCGCTTTGGTTTCATACTGTTCTGCAGTGTTCCCCACGGTTCCCCACTTTTTTACTATCTGTTCGCCCTGCTCCCTTTGGTTCCCCTCTGTCCTGCAGTATCCTTCACGGTTCCCCACTTTTTCCAACATGTACCTCCTGTTCCCTTTGGTATCCCTCTGTCATGCAGCATTTTCACAGTTCCCCAATTTTTTTCCTATCTGTTCCCCCTGATCCCTTTGGTTCCCCTCTGACGTGCAGTGTGCCCCAAGGTTCCCCACTTTTTCCAATCCGTTCCCTCTGATCCCCTTGGTTCCCCTCAGTTCTGCAGTGTTCCCCACAGTTCTCCACCTTTTCCAATTCGTTCCCCCTGCTCCCTTTGGTTCCCCACCTTTCTGCATTTTTCCACACGATTCCCTACTTTTTTCCAATCGGTTCCCCAATTTTTCAAATATGTTCCCCCTGCTCCCTTTGGTTCTCCTCTCTTCTGCAGTGTTCCCGACGCTTCCCCACTTTTTCCAATCCGTTCCCCCTGCTCCCTTTGGTTCCCCTCTATTCTACAGTGTTCCCCACGATTCTCCACATTTTTTTACATACTGTACCCCCGCTCCCTATGGTACCCCTCTGCCTTGCAGTGTTACCCATGGGACACCACTTTTTCCAACCTGTTCCGCTTGTTCCCTTTGGTTCCCCTCTGACCTTCCGTATTTTCCAGGGTCCCAACTTTTTGCAATCCGTTGCTCCTGCTCCGTTTGGTTCCCCTCTGTTTTGTAGTGTTCCCCACGGTTCCCCACTTTTTCCAATCTGTTCCCCCTGCTCCTTTGTCTCCACTCTGTTCTGCAGTTTTCCCCACGGTTCCCCACATTTTCCAAACCATTCCCCCGGCTCGCTTTGGTTTCATACTGTTCTGCAGCGTTCCCCACGGTTCCCCACTTTTTTACAAGCTGTTTGCCCTGCTCCTTTTGGTTCTCCCCTGTTCTGCATTGTCCTCCATGGTCCCAACTTTTTGGAATCCATTCCCCCTGTTCCTTTTGTTTGCCCTCTGTTCTGCAGTGTTCCCCACAGTTCCCCACTTTTTCCAATCAATTCCCCCTGCTCCCTTTGATTCCCCTCTGTTCTACAGTGTTCCCCATCGGCGCAACTTTTTACAATCCGTTCCCCCTGCTTCCTTTGGTCCACCTCTTTTCTGCAGTGTTCCCCACGGTTCCCCACTTTTTCCAATCTGTTCGCCCTGCTCCCTTTGGTTCCCCTCTGTCCTGCAGTGTCCACCACGGTTCCCCACTTTTTCCAACCTGTACCTCCTGCTCCCTTTGATTCCCCTCTGCCCTACAGTGTTCCCCATCGGCCCAACTTTTTACAATCCGTTCCCCCTGCTTCCTTTGGTTCCCCTCTGTCGTGCAGTGTTCCCCACGGTTCCCCAGTTTTCCAATGCGTTCCCTCTGCTCCCTTTGGTGCCCCTCTGTTCTGCAGTGTTCCCCACGGTTCCCCACTTTTTCCAATCTGTTTCCCCTGCTACCTCTGGTTGCCCTCTGTTCTGCATTTTTCCACACTTTTCCCCACTTTTGCCAATCCGTTCCCCCTGCGTCCTATGGTTCACCTCTGTTCTGCAGATCTCTCCACGAATCCCCACTTTTTCAAATCTGTTCCCCCTGCTCCCTTTGGTTCCCCTCTGTGCTGCAGTTTTCTCCACGGTTCCCCACTTTTTCCAACCTGTACCTCCTGCTCCCTTTGTTTCCCCTCTGTCATGCAGTGTTCCCCACGGTTCCCCACTTTTTCCAATCCGTTCCCTCTGCTCCCTTTGGTTCCCCTCTTTTCTGCAGTGTTCCCCACAGTTCTCCACCTTTTCCAATTCGTTCCCCCTGCTCCCTTTGGTTCCCCACCTTTCTGCATTTTTCCACACGGTTCCCTACTTTTTCCAATCGGTTCCCCACTTTTTCCAATCTGTTCCCCCTGCTCACTTTGGTTCTGCTCTGTTCTGCAGTGTTCCCCACAGTTCCCCACTTTTTCCAATCTGTTCCCCCTGCTCCTTTGGCTCCACTCTGTTCTGCAGTTTTCCCCACGGTTCCCCACATTTTCCAAACCATTCCCTCGGCTCGCTTTTGTTTCATACTGTTCTGCAGCGTTCCCCACGGTTCCCCACTATTTTACAATCTATTCGCCCTGCTCCCTTTGGTTCCCCTCTGTTCTGCAGTGTCCTCCACGCGTCCCAAATTTTTGCAATCCATTCCCCCTGCTCTGTTTGTTTCCCCACTGTTCTGCATTTTTCCACACGGTTCCCCACTTATTCCAATCTGTTCCCCCTGCTCCCTTTGGTTCCTCACTGTTCTGCAGTGTTCCTCACGGTTCTCCACATTTTTTCCAACCTGTAGCCCCTGCTCCCTTTGGTTCCCCTCTGCCCTGCAGTATTCCCCATGCTTCCCCACTTTTTCCAATCCGTTCCCCCTGTTCCCTTTGGTTCCCCTCTGTCCTGCAGTGTTCTGCACGTTCCCCACTTTTTCCAATCAGTTCCCCCTGCTCCCTTTGATTCCGCTCTGTCCTCCAGTGTTCCCCATGGGCCTCACTTTTTGCAATCCGTTCCCCCTGCTCCTTTGGCTCCACTCTGTTCTGCAGTTTTCCCCATGGTTCCCCACATTTTGCAATCCATTCCCCCTGCTCCGTTTGTTTCCCCTCTGTTCTGCAGTGTTACCCACAGTTCCCCACTTTTTCCAATCATTACCCCCTGCTCCCTTTGATTCCACTCTGTCCTGCAGTGTTCCCCATTGGCCCCACTTTTTCCACTCTGTTCCCCCTGCTCCCTTTGGTTCCCCTCTGTTCTGCATTGTTCCCCACGGTTCCCCACTTTTCCAAACTGTACCCCCTGCTCCCTTTCGTGTCCCTCTGTTCTGCAGTGTTCCTCACGGTTCCCCACTTTTTCCAATCTGTTCTTCCTGCTTCCTTTGGTTCCCCACTGTTCTGCATTATTCCACACGGTTCCCCACTTTTTACAATCTGTAACCCCTGCTCCCTTTGGTTCCTCACTGTTCTGCAGTGTTCCTCACGGTTCTCCACATTTTTTGTAACCTGTACCCGCTGCTCCCTTTGCTTCCCCTCTGTTCTGCATTGTTCCCCAGAGTTCTATATCTTTTCCAATCCATTCCCCCTGCTCCCTTTGGTTCCTCACTGTTCTGCAGTGTTCCCCACGGTTCTCCAAATTTTTTCTAATCTGTTCCCCCTTCTATCTCTGGTTCGCCTCTGTTCTACATTTTTCCACAAGGTTCCCCATTTTTTCCAATCCGTTCCCCCTGCTTCCTTTGGTCCACCTGTTTTCTGCAGAGTTCCCCACGGTCCACTTTTTCGAATCCTTTCCCCCTGCTCCCTTTGGGTCCCCACTGTTCTGCAGAACTCCCCACGATTCCCCACTTTTTCCAATCTGTTCCCCCTTCTCCCTTTGGTTCCTCTCTGTTCTGCATTGTTCCCCACGGGTCCGCACTTTTCCGAGCTGTTCCCCCTGCTCCCTTTGGTTCCGCTCTGTTCTGCAGTTTTCCCCACGGTTCTCCAAATTTTTTGTAATCTGTTCCCATGCTCCCTTTGGTTCCCGTCTGCCATGCAGCGTTCCCCACGGTTCCCCACTTTTTACAACCTGTAGCTCCTGCTCCCTTTGGTTCCCCTCTGTCATGCAGTGTTCCCCACGGTTCCCCACTTTTTCCAACCTGTACCTCCTGCTCCCTTTGGTGCCCCTCTGTTCTGCAGTGTTGCCCACGGTTCCACACTTTTTCCAATCTGTTTCCCCTGCTACCTCCGGTTCCCCTCTGTTCTGCATTTTTCTACACTGTTCCCCACTTTTTCCAATCCGATCCCCCTGCTTCCTTTGGTTCACCTCTGTTCTGCAGAAATCCCCACGATTCCCCACTTTTTCCAATCCGTTCCCCCTGCTTCCTTTGGTTCCCCTCTGTCGTGCAGTGTTCCCCACGGTTCCCCAGTTTTCCAATGCGTTCCCTCTGCTCCCTTTGGTGCCCCTCTGTTCTGCAGTGTTCCCCACGGTTCCCCACTTTTTCCAATCTGTTTCCCCTGCTACCTCTGGTTGCCCTCTGTTCTGCATTTTTCCACACTTTTCCCCACTTTTGCCAATCCGTTCCCCCTGCGTCCTATGGTTCACCTCTGTTCTGCAGATCTCTCCACGAATCCCCACTTTTTCAAATCTGTTCCCCCTGCTCCCTTTGGTTCCCCTCTGTGCTGCAGTTTTCTCCACGGTTCCCCACTTTTTCCAACCTGTACCTCCTGCTCCCTTTGTTTCCCCTCTGTCATGCAGTGTTCCCCACGGTTCCCCACTTTTTCCAATCCGTTCCCTCTGCTCCCTTTGGTACCCCTCTTTTCTGCAGTGTTCCCCACAGTTCTCCACCTTTTCCAATTCGTTCCCCCTGCTCCCTTTGGTTCCCCACCTTTCTGCATTTTTCCACACGGTTCCCTACTTTTTCCAATCGGTTCCCCACTTTTTCCAATCTGTTCCCCCTGCTCACTTTGGTTCTGCTCTGTTCTGCAGTGTTCCCCACAGTTCCCCACTTTTTCCAATCTGTTTCCCCTTCTACCTCCTGTTCCCCTCTGTTCTGCATTTTTCTACACTGTTCCCCACTTTTTCCAATCCGATCCCCCTGCTTCCTTTGGTTCACCTCTGTTCTGCAGAAATCCCCACGATTCCCCACTTTTTCCAATCCGTTCCCCCTGCTTCCTTTGGTTCCCCTCTGTCGTGCAGTGTTCCCCACGGTTCCCCAGTTTTCCAATGCGTTCCCTCTGCTCCCTTTGGTGCCCCTCTGTTCTGCAGTGTTCCCCACGGTTCCCCACTTTTTCCAATCTGTTTCCCCTGCTACCTCTGGTTGCCCTCTGTTCTGCATTTTTCCACACTTTTCCCCACTTTTGCCAATCCGTTCCCCCTGCGTCCTATGGTTCACCTCTGTTCTGCAGATCTCTCCACGAATCCCCACTTTTTCAAATCTGTTCCCCCTGCTCCCTTTGGTTCCCCTCTGTGCTGCAGTTTTCTCCACGGTTCCCCACTTTTTCCAACCTGTACCTCCTGCTCCCTTTGTTTCCCCTCTGTCATGCAGTGTTCCCCACGGTTCCCCACTTTTTCCAATCCGTTCCCTCTGCTCCCTTTGGTTCCCCTCTTTTCTGCAGTGTTCCCCACAGTTCTCCACCTTTTCCAATTCGTTCCCCCTGCTCCCTTTGGTTCCTCACTGTTCTGCAGTGTTCCTCACGGTTCTCCACATTTTTTGTAACCTGTACCCGCTGCTCCCTTTGCTTCCCCTCTGTTCTGCATTGTTCCCCAGAGTTCTATATCTTTTCCAATCCATTCCCCCTGCTCCCTTTGGTTCCTCACTGTTCTGCAGTGTTCCCCACGGTTCTCCAAATTTTTTCTAATCTGTTCCCCCTTCTATCTCTGGTTCGCCTCTGTTCTACATTTTTCCACAAGGTTCCCCATTTTTTCCAATCCGTTCCCCCTGCTTCCTTTGGTCCACCTGTTTTCTGCAGAGTTCCCCACGGTCCACTTTTTCGAATCCTTTCCCCCTGCTCCCTTTGGGTCCCCACTGTTCTGCAGAACTCCTCACGATTCCCCACTTTTTCCAATCTGTTCCCCCTTCTCCCTTTGGTTCCTCTCTGTTCTGCATTGTTCCCCACGGGTCCGCACTTTTCCGAGCTGTTCCCCCTGCTCCCTTTGGTTCCGCTCTGTTCTGCAGTTTTCCCCACGGTTCTCCAAATTTTTTGTAATCTGTTCCCATGCTCCCTTTGGTTCCCGTCTGCCATGCAGTGTCCCCCATGGTTCCCCACTTTTTCCAATCCTTTCCCCCTGCTACCTTTGGTTCCCCTCTGTTCTGCAGTGTTCCCCACAGTTCCCAACTTTTTCCAATCGGTTCCACCTGCTCCCTTTGATTACGCTCTGTCATGCAGTGTTCGCCATTGGCCCCACTTTTTGCAATCCGTTTCCCCTGCTCACTGTTGTTCCCATCTGTGCTGCAGTGTTCTCCACGGTTCCCCACTTTTTACAACCTGTAGCTCCTGCTCCCTTTGGTTCCCCTCTGTCATGCAGTGTTCCCCACGGTTCCCCACTTTTTCCAACCTGTACCTCCTGCTCCCTTTGGTGCCCCTCTGTTCTGCAGTGTTGCCCACGGTTCCACACTTTTTCCAATCTGTTTCCCCTGCTACCTCCGGTTCCCCTCTGTTCTGCATTTTTCTACACTGTTCCCCACTTTTTCCAATCCGATCCCCCTGCTTCCTTTGGTTCAGCTCTGTTCTGCAGAAATGCCCACGATTCCCCACTTTTTCCAATCTGTTCCCCCTGCTCCCTCTGGTTCCCCTCTTTTCTGCATTTTTCCACACTGTTCCCCACTTATGCCAATCCGTTCCCCCTGCTTCATTTGGTTCCCCTCTGTCCTACAGTGTCCTCCACGGTTCCACACTTTTTTCAACCTGTACCCCCGGCTCCCTATGGTTCCCCTCTGCATTGAAGTGTTACCCATGGGACCACACTTTTCCCAACCTGTTCCCCTTGTTCCCTTTGGTTCCCCTCTGTCCTGCCATGTTCTCCACAATTATCAACTTTTTGCAATCCATTCCCCCTGCTCCGTATGGTTCCCCTCTGTTCTGCAGTGTTCCCCACGGTTCCCCACTTTTTCCAATCTGTTTCCCCTGCTACCTCTGGTTGCCCTCTGTTCTGCATTTTTCCACACTTTTCCCCACTTTTGCCAATCCGTTCCCCCTGCGTCCTATGGTTCACCTCTGTTCTGCAGATCTCTCCACGAATCCCCACTTTTTCAAATCTGTTCCCCCTGCTCCCTTTGGTTCCCCTCTGTGCTGCAGTTTTCTCCACGGTTCCCCACTTTTTCCAACCTGTACCTCCTGCTCCCTTTGTTTCCCCTCTGTCATGCAGTGTTCCCCACGGTTCCCCACTTTTTCCAATCCGTTCCCTCTGCTCCCTTTGGTTCCCCTCTTTTCTGCAGTGTTCCCCACAGTTCTCCACCTTTTCCAATTCGTTCCCCCTGCTCCCTTTGGTTCCCCACCTTTCTGCATTTTTCCACACGGTTCCCTACTTTTTCCAATCGGTTCCCCACTTTTTCCAATCTGTTCCCCCTGCTCACTTTGGTTCTGCTCTGTTCTGCAGTGTTCCCCACAGTTCCCCACTTTTTCCAATCTGTTCCCCCTGCTCCTTTGGCTCCACTCTGTTCTGCAGTTTTCCCCACGGTTCCCCACATTTTCCAAACCATTCCCTCGGCTCGCTTTTGTTTCATACTGTTCTGCAGCGTTCCCCACGGTTCCCCACTATTTTACAATCTATTCGCCCTGCTCCCTTTGGTTCCCCTCTGTTCTGCAGTGTCCTCCACGCGTCCCAAATTTTTGCAATCCATTCCCCCTGCTCTGTTTGTTTCCCCACTGTTCTGCATTTTTCCACACGGTTCCCCACTTATTCCAATCTGTTCCCCCTGCTCCCTTTGGTTCCTCACTGTTCTGCAGTGTTCCTCACGGTTCTCCACATTTTTTCCAACCTGTAGCCCCTGCTCCCTTTGGTTCCCCTCTGCCCTGCAGTATTCCCCATGCTTCCCCACTTTTTCCAATCCGTTCCCCCTGTTCCCTTTGGTTCCCCTCTGTCCTGCAGTGTTCTGCACGTTCCCCACTTTTTCCAATCAGTTCCCCCTGCTCCCTTTGATTCCGCTCTGTCCTCCAGTGTTCCCCATGGGCCTCACTTTTTGCAATCCGTTCCCCCTGCTCCTTTGGCTCCACTCTGTTCTGCAGTTTTCCCCATGGTTCCCCACATTTTGCAATCCATTCCCCCTGCTCCGTTTGTTTCCCCTCTGTTCTGCAGTGTTACCCACAGTTCCCCACTTTTTCCAATCATTACCCCCTGCTCCCTTTGATTCCACTCTGTCCTGCAGTGTTCCTCATTGGCCCCACTTTTTCCACTCTGTTCCCCCTGCTCCCTTTGGTTCCCCTCTGTTCTGCATTGTTCCCCACGGTTCCCCACTTTTCCAAACTGTACCCCCTGCTCCCTTTCGTGTCCCTCTGTTCTGCAGTGTTCCTCACGGTTCCCCACTTTTTCCAATCTGTTCTTCCTGCTTCCTTTGGTTCCCCACTGTTCTGCATTATTCCACACGGTTCCCCACTTTTTACAATCTGTAACCCCTGCTCCCTTTGGTTCCTCACTGTTCTGCAGTGTTCCTCACGGTTCTCCACATTTTTTGTAACCTGTACCCGCTGCTCCCTTTGCTTCCCCTCTGTTCTGCATTGTTCCCCAGAGTTCTATATCTTTTCCAATCCATTCCCCCTGCTCCCTTTGGTTCCTCACTGTTCTGCAGTGTTCCCCACGGTTCTCCAAATTTTTTCTAATCTGTTCCCCCTTCTATCTCTGGTTCGCCTCTGTTCTACATTTTTCCACAAGGTTCCCCATTTTTTCCAATCCGTTCCCCCTGCTTCCTTTGGTCCACCTGTTTTCTGCAGAGTTCCCCACGGTCCACTTTTTCGAATCCTTTCCCCCTGCTCCCTTTGGGTCCCCACTGTTCTGCAGAACTCCCCACGATTCCCCACTTTTTCCAATCTGTTCCCCCTTCTCCCTTTGGTTCCTCTCTGTTCTGCATTGTTCCCCACGGGTCCGCACTTTTCCGAGCTGTTCCCCCTGCTCCCTTTGGTTCCGCTCTGTTCTGCAGTTTTCCCCACGGTTCTCCAAATTTTTTGTAATCTGTTCCCATGCTCCCTTTGGTTCCCGTCTGCCATGCAGTGTTCCCCACGGTTCCCCACTTTTTACAACCTGTAGCTCCTGCTCCCTTTGGTTCCCCTCTGTCATGCAGTGTTCCCCACGGTTCCCCACTTTTTCCAACCTGTACCTCCTGCTCCCTTTGGTGCCCCTCTGTTCTGCAGTGTTGCCCACGGTTCCACACTTTTTCCAATCTGTTTCCCCTGCTACCTCCGGTTCCCCTCTGTTCTGCATTTTTCTACACTGTTCCCCACTTTTTCCAATCCGATCCCCCTGCTTCCTTTGGTTCACCTCTGTTCTGCAGAAATCCCCACGATTCCCCACTTTTTCCAATCCGTTCCCCCTGCTTCCTTTGGTTCCCCTCTGTCGTGCAGTGTTCCCCACGGTTCCCCAGTTTTCCAATGCGTTCCCTCTGCTCCCTTTGGTGCCCCTCTGTTCTGCAGTGTTCCCCACGGTTCCCCACTTTTTCCAATCTGTTTCCCCTGCTACCTCTGATTGCCCTCTGTTCTGCATTTTTCCACACTTTTCCCCACTTTTGCCAATCCGTTCCCCCTGCGTCCTATGGTTCACCTCTGTTCTGCAGATCTCTCCACGAATCCCCACTTTTTCAAATCTGTTCCCCCTGCTCCCTTTGGTTCCCCTCTGTGCTGCAGTTTTCTCCACGGTTCCCCACTTTTTCCAACCTGTACCTCCTGCTCCCTTTGTTTCCCCTCTGTCATGCAGTGTTCCCCACGGTTCCCCACTTTTTCCAATCCGTTCCCTCTGCTCCCTTTGGTTCCCCTCTTTTCTGCAGTGTTCCCCACAGTTCTCCACCTTTTCCAATTCGTTCCCCCTGCTCCCTTTGGTTCCCCACCTTTCTGCATTTTTCCACACGGTTCCCTACTTTTTCCAATCGGTTCCCCACTTTTTCCAATCTGTTCCCCCTGCTCACTCTGGTTCTGCTCTGTTCTGCAGTGTTCCCCACAGTTCCCCACTTTTTCCAATCTGTTTCCCCTTCTACCTCCTGTTCCCCTCTGTTCTGCATTTTTCTACACTGTTCCCCACTTTTTCCAATCCGATCCCCCTGCTTCCTTTGGTTCACCTCTGTTCTGCAGAAATCCCCACGATTCCCCACTTTTTCCAATCCGTTCCCCCTGCTTCCTTTGGTTCCCCTCTGTCGTGCAGTGTTCCCCACGGTTCCCCAGTTTTCCAATGCGTTCCCTCTGCTCCCTTTGGTGCCCCTCTGTTCTGCAGTGTTCCCCACGGTTCCCCACTTTTTCCAATCTGTTTCCCCTGCTACCTCTGGTTGCCCTCTGTTCTGCATTTTTCCACACTTTTCCCCACTTTTGCCAATCCGTTCCCCCTGCGTCCTATGGTTCACCTCTGTTCTGCAGATCTCTCCACGAATCCCCACTTTTTCAAATCTGTTCCCCCTGCTCCCTTTGGTTCCCCTCTGCGCTGCAGTTTTCTCCACGGTTCCCCACTTTTTCCAACCTGTACCTCCTGCTCCCTTTGTTTCCCCTCTGTCATGCAGTGTTCCCCACGGTTCCCCACTTTTTCCAATCCGTTCCCTCTGCTCCCTTTGGTTCCCCTCTTTTCTGCAGTGTTCCCCACAGTTCTCCACCTTTTCCAATTCGTTCCCCCTGCTCCCTTTGGTTCCTCACTGTTCTGCAGTGTTCCTCACGGTTCTCCACATTTTTTGTAACCTGTACCCGCTGCTCCCTTTGCTTCCCCTCTGTTCTGCATTGTTCCCCAGAGTTCTATATCTTTTCCAATCCATTCCCCCTGCTCCCTTTGGTTCCTCACTGTTCTGCAGTGTTCCCCACGGTTCTCCAAATTTTTTCTAATCTGTTCCCCCTTCTATCTCTGGTTCGCCTCTGTTCTACATTTTTCCACAAGGTTCCCCATTTTTTCCAATCCGTTCCCCCTGCTTCCTTTGGTCCACCTGTTTTCTGCAGAGTTCCCCACGGTCCACTTTTTCGAATCCTTTCCCCCTGCTCCCTTTGGGTCCCCACTGTTCTGCAGAACTCCCCACGATTCCCCACTTTTTCCAATCTGTTCCCCCTTCTCCCTTTGGTTCCTCTCTGTTCTGCATTGTTCCCCACGGGTCCGCACTTTTCCGAGCTGTTCCCCCTGCTCCCTTTGGTTCCGCTCTGTTCTGCAGTTTTCCCCACGGTTCTCCAAATTTTTTGTAATCTGTTCCCATGCTCCCTTTGGTTCCCGTCTGCCATGCAGTGTCCCCCATGGTTCCCCACTTTTTCCAATCCTTTCCCCCTGCTACCTTTGGTTCCCCTCTGTTCTGCAGTGTTCCCCACAGTTCCCAACTTTTTCCAATCGGTTCCACCTGCTCCCTTTGATTACGCTCTGTCATGCAGTGTTCGCCATTGGCCCCACTTTTTGCAATCCGTTTCCCCTGCTCACTGTTGTTCCCATCTGTGCTGCAGTGTTCTCCACGGTTCCCCACTTTTTACAACCTGTAGCTCCTGCTCCCTTTGGTTCCCCTCTGTCATGCAGTGTTCCCCACGGTTCCCCACTTTTTCCAACCTGTACCTCCTGCTCCCTTTGGTGCCCCTCTGTTCTGCAGTGTTGCCCACGGTTCCACACTTTTTCCAATCTGTTTCCCCTGCTACCTCCGGTTCCCCTCTGTTCTGCATTTTTCTACACTGTTCCCCACTTTTTCCAATCCGATCCCCCTGCTTCCTTTGGTTCACCTCTGTTCTGCAGAAATCCCCACGATTCCCCACTTTTTCCAATCTGTTCCCCCTGCTCCCTCTGGTTCCCCTCTTTTCTGCATTTTTCCACACTGTTCCCCACTTATGCCAATCCGTTCCCCCTGCTTCATTTGGTTCCCCTCTGTCCTGCAGTGTCCTCCACGGTTCCACACTTTTTTCAACCTGTACCCCCGGCTCCCTATGGTTCCCCTCTGCATTGAAGTGTTACCCATGGGACCACACTTTTCCCAACCTGTTCCCCTTGTTCCCTTTGGTTCCCCTCTGTCCTGCCATGTTCTCCACAATTATCAACTTTTTGCAATCCATTCCCCCTGCTCCGTATGGTTCCCCTCTGTTCTGCAGTGTTCCCCACGGTTCCCCACTTTTTCCAATCTGTTTCCCCTGCTACCTCTGGTTGCCCTCTGTTCTGCATTTTTCCACACTTTTCCCCACTTTTGCCAATCCGTTCCCCCTGCGTCCTATGGTTCACCTCTGTTCTGCAGATCTCTCCACGAATCCCCACTTTTTCAAATCTGTTCCCCCTGCTCCCTTTGGTTCCCCTCTGTGCTGCAGTTTTCTCCACGGTTCCCCACTTTTTCCAACCTGTACCTCCTGCTCCCTTTGTTTCCCCTCTGTCATGCAGTGTTCCCCACGGTTCCCCACTTTTTCCAATCCGTTCCCTCTGCTCCCTTTGGTTCCCCTCTTTTCTGCAGTGTTCCCCACAGTTCTCCACCTTTTCCAATTCGTTCCCCCTGCTCCCTTTGGTTCCCCACCTTTCTGCATTTTTCCACACGGTTCCCTACTTTTTCCAATCGGTTCCCCACTTTTTCCAATCTGTTCCCCCTGCTCACTTTGGTTCTGCTCTGTTCTGCAGTGTTCCCCACAGTTCCCCACTTTTTCCAATCTGTTCCCCCTGCTCCTTTGGCTCCACTCTGTTCTGCAGTTTTCCCCACGGTTCCCCACATTTTCCAAACCATTCCCTCGGCTCGCTTTTGTTTCATACTGTTCTGCAGCGTTCCCCACGGTTCCCCACTATTTTATAATCTATTCGCCCTGCTCCCTTTGGTTCCCCTCTGTTCTGCAGTGTCCTCCACGCGTCCCAAATTTTTGCAATCCATTCCCCCTGCTCTGTTTGTTTCCCCACTGTTCTGCATTTTTCCACACGGTTCCCCACTTATTCCAATCTGTTCCCCCTGCTCCCTTTGGTTCCTCACTGTTCTGCAGTGTTCCTCACGGTTCTCCACATTTTTTCCAACCTGTAGCCCCTGCTCCCTTTGGTTCCCCTCTGCCCTGCAGTATTCCCCATGCTTCCCCACTTTTTCCAATCCGTTCCCCCTGTTCCCTTTGGTTCCCCTCTGTCCTTCAGTGTTCTGCACGTTCCCCACTTTTTCCAATCAGTTCCCCCTGCTCCCTTTGATTCCGCTCTGTCCTCCAGTGTTCCCCATGGGCCTCACTTTTTGCAATCCGTTCCCCCTGCTCCTTTGGCTCCACTCTGTTCTACAGTTTTCCCCATGGTTCCCCACATTTTGCAATCCATTCCCCCTGCTCCGTTTGTTTCCCCTCTGTTCTGCAGTGTTACCCACAGTTCCCCACTTTTTCCAATCATTACCCCCTGCTCCCTTTGATTCCACTCTGTCCTGCAGTGTTCCCCATTGGCCCCACTTTTTCCACTCTGTTCCCCCTGCTCCCTTTGGTTCCCCTCTGTTCTGCATTGTTCCCCACGGTTCCCCACTTTTCCAAACTGTACCCCCTGCTCCCTTTCGTGTCCCTCTGTTCTGCAGTGTTCCTCACGGTTCCCCACTTTTTCCAATCTGTTCTTCCTGCTCCCTTTGGTTCCCCACTGTTCTGCATTTTTCCACACGGTTCCCCACTTTTTCCAATCTGTTACCCCTGCTCCCTTTGGTTCCTCACTGTTCTGCAGTGTTCCTCACGGTTCTCCACATTTTTTGTAACCTGTACACGCTGCTCCCTTTGCTTCCCCTCTGTTCTGCATTGTTCCCCAGAGTTCTATATCTTTTCCAATCCATTCCCCCTGCTCCCTTTGGTTCCTCACTGTTCTGCAGTGTTCCCCACGGTTCTCCAAATTTTTTCTAATCTGTTCCCCCTTCTATCTCTGGTTCGCCTCTGTTCTACATTTTTCCACAAGGTTCCCCATTTTTTCCAATCCGTTCCCCCTGCTTCCTTTGGTCCACCTGTTTTCTGCAGAGTTCCCCACGGTCCACTTTTTCGAATCCTTTCCCCCTGCTCCCTTTGGGTCCCCACTGTTCTGCAGAACTCCCCACGATTCCCCACTTTTTCCAATCTGTTCCCCCTTCTCCCTTTGGTTCCTCTCTGTTCTGCATTGTTCCCCACGGGTCCGCACTTTTCCGAGCTGTTCCCCCTGCTCCCTTTGGTTCCGCTCTGTTCTGCAGTTTTCCCCACGGTTCTCCAAATTTTTTGTAATCTGTTCCCATGCTCCCTTTGGTTCCCGTCTGCCATGCAGTGTCCCCCATGGTTCCCCACTTTTTCCAATCCTTTCCCCCTGCTACCTTTGGTTCCCCTCTGTTCTGCAGTGTTCCCCACAGTTCCCAACTTTTTCCAATCGGTTCCACCTGCTCCCTTTGATTACGCTCTGTCATGCAGTGTTCACCATTGGCCCCACTTTTTGCAATCCGTTTCCCCTGCTCACTGTTGTTCCCATCTGTGCTGCAGTGTTCTCCACGGTTCCCCACTTTTTACAACCTGTAGCTCCTGCTCCCTTTGGTTCCCCTCTGTCATGCAGTGTTCCCCACGGTTCCCCACTTTTTCCAACCTGTACCTCCTGCTCCCTTTGGTGCCCCTCTGTTCTGCAGTGTTGCCCACGGTTCCACACTTTTTCCAATCTGTTTCCCCTGCTACCTCCGGTTCCCCTCTGTTCTGCATTTTTCTACACTGTTCCCCACTTTTTCCAATCCGATCCCCCTGCTTCCTTTGGTTCACCTCGGTTCTGCAGAAATCCCCACGATTCCCCACTTTTTCCAATCTGTTCCCCCTGCTCCCTCTGGTTCCCCTCTTTTCTGCATTTTTCCACACTGTTCCCCACTTATGCCAATCCGTTCCCCCTGCTTCATTTGGTTCCCCTCTGTCCTGCAGTGTCCTCCACGGTTCCACACTTTTTTCAACCTGTACCACCGGCTCCCTATGGTTCCCCTCTGCATTGAAGTGTTACCCATGGGACCACACTTTTCCCAACCTGTTCCCCTTGTTCCCTTTGGTTCCCCTCTGTCCTGCCATGTTCTCCACAATTATCAACTTTTTGCAATCCATTCCCCCTGCTCCGTATGGTTCCCCTCTGTTCTGCAGTGTTCCCCACGGTTCCCCACTTTTTCCAATCTGTTTCCCCTGCTACCTCTGGTTGCCCTCTGTTCTGCATTTTTCCACACTTTTCCCCACTTTTGCCAATCCGTTCCCCCTGCGTCCTATGGTTCACCTCTGTTCTGCAGATCTCACCACGAATCCCCACTTTTTCAAATCTGTTCCCCCTGCTCCCTTTGGTTCCCCTCTGTGCTGCAGTTTTCTCCACGGTTCCCCACTTTTTCCAACCTGTACCTCCTGCTCCCTTTGTTTCCCCTCTGTCATGCAGTGTTCCCCACGGTTCCCCACTTTTTCCAATCCGTTCCCTCTGCTCCCTTTGGTTCCCCTCTTTTCTGCAGTGTTCCCCACAGTTCTCCACCTTTTCCAATTCGTTCCCCCTGCTCCCTTTGGTTCCCCACCTTTCTGCATTTTTCCACACGGTTCCCTACTTTTTCCAATCGGTTCCCCACTTTTTCCAATCTGTTCCCCCTGCTCACTTTGGTTCTGCTCTGTTCTGCAGTGTTCCCCACAGTTCCCCACTTTTTCCAATCTGTTCCCCCTGCTCCTTTGGCTCCACTCTGTTCTGCAGTTTTCCCCACGGTTCCCCACATTTTCCAAACCATTCCCTCGGCTCGCTTTTGTTTCATACTGTTCTGCAGCGTTCCCCACGGTTCCCCACTATTTTATAATCTATTCGCCCTGCTCCCTTTGGTTCCCCTCTGTTCTGCAGTGTCCTCCACGCGTCCCAAATTTTTGCAATCCATTCCCCCTGCTCTGTTTGTTTCCCCACTGTTCTGCATTTTTCCACACGGTTCCCCACTTATTCCAATCTGTTCCCCCTGCTCCCTTTGGTTCCTCACTGTTCTGCAGTGTTCCTCACGGTTCTCCACATTTTTTCCAACCTGTAGCCCCTGCTCCCTTTGGTTCCCCTCTGCCCTGCAGTATTCCCCATGCTTCCCCACTTTTTCCAATCAGTTCCCCCTGCTCCCTTTGATTCCGCTCTGTCCTCCAGTGTTCCCCATGGGCCTCACTTTTTGCAATCCGTTCCCCCTGCTCCTTTGGCTCCACTCTGTTCTGCAGTTTTCCCCATGGTTCCCCACATTTTGCAATCCATTCCCCCTGCTCCGTTTGTTTCCCCTCTGTTCTGCAGTGTTACCCACAGTTCCCCACTTTTTCCAATCATTACCCCCTGCTCCCTTTGATTCCACTCTGTCCTGCAGTGTTCCCCATTGGCCCCACTTTTTCCACTCTGTTCCCCCTGCTCCCTTTGGTTCCCCTCTGTTCTGCATTGTTCCCCACGGTTCCCCACTTTTCCAAACTGTACCCCCTGCTCCCTTTCGTGTCCCTCTGTTCTGCAGTGTTCCTCACGGTTCCCCACTTTTTCCAATCTGTTCTTCCTGCTCCCTTTGGTTCCCCACTGTTCTGCATTTTTCCACACGGTTCCCCACTTTTTCCAATCTGTTACCCCTGCTCCCTTTGGTTCCTCACTGTTCTGCAGTGTTCCTCACGGTTCTCCACATTTTTTGTAACCTGTACCCGCTGCTCCCTTTGCTTCCCCTCTGTTCTGCATTGTTCCCCAGAGTTCTATATCTTTTCCAATCCATTCCCCCTGCTCCCTTTGGTTCCTCACTGTTCTGCAGTGTTCCCCACGGTTCTCCAAATTTTTTCTAATCTGTTCCCCCTTCTATCTCTGGTTCGCCTCTGTTCTACATTTTTCCAGAAGGTTCCCCATTTTTTCCAATCCGTTCCCCCTGCTTCCTTTGGTCCACCTGTTTTCTGCAGAGTTCCCCACGGTCCACTTTTTCGAATCCTTTCCCCCTGCTCCCTTTGGGTCCCCACTGTTCTGCAGAACTCCCCACGATTCCCCACTTTTTCCAATCTGTTCCCCCTTCTCCCTTTGGTTCCTCTCTGTTCTGCATTGTTCCCCACGGGTCTGCACTTTTCCGAGCTGTTCCCCCTGCTCCCTTTGGTTCCGCTCTGTTCTGCAGTTTTCCCCACGGTTCTCCAAATTTTTTCTAATCTGTTCCCATGCTCCCTTTGGTTCCCGTCTGCCATGCAGTGTCCCCCATGGTTCCCCACTTTTTCCAATCCTTTCCCCCTGCTACCTTTGGTTCCCCTCTGTTCTGCAGTGTTCCCCACAGTTCCCAACTTTTTCCAATCGGTTCCACCTGCTCCCTTTGATTACGCTCTGTCATGCAGTGTTCGCCATTGGCCCCACTTTTTGCAATCCGTTTCCCCTGCTCACTGTTGTTCCCATCTGTGCTGCAGTGTTCTCCACGGTTCCCCACTTTTTACAACCTGTAGCTCCTGCTCCCTTTGGTTCCCTCTGTCATGCAGTGTTCCCCACGGTTCCCCACTTTTTCCAACCTGTACCTCCTGCTCCCTTTGGTGCCCCTCTGTTCTGCAGTGTTGCCCACGGTTCCACACTTTTTCCAATCTTTTTCCCCTGCTACCTCCGGTTCCCCTCTGTTCTGCATTTTTCTACACTGTTCCCCACTTTTTCCAATCCGATCCCCCTGCTTCCTTTGGTTCACCTCTGTTCTGCAGAACTCCCCACGATTCCCCACTTTTTCCAATCTGTTCCCCCTGCTCCCTCTGGTTCCCCTCTTTTCTGCATTTTTCCACACTGTTCCCCACTTATGCCAATCCGTTCCCCCTGCTTCATTTGGTTCCCCTCTGTCCTGCAGTGTCCTCCACGGTTCCACACTTTTTTCAACCTGTACCTCCTGTTCCCTATGGTTCCCCACTGTCATGCAGTGTTTTCACAGTACCCCAATTTTTTCCTATCAGTTCCCCCTGATCCCTTTGGTTCCCCTCTGTCGTGCAGTGTGCCCCACGGTTCCCCACTTTTTCCAATCCGTTCCCTCTGCTCCCTTTGGTTCCCCTCTGTTCTGCAGTGTTCCCCACAGTTCTCCACCTTTTCCAATTCTTTCCCCCTGCTCCCTTTGGTTCCCCACCTTTCTGCATTTTTCCACACGGTTCCCCACTTTTTCCAATATGTTCCCCCTGCTCCCTTTGATTCCTCACTGTTCTCCACATTTTTTCCAACCTGCACCCCCTGTTCTCTATGGTTCCCCTCTGCCCTGCAGTGTCCCCCATGGTTCCCCACTTTTTCCAGTCCGTTCCCCCTGTTCCCTTTTGTTTACCTCTGTTCTGCAGTGTTCCCGACTCTTCCCCACTTTTTCCAATTCGTTCCCCCTGCTCCCTTTGGTTCCCCTCTATTCTGCATTGTTACCCACGTTTCTCCACATTTTTTTCCATCCTGTTCCCCCTGCTTCCTTTGGTTCACCTCTGTTCTGCAGAAATCCCCACGATTCCCCACTTTTTCCAATCTGTTCCCCCTGCTCCCTCTGGTTCCCCTCTTTTCTGCATTTTTCCACACTGTTCCCCACTTATGCCAATCCGTTCCCCCTGCTTCATTTGGTTCCCCTCTGTCCTGCAGTGTCCTCCACGGTTCCACACTTTTTTCAACCTGTACCCCCGGCTCCCTATGGTTCCCCTCTGCATTGAAGTGTTACCCATGGGACCACACTTTTCCCAACCTGTTCCCCTTGTTCCCTTTGGTTCCCCTCTGTCCTGCCATGTTCTCCACAATTATCAACTTTTTGCAATCCATTCCCCCTGCTCCGTATGGTTCCCCTCTGTTCTGCAGTGTTCCCCACGGTTCCCCACTTTTTCCAATCTGTTTCCCCTGCTACCTCTGGTTGCCCTCTGTTCTGCATTTTTCCACACTTTTCCCCACTTTTGCCAATCCGTTCCCCCTGCGTCCTATGGTTCACCTCTGTTCTGCAGATCTCTCCACGAATCCCCACTTTTTCAAATCTGTTCCCCCTGCTCCCTTTGGTTCCCCTCTGTGCTGCAGTTTTCTCCACGGTTCCCCACTTTTTCCAACCTGTACCTCCTGCTCCCTTTGTTTCCCCTCTGTCATGCAGTGTTCCCCACGGTTCCCCACTTTTTCCAATCCGTTCCCTCTGCTCCCTTTGGTTCCCCTCTTTTCTGCAGTGTTCCCCACAGTTCTCCACCTTTTCCAATTCGTTCCCCCTGCTCCCTTTGGTTCCTCACTGTTCTGCAGTGTTCCTCACGGTTCTCCACATTTTTTGTAACCTGTACCCGCTGCTCCCTTTGCTTCCCCTCTGTTCTGCATTGTTCCCCAGAGTTCTATATCTTTTCCAATCCATTCCCCCTGCTCCCTTTGGTTCCTCACTGTTCTGCAGTGTTCCCCACGGTTCTCCAAATTTTTTCTAATCTGTTCCCCCTTCTATCTCTGGTTCGCCTCTGTTCTACATTTTTCCACAAGGTTCCCCATTTTTTCCAATCCGTTCCCCCTGCTTCCTTTGGTCCACCTGTTTTCTGCAGAGTTCCCCACGGTCCACTTTTTCGAATCCTTTCCCCCTGCTCCCTTTGGGTCCCCACTGTTCTGCAGAACTCCCCACGATTCCCCACTTTTTCCAATCTGTTCCCCCTTCTCCCTTTGGTTCCTCTCTGTTCTGCATTGTTCCCCACGGGTCCGCACTTTTCCGAGCTGTTCCCCCTGCTCCCTTTGGTTCCGCTCTGTTCTGCAGTTTTCCCCACGGTTCTCCAAATTTTTTCTAATCTGTTCCCATGCTCCCTTTGGTTCCCGTCTGCCATGCAGTGTCCCCCATGGTTCCCCACTTTTTCCAATCCTTTCCCCCTGCTACCTTTGGTTCCCCTCTGTTCTGCAGTGTTCCCCACAGTTCCCAACTTTTTCCAATCGGTTCCACCTGCTCCCTTTGATTACGCTCTGTCATGCAGTGTTCGCCATTGGCCCCACTTTTTGCAATCCGTTTCCCCTGCTCACTGTTGTTCCCATCTGTGCTGCAGTGTTCTCCACGGTTCCCCACTTTTTACAACCTGTAGCTCCTGCTCCCTTTGGTTCCCCTCTGTCATGCAGTGTTCCCCACGGTTCCCCACTTTTTCCAACCTGTACCTCCTGCTCCCTTTGGTGCCCCTCTGTTCTGCAGTGTTGCCCACGGTTCCACACTTTTTCCAATCTGTTTCCCCTGCTACCTCCGGTTCCCCTCTGTTCTGCATTTTTCTACACTGTTCCCCACTTTTTCCAATCCGATCCCCCTGCTTCCTTTGGTTCACCTCTGTTCTGCAGAAATCCCCACGATTCCCCACTTTTTCCAATCTGTTCCCCCTGCTCCCTCTGGTTCCCCTCTTTTCTGCATTTTTCCACACTGTTCCCCACTTATGCCAATCCGTTCCCCCTGCTTCATTTGGTTCCCCTCTGTCCTGCAGTGTCCTCCACGGTTCCACACTTTTTTCAACCTGTACCCCCGGCTCCCTATGGTTCCCCTCTGCATTGAAGTGTTACCCATGGGACCACACTTTTCCCAACCTGTTCCCCTTGTTCCCTTTGGTTCCCCTCTGTCCTGCCATGTTCTCCACAATTATCAACTTTTTGCAATCCATTCCCCCTGCTCCGTATGGTTCCCCTCTGTTCTGCAGTGTTCCCCACGGTTCCCCACTTTTTCCAATCTGTTTCCCCTGCTACCTCTGGTTGCCCTCTGTTCTGCATTTTTCCACACTTTTCCCCACTTTTGCCAATCCGTTCCCCCTGCGTCCTATGGTTCACCTCTGTTCTGCAGATCTCTCCACGAATCCCCACTTTTTCAAATCTGTTCCCCCTGCTCCCTTTGGTTCCCCTCTGTGCTGCAGTTTTCTCCACGGTTCCCCACTTTTTCCAACCTGTACCTCCTGCTCCCTTTGTTTCCCCTCTGTCATGCAGTGTTCCCCACGGTTCCCCACTTTTTCCAATCCGTTCCCTCTGCTCCCTTTGGTTCCCCTCTTTTCTGCAGTGTTCCCCACAGTTCTCCACCTTTTCCAATTCGTTCCCCCTGCTCCCTTTGGTTCCCCACCTTTCTGCATTTTTCCACACGGTTCCCTACTTTTTCCAATCGGTTCCCCACTTTTTCCAATCTGTTCCCCCTGCTCACTTTGGTTCTGCTCTGTTCTGCAGTGTTCCCCACAGTTCCCCACTTTTTCCAATCTGTTCCCCCTGCTCCTTTGGCTCCACTCTGTTCTGCAGTTTTCCCCACGGTTCCCCACATTTTCCAAACCATTCCCTCGGCTCGCTTTTGTTTCATACTGTTCTGCAGCGTTCCCCACGGTTCCCCACTATTTTATAATCTATTCGCCCTGCTCCCTTTGGTTCCCCTCTGTTCTGCAGTGTCCTCCACGCGTCCCAAATTTTTGCAATCCATTCCCCCTGCTCTGTTTGTTTCCCCACTGTTCTGCATTTTTCCACACGGTTCCCCACTTATTCCAATCTGTTCCCCCTGCTCCCTTTGGTTCCTCACTGTTCTGCAGTGTTCCTCACGGTTCTCCACATTTTTTCCAACCTGTAGCCCCTGCTCCCTTTGGTTCCCCTCTGCCCTGCAGTATTCCCCATGCTTCCCCACTTTTTCCAATCCGTTCCCCCTGTTCCCTTTGGTTCCCCTCTGTCCTGCAGTGTTCCCCACGGTTCCCCACTTTTTCCAGTCTGTTCCCCCTGCTCCTTTGGCTCCACTCTGTTCTGCAGTTTTCATACTGTTCTGCAGCGTTCCCCACGTTTCCCTACTTTTTTACAATCTGTTCACCCTGCTCCCTTTGGTTCCCCTCTGTTCTGCAGTGTCCTCCACGCTTACCAACTTTTTGCAATCCATTCCCCCTGCTCTGTTTGTTTCCCCTCTGTCCTGCATTGTCCTCCACGGTTCCCAACTTTTTGCAATCATATTCCCCTGCTCACTTTGATTCCCCTCTGTCCTACAGTGTCCCCCATGGGCCCAACTTTTTACAATCCGTTCCCCCTGCTTCCTTTGGTTCACCTCTGTCGTGCAATATTCCCCACGGTTCCCCACTTATTCCAATGTGTTCCATCTGCTCCCTTTGGTGCCTCTCTGTTCTGCAGTGTTCCCCACGGTTCCCCAGTTTACCAATGCGTTCCCTCTGCTCCCTTTGGTGCCCCTCTGTTCTGCAGTGTTCCTCACGGTTCCCCACTTTTTCCAATCTGTTCCCCCTGCTTCCTTTGGTTCACCTCTGTTCTGCAGTGTTGCCCACTGTTCTCAACTTTTTCCAATCTGTTCCTCCTGCTCCCTTTGGTTCCCCACTGTTCTGCATTTTTGCACACGGTTCCCCACTTTTTCAAAACTGTTCCCCCTGCTCCCTTTGGTTCCTCACTGTTCTGCAGTTTTCCTCACGGTTCTCCACATATTTCCAACCTCTACCCCCTGCTCCCTATGGATCCCCTCTGCCCTGCAGTTTCCCCCATGGTTCCCCACTTTTTCCAATCCGTTCCCCCTGCTCCCTTTGGTTCGCCTTTGTTCTGCAGTGTTCCCGACGCTTCCCCACTTTTTCCAATCCGTTCCCCGTTCTCCCTCTGGTTCCCCTCTATTCTGAAGTGTTCCCCACGATTCTCCACATTTTTTTCCTTCCTGTACCCCCTGCTCCCTTTGGTTCCCCACTGTTGAGCATTTTTGTACACGGTACCCCACTTCTTCTAATCTGTTCCTCCTGCACCCTTTGTTTCCCCACTGTTCTGCATTTTTCCACACGGTTCCCCACTTTTTCCAATCTATTCCCCCTGCTCCCTTTGGTTCCTCACTGTTCTGCAGTGTTCCCCACGGTTCCCCACTTTTTCCAAATCGTTCCCCTGCTCCCTTTGGTTCCGCTCTGTTCTGCAGTGATCCCCATGGTTCCCCACATTTTCCAAACTGTTCTCCCTGCTCGCTTTGGTTTCATACTGTTCTGCAGTGTTCCCCACGGTTCCCCACTTTTTTACAATCTGTTCGCCCTGCTCCCTTTGGTTCCCCTCTGTCCTGCAGTGTCCTCCACGGTTCCCCACTTTTTCCAACCTGTACCTCCTGCTCCCTTTGGTTCCCCTCTGTCATACAGTGTTTTCACAGTTCCCAAATTTTTTCCTATCTGTTCGCCCTGATCCCTTTGGTTCCCCTCTGTCGTGCAGTGTTCCCCACGGTTCCCCACTTTTTCCAATCCGTTCCCTCTGCTCCCTTTGGTTCCCCTCTGTTCTGCAGTGTTCCCCACAGTTCCCTACTTTTTCCAATCGGTTCCCCACTTTTTCCAATCTGTTCCCCCTGCTCCTTTGGCTCCACTCTGTTCTGCAGTTTTCCACACGTTTCCCCACATTTTCCAAACCATTCCCCCGGCTCGCTTTGGTTTCATACTGTTCTGCAGCGTTCCCCACGTTTCCCTACTTTTTTACAATCTGTTCACCCTGCTCCCTTTGGTTCCCCTCTGTTCTGCAGTGTCCTCCACGCGTACCAACTTTTTGCAATCCATTCCCCCTGCTCTGTTTGTTTCCCCTCTGTCCTGCATTGTCCACCACGGTTCCCAACTTTTTGGAATCATATTCCCCTGCTCCCTTTGATTCCCCTCTGTCCTACAGTGTTCCCCATGGGCCCAACTTTTTACAATCCGTTCCCCCTGCTTCCTTTAGTTCCCCTCTGTCGTGCAATATTCCCCACGGTTCCCCACTTATTCTAATGTGTTCCCTGTGCTCCCTTTGGTTCCCCTCTGTTCTGCAGTGTTCCCCACTTTTTCCAATCTGTTTCCCCTGCTTCCTTTGGTTCACCTCTGTTCTGCAGAATTCACCACGATTCCCCACTTTTTCCAATCTGTACCCCCTGCTCCCTTTGGTTCCCCACTGTTCTGCATTTTTCCACACAGTTCCCCACTTTTTTCCAATATGTTCCTCCTGCTCCCTTTGATTCCTCACTGTTCTCCACATTTTTTCCAACCTGCACCCCCTGCTCTCTATGGTTTCCCTCTGCCCTGCAGTGTCCCCCATGGTTCCCCACTTTTTCCAATCCGTTCCCCCTGTTCCCTTTTGTTTGCCTCTGTTCTGCAGTGTTCCCGACGCTTCCCCACTTTTTCCAATCCGTTCCCCCTGCTCCCTTTGGTTCCCCTCTATTCTGCATTGTTACCCACATTTCTCCACATTTTTTCCATCCTGTACCCCCTGCTCCCTATGAATCCCCTCTGCCTTGCAGTGTTCCCAATGGGACCCCACTTTTTCCAATCTGTTCCCCCTGGTCCTTTCGCTCCACTCTGTTCTGCAGTTTTCCCCATGGTTCTCCACATTTTTTCCAAACTGTTCCACCTGCTCCCTTTGGTTCTGCAGTGCTTCCCATGGTTCCCCACTTTTTCCAATGCATTTCCCCTGCTCCCTTTGGTTCCCCTCTATTGTTCAGTGTTCCCCACGGTTCCCCACTTTTTCCAATCCGTTTCCCTGCTCCCTTTGGTTCCCCTCTGTCCTGCAGTGTCCTCCACGGTTCCCCACTTTTTCCAACCTGTACTTCCTGTTCCCTTTGGTTCCCCTCTGTCATGCAGTGTTTTCAAAGTTCCCCAATTTTTTCCTATCTGTTCCCCCTGATCCCTTTGGTTCCCCTCTATCATGCAGTGTGCCCCACGGTTCCACACTTTTTCCAATCTGTTTCCCCTGCTACCTCCGGTTCCCCTCTGTTCTGCATTTTTCTACACTGTTCCCCACTTTTTCCAATCCGATCCCCCTGCTTCCTTTGGTTCACCTCTGTTCTGCAGAAATCCCCACGATTCCCCACTTTTTCCAATCTGTTCCCCCTGCTCCCTCTGGTTCCCCTCTTTTCTGCATTTTTCCACACTGTTCCCCACTTATGCCAATCCGTTCCCCCTGCTTCATTTGGTTCCCCTCTGTCCTGCAGTGTCCTCCACGGTTCCACACTTTTTTCAACCTGTACCCCCGGCTCCCTATGGTTCCCCTCTGCATTGAAGTGTTACCCATGGGACCACACTTTTCCCAACCTGTTCCCCTTGTTCCCTTTGGTTCCCCTCTGTCCTGCCATGTTCTCCACAATTATCAACTTTTTGCAATCCATTCCCCCTGCTCCGTATGGTTCCCCTCTGTTCTGCAGTGTTCCCCACGGTTCCCCACTTTTTCCAATCTGTTTCCCCTGCTACCTCTGGTTGCCCTCTGTTCTGCATTTTTCCACACTTTTCCCCACTTTTGCCAATCCGTTCCCCCTGCGTCCTATGGTTCACCTCTGTTCTGCAGATCTCTCCACGAATCCCCACTTTTTCAAATCTGTTCCCCCTGCTCCCTTTGGTTCCCCTCTGTGCTGCAGTTTTCTCCACGGTTCCCCACTTTTTCCAACCTGTACCTCCTGCTCCCTTTGTTTCCCCTCTGTCATGCAGTGTTCCCCACGGTTCCCCACTTTTTCCAATCCGTTCCCTCTGCTCCCTTTGGTTCCCCTCTTTTCTGCAGTGTTCCCCACAGTTCTCCACCTTTTCCAATTCGTTCCCCCTGCTCCCTTTGGTTCCCCACCTTTCTGCATTTTTCCACACGGTTCCCTACTTTTTCCAATCGGTTCCCCACTTTTTCCAATCTGTTCCCCCTGCTCACTTTGGTTCTGCTCTGTTCTGCAGTGTTCCCCACAGTTCCCCACTTTTTCCAATCTGTTCCCCCTGCTCCTTTGGCTCCACTCTGTTCTGCAGTTTTCCCCACGGTTCCCCACATTTTCCAAACCATTCCCTCGGCTCGCTTTTGTTTCATACTGTTCTGCAGCGTTCCCCACGGTTCCCCACTATTTTATAATCTATTCGCCCTGCTCCCTTTGGTTCCCCTCTGTTCTGCAGTGTCCTCCACGCGTCCCAAATTTTTGCAATCCATTCCCCCTGCTCTGTTTGTTTCCCCACTGTTCTGCATTTTTCCACACGGTTCCCCACTTATTCCAATCTGTTCCCCCTGCTCCCTTTGGTTCCTCACTGTTCTGCAGTGTTCCTCACGGTTCTCCACATTTTTTCCAACCTGTAGCCCCTGCTCCCTTTGGTTCCCCTCTGCCCTGCAGTATTCCCCATGCTTCCCCACTTTTTCCAATCCGTTCCCCCTGTTCCCTTTGGTTCCCCTCTGTCCTGCAGTGTTCCCCACGGTTCCCCACTTTTTCCAGTCTGTTCCCCCTGCTCCTTTGGCTCCACTCTGTTCTGCAGTTTTCATACTGTTCTGCAGCGTTCCCCACGTTTCCCTACTTTTTTACAATCTGTTCACCCTGCTCCCTTTGGTTCCCCTCTGTTCTGCAGTGTCCTCCACGCTTACCAACTTTTTGCAATCCATTCCCCCTGCTCTGTTTGTTTCCCCTCTGTCCTGCATTGTCCTCCACGGTTCCCAACTTTTTGCAATCATATTCCCCTGCTCACTTTGATTCCCCTCTGTCCTACAGTGTCCCCCATGGGCCCAACTTTTTACAATCCGTTCCCCCTGCTTCCTTTGGTTCACCTCTGTCGTGCAATATTCCCCACGGTTCCCCACTTATTCCAATGTGTTCCATCTGCTCCCTTTGGTGCCTCTCTGTTCTGCAGTGTTCCCCACGGTTCCCCAGTTTACCAATGCGTTCCCTCTGCTCCCTTTGGTGCCCCTCTGTTCTGCAGTGTTCCTCACGGTTCCCCACTTTTTCCAATCTGTTCCCCCTGCTTCCTTTGGTTCACCTCTGTTCTGCAGTGTTGCCCACTGTTCTCAACTTTTTCCAATCTGTTCCTCCTGCTCCCTTTGGTTCCCCACTGTTCTGCATTTTTGCACACGGTTCCCCACTTTTTCAAAACTGTTCCCCCTGCTCCCTTTGGTTCCTCACTGTTCTGCAGTTTTCCTCACGGTTCTCCACATATTTCCAACCTCTACCCCCTGCTCCCTATGGATCCCCTCTGCCCTGCAGTTTCCCCCATGGTTCCCCACTTTTTCCAATCCGTTCCCCCTGCTCCCTTTGGTTCGCCTTTGTTCTGCAGTGTTCCCGACGCTTCCCCACTTTTTCCAATCCGTTCCCCGTTCTCCCTCTGGTTCCCCTCTATTCTGAAGTGTTCCCCACGATTCTCCACATTTTTTTCCTTCCTGTACCCCCTGCTCCCTTTGGTTCCCCACTGTTGAGCATTTTTGTACACGGTACCCCACTTCTTCTAATCTGTTCCTCCTGCACCCTTTGTTTCCCCACTGTTCTGCATTTTTCCACACGGTTCCCCACTTTTTCCAATCTATTCCCCCTGCTCCCTTTGGTTCCTCACTGTTCTGCAGTGTTCCCCACGGTTCCCCACTTTTTCCAAATCGTTCCCCTGCTCCCTTTGGTTCCGCTCTGTTCTGCAGTGATCCCCATGGTTCCCCACATTTTCCAAACTGTTCTCCCTGCTCGCTTTGGTTTCATACTGTTCTGCAGTGTTCCCCACGGTTCCCCACTTTTTTACAATCTGTTCGCCCTGCTCCCTTTGGTTCCCCTCTGTCCTGCAGTGTCCTCCACGGTTCCCCACTTTTTCCAACCTGTACCTCCTGCTCCCTTTGGTTCCCCTCTGTCATACAGTGTTTTCACAGTTCCCAAATTTTTTCCTATCTGTTCGCCCTGATCCCTTTGGTTCCCCTCTGTCGTGCAGTGTTCCCCACGGTTCCCCACTTTTTCCAATCCGTTCCCTCTGCTCCCTTTGGTTCCCCTCTGTTCTGCAGTGTTCCCCACAGTTCCCTACTTTTTCCAATCGGTTCCCCACTTTTTCCAATCTGTTCCCCCTGCTCCTTTGGCTCCACTCTGTTCTGCAGTTTTCCACACGTTTCCCCACATTTTCCAAACCATTCCCCCGGCTCGCTTTGGTTTCATACTGTTCTGCAGCGTTCCCCACGTTTCCCTACTTTTTTACAATCTGTTCACCCTGCTCCCTTTGGTTCCCCTCTGTTCTGCAGTGTCCTCCACGCGTACCAACTTTTTGCAATCCATTCCCCATGCTCTGTTTGTTTCCCCTCTGTCCTGCATTGTCCACCACGGTTCCCAACTTTTTGGAATCATATTCCCCTGCTCCCTTTGATTCCCCTCTGTCCTACAGTGTTCCCCATGGGCCCAACTTTTTACAATCCGTTCCCCCTGCTTCCTTTAGTTCCCCTCTGTCGTGCAATATTCCCCACGGTTCCCCACTTATTCTAATGTGTTCCCTGTGCTCCCTTTGGTTCCCCTCTGTTCTGCAGTGTTCCCCACTTTTTCCAATCTGTTTCCCCTGCTTCCTTTGGTTCACCTCTGTTCTGCAGAATTCACCACGATTCCCCACTTTTTCCAATCTGTACCCCCTGCTCCCTTTGGTTCCCCACTGTTCTGCATTTTTCCACACAGTTCCCCACTTTTTTCCAATATGTTCCTCCTGCTCCCTTTGATTCCTCACTGTTCTCCACATTTTTTCCAACCTGCACCCCCTGCTCTCTATGGTTTCCCTCTGCCCTGCAGTGTCCCCCATGGTTCCCCACTTTTTCCAATCCGTTCCCCCTGTTCCCTTTTGTTTGCCTCTGTTCTGCAGTGTTCCCGACGCTTCCCCACTTTTTCCAATCCGTTCCCCCTGCTCCCTTTGGTTCCCCTCTATTCTGCATTGTTACCCACATTTCTCCACATTTTTTCCATCCTGTACCCCCTGCTCCCTATGAATCCCCTCTGCCTTGCAGTGTTCCCAATGGGACCCCACTTTTTCCAATCTGTTCCCCCTGGTCCTTTCGCTCCACTCTGTTCTGCAGTTTTCCCCATGGTTCTCCACATTTTTTCCAAACTGTTCCACCTGCTCCCTTTGGTTCTGCAGTGCTTCCCATGGTTCCCCACTTTTTCCAATGCATTTCCCCTGCTCCCTTTGGTTCCCCTCTATTGTTCAGTGTTCCCCACGGTTCCCCACTTTTTCCAATCCGTTTCCCTGCTCCCTTTGGTTCCCCTCTGTCCTGCAGTGTCCTCCACGGTTCCCCACTTTTTCCAACCTGTACTTCCTGTTCCCTTTGGTTCCCCTCTGTCATGCAGTGTTTTCAAAGTTCCCCAATTTTTTCCTATCTGTTCCCCCTGATCCCTTTGGTTCCCCTCTATCATGCAGTGTGCCCCACGGTTCCCCACTTTTTCCAATCCGTTCCCTCTGCTCCCTTTGGTTCCCCTCTGTTCTGCAGTGTTCCCCACAGTTCTCCACCTTTTCCAATTCGTTCCCCCTGCTCCCTTTGGTCCCCACCTTTCTGCATTTTTCCACATGGTTCCCTACTTTTTCCAATCGGTTCCCCACTTTTTCCAATCTGTTCCCCCTGCTCCCTTTGGTTCTCCTCTGTTCTGCAGTGTTCCCGACCTTCCCCACTTTTTCCAATCCGTTCCCCCTGCTCCCTTTGGTTCCCCTCTATTCTACAGTGTTCCCCACGTTTCTCCACATTTTTTTTCATACTGTACCCCCTGCTCCCTATGGTTCCCCTCTACCTTGCAGTGTTACCCATGGGACACCACTTTTTCCAACCTGTTCCCCTTGTTCCCTTTGGTTCCCCTCTGTCCTTCCGTGTTCTCCACGGTTCCCCACTTTTTACAACCTGTAGCTCCTGCTCCCTTTGGTTCCCCTCTGTTATGCAGTGTTCCCCACGGTTCCCCACTTTTTCCAACCTGTACCTCCTGCTACCTTTGGTGCCCCTCTGTTCTGCAGTGTTGCCCACGGTTCCCCACTTTTTCCAATCTGTTTCCCCTGCTACCTCCGGTTCCCCTCTGTTCTGCATTTTTCCACACTGTTCCCCACTTTTTCCAATCCGTCCCCCTTCTTCCTTTGGTTCACCTCTGTTATGCAGAACTCCCCACGATTCCCCACTTTTGCCAATTTGTTCCCCCTGCTCCCTTTGGTTCCCCACTGTTCTGCATTTTTCCACACGGTTCCCCACTTTTTCCAATCTGTTCCCCTGCTCCCTTTGATTCCTCACTGTCTCCACATTTTTTCCAACCTGCACCCACTGCTCCCTATAGTTCCCCTCTGCCTTGCAGTGTTCCCCATGGGACCCCACTTTTTGCAATCTGTTCCCCCTGCTCCTTTGGCTCCACTCTGTTCTGCAGTTTTCCCCATGGTTCTCCAGATTTTTTCCAATCTGTTCCTCCTGCTCCCTTTGGTTCTGCAGTGTTTCCCACGGTTCCCCACTTTTTCCAATCCATTTCCCCTGCTCCCTTTGGTTCCCCTCTATTGTTCAGTGTTCCCCACGGTTCCCCACTTTTTCCAATCCGTTCCCCTGCTCCCTTTGGTTCCCCTCTGTTCTGCAGTGATCCCCACGGTTCCCCACATTTTGCAAACTGTTCCCCCGGCTCGCTTTGGTTTCATACTGTTCTGCCGTGTTCCCCACGATTCCCCACTTTTTTACAATCTGTTCGCCCTGCTCCCTTTGGTTCCCCTCTGTCCTGCAGTATCCTTCACGGTTCCCCACTTTTTCCAACATGTACCTCCTGTTCCCTTTGGTATCCCTCTGTCATGCAGCGTTTTAACAGTTCCCCAATTTTTTCCTATCTGTTCCCCCTGATCCCTTTGGTTCCCCTCTGACGTGCAGTGTGCCCCAAGGTTCCCCACTTTTTCCAATATGTTCCTCCTGCTCCCTTTGATTCCTCACTGTTCTCCACATTTTTTCCAACCTGCACCCCCTGCTCTCTATGGTTCCACTTTGCCCTGCAGTGTTCCCCATGGTTCCCCACTTTTTCCAATCCGGTCCCTCTGCTCCCTTTGGTTCCCCTCTGTTCTGCAGTGTTCCCCACAGTTCTCCACCTTTTCCAATTCGTTCCCCCTGCTCCCTTTGGTTCCCCACCTTTCTGCATTTTTCCACACGGTTCCCTACTTTTTCCAATCGGTTCCCCACTTTTTCCAATCTGTTCCACCTGCTCCCTTTGGTTCTGCTCTGTTCTGCACTGTTCCCCACAGTTCCCCACTTTTTCCAATCTGTTCCCCCTGTTCCTTTGGCTCCACTCTGTTCTGCAGTTTTCCCCACGGTTCCCCACATTTTCCAAACCATTCCCCCAGCTTGCTTTGTTTTCATACTGTTCAGCAGCGTTCCCCACGGTTCCCCACTTTTTTACAATCTGTTCGCCCTGCTCCCTTTGGTTCCCCTCTGTTCTGCAGCGTCCTCCACGCTTACCAACTTTTTGCAATCCATTCCCCCTGCTCCGTTTGTTTGCCCTCTGTTCTGCAGTGTTCCCCACAGTTCCCCACTTTTTCCAATCAGTTCCCCCTGCTCCCTTTGATTCCCCTTTGTCCTACAGTGTTTCCCATCGGCCAAACATTTTACAATGCGTTCCCCCTGCTTCCTTTGGTTCCCCTCTGTCGTGCAGTGTTCCCCACGGTTCCCCAATTTTCCAATGCTTTCCCTCTGCTCCCTTTGGTGCCCCTCTGTTCTGCAGTGTTCCCCACGGTTCCCCACTTTTTCCAATCTGTTTCTCCTGCTACCTCTGGTTGCCCTCTGTTCTGCATTTTTCCACACTGTTCCCCACTTTTGCCAATCCGTTCCCCCTGCTTCCTTTCGTTCACCTCTGTTCTGCAGATCTCTCCACGACTCCCCTCTTTTTACAATCTGTTCCCCCTGCTCCCTTTGGTTCCCCTCTGTTCTGCATTGTTCCCCACGGTTCCCCACTTCTCCAAACTGTACCCCTGCTCCCTTTGGTTCCCCTCTGTTCTGCAGTGTTCCTCACGGTTCCCCACTTTTTCCAATCTGTTCTTCCTGCTCCCTTTGGTTCCCCACTGTTCTGCATTTTTCCACACGGTTCCCCACTTTTTTCCAATCTGTTCCCCCTGCTTTCTTTGCTTCCCCACTGTCTGCATTTTTCCGCACGGTTCCCCACTTTTTCCAATCTGTTCCACCTGCTCCCTTTGGTTCCTCACTGTTCTGCAGTGTTCCTCACGGTTCTCCAAATTTTTTCTAATCTGTTCCCCCTTCTCCCTCTGGTTCGCCTCTGTTCAACATTTTTCCACACGGTTCCCCACTTTTTCCAATCCGTTCCCCCTGCTTCATTTGGGTCCCCACTGTTCTGCAGAACTCCCCACGATTCCCCACTTTTTCCAATCCGTTCCCCCTTCTCCCTTTGGTTCCTCTCTGTTCTGCATTGTTCCCCACGGGTCTCCACTTTTCCGAGCTGTTCCCCCTTCTCCCTTTGGTTCCGCTCTGTTCTGCAGTTTTCCCCACGGTTCTACAAATTTTTTCTATTCTGTTCCCATGCTCCCTTTGGTTCCCCTCTGCCCTGCAGTATCCCCCATGGTTCCTTACTTTTTCCAATCCGTTCCCCCTGCAACCTTTGGTTCCCCTCTGTTCTGCAGTGTTCCCCACAGTTACCCACTTTTTCCAATCGGTTCCCCCTGCTCCCTTTGATTACCCTCTGTCATGCAGTGTTCGCCTTGGGCCCCACTTTTTGCAATCCGTTTCCCCTGCTCCCTTTGGTTCCCCTCTGTGCTGCAGTGTTCACCACGGTTCCCCACTTTTTACAACCTGTACCTCCTGCTCCCTTTGGTTCCCCTCTGTCATGCAGTGTCCCCCATGGTTCCCCACTTATTCCAATCCGTTCCCCCTGTTCCCTTTGGTTCTCCTCAGTTCTGCAGTGTTCCCGACGCTTCCCTACTTTTTCCAATCGGTTCCCCACTTTTTCCAATCTGTTCACCCTGCTCCCTTTGCATCTCCTCTGTTCTGCAATGTTCCCGACGCTTCCCCACTTTTTCCAATCCGTTCCCCCTGTTCCCTTTGGTTCCCCTCTATTCTGCAGTGTTCCCCACGATTCTGCACATTTTTTTCCATCCTGTATCCCCGGCTCCCTATGGTTCCCCTCTGCATTGAAGTGTTACCCATGGGACCACACTTTTCCCAACCTTTTCCACTTGTTCCCTTTGGTTCCCCTCTGTCCTGCCATGTTCTCCACAATTATCAACTTTTTGCAATCCATTCCCCCTGCTCCGTTTGGTTCCCCTCTGTTCTGCAGTGTTCCCCACGGTTCCCCACTTTTTCCAATCTGTTCCCCCTGCTCCTTTGGCTCCACTCTGTTCTGCAGTTTTCAACACGTTTCCCCACATTTGCCAAACCATTCCCCCGGCTCGCATTGTTTTCATACTGTTCTGGCGCGTTCCCCACGCTTCCCCACTTTTTGACAATCTGTTCGTCCTGCTCCCTTTGGTTCCCCTCTATCTGCAGTGTCCTCCACGCTTACCAACTTTTTGCAATCCATTCCCCCTGCTCTGTTTGTTTCTCCTCTGTCCTGCATTGTCCTCCACGGTTCCCAACTTTTTGCAATCCATTCCACCTGCTCTGTTTGTTTGCCCTCTGTTCTGCAGTGTTCCCCACAGTTCCCCACTTTTTCCAATCAGTTCCCCCTGCTCCCTTTGATTCCCCTCTGTCCTACAGTGTTCCCCATGGGCCCACCTTTTTACAATCCGTTCCCCCTGCTTCCTTTGGTTCCCCTCTGTCGTGCAGTATTCCCCACGGTTCCCCACTTTTTCTAATGTGTTCCCTCTGCTCCCTATGCTGCCCCTCTGTTCTGCAGTGTTCCCGACGGTTCCCCACTTTTTCCAATCTGTTTCCCCTGCTACCTCTGGTTCCCCTCTGTTCTGTATTTTTCCACACTGTTCCCCACTTTTTCCAATCAGTTCCCCCTTCTTCCTTTGGTTCACCTCTGTTCTGCAGAACTCCCCATGATTCCCCACTTTTTCCAATTTGTTCCCCCTGCTCCCTTTGGTTCCCCACTGTTCTGCATTTTTCCACACGGTTCCCCACTTTTTCCAATCTGTTCCCCCTGCTCCCTTTGATTCCTCACTGTTCTCCACATTTTTTCCAACCTGCAGCCCCTGCTCCCTATGGCTCCCCTCTGCCTTGCAGTGTTCCCCATGGGACCCTACTTTTTCCAATCTGTTCCCCCTGCTCCTTTGGCTCCACTCTGTTCTGCAGTTTTCCCCATGGTTCTCCACATTTTTTCCAATCTATTCCACCTGCTCCCTTTGGTTCTGCAGTGTTTCCCACGGTTCCCCACTTTTTCGATTCCATTTCCCCTGCTCCCTTTTGTTCCCCTCTATTGTTCAGTGTTCCCCACGGTCCCCCACTTTTTCCAATCCGTTCCCCTGCTCACTTTGGTTCCCCTCTGTTCTGCAGGATCCCCACGGTTCCCCACATTTTCCAAACTGTTCCCCAGGCTCGCTTTGGTTTCATACTGTTCTGCAGTGTTCCCCACGATTCCCCACTTTTTTACAATTTGTTCGCCCTGCTCCCTTTGGTTCCCCTCTGTCCTGCAGTGTCCTTCACTGTTCCCAACTTTTTCCAACATGTACCTCCTGTCCCCTTTGGTTCCCCTCTGTCATGCAGTGTTTTCACAGTTCCCCAATTTTTTCCTATCTGTTCCCCCTGATCCCTTTGGTTCCCCTCTGTTGTGCAGTGTGCCCCAAGGTTCCCCACTTTTTCCAATCCGTTCCCTCTGCTCCCTTTGGTTCCCCTCTGTTCTGCAGTGTTCCCCACAGTTCTCCACCTTTTCCAATTCGTTCCCCCTGCTCCCTTTGGTTCCCCACCTCTCTGCATTTTTCCACACGGTTCCCTACTTTTTTCCAATCGGTTCCCCACTTTTTCAAATCTGTTCCCCCTGCTCCCTTTGGTTCTCATCTCTTCTGCAGTGTTCCCGACGCTTCCCCACTTTTTCCGATTCCGTTCCCCCTGCTCCCTTTGGTTCCCCTCTATTCTACAGTGTTCCCCACGATTCTCCACATTTTTTTACATACTGTACTCCCTTCTCCCTTTGGTTCCCCTCTGCCTTGCAGTGTTACCCATGGGACACCACTTTTTCCAACCTGTTCCCCTTGTTCCCTTTGGTTCCCCTCTGTCCTTCCGTGTTCTCCAGTGTTCCCAACTTTTTGCAATCCGTTGCCCCTGCTCCGTTTGGTTCCCCTCTGTTTTGTAGTGTTCCCCACGGTTCCCCACTTTTTCCAATCTGTTCCCCCTGCTCCTTTGTCTCCACTCTTTTCTGCAGTTTTCCCCACGGTTCCCCACATTTTCCAAACCATTCCCCCGGCTCGCTTTGGTTTCATACTGTTCTGCAGCGTTCCCCATGGTTCCCCACTTTTTTACAAGCTGTTTGCCCTGCTCCTTTTGGTTCACCCCTGTTCTGCATTGTCCTCCACGGTTCCCAACTTTTTGGAATCCTTTCCACCTGTTCCGTTTGTTTGCCTTCTGTTCTGCAGTGTTCCCCACAGTTACCCACTTTTTCCAATCATTTCCCCCTGCTCCCTTTGATTCCCCTCTGTCCTACAGTGTTCCCCATCGGCGCAACTTTTTACAATCCGTTCCCCCTGCTTCCTTTGGTCCACCTCTTTTCTGCAGTGTTCCCCACGGTTCCCCACTTTTTCCAATGCATTCCCTCTGCTCCCTTTGGTGCCCCTCTGTTCTGCAGTGTTCCCCACGGTTCCCCACATTTTCCAATCTGTTCCCCCTGATCCCTTTGGTTCACCTCTGTTCTGCAGTTTTCCCCACGGTTCCCCACATTTTTCAAACCATTCCCCCGGCTTGCTTTGTTTTCATACTGTTCTGCAGCGTTCCCCACGGTTCCCCACTTTTTTACAATCTGTTCGCCCTGCTCCCTTTGGTTCCCCTCTGTTCTGCAGTGTCCTCCACGCTTACCAACTTTTTGCAATCCATTCCCCCTGCTCCGTTTGTTTCCCTCTGTTCTGCAGTGTTCCCCACAGTTTCCCACTTTTTCCAATCAGTTCCCCCTGCTCCCTTTGATTCCCCTCTGTCCAACAGTGTTGCCCATCGGCCCAACCTTTTACAATCAGTTCCCCCTGCTTCCTTTGGTTCCCCTCTGTCGTGCAGTGTTCCCCACGGTTCCCCAGTTTTCCAATGCGTTCCCTCTGCTCCCTTTGGTGTCCCTCTGTTCTGCAGTGTTCCCTACGGTTCCCCACTTTTTCCAATCTGTTTCCCCTGCTACCTCAGGTTGCCCTCTGTTCTGCATTTTTCCACACTGTTCCCCGCTTTTTCCAATCCGTTCCCCCTGCTTCCTTTGGTTCACCTCTGTTCTGCAGTATGCCCCACGGTTCCCCACATTTTCCAATCCGTTCCCTCTGCTCCCTTTGGTTCCCCTCGGTTCTGCAGTGTTCCCCACAGTTCTCCACCATTTCCAATTTGTTCCCCCTGCTCCCTTTGGTTCCCCACCTTTCTGTATTTTTACATACTGTTCCCTACTTTTTCCAATCGGTTCCCCACTTTTTCCAATCTGTTCCCCCTGCTCCCTTTGGTTCTCCTCTGTTCTGCAGTGTTCCCCACGATACTCCACATTTTTTTCCATCCTGTAACCCCTGCTCCCTATGGTTCCCCTCTGCCTTGCAGTGTTACCCATGGGACACCACTTTTTCCAACCTGTTCCCCTTGTTCCCTTTGGTTCCCCTCTGTCCTTCCGTGGGGCAATCCGTTGCCCCTGCTCCATTTGGTTCCCCTCTGTTCTGCAGTGTTCCCCACGGTTCACCCTGTTTCCATTCTGTTCCCCCTGCTCCTTTGGCTCCACTCTGTTCTGCAGTTTTCCCCACGGTTCCCCACATTTTCTAAACCATTCCCCCGGCTTGCTTTGTTTTCATACTGTTCAGCAGCATTCCCCATGGTTCCCCACTTTTCTACAATCTGTTCCCCCTGCTCCCTTTGGTTCCCCTCTGTTCTGCAGTGTCCTCCACGCTTACCAACTTTTTGCAATCCATTCCCCCTGCTCCGTTTGTTTGCCCTCTGTCCTGCAGTTTTCCCCACAGTTCCCCACTTTTTCCAATCAGTTCCCCCTGCTCCCTTTGATTACCCTTTGTCCTACAGTGTTCCCCATCGGCCAACCTTTTTACAATCCGTTCCCCCTGCTTCCTTTGGTTCCCCTCTGTCGTGCAGTGTTCCCCACGGTTCCCCAGTTTTCTAATGCGTTCCCTCTGCTCCCTTTGGTGCCCCTCTGTTCTGCAGTGTTCCCCACGTTTCCCCATTTTTTCCAATCTGTTTCCCCTGCTACCTCTTGTTGCCCTCTGTTCTGCATTTTTCCACACTGTTCCCCACTTTTGCCCATCCGTTCCCCCTGCTTCCTTTGGTTCACCTCTGTTCTGCAGATCTCTCCAAGAATCCCCGCTTTTTCCAATCTGTTCCCCCTGCTCCCTTTGGTTCCCCTCTGTTCTGCATTGTTCCCCACGGTTCCCCACTTCTCCAAACTGTACCCCCTGCTCTCTTTGGTTCCCCTCTGTTCTGCAGTGTTCCTCACGGTTCCCCAATTTTTCCAATCTGTTCTTCCTGCTCCCTTTGGTTCCCCACTGTTCTGCATTTTTCCACACGGTTCCCCACTTTTTCCAATCTGTTCCCCCTGCTTCCTTTGCATCCCCACTGTTCTGCAGTTTTCCCCACGGTTCCCCACATTTTCCAAACCATTCCCCCGGCTTGCTTTGTTTTCATACTGTTCTGCAGCGTTCCCCACGGTTCCCCACTTTTTTACAATCTGTTCGCCCTGCTCCCTTTGGTTCCCCTCTGTTCTGCAGTGTCCTCCACGCTTACCAACTTTTTGCAATCCATTCCCCCTGCTCCGTTTGTTTCCCTCTGTTCTGCAGTGTTCCCCACAGTTTCCCACTTTTTCCAATCAGTTCCCCCTGCTCCCTTTGATTCCCCTCTGTCCAACAGTGTTGCCCATCGGCCCAACCTTTTACAATCAGTTCCCCCTGCTTCCTTTGGTTCCCCTCTGTCGTGCAGTGTTCCCCACGGTTCCCCAGTTTTCCAATGCGTTCCCTCTGCTCCCTTTGGTGTCCCTCTGTTCTGCAGTGTTCCCTACGGTTCCCCACTTTTTCCAATCTGTTTCCCCTGCTACCTCTGGTTGCCCTCTGTTCTGCATTTTTCCACACTGTTCCCCGCTTTTTCCAATCCGTTCCCCCTGCTTCCTTTGGTTCACCTCTGTTCTGCAGTATGCCCCATGGTTCCCCGCTTTTTCCAATCTGTTCCCTCTGCTCCCTTTGGTTCCCCTCGGTTCTGCAGTGTTCCCCACAGTTCTCCACCATTTCCAATTTGTTCCCCCTGCTCCCTTTGGTTCCCCACCTTTCTGTATTTTTACATACTGTTCCCTACTTTTTCCAATCGGTTCCCCACTTTTTCCAACCTGTTCCCCTTGTTCCCTTTGGTTCCTCTCTGTCCTTCCGTGGGGCAATCCGTTGCCCCTGCTCCATTTGGTTCCCCTCTGTTCTGCAGTGTTCCCCACGGTTCACCCTGTTTCCATTCTGTTCCCCCTGCTCCTTTCGCTCCACTCTGTTCTGCAGTTTTCCCCACGGTTCCCCACATTTTCTAAACCATTCCCCCGGCTTGCTTTGTTTTCATACTGTTCAGCAGCATTCCCCATGGTTCCCCACTTTTCTACAATCTGTTCCCCCTGCTCCCTTTGGTTCCCCTCTGTTCTGCAGTGTCCTCCACGCTTACCAACTTTTTGCAATCCATTCCCCCTGCTCCGTTTGTTTGCCCTCTGTTCTGCAGTTTTCCCCACAGTTCCCAACTTTTTCCAATCAGTTCCCCCTGCTCCCTTTGATTCCCCTTTGTCCTACAGTGTTCCCCATCGGCCAACCTTTTTACAATCCGTTCCCCCTGCTTCCTTTGGTTCCCCTCTGTCGTGCAGTGTTCCCCACGGTTCCCCAGTTTTCTAATGCGTTCCCTCTGCTCCCTTTGGTGCCCCTCTGTTCTGCAGTGTTCCCCACGTTTCCCCATTTTTTCCAATCTGTTTCCCCTGCTACCTCTTGTTGCCCTCTGTTCTGCATTTTTCCACACTGTTCCCCACCTTTTCCCATCCGTTCCCCCTGCTTCCTTTGGTTCACCTCTGTTCTGCAGATCTCTCCAAGAATCCCCACTTTTTCCAATCTGTTCCCCCTGCTCCCTTTGGTTCCCCTCTGTTCTGCATTGTTCCCCACGGTTCCCCACTTCTCCAAACTGTACCCCCTGCTCTCTTTGGTTCCCCTCTGTTCTGCAGTGTTCCTCACGGTTCCCCACTTTTTCCAATCTGTTCTTCCTGCTCCCTTTGGTTCCCCACTGTTCTGCATTTTTCCACACGGTTCCCCACTTTTTCCAATCTGTTCCCCCTGCTTCCTTTGCATCCCCACTGTTCTGCCTTTTTCCACACGGTTCCCCACTTTTTCCAATCTGTTTCACCTGCTCCCTTTGGTTCCTCACTGTTCTGCAGTGTTCCGCACGGTTCTCCAAATTTTTTCTAATCTGTTCCCCCTTCTCCCTCTGGTTCGCCTCTGTTCAACATTTTTCCACACGGTTCCCCATTTTTTCCAATCCGTTCCCCCTGCTTCCTTTGTTCCACCTCTTTTCTGCAAAGCCCCCCACGGTCCAGTTTTTCGAATTCTTTCCCCCTGCTCCCTTTGTGTCCCCACTGTTCTGCAGAACTCCCCACGATTCCCCACTTTTTCCAATCTGTTCCCCCTTCTCCCTTTGGTTCCTCTCTGTTCTGCAGTTTTCCCCACGGTTCTCCAAATTTTTTCTAATCTGTTCCCATGCTCCCTTTGGTTCCCCTCTGCCCTGCAGTGTCCCACATGGTTCCTTACTTTTTCCAATCCGTTCCCCCTGCTACCTTTGGTTCCCCTCTGTTCTGCAGTGTTCCCCACAGTTCCCCACTTTTTCCAATCGGTTCCCCCTGCTCCCTTTGGTTACCCTCTATTCTGCAGTGTTCCCCACGATTCTCCACATTTTTTTCCATCCTGTACCCCCGGCTCCCTATGGTTCCCCTCTGCATTGAAGTGTTACCTATGGGACCACACTTTTCCCAACCTGTTCCCCTTGTTCCCTTTGGTTCCCCTCTGTCCTGCCATATTCTCCACAGTTATCAACTTTTTGCAATCCATTCCCCCTGCTCCGTTTGGTTCCCCGCTGTTCTGCAGTGTTCCCCACGGTTCCGCACTTTTTCCAATCTGTTCCCCCTGCTCCTTTGGCTCCACTCTGTTCTGCAGTTTTCCACACGTTTCCCCACATTTTCCAAACCATTCCCCCGGCTCGCATTGTTTTCATACTGTTCTGGCGCGTTCCCAACGGTTCCCCACTTTTTGACAATCTGTTCGTCCTGCTCCCTTTGGTTCCCCTCTATCTGCAGTGTCCTCCACGCTTACCAACTTTTTGCAATCCATTCCCCCTGCTCTGTTTGTTTCTCCTCTGTCCTGCATTGTCCTCCACGGTTCCCAACTTTTTGCAATGCATTCCACCTGCTCCGTTTGTTTGCCCTCTGTTCTGCAGTGTTACCCACAGTTCCCCACTTTTTCCAATCAGTACCCCCTGCTCCCTTTGATTCCCCTCTGTCCTACAGTGTTCCCCATGGGCCCAACTTTTTACAATCCGTCCCCCCTGCTTCCTTTGGTTCCCCTCTGTCGTGCAGTATTCCCCACGGTTCCCCACTTTTTCTAATGTGTTCCCTCTGCTCCCTTTGGTGCCCCTCTGTTCTGCAGTGTTCCCAACGGTTCCCCACTTTTTCCAATCTGTTTCCCCTGCTACCTCTGTTTCCCCTCTGTTCTGCATTTTTCCACACTGTTCCCCACTTTTTCCAATCCGTCCCCCTTCTTCCTTTGGTTCACCTCTGTTATGCAGAACTCCCCACGATTCCCCACTTTTGCCAATTTGTTCCCCCTGCTCCCTTTGGTTCCCCACTGTTCTGCATTTTTCCACACGGTTCCCCACTTTTTCCAATCTGTTCCCCTGCTCCCTTTGATTCCTCACTGTCTCCACATTTTTTCCCACCTGCACCCACTGCTCCCTATAGTTCCCCTCTGCCTTGCAGTGTTCCCCATGGGACCCCACTTTTTGCAATCTGTTCCCCCTGCTCCTTTGGCTCCACTCTGTTCTGCAGTTTTCCCCATGGTTCTCCAGATTTTTTCCAATCTGTTCCACCTGCACCCTTTGGTTCTGTAGTGTTTCCCACGGTTCCCCACTTTTTCCAATCCATTTCCCCTGCTCCCTTTGGTTCCCCTCTATTGTTCAGTGTTCCCCACGGTTCCCCACTTTTTCCAATCCGTTCCCCTGCTCCCTTTGGTTCCCCTCTGTTCTGCAGTGATCCCCACGGTTCCCCACATTTTGCAAACTGTTCCCCCGGCTCGCTTTGGTTTCATACTGTTCTGCAGTGTTCCCCACGGTTCCCCACTTTTTTACAATCTGTTCGCCCTGCTCCCTTTGGTTCCCCTCTGTCCTGCAGTATCCTTCACGGTTCCCCACTTTTTCCAACATGTACCTCCTGTTCCCTTTGGTATCCCTCTGTCATGCAGCATTTTCACAGTTCCCCAATTTTTTCCTATCTGCTCCCCCTGATCCCTTTGGTTCCCCTCTGACGTGCAGTGTGCCCCAAGGTTCCCCACTTTTTCCAATCCGTTCCCTCTGATCCCTTTGGTTCCCCTCAGTTCTGCAGTGTTCCCCACAGTTCTCCACCTTTTCCAATTCGTTCCCCCTGCTCCCTTTGGTTCCCCACCTTTCTGCATTTTTCCACACGATTCCCTACTTTTTTCCAATCGGTTCCCCAATTTTTCAAATATGTTCCCCCTGCTCCCTTTGGTTCTCCTCTCTTCTGCAGTGTTCCCGACGCTTCCCCACTTTTTCCAATCCGTTCCCCCTGCTCCCTTTGGTTCCCCTCTATTCTACAGTGTTCCCCACGATTCTCCACATTTTTTACATACTGTACCCCCGCTCCCTATGGTACCCCTCTGCCTTGCAGTGTTACCCATGGGACACCACTTTTTCCAACCTGTTCCGCTTGTTCCCTTTGGTTCCCCTCTGTCCTTCCGTATTTTCCAGGGTCCCAAATTTGCAATCTGTTGCCCCTGCTCCGTTTGGTTCCCCTCTGTTTTGTAGTGTTCCCCACGGTTCCCCACTTTTTCCAATCTGTTCCCCCTGCTCCTTTGTCTCCACTCTGTTCTGCAGTTTTCCCCACGGTTCCCCACATTTTCCAAACCATTCCCCCGGCTCGCTTTGGTTTCATACTGTTCTGCAGCGTTCCCCACAGTTCCCCACTTTTTTACAAGCTGTTTGCCCTGCTCCTTTTGGTTCCCCCCTGTTCTGCATTGTCCTCCATGGTCCCAACTTTTTGGAATCCATTCCCCCTGTTCCGTTTGTTTGCCCTCTGTTCTGCAGTGTTCCCCACAGTTCCCAACTTTTTCCAATCAGTTCCCCCTGCTCCCTTTGATTCCCCTCTGTTCTACAGTGTTCCCCATCGGCGCAACTTTTTACAATCCGTTCCCCCTGCTTCCTTTGGTCCACCTCTTTTCTGCAGTGTTCCCCACGGTTCCCCACTTTTTCCAATGCATTCCCTCTGCTCCCTTTGGTGCCCCTCTGTTCTGCAGTGTTCCCCACGGTTCCCCACTTTTTCCAATCTGTTCGCCCTGCTCCCTTTGGTTCCCCTCTGTCCTGCAGTGTCCTCCACGGTTCCCCACTTTTTCCAACCTGTACCTCCTGCTCCCTTTGATTCCCCTCTGCCCTGCAGTGTTCCCCATCGGCCCAACTTTTTACAATCCGTTCCCCCTGCTTCCTTTGGTTCCCCTCTGTCGTGCAGTGTTCCCCACGGTTCCCCAGTTTTCCAATGCGTTCCCTCTGCTCCCTTTGGTGCCCCTCTGTTCTGCAGTGTTCCCCACGGTTCCCCACTTCTTCCAATCTGTTTCCCCTGCTACCTCTGGTTGCCCTCTGTTCTGCATTTTTCCACACTTTTCCCCACTTTTGCCAATCCGTTCCCCCTGCGTCCTTTGGTTCACCTCTGTTCTGCAGATCTCTCCACGAATCCCCACTTTTTCAAATCTGTTCCCCCTGCTCCCTTTGGTTCCCCTCTGTGCTGCAGTTTTCTCCACGGTTCCCCACTTTTTCCAACCTGTACCTCCTGCTCCCTTTGTTTCCCCTCTGTCTTGCAGTGTTCCCCACGGTTCCCCACTTTTTCCTATCCGTTCCCTCTGCTCCCTTTGGTTCCCCTCTGTTCTGCAGTGTTCCCCACAGTTCTCCACCTTTTCCAATTCGTTCCGCCTGCTCCCTTTGGTTCCCCACCTTTCTGCATTTTTCCACACGTTTCCCTACTTTTTCCAATCTGTTCCCCACTTTTTCCAATCTGTTTCCCCTGCTCCCTTTGGTTCTCCTCTGTTCTGCAGTGTTCCCGACACTTCCCCACTTTTTCCAATCCGTTCCCCCTGCTCCCTTTGGTTCCCCTCTATTCTGCAGTGTTCCCCACGATTCTCCACATTTTTTTACGTCCTGTACCCCCGGCTCCCTATGATTCCCTTCTGCATTCCAGTGTTACCCATGGGACCACATTTTTTCCAACCTGTTCCCCTTGTTCCCTTTGGTTCCCCTCTGTCCTGCCGTGTTCTCCACAGTTATCAACTTTTTCAATCCGTTCCCCCTGCTCCGTTTGGTTCCCCTCTGTTCTGCAGTGTTCCCCACGGTTCCCCACTTTTTCCAGTCTGTTCCCCCTGCTCCTTTGGCTCCACTCTGTTCTGCAGTTTTCATACTGTTCTGCAGCGTTCCCCACGTTTCCCTACTTTTTTACAATCTGTTCACCCTGCTCCCTTTGGTTCCCCTCTGTTCTGCAGTGTCCTCCACGCTTACCAACTTTTTGCAATCCATTCCCCCTGCTCTGTTTGTTTCCCCTCTGTCCTGCATTGTCCTCCACGGTTCTCAACTTTTTGCAATCATATTCCCCTGCTCCCTTTGATTCCCCTCTGTCCTACAGTATCCCCCATGGGCCCAACTTTTTCCAATCTGTTCCCCCTGCTCCCTTTGGTTCCCCACTGTTCTGCATTTTTCCACACAGTTCCCCACTTTTTCCAATATGTTCCTCCTGCTCCCTTTGATTCCTCACTGTTCTCCACATTTTTTCCAACCTGCACCCCCTGCTCTCTATGGTTCCCCTTTGCCCTGCAGTGTTCCCCATGGTTCCCCACTTTTTCAAATCTGTTCCCCCTGTTCCCTTTAGTTTCCCTCTGTTCTGCAGTGTTCCCGACGCGTCCCCACTTTTTCCAATCCGTTCCCCCTGGTCCTTTCGCTCCACTCTGTTCTGCAGTTTTCCCCATGGATCTCCACATTTTTTCCAAACTGTTCCACCTGCTCCCTTTGGTTCTGCAGTGTTTCCCACGGTTCCCCACATTTTCCAATCCATTTCCCCTGCTCTCTTTGGTTCCCCTCTATTGTTAAGTGTTCCCCACGGTTCCCCACTTTTTCCAATCCGTTTCCCTGCACCCTTTGGTTCCCCTCTGTTCTGCAGTGATCCTCACGGTTCCCCACATTTTCCAAACTGTTCGCCCGGCTCGCTTTGGTTTCATACTCTTCTGCAGTGTTCCCCACGGTTCCCCACTTTTTTACAATCTGTTCGGCCTGCTCCCTTTGGTTCCCCTCTGTCCTGCAGTGTCCTCCACGGTTCCCCACTTTTTCCAACCTGTACCTCCTGTTCCCTTTGGTTCCCCTCTGTCATGCAGTGTTTTCACAGTTCCCCAATTTTTTCCTGTCTGTTCCCCCTGATCCCTTTGGTTCCCCTCTGCCATTCAGTGTGCCCCACGGTTCCCCACTTTTTCCAATCCGTTCCCTCTGCTCCCTCTGGTTCCCCTCTATTCTGCAGTGTTCCCCACGATTCTGCACATTTTTTTCCTTCCTGTACCCCCTGCTCCCTTTGGTTCCCCACTGTTGTGCATTTTTGTACACGGTACCCCACTTCTTCTAATCTGTTCCTCCTGCACCCTTTGTTTCCCCACTGTTCTGCATTTTTCCACACGGTTCCCCACTTTTTCCAATCTATTCCCCCTGCTCCCTTTGGTTCCTCACTGTTCTGCAGTGTTCCCCACGGTTCCCCACTTTTTTACAATCTGTTCGCCCTGCTCCCTTTGGTTCCCCTCTGTTCTGCAGTGATCCCCACGGTTCCCCACATTTTCCAAACTGTTCCCCCTGCTCGCTTTTGTTCCCCTCTGTCATGCAGTGTTTTCACAGTTCCCAAATTTTTTCCTATCTATTCGCCCTGATCCCTTTGGTTCCCCTCTGTCGTGCAGTGTTCCCCAATGGTTCCCCACTTTTTCCAATCCGTTCCCTCTGCTCCCTTTTGTTCCCCACAGTTCCCCACTTTTTCCAATCTGTTCCCCCTGCTCCTTTAGCTCCACTCCGTTCTGCAGTTTTCCCCACGGTTCCCCACATTTTCCAAACCATTCCCACGGCTCGCTTTGGTTTCATACTGTTTTGCAGCGTTCCCCACGGTTCCCCACTATTTTACAATCTATTCGCTCTGCTCCCTTTGGTTCCCCTCTGTTCTGCAGTGTCCTCCACGCTTCCCAACTTTTTGCTATCCATTCCCCCTGCTCTGTTTGTTTCCCCACTGTTCTGCATTTTTCCACACGGTTCCCCACTTTTTCCAATCTGTTCCCCCTGCTCCCTATGGTTCCCCTCTGCCCTGCAGTGTTCCTCATGGTTCTCCACATTTTTTCCAATCCGTTCCCCCTGTTCCCTTTGGTTCCCCTCTGTCCTTCCGTGTTCTCCACGGTTCCCAACTTTTTGCAATCCATTGCCCCTGCTCCGTATGGTTCCCCTCTGTTCTGCAGTGTTCCCCACGGTTCCCCCTTTTTCCATTCTGTTTCCCCTGCTCTTTTGGCTCCACTCTGTTCTGCAGTTTTTCCCACGGTTCCCCACATTTTCCAAACCATTCCCCCGGCTTGCTTTGTTTTCATACTGTTCTGCAGCATTCCCCACGGTTCCCCACTTTTTGCAATCCATTCCCCCTGCTCTGTTTGTTTCCCCTCTGTCCTGCATTGTCCTCCACGGTTCCCAACTTTTTGCAATCCATTCCCCCTGCTCTGTTTGTTTCCCCTCTGTCCTGCATTGTCTTCCACGGTTCCAAACATTTTGCAATCCATTCCTCCTGCTCCGTTTGTTTGCCCTCTGTTCTGCAGTGTTCCCCACAGTTCCCCACTTTTTCCAATCAGTTCCCCCTGCTCCCTTTGATTCCCCTCTGTCCTACAGTGTTCCCCACGGTTCCCCACTTTTTCCAATCCGTTCTCTCTGCTCCCTTTGGTTCCCCTCTGTTCTGCAGTGTTCCCCACAGTTCTCCACCTTTTCCAATTCGTTCCCACTGCTCCCTTTGGTTCCCCACCTTTCTGCATTTTTTCACACGTTTCCCTACTTTTTCCAATCGGTTCCCCACTTTTTCCAATCTGTTTCCCCTGCTCCCTTTGGTTCTCCTCTGTTCTGCAGTGTTCCCGACGCTTCCCCACTTTTTCCAATCCGTTCCCCCTGCTCCCTTTGGTTCCCCTCCTTCTGCAGTATTCCCCACGATTCTCCACATTTTTTTCCATCCTGTACCCCCGGCTCCCTATGATTTCCCTCTGCATTCCAATGTTACCCATGGGACCACACTTTTTCCAACCTTTTCCCCTTGTTCCCTTTGGTTCCCCTCTGTCCTGCCGTGTTCTCCACAGTTATCAACTTTTTGCAATCCGTTCCCCCTGCTCCGTTTGGTTCCCCTCTGTTCTGCAGTGTTCCCCACGGTTCCCCTCTTTTTCCAATCTGTCCCCCTGCTCCTTTGGCTCCACTCTGTTCTGCAGTTTTCCACACGTTTCCCCACATTTTCCAAACCATTCCCCCGGCTCGCATTGTTTTCATACTGTTCTGGCGCGTTCCCAACGGTTCCCCACTTTTTGACAATCTGTTCGTCCTGCTCCCTTTGGTTCCCCTCTATCTGCAGTGTCCTCCACGCTTACCAACTTTTTGCAATCCATTCCCCCTGCTCTGTTTGTTTCTCCTCTGTCCTGCATTGTCCTCCACGGTTCCCAACTTTTTGCAATGCATTCCACCTGCTCCGTTTGTTTGCCCTCTGTTCTGCAGTGTTACCCACAGTTCCCCACTTTTTCCAATCAGTACCCCCTGCTCCCTTTGATTCCCTTCTGTCCTACAGTGTTCCCCATGGGCCCAACTTTTTACAATCCATCCCCCCTGCTTCCTTTGGTTCCCCTCTGTCGTGCAGTATTCCCCACGGTTCCCCACTTTTTCTAATGTGTTCCCTCTGCTCCCTTTGGTGCCCCTCTGTTCTGCAGTGTTCCACACGGTTCCCCACTTTTTCCAATCTGTTTCCCCTGCTACCTCTGTTTCCCCTCTGTTCTGCATTTTTCCACACTGTTCCCCACTTTTTCCAATCCGTCCCCCTTCTTCCTTTGGTTCACCTCTGTTATGCAGAACTCCCCACGATTCCCCACTTTTGCCAATTTGTTCCCCCTGCTCCCTTTGGTTCCCCACTGTTCTGCATTTTTCCACACGGTTCCCCACTTTTTCCAATCTGTTCCCCTGCTCCCTTTGATTCCTCACTGTCTCCACATTTTTTCCAACCTGCACCCACTGCTCCCTATAGTTCCCCTCTGCCTTGCAGTGTTCCCCATGGGACTCCACTTTTTGCAATCTGTTCCCCCTGCTCCTTTGGCTCCACTCTGTTCTGCAGTTTTCCCCATGGTTCTCCAGATTTTTTCCAATCTGTTCCACCTGCACCCTTTGGTTCTGTAGTGTTTCCCACGGTTCCCCACTTTTTCCAATCCATTTCCCCTGCTCCCTTTGGTTCCCCTCTATTGTTCAGTGTTCCCCACGGTTCCCCACTTTTTACAATCCGTTCCCCTGCTCCCTTTGGTTCCCCTCTGTTCTGCAGTGATCCCCACGGTTCCCCACATTTTGCAAACTGTTCCCCCGGCTCGCTTTGGTTTCATACTGTTCTGCAGTGTTCCCCACGGTTCCCCACTTTTTTACTATCTGTTCGCCCTGCTCCCTTTGGTTCCCCTCTGTCCTGCAGTATCCTTCACGGTTCCCCACTTTTTCCAACATGTACCTCCTGTTCCCTTTGGTATCCCTCTGTCATGCAGCATTTTCACAGTTCCCCAATTTTTTTCCTATCTGTTCCCCCTGATCCCTTTGGTTCCCCTCTGACGTGCAGTGTGCCCCAAGGTTCCCCACTTTTTCCAATCCGTTCCCTCTGATCCCCTTGGTTCCCCTCAGTTCTGCAGTGTTCCCCACAGTTCTCCACCTTTTCCAATTCGTTCCCCCTGCTCCCTTTGGTTCCCCACCTTTCTGCATTTTTCCACACGATTCCCTACTTTTTTCCAATCGGTTCCCCAATTTTTCAAATATGTTCCCCCTGCTCCCTTTGGTTCTCCTCTCTTCTGCAGTGTTCCCGACGCTTCCCCACTTTTTCCAATCCGTTCCCCCTGCTCCCTTTGGTTCCCCTCTATTCTACAGTGTTCCCCACGATTCTCCACATTTTTTTACATACTGTACCCCCGCTCCCTATGGTACCCCTCTGCCTTGCAGTGTTACCCATGGGACACCACTTTTTCCAACCTGTTCCGCTTGTTCCCTTTGGTTCCCCTCTGACCTTCCGTATTTTCCAGGGTCCCAACTTTTTGCAATCCGTTGCTCCTGCTCCGTTTGGTTCCCCTCTGTTTTGTAGTGTTCCCCACGGTTCCCCACTTTTTCCAATCTGTTCCCCCTGCTCCTTTGTCTCCACTCTGTTCTGCAGTTTTCCCCACGGTTCCCCACATTTTCCAAACCATTCCCCCGGCTCGCTTTGGTTTCATACTGTTCTGCAGCGTTCCCCACGGTTCCCCACTTTTTTACAAGCTGTTTGCCCTGCTCCTTTTGGTTCTCCCCTGTTCTGCATTGTCCTCCATGGTCCCAACTTTTTGGAATCCATTCCCCCTGTTCCTTTTGTTTGCCCTCTGTTCTGCAGTGTTCCCCACAGTTCCCCACTTTTTCCAATCAGTTCCCCCTGCTCCCTTTGATTCCCCTCTGTTCTACAGTGTTCCCCATCGGCGCAACTTTTTACAATCCGTTCCCCCTGCTTCCTTTGGTCCACCTCTTTTCTGCAGTGTTCCCCACGGTTCCCCACTTTTTCCAATCTGTTCGCCCTGCTCCCTTTGGTTCCCCTTTGTCCTGCAGTGTCCACCACGGTTCCCCACTTTTTCCAACCTGTACCTCCTGCTCCCTTTGATTCCCCTCTGCCCTACAGTGTTCCCCATCGGCCCAACTTTTTACAATCCGTTCCCCCTGCTTCCTTTGGTTCCCCTCTGTCGTGCAGTGTTCCCCACGGTTCCCCAGTTTTCCAATGCGTTCCCTCTGCTCCCTTTGGTGCCCCTCTGTTCTGCAGTGTTCCCCACAGTTCCCCACTTTTTCCAATCTGTTTCCCCTGCTACCTCTGGTTGCCCTCTGTTCTGCATTTTTCCACACTTTTCCCCACTTTTGCCAATCCGTTCCCCCTGCGTCCTATGGTTCACCTCTGTTCTGCAGATCTCTCCACGAATCCCCACTTTTTCAAATCTGTTCCCCCTGCTCCCTTTGGTTCCCCTCTGTGCTGCAGTTTTCTCCACGGTTCCCCACTTTTTCCAACCTGTACCTCCTGCTCCCTTTGTTTCCCCTCTGTCATGCAGTGTTCCCCACGGTTCCCCACTTTTTCCAATCCGTTCCCTCTGCTCCCTTTGGTTCCCCTCTTTTCTGCAGTGTTCCCCACAGTTCTCCACCTTTTCCAATTCGTTCCCCCTGCTCCCTTTGGTTCCCCACCTTTCTGCATTTTTCCACACGGTTCCCTACTTTTTCCAATCGGTTCCCCACTTTTTCCAATCTGTTCCCCCTGCTCACTTTGGTTCTGCTCTGTTCTGCAGTGTTCCCCACAGTTCCCCACTTTTTCCAATCTGTTCCCCCTGCTCCTTTGGCTCCACTCTGTTCTGCAGTTTTCCCCACGGTTCCCCACATTTTCCAAACCATTCCCTCGGCTCGCTTTTGTTTCATACTGTTCTGCAGCGTTCCCCACGGTTCCCCACTATTTTACAATCTATTCGCCCTGCTCCCTTTGGTTCCCCTCTGTTCTGCAGTGTCCTCCACGCGTCCCAAATTTTTGCAATCCATTCCCCCTGCTCTGTTTGTTTCCCCACTGTTCTGCATTTTTCCACACGGTTCCCCACTTATTCCAATCTGTTCCCCCTGCTCCCTTTGGTTCCTCACTGTTCTGCAGTGTTCCTCACGGTTCTCCACATTTTTTCCAACCTGTAGCCCCTGCTCCCTTTGGTTCCCCTCTGCCCTGCAGTATTCCCCATGCTTCCCCACTTTTTCCAATCCGTTCCCCCTGTTCCCTTTGGTTCCCCTCTGTCCTGCAGTGTTCTGCACGTTCCCCACTTTTTCCAATCAGTTCCCCCTGCTCCCTTTGATTCCGCTCTGTCCTCCAGTGTTCCCCATGGGCCTCACTTTTTGCAATCCGTTCCCCCTGCTCCTTTGGCTCCACTCTGTTCTGCAGTTTTCCCCATGGTTCCCCACATTTTGCAATCCATTCCCCCTGCTCCGTTTGTTTCCCCTCTGTTCTGCAGTGTTACCCACAGTTCCCCACTTTTTCCAATCATTACCCCCTGCTCCCTTTGATTCCACTCTGTCCTGCAGTGTTCCCCATTGGCCCCACTTTTTCCACTCTGTTCCCCCTGCTCCCTTTGGTTCCCCTCTGTTCTGCATTGTTCCCCACGGTTCCCCACTTTTCCAAACTGTACCCCCTGCTCCCTTTCGTGTCCCTCTGTTCTGCAGTGTTCCTCACGGTTCCCCACTTTTTCCAATCTGTTCTTCCTGCTTCCTTTGGTTCCCCACTGTTCTGCATTATTCCACACGGTTCCCCACTTTTTACAATCTGTAACCCCTGTTCCCTTTGGTTCCTCACTGTTCTGCAGTGTTCCTCACGGTTCTCCACATTTTTTGTAACCTGTACCCGCTGCTCCCTTTGCTTCCCCTCTGTTCTGCATTGTTCCCCAGAGTTCTATATCTTTTCCAATCCATTCCCCCTGCTCCCTTTGGTTCCTCACTGTTCTGCAGTGTTCCCCACGGTTCTCCAAATTTTTTCTAATCTGTTCCCCCTTCTATCTCTGGTTCGCCTCTGTTCTACATTTTTCCACAAGGTTCCCCATTTTTTCCAATCCGTTCCCCCTGCTTCCTTTGGTCCACCTGTTTTCTGCAGAGTTCCCCACGGTCCACTTTTTCGAATCCTTTCCCCCTGCTCCCTTTGGGTCCCCACTGTTCTGCAGAACTCCCCACGATTCCCCACTTTTTCCAATCTGTTCCCCCTTCTCCCTTTGGTTCCTCTCTGTTCTGCATTGTTCCCCACGGGTCCGCACTTTTCCGAGCTGTTCCCCCTGCTCCCTTTGGTTCCGCTCTGTTCTGCAGTTTTCCCCACGGTTCTCCAAATTTTTTGTAATCTGTTCCCATGCTCCCTTTGGTTCCCGTCTGCCATGCAGTGTTCCCCACGGTTCCCCACTTTTTACAACCTGTAGCTCCTGCTCCCTTTGGTTCCCCTCTGTCATGCAGTGTTCCCCACGGTTCCCCACTTTTTCCAACCTGTACCTCCTGCTCCCTTTGGTGCCCCTCTGTTCTGCAGTGTTGCCCACGGTTCCACACTTTTTCCAATCTGTTTCCCCTGCTACCTCCGGTTCCCCTCTGTTCTGCATTTTTCTACACTGTTCCCCACTTTTTCCAATCCGATCCCCCTGCTTCCTTTGGTTCACCTCTGTTCTGCAGAAATCCCCACGATTCCCCACTTTTTCCAATCCGTTCCCCCTGCTTCCTTTGGTTCCCCTCTGTCGTGCAGTGTTCCCCACGGTTCCCCAGTTTTCCAATGCGTTCCCTCTGCTCCCTTTGGTGCCCCTCTGTTCTGCAGTGTTCCCCACGGTTCCCCACTTTTTCCAATCTGTTTCCCCTGCTACCTCTGGTTGCCCTCTGTTCTGCATTTTTCCACACTTTTCCCCACTTTTGCCAATCCGTTCCCCCTGCGTCCTATGGTTCACCTCTGTTCTGCAGATCTCTCCACGAATCCCCACTTTTTCAAATCTGTTCCCCCTGCTCCCTTTGGTTCCCCTCTGTGCTGCAGTTTTCTCCACGGTTCCCCACTTTTTCCAACCTGTACCTCCTGCTCCCTTTGTTTCCCCTCTGTCATGCAGTGTTCCCCACGGTTCCCCACTTTTTCCAATCCGTTCCCTCTGCTCCCTTTGGTTCCCCTCTTTTCTGCAGTGTTCCCCACAGTTCTCCACCTTTTCCAATTCGTTCCCCCTGCTCCCTTTGGTTCCCCACCTTTCTGCATTTTTCCACACGGTTCCCTACTTTTTCCAATCGGTTCCCCACTTTTTCCAATCTGTTCCCCCTGCTCACTTTGGTTCTGCTCTGTTCTGCAGTGTTCCCCACAGTTCCCCACTTTTTCCAATCTGTTTCCCCTTCTACCTCCTGTTCCCCTCTGTTCTGCATTTTTCTACACTGTTCCCCACTTTTTCCAATCCGATCCCCCTGCTTCCTTTGGTTCACCTCTGTTCTGCAGAAATCCCCACGATTCCCCACTTTTTCCAATCCGTTCCCCCTGCTTCCTTTGGTTCCCCTCTGTCGTGCAGTGTTCCCCACGGTTCCCCAGTTTTCCAATGCGTTCCCTCTGCTCCCTTTGGTGCCCCTCTGTTCTGCAGTGTTCCCCACGGTTCCCCACTTTTTCCAATCTGTTTCCCCTGCTACCTCTGGTTGCCCTCTGTTCTGCATTTTTCCACACTTTTCCCCACTTTTGCCAATCCGTTCCCCCTGCGTCCTATGGTTCACCTCTGTTCTGCAGATCTCTCCACGAATCCCCACTTTTTCAAATCTGTTCCCCCTGCTCCCTTTGGTTCCCCTCTGTGCTGCAGTTTTCTCCACGGTTCCCCACTTTTTCCAACCTGTACCTCCTGCTCCCTTTGTTTCCCCTCTGTCATGCAGTGTTCCCCACGGTTCCCCACTTTTTCCAATCCGTTCCCTCTGCTCCCTTTGGTTCCCCTCTTTTCTGCAGTGTTCCCCACAGTTCTCCACCTTTTCCAATTCGTTCCCCCTGCTCCCTTTGGTTCCTCACTGTTCTGCAGTGTTCCTCACGGTTCTCCACATTTTTTGTAACCTGTACCCGCTGCTCCCTTTGCTTCCCCTCTGTTCTGCATTGTTCCCCAGAGTTCTATATCTTTTCCAATCCATTCCCCCTGCTCCCTTTGGTTCCTCACTGTTCTGCAGTGTTCCCCACGGTTCTCCAAATTTTTTCTAATCTGTTCCCCCTTCTATCTCTGGTTCGCCTCTGTTCTACATTTTTCCACAAGGTTCCCCATTTTTTCCAATCCGTTCCCCCTGCTTCCTTTGGTCCACCTGTTTTCTGCAGAGTTCCCCACGGTCCACTTTTTCGAATCCTTTCCCCCTGCTCCCTTTGGGTCCCCACTGTTCTGCAGAACTCCCCACGATTCCCCACTTTTTCCAATCTGTTCCCCCTTCTCCCTTTGGTTCCTCTCTGTTCTGCATTGTTCCCCACGGGTCCGCACTTTTCCGAGCTGTTCCCCCTGCTCCCTTTGGTTCCGCTCTGTTCTGCAGTTTTCCCCACGGTTCTCCAAATTTTTTCTAATCTGTTCCCATGCTCCCTTTGGTTCCCGTCTGCCATGCAGTGTCCCCCATGGTTCCCCACTTTTTCCAATCCTTTCCCCCTGCTACCTTTGGTTCCCCTCTGTTCTGCAGTGTTCCCCACAGTTCCCAACTTTTTCCAATCGGTTCCACCTGCTCCCTTTGATTACGCTCTGTCATGCAGTGTTCGCCATTGGCCCCACTTTTTGCATTCCGTTTCCCCTGCTCACTGTTGTTCCCATCTGTGCTGCAGTGTTCTCCACGGTTCCCCACTTTTTACAACCTGTAGCTCCTGCTCCCTTTGGTTCCCCTCTGTCATGCAGTGTTCCCCACGGTTCCCCACTTTTTCCAACCTGTACCTCCTGCTCCCTTTGGTGCCCCTCTGTTCTGCAGTGTTGCCCACGGTTCCACACTTTTTCCAATCTGTTTCCCCTGCTACCTCCGGTTCCCCTCTGTTCTGCATTTTTCTACACTGTTCCCCACTTTTTCCAATCCGATCCCCCTGCTTCCTTTGGTTCACCTCTGTTCTGCAGAAATCCCCACGTTTCCCCACTTTTTCCAATCTGTTCCCCCTGCTCCCTCTGGTTCCCCTCTTTTCTGCATTTTTCCACACTGTTCCCCACTTATGCCAATCCGTTCCCCCTGCTTCATTTGGTTCCCCTCTGTCCTGCAGTGTCCTCCACGGTTCCACACTTTTTTCAACCTGTACCCCCGGCTCCCTATGGTTCCCCTCTGCATTGAAGTGTTACCCATGGGACCACACTTTTCCCAACCTGTTCCCCTTGTTCCCTTTGGTTCCCCTCTGTCCTGCCATGTTCTCCACAATTATCAACTTTTTGCAATCCATTCCCCCTGCTCCGTATGGTTCCCCTCTGTTCTGCAGTGTTCCCCACGGTTCCCCACTTTTTCCAATCTGTTTCCCCTGCTACCTCTGGTTGCCCTCTGTTCTGCATTTTTCCACACTTTTCCCCACTTTTGCCAATCCGTTCCCCCTGCGTCCTATGGTTCACCTCTGTTCTGCAGATCTCTCCACGAATCCCCACTTTTTCAAATCTGTTCCCCCTGCTCCCTTTGGTTCCCCTCTGTGCTGCAGTTTTCTCCACGGTTCCCCACTTTTTCCAACCTGTACCTCCTGCTCCCTTTGTTTCCCCTCTGTCATGCAGTGTTCCCCACGGTTCCCCACTTTTTCCAATCCGTTCCCTCTGCTCCCTTTGGTTCCCCTCTTTTCTGCAGTGTTCCCCACAGTTCTCCACCTTTTCCAATTCGTTCCCCCTGCTCCCTTTGGTTCCCCACCTTTCTGCATTTTTCCACACGGTTCCCTACTTTTTCCAATCGGTTCCCCACTTTTTCCAATCTGTTCCCCCTGCTCACTTTGGTTCTGCTCTGTTCTGCAGTGTTCCCCACAGTTCCCCACTTTTTCCAATCTGTTCCCCCTGCTCCTTTGGCTCCACTCTGTTCTGCAGTTTTCCCCACGGTTCCCCACATTTTCCAAACCATTCCCTCGGCTCGCTTTTGTTTCATACTGTTCTGCAGCGTTCCCCACGGTTCCCCACTATTTTACAATCTATTCGCCCTGCTCCCTTTGGTTCCCCTCTGTTCTGCAGTGTCCTCCACGCGTCCCAAATTTTTGCAATCCATTCCCCCTGCTCTGTTTGTTTCCCCACTGTTCTGCATTTTTCCACACGGTTCCCCACTTATTCCAATCTGTTCCCCCTGCTCCCTTTGGTTCCTCACTGTTCTGCAGTGTTCCTCACGGTTCTCCACATTTTTTCCAACCTGTAGCCCCTGCTCCCTTTGGTTCCCCTCTGCCCTGCAGTATTCCCCATGCTTCCCCACTTTTTCCAATCCGTTCCCCCTGTTCCCTTTGGTTCCCCTCTGTCCTGCAGTGTTCTGCACGTTCCCCACTTTTTCCAATCAGTTCCCCCTGCTCCCTTTGATTCCGCTCTGTCCTCCAGTGTTCCCCATGGGCCTCACTTTTTGCAATCCGTTCCCCCTGCTCCTTTGGCTCCACTCTGTTCTGCAGTTTTCCCCATGGTTCCCCACATTTTGCAATCCATTCCCCCTGCTCCGTTTGTTTCCCCTCTGTTCTGCAGTGTTACCCACAGTTCCCCACTTTTTCCAATCATTACCCCCTGCTCCCTTTGATTCCACTCTGTCCTGCAGTGTTCCCCATTGGCCCCACTTTTTCCACTCTGTTCCCCCTGCTCCCTTTGGTTCCCCTCTGTTCTGCATTGTTCCCCACGGTTCCCCTCTTTTCCAAACTGTACCCCCTGCTCCCTTTCGTGTCCCTCTGTTCTGCAGTGTTCCTCACGGTTCCCCACTTTTTCCAATCTGTTCTTCCTGCTTCCTTTGGTTCCCCACTGTTCTGCATTATTCCACACGGTTCCCCACTTTTTACAATCTGTAACCCCTGCTCCCTTTGGTTCCTCACTGTTCTGCAGTGTTCCTCACGGTTCTCCACATTTTTTGTAACCTGTACCCGCTGCTCCCTTTGCTTCCCCTCTGTTCTGCATTGTTCCCCAGAGTTCTATATCTTTTACAATCCATTCCCCCTGCTCCCTTTGGTTCCTCACTGTTCTGCAGTGTTCCCCACGGTTCTCCAAATTTTTTCTAATCTGTTCCCCCTTCTATCTCTGGTTCGCCTCTGTTCTACATTTTTCCACAAGGTTCCCCATTTTTTCCAATCCGTTCCCCCTGCTTCCTTTGGTCCACCTGTTTTCTGCAGAGTTCCCCACGGTCCACTTTTTCGAATCCTTTCCCCCTGCTCCCTTTGGGTCCCCACTGTTCTGCAGAACTCCCCACGATTCCCCACTTTTTCCAATCTGTTCCCCCTTCTCCCTTTGGTTCCTCTCTGTTCTGCATTGTTCCCCACAGGTCCGCACTTTTCCGAGCTGTTCCCCCTGCTCCCTTTGGTTCCGCTCTGTTCTGCAGTTTTCCCCACGGTTCTCCAAATTTTTTGTAATCTGTTCCCATGCTCCCTTTGGTTCCCGTCTGCCATGCAGTGTTCCCCACGGTTCCCCACTTTTTACAACCTGTAGCTCCTGCTCCCTTTGGTTCCCCTCTGTCATGCAGTGTTCCCCACGGTTCCCCACTTTTTCCAACCTGTACCTCCTGCTCCCTTTGGTGCCCCTCTGTTCTGCAGTGTTGCCCACGGTTCCACACTTTTTCCAATCTGTTTCCCCTGCTACCTCCGGTTCCCCTCTGTTCTGCATTTTTCTACACTGTTCCCCACTTTTTCCAATCCGATCCCCCTGCTTCCTTTGGTTCACCTCTGTTCTGCAGAAATCCCCACGATTCCCCACTTTTTCCAATCCGTTCCCCCTGCTTCCTTTGGTTCCCCTCTGTCGTGCAGTGTTCCCCACGGTTCCCCAGTTTTCCAATGCGTTCCCTCTGCTCCCTTTGGTGCCCCTCTGTTCTGCAGTGTTCCCCACGGTTCCCCACTTTTTCCAATCTGTTTCCCCTGCTACCTCTGGTTGCCCTCTGTTCTGCATTTTTCCACACTTTTCCCCACTTTTGCCAATCCGTTCCCCCTGCGTCCTATGGTTCACCTCTGTTCTGCAGATCTCTCCACGAATCCCCACTTTTTCAAATCTGTTCCCCCTGCTCCCTTTGGTTCCCCTCTGTGCTGCAGTTTTCTCCACGGTTCCCCACTTTTTCCAACCTGTACCTCCTGCTCCCTTTGTTTCCCCTCTGTCATGCAGTGTTCCCCACGGTTCCCCACTTTTTCCAATCCGTTCCCTCTGCTCCCTTTGGTTCCCCTCTTTTCTGCAGTGTTCCCCACAGTTCTCCACCTTTTCCAATTCGTTCCCCCTGCTCCCTTTGGTTCCCCACCTTTCTGCATTTTTCCACACGGTTCCCTACTTTTTCCAATCGGTTCCCCACTTTTTCCAATCTGTTCCCCCTGCTCACTTTGGTTCTGCTCTGTTCTGCAGTGTTCCCCACAGTTCCCAACTTTTTCCAATCTGTTTCCCCTTCTACCTCCTGTTCCCCTCTGTTCTGCATTTTTCTACACTGTTCCCCACTTTTTCCAATCCGATCCCCCTGCTTCCTTTGGTTCACCTCTGTTCTGCAGAAATCCCCACGATTCCCCACTTTTTCCAATCCGTTCCCCCTGCTTCCTTTGGTTCCCCTCTGTCGTGCAGTGTTCCCCACGGTTCCCCAGTTTTCCAATGCGTTCCCTCTGCTCCCTTTGGTGCCCCTCTGTTCTGCAGTGTTCCCCACGGTTCCCCACTTTTTCCAATCTGTTTCCCCTGCTACCTCTGGTTGCCCTCTGTTCTGCATTTTTCCACACTTTTCCCCACTTTTGCCAATCCGTTCCCCCTGCGTCCTATGGTTCACCTCTGTTCTGCAGATCTCTCCACGAATCCCCACTTTTTCAAATCTGTTCCCCCTGCTCCCTTTGGTTCCCCTCTGTGCTGCAGTTTTCTCCACGGTTCCCCACTTTTTCCAACCTGTACCTCCTGCTCCCTTTGTTTCCCCTCTGTCATGCAGTGTTCCCCACGGTTCCCCACTTTTTCCAATCCGTTCCCTCTGCTCCCTTTGGTTCCCCTCTTTTCTGCAGTGTTCCCCACAGTTCTCCACCTTTTCCAATTCGTTCCCCCTGCTCCCTTTGGTTCCTCACTGTTCTGCAGTGTTCCTCACGGTTCTCCACATTTTTTGTAACCTGTACCCGCTGCTCCCTTTGCTTCCCCTCTGTTCTGCATTGTTCCCCAGAGTTCTATATCTTTTCCAATCCATTCCCCCTGCTCCCTTTGGTTCCTCACTGTTCTGCAGTGTTCCCCACGGTTCTCCAAATTTTTTCTAATCTGTTCCCCCTTCTATCTCTGGTTCGCCTCTGTTCTACATTTTTCCACAAGGTTCCCCATTTTTTCCAATCCGTTCCCCCTGCTTCCTTTGGTCCACCTGTTTTCTGCAGAGTTCCCCACGGTCCACTTTTTCGAATCCTTTCCCCCTGCTCCCTTTGGGTCCCCACTGTTCTGCAGAACTCCCCACGATTCCCCACTTTTTCCAATCTGTTCCCCCTTCTCCCTTTGGTTCCTCTCTGTTCTGCATTGTTCCCCACGGGTCCGCACTTTTCCGAGCTGTTCCCCCTGCTCCCTTTGGTTCCGCTCTGTTCTGCAGTTTTCCCCACGGTTCTCCAAATTTTTTCTAATCTGTTCCCATGCTCCCTTTGGTTCCCGTCTGCCATGCAGTGTCCCCCATGGTTCCCCACTTTTTCCAATCCTTTCCCCCTGCTACCTTTGGTTCCCCTCTGTTCTGCAGTGTTCCCCACAGTTCCCAACTTTTTCCAATCGGTTCCACCTGCTCCCTTTGATTACGCTCTGTCATGCAGTGTTCGCCATTGGCCCCACTTTTTGCAATCCGTTTCCCCTGCTCACTGTTGTTCCCATCTGTGCTGCAGTGTTCTCCACGGTTCCCCACTTTTTACAACCTGTAGCTCCTGCTCCCTTTGGTTCCCCTCTGTCATGCAGTGTTCCCCACGGTTCCCCACTTTTTCCAACCTGTACCTCCTGCTCCCTTTGGTGCCCCTCTGTTCTGCAGTGTTGCCCACGGTTCCACACTTTTTCCAATCTGTTTCCCCTGCTACCTCCGGTTCCCCTCTGTTCTGCATTTTTCTACACTGTTCCCCACTTTTTCCAATCCGATCCCCCTGCTTCCTTTGGTTCACCTCTGTTCTGCAGAAATCCCCACGATTCCCCACTTTTTCCAATCTGTTCCCCCTGCTCCCTCTGGTTCCCCTCTTTTCTGCATTTTTCCACACTGTTCCCCACTTATGCCAATCCGTTCCCCCTGCTTCATTTGGTTCCCCTCTGTCCTGCAGTGTCCTCCACGGTTCCACACTTTTTTCAACCTGTACCCCCGGCTCCCTATGGTTCCCCTCTGCATTGAAGTGTTACCCATGGGACCACACTTTTCCCAACCTGTTCCCCTTGTTCCCTTTGGTTCCCCTCTGTCCTGCCATGTTCTCCACAATTATCAACTTTTTGCAATCCATTCCCCCTGCTCCGTATGGTTCCCCTCTGTTCTGCAGTGTTCCCCACGGTTCCCCACTTTTTCCAATCTGTTTCCCCTGCTACCTCTGGTTGCCCTCTGTTCTGCATTTTTCCACACTTTTCCCCACTTTTGCCAATCCGTTCCCCCTGCGTCCTATGGTTCACCTCTGTTCTGCAGATCTCTCCACGAATCCCCACTTTTTCAAATCTGTTCCCCCTGCTCCCTTTGGTTCCCCTCTGTGCTGCAGTTTTCTCCACGGTTCCCCACTTTTTCCAACCTGTACCTCCTGCTCCCTTTGTTTCCCCTCTGTCATGCAGTGTTCCCCACGGTTCCCCACTTTTTCCAATCCGTTCCCTCTGCTCCCTTTGGTTCCCCTCTTTTCTGCAGTGTTCCCCACAGTTCTCCACCTTTTCCAATTCGTTCCCCCTGCTCCCTTTGGTTCCCCACCTTTCTGCATTTTTCCACACGGTTCCCTACTTTTTCCAATCGGTTCCCCACTTTTTCCAATCTGTTCCCCCTGCTCACTTTGGTTCTGCTCTGTTCTGCAGTGTTCCCCACAGTTCCCCACTTTTTCCAATCTGTTCCCCCTGCTCCTTTGGCTCCACTCTGTTCTGCAGTTTTCCCCACGGTTCCCCACATTTTCCAAACCATTCCCTCGGCTCGCTTTTGTTTCATACTGTTCTGCAGCGTTCCCCACGGTTCCCCACTATTTTATAATCTATTCGCCCTGCTCCCTTTGGTTCCCCTCTGTTCTGCAGTGTCCTCCACGCGTCCCAAATTTTTGCAATCCATTCCCCCTGCTCTGTTTGTTTCCCCACTGTTCTGCATTTTTCCACACGGTTCCCCACTTATTCCAATCTGTTCCCCCTGCTCCCTTTGGTTCCTCACTGTTCTGCAGTGTTCCTCACGGTTCTCCACATTTTTTCCAACCTGTAGCCCCTGCTCCCTTTGGTTCCCCTCTGCCCTGCAGTATTCCCCATGCTTCCCCACTTTTTCCAATCCGTTCCCCCTGTTCCCTTTGGTTCCCCTCTGTCCTGCAGTGTTCTGCACGTTCCCCACTTTTTCCAATCAGTTCCCCCTGCTCCCTTTGATTCCGCTCTGTCCTCTAGTGTTCCCCATGGGCCTCACTTTTTGCAATCCGTTCCCCCTGCTCCTTTGGCTCCACTCTGTTCTGCAGTTTTCCCCATGGTTCCCCACATTTTGCAATCCATTCCCCCTGCTCCGTTTGTTTCCCCTCTGTTCTGCAGTGTTACCCACAGTTCCCCACTTTTTCCAATCATTACCCCCTGCTCCCTTTGATTCCACTCTGTCCTGCAGTGTTCCCCATTGGCCCCACTTTTTCCACTCTGTTCCCCCTGCTCCCTTTGGTTCCCCTCTGTTCTGCATTGTTCCCCACGGTTCCCCACTTTTCCAAACTGTACCCCCTGCTCCCTTTCGTGTCCCTCTGTTCTGCAGTGTTCCTCACGGTTCCCCACTTTTTCCAATCTGTTCTTCCTGCTCCCTTTGGTTCCCCACTGTTCTGCATTTTTCCACACGGTTCCCCACTTTTTCCAATCTGTTACCCCTGCTCCCTTTGGTTCCTCACTGTTCTGCAGTGTTCCTCACGGTTCTCCACATTTTTTGTAACCTGTACCCGCTGCTCCCTTTGCTTCCCCTCTGTTCTGCATTGTTCCCCAGAGTTCTATATCTTTTCCAATCCATTCCCCCTGCTCCCTTTGGTTCCTCACTGTTCTGCAGTGTTCCCCACGGTTCTCCAAATTTTTTCTAATCTGTTCCCCCTTCTATCTCTGGTTCGCCTCTGTTCTACATTTTTCCAGAAGGTTCCCCATTTTTTCCAATCCGTTCCCCCTGCTTCCTTTGGTCCACCTGTTTTCTGCAGAGTTCCCCACGGTCCACTTTTTCGAATCCTTTCCCCCTGCTCCCTTTGGGTCCCCACTGTTCTGCAGAACTCCCCACGATTCCCCACTTTTTCCAATCTGTTCCCCCTTCTCCCTTTGGTTCCTCTCTGTTCTGCATTGTTCCCCACGGGTCCGCACTTTTTCAAAACTGTTCCCCCTGCTCCCTTTGGTTCCTCACTGTTCTGCAGTTTTCCTCACGGTTCTCCACATTTTTCCAACCTGTACCCCCTGCTCCCTATGGTTCCCCTCTGCCCTGCAGTGTCCCCCATTGTTCCCCAATTTTTTCAATCCATTCCCCCTGTTCCCTTTGGTTCGCCTCTGTTCTGCAGTGTTTCCGACGCTCCCCACTTTTTCCAATCCGTTACCCCTGCTCCCTTTGGTTCCCCTCTATTCTGCAGTGTTCCCCACGATTCTCCACATTCTTTTCCTTCCTGTACCCCCTGCTCCCTTTGGTTCCCCACTGTCGTGCATTTTTGCACACGGTACCCCACTTCTTCAAATCTGTTCCTCCTGCACCCTTTGTTTCCCCACTGTTCTGCATTTTTCCACACGGTTCCCCACTTTTTCCAATCTGTTCCCCCGGCTCCCTTTGGTTCCTCACTGTTCTGCAGTGTTCCCCACGGTTGCCCACTTTTTCCAATGTGTTCCCCTGCTCCCTTTCGTTCCCCTCTGTTCTGTAGTGATCCCCACGTTTCCCCACATTTTCCAAACTGTTCCCCCTGCTTGCTTTGGTTTCATACTGTTCTGCAGTGTTCCCCACGGTTCCCCACTTTTTTACAATCTGTTCGCTCTGCTCCCTTTGGTTCCCCTCTGTCCTGCAGTGTCCTCCACGGTTCCCCACTTTTTCCAACCTGTACCTGCTGCTCCCTTTGGTTCCCCTCTGTCATGCAGTGTTTTCACAGTTCCCAAATTTTTTCCTATCTGTTCCCCCTGATCCCTTTGGTTACCCTCTGTCGTGCAGTGTTCCCCACGGTTCCCACTTTTTCCAATCCGTTCCCCCTGCTTCCTTTGGTCCACCTGTTTTCTGCAGAGTTCCCCACGGTCCACTTTTTCGAATCCTTTCCCCCTGCTCCCTTTGGGTCCCCACTGTTCTGCAGAACTCCCCACGATTCCCCACTTTTTCCAATCTGTTCCCCCTTCTCCCTTTGGTTCCTCTCTGTTCTGCATTGTTCCCCACGGGTCCGCACTTTTCCGAGCTGTTCCCCCTGCTCCCTTTGGTTCCGCTCTGTTCTGCAGTTTTCCCCACGGTTCTCCAAATTTTTTCTAATCTGTTCCCATGCTCCCTTTGGTTCCCGTCTGCCATGCAGTGTCCCCCATGGTTCCCCACTTTTTCCAATCCTTTCCCCCTGCTACCTTTGGTTCCCCTCTGTTCTGCAGTGTTCCCCACAGTTCCCAACTTTTTCCAATCGGTTCCACCTGCTCCCTTTGATTACGCTCTGTCATGCAGTGTTCGCCATTGGCCCCACTTTTTGCAATCCGTTTCCCCTGCTCACTGTTGTTCCCATCTGTGCTGCAGTGTTCTCCACGGTTCCCCACTTTTTACAACCTGTAGCTCCTGCTCCCTTTGGTTCCCCTCTGTCATGCAGTGTTCCCCACGGTTCCCCACTTTTTCCAACCTGTACCTCCTGCTCCCTTTGGTGCCCCTCTGTTCTGCAGTGTTGCCCATGGTTCCACACTTTTTCCAATCTGTTTCCCCTGCTACCTCCGGTTCCCCTCTGTTCTGCATTTTTCTACACTGTTCCCCACTTTTTCCAATCCGATCCCCCTGCTTCCTTTGGTTCACCTCTGTTCTGCAGAAATCCCCACGATTCCCCACTTTTTCCAATCTGTTCCCCCTGCTCCCTCTGGTTCCCCTCTTTTCTGCATTTTTCCACACTGTTCCCCACTTATGCCAATCCGTTCCCCCTGCTTCATTTGGTTCCCCTCTGTCCTGCAGTGTCCTCCACGGTTCCACACTTTTTTCAACCTGTACCCCCGGCTCCCTATGGTTCCCCTCTGCATTGAAGTGTTACCCATGGGACCACACTTTTCCCAACCTGTTCCCCTTGTTCCCTTTGGTTCCCCTCTGTCCTGCCATGTTCTCCACAATTATCAACTTTTTGCAATCCATTCCCCCTGCTCCGTATGGTTCCCCTCTGTTCTGCAGTGTTCCCCACGGTTCCCCACTTTTTCCAATCTGTTTCCCCTGCTACCTCTGGTTGCCCTCTGTTCTGCATTTTTCCACACTTTTCCCCACTTTTGCCAATCCGTTCCCCCTGCGTCCTATGGTTCACCTCTGTTCTGCAGATCTCTCCACGAATCCCCACTTTTTCAAATCTGTTCCCCCTGCTCCCTTTGGTTGCCCTCTGTGCTGCAGTTTTCTCCACGGTTCCCCACTTTTTCCAACCTGTACCTCCTGCTCCCTTTGTTTCCCCTCTGTCATGCAGTGTTCCCCACGGTTCCCCACTTTTTCCAATCCGTTCCCTCTGCTCCCTTTGGTTCCCCTCTTTTCTGCAGTGTTCCCCACAGTTCTCCACCTTTTCCAATTCGTTCCCCCTGCTCCCTTTGGTTCCCCACCTTTCTGCATTTTTCCACACGGTTCCCTACTTTTTCCAATCGGTTCCCCACTTTTTCCAATCTGTTCCCCCTGCTCACTTTGGTTCTGCTCTGTTCTGCAGTGTTCCCCACAGTTCCCCACTTTTTCCAATCTGTTCCCCCTGCTCCTTTGGCTCCACTCTGTTCTGCAGTTTTCCCCACGGTTCCCCACATTTTCCAAACCATTCCCTCGGCTCGCTTTTGTTTCATACTGTTCTGCAGCGTTCCCCACGGTTCCCCACTATTTTATAATCTATTCGCCCTGCTCCCTTTGGTTCCCCTCTGTTCTGCAGTGTCCTCCACGCGTCCCAAATTTTTGCAATCCATTCCCCCTGCTCTGTTTGTTTCCCCACTGTTCTGCATTTTTCCACACGGTTCCCCACTTATTCCAATCTGTTCCACCTGCTCCCTTTGGTTCCTCACTGTTCTGCAGTGTTCCCCACGGTTCTCCAAATTTTTTCTAATCTGTTCCCCCTTCTATCTCTGGTTCGCCTCTGTTCTACATTTTTCCAGAAGGTTCCCCATTTTTTCCAATCCGTTCCCCCTGCTTCCTTTGGTCCACCTGTTTTCTGCAGAGTTCCCCACGGTCCACTTTTTCGAATCCTTTCCCCCTGCTCCCTTTGGGTCCCCACTGTTCTGCAGAACTCCCCACGATTCCCCACTTTTTCCAATCTGTTCCCCCTTCTCCCTTTGGTTCCTCTCTGTTCTGCATTGTTCCCCATGGGTCCGCACTTTTCCGAGCTGTTCCCCCTGCTCCCTTTGGTTCCGCTCTGTTCTGCAGTTTTCCCCACGGTTCTCCAAATTTTTTCTAATCTGTTCCCATGCTCCCTTTGGTTCCCGTCTGCCATGCAGTGTCCCCCATGGTTCCCCACTTTTTCCAATCCTTTCCCCCTGCTACCTTTGGTTCCCCTCTGTTCTGCAGTGTTCCCCACAGTTCCCAACTTTTTCCAATCGGTTCCACCTGCTCCCTTTGATTACGCTCTGTCATGCAGTGTTCGCCATTGGCCCCACTTTTTGCAATCCGTTTCCCCTGCTCACTGTTGTTCCCATCTGTGCTGCAGTGTTCTCCACGGTTCCCCACTTTTTACAACCTGTAGCTCCTGCTCCCTTTGGTTCCCTCTGTCATGCAGTGTTCCCCACGGTTCCCCACTTTTTCCAATTCTTTCCCCCTGCTCCCTTTGGTTCCCCACCTTTCTGCATTTTTCCACACGGTTCCCCACTTTTTCCAATATGTTCCCCCTGCTCCCTTTGATTCCTCACTGTTCTCCACATTTTTTCCAACCTGCACCCCCTGTTCTCTATGGTTCCCCTCTGCCCTGCAGTGTCCCCCATGGTTCCCCACTTTTTCCAGTCCGTTCCCCCTGTTCCCTTTTGTTTACCTCTGTTCTGCAGTGTTCCCGACGCTTCCCCACTTTTTCCAATTCGTTCCCCCTGCTCCCTTTGGTTCCCCTCTATTCTGCATTGTTACCCACGTTTCTCCACATTTTTTTCCATCCTGTTCCCCCTGCTCCCTATGGTTCCCCTCTGCCTTGCAGTGTTCCCCATGGGACCCCACTTTTTCCAATCTGTTCCCCCTGCTCCCTTTTGTTCCCCTCTGTTCTGCATTGTTCCCCACGGTTCACCACTTTTCCGAACTGTACCCCCTGCTCCCTTTGGTTCACCTCTGTTCTGCAGTGTTCCTCACGGTTCCCCACTTTTTCCAATCTGTTCCCCCTGCACCCTTTGATTCACCTCTGTCCTGCAGTGTTGCCCACTGTTCTCAACTTTTTCCAATCTGTTCCTCCTGCTCCCTTTGGTTCCCCACTGTTCTGCATTTTTGCACACGGTTCCCCACTTTTTCAAAACTGTTCCCCCTGCTCCCTTTGGTTCCTCACTGTTCTGCAGTTTTCCTCACGGTTCTCCACATTTTTCCAACCTGTACCCCCTGCTCCCTATGGTTCCCCTCTGCCCTGCAGTGTCCCCCATTGTTCCCCAATTTTTCCAATCCATTCCCCCTGTTCCCTTTGGTTCGCCTCTGTTCTGCAGTGTTCCCGACGCTCCCCACTTTTTCCAATCAATTACCCCTGCTCCCTTTGGTTCCCCTCTATTCTGCAGTGTTCCCCACGATTCTCCACATTCTTTTCCTTCCTGTACCCCCTGCTCCCTTTGGTTCCCCACTGTTGTGCATTTTTGCACACGGTACCCCACTTCTTCAAATCTGTTCCTCCTGCACCCTTTGTTTCCCCACTGTTCTGCATTTTTCCACACGGTTCCCCACTTTTTCCAATCTGTTCCCCCGGCTCCCTTTGGTTCCTCACTGTTCTGCAGTGTTCCCCACGGTTGCCCACTTTTTCCAATGTGTTCCCCTGCTCCCTTTCGTTCCCCTCTGTTCTGTAGTGATCCCCACGTTTCCCCACATTTTCCAAACTGTTCCCCCTGCTTGCTTTGGTTTCATACTGTTCTGCAGTGTTCCCCACGGTTCCCCACTTTTTTACAATCTGTTCGCCCTGCTCCCTTTGGTTCCCCTCTGTCCTGCAGTGTCCTCCACGGTTCCCCACTTTTTCCAACCTGTACCTCCTGCTCCCTTTGGTTCCCCTCTGTCATGCAGTGTTTTCACAGTTCCCAAATTTTTTCCTATCTGTTCCCCCTGATCCCTTTGGTTACCCTCTGTCGTGCAGTGTTCCCCACGGTTCCCCACTTTTTCCAATCCGTTCCCTCTGCTCCCTTTGGTTCCCCTCTTTTCTGCAGTGTTCCCCAAAGTTCTCCACCTTTTCCAATTCGTTCCCCCTGCTCCCTTTCGTTCCCCACCTTTCTGCATTTTTCCACACTGTTACCTACTTTTTCCAATCGGTTCCCCACTTTTTCCAATCTGTTCCCCCTGCTCACTTTGGTTCTGCTCTGGCCTGCAGTGTCCCCCATGGTTCCCCACTTTTTCCAATCCGTTCCCCCTGCTACCTTTGGTTCCCCTCTGTTCTGCAGTGTTCCCCACAGTTCCCAACTTTTTCCAATCGGTTCCACCTGCTCCCTTTGGTTCCTCACTGTTCTGCAGTGTTCCTCACGGTTCTCCACATTTTTTGTAACCTGTACCCGCTGCTCCCTTTGCTTCCCCTCTGTTCTGCATTGTTCCCCAGAGTTCTATATCTTTTCCAATCCATTCCCCCTGCTCCCTTTGGTTCCTCACTGTTCTGCAGTGTTCCCCACGGTTCTCCAAATTTTTTCTAATCTGTTCCCCCTTCTATCTCTGGTTCGCCTCTGTTCTACATTTTTCCAGAAGGTTCCCCATTTTTTCCAATCCGTTCCCCCTGCTTCCTTTGGTCCACCTGTTTTCTGCAGAGTTCCCCACGGTCCACTTTTTCGAATCCTTTCCCCCTGCTCCCTTTGGGTCCCCACTGTTCTGCAGAACTCCCCACGATTCCCCACTTTTTCCAATCTGTTCCCCCTTCTCCCTTTGGTTCCTCTCTGTTCTGCATTGTTCCCCACGGGTCCGCACTTTTTCAAAACTGTTCCCCCTGCTCCCTTTGGTTCCTCACTGTTCTGCAGTTTTCCTCACGGTTCTCCACATTTTTCCAACCTGTACCCCCTGCTCCCTATGGTTCCCCTCTGCCCTGCAGTGTCCCCCATTGTTCCCCAATTTTTTCAATCCATTCCCCCTGTTCCCTTTGGTTCGCCTCTGTTCTGCAGTGTTTCCGACGCTCCCCACTTTTTCCAATCCGTTACCCCTGCTCCCTTTGGTTCCCCTCTATTCTGCAGTGTTCCCCACGATTCTCCACATTCTTTTCCTTCCTGTACCCCCTGCTCCCTTTGGTTCCCCACTGTCGTGCATTTTTGCACACGGTACCCCACTTCTTCAAATCTGTTCCTCCTGCACCCTTTGTTTCCCCACTGTTCTGCATTTTTCCACACGGTTCCCCACTTTTTCCAATCTGTTCCCCCGGCTCCCTTTGGTTCCTCACTGTTCTGCAGTGTTCCCCACGGTTGCCCACTTTTTCCAATGTGTTCCCCTGCTCCCTTTCGTTCCCCTCTGTTCTGTAGTGATCCCCACGTTTCCCCACATTTTCCAAACTGTTCCCCCTGCTTGCTTTGGTTTCATACTGTTCTGCAGTGTTCCCCACGGTTCCCCACTTTTTTACAATCTGTTCGCCCTGCTCCCTTTGGTTCCCCTCTGTCCTGCAGTGTCCTCCACGGTTCCCCACTTTTTCCAACCTGTACCTGCTGCTCCCTTTGGTTCCCCTCTGTCATGCAGTGTTTTCACAGTTCCCAAATTTTTTCCTATCTGTTCCCCCTGATCCCTTTGGTTACCCTCTGTCGTGCAGTGTTCCCCACGGTTCCCACTTTTTCCAATCCGTTCCCCCTGCTTCCTTTGGTCCACCTGTTTTCTGCAGAGTTCCCCACGGTCCACTTTTTCGAATCCTTTCCCCCTGCTCCCTTTGGGTCCCCACTGTTCTGCAGAACTCCCCACGATTCCCCACTTTTTCCAATCTGTTCCCCCTTCTCCCTTTGGTTCCTCTCTGTTCTGCATTGTTCCCCACGGGTCCGCACTTTTCCGAGCTGTTCCCCCTGCTCCCTTTGGTTCCGCTCTGTTCTGCAGTTTTCCCCACGGTTCTCCAAATTTTTTCTAATCTGTTCCCATGCTCCCTTTGGTTCCCGTCTGCCATGCAGTGTCCCCCATGGTTCCCCACTTTTTCCAATCCTTTCCCCCTGCTACCTTTGGTTCCCCTCTGTTCTGCAGTGTTCCCCACAGTTCCCAACTTTTTCCAATCGGTTCCACCTGCTCCCTTTGATTACGCTCTGTCATGCAGTGTTCGCCATTGGCCCCACTTTTTGCAATCCGTTTCCCCTGCTCACTGTTGTTCCCATCTGTGCTGCAGTGTTCTCCACGGTTCCCCACTTTTTACAACCTGTAGCTCCTGCTCCCTTTGGTTCCCCTCTGTCATGCAGTGTTCCCCACGGTTCCCCACTTTTTCCAACCTGTACCTCCTGCTCCCTTTGGTGCCCCTCTGTTCTGCAGTGTTGCCCATGGTTCCACACTTTTTCCAATCTGTTTCCCCTGCTACCTCCGGTTCCCCTCTGTTCTGCATTTTTCTACACTGTTCCCCACTTTTTCCAATCCGATCCCCCTGCTTCCTTTGGTTCACCTCTGTTCTGCAGAAATCCCCACGATTCCCCACTTTTTCCAATCTGTTCCCCCTGCTCCCTCTGGTTCCCCTCTTTTCTGCATTTTTCCACACTGTTCCCCACTTATGCCAATCCGTTCCCCCTGCTTCATTTGGTTCCCCTCTGTCCTGCAGTGTCCTCCACGGTTCCACACTTTTTTCAACCTGTACCCCCGGCTCCCTATGGTTCCCCTCTGCATTGAAGTGTTACCCATGGGACCACACTTTTCCCAACCTGTTCCCCTTGTTCCCTTTGGTTCCCCTCTGTCCTGCCATGTTCTCCACAATTATCAACTTTTTGCAATCCATTCCCCCTGCTCCGTATGGTTCCCCTCTGTTCTGCAGTGTTCCCCACGGTTCCCCACTTTTTCCAATCTGTTTCCCCTGCTACCTCTGGTTGCCCTCTGTTCTGCATTTTTCCACACTTTTCCCCACTTTTGCCAATCCGTTCCCCCTGCGTCCTATGGTTCACCTCTGTTCTGCAGATCTCTCCACGAATCCCCACTTTTTCAAATCTGTTCCCCCTGCTCCCTTTGTTTGCCCTCTGTGCTGCAGTTTTCTCCACGGTTCCCCACTTTTTCCAACCTGTACCTCCTGCTCCCTTTGTTTCCCCTCTGTCATGCAGTGTTCCCCACGGTTCCCCACTTTTTCCAATCCGTTCCCTCTGCTCCCTTTGGTTCCCCTCTTTTCTGCAGTGTTCCCCACAGTTCTCCACCTTTTCCAATTCGTTCCCCCTGCTCCCTTTGGTTCCCCACCTTTCTGCATTTTTCCACACGGTTCCCTACTTTTTCCAATCGGTTCCCCACTTTTTCCAATCTGTTCCCCCTGCTCACTTTGGTTCTGCTCTGTTCTGCAGTGTTCCCCACAGTTCCCCACTTTTTCCAATCTGTTCCCCCTGCTCCTTTGGCTCCACTCTGTTCTGCAGTTTTCCCCACGGTTCCCCACATTTTCCAAACCATTCCCTCGGCTCGCTTTTGTTTCATACTGTTCTGCAGCGTTCCCCACGGTTCCCCACTATTTTATAATCTATTCGCCCTGCTCCCTTTGGTTCCCCTCTGTTCTGCAGTGTCCTCCACGCGTCCCAAATTTTTGCAATCCATTCCCCCTGCTCTGTTTGTTTCCCCACTGTTCTGCATTTTTCCACACGGTTCCCCACTTATTCCAATCTGTTCCACCTGCTCCCTTTGGTTCCTCACTGTTCTGCAGTGTTCCCCACGGTTCTCCAAATTTTTTCTAATCTGTTCCCCCTTCTATCTCTGGTTCGCCTCTGTTCTACATTTTTCCAGAAGGTTCCCCATTTTTTCCAATCCGTTCCCCCTGCTTCCTTTGGTCCACCTGTTTTCTGCAGAGTTCCCCACGGTCCACTTTTTCGAATCCTTTCCCCCTGCTCCCTTTGGGTCCCCACTGTTCTGCAGAACTCCCCACGATTCCCCACTTTTTCCAATCTGTTCCCCCTTCTCCCTTTGGTTCCTCTCTGTTCTGCATTGTTCCCCATGGGTCCGCACTTTTCCGAGCTGTTCCCCCTGCTCCCTTTGGTTCCGCTCTGTTCTGCAGTTTTCCCCACGGTTCTCCAAATTTTTTCTAATCTGTTCCCATGCTCCCTTTGGTTCCCGTCTGCCATGCAGTGTCCCCCATGGTTCCCCACTTTTTCCAATCCTTTCCCCCTGCTACCTTTGGTTCCCCTCTGTTCTGCAGTGTTCCCCACAGTTCCCAACTTTTTCCAATCGGTTCCACCTGCTCCCTTTGATTACGCTCTGTCATGCAGTGTTCGCCATTGGCCCCACTTTTTGCAATCCGTTTCCCCTGCTCACTGTTGTTCCCATCTGTGCTGCAGTGTTCTCCACGGTTCCCCACTTTTTACAACCTGTAGCTCCTGCTCCCTTTGGTTCCCTCTGTCATGCAGTGTTCCCCACGGTTCCCCACTTTTTCCAATTCTTTCCCCCTGCTCCCTTTGGTTCCCCACCTTTCTGCATTTTTCCACACGGTTCCCCACTTTTTCCAATATGTTCCCCCTGCTCCCTTTGATTCCTCACTGTTCTCCACATTTTTTCCAACCTGCACCCCCTGTTCTCTATGGTTCCCCTCTGCCCTGCAGTGTCCCCCATGGTTCCCCACTTTTTCCAGTCCGTTCCCCCTGTTCCCTTTTGTTTACCTCTGTTCTGCAGTGTTCCCGACGCTTCCCCACTTTTTCCAATTCGTTCCCCCTGCTCCCTTTGGTTCCCCTCTATTCTGCATTGTTACCCACGTTTCTCCACATTTTTTTCCATCCTGTTCCCCCTGCTCCCTATGGTTCCCCTCTGCCTTGCAGTGTTCCCCATGGGACCCCACTTTTTCCAATCTGTTCCCCCTGCTCCCTTTTGTTCCCCTCTGTTCTGCATTGTTCCCCACGGTTCACCACTTTTCCGAACTGTACCCCCTGCTCCCTTTGGTTCACCTCTGTTCTGCAGTGTTCCTCACGGTTCCCCACTTTTTCCAATCTGTTCCCCCTGCACCCTTTGATTCACCTCTGTCCTGCAGTGTTGCCCACTGTTCTCAACTTTTTCCAATCTGTTCCTCCTGCTCCCTTTGGTTCCCCACTGTTCTGCATTTTTGCACACGGTTCCCCACTTTTTCAAAACTGTTCCCCCTGCTCCCTTTGGTTCCTCACTGTTCTGCAGTTTTCCTCACGGTTCTCCACATTTTTCCAACCTGTACCCCCTGCTCCCTATGGTTCCCCTCTGCCCTGCAGTGTCCCCCATTGTTCCCCAATTTTTCCAATCCATTCCCCCTGTTCCCTTTGGTTCGCCTCTGTTCTGCAGTGTTCCCGACGCTCCCCACTTTTTCCAATCAATTACCCCTGCTCCCTTTGGTTCCCCTCTATTCTGCAGTGTTCCCCACGATTCTCCACATTCTTTTCCTTCCTGTACCCCCTGCTCCCTTTGGTTCCCCACTGTTGTGCATTTTTGCACACGGTACCCCACTTCTTCAAATCTGTTCCTCCTGCACCCTTTGTTTCCCCACTGTTCTGCATTTTTCCACACGGTTCCCCACTTTTTCCAATCTGTTCCCCCGGCTCCCTTTGGTTCCTCACTGTTCTGCAGTGTTCCCCACGGTTGCCCACTTTTTCCAATGTGTTCCCCTGCTCCCTTTCGTTCCCCTCTGTTCTGTAGTGATCCCCACGTTTCCCCACATTTTCCAAACTGTTCCCCCTGCTTGCTTTGGTTTCATACTGTTCTGCAGTGTTCCCCACGGTTCCCCACTTTTTTACAATCTGTTCGCCCTGCTCCCTTTGGTTCCCCTCTGTCCTGCAGTGTCCTCCACGGTTCCCCACTTTTTCCAACCTGTACCTCCTGCTCCCTTTGGTTCCCCTCTGTCATGCAGTGTTTTCACAGTTCCCAAATTTTTTCCTATCTGTTCCCCCTGATCCCTTTGGTTACCCTCTGTCGTGCAGTGTTCCCCACGGTTCCCCACTTTTTCCAATCCGTTCCCTCTGCTCCCTTTGGTTCCCCTCTTTTCTGCAGTGTTCCCCAAAGTTCTCCACCTTTTCCAATTCGTTCCCCCTGCTCCCTTTCGTTCCCCACCTTTCTGCATTTTTCCACACTGTTACCTACTTTTTCCAATCGGTTCCCCACTTTTTCCAATCTGTTCCCCCTGCTCACTTTGGTTCTGCTCTGGCCTGCAGTGTCCCCCATGGTTCCCCACTTTTTCCAATCCGTTCCCCCTGCTACCTTTGGTTCCCCTCTGTTCTGCAGTGTTCCCCACAGTTCCCAACTTTTTCCAATCGGTTCCACCTGCTCCCTTTGATTACGCTCTGTCATGCAGTGTTCGCCATGGGCCCCACTTTTTGCAATCCGTTTCCCCTGCTCACTTTTGTTCCCATCTGTGCTGCAGTGTTCTCCACGGTTCCCCACTTTTTACAACCTGTAGCTCCTGCTCCCTTTGGTTCCCCTCTGTCATGCAGTGTTCCCCACGGTTCCCCACTTTTTCCAACCTGTACCTCCTGCTCCCTTTGGTGCCCCTCTGTTCTGCAGTGTTGCCCACGGTTCCCCACTTTTTCCAATCTGTTTCCCCTGCTACCTCCGGTTCCCCTCTGTTCTGCATTTTTCTACGCTGTTCCCCACTTTTTCCAATCCGATCCCCCTGCTTCCTTTGGTTCACCTCTGTTCTGCAGAACTCCCCACGATTCCCCACTTTTTCCAATTTGTTCCCCCTGCTCCCTCTGGTTCCCCTCTTTTCTGCATTTTTCCACACTGTTCCCCACTTATGCCAATCTGTTCCCCCTGCTTCATTTGGTTCCCCTCTGTCCTGCAGTGTCCTCCACGGTTCCCCACTTTTTTCAACCTGTACCTCCTGTTCCCTATGGTTCCCCACTGTCATGCAGTGTTTTCGCAGTACCCCAATTTTTTCCTATCTGTTCCCCCTGATCCCTTTGGTTCCCCTCTGTCGTGCAGTGTGCCCCACGGTTCCCCACTTTTTCCAATCCGTTCCCTCTGCTCCCTTTGGTTCCCCTCTGTTCTGCAGTGTTCCCCACAGTTCTCCACCTTTTCCAATTCTTTCCCCCTGCTCCCTTTGGTTCCCCACCTTTCTGCATTTTTCCACACGGTTCCCCACTTTTTCCAATATGTTCCCCCTGCTCCCTTTGATTCCTCACTGTTCTCCACATTTTTTCCAACCTGCACCCCCTGTTCTCTATGGTTCCCCTCTGCCCTGCAGTGTCCCCCATGGTTCCCCACTTTTTCCAATCCGTTCCCCCTGTTCCCTTTTGTTTACCTCTGTTCTGCAGTGTTCCCGACGCTTTCCCACTTTTTCCAATCCGTTTTCCCTGCTCCCTTTGGTTCCCCTCTATTCTGCATTGTTACCCACGTTTCTCCACATTTTTTTCCATCCTGTACCCCCTGCTCCCTATGGTTCCCCTCTGCCTTGCAGTGTTCCCCATGGGACCCCACTTTTTCCAATCTGTTCCCCCTGCTCCTTTCGCTCCACTCTGTTCTGCAGTTTTCCCCATGGTTCTCCACATTTTTTGCAAACTGTCCCACCTGCTCCCTTTGGTTCTGCATTGTTTCCCACGATTCCCCACTTTTTCCAATGCATTTCCCCTGCTCCCTTTGGTTCCCCTCTATTGTTCAGTGTTCCCCATGGTTCCCCAATTTTTCCAATCCGTTCCCCCGGCTCGCTTTGGTTTCATACTCTTCTGCAGTGTTCCCCACGGTTCCCCACTTTTTTACAATCTGTTTGCCCTGCTCCCTTTGGTTCCCCTCTGTCCTGCACTGTCCTCCACGGTTCCCCACTTTTTCCAAACTGTACCTCCTGTTCCCTTTGGTTCCCCTCTGTCATGCAGTGTTTTCACAGTTCCCCAATTTTTTCCTATCTGTTCCCCCTGATCCCTTTGGTTCCCCTCTGTCATGCAGTGTGCCCCACGGTTGCCCACTTTTTCCAATCCGTTCCCTCTGCTCCCTTTGGTTCCCCTCTGTTCTGCAGTGTTCCCCACAGTTTTCCACCTTTTCCATTTCGTTCCCCCTGCTCCCTTTGGTTCCCCACCTTTCTGCATTTTTCCACACGGTTCCCTACTTTTTCCAATCGGTTCCCCACTTTTTCCAATCAGTTCCCCCTGCTCCCTTTGATTCCCCTCTGTCCTACAGTGTTCCCCATCGGCGCAACATTTTACAATCCGTTCCCCCTGCTTCCTTTGGTTCCCCTCTGTCGTGCAGTGTTCCCCACGTTTCCCCACTTTTTCCAATGCATTCCCACTGCTCCCTTTGGTGCCCCTCTGTTCTGCAATGTTCCCCACGGTTCCCCACTTTTTCCAATCTGTTTCCCCTGCTACCTCTGGTTCCCCTCTGTTCTGCATTTTTCTACACTGTTCCCCACTCTTTCCAATCCGATACCCCTGTTTCCTTTGGTTCACCTCTGTTCTGCAGAACTCCCCACGATTCCCCACTTTTTCCAATCCGTTCCCCCTGCTCCCTTTGGTTCCCCTCTGTTCTGCATTGTTCCCCACGGTTCCCCACTTTTCCGAACTGTACCCCCTGCTCCCTTTGGTTCACCTCTGTTCTGCAGTGTTCCTCACGGTTCCCCACTTTTTCCAATCTGTTCCCCCTGCACCCTTTGATTCACCTCTGTTCTGCAGTGTTCCCCATGGGCCCAACTTTTTACAATCCGTTCCCCCTGGTTCCTTTGGTTCCCCTCTGTCGTGCAATATTCCCCACGGTTCCCCACTTATTCTAATGTGTTCCCTGTGCTGCCTTTGGTGCCCCTCTGTTCTGCAGAATTCCCCACGATTCCCCACTTTTTCCAATCTGTTCGCCCTGCTCCCTTTGGTTCCCCACTGTTCTGCATTTTTCCACACAGTTCCCCACTTTTTCCAATATGTTCCTCCTGCTCCCTTTGATTCCTCACTGTTCTCTACATTTTTTCCAACCTGCACCCCCTGCTCTCTATGGTTCCCCTCTGCCCTGCAGTGTCCCCCATGGTTCCCCACTTTTTCCAATCCGTTCCCCCTGTTCCCTTTTGTTTGCCTCTGTTCTGCAGTGTTCCCGACGCTTCCCCACTTTTTCCAATCCGTTCCCCCTGCTCCCTTTGGTTCCTCTCTATTCTGCATTGTTACCCACATTTCTCCACATTTTTTCCATCCTGTACCCCCTGCTCCCTATGAATCCCCTCTGCCTTGCAGTGTTCCCCATGGGACCCCACCTTTTCCAATCTGTTCCCCCTGGTCCTTTCGCTCCACTCTGTTCTGCAGTTTTCCCCATGGTTCTCCACATTTTTTCCAAACTGTTCCACCTGCTCCCTTTGGTTCTGCAGTGTTTCCCACGGTTCCCCACTTTTTCCAATCCATTTCCCCTGCTCCCTTTGGTTCCCCTCTATTGTTCAGTGTTCCCCACGGTTCCCAACTTTTTCCAATCCGTTTCCCTGCTCCCTTTGGTTCCCCTCTGTTCTGCAGTGATCCCCACGGTTCCCCACATTTTCCAAACTGTTCCCCCGGCTCGCTTTGGTTTCATACTCTTCTGCAGTGTTCCCCACGGTTCCCCACTTTTTTACAATCTGTTCGCCCTGCTCCCTTTGGTTCTCCTCCGTCCTGCAGTGTCCTCCACGGTTCCCCACTTTTTCCAACCTGTTCCTCCTGTTCCCTTTGGTTCCCCTCTGTCATGCAGTGTTTTCACAGTTCCCCAATTTTTTCCTATCTGTTCCCCCTGATCCCTTTGGTTCCCCTCTATCATGCAGTGTGCCCCACGGTTCCCCACTTTTTCCAACCTGTTCCTCTTGTTCCCTTTGGTTCCCCTCTGTCCTTCCGTGTTCTCCACGGTTCCCAACTTTTTGCAATCCGTTGCCCCTGCTCCGTTTGGTTCCCCTCTGTTCTGCAGTGTTCCCCACTGTTCCCCACTTTTTCCAATCTGTTCCCCCTGCTCCTTTGTCTCCACTCTGTTCTGCAGTTTTCCCCATGGTTCCCCACATTTTCCAAACCATTCCCCCGGCTCGCTTTGGTTTCATACTGTTCTGCAGCGTTCCCCACGGTTCCCCACTTTTTTACAAACTGTTTGCCCTGCTCCCTTTGGCTTCCCCTGTTCTGCATTGTCCTCCACGGTTCCAAACTTTTTGCAATCCATTCCCCCTGTTCCGTTTGTTTGCCCTCTGTTCTGCAGTGTTCCCCACTGTTCCCCACTTTTTCCAATCAGTTCCCCCTGCTCCCTTTAATTCCCCTCTGTCCTACAGTGTTCCCCATCGGCGCAACATTTTACAATCCGTTCCCCCTGCTTCCTTTGGTTCCCCTCTGTCGTGCAGTGTTCCCCACGTTTCCCCACTTTTTCCAATGCATTCCCACTGCTCCCTTTGGTGCCCCTCTGTTCTGCAATGTTCCCCACGGTTCCCCACTTTTTCCAATCTGTTTCCCCTGCTACCTCTGGTTCCCCTCTGTTCTGCATTTTTCTACACTGTTCCCCACTCTTTCCAATCCGATACCCCTGTTTCCTTTGGTTCACCTCTGTTCTGCAGAACTCCCCACGATTCCCCACTTTTTCCAATCCGTTCCCCCTGCTCCCTTTGGTTCCCCTCTGTTCTGCATTGTTCCCCACGGTTCCCCACTTTTCCGAACTGTACCCCCTGCTCCCTTTGGTTCACCTCTGTTCTGCAGTGTTCCTCACGGTTCCCCACTTTTTCCAATCTGTTCCCCCTGCACCCTTTGATTCACCTCTGTTCTGCAGTGTTCCCCATGGGCCCAACTTTTTACAATCCGTTCCCCCTGGTTCCTTTGGTTCCCCTCTGTCGTGCAATATTCCCCACGGTTCCCCACTTATTCTAATGTGTTCCCTGTGCTGCCTTTGGTGCCCCTCTGTTCTGCAGAATTCCCCACGATTCCCCACTTTTTCCAATCTGTTCGCCCTGCTCCCTTTGGTTCCCCACTGTTCTGCATTTTTCCACACAGTTCCCCACTTTTTCCAATATGTTCCTCCTGCTCCCTTTGATTCCTCACTGTTCTCTACATTTTTTCCAACCTGCACCCCCTGCTCTCTATGGTTCCCCTCTGCCCTGCAGTGTCCCCCATGGTTCCCCACTTTTTCCAATCCGTTCCCCCTGTTCCCTTTTGTTTGCCTCTGTTCTGCAGTGTTCCCGACGCTTCCCCACTTTTTCCAATCCGTTCCCCCTGCTCCCTTTGGTTCCTCTCTATTCTGCATTGTTACCCACATTTCTCCACATTTTTTCCATCCTGTACCCCCTGCTCCCTATGAATCCCCTCTGCCTTGCAGTGTTCCCCATGGGACCCCACCTTTTCCAATCTGTTCCCCCTGGTCCTTTCGCTCCACTCTGTTCTGCAGTTTTCCCCATGGTTCTCCACATTTTTTCCAAACTGTTCCACCTGCTCCCTTTGGTTCTGCAGTGTTTCCCACGGTTCCCCACTTTTTCCAATCCATTTCCCCTGCTCCCTTTGGTTCCCCTCTATTGTTCAGTGTTCCCCACGGTTCCCAACTTTTTCCAATCCGTTTCCCTGCTCCCTTTGGTTCCCCTCTGTTCTGCAGTGATCCCCACGGTTCCCCACATTTTCCAAACTGTTCCCCCGGCTCGCTTTGGTTTCATACTCTTCTGCAGTGTTCCCCACGGTTCCCCACTTTTTTACAATCTGTTCGCCCTGCTCCCTTTGGTTCTCCTCCGTCCTGCAGTGTCCTCCACGGTTCCCCACTTTTTCCAACCTGTTCCTCCTGTTCCCTTTGGTTCCCCTCTGTCATGCAGTGTTTTCACAGTTCCCCAATTTTTTCCTATCTGTTCCCCCTGATCCCTTTGGTTCCCCTCTATCATGCAGTGTGCCCCACGGTTCCCCACTTTTTCCAACCTGTTCCTCTTGTTCCCTTTGGTTCCCCTCTGTCCTTCCGTGTTCTCCACGGTTCCCAACTTTTTGCAATCCGTTGCCCCTGCTCCGTTTGGTTCCCCTCTGTTCTGCAGTGTTCCCCACTGTTCCCCACTTTTTCCAATCTGTTCCCCCTGCTCCTTTGTCTCCACTCTGTTCTGCAGTTTTCCCCATGGTTCCCCACATTTTCCAAACCATTCCCCCGGCTCGCTTTGGTTTCATACTGTTCTGCAGCGTTCCCCACGGTTCCCCACTTTTTTACAAACTGTTTGCCCTGCTCCCTTTGGCTTCCCCTGTTCTGCATTGTCCTCCACGGTTCCAAACTTTTTGCAATCCATTCCCCCTGTTCCGTTTGTTTGCCCTCTGTTCTGCAGTGTTCCCCACTGTTCCCCACTTTTTCCAATCAGTTCCCCCTGCTCCCTTTAATTCCCATCTGTCCTACAGTGTTCCCCATCGGCGCAACATTTTACAATCCGTCCCCCCTGCTTCCTTTGGTTCCCCTCTGTCGTGCAGTGTTCCCCACGTTTCCCCACTTTTTCCAATGCATTCCCACTGTTCCCTTTGGTGCCCCTCAGTTCTGCAGTGTTCCCCACGGTTCCCCACGTTTTCCAATCCGTTTCCCCTGCTACCTCTGGTTCCCCTCTGTTCTGCATTTTTCTACACTGTTCCCCACTTTTTCCAATCCGATCCCCCTGCTTCCTTTGGTTCACCTCTGTTCTGCAGAACTCCCCACTATTCCCCACTTTTTCCAATCTATTCCCCCTGCTCCCTTTGGTTCCCCTCCGTTCTGCATTGTTCCCCACGGTTCACCACTTTTCCGAACTGTACCCCCTGCTCCCTTTGATTCACCTCTGTTCTGCAGTGTTGCCCACGGGTCCGCACTTTTCCGAGCTGTTCCCCCTGCTCCCTTTGGTTCTGCTTTGTTCTGCAGTTTTCCCCACGGTTCTCCAAATTTTTTCTAATCTGTTCCCATGCTCCCTTTGGTTCCCGTCTGCCCTGCAGTGGCCCCCATGGTTCCCCACTTTTTCCAATCTGTTCCCCCTGCTCCTTTGGCTCCACTCTGTTCTGCAGTTTTCCCCACGGTTCGCCACATTTTCCAAATCATTCCCTCGGCTCGCTTTCGTTTCATACTGTCCTGCAGCGTTTCCCACGGTTCACCACTTTTTCCAATCTGTTTCCCCTGCTACCTCTGGTTCCCCTCTGTTCTGCATTTTTCTACGCTGTTCCCCACTTTTTCCAATCCGATCCCCCTGCTTCCTTTGGTCCACCTGTTTTCTGCAGAGTTCCCCACGGTCCACTTTTTTGAATCCTTTCCCCCTGCTCCCTTTGGGTCCCCACTGTTCTGCAGAACTCCCCACGATTCCCCACTTTTTCCAATCTGTTCCCCCTTCTCCCTTTGGTTCCTCTCTGTTCTGCATTGTTCCCCACGGGTCCGCACTTTTCCGAGCTGTTCCCCCTGCTCCCTTTGGTTCCCCTCTGTTCTGCATTGTTCCCCACGGTTCCCCACTTTTCCGAACTGTACCCCCTGCTCCCTTTGGTTCACCTCAGTTCTGCAGTGTTCCTCACGGTTCCCCACTTTTTCCAATCTGTTCCCCCTGCACCCTTTGATTCACCTCTGTTCTGCAGTGTTCCCCATGGGCCCAACTTTTTACAATCCGTTCCCCCTGCTTCCTTTGGTTCCCCTCTGTCGTGCAATATTCCCCACGGTTCCCCACTTATTCTAATGTGTTCCCTGTGCTGCCTTTGGTGCCCCTCTGTTCTGCAGAATTCCCCACGATTCCCCACTTTTTCCAATCTGTTCGCCCTGCTCCCTTTGGTTCCCCACTGTTCTGCATTTTTCCACACAGTTCCCCACTTTTTCCAATATGTTCCTCCTGCTCCCTTTGATTCCTCACTGTTCTCCACATTTTTTCCAACCTGCACCCCCTGCTCTCTATGGTTCCCCTCTGCCCTGCAGTGTCCCCCATGGTTCCCCACTTTTTCCAATCCGTTCCCCCTGTTCCCTTTTGTTTGCCTCTGTTCTGCAGTGTTCCCGACGCTTCCCCACTTTTTCCAATCCGTTCCCCCTGCTCCCTTTGGTTCCTCTCTATTCTGCATTGTTACCCACATTTCTCCACATTTTTTCCATCCTGTACCCCCTGCTCCCTATGAATCCCCTCTGCCTTGCAGTGTTCCCCATGGGACCCCACCTTTTCCAATCTGTTCCCCCTGGTCCTTTCGCTACACTCTGTTCTGCAGTTTTCCCCATGGTTCTCCACATTTTTTCCAAACTGTTCCACCTGCTCCCTTTGGTTCTGCAGTGTTTCCCACGGTTCCCCACTTTTTCCAATCCATTTCCCCTGCTCCCTTTGGTTCCCCTCTATTGTTCAGTGTTCCCCACGGTTCCCAACTTTTTCCAATCCGTTTCCCTGCTCCCTTTGGTTCCCCTCTGTTCTGCAGTGATCCCCACGGTTCCCCACATTTTCCAAACTGTTCCCCCGGCTCGCTTTGGTTTCATACTCTTCTGCAGTGTTCCCCACGGTTCCCCACTTTTTTACAATCTGTTCGCCCTGCTCCCTTTGGTTCTCCTCCGTCCTGCAGTGTCCTCCACGGTTCCCCACTTTTTCCAACCTGTTCCTCCTGTTCCCTTTGGTTCCCCTCTGTCATGCAGTGTTTTCACAGTTCCCCAATTTTTTCCTATCTGTTCCCCCTGATCCCTTTGGTTCCCCTCTATCATGCAGTGTGCCCCACGGTTCCCCACTTTTTCCAACCTGTTCCTCTTGTTCCCTTTGGTTCCCCTCTGTCCTTCCGTGTTCTCCACGGTTCCCAACTTTTTGCAATCCGTTGCCCCTGCTCCGTTTGGTTCCCCTCTGTTCTGCAGTGTTCCCCACTGTTCCCCACTTTTTCCAATCTGTTCCCCCTGCTCCTTTGTCTCCACTCTGTTCTGCAGTTTTCCCCATGGTTCCCCACATTTTCCAAACCATTCCCCCGGCTCGCTTTGGTTTCATACTGTTCTGCAGCGTTCCCCACGGTTCCCCACTTTTTTACAAACTGTTTGCCCTGCTCCCTTTGGCTTCCCCTGTTCTGCATTGTCCTCCACGGTTCCAAACTTTTTGCAATCCATTCCCCCTGTTCCGTTTGTTTGCCCTCTGTTCTGCAGTGTTCCCCACTTTTTCCAATCAGTTCCCCCTGCTCCCTTTAATTCCCATCTGTCCTACAGTGTTCCCCATCGGCGCAACATTTTACAATCCGTCCCCCCTGCTTCCTTTGGTTCCCCTCTGTCGTGCAGTGTTCCCCACGTTTCCCCACTTTTTCCAATGCATTCCCACTGTTCCCCTTGGTGCCCCTCAGTTCTGCAGTGTTCCCCACGGTTCCCCACGTTTTCCAATCCGTTTCCCCTGCTACCTCTGGTTCCCCTCTGTTCTGCATTTTTCTACACTGTTCCCCACTTTTTCCAATCCGATCCCCCTGCTTCCTTTGGTTCACCTCTGTTCTGCAGAACTCCCCACTATTCCCCACTTTTTCCAATCTGTTCCCCCTGCTCCCTTTGGTTCCCCTCCGTTCTGCATTGTTCCCCACGGTTCACCACTTTTCCGAACTGTACCCCCTGCTCCCTTTGATTCACCTCTGTTCTGCAGTGTTGCCCACGGGTCCGCACTTTTCCGAGCTGTTCCCCCTGCTCCCTTTGGTTCTGCTTTGTTCTGCAGTTTTCCCCACGGTTCTCCAAATTTTTTCTAATCTGTTCCCATGCTCCCTTTGGTTCCCGTCTGCCCTGCAGTGGCCCCCATGGTTCCCCACATTTTCCAATCTGTTCCCCCTGCTCCTTTGGCTCCACTCTGTTCTGCAGTTTTCCCCACGGTTCGCCACATTTTCCAAATCATTCCCTCGGCTCGCTTTCGTTTCATACTATCCTGCAGCGTTTCCCACGGTTCACCACTTTTTCCAATCTGTTTCCCCTGCTACCTCTGGTTCCCCTCTGTTCTGCATTTTTCTACGCTGTTCCCCACTTTTTCCAATCCGATCCCCCTGCTTCCTTTGGTCCACCTGTTTTCTTCAGAGTTCCCCACGGTCCACTTTTTCGAATCCTTTCCCCCTGCTCCCTTTGGGTCCCCACTGTTCTGCAGAACTCCCCACGATTCCCCACTTTTTCCAATCTGTTCCCCCTTCTCCCTTTGGTTCCTCTCTGTTCTGCATTGTTCCCCACGGGTCCGCACTTTTCCGAGCTGTTCCCCCTGCTCCCTTTGGTTCTGCTTTGTTCTGCAGTTTTCCCCACGGTTCTCCAAATTTTTTTCTAATCTGTTCGCCCTGCTCCCTTTGGTTCTCCTCCGTCCTGCAGTGTCCTCCACGGTTCCCCACTTTTTCCAACCTGTTCCTCCTGTTCCCTTTGGTTCCCCTCTGTCATGCAGTGTTTTCACAGTTCCCCAATTTTTTCCTATCTGTTCCCCCTGATCCCTTTGGTTCCCCTCTATCATGCAGTGTGCCCCACGGTTCCCCACTTTTTCCAACCTGTTCCTCTTGTTCCCTTTGGTTCCCCTCTGTCCTTCCGTGTTCTCCACGGTTCCCAACTTTTTGCAATCCGTTGCCCCTGCTCCGTTTGGTTCCCCTCTGTTCTGCAGTGTTCCCCACTGTTCCCCACTTTTTCCAATCTGTTCCCCCTGCTCCTTTGTCTCCACTCTGTTCTGCAGTTTTCCCCATGGTTCCCCACATTTTCCAAACCATTCCCCCGGCTCGCTTTGGTTTCATACTGTTCTGCAGCGTTCCCCACGGTTCCCCACTTTTTTACAAACTGTTTGCCCTGCTCCCTTTGGCTTCCCCTGTTCTGCATTGTCCTCCACGGTTCCAAACTTTTTGCAATCCATTCCCCCTGTTCCGTTTGTTTGCCCTCTGTTCTGCAGTGTTCCCCACTGTTCCCCACTTTTTCCAATCAGTTCCCCCTGCTCCCTTTAATTCCCATCTGTCCTACAGTGTTCCCCATCGGCGCAACATTTTACAATCCGTCCCCCCTGCTTCCTTTGGTTCCCCTCTGTCGTGCAGTGTTCCCCACGTTTCCCCACTTTTTCCAATGCATTCCCACTGTTCCCTTTGGTGCCCCTCAATTCTGCAGTGTTCCCCACGGTTCCCCACGTTTTCCAATCCGTTTCCCCTGCTACCTCTGGTTCCCCTCTGTTCTGCATTTTTCTACACTGTTCCCCACTTTTTCCAATACGATCCCCCTGCTTCCTTTGGTTCACCTCTGTTCTGCAGAACTCCCCACTATTCCCCACTTTTTCCAATCTATTCCCCCTGCTCCCTTTGGTTCCCCTCCGTTCTGCATTGTTCCCCACGGTTCACCACTTTTCCGAACTGTACCCCCTGCTCCCTTTGATTCACCTCTGTTCTGCAGTGTTGCCCACGGGTCCGCACTTTTCCGAGCTGTTCCCCCTGCTCCCTTTGGTTCTGCTTTGTTCTGCAGTTTTCCCCACGGTTCTCCAAATTTTTTCTAATCTGTTCCCATGCTCCCTTTGGTTCCCGTCTGCCCTGCAGTGGCCCCCATGGTTCCCCACTTTTTCCAATCTGTTCCCCCTGCTCCTTTGGCTCCACTCTGTTCTGCAGTTTTCCCCACGGTTCGCCACATTTTCCAAATCATTCCCTCGGCTCGCTTTCGTTTCATACTGTCCTGCAGCGTTTCCCACGGTTCACCACTTTTTCCAATCTGTTTCCCCTGCTACCTCTGGTTCCCCTCTGTTCTGCATTTTTCTACGCTGTTCCCCACTTTTTCCAATCCGATCCCCCTGCTTCCTTTGGTCCACCTGTTTTCTGCAGAGTTCCCCACGGTCCACTTTTTTGAATCCTTTCCCCCTGCTCCCTTTGGGTCCCCACTGTTCTGCAGAACTCCCCACGATTCCCCACTTTTTCCAATCTGTTCCCCCTTCTCCCTTTGGTTCCTCTCTGTTCTGCATTGTTCCCCACGGGTCCGCACTTTTCCGAGCTGTTCCCCCTGCTCCCTTTGGTTCCCCTCTGTTCTGCATTGTTCCCCACGGTTCCCCACTTTTCCGAACTGTACCCCCTGCTCCCTTTGGTTCACCTCAGTTCTGCAGTGTTCCTCACGGTTCCCCACTTTTTCCAATCTGTTCCCCCTGCACCCTTTGATTCACCTCTGTTCTGCAGTGTTCCCCATGGGCCCAACTTTTTACAATCCGTTCCCCCTGCTTCCTTTGGTTCCCCTCTGTCGTGCAATATTCCCCACGGTTCCCCACTTATTCTAATGTGTTCCCTGTGCTGCCTTTGGTGCCCCTCTGTTCTGCAGAATTCCCCACGATTCCCCACTTTTTCCAATCTGTTCGCCCTGCTCCCTTTGGTTCCCCACTGTTCTGCATTTTTCCACACAGTTCCCCACTTTTTCCAATATGTTCCTCCTGCTCCCTTTGATTCCTCACTGTTCTCCACATTCTTTCCAACCTGCACCCCCTGCTCTCTATGGTTCCCCTCTGCCCTGCAGTGTCCCCCATGGTTCCCCACTTTTTCCAATCCGTTCCCCCTGTTCCCTTTTGTTTGCCTCTGTTCTGCAGTGTTCCCGACGCTTCCCCACTTTTTCCAATCCGTTCCCCCTGCTCCCTTTGGTTCCTCTCTATTCTGCATTGTTACCCACATTTCTCCACATTTTTTCCATCCTGTACCCCCTGCTCCCTATGAATCCCCTCTGCCTTGCAGTGTTCCCCATGGGACCCCACCTTTTCCAATCTGTTCCCCCTGGTCCTTTCGCTCCACTCTGTTCTGCAGTTTTCCCCATGGTTCTCCACATTTTTTCCAAACTGTTCCACCTGCTCCCTTTGGTTCTGCAGTGTTTCCCACGGTTCCCCACTTTTTCCAATCCATTTCCCCTGCTCCCTTTGGTTCCCCTCTATTGTTCAGTGTTCCCCACGGTTCCCAACTTTTTCCAATCCGTTTCCCTGCTCCCTTTGGTTCCCCTCTGTTCTGCAGTGATCCCCACGGTTCCCCACATTTTCCAAACTGTTCCCCCGGCTCGCTTTGGTTTCATACTCTTCTGCAGTGTTCCCCACGGTTCCCCACTTTTTTACAATCTGTTCGCCCTGCTCCCTTTGGTTCTCCTCCGTCCTGCAGTGTCCTCCACGGTTCCCCACTTTTTCCAACCTGTTCCTCCTGTTCCCTTTGGTTCCCCTCTGTCATGCAGTGTTTTCACAGTTCCCCAATTTTTTCCTATCTGTTCCCCCTGATCCCTTTGGTTCCCCTCTATCATGCAGTGTGCCCCACGGTTCCCCACTTTTTCCAACCTGTTCCTCTTGTTCCCTTTGGTTCCCCTCTGTCCTTCCGTGTTCTCCACGGTTCCCAACTTTTTGCAATCCGTTGCCCCTGCTCCGTTTGGTTCCCCTCTGTTCTGCAGTGTTCCCCACTGTTCCCCACTTTTTCCAATCTGTTCCCCCTGCTCCTTTGTCTCCACTCTGTTCTGCAGTTTTCCCCATGGTTCCCCACATTTTCCAAACCATTCCCCCGGCTCGCTTTGGTTTCATACTGTTCTGCAGCGTTCCCCACGGTTCCCCACTTTTTTACAAACTGTTTGCCCTGCTCCCTTTGGCTTCCCCTGTTCTGCATTGTCCTCCACGGTTCCAAACTTTTTGCAATCCATTCCCCCTGTTCCGTTTGTTTGCCCTCTGTTCTGCAGTGTTCCCCACTTTTTCCAATCAGTTCCCCCTGCTCCCTTTAATTCCCATCTGTCCTACAGTGTTCCCCATCGGCGCAACATTTTACAATCCGTCCCCCCTGCTTCCTTTGGTTCCCCTCTGTCGTGCAGTGTTCCCCACGTTTCCCCACTTTTTCCAATGCATTCCCACTGTTCCCCTTGGTGCCCCTCAGTTCTGCAGTGTTCCCCACGGTTCCCCACGTTTTCCAATCCGTTTCCCCTGCTACCTCTGGTTCCCCTCTGTTCTGCATTTTTCTACACTGTTCCCCACTTTTTCCAATCCGATCCCCCTGCTTCCTTTGGTTCACCTCTGTTCTGCAGAACTCCCCACTATTCCCCACTTTTTCCAATCTGTTCCCCCTGCTCCCTTTGGTTCCCCTCCGTTCTGCATTGTTCCCCACGGTTCACCACTTTTCCGAACTGTACCCCCTGCTCCCTTTGATTCACCTCTGTTCTGCAGTGTTGCCCACGGGTCCGCACTTTTCCGAGCTGTTCCCCCTGCTCCCTTTGGTTCTGCTTTGTTCTGCAGTTTTCCCCACGGTTCTCCAAATTTTTTCTAATCTGTTCCCATGCTCCCTTTGGTTCCCGTCTGCCCTGCAGTGGCCCCCATGGTTCCCCACATTTTCCAATCTGTTCCCCCTGCTCCTTTGGCTCCACTCTGTTCTGCAGTTTTCCCCACGGTTCGCCACATTTTCCAAATCATTCCCTCGGCTCGCTTTCGTTTCATACTATCCTGCAGCGTTTCCCACGGTTCACCACTTTTTCCAATCTGTTTCCCCTGCTACCTCTGGTTCCCCTCTGTTCTGCATTTTTCTACGCTGTTCCCCACTTTTTCCAATCCGATCCCCCTGCTTCCTTTGGTCCACCTGTTTTCTTCAGAGTTCCCCACGGTCCACTTTTTCGAATCCTTTCCCCCTGCTCCCTTTGGGTCCCCACTGTTCTGCAGAACTCCCCACGATTCCCCACTTTTTCCAATCTGTTCCCCCTTCTCCCTTTGGTTCCTCTCTGTTCTGCATTGTTCCCCACGGGTCCGCACTTTTCCGAGCTGTTCCCCCTGCTCCCTTTGGTTCTGCTTTGTTCTGCAGTTTTCCCCACGGTTCTCCAAATTTTTTTCTAATCTGTTCGCCCTGCTCCCTTTGGTTCTCCTCCGTCCTGCAGTGTCCTCCACGGTTCCCCACTTTTTCCAACCTGTTCCTCCTGTTCCCTTTGGTTCCCCTCTGTCATGCAGTGTTTTCACAGTTCCCCAATTTTTTCCTATCTGTTCCCCCTGATCCCTTTGGTTCCCCTCTATCATGCAGTGTGCCCCACGGTTCCCCACTTTTTCCAACCTGTTCCTCTTGTTCCCTTTGGTTCCCCTCTGTCCTTCCGTGTTCTCCACGGTTCCCAACTTTTTGCAATCCGTTGCCCCTGCTCCGTTTGGTTCCCCTCTGTTCTGCAGTGTTCCCCACTGTTCCCCACTTTTTCCAATCTGTTCCCCCTGCTCCTTTGTCTCCACTCTGTTCTGCAGTTTTCCCCATGGTTCCCCACATTTTCCAAACCATTCCCCCGGCTCGCTTTGGTTTCATACTGTTCTGCAGCGTTCCCCACGGTTCCCCACTTTTTTACAAACTGTTTGCCCTGCTCCCTTTGGCTTCCCCTGTTCTGCATTGTCCTCCACGGTTCCAAACTTTTTGCAATCCATTCCCCCTGTTCCGTTTGTTTGCCCTCTGTTCTGCAGTGTTCCCCACTTTTTCCAATCAGTTCCCCCTGCTCCCTTTAATTCCCATCTGTCCTACAGTGTTCCCCATCGGCGCAACATTTTACAATCCGTCCCCCCTGCTTCCTTTGGTTCCCCTCTGTCGTGCAGTGTTCCCCACGTTTCCCCACTTTTTCCAATGCATTCCCACTGTTCCCCTTGGTGCCCCTCAGTTCTGCAGTGTTCCCCACGGTTCCCCACGTTTTCCAATCCGTTTCCCCTGCTACCTCTGGTTCCCCTCTGTTCTGCATTTTTCTACACTGTTCCCCACTTTTTCCAATCCGATCCCCCTGCTTCCTTTGGTTCACCTCTGTTCTGCAGAACTCCCCACTATTCCCCACTTTTTCCAATCTGTTCCCCCTGCTCCCTTTGGTTCCCCTCCGTTCTGCATTGTTCCCCACGGTTCACCACTTTTCCGAACTGTACCCCCTGCTCCCTTTGATTCACCTCTGTTCTGCAGTGTTGCCCACGGGTCCGCACTTTTCCGAGCTGTTCCCCCTGCTCCCTTTGGTTCTGCTTTGTTCTGCAGTTTTCCCCACGGTTCTCCAAATTTTTTCTAATCTGTTCCCATGCTCCCTTTGGTTCCCGTCTGCCCTGCAGTGGCCCCCATGGTTCCCCACATTTTCCAATCTGTTCCCCCTGCTCCTTTGGCTCCACTCTGTTCTGCAGTTTTCCCCACGGTTCGCCACATTTTCCAAATCATTCCCTCGGCTCGCTTTCGTTTCATACTATCCTGCAGCGTTTCCCACGGTTCACCACTTTTTCCAATCTGTTTCCCCTGCTACCTCTGGTTCCCCTCTGTTCTGCATTTTTCTACGCTGTTCCCCACTTTTTCCAATCCGATCCCCCTGCTTCCTTTGGTCCACCTGTTTTCTTCAGAGTTCCCCACGGTCCACTTTTTCGAATCCTTTCCCCCTGCTCCCTTTGGGTCCCCACTGTTCTGCAGAACTCCCCACGATTCCCCACTTTTTCCAATCTGTTCCCCCTTCTCCCTTTGGTTCCTCTCTGTTCTGCATTGTTCCCCACGGGTCCGCACTTTTCCGAGCTGTTCCCCCTGCTCCCTTTGGTTCTGCTTTGTTCTGCAGTTTTCCCCACGGTTCTCCAAATTTTTTTCTAATCTGTTCCCATGCTCCCTTTGGTTCCCGTCTGCCCTGCAGTGGCCCCCATGGTTCCCCACTTTTTCCAATCCGTTCCCCCTGCTACCTTTGGTTTCCCTCTGTTCTGCAGTGTTCCCCACAGTTCCCAACTTTTTCCAATCGGTTCCCCCTGCTCCCTTTGAATACCCTCTGTCATGCAGTGTTCGCCATGGGCCCCACTTTTTGCAATCCGTTTCCCCTGCTCACTTTTGTTCCCATCTGTGCTGCAGTGTTCTCCACGGTTCCCCACTTTTTCCAACCTGTACCTCCTGCTACCTTTGGTTCCCCTCTGTCATGCAGTGTTCCCCACGGTTCCCCACTTTTTCCAACATGTACCTCCTGCTCCCTTTGGTGCCCCTCTGTTCTGCAGTGTTGTCCACGGTTCCCCACTTTTTCCAATCTGTTTCCCCTGCTACCTCTGGTTCCCCTCTGTTCTGCATTTTTCCACACTGTTCCCCACTTTTGCCAATCCGTTCCCCCTGCTTCCTTTGGTTCCCCTCTGTTCTGCAGTGTTCCCCACGGTTCCCCACTTTTTCTAATCTGTTCCCCCTGCTACTTTGTCTCCACCCTGTTCTGCAGTTTTCCCCACGGTTCCCCACATTTTCCAAACCATTCCCCCGGCTCGCTTTGGTTTCATACTGTTCTGCAGCATTCCCCACGGTTCCCCACTTTTTTACAAACTGTTTGCCCTGCTCCCTTTGGTTTTCCCTGTTCTGCATTGTCCTCCACGGTTCGAAACTTTTTGCAATCCATTCCCCCTGTTCCGTTTGTTTGCCCTCTGTTCTGCAGTGTCCCCCACTGTTCCCCACTTTTTCCAATCACTTCCCCCTGCTCCCTTTGATTCCCCTCTGTCCTACAGTGTTCCCCATCGGTGCAACTTTTTACAATCCGTTCCACCTGCTTCCTTTGGTTCCCCTCTGTCGTGCAGTGTTCCCCACGGTTCCCCACTTTTTCCAATCTGTTTCCCCTGCTACCTCTGCTTCCCCTCTGTTCTGCATTTTTCTACACTGTTCCCCAGTTTTTCCAATCCGATCCCCCTGCTTCCTTTCGTTCACCTCTGTTCTGCAGAACTCCCCACGGTTCCCCACTTTTTCCAACCTGTACCTCCTGCTACCTTTGGTTCCCCTCTGTCATGCAGTGTTCCCCACGGTTCCCCACTTTTTCCAACATGTACCTCCTGCTTCCTTTGGTGCCCCTCTGTTCTGCAGTGTTGCCCACGGTTCCCCACTTTTTCCAATCTGTTTCCCCTGCTACCTCTGGTTCCCCTCTGTTCTGCATTTTTCTACACTGTTCCCCACTTTTTCCAATCCGATCCCCCTGCTTCCTTTGGTTCACCTCTGTTCTGCAGAACTCCCCACTATTCCCCACTTTTTCCAATCTGTTCCCCCTGCTCCCTTTGGTTCCCCTCCGTTCTGCATTGTTCCCCACGGTTCACCACTTTTCCGAACTGTACCCCCTGCTCCCTTTGATTCACCTCTGTTCTGCAGTGTTGCCCACGGGTCCGCACTTTTCCGAGCTGTTCCCCCTGCTCCCTTTGGTTCTGCTTTGTTCTGCAGTTTTCCCCACGGTTCTCCAAATTTTTTCTAATCTGTTCCCATGCTCCCTTTGGTTCCCGTCTGCCCTGCAGTGGCCCCCATGGTTCCCCACTTTTTCCAATCTGTTCCCCCTGCTCCTTTGGCTCCACTCTGTTCTGCAGTTTTCCCCACGGTTCGCCACATTTTCCAAATCATTCCCTCGGCTCGCTTTCGTTTCATACTGTCCTGCAGCGTTTCCCACGGTTCACCACTTTTTCCAATCTGTTTCCCCTGCTACCTCTGGTTCCCCTCTGTTCTGCATTTTTCTACGCTGTTCCCCACTTTTTCCAATCCGATCCCCCTGCTTCCTTTGGTCCACCTGTTTTCTGCAGAGTTCCCCACGGTCCACTTTTTCGAATCCTTTCCCCCTGCTCCCTTTGGGTCCCCACTGTTCTGCAGAACTCCCCACGATTCCCCACTTTTTCCAATCTGTTCCCCCTTCTCCCTTTGGTTCCTCTCTGTTCTGCATTGTTCCCCACGGGTCCGCACTTTTCCGAGCTGTTCCCCCTGCTCCCTTTGGTTCCCCTCTGTTCTGCATTGTTCCCCACGGTTCCCCACTTTTCCGAACTGTACCCCCTGCTCCCTTTGGTTCACCTCTGTTCTGCAGTGTTCCTCACGGTTCCCCACTTTTTCCAATCTGTTCCCCCTGCACCCTTTGATTCACCTCTGTTCTGCAGTGTTCCCCATGGGCCCAACTTTTTACAATCCGTTCCCCCTGCTTCCTTTGGTTCCCCTCTGTCGTGCAATATTCCCCACGGTTCCCCACTTATTCTAATGTGTTCCCTGTGCTGCCTTTGGTGCCCCTCTGTTCTGCAGAATTCCCCACGATTCCCCACTTTTTCCAATCTGTTCGCACTGCTCCCTTTGGTTCCCCACTGTTCTGCATTTTTCCACACAGTTCCCCACTTTTTCCAATATGTTCCTCCTGCTCCCTTTGATTCCTCACTGTTCTCCACATTTTTTCCAACCTGCACCCCCTGCTCTCTATGGTTCCCCTCTGCCCTGCAGTGTCCCCCATGGTTCCCCACTTTTTCCAATCCGTTCCCCCTGTTCCCTTTTGTTTGCCTCTGTTCTGCAGTGTTCCCGACGCTTCCCCACTTTTTCCAATCCGTTCCCCCTGCTCCCTTTGGTTCCTCTCTATTCTGCATTGTTACCCACATTTCTCCACATTTTTTCCATCCTGTACCCCCTGCTCCCTATGAATCCCCTCTGCCTTGCAGTGTTCCCCATGGGACCCCACCTTTTCCAATCTGTTCCCCCTGGTCCTTTCGCTCCACTCTGTTCTGCAGTTTTCCCCATGGTTCTCCACATTTTTTCCAAACTGTTCCACCTGCTCCCTTTGGTTCTGCAGTGTTTCCCATGGTTCCCCACTTTTTCCAATCCATTTCCCCTGCTCCCTTTGGTTCCCCTCTATTGTTCAGTGTTCCCCACGGTTCCCAACTTTTTCCAATCCGTTTCCCTGCTCCCTTTGGTTCCCCTCTGTTCTGCAGTGATCCCCACGGTTCCCCACATTTTCCAAACTGTTCCCCTGGCTCGCTTTGGTTTCATACTCTTCTGCAGTGTTCCCCACGGTTCCCCACTTTTTTACAATCTGTTCGCCCTGCTCCCTTTGGTTCTCCTCCGTCCTGCAGTGTCCTCCACGGTTCCCCACTTTTTCCAACCTGTTCCTCCTGTTCCCTTTGGTTCCCCTCTGTCATGCAGTGTTTTCACAGTTCCCCAATTTTTTCCTATCTGTTCCCCCTGATCCCTTTGGTTCCCCTCTATCATGCAGTGTGCCCCACGGTTCCCCACTTTTTCCAACCTGTTCCTCTTGTTCCCTTTGGTTCCCCTCTGTCCTTCCGTGTTCTCCACGGTTCCCAACTTTTTGCAATCCGTTGCCCCTGCTCCGTTTGGTTCCCCTCTGTTCTGCAGTGTTCCCCACTGTTCCCCACTTTTTCCAATCTGTTCCCCCTGCTCCTTTGTCTCCACTCTGTTCTGCAGTTTTCCCCATGGTTCCCCACATTTTCCAAACCATTCCCCCGGCTCGCTTTGGTTTCATACTGTTCTGCAGCGTTCCCCACGGTTCCCCACTTTTTTACAAACTGTTTGCCCTGCTCCCTTTGGCTTCCCCTGTTCTGCATTGTCCTCCACGGTTCCAAACTTTTTGCAATCCATTCCCCCTGTTCCGTTTGTTTGCCCTCTGTTCTGCAGTGTTCCCCACTGTTCCCCACTTTTTCCAATCAGTTCCCCCTGCTCCCTTTAATTCCCATCTGTCCTACAGTGTTCCCCATCGGCGCAACATTTTACAATCCGTCCCCCCTGCTTCCTTTGGTTCCCCTCTGTCGTGCAGTGTTCCCCACGTTTCCCCACTTTTTCCAATGCATTCCCACTGTTCCCTTTGGTGCCCCTCAGTTCTGCAGTGTTCCCCACGGTTCCCCACGTTTTCCAATCCGTTTCCCCTGCTACCTCTGGTTCCCCTCTGTTCTGCATTTTTCTACACTGTTCCCCACTTTTTCCAATCCGATCCCCCTGCTTCCTTTGGTTCACCTCTGTTCTGCAGAACTCCCCACTATTCCCCACTTTTTCCAATCTGTTCCCCCTGCTCCCTTTGGTTCCCCTCCGTTCTGCATTGTTCCCCACGGTTCACCACTTTTCCGAACTGTACCCCCTGCTCCCTTTGATTCACCTCTGTTCTGCAGTGTTGCCCATGGGTCCGCACTTTTCCGAGCTGTTCCCCCTGCTCCCTTTGGTTCTGCTTTGTTCTGCAGTTTTCCCCACGGTTCTCCAAATTTTTTCTAATCTGTTCCCATGCTCCCTTTGGTTCCCGTCTGCCCTGCAGTGGCCCCCATGGTTCCCCACATTTTCCAATCTGTTCCCCCTGCTCCTTTGGCTCCACTCTGTTCTGCAGTTTTCCCCACGGTTCGCCACATTTTCCAAATCATTCCCTCGGCTCGCTTTCGTTTCATACTATCCTGCAGCGTTTCCCACGGTTCACCACTTTTTCCAATCTGTTTCCCCTGCTACCTCTGGTTCCCCTCTGTTCTGCATTTTTCTACGCTGTTCCCCACTTTTTCCAATCCGATCCCCCTGCTTCCTTTGGTCCACCTGTTTTCTGCAGAGTTCCCCACGGTCCACTTTTTCGAATCCTTTCCCCCTGCTCCCTTTGGGTCCCCACTGTTCTGCAGAACTCCCCACGATTCCCCACTTTTTCCAATCTGTTCCCCCTTCTCCCTTTGGTTCCTCTCTGTTCTGCATTGTTCCCCACGGGTCCGCACTTTACCGAGGTGTTCCCCCTGCTCCCTTTGGTTCTGCTTTGTTCTGCAGTTTTCCCCACGGTTCTCCAAATTTTTTTCTAATCTGTTCCCATGCTCCCTTTGGTTCCCGTCTGCCCTGCAGTGGCCCCCATGGTTCCCCACTTTTTCCAATCCGTTCCCCCTGCTACCTTTGGTTTCCCTCTGTTCTGCAGTGTTCCCCACAGTTCCCAACTTTTTCCAATCGGTTCCCCCTGCTCCCTTTGAATACCCTCTGTCATGCAGTGTTCGCCATGGGCCCCACTTTTTGCAATCCGTTTCCCCTGCTCACTTTTGTTCCACTCTGTGCTGCAGTGTTCTCCACGGTTCCCCACTTTTTCCAACCAGTACCTCCTGCTACCTTTGGTTCCCCTCTGTCATGCAGTGTTCCCCACGGTTCCCCACTTTTTCCAACATGTACCTCCTGCTCCCTTTGGTGCCCCTCTGTTCTGCAGTGTTGTCCACGGTTCCCCACTTTTTCCAATCTGTTTCCCCTGCTACCTCTGGTTCCCCTCTGTTCTGCATTTTTCCACACTGTTCCCCACTTTTGCCAATCCGTTCCCCCTGCTTCCTTTGGTTCCCCTCTGTTCTGCAGTGTTCCCCACGGTTCCCAACTTTTTCTAATCTGTTCCCCCTGCTACTTTGTCTCCACCCTGTTCTGCAGTTTTCCCCACGGTTCCCCACATTTTCCAAACCATTCCCCCGGCTCGCTTTGTTTTCATACTGTTCTGCAGCATTCCCCACGGTTCCCCACTTTTTGCAATCCATTCCCCCTGCTCTGTTTGTTTCCCCTCTGTCCTGCATTGTCCTCCACGGTTCCCAACTTTTTGCAATCCATTCCCCCTGCTCTGTTTGTTTCCCCTCTGTCCTGCATTGTCCTCCACGGTTCGAAACTTTTTGCAATCCATTCCCCCTGTTCCGTTTGTTTGCCCTCTGTTCTGCAGTGTCCCCCACTGTTCCCCACTTTTTCCAATCACTTCCCCCTGCTCCCTTTGATTCCCCTCTGTCCTACAGTGTTCCCCATCGGTGCAACTTTTTACAATCCGTTCCACCTGCTTCCTTTGGTTCCCCTCTGTCGTGCAGTGTTCCCCACGGTTCCCCACTTTTTCCAATCTGTTTCCCCTGCTACCTCTGCTTCCCCTCTGTTCTGCATTTTTCTACACTGTTCCCCAGTTTTTCCAATCCGATCCCCCTGCTTCCTTTCGTTCACCTCTGTTCTGCAGAACTCCCCACGGTTCCCCACTTTTTCCAACCTGTACCTCCTGCTACCTTTGGTTCCCCTCTGTCATGCAGTGTTCCCCACGGTTCCCCACTTTTTCCAACATGTACCTCCTGCTTCCTTTGGTGCCCCTCTGTTCTGCAGTGTTGCCCACGGTTCCACACTTTTTCCAATCTGTTTCCCCTGCTACCTCTGGTTCCCCTCTGTTCTGCATTTTTCCACACTGTTCCCCACTTTTGCCAATCCGTTCCCCCTGCTTCCTTTGGTTCCCCTCTGTTCTGCAGTGTTCCCCACGGTTCCCCACTTTTTCTAATCTGTTCCCCCTGCTACTTTGTCTCCACCCTGTTCTGCAGTTTTCCCCACGGTTCCCCACATTTTCCAAACCATTCCCCCGGCTCGCTTTGGTTTCATACTGTTCTGCAGCATTCCCCACGGTTCCCCACTTTTTTACAAACTGTTTGCCCTGCTCCCTTTGGTTTTCCCTGTTCTGCATTGTCCTCCACGGTTCCAAACTTTTTGCAATCCATTCCCCCTGTTCCGTTTGTTTGCCCTCTGTTCTGCAGTGTCCCCCACTGTTCCCCACTTTTTCCAATCACTTCCCCCAGCTCCCTTTGATTCCCCTCTGTCCTACAGTGTTCCCCATCGGTGCAACTTTTTACAATCCGTTCCACCTGCTTCCTTTGGTTCCCCTCTGTCGTGCAGTGTTGCCCACGGTTCCCCACTTTTTCCAATCTGTTTCCCCTGCTACCTCTGGTTCCCCTCTGTTCTGCATTTTTCTACACTGTTCCCCAGTTTTTCCAATCCGATCCCCCTGCTTCCTTTCGTTCACCTCTGTTCTGCTGAACTCCCCACGATTCCCCACTTTTTCCAATCTGTTCCACATGCTCCCTTTGTTTCCCCTCTGTTCTGCATTGTTCCACACGGTTCCCCATTTTTTCCAATCCGTTCCCCCTGCTTCCTTTGGTTCCCCTCTGTCCTGCAGTGTCCTCCACGGTTCCCCACTTTTTTCAACCTGTACCTCCTGTTCCCTTTGGTTCCCCACTGTCATGCAGTGTTTTCACAGTTCCCCAATTTTTTCCTATCTGTTCCCCCTGATCCATTTGGTTCCCCTCTGTCATGCAGTGTGCCCCACGGTTCCCCACTTTTTCCAATTCGTTCCCTCTGCTCCCTTTGGTTCCCCTCTGTTCTGCAGTGTTCCCCACAGTTCTCCACCTTTTCCAATTCTTTCCCCCTGCTCCCTTTTGTTCCCCACTTTTCTGCATTTTTCCACACGGTTCCCCACTTTTTCCAATATGTTCCCCCTGCTCCCTTTGATTCCTCACTGTTCTCCACATTTTTTCCAATCTGCAACCCCTGCTCTCTATGGTTCCCCTCTGCCCTGCAGTGTCCCCCATGGTTCCCCACTTTTTCCAATCCGTTCCCCCTGTTCCCTTTTGTTTGCCTCTGTTTTGCATTGTTACCCACGTTTCTCCACATTTTTTTCCATCCTGTACACCCTGCTCCCTATGGTTCCCCTCTGCTTTGCAGTGTTCCCCATGGGACCCCACTTTTTCCAATCTGTTCCCCCTGCTCCTTTCGCTCCACTCTGTTCTGCAGTTTTCCCCATGGTTCTCCACATTTTTTCCAATCTGTTCCACCTGCTCCCTTTGGTTCTGCAGTGTTTCCCACGGTTCCCCACTTTTTCCAATCCATTTCCCCTGCTCCCTTTGGTTCCCCTCTATTGTTCAGTGTTCCCCACGGTTCCCCACTTTTTCCAATCCGTTTCCCTGCTCCCTTTGGTTCCCCTCTGTTCTGCAGTGATCCCCACGGTTCCCCACATTTTGCAAACTGTTCCCCCGGCTCGCTTTGGTTTCATACTGTTCTGCAGTGTTCCCCACGGTTCCCCACTTTTTTACAATCTGTTCGCCCTGCTCCCTTTGGTTCCCCTCTGTTCTGCATTGTTCCCCACGGTTCCCCACTTTTCCGAACTGTACCCCCTGCTCCCTTTGGTTCACCTCTGTTCTGCAGTGTTCCTCACGGTTCCCCACTTTTTCCAATCTGTTCCCCCTGCACCCTTTGATTCACCTCTGTTCTGCAGTGTTGCCCACTGTTCTCAACTTTTTCCAATCCGTTCCCCCTGCTCCCTTTGGTTCCCCACCTTTCTGTATTTTTCCACACGGTTCCCTACTTTTTCCAATCGGTTCCCCACTTTTTCCAATCTGTTCCCCCTGCTCCCTTTGGTTCTCCTCTGTTCTGCAGTGTTCCCGACGCTTCCCCACTTTTTCCAATCCGTTCCCCCTGCTCCCTTTTGTTCCCCTCTATTCTACAGTGTTCCCCACGATTCTCCACATTTCTTTACATACTGTACCCCCTGCTCCCTATGGTTCCCCTCTGCCTTGCAGTGTTACCCATGGGACACCACTTTTTCCAACCTGTTCCCCTTGTTCCCTTTGGTTCCCCTCTGTCCTTCCGTGTTCTCCACGGTTCCCAACTTTTTGCAATCCGTTGCCCCTGCTCCGTTTGGTTCCCCTCTGTTCTGCAGTGTTCCCCACGGTTCCCCACTTTTTCCAATCTGTTCCCCCTGCTCCTTTGTCTCAACTCTGTTCTGCAGTTTTCCCCACGGTTCCCCACATTTTCCAAACCATTCCCCCGGCTCGCTTTGGTTTCATACTGTTCTGCAGCGTTCCCCACAGTTCCCCATTTTTTTACAAACTGTTTGCCCTGCTCCCTTTGGTTTCCCCTGTTCTGCATTGTCCTCCACGGTTCCAAACTTTTTGCAATCCATTCCCCATGTTCCGTTTGTTTGCACTCTGTTCTGCAGTGTTCCCCACTGTTCCCCACTTTTTCCAATCAGTTCCCCCTGCTCCCTTTGATTCCCCTCTGTCCTACAGTGTTCCCCATAGGCGCAACATTTTACAATCCGTTCCCCCTGCTTCCTTTGGTTCCCCTCTGTCGTGGAGTGTTCCCCACGTTTCCCCACTTTTTCCAATGCATTCCCCCTGCTTCCTTTGGTTCACCTCTGTTCTGCAGAACTCCCCACGATTCCCCACTTTTTCCAATCTGTTCCCCCTGCTCCCTTTGGTTCCCCTCTGTTCTGCATTTTTCCCCACGGTTCCCCACTTTTCCGAACTGTACCCCCTGCTCCCTTTGGTTCACCTCTGTTCTGAAGTGTTCCTCACGGTTCCCCACTTTTTCCAATCTGTTCCCCCTGCACCCTTTGATTCACCTCTGTTCTGCAGTGTTGCCCACTGTTCTCAACTTTTTCCAATCCGTTCCCCCTGCTCCCTTTGGTTCCCCTCTATTCTACAGTGTTCCCCACGATTCTCCACATTTTTTTACATACTGTACCCCCTGCTCCCTATGGTTCCCCTCTGCCTTGCAGTGTTACCCATGGGACACCACTTTTTCCAACCTGTTCCCCTTGTTCCCTTTGGTTCCCCTCTGTCCTTCCGTGTTCTCCACGGTTCCCAACTTTTTGCAATCCGTTTCCCCTGCTTCGTTTGGTTCCCCACAGTTCTGCAGTGTTCCCCACGGTTCCCCACTTTTTCCAATCTGTTCCCCCTGCTCCTTTGTCTCAACTCTGTTCTGCAGTTTTCCCCACGGTTCCCCACATTTTCCAAACCATTCCCCTGGCTCGCTTTGGTTTCATACTGTTCTGCAGCGTTCCCCACAGTTCCCCACTTTTTTACAAACTGTTTGCCCTGCTCCCTTTGGTTTCCCCTGTTCTGCATTGTCCTCCACGGTTCCAAACTTTTTGCAATCCATTCCCCCTGTTCCGTTTGTTTGCCCTCTGTTCTGCAGTGTTCCCCACTGTTCCCCATTTTTCCAATCAGTTCCCCCTGCTCCCTTTGATTCCCCTCTGTCCTACAGTGTTCCCCATCGGCGCAACATTTTACAATCCGTTCCCCCTGCTTCCTTTGGTTCACCTCTGTCGTGCAGTGTTCCCTACGTTTCCCCACTTTTTCCAATGTATTCCCCCTGCTTCCTTTGGTTCACCTCTGTTCTGCAGAACTCCCCACGATTCCCCACTTTTTCCAATCTGTTCCCCCTGCTCCCTTTGGTTCCCCTCTGTTCTGCATTGTTCCCCACGGTTCCCCACTTTTCCGAACTGTACCCCCTGCTCCCTTTGGTTCACCTCTGTTCTGCAGTGTTCCTCACGGTTCCCCACTTTTTCCAATCTGTTCCCCCTGCACCCTTTAATTCACCTCTGTTCTGCAGTGTTGCCCACTGTTCTCAACTTTTTCCAATCCGTTCCCCCTGCTCCCTTTGGTTCCCCACCTTTCTGTATTTTTCCACACGGTTCCCTACTTTTTCCAATCGGTTCCCCACTTTTTCCAATCTGTTCCCCCTGCTCCCTTTGGTTCTCCTCTGTTCTGCAGTGTTCCCGACGCGTCCCCACTTTTTCCAATCCGTTCCCCCTGCTCCCTTTTGTTCCCCTCTATTCTACAGTGTTCCCCACGATTCTCCACATTTTTTTACATACTGTACCCCCTGCTCCCTATGGTTCCACTCTGCCTTGCAGTGTTACCCATGGGACACCACTTTTTCCAACCTGTTCCCCTTGTTCCCTTTGGTTCCCCTCTGTCCTTCCGTGTTCTCCACGGTTCCCAACTTTTTGCAATCCGTTGCCCCTGCTCCGTTTGGTTCCCCTCTGTTCTGCAGTGTTCCCCACGGTTCCCCACTTTTTCCAATCTGTTCCCCCTGCTCCTTTGTCTCCACTCTGTTCTGCAGTTTTCCCCACGGTTCCCCACATTTTCCAAACAATTCCCCCGGCTCGCTTTGGTTTCATACTGTTCTGCAGCGTTCCCCACGGTTCCCCACTTTTTTACAAACTGTTTGCCCTGCTCCCTTTGGTTTGCCCTGTTCTGTATTGTCCTCCACGGTTCCAAACTTTTTGCAATCCATTCCCCTGTTCCGTTTGTTTGCCCTCTGTTCTGCAGTGTCCCCCACTGTTCCCCACTTTTTCCAATCACTTCCCCCTGCTGCCTTTGATTCCCCTCTGTCCTACAGTGTTCCCCATCGGTGCAACTTTTTACAATCCGTTCCCCCTGATTCCTTTGGTTCCCCTCTGTCGTGCAGTGTTCCCCACGGTTCCCCACTTTTTCCAATGCATTCCCTCTGCTCCCTTTGGTGCCCCTCTGTTCTGCAGTGTTCCCCACGGTTCCCCACTTTTTCCAATCTGTTTCCCCTGCTACCTCTGGTTCCCCTCTGTTCTGCATTTTTCTACACTGTTCCCCACTTTTTCCAATCCGATCCCCCTGCTTCCTTTCGTTCACCTCTGTTCTGCAGATCTCCCCACGATTCCCCACTTTTTCCAATCTGTTCCCCCTGCTCCCTTTGGTTCCCCTCTGTTCTGCATTGTTACACACGGTTCCCCATTTTTTCCAATCCGTTCCCCCTGCTTCCTTTGGTCCACCTGTTTTCTGCAGAGTTCCCCACCGTCCACTTATTCGAATCCTTTCCCCCTGCTCCCTTTGAGTCCCCACTGTTCTGCAGAAGTCCCCACGATTCCCCACTTTTTCCAATCTGTTCCCCCTCCTCCCTTTGGTTCCTCTCTGTTCTGCATTGTTCCCCACGGGTCCGCACTTTTCCGAGCTGTTCCCCCTGCTCCCTTTGGTTCTGCTTTGTTCTGCAGTTTTCCCCACGGTTCTCCAAATTTTTTCTAATCTGTTCCCATGCTCCCTTTGGTTCCTGTCTGCCCTGCAGTGGCCCCCATGGTTCCCCACTTTTTCCAATCCATTCCCCCTGCTACCTTTGGTTTCCCTCTGTTCTGCAGTGTGCCCCACGGTTCCCCACTTTTTCCAATCCGTTCCCTCTGCTCCCTTTGGTTCCCCTCTGTTCTGCAGTGTTCCCCACAGTTCTCCACCTTTTCCAATTCGTTCCCCCTGCTCCCTTTGGTTCCCCACCTTTCTGCATTTTTCCACACGGTTACCTACTTTTTCCAATCGGTTTCCCACATTTTGCAATCTGTTCCCCCTGCTCCCTTTGGTTCTCCTCTGTTCTGCATTGTTCCCGACGCTTCCCCACTTTTTCCAATCCGTTCCCCCTGCTCCCTTTGGTTCCCCTCTATTCTACAGTGTTCCCCACGATTCTCCACATTTTTTTACATACTGTACCCCCTGCTCCCTATGGTTCCCCTCTGCCTTGCAGTGTTACCCATGGGACACCATTTTTTCCAACCTGTTCCCCTTGTTCCCTTCGATTCCCCTCTGTCCTTCCGTGTTCTCCACGGTTCCCAACTTTTTGCAATCCGTTGCCCCTGCTCCGTTTGGTTCCCCTCTGTTCTGCAGTGTTCCCCACGGTTCCCCACTTTTTCCAATCTGTTCCCCCTGCACCTTTGTCTCCACTCTGTTCTGCAGTTTTCCCCACGGTTCCTCACATTTTCCAAACCATTCCCCCGGCTCGCTTTGGTTTCATACTGTTCTGCAACGTTCCCCACGGTTCCCCACTTTTTTACAAACTGTTTGCCCTGCTCCCTTTGGTTTCCCCTGTTCTGCATTGTCCTCCACGGTTCAAACTTTTTGCAATCCATTCCCCCTGTTCCGTTTGTTTGCCCTCTGTTCTGCAGTGTTCCCCACTGTTCCCCACTTTTTCCAATCAGTTCCCCCTGCTCCCTTTGATTCCCCTCTGTCCTACAGTGTTCCCCATCGGCCCAACTTTTTACAATCCGTTCCCCCTGCTTCCTTTTGTTCCCCTCTGTCGTGCAGTGTTCCCCACGGTTCCCCACTTTTTCCAATACATTCCCTCTGCTCCCTTTGGTGCCCCTCTGTTCTGCAGTGTTCCCCACGGTTCCCCACTTTTTCCAATCTGTTTCCCCTGATACCTCTGGTTCCCCTCTGTTCTGCATTTTTCCACACGGTTCCCCACTTTTTCCAATCCGATCCCCCTGCTCCCTTTGGTTCCCCTCTGTTCTGCATTGTTCCCCACGGTTCCCCACTTTTCCGAACTGTACCCCCTGCTCCCTTTGGTTCACCTCTGTTCTGCAGTGTTCCTCATGGTTCCCCACTTTTTCCAATCTGTTCCCCCTGCACCCTTTGATTCACCTCTGTTCTGCAGTGTTGCCCACTGTTTTCAACTTTTTCCAATATGTTCCTCCTGCTCCCTTTGGTTCCCCACTGTTCTGCATTTTTGCACATGGTTCCCCACTTTTTCAAATCTGTTCCCCCTGCTCCCTTTGGTTCCTCACTGTTCTGCAGTTTTCCTCACGGTTCTCCACATTTTTCCAACCTCTACCCCTGCTCCCTATGGTTCCCCTCTGCCCTGCAGTTTCCCCCATGGTTCCCCACTTTTTCCAATCCGTTCCCCCTGTTCCCTTTGGTTCTCCTTTCTTCTGCAGTGTTCCCGACGCTTCCCCACTTTTTCCAATCCGTTCCCTCTGCTCCCTTTGGTTCCCCTCTATTCTGCAGTGTTCCCCACGATTCTCCACATTTTTTTCCTTCCTTTACCCTCTGCTCCCTTTGGTTCCCCACTGTTGTGCATTTTTGCACATGGTACCCCACTTCTTCTAATCTGTTCCTCCTGCACCCTTTGTTTCCCCACTGTTCTGCATTTTTCCACACGGTTCCCCACTTTTTCCAATCTGTTCCCCCTGCTCCCTTTGGTTCCTCACTGTTCTGCAGTGTTCCCCACTTTTTCCAATGCGTTCCCCTGCTCCCTTTGGTTCCCCTCTGTTCTGCAGTGATCCCCACGGTTCCCCACATTTTCCAAACTGTTCCCCCTGCTCGCTTTGGTTTCATACTGTTCTGCAGTGTTCCCCACGGTTCCCCACTTTTTTACAATCTGTTCGCCCTGCTCCCTTTGGTTCCCCTCTGTCCTGCAGTGTCCTCCACGGTTCCCCACTTTTTCGAACCTGTACCTCCTGCTCCCTTTGGTTCCCCTCTGTCATGCAGTGTTTTCACAGTTCCCAAATGTTTTCCTATCTGTTGCCCCTGATCCCTTTGGTTCCGCTCTGTCATGCAGTGTTCCCCACGTTTCCCCACTTTTTCCAATCCGTTACCTCTGCTCCCTTTGGTTCCCCTCTGTTCTGCAGTGTCCTCCACGCTTACCAACTTTTTGCAATCCATTCCCCCTGCTCTGTTTGTTTCCCCTCTGTCCTGCATTGTCCTCCACGGTTCCCACCTTTTTGCAATCCATTCCCCCTGCTCCGTTTGTTTGCCCTCTGTTCTGCAGTGTTCCCCACTGTTCCCCACATTTTTCAATCAGTTCCCCCTGCTCCCATTGATTCCCCTATGTCCTACAGTGTTCCCCATCGGCGCAACTTTTTACAATCCGTTCCCCCTGCTTCCTTTGGTTTCCCTCTGTCGTGCAGTGTTCCCCACGGTTCCCCACTTTTTCCAATGCTTTCCCTCTGCTCCCTTTGGTGCCCCTCAGTTCTGCAGTGTTCCCCACGGTTCCCCACTTTTTCCAATCTGTTCTCTCTGCTCCCTTTGGTTCCCCTCTGTTCTGCAGTTTTCCCCACGGTTCCCCACATTTTCGAAACCATTCCCCCGGCTTGCTTTGTTTTCATACTGTTCTGCAGCGTTCCCCACGGTTCCCCACTTTTTTACAATCTGTTCGCCCTGCTCCCTTTGGTTCCCCTCTGTCCTGCAGTGTCCTCCACGGTTCCCCACTTTTTCGAACCTGTACCTCCTGCTCCCTTTGGTTCCCCTCTGTCATGCAGTGTTTTCACAGTTCCCAAATTTTTTCCTATCTGTTCCCCCTGATCCCTTTGGTTCCGCTCTGTCATGCAGTGTTCCCCACGTTTCCCCACTTTTTCCAATCCGTTCCCTCTGCTCCCTTTGGTTCCCCTCTGTTCTGCAGTGTCCTCCACGCTTACCAACTTTTTGCAATCCATTCCCCCTGCTCTGTTTGTTTCCCCTCTGTCCTGCATTGTCCTCCACGGTTCCCACCTTTTTGCAATCCATTCCCCCTGCTCCGTTTGTTTGCACTCTGTTCTGTAGTGTTCCCCACAGTTCCCCACTTTTTTCAATCAGTTCCCCCTGCTCCCTTTGATTCCCCTCTGTCCTACATTGTTCCCCATCGGCCCAACGTTTTACAATCCGTTCCCCCTGCTTCCTTTGGTTCCCCTCTGTCGTGCAGTGTTCCCCACGGTTCCCCACTTTTTCAAATCTGTTTCCCCTGATACCTCTGGTTCCCCTCTGTTCTGCATTTTTCCACACGGTTCCCCACTTTTTCCAATCAGTTCCCCCTGCTCCCATTGATTCCCCTCTGTCCTACAGTGTTCCCCATCGGCGCAACTTTTTACAATCCGTTCCCCCTGCTTCCTTTGGTTCCCCTCTGTCGTGCAGTGTTCCCCACGGTTCCCCACTTTTTCCAATGCTTTCCCTCTGCTCCCTTTGGTGCCCCTCTGTTCTGCAGTGTTCCCCACGGTTCACCACTTTTTCCAATCTGTTCCCTCTGATCCCTTTGGTTCCCCTCTGTTCTGCAGTTTTCCCCACGGTTCCCCACATTTTCGAAACCATTCCCCCGGCTTGCTTTGTTTTCATACATTTCTGCAGCGTTCCCCACGGTTCCCCACTTTTTTACAATCTGTTCGCCCTGCTCCCTTTGGTTCCCCTCTGTTCTGCAGTGTCCTCCACGCTTACCAACATTTTGCAATCCATTCCCCCTGCTCCGTTTGTTTGCCCTCTGTTCTGCAGTGTTCCCCACAGTTCCCCACTTTTTCCAATCAGTTCCCCCTGCTCCCTTTGATTCCCCTCTGTCCTACAGTGTTCCCCATGGGCCCAACTTTTTACAATCCGTTCCCCCTGCTTCCTTTGGTTCCCCTCTGTCGTGCAGTATTCCCCACGGTTCCCCACATTTTCCAATGTGTTCCCTCTGCTCCCTTTGGTGCCCCTCTGTTCTGCAGTGTACCCCACGGTTCCCCACTTTTTCCAATCTGTTTCCCATGCTACCTCTGTTTCCCTTATGTTCTGCATTTTTCCACACGGTTCCCCACTTTTTCCAATCAGTTCCCCCTGCTCCTTTTGATTCCCCTCTGTCCTACAGTGTTCCCCATCGGCGCAACTTTTTACAATCCGTTCCCCCTGCTTCCTTTGGTTCCCCTCTGTCATGCAGTGTTCCCCACGGTTCCCCACTTTTTCCAATGCATTCCCTGTGCTCCCTTTGGTGCCCCTCTGTTCTGCAGTGTTCCCCACTGTTCCCCACTTTTTCCATTCTGTTTCCCCTGCTACCTCTGGTTCTCCTCTGTTCTGCTTTTTTCTACACTGTTCCCCACTTTTTCCAATCCGATCCCCCTGCTTTCTTTCGTTCACCTCTGTTCTGCAGAACTCCCCACGATTCCCCACTTTTTCCAATCTGTTCCCCCTGCTCCCTTTGGTTCCCCTCTGTTCTGCATTGTTCCACACGGTTCCCCATTTTTTTCCAATCCGTTCCCCCTGCTTCCTTTGGTCCACCTGTTTTCTGCAGAGTTCCCCACGGTCCACTTTTTCGAATCCTTTCCCCCTGCTCCCTTTGGGTCCCCACTGTTCTGCAGAAGTCCCCACGATTCCCCACTTTTTCCAATCTGTTCCCCCTCCTCCCTTTGGTTCCTCTCTGTTCTGCATTGTTCCCCACGGGTCCGCACTTTTCCGAGCTGTTCCCCCTGCTCCCTTTGGTTCTGCTTTGTTCTGCGGTTTTCCCCACGGTTCTCTAAATTTTTTCTAATCTGTTCCCATGCTCCCTTTGGTTCCCGTCTGCCCTGCAGTGGCCCCCATGGTTCCCCACTTTTTCCAATCCGTTCCCCCTGCTATCTTTGGTTTCCCTCTGTTCTGCAGTGTGCCCCACGGTTCCCCACTTTTTCCAATCCGTTCCCTCTGCTCCCTTTGGTTCCCCTCTGTTCTGCAGTGTTCCCCACAGTTCTCCACCTTTTCCAATTCGTTCCCCCTGCTCCCTTTGGTTCCCCACCTTTCTGCATTTTTCCACACGGTTCCCTACTTTTTCCAATCGGTTCCCCAATTTTTCCAATCTGTTCCCCCTGCTCCCTTTGGTTCTCCTCTGTTCTGCATTGTTCCCGACGCTTCCCCACTTTTTCCAATCCATTCCCACTGCTCCCTTTGGTTCCCCTCTATTCCACAGTGTTCCCCACGATTCTCCACATTTTTTTACACACTGTACCCCCTGCTCCCTATGGTTCCCCTCTGCCTTGCAGTGTTAACCATGGGACACCATTTTTTCCAACCTGTTCCCCTTGTTCCCTTCGATTCCCCTCTGTCCTTCCGTGTTCTCCACGGTTTCTAACTTTTTGCAATCCGTTGCCCCTGCTCCGTTTGCTTCCCCTCTGTTCTGCAGTGTTCCCCACGGTTCCCCACTTTTTCCAATCTGTTCCCCCTGCTCCTTTGTCTCCACTCTGTTCTGCAGTTTTCCCCACGGTTCCTCACATTTTCCAAACCATTCCCCCGGCTCGCTTTGGTTTCATACTGTTCTGCAGCGTTCCCCACGGTTCCCCACTTTTTTACAAATTGTTTGCCCTGCTCCCTTTGGTTTCCCCTGTTCTGCATTGTCCTCCACGGTTCCAAACTTTTTGCAATCCATTCCCCCTATTCCGTTTGTTTGCCCTCTGTTCTGCAGTGTTCCCCACTGTTCCCCACTTTTTCCAATCAGTTCCCCCTGCTCCCTTTGATTCCCCTCTGTCCTACAGTGTTCCCCATCTGCCCAACTTTTTACAATCCGTTCCCCCTGCTTCCTTTTGTTCCCCTCTGTCGTGCAGTGTTCCCCATGGTTTCCCACTATTTCCAATACATTCCCTCTGCTCCCTTTGGTGCCCCTCTGTTCTGCAGTGTTCCCCACGGTTCCCCACTTTTTCCAATCTGTATCCCCTGCTACCTCTGGTTCCCCTCTGTTCTGCATTTTTCCACACTGTTCCCCACTTTTTCCAATCCGATCCCCCTGCTCCTTTTGGTTCCCCTCTGTTCTGCATTGTTCCCCACGGTTCCCCACTTTTCCGAACTTTTCCCCCTGCACCCTTTGATTCACCTCTGTTCTGCAGTGTTGCCTACTGTTTTCAACTTTTTCCAATCTGTTCCTCCTGCTCCCTTTGGTTCCCCACTGTTCTGCATTTTTGCACACGGTTCCCCACTTTTTCAAATCTGTTCCCCCTGCTCCCTTTGGTTCCTCACTGTTCTGCAGTTTTCCTCACGGTTCTCCACATTTTTCCAACCTCTACCCCTGCTCCCTATGGTTCCCCTCTGCCCTGCAGTTTCCCCCATGGTTCCCCACTTTTTCCAATCCGTTCCCCTGTTCCCTTTGGTTCGCCTTTGTTCTGCAGTGTTCCCGACGCTTCCCCACTTTTTCCAATCCGTTCCCCCTGCTCCCTTTGGTTCCCCTCTATTCTGCAGTGTTCCCCACGATTCTCCACATTTTTTCCTTCCTTTACCCCCTGCTCCCTTTGGTTCCCCACTGTTGTGCATTTTTGCACACGGTACCCCACTTCTTCTAATCTGTTCCTCCTGCACCCTTTGTTTCCCCACTGTTCTGCATTTTTCCACACGGTTCCCCACTTTTTCCAGTCTGTTCCCCCTCCTCCCTTTGGTTCCTCACTGTTCTGCAGTGTTCCCCACTTTTTCCAATGCGTTCCCCTGCTCCCTTTGGTTCCCCTCTGTTCTGAGGTGAACCCCACGGTTCCCCACATTTTCCAAACTGTTCCCCCTGCTCGCTTTGGTTTCATACTGTTCTGCAGTGTTCCCCACGGTTCCCCACTTTTTTACAATCTGTTCGCCCTGCTCCCTTTGGTCCCCCTCTGTCCTGCCGTGTCCTCCACGGTTCCCCACTTTTTCGAACCTGTACCTCCTGCTCCCTTTGGTTCCCCTCTGTCATGCAGTATTTTAACAGTTCCCAAATTTTTTCCTATCTGTTCCCCCTGATCCCTTTGGTTCCGGTCTGTCGTGCAGTGTTCCCCACGTTTCCCCACTTTTTCCAATCCGTTCCCTCTGCTCCCTTTGGTTCCCCTCTGTTCTGCAGTGTCCTCCACGCTTACCAACTTTTTGCAATCCATTCCCCCTGCTCTGTTTGTTTCCCCTCTGTCCTGCATTGTCCTCCACGGTTCCCACCTTTTTGCAATCCATTCCCCCTGCTCCGTTTGTTTGCCCTCTGTTCTGCAGTGTTCCCCACAGTTCCCCACTTTTTTCAATCAGTTCCCCCTGCTCCCTTTGATTCCCCTCTGTCCTACAGTGTTCCTCATCGGCCCAACGTTTTACAATCCGTTCCCCCTGCTTCCTTTGGTTCCCCTCTGTCGTGCAGTGTTCCCCACGGTTCCCCAGTTTTGCAATGTGTTCCCTCTGCTCCCTTTGGTGCCCCTCTGTTCTGCAGTGTTCCCCACGGTTCCCCACTTTTTCCAATCTGTTTCCCCTGATACCTCTGGTTCCCCTCTGTTCTGCATTTTTCCACACGGTTCCCCACTTTTTCCAATCAGTTCCCCCTGCTCCCATTGATTCCCCTCTGTCCTACAGTGTTCCCCATCGGCGCAACTTTTTACAATCCGTTCCCCCTGCTTCCTTTGGTTCCCCTCTGTCGTGCAATGTTCCCCACGGTTCCCCACTTTTTCCAATGCTTTCCCTCTGCTCCCTTTGGTGCCCCTCTGTTCTGCAGTGTTCCCCACGGTTCCCCACTTTTTCCAATCTGTTCCCTCTGCTCCCTTTGGTTCCCCTCTGTTCTGCAGTTTTCCCCACGGTTCCCCACATTTTCGAAACCATTTCTCCGGCTTGCTTTGTTTTCATACTGTTCTGCAGCGTTCCCCACGGTTCCCCACTTTTTTACAATCTGTTCGCCCTGCTCCCTTTGGTTCCCCTCTGTTCTGCAGTGTCCTCCACGCTTACCAACTTTTTGCAATCCATTCCCCCTGCTCCGTTTGTTTGCCCTCTGTTCTGCAGTGTTCCCCACAGTTCCCCACTTTTTCCAATCAGTTCCCCCTGCTCCCTTTGATTCCCCTTTGTCCTACAGTGTTCCCCATCGGCCAAACTTTTTACAATCTGTTTCCCCTGCTTCCTTTGGTTCCCCTCTGTCGTGCAGTGTTCCCCACGGTTCCCCAGTTTTCCAATGCGTTCCTTCTGCTCCCTTTGGTGCCCCTCTGTTCTGCAGTGTTCCTCACGGTTCCCCACTTTTTCCAATCTGTTTCCCCTGCTACCTCTGGTTGCCCTCTGTTCTGCATTTTTCCACACTGTTCCCCACTTTTTCCAATCCGTTCCCCCTGCTTCCTTTGGTTCACCTCTGTTCTGTTGTGTGCCCCACGGTTCCCCACATTTTCCAATGTGTTCCCTCTGCTCCCTTTGGTTCCCCTCTGTTCTGCAGTGTTCCCCACAGTTCTCCACCATTTCCAATTCGTTCCCCCTGCTCCCTTTGGTTCCCCACCTTTCTGTATTTTTCCACACGGTTCCCTACTTTTTCCAATCGGTTCCCCACTTTTTCCAATCTGTTCCCCCTGCTCCCTTTGGTTCTCCTCTGTTCTGCATTGTTCCCGACGCTTCCCCACTTTTTCCAATCCGTTCCCCCTGCTCCCTTTGGTTCCCCTCTATTCTACAGTGTTCCTCACGATTCTCCACATTTTTTTCCATCCTGTACCCCTGGATCCCTATGGTTCCCCTCTGCATTGAAGTGTTACCCATGGCACCACACTTTTTCCAACCTGTTCCCATGTTCCCTTTGGTTCCCCTCTGTCCTGCCGTGTTCTCCACAGTTATCAACTTTTTGCAATCCGTTCCCCCTGCTCCGTTTGGTTCCCCTCTGTTCTGCAGTGTTCCCCACGGTTCCCCAATTTTTCCAATCTGTTCCCCCTGCTCCTTTGGCTCCACTCTGTTCTGCAATTTTCCACACGTTTCCCCACATTTTCCAAACCATTCGGCCGGCTCGCATTGTTTTCATACTGTTCTGGTGCGTTCCCCACGGTTCCCCACTTTTTTACAATCTGTTCGTCCTGCTCCCTTTGGATCCCCTCTATCTGCAGTGTCCTCCACGCTTACCAACTTTTTGCAATCCATTCCCCCTGCTCTGTTTGTTTCCCGTCTATCCTGCATTGTCCACCACGGTTCCCAACTTTTTGCAATCCATTCCCCCTGCTCTGTTTGTTTCCACTCTGTCCTGCATTGTCTTCCACGGTTCCCAACATTTTGCAATCCATTCCCCCTATTCCGTTTGTTTGCCCTCTGTTCTGCAGTGTTCCCCACGGTTCCCCACTTTTTCCAATCTGTATCCCCTGCTACCTCTGGTTCCCCTCTGTTCTGCATTTTTCCACACTGTTCCCCACTTTTTCCAATCCGATCCCCCTGCTCCTTTTGGTTCCCCTCTGTTCTGCATTGTTCCCCACGGTTCCCCACTTTTCCGAACTTTTCCCCCTGCACCCTTTGATTCACCTCTGTTCTGCAGTGTTGCCTACTGTTTTCAACTTTTTCCAATCTGTTCCTCCTGCTCCCTTTGGTTCCCCACTGTTCTGCATTTTTGCACACGGTTCCCCACTTTTTCAAATCTGTTCCCCCTGCTCCCTTTGGTTCCTCACTGTTCTGCAGTTTTCCTCACGGTTCTCCACATTTTTCCAACCTCTACCCCTGCTCCCTATGGTTCCCCTCTGCCCTGCAGTTTCCCCCATGGTTCCCCACTTTTTCCAATCCGTTCCCCTGTTCCCTTTGGTTCGCCTTTGTTCTGCAGTGTTCCCGACGCTTCCCCACTTTTTCCAATCCGTTCCCCCTGCTCCCTTTGGTTCCCCTCTATTCTGCAGTGTTCCCCACGATTCTCCACATTTTTTTCCTTCCTTTACCCCCTGCTCCCTTTGGTTCCCCACTGTTGTGCATTTTTGCACACGGTACCCCACTTCTTCTAATCTGTTCCCCCTGCACCCTTTGTTTCCCCACTGTTCTGCATTTTTCCACACGGTTCCCCACTTTTTCCAGTCTGTTCCCCCTCCTCCCTTTGGTTCCTCACTGTTCTGCAGTGTTCCCCACTTTTTCCAATGCGTTCCCCTGCTCCCTTTGGTTCCCCTCTGTTCTGAGGTGAACCCCACGGTTCCCCACATTTTCCAAACTGTTCCCCCTGCTCGCTTTGGTTTCATACTGTTCTGCAGTGTTCCCCACGGTTCCCCACTTTTTAACAATCTGTTCGCCCTGCTCCCTTTGGTCCCCCTCTGTCCTGCCGTGTCCTCCACGGTTCCCCACTTTTTCGAACCTGTACCTCCTGCTCCCTTTGGTTCCCCTCTGTCATGCAGTATTTTAACAGTTCCCAAATTTTTTCCTATCTGTTCCCCCTGATCCCTTTGGTTCCGGTCTGTCGTGCAGTGTTCCCCACGTTTCCCCACTTTTTCCAATCCGTTCCCTCTGCTCCCTTTGGTTCCCCTCTGTTCTGCAGTGTCCTCCACGCTTACCAACTTTTTGCAATCCATTCCCCCTGCTCTGTTTGTTTCCCCTCTGTCCTGCATTGTCCTCCACGGTTCCCACCTTTTTGCAATCCATTCCCCCTGCTCCGTTTGTTTGCCCTCTGTTCTGCAGTGTTCCCCACAGTTCCCCACTTTTTTCAATCAGTTCCCCCTGCTCCCTTTGATTCCCCTCTGTCCTACAGTGTTCCCCATCGGCCCAACGTTTTACAATCCGTTCCCCCTGCTTCCTTTGGTTCCCCTCTGTCGTGCAGTGTTCCCCACGGTTCCCCAGTTTTGCAATGTGTTCCCTCTGCTCCCTTTGGTGCCCCTCTGTTCTGCAGTGTTCCCCACGGTTCCCCACTTTTTCCAATCTGTTTCCCCTGATACCTCTGGTTCCCCTCTGTTCTGCATTTTTCCACACGGTTCCCCACTTTTTCCAATCAGTTCCCCCTGCTCCCATTGATTCCCCTCTGTCCTACAGTGTTCCCCATCGGCGCAACTTTTTACAATCCGTTCCCCCTGCTTCCTTTGGTTCCCCTCTGTCATGCAATGTTCCCCACGGTTCCCCCCTTTTTTCAATGCTTTCCCTCTGCTCCCTTTGGTGCCCCTCTGTTCTGCAGTGTTCCCCACGGTTCCCCACTTTTTCCAATCTGTTCCCTCTGCTCCCTTTGGTTCCCCTCTGTTCTGCAGTTTTCCCCACGGTTCCCCACATTTTCGAAACCATTCCCCCGGCTTGCTTTGTTTTCATACTGTTCTGCAGCGTTCCCCACGGTTCCCCACTTTTTTACAATCTGTTCGTCCTGCTCCCTTTGGATCCCCTCTATCTGCAGTGTCCTCCACGCTTACCAACTTTTTGCAATCCATTCCCCCTGCTCCGTTTGTTTGCCCTCTGTTCTGCAGTGTTCCCCACTTTTTCCAATCAGTTCCCCCTGCTCCCTTTGATTCCCCTTTGTCCTACAGTGTTCCCCATCGGCCAAACTTTTTACAATCTGTTTCCCCTGCTTCCTTTGGTTCCCCTCTGTCGTGCAGTGTTCCCCACGGTTCCCCAGTTTTCCAATGCGTTCCTTCTGCTCCCTTTGGTGCCCCTCTGTTCTGCAGTGTTCCTCACGGTTCCCCACTTTTTCCAATCTGTTTCCCCTGCTACCTCTGGTTGCCCTCTGTTCTGCATTTTTCCACACTGTTCCCCACTTTTTCCAATCCGTTCCCCCTGCTTCCTTTGGTTCACCTCTGTTCTGTTGTGTGCCCCACGGTTCCCCACATTTTCCAATGTGTTCCCTCTGCTCCCTTTGGTTCCCCTCTGTTCTGCAGTGTTCCCCACAGTTCTCCACCATTTCCAATTCGTTCCCCCTGCTCCCTTTGGTTCCCCACCTTTCTGTATTTTTCCACACGGTTCCCTACTTTTTCCAATCGGTTCCCCACTTTTTCCAATCTGTTCCCCCTGCTCCCTTTGGTTCTCCTCTGTTCTGCATTGTTCCCGACGCTTCCCCACTTTTTCCAATCCGTTCCCCCTGCTCCCTTTGGTTCCCCTCTGCATTGAAGTGTTACCCATGGCACCACACTTTTTCCAACCTGTTCCCATGTTCCCTTTGGTTCCCCTCTGTCCTGCCGTGTTCTCCACAGTTATCAACGTTTTGCAATCCGTTCCCCCTGCTCCGTTTGGTTCCCCTCTGTTCTGCAGTGTTCCCCACGGTTCCCCACTTTTTCCAATCTGTTCCCCCTGCTACTTTGGCTCCACTCTGTTCTGCAATTTTCCACACGTTTCCCCACATTTTCCAAACCATTCGGCCGGCTCGCATTGTTTTCATACTGTTCTGGTGCGTTCCCCACGGTTCCCCACTTTTTTACAATCTGTTCGTCCTGCTCCCTTTGGATCCCCTCTATCTGCAGTGTCCTCCACGCTTACCAACTTTTTGCAATCCATTCCCCCTGCTCTGTTTGTTTCCCGTCTATCCTGCATTGTCCTCCACGGTTCCCAACTTTTTGCAATCCATTCCCCCTGCTCTGTTTGTTTCCCCTCTGTCCTGCATTGTCTTCCACGGTTCCCAACATTTTGCAATCCATTCCTCCTGCTCCGTTTGTTTGCCCTCTGTTCTGAAGTGTTCCCCACAGTTCCCCACTTTTTCCAATCAGTTCCCCCTGCTCCCTTTGATTCCCCTCTGTCCTACAGTGTTCCCCATGGGCCCAACTTTTTACAATCCGTTCCCCCTGCTTCCTTTGGTTCCCCTCTGTCGTGCAGTATTCCCAACGGTTCCCCACTTTTTCCAATGTGTTCCCTCTGCTCCCTTTGGTGCCCCTCTGTTCTGCAGTGTTCCCCACGGTTCCCCACTTTTTCCAATCTGTTTCCCCTGCTACCTCTGTTTCCCCTATGTTCTGCATTTTTCCACACGGTTCCCCACTTTTTCCAATCATTTCCCCCTGCTCCTTTTGATTCCCCTCTGTCCTAAATTGTTCCCCATCGGCGCAACTTTTTACAATCCGTTCCCCCTGCTTTCTTTGGTTCCCCTCTGTCATGCAGTGTTCCCCACGGTTCCCCACTTTTTCCAATGCATTCCCTCTGCTCCCTTTGGTGCCCCTCTGTTCTGCAGTTTTCCCCACGGTTCCCCACATTTTCCAAACCAGTTCCCCAGGCTTGCTTTGTTTTCATACTGTTCTGCAGCGTTCCCCACGGTTCCCCACTTTTTTACAATCTGTTCGCCCTGCTCCTTTGGTTCCCCTCTGTTCTGCAGTGTCTTCCACGCTTACCAGCTTTTTGCAATCCAATCCCCCTGCTCCCTTTGGTTCCACTCTGTTCTGCAGTGTCCTCCACGCTTACCAACTTTTTGCAATCCATTCCCCCTGCTCCGTTTGTTTGCCCTCTGTTCTGCAGTGTTCCCCACAGTTCCCCACTTTTTCCAATTAGTTCCCCCTGCTCCCTTTGATTCCTCTCTGTCCTACAGCATTCCCCATCGGCCCAACGTTTTACAATCCGTTCCCCCTGCTTCCTTTGGTTCCCCTCTGTCGTGAAGTGTTCCCCACGATTCCCCAGTTTTCCAATGCGTTCCCTCTGCTCCCTTTGGTGCCCCTCTGTTCTGCAGTGTTCCCCACGGTTCCCCACTTTTTCCAATCTGTTTCCCCTGCTACCTCTGGTTGCCCTCTGTTCTGCATTTTTCCACACTGTTCCCCACTTTTTCCAATCTGTTCCCCCTGCTTCCTTTGGTTCACCTCTGTTCTGCAGTGTGCCCCACGGTTCCCCACATTTTCCAATCTGTTCCCTCTGCTCCCTTTGGTTCCCTTCTGTTCTGCAGTGTTCCCCACAGTTCTCCACCATTTCCAATTCGTTCCCCCTGCTCCCTTTGGTTCCCCACCTTTCTGTATTTTTCCACACGGTTCCCTTCTTTTTCCAATCGGTTCCCCACTTTTTCCAATCCGTTCCCCCTGCTCCCTTTGGTTATCCTCTGTTCTGCAGTGTTCCCGACGCTTCCCCACTTTTTCCAATCCGTTCCCCCTGCTCCCTTTGGTTCCCCTTTATTCTACAGTGTTCCCCACGATTCTCCAAATTTTTTCCATCCTGTACCCCCGGATCCCTATGGTTCCCCTCTGCATTGAAGTGTTACCCATGGCACCACACTTTTTCCAACCTGTTCTCCTTGTTCCCTTTGGTTCCCCTCTGTCCTGCCGTGTTCTCCACAGTTATCATCTTTTTGCAATCCGTTCCCCCTGCTCCGTTTGGTTCACCTCTGTTCTGCAGTGTTCCCCACGGTTCCCAACTTTTTCCAATCTGTTCCCCCTGCTCCTTTGGCTCTACTCTGTTCTGTAATTTTCCACACGTTTCCCCACATTTTCCAAACCATTCCCCCGGCTCGCATTGTTTTCATACTGTTCTGGCGCGTTCCCCACGGTTCCCCACTTTTTTACAATCTGTTCGTCCTGCTCCCTTTGGATCCCCTCTATCTGCAGTGTCCTGCACGCTTACCAACTTTTTGCAATCTATTCCCCCTGCTCTGTTTGTTTCCCCTCTGTCCTGCATTGTCTTCCACGGTTCCCAACATTTTGCAATCCATTCCTCCTGCTCCGTTTGTTTGCCCTCTGTTCTGCATTGTTCCCCACAGTTCCCCACTTTTTCCAATCAGTTCCCCCTGCTCCCATTGATTCCCCTCTGTCCTACAGTGTTCCCCATCGGCACAACTTTTTACATTCAGTTCCCCCTGCTTCCTTTGTTTCCCCTCTGTCGTGCAGTGTTCCCCACTGTTCCCCACTTTTTCCAATGCATTCCCTCTGCTCCCTTTGGTGCCCCTCTGTTCTGCAGTGTTCCCCACGGTTCCTCACATTTTCCAATCTGTTCCCTCTGATCACTTTGGTTTCCCTCTGTTCTGCAGTTTTCCCCACGGTTCCCCACATTTTCCAAACCATACCCCCGGCTTGCTTTGTTTTCATACTGTTCTGCAGCTTTCCCCACGGTTCCCCACTTTTTTACAATCTGTTCGCCCTGCTCCCTTTGGTTCCCCTCTGTTCTGCAGTGTCCTCCACGCTTACCAACTTTTTGAAATCCATTCCCCCTGCTCTGGTTGTTTCACCTCTGTCCTGCATTGTCCTCCACGGTTCCCAACTTTTTGCAATCCATTCCCCCTGCTCCGTTTGTTTGCCCTCTGTTCTGCAGTGTTCCCCACAGTTCCCCACTTTTTCCAATCAGTTCCCCCTGCTCCCTTTGATTCCCCTCTGTCCTACAGTGTTCCCCATCGGCCCAACGTTTTACAATCCGTTCCCCCTGCTTCCTTTGGTTCCCCTCTGTCGTGCAGTGTTCCCCACGGTTTCCCAGTTTTCCAATGCGTTCCCTCTGCTCCCTTTGGTGCCCCTCTGTTCTGCAGTGTTCCCCACTGTTCCCCACTTTTTCCAATCTGTTTCCCCTGCTACCTCTGGTTGCCCTCTGTTCTGCATTTTTCCACACTGTTCCCCACTTTTTCCAATCCGTTCCCCCTGCTTCCTTTGGTTCACCTCTGTTCTGCAGTGTGCCCCACTATTCCCCACTTTTTCCAATCTGTTCCCCCTGCTCCCTTTGGTTCCCCACCTGTTCCCTACTGATCCCAACTGTTCCCTTTAGTTCCTCACTTTTCCCCACTGTTTCCCATTTTTGTCTCTGTTCCACATCTGTTCACCACCATTACTGACTGTTCCCCACTATTCCCCTATATTCCCCATCAGTCCCCCATCTGTTCCCCACTGTTCCTCCTATTCCCCAATTTTCACACTGTTCCCCTCATTACCCATCAGTTACCCACTTTTCTCCACTGTTCTCCCGTTCTCCACAGTTCGCTATCTATTACCCACTGTTACTCATTCTTCCCTTTGACCCCTCAGTTTCCCACCAGTTCCCATGGTTCCCCACTGTTCCCCATCAGTTCCCCATCTGTTCCCCACTGTTATCCAGCTGTTTCCCACCACTTCCCCACTTTTCACCACTGTTCCACATGGTTCCCCACTTTTCCCCTCATTTCCCAATCTGTTCCCCACTCTTCCCACATTCTCCACAGTTCAATATCTGTTCCCCATTGCTCCCCCCTATTTGTCTCTGTTCCACTGTTCTCCACTGTTCCTCAGTGATCCCTACTTTTCCCCATCTCTTCCTTCTGTACCTCAATTTTCCCACTGTTGCCCACTATACACCACTGTTCCCTAATTGTGCCCCGTGTTTCCCACTGTTCTTCACAGTTCTCCATCTGACACACACTTTTGACCACTGTTCCCCACATTCTCCAATGTTCGCATTCTGTTCCCCACTGCTCTCCCCATTACCCTGTATACCCAACTGTTACTCATTCTTCCCCTCTTTCCCACTATCTCCCGCAGTTCCTCACTGTTCCCCACTTCTCTCCATCTATTCTAAACTGTTCCCTACTCTTCCACTCTGTTCACCACTGTTCCCCTCTGTGCTTTACTTTTCCCCTCTGTTCCCAACTGTTCCCCATTTCTCCCACTTTCCCCTATTGTTCCTCACTGTTCCCGACTGTTCCCCACAGATCCCAACTGTTACCCACTGCACCCCATGTTTCCCATTGTTGCCCATCAGATGCTCCTCTTTTTCCCATCTGTGACCTAAATTTCCACACTGTTTCCCGCAGTTCTCCAATGTTCACCATCTGTTCCCCACTGCTCCCCACTGTCCTCAACAGTTCCCCAGTTTTCACCAATGTTTCCCAGAGTTGCTCACGGTTCCACAGCTGTTCGACGCATGTTCCCCATAGTTCCCCACATTTATCCACTGTTCACTAATGTTCCACATCAGTTCCCCATCTGTTCTAAACTGTTTTCCACTGTCCCTCATCTTTTCCCCACTGTTCACCACCGTTTTCCTACTGTTCCAAACCTGTTCCCACTGTTCCCCAGCTATTCCACACCTGTTCACCACTGTTCCTCAACTGTCTCCCACCAATTCCCCACTTTTCCCCCATTCTCCACCATTCACCATCTCTTCCACACTGTTCCCCTGCTCCCCACAGTTCGCCTCTGTTTTCCAGCTGTTCACCAATTTTTCCACTGTACCCTACTGTTCCACCTCTTTACTCCACAGTTCATCACTCTCCCCCACTGTTCTTCACCTGTTCCCAAATGTTCCCTACTCTTCTCCACCAATCCCAACTGTTTCCTACCAGTTTCCCACCTGTTTCCCCATGGTTCCCCACTGTTCCCCATCAGTTCCCCTCTGTTCTCCAGCTGTTCCCGAACAGTTCTCTACTGTTTCACATCTGTTTCCCACAGTTCTGCACTGTAGCCCATTGTTCTTCACCTCTTCCCCAACTTTCCCCACTGTTCTCCACCAATCCCAACTGTTTTCTAGCAGTATCCCACCTATTACCCACAGTTCCCCACTGATTCCCATCAGTTCCCCATCTGTTCCCCTGCTCCCTTTTGTTCCCCTCTGTTCTGCAGTGTTCCCCACTCTTTCCCATCTCTTCCCCTTTCCTCATTGTTCCACCCTGCTCCCCAATATTCCCGTGTTCTCCATTTTACTGCAGTGATCACCACGGTTCCACACCATTCCCTACTTTTCCCCACACTTGATCTCATGACAAGATCTACCTTGGAGAAAGCACAGAAATTGTGCAGATGGGCAGCGACATCTTGCATATGAGGTATAGGGTATCTGTCGGCTGTAGTTATTGATCCTACGGTAATCACTGCAGGGTCTCCATCCACCTGTTTTCTTGGGTACCATGTTTAACAGTGATGCCCAAGGACTGTTGGAGCGCTGAATGATACCTAATTCCTCAATTGCAGTTCACTCTGCCCTTGCCTGCGCAGTTTATCAGGTGGAAGATGACGAACCCTGACGTCATTTGGTGGGCCTGAAGTGTCTATGTAATGGGACACACCCTGGGCTGTTTAGGAGATATTGAAATTAGGTGAGAGAGTACAGGGAAATTCGTTGAGCAGAGCAGCATGTGCACATTTGTTCAACGTATGCACCCCGAGGTGGGAAACTCTCCCTTTGCTGCATCCCAGAGGGTATGTTTGAAAAGTGGTAGCAGGAACCAATTTCCTCCACTTCACATCTACTGGCAAGTCATGGGACCTTAAAAAATCTGCACCCAAAATAGGCTGTGCAATGGAAGCCAATAGGCAATTCCAATGGAAGGTCACACCTCCTATCCCAATCGTGGCCTATCCTGTGCCAAAGCAGAGAATTTTCATCCCATTTGTGTTTGAAGAGTCAGGTGGTGTTGTTTATGTGGGTTTTATTTCAAAATAGGTTGGTGGGAGCAAACGGACCTCAGCACTCGTGTCTACAAGAAACTTGTGCTTAACAGCGCAGTCTTGGAAGATACAATGGGACGTGCTTGTGCCAGCTGGCATGGCCATAAATGGTAGCCAGCCTTATCGTTTCCTGCATTTTTTCTGTAATATGTACATGTCGGGACACATTTATGGGCATTTTTTCCACCAACGGCCATGGTAAAAACACCATTCTCACCGCCTGTCAACACGTTCATCCTTCTTTGACTGAACTGAAGATATAGTTGGCTCATAGGACACGGGATGTGGATCTGCTGCGAAAACAGTCTGTACGTGAGCAGACTCTAGCGTTGGAGTGTGATCCAGCCTGTCAGTCTCCTGCACTACGTCATGGGGATGGTGGAAATCCATGTTAATGATTGGTATTGCGACACGACATGGGAGTTTGGACAGGAATAGAGTCTCAAAAAGTAAACAATGAGAATAACCATCTGCTAATGCGAGCATCTCATTCATTAAATCGGATAGATTCCTGTTACCTAGGTCCTCCATATTTAAAAGTCGTGCTCATGTCTAGTCAATTCCAGCGAGTCCAGGAAAAATTGACGGAACCTGGTTTACTGGTTTTCTGCCAGGGGATTGGCAACATATTCTATTACTTGAGACGCTGCAGCAGTGTCCGATGCACCTATTACATGGCAGAATTTCATGTCCTCTGCCATTATGCCACAAGACAAATCTGGGTTTCAGCCTGATTAAGCCATACCCGAGGTTGATGTGTCCAGAAAGGAGGCAAATGAAGTTCCACCACATTAACTGCAGCCGTGATGGCAACAGCTGCTGCCGTCCTTGTGTCCATGGTAACTGGAGATTCAAGTTTCCCTGAATCTTGCATTTGGGGTCCCCAATCGTAGCGGCGACTTCGGTAGAGCTACTAAAGTAATACACACACAAACACACACACACCAAGTTAGTCAACACAAGACTGCTTTATTCAGACTTTACAGACTTCTTTTAGGAACGGTGGGGAACAGTGAGGGAACAGTGGGGAACAGAGGGGAAAAGTGGTGTATAGTGGGCAACAGAGGTGAAAATTGAGGAATGAAAGGAAGAGATGAGGAAAAGTGGGGATCGCTGAGGAACAATGGAGAACAGTGGGGTACAGAGACAAATGGGAGGAACAGTGGGGAACAGATTGGGAAATGAGGGGAAGAGTGGGGAATCATGGGGAACGGTGGTGAATAGTGGGGAACTGGTGGGGAACAGCTGGGGAATAGTGGGGAACAGGTGTACCACATCTGTTCCACCCTGTTGCCCATTCTTCACAATGTTCCCCACTTTGCCCCATCTGTTCCCCACTGTTCCCCATTTATCCCAGCCCATAAGTATTACATTCCTTAAATGGCAATTATTACCCCTTCTGGGCTTTTTGAATTTCTTAGGATGCCACTTGGGTTGAAGAATGCTATTCAAACCTGCCAGCAGCTTATTGGCACTTAGGGCAGAGATTTAGAATTCCCTTAAATCTACTTGGAAAACATCTGGTAAAAACAATGGCGTCATGAATATTCTGTCCAGACCGACTGTATATCATATTCAGGATGAGACTGATATTCCTGAATTAGCCAGTGTCCGGGCAATGGACCCCGATGGTCAGCCATATAGTACGACCATGACTAACTTGGACATACTGCAGGTGGCATCACAACTGGGCAGCCAACCTTACTTTGTGACATGTCTTTGGGCTACATTAGACCAGTGATTCCGGCATCTTGGAGGCAACACATTTTTGACCAGATACACACCTTGTCTCATCCGTCCATCAGAACATCTGTCAAGCTCATGTCAAATAAATATGTATGGCATGGACTAAAAAAGGGTGTTGCATAATGGGTCTGCACAGGTACCTCCTGCCAGACTGCCAAAATTCAGCGGCACAATAAGGCACCTCTTCAACATTTCCCGGTGGTACACAGGCGGTTGGAACACGTGCATGTGGACCTGCTTGGATCATTGCCATTATCTCAAATTTTGAAATACATTCTAACAGTCATAGAACGTTTCACACGCTGGTCAGAGGCTGTCCCGTTGCCATCCAGTGACACTGAGTCAAGGGCAAGAGCATTCACTGTCGATCGGATGGCTAGATTTGGTTTTCCGACACACATTACTTCAGATCATTGAGCACGTTTCTACTGGCAACTGAAGTCCGCACTTAAGGCCTGACTCACCAGTCCCAATTAGGTCGATGAGTTGCCATGGATTCTATTCGGAGTGCACATCTCTTCAAAGGAAGATATGTCCGCATTGTCCACAGAGATGGTTGATGGTACAGTTCTTACAGTTTCATGGGACATTCATTTCACAACCAACTCTGACCTGAATTTCCTTCACAGCTTTGACATGGAGTCATGATCAGCAAACTTTTTCCTACCCACTGGCATGGATCACCTAAACAGAATGTGCCCCACCATTCCTGGACGCTGATTTTGTTTTTGTGCGCGGACAGGTCCCAGGAGCGCCATTACAATTAACGTATGAGGGCCCTTTCCATGTGGTGAAGAAGGATGGGCTTGTGTATACTTTGGACATAAGGGGACATTCACAGCTGTTTAGTGTAGACTCAAGCCTGCCCATGTGAAGCCCGCTTCACCTATTTCAGTGCCCCCAGCCCAGACGGCGAGGGGGTCCACCTCAGGTGCATGCAGCTGATGTTTTAGTTTCTGTGAAGGTTCTGGGGGGGAACTGGGTGGTTTAGCAGCTGTGTAGTGGGCCGAGCGGGTAAGGTTCTTTGGCACGCGAGTGAAAATATAAGACAGACAGTTGGGAACTCATCCATTAAATTGACTGTCCACGCGTGGTGCTTCGTGGCGAGGAACGGCACGTTGATCTGTGGATTCTCCTGCCGGATGGCACGGGACACTCACACGGCTTCATTTAAATCTGCGGTCCTGTGGTTCAGAAGCAAACTCATAATGATGTCCCATGGAGCCCAGGACACACTAAATCAAAGAAGCCTGTAAAGTCTGAATAAAGCAGTCTTGTGTTGACTAACCTGGTGTGTGTGTGTGGGTGTGTTGCTTTAGTAGCCCTATCGAAGTAGCCGCTACATATATAAATATTTGGGATGATTATCCCACTTACAGGATACTTTTCTTCCATCTCACAGCCTGTGGGAAGAAGCTATTCCCCAGCCTGGCAGTCCTGATTTTGATGATGGACGTGGTTAAAGATGCTGTGCACTGGATGGAAATGGTCTTTTTACAATTCCTTGAGCCCTATTTAAACAACACTTCCAGTAAATGTCATCTACAGAAGAAAGGGAGACCCCAGTGATCCTCACAACTCTTTGCATCATTCCTGTCTGATGCTTTACAGCTACTAGACCATCCAATGATGCAGCCAGACAGGAGACTCAACTGCGCTCCTGTAAAATCTCAGGATGAGAGCCGTTGGCCTTGACCTCCTCAGTCTCCTTGTGTGGTTTAGGCACTTCCTGACCAATAAGGAGGTGTGATTGTTTTGTGTATTAATACATGTTCTGTATAGATGTAACAATCTTTAGTGGAGAGAATTACTCATTGTACTTCAGGGCGTACAATCAGGTACAGAATGTCCTTAAATAGCCATTTGGCCCAGATGTCTATTCAGTCCAAGAACACTTTCAATCTCAGGGAGATTTTGAACAATAACACCATTCATTTTGCAACAAGCGCAACTTAATTTTGCCAGTTGTTCAATGGCAAGCGACATGGGGAAAACACCACTGTCAACTCTTCTACCTTAAAGGAGTAATTTTATTCAAATGGGCAGTAGATCAAGAGATGGAAACTGAAATCAGACAGAGGTGAGTGATTGGTTAAAATTAGAAACATTCGTATTCATGCTATAGAGTTTAAGGCTGCCCAGGAGGAATATAATATGTTTTCTTTAAGTTTGTGTGCCCTCAGCCTGGCAAAGGATGGGGCCAACAGTCATGTTGCTGGAAGGGTTTGAGAAATGATATGGTAGGCCACAGGAAGCTCAAGGTTAGATCCACAGAGCACAGGTGTTTAGCAAAATGGCTACCCAGTCTGTATTTGGTCTTGGTGATATCGAGGTCAACTGAGTCGACCAAATGTAGTAGATTAGGTTGGATGGGGTGCATGTGAAACAGTGCCTCACCTGGAAGGTCTGATTGTGGCCTTGGATGGAGGTGGCAGGAAATGGAGGGACAAGTTTGGAAATTTCTGCAATTCCAAAGGGGAGTGCGTCAGGTGGTGGTGGGTGGAGAGGGAAGTGCTGTCAAGGGAGAGGGAAGTGCTCTTGAGGGAGTCACAGAAAGACGTGCCCCTGTGAAAAGAGGATCTGAGTGGAGTGGGTTAGATGTAGCAGGTTAGAGAATGGTGCTGAAGTTGGAAGTGTTCAAGGATAATGTGTCAGATGTGGCAGCTGATGGGTGGTAAGCGAGAAATCTGAGGATTCTGTCCTTGTTCTGCCGGAGAGGAGGTGGGGTAAGGGCAGAAAGAAAATTGGAGATATGGGTGCAGGCTTTATGGGGGAATCTGCATTTATTGAAGAAATAAGACATTTTGGGTGTTCTGGAGTAGAAAACCTCCTTGGGACTTTTACAAGCCCAGAGGACCCAAAACCTCGCAGCAATAGAAAATCACCAAGACAAAAGATACTTAAACAAACGTCATTTTTAATTTTCTTTAAACAAAAAAACAGGATCAAACTTTAACTTATCACTATTAACTTAACAGCCTTACATTGCCCCGTTCTAATTCTCAGTGCAGGTGTATTTAATGTGCATAAAGTTCTTTGACACAACTCCATGTTCACTGGTGTCTATCAATTCTTATACTGTGCAAAGAATTCAACATTTATGAATTTGCACCAAGCTCTGGTGCTTAAAAGTGAATGGTTACCCCTCCAGGAAGGCTCTTGTTGGTTTCAGAGAGGGATTTCTTGCTCATTGGACACACAAAAACTGATTCCCTCTGATCAGCCACTTTGGGGTCTTGTCAATGAAACCCGTCACGGTTTTCCAAATGATCACCTCTTCTGCAGGTCACCATAGAGTTCCTTTTGTTTTCCTTATTTCAGGTGAAACACTCAGGCCAGCCATTTCCTATAGTTTGGATTAAAAGTTTTTCAACAGGCTGAACTGAGAACTCACAAACCGTCTTCAGCTTGCCATCTCTCTATTAGAAAAAGCGTATTTGGTCTCTCCTCTATGCTTGCAAAAGCACATGACCTTCTTAGAACAGCAAACTGCAACCAGCCAGATTACTGCACTGGACCCAAACTTCTGAGTCCATTCATCAGTTGATTTAAAATCAATAATCCATTTACACCTGCTTTTGAAATTCTTTAGCAAAGCAGTCTCCTTGTTTTGTCTTTGCAAAGGCTCTTGGCACCTGAATGACTCTCTATCAGCAAAGCTCTTGCATTTTAAATAAGAGCTGTTTTGTGAAGTGTTTGTGTTTGTTTGTGGCCTCCACGACTCCTACAATAATCTCTATCAAAAACATATCAATATACAATGTGGTGTCCTTGCAAAAAAATAAAGTGGGAAGAGGTATAATCCAGGTAGCTCTGGTGACTGGAGTTTGTAATAGTTTGAAACTTGAACCTCTCTCTCTATTTACTGTCATATAATTAAAAAGTGTCTTATCACACAAAATTGCCTTTTTCCTGCTGTGAGGCAGACAGATTCGCCATTGATTTTAATTATCTTTAAATATGAATATGGAATTACACTTCAACTTATGACAGTTTTACTACTTTAAATTACTTTACTTAACTTACCCCCCTTCTAATTCTAAGTGCACGTGTGTGTAATGTGTGTGTAAGTTCAGAAAAGTTCTTTGGTTCACAGTCCAATCTCACTTCTCATTCCTCAAAGTTCACTGGTTGCAGGCCATTCTTATACTGTGCACAGAATTTAACATATGTAAAATTCACCAGGCTTTGGTGCTCGAAAGGTAAAAAAAACATTACAGTTCAGGAAGGTTCTTGCTGGTTTTCAGAGAGAGGTGTGTTGTTCAGGGAAGTATTAGGGTGTTTCTGACTCGTCGTATCTGCATCTGAATTCTGATATCTCTTCAGAAAAGCTCTGATAGCTTTAGCATGGAGCAGAGCTGAGCCAGGACTTTGGAGGTATTTAAGGGAGTGTGTGGGCAGGGTTTGTTCTGGACCAACAATCTCACCAAATGACTCTGCTTGAAATCAAGATTCAAACCATTTTGAGGAATACAACAGGAATTGTTCAACAAAAGCCTGAGTTTTCTTTCAATAGTGGAAATGATTTTTTTTTAAAAGCCCGTTAATATTCCTGATACAGATCTTTGTATTTATCTTTCAGGTTGCTATCTGTTGTTAACTTGGAGGCCTTTAATGAGGTGACTGGGAGGAATCTTTGCTTTAACCCAGCAGTTCTCTTGCAATTTTCCAGCTGTAGGATGAGGTGCAGTTGCTTGCAAGTTTAGCAAGTGGGATTAAGATGTGAAACTGCAAGTCACAGCACCATTTTTGTTTTTGAAAATGCAAATATGAAAATTTTAACTTTGGTCTCCTTGGTTTGCTTAATTTTACAGAGGAGACGTTGGGTCAAGCTGAGAAGAGAGAGTTGGATGCCCATTTGGTGAAGCTGCACAGGCAAAAAAGAAAACACAAAACGAGGGACTGAAAAAATAATGAAGCAAACTGAAGAGCTGTTGCAACCAAACCCAAGTAAAGAATTTAATTTTGTGAGGCGTACTTTAGAGACCAAATGATTTGGGCTTTTAATGGTGACCTATTTAAATGAACTAAATCTGATTAGAATTTAACTTTATGGAAAGTTTGGAAGTTGCCACAAGAAAAATGGAGCATATAAATTAGATGTTGTAATGAAGAGAAATTAACAATACAATGAGCCTTGTGTCATAGTCTCTACCTCAGTCTACCGTACATCACGTTAAACCTTCTCCCCACTGTGAACCTGGTGCCACAGTATCTCCCTTAATGTACCATCCATCCCCGTTAACCTTCTCCCCCACTGTGAATGCGGTATCTCCCGCTGTTTATTGTACATCACTGTTATACCTACTCCATACTCTGAAATCTGTGTCACAGTATCGGTCTCCATCTACCTACATTCCCATTAACATTCTCCCTATTGTGAACTTGGTGTCACAGTATCAAACACAGTTTATCGTACATTACTGTTCAACCGTATGATGGATGTGAACCCAGTGTCACAATATTTGACACAGTTTATCGTTCATCACTGTTTAAACTCATTCCCTCTATTCAACTAGTGTCACAGTATCCATCTCAATTTACCGTACATCACCATTAAACTTTCTCCCCACTGTGAACCTGGGGTCACAGTATTTGACACAGTTCATCGTTCATTACTGTGACAGCTTCTCGCACTGTGAACCTAAGATCAAAGTATCTTGCACAGTTTATCGTCCAGCAGTGATTGACCTTCTCCCCATTGTGAATCCGGTTTCACAGTATCTGCCTCTGTCTTCTGTTCATCACTATTAAACCACTCCCCACACTGAATCCGGTGTCACAGTATCTCATGGAGTTTATAGTATCTGTCTCAGTCTGCCGTACATCACCATTAAACCATCTCTCCACAGTGAACCCGGTGTCATAATATCTGGAACTGTTTATCGTGTATCACTGTTAAACATTCTCATTACTGTGAACCCGGTGTCACAGTATCTGACGTAGTTTATTGTACATCAATGTTGAACCTTCTCCCCACTGTGAAACTGGGGTCATAGTATATGCCAGAGTTTATTATACATCACCATTAAAACTTCATAATATTGTGAACATCATGTCACAGTATTGCCACAATTTATCATACATCACTGTTCATCCTTCTCCCCACTGTAAACCCATTGTCTCTCTATCTGCCACAGATTATCGTACATCGCCATTAAACCTCTTTCCCCTTTGAACCTTCTGTCAAAATATCTGCTACACATAATACTACACTGTTAAATCCACTAACAAATGGTTATCAGGTGTCACAGAACCTGGGACTGTTTATCGTACTGTTAAATCTTCCACCACTGTGAACTCAATGTCACAGTATCTGTCTCACTCTAACAAACATCATAAAACCTTCTCCTCACTGTGAACCTGGTGTCTCTGCATCTGCCATAATGTATCATCTTTGGCTTGGCTTCGCGGACGAAGATTTATGGAGGGGGTAAAAAGTCCACGTCAGCTGCAGGCTCGTTTGTGGCTGGCAAGTCCGATGCGGGACAGGCAGACACGATTGCAGCGGTTGCAAGGGAAAATTGGTTGGTTGGGGTTGGGTGTTGGGTTTTTCCTCCTTTGCCTTTTGTCAGTGAGGTGGGCTCTGCGGTCTTCTTCAAAGGAGGTTGCTTCCCGCCAAACTGTGAGGCGCCAAGATGCACGGTTTGAGGCGTTATCAGCCCACTGGCGGTGGTCAATGTGGCAGGCACCAAGAGATTTCTTTAGGCAGTCCTTGTACCTTTTCTTTGGTGCACCTCTGTCACGGTGGCCAGTGGAGAGCTCGCCATATAACACGATCTTGGGAAGGCGATGGTCCTCCATTCTGGAGACGTGACCCATCCAGCGCAGCTGGATCTTCAGCAGCGTGGACTCGATGCTGTCGACCTCTGCCATCTCGAGTACTTCGACGTTAGGGGTGTAAGCGCTCCAATGGATGTTGAGGATGGTGCGGAGACAACGCTGGTGGAAGCGTTCTAGGAGCCGTAGGTGGTGCCGGTAGAGGACCCATGATTCGGAGCCGAACAGGAGTGTGGGTATGACAACGGCTCTGTATACGCTTATCTTTGTGAGGTTTTTCAGTTGGTTGTTTTTCCAGACTTGTAGTCTTCCAAAGGCGCTATTTGCCTTGGCGAGTCTGTTGTCTATCTCAATGTATCATATATCACTGTTAAACCTACTCACTACTGTGTACCTGGTGTGAACAGTATCTGTCAAAGTGTACCATACATCCTCATTAAACATTCTCCCCACTGTGTAACTGGTGTCACAGTATCTGCCTCAGTCTGCCATACATCACCATTGTTTTATCTCTCAAATGTGAATCCAGTGTCACAGTATTTGCTACATTATATTGGACATCACTGTTAAACCTTCTCACTGCTGCTGTGAACCCTGTCTCACAGTATCTTCCTCATTCTTCCGTATATCACCGTTAAACCTTCTGCCCGGTGAACCCGGTGTAACATTATTTGCCTATGTCTGCCATGCATCACCGTTAAACCTTCTCACTACTGTGAGCCCAGTGTCTGAGTACCTGCCTCAGTCAACCATATACCACCATTGAACATTCTCACGTCTGTGAACTTGGTGTCTCAGTATCTGTCACAGTTTATCTTACAGCACCGTTAAACCTTATGCCAACTGGAAACCTCTTGTCAGAGTTTCTGCCACAGTTTATTGTACAAAACTGTAAACTTTCTCCCCACTGTGAACCCAGTGTAACGGTCTCTGCCTCAGTCTGCCGTACATCACCATTAAACCTTCTTACTGTGAACATGGTGTTACAGTATCTGACACAGTTTATCGTACATCACTTTTTAACCATTTCACTACTGTGAACACAGTGTCACAAAATATGCCTGAGTCTACCATATATCACCATTAAACCATCTCTCAACTTTAAACTCGGTCACCATATCCACCAAAGTTTATCGTACGTCACTATTTAAACTTCTCAACACTGTGAAACCTTTGTCACAGGATCTGTCTAACATCACCGTTAATCTTTCTCCCCACTATGAGACCCGTGTTACTGTATTTGGCACAGTTTATTGTACATCACTGTTAAACCCTCTCAACACTGTGTACCTGGTATCATAATATCTGCTTCAGTTTACAGTACATCACTGTTAAACCATCTCCTAACTGTCAAATTGGAGTCACTGCATCTGGCAGGAAGACCATTCTACATCCGGCATCTGGCAGGTGGACCATTGGAAATCCGACATATTGAAGAAGAACCATTCCAGATCCAGCAACTGGCAGGAAGACCATTCTCCTTCTTGCTTCTGGCAGGCAGACTATTCCTCATCCAGCATATGTCAGATGGACCATTCCATATCGGACATTTTCCAGGAAGGCCATTCCACATCATGAATCTGACAGGTAGAACATTCCACATCCGGCATCTGGCAAAGGACCATTCCACATTCTGTAAGTTGCTAGCAGTCCATTCCACATCCAGAAACTGGCACGAAGTCCATTCCACATCCGGATTCTCACATGAGGACCATTCCACCTCCAACATTTGGCAGGTGTACCATTCCACATCCGGAATCTGGCAGAGGAACATTCCACATCCAGCATCTGACAGGCAGACCATTCCACATCCGGCATCTGGCAGGTAGTCAATTCTAAATCCGGCATCTCGTTGGCAGACCAGTCCAAATCTGGCATCTGGCAGGCCAACCGCTCCACATTCAGCATCTGGCAGGAATACCATTCCACATCTGGCATTTGGCAGCAAACCAATCCACATCTGGCAATTGAAAGCTGGACCATTCCACATCTGGCATTCTACAGGAGTACCATTCTACAATCGGCATCTGGGCAGGCAGACAATTTCACATCAGGCATTTTTCAGGCAGACCATTCCATATCTGTCATCTGTCGACCATTCAACATCCAGTGTTTGGCAGGTGGACCATTTCACATCTGGCATCTGTTAATTGGACAATTTCACATCTGGCAGTAGGACCATACCATATCTGGCATCTGGTAGGTGGACCATTCCGTCTGCAATTTGTCAGGATGACCATTCCACCTCTGCATCTGGCAGGTGGACTATTCCACATTAACATCAGCCAGGCAGGACATTCCACATCTGTCATCTGGCAGGAGGACAATTCCACCTCTGATATCTGGCAAGTGGACAATTTCACATCTGAAATCTGGTAGGCAGACAATTCCACATCTGGCATCTGACAGGATGACCATTCAACCTCAGGCATCTGGCAGATGGACTATTCCACTACAGCATCAGCCAGGTGGCTCATTCCACATCCAGCATCTGGCAGGAGTACCATTATACATTCAGCATCTGGCAGGCATACCATTTGACATCAGGCATTTTTCAGATGGATCATTCCATATCTGGTATCTGTCGACCATTCACCATCCAGCATCTGGCAGGTGGACCATTTCACATCTGGCATCTGTCAAGTGAACCATTCCACATATGGCAGGAGGACAATACCATATCTGGCACCTTCTAGGCGGACCATTCCACATTTGCAATTTGTCAGGATGACCATTCAACCTCCAGCATCTGGCAGGTGGACTATTCCACACCAGCATCAGCCACGCAGACCATTCCACATCTGGCATCTGGCATGAATTCCATTCCACATCCAGCATCTGTCCAGAAGATAATTCTACATTTGGCATATGGCCGGTGAACCATTACACATCTGGCAACTGGCAAGTGGACGTTTCCATATCCAGCAAATGGCAGGAAGCTGATATGACATTTGACATCTGACATGCAGACCATTCTGCATCCGGCATCTGACAAGTGGTCCATTCCAAATCCGGCATCTCTCAGGTAGACCATTGCACATCTGGCATCTGTCAGGTAGACTAGTCAATATCTGACCTCAAGTGGGTGGACAATGCCACATCTGGCATCTGGCCAGACGACCACTCCACATCCTGCATCTAGGAAAAACACCATTCCACATCTGGCATCTGACAGCAAACCATTCCTCATCCGGCAACTGTGGTCTATTCCACTCCAGCAAACTATTCCTCATCTGGCAACGTGGTCTATTCCACTCCAGCATCAGCCAGGCGGACCATTCCATATCTTTCATCAGTCAGGTCCATCATTCCACATCTAGCAACTGGGAGGCAGACCAGACCATTACACATCTGGCATCTCTCAGGCGGTCCATTCTACATCTGGCATCTGGTAGGCGGACCATTCAACATCTGGCATGTGGCAGGAGGACCATTCCACCTCCGGCATCTGTCTGGTGGACCATTCCACATCCAGCAACTGGCATGCGGAACATTCCACATGTGGCATCTGGCAGGAGGACTATTCCACATGCCATCTGGCAGGAGGTCCTTTCCAAATCTGGCATCTGACCAGAAGATCATTCCACATCTAGCATCTGGCAAGTGGACCATTCCACTTCCGGCATCTGGCAGGTGGACCATTCCACATCCGGCAACTGCCAGTTGGACTGTTTGACATCTGACATCTTTAAGGAAGACCATTCCACATCTAGCATTTGGCAGGAGGACTATTCCATTTAAGGCATCTGGCAGGCGGAACTTTCCAAACCTGGCATCTGGCCATAAGACCATTCTACATCTGGCATCTGGCAGGTGGACCATTCCACATCCAGCATCTGGCAGGTTGACCATTCCACATCCAGCATCTGGCAGGTTGACCATTTCACATCCAGCATCTGGCAGGTGGTCCATTCCACATCCGGTATATGGCAGGCGGACCATTCCACGTCCAGCATCTTGCATATGGACTATTCCACATCCGGCATCCTGAAGTGCTCTCGGCAATGGGTAAAGTAGTACCTCTCACTTTGTTCGTTTTAGATTGGTCACAATGTTTGAGCTTCTGAAAGAAAACAGACACACACACTGAGAGCACTTTAGTTTATACAAAACTTTATTACTAAATGTGAAGCTGAATTCAAAGTACAATATCACATCTCCAGGTCACACTGATAAAATTACTCACATAACAAGCTTACGCTGTGGGACTCAGGAACATAAAATGTACAATATGGGATTTACAAAGAAAACATGATTATACAGTGGAACTCACTCACGTAACAAGGTTACACTGTGGAACTCACTAACAAAACATTTTCAATGTCGAACCCAGTGATATAACAAGGTCAGAATGTGGGACTCACTCACATAACAAGGTAGGACGGTGGGTAAAAATTACATCACGTTCCTTCTGTGGAACTCATTCAAATAACAAAGTTAAGTTGTGTAATCCCCCTCAATAAGAAAATTAAACTGTGGGAATCTCTCATGTAATAGGTTTGCAATGTGGAACTCACTAGCACATCAATATCACACTGTGGAACTAACTCAAATAGCAAGGTCACACTGTGAAAGTCACCAACATAACAATCTCACACTTTGGTACACTTTACTTAACAAGGTTACACAGTGCAACTCATTAACATAACATGGCTGGAATGTGGAATTCACACACATAACCATCCACATTGTGAAAATTGTTCATATCAAAAGGTCACACTGTAAAAACCACTTACTTTACATTTTCAATCTCGAACTCACTGACATAACAAGGTGAAACTGTGGGACTCACTCACAGAACAAGTTCACTCTGTTTGACTAACTCACTTTAATGTTTACACAGTAGAACTCGCTCACATAACATGATAACACTATGGGAATACCTCAAATAACAAGGTCACACTGTGGAACTGACTAACAAAATGTTTACATGGTGGGAATCTCACACATAACAACGTCACACTGTCAAACTCACTAACATACCAATTTTACACTCTGAGATTCACTAACTAGAGGTTGACAGTGTGGAATTCACTCCCATCACTCACATAACACGGTTACACTGTGGGACTCAGGAACATAAAATGTATAATATGGGATTTACAAAGAAAACATGATTATACAATGGAACTTACTCACGTAACAAGGTTACACTGTGGAACTCACTAACAAAACATTTTCAATGTCGAACCCAGTGATATAACAAGGTCAGAATGTGGGACTCACTCACATAACAAGGTAGGACGGTGGGTAAAAATTACATCACGTTCCTTCTGTGGAACTCATTCAAATAACAAAGTTAAGTTGTGTAATCCCCCTCAATAAGAAAATTAAACTGTGGGAATCTCTCATGTAATAGGTTTGCAATGTGGAACTCACTAGCACATCAATATCACACTGTGGAACTAACTCAAATAGCAAGGTCACACTGTGAAAGTCACCAACATAACAATCTCACACTTTGGTACACTTTACTTAACAAGGTTACACAGTGCAACTCATTAACATAACATGGCTGGAATGTGGAATTCACACACATAACCATCCACATTGTGAAAATTGTTCATATCAAAAGGTCACACTGTAAAAACCACTCACTTTACATTTTCAATCTCGAACTCACTGACATAACAAGGTGAAACTGTGGGACTCACTCACAGAACAAGTTCACCCTGTTTGACTAACTCACTTTAATGTTTACACAGTAGAACTCGCTCACATAACATGATAACACTATGGGAATACCTCAAATAACAAGGTCACACTGTGGAACTGACTAACAAAATGTTTACATGGTGGGAATCTCACACATAACAACGTCACACTGTCAAACTCACTAACATACCAATTTTACACTCTGAGATTCACTAACTAGAGGTTGACAGTGTGGAATTCACTCCCATCACTCACATAACACGGTTACACTGTGGGACTCAGGAACATAAAATGTATAATATGGGATTTACAAAGAAAACATGATTATACAGTGGAACTCACTCACGTAACAAGGTTACACTGTGGAACTCACTAACAAAACATTTTCAATGTCGAACACCAGTGATATAACAAGGTCAGAATGTGGGACTCAATCACATAACAAGGTTAGACGGCAGGTAAAAATCACATCACATGTTCATTCTGTGGAACTCATTCACATTGTGGAATCCCCCTCAATAAGAAAGTTAAACTGTGGAAATCTCTCACATAATAAGTTTACAATGTGGAACTCATGACCTCAGCAATGTCACACTGTGGAACTGATTCACATAACAAGGTCAAATTGTGGGACTCACTCACGTAACATTTACAATGTGGGATTCTCTAAGTAAACCAAATTATACTGTGCAACTCTCACACATAACAAATTTACACCATTGAACTATCTCACATGACATTTTCAAATGTCGAATACACTGACATAAAAAGTTCATTCTGTGGAACTCATTCACCTCCTCAATAAGAAGATGAAATAAACTGTGGGAATATCTCACATAATAAATTTACCCTTTGGAACTCACTAGAACACCAAGGTCACAGTGTTGAAGTGACTAACATAACAAGCTCACACTGGTACTCAATTAGTTCACAAGGTTTCACTGTGGGCCTCACTGACATAACATGGTTTGAATGTGGAACTCACTCACAGAACCAGTCCGCACTGTGAAAATCATTCCTATCACCAGGTCACACTGTGAAAATCACTCACTTTACATTTTCAATGTCGAACTCACTGACATAACAGGTCAAACTGTGCGACTCACTCACAGAACATGAGAACACTATGGGAATCCCTCAAATAACAATGTTACACCGTGAAACTGACCCAGATAACAAGCTTACACTGTGGAACTCTCTCACATAAAAAATTTACACTGTGGGAATCACTAACATAACATTTTCAATATAGAATTTAGTGAAATTACAAGGTCACACTGTGTAAATTATTCACAAAACAAGTTTACACTGTGGGAGTCACTAACATGAAGTTTACAATATGGGATTCACTAAGTGAACAAAATTATACTGTGCAACTCTCTCACATGACAATGTTACACTGTGGAACTAACTCACATAACACAGTTACACTGTGGAGCTGACTCACGTAACACATTTACACTGTGGAACTCACTCACCAAAAAAGGTTGCACTGAGGAACTCACTAACATCACATTTTCAATCTCGAATATAGTGGAATTACAAGGTTACACAGTGAAACTCACCCACATAACAAGTTTACACGGTGGGAATCACACACATTACAATGTCACAATGTCAAATTAACTCACATTACAAGATCAAATTGTTGTACACACTCACCGAACAAGGTCACACTATGGAACTCACTCACCTAAAAAAGTTGCACTGAGGAACTCACTAACATAACATTTTCAATATCGAATTTAGCAAAATTACAAGAAAACACTGTGAAACTACGACACATAACAATTTTACATGGTGGAAATCACTCACATAACAAGGTTACACTGTGTAAATTACTCACACAACAAGTTTACACTGTGGGACACACTCACCTAAAACGGTTACACTGAGGAACTCACTAACAACACATTTTCAATATCAAATTTAGCGAAATTAAAAGGTAACATTGTGAAACTCACTTACTACAGAACAAGCTTATCACATTGTCAAACTCACTCTATACCAATGTTTCACTCTGATACTCACTAAGTAGATAGGTTGACACTGTGGAATTCACTTCCATAACAACGTCTCACTTTAAAACTCTCTCATATTACAAGGTCAAATGGGGGGACACACTGACATAACAAGGTCACACTGTGTAAATTACTCACACAACAAGTTTACACTGTGGGACACACTAACATATAGCTTAGAATATGGGTTTCACTAAGTAAACAAAAGTATACTGTGCAACTCTCTCACATGACGTTTACACTGTAGAACTGATTCACATGACACTGTTACACTGTGGAACTCACTCACAAAACAAGGTTATACTGTGTAACTCACTCACCTAAATAGGTTTCACTGAAGAACTCACTAACATCACATTTTCAATATCGAATTTAGCGAAATTAAAAGGTAACACTGTGAAACACACCCACATAACAAGTTTACACTGTGGGAATCTCACACTTAACAATGTCACACACTCAAACTCACTCTCTACCAATGTTACACTCTGAGGCTCACTAACTAGACAGGTTGACACTGTGGAATTCACTTCCATAACAACGTCGCACTTTCAAACTCTCTCATATAACAAGGTCAAACGGTGGGACTCACTCACATAACAAGGTGACACTGTGTAAATTACATAACACGGTTACACTGTGGAACTCACTCACCTAAAAAAGTTGCATTGAGGAACTCACGTACAAACAATATCGAATTTAGCAAAATTATAAGGTTACACAGTGAAACTCAGACACATTACAAGTTTACATGGAGGGAATCACTCACATAATAAGGTCACACATTCTTAATTACTCACACAACAAGTTTACTCTGTGGGACACACTAACATATAGTTTAGAATATGGGTTACACTAAATAAACAAAATTATACTGTGCAACTCTCTCATATGACAAGTTTACACTGTGGAACTGACTCACATAACACGGTTACACTGGGGAACTCACTCACATAACAAATTTATACTGTCAATCGCCAGATGTGGATTTGTTTGCTGCCAAATGCCAGATGTGGAATGGTACTCCTGCCAGATACTAAATGTGGAATGGTTGGCCTGCCAGATGCCAGATGCCAGATTTGGACTAGTCTGCCAGTGAGATGCCCGATTTAGAATTGACTACCTGCCAGATGCTGGATGTGGAATGGTCTGCCTGTAAGATGCTGAATCTGGTATCATCTTCCTGCCATTTGCTGGACATGGACTGCTCTGCCTAACAGATGCCAGATGTGGAATTGTCCATCTGGAAGATGCTGGATGTGGAATGTTCCTCTGACACATTCCGGATTTGGAATGGTACATCTGCCAGATGGTCCTCATGTGAGAATGTGGATGTACAATATAATTCGTGCCAGATGCTAGATGTGGAATTGCCCACCTGCAAGATATCGGAGGTATAATTGTCCACCTGCGAGTCGCCAGATGTGGAATGTTAAACCTGCCAGATGCCGGAGGTAGAATGGTCCTTCTGTGAGAATCCGGATGTGGAATGGACTTTGTACCAGATGCCGGACGTGTAATGGTACAGCGGCGAGATGCCGGATGTAGAATGATCTTCTGGACGGATGCCGGATCTGGAATGAAATTCGTGCCAGATGCCAAATGTGAAATGGTATGCTTGTCAGTTGCAGGATGTGGAATGGTCCTCTGCCAGATGCTGGATATGGAATGGTCTGCTTGGCTGATGCTGGAGTGGAATAGACCATCTGCCAGTTGCAGGATGGGGAATGGTTTGCTGCCAGATGCCAGATGTAGAATGGTATTTTTTCTCCCAGATGCAGGATGTGGAGTGGTCGGCCTGCCAGATGCCAGATGTGGCATTGTCCACCCACTTGATGCCAGATATTGACTAGTCTGCCTGATAGATGCCAGATGTGGACTGGTCTGCCAGCGAGATGCCGCATTTAGAATTGACTACCTGCCAGATGCTGGATGTGGAATGGTCTGCCTGTAAGATGCTGAATCTGGTATCATCTTCCTGCCATTTGCTGGAATTGGACTGCTCAGCCTAACAGATGATGGATGTGGAATTGTCCACCTGGAAGATGCTGGATGTGGAATGTTCGTCTGACACATTCCGGATGTGGAATGGTACATCTGCCAGATGCCGGAGGTGGAATGTTCCTCATGTGAGACTCTGGAATTACAATATAATTCGTGCCAGATGCCAGATGTGGAATTGTATGCTTGCCAGATCCCGGAGGTGGAATTGTCCACCTGCAAAAGCCCAAATGTGGAATGGTCTGCCTGCCAGATGCCAGATGTGGAATGGTACACCTGCCAAATGCCAGATGTGGAATGGTCCACCTGCCAGATGCCGGAGGTGGAATGGTCCTTCTGTGAGAATCCGGATGTGGAATGGACTTCCTGACAGATGCTGGATGTGTAATGGTACAGCGGCGAGATGCCAGAGTAGAATGATCTTCAGGACAGATACCAGATGAGGAATGGAATTCGCGCCAGATGCCAGATGTGAAAGTGTACAGCGGCGAGTTTACAGTGTGGGACTCACACACCTAAAAAGGTTACACTGAGGAATTCACTAACATAACATTTTCAATGTCGAATTTAGCGAATTACAAGGTAACACTGTGAAACTCAACCACATAACAAGTTTACACGGTGAGAATCTCACATATAACAATGTCACACTGTCGAACACACTCTATACCAATGTTACACTCTGAGGCCCATTAACTAGACAGGTTGACACTGTGGAATTCACTTCCATAACAATGTCACACTTTCAAACTCACTGACATTACAAGGTCAAATGGTGTGACTCACTCACACTGTGGAACACACTCACCTAAAAGTTGCACTGAGGAACTCACCAACAAACAATATTGAATTTAGCAAAATTACAAGGTTACACAGTGAAACTCAGACACATAACAAGTTTACATGGTGGGAATCACTCACATAACAAGGTCACACTGTGTAAATGACTCACACAACATGTTTACACTGTGGGACTAACTCACATGAAGTTTACAATATGGGATTCCCCAAGTGAACAAAATTATACGGTGCAACTCTCTCACACGACAAGTTTACACTGTGGAAATAACTCACATAACATGGTTACACTGTGGGAATCTCTCACCTAAAAAGGTTACACTGAGGAACTCATTAAAATCACATTTTGAATATCGAATTTAGCGAAATTAAAAGGTAACTCTGTGAAACTCAGACACATAACAAGTTTACACGGTGGGACTCTCACACATAACAATGTCACATTGTCAAACTCACTCTATGCCAATGTTACACTCTGAGGCCCACTAAGTAGACAGGTTGACACTGTGGAATTCACTTCCATAACAATGTTAAACTTTCAAACTCACTGACATTACAAGGTCAAATGGTGAGACTCACTCACACTGTGGAACACACTCACCTAAAAAAGTTGCACTGAAGAACTCACTAACATAACATTTTCAATACTGAATTTAGCAAAATTACAAGGTTACACTGTGAAACTCACCCACATAAAAAATTTACACCTTGGGAATCTCACACATAAAATGTCACACTGTCGAACTCACTCCATACCAATGTTACACCCTGAGACTCACTAAGTTGAAAGGTTGACACTATGGAAATCACTTCAATAACAATGCCACACTTTCAAACTCACTCACAAAACAAATTTAAACTCTGGGAATCTCTCACATAATAAGGAGAATTTGTGGGACTCACATAATAAGGTCACACTGTGTAAATCACTCACATAACAAATTTACACTGTGGGACTCACTAACATAAAGTTTACAATATGGGATTCCCTCAGTACCCAAAACTATACTGTGCAACTCTCTCACATGACAAGTTTACACTGTGGAACACACTCACCTAAAAAAGTTGCACTGAGGAACTCACTAACATAACTTTTTCAATGTCGAATTTAGCAAAATTACAAGGTTAGACTGTGAAAGTCAGACACATAACAAGTTTACATGGTGGGAATCAATCACATGACAAGGTCACACTATGTAAATTACTCACAGAAGTTTACACTGTGGGACACACTAACATATAGTTTGGAATATAGGTTACACTAAGTAAACAAAATTATACTGTGCAACTCTCTCATATGACAAGTTTACACTGTGGAACTGACTCACATAACACGGTTACACTGTGGAACTCACTCACGTAACAAATTTATACTGTCAATCGCCGGATGTGGATTTGTTTGCTGCCAAATGCCAGATGTGGAATGGTACTCCTGCCAGATACTGAATGTGGAGTGGTTGGCCTGCCAGATGCCAGATGCCAGATTTGGACTGGTCTGCCAGTGAGATGCGGATTTAAAATTGTCTACCTGCCAGATGCTAGATGTGGAATGGTCTCCCAGTAAGATGCTGAAACTGGTATCATCTTCCTGCCATTTGCTGGACATGGACAGCTCTGCCTAACAGATGCCAGATGTGGAATTGTCCATCTGGAAGATGCTGGATGTGGAATGTTCCTCTGCCACATTCCGGATTTGGAATGGTACATCTATCAGGTGGTCCTCATGTGAGAATGTGGATGTACAATATAATTCGTGCCAGATGCTAGATGTGGAATTGTATGCTTGCCAGATCCCGGAGGTGGAATTGTCCACCTGCAAAAGCCCAAATGTGGAATGGTCTGCCTGCCAGATGCCAGATGTGGAATGGTACACCTGCCAAATGCCAGATGTGGAATGGTCCACCTGCCAGATGCCGGAGGTGGAATGGTCCTTCTGTGAGAATCCGGATGTGGAATGGACTTCCTGACAGATGCTGGATGTGTAATGGTACAGCGGCGAGATGCCAGAGTAGAATGATCTTCAGGACAGATACCAGATGAGGAATGGAATTCGCGCCAGATGCCAGATGTGAAAGTGTACAGCGGCGAGTTTACAGTGTGGGACTCACACACCTAAAAAGGTTACACTGAGGAATTCACTAACATAACATTTTCAATGTCGAATTTAGCGAATTACAAGGTAACACTGTGAAACTCAACCACATAACAAGTTTACACGGTGAGAATCTCACATATAACAATGTCACACTGTCGAACACACTCTATACCAATGTTACACTCTGAGGCCCATTAACTAGACAGGTTGACACTGTGGAATTCACTTCCATAACAATGTCACACTTTCAAACTCACTGACATTACAAGGTCAAATGGTGTGACTCACTCACACTGTGGAACACACTCACCTAAAAAAGTTGCACTGAGGAACTCACCAACAAACAATATTGAATTTAGCAAAATTACAAGGTTACACAGTGAAACTCAGACACATAACAAGTTTACATGGTGGGAATCACTCACATAACAAGGTCACACTGTGTAAATGACTCACACAACATGTTTACACTGTGGGACTAACTCACATGAAGTTTACAATATGGGATTCCCCAAGTGAACAAAATTATACGGTGCAACTCTCTCACACGACAAGTTTACACTGTGGAAATAACTCACATAACATGGTTACACTGTGGGAATCTCTCACCTAAAAAGGTTACACTGAGGAACTCATTAAAATCACATTTTGAATATCGAATTTAGCGAAATTAAAAGGTAACTCTGTGAAACTCAGACACATAACAAGTTTACACGGTGGGACTCTCACACATAACAATGTCACATTGTCAAACTCACTCTATGCCAATGTTACACTCTGAGGCCCACTAAGTAGACAGGTTGACACTGTGGAATTCACTTCCATAACAATGTTAAACTTTCAAACTCACTGACATTACAAGGTCAAATGGTGAGACTCACTCACACTGTGGAACACACTCACCTAAAAAAGTTGCACTGAAGAACTCACTAACATAACATTTTCAATACTGAATTTAGCAAAATTACAAGGTTACACTGTGAAACTCACCCACATAAAAAATTTACACCTTGGGAATCTCACACATAAAATGTCACACTGTCGAACTCACTCCATACCAATGTTACACCCTGAGACTCACTAAGTTGAAAGGTTGACACTATGGAAATCACTTCAATAACAATGCCACACTTTCAAACTCACTCACAAAACAAATTTAAACTCTGGGAATCTCTCACATAATAAGGAGAATTTGTGGGACTCACATAATAAGGTCACACTATGTAAATTACTCACAGAAGTTTACACTGTGGGACACACTAACATATAGTTTGGAATATAGGTTACACTAAGTAAACAAAATTATACTGTGCAACTCTCTCATATGACAAGTTTACACTGTGGAACTGACTCACATAACACGGTTACACTGTGGAACTCACTCACGTAACAAATTTATACTGTCAATCGCCGGATGTGGATTTGTTTGCTGCCAAATGCCAGATGTGGAATGGTACTCCTGCCAGATACTGAATGTGGAGTGGTTGGCCTGCCAGATGCCAGATGCCAGATTTGGACTGGTCTGCCAGTGAGATGCGGATTTAAAATTGTCTACCTGCCAGATGCTAGATGTGGAATGGTCTCCCAGTAAGATGCTGAAACTGGTATCATCTTCCTGCCATTTGCTGGACATGGACAGCTCTGCCTAACAGATGCCAGATGTGGAATTGTCCATCTGGAAGATGCTGGATGTGGAATGTTCCTCTGCCACATTCCGGATTTGGAATGGTACATCTATCAGGTGGTCCTCATGTGAGAATGTGGATGTACAATATAATTCGTGCCAGATGCTAGATGTGGAATTGTCCACCTGCAAGATGTCAGAGGTATAATTGTCCACCTGCGAGTCGCCAGATGTGGAATGTTCCACCTGCCAGATGCCGGAGGTGGAATGGTCCTTCTGTTAGAATCCGGATGTGGAATGGACTTTGTACCAGATGCCGGACATGTAATGGTACAGCGGCGAGATGCCGGATGTAGAATGATCTTCTGGACGGATGCCGGATCTGGAATGAAATTCGTGCCAGATGCCAAATGTGAAATGGTATGCTTGTCAGTTGCAGGATGTGGAATGGTCCTCTGCCAGATGCTGGATATGGAATGGTCTGCCTGGCTGATGCTGGAGTGGAATAGACCACCTGCCAGTTGCAGGATGGGGAATGGTTTGCTGCCAGATGCCAGGTGTAGAATTTTTTTTTTCCCAGATGCAGGATGTGGAGTGGTCGGCCTGCCAGATGCCAGATGTGGCATTGTCAACCCACTTGATGCCAGATATTGACTAGTCTGCCTGATAGATGCCAGATGTGGTCTGGTCTGCCAGCGAGATGCCGCATTTTGAATTGACTACCTGCCAGATTCTGGATGTGGAATGGTCTGCCTGTAAGATGCTGAATCTGGTATCATCTTCCTGCCATTTTCTGGAATTGGACTGCTGAGCCAAACAGATGATGCATGTGGAATTGTCCACCTGGAAGATGCTGGATGTGGAATGTTCCTCTGACACATTCCGGATGTGGAATGGTACATCTATCAGATGCCGGAGGTGGAATGTTCCTCATGTGAGACTACGGATGTACAATATAATTCGTGCCAGATGCCAGATGTGGAATTGTATGCTTGCCAGATCCCGGAAGTGGAATTGTCCACCTGCAAAAGCCCAAATGTGGAATGGTCTGCCTGCCAGATGCCAGATGTGGAATGGTCCACCTGTCAGATGCCGGAGGTGGAATCGTCCTTCTGTGTGAATCCGGATGTGGAATGGACTTCATGACAGATGCTGGATGTGTAATGGTACAGCGGCGAGATGCCAGAGTAGAATGATCTTCTGGACAGTTACCGGATGTGGAATGGAATTCGTGCCAGATGCCGGATGTGAAATGGTACAGCGGTGAATTTACAGTGTGGGACTCACTCACCTAAAAAGGTTGCACTGAGGAACTCACGAACATAACTTTTTCAATATCGCATTTAGTAAAATTACAGGGTTACACTGTGAAACTCAGACACATAACAAGTTTACATGTTGGGAATCACTCACAATAAGGTCACACTGTGTAAATGATTCACAAATCAAGTTAACACTGTGGGACTCACTTACATGAAGTTTACAATATGGGATTCCCTAAGTGAACAAAATTGGACTGTGAAACTCTCTAACATGACAAGTTTACACTGTGGAACTGACTCAGATAACACGGTAACACTGTGTAATTCGCTCACTTTAAACGGTTACACTGTGGAACTCACCTAAAAAGGTTACACTGAGGAACTGACTAACATAACATTTTCAATATCGAATTTAGCAAAATTACAAGGTTACACTGTGAAACTCAGATACATAACAGGTTTACATGGTGGGAATCTCTCACACAACAAGGTCAAATTTTGGGACTCACATAATAAGGTCACACTGTGTAAATGACTCCCATAACAAGTTTACATTGTGGGACTCACTCACCTAAAAAGGTTACACTGAGGAACTCATTAACATCACATTTTCAATATCGAATTTAGCGAAATTAAAAGGTAACACTGTGAAACTCAGACACATAACATGTTTACATGGTGGGACTCTCACACATAACAATGTCACATTTACAAACTCACTGACAGTACAAGTTTACTCAGTGGGAATTTCTCACATAAAAAGGTCAATTTGTGGGACTCACATAATAAGGTCACATTGTGAAAATTACTCACAGAACAAATTTACACTGTGGGACTCACTAACATAAAGTTTACAATATGGGATGCCCTAAGTACCCAAAATTATACTGTGGAACTCTCCAAAATAACACGGTTACACTGTGGAACACACTCACCTAAACATGTTTCATTGAGGAACTCATTAATATAACATGTTCAATATCGAATTTAGCAAAATTACAAGGTTAGACTGTGAAACTCACCCACATAACAAATTTACACTGTGGTAATCTCACACATAACAATGTCACACAGTCAAACTCACTCTCTCCAATGTTACACTCTGAGGCTCACTAACTAGACAGGTTGACACTGTGGAATTCACTTCCATAACAACGTCTCACTTTAAAACTCTCTCATATAACAAGGTCAAACGGTGGGACTCACTCACCTAAAAAAGTTGCACTGAGGAACTCACGAACAAACAATATCGAATTTAGCAAAATTACAAGGTTACACAGTGAAACTCAGACACATTACAAGTTTACATGGTGGGAATCACTCACATAATAAGGTCACACTGTGTAAATTACTCACACAACAAGTTTACTCTGTGGGACACACTAACATATAGTTTGGAATATGGGTTACACTAAGTAAACAAAATTATACTGTGCAACTCTCTCACATGACAAGTTTACACTGTGGAACACACTCACCTAAAAAAGTTGCACTGAGGAACTCACTAATATAACTTTTTCAATTTCGAATTTAGCGAAATACAAGGTAACACTGTGAAACTCAGGCACATAACCAGTTTACATGGTGGGAATCACTCACACAACAAGGTCAAATTTTGGGACTCACATAATACGGTCACACTGTGTAAGTTACTCCCATAACAAGTTTACACCATGGGACTTACTCACCTAAAAAGATTACACTGAGGAACTCATTAACATCACATTTTCAAAATCGAATTTAGCGAAATTAAAAGGTAACACTGTGAAACTCAGACACATAACAAGTTTACACGTTGGGACTCTCACACATAACAATGTCACACAGTCAAACTCACTCTCTACCAAAGTTACGCTCTGAGGCTCACTAACTAGACAGGTTGACACTGTGGAATTCACTTCCATAACAACGTCGCACTTCCAAACTCTCTCATATAACAAGGTCAAACGGTGGGACTCACTCACATAACAAGGTCACACTGTGTAAATTACATAACACGGTTACACTGTGGAACTCACTCACCTAAAAAAGTTGCACTGAGGAACTCACGTACAAACAATATCGAATTTAGCAAAATTATAAGGTTACACAGTGAAACTCAGACACATTACAAGTTTACATGGTGGGAATCACTCACATAATAAGGTCACACAGTCTTAATTACTCACACAACAAGTTTACTCTGTGGGACACACTAACATATAGTTTGGAATATGGGTTACACTAAGTAAACAAAATTATACTGTGCAACTCTCTCATATGACAAGTTTACATTGTGGAACTGACTCACATAACACGGTTACACTGTGGAACTCACTCACATAACAAATTTATACTGTCCATCGCCGGATGTGGATTTGTTTGCTGCCAAATGCCAGATGTGGAATGGTACTCCAACCAGATTCTGAATGTGGAGTGGTTGGCCTGCCAGATGCCAGATTTAGACTGGTCTGCCAGTGAGATGCCCGATTTAGAATTGACTACCTGCCAGATGCTAGATGTGGAATGGTTTGCCTGTAAGATGCTGAATCTGGTATCATCTTCCTGCCATTTGCTGGACATGGACTGCTCTGCCTAACAGATGCCAGATGTGGAATTGTCCATCTGGAAGATGCTGGATGTGGAATGTTCCTCTGACACATTCCGGATTTGGAATGGTACATCTGCCAGATGGTCCTCATGTGAGAATGTGGATTTACAATATAATTCGTGCCAGATGCTAGATGTGGAATTGTGCACCTGCAAGATGTCGGAGGTATAATTGTCCACATGCGAGACGGCAGATGTGGCATGTTCCACCTGCCAGATGCCGGAGGTGGAATAGTCCTTCTGTGAGAATCCGGATGTGGAATGTACTTTGTACCAGATGCCGGACGTGTAATGGTACAGCGGCGAGATGCCGGATGTAGAATGATCTTCTGGACGGATGCCGGATGTGGAATGAAATTCGTGCCAGATGCCAGATGTGAAATGGTATACTTGTCAGTTTCAGGATGTGGAATGGTCCTCTGCCAGATGCTGGATATGGAATGGTCTGCCTGGCTGATGCTGGTGTGGAATAGACCACCTGCCAGTTGCAGGATGGGGAATGGTTTGCTGCCAGATGCCAGATATAGAATGTTTTTTTTTCCCAGATGCAGCATGTGGAGTGGTCGGACTGCCTGATGCCAGATGTGGCATTGTCCACCCACTTGATGCCAAATATTGACTAGTCTGCCTGATAGATGCCAGATGTGGACTGGTCTGCCAGCGAGATGCCGCATTTAGAATTGACTACCTGCCAGATGCTGGATGTGGAATGGTCTGCCTGTAAGATGCTGAATCTGGTATCATCTTCCTGTCATTTGCTGGAATTGGACTGCTCAGCCTAACAGATGATGGATGTGGAATTGTCCACCTGGAAGATGCTGATGTGGAATGTTCCTCTGACACATTCCGCATGTGGAATGGTACATCTGCCAGATGACGGAGGTGGAATGTTCCTCATGTGAGGCTCTGGATGTACAATATAATTTGTGCCAGATGCCAGATGTGGAATTGTATGCTTGCCAGATCCCGGAGTTGGAATTGTCCACCTGCAAACACCCAAATGTGGAATGGTCTGCCTGCCAGATGCCAGATGTGGAATGGTCCACCTGCCAGATGCCAGAGGTGGAACGGTCCTTCTGTGAGAATCTGGATGTGGAATGGACTTCATGACAGATGCTGGATGTGTAATGGTACAGCGGCGAGATGCAGAGTAGAATGATCTTCTGGACAATATACCGGATGTGGAATTGAATTCATGCCAGATGCCAGATTTGAAATGGTACAGCGGTGAGTTTACAGTGTGGGACTCACTCACCTAAAAAGGTCACGCTGACGAATTCACTAACATAACATTTTCAATGTCGAATGTCGCGAAATACAAGGTAACACTGTGAAACTCACCCACATAACAAGTTTACACGGTGGGAATCTCACATATAACAATGTCACACTGTCGAACACACTCCATACCAATGTTACACTCTGATACTCACTAAGTAGAAAGGTTGACACTATGGAAATCACTTCGATAACAATGTCACACTTTCAAACTCACTCACATAACAAGTTTACACTCTGGGAATCTCTCACATAATATGGTGAATTTGTGGGATGCACATAATAAGGTCACACTGTGTAAATTACTCACAGAACATATTTACACTGTGGGACTCACTAACATAAAGTTTACAATATGGGATTCCCTAAGTACCCAAAATTATACTGTGCAAATCTCTCACATGACAAGTTTACACTGTGGAACTCACTCACATAACAACTTTACACTGTGGAACTCACTCACCTAAAAAAGTTCCACTGAGGAACTCACTAATATAACTTTTTCAATTTCGAATTTAGCAAAATTACAAGGTTACACTGTGAAACTCAGGCTCATAATCAGTTTACATTGTGGGAATCACTCACACAACAAGGTCAAATTTTGGGACTCACATAATACGGTCACACTGTGTAAGTTACTCCCATAACAAGTTTACACCATGGGACTTACTCACCTAAAAAGATTACACTGAGGAACTCATTAACATCACATTTTCAAAATCGAATTTAGCGAAATTAAAAGGTAACACTGTGAAACTCAGACACATAACAAGTTTACACGGTGGGACTCTCACACATAACAATGTCACACTGTCAAACTCACTGACATTACAAGGTCAAATGGTGAGACTCACTCACACTGTGGAACACACTCACCTAAAAAAGTTGCACTGAGGAACTCACTAACATAACATTTTCAATACTGAATTTTGCAAAATTACAAGGTTACACTGTGAAACTCACCCACATAACAAATTTACACCTTGGGAATTTCACACATAAAATGTCACACTGTCGAACGCATTCCATACCAATGTTACACCCTGACACTCACTAAGTAGAAAGGTTGACACTGTGGAAATCACTTCTATAACAATGTCACACTTTCAAACTCACTGACATTACAAGTTTACTCTGTGGGAATTTCTCACATAATAAGGACAACTTGTGGGAGTAACATAATAAGGTCACACTGTGAAAATTACTCACGTAACAAATTTACACTGTGGGACTCACTAACATAAAGTTTACAATATGGGATGCCCTAAATACCCAAAATTATACTGTGGAACTCTCCAACATAACACGGTTACACTGTGGAACACACACACCAGAACATGTTTCATTGAGGAACTCACTAACATAACATGTTCAATATCGAATTTAGCAAAATTACAAGGTAACACTGTGAAACACACCCACATAACAAGTTTACACTGTGGGAATCTCACACATAACAATGTCACACAGTCAAACTCACTCTCTACCAATGTTACACTCTGAGGCTCACTAACTAGACAGGTTGACACTGTGGAATTCACTTCCATAACAACGTCGCACTTTCAAACTCTCTCATATAACAAGGTCAAACGGTGGGACTCACTCACATAACAAGGTCACACTGTGTAAATTACATAACACGGTTACACTGTGGAACTCACTCACCTAAAAAAGTTGCACTGAGGAACTCACGTACAAACAATATCGAATTTAGCAAAATTATAAGGTTACACAGTGAAACTCAGACACATTACAAGTTTACATGGTGGGAATCACTCACATAATAAGGTCACACAGTCTTAATTACTCACACAACAAGTTTACTCTGTGGGACACACTAACATATAGTTTGGAATATAGGTTACACTAAGTAAACAAAATTATACTGTGCAACTCTCTCATATGACAAGTTTACACTGTGGAACTGACTCACATAACACGGTTACACTGGGGAACTCACTCACATAACAAATTTATACTGTCAATCGCCAGATGTGGATTTGTTTGCTGCCAAATGCCAGATGTGGAATGGTACTCCTGCCAGATACTAAATGTGGAATGGTTGGCCTGCCAGATGCCAGATGCCAGATTTGGACTGGTCTGCCAGTGAGATGCCGGATTTAGCATTGACTACCTGCCAGATGCTAGATATGGAATGGTCTGCCTGTAAGATGCTGAATCTGGTATCACCTTCCTGCCATTTGCTGGACATGGACTGCTCTGCCTAACAGATGCCAGATGTGGAATTGTCCATCTGGAAGATGCTGGATGTGGAATGTTCCTCTGACACATTCCGGATTTGGAATGGTACATCTGCCAGATGGTCCTCATGTGAGAATGTGGATGTACAATATAATTCGTGCCAGATGCTAGATGTGGAATTGCCCACCTGCAAGATATCGGAGGTATAATTGTCCACCTACGAGTCGCCAGATGTGGATTGTTCCACCTGCCAGATGCCGGAGGTAGAATGGTCCTTCTGTGAGAATCCGGATGTGGAATGGACTTTGTACCAGATGCCGGACGTGTAATGGTACAGCGGCGAGATGCCGGATGTAGAATGATCTTCTGGACGGATGCCGGATCTGGAATGAAATTCGTGCCAGATGCCAGATGTGAAATGGTATGCTTGTCAGTTGCAGGATGTGGAATGGTCCTCTGCCAGATGCTGGATATGGAATGGTCTGCCTGGCTGATGCTGGAGTGGAATAGACCATCTGCCAGTTGCAGGATGGGGAATGGTTTGCTGCCAGATGCCAGATGTAGAATGGTATTTTTTCTCCCAGATGCAGGATGTGGAGTGGTCGGCCTGCCAGATGCCAGATGTGGCATTGTCCACCCACTTGATGCCAGATATTGACTAGTCTGCCTGATAGATGCCAGATGTGGACTGGTCTGCCAGCGAGATGCCGCATTTAGAATTGACTACCTGCCAGATGCTGGATGTGGAATGGTCTGCCTGTAAGATGCTGAATCTGGTATCATCTTCCTGCCATTTGCTGGAATTGGACTGCTCAGCCTAACAGATGATGGATGTGGAATTGTCCACCTGGAAGATGCTGGATGTGGAATGTTCGTCTGACACATTTCGGATGTGGAATGGTACATCTGCCAGATGCCGGAGGTGGAATGTTCCTCATGTGAGACTCTGGATGTACAATATAATTCGTGCCAGATGCCAGATGTGGAATTGTATGCTTGCCAGATCCCGGAGGTGGAATTGTCCACCTGCAAAAGCCCAAATGTGGAATGGTCTGCCTGCCAGATGCCAGATGTGGAATGGTACACCTGCCAAATGCCAGATGTGGAATGGTCCACCTGCCAGATGCCGGAGGTGGAATGGTCCTTCTGTGAGAATCCGGATGTGGAATGGACTTCCTGACAGATCCTGGATGTGTAATAGTACAGCGGCGAGATGCCAGAGTAGAATGATCTTCAGGACAGATACCAGATGTGGAATGGAATTCGTGCCTGATGCCAGATGTGAAAGTGTACAGCGGCAGTTTACAGTGTGGGACTCACTCACCTAAAAAGGTTACACTGAGGAATTCACTAACATAACATTTTCAATGTCGAATTTAGCGAATTACAAGGTAACACTGTGAAACTCAACCACATAACAAGTTTACACGGTGAGAATCTCACATGTAACAATGTCACACTGTCGAACACACTCTATGCCAATGTTACACTCTGAGGCCCACTAAGTAGACAGGTTAACACTGTGGAATTCACTTCCATAACAATTTCACACTTTCAAACTCACTGACATTACAAGGTCAAATGGTGAGACTCACTCACACTGTGGAACACACTCACCTAAAAAAGTTGCACTGAGGAACTCACCAACAAACAATATCGAATTTAGCAAAATTACAAGGTTACACAGTGAAACTCAGACACATAACAAGTTTACATGGTGGGAATCACTCACATAACAAGGTCACACTGTGTAAATGACTCACACAACAAGTTTACACTGTGGGACTAACTCACATGAAGTTTACAGTATGGGATTCCCCAAGTGAACAAAATTATACGGTGCAACTCTCTCACACGACAAGTTTACACTGTGGAAATAACTCACATTACATGGTTACACTGTGAGAATCTCTCACCTAAAAAGGTTACACTGAGGAACTCATTAAAATCACATTTTGAATATCGAATTTAGCGAAATTAAAAGGTAACTCTGTCAAACTCAGACACATAACAAGTTTACACGGTGGGACTCTCACACATAACAATGTCACATTGTCAAATTCACTCTATGCCAATGTTACACTCTGAGGCCCACTAAGTAGACAGGTTGACACTGTAGAATTCACTTCCATAACAATGTTAAACTTTCAAACTCACTGACATTACAAGGTCAAATGGTGAGACTCACTCACACTGTGGAACACACTCACCTAAAAAAGTTGCACTGAGGAACTCACTAACATAACATTTTCAATACTGAATTTTGCAAAATTACAAGGTTACACTGTGAAACTCACCCACATAAAAAATTTACACCTTGGGAATCTCACACATATAATGTCACACTGTCGAACTCACTCCATACCAATGTTACACCCTGAGACTCATTAAGTAGAAAGGTTAACACTATGGAAATCACTTCAATAACAATGTCACACTTTCAAACTCACTCACAAAACAAATTTAAACTCTGGGAATCTCTCACATAATAAGGTGAATTTGTGGGACTCACATAATAAGGTCAAACTGTGTAAATCACTCACATAACAAATTTACACTGTGGGACTCACTAACATAAAGTTTACAATATGGGATTCCCTCAGTACCCAAAATTATACTGTGCAACTCTCTCACATGACAAGTTTACACTGTGGAACACACTCACCTCAAAAAGTTGCACTGAGGAACTCACTAACATAACTTTTTCAATGTCGAATTTAGCAAAATTACAAGGTTAGACTGTGAAACTCAGACACATAACAAGTTTACATGGTGGGAATCAATCACATGACAAGGTCACACTATGTAAATTACTCACAGAAGTTTACACTGTGGGACACACTAACATATAGTTTGGAATATAGGTTACACTAAGTAAACAAAATTATACTGTGCAACTCTCTCATATGACATGTTTACACTGTGGAACTGACTCACATAACACGGTTACACTGGGGAACTCACTCACATAACAAATTTATACTGTCAATCGCCAGATGTGGATTTGTTTGCTGCCAAATGCCAGATGTGGAATGGTACTCCTGCCAGATACTAATTGTGGAATGGTTGGCCTGCCAGGTGCCAGATTTGGACTGGTCTGCCAGTGAGATGCCGGATTTAGCATTGACTGCCTGCCAGATGCTAGATATGGAATGGTCTGCCTGTAAGATGCTGAATCTGGTATCATCTTCCTGCCATTTGCTGGACATGGACGGATCTGCCTAACAGATGCCAGATGTGGAATTGTCCATCTGGAAGATGCTGGATGTGGAATGTTCCTCTGACACATTCCGGATTTGGAATGGTACATCTGCCAGATGGTCCTCATGTGAGAATGTGGATGTACAATATAATTCGTGCCAGATGCTAGATGTGGAATTGCCCACCTGCAAGATATCGGAGGTATAATTGTCCACCTGCGAGTCGCCAGATGTGGATTGTTCCACCTGCCAGATGCCGGAGGTAGAATGGTCCTTCTGTGAGAATCCGGATGTGGAATGGACTTTGTACCAGATGCCGGACGTGTAATGGTACAGCGGCGAGATGCCGGATGTAGAATGATCTTCTGGACGGATGCCGGATGTGGAATGAAATTCGTGCCAGATGCCAGATGTGAAATGGTATGCTTGTCAGTTGCAGGATGTGGAATGGTCCTCTGCCAGATGCTGGATATGGAATGGTCTGCCTGGCTGATGCTGGAGTGGAATAGACCATCTGCCAGTTGCAGGATGGGGAATGGTTTGCTGCCAGATGCCAGATGTAGAATGGTATTTTTTCTCCCAGATGCAGGATGTGGAGTGGTCGGCCTGCCAGATGCCAGATGTGGCATTGTCCACCCACTTGATGCCAGATATTGACTAGTCTGCCTGATAGATGCCAGATGTGGACTGGTCTGCCAGCGAGATGCCGCATTTAGAATTGACTACCTGCCAGATGCTGGATGTGGAATGGTCTGCCTGTAAGATGCTGAATCTGGTATCATCTTCCTGCCATTTGCTGGAATTGGACTGCTCAGCCTAACAGATGATGGATGTGGAATTGTCCACCTGGAAGATGCTGGATGTGGAATGTTCGTCTGACACATTCTGGATGTGGAATGGTACATCTGCCAGATGACGGAGGTGGAATGTTCCTCATGTGAGACTCTGGAATTACAATATAATTCGTGCCAGATGCCAGATGTGAAATTGTATGCTTGCCAGATCCCGGAGGTGGAATTGTCCACCTGAAAAAGCCCAAATGTGGAATGGTCTGCCTGCCAGATGCCAGATGTGGAATGGTACACCTGCCAAATGCCAGATGTGGAATGGTCCACCTGCCAGATGCCGGAGGTGGAATGGTCCTTCTGTTAGAATCCGGATGTGGAATGGACTTTGTACCAGATGCCGGACATGTAATGGTACAGCGGCGAGATGCCGGATGTAGAATGATCTTCTGGACGGATGCCGGATCTGGAATGAAATTCGTGCCAGATGCCAAATGTGAAATGGTATGCTTGTCAGTTGCAGGATGTGGAATGGTCCTCTGCCAGATGCTGGATATGGAATGGTCTGCCTGGCTGATGCTGGAGTGGAATAGACCACCTGCCAGTTGCAGGATGGGGAATGGTTTGCTGCCAGATGCCAGATGTAGATTTTTTTTTTTTCCCAGATGCAGGATGTGGAGTGGTCGGCCTGCCAGATGCCAGATGTGGCATTGTCAACCCACTTGATGCCAGATATTGACTAGTCTGCCTGATAGATGCCAGATGTGGACTGGTCTGCCAGCGAGATGCCGCATTTTGAATTGACTACCTGCCAGATTCTGGATGTGGAATGGTCTGCCTGTAAGATGCTGAATCTGGTATCATCTTCCTGCCATTTTCTGGAATTGGACTGCTGTGCCAAACAGATGATGGATGTGGAATTGTCCACCTGGAAGATGCTGGATGTGGAATGTTCCTCTGACACATTCCGGATGTGGAATGGTACATCTATCAGATGCCGGAGGTGGAATGTTCCTCATGTGAGACTACGGATGTACAATATAATTCGTGCCAGATGCCAGATGTGGAATTGTATGCTTGCCAGATCCCGGAGGTGGAATTGTCCACCTGCAAAAGCCCAAATGTGGAATGGTCTGCCTGCCAGATGCCAGATGTGGAATGGTCCACCTGTCAGATGCCGGAGGTGGTATCGTCCTTCTGTGAGAATCCGGATGTGGAATGGACTTCATGACAGATGCTGGATGTGTAATGGTACAGCGGCGAGATGCCAGAGTAGAATGATCTTCTGGACAGTTACCGGATGTGGAATGGAATTCGTGCCAGATGCCGGATGTGAAATGGTACAGCGGTGAATTTACAGTGTGGGACTCACTCACCTAAAAAGGTTGCACTGAGGAACTCACGAACATAACTTTTTCAATATCGCATTTAGTAAAATTACAGGGTTACACTGTGAAACTCAGACACATAACAAGTTTACATGGTGGGAATCACTCACAATAAGGTCACACTGTGTAAATGATTCACAAATCAAGTTAACACTGTGGGACTCACTTACATGAAGTTTACAATATGGGATTCCCTAAGTGAACAAAATTGGACTGTGAAACTCTCTAACATGACAAGTTTACACTGTGGAACTGACTCAGATAACACGGTAACACTGTGTAATTCGCTCACTTTAAACGGTTACACTGTGGAACTCACCTAAAAAGGTTACACTGAGGAACTGACTAACATAACATTTTCAATATCGAATTTAGCAAAATTACAAGGTTAGACTGTGAAACTCACCCACATAACAAATTTACACTGTGGGAATCTCACACATAACAATGTCACACAGTCAAACTCACTCTCTCCAATGTTACACTCTGAGGCTCACTAACTAGACAGGTTGACACTGTGGAATTCACTTCCATAACAATGTTAAACTTTCAAACTCACTGACATTACAAGGTCAAATGGTGAGACTCACTCACACTGTGGAACACACTCACCTAAAAAAGTTGCACTGAAGAACTCACTAACATAACATTTTCAATACTGAATTTAGAAAAATTACAAGGTTACACTGTGAAACTCACCCACATAAAAAATTTACACCTTGGGAATCTCACACATAAAATGTCACACTGTCGAACTCACTCCATACCAATGTTACACCCTGAGACTCACTAAGTAGAAAGGTTGACACTATGGAAATCACTTCAATAACAATGTCACACTTTCAAACTCACTCACAAAACAAATTTAAACGCTGGGAATCTCTCACATAATAAGGAGAATTTGTGGGACTCACATATAAGGTCACACTGTGTAAATAACTCACATAACAAATTTACACTGTGGGACTCACTAACATAAAGTTTACAATATGGGATTCCCTCAGTACCCAAAACTATACTGTGCAACTCTCTCACATGACAAGTTTACACTGTGGAACACACTCACCTAAAAAAGTTGCACTGAGGAACTCACTAATATAACTTTTTCAATTTCGAATTTAGCAAAATTACATGGTTACACTGTGAAACTCAGGCACATAACCAGTTTACATGGTGGGAATCACTCACACAACAAGGTCAAATTTTGGGACTCACATAATACGGTCACACTGTGTAAGTTACTCCCATAACAAGTTTACACCATGGGACTTACTCACCTAAAAAGATTACACTGAGGAACTCATTAACATCACATTTTCAAAATCGAATTTAGCGAAATTAAAAGGTAACACTGTGAAACTCAGACACATAACAAGTTTACACGTTGGGACTCTCACACATAACAATGTCACACAGTCAAACTCACTCTCTACCAAAGTTACGCTCTGAGGCTCACTAACTAGACAGGTTGACACTGTGGAATTCACTTCCATAACAACGTCGCACTTCCAAACTCTCTCATATAACAAGGTCAAACGGTGGGACTCACTCACATAACAAGGTCACACTGTGTAAATTACATAACACGGTTACACTGTGGAACTCACTCACCTAAAAAAGTTGCACTGAGGAACTCACGTACAAACAATATCGAATTTAGCAAAATTATAAGGTTACACAGTGAAACTCAGACACATTACAAGTTTACATGGTGGGAATCACTCACATAATAAGGTCACACAGTCTTAATTACTCACACAACAAGTTTACTCTGTGGGACACACTAACATATAGTTTGGAATATGGGTTACACTAAGTAAACAAAATTATACTGTGCAAATCTCTCATATGACAAGTTTACATTGTGGAACTGACTCACATAACACGGTTACACTGTGGAACTCACTCACATAACAAATTTATACTGTCCATCGCCGGATGTGGATTTGTTTGCTGCCAAATGCCAGATGTGGAATGGTACTCCAACCAGATTCTGAATGTGGAGTGGTTGGCCTGCCAGATGCCAGATTTAGACTGGTCTGCCAGTGAGATGCCCGATTTAGAATTGACTACCTGCCAGATGCTAGATGTGGAATGGTTTGCCTGTAACATGCTGAATCTGGTATCATCTTCCTGCCATTTGCTGGACATGGACTGCTCTGCCTAACAGATGCCAGATGTGGAATTGTCCATCTGGAAGATGCTGGATGTGGAATGTTCCTCTGACACGTTCCGGATTTGGAATGGTACATCTGCCAGATGGTCCTCATGTGAGAATGTGGATTTACAATATAATTCGTGCCAGATGCTAGATGTGGAATTGTGCACCTGCAAGATGTCGGAGGTATAATTGTCCACCTGCGAGACGGCAGATGTGGCATGTTCCACCTGCCAGATGCCGGAGGTGGAATAGTCCTTCTGTGAGAATCCGGATGTGGAATGGACTTTGTACCAGATGCCGGACGTGTAATGGTACAGCGGCGAGATGCCGGATGTAGAATGATCTTCTGGACGGATGCCGGATGTGGAATGAAATTCGTGCCAGATGCCAGATGTGAAATGGTATACTTGTCAGTTTCAGGATGTGGAATGGTCCTCTGCCAGATGCTGGATATGGAATGGTCTGCCTGGCTGATGCTGGTGTGGAATAGACCACCTGCCAGTTGCAGGATGGGGAATGGTTTGCTGCCAGATGCCAGATATAGAATGTTTTTTTTTCCCAGATGCAGCATGTGGAGTGGTCGGACTGCCTGATGCCAGATGTGGCATTGTCCACCCACTTGATGCCAAATATTGACTAGTCTGCCTGATAGATGCCAGATGTGGACTGGTCTGCCAGCGAGATGCCGCATTTAGAATTGACTACCTGCCAATGCTGGATGTGGAATGGTCTGCCTGTAAGATGCTGAATCTGGTATCATCTTCCTGTCATTTGCTGGAATTGGACTGCTCAGCCTAACAGATGATGGATGTGGAATTGTCCACCTGGAAGATGCTGATGTGGAATGTTCCTCTGACACATTCCGCATGTGGAATGGTACATCTGCCAGATGACGGAGGTGGAATGTTCCTCATGTGAGGCTCTGGATGTACAATATAATTTGTGCCAGATGCCAGATGTGGAATTGTATGCTTGCCAGATCCCGGAGTTGGAATTGTCCACCTGCAAACACCCAAATGTGGAATGGTCCGCCTGCCAGATGCCAGAGGTGGAACGGTCCTTCTGTGAGAATCTGGATGTGGAATGGACTTCATGACAGATGCTGGATGTGTAATGGTACAGCGGCGAGATGCAGAGTAGAATGATCTTCTGGACAATATACCGGATGTGGAATTGAATTCATGCCAGATGCCAGATTTGAAATGGTACAGCGGTGAATTTACAGTGTGGGACTCACTCACCTAAAAAGGTCACGCTGACGAATTCACTAACATAACATTTTCAATGTCGAATGTCGCGAAATACAAGGTAACACTGTGAAACTCACCCACATAACAAGTTTACACGGTGGGAATCTCACATATAACAATGTCACACTGTCGAACACACTCCATACCAATGTTACACTCTGATACTCACTAAGTAGAAAGGTTGACACTATGGAAATCACTTCGATAACAATGTCACACTTTCAAACTCACTCACATAACAAGTTTACACTCTGGGAATCTCTCACATAATAAGGTGAATTTGTGGGATGCACATAATAAGGTCACACTGTGTAAATTACTCATAGAACATATTTACACTGTGGGACTCACTAACATAAAGTTTACAATATGGGATTCCCTAAGTACCCAAAATTATACTGTGCAAATCTCTCACATGACAAGTTTACACTGTGGAACTCACTCACATAACAAGTTTACACTGTGGAACTCACTCACCTAAAAAAGTTGCACTGAGGAACTCACTAATATAACTTTTTCAATTTCGAATTTAGCAAAATTACAAGGTTACACTGTGAAACTCAGGCACATAACCAGTTTACATGGTGGGAATCACTCACACAACAAGGTCAAATTTTGGGACTCACATAATACAGTCACACTGTGTAAGTTACTCCAATAACAAGTTTACACCATGGGACTTACTCACCTAAAAAGATTACACTGAGGAACTCATTAACATCACATTTTCAAAATCGAATTTAGCGAAATTAAAAGGTAACACTGTGAAACTCAGACACATAACAAGTTTACACGGTGGGACTCTCACACATAACAATGTCACACTGTCAAACTCACTGACATTACAAGGTCAAATGGTGAGACTCACTCACACTGTGGAACACACTCACCTAAAAAAGTTGCACTGAGGAACTCACTAACATAACATTTTCAATACTGAATTTTGCAAAATTACAAGGTTACACTGTGAAACTCACCCACATAACAAATTTACACCTTGGGAATTTCACACATAAAATGTCACACTGTCGAACGCATTCCATACCAATGTTACACCCTGACACTCACTAAGTAGAAAGGTTGACACTGTGGAAATCACTTCTATAACAATGTCACACTTTCAAACTCACTGACATTACAAGTTTACTCTGTGGGAATTTCTCACATAATAAGGACAACTTGTGGGAGTAACATAATAAGGTCACACTGTGAAAATTACTCACGTAACAAATTTACACTGTGGGACTCACTAACATAAAGTTTACAATATGGGATGCCCTAAATACCCAAAATTATACTGTGGAACTCTCCAACATAACACGGTTACACTGTGGAACACACACACCAGAACATGTTTCATTGAGGAACTCACTAACATAACATGTTCAATATCGAATTTAGCAAAATTACAAGGTAACACTGTGAAACACACCCACATAACAAGTTTACACTGTGGGAATCTCACACATAACAATGTCACACAGTCAAACTCACTCTCTACCAATGTTACACTCTGAGGCTCACTAACTAGACAGGTTGACACTGTGGAATTCACTTCCATAACAACGTCAAACTTTCAAACTCTCTCATATAACAAGGTCAAACGGTGGGACTCACTCACATAACAAGGTCACACTGTGTAAATTACATAACACGGTTACACTGTGGAACTCACTCACCTAAAAAAGTTGCACTGAGGAACTCACGTACAAACAATATCGAATTTAGCAAAATTATAAGGTTACACAGTGAAACTCAGACACATTACAAGTTTACATGGTGGGAATCACTCACATAATAAGGTCACACAGTCTTAATTACTCACACAACAAGTTTACTCTGTGGGACACACTAACATATAGTTTGGAATATAGGTTACACTAAGTAAACAAAATTATACTGTGCAACTCTCTCATATGACAAGTTTACACTGTGGAACTGACTCACATAACACGGTTACACTGGGGAACTCACTCACATAACAAATTTATACTGTCAATCGCCAGATGTGGATTTGTTTGCTGCCAAATGCCAGATGTGGAATGGTACTCCTGCCAGATACTAAATGTGGAATGGTTGGCCTGCCAGATGCCAGATGCCAGATTTGGACTGGTCTGCCAGTGAGATGCCGGATTTAGCATTGACTACCTGCCAGATGCTAGATATGGAATGGTCTGCCTGTAAGATGCTGAATCTGGTATCACCTTCCTGCCATTTGCTGGACATGGACTGCTCTGCCTAACAGATGCCAGATGTGGAATTGTCCATCTGGAAGATGCTGGATGTGGAATGTTCCTCTGACACATTCCGGATTTGGAATGGTACATCTGCCAGATGGTCCTCATGTGAGAATGTGGATGTACAATATAATTCGTGCCAGATGCTAGATGTGGAATTGCCCACCTGCAAGATATCGGAGGTATAATTGTCCACCTACGAGTCGCCAGATGTGGATTGTTCCACCTGCCAGATGCCGGAGGTAGAATGGTCCTTCTGTGAGAATCCGGATGTGGAATGGACTTTGTACCAGATGCCGGACGTGTAATGGTACAGCGGCGAGATGCCGGATGTAGAATGATCTTCTGGACGGATGCCGGATGTGGAATGAAATTCGTGCCAGATGCCAGATGTGAAATGGTATGCTTGTCAGTTGCAGGATGTGGAATGGTCCTCTGCCAGATGCTGGATATGGAATGGTCTGCCTGGCTGATGCTGGAGTGGAATAGACCATCTGCCAGTTGCAGGATGGGGAATGGTTTGCTGCCAGATGCCAGATGTAGAATGGTATTTTTTCTCCCAGATGCAGGATGTGGAGTGGTCGGCCTGCCAGATGCCAGATGTGGCATTGTCCACCCACTTGATGCCAGATATTGACTAGTCTGCCTGATAGATGCCAGATGTGGACTGGTCTGCCAGCGAGATGCCGCATTTAGAATTGACTACCTGCCAGATGCTGGATGTGGAATGGTCTGCCTGTAAGATGCTGAATCTGGTATCATCTTCCTGCCATTTGCTGGAATTGGACTGCTCAGCCTAACAGATGATGGATGTGGAATTGTCCACCTGGAAGATGCTGGATGTGGAATGTTCGTCTGACACATTTCGGATGTGGAATGGTACATCTGCCAGATGCCGGAGGTGGAATGTTCCTCATGTGAGACTCTGGATGTACAATATAATTCGTGCCAGATGCCAAATGTGGAATTGTATGCTTGCCAGATCCTGGAGGTGGAATTGTCCACCTGCAAAAGCCCAAATGTGGAATGGTCTGCCTGCCAGATGCCAGATGTGGAATGGTACACCTTCCAAATGCCAGATGTGGAATGGTCCACCTGCCAGATGCCGGAGGTGGAATGGTCCTTCTGTGAGAATCCGGATGTGGAATGGACTTCCTGACAGATGCTGGATGTGTAATGGTACAGCGGCGAGATGCCAGAGTAGAATGATCTTCAGGACAGATACCAGATGTGGAATGGAATTCGTGCCTGATGCCAGATGTGAAAGTGTACAGCGGCAGTTTACAGTGTGGGACTCACTCACCTAAAAAGGTTACACTGAGGAATTCACTAACATAACATTTTCAATGTCGAATTTAGCGAATTACAAGGTAACACTGTGAAACTCAACCACATAACAAGTTTACACGGTGAGAATCTCACATGTAACAATGTCACACTGTCGAACACACTCTATGCCAATGTTACACTCTGAGGCCCACTAAGTAGACAGGTTAACACTGTGGAATTCACTTCCATAACAATTTCACACTTTCAAACTCACTGACATTACAAGGTCAAATGGTGAGACTCACTCACACTGTGGAACACACTCACCTAAAAAAGTTGCACTGAGGAACTCACCAACAAACAATATCGAATTTAGCAAAATTACAAGGTTACACAGTGAAACTCAGACACATAACAAGTTTACATGGTGGGAATCACTCACATAACAAGGTCACACTGTGTAAATGACTCACACAACAAGTTTACACTGTGGGACTAACTCACATGAAGTTTACAGTATGGGATTCCCCAAGTGAACAAAATTATACGGTGCAACTCTCTCACACGACAAGTTTACACTGTGGAAATAACTCACATTACATGGTTACACTGTGAGAATCTCTCACCTAAAAAGGTTACACTGAGGAACTCATTAAAATCACATTTTGAATATCGAATTTAGCGAAATTAAAAGGTAACTCTGTCAAACTCAGACACATAACAAGTTTACACGGTGGGACTCTCACACATAACAATGTCACATTGTCAAATTCACTCTATGCCAATGTTACACTCTGAGGCCCACTAAGTAGACAGGTTGACACTGTAGAATTCACTTCCATAACAATGTTAAACTTTCAAACTCACTGACATTACAAGGTCAAATGGTGAGACTCACTCACACTGTGGAACACACTCACCTAAAAAAGTTGCACAGAGGAACTCACTAACATAACATTTTCAATACTGAATTTTGCAAAATTACAAGGTTACACTGTGAAACTCACCCACATAAAAAATTTACACCTTGGGAATCTCAAACATATAATGTCACACTGTCGAACTCACTCCATACCAATGTTACACCCTGAGACTCATTAAGTAGAAAGGTTGACACTATGGAAATCACTTTAATAACAATGTCACACTTTCAAACTCACTCACAAAACAAATTTAAACTCTGGGAATCTCTCACATAATAAGGTGAATTTGTGGGACTCACATAATAAGGTCAAACTGTGTAAATCACTCACATAACAAATTTACACTGTGGGACTCACTAACATAAAGTTTACAATATGGGATTCCCTCAGTACCCAAAATTATACTGTGCAACTCTCTCACATGACAAGTTTACACTGTGGAACACACTCACCTAAAAAAGTTGCACTGAGGAACTCACTAACATAACTTTTTCAATGTCGAATTTAGCAAAATTACAAGGTTAGACTGTGAAACTCAGACACATAACAAGTTTACATGGTGGGAATCAATCACATGACAAGGTCACACTATGTAAATTACTCACAGAAGTTTACACTGTGGGACACACTAACATATAGTTTGGAATATAGGTTACACTAAGTAAACAAAATTATACTGTGCAACTCTCTCATATGACATGTTTACACTGTGGAACTGACTCACATAACACGGTTACACTGGGGAACTCACTCACATAACAAATTTATACTGTCAATCGCCAGATGTGGATTTGTTTGCTGCCAAATGCCAGATGTGGAATGGTACTCCTGCCAGATACTAAATGTGGAATGGTTGGCCTGCCAGGTGCCAGATTTGGACTGGTCTGCCAGTGAGATGCCGGATTTAGCATTGACTACCTGCCAGATGCTAGATATGGAATGGTCTGCCTGTAAGATGCTGAATCTGGTATCATCTTCCTGCCATTTGCTGGACATGGACTGATCTGCCTAACAGATGCCAGATGTGGAATTGTCCATCTGGAAGATGCTGGATGTGGAATGTTCCTCTGACACATTCCGGATTTGGAATGGTACATCTGCCAGATGGTCCTCATGTGAGAATGTGGATGTACAATATAATTCGTGCCAGATGCTAGATGTGGAATTGCCCACCTGCAAGATATCGGAGGTATAATTGTCAACCTGCGAGTCGCCAGATGTGGATTGTTCCACCTGCCAGATGCCGGAGGTAGAATGGTCCTTCTGTGAGAATCCGGATGTGGAATGGACTTTGTACCAGATGCCGGACGTGTAATGGTACAGCGGCGAGATGCCGGATGTAGAATGATCTTCTGGACGGATGCCGGATGTGGAATGAAATTCGTGCCAGATGCCAGATGTGAAATGGTATGCTTGTCAGTTGCAGGATGTGGAATGGTCCTCTGCCAGATGCTGGATATGGAATGGTCTGCCTGGCTGATGCTGGAGTGGAATAGACCATCTGCCAGTTGCAGGATGGGGAATGGTTTGCTGCCAGATGCCAGATGTAGAATGGTATTTTTTCTCCCAGATGCAGGATGTGGAGTGGTCGGCCTGCCAGATGCCAGATGTGGCATTGTCCACCCACTTGATGCCAGATATTGACTAGTCTGCCTGATAGATGCCAGATGTGGACTGGTCTGCCAGCGAGATGCCGCATTTAGAATTGACTACCTGCCAGATGCTGGATGTGGAATGGTCTGCCTGTAAGATGCTGAATCTGGTATCATCTTCCTGCCATTTGCTGGAATTGGACTGCTCAGCCTAACAGATGATGGATGTGGAATTGTCCACCTGGAAGATGCTGGATGTGGAATGTTCGTCTGACACATTCTGGATGTGGAATGGTACATCTGCCAGATGACGGAGGTGGAATGTTCCTCATGTGAGACTCTGGAATTACAATATAATTCGTGCCAGATGCCAGATGTGGAATTGTATGCTTGCCAGATCCCGGAGGTGGAATTGTCCACCTGAAAAAGCCCAAATGTGGAATGGTCTGCCTGCCAGATGCCAGATGTGGAATGGTACACCTGCCAAATGCCAGATGTGGAATGGTCCACCTGCCAGATGCCGGAGGTGGAATGGTCCTTCTGTGAGAATCCGGATGCGGAATGGACTTCCTGACAGATGCTGGATGTGTAATGGTACAGCGGCGAGATGCCAGAGTAGAATGATCTTCAGGACAGATACCAGATGTGGAATGGAATTCATGCCTGATGCCAGATGTGAAAGTGTACAGCGGCAGTTTACAGTGTGGGACTCACTCACCTAAAAAGGTTACACTGAGGAATTCACTAACATAACATTTTCAATGTCGAATTTAGCGAATTACAAGGTAACACTGTGAAACTCAACCACATAACAAGTTTACACGGTGAGAATCTCACATGTAACAATGTCACACTGTCGAACACACTCAATGCCAATGTTACACTCTGAGGCCCACTAAGTAGACATGTTAACACTGTGGAATTAACTTCCATAACAATTTCACACTTTCAAACTCACTGACATTACAAGGTCAAATGGTGAGACTCACTCACACTGTGGAACACACTCACCTAAAAAAGTTGCACTGAGGAACTCACCAACAAACAATATCGAATTTAGCAAAATTACAAGGTTACACAGTGAAACTCAGACACATAACAAGTTTACATGGTGGGAATCACTCACATAACAAGGTCACACTGTGTAAATGACTCACACAACAAGTTTACACTGTGGGACTAACTCACATGAAGTTTACAGTATGGGATTCCCCAAGTGAACAAAATTATACGGTGCAACTCTCTCACACGACAAGTTTACACTGTGGAAATAACTCACATTACATGGTTACACTGTGAGAATCTCTCACCTAAAAAGGTTACACTGAGGAACTCATTAAAATCACATTTTGAATATCGAATTTAGCGAAATTAAAAGGTAACTCTGTCAAACTCAGACACATAACAAGTTTACACGGTGGGACTCTCACACATAACAATGTCACATTGTCAAACTCACTCTATGCCAATGTTACACTCTGAGGCCCACTAAGTAGACAGGTTGACACTGTGGAATTCACTTCCATAACAATGTTAAACTTTCAAACTCACTGACATTACAAGATCAAATGGTGAGACTCACTCACACTGTGGAACACACTCACCTAAAAAAGTTGCACTGAGGAACTCACTAACATAACATTTTCAATACTGAATTTAGCAAAATTACAAGGTTACACTGTGAAACTCACCCACATAAAAAATTTACACCTTGGGAATCTCACACATAAAATGTCACACTGTCGAACTCTGAGACTCATTAAGTAGAAAGGTTGACACTATGGAAATCACTTCAATAACAATGTCACACTTTCAAACTCACTCACAAAACAAATTTAAACTCTGGGAATCTCTCACATAATAAGGTGAATTTGTGGGACTCACATAATAAGGTCACACTGTGTAAATCACTCACATAACAAATTTACACTGTGGGACTCACTAACATAAAGTTTACAATATGGGATTCCCTCAGTACTCAAAATTATACTGTGCAACTCTCTCACATGACAAGTTTACACTGTGGAACACACTCACCTAAAAAAGTTGCACTGAGGAACTCACTAACATAACTTTTTCAATGTCGAATTTAGCAAAATTACAAGGTTAGACTGTGAAAGTCAGACACATAACAAGTTTACATGGTGGGAATCAATAACATGACAAGGTCACACTATGTAAATTACTCACAGAAGTTTACACTGTGGGACACACTAACATATAGTTTGGAATATAGGTTACACTAAGTAAACAAAATTATACTGTGCAACTCTCTCATATGACAAGTTTACACTGTGGAACTGACTCACATAACACGGTTACACTGTGGAACTCACTCACGTAACAAATTTATACTGTCAATCGTCGGATGTGGATTTGTTTGCTGCCAAATGCCAGATGTGGAATGGTACTCCTGCCAGATACTGAATGTGGAGTGGTTGGCCTGCCAGATGCCAGATTTGGACTGGTCTGCCAGTGAGATGCGGATTTAAAATTGTCTACCTGCCAGATGCTAGATGTGGAATGGTCTCCCAGTAAGATGCTGAAACTGGTATCATCTTCCTGCCATTTGCTGGACATGGACAGCTCTGCCTAACAGATGCCAGATGTGGAATTGTCCATCTGGAAGATGCTGGATGTGGAATGTTCCTCTGCCACATTCCGGATTTGGAATGGTACATCTATCAGGTGGTCCTCATGTGAGAATGTGGATGTACAATATAATTCGTGCCAGATGCTAGATGTGGAATTGTCCACCTGCAAGATGTCGGAGGTATAATTGTCCACCTGCGAGTCGCCAGATGTGGAATGTTCCACCTGCCAGATGCCGGAGGTGGAATGGTCCTTCTGTTAGAATCCGGATGTGGAATGGACTTTGTACCAGATGCCGGACATGTGATGGTACAGCGGCGAGATGCCGGATGTAGAATGATCTTCTGGACGGATGCCGGATCTGGAATGAAATTCGTGCCAGATGCCAAATGTGAAATGGTATGCTTGTCAGTTGCAGGATGTGGAATGGTCCTCTGCCAGATGCTGGATATGGAATGGTCTGCCTGGCTGATGCTGGAGTGGAATAGACCACCTGCCAGTTGCAGGATGGGGAATGGTTTGCTGCCAGATGCCAGATGTAGAAATTTTTTTTTTCCCAGATGCAGGATGTGGAGTGGTCGGCCTGCCAGATGCCAGATGTGGCATTGTCAACCCACTTGATGCCAGATATTGACTAGTCTGCCTGATAGATGCCAGATGTGGACTGGTCTGCCAGCGAGATGCCGCATTTTGAATTGACTACCTGCCAGATGCTGGATGTGGAATGGTCTGCCTGTAAGATGCTGAATCTGGTATCATCTTCCTGCCATTTGCTGGAATTGGACTGCTGAGCCAAACAGATGATGGATGTGGAATTGTCCACCTGGAAGATGCTGATGTGGAATGTTCCTCTGACACATTCCGCATGTGGAATGGTACATCTGCCAGATGACGGAGGTGGAATGTTCCTCATGTGAGGCTCTGGATGTACAATATAATTTGTGCCAGATGCCAGATGTGGAATTGTATGCTTGCCAGATCCCGGAGTTGGAATTGTCCACCTGCAAACACCCAAATGTGGAATGGTCTGCCTGCCAGATGCCAGATGTGGAATGGTCCACCTGCCAGATGCCAGAGGTGGAACGGTCCTTCTGTGAGAATCTGGATGTGGAATGGACTTCATGACAGATGCTGGATGTGTAATGGTACAGCGGCGAGATGCCAGAGTAGAATGATCTTCTGGACAATATACCGGATGTGGAATTGAATTCATGCCAGATGCCAGATTTGAAATGGTACAGCGGTGAGTTTACAGTGTGGGACTCACTCACCTAAAAAGGTCACGCTGACGAATTCACTAACATAACATTTTCAATGTCGAATGTCACGAAATACAAGGTAACACTGTGAAACTCACCCACATAACAAGTTTACACGGTGGGAATCTCACATATAACAATGTCACACTGTCGAACACACTCCATACCAATGTTACACTCTGATACTCACTAAGTAGAAAGGTTGACACTATGGAAATCACTTCGATAACAATGTCACACTTTCAAACTCACTCACATAACAAATTTACACTCTGGGAATCTCTCACATAATAAGGTGAATTTGTGGGATGCACATAATAAGGTCACACTGTGTAAATTACTCACAGAACATATTTACACTGTGGGACTCACTAACATAAAGTTTACAATATGGGATTCCCTAAGTACCCAAAATTATACTGTGCAAATCTCTCACATGACAAGTTTACACTGTGGAACTCACTCACATAACAAGTTTACACTGTGGAACTCACTCACCTAAAAAAGTTGCACTGAGGAACTCACTAATATAACTTTTTCAATTTCGAATTTAGCAAAATTACATGGTTACACTGTGAAACTCAGACACATAACCAGTGTACATGGTGGGAATCACTCACACAACAAGGTCAAATTTTGGGACTCACATAATACGGTCACACTGTGTAAGTTACTCCTATAACAAGTTTACACCATGGGACTTACTCACCTAAAAAGATTACACTGAGGAACTCATTAACATCACATTTTCAAAATCGAATTTAGCGAAATTAAAAGGTAACACTGTGAAACTCAGACACATAACAAGTTTACACGGTGGGACTCTCACACATAACAATGTCACACTGTCAAACTCACTCTATACCAATGTTATACTCTGAGGCCCACTAACTAGACAGGTTGACACTGTGGAATTCACTTCCATAACAATGTCACACTTTCAAACTCACTGACATTACAAGGTCAAATGGTGAGACTCACTCACACTGTGGAACACACTCACCTAAAAAAGTTGCACTGAGGAACTCACTAACATAACATTTTCAATACTGAATTTTGCAAAATTACAAGGTTACACTGTGAAACTCACCCACATAACAAATTTACACCTTGGGAATTTCACACATAAAATGTCACACTGTCGAACGCATTCCATACCAATGTTACACCCTGAGACTCATTAAGTAGAAAGGTTGACACTGTGGAAATCACTTCTATAACAATGTCACACTTTCAAACTCACTGACATTACAAGTTTACTCTGTGGGAATTTCTCACATAATAAGGACAACTTGTGGGAGTAACATAATAAGGTCACACTGTGAAAATTACTCACGTAACAAATTTACACTGTGGGACTCACTAACATAAAGTTTACAATATGGGATGCCCTAAATACCCAAAATTATACTGTGGAACTCTCCAACATAACACGGTTACACTGTGGAACACACACACCAGAACATGTTTCATTGAGGAACTCACTAACATAACATGTTCAATATCGAATTTAGCAAAATTACAAGGTAACACTGTGAAACACACCCACATAACAAGTTTACACTGTGGGAATCTCACACATAACAATGTCACACAGTCAAACTCACTCTCTACCAATGTTACACTCTGAGGCTCACTAACTAGACAGGTTGACACTGTGGAATTCACTTCCATAACAACGCCGCACTTTCAAACTCTCTCATATAACAAGGTCAAACGGTGGGACTCACTCACATAACAAGGTCACACTGTGTAAATTACATAACACGGTTACACTGTGGAACTCACTCACCTAAAAAAGTTGCACTGAGGAACTCACGTACAAACAATATCGAATTTAGCAAAATTATAAGGTTACACAGTGAAACTCAGACACATTACAAGTTTACATGGTGGGAATCACTCACATAATAAGGTCACACAGTCTTAATTACTCACACAACAAGTTTACTCTGTGGGACACACTAACATATAGTTTGGAATATAGGTTACACTAAGTAAACAAAATTATACTGTGCAACTCTCTCATATGACAAGTTTACACTGTGGAACTGACTCACATAACACGGTTACACTGGGGAACTCACTCACATAACAAATTTATACTGTCAATCGCCAGATGTGGATTTGTTTGCTGCCAAATGCCAGATGTGGAATGGTACTCCTGCCAGATACTAAATGTGGAATGGTTGGCCTGCCAGATGCCAGATGCCAGATTTGGACTGGTCTGCCAGTGAGATGCCGGATTTAGCATTGACTACCTGCCAGATGCTAGATATGGAATGGTCTGCCTGTAAGATGCTGAATCTGGTATCATCTTCCTGCCATTTGCTGGACATGGACTGCTCTGCCTAACAGATGCCAGATGTGGAATTGTCCATCTGGAAGATGCTGGATGTGGAATGTTCCTCTGACACATTCCGGATTTGGAATGGTACATCTGCCAGATGGTCCTCATGTGAGAATGTGGATGTACAATATAATTCGTGCCAGATGCTAGATGTGGAATTGCCCACCTGCAAGATATCGGAGGTATAATTGTCCACCTGCGAGTCACCAGATGTGGATTGTTCCACCTGCCAGATGCCGGAGGTAGAATGGTCCTTCTGTGAGAATCCGGATGTGGAATGGACTTTGTACCAGATGCCGGACGTGTAATGGTACAGCGGCGAGATGCCGGATGTAGAATGATCTTCTGGACGGATGCCGGATGTGGAATGAAATTCGTGCCAGATGCCAGATGTGAAATGGTATGCTTGTCAGTTGCAGGATGTGGAATGGTCCTCTGCCAGATGCTGGATATGGAATGGTCTGCCTGGCTGATGCTGGAGTGGAATAGACCATCTGCCAGTTGCAGGATGGGGAATGGTTTGCTGCCAGATGCCAGATGTAGAATGGTATTTTTTCTCCCAGATGCAGGATGTGGAGTGGTCGGCCTGCCAGATGCCAGATGTGGCATTGTCCACCCACTTGATGCCAGATATTGACTAGTCTGCCTGATAGATGCCAGATGTGGACTGGTCTGCCAGCGAGATGCCGCATTTAGAATTGACTACCTGCCAGATGCTGGATGTGGAATGGTCTGCCTGTAAGATGCTGAATCTGGTATCATCTTCCTGCCATTTGCTGGAATTGGACTGCTCAGCCTAACAGATGATGTATGTGGAATTGTCCACCTGGAAGATGCTGGATGTGGAATGTTCGTCTGACACATTCTGGATGTGGAATGGTACATCTGCCAGATGCCGGAGGTGGAATGTTCCTCATGTGAGACTCTGGAATTACAATATAATTCGTGCCAGATGCCAGATGTGGAATTGTATGCTTGCCAGATCCCGGAGGTGGAATTGTCCACCTGAAAAAGCCCAAATGTGGAATGGTCTGCCTGCCAGATGCCAGATGTGGAATGGTACACCTGCCAAATGCCAGATGTGGAATGGTCCACCTGCCAGATGCCGGAGGTGGAATGGTCCTTCTGTGAGAATCCGGATGTGGAATGGACTTCCTGACAGATGCTGGATGTGTAATGGTACAGCGGCGAGATGCCAGAGTAGAATGATCTTCAGGACAGATACCAGATGTGGAATGGAATTCGTGCCTGATGCCAGATGTGAAAGTGTACAGCGGCAGTTTACAGTGTGGGACTCACTCACCTAAAAAGGTTACACTGAGGAATTCACTAACATAACATTTTCAATGTCGAATTTAGCGAATTACAAGGTAACACTGTGAAACTCAACCACATAACAAGTTTACACGGTGAGAATCTCACATGTAACAATGTCACACTGTCGAACACACACTATGCCAATGTTACACTCTAAGGCCCACTAAGTAGACAGGTTAACACTGAGGAATTCACTTCCGTAACAATGTCACACTTTCAAACTCACTGACATTACAAGGTCAAATGGTGAGACTCACTCACACTGTGGAACACACTCACCTAAAAAAGTTGCACTGAGGAACTCACCAACAAACAATATCGAATTTAGCAAAATTACAAGGTTACACAGTGAAACTCAGACACATAACAAGTTTACATGGTGGGAATCACTCACATAACAAGGTCACACTGTGTAAATGACTCACACAACAAGTTTACACTGTGGGACTAACTCACATGAAGTTTACAGTATGGGATTCCCCAAGTGAACAAAATTATACGGTGTAACTCTCTCACACGACAAGTTTACACTGTGGAAATAACTCACATTACATGATAACACTGTGAGAATCTCTCACCTAAAAAGGTTACACTGAGGAACTCATTAAAATCACATTTTGAATATCGAATTTAGCGAAATTAAAAGGTAACTCTGTGAAACTCAGACACATAACAAGTTTACACGGTGGGACTCTCACACATAACAATGTCACATTGTCAAACTCACTCTATGCCAATGTTACACTCTGAGGCCCACTAAGTAGACAGGTTGACACTGTGGAATTCATTTCCATAACAATGTTAAACTTTCAAACTCACTGACATTACAAGGTCAAATGGTGAGAATCACTCACACTGTGGAACACACTCACCTAAAAAAGTTGCACTGAGGAACTCACTAACATAACATTTTCAATACTGAATTTAGCAAAATTACAAGGTTACACTGTGAAACTCACCCACATAAAAAATTTACACCTTGGGAATCTCACACATAAAATGTCACACTGTCGAACTCACTCCATACCAATGTTACACCCTGAGACTCATTAAGTAGAAAGGTTGACACTATGGAAATCACTTCAATAACAATGTCACACTTTCAAACTCACTCACAAATCAAATTTAAACTCTGGGAATCTCTCACATAATAAGGTGAATTTGTGGGACTCACATAATAAGGTCACACTGTGTAAATCACTCACATAACAAATTTACACTGTGGGACTCACTAACATAAAGTTTACAATATGGGATGCCCTAAGTACCCAAAATTATACTGTGGAACTCTCCAAAATAACACGGTTACACTGTGGAACACACTCACCTAAACATGTTTCATTGAGGAACTCATTAATATAACATGTTCAATATCGAATTTAGCAAAATTACAAGGTTAGACTGTGAAACTCACCCACATAACAAATTTACACTGTGGGAATCTCACACATAACAATGTCACACAGTCAAACTCACTCTCTCCAATGTTACACTCTGAGGCTCACTAACTAGACAGGTTGACACTGTGGAATTCACTTCCATAACAACGTCACACTTTCAAACTCTCTCATATAACAAGGTCAAACGGTGGGACTCACTCACATTACAAGGTCACACTGTGTAAATTACATAACAAGTTTACACTGTGGGACACACTAACATATAGTTTAGAATATGGGTTTCACAAAGTAAACAAAATTATACTGTGCATTTCTCTTACATGACGTTTACACTGTGGAAATGACTCACATAACACGGTTACACTGTGGAAGTCATCTACATCACACGGTTACAAAGTGGAACTCACTCACATAACAAGGTTATACTGTGGAACTCACTCACCTAAAAAAGTTGCACTGAGGAACTCACTAATATAACTTTTTCAATTTCGAATTTAGCAAAATTACATGGTTACACTGTGAAACTCAGGCACATAACCAGTTTACATGATGGGAATCACTCACACAACAAGGTCAAATTTTGGGACTCACATAATACGGTCACACTGTGTAAGTTACTCCCATAACAAGTTTACACCATGGGACTTACTCACCTAAAAAGATTACACTGAGGAACTCATTAACATCACATTTTCAAAATCGAATTTAGCGAAATTAAAAGGTAACACTGTGAAACTCAGACACATAACAAGTTTACACGTTGGGACTCTCACACATAACAATGTCACACAGTCAAACTCACTCTATACCAATGTTACACTCTGAGGCTCACTAACTAGACAGGTTGACACTGTGGAATTCACTTCCATAACAACGTCACACTTTCAAACTCTCTCATATAACAAGGTCAAACGGTGGGACTCACTCACATAACAAGGTCACACTGTGTAAATTACATAACACGGTTACACTGTGGAACTCACTCACCTAAAAAAGTTGCACTGAGGAACTCACGAACAAACAATATCGAATTTAGCAAAATTACAAGGTTACAGTGAAACTCAGACACATTACAAGTTAACATGGTGGGAATCACTCACATAATAAGGTCACACTGTGTAAATTACTCACACAACAAGTTTACTCTGTGGGACACACTAACACATAGTTTGGAATATGGGTTACACTAAGTAAACAAAATTATACTGTGCAACTCTCTCATATGACAAGTTTACACTGTGGAACTGACTCACATAACAAGTTTATACTGTCCATCGCCGGATGTGGATTTGTTTGCTGCCAAATGCCAGATGTGGAATGGTACTCCTACCAGATTCTGAATGTGGAGTGGCTGGCCTGCCAGATGCCAGATTTAGACTGGTCTGCCAGTGAGATGCCCGATTTAGAATTGACTACCTGCCAGATGCTAGATGTGGAATGGTTTGCCTGTAAGATGCTGAATCTGGTATCATCTTCCTGCCATTTGCTGGACATGGACTGCTCTGCCTAACAGATGCCAGATGTGGAATTGTCCATCTGGAAGATGCTGGATGTGGAATGTTCCTCTGACACATTCCGGATTTGGAATGGTACATCTGCCAGATGGTCCTCATGTGAGAATGTGGATTTACAATATAATTCGTGCCAGATGCTAGATGTGGAATTGTGCACCTGCAAGATGTCGGAGGTATAATTGTCCACCTGCGAGACGGCAGATGTGGCATGTTCCACCTGCCAGATGCCGGAGGTGGAATGGTCCTTCTGTGAAAATCCAGATGTGGAATGGACTTTGTACCAGATGCCGGACGTGTAATGGTACAGCGGCGAGATGCCGGATGTAGAATGATCTTCTGGACGGATGCCGGATGTGGAATGAAATTCGTGCCAGATGCCAGATGTGAAATGGTATACTTGTCAGTTTCAGGATGTGGAATGGTCCTCTGCCAGATGCTGGATATGGAATGGTCTGCCTGGCTGATGCTGGTGTGGAATAGACCACCTGCCAGTTGCAGGATGGGGAATGGTTTGCTGCCAGATGCCAGATATAGAATGTTTTTTTTTTTCCCAGATGCAGCATGTGGAGTGGTCGGACTGCCTGATGCCAGATGTGGCATTGTCCACCCACTTGATGCCAAATATTGACTAGTCTGCCTGATAGATGCCAGATGTGGACTGGTCTGCCAGCGAGATGCCGCATTTAGAATTGACTACCTGCCAGATGCTGTATGTGGAATGGTCTGCCTGTAAGATGCTGAATCTGGTATCATCTTCCTGTCATTTGCTGGAATTGGACTGCTCTGCCTAACAGATGATGGATGTGGAATTGTCCACCTGGAAGATGCTGGATGTGGAATGTTCCTCTGACACATTCCGGATGTGGAATGGTACATCTGCCAGATGCCGGTGGTGGAATGTTCCTCATGTGAGACTCTGGATGTACAATATAATTCGTGCCAGATGCCAGATGTGGAATTGTATGCTTGCCAGATCCCTGAGGTGGAATTGTCCACCTGCAAAAGCCCAAATGTGGAATGGTCTGCCTGCCAGATGCCAGATGTGGAATGGTCCACCTGCCAGATGCCAGATGTGGAATGGTGCACCTGCCAGATGCCAGAGGTGGAATAGTCCTTCTGTGAGAATCCGGATGTGGAATGGACTTCATGACAGATGCTGGATGTGTAATGGTACAGCGGCGAGATGCCAGAGTAGGATGATCTTCTGGACAGATACCGGATGTGGAATGGAATTCGTGCCAGATGCCAGATGTGAAATTGTACAGCGCCGAGTTTACATTGTGGGATTCACTCACCTAAAAAGGTTACACTGAGGAATTCACTAACATAACATTTTCAATGTCGAATTTAGCGAAATACAAGGTAACACTGTGAAACTCACCCACATAATAATTTTACACGGTGGGAATCTCACATATAACAATGTCACACCGTCGAACACACTCCATACCAATGTTACACCCTGATACTCACTAAATAGAAAGGTTGACACTGTGGAAATCACTTCGATAACAATGTCACACTTTCAAACTCACTCACAAATCAAGTTAACACTGTGGGACTCACTTACATGAAGTTTACAATATGGGATTCCCTAAGTAAACAAAATTGTACGGTGAAACGCTCTCACATGAAAAGTTTACAGTGTGGAACTGACTCACATAACAAGGTTATACTGTGGCCTCACTCACCTAAAAAGGTTACACTGAGGAACTGACTAACATAACATTTTCAATATCGATTTTAGCAAAATTACAAGGTTACACTGTGAAACTCAGACACATAACAAGTTTACATGGTGGGAATCTCTCACACAACAAGGTCAAATTTTGGGACTCACATAATAAGGTCACACTGTGTAAGTGACTCCCATAACAAGTTTATTCCGTGGGACTCACTCACCTAAAAAGGTTACACTGAGGTACTCATTAACATCACATTTTCAATATCGAATTTAGCAAAATTAAAAGGTAACACTGTGAAACTCAGACACATAACAAGTTTACATGGTGGGACTCTCACACATAACAATGTCACACTGTCAAACTCACTCTATACCAATGTTACACTCTGAGGCCCACTAACTAGACAGGCTGACACTGTGGAATTCACTTCCATAACATCGTCACACTTTGAAACTCTCTCATATTACAAGGTCAAATGGTGAGACTCACTCACACTGTGGAACACACTCACCTAAAAAAGTTGCACTGAGGAACTCACTAACATAACATTTTCAATACTGAATTTAGCAAAATTACAAGGTTACACTGTGAAATTCACCCACATAACAAATTTACACCTTGGGAATCTCACACATAAAATGTCACACTGTCGAACGCACTCCATACCAATGTTACACCGTGAGACTCACTAAGTAGAAAGGTTGACACTGTGGAAATCACTTCCATAACAATGTCACACTTTCTAACTCACTGACATTACAAGTTTACTCTGTGGGAATTTCTCACATAATAAGGTCAATTTGTGGGACTCACATAATAAGGTCACACTGTGAAAATTACTCACATAACAAATTTACACTGTGGAACTCTCCAAAATAACACGGTTACACTGTGGAACACACTCACCTAAACATGTTTCATTGAGGAATTCACTAACATAACATGTTCAATATCGAATTTAGCAAAATTACAAGGTAACACTGTGAAACTCACCCACATAACAAGTTTACACTGTGGGAATCTGACACATAACAATGTCACACAGTTAAACTCACTCTATACCAATGTTACACTCTGAGGCTCACTAACTAGACAGGTTGACACTGTGGAACTCACTCACATAACAAATTTATACTGTCAATCGCCGGATGTGGATTTGTTTGCTGCCAAATGCCAGATGTGGAATGGTATTCCTGCCAGATACTGAATGTGGAGTGGTTTGCCTGCAAGATGCCAGATGTGGAATGGTCTTCCTGTAAGATGCTGAATCTGGTATCATCTTCCTGCCATTTGCTGGACATGGACTGCTCAGCCTAACAGATGCCAGATGTGGAATTGTCCATCTGGTAGATGCTGGATGTGGAATTTTCCTCTGACACGTTCCGGATGTGGAATGGTACATCTGCCAGATGGTCCTCATGTGAGAATGTGGAAGTACAATATAATTCATGCCAGATGCCAGATGTGGAATTGTCCACCTGCAAGATGTCAGAGGTATAATTGTCCACCTGCGAGACGCCAGATGTGGAATGGTCCAAATGCTAGATGCCGGAGGTAGAATGGTCCTTCTGTGAGAATTCGGATGTGGAATGGACTTTGTACCAGATGCCGGACGTGTAATGGTACAGCGGCGAGATGCCGGATGTAGAATGATCTTCTGGACAGATGCCGGATGTGGAATGAAATTCGTGCCTGATGCCAGATGTGAAATGGTATGCTTGTCAGTTGCAGGATGTGGAATGGTTCTCTGCCAGATGCTGGATATGTAATTGTCTGCCTGGCTGATGCTGGAGTGGAATAGACAACCTGCCAGTTACAGGATGCGGAATGGTTTGCTGCCAGATGCCAGATGTGGAATGGTTTTTTTCCCCAGATGCAGGATGTGGAGTGGTCGGCCTGCCAGATGCCAGATCTGGCATTGTCCACCCACTTGATGCCAGATATTGACTAGTCTGCCTGATAGATGCCAGATGTGGACTGGTCAGCCTGCGAGATGCCGCATTTAGAATTGACTAACTGCCAGATGCTGGATGTGCAATGGTCTGCCTGTAAGATGCTGAATCTGGTATCATCTTCGTGCCATTTGCTGGACATGGACTGCTCAGCCTAACAGATGCCAGATGTGGAATTTCCATATGGAAGATGCTGGATGTGGAATGTTCCTCTGACACATTCCGGATGTGTAATGGTTAATCTGCCAGATGGTCCTCATGTGAGAATGTGGTAGTACAATATAATTCATGCTAGTTGCTAGATGTGGAATTGTGCACCTGCAAGATGTCGGAGGTATAATTGTCCACCTGCGAGAAGCCAGATGTTGAATTGTACACCTGCCAGATGCCGGAGGTGGAATGGCCCTTCTGTGAGAATCCGGATGTGGAATGGACTTTGTACCAGATGCCGGACGTGTAATGGTACAGCGGCGAGATGCCGGATGTAGAATGATCTTCTGGACAGATGCCGGATGTGGAATGAAATTCGTGCCAGATGCCAGATGTGAAATGGTATGCTTGTCAGTTGCTGGATGTGGAATGGTCCTCTGCCAGATGCTGGATATGCAATGGTCTGCCTGGCTGATGCTGGAGTGGAATAGACCACCTGCCAGTTGCAGGATGCGGTTTGGTTTGCTGCCAGATGCCAGATGTGGTATGGTTTTTTTTTCCCAGATGCAGGATGTGGAGTGGTCGGCCTGCCAGATGCCAGATCTAGCATTGTCCACACACTTGATGCCAGTTATTGACTAGTCTGCCTGATAGATGCCAGATGTGGACTGGTCTGCCAGCCAGATGCCTCATTTAGATTTGACTACCTGCCAGATGCTGGATTTGGAATGGTCTGCCTGTAAGATGCTGAATCTGGTATCATCTTCCTGCCATTTGCTGGAATTGGACTGCTCAGCCTAATAGATGATGGATGTGGAATTGTCCACCTGGAAGATGCTGGATGTGGAATGTTCCTCTGACACATTCCGGATGTGGAATGGTACATCTGCCAGATGCCGGAGGTGGAATGTTCCACACGTGAGACTCTGGATGTACAATATAATTCGTGCCAGATGCCAGATGTGGAATTGTATGCTTGCCGGATCCCGGAGGTGGAATTGTCCACCTGCAAAAGCCCAAATCTGGAATGGTCTGCCTGCCAGCTGCCAGATGTGGAATGGTCCACCTGCCAGATGCCAGATGTGGAATGGTCCACCTGCCAGATGCCGGAGGTGGAATGGTCCTTCTGTGAGAATCCGGATGTGGAATGGACTTCATGACAGATGCTGGATGTGTAAAGGTACAGCGGCGAGATGCCAAGGTAGAATGATCTTCTGGACAGATACCGGATGTGGAATGGAATTCGTGCCAGATGCCAGATGTGAAATGCTACAGTGGCGAGTTTACAGTGTGCGACTCACTCACCTAAAAAGGTTACACTGAGGAATTCGCTAACATAACATTTTCAATGTCGAATTTAGCGAAATACAAGGTAACACTGTGAAACTCACACACATAACAAGTTTACACGGTGGGCATCGCACATATAACAATGTCACACTGTCGAACACACTCTATACCAATGTTAGACCCTGAGACTCACAAAGTAGAAAGGTTGACACTATGGAAATCACTTCGATAACAATGTCACACTTTCAAACTCACTCACATAACAAGTTTACACTCTGGGAATCTCTCACATAATAAGGTCAATTTGTGGGACTCACATAATAAGGTCACACTGTGTAAATTACTCACACAACAAATTTACACTGTGGGACTCACTAACATAACTTTTTCAATATCGAATTTAGCAAAATTACAAGGTTACACTGTGAAACTCAGACACATAACAAGTTTGCATGGTGGGAATCACTCACAATAAGGTCACACTGTGTAAATGATTCACAAATCAAGTTAACACTGTGGGACTCACTTACATGAAGTTTACAATATGGGATTCCCTAAGTGAACAAAATTGGACTGTGAAACTCTCTCACATGACAAATTTACAATGTGGAACTGAATCACATAACACGGTTACACTGTGGAACTCACTCACATAACAAGGTTATACTGTGGAACTCACTCACTAAAAAGGTTACACTGAAGAACTCACTAACATCACATTTTCAATGTCAAATTTTGCGAAATTACAAGGTTACACTGTGAAAATCAGACACATAACAAGTTTACATGGTGGGAATCACTCACATAACAAGCTCACACTATGTAAATTACTCACAGAATTTTACACTGTGGGACACACTAACATATAGTTTGGAAAAATGGTTACACTAAGTAAACAAAATTATACTGTGCAACTCTCTCATATGACAAGTTTACACTGTGGAACTCACTCACATAACAAATTTATACTGTCAATCGCCGCATGTGGATTTGTTTGCTGCCAAATGCCAGATGTGGAATGGTACTCCTGCCAGATACTGAATGTGGGGTGGTTGGCCTGCCAGATGCCAGATTTGGACTGGTCTGCCAGTGAGATGCCGGATTTAGAATTGACTACCTGCCACATGCTAGATGTGGAATGGTCTGTCAGTAAGATGCTGAATCTGGTATCATCTTCCTGCCATTTACTGGACATGGACTGCTCTGCCTAACAGATGATGGATGTGGAATTGTCCTTCTGGAAGATGCTGGATGTGGAATGTTCCTCTGACATATTCCGGATGTGGAATGGTACATCTGCCAGATGGTCCTCATGTGAGAATGTGGATGTACAATATAATTCGTGCCAGATGCTAGATGTGGAATTGTCCACCTGCAAGATGTCGGAGGTATAATTGTCCACCTGCGAGACGCCAGATGTGGAATGTTCCACCTGCGAGATGCCGAAAGTGGAATGGTCCTTCTGTGAGAATCCGGATGTGGAATGGACTTTGTACCAGATGCCGGACGTGTAAAGGTACAGCGGCGAGATGCCGGATGTAGAATGATCTTCTGGACGGATGCCGGATGTGGAATGAAATTCGTGCCAGATGCCGGACGTGAAATGGTATGCTTGTCAGTTGCAGTATGTGGAATGGTCCTCTGCCAGATGCTGGATATGGAATGGTCTGCCTGGCTGATGCTGGAGTGTGATAGACCACCTGCCAGTTGCAGGATGTGGAATGGTCTGCCTGTAAGATGCTGAATCTGGTATCATCTACCTGCCATTTGCTTGAATTGGACTGCTCAGCCTAACAGATGATGGATGTGGAATTGTCCACCTGGAAAATGCTGGATGTGGAATGTTCCTCTGACACATTCCGGATGTGGAATGGTACATATGCCAGATGCCGGAGGTGGAATGTTCCTCATGTGAGACTCTGGATGTACAATATAATTCGTGCCAGATGCCAAATGTGGAATTGTATGCTTGCCAGATCCCGGAGGTGGAATTGTCCACCTGCAAAAGCCCAAATGTGGCATGGTCTGCCTGCCAGATGCCATATGTGGAATGGTCCACCTGCCAGATGCCAGATGTGGAATGGTCCACCTGCCAGATGCCGGAGGTGGAATGGTCCTTCTGTGAGAATCCGGATGTGGAATGGACTTCATGATAGATGCTGGATGTGTAATGGTACAGCGGCGAGATGCCAGAGTAGAATGATCTTCTGGACAGATACCAGATGTGGAATGGAATTCGTGCCAGATGCCAGATGTGAAATGCTACAGCGGAGAGTTTACAGTGTGGGACTCACTCACCTAAAAAGGTTACACTGAGGAATTCACTAACATATCATTTTCAATGTCGAATTTAGCGAAATACAAGGTAACACTGTGAAACTCACCCATATAACAAGTTTACACGGTGGGAATCTCACATATAACAATGTCACACTGTCGAACACACTCCATACCAATGTGACACCCTGATACTCATTAAGTAGAAAGGTTGACACTATGGAAATCACTTCGATAACAATGTTACACTTTCAAACTCACTCACATAACAAGTTTGCACTATGGGAATCTCTCACATAATAAGGTGAATTTGTGGGACGCACATAATAAGGTCACACTGTGTAAGTGACTCCCATAACAAGTTTATACCGTGGGACTCACTCACCTAAAAAGGTTACACTGAGGAACTCATTAACATCACATTTTCAAAATCGAATTTAGCGAAATTAAAAGGTAACACTGTGAAACTCAGATACATAACAAGTTTACATGGTGGGACTCTCACACATAACAATGTCACACAGTCAAACTCACTCTATACCAATGTTACACTCTGAGGCCCACTAACTAGACAGGTTGACGCTGTGGAATTCACTTCCATAACAATGTCACACTTTCAAACTCACTGACACTACAAGGTCAAATGGTGAGTCTCACTCACACTGTTGAACACACTCACCTAAAAAAGTTGCACTGAGGAACTCACTAACATAACATTTTCAATACTGAATTTAGCAAAATTACAAGGTTACACCGTGAAACTCACCCACATAATAAATTTACACCTTGGGCATCTCACACATAAAATGTCACACTGTCCAACACACTCCATACCAATGTTACACCCTGAGACTCACTAAGTAGAAAGGTTGACACTGTGGAAATCTCTTCCATAACAATGTCACACTTTCAAACTCACTGACATTACAAGTTTACTCTGTGGGAATTTCTCACATAATAAGGTCAATTTGTGGGACGCACATAATAAGGTCACACTGTGAAAATTATTCACATAACAAATTTACACTGTGGGACTCACTAACATAAAGTTTACAATATGGGATGCCCTAAGTACCCAAAATTATACTGTGGAACTCTCCAAAATAACACGGTTACACTGTGGAACACACTCACCTAAACATGTTTCATTGAGGAACTCACTAACATAACATGTTCAATATCGAATTTAGCAAAATTACAAGGTTACACTGTGAAACTCAGACAAATAACAAGTTTACATGGTGGGAATCGCTCACAAAACAAGGTCACACTGTGTAAATTACTCACACAACATGTTTACACTGTGGGACACACTAACATATAGTTTAGAATATGGGTTTCACTAACTAAACAAGATTATACTGTGGAACTCACTCACATGACGTTTACACTGTGGAACTCACTCACATAACACGGTTATACTGTGGAACTCACTCACCTAAATAGGTTACACTGAAGATCTCACTAACATAACATTTTCAGTATCGAATTTAGCGAAGTTAAAAGGTAACACTGTGAAACTCACTTACTACATAACAAGTTTACATGGTGGGAATCTAACACATAACAATGTCACACTGTCAAACTCACTCTATACCATTGTTACACTCTGAGGCTCACTAACTAGACGGGTTGACACAGTGGAATTCACTTCCATTACAACATCACACTTTGAAACTCATATATTACAAGCTCAAATGGTGGGACTCACTCACACTGTGGAACACACTCACCTAAAAAAATTGCACTGAGGAACTCACTAATATAACTTTTATAATATCGAATTTAGCAAAATTACAAGGTTACACTGTGAAACTCAGACACATAACAAGTTTGCATGGTGGGAATCACTCACAAAACAAGGTCACACTGTATAATTTACTCACACAACAAGTTTACACTGTGGGACGTACTAACATAAAACATAACAATTACAGCACGGAAACAAGCCATTAGGCCCTTCTAGTCCGCACCGAACCAAACACCCCTTTCTAGTCCCACCTCCCTGCACAATGCCCATAACCCTCCATCTTCTTCTCATCCATATACTTGTCCAACCTTTTCTTAAATAATACAATTGACTCCTCCGCCACTATTTCTCCCGGAAGATCAATCCACACGGCTACCACTCTCTGAGTAAAGAAGTTCCCCCTCATGTTACCTCTAAACCTCTGCCCCTTAATTCTTAACTCATGTCCTCTTGTTTTAATCTTTCCTCCTCTTAACGGAAATAGTCTATCCACATCCACTCTGTCTATCCCTTTCATAATCTTAAATACTTCTATCAATTCCCCTCTCAACCTTCTACACTCCAAAAAATAAAGACCTAAATAGTCCAATCTCTCCCTATACTCTAGATGCTTAAACCCAGGTAACATTCTGGTAAACCTTCTCTGCACTCTCTCCACTGTGTTTATATCCTTCGTATAATTAGGCGACCAGAACTGCACACAGAACTCCAAATTAGGCCGCACCAACGTCTTATACAATCTCAATATCACCTCCCAACTCCTATATTCCATGCAATGATTGATAAATGCCAGCATACTAAAAGCCTTCTTCACCACCCTATTCACGTGAGTTTCTACCTTCAGGGAACGATGTACCGTTACTCCTAAATCTTTCTGCTCTTCTGTATTCCTCAATGCTCTCCCATTTACCACGTATGTCCTATTCTGATTCTTCTTACCAAAATGAAGCACCTCACACTTATCAGCATTAAATTCCATCTGCCATTTTTCAGCCCACTTTTCTAAGCAGCCCAAATCCCTCTGCAATCCTTGAAAACCTTCTTCATTATCCACTATTCCACCTATCTTAGTATCGTCTGCATATTTACTAATCCAATTTACCACCCCATCATCTAGATCATTAATGTATATAACGAACAACAATGGGCCCAATACAGATCCTTGAGGCACACCACTGGTCACCGGCCTCCAACCTGACAGACAATTATCCACTACCACTCTCTGGCCTCTCCCTTTCAGCCAATGTTCAATCCATTTGACTATCTTAAAATTTATACCTAAAGACTGCACCTTCCTAACTAACCTTCCATGTGGTACCTTATCGAAGGCCTTACTGAAGTCCATATAGACAACATCCACTGCGCTACCCTCATCCACATTCCTAGTCACCTCTTCAAAAAATTCAATCAGATTGGTCAAACATGACCTTCCTCCCACAAATCCATGTTGAGTGCTCCTGATCAGACCCTATCTATCCAGATGTTTATAAGTACTATCTCTAAGAATTTTCTCCATTAATTTCCAATTGAATCCCATGTTATGTGACCCAGTGAAAATTCTGCCTTGAAAGGACCACAGCTTCCTAATTTTAAAAAAAATTGTTATCGAGCAGCTCAAATGAGATATCTTGCTTCTTACTTTGAAAGGGAAAAATTACCATAAAATAAGAGAGAGAAAAGTAGAAGAATTTATATACAAGTGGGAATTGAAATTAATGGTTGGTGGTAGAGATACACCATTTTTGAAACATATATGGAATAAAATAAATGATGAATTTGGTGTAAGTGGATGTACATCACCCAGAATAACTTTGATTTAAAATCCTCGGATCATTTTCAAAGGAGCATCAATTTCTGGATATCTGGTTTTGTAAGGGGATTATGAATGTTGAAGATTGTTATGAAAGGGGCCAATTAATGTCCTTTGAGCAACTGAGAAATAAATATCATATAACTCATAGCAATCTTTTTTGGTATTTCCAATGAAGAGCAAGTTAGGAACAACCATGTTGTACTGAAATAGAAATTCCTTACAAAGAGGAATTGTTAAAAAATTTACTTCCATGATGTCCTCTTTATTACAAGTAGGAACTTTTAAATGAGGAATTCTTAAGTCGAGACAAAGGTGGGAAATGGATCTGAACATTGTAATCGATTGGCAAATATGGGCAGATCCATATAAGGATCTCAATGTAAGATATAAATTAGTTCAGTATAATTATTTTTACATCAGTCATGTAGCAGATGTCAGCAAGGATTTTATCTGAAAGCTGCACCTGGAGTCAGGTGACTCAAGCAGTTGGATTTGAAAAGCTCTACAAGAAGCTGATTTGGCAAGAGATCACATGATATTGGGGAGTTGTATTAATTTTCTTCAACTCAGCATTTTGGATCCATTGACCAGAGTTCCACACTGCAGCAGTGAGGAAGGAATTCACAACTGGTTTTTCTTCTACAGTTACTTCTTACACTAGAGAAATTGAATAGAATAAAATCAGAATTATCAAATCAATGTTTTAGGTGTGGTGAAGATGTAGCAAATTTCTTGCATTCAATTTAGCTTTGTCCTAATGCAAGATCTTTTTGGGGAGAATTACAAATTTTTTGGAACAAGTTACAGGAGTTATTTTTTCGCAAAATTCAACCTTAATTTTATTGGGAAATATTGAAGGAACAAGGCCCAAATTAAAACTATTAATATATCAATTGAAATTTGTTAAATAAGTGTTAGCGGAGATGAGGAAATATATTGCACTTATTTGGAAATCAGATATATTTTTTGGGATGCCAAGATGACATGCAAAAATTTAAAGTTATATTCCTTTTGAAAAAAATTACATATAGCTTGAGAAATATATACTCTATGCTTTTGCAAATTTGACACCTGAATATTGAAATATTAGGCTTCAATTTGTAATAATGCTCTTTCCGTCCTTCTAGACATGCGAGATTCTCCTCTAAGTTGTAACATTTTTATTTAGATGTGTTAGATTTCCTCACCACCACGATCTCTGGGGAAGCGGAGGTCTAACACAGGGCATCAGAAAACAGGAAGACCACACACAATCAACAACTGAGAAGCAGAGGATTCAATCCAATGGTCAAGGTCCATGGAAGCAGACCATTGAGGGTTTCTGCAGCTGAAGGTCCCACATAGGTGACAGGCTGTTGGTAATTTGAGGAGAGGAACCCACGCAGGCTTTGAGCTTCTGGAGAAAGCAGTTATGGGACTCACATTAGGTCATGGATTGCTAGAGGCTGGTTCCAAACTGGCTAAAAGGGTATCAGGTATCAGACGGGATACTATTGGATGTTAAATGGTTCCTAATCATGTCAGAGGTTAAAAACAGGAGCTCACATTGCCAATGACTTGGATTGGTCTGTGAGCATTGAAAGAGAATCCACAAACCCTCAGTGTCTTGGCCCAGGGTTCAGGGTGGAGGTTGGGGGGAGAAGACGACTCTTGCTTCTTTCTCTGAGTGCAAGAGGCATTTCAGGCAATTTCTGCCAATGGCGAATCTGTCTGCCTCTCAGCAGGAAAAAAGCAATTTTGTGTGATATGACACCTTTTAATTACATGACAGTAAATTGTCTTCTGAAATAGAGAGGTTCAAGTTTCAAACTATTACACACTCCACTCACCAGAGTGTGAGAGATGGGAAAATTGATCTAAAATTATGAACATGGAAGAAACTAAAGTTCATCAGTAAATGGCTGTAACCAGTTCAAACAGGATGAGCTTGGGGCTTAGGATGCAGGAAAGTAGAGTCAGCACAATTAACATAAGAATCTTCTAGTCTTTGTGACAAGACCATAAGACTAAGATAAGGAATGGTAAGGTACAATAGAATGTAGGAAGTTGAGGTAGTCTGGATCAGATAAGGGTCTCCTAGCCCTGGACAGAAGTACCAAGTCATACATTTCTAATTAGCTAACCTTACACAGATTTATACATATGAAATTAGCCAACCCTAGATAGAATGAGTCAACTCTGCATATCAAGAGACTGTAGCCCAGAGAATCAGGAAGGTGTGAATAAGGACAATGACATGATGGGGCACCCACAGGATACCCCCTGGTCCTCCAAGTGTACTGAAACTGCACGTAGGCAGGAAGGATTGCCTATGCCAAACCCATCCAGGGGGCAGAAGAATGTAAGGGGGAGGGCACTCTGATACTGAAATTGACTGTATAAAAGTTGGGTGAGCCCCAGTGTATGTGTGTATTCCCAGGGTAAGGGGAAGCACCCAACTTTGCATTGTTGTAGTAATAAATGTTCTTTGTTCTCAATTTTTGTCTCGAGCAATTTCTTTAAAGGTACTTTAATTTCTAACAAATGGGGGCTCGTCCGGGATCACACTCCCTCCACTGACAGAGTGCCCCGACGACGAGAGTAGGTGCACCCCGGCTGATTCAGCTGGACTCACGGGCGACGGGTGGCTGGTCAGTGGAAGAAGCGAGTGATATCCGAGAAGAGGCATTGAGAACAAACGATGGAAGGAAGCGCACTAGAGCAGTACTACTAGAACTCGGTAAGAGTATTTTACTTGTTTATAAGCATGGGAATAATGGGTAGCAAAGAGGAGAGTCCTGGTACAGGATGTGAACACCAGATAGCTACGTACAGCCCGCTTGGGTTGATGTTATCTGAGTGGGGCACAGGAAAGACCCGTGGTAAAGAGAAACTGACGATGGTCAGGTATTGTTGTATTGAATGGGTTAAATACCTGGTTAAAGGGAGCTCCGTGTACTGGCCAAAATTCGGATCCGAGGATGAATGGATGTGTAAAGCTTTGAACCTATGGCTCTATCAAAACCAGAAAGACAATGTTGAGAGCAGGGAATATGCAGCCTGCTGGCTCAAGGGATCCATTGAACAGCTGGTTTTGAATGAGAAAGAATTCAGGGATAAGAGAGAGGAGGAACCTCTTGTCCCTGAATCACAGGGTTGGGATGTGTTACATTCCCTCCCTCCACCCTATGTTCCTCCTATGCCGGCTCCTATCTTTCCTTCCCCTCCTATGACCTACCCTTCTGCACCTTCCCCACCTCCCCCACCACTAGAGAAAAGAGAAGAGAGCAGGAGTGGTATGATAACTTGCTCACAAAGCACTCGATTACCACCTCTGTTGGCAGGAGAGAGAGGTAACTTTAATTCAGAACAGCGTGAGACTCTTCAGGAAGAAAGGGCAGAACCCTTTGATTCATTTCCCAGGGAGCAGGAACCCAGACCTAATAAGCCAGAAACCAATTGGATGAGACCACGGCGGGAAGTTCCCATGGAGAGGGTCTCGGTTTCGTAAATGTGCCCCTGACCAGTACTGAAGTGCGTAACTTTAAGAAAGAACTGACCTCCCTGATAGAAGATCCCCAGGGATGTGCCGAACAGTTAGACCAATTTTTGGGACCAAATATATATACAATATGGGGGTCTCGACATAGAATCCCCAGCAGGGGAACAATTGGTACTAACAGGTTTTGTTACCAACTCAGCCCCAGACATTAGGAGAAAATTACAAAAGACAGAAAATTGGCATGAGCAGGGAATAACCCAGCTTCTACAGATCACACAAAAAGCATTTGTCCAGACATCTGAGGATAAGCAGAAAGCAAAGGCTAACATTTTGATGCAAGCAGTTAAAGGAATAGTAGATGAGTAACATGGAAAAGGCAGGGACTGTGTGCCAGCTCCTGAATGTTGGGAGAAGCGTCGGGAGTGGGAGAGTAGAGACCAGAGATAATTTCATAAATCACGACTTCCCACTTCAGTCACTGACCAATATTGATTAAAATTCATGCTAAAAATTAAATGTCATAAATGATCGTTTTTCAATACTGTAGAATTAGCGAATTTAACTACCAGTTAATTCCAATTTATGAAATAAATTGTATTCAAATGTGATTTTGCACAGGGAGTACCTGAGAGTTGAGTGATGTTATAACATTTGCAGGGAGAAATGTTTGCGCAAATAGGGTGAGTTCTATACATCTTAACTTTAAGTGTATGTGAGATAAAGAAAGGATCTGATGTGTAAAGTGGCTGGATCAGCCAGTTGAAGGGGGAGTGTGCATGTCCCTTTAAGTGCACTGTGGCACTTGAAATTGAGGCTTCAGGCTCTTGTCTTGCAGTTAGAGGTATGGAGTCCTATCAATACATTTAGTACATTTCTTCTACACATTCAGCAGTCAAGGTCCGTGAGTTTAAAGATCACCCACCTCTGGAGAATAAAGATACCTATGGGGATTCCTATCAGTTTAATCATTCATTTCTCTGGTGCATTTTCCTCCGGAGTGAAATTAATGCCTCAGCACAATTTCTCTGTATTGCCGCTGTTATTTAATTCATGATAACTTTCCCCCATTCATCAGGTTTATATTTAAATCCGGTAGTGCGGAAGTTACATTGTAAATAATCACGGAGGTAAACCCTGTGCAACTGGATTCAGCTTTTTTTTTTTTTTTTTCTTTGGCTTGGCTTCGCGGACGAAGATTTATGGAGGGGGTAAAAAGTCCACGTCAGCTGCAGGCTCGTTTGTGGCTGACAAGTCCGATGCGGGACAGGCAGACACGATTGCAGCGGTTGCAAGGGAAAATTGGTTGGTTGGGGTTGGGTGTTGGGTTTTTCCTCCTTTGCCTTTTGTCAGTGAGGTGGGCTCTGCGGTCTTCTTCAAAGGAGGTTGCTGCCCGCCAAACTGTGAGGCGCCAAGATGCACGGTTTGAGGTGTTATTAGCCCACTGGCGGTGGTCAATGTGGCAGGCACCAAGAGATTTCTTTAGGCAGTCCTTGTACCTTTTCTTTGGTGCACCTCTGTCACGGTGGCCAGTGGAGAGCTCGCCATATAACACGATCTTGGGAAGGCGATGGTCCTCCATTCTGGAGACGTGACCCATCCAGCGCAGCTGGATCTTCAGCAGCGTGGACTCGATGCTGTCGACCTCTGCCATCTCGAGTACTTCAACGTTAGGGGTGTAAGCGCTCCAATGGATGTTGAGGATGGAGCGGAGACAACGCTGGTGGAAGCGTTCTAGGAGCCGTAGGTGGTGCCGGTAGAGGACCCATGATTCGGAGCCGAACAGGAGTGTGGGTATGACAACGGCTCTGTATACGCTTATCTTTGTGAGGTTTTTCAGTTGGTTGTTTTTCCAGACTCTTTTGTGTAGTCTTCCAAAGGCGCTATTTGCCTTGGCGAGTCTGTTGTCTATCTCATTGTCGATCCTTGCATCTGATGAAATGGTGCAGCCGAGATAGGTAAACTGGTTGACCGTTTTGAGTTTTGTGTGCCCGATGGAGATGTGGGGGGGCTGGTAGTCATGGTGGGGAGCTGGCTGATGGAGGACCTCAGTTTTCTTCAGGCTGACTTCCAGGCCAAACATTTTGGCAGTTTCCGCAAAGCAGGACATCAAGCACTGAAGAGCTGGCTCTGAATGGGCAACTAAAGCGGCATCATCTGCAAAGAGTAGTTCACGGACAAGTTTCTCTTGTGTCTTGGTGTGAGCTTGCAGGCGCCTCAGATTGAAGAGACTGCCATCCGTGCGATACCGGATGTAAACAGCGTCTTCATTGTTGGGGTCTTTCGTGGCTTGGTTCAGCATCATGCTTAATGGAGAAATAAACCTGCGAACTGGTCTATGGTGCTGTGTGAGTACTGCAATAGGTGGAATATGATTTAAATTGGTGGCATCGTTCAGAACAATTGGGTGCATAAGAATAATAATATCATTAAGAACTCACAGATCTTGTACTAGATGCTATTCAGTACATCTTGACTTAAGGACTGGAAAAATTGGCATGTTAGAATGAGATTGGCATGGCACCAATATTTCTTGATTCAATAATGACTCCACAAGCTCCAGGATTCATGCAGCAGAACTTTTAAGTGGAATATAATAGAAACTAGCCTGTACTTAAATGATTGTGTGTGCAATCTTCATAAGAACATCTTTTAACTTTTTTTGGTGCCTGTTTTACAGACTGTTTTAAATAAGGCCAGCTCCTGTGAGCTGTGGCACAAGGCATTTTACTTAAGGCAGAACTAAAGGTTGAATATGTTTCAAGTTCTCTTGCAGGGGCTCTTGTGCTGCAATGTCTGTTATGTACTCACTCTAACAAATTGGAGGGTTGTGCCCCATACAGACAAGCAGCTCCAACTGCATTTTAATAAGGTCTAACATATTCAAAACCCATGCAAATATGGTTTGTGTTTCATTTTACAATTTTTACACTAACACAAAGGAAAGTCAGATTGTTATTCATTTTATTAAAATCTAGTGATTGGTTATATGTAAAAGCATGGCAAGAGGATCAACTAAAACCTGCCTGGGATGGTCCCTTCTGTGTACTTTTAATTACAGACACCGCAGTAAGAACAAGAGAGAAAGGCTGGACCCACATTCAAAGAATTAAACCAGCTTCTGAACCACAACATCACGACACACAGATTCAACCCTCAACCTGGCGTGCAGTTCCTCATCCTTCAGACCTGAAACTTACACTGCGCCGTGACAAAGTGCCGTAATGTTACATTTATTGTTGTATTTTTTTAACTGTTTATACATTTATTGTTGTATTTTTAACTGTTTATTTTTTTAACTGTTTATTCATTTATTGGGGTATTGTTTGTTAACTGTTTATGTCACTTCATTACTCGCTATGTTTTAAGTCCTCCTTGAATAGGGGCAGCAGAGGTTACAATTGTGCTCCTTTAGAATGTAGACAGGGCATAGATTTAATGTATAGTCATAGTGGGATATGGGTTAACAAGGGATTCCAATACGGACCAGGGGAACTGAACAGCTTTAGTGGAGTACATTTAATTTGTATCTTAGCCTACACAGGTATTAGAGACAGGAGTTTTGAGGCGATAGCACAAAGGGCATGGTGGGACAAAGACAGACAGAATGGTAGTCAGGATTGTACATGTAACAGAGAGAGAGAGTTAATACATATGCTAATGTACACAGACAGGCTGCAACTCACAAGTTCAATGATACCCATGCTAATGTTAGCAGACAAGCTGCAACACACAGTTAAATCACAAGAAACAATCCCCCCCCAGCTTGGTCACTTTTCATCACCCCGTGAAGGGGAGCACCAGTTACCAACAACGTGAGCTGCTTGACACTTTAATATCAGGCTCCAACAGCCTTCGGAGATCGGTGGCCCTAGGGTTCGGGGCTGAAGAGGACATCAGATACTAGCCACAATTCAACGGAACCGCCTGACTACTGCTACTCGTTCGCTGCTGAAGGCAGCGTTTCTCATAGACTTCGTCAGGACAATGCTTACAAAGGTCGGGTGGTTAAAAGACACTGCTTCAATGTTTCAACGTGAATCTGCCCATGCCCATGTTCAGACGTGGCAACTTCGGACTGATGTGGGATGGACTAGACTCTTTACTGAGAACTGGAGCCTGATACTCGCAACCCTAATAAGCAGCTGGACTCGCTACTCTGACCTTCATGGTGCTCCCCTACCTAAAGACTTTACACAGGTGTTACATTTCGGTTATTGACCAGCTGGGTAAAACAACACCTTATTAGTATTACTGATCTAAAAGAAAAGTGAGGATTGTGAGAGATGGGAAAATTGATCTAAAATTATGAACATGGAAGAAACTAAAGTCCATCAGTAAATGGCTGTAACAAGTACAAACAGGATAAGCTTGGGGCTTAGGATGCAGGAAAGCAGAGTCAGCACGATTAACATAAGAATCTTCTAGTCTTTGTGACAAGACCATAAGACTAAGATAAGGAATGGTAAGGTACAATAGAATGTAGGAAGTTGAGGTAGTCTGGATCAGATAAGGGTCTCCTAGCCCTGGACAGAAGTACCAAGTCCTACATATCTAATTAGCTAACCTTACACAGATTTATACATGTTAAATTAGCCAACCCTAGACAGGATGAGTCAACTCTGCATATCAAGAGACTGTTGCCCCGAGAATCAGGAAGGTGTGAATAAGGACAATAACATGAAGGGGCACCGACAGGATACCCCCCCTGGTTCTCCAAGTATACTGAAATTGCACGTAGGCAGGCAGGATTGCCTAATGCCAAACCTCTCCAGCAGGAGGCAGAAGAATGTAAGGGGGAGGGTATTCCTATACTGAAATCAACTGTATAAAAGTTGGGTGAGCCCCAGTGTATGTGTGTATTCCCAGGGTAAGGGGAAGCACCCAACTTTGCATTGTTGTAAAATAAATGTTCTTTGTTCTCAATTTTTGTCTCGAGCAATTTCTTTAAAGGTACTTTAATTTCTAACACCCTGGTCCTCCAAGTATACTGAAACTGCACGTAGGCAGGAAGGATTGCCTAATGCCAAACCTCTCCAGCAGGAGGCAGAAGAATGTAAGGGAGAGGGTATTCCTATACTGAAATAAACTGTATAAAAGTTGGGTGAGCCCCAGTGTATGTGTGTATTCCCAGGGTAAGGGGAAGCACCCAACTTTGCATTGTTGTAAAATAAATGTTCTTTGTTCTCAATTTTTGTCTCGAGCAATTTTTTTAAAGGTACTTCTATTTCTAACACTCAGAACACTTTCCATCAACTTGCCCACCACAGACGTCAGACTCACGGGCGTATAATTCCCAGGATTACGTTTGGACCCTTTCTTAAACAGCGGAACCACACATGGAGTAATTCATGTTCTGTTCTGGGATTTTAAATAAATATTAAGAAAGAGAGAAAGTGTTCAGCCTGGACTAGAAGGGCCAGGCTGCCTGCTTCAGTGTGTCATTGTGAGATGGTTCTCGGAATGGTGCATCTTTGAATATCTGTACCATGTCTAAAGTCTAGTAACTTGTCGTGTAGAACTGTAAGGTCAGGCAGCTTTTACACCTTAAAAGGAGATTTTCTTTGGGGGTTTCCTCAACATAATCATATAATTAATAATAGATCAACATCAGGCAGCTTTTACACCTTAAAAGGAGATTTTCTTTGGGAGGTTTCCTCAACTTCTAATCATGTAACTGATCATAGATCAACATCAGGCAGCTTTAACACCTTAAAAGGAGATTTTCTTTGGGTTTTCATTGGTTGGTTTGAGTGACATCACAATCCCCATTCACTATATAAACATCATGCAGTGGGCAAGTGATCGGATTATCTGATTGATTTTCAGCTATATTCAACGACTCTCGCATCTAATTATGCTTCAAAAAAATAAAATTACCCCAATATATTTCCCATCTCACCACCCCACTAGAAAAATGGATACGATAATAGAAGAAGACGACGAAGATTTCACAATCGTCCTGAAAGACTCAGGGAGTTCAGGTCACTGTCACCCCAGAGAGCATCCAGTTCGCATTGCATGGGAGGAGGATACGCCGATAAGACCATGGCGGATCCTCCTTAGAAACATCTTGAACCAGGTGGCAGTGACCTGGAGAATGTGCTGCTGTCTTCAATGAAGAACCATCCTTGGGCATCTCCAATGCCCCATCCTTGGGCATCTCCATCGCCTGCCCGAGAACATCAACATTATGGTGCCCATCATCTCTGCATAGAAAGTATAATTGTCTAAAATGCCTATTTTTAATAAAATATGGAATGTTAACTTTATAAAACCGAGTGCAGGTGTCATATCTGCTTTTACCTCTATGTCTGGCAGTTCATGCTCTGCGCAAAATCAAAACTCTGCCTGCACATCTCCTTTAAACTTTCCATCCTCTCCCCCTCTCGCATCTTCATGCTGTGCCCTCTAGAATGGAACATCATTATTGTGAGGACAAAGGTTCTGACTGTCCACCCGATCTGTGGTATTGGTTGACAATGTAAGGAAGTGAATGTGCTGGGTAGAAGAGTTAAGATGTTATGATAACCCTATTCTGAAAGATAGAGCAGACTTTTAAATGATTATCACCTCTTCCATAAATAAAGCCAAATAACACTATTCCCTGCTGTTACACATAACCAGCTGTCAGACGCAGCCCATTCATAAACGGGTTCCCACCCAAAAACAACTGATGGCACAACAAGCTTGTCAAAGAGAATGTGGAAACATCAAAAGCCTGCAGAGGGAGCAGAGCAAAGGCCCTAATGACTTTGCTCCAGTGTCTTTAATTTAACTAACCCTGTTCAAAATCATGATCACTGGGGAAGCAACATTGACATGTGCCAAGTGCTAGGCTCACACTGTCTTAAAGGCCCCTTTTGATCATATCTGCCACAAATCCATATCTTTTCATTCTAGAAAGCCAATTCTATGATAACCATTTTCCTGTCTTTAGAAATAAGAAAACACTGTAACACCTCAGCTTGAAACAATCCCCGCGAAGAAATGGTCACTTAATCAAATGCACCAAAATGTCTTCAATATTGTATTCAGTAACCTTGTACTTTGAATGAGGTTCAACAGTACTGGGGAGGTGACCTTGTCGACCCAACCCTAATTACTGCTCATTCCCACTAGTAGGACTCGAATCAATTCTCTGTGTGTTGGACTTTGTGGTTTGGTTGGACTTCTTGTACCTTGACAGGACTAAAGTGTAACATTGGCGGAGTCGGTAATCTCTCGCTGGGAAGATCACTATGTATGGTGTAAGTGGCCACAAGGTCACTGGGACATCGGACGGAGCAGCAGTGCACCTTGGGACCCTTGAGCCCGAACTCTTTCCCATTGTGGTCCCTCATACGAGGTTGATCTGGGTCCCTGCCGAGAGAAAAAGAACCAGGCAAAGAATCCAAGACAGCGCATATGGTGCCAAGGGCTTATGCTGAGATTAGCTACAGTGTTTCCATTGGAAGGAGATTATCTGACTCTTGGGTATCGTTTTAGGGCAGCTGGTTGCGTTTCAATCAAGTCAATTTTAAACTATTTGAACATATGGTGCCTTTCGGGCACTAAAAACATCCCCAAACTCTGCCCCGGCTGTGGGATGCCCACGATTTGACCGTCCATTTCAACTGTTTGTCACCTTAAAAGAGGAAAGTGTGACAGCGGTTCGGACACAGTATCGTGGGAAGGAACGGAGACTGGTGGCATATTTTTCTTTTCAAATAGACCCCGTAGCCCAGGGGCTCCCTCCGTCACCCAGATCCTACCTGCCTTACCTGCCATGATTACGGTTGCCCAAACACCACGTTCTATCAGCAAGTTAAAGTTTATCCACGGCACTGGGTGGCTTCATTGCTGACATCGACATAATCACGGCACCTTACACAAGGTTGCAAGGTGTACACCTTACACCTTACAAGGCTGAACTGCTACAAAATATCGCTTCTGTCAAACCCCGACCTGACTTTTTACAATTGCACTATGATCAACCCTTCTGCCTTACTCAGCACCCACCCCCAACCCCACCACCCCCCACCCCCCCACCCCCACCCCCACCCCCCACCCCCACCACCCCCCACCCCCACCACCCCCCACCCCCCCACCCCCCACCCCCACCCCCACCCCCACCCCCACCCCCACCACCCCCCACCCCCACCACCCCCCACCCCCACCACCCCCCACCCCCCCACCACCCCCACCCCCCACCCACACCAAGCCCCACCCCCACCACCCACCACCCCCCCACCCCCCACCCCCACCCCCCACCACCCCCACCACCCCCACCCACCACCCCCACCCCCACCACCCACCACCCCCCACCCCCACCCCCCACCACCCCCACCACCCCCACCCCCACCCCCCCACCCCCCCACCACCCCCACCACCCCACCACCCCCCACCCCCACCACCACCAATGGAACTGGACAACCCTGAACAAAACGGTCTCCACAGGAATAAACTTCTCGCAGGAATGAGACCTGATTTAAAGGACACACCAATACCAAAAGCGAAACCCTGGTTTGTGGAAGATGAGAGTGGGAGAGAGGATAGAAAGTTTCAAGGAGATGTGCGGGCAAAGTTTTGATTTTGCAGAGAGCATGAACTGCCAGACGAGGTAAAAGCAGATATGACACCTGCACTTGGGTGTTTTCACCCAGTTGCGAAAAACAAAAATTCTGGGTGTCCTACTACATAAGGGTCATCTAAAATCATAGAAGCAGCCGCCTTCCAGGCAGACACCTCTGCTCAGCAGGCAGAACTATTCGACCCGATATGCTTTGGGGTGGCATAAGATTTGGGGCTCTATGGCAATACAGGGGATTCCTCACAACCTCAGTCAACCCAATCAAAAATTCACTCTGAAATGAACAGAAACCATTTCCCTTTCCAATTCCCTGGATGTCATTAAATGTGTCGCCCATACGAGTGGGTGAAGATCCTGTCACCCTGGGTAATGCATTTGCAGACAAAGCGGCAAAAGATGCAGCACGAGGACAACATCTCTTCACCCCACAGGAGACAACAAACAACTGGTCAATAGACAGGCTATAATAGACAGAGAAGAAGAGATCATCAAAATGCAGGGGGACGGCCCTGCACAGCAATGCAATGAATGGAAATAGTTGCCCTCCCCATCAACCACACCCTCCCCAACAACCACTCCCTCCCCATCACCCCTCCCTCCCCATCAACCATACCCTCCCACCACCCCTCCCTCCCCATCAACCACTTCCTCCCCATCACCCCTCCCTCCCCATCAACCACTCCCTCCCCATCAACCACTCCCTCCCCATCACCCCTCCATCCCCATCACCCCCTCCCTCCCCATCAACCACTCCCTCCTCACCACTTCTCCCTCCCCATCACCCCTATTTGTCCACCAACCCCTCCCTCCCCATCACCCCTATTTGTCCACCAACCCCTCCCTACCCATCACCCCCTCCCTTCCCACCACACTTCTCTGCCCACCAACCCAGGGTGAACACTGGAAGGGATGCTGGAGTCAGAGAGAAACTTCTGACAACACAATTTTCTCATGGCTGCACTGCCACATAGTTTGCCATGAGGATGTTACACTGCCACACAACCCCACCCATCCCCTCAGAACTGGCTACGCATCCTGTTGATTAGGCGGCCGAACCTGGAGCTTGGGCACAGCCATTTGCAATGGCTGTGACATCTCCAGATGGGCCACCTACAGGCAGTCCACCGTAAAAACTTCCTCTCTCCCCCCAATGTCCAGGGTGAAGGTTCCACCGGCTTGTTGCAAGACTTTGTATGGCCCCTCGTACGGTCGCTGTAGTGGTGCACCTTGTGGTTCCTTCTGCACAAAAATGAACTGGGCTCAGTCGAGCTCTTTGGGAGATGAAATGGCCGGGTGCCATGGCGTACAGGTGGTGGGGGAGCTAGGAAGGCCAGTTGCCTGCGTAGGTTTGCCAGCAGGTTTTTGTCGGTGGCTGTGATGTCAGGGTCTGGGCTGAAAAACTCACCCTGCAGGGAAAGCAGTGCGCCATAGATCATCTCCGCTGCTGAAGCCTGCAGGTCCTCCTTGAGGGCCGTCCTAATCCCGAGGATGACCCTGGGTAGTTCGTCCGCCCAGTTTGATCCAGAGACCTTGGCCATATGCGATGCCTTCAGGTACCTGTGGAACCTATCTACCAACCCTTTGGACTGCGGATTGTATGCTGTGGTGTGGTAGAGTTGACCCCCAGGAGCTTCGCCATCTGAGTCCACAGGGCAGACCTGAACTGCCTCTCTGTCGCTAGTGACATGCGCTGGAACTCCGAAATGGGTGATCTATTGGCTGACCAGATTCCTGGCGCATGTTTCCGCGAGGCCTTCTTAATCGGGAAGGCCTCCGGCCACCTTGTGGCCTGATCCACCACCCTGAGGAGGTAACGAGCCTCCTTGGACACTGACAGGGGCCCAACGACATCAATGTGGATGTGCTGGAATCTGCTAACTGCCGGGTCGAAGTTCTGGATGGGCGCTCGTGTGTGTCACTGGACCTTGGATATCTGGCACCTGGTACAGTTCCTGGCCAGTTCTGCCACCTCCTTCTTCAGCCCGTGCCACACAAACCACTCTGTGACCAACCGCACGGTTGTCTTTACTGCTGGGGGAGCGAGGTCATGGATCATACTGAAGACCTACACCCTTCACTGCGGCGGGACCACTGTTGAGATGTCGCAGAGCAATGTATCCGGGCTGCTGGACACCTGGATATCCTTGAGTTTGAGGCCCGACATGGTGGTCCACAAAGCCTGTGACTCTCCATCATTCCTCTTTGCCTGAGCGAGTTGCTCGTAATCCAGGCCAGGCACGACAGTGTTGATGGCTGGACGGGAGAGCACATTTGCCACTACATTGTCCTTGCCAGCCCTGTGTCAGATGTCGGTCATGAACTCAGACACGTACGAGAGGTGGCACTGCTGTCTGGTGGACCACGGATACTTTGGCATCGCCAGAGCTTTGTATGGCCCCTCGTACGGTCATCAGTGATGGGCTTGTGATCTGTGAAGGCTGTGAACAGACTACCCTCGAGGGAGTAGCGGAAATGCCAAATGGCCAAATACAGCACCACGAGCTCTGGGTTAAAGTCTGTATTTGAGCTCTGGTGGGCATAGCTGCTTGCTGAAAAAGGCCAGTAGGAACCATTGTCCATCGAGCCACTGTTCCAGAACCCACCACTGCCATAGCTGATGCATCCACGGAGAGCACCGTGTGTGCTTCCAGCCATGGGTGGACCAGCACTGGCTAGAGCTTCCTTTGTCATGATGAAAGCCCTGTCCGCCTCCTCTGACCACAATAAAGTCTTTTCTTTTGTGGCCATGAGTGCGAACAATGGGCTCATGGTGCGCGCGACTCCAGAGATGAAACAGGTTCACCATCCCCGTGAACTTCCTTCAATCTGCTGCTCCAGAACTCCACCAAACGCTGTTCCTGAGGTATAAACTGTGAGGGCTGTGGGTGCATTTGGCCTGGGTGGACTGGAGCGCAGCTTCCACGAATACTCGTGCAGAGTCGTCCCAGGTCAAGTCTTTCGCCTTGCCAGTCATCAGGGTGAAAAGTGGGCGTATCACTCGAACAGCTGCAGGGATGAACCTCTGAGAAAAGTTCACCATCCCCATGAACTCCTGCAGTCCTCTGGTCATACTGAGCCTCGGGGATTTGCGGATGGCCTCCACCTTGCTGAGTAGTGTTGTGGCCCCGTCTTTGGTAATCCTGTGACCCAGGAAGTCAATCGTGCTCAGTCCAAACTACCATTTGGCCAGGTTGATTGTAAGGCCCAACTCACATAGGTGATTGTAGAGTCTCCTCTGCCTTTATTGAGGCTGGAAAGGCTACTTTTATACTGTTGGAGTTCCCGCCGTTGGGTTGATTGGCTGACATCAAACGCATGAATAACTTAAACGGGATTCCCGCCCGCGGGAACATTCTTGCATACGACTCCCCTTCTTCCCCAGCCTGGTGTTGCTTTGTTAGCTGGGCAGCCTGGCCAGCCCCATTTTAGGGCTGCCGGTCTTGCACTGCCCCAGCTTCCAACCGCGCTGGTTCCCAATGCTGGGGATCACGTTAGTGAGTTATGCCGCTGTTTATTACCACGTGTTGTGCTGGCCTGATCTCCGCACTTGTGGGCTACCATTAACTTTATATAATATTTTCCAATCATTTTGATCTATTTTTCTGCCCAAAACATTTTCCCACTTTCATCTTGGTTTTTGCAATTGTGTGTGAAAGTCTGTGAATGCATTAGTGAGTACATGTGCATGCAAACATGTGTTTGTGCACGAGTTCATGAGGATGCAGGCGTACATTCATGTGTGTGTGTGCACGTGTGTGTGTGTGTGTGTGTGTGTGTGTGTGTGTGTGTGTGTATGTCCATTTGTGTGTGCACATGAACGTGCGTGTGCATGTGTGCATGTGGGTGCATGTGTGCAATAAGCCGGCATGCCTGTGTGCGAGTGTGTGGACGAGTGGGTGAGTGTGTGCATGTATGCATGTTTACATCTGTGTGATTGTATGTGTGTGCACGTTTGTGTATTCACATGTGTGTGTTTGTAATGGAGAGGGGTTCATGAGGGGTCTCATTGGTAGCCGTACACAGCATCGACCGAATTATGTGAGGCATCTCAGTCTGGGCATCCTGACAGTACGCAATGGCCCACCCTTTCGACGAGAGCCAGGAGGATTTCCTTCCAGAGCATCCCATTTTTGTGTTCAACTTGCCCATTACCTTTTAGGTTATAACTTGTCATGCGTCTGGTCGCGATACCCTCCGCTGTCAGGTACTTTCGCAGCTCGTCACTCATGAAACTAGACCCCCAGTCACTGTGGATGAAAGCGGTGTAGCCAAACATGGTGAAGATCTGCCCCAGGGCCCTGCTGACGGTGGCTGTAGAGGTGTCTGTTCAAGGGATAGCGAAAGTGAAGCCTGAGTACTCATTCACTACTGTGAGGAAGTAGACGTTTCGGTTCCTGGAAGGCAGGGGCCTTTTGAAGTCCATGCCAAGATGCTCAACATACAACATGGGCCTGTGGCATACAGAAGAAATGGGTTTGATACTCCATGCAGACCCAGCAGGACTTAGTCATGTCCCTGACGTCCCTGATGGTATATGGCAGGTTCTGGGACTTAATGACGTAGTACAACCTGGTGACACCCGAATGGCAGAGGGACTCATGCAATGTCTGCAGCCTGTCATTGTGCAGACAAGGCCTGTGTCCCTCGGCAAGGGCGACCATTTGGCTCAGGAGGGTGGATGGGACTCTGTCCGTGGGAACCCAAAGATGGGGGTTAATCACTCCTTGAGTGTATCGTATTTGCCTTCTTTGGTTCACAGTTCAATCTCACTTCTCCTTCTTCCGAGTTCTCTGGATGCACACAATTCTTATGTTGTGTATAAATTTCACCAGGCTTTGGTGCTTCAAAGGTAAATGTTTACCACTCAGGACGGTTCTTGTAGGGATTTTAGAGAGAGATTTGTTGTTCCAGGATCTCCACAACTGAGGTACCACCATTAGTTACCTCAATATCTCACTGATGAAACTTGCCCTGTCAGGGTTTTCCAGATGGTAACTTCTTTCTTCAAGCTACCACAGAGTCCCATTCCTCTTACTCCAAACAACAGGAGTTCTTTCTTCTGCTCAAGCTGTTGTTAGATAAACAGAACCGGGGAGTGACTTTCCTGTAAGCACCCTGCAGAAAGGTACTTGTAGTCATCCTGGCTCCATTTCCAAACAATGGTCATTCATTTTATGACATCAGTTCGATTAACACCTACTTGTGAATGTGCATAATATTCTCCAGAGAGCTTCAATCTTTCTTCAGTCTTTCAAATAAGATCTGTTTTAAAATGTGTGTGTATGTATGTAACCTACACTAAATTTCAAATCTTACCAAATTCTCCAAATATATTTATCCATTACAATATCACGTAAGGAGCATTAAGAGACTCCTAGACAGGCATACATGGGTGAAAGAAAAACAAGGTTGTAGCAGGCGCACAGCGCGGTATTATGAACCGCGTCCGTCAGTTCACAGACTTACATGACACATCGCGGGCTAACAGTGCTGGGCACCAAAGTACAGCGAGTGGATCAGATGAAGCACCTGCCTAAAGGCTCAGGGCGCTAATGGCTCGTAGCTTTAACCTGCTGGTTCTGTGGACCGGAAGGTGTTCACTAACGAGCTCATTAACAGGCAGGGTATAAAAGCAATACTTTATTGCATGTCTGCAATAAAGTACTATTGAGTTGACTACCTTTGTGTGTGTTTGCCTTTATTTAGTAGCATCTACAGCAGTAGCTGCTACACGGTATTATTTTTTTGTCAGAAATATCTAGATCAACATAACATCGTGGGCCAAAGGGCTTGTACCGTGCTGTAATATTCTGTCATTTCTTGACTTTGAATATCTGTAGTAAGCAGTGTGAGACTTCAATAATGAGCACAGCAACATTGCAGTCAGGAGTTTGTATCTCCTGGTTGACTTGAGCTTTTCTCTTTTGTACACAATGCTTTATTGTTCTGGTCAGTAAGAAAAGAAGTATCGTGCATGTTAAATATGTCATTATGTCTGCAAGTAACATTGGAAAGAGTCAGTAACACCAAGGTAAATAGCACCCTGTAGTGGCTGGTGCAGTTTCCTGATGGGAAGAAGTTATACCTCAGTGGCTACAGTGATGTGAAAATGTGGGTAAATTATTTTGTATATGATTTATACATGGACAAATTAGCTGTTGTTTGTTCCAATTTCAGGTAGGTGTGGTTGCAAAGTGGGTAAGGATAGAAAATAGTTGGGGATCAACAACTGGGGCTTGCGATTGATGGTGTGAAAGTTGATATGGATACTCAGAATAAGGCTAATCTGATTAGGTAAGCCACTGGCTCTTATACTTCCACCAGACGTGAATCTAGAATTGAATTTTGTGTCATTTATGGCGGGTAACTTCAGTCTATTGATTGTAAAACTAAATTAAGAGCCCTTTTGCCCCTGGCTGTGCTAAAAGATTGTTTTGTTTATTAACTAAATTTTTCTGAGAGGGAGAATAGACTGAAGCTGCTTTCCTACTCATTGGTGATGAATTTTGCAGTAAGATCTTTCAACTAATGACAGACTCCTAATTACCACATGCAATCCCCAGTAACTTTATCATTTCTCCCACCTTCGACATGATGGAGTCCCACCTTCCCCTCCCCATTTTCTACTTTTGCCAGGAACTGCTTTCATCCTGACGTTCTAGTTCACTCATCTCTCCCCACACATTCCTCCCTGTCCTCGGGGATTTTCTCCTGCAATTTGCATCAGTCACCTCCATCCAGGGACCTAAACAGCAATTTTCATGCAGGGTAAAGTTTCACATGCCCCTCCTCCAACCATGTCCGTACCCTCTATGGCAGGAAACCCAATGCAGAGTAAATGACAGATTGGCTGAGCACCTGGACGTTAATCACAATGGCCATCTTGGCTCATGGTCACAAGCCGTTTTAAGTTCCATTCCATTCCTACACTCACCCTTGTCTTCTGCCTCCTCCATTGTCAGGGTGAGGTCAAATCCAGAGGAACCATCTCTTATTGCATTTCTGTAGTTTAATACTCGATGGTATGAATATGGAATTTTCCAAGTTTTTGTAACCTGACCATCACCCCCCACCCCCCCAACCAGGTTTCACTCTCTCTCCTGCTGATTCACCCAGTTCCCCTCGTATTCTCCCTTCCAAACCAGATGACTTATAAATGTGGGCAGAGAAATGGCAGATGGAGTTTAATCTGGACAAGTGTCTTGCACTTTGAGAGGACTTGTAGTCGTGTTGCAAAGAGGGATCTTGGGGTGCAAGCGCTAGCTCCTTGAAAGTGGCAACACAAGTGTAGGGTGTTAAAGAAAGTATTCTTCATTGAGCAGGGCATGAAGTATAAATGTAGTTAGGCCACATTTCAAATGTTTTCTGCAATTCTAGTTGCTGTATGCCAAAAGGAGTTTATCAGCTTGGGTTAGAGCATTGGCTCTGAGGAGAGGTTGGACAAATTTGGATAGTTTTCTCTGGAGGATTGGAGGCTGAGAGATGACTTGGTTGAAATTTATACAATTATTGTAGTCCTGGAGATGGTCGATGTCTTCTTCCCCTGCCCCCATGGGAAATGTAAAAATACTACGATGCCTATATTGAACATGAGAGGGGTAAAGGAGAGAAGTGAGGCAGGTTTTTGTACAGTGCGGTGGGGGTCTGGCCCACGCTGCCAGGATAATGTTGAAATCGCCACGATTTAAGAGGCATTTGGTTGGGCACATGAACAAGAGGGAATAGGTGATGTTTATGGACCATGTACTGACAGATGGGATTAATTTAAATGCGCTTCTTGTTCACCACAGACAATGTTTGCCAAATGGCCTATTCCTGAGCTCCACTGTTGTGGGATGATTCACCTGTTTTCAAGGATTGTTGCCAATGGACAGTAAACTTTTCACAGAGATCTATCTCCAATGAATGTATTTAGAACATTTCCATTAGTTAATTCCCTGTAGAAACAGCAATTTATAATTCAAGCTGTGTTGCCACAACAATAATGCAAAATTTGAAGGCCATCATTACTGAATCCATTTTAATCAGCCTTCACCTTGGACAATGTTCAATTGAGACCAGAAAAAATGCAGCTTTTAACCTCTAGGAAAGATTAGATTGTGAAGGCCTTGTCTGCACAATTCTGTACCACAGAATTATTTCTGAAAAAATATTTGGAACATTTTGTGAATTCAACTTGTAAAGAGGTGATGAAAAGGAACGACAACAAGATTTTTAAAAATTAAACCCAGAACATTTATTAGAAGACGTTCATCACAATAAACATGTTTAGGTTCAGAAATGATCGATTCTGGAATGTCATGTGGCAGGAATAAAAGGAATGAAGAATAGATATATTCCAAGGAAAAAGAAATGAATGATTTGGATTGTGGTTAAAATGGTTTTGTGGCCAAATTTTCAAAGGTCACCAAGATAGATGACAGGGTAGGAAATGTAGAAACTGTAAAGTTGCAGAAGGATACAGACAGATTAGGAAACTGGGCAAAATTATGGCAGATGAGATTGAACACCTTTGGCAGTGGAAATAAACAGGAAGCATACTATTTGGATGAGATGAAAATTCAGACCTTGGATGTGCAAATGGACCTGGGTGTCCTTGTGCAAGGAAACCTAAAAGTGAATGACCAGGTGATATTGGTAATGAAGAAAGCGAATGCTATGTTGGCATTCATTTCAAGAGGAGTAGTGTACAAGAGTAAAGAGGTGTTGATGAGGGCTCTATGGGGCATGGATGTCTCCCTTGGTGGGTGAATCGAGGACAAGAAAATTAGAGGTTAATCATATGAAACAGAGATTAGGAAGAACTTCTTTAGCCAGAGGGTCATGGACCTGTGGAACTCGCTGCCGCATACAGCAGTGGATGCCAGATCATTGGGAGTATTTAAACAAGAAATAGACAAGTTTGTCGTTAGCGAGGGCATGAAGGGATATGGGGAAAAGGCTGGAAATTGGAAGGAGTGTAGAGTAGCTTAGTGTCAGTTTATGGAGCAGACTCGATGGGCCTAGTGGCCTGGTTCTGTCCTTTGTCTGTGATCTTGTTCTCATTTGAGAGACATTATTGAAGGCAACTGAGAAAAATGTAAAAATTCTAGGCGGTTGTTAGAGTAGGTTATTAGTTTGGCATCTCTATGTAAAACTCCAAAACTATCTGTCACTTTGGAGCGGTGCTGGTCCCTCTAATGCCTGAGGAACATAGACTTTCTAATATGTCATGTGTTCTTTCAGCTACAAATGATTCTCTTATTCAAACATGGCCAGAGGTCACTCGTATTTCATTTCAGTCTCACAATCGTTTTTAGTGGTTTTTCAGTTGTAAATGTGGCAAATTCCATTTTGGGAGTGGTTTCTTGTCACATTTTTCAGTGATGTATTTGGAAAAAAATGATGTTGTGTGGACTGCAGCTCTTGAATGCAAGTGAACTTCATTTGTTGTCCTTCCAATGCCATCTGCTGCCTGACGAGCCTTCAAGCTGGGTCCTGCCCTTTCCAAGCCTTGCTCAAGTGTTCTCTCACCTCGTGACCACATCATAACGGTGACAATAAGCCACCATATAAAGACAGTGTCTATGAGACGCAGGCTCGTAATACACCTGGATTATCTTAAAATCGCAAAATTGGAATGGCCAGAGTTGTGCGTAGTCCATAGATCTAACAGCTGCTCGGCTTCACGGTTATATATGGTTCTGAAAAAAACTAGGGATTGGCAGCGTTGCAGAGATGATCGTGCCCTGAACAATTCCACCATGCCTTACTGATACAATATTCCAAATTTACAAGACTTCTCAGCAAACCTCCACGGCAAATATGCATTTTCCAAAATAGATCTAGTACGTGCTCACTATTAGATTCCATTTGAGTCTCCAGACTCACCGGAGATGCTCCCGTTCAGCATGTTTGAGTTTCTGAGAATACCATTCAGTCTATGGAATGCAGCTCAGACATTCCAGTGGTTCATGGACCACGAACTCACTGGCCTTGGGTTTTTTTGGTGCTTGTGTTGATCGAGGAGATTCTGGTTGTAAGTGTGGTTGAAGAGGAGCACAAGAGCCACCTTATCTCATTGTTTCCGAGGCTTGAGGAATGTGGCATCGTGATCAATCCCAGGAAAGTGTTTCTGGTGCTACTGATCTTGTATTTTTGGGACTGAGATTTATGCAACATGGTATTTTGCCTGATGAATGTAAAGTGTGTGGAATTTGAGAATTTCCTCCCCCCATTATGTTTGGCCAGTTGTGATGGTTTTTAGGCATGAGGAATTTTTTATTGCTGTTTCCTGGTGAATGACGCAGCATCTCTATTACCTCTTGCTGAACGACTCTAAAGGATCTGATGTCTTTTTCCAAAAAGACCTTAACTTTGGGAGACGATGCTGTGTATGCTTTCCATGATGTGAACACTGTTCTTCCAAATGCCACTAAGCTTGTACATCAAATGCCCAAGGCCTTGCTCTCTTACCACAGATGCATCTGTCAGTGCTGTTGGAGCAGTGTTAAAACAACTAGTCTGTGGGCAAATGGAAACTGGTAAAGTATAGAATATTTGGGCAAGAACTCTTAGCTATCTATCTCGCAGTGAAACATTTCAGTTTAAAAAAATATTTATAGTTTTGTATATAGTACAATATAATAATATAATTGTATCCAAATGATACTTACATTGATCAAAAAATAAATATTGTACTGTACATAAAAGTGAGAAGAGTAAAAAGTTAAAAAAAATACACATCTAGGTGCAAAGCTACTGTGATAACTATTCCCTCCCAAAACGAAAGGCAGGATATTAATAAAATAGTAGAATTAAACCAACATGATAAGGTTCAACCATTAAGATTAATGAAAAGTGGTGGTGGGGTGGAGAAGTGAAAACATTAGATATCCAAACCCATATCTAAATATGGTTTCCATAGTTTGAAGTATGTATCGTACCCAGTTCTAATATTATAAGTCACCTTTGCTAAGGAAATACAAGTTTGCATTTCCCCACAATCAATTTTAAGATGGGATTCAGATTTCCATGGAATTGCTTTTTATCTCCTGGCCCTGCCAATGCGATTTATTAAAATAATTAATTGGTTTTTTGAGAACTTGAATTAGGCTTCCAAATCATATACATTTCCCAAAAGTAAAAGCTCGGGTGTTAATGGTAAACAGTTTTATAATTTGTTCCAAAAAATTGCCCACATCTTTCCAAAATGATGTCACCTTGAGACATGATCACAGAGAATCTATAAACGTACCAATGTCTGTGCCACATTTAAAATATAAATGTGAAATATTTGGAATAAATTAATTGATGTGGCATTAAATATAATTGATGAAGACATTTATAATTAACTAATCTATCGAAAACATTAATTACTGTCCCAACAAATGTCAGACCAGCAAAATGGGTCAATTTCAGTTCCCAAATCTAATTCCCATCTTTCTTTTGATTTATTCAAGTCTGGATTTGGAGTTTCCTCTTGATGTCGAAGATACAATTTGGAAATAAGTTTCTTTGTAATTCCCTCATGAATCCCAATCTCCATCCAAAATTTTAGCTTTTTATTGGAAGGTCATCCTTTGACCATTTGTACAGAGCACCATCCTCTTCTGCATACTGCAAGTGCAAGCACACATCTCGACTTGCCCAGAGAGATTCAGCACTTGGACTTCATCCTACAATTTTCATTGGACACACACACATCTGAGGAAAGGCAAATGCTGTCACTGGTGCCCTATCCAGTTGTGACATTACATGCAACTCCTGCCATCGATTTCACTGCCATGGCTCATGCACGACACACTGATCCTGATTTCATCTGGTGTAACCAGATCAACTCTGGTCTCCATCTTCAAGATGGGACCCTGGATGAACTGGGTGAAAAGTTGGTTTGTGATTTTTTTTCCCCCAACAGGAAGGACTAGGCCATTTGTGTGGGTGGCTGTGAGGTAGGAAATTTTCTCTTCACAATCTATCTCTTTCTTGAAAAGAGCATCAATCAAACTGGTTAAGGAACATTTTAGCTGGCTTCGTGTTAAACAGAATGTTGGATTATGGGCAAAGACTCGCTTGCTGGGTCAAAGCCTTAAAGTCTCCAGGCACATGAAATTCAATCTGGGGGATTTTGTTGTTTTGGATTCCCATTTCCAGCACGTGCACTTTGTGGCTTGGAAGGTCCACTTCCGCCATCTTGACAATATACTTATCTGCTCACGTGTGAGGACTGAACTACCAGGTGACAGGATGAAATTTCTATCATTGGTATCTCTGCAGAGACAATTCCTTGGGCTTTTGTGGATCATTGGATTCCACCTTTTGGTGTCCAGGCACTATTACAATAGCTCGAGGGTCTCAGTTCGAATCAGCATTGGTCTGAGCTCTCACTGATCCTCTGGGCACGACCTGAATTACAGCTAAGCGTTTCAGGCCAACAGCTTCTTTGAGCATTTCCAACATTGGTTGCTTCAATAACATCCCATTAAATGTTCACTGATAAGGGATCTCTACATTATGCAAACCAGAAGATATGCAGGTATACAATCCTTTATCCAGAACCCTTGTGGTGGGGGGGGGTTTCACTGTGTTTCGAATTTCAGATTTTTCTGTATTTTGGAAAGCCAGATTTATGCCCACCCAAATTGTGCTGCTGTATCCACCTCCACTCCCTTCCAGTCACGCTGCCATTTTCCCCCCATCCCTCGCCCGCCTGACTCGCGCTTCATTCTCACTCCCCACTTGCTGGTGTTTGGAGCTTTCCGGATTTTAGATGTCGATACAAAGGATTGTGTAGTTCTACTTAACAATGAGGAATGATCAGACAAAATCCTACTCTTGTACTCTGCATGTATAAATCTACCCTGTAATTGGGCTGACGTTAAGCAAAAGTCGATTCTAGAAAGAGGATCATGTCTGGGTGAAAAAAAAAGTATTTTTCTGTCAGATTTAATGTCCTCCAGATTTCCATCAAATTCAAATCTTTCATGGAGTCTAACCTCCATTTAGCCATTTTGGTTCTTTGTACAGTTTTTGGAGATTTATCCAACGCACAATTAAAATCCCCACCAACCAAAATATTTTCATTAGCTTGACCCAGATTCAAAAAAAAGTTTCAGAAATAACTTCTTCATCATCTTCATTGGGTGGATAAACATTCATCAAAATCCATGCTTCAGCAAAGATTTTACAATTCACCAACAGCTCTCTACCCGATGTGGCAGAGAATGATCCCAACTGAAACAGTATCTCCTTATGAGCCGAAGTAGCAACACCTCTAGCATTCGAATTAAATGAAGATGCCAAAACATGTCCGACCCAATCTCTTTTTAATTTCAGATGTTCTTTCTCAGACAAATGAGTTTCTTGCTATAAAGCAAGATCAACCTTCATTTTCTTTATATATGCCAATATTCCCTTCCTTTTAATCGGATTATTAAGTCCTTAAACATTAAAGATCACAAAATTTAAATGAGGCATCACTTAATTTCCTCCTGAGATTGACACTTCACACAGCAATTACAATTATATATATAAAAAATACTCAAACCCCCCCCCCCTTTCAAACAATAATAAACCCTGTAAAAAACCTATAAGTACAAGAGTCGGACCCACCCCCACTGTGGACCAGGTGCAGTCAATACCACAAGTGGCAGATGACTTTAGAAGTAGCAGAGTCAATCACCACCCCCCAACCGAACATTAAACCCATCAGTCATCCCAGTGATAACACCCACATTGAGCTTGAGCTTCATCTTCAACATCACTCACCGATTCTGATTCCAACTTCTTTTTCCCGTTCCCTTCCCAATCTTAACTTTGGCTATTTTCCCCATCGGTTCCTTCAAATCTGAGAAGGAATTCGCAAAAGTTAATGCACCATAAGGACTCTCAAAACATTGAGACTGATCTGACCCATAAATCACCTTAAATATCGTCAGATATCGAAAAGTAAACTTATGCCCTTTCTTCCACAGCACTGCTTTGACCAGATTAAACTCTTTCCATCACTTAATAGTCTGACTTAAATCAGCATAAAATAAAACCCAATTCCCTTGAACCATCGTAGGACTTTGATCAAGGCGACTTTCTGAACCGAAAGCCGCAAAATCATTTCTCTGTCCTGATATCGCAAACATCTTAAAAGAACCGCTCTTGGCATTTGACCCAGGAAAGGTTTTCTCCTCAATGTCCTATGAACCCGATCTAAAAAACTTGACTCCCAACATCTCTGGAATCCATTTCCAAAAATAATTTTACAGGATCTGAACCTTCAATATCTTCTGGCAGACCAACTATCTTATTATTACGACAACTTCGATTTTCCAATGAATCAATGTTTTGTAACAAATCTCTCTTCTGGACATCAAAGCCTGTAAACAAATCCTCAATATGATCCATTCTCTCTGCATAATCGTCCACACAGTCCTTACAGTCAATCAAACTTCTTGTATCTTCTTAAATTGATCTTGTCCAGTGTCCACTGCTGTTGAACACTTATTAATATCAACTTGAATAGATGTAATTTCTACACACATACCAGCCATTTTTTCCTTCATAACCAGCAAATTGATCATTTAAAGTTTCAAAACCTTAGGCCATAGAATACATCATCTTTTCATATCGTTGGATAAGTTCTATAGACATGAGGTTGACTTCCATCCCTGTTATAGGGGCCTTGAAGACTGGGGAATGTGTCTTTGGTGAAATAACAGCTTTCATTGGAGAAGGAGATTTTCTAAAAGCCTTAGGCCTCCCTTCAATGAGTCCAGCTGCACTAATTCTTGCTCTTCTTCTAGAACTTCTGAGTTGTCCTCCTCCACCTCTTCTCTTCCACCACATACCTGGCAGCCCTATGTTAGGTAAAAACATCATGAGCTGGGAATGTAGAAGGAGTCACCCATTGCTGGGCCGTAACAAGATGCAGTTGTGACCTTGTACTCTCAAGATAAGAGTGGGGATGACAAATTGATGTGCAGGAGGCTAGCAGAGAGGGACAGCAACAGTTTATTCATTGGACAATGTCATGGTATGATAATTTACTAAGTACGTATCCTAAGGTATATAAAGAACACCACTTGCTGATAACGGCAGAATGCGCCTTCTCCAACTAACACTGTTAGTTGCAAGTGTTACAATCCGGTAATAAAGAACAAAGAACCTTGATTTCGACTCAGTCTGTTGTCTGACTCACTCATTCATGAACAAAGCAGACCTAACACCTACTGTGGATGGGATCCAGAATTTTGTTCATGCGAGAACTTCCACGCATGCTGAGAAGCTCAGTAGCCTGCAGGTGAGCATCTCCAGATGCACCACTGCATACAGGCAGCCCCCCTCCCTGCTAAATCGCGCTCGCATTCAGGCACCCAACCCCCACTCTTCTTAGTCAAGCCCGGCTCATGTCGGATTCCACGCTCGTGTTCCATCTGGCCCGACGCCAGGCTAAAGATCTCGGCACCATCTTGCATCTTCAGATGCGCTGAGGATGCGGACGTTTTCTCCAGCTGCTCCCGACTTCCATGTTGAGGCTTCGGATCCATCTCTAACTGCTCCCGAGTTTCCTTCTGGAAGGTCGGCCTTGCTTCTGTACTTTTCTGTACTTTTCATGCCTGTACTGACCAGTACAGGCATGGGCTGGCCTACCCTCCTGATGAAATCCTCTCCTAGACTCCTCCCTGGACTCCTCCCCTGTGACCTAGGCCATAAAGTTCGAGCCACCTCTTCCTTCCCTTCACTTCCCTCACTTGGACCCGGGCCTGCAGTCTTGTGTGTAATAAAGCCTATCATTCCCCTCAGTCTTTGTCTCTGTGATGTACTGCCTGTGAGGGATACTGGAATGTTAGGAGTCCAGAGATACTGGAAGCAAGTGCCAATTAAGAATAAAGTATTATGGGTTAACTTAAGGTGAAGGGATACTGGAATGTGAGGAGTCAAGCAAGTGCTCATTAGAGATTAAGTATTATGGGTTAAATCAGGGTGAAGGGATGCTGGAATGAGAGGAAGGGTTGTAAAAGTGTAATAAACTAAGGATCTTCAAAACAGGATAACAAGTAGATAGCTTTAGCAAGTCTTAGGGATTGATTAATGAGTGAAGAACAAAGACATGATACTTCTCTGGCTAACAAGTTTGCAGGAAGACACATAAACTGATAAGAAGTTAGAATCCACGTGGGCAGAATTACCTAATGCTAAACCAATCCAGGAGGCAGAAGAATGTTGGGGGGAAGGTATCTCTGTACTGAAATGAAATGTATAAAAGTTGGGTCAGCCCCAGTATGTGTGTGTATTCCCAGGGTAAGGGGAAGCACCCAACTTTGCATTGTTGTAATAGTATAATAAAAGTTCTTTGTTCTCAATTTTTGTCTTGAGCAAATTCTGTGAAGGTACTTCTGCTTCTCACACTGCCCAACACAGCTTTTTTCCTTCCTTCATTTCCAGAATCCTACAGTCGTAAATTACTGTTCAAAACATTGATAAAGTCAAAAAAAGTCACTACAGTTCGAGTATTGATTAGTTCAATCAGGGAGAGGTGTCTCCTCACGTCTTTTTCCTACGCCAACTTTCCACGACACCCCCTTCAGCTGACTCTTTGAACACCATCCAATCCACGGATGAGAGGAATAATGTTTTGAGGAGCACTTGATGGCTTTGGGCCTGTACTCGCCCGAGTTTAGAAGGATGAGGCAGGACTAATGAAATCTGATGAATAGTCAAAGGGCTGGATAGAGTGGATTTTGGCAGTAGTGGGAGAGTTTAGGACCAGTGGGCACAACCTCAGAATAAAAGGATGTCTGCTTAAAACGGAGATGGAGAAAACCTTTAATCTTGAGCAGTAATTTTCAAACTTCTCCTCTTACCCCCCCCCCCCCCCACCCCAACCAACCCCTCGGCTCATATTCCATTTAATCCCTGTGCCAGAAGTGTTCTGTTAGTAAAGGACCACTTAAGGTGGTATGTGATTGGGAAAAAAAGGTTTGAAAACCACTGTTTTAATCGTACCTCATTGACTTGTTCTGTGCGTGGTTTCATAACTCCAGAGGAAATGGGCCAATGACAATTTTTCTCAAGCAAAATTTTTCCTTCAGTATTGGGTCTTCAGCAGTCTTTCTCAGCCTTTTTTCTCATTCATATGTCACTTTAAGCCACCTCTTACTCATTTTTCGACACTCCAAAGAATTAAGTCCCATCCTGGTCAACCTTTCCCTGTAGCTCAACTCCTGAAGTCCTGGCAGCGTCTTAGTAAATCTTCTCTGCCCTCTTTCAATCTTACTAATACCCTTCCTGTCACTAGGCGATCAGAACGAGGCACAAAATTTTCCAAATTTGGCCTGACCCACATCTTATATAACCTCACCATAACTTCCCAACTCCTATTTTCAATATGTTAATTAATGAAGGCCAAGATGACAAAAGCTGTCTTTTGAACCCTGTCTTCCTATGACACCACTTTCATGGAATTATGTAACTGTGTTTTATCTCTTATTGTTGATTTCTACAACTTGGCTGTTCAATTTTATAACGTTGGCTTCTAGACTATTTTATTGTGCCCCTTGATCTGGAGAGTTCTGGCAGAGCAAAGCAATTTTGTTTTCTTTTGTCAGGTCAAATTTTGTCACATTGATCCAAAAACAAGTATTTTCAGCATTTCTTCATTTCAGATTCTCTGCAGCTGTCTGTCGTATTGTACCTCACAGTGACGGCATCATGTTTGTCTTGTTTATCCTCTACCCCTCCATCCAGATAGATGTGCTGATCAATGAGTCGACTCCACTCATCCAGAACCACTGCCATTTCTGGTGCTCGGGCTTTTCATCCCACGTATTCATTTTGTTATTTCTCCTCTTCTTTTTCTCAGGTTTGTTTGAACATCTTTCTGAATCCCAGTGAAAGTTTATCGACCTGAAGGTTTTAACTCCGATTATTTTTCCAGTAGATGACCTGCTAAGTATTTCTAGCATTGAATTTTTATTTTACTGCCTTGGTATATTACTGAGTGCTTTGAATGGGAGAAGAAACGTGGGTTGCGTTAAGTAGAGATGTCTAGATTATGGAGTGGATTTAGAAAAATAGACGTAAAAGGGGAGGGTGCATGGCAATAGTTAATTCATCTTTTCAAATTGTTTTTTGAGCTATGATTATTTTCTGATGTACACACAGTTTTCAGAATTAAAAATTTATTGTGATGAACATATCACCAAATTTGTCATTTTTGTGGCAACAGTACAGGTACAAATATTCTAAATTACATTTTAAAAGAAAGAAATCCTTTGTGCAAAATGAAGAGTAAGTGATGGAGAGACTGTTGTTCCTTGTCCATTCAGAAATCTGATGGCAGAGGGGGAGAAGCTGTGTTTGTACCATTGGATACTTGTCTTCAGGCTCCTGGAGCTGTTTCCCTGATGATTGCAGGGTGAATAACGCCCGGCCTGGGTGGTGAGGGTCCTTGAGGATAGAGGTTGTTTTTTTGAGACTCCGCCTCTTGGAGAAGTCCTTAATACATGGGCTAAGGATGAAAGGGGAAAAGTTTAGTGGAAACATTAGGGGAAACTTCTCCACACAAGGTGGTGGGAGAGTGGAACAAGCTGCCAGCTGCATGAGGAAATATGAGCTCAATGTTAGCATTGAAGAATTTGGACAAGTTCAGGGATACGAGAGGGATGGAGGGCTATGGAATGGATGCTGGTCAGTGAGATGAAGCAGAATAAGAGTTCTTCAGTGGGAGTGCAAAACCATAAGCTAGACAGCTGGGTACTCACCCATGTAATGGACCGCACATGGTGCAGCATGCCGAGGAATGGCACGTTGATCTGTGGAGTCTCCTGCCAGAAAGCGCAGGATACTCACGGGGCTTAATTTAAATCTGCTGGCAGCAAACTCTTAATGATGTCCCACCTTGTCACATGGAGCCCGGCACATATAACCAAATGACAGTTTACAGCATGGAAACAGGCCATATCGGCACTTCGAGTCCATGCTGGTCACATGAACCACTCCACTAGTTTCCCCCTCCCACACTCTGCCCATATCCCTCAACCCCCTCATATTCATGTACACATCCAACCTTCTTTTAAATGACAGATAGGACCCTGCCGCAACTATCTCTTCTGGAAGATCATTCCATTCTGCCACCATTCTCTGAGTGAAGAAGCATCTTCTAACATTTCTCCTGAAGTTTTTCCCCCTTACCCTTAACTTATGCCCTCTTGTTCCAACCTCCCCTACCCTCAGTGGAAAGAGACAGCTCACGACTAGTCTATCTATTCCCTTCATAATTTTAAATACCTCTATCATAACCCCCTTCAACCATCTACATTCCAATGAATAAAAGTCGCAGTCTCCTTAATCTATAATAGTAACCACACCCTTCTTATTTTTTAGTTTTACCCATACTGCCTCCCTCGATGAGCCCTCTAGTTTCTCTTGCCTCCGCTCCGCTGTAATATCTTCCCTGACAAGTAATGTGGTATATAAAAGAGGCCTGTAAAGTCTGAATAAAGCAGTCTAGTGTTGACTAACTGTGTGTGTGTGTGTGTGTGTGTATTTATTTTCGTAGCTCCACCGAAGTCACCGCTACAATTGGTGACCCAATAAAACCAGGTTCCGCCTATTTCTCCTGGACACGCTGGAATTGACTAGACATGAGCTTTTAAATATGGAGGGCCTGGGTGACAGAGATCCATCTGATCTAATGAATGAGATGCTCGCATTAGCAGATGGACATTCTCATTGTTTCCTTTTTGAGACTCTATTCCTGTCTAAACTCCCAGGTCATGTCGCAATACCAATCATTAACATGGATTTCCGCCATCCCCATGACATAGCACGGGAGGCTGACAGGCTCGATCATACTTCAACGTGAGTCTGCTCACGTACAGTCTGTTTTCACAGCGGATCCATATCCCGTGTCCTATGACACTCCTATATCTGCAGTTCAGTCAAAGAAGGATGAACGCTGCTAATAGGCGGCGAGAATGGTGTTTTTACCATTGCGGAAAAAATGCCCATAAATGTGTCCCTCTATTAGAGAAAAAAGTCAGGAAACGAAAAAGCCGGCTACCATTAATGGCCTCGGCAACTGGCACAAGTATGGGTCTATTGTATCTTCAAGACGATTCTGGTAAGCACATTTCTTTTAGACACGAGTGCTGTGGTCCATTTGCTCCCGCCAACCTATTTTGAAAATAACACATAAATAACAACACCTGGCTCTTCAAACAGCAAATGGGAGGATAATTCCCTGCTTTGGCACAGGAAGGGTCATGATTGGGATAGGAGGTGCGACATTCCATTGGAATTGCCTGTTGGCTTCCTTTGCAGATCTGGGTGCAGATTTTTTAAGGTCCCATGACTTGCCAGAAGATGTGAAGTGGAGGAAATTGGTTCATGCAACCACTTTTCAAACATACCCACTGGTATGCAGCAAAGGGAGAGTTTCCCATCTCAGGGTGCATACCCTGCACAAAGATGCATATGCTGCCCTGATCAATGAATTTCCCAGTATTATCTCTCCTAATTTCAATACCTCCAAAACAGTATGTCGATGGCCATTGCCAACTCCTCACATTCTTTAGGCAACATCTAGGGCCATCGGAGATGAAATATAATGTATTGTATCGAGCCACACAGCACTTCTGATTTGTTTTGGAGGGTCGGCATTTCACTGTGTTCACAGAGCACAAGCCACTCGTGTTTTCCTTCAGCAAAATAATGGATCCATGGTCGGCAAGACAGCAGCGTCATTAACATACATTTCAGAATTTACCACGGACGTGCGCTATATTTCTGGTAAAAACAATCTCATCACGAATATGCTGTCCAGACCGACTGTATATCATATTCAGGGTTAGATTGATATTCCTGAATTAGCCAGTGTCCAGGCAATGGACCCCGATGTTCAGGCATACAGTATGGCCATGACTAACCTGGACATACAGCAGGTGGCACCACAACTAGGCGGCCAACCTTACTTTGTGACGTCTTTGGGCTCCAATAGACCAGTGATTCCGCCATCTTGCAGGCAATGCTTTATTGACCAGATAATCAGCTTGTCTCATCCGTTCTTCAGAACATCTGTCAAGCTCATGTCAAATAAATATGTATGGCATAGACTGAGAAAATGCATCATGCAATAGGTCTGCACATGTACCTCCTGCCAGACTTCCAAAATTCAGCGCCACACTAAGGCATCTCTTCAACATTCCTGGCTGTACACAGGTTGATGGAACACATCCATGTGGACCGGCTCACACCATTGCCAGTATCTCAAAACATGAGATACATTCTAACAGTCATAGAATGTTTGATGCGCTGGCCAGAGGCTGTCCCGTTGCCATCCAGTGACACAGACAAGGGCCAGAGCATTCATCATCAATTGGATGGCTAGATTTGGTTTCCCGACCCACATTACTTCAGACCGCGGAACACAATTCATCCACAGTCCAACGGCCTTGTTGAATGTTTCCACTGGCAATTGAAGACCCGACTCACCGGTCCCAATTAGGTCGATGAACTGCCATGGGTTCGATTGGGAGTGCGCACGGCTCCAAATAAAGAGATGTCTGCATTGTCCGAAGGGATGGTTTATGGTACGGTCCTTACAGTTTCATGGGACATTCATTTCACAACCAACTCTGATCTGAACGTCCTTCAGAAGCTTCGACGTGGTGTCCCGATCAGCAAACATTTTCCTACCCACTGGCATGGATCCCCTAAACAGAATGTCCCCCCACCACTCCTGTACGCTGATTTTGTTTTTATGCGCGCACACAGGTCCCAGGAGTGTCATTACAATGACCGTATGAGGGCCATTTCCGCGTGGTGAAGAAGGATGGGGTTGTGTATACTTTGGACATTGGGGACATTCACAGCTGTTTAGTGTGGACAGACTCAAGCCTGCCAATGTGGATCCCACTTCACCTATTCAGTGTCCCCAGCCCAGATGGCGAGGGCATCCACCTAAGGTGCATATAGCTGGTGCTTTAGTTTCTGGTGACAGTTCTGGGAGGGGGGGTGTAGCAGCTGCGCAGTGGGGTGGGCGGGCACAGTTCTTTGGCGGGCGCGTGAATTCATAAGACAGACAGCTGGGTACTCATCCATTCAATTGACCACACATACATGTGCTGCATGCCGAGGAACGGCACATTAATCTGTGAATTCTCCTGCCGGAAGGTACGGGACACTCACAGGGCATAATTTAAACCTATGGTCCTGTGGATCAGTAGCAAACTCATAATGATGTCCCACCATGTCCCATGGAGCATGGGACACGCAGTAAATAAAAGAACCTTGTAAAGTCTGAATAAAGCAGTCTTCTGTTGACTAACCTGGTGTGTGTGTGTGTGTGTGTGTGTGTGTGTGTGTGTGTGTGTGTGTGTGTGTGTGTGTGTGTGTGTGTGTGTGTGTGTGTGTGTGTGTGTGTGTGTGTGTGTGTGTGTGTGAGTGTGTGTGTGTGTGTGAGTGTGTGTGAGTGTGTGTGTGTGTGTGTTGCTTTGGTAACTCTATTGAAGTAGCTATTACACATATAAATATTTGGGATGATTATTGCACATAAAGGATACTTTTCTTCCATCTCACAGACTGTGGGAAGAAGCTATTCCCCAGCCTGGCAGTCATGATTTTGATGATGGACTTGGTTAAAGATGCTGTGCACTGGATGGAAATGGTCTTTTTACAATTCCTTGAGCCCTATTTGAACAAAACTCCTAGTAAATGTCATCTACAGAAGAAAGGGAGACCCCAGTGATCCTCACAACTCTGTGCATCATTCCTGTCTGATGCTTTACAGCTACTAGACCATCCAATGATGCAGCCAGACAGGAGACTCAACTGAGCTCCTGTAAAATCTCAGGATGAGAGCCATTGGCCTTGACCTCCTCAATCTCCTTGGGAAGTGTAGGTGCTTCCTGACCAATAAGGACGTGCCCCTGTGAAAAGAGGATATGAGTGGAGAGGGTTAGGTGTAGCAGGTTAGAGGATGATGCTGAAGTTGGAAATGCCCAAGGAAATCATGTCAGATGTGGCAGCTGTTGGGTGATAAGTGAGAAACCTGAGGGATTCTGTCCTTGTTCTGCCGGAGAGGAGATGGGGTAAGGGCAGAAATAGAATTAGAGATATGGGTGCAGACTTTATCAAAGTCAGTATGGGAGAATCTGCATTTATTGAAATAAGACATTTTGGATATCCTGGAGTAGAAGACCTCATCTTGGGACTGTTACAGGCCCAGAGGACCCCAAAACATAGCAGCAATAGAAAATCACCAAGACAAAGGATACTTAAACAAATGTCATTTTTAATTTTCTTTAAACTGAAAAACAGGATCAAATTTTCACTTATCACTATTAATTTAACAGCCTTACATTGCCCCATTCTAATTCTCAGTGCAGGTGTATTTAATGTGTATAAAGTTCTTTGACACAACTCCAAGTTCATCGGTGTCTATCAATTCTTATACTGTGCACTGAATTCAACATTTATGAATTCTCACCAAGCTCTGGTGCTTAAAGGTAAATGGTTACCCTCCAGGAAGGCTCTTGTCGGTTTCAGAGAGGGATTTCTTGCTCATTGGACATACAAAAACTGATTCCCTCTGATCAGCCACTTTGGTATCTTGCCAAAGTAACTTTCCCCATCAGGGTTTTCCAAATGATCACCTCTTCTGCAGGTCACCATTGAGTTCCTTTTGTTTCCCTTATTTCAGGTGAAACAGCATTTCTAGCCAGCCATTTTCTCTTGTATGGACAACAAGATTTTTCAACTGGCTGAACTGAACTCACAACCCGTTTTAAAAATGGGGTTTCAACAAGATGCCAGCTTGCCATCTCTCTCTCTCTCTCTTTCTCTCTCTCTCTCTCTCTCTCTCTCTCTCTCACTCTTTTAGAAAAAAACCTATTTGGTCTCTCCTCTCTGCTTGCAAAACCACATGACCTTCTTAGAACAGCAAACTGCAACCAGCCAGATTACTGCACTGGACTCAAACTTCTGAGTCCATTCATCTGTTGCTTTAAAAACAATATTCCATTTACACCTGCTTTTGAAATTCTTTAGCAAAGCAGTCTCTTTGTTTTGTCTTTGCAAAGGTTCTCGGCATCTGCATGACTCACTCTCATCAAGGCACTTGCATTTTAAGTAAGAGCTGTTTTGTGAAGTGTTTGTGTTTGTTTGTGACCTACACGACTCCTACAATCTATCCTTCAAAAACATAGCTATAAACAATGTAAAATATATAATCTGTCACAGGACAGATGCAGCAGAGGAGTTGTGATAAAATCAATGGTGTCCTTGCAAAAATAAAAAGTGGGAAGAGATAATATCCAGGTGTCTCTGGTGAGTGGAGTTTGTAATAGTTTGAAACTTGAACCTCTCTCTCTATTTCAGGAGACAATTTACTGTCAGGTAATTTAAAAATGTCAAATCACACAAAATTGCTTTTTTCCTGCTGTGAGGCAGACAGATTCGCCATTGGCAGAAATTGCCTGAAATGCCTCTTGCACTCAGAGAAAGAGCAAAAGAGAGTTGTGCTCTCCCCCCACCCACCCCCACCACCCTGAACCCTGGGCCAAGTCACTGAGGGTTTGTGGATTCTCTTTCAATTCTCACAGACCAATCCAAGCCATTGGCAATGCAAGCTCCTGTTTTTAACCTCTGACACGATTAGGAACCACTTAACATCCACTCATATCTCAAGTCTAATATCTGATACCCTTTTAGCCAGTTTCAAACCAGCCTCTAGCAATCCACGGCCTAATGTGAGTTCCTTGACTATTTTCTCCAGAAGCTCACAGCCTGCATGATTTCCTCTCCTCAAATTACCAACAGCCTGTCACCTATGTGGGTCCTTCAGCTGCGGAACCCCTCACTGGTCTGCCTCCATGGTCATTGACCCATGGATTGAATCCTCTTCTTCTCAGATGCTGAGGGTGTGTGGTCTTCCTGTTTTCTGGTGCCCTGTGTTAGTCCTCCATTTCCCCAGAGTTCAAGGTGGTGAGGAAATCTAATAAACCTGAATAAAAATGTTACAACTTAGAGTAGAATATTCGCATGTCTAGAGGGACAGAAAGAGCATTATTACAAATTGAAGCTTCATATTTGAATATTCAGGTGTCAAATTTACAAAAGCATAGAGTATATATTTCTCAAGCTATAGGTAATTTTTTTCTAAAGGAATACAACTTTGAAATTTTTGCATGTCATCTTGGCATCCCTAAAAAATATATCTGATTTCCGAGTAAGTGCAATACATTTTCTCATCTCCACTATCATTAATTTAACACATTTCAATTGATACATTAAGAGATTTCATTTGGGTCTTGTTCCTTCAATATTTCCTAATAAAGTAAGGTTGGATTTTGCGGAAAAAACAACTCCTGTAACTTGTTCCAAAAAATTTGTAATTCTCCCCAAAAAGATCTTGCATTAGGACAAATCTAAGTAAAATGCAAGAAAGTTGCTACATCTTCACCACACCTAAAATATTGATCTGATTATTCTGATTTTATTCTATTCAATTTCTCTGGTGGAAGAAGTAACTGTAGAAAAAAAATTAGTTGTGAATTCCTTCCTCACTTCTGCAGTGTGGAACTCTGGTCAATAGATCCAAAATGCTGAGTTGAAGTGAATTAATACAACTCCCCTGGATCATGTGATCTCTGTTGCCAAATCAGCTTCTTGTAGAGCTTTTCAAATCCAACTGTTTGAGTCACCTGACTCCAGGTGCAGCTTTCATGTAAAATCCTTGCTGACATGTGCTCCATGACTGATGTAAAAATAATTATACTGAACTAATTTATATCTTACATTGAGATCCTTATATTAATCTGCCCATATTTGCCAATCGATTACAATGTTCAGATCCATTTCCTACCTTTGTCTCAACTTATGAACTCCTCATTTAAAAGTTCCTACTTCTAATAAAGAGGACATCATCGAAGTAAATTTTTAAACAATTCCTCGAGAAGGAATTTCTATTTCAGTACAACATGGTTGGTCCTAACTTATCCTTCAAATATGCTCTTATTTGTAAATAGCACAAAAGAATGCTATGTTTTATGTTATTTATTTCTCAGTTGCTCAAATGACATTAATTTACGCATTTCATAACAATCATCCACATTTATAATCCCCTTACGAAACCAGCTATCCAGAATGGATGATCTTTTGAAAAAGATACGAGGATTTTGAAAAAAAGACGTTGTTCCCTGCATTCTCCACTGTTCAACATCTTTTCCCCACTGTTTCACTCTGTTCCCCACTTCTCCCCATTATTCCCATTCCCCACTGTTCTCCACTTTTCTGCAGTTTTCCATACTGTTCCCCATCTTTTCCCTCTGTTCCTCAAGGCTTCCCTGTTGCCCCTTATTCCCCAGCTATTCTTGAAATGTTTCCCACTGTTCCTCACTGTTCCCCACCTGCCACTCTTTGACCACTCTTCCCCACTGTTCTTCACCTGTTCCGCAACTGTTCCCCACTGATCCCTACCAATCCCTACTGTTTACCAGCAGTTTACCACCTGTTCCCACAGATTCCCTTTGCTTCCCATCAGTTCCTCATCTTTCCCCCTGCTCCCTACTGTTTTCCTCTTTCCTCCACCATTCTGCAGTGTTCCCCACTGTTCCCCTTTCCTCATTGTTCCCCACTATTCCCCTCCATTCCCCATTGTTCTGCAGTGTTCCTCACGGTTCCAAACTGTTCCCCATTTTTTCCTCACAGTTCCCCACCTGGTCAAAACAGGTTCATCAGAAGTTCCCACTGTTCCCCAGCAGTTCCCCACCATTTCACCACTGTTCCCCACAGTTCTCCACTGTTCACCATCAGTTCCCCATCTGTTCTCCACTGTTCACCATCAGTTCCCTATCTGTTCTCCACTGTTCCACACTGTTCCCCACTGTACCCCAGGAGATTTCCACAAGTTTGCTAGTGTTCACCTCAGTTCCCTCATTTCACAATCTGTTCCCCACTTTACCCACTGTTACCCACATTTCCCTAGGTACTCCACTGTTCGCCATCTGTCCACACTATTCCCCATCAGCTCCCAGTCTCTTCTTCACTGTTTCCCATTGCTCCTCACCTGTTCCCCATCTGTTCCTTACTGTTCTGCAGCTGTTTCTCACCATTTCCATACTTTTCTCCACTTAGACCCTATGTTCCCCAATGTTCCCCATGGATCCCCACTGTTCCCCAGATGTTTCCCACCAGTTCCCCATTTTTCACCACTGTTTCCCATGCTTCCCCACTGTTCCCCTCATTTTCCAACTTGTTCCCCACTGTTCCCCCATTCTCCACAGTTCGCTCTCTGTTCTCCACCACTCCCCACTATTCCCATCTGTTGCCCACAGTTCTTCACTGTTCTGCAGTTTTCCCCACCGTTCCCCATATGTTCCCTCAGTTCCTCATTGTTCTCCACTACTCCCCACTATTTCGCTCCGTCCCCCATTATTATGCAGTGTTCACCACAGTTCCACACTGTTCCCCATTTATTCTTCACTGTTACCCTCATGTTCGACACATGTTCCCCACAAATCCCCACTGTTCCCCAGCAGTTCTACACCACGTCTCCACTATTCCCTACTATTCCACAGTTTTCTCTACTGTTCCCCTCTGTTCCTCAATATCCCCCTCTATTTCCCACTTTTTCCCACAGTTTCTAACTGTTCCCCAGTTGTTCTCCATCTCTTTTCCATGTTACCCACTGTTATCCCCCATTCTCCACCGTTCTTCATTTGTTCCCCTTTCCTCATTGTTCACCTCTGCTCCCCACTCTCACCCTCTGTTCTGCACTGTTCTGCACTATTCAGAACTGTTCTCTACTGTTCCTCATCTGTTCCACAGTGTTACTAACTGTTCCCCAGCTGTTCTCCATCTCTTTTCCATCTGTTCCCCACTGTCCCCCCATTCACACTCTTCCCCACTATTCCCCTTTGTTCACCACTGCTCTGCAGTGTTCCCCACTTTTCTCCATCTATTCCCCACAATTCCCCAGTTTTCCCCAGCAGTTCCCCACTATTTCTTCACTCTTCCCCAGTCCCCATCTGCTCCACACCTGTACAACATCTGTTCCCCACCAATCCCAAGTCTTTCCCAGCAATTTCCCACATGGTCCCCATGGTTCCTCACTCTTCCCCATCCGTTCCCCATCTCTTTTCCATCTGTTCCCCCTGTTACCCTCTTTTCTCCAAATGATCTGCTATGTTCCCCACTGTTTCCCACCTGGTCCCTTTTCCTCATTGATCCCCCAAGTTTCCCACCATTCCCCTCTGTTCCCCACTGTTCAGCAGTGGTGCCTACGGTTTCCCACTGTTCCCCAAATGTTTCTCACTGTTCCCCACCTGTCACACAGTTTTGACCACTGTTCCCCCCATTCTCCACTGTTCCCCATCTGTTCCCCTTTCCTCATTGTTCACCCCTGCTCCCCACTATTCCCCTCTGTTACCCACTGCTTGGCAGTGTTCCCCAAGGTTCCCCACTCCTCCCATCTTTTCCTCACTTTTTCCCACCTGTTAGATACATGTTCCCCACAAGTCCCCATTTTTCACCTGCAGTTCCCCACAATCTCTCCACTGTTCCCCATCAGTTTCCCATCTAATACCCACTGTTCTCCAGCTGATCCCGCAATGTTCCCCACCTGTTCGACACATGTCCCCAGCAGTTCTCCACCATCTCTCCACTTTTCCCTACGGTTCCCCATCAGTTTAACATTCCTCAGTGTTTCCCCCCTGCTCTCCAATAATCCCCCCCATTCCCCATTATTCTGCAGTGTTCTCTACGGTGAGGAAGAGATGGGGAACAGTGGGGATCACTGAAGAACAGTGGAGAACAGTGGAACAGAGATGAATAGGGGGGGCAGTGGGGAACAGATATTGAACTGCGGAGAATGTGGGAACAGTGGGGAACAGATTGGGGAAATGTGGGGAACCATGTGGAACAGTGGTCAAAAGTGGGGAACTAGTGGAAAACAACTGGGGAACAGTGGGGAGCAGGTGGGGAACAGTGGGAAAAAGTTTAGAACAGCCGGTGAACATGTGTCAAACAGTGGGAACAGTTCTGGAACAGCTGGAGAACAGTGAGGGACAATTCGGGAACAGCTGGATAATAGTGGTGAACAGATGGGGAACAGCTGGAGAACAGTGCGGAACAGGTGTACCACATCTGTTCCACCCTGTTGCCCATTTTTCACAATGTTCCCCACTTTTCCCCATCTGTTCCCCCACTGTTCCCCATTTATCCCAGCCCATAAGTACGACCATGACTAACTTGGACATACAGCAGGTGGCACCACAACTGGGCGGCCAACCTTACTTTGTGACATGTCTTTGGGCTACATTAGACCAGTGATTCCGGCATCTTGGAGGCAACACCTTTTTGACCAGATACACACCTTGTCTCATCCATCCATCAGAACATCTGTCAAGCACATGTCAAATAAATATGTATAGCATGGACTAAAAAAAGCTGTCGCATAATGGGTCTGCACAGGTACCTCCTGCCAGACTGCCAAAATTCAGTGGCACACTAAGGCACCTCTTCAACCTTTCCCGGTGGTACACAGGCGGTTGGAACACGTGCATGTGGACCTGCTTGGATCATTGCCATTATCTCAAATTTTGAGATACATTCTAACAGTCAAAGAACGTTTCACACGCTGGTCAGAGGCTGTCCCGTTGCCATCCAGTGACACTGAGACAAGGGCAAAAGCATTCATTGTCGATTGGATGGCTAGATTTGGTTTTCCGACACACATTACTTCAGACCGTGGAGCACAATTCATCCACAGTCCAACGGACTTGTGGAATGTTTCTAATAGCAACTGAAGTCCGCACTTAAGGCCCGACTCACCGGTCTCAATTAGGTTGATGAGTTGCCATGGATTCTATTGGGAGTGCACATCTCTTCAAAGGAAGATATGCCTGCATTGTCCACAGAGATGGTTGATGGTACGGTCCTTACAGTTTCATGGCACATTCATTTCACAACCAATTTTGACCTGAATTTTCTTCATAGCTTTGACATGGAGTCACGATTAGCAAACCTTTTCCTACCCACTGGCATGGATCACCTAAACAGAATGCGCCCCACCATTCCTGGACGCTGATTTTGTTTTTGTGCACAGATAGGTCCCAGGAGCGCTGTTAGAATTATCATATGAGGGTCCTTTCCATGTGGCGAAGAAGGATGGGCTTGTGTATACTTTGGACATTAGGGGACATTCACAGCTCTTTAGTGTGGACTCAAGCCTGCCCATGAGAATTCCGCTTCACCTATTTCAGTGCCCCCAGCCCAGACGGTGAGTGGGTCCACCTCAGGTGCATGTAGCTGATGTTTTAGTTTCTGCAAAGGTTCTGGGGAGGGAACTGGGTGGTGTAGCAGCTGAGTAGTAGGCCGAGGGGGCAAGGTACTTTGGCGGGCATGTGAAATCGTAAGATAGACAGCGGGGAACTCACCCATTTAATTGACTGTCCACGTGTGGTGCTGCATGGCGAGGAACGGCACGTTGATGTGTGGATTCTCCTGCCGGATGGCACTGGACACTCACAGGGCTTAATTTCAATCTGCGATCCCGTGGTTCAGAAGCAAACTCATAATGATGTCCCATGGAGCCTGGGACACACTAAATAAAAGAAGCCTGTAAAGTCTGAATAAAGCAGTCTGTGTTGACTAACCTTGTGTGTGTGTGTGTGTGTGTGTGTGTGTGTGTGTGTGTGTGTGTGTGTGTGTGTGTGTGTGTGTGTGTGTGTGTGTGTGTGTGTGTGTGTGTGTGTGTGTGTGTGTGTGTGTGTGTTGCTTTAGTAGCTCTATCGAAGTAGCCACTACATATATAAATTTTTGGGATGATTATCCCACTTACTGGATACTTTTCTTCCATCTCACAGCCTGTGGGAAGAAGCTATTCCCCAGCCTGGCAGTCCTGATTTTGATGATAGACGTGGTTAAAGATGCTGTGCACTGGATGGAAATGGTCTTTTTACAATTCCTTGAGCCCTGTTTAAACAACACTCCCAGTAAATGTCATCTACAGAAGAAAGGGAGACCCCAGTGATCCTCACAACTCTTTGCATCATTCCTGTCTGATGCTCTACAGCTACTAGACCATCCAATGATGCATCCAGACAGGAGACTCAACTGCGCTCCTGTAAAATCTCATGATGAGAGCCGTTGGCCTTGACCTTCTCAGTCTCCTTGGGAAGTTTAGGCGCTTTCTGACCAATAAAGATGTGTGTTTGTTTTGTGTATTAATACGTGTGCTGTATGAATGTGAATTTTATGTGATTGCATTGTCTATCCTTGCTCTTTAACACTCTTTAGTGGATAGAAGTAGTTATTGTACTTCAGGATGTACAACCATGTACACATTCTCCTTAAATAGCCATTTGGCCCAGATGTCTATTCAGTACAAGAATACTTTCAATCTCAGGCAGATTTTGAACAATAACACCATTCATTTTGCAACAACCGCAACTTAATTTTGCCAGTTGTTCAATGGCAAGCGACATGGGGAAAACACCACTGTCAACTCTTCTACCTTAAAGGAGTAATTTTATTCAAATGGGCAGTAGATCAAGAGCTGGAAACAGTGAAATCAGACAGAGGTGAGTGACTGCTTAAAATTAGAAACATTTGTGTTCATGCTATAGAGTTTAAGGCTGCCCAGGAGGAATATAATATATTTTCTTTAAGTTTGAGTGCCCTCACTCTGGAGATGGATGATGCCAACAGACATGTTGCTGGAAGGGTGAGAGAATTGATATGGTAGCCCACAGGAAGCTCAAGTTTAGATCCACAGAGCACAGATGTTTAGCACAATGGCCACCCGGTCTGTATTTGGTCTTGCTGATATCGACGTCAACTGAGTCGACCAAATGTAGTAGATTAGGTTGGATGGGGTGCATGTGAAACACTGCCTCACCTGGAAGGTCTGATTGTGGCCTTGGATGGAGGTGGCAAGAAATGGAGGGACAATTTTGGCAATTTCTGCAGTTCCAATGGGGAGTGCGTCGGGTGGTGGTGGGTGGAGAGGGAAGTGCCATCGAGGGAGTCACAGAAAGACGTGCCCCTGTGAAAAGAGGATCTGAGTGGAGTGGGTTAGATGTAGCAGGTTAGAGGATGGTGCTGAAGTTGGAAGTGTTCAAGGATAATGTGTCAGATGTGGCAGCTGATGGGTGGTAAGTGAGAAATTTGAGGGATTCTGTACTTGTTCTGCTGGAGAGGAGGTGGGGTAAGGGCAGAAAGAGAATTGGAGATATGGGTGCAGGATTTTTCAATGACAGTGTGGGAAAATCTGCATTTATTGAAGAAATAAGATATTCTGGGTGTTCTGGAGTAGACGATCTCATCTTGGGACTGTTACAGGCCCAGACGACCACAAAACCTAGCAGCAATAGAAAATCACCAAGACAAAGGATACTTAAACAAAGGTCATTTTAAATTTTCTTTAAACAAAAATGGATCAAATTTTAACTTATCACTATTAACTTAACAGTCTTACATTACCCCTTTCTCATTCTAAGTGCAGGTGTATTTAATGTGCATAAAGTTCTTTGATGCAACTCCAAGTTCATCAGTGTCTATCAATTCTTATACTGTGCACAGAATTCAACATTTATGAATTTGCACCAAGCTCTGGTACTTAAAGGTAAATGGTTACCCCTCCAGGAAGGCTCTTGTTGGTTTCAGAGAGGGATTTCTTGCTCATTGGACACACAAAAACTGATTCCCTCTGATCAACCACTTTGGGGTCTTGTCAATGAAGCCCATCAGGGTTTTCCAAATGATCACCTCTTCTGCAGGTCAACATAGAGTTCCTTTTATTTCCCTTATTTGAGGTGAAACACTCTTGCCAGCCATTTCCTCTTTTTTTGGACAACAAAGTTTTTCAACAGGCTGAACTGAGAACTCACAAACCATCTTCAAAATGGGGTTTCAACAAGATGCCAGCTTGCCATCTCTCTCTCTTAGAAAAAGCCAATTTGGTCTCTCCTCTCTGCTTGCAAAAGCACATGACCTTCTTAGAACAGCAAACTGCAACCAGCCAGATTACTGCACCGGACCCAAACTTCTGAGTCCTTTCATCAGTTGCTTTAAAATCAATAATCCATTTACCCCTGCTTTTGAAATTCTTTAGCAAAGCAGTCTCCTTGTTTTGTCTTTGCAAAAGCTCTTGGCACCTGAATGACTCACTATCAGCAAAGCTCTTGCATTTTAAATAAGAGCTGTTTTGTGAAGTGTTTGTGTTTGTTTGTGACCTACACGACTCCTACAATCCATCTCTTTCAAAAACATATCAATATGCAATGTGGTGTCCTTGCAAAAAAATTAAGTGGGAAGAGGTATAATCCAGGTAGCTCTGGTGAGTGGAGTGTGTAATAGTTTGAAACTTGAACCTCTCTCTATTTCAGGAGACAATTTGCTGTCATGTAATTAAAAAGTGTCATATCACACAAAATTGCTTTTTTCCTGCTGTGAGGCAGACAGATTCGCCATTGGCAGAAATTTCCTGAAATGCCTCTTGCAGTCAGAGAAAGAAGCGAAAGAGAGTCGTGCTCTCCCCCCACTCACCCCCACCACCCTGAACCCTGGGCCAAGTCATTGAGGGTTTGAGGATTCTCTTTCAATGCTCACAGACCAATCCAAGCCGTTGGCAATGTGAGCTCCTGTTTTTAACCTCTGACATGATTAGGAACCATTTAACATCCAATCGTATCCCAAGTCTGATACCTGATATCCTTTTAGCCAGTTTCGAACCAGCCTCCAGCAATCCATAACCTAATGTGAGTCCCTTGACTGCTTTCTCCAGAAGCTCACATCCTGGGTTCCTCTCCTCAAATTACCAACAGCCTGTCACCTATGTGGGTCGTTCAGTTGCAGAACCCCTCACTGGTCTGCTTCCATGGTCACTCACCCATGGATTGAATCCTCTGCTACTCAGATGTTGATGGTGTGTGGTCTTCCTGTTTTCTGATGCCCTTTGTTAGTCCTCCGCTTACCCAGAGATCATGGTGGTGAGGAAATCTAACACATCTAAATAAAAATGTTACAACTTAGAGGATAATCTCGCATGTCTAGAGGGATGAAAAGAGCATTATTACAAATTGAAGCCTAATATTTGAATATTCAGGTGTCAAATTTGCAAAAGCATAGAGTATATATTTCTCAAGCTATATGCAATTTTTTCTAAAGGAATACAACTTCGAAATTTTTGCATGTCATCTTGGCAACCCTAAAAGTATATCTGATTTCCAAGTAAGTGCAATATATTTCCTCATCTCCGCTAATACTTATTTAACAAATTTCAATTGATATATTAATAGTTTTAATTTGGGCCTTGTTCCTTCAGTATTTCCCAATAAAAGTACGGTTGGATTTTTCAGAAAACAACTCCTGTAACTTGTTCCAAAAAATTTGTAATTCTCCCCAAAAAGATCTTGCATTAGGACAAAGCTAAGTTGAATGCAAGAAAATTGCGACATCTTCACCACACCTAAAACATTCATCTGATCAGTCTGATTTTATTCTATACAATTTCTCTAGTGTAAGAAGTAACTGTAGAAGAAAAACTAGTTGTGAATTCCTTCATCACTGCTGCAGTGTGGAACTCTGGTCAATAGATCCAAAATGCTGAGTTGAAGTGAATTAATACAACTCCCCTGGATCACGTGATCTCTATTGCCAAATCAGCTCCTTGTAGAGCTTTTCAAATCCAATTGCTTGAGTCACCTGACTCCCAGTGCAGCTTTCAATAAAATCCTTACTGACATCTGCTTCATGACTGATGTAAAAATAATTATACTGAACTAATTTATATCTTACATTGAGATCCTTATATGGATCTTCCCATATTTGCCAATCGATTACAATATTCAGAACCATTTCCCACCTTTGTCTCATCTTAAGAACTCCTCATTTAAAAGTTCCTCCTTGTAATAAAGAGGACATCATCGAAGTAAATTTTTTAACAATTCCTCTTTATAAGGAATTTCTATTTCAGTACAACATGGTTGGCCCTAACTTATCCTTCAAATATGCTCTTATTTGGAAATAGCAAAAAAGAATGCTATGAGTTATATATTTATTTCTCAGTTGCTCAAATTACATTAATTGATCCCTTTCATTATTATCTTCAACATTCATAATCCCCTTACAAACCATCTATCCAAAAATTGATGATCCTTTGAAAAAGATATGAGGATTTTGAATCAAAGCTATTCTGGGTGCTGTACATCCACTTACACCAATTTCATCATTTATTTAATTCCATATATGTATCAAAAATGGTGTATCTCTATCACCAACCATTAATTTCGATTCCCACTTGTATATAAATTCTTCTGCTTTTCTCTATCTTATTTTATTTGATGGTAATTTTTCCCTTTCAAAAAAAGAAGCAAAATATCTCATTTGAGCTGCTCAATGACAATTTTTTTAAAATTAGGAAGCTGTGGTCCTCTCAATGCAGAATTTGCATTGGTTCAATAACATGGGATTCAATTAGAAATGGGTTAATGTAACATAAAACCACTATGCAGACTGTTTTCTAAGAATAGAATACCAGAGGAGGGTTGTCTAGGTCTTCCGCAAGATAAAGATCACAAGATGTAGGCCCATTGAGTGTGTTCCACCATTTTTCCACAGCCCCACTGCCCAGCTTTCTCTCCATAACCCTTGATTCCTTGACTAATCAAATACCTCTCAATCTCTGCCTGAAATACACCCAATGACCTCAGTTCCACGATTCATGACCCGCTGACAAAATAAATTTTTCCACATCTGTTTTATATTGACACCCATTTATGCTGAAATTATGCTCTCTTGTCCTTAAATCTCCTACCATGGGAAACTTCTTTGCCATATGTACTCTGTCCAGGCCTTCCAGCATTTCAAATGCCTCTGAGGTCCCCCTTAGATTAATTTAATTTTGTGAGGCGTACTTTAGAGACCAAATATTTGGGCTTTTAATGGTGACCTATTTAAATGAACAAAATCTGATTAGAATTCGTTTATGGAAAGTTTGGAAGTTGCCACAAAAAAAACGGAGCATATAAATTAGATGTTGTAATGAAGAGAAATGAACAATACAATGAGCCTTGTGTCATAGTATCTGACTCAGTCTACCGTACATCACCGTTAAACCTTCTCCTCACTGTGAACCTGGTGCCACGGTATCTCCCTTAATCTACCATCCATCCCCATTAACCTTCTCCCCACTGTGAATGCGGTATCTCCCGCTGTTTATTGTACATCACTTTTAAACCTACTCCATACTCTGAAATCTGTGTCACAGTATCGGCCTCCATCTACCCTACATTCCCATTAACCTTCTCCCCATTGTGAACTTGGTGTCACAGTATCAAACACAGTTTATCGTACATTACTGTTCAACTGTATGACGGATGTGAACCCAGTGTCACAATATTTGACACAGTTTATAGTTCATCACTGTTTAAACTTATTCCCTCTGTTCACCTGGTGTCACAGTATCCATCTCAATTTACCATACATCACCGTTCATCCTTCTCCCCACTGTGAACCTGGTGTCACAGTATTTGACAGTTTATCGTTCATTACTGTGAAACCTTCTCGCACTGTGAACCTCGGGTCAAAGTATCTTGCACAGCTTATTGTCCAGCAGTGATTGACCTTCTCCCCATTGTGAATCCGGTTTCACAGTATCTGCCTCTGTCTTCCGTTCATCACCATTAAACCACTCCCCACAGTGAACCTGGTGTCACAGTATCTCATGGAGTTTATAGTATTTGTCTCAGTCTGCCATACATCACCATTAAACCATCTCCACACAGTGAACCTGGTGTCATAATATCTGGAACTGTTTATCGTGTATCACTGTTAAACATTCTCATTACTGTGAACCCAGTGTCACAGTATCTGACATAGTTTATTGTACATCAATGTTGAACCTTCTCCCCACTGTGAAACCGGGGTCATAGTATATGCCAGAGTTGATTATATATCACCATTAAAACTTCATAATATTGTGAACATCGTGTCACAGTATTGCCACAGTTTATCATACATCACTGTTCATCCTTCTCCCCACTGTAAACCCATTGTCTCTCTATCTGCCACAGATTATCGTACATCGCCATTAAACCTCTTTCCCCTTTGAACCTTCTGTCAAAATATCTGCTACACATAATCCTACACTCTTAAATCCATAACAAATGGATATCAGGTGTCACAGTACCTGGGACTGTTTATCGTACTGTTAAATCTTCCACCACTGTGAACTCAATGTCACAGTATCTGCCTCACTCTAACGAACATCATAAAACCTTCTCCCCACTGTGAACCTGGTGTCTCTGCATCTGCCATAATGTATCATATATCACTGTTAAACCTACTCACTACTGTGTACCTGGTGTGAAAAGTATCTGTCAAAGTGTACCATACATCCTCATTAAACATTCTCCCCACTGTGTAACTGGTGTCACAGTATCTGCCTCAGTCTGCCATACATCACCATTAAACCTTCTCCTTACTGTGAACCTGGTTTTACAGTACCTGACACAGTTTATCATACAGCACTTTTAAACTTTCTCCCCTCCTTGTACCTGGTGTTACAGTATCTGACACAGTTTATTGTACATCACTTTTTAACCATTTCGCTACTGTGAACCCAGTGTCACAAAATATGCCTGAGTCTACCGTCTATCACCATTAAACCATTTCTCCACTTTAAACTCGAAGTCACCGTATCCACCAAAGTTTATCGCACATCACCATTAAAACTTCTCACCACTGTGAAACCTTTGTCACAGGATCTGTCTAACTCTACTGAACATCACCGTTAATCCTTCTCCCCACTATGAGACCCTTGTTACTGTATTTGGCACAGTTATTGTACATCACTTAAACCCTCTCAACACTGTGTACCTGGTATCATAATATCTGCTTCACTCTACAGTCTTCTTCTCTTTGGCTTGGCTTCGCGGACGAAGATTTATGGAGGGGGTAAAAAGTCCACGTCAGCTGCAGGCTCGTTTGTGGCTGACCAGTCCGATGCGGGACAGGCAGACACGATTGCAGCGGTTGCAAGGGAAAATTGGTTGGTTGGGGTTGGGTGTTGGGTTTTTCCTCCTTTGCCTTTTGTCAGTGAGGTGGGCTCTGCGGTCTTCTTCAAAGGAGGCTGCTGCCCGCCAAACTGTGAGGCGCCAAGATGCACGGTTTGAGGCGTTATCAGCCCACTGGCGGTGGTCAATGTGGCAGGCACCAAGAGATTTCTTTAGGCAGTCCTTGTACCTTTTCTTTGGTGCACCTCTGTCACGGTGGCCAGTGGAGAGCTCGCCATATAATACGATCTTGGGAAGGCGATGGTCCTCCATTCTGGAGACGTGACCCATCCAGCGCAGCTGGATCTTCAGCAGCGTGGACTCGATGCTGTCGACCTCTGCCATCTCGAGTACCTCGACGTTAGGGGTGTGAGCGCTCCAATGGATGTTGAGGATGGAGCGGAGACAACGCTGGTGGAAGCGTTCTAGGAGCCGTAGGTGGTGCCGGTAGAGGACCCATGATTCGGAGCCGAACAGGAGTGTGGGTATGACAACGGCTCTGTATACGCTTATCTTTGTGAGGTTTTTCAGTTGGTTGTTTTTCCAGACTCTTTTGTGTAGTCTTCCAAAGGCGCTATTTGCCTTGGCGAGTCTGTTGTCTATCTCATTGTCGATCCTTGCATCTGATGAAATGGTGCAGCCGAGATAGGTAAACTGGTTGACCGTTTTGAGTTTTGTGTGCCCGATGGAGATGTGGGGGGGCTGGTAGTCATGGTGGGGAGCTGGCTGATGGAGGACCTCAGTTTTCTTCAGGCTGACTTCCAGGCCAAACGTTTTGGCAGTTTCCGCAAAGCAGGACGTCAAGCGCTGAAGAGCTGGCTCTGAATGGGCAACTAAAGCGGCATCATCTGCAAAGAGTAGTTCACGGACAAGTTTCTACAGTACATCACTGTTAAACCAACTGTCAAATTGGAGTCACTGTATCTGGCAGGAAGACCATTCCACTTCTGGCTTTTAACAGGCGGACTATTCCACATTCGGCATATGACAGACAGACCATTCCACATCAGGCATTTTCCAGGAAGGCCATTCCACATCATGAATCTGACAGGCAGAACATTCCACATCTGGCTTCTGGCAGGGTGACCATTTGACATCCAGAATCTGGCAGGTGGACAATATCACATCTGCCAAATGTCATGAAGCTAATTCCACATGCGGCATCTTGCAGACGGAACATTTTACATCTGCCATCAGACAGGCAGCCCATTCCACAAATGGCATATTCCTGGTGGAGCTTTCAAAATCTGGCATCTAGCAGGTAGACCATTCCACATATGGCATTTGCCAGAAAGACCATTCCACATCTGACAGGGGGAACATTCCACATCTGGCAACTGCCTGAAGACCACTACACAGCTGGCATCTGGCATGAGGACCATTCCACATCCAGCATATAGTTCGCATACCATTCCACATGCTGTATCTTGCAGCTGGACCATTCCACATCCAGCCTCTAGCAAGTTTACCATACCCCATCTGGCACCTGTCAGGTGGACCAGTTCAAATCTGGCATCAGGCAGGTTGACTACTCCACATCCAGCATCTGACAGGACTACTATTCCACATCTGGCAGAAAACCATTCCACATCTGGCAACTGGCAGGTGGACCATTCCATATCCAGCATCTGACACGAAGTCCATTCAACTTCCAGCATCTGGCACGAATTCCATTCCACATCTGGCATCTGTCCAGAAGTTCATTCTACATCCGGCATCTGGCCGGTGAACCATTACACATCCAGCATCTGGCAGATGGACCATTCCATGTCTGGCATTTTACAGGGGGACCATTGCATATCTGGCATCTGTTAGGTGGACGTTTCCATATCCAGCAAATGGCAGGAAGCTGATACGACATGTGACATCTGACAGGCAGACCATTCCACATCCGGCATCTGGCAAGTGGTCCATTCCAAATCCGGCATCTCGCAGGTAGACAATTCCACATCTGGCATCTGTCAGGCAGACTAGTCAATATCTGGCATCAAGTGGGTGGATATTACCACATCTGGCAGGCCGACACTCCACATCCTACATCTGGGGAAAAAGAAACATTCCACATCTGGCATCCGGCAGGTGGTCTATTCCACTCCAGCATCAGCCAGGTAAACCATTCCATATCCATCATCTGGCAGAGGATCATTCCACATCCTGCAACTGACAAACATACCATTTCACATCTGGCATCTGGCACGAATTCCATTCCACATTCGGCATCTGTCCAGAAGATCATTCTACATCCTGCATCTCGTCGGTGTACCATTACACATCTGGCACGAAGTCCATTCCACATCCGGATTCTCACAGAAGGACCATTCCACCTCCGGCATCTGGCAGGTGGACCATTCCACGTCTGGCATCTCGCAGGGGGACGATTCCACATCCAGCATTTTGCAGGTGGACAATTACACCTCCACAATTCCGCGCCACATTGGCCCTTCCCCTATATGGTTACATGCCCTGGTGGCTGCCACTGACGAGTGTATCCTATGTTGGCCGGTACAGCCCTTAATATTAGCCAATGGGGATTTGCATTTGGAATTCGGACTATTACTTAAAGACTAGTGGTGGGTCTGGCTAAGTGGGATCCTGTGATGGTGCCTCCCCCCCCCCCTAAAACCAGTATGCATTCCACAATATCGTATCGCTGGAGGGCAGGAAGAGATAACTGCCACCATCAATGCTTTGCAAGAAGAAGGAGTAGTGAGGCCCTCAACATTGCCCTTTAATAGCCCTGTTTGGCCAGTGCAGAAGTCGGATGGCTCCTGGAGGATGACAGTTGATTATTGTTTCTTGAACAAACATGCCCCACCACTTGCTTCGGCAGTTCCGGACATTGTTACCCTTATTGAAAACATTGCTACTAGGAACTCAGGAATATGTTATGCTGTCATTGATCTCGCTAACGTCTTCTTCAGTATTCTTATAGACGAGGTCTCACAAGATCAGTTCACCTTTACCTGGAGGGGACGTCAGTATACCTTCACCCACCTCCCTCAGGGCTATGTACACTCTCCCACTACTTGCCACAGCCTAATTGTCCGTGATTTGGAGACGGTGCCAGTATCGCCTTCCCTCTCAATTCACCATTATATTAATGATGTGATGATCCAAGGGGCCACGGAAGAAATGGTACAGAAAGCATTACAAGAGGACGCCTGGTTTACTGATGGTAGCAGCCGCTGGGTGAAAGGAAAGCAGAAGTGGAAGGCGGTGGCTTACTATCCCTGGTCAGGAACTCACTTATTGGAGGAGGGGGATGGTGGCTCCAGTCAATATGCTGAGTTGAAGGCGGTCACTTTACCACTAGACCCCCATGATCACCCTCTTCGCTTGTTCACTGATTCCTGGGCTATGGCTAATGGACTAGTGGTATGGATGTCTGATTGGCAAAAGAATGACTGGCTGGTACATGACCGCTCAGTATGGGGAAAACAGTTGTGGCAGCTGTTGTGGGACGCTTCCCATCATCGTGAGATAACCGTATATCACGTTGACGCCCATACCAATGCGACGACGAACATGGCACAACATAATGCAGTATCAGATCAGCTTGCCACTATCAGCCATGCCGATACCGTCCCCCTGGCTCAATGGGCACATGAACAGAGTAGCTATTTGGGGGAGAAGGGATCAGCTATGTGGCCTGTACACATGCCTTACCCATCCATCAGAACAATGTCCGCATGGTCGAGAGGACATGCCCAGCCTGCCAGCTTTTGAAGTCCCGCACTGTTCCTCCTCGTCTGCATGGTCGAATAAGACAGGGAGCTCACTCACCTGCAGTCTGGCAAATTGATTACATAGGCCCAATGCCAGATTGTATGGGTAAACGTTACGTCCTAGTAATGATTGACACCTTTTTGCTTTTCCCACCAAGACGGCTGACCAAGCTAGCACTATCCAAGGACTAAACCATTAAATTTCTTGTTATGATGTACCAGAAGTAATTCAGTCTGATAATGGCTCGCACTTCTCCGGGAAGGCAATCTGTGATTGGGCAGCTGACAACAGTATCTTATGGGTCCTTCTTTCTTTGGCTTGGCTTTGCGGATGAAGATTTATGGAGGGGTAGTGTCCACGTCAGCTGCAGGCTCATTTGTGGCTGACAAGACTGATGCGGGACAGGCAGACACGGTTGTAGCGGTTGCAAGGGAAAATTGGTTGGTTGGGGTTGGGTGTTGGGTTTTTCCTCCTTTGTCTTTTGTCAGTGAGGTGGACTCTGCGGTCTTCTTCAAAGGAGGTTGCTGTCCGCCGAACTGTGAGGCGCCAAGATGCAGGGTTTGAGGCAATATTATCCCACTGGTGGTGGTCATGTGGCAGGCACTAAGAGATTTCTTTAGGCAGTCCTTGTACCTCTTCTTTGCTGCACCTCTGTCTCAGTGGCCAGTGGAGAGATTGCCATATAACACGATCTTGGGAAGGCGATGGTCCTCCATTCTGGAGACGTGACCTACCCAGTGCAGTTGGATCTTCAGCAGCGTGGATTTGATGCTGTTGGCCTCTGCCATCTCGAGTACTTTGATGTTGGAGATGAAGTCGCTCCAATGAATGTTGAGGATGGAGCGGAGACAACGCTGGTGGAAGCATTCTAGGAGCCGTAGGTTATGCCGGTAGAGGACCCATTATTAGGAGCCGAACAGGAGTGTGGGTATGACAACGGCTCTGTATACACTAATCTTTGTGAGGTTTTTCAGTTGGTTGTTTTTCCAGACTCTTTTGTGTAGTCTTCCAAAGGCGCTATTTGCCTTGGCGAGTCTGTTGTCTATCTCGTTGTCGATCCTTGCATCCGATGAAATGGTGCAGCTGAGATAGGTAAACTGGTTGACCGTTTTGAGTTTTGTGTGCCCGATGGAGATGTGGGGGGGCTGGTAGTCATGGTGGGGAGCTGGCTGATGGAGGACCTCAGTTTTCTTCAGGCTGACTTCCAGGCCAAACATTTTGGCAGTTTCCGCAAAACAGGACATCAAGCGCTGAAGAGCTGGCTCTGAATGGGCAACTAAATTGGCATCGTCTGCGAAGAGTAGTTCACGGACAAGTTGCTCTTGTGTCTTGGTGTGAGCTTGCAGGCGCCTCAGATTGAAGAGACTGCTATCCGTGCGGTACCAGATGTAAACAGCGTCTTCATTGTTGAGGTCTTTCATGGCTTGTTTCAGCATCATGCTGAAGAAGATTGAAAAGAGGGTTGGTGCCAGAACGCAGCCTTGTTAATGGAGAAGGGTTCAGAGAGCTCTTTGCTGTATCTGACCCGACCTTGTTGGTTTTCGTGCAGTTGGATAACTTATGGGTCCACCATATTCCTTATTACTCACAGGATGCCGGGTTAGTTGAATGAATGCATGGTTTACTGAAGGAACAAATTCGTTTGTTAACACCACTGGGGACCCTGAAGGGGTGGTGCCATGTGCTGCAGCAGGCCGTCCATAATTTGAATCATCGCCTTTCCACCGACTTCTTCACGCTTCTGAACTACAGCCTATTCCAGATGAAAAACAGTCATTGCCCCCCATTCCCGAGCTAGAGAATGTCGGACAAAAGGTATGGGTGACACCATCAGGTAGTGTCCCTCCTGTAAAAGGAGAAATAGTGACACCTGCCCAGGGTAACACTCAGTGGATAGCTATTGAGGGACAGGATGGTTTAGTTTGTTTAAATACCGAAAGCTTATGGCACTGTGAGTGACATATGTCAGGCTTCTTTGTTCCAGGTCCTCCATCTTGTGCTCCTGCTGATCTGGCTTAACCGGTGCTTTGATGCCAGCAATTGGATTTGTAATGTCGAGGACGTTCCGAGGGAGTTGCCTGTGGGGAACACGGCCCGATGTATCCACTAATATATCGGATATTGTTAAGCATGTTTCAAAATCTGTTGGTGAGCTTCAGCGTCTGGGTCTTGTGGCCCACAAGGATAGTTTGAGCTTGATTGGAACCCTTTTTCATGGTGAGCTGGTCCATTTGGTGGATAGTGCCACATTATTCTCTGTTGGTTGTCGCATTTTTGCTTGTTTTTGTGATTATCATAGTTTTAGTTTCTCTTTTTCACTCCTTCTGTACTCAAATGCTTGTAAGGTCTCATAAGTGACAGGCTGCGACCAAGGGGTGGAATGTAATGGAAGATTTAAACCATGTTTTTTATTTTTGCAGCCTTTGCTCCTGCAAGGCAGAGAACCAGCTTGTTGCATATGAATTAGTAGACATTATCTAAATTTACACTATGGGGCCCAGGGATGCATATGAATCAGTAGACATTATCCAACTTCCACCATGAGGCCCAGAGATGCAGTTGTCTTTTGTTGGTCGCAGACTGTCAGGAGACCTTGAAGATAATTAAATCATTTGTTCGAAGAGATAAGATCTGAAGTAAACAACTTTTGGGTAATATAAGCCATGGTCCCACTGCTTAAAGAGTCCCTCTTTGAGACTCTCCAAGAGGTGGCAACATCTCTCAGCAAGAAGAAGAACTTCAAGATTCCAACCAACGTCCCGGTCCGGGGAGGTGGAGAAGCTGCTACCGGCGCCCAGACAACCTACTACAAGTGTGCAGTCGTCGCCTCGCTTTGGCAGTTGGGACCAGTCCAGGCATTGATAAGTATAATTGGGAAGGGCTTGCATTTTGTAGTGTGAATTCAGCTAGCTATTTAATAATAAAGACTTGTATAAACTGAACTGCTCTCGGTGTGTATGTGTGTATGTGTGTGTATGTGTCTATTTTCTTTCGGTAGCTCAAACACTGTGACCAATCTAAAAAGAACAAAATGAGAGGAATAAGTTTACCCAAGACAACGGGCATGTGGATGTAAGAGAACAGAAGGCAAGGGGTGTGGTACAGGTAAGGGTTAGTTTGTTGTGGAGAACATTTACAAAGGTCAGTACAGCCTTTATGGGATAAAGGGCCTGTACTGGGCAACAATGGTTGATGTTATAATGGATGCGGAAGCTCTGGGAAGGGGTAAGGGAGGGACTGGCCAGGAAGTCTGCAGATTCTGGGGCTGAGGGCAATGCACAAACATGCTGTGGAAACTCATGGATAGTTTTGTGAGGAGCAGGTCTTGCTTCATGAGTCAAATTGAGTTTTTCAAGGAGGTGTCAAAGGAAATAGATGAAGGTAAAGGTGTATATGGGCTGCACATGGATTTTAGTAAGGTGCTTGACAAGGTCCCCACGGTGGCCTCATTCAGAATGTCGGGAGGCATGGGATGCATGGAGCCTTGGCTGTGTGGATTCAGAATTGGCTTGTCTGCAGAAAACAGAGGGTAGTAGTAGATGGAACAATGACTAGCGGCGCTCCAAGGTGATCTACTCTGGGACCCCAGCTCTTTGTGATTTTTATGAATGATGATGAGTGGAAGGGTGGGTACGTCAGCAGATGACACAGACCTGCACACTGCCAGATGACCAAAATGCAGACATGCGTGAAGACATTACCTTGGACAATGAGGATTTGGAGGTGTTCCAGAAGGCCAAGAACGCACTGGCCAACATCACTCTTCCATTAGACGCCAGGCCAAAGACACCCACCACTCTCACAGTAGACTCTTCCAGCACAGCAGTAGGGGGTGCACTGGAGCAATTCATCGAAGGGCAATGGCAGCCCCCTTTCCTTCTTTAGCAGACACCTCTGGCCACCCGAACTCAACTACAGCGTCTTTGACTGAGAGCAATTGGTACTGTACCTGGCAGTCAGGCACTTCAGGTATTTTTGAAAGGTAGACAATTCAGGATGTTCATGGACCAGAAGTCATTAACTTTTGCCTTCCATAAGGTGTTGGACCCGTGATCGGCCAGGCAGCAGCAGCTCCTCTCATGAATCTGAGTTCACTACAGACATTCAACACATTTTGTGTGATGCACTGCCCCACCCCACAACCAAGTCTGTCCAGGCCCTGTCCCAGGGAATCGACTATTTAGCGCAAGGCAGGGGACAGCAGGAAGACCCTGAGATACTTGCATTCAGGACAGCAGTTTCCAGGCTCAGGCTGGAGGATGTTGACCTCGACCCTGGTAAGTAGATGCTCCTCTGTGACATTCCAATGGAAACCCCGCCTCATCGTGCTGACCACATGGAGATGGCAGGTTTTCGATGAGTTGCACAACCTGACGCACCCAGCCATCAGAACTTTCAAAATGGTAGTCAGTAGGATTGTCTTGCTGAGCCTCCGGAAACAGGTTGTCACGGGGCCAAGATCTGCACACTCTGCCAGATGACCAAAATGCAGAATACGTGAAGGCACCATCCCCAGACATTCAAGTCAGCACCACGTAGGTTCAGCCATGTCTACATTAACATTGTAGGGTCACTACTAGCCTCCCGCGGGGCAAGTTATCTTCTCACCATGATTGCCTGCTCCATGAGGTTCACCGAGGAGGTCCAGCTGTCTGACACAACCACTTGTGTCCTCCATTAAATTGGAAGCAGTAATAAATATGAAGGAGTGATTGATAATATATAGTCTCCCTTGTAGTTTGGGTGCAATGTATTTCTTGAGATCAGAGGAATCCAGGAGCCAGGACAGAGTGATCCTGTGTTTCCCAAGGATTTGATAGTTGGGGTAGTAGGAAGTGGAAGGGCCGAAGGGTTTACTGCTCCTTCGACTGCCTCTCTTTTCTGTCTTGCGATGCTGATTGGGTGCGACTGTGTGTTCCATCGCTCGCTGATTAGTTGCTTCAATTGCACGAGCCAATGGACTGATTCGGTGAGGCCGCTTTTGGATTGGACGCTGAAGTAGGGTTAGATTGATGGGCGGATTCGCGGGCTGATTGGCTCTTGCTGTGAGGAGGCGGGACGTTGGCGGTGGCGTCGTCAGCTCGGGGTCGGTCGCGTCGCCGAGGGCGCTAACGGGAAGAAGTTGGCGGCGGCGCTGGGACCTTCCTCAGCCGCGCGGTCCAGAGAAAGCGGGCGACCCGCAGCCCGATGGGCCCCACCGTTGAGCGGCCGGTACCTACGGGGTGTTTGGGTGGAGCCGGCGCGTCGGTGCGAGGCCTGATGGCGCCAACAGGGCGAGGCCGGAGGCCGCGGGGTAACTGGCAGCGGGGCGAGGCAAGAAGGAGATTTGCACGTCTTTAGTTGGCGCATGCGCGATGGGTTCGCCACTTGGCGTTCGGTTCGCGCATGTGCGATTGATACGCATGTGCCAAATGACGGCCCTAAGCGAACCCTTTGGGCAAGCGCCAACTGATGACTCGCGCATGCGCACAGAAATTAAGATGGCTGCCCCCAGCCGATGGACCCCGAGACACTGAGTCACAAATTCAATCCGCACATTTTGGGTCTTTCGTTCCCTGTGTCTCTGTTCTCGTTTGTCAAACCATTTGATTTTAAAAATAGGCTCTAAGACTTCAGGCACCGCACACGGGGAAAACTCCGACTTGCGACCATTGTGAGATCTGACTGATCCTTCAGTGTCCATGACGGTCGCAGGTCGGGGAGGGCCGTCTTGGACTGTCCGAGTGTTGCTTTTTTTGTTGCTCGCCCGGTCGCTTGGCGTGCTACAATCTCAGTGTTTATAAGGGGGAAATTCTTTTAATGTTTCATTTACTTTTGTTACATAATTCTTCCTAGATTATCTGTGTAACATTGAAGGTTATGGGTTTTCATGAACAGCAATCATGATTTTACTCATAATTTGATGACGAAATGGATGGGAAACTTTTTGCTAATACTCCATGTGAATTGAAATAAAAATGAAGTGACAAACTTAGGAAGGTTTGTTTACCCTTCTTTTAAAGCAGGATGTCCAGATGATTTTCATGTTGCTTGCTGAATTAAAATGTGATTTGTCTGTTCTTAATGGCAGCTGCCATATTGGCATTGCAAGGAAAGATGGGAAATGGGTCAGGTCCTTGGTGGTCCCAGTAATGCAATGGAGAAAGATGTCACAGGGCTGAATGTGGTTTAGGGAGGGAGAGGGTGTTAATTTTTAGGAAACATATGTGTTCCGCCACCTATCAGTATTTTTTCTCAAATAGAAACTCCTGCTGGTAGAAGCCATTTCCTACTTTGAACAGGCCCAATGTCATTATCTAAGCAGATATTGTTACGAGCCCAAAGGACCCCAAAACTCAGCAGCAATAGACATTCACCAAGACAGGTGGTTTTTAAAACAGAAGTTATTTTTAATCAACTTTAAACATTAAAATAGAATGAAACTTTAACTTAACTAACCCAAATTAACCCCCTTCTAATTCTAAGCACACATGTTTGTAATGTGTTTAAATTTTATGAAAAGTTCTTTGGTTCACAGTTCAATCTCACTTCTCCTTCTTCCAAGTTCTCTGGATGCAGGCAATTCTTCTGCTGTGCACATAATTGATCATGTATAAATTTCACCAGGTTTTGGTGCTCGAAAGGTAAATATTTACCGCTCAGGAAGGTTCTTGTAGGGTTTGCAGAGAGTGATTTGTTGTTCCAGGATTTCCATAACTGAGGTACCACCATTAGTCACGTCAATGTCTCGCTGATGAAACTTGCCCCGTCAGGGTTTTCCAGATGGTAACTTCTTTCTTTAAGTGACCACAGAGTTCCATTTCTATTATTCCAAACAACAGGAGTTCTTTCTTCTGCTCAAGCTGTGGTTAGATAAACAAAACCGGTGAGTGACTTTCCTGTAAGCGCCCTGCAGAAAGGTACTTGTAGTCATCCTGGCTCCATTTCCAAACAATGGTCATTCATTTTATTACATCAGTTCAGTTAACACCTACTTGTGTATGTACATCAATATTTCTTCAGTCTTTCAAATAAAATCTGTTTTAAAAGGTATGTATGTATGTTTGTAACCTACACTAAATCTTACCAAAATCGCAAATATTACCAAATGTCAGAGATAAAACTTCACACACATGAGTCTCTTTAAAACTGATGACACGACAAGCTTTATTTACAAGTCTGCAGAGTTGGACTCAACTGGCTTCTCACCAGTTAAGCCCCGATACACACAGTGCATTGATTTTTATACCCTTATTGTTTGCCCTTCCCCTTCTTATTAATACTGTTTTAATTGGTTAGTATTGCAAAAGCATTCTAAGTATAACTGCATTTTTAATTATCATGTTCGTTACGTACGCTGCGAACTCTACATACACTAAATTCTGTTTCTCACCCTTCTTATCAATCTTTTGTCTCCTGCATGTCTCTCACTATGACCATGAAAAGATAGGTTTAAAAAAAAAACATATCCAGCTGAACCTTTTGTCCTTGGCTGCTAGTAAGCTCCCTGTCCGTTCTGGCTTCCCTTTTTATGATTAATCATCACATTTTAACTTAAGTCATTTTAACCTAAATTCTGTATATAACAATCCACCCCTTTCTCTCTTTAAAATGTGTGTATTATATATAGATATGAATGGCGATTTTAACCTGGGGAAGAGAAACGTTTCATGATACATTAATCTCGTGCTGAAGTAAAATTCTAACGGGGTCTCCCAGTCCCCCTGGTTGCATAGCTTGTTGGACCATGGAAATCACCAGGCTGCGTAGACAGGGAATAATACAGGGCAAAATAAGTAGGAGGAATAAAATACCTCCGATGACCCACAATAAGGTACGCCACCAGGTTCCTCTAAACCATTTGTCCATCCAATTTAATTTTGCAAAAGGATGCCAGGTTTGAACCGGTACATGGGACAAAGTACGAATATTATCAGCGATTTTTCGAATGGCTTGGCCATTATCATCAATCTGTAAGCAGCAGTTAGTCAAATTAAGCTTGCCACATACACCTCCTTCCGTGGCTAGGAGATAGTCTAGGGCCAGACGGTTCTGATATATAGCAGAGCGCATTTGACCTTGCTGGGATGCAAGTAATTGCAGGGCTAGAGCTGTTTGATTTGTAACAAATTCAAGGACTGCTTGTAAGCGAATAATGCGATTTAACATATAAATAGGAGTACGATAACCCCAGGATCCATCTTGAGCCCATGTAGCGGGACCATAATATTGAATTATGTGTTCTGGAGGCCAATCATCTCCCCATTGTCCCAAATGTACCGTGCTAGAGTGGGGCTGACGGTGTAATGTATCAAAAACCTTTACTCCTAATTTATGACCGTGATCGTGGGGTAGGAGGAAAAATTCTGGGCGGATTATTCCTAGGAAACAAGTTCCACTCCACTGTGAGGGAAGACGAGTATAAGCTTTATTACCACATACCCAGAATAATCCATTTGGGGATACTCCATACCCCCTTTCCCAAACTCTTTTAAGAACGGGGTTTGATTGGTATGGTCCTGTGATGGTGGAACTGGTACAATTCCAAAACTGAATACTGCTATTAGACAGGGGTAGGCAATTAGTTTTAAAAACAGTGGATAAGAACCAAGTCAGGGGTTTAGGAAACCAAGTGAAAATACCAGGCGAAATGCGAATCCATACAGCCTTGCAGGGACTTTTTCCTACTGGGTATTTGCCAGTTCGTGAGAGACAATAAAAACCAGAGGGGACGTTAGAGAGAGACCAAGTTTCTCTTGATCTCGTTCAGTTAGTTGTCCAAATTCGGGAAATCATGGTCAATGAATTGAGGGGCTCCCCCCACCAAGGCCATTGCTCTGACATTCATGGACCCCCGCAGACCCAACAATTGGTTACATTAAAAGTTCCTGCAATTTTAGTTGCAAGATCTACAAAAAGGTTATCTCCCCCAACTGCATTACCGAAACTTTCATGGTTATTTGGATGGACTCGAACTAAGTCCGGCTGTCTTAAAGGGGCAGGCACTTTCGAGTGTGGAGTGGAACTTTTCATTGGAACAGTACGCTGGTGTATGCAAAACCAGAGTCCATCAGGGCATGGTGGACCTTCCTTTCTTCCCCAAATGTGGTCCTGAAACAGGACCACTGTATCTCTGCATTTCTTACATTTCACACCTGATAAAGACATAGGCAAACGAAGAAAAATCAAAGAACATAACAATAACATTGTGAATCAAGTCTTTCTGCGAAATCGCAACGTAAGAGGTTTTTCTCCAGGAACACAAGTCCAATCTGAGTTCGTATCAGGGTCCTGAGGCGCCTCTACAGGTCCCTTAAATCTGGATGCGTGCGTCCACCCCTTCTCTCTTGTTCGTGCTGCAGCCTCTGTAGTTAAGAGAACTTGGTATGGACCTTCCCACTGGGGCTGGAGATTTTCAGTTTTCCAGGTCGTGATGAGAATCCAGTCTCCTGGTTCCACTTTGTGTAAAGAAAAGTCTAAAGGCGGTGTTTGTGCCAATAGTCCTCTCTTTCGCAAATCTGCAAGAGAGTGTGACAGTGCCTGTAAATAGTTCCTAACAAATATATCCCCTTCCCCCAAGGTGGGACACCCCTCAACTGTACTCCAGAAGGGAAGCCCAAACATCATTTCATAAGGGGACAACCTTACATCTTTTCGTGGGGCAGTACGAATTCTCAATAAAGCCAGGGGCAGACACTTTATCCAAGGCATTTTAGTTTCCACCATTAATTTTGTCAATTGCATTTTTAGGGTTCCATTCATACGTTCAACCCTCCCTGAGCTTTGTGGATGCCAAGGGATATGCAATTTCCAAGAGACCTGTAATGCATTACAAATCAATTGCTGGATTTTTGAAGAAAAATGTGGACCCCTGTCTGAGTCTATAGAATCCATTATACCATATCTGGGGATTATCTGCTCTAGGAGGAGGCGAGCTACTGTAGAGGCTGTAGCATTTACTGTTGGGAAGGCTTCCACCCATCGGGTAAAGTGATCTATTATCACCAACAGATATTTCCATCTTTGAACTTGAGGTAACTCTGTGAAGTCGATCTGGATACGTTGAAAAGGGCGTATGGCTAATGGTTGACCTCCCATGGTCCCTGTCCTCATTACCTTCTTATTAATTTTTGTGTTTAGGTGACAATTCTGCACCTCCTGTTGGGCCAAGGTGTAGATTCCCTTACACACATATTCTCGAAGCACTGTGTCACATAAGGCTTGGGTGCCCCAGTGGCTCTGATGATGCAGGTGTTTTAAAATATTGCGAGTTATTTCTTTATTTAGAACCATTCTTCCATCTGGTGTCTTCCATGTTCCATCAGGCAGCTGGCTTGCGCCCAGCTGAGCCATGTCCTTTTCTTCCTTAGCAGTGAAAATGGGAGCCTTCTTTATGCCTTGCCTTATTGGGATTAAGGTCAGCAAACGGACTTCTTGTTGCATGGCTGCCCTTTTGGCTTCTTCATCAGCCAGTCTGTTTCCAATTACTGTCGGGGTATCTCCCCTCTGATGGCTTGGTATGTAGACCACTGCTATTTCCTGGGGTAATGTCAAGGCTTCTAAAGTCAGAGTAATCATCTGTTCGTGTGCCAATTCCTTTCCTCTTGATGTAATTAGACCACGCTCCTTCCAGATCTTACCAAAGGTATGCACTACCCCGTATGCGTATTTGGAATCAGTGTAAATCGTTCCAATTTTCTTTGCCAGTATTCTGAGGGCTCTCTGCAAGGCATATAGTTCACAGGATTGTGCTGACCAGCTTCCGGGTAGTCTCGTAGATTCTAATACTTTCCAAGTATTTCCTTCTATTATAGCATACCCACTTCTTCTCATTCCGTCAACACATCTGGCGGAGCCGTCAATGTAGAATTCATATCCTTCTCCCAGCGGAGTATCGCAAAGGTCTTCTCGGGTCTTGGTCTGAAGATCTGTCAACTCGACACAGTCGTGCTCCACCTCTCTCTCTGTTTCACTGCCGTATAAAAACTGAGCTGGGTTGCAGCTATTAATCTTTGCAAACTGTAGATCTTCTCCGACCATTAAAATGGTTTCATACTTTAATATGCGAGAATCAGTCAGCCATCGATGGGCAGTTTGTGTTAATAAAACACTCACAGAATGGGAGGTGTACACAGTCATCTTTCCTCCAAAAGTAAGTTTACGTGCTTCCTCTACCAACAGAGCAGCAGCCGCTACTCCCTGGATACACGTCGGCCATCCGCGAGACACTGGGTCCATCATTTTGGAAAGGAAAGCCACTGGGTGTCGCTGACCGCCTTTTTCCTGTGTTAAAACTCCCACAGCTGTTCCTTGGTTATGAGTGACAAATAGCTGGAAGGGCTGTTTTAAAGAGGGCAGAGTGAGTACTGGGGCTCGTGTCAGGCGATGCTTCAAGTCCTCAAACCATCCCTCCTCCTCCTGGGTCCATTTCAATGGATATTCATTTTCATTTGTCAGCTTTTCATACATAAACTTCACCAAAGCTGAATAGTCCTCTATCCATAACCTACAGTAACCTAAGAGTCCCAGGAATTGTCTTATTTCCTTCTTATTACGGGGTAATGGCATTCTAGTGATTCCCGCAATCCGTTCAGGGGTAATCCGTTTCTGTCCTTTACTTATCTGGTGTCCCAAACATACCACAGTTCTCTCAACGAACTGTAACTTGTTTCTGGACACCCGTAGACCCTTTTTCCCCAGATAATTCAAGAGTCTAATTGTATCTCCCCTCATTTCTTGTTCCTTGGGTCCTGATAATAGTAAATCATCCACATACTGCATTAGTTGGGAAGCATCAGATTGTGGATAGTCCACCAGGATTTGTTCTAGCATTTGTCCAAACAGGTTCGGAGATTCAGTGAACCCTTGGGGCAATACAGTCCACCGAAGCTACCGTCTACCTGTCCATGGATTTTCCCATTCAAACGCAAACATATCTCTACTTTCCTCTTCTAATGGACACGTCCAGAAGGCATCCTTCAAGTCGATAACACTAAACCACTCATGGTCTGGGGGAATCCGACTCATAATAGTATAGGGATTAGGCACCACTGGGTGGCGGGTCTGAACAATAGCATTCAAACTTCTTAGATCCTGAACTAGGCGATAGGATCCATCTGACTTTTTCACTGGGAGTATACGGGTGTTATAAGGTGACATACATTCTTCTAATAGTCCGTCTCGTATTAGAGTCTCAATTACCGGCTGTAGCCCTTTTCTCCCTTCCAAAGAAATAGGATACTGACGTTTCCTTACCGGCTGATGACCTGGTATTAATGTGACATGTAAAGGTGGGATGTCCAGACCTCCTCGATTTCCCTCCTTATACCAGACTCTCTCGTCAATCTGCCGTTCATCCTCTTCCTTTAAAGCACAGAGGTGGACTCGCACTTCTCCATCCACAGGGAGAGCACCCAAACCTAGGAGAGCCTGTAAGTCCCTTCCTAGGAGGTTAAATCCAGCCGACGGTAACAACAAGAGGTCTTGTACCCCTTCTCTTTCTTCCAGTTTCACTGTTACTTGGGGAATTATTGATACCACTCTGGGAGCCCCTTCTATCCCAGAAATTGTCAAATTACTTTTTACAGGTTCAGTTCCGATTGGCACAGTTATTACACTACTTCGTTCCACTCCTGTGTCCACCATAAACACCACCTCTTCTCCCTTGGGACCAATTTTTAGTTTTACCAGGGGTTCCCTCTTATACTTGGTCCCTAACATTTGGAACCCCTGACCCCCCTAATCTTCTTCCATAAGTTCGAGGGCATGCAATTCCCTCTTGTATCGGGGGCATTCCCTCTTAAAGTGTCCTTCCTCAATGCAGTAATAGCACTTAACGAACCTCCGGGGTCTTCCCTCTCTTGGATATCTTGGATTGTTTAGAGGAAGGTTTTGTTTTCTTTCCCCTCTGGATTCGGCATTCATCTGTCGGATAGTCTGTACCATAACCTTTGTCGCCCTCTTTTGATCTTCTTCTTCTCTCTGCACATATACTTTTTGCGCCTTTTTTAACAGGTCACTTAGGGGTTTTTCGCTCCAGTCCTCCTCCTTTTCTAGTTTCTTTCTAATGTCCTGCCATGATTTGGAAACAAATTCAATTCGAATAAGCTGTTCACCCATTGGGGTACTAGGGTCCACGCCCATATACTTTTGGACATTCTTTCTCACCCTCTCCAAAAAATCAGTAGGGGACTCGTCTTTCCCCTGGTGGTTCCCAAATGCCTTGGTGAAATTGTGACCCTTTGGCACAGCCTCCCGTATCCCTTTAATTGTCCACTCTCTATATTGTCTCATACTTGCCAATCCCTCGGGTGTTCGTTTGTCCCACCTGGGTTCATTTAAGGGATATTTTTGTTCATGGGGTCTGGGGTCCCCAGGTTGTTCATATTCCCACATGAGGAGGGCAGCCCGTCGAATCATCTGCCTCTCCTGGGGTGAGAATAATGTTCCCATTATTGCCTGCATCTCTTCCCACGTATATGTGTTTGGTCCCAGGAATTGGTCGAGCTGTTCAGCCAGTCCTATAGGATCTTCCAATAACTTTTTCATTTCTTTCTTAAATCCCCGCACCTCTGTACTAGTTAGGGGAACATTCACATATCCTGTTCCCCCTCCCGGTCCTCCCATAGGAACTTCCCTCAGGGGATTTAGGCTTATTGAAAACTGATGGTCCTGGACCAGTCTGGGATCTTGTCCAGGGTCGGTTTACAGGTGGAAGTTTAGGGTCCGACTCCCTTAATTCATTCTTTTTTTCCCGGCCCCTTTCGGGGCAATCAGATTCATCACCTTTCCCCTCCAGCAGCGAGCTTCCCTCAGGCGCTGTGGGCACCGGGGGAACATAAGGAGGGGGGAGGTTGTCCAAAGGTTCCCACTTCTTTTCTCCCGCTACCCTCAATTTAAAACATTTTGTTAAGGATCCTGGCCAGGGAACCCAACAAAATGCATATGCTGACTCTTCTTGATTCACCTTTGGTCTCGAATTTACATATATGTTTAATGCTTGTCTAACCCAATCCTCATCAGATCCAAATTTCAGCCACCAGACCGAGGAACCTTTAATAGGTTGTTTCGACCAAAGGAGACAATATTGGACCATCTTTTTCTTGTTTTTGTCTCGATATCTTTTACTATCCCAATTTTCAAACATTCTCCCCAAAGGGCTGTCAAGGGGAACTCCCAGGAATTGTCCTGAATTTTCAGACGAGCCCTTAGATTTTGATCCTCCCATTTTCACACCTAGATCTGTTTATCGTTGCTGAGGACCCTCTCGTTCTGGACCCTACTCCCTTCTTCTCAGACGCCTCGTCGGAGGTACTGTCCCTCCTTCGGTTACCGCTGAGGTTTCCCTGGGGTTGACCCCTCTCTTCTCGGCACTTCGTCGGAGGTGCTGTCCCTCCTTCGGTTACCGCCGAGGTTTCCCTGGGGTCTATCCTAGAGTCCCACGACAGGGTCCTCACGCCACGACAAAAGCTCTATACCTGATCTATTACGTTAGGTTTTTTTTTATCCAAACAGGTGTATCCCGTTACACCTGTTACCCAATCCCCACACCACAATCGTAAGTCGTCACTTACCGGTGTCTTCCCGGGGATTGAACCGTCACCCTTCTCCTCTCCGTCTTGTCGTGTCACCTTGTCCGGATACCACTCGCTCAAGCCGCCCGAAGCGACGAGCAAGGGACTAGGAGCCGCTGAACTCAGCGGGGTGCACCGCCTCCGATGTCCCTCTTCTCTCCTCCCCTCACGGCCGGAGTGTAGATCCCGGACGAGCCCCCATTTGTCAGAGATAAAACTTCTCACACATGAGTCTCTTTAAAACTGATGACACGACAAGCTTTATTTACAAGTCTGCAGAGTTGGACTCAACTGGCTTCTCACCAGTTAAGCCCCGATACATACAGTGCATTGATTTTTATACCCTTATTGTTTGCCCTTCCCCTTCTTATTAATACTGTTTTAATTGGTTAGTATTGCAAAAGCATTCTAAGTATAACTGCATTTTTAATTATCATGTTCGTTACGTACGCTGCGAACTCTACATACACTAAATTCTGTTTCTCACCCTTCTTATCAATCTTTTGTCTCCTGCATGTCTCTCACTATGACCATGAAAAGATAGGTTTAAAAAAAAACATATCCAGCTGAACCTTTTGTCCTTGGCTGCTAGTAAGCTCCCTGTCCGTTCTGGCTTCCCTTTTTATGATTAATCATCACATTTTAACTTAAGTCATTTTAACCTAAATTCTGTATATAACACCAAATTCTCCAAATATATTTATTCATTACAATATCACGTAAGGAGCAACTGGGTCGATGAACTACCTTGGGTTCTATTAGGAGTATGAACAGCTCCAAAAGAAAATCTGTCTGCATCATCTGTAGAATTGATGTTTCGTCCGGCCCTTATGGTTCCAGAAGATATTCAGTTCAGAAACAATTCAGTCATGGACGTCCTTCAACAACTCCGCAAGGGTACTGCTAACAGCAAACCATCCTCTACCAACTGGCATGGCAAAACTAGGCAACAAGTCCCCCAATCACTATTAAACACTGAATTTGTATTTGTACGAAGACAGATTCCAGGGGCACCGTTACTAAAACCACATGAAGGACCATTTTGTTTGATTAAGAGATATGGAGTGGTATATACATTGGACATCGGAGGGCATCCACAGCTATTCAGCGTGGAGAGACTTAAACCTGCCATATGGACCCTACTTCACCAGTTCAGTACTATCAACCCAGGCGACATGAACGTCTGCCTAACTCAAGCATATCTGGTATCTTAAGTTACAGTGACGATTTTGGGGGGGCATGATATAGCGAGTGCACAGCGCGGTATTACGAATTGCCACCATCAGTTCCTAGACTTAACTGACACATCACGGGCTAACTGTGTAAACATTTTTCATCACCCTATAAACTTTTTCCCATTGTAAACCCGGTGTCACGGTATCTGTCTCAGACTCTTGCAAATCACCGTTGAACCTCCTACCCACTGTGTACCCGGAGTCAGAGTATATGCCTCAGTCTACCGAACATCACCATTAAAATGTCTCCCCACTGTTAACTCTGTGTCACGGTATCTGCAACAATGTATTGCGTTTCACGTTTAAACCTCTTCCACACTGTGAACCTGGTGTCACAGTACCTGTCACAGTTCATTGAACCTCAACGTTAAACCATCTCACTAATGTGAACCCAGTTTCACGGTATCCGCCTCAGTCTACCATACATCACTGTTAAACCTTCTACCCACTGTGAATCCGGTATAACAGTATATGCCAGAGTTTATTTTGTATCACCGATAAACTTTCTCCCCACTGTGAACCTGGTTTTCACAGTATCTGACACAGTTTATCCTTCATCACTGATAAACCTTCTCATTGATCTGAATCCGGTGTCACAGTTTCTGTCTCAGTGCGCCATACATCATTGTTAAAGCTGTCTCCCACGGATCCCCACTGTTTCCCATCAGTTTCCCACTGTTCCTCAGCTATTTCCCACCATTCCCCACTTCTCCCCATGGTTCCCCACTCTTCCACTCATTTCCCAATCTGTTCCCCCATTCTCCACAGTTCGCTATCTGTTCTCCACTACTCCCCACTATTCACCCCTGTTCTCCACTGTTTCTTAGTGATCCCCACTTTTCCCCACTGTTCCTTAGTGATCCCCACTTTTTCCCATCTCTTCCATCCATTCATCAATTTTTCCCACTGTTGCCCTCAATACACCATTGTTCCCCAACTGTTCCCCACTGTTCCTCACTGTTCCCCACCTGTCACATACTTTTGACCAATGTTCCACACGTTCTCCAATGTTCACCTTTTGTTCCCCATTGCTTGCCCCTGTTACCCTGTGTTCCCCACAGTTCTTCACTGTTCCCCACTTTTCTCCAGCTGTTCCCAATCTATTCCCCACTGTTGCCCTCTGTTCCCTACTGTTCTCCATTTCTCCCACTTTTCCCTACTGTTCCACATTTCTTCCCCACTGTTCCCCACAGGTCCCAACTGTTACCAACTGTACCCCATGGTTCCCCATTGTTGCCCATCAGATGCTCCTCTGTTTCCAATCTGTGCCCCATTTTTCCACACTGTTTCTCACAGTTCTTCACTGTTCACCATCTGTTCCCCACTGCTCCCCAGAATTACCCACTGTTCCCCATGGGTCCACTCTGTTCCCCATCTGTCCCCACAGTTCTCCAGCTGTCCCCCCTGTTCCACACTGTTCCGTACTTTTCTCCACTGTTCTGCATCTGTTCTGCCAAGTGCAAGTGAGGACAAAAATGCAAGGTGAAGACAAATGAATGTGTGGCTGAGGGGCTGGTGTAAAAGACAGGGTTTTGGCTTCTTGGACCATTGGGCTATCTTTTGGGGAAGGCATGACCTTTACAAAAAGAATGGGTTACACCTAAACCCAAAAGGGATCAATGTATTGACAGCTAGGTTTGGTGCAGCCGTTGGATGCGGTTTAAACTAATTTGGCACTGGGATGGGAACCTGTATGATAAGCAAAGGACAGGAAAGATAAAATAGGAAAGGCTGTGTTAGGCAGCGAAAGTAAAAATCAGAAAGAGCAAGGAGGGTGAAAAAAGCAAATCTGAAGGCTTTATATCTTAATGCAAGAAGCATTCGGAACAAGGTAGATGAATTGGCTGTGGAAATTGAGACAAACAAATACGATTTGATTGGGATTACAAAACATGGCTGCAAGGTGGGCAAGCCTGGGAACTTAACATCCCGGGGTATACAATATTTAGGAGGGGTAGACAAGAAAGAAAAGGGGGTGGGGTAGCTTTGATGGTGAGAGAAGGAACGGACACAATTGACAGGAAGGATATTAACTCGGAAGATACGGAATCTATATGGGTAGAACTGAGGAATAGCAAGGGGTGGAAAACGTTAGTGGGTGTGGTATATAAGCCTCCAAATAGTAATGTAGAGGTGAGGGAAGGAATAATAAGGGAAATTAGAGAAACGTGCAATAAGGGAACAGCTGTCATCATGGGAGACTTTAATTTACATATCGATTGGACTAGCCAAATGAGTAAAAATACTGAGGAGGTGGAATTCCTTGAATGTTTACGGGATGGTTATCTAGACCAATATGTCGAGGAACCAACTCGGGAGCAGGCCATTTTAGACTGGGTATTGTTCAATGAAAAGGGGCTAATCAGCAATCTTGTTGTACGAGGCCCTTTGGGAAGGAGCGATCACACTATGATCGAATTCTCACTCGACATGGAGAGTGAAGAAATTATCACCGAGACTAAGGTCCTGAATTAAATAAAGAGAATTATGATGGTATGAGACGGGAGTTAAGTAAGATTGATTGGGTGGTTTATGGTGGGGGGGGGGGGGTGACGGTGGATAGACAATGGAAAGCATTCAAAGATCTAATGGAAGAATTGCAGAAATCGTTTATACCGGTTTGGCATAAAAATAAACCAAGAAAAGTGACTCAACTGGGAATAACAAGGGAAATTAGAGACAGCATTAGGACCAAAGGGAGAACATATCAATTGGGCAAAAAAAGTACCAAATCCGAAGATTGGGAACAGTTCAAGATGCAGCAAAGGAGGAGAAAGGGATTAATCAAGAGGGCAAAAATAAATTATGAAAGTAAGCTTGCGGCAAACATAAAAACCAACTGCAAAAGCTTTTATAGATATGTCAAGAGGAAAAGATTGGTGAAATCCAGAGTAGGTCCCTTGCAGTCAGAGTCAGGGGAATATATAATGGGGAATAAGGAAATGGCAGACCAATTAAATTGTTACTTTAGATCTGTTTTACAAGAGAGGATACAATAACCTCCCAAGGATGTTGGGAAACATAGACACTAATGCAAGGGAGGAGCTGAAATAAATCAGTATCTCTAAGGACATGGTCTTGGGGAAATTGAAGGGATTGAAGGCCGATAAATCCCAAGGGCCTGATAATCTACATCCTAGGGTACTTAAAGAAGTGGACATTCAGAGAGCAGATGCTTTAAAAATTATTTTCCAGAACTCAATAGACTCAAGATCAGTACCCATGGATTGGAGGGTAGCTAATATTACCCCACTATTTAAAGAAGGGGTAGAGAAAAAGTGGGGAATTATAGGCCGGTGAGCCTTACATCAGTAAGGGGCAAAATGATGAAATCCATTATTAAGGATGTAATAGCGGAGCATATGACTAGCAGAGAAGGGATCGGAGAGAATCAACATGGATTTACAAAAGGTAAATTGTGCTTGACAAATCTATTGAAATTCTTTGAGATGGTGACAGGTAAAATAGATGAGGGAGAGCCAGTGGATGTGGTGTACCTGGATTTCCAAAAGGCCTTCGATAAGGTTCCACATAAATGACTGGCATGCAAAATCAAGGCTCATGGGATTGTGGGGGGAAGGTATTTATGTGGATTGATAACTGGCTGGCAGATAGAAGACAGAGAGTTGGGATAAACGGCTAATTTTCTGAGTGGCAGGCGGTGACCAGTGGGGTGCCACAGGGATCTGTACTGGGAACCCAGCTGTTCACAATTTACATTAATGATCTGGATGAGAGGATTGGATGTAATACCTCCAAATTTGCAGACGACACTAAGCTAGGAGAGGTTGTGTGCACTGAAGAGGGGGTCAGGAAGCTCCAGTGTGATTTGGATAAATTGGGGGACTGGGTAGATACATGTCAAATGCACTACAATGTGGATAAATGTGAGGTTATCCACCTTGGTAACACAAACCAGAGGGCAGATTACAATTTGAATGGCAATAGATTGGGAGATGGGGAAGTGCAGAGAGACCTAGGGGTTCTTGTGCACCAGTCACTGAAGGCGAGCATGCAGGTACAGCAGGTGGTTAAAAAGGCAAGTGGTATGTTGGCCTTCACATCAAGAGGATTTGAGTATAGGAATAAGGATACCTTACTGCAATTGTACAGAGCCCTGGTGAGACCACACCTGGAGTATTGTGTGCACGTTTGGTCGCCTTATCTGTTCTTGCAATGGAGTGCAAAGGTGATTCACCAGGCTTTATACCTGGAATGACAGGAATAACTTCTGAGGAAAGATTGCACAATTTGGGATTGTACTCGCTGGAGTTTAGAAGATTGAGAGGGGATCTCATAGAGACATATAAAGTTCTGGCAGGACTGGACAGAATGGATGAGGAAGGGATGTTTCCAATGGTGGGGGAGTCCAGAACCCGGGGCCATGGTTCGAGGATAATAGGCAAACCATTTTGAACCGAGATGAGGAGGAATTTCTTTACCCAGAGGCTGGTGAACCTGTGCAATTCATTGCCACACAGAGCAGTAGAGGCAGGTTCATTGAATATATTTAAGAGGGAATTAGATATATTTCTTCAGTATAAGGGAATTAGGGGTTACGGAGAGAAGGCAGGGACGGGGTACTGAAATTTAAGATCAGCCATGATATCATTGAATGGCGGAGAAGGCTCGAAGGGCCGAATGACCTACTCCTGCTCTGATCTTCTATGTTTCTGCCCTGTTGCCCATTTTCCCCAATCTTCCCCTCTGTTTTACACTGCTCTCCACTGTGCCTCTCTGTTCCCCACTGCTCCTCTTTCTTCCCCCTGTTGGGGAACAGAGGAGCACAGTGGAGAACAGAAAGGAAAAGTGGGGAACTGTGGGGAATAGTCAGGAACAGGTGTGAACCTCTGGGGAACAGGTATATATGGGGAACAGATGGGGTACAGTGGAGAACATTGGGAAAAATGGGCAACAGTGCAGAACAGTTGATGGGGACCAGTGGGTTAAATGGGGAACAGAGGGCAAAAGTGGGGAACAGTGGGAATAATGCAGAACAGTGGGGAAAAGTAGGGAACCATGGGGAAAAGTATGGAACCGGGGGGACAGCTGGAGAAGATTGTGGAAGCGTGGGGAACACTGTAGAAAAATGGGGATCGGAGGGGAATAGTGGGGAGTGGGAGGGAACGAGGAAAGGAGAACAGTGGGGAACAATGTTCCGCACTGTTCCCCAACGTACACCCTGGTTCCCCATTGTTGACCAGCAGAAGCTCATCTGTTTTCCAACTGTACCCCACTTTTCCACACTGTTTCTCACACTACGCCACTGTTCACCATCCATTCCCCACCGTGAAATATAAAGTGTTCACAATCCTTACTCTGGAGATAAAAGTTTTGAAGAACAGGTTCATCTTTATTTCGAGTCTGCAGAGTCGGGTGTCCCTGGTCTGGAGACACACTGGAAGTTCAGAATCATCACTCTTTTGTACAGTCCCGCGCTCAACATCACCCCACCTTCATTTACCTTCTTCCAATCAGAATCCCAATACATTATAACATTCTCCTTCTCCCTTCCATCAATCCAGGTATCACTCAGTTCTTCCCTCTTCATACATTGCCTGTTCATGTCCCTATGAGGCAATCGCAGTACGAGCTATAGACTATCTTAGGTCACTGTACCAACCTGAACCAGTTCCTTGCATCCTTGGGGCTTGAGATAAGAAGGGGCCCACTGGCTAGTACTGTCTACTCTCAAGCTCTTATCTACATACTTTGCATTCCATCATTTTTCACAGAATGGTGCGAGTTTAATCATATTCAACTGTTTTTCACAATTCCTCCTTTTTTCTCGTTATCATGTATTTCTGATTAAACTGCATTATTGTTCACCTTTTGTTTCCTCAAATTGTAACATGAGTTGAATTTGTCGTTGTTCATCTGCCATGGGATTTTTTAATACCACCTGCTTCGCTCCAGTAGCTGAGCAAATGGATCTTGTGATAAAACATCGTAGGATGGCTGATCCAATCAATAAGCCCACTAGAATCATTCAGCCAGATATAGCAGAGTGCATTAACTATGGCCGCCAACCTCCGAAATTCCAATCTCCCCATGTCCAATCACCTCCTTTTTTATATTTATCTCTAGTCTCCTGGATCTTCTCTCTACACTTTTTAATATGGACCACCAAATCCGAGATATTAGCTGATTCATCCAGGATGTATGTGTAACATTCAGAACCAATTAAAGCCCTTTCTCTGTCAAAATAAAATCAAGGGCCATGCATTTTTGGAGGACTGTAAGTTGCATGGTGGCCATTTCTGTATTTATTGCCCAGACTTGGGATTGGACTTCCCCAAGTACCAGGTTCGTATTATTTACTAGTTCATCTAGGGTGGCTGCTATTTTTGAATCTCAACCGCACTTTGTGCAGCTCCATATGTTGGGAAAAACCTCCACATGAGACGATCTCCTTCAGTCACCCTTTTGCTTTTCCCATGGGACAAGCCTAGTACAGGTAGCTGGTTAAGTTCACGGACATTGGGAATTAAGTATGCCAGGTAATAAATTCCACTCCAACCTTTAGGTGTACAGGTCAATATAAATCCTTTTGTCCGATTCCAACATTCCTTTTCTCCGGGTAACCATGAATAAATTTTACGTCCACACACCCAATATGTGCCATTTACCGGGTGTGGGATTCACAGTCGTGTGACGGTCTAATTCTTCATGAAATTGGAAACTCCTAGTTGGTTTCTCAAAAGGAAGCATCTCTCCAGACTGAGGAGTTGGTGACTTTGTTGGTTTTGGTCGTATCGACCACCCTTTGTATTTATCTTCAGTGGTTTGATCACTGTTGCTGGGCAAGATCTATATATCAAATAATTTGTGTAGGGAGAGAGGGATTGCTACTAAGGGGACTCCTGACTTGCCATGGTGTGGTATTTTTGCACAAACCCAACAATCTGTTTGATTTTGGTTCTTAGCATAATTAGTACATAGAGAGATAAAATAATTTTTAGGTTTAACACGCAAAGTTATGATATGTATAAGTCAAATTGAAATAGTAAGCGCAAAAGTTTCATTATTGTAGTTTTCTTTTCTGTTCCTTTTTACTCCTCTTTCCTTCCTTCTGTGGCTGGTGGTGGGAACACAGGTCCCTTTATTCTTTTTTTAAAGTTTTTTTTCTTCACACTTTGAGTCATATTCACCAAAATACCCACAAACATTTCCCTCTAGAATATATAGTGTCATTTTTTTCCCCTTTTCCCCCCTCCCTTCCCTCCCTCCTTCCCACCCCCCTCCCCACCCACTAAACATTCAACATATACAATACAATAAACCCATTAAACAATGTCATCACACAATGAAATAGACAAGAAAATTGTGTCATCTACTTTTACACACTGGGTCAGTTCATTTCGTCTACTTCTCATTCTGTTATTTTAAGGGGTGGTGGTCCGCGGTAAGACCTCTCTGTTGTTTTCCATGTACGGTTCCCAAATTTGTTCGAATACTGTGATGTTATTTCTTAAATTATATGTTATTTTTCCAATGCAATACATTTATTCATTTCCATGTACCATTGCTGTATTCTCAGGCGATCTTCTGATTTCCAGGTTGACATTGTACATTTTCTTGCTACAGCTAAGGCTATCATAATAAATCTTTTTTGCGCTTCATCCAAATCGAGGCCACGTTCTTTACTTCTTATATTACTTAGAAGAAAGATCTCTGGATTTTTTGATATGTTATTTTTTGTGATTTTATTTAATACCTGATTTAGATCTTCCCAAAACTTTTCCACTTTCTCACATGCCCAAATTGAAATCTACTGTTGTTCCCGTTTCCTTCTTACAGCGAAAACATCTATCTGATACTGTTGGGGCCCATTAATTTAACTTTCAGCATGTGTCCACCCCTTTTCCTTTGTTCAGTCTGATTTTTCTGTGGTCAATAGTACTAGATATGGTCTGTTCCACCGGGGCTGAAGCTTTTCTTCTTTCCATGAATTGATCAGGACCCAGTCACCAGCATTCACAGAGTGGATAGGGAAATCCAGAGGTGGGCTCTGCACCAGCAGAACCTTAGCTTTTAAATCTGCAAGAGAACGAGAGACTGCCAGTAAATAATTCTTTAAAAACACATCATTATTTTTGACTGTAGGTATTCCTTCTATCTTCCCCAAATATGGGAGTCCAAATAACATCTCGTAAGGGGATATTTTAATGTTTTGTCATGGGGCTGTCCGAATTCTGAGAAGAGTTATTGGTAAGCACTTGGTCCAGGGTAATTTAGTCTCTTCTTTTAGTTATGTAATTTGCATTTTTAAAGTGGCATTCATTTGTTCCACTCTGGATGCCTTGGAGTATGCAGCTTCCATTTTATCCCTAAGGTTTCACAGACCAGGCTGTAAATTTTAGAAGCGAAGTGCTTTCCCCGATCTGAATTGATGGATTCGGCTATTCCATATCGGGGTACAATTTTTTCCAGAATTATATGCTTGTTCAGTGGCATTGACGGTGGGAACGCTTCAACCCATCTCGTGAAATGGTCCACTACTGCTAGTAGAAATTTCCATCGCTGGACCTTAGGGAGTTTGGTGAAATCCACTTGTATCCGCTGAAATGGCCAGATTGCTAAAGGTGGTCCTCCTCCAGGCATAGCTTTCATAACTTTCTTATTAACTTTTAAACAGATCACACAGCGGTTCACTGCCTGTCTTGCTAGGATATAGACTCCTCTGCAGGCATAAGTTTGTAAGAATGTATCACACAGTGCTTGCACTCCCCAGTGGGAGCCTGAGTGTAGTTCTCCTAGTATCTGCTGGGTGATTTCTTTATTTAACAATTGTCTTCCATCGGGGAGCCACCATTTTCCGTCTTCTTTGCTCCCATCTTTTCCATTTTTTTCTTCTTCAGGGAGGGAAAAGATAGGACCTTCTTCAGCCCTTCTCTGAGAGGTATCAGAGCCATCAGATGTACTTTTCCTGATCGTGCCGCTTGTTGGGTCAGTTCATCAGCCATCCGATTTCCTCGTGCTTTTGGTGAGTTCCCCTTCTGATGACCTGGTACATGTACTGTGGCAATTCTTTCTGGTTTGATTAATGTTTCCAAAGTCTTTTCAGTTAGTTGCTCATGAGCCAGTTCTTTTCCTCTTGTTGTTATCATCCCTCGTTCTTTCCAAATTTTCCTAAATGTGTGTACCACTCCAAATGCATATTTCAAATCTGTATATATGTACCTTCCTGCCCTCCCAACAGTTCCCACAAGTCCCCAGAGTTCCCCATTAGTTCCCTATCTGTTCTAAACTGTTTCCCACTGTTCTTCACCTATTCCACACCTGTTCTCCACTCTTCCGCCTGCTGTTTCCCACCAGTTCCCCACTTTTCACCACTGTTCTCCATGGTCCCCCACTGTTCCCCTCATTTCCCAATCTGTTCCCCACTTTTGTGCACTGTTCTCCCATTCTTCACAGTTCGCTATCTGTTCCCCACTGCTCCCCACTATTCCCCTCTGTTGCCCACTATTCCGCAGAGATCTCCACTGTTCCCCATCCCTTCCTTCCATTCCGCAATTTTCCCCACTTCTACCCTCCATAGTACAGTTCCCCAACTTTTTTACATGTTCCCCACTGTTCCCCATTGTTCCCCACCTGTCACACACTTTTTACCACTGTTCCCCACATTCTCCAATGTTCGCCAAATGTTCCCCACTGGTCTCCACTGTTACTCTCTGTTCCCCACTGTTACTCATTCTTCCCCACTGTTCCCCACTGTTCTGCAGTTTTGCCCAATTCTCCACTTTTTTCTTATCTGTACCCCTGCTCCTTTGGCTCCCCTCTGTTCTGCAGTGTTCCCCACGCTTCCCACTTTTTCCAATCCATATCCCCTGCTCCCTTTGGTTCCACTCTATTGTGCAGTGCTCCCCACGATTCCCCACTTTTTCCAACCTGTACACCATGCTCCCTTTGGTTCCCCTCTGTCCTGCAGTGTTCCCCATGGTTCCCCACTTTTTCCAATATTTTTCCTCTGCTCCCTTTGGTTCCCCACTCTTCTGCATTTTTCCACACGGTTCCCCACTTCTTACAATCCGTTTCCCCTGCTCCCTTTGTTTACCCACTGTTCTGCATTTTTCCACTCTGTTCCCCACTTTTTTCAATCCGTTCCCCCTGCTCCCTTTGGTTCCCCACTGTTCTGCAGTGTTCCCCATAGTTCCCCACATTTTCCAATCTGTTTCCCCTGCTGCCTTTGGTTCCCCTCTGTTCTGCAGTTTCCCCACGGTTCTCCACATTTTTTCCAATCTGTTCCCCCTGCTCCCTTTGGTTCCCCTCTGTCCTGCAGTGTTCTCCATTGTTCCCCTCTTTTTCCAATCCGTGACCCCTGCTCCCTTTGGTTCCCCTCTGTTCTGCAGTGATCCCCACGGTTCCCCACATTTTCCAACACGTTCCCCCGGCTCCCTTTGGTTCCCCTCTGTTCTGCATTGTTCCCCACGGTTCCCCACATTTCCGAGCTGTTCCCCCTGCTCCCTTTGGTTCCGATCTGTTCTGCATTGTTCCCCACGGTTCTCCACATTTTTTCTAATCTGTTCCCATGCTCCCTTTGGTTCACCTCTGTTCTGCAGTTTCCCCATGGTTCTCCACATTTTTTCCAATCTGTTCCCCCTGCTCCCTTTCGTTCCCCTCTGTCCGGCAGTGTTCCCCATGGGCCTCAATTTTTACAATCCGTTCCTGCTGCTCCCTTGGTTACCCTCTGTCCTGCAGTGTTCTCCACGGTTCCCCACTTTTCTCAATCCGTTCCCCCTGCTCCCTTTGGTTCCCCTCTGTACTGCAGTGTTCCCCACGGTTCCCCACTTATTCCAATCCGTTTTCCCTGCTCCCTTTGTTAACCCACTGTTCTGCATTTTTCCACTCCGTTCCCCACTTTTTTCAATCTGTTCTACCTGCTCCTTTTGGTTCCCCATTGTTCTGCAGTATTTCCCACGGTACCCCACTTTTTCCAATCTGTTCTGCCTGCTCCTTTGGTTTCCCTCTGTTCTGCAGTGTTCCCAACATTTCCCCACTTTTACCAATCTGTTCCCTCTTCTCCATTTGGTTCCCCTCTGTCCTGCAGTGTTCCCCATGTTTCCCCACTTTTTCCAATCTGTTCCCCCTGCTCCCTTTCGTTCCCCTCTGTCCTGCATTTTTCATCACGGTTCCCCACTTTTTCAGATCCATTCCCGCTGCTCCCTTTCATTCCCCTCTGTCCTGCATTTTTCCCCATGGTTCCCCACTTCACCAATCCATTCCCCCTGCTCCCTTTGGTTCCCCTCTGTTCTGCATTTTTCACACGGTTCCCCACTTCTTACAATCCGTTCCCCCTGCTACCTTTGGTTCCCCACTGTTCTGCAGTGTTCCCCATGGTTCCCCACTTTTTCCAATCCGTTTCCCCTGCTCCCTTTTGTTCCCCTCTGTTCTGCAGTGTTCCCCACAGTTCCCCACTTTTTCCAATCCGTTCCCCCTGCTCCCTTTTGTTCCACTCTGTTCTGGAGTGTTCCCCACGCTTCCCCACTTTTTCCAATCCATTTCCCCTGCTCCCTTTGGTTCCAATCTATTGTGCAGTGCTCCTCACGATTCCCCACTTTTTCCAATCTGTTCCCCGTGCTCCCTTTGGTTCCCCTCTGTCCTGCAGTGTTCCCCACGATTCCCCACTTTTTCCAATCAGTTCCCCCTGCTCCCTTTCGTTCCCCACTCTTCTGCATTTTTCCACAGGGTTCCCCACTTTTTACAATCTGTTCCCCCTGCTCCCTTTATTTCCCCACTCTTCTGCATTTTTCCACATTGTTCTCCACTTTTTCAAATCTGTTTCCCCTGCTCCCTTTGGTTCCCCACTGTTCTGCAGTTTTCCCCAATTCTCCACTTTTTTCTAATCTGTCCCCCCTGCTCCTTTGGCTCCCCTCTGTTCTGCTGTTTTCCCCACGGTTCTCCACATTTTTTCCAATCTGTTCCACCTGCTCCCTTTGGTTCTCCTGTGTTCTGCAGTTTTCCCTATGCTTCCCCACTTTTTCCAATCCGTTCCCCCTGCTCCCTTTGGTTCCTCTCTATATGCAGTGTTCCCCACGATTCTCCACTTTTTTTCCATTCTGTACCCCCTGCTCCCTCTGGTTCCCCTCTGCCCTGCAGTGTTCCCCATGGTTCCCCACTTTTTCCATTCCGTTTCCCCTACTTCCTTTGGTTCACCTCCGTTCTGCAGTGTTCCCCACGGTTCTCCACTTTTTCCACTCTGTTCCCCCTGCACCCTTTGGTTGCCCTCTGTTCTGGAGTGTTCCCCACGCTTCCCACTCTTTCCAATCCATTTCCCCTGCTCCCTTTGGTTCCACTCTATTGTGCAGTGCTCCCCACGATTCCCCACTTTTTCCAACCTGTACACCATGCTCCCTTTGGTTCCCCTCTGTCCTGCAGTGTTCCCCACGGTTATTCACTTTTTCCAACCTGTTCCCCCGGCTCCCTTTGGTTCCCCTCTGTTCTGCATTGTTCCCCACGGTTCCCCACATTTCTGAGCAGTTCCCCCTGCTCCCTTTGGTTCCGCTCTGCTCTGCATTGTTCCCCACGGTTCTCCACATTTTTTCTAATCTGTTACTATGCTCCCTTTGGTTCATCTCTGTTCTGCAGTTTCCCCATGGTTCTCCACATTTTTTCCAATCTGTTCCCCCTGCTCCCTTTGGTTCCCCTCTGTTCTGCAGTGTTTCCCATGATTCCACACCTTTTCCAACCTGTACCGCCTGCTCCCTTTGGTTCCCCTCTGTCCTGCAGTGTTCCCCACGGTTCCCCACTTTTTACAATCCGTTCCAGCTGCTCCCTTTCGTTCCCCTCTGTCCTGCATTTTTCATCACGGTTCCCCACTTTTTCAGATCCGTTCCCCCTGCTCCCTTTCGTTCCCCTCTGTCCTGCATTTTTCCCCACGGTTCCCCACTTCACCAATCCATTCCCCCTGCTCCCTTTGGTTCCCCTCTGTTCTGCATTTTTCCACACGGTTCCCCACTTCTTACAATCCGTTTCCCCTGCTCCCTTTGTTTACACACTGTTCTGCATTTTTCCACTCTGTTCCCCACTTTTTTCAATCCGTTCCCCCTGCTCCCTTTGTTTACCCACTGTTCTGCATTTTTCCACTCTGTTCCCCACTTTTTCCAATCCGTTTCCCCTGCTCCCTTTTGTTCCCCTCTGTTCTGCAGTGTTCCCCACAGTTCCCCACTTTTTCCAATCCGTTCCCCCTGCTCCCTTTTGTTCCACTCTGTTCTGCATTGTTCCCCACGGTTTCCCACATTTCCGAGCTGTTCCCCCTGCACCCTTTGGTTCCCCTCTGTTCTGCAGTGTTCCCCAAGGTTCCCCACTTTTTCCAACTTTTACCACCTGCTCCCTTTGGTTCCCCTCTTTCCTGCAGTGTTCCCCATGGTTCCCCACTTTTTCCAATCCGTTCCTCCTATTCCTTTGGTTCAGCTCTGTTCTGCAGTGTTTTCCACGGTTCCCCACTTTTTCCAATCCATTCCCCGTGCTCCCTTTGGTTCCACTCTGTTCTGGAGTGTTCCCCACGCTTCCCCATTTTTTCCAATCCATTTCCCCTGCTCCCTTTGGTTCCAATCTATTGTGCAGTGTTCCCCACGATTCCCCACTTTTTCCAATCCGTTACCCCTGCTCCCTTTTGTTCCCCACTCTTCTGCATTTTTCCACAGGGTTCCCGACTTTTTACAATCTGTTCCCCCTGCTCCCTTTGTTTCCCCACTCTTCTGCATTTTTCCACACTGTTCTCCACTTTTTCAAATCTGTTTCCCCTGCTTCCTTTGGTTCCCCACTGTTCTGCAGTTTTCCCCAATTCTTCACTTTTTTCTAATCTGTCCCCCCTGCTCCTTTGGCTCCCCTCTGTTCTGCTGTTTTCCCCACGGTTCTCCACATTTTTTCCAATCTGTTCCACCTGCTCCCTTTGGTTCTCCTGTGTTCTGCAGTTTTCCCTACGCTTCCCCACTTTTTCCAATCCGTTCCCCCTGCTCCCTTTGGTTCCTCTCTATATGCAGTGTTCCCCACGATTCTCCACTATTTTTCCATTCTGTACCCCCTGCTCCCTCTGGTTCCCCTCTGCCCTGCAGTGTTCCCCATGGTTCCCCACTTTTTCCATTCCGTTCCCCCTACTTCCTTTGGTTCACCTCTGTTCTGCAGTGTTCCCCACGGTTCTCCACTTTTTCCAGTCTGTTCCCCCTGCACCCTTTGGTTGCCCTCTGTTCTGTAGTGTTCCCCACGCTTCCCACTTTTTCCAATCCATCTCCCCTGCTCCCTTTGGTTCCACTCTATTGTGCAGAGCTCCCCACGATTCCCCACTTTTTCCAACCTGCACACCATGCTCCCTTTGGTTCCCCTCTGTCCTGCAGTGTTCCCCACGGTTATTCACTTGTTCCAACCTGTTCCCCTGGCTCCCTTTGGTTCCCCTCTGTTCTGCATTGTTCCCCACGGTTCCCCACATTTCTGAGCAGTTCCCCCTGCTCCCTTTGGTTCCGCTCTGTTCTGCATTGTTCCCCACGGTTCTCCACATTTTTTCTAATCTGTTCCTATGCTCCCTTTGGTTCCCCTCTGTTCTGCATTTTTCCACACGGTTCCCCACTTCTTACAATCCGTTTCCCCTGCTCCCTTTGTTTACCCACTGTTCTGCATTTTTCCACTCTGTTCCCCACTTTTTTCAATCTGTTCCCTCTGCTCCCTTTGCTTCCCCACTGTTCTGCAGTGTTCCCCATGGTTCCCCACTTTTTCCAATCTGTTCCCCCTGCTCCCTTTGGTTCCCCACTGTTCTTCAGTGTTCCCCACGCTTCCCCACTTTTTCCAATCTGTACCCCCAGCTCCCTTTGGTTCCCCTCCTTTCTGCAGTGTTTACCACGATTCCCCACTTTTTCTAACCTGTACGCCCTGCTCCCTTTGGTTCCCCTCTGTCCTGCAGTGTTCCCCACGGTTCTCCACATTTTTTCCAATCTGTTCCCATGCTCCCTTTGATTCTCCTCTGTTCTGCAGTGTTCCCCACGGTTCCCCACTTTTTCCAATCCATTCCCCCTGCTCCCATTCATTCCCCTCTGTCCTGCAGTGTTCCCCACTGTTCTCCACATTTTTTCCAATATGTTCGCCCTGCTCCCTTTCGTTCCCCTCTGTTCTGCAGTGTTTCCCACGTTTCCCAACAGTTTCCAATCCGTTCCCGCTGCTGCCTTTGGTTACCCACTGTTTTGCAGTGTTCGTCATGGTTCCGCACTTTCTCCAATCTGTTCTCCATACTCCGTTTAGTTCCCCTCTATTCTGCTGTTTTCCCCTAGGTTGCACAATTTTTCGAATCTGTTCACCCTGCTCCCTTTGGTTCTCCTCTATTCTGCAGTGTTCCCCACGTTTCCCCACTTTTTCCAATCCGTTCACCCTGCTCCCATTGTTTCCCCACTCTTCTGCATTTTTCCACACCGTCCCCCACTTTTTCCAATCTGTTCCCCCTGCTCCTTGGGCTCCCCTCTGTTCTGCTGTTTTCCCCACGCTTCCCCACTTTTTCCAATCCTTTCACCCTGCTCCCTTTGTTCCCCTCTGTCCTGCAGTGTACCCCAAGATTCACCACGTTTTCCAACCTGTACCTCCTGCTCCCTTTCGTTCACGTCTGTCCGGCAGTGTTCTCCACGTTCCCCACTTTTTCAAATCCATTCCCCCTGCTCCCTTTGGTTCCCCAGTGTTCTGCAGAACTCCCCACGATTCCCCACTTTTTCCAATCTGTTCCCCCTGCTCCGTTTGGTTCTGCTCTATTATGCAGTGTTCCCAACGGTTCCCCACTTTTCCGAGCTGTTCCCCCTGCTCAATTTTGTTCCGCTGTGTTCTGCAGTGTTCCCCACGGTTCTCCACATTTTTCCAATCTGTTACCCCTGCTCCCTTTGGTTCCCCTGTGTTCTTCAGTGTTCACCACACTTCCCCACTCCTTCCAATCTGTACCCACTGCTCCCTTTGGTTCCCCTCCATTCTGCAGTGTTTCCCACGATTCCCCACTTTTCCAACCTGTACCCCCTGCTCCCTTTGGTTCCCTCTGTCCTGCAGTTTTCCCCACGGTTCCCCACTTTATCCAATCCATCCCCCCTGCTCCCTTTGGATCCCCACTCTTCTGCATTTTTCGATACGGTTCCCCACTTTTTCCAATCCGATCCCCCTGCTCCCATTCGTTCCCCTCTGTTCTGCAGTGTTCCCCACGGTTCCCCACTTTTCCGAGCTGTTCCCCCTGCACCCTTTGGTTCCGCTCTGTTCTGCATTGTTCCCCATGATTCTCCACATTTTTTCTATTCTGTTCCCATGCTCCCTTTGGTTCCCCTCTGTTCTGCAGTGTTGCCTACGCTTCCCCACTTTTTCCATTACGTTCCCCCTGCTCCCTTTGGTTCCAATCTATTGTGCAGTGCTCCTCACGATTCTGCACTTTTTCCAACCTGTATACCCTGCTCCCATTCATTCCCCTCTTTCCTGCAGTGTTCCCCACGTTTACCCACTTTTTCCAATCCATTCCTCCTACTTCCTTTGGTTCACCTCTGTTCCGCAGTGTTTCCCACGGTTCCCCACTTTTTCCAATCTGTTCCCCCTGCTCCCTTTGGTTCCCCTCTGTTCTGGAGTGTTCCCCACGCTTCCCTACTTTTTCCAATCCATTTCCCCTGCTCCCTTTGGTTCCAATCTATTGTGCAGTGCTCCTCACGATTCTGCACTTTTTCCAACCTGTATACCCTGCTCCCATTCATTCCCCTCTTTCCTGCAGTGTTCCCCACGTTTACCCACTTTTTCCAATATGTTGCCCCTGCTCCCTTTGGTTCCCCTCTGTTCTGCATTTTTTCACACGGTCCCTACTTTTTCCAATCCGTTCCCCCTACTTCTTTAGGTTCACCTCTGTTCTGCAGTGTTCCCCATGGTTCCTCACTTTTTCCAATCCTTTCCCCCTGCTCCCATTGGTTTCCCTCTATTCTGCAGTGTTCCCCATGATTCCCCACATTTTCCAACCTGTACCCCCTGCTCCCTTTGGTTCCCCTCTGTTCTGCAGTGTGCCCCACTTCTCAACTTTCTTCCAATATGTTCGCCCTGCTCCCTTTCGTTCCACTCTGTTCTGCAGTGTTTCCCACATTTTCCCACGTTTTCCCACATTTTCCAATCCGTTCACGCTGCTCCCTTTCGTTACCCACTGTTTTGCAGTGTTCGCCACGGTTCTGCTCTTTTTCCAATATGTTCTCCATGCTCCCTTTAGGTCACCTCTATTCTGCTGTGTTCCCCAACGTTGCACACTTTTTCGAATCTGTTCACCCTGCTCCCTTTGATTCCCCTCTATTCTGCAGTGTTCTCCACGGTTCGCCACTTTTTCCAACCTGTACCCCCTGCTACCTTTAGTTCCCCTCTGTCCTGCAGTGTTCCCCACGATTCCCTAGTTTTTCCAATCCGTTCACCCTACTCCCTTTGCTTCCCCTCTCATCTGCAGTGTTCCCCACAGTTCTCCACCTTTTCCAATCCGTTCCCCCTGCTTCATTTGGTTCCCAAATCTTCTGCATTTTTCCATACGATTCCCCACTTTTTCCAATCTGATCCCCCTGCTCCCTTTGATTCCCCACTGTTTTGCAGTGTTCCCCACTTCTCAACTTTTTTCCAATATGTTCGCCCTGCTCCCTTTCGTTCCCCTCAGTTCTGCAGTGTTTCCCACTTTTCCCCACTTTTTCCAATCCGTTCCCGCTGCTCCCTTTGGTTCCCCACTGTTTTGCAGTGTTCGCCACGGTTCTACACTTTTTCCACTCTTTTCTCCATGCTCCGTTTAGTTCCGCTCTATTCTGCAGTGTACCGCACGGTTCCCCACTTTTTACAATCCTTTCACCCTGCTCCCTTTGGTTCCCCTCTGTTCTGCATTTTTCCACAAGGTTCCCCACTTTTTCCAATCCGTACCCCCTGCTTCCTTTGGTTCCCCTCTGTTCTGCAGTGTTCACCACGGTTCCCTTCATTTTCTAATCCCTTCGCCCTGTTCCCTTTGTTTCCACACTGTTCTGCAGTTGTCCCCACAGTTCTCCACATTTTTTCCAATCTGTTCCCCATGCTCCCTTTGGTTCCCCTCTGTCCTGCAGTGTTCTCCACGGTTCCCCAGTTTTTCCAATCCTTTCACCTTGCTCCCTTTGGTTCCCCTCTGTTCTGCATTTTTCCACAAGGTTCCCCGCTTTTTCCAATCCGTACCCCCTGCTTCCTTTGGTTCCCCTCTGTTCTGCAGTGTTCACCACGGTTACCTTCATTTTCTAATCCCTTCGCCCTGTTCCCTTTGTTTCCGCACTGTTCTGCAGTGTTCCCCACGGTTCGCCACTTTTTCCAACCTGTACCCCCTGCTCCCTTTGGTTCCCCTCTGTCCTCCAGTGTTCCCCACGGTTCCCCAGTTTTTCCAATCCTTTCACCCTGCTCCCTTTGGTTCCCCTCTGTTCTGCATTTTCCCCACGGTTCTCCACATTTTTTCCAATCTGTCCCCCCTGCTCTCTTTTGTTCCCCTGTGTTCTTTAGTGTTCCCCATGCTTCCCCACTTTTTGCAATCTGTCCCCCCTGCTTCCTTTGGTTCCCCTCTGTCCTGCAGTGTTCCCCACGGTACCCCACTTTTTCCAATCCGTTCCCCCTGCTCCCTTTAGTTCCCCACTCTTCTGCATTTATCCATACGGTTCCCCACTTTTTCCAATCCGATCCCCCTGCTCTCTTTGATTCCCCACTGTTCTGCAGTGTGCCCCACTTCTTAACTTTTTTCCAATATGTTCGCCCTGCTCCCTTTCGTTCCACTCTGTTCTGCAGTGTTTCCCACGTTTTCCCAAGTTTCCCCACATTTTCCAATCCGTTCCCGCTGCCCCCTTTCGTTCCCCTCTGTCCTGCAGTGTTCTCCACGGTTCCCCAGTTTTTCCAATCCTTTCACCCTGCTCCCTGTGGTTCCCCTCTGTTGTGCATTTTCCCCACGGTTCTCCACATTTTTTCCAATCTGTCCCCCCTGCTCCCTTTGTTTCCCCTGTGTTCTTTATTGTTCCCCATGCTTCCCCACTTTTTGCAATCTGTCCCCCCTGCTCCCTTTGGTTCCCCTCTGTCCTGCAGTGTTCCCACGGTACCCCAGTTTTTCCAATCCCTTCCCCCTGCTCCCTTTAGTTTCCCAATCTTCTGCATTTTTCCATACGGTTCCCCACTTTTTTCAATCTGATCCCCCTGCTCCCTTTGATTCCCCACTGCTCTGCAGTGTGCCCCACTTCTCAACTTTTTTCCAATATGTTCGCCCTGCTCCCTTTCGTTCACCTCTGTTCTGCAGTGTTTCCCATGTTTCCCCACTTTTTCTAATCTATTCCCCCTGCTCCCATTCGTTCCCCTCTTTCCTGCAGTTTTCTCCACGGTTCCCCACTTTTTCCAAACTCTTCCCCCTGCTCCCTTTGTTTCCCCTCTGTTCTGCAGTGTTGCTCATGGTTCTCCACATTTTCCAATCCGTTCTCCCTTCTCTCTTTGGTTACCCACTGTTCTGCATTTTTCCACACGGTTCCCCAATTTTTCCAATCTGTTCCCCCTGACTCCTTTGGTTCACCTCTGTTCTGCAGTGTTCACCACGATTCCCCACTTTTTCCATTCTGTTCTTCTGCTCCTTTGGTTCCCCTTAATTCTGCAGTGATCCCCACGGTTCCCCACTTTTTAAAAATCCGTTCCCCCTGCTTCCTTTGGTTTCCCACTGTTCTTCAGTGTACCCCACGGTTCCCCAATTTTTACAATCTGTTGCCCCTGCTCCATTTGGTTCCCCTCTATTCTGCAGTGTTCCCCACGATTCCCCTCTTTTTCTAACCTGTACCCCCTGCTCCCTTGGTTCCCCTCTGTCCTGCAGTGTTCTCCACGGTTCCCCAGTTTTTCCAATCCTTTCACCCTGCTCCCTTTGGTTCCCCTCTGTTCTGCATTTTCCCCACGGTTCTCCACATTTTTTCCAATCTGTCCCCCCTGCTCCCTTTGGTTCCCCTGTGTTCTTTAGTGTTCCCCATGCTTCCCCACTTTTTGCAACCTGTCCCCCTGCTCCCTTTGGTTCCCCTCTGTCCTGCAGTGTTCCCCACGTTACCCCACTTTTTCCAATCCGTTCCCCCTGCTCCCATTCGTTCCCCTCTGTTCTGCAGTGTTCCCCACGGTTCCCCACTTTTCCGAGATGTTCCCCCTGCTCACTTTTGTTCCGAAGTGTTCTGCAGTGTTTCCCACGGTTCTCCACATTTTTTCCAATCTGTTCCCATGCTCCCGTTGATTCCCCTCTGTTCTGCAGTGTTCCCCACAGTTCCCAACTTATTTCCAATCTGTTCCCCCTGCTCCTTTGGTTCCCCTCCGTTCTGCAGTGTTCCCCACGGTTCCCCACTTTTTTCATTCTGTTCCCCTTGCTCCTTTGGTTCCCCTTTGTTCTGCAGTGTTCCCCACGGTTCCCCACTTTTTCCATTCTGTTTCCCCTGCTCCTTTGGTTCCCTTCTGTTCTGCAGTGTTCCCCACGGTTCCCCACTTTTTCAAATCCGTTCCCCCTGCTCCCTTTGGTTTCCCACTCTTCTGAATTTTTCCATACGGTTCCCCACTTTTTCCAATCTGATCCCCCTGCTCCCTTTGATTCCCCACTGTTTTGCAGTGTTCCCCACTTATCAACTTTTTTCCAATATGTTCGCCCTGCTCCCTTTAGTTCCCCTCAGTTCTTCAGTGTTTCCCACTTTTCCCCACTTTTTCCAATCCGTTCCCGCTGCTCTCTTTGGTTCCCCACTGTTTTGCAGTGTTCGCCACGGTTCCGCACTTTTTCCACTCTTTTCACCATGCTCCGTTTAGTTCCCCTCCATTCTGCAGTGTTCCCCAAGGTTGCACACTTTTTCGAATCTGTTCACCCTGCTCCCTTTGGTTCCCCTCTGTCCTGCAGTGTTCCCCAAGATTCCCCACGTTTTCAAACTTGTACCTCCTGCTCCCTTTCGTTCACGTCTGTCCTGCATTGTTCTCCACGTTCCCCACTTTTTCAAATCCATTCCCCCTGCTCCCTTTGGTTCCCCAGTGTTCTGCAGAACTCCCCACGATTCCCCACTTTTTCCAATCTGTTCCCCCTGCTCCGTTTGGTTCTGCTCTATTATGCAGTGTTCCCCACGGTTCCCCACTTTTCCGAGCTGTTCCCCCTGCTCAATTTTGTTCCGCAGTGTTCTGCAGTGTTCCCCACGGTTCTCCACATTTTTTCCAATCTGTTCCCCCTGCTCCCTTTGGTTCCCCTGTGTTCTTCAGTGTTCACCACGCTTACCCACTCCTTCCAATCTGTACCCCCTGCTCCCTTTGGTTCCCCTCCATTCTGCAGTGTTTTCAACGATTCCGCACTTTTCCAACCTGTACCCCCTGCTCCCTTTGGTTCCCCTCTGTCCTGCAGTGTTCCCCACGATTCCCCACTTTATCCAATCCATTCCCCCTGCTCCCTTTGGTGCCCCACTCTTCTGCATTTTTCGATACGGTTCCCCACTTTTTCCAATCCGTTACCCCTGCTCCCTTTGGTTCCCCTCGGTCCTGCAGTTTTCCCCACTGCTTCCCACTTTTTCCAATCCATTCCCCCTGCTCCCATTCGTTCCCCTCTGTTCTGCAGTGTTCCACACGGTTCCCAACTTATTTCCAATCTGTTCCCCCTGCTCCTTTGGTTCCCCTCCGTTCTGCAGTGTTCCCCACGGTTCCCCACTTTTTCCATTCTGTTCCCCCTGCTCCTTTGGTTCCCCTCTGTTCTGCAGTGTTCCCCACGGTTCCCCACTTTTTCCATTCTGTTTCCCCTGCTCCTTTGGTTCCCTTCTGTTCTGCAGTGTTCCCCACGGTTCCCCACTTTTTCAAATCCGTTCCCCCTGCTCCCTTTGGTTTCCCACTGTTCTGCAGTGTACCGCACGGTTCCCCACTTTTTCCAATCCTTTCACCCTGCTCCCTTTGGTTCCCCTCTGTTCTGCATTTTTCCACAAGGTTCCCCACTTTTTCCAATCCGTACCCCCTGCTTCCTTTGGTTCCCCTCTGTTCTGCAGTGTTCACCACGGTTCCCTTCATTTTTTAATCCCTTCGCCCTGTCCCCTTTGGTTCCGCACTGTTCTGCAGTTGTCCCCACAGTTCTCCACATTTTTTCCAATCTGTTCCCCATGCTCCCTTTGGTTCCCCTGTGTTCTTCAGTGTTCCCCACGATTTCCCATTTTTTCCAACCTGTACCCACTGCTCCCTTTGGTTCCCCTCTGTCCTGCAGTGTTCCCCACGGTTCTCCACTTTTTCCAATCCGTTCCCCCTGCTCCCTTTGGTTCCTCATTCATCTGCATTTATCCATACGGTTCCCCACTTTTTCCAATCCGATCCCCCTGCTCTCTTTGATTCCCCACTGTTCTGCAGTGTGCCCCACTTCTCAACTTTTTTCCAATATGTTCGCCCTGCTCCCTTTCGTTCCACTCTTTTCTGCAGTGTTTCCCACGTTTTCCCAAGTTTCCCCACATTTTCCAATCCGTTCCCGCTGCCCCCTTTCGTTCCCCTCTGTCCTGCAGTGTTCTCCACGGTTCCCCAGTTTTTCCAATCCTTTCACCCTGCTCCCTGTGGTTCCCCTCTGTTGTGCATTTTCCCCACGGTTCTCCACATTTTTTCCAATCTGTCCCCCCTGCTCCCTTTGTTTCCCCTGTGTTCTTTATTTTTCCCCATGCTTCCCCACTTTTTGCAATCTGTCCCCCCTGCTCCCTTTGGTTCCCCTCTGTCCTGCAGTGTTCCCACGGTACCCCAGTTTTTCCAATCCCTTCCCCCTGCTCCCTTTAGTTTCCCAATCTTCTGCATTTTTCCATACGGTTCCCCACTTTTTTCAATCTGATCCCCCTGCTCCCTTTGATTCCCCACTGCTCTGCAGTGTGCCCCACTTCTCAACTTTTTTCCAATATGTTCGCCCTGCTCCCTTTGGTTCCCCTCTGTCCTGCAGTGTTCTCCACGGTTCCCCAGTTTTTCCAATCCTTTCACCCTGCTCCCTTTGGTTCCCCTCTGTTCTGCATTTTTCCACAAGGTTCCCCGCTTTTTCCAATCCGTACCCCCTGCTTCCTTTGGTTCCCCTCTGTTCTGCAGTGTTCACCACGGTTCCCCACTTTTTCCAATCCGTTCCCCCTGCTCCCTTTTGTTCCACTCTGTTCTGGAGTGTTCCCCACGCTTCCCCACTTTTTCCAATCCATTTCCCCTGCTCCCTTTGGTTCCAATCTATTGTGCAGTGCTCCTCACGATTCCCCACTTTTTCCAATCTGTTCCCCGTGCTCCCTTTGGTTCCCCTCTGTCCTGCAGTGTTCCCCACGATTCCCCACTTTTTCCAATCAGTTCCCCCTGCTCCCTTTCGTTCCCCACTCTTCTGCATTTTTCCACAGGGTTCCCCACTTTTTACAATCTGTTCCCCCTGCTCCCTTTATTTCCCCACTCTTCTGCATTTTTCCACATTGTTCTCCACTTTTTCAAATCTGTTTCCCCTGCTCCCTTTGGTTCCCCACTGTTCTGCAGTTTTCCCCAATTCTCCACTTTTTTCTAATCTGTCCCCCCTGCTCCTTTGGCTCCCCTCTGTTCTGCTGTTTTCCCCACGGTTCTCCACATTTTTTCCAATCTGTTCCACCTGCTCCCTTTGGTTCTCCTGTGTTCTGCAGTTTTCCCTATGCTTCCCCACTTTTTCCAATCCGTTCCCCCTGCTCCCTTTGGTTCCTCTCTATATGCAGTGTTCCCCACGATTCTCCACTTTTTTTCCATTCTGTACCCCCTGCTCCCTCTGGTTCCCCTCTGCCCTGCAGTGTTCCCCATGGTTCCCCACTTTTTCCATTCCGTTTCCCCTACTTCCTTTGGTTCACCTCCGTTCTGCAGTGTTCCCCACGGTTCTCCACTTTTTCCACTCTGTTCCCCCTGCACCCTTTGGTTGCCCTCTGTTCTGGAGTGTTCCCCACGCTTCCCACTCTTTCCAATCCATTTCCCCTGCTCCCTTTGGTTCCACTCTATTGTGCAGTGCTCCCCACGATTCCCCACTTTTTCCAACCTGTACACCATGCTCCCTTTGGTTCCCCTCTGTCCTGCAGTGTTCCCCACGGTTATTCACTTTTTCCAACCTGTTCCCCCGGCTCCCTTTGGTTCCCCTCTGTTCTGCATTGTTCCCCACGGTTCCCCACATTTCTGAGCAGTTCCCCCTGCTCCCTTTGGTTCCGCTCTGCTCTGCATTGTTCCCCACGGTTCTCCACATTTTTTCTAATCTGTTACTATGCTCCCTTTGGTTCATCTCTGTTCTGCAGTTTCCCCATGGTTCTCCACATTTTTTCCAATCTGTTCCCCCTGCTCCCTTTGGTTCCCCTCTGTTCTGCAGTGTTTCCCATGATTCCACACCTTTTCCAACCTGTACCGCCTGCTCCCTTTGGTTCCCCTCTGTCCTGCAGTGTTCCCCACGGTTCCCCACTTTTTACAATCCGTTCCAGCTGCTCCCTTTCGTTCCCCTCTGTCCTGCATTTTTCATCACGGTTCCCCACTTTTTCAGATCCGTTCCCCCTGCTCCCTTTCGTTCCCCTCTGTCCTGCATTTTTCCCCACGGTTCCCCACTTCACCAATCCATTCCCCCTGCTCCCTTTGGTTCCCCTCTGTTCTGCATTTTTCCACACGGTTCCCCACTTCTTACAATCCGTTTCCCCTGCTCCCTTTGTTTACCCACTGTTCTGCATTTTTCCACTCTGTTCCCCACTTTTTTCAATCCGTTCCCCCTGCTCCCTTTGTTTACCCACTGTTCTGCATTTTTCCACTCTGTTCCCCACTTTTTCCAATCCGTTTCCCCTGCTCCCTTTTGTTCCCCTCTGTTCTGCAGTGTTCCCCACAGTTCCCCACTTTTTCCAATCCGTTCCCCCTGCTCCCTTTTGTTCCACTCTGTTCTGCATTGTTCCCCACGGTTTCCCACATTTCCGAGCTGTTCCCCCTGCACCCTTTGGTTCCCCTCTGTTCTGCAGTGTTCCCCAAGGTTCCCCACTTTTTCCAACTTTTACCACCTGCTCCCTTTGGTTCCCCTCTTTCCTGCAGTGTTCCCCATGGTTCCCCACTTTTTCCAATCCGTTCCTCCTATTCCTTTGGTTCAGCTCTGTTCTGCAGTGTTTCCCACGGTTCCCCACTTTTTCCAATCCATTCCCCGTGCTCCCTTTGGTTCCACTCTGTTCTGGAGTGTTCCCCACGCTTCCCCATTTTTTCCAATCCATTTCCCCTGCTCCCTTTGGTTCCAATCTATTGTGCAGTGTTCCCCACGATTCCCCACTTTTTCCAATCCGTTACCCCTGCTCCCTTTGGTTCCCCACTCTTCTGCATTTTTCCACAGGGTTCCCGACTTTTTACAATCTGTTCCCCCTGCTCCCTTTGTTTCCCCACTCTTCTGCATTTTTCCACACTGTTCTCCACTTTTTCAAATCTGTTTCCCCTGCTTCCTTTGGTTCCCCACTGTTCTGCAGTTTTCCCCAATTCTTCACTTTTTTCTAATCTGTCCCCCCTGCTCCTTTGGCTCCCCTCTGTTCTGCTGTTTTCCCCACGGTTCTCCACATTTTTTCCAATCTGTTCCACCTGCTCCCTTTGGTTCTCCTGTGTTCTGCAGTTTTCCCTACGCTTCCCCACTTTTTCCAATCCGTTCCCCCTGCTCCCTTTGGTTCCTCTCTATATGCAGTGTTCCCCACGATTCTCCACTATTTTTCCATTCTGTACCCCCTGCTCCCTCTGGTTCCCCTCTGCCCTGCAGTGTTCCCCATGGTTCCCCACTTTTTCCATTCCGTTCCCCCTACTTCCTTTGGTTCACCTCTGTTCTGCAGTGTTCCCCACGGTTCTCCACTTTTTCCAGTCTGTTCCCCCTGCACCCTTTGGTTGCCCTCTGTTCTGTAGTGTTCCCCACGCTTCCCACTTTTTCCAATCCATCTCCCCTGCTCCCTTTGGTTCCACTCTATTGTGCAGAGCACCCCACGATTCCCCACTTTTTCCAACCTGCACACCATGCTCCCTTTGGTTCCCCTCTGTCCTGCAGTGTTCCCCACGGTTATTCACTTGTTCCAACCTGTTCCCCTGGCTCCCTTTGGTTCCCCTCTGTTCTGCATTGTTCCCCACGGTTCCCCACATTTCTGAGCAGTTCCCCCTGCTCCCTTTGGTTCCGCTCTGTTCTGCATTGTTCCCCACGGTTCTCCACATTTTTTCTAATCTGTTCCTATGCTCCCTTTGGTTCCCCTCTGTTCTGCATTTTTCCACACGGTTCCCCACTTCTTACAATCCGTTTCCCCTGCTCCCTTTGTTTACCCACTGTTCTGCATTTTTCCACTCTGTTCCCCACTTTTTTCAATCTGTTCCCTCTGCTCCCTTTGCTTCCCCACTGTTCTGCAGTGTTCCCCATGGTTCCCCACTTTTTCCAATCTGTTCCCCCTGCTCCCTTTGGTTCCCCACTGTTCTTCAGTGTTCCCCACGCTTCCCCACTTTTTCCAATCTGTACCCCCAGCTCCCTTTGGTTCCCCTCCTTTCTGCAGTGTTTACCACGATTCCCCACTTTTTCTAACCTGTACGCCCTGCTCCCTTTGGTTCCCCTCTGTCCTGCAGTGTTCCCCACGGTTCTCCACATTTTTTCCAATCTGTTCCCATGCTCCCTTTGATTCTCCTCTGTTCTGCAGTGTTCCCCACGGTTCCCCACTTTTTCCAATCCATTCCCCCTGCTCCCATTCATTCCCCTCTGTCCTGCAGTGTTCCCCACTGTTCTCCACATTTTTTCCAATATGTTCGCCCTGCTCCCTTTCGTTCCCCTCTGTTCTGCAGTGTTTCCCACGTTTCCCCACAGTTTCCAATCCGTTCCCGCTGCTGCCTTTGGTTACCCACTGTTTTGCAGTGTTCGTCATGGTTCCGCACTTTCTCCAATCTGTTCTCCATACTCCGTTTAGTTCCCCTCTATTCTGCTGTTTTCCCCTAGGTTGCACAATTTTTCGAATCTGTTCACCCTGCTCCCTTTGGTTCTCCTCTATTCTGCAGTGTTCCCCACGTTTCCCCACTTTTTCCAATCCGTTCACCCTGCTCCCATTGTTTCCCCACTCTTCTGCATTTTTCCACACCGTCCCCCACTTTTTCCAATCTGTTCCCCCTGCTCCTTGGGCTCCCCTCTGTTCTGCTGTTTTCCCCACGCTTCCCCACTTTTTCCAATCCTTTCACCCTGCTCCCTTTGTTCCCCTCTGTCCTGCAGTGTACCCCAAGATTCACCACGTTTTCCAACCTGTACCTCCTGCTCCCTTTCGTTCACGTCTGTCCGGCAGTGTTCTCCACGTTCCCCACTTTTTCAAATCCATTCCCCCTGCTCCCTTTGGTTCCCCAGTGTTCTGCAGAACTCCCCACGATTCCCCACTTTTTCCAATCTGTTCCCCCTGCTCCGTTTGGTTCTGCTCTATTATGCAGTGTTCCCAACGGTTCCCCACTTTTCCGAGCTGTTCCCCCTGCTCAATTTTGTTCCGCTGTGTTCTGCAGTGTTCCCCACGGTTCTCCACATTTTTCCAATCTGTTACCCCTGCTCCCTTTGGTTCCCCTGTGTTCTTCAGTGTTCACCACACTTCCCCACTCCTTCCAATCTGTACCCACTGCTCCCTTTGGTTCCCCTCCATTCTGCAGTGTTTCCCACGATTCCCCACTTTTCCAACCTGTACCCCCTGCTCCCTTTGGTTCCCTCTGTCCTGCAGTTTTCCCCACGGTTCCCCACTTTATCCAATCCATCCCCCCTGCTCCCTTTGGATCCCCACTCTTCTGCATTTTTCGATACGGTTCCCCACTTTTTCCAATCCGATCCCCCTGCTCCCATTCGTTCCCCTCTGTTCTGCAGTGTTCCCCACGGTTCCCCACTTTTCCGAGCTGTTCCCCCTGCACCCTTTGGTTCCGCTCTGTTCTGCATTGTTCCCCATGATTCTCCACATTTTTTCTATTCTGTTCCCATGCTCCCTTTGGTTCCCCTCTGTTCTGCAGTGTTGCCTACGCTTCCCCACTTTTTCCATTACGTTCCCCCTGCTCCCTTTGGTTCCAATCTATTGTGCAGTGCTCCTCACGATTCTGCACTTTTTCCAACCTGTATACCCTGCTCCCATTCATTCCCCTCTTTCCTGCAGTGTTCCCCACGTTTACCCACTTTTTCCAATCCATTCCTCCTACTTCCTTTGGTTCACCTCTGTTCCGCAGTGTTTCCCACGGTTCCCCACTTTTTCCAATCTGTTCCCCCTGCTCCCTTTGGTTCCCCTCTGTTCTGGAGTGTTCCCCACGCTTCCCTACTTTTTCCAATCCGTTACCCCTGCTCCCTTTGGTTCCCCACTCTTCTGCATTTTTCCACAGGGTTCCCGACTTTTTACAATCTGTTCCCCCTGCTCCCTTTGTTTCCCCACTCTTCTGCATTTTTCCACACTGTTCTCCACTTTTTCAAATCTGTTTCCCCTGCTTCCTTTGGTTCCCCACTGTTCTGCAGTTTTCCCCAATTCTTCACTTTTTTCTAATCTGTCCCCCCTGCTCCTTTGGCTCCCCTCTGTTCTGCTGTTTTCCCCACGGTTCTCCACATTTTTTCCAATCTGTTCCACCTGCTCCCTTTGGTTCTCCTGTGTTCTGCAGTTTTCCCTACGCTTCCCCACTTTTTCCAATCCGTTCCCCCTGCTCCCTTTGGTTCCTCTCTATATGCAGTGTTCCCCACGATTCTCCACTATTTTTCCATTCTGTACCCCCTGCTCCCTCTGGTTCCCCTCTGCCCTGCAGTGTTCCCCATGGTTCCCCACTTTTTCCATTCCGTTCCCCCTACTTCCTTTGGTTCACCTCTGTTCTGCAGTGTTCCCCACGGTTCTCCACTTTTTCCAGTCTGTTCCCCCTGCACCCTTTGGTTGCCCTCTGTTCTGTAGTGTTCCCCACGCTTCCCACTTTTTCCAATCCATCTCCCCTGCTCCCTTTGGTTCCACTCTATTGTGCAGAGCTCCCCACGATTCCCCACTTTTTCCAACCTGCACACCATGCTCCCTTTGGTTCCCCTCTGTCCTGCAGTGTTCCCCACGGTTATTCACTTGTTCCAACCTGTTCCCCTGGCTCCCTTTGGTTCCCCTCTGTTCTGCATTGTTCCCCACGGTTCCCCACATTTCTGAGCAGTTCCCCCTGCTCCCTTTGGTTCCGCTCTGTTCTGCATTGTTCCCCACGGTTCTCCACATTTTTTCTAATCTGTTCCTATGCTCCCTTTGGTTCCCCTCTGTTCTGCATTTTTCCACACGGTTCCCCACTTCTTACAATCCGTTTCCCCTGCTCCCTTTGTTTACCCACTGTTCTGCATTTTTCCACTCTGTTCCCCACTTTTTTCAATCTGTTCCCTCTGCTCCCTTTGCTTCCCCACTGTTCTGCAGTGTTCCCCATGGTTCCCCACTTTTTCCAATCTGTTCCCCCTGCTCCCTTTGGTTCCCCACTGTTCTTCAGTGTTCCCCACGCTTCCCCACTTTTTCCAATCTGTACCCCCAGCTCCCTTTGGTTCCCCTCCTTTCTGCAGTGTTTACCACGATTCCCCACTTTTTCTAACCTGTACGCCCTGCTCCCTTTGGTTCCCCTCTGTCCTGCAGTGTTCCCCACGGTTCTCCACATTTTTTCCAATCTGTTCCCATGCTCCCTTTGATTCTCCTCTGTTCTGCAGTGTTCCCCACGGTTCCCCACTTTTTCCAATCCATTCCCCCTGCTCCCATTCATTCCCCTCTGTCCTGCAGTGTTCCCCACTGTTCTCCACATTTTTTCCAATATGTTCGCCCTGCTCCCTTTCGTTCCCCTCTGTTCTGCAGTGTTTCCCACGTTTCCCCACAGTTTCCAATCCGTTCCCGCTGCTGCCTTTGGTTACCCACTGTTTTGCAGTGTTCGTCATGGTTCCGCACTTTCTCCAATCTGTTCTCCATACTCCGTTTAGTTCCCCTCTATTCTGCTGTTTTCCCCTAGGTTGCACAATTTTTCGAATCTGTTCACCCTGCTCCCTTTGGTTCTCCTCTATTCTGCAGTGTTCCCCACGTTTCCCCACTTTTTCCAATCCGTTCACCCTGCTCCCATTGTTTCCCCACTCTTCTGCATTTTTCCACACCGTCCCCCACTTTTTCCAATCTGTTCCCCCTGCTCCTTTGGCTCCCCTCTGTTCTGCTGTTTTCCCCACGCTTCCCCACTTTTTCCAATCCTTTCACCCTGCTCCCTTTGTTCCCCTCTGTCCTGCAGTGTACCCCAAGATTCACCACGTTTTCCAACCTGTACCTCCTGCTCCCTTTCGTTCACGTCTGTCCGGCAGTGTTCTCCACGTTCCCCACTTTTTCAAATCCATTCCCACTGCTCCCTTTGGTTCCCCAGTGTTCTGCAGAACTCCCCACGATTCCCCACTTTTTCCAATCTGTTCCCCCTGCTCCGTTTGGTTCTGCTCTATTATGCAGTGTTCCCAACGGTTCCCCACTTTTCCGAGCTGTTCCCCCTGCTCAATTTTGTTCCGCTGTGTTCTGCAGTGTTCCCCACGGTGCTCCACATTTTTCCAATCTGTTACCCCTGCTCCCTTTGGTTCCCCTGTGTTCTTCAGTGTTCACCACACTTCCCCACTCCTTCCAATCTGTACCCACTGCTCCCTTTGGTTCCCCTCCATTCTGCAGTGTTTCCCACGATTCCCCACTTTTCCAACCTGTACCCCCTGCTCCCTTTGGTTCCCTCTGTCCTGCAGTTTTCCCCACGGTTCCCCACTTTATCCAATCCATCCCCCCTGCTCCCTTTGGATCCCCACTCTTCTGCATTTTTCGATACGGTTCCCCACTTTTTCCAATCCGATCCCCCTGCTCCCATTCGTTCCCCTCTGTTCTGCAGTGTTCCCCACGGTTCCCCACTTTTCCGAGCTGTTCCCCCTGCACCCTTTGGTTCCGCTCTGTTCTGCATTGTTCCCCATGATTCTCCACATTTTTTCTATTCTGTTCCCATGCTCCCTTTGGTTCCCCTCTGTTCTGCAGTGTTGCCTACGCTTCCCCACTTTTTCCATTACGTTCCCCCTGCTCCCTTTGGTTCCAATCTATTGTGCAGTGCTCCTCACGATTCTGCACTTTTTCCAACCTGTATACCCTGCTCCCATTCATTCCCCTCTTTCCTGCAGTGTTCCCCACGTTTACCCACTTTTTCCAATCCATTCCTCCTACTTCCTTTGGTTCACCTCTGTTCCGCAGTGTTTCCCACGGTTCCCCACTTTTTCCAATCTGTTCCCCCTGCTCCCTTTGGTTCCCCTCTGTTCTGGAGTGTTCCCCACGCTTCCCTACTTTTTCCAATCCATTTCCCCTGCTCCCTTTGGTTCCAATCTATTGTGCAGTGCTCCTCACGATTCTGCACTTTTTCCAACCTGTATACCCTGCTCCCATTCATTCCCCTCTTTCCTGCAGTGTTCCCCACGTTTACCCACTTTTTCCAATATGTTGCCCCTGCTCCCTTTGGTTCCCCTCTGTTCTGCATTTTTTCACACGGTCCCTACTTTTTCCAATCCGTTCCCCCTATTTCTTTAGGTTCACCTCTGTTCTGCAGTGTTCCCCATGGTTCCTCACTTTTTCCAATCCTTTCCCCCTGCTCCCATTGGTTTCCCTCTATTCTGCAGTGTTCCCCATGATTCCCCACATTTTCCAACCTGTACCCCCTGCTCCCTTTGGTTCCCCTCTGTTCTGCAGTGTGCCCCACTTCTCAACTTTCTTCCAATATGTTCGCCCTGCTCCCTTTCGTTCCACTCTGTTCTGCAGTGTTTCCCACATTTTCCCACGTTTTCCCACATTTTCCAATCCGTTCACGCTGCTCCCTTTCGTTACCCACTGTTTTGCAGTGTTCGCCACGGTTCTGCTCTTTTTCCAATATGTTCTCCATGCTCCCTTTAGGTCACCTCTATTCTGCTGTGTTCCCCAACGTTGCACACTTTTTCGAATCTGTTCACCCTGCTCCCTTTGATTCCCCTCTATTCTGCAGTGTTCTCCACGGTTCGCCACTTTTTCCAACCTGTACCCCCTGCTACCTTTAGTTCCCCTCTGTCCTGCAGTGTTCCCCACGATTCCCTAGTTTTTCCAATCCGTTCACCCTACTCCCTTTGCTTCCCCTCTCATCTGCAGTGTTCCCCACAGTTCTCCACCTTTTCCAATCCGTTCCCCCTGCTTCATTTGGTTCCCAAATCTTCTGCATTTTTCCATACGATTCCCCACTTTTTCCAATCTGATCCCCCTGCTCCCTTTGATTCCCCACTGTTTTGCAGTGTTCCCCACTTCTCAACTTTTTTCCAATATGTTCGCCCTGCTCCCTTTCGTTCCCCTCAGTTCTGCAGTGTTTCCCACTTTTCCCCACTTTTTCCAATCCGTTCCCGCTGCTCCCTTTGGTTCCCCACTGTTTTGCAGTGTTCGCCACGGTTCTACACTTTTTCCACTCTTTTCTCCATGCTCCGTTTAGTTCCGCTCTATTCTGCAGTGTACCGCACGGTTCCCCACTTTTTACAATCCTTTCACCCTGCTCCCTTTGGTTCCCCTCTGTTCTGCATTTTTCCACAAGGTTCCCCACTTTTTCCAATCCGTACCCCCTGCTTCCTTTGGTTCCCCTCTGTTCTGCAGTGTTCACCACGGTTCCCTTCATTTTCTAATCCCTTCGCCCTGTTCCCTTTGTTTCCACACTGTTCTGCAGTTGTCCCCACAGTTCTCCACATTTTTTCCAATCTGTTCCCCATGCTCCCTTTGGTTCCCCTCTGTCCTGCAGTGTTCTCCACGGTTCCCCAGTTTTTCCAATCCTTTCACCTTGCTCCCTTTGGTTCCCCTCTGTTCTGCATTTTTCCACAAGGTTCCCCGCTTTTTCCAATCCGTACCCCCTGCTTCCTTTGGTTCCCCTCTGTTCTGCAGTGTTCACCACGGTTACCTTCATTTTCTAATCCCTTCGCCCTGTTCCCTTTGTTTCCGCACTGTTCTGCAGTGTTCCCCACGGTTCGCCACTTTTTCCAACCTGTACCCCCTGCTCCCTTTGGTTCCCCTCTGTCCTCCAGTGTTCCCCACGGTTCCCCAGTTTTTCCAATCCTTTCACCCTGCTCCCTTTGGTTCCCCTCTGTTCTGCATTTTCCCCACGGTTCTCCACATTTTTTCCAATCTGTCCCCCCTGCTCTCTTTTGTTCCCCTGTGTTCTTTAGTGTTCCCCATGCTTCCCCACTTTTTGCAATCTGTCCCCCCTGCTTCCTTTGGTTCCCCTCTGTCCTGCAGTGTTCCCCACGGTACCCCACTTTTTCCAATCCGTTCCCCCTGCTCCCTTTAGTTCCCCACTCTTCTGCATTTATCCATACGGTTCCCCACTTTTTCCAATCCGATCCCCCTGCTCTCTTTGATTCCCCACTGTTCTGCAGTGTGCCCCACTTCTTAACTTTTTTCCAATATGTTCGCCCTGCTCCCTTTCGTTCCACTCTGTTCTGCAGTGTTTCCCACGTTTTCCCAAGTTTCCCCACATTTTCCAATCCGTTCCCGCTGCCCCCTTTCGTTCCCCTCTGTCCTGCAGTGTTCTCCACGGTTCCCCAGTTTTTCCAATCCTTTCACCCTGCTCCCTGTGGTTCCCCTCTGTTGTGCATTTTCCCCACGGTTCTCCACATTTTTTCCAATCTGTCCCCCCTGCTCCCTTTGTTTCCCCTGTGTTCTTTATTGTTCCCCATGCTTCCCCACTTTTTGCAATCTGTCCCCCCTGCTCCCTTTGGTTCCCCTCTGTCCTGCAGTGTTCCCACGGTACCCCAGTTTTTCCAATCCCTTCCCCCTGCTCCCTTTAGTTTCCCAATCTTCTGCATTTTTCCATACGGTTCCCCACTTTTTTCAATCTGATCCCCCTGCTCCCTTTGATTCCCCACTGCTCTGCAGTGTGCCCCACTTCTCAACTTTTTTCCAATATGTTCGCCCTGCTCCCTTTCGTTCACCTCTGTTCTGCAGTGTTTCCCATGTTTCCCCACTTTTTCTAATCTATTCCCCCTGCTCCCATTCGTTCCCCTCTTTCCTGCAGTTTTCTCCACGGTTCCCCACTTTTTCCAAACTCTTCCCCCTGCTCCCTTTGTTTCCCCTCTGTTCTGCAGTGTTGCTCATGGTTCTCCACATTTTCCAATCCGTTCTCCCTTCTCTCTTTGGTTACCCACTGTTCTGCATTTTTCCACACGGTTCCCCAATTTTTCCAATCTGTTCCCCCTGACTCCTTTGGTTCACCTCTGTTCTGCAGTGTTCACCACGATTCCCCACTTTTTCCATTCTGTTCTTCTGCTCCTTTGGTTCCCCTTAATTCTGCAGTGATCCCCACGGTTCCCCACTTTTTTAAAATCCGTTCCCCCTGCTTCCTTTGGTTTCCCACTGTTCTTCAGTGTACCCCACGGTTCCCCAATTTTTACAATCTGTTGCCCCTGCTCCATTTGGTTCCCCTCTATTCTGCAGTGTTCCCCACGATTCCCCTCTTTTTCTAACCTGTACCCCCTGCTCCCTTGGTTCCCCTCTGTCCTGCAGTGTTCTCCACGGTTCCCCAGTTTTTCCAATCCTTTCACCCTGCTCCCTTTGGTTCCCCTCTGTTCTGCATTTTCCCCACGGTTCTCCACATTTTTTCCAATCTGTCCCCCCTGCTCCCTTTGGTTCCCCTGTGTTCTTTAGTGTTCCCCATGCTTCCCCACTTTTTGCAACCTGTCCCCCTGCTCCCTTTGGTTCCCCTCTGTCCTGCAGTGTTCCCCACGTTACCCCACTTTTTCCAATCCGTTCCCCCTGCTCCCATTCGTTCCCCTCTGTTCTGCAGTGTTCCCCACGGTTCCCCACTTTTCCGAGATGTTCCCCCTGCTCACTTTTGTTCCGAAGTGTTCTGCAGTGTTTCCCACGGTTCTCCACATTTTTTCCAATCTGTTCCCATGCTCCCGTTGATTCCCCTCTGTTCTGCAGTGTTCCCCACAGTTCCCAACTTATTTCCAATCTGTTCCCCCTGCTCCTTTGGTTCCCCTCCGTTCTGCAGTGTTCCCCACGGTTCCCCACTTTTTTCATTCTGTTCCCCTTGCTCCTTTGGTTCCCCTTTGTTCTGCAGTGTTCCCCACGGTTCCCCACTTTTTCCATTCTGTTTCCCCTGCTCCTTTGGTTCCCTTCTGTTCTGCAGTGTTCCCCACGGTTCCCCACTTTTTCAAATCCGTTCCCCCTGCTCCCTTTGGTTTCCCACTCTTCTGAATTTTTCCATACGGTTCCCCACTTTTTCCAATCTGATCCCCCTGCTCCCTTTGATTCCCCACTGTTTTGCAGTGTTCCCCACTTATCAACTTTTTTCCAATATGTTCGCCCTGCTCCCTTTAGTTCCCCTCAGTTCTTCAGTGTTTCCCACTTTTCCCCACTTTTTCCAATCCGTTCCCGCTGCTCTCTTTGGTTCCCCACTGTTTTGCAGTGTTCGCCACGGTTCCGCACTTTTTCCACTCTTTTCACCATGCTCCGTTCAGTTCCCCTCCATTCTGCAGTGTTCCCCAAGGTTGCACACTTTTTCGAATCTGTTCACCCTGCTCCCTTTGGTTCCCCTCTGTCCTGCAGTGTTCCCCAAGATTCCCCACGTTTTCAAACTTGTACCTCCTGCTCCCTTTCGTTCACGTCTGTCCTGCATTGTTCTCCACGTTCCCCACTTTTTCAAATCCATTCCCCCTGCTCCCTTTGGTTCCCCAGTGTTCTGCAGAACTCCCCACGATTCCCCACTTTTTCCAATCTGTTCCCCCTGCTCCGTTTGGTTCTGCTCTATTATGCAGTGTTCCCCACGGTTCCCCACTTTTCCGAGCTGTTCCCCCTGCTCAATTTTGTTCCGCAGTGTTCTGCAGTGTTCCCCACGGTTCTCCACATTTTTTCCAATCTGTTCCCCCTGCTCCCTTTGGTTCCCCTGTGTTCTTCAGTGTTCACCACGCTTACCCACTCCTTCCAATCTGTACCCCCTGCTCCCTTTGGTTCCCCTCCATTCTGCAGTGTTTTCAACGATTCCGCACTTTTCCAACCTGTACCCCCTGCTCCCTTTGGTTCCCCTCTGTCCTGCAGTGTTCCCCACGATTCCCCACTTTATCCAATCCATTCCCCCTGCTCCCTTTGGTGCCCCACTCTTCTGCATTTTTCGATACGGTTCCCCACTTTTTCCAATCCGTTACCCCTGCTCCCTTTGGTTCCCCTCGGTCCTGCAGTTTTCCCCACTGCTTCCCACTTTTTCCAATCCATTCCCCCTGCTCCCATTCGTTCCCCTCTGTTCTGCAGTGTTCCACACGGTTCCCAACTTATTTCCAATCTGTTCCCCCTGCTCCTTTGGTTCCCCTCCGTTCTGCAGTGTTCCCCACGGTTCCCCACTTTTTCCATTCTGTTCCCCCTGCTCCTTTGGTTCCCCTCTGTTCTGCAGTGTTCCCCACGGTTCCCCACTTTTTCCATTCTGTTTCCCCTGCTCCTTTGGTTCCCTTCTGTTCTGCAGTGTTCCCCACGGTTCCCCACTTTTTCAAATCCGTTCCCCCTGCTCCCTTTGGTTTCCCACTGTTCTGCAGTGTACCGCACGGTTCCCCACTTTTTCCAATCCTTTCACCCTGCTCCCTTTGGTTCCCCTCTGTTCTGCATTTTTCCACAAGGTTCCCCACTTTTTCCAATCCGTACCCCCTGCTTCCTTTGGTTCCCCTCTGTTCTGCAGTGTTCACCACGGTTCCCTTCATTTTTTAATCCCTTCGCCCTGTCCCCTTTGGTTCCGCACTGTTCTGCAGTTGTCCCCACAGTTCTCCACATTTTTTCCAATCTGTTCCCCATGCTCCCTTTGGTTCCCCTGTGTTCTTCAGTGTTCCCCACGATTTCCCATTTTTTCCAACCTGTACCCCCTGCTCCCTTTGGTTCCCCTCTGTCCTGCAGTGTTCCCCACGGTTCTCCACTTTTTCCAATCCGTTCCCCCTGCTCCCTTTGGTTCCTCATTCATCTGCATTTATCCATACGGTTCCCCACTTTTTCCAATCCGATCCCCCTGCTCTCTTTGATTCCCCACTGTTCTGCAGTGTGCCCCACTTCTCAACTTTTTTCCAATATGTTCGCCCTGCTCCCTTTCGTTCCACTCTTTTCTGCAGTGTTTCCCACGTTTTCCCAAGTTTCCCCACATTTTCCAATCCGTTCCCGCTGCCCCCTTTCGTTCCCCTCTGTCCTGCAGTGTTCTCCACGGTTCCCCAGTTTTTCCAATCCTTTCACCCTGCTCCCTGTGGTTCCCCTCTGTTGTGCATTTTCCCCACGGTTCTCCACATTTTTTCCAATCTGTCCCCCCTGCTCCCTTTGTTTCCCCTGTGTTCTTTATTTTTCCCCATGCTTCCCCACTTTTTGCAATCTGTCCCCCCTGCTCCCTTTGGTTCCCCTCTGTCCTGCAGTGTTCCCACGGTACCCCAGTTTTTCCAATCCCTTCCCCCTGCTCCCTTTAGTTTCCCAATCTTCTGCATTTTTCCATACGGTTCCCCACTTTTTTCAATCTGATCCCCCTGCTCCCTTTGATTCCCCTCTGTTCTGCAGTGTTGCTCACGGTTCTCCACATTTTCCAATCCGTTCTCCCTTCTCTCTTTGGTTACCCACTGTTCTGCATTTTTCCACACGGTTCCCCAATTTTTCCAATCTGTTCCCCCTGACTCCTTTGGTTTACCGCTGTTCTGCAGTGTTCACCACGATTCCCCATTTTTTCCATTCTGTTCTTCTGCTCCTTTGGTTCCCCTCAATTCTGCAGTGATCCCCACGGTTCCCCACTTTTTAAAAATCCGTTCCCCCTGCTTCCTTTGGTTTCCCACTGTTCTTCAGTGTACCCCACGGTTCCCCAATTTTTACAATCTGTTGCCCATGCTCCATTTGGTTCCCCTCTATTCTGCAGTGTTCCCCACGATTCCCCACTTTTTCTAACCTGTACCCCCTGCTCCCTTGGTTCCCCTCTGTCCTGCAGTGTTCTCCACGGTTCCCCAGTTTTTCCAATCCTTTCACCCTGCTCCCTTTCGTTCCCCTCTGTTCTGCATTTTCCCCACGGTTCTCCACATTTTTTCCAATCTGTCCCCCCTGCTCCCTTTGGTTCCCCTGTGTTCTTTAGTGTTCCCCATGCTTCCCCACTTTTTGCAATCTGTCCCCCTGCTCCCTTTGGTTCCCCTCTGTCCTGCAGTGTTCCCCACGTTACCCCACTTTTTCCAATCCGTTCTCCCTGCTCCCTTTGGTTCCCCTCGGTCCTGCAGTTTTCACCACTGTTTCCCACTTTTTCCAATCCATTCCCCCTGCTCCCATTCGTTTCCCTCTGTTCTGCAGTGTTCCCCACGGTTCCCCACTTTTCCGAGATGTTCCCCCTGCTCACTTTTGTTCCGCAGTGTTCTGCAGTGTTCCCCACGGTTCTCCACATTTTTTCCAATCTGTTCCCATGCTCCCGTTGATTCCCCTCTGTTCTGCAGTGTTCCCCACAGTTCCCAACTTATTTCCAATCTGTTCCCCCTGCTCCTTTGGTTCCCCTCCATTCTGCAGTGTTCCCCACGGTTCCCCACTTTTTCCATTCTTTTTAACCTGCTCCTTTGGTTCCCTTCTGTTCTGCAGTGTTCCCCACAGTTCCCCACTTTTTCAAATCCGTTCCCACTGCTCCCTTTGGTTTCCCACTGTTCTGCAGTGTACCGCACGGTTCCCCACTTTTTCCAATCCTTTCACCCTGCTCCCTTTGGTTCCCCTCTGTTCTGCATTTTTCCACAAGGTTCCCCACTTTTTCTAACCCGTACCCCCTGCTTCCTTTGGTTCCCCTCTGTTCTGCAGTGTTCACCACGGTTCCCTTCATTTTCTAATCCCTTCGCCCTGTTCCCTTTGTTTCCGCACTGTTCTGCAGTTGTCCCCACAGTTCTCCACATTTTTTCCAATCTGTTCCCCCTGCTCCCTTTGGTTCCCCTCTGTCCTGCAGTGTTCCCCACGGTTCTCCACTTTTTCCAATCCGTTCCCCCTGCTCCCTTTGGTTCCTCATTCTTCTGCATTTATCCATACGGTTCCCCACTTTTTCCAATCCGATCCCCCTGCTCTCTTTGATTCCCCACTGTTCTGCAGTGTGCCCCACTTCTCAACTTTTTTCCAATATGTTCGCCCTACTCCCTTTCGTTCCACTCTGTTCTGCAGTGTTTCCCACGTTTTCCCAAGTTTCCCCACATTTTCCAATCCGTTCCCGCTGCCCCCTTTCGTTCCCCTCTGTCCTGCAGTGTTCTCCACAGTTCCCCAGTTTTTCCAATCCTTTCACCCTGCTCCCTGTGGTTCCCCTCTGTTGTGCATTTTCCCCACGGTTCTCCACATTTTTTCCAATCTGTCCCCCCTGCTCCCTTTGTTTCCCCTGTGTTCTTTATTGTTCCCCATGCTTCCCCACTTTTTGCAATCTGTCCCCCCTGCTCCCTTTGGTTCCCCTCTGTCCTGCAGTGTTCCCACGGTACCCCACTTTTTCAATCCCTTCCCCCTGCTCCCTTTAGTTTCCCAATCTTCTGCATTTTTCCATACGGTTCCCCACTTTTTTCAATCTGATCCCCCTGCTCCCTTTGATTCCCCACTGCTCTGCAGTGTGCCCCACTTCTCAACTTTTTTCCAATATGTTCGCCCTGCTCCCTTTCGTTCACCTCTGTTCTGCAGTGTTTCCCATGTTTCCCCACTTTTTCTAATCCATTCCCCCTGCTCCCATTCGTTCCCCTCTTTCCTGCAGTGTTCTCCACGGTTCCCCACTTTTTCCAAACTCTTTCCCCTGCTCCCTTTGTTTCCCCTCTGTTCTGCATTGTTGCTCACGGTTCTCCAAAATTTCCAATCCGTTCTCCCTTCTCTCTTTGGTTACCCACTGTTCTGCATTTTTCCACACGGTTCCCCAATTTTTCCAATCTGTTCCCCCTGACTCCTTTGGTTCACCGCTGTTCTGCAGTGTTCACCACGATTCCCCACTTTTTCCATTTTGTTCTTCTGCTCCTTTGGTTCCGCTCAATTCTGCAGTGATCCCCACGGTTCCCCACTTTTTAAAAATCCGTTCCCCCTGCTTCCTTTGGTTTCCAACTGTTCTTCAGTGTACCCCACGGTTTCCCAATTTTTACAATCTGTTGCCCATGCTCCATTTGGTTCCCCTCTATTCTGCAGTGTTCCCCATGATTCCCCACTTTTTCTAACCTGTACCCCCTGCTCCCTTGATTTTCCTCTGTCCTGCAGTGTTCTCCACGGTTCCCCAGTTTTTCCAATCCTTTCACCCTGCTCCCTTTGGTTCCCCTCTGTTCTGCATTTTCCCCACGGTTCTCCACATTTTTTCCAATCTGTCCCCCCTGCTCCCTTTGGTTCCCCTGTGTTCTTTAGTGTTCCCCATGCTTCCCCACTTTTTGCAATCTGTCCCCCTGCTCCCTTTGGTTCCCCTCTGTCCTGCAGTGTTCCCCACGTTACCCCACTTTTTCCAATTCGTTCCCCCTGCTCCCTTTGGTTCCCCTCGGTCCTGCAGTTTTCACCACTGTTTCCCACTTTTTCCAATCCATTCCCCCTGCTCCCATTCGTTTCCCTCTGTTCTGCAGTGTTCCCCACGGTTCCCCACTTTTCGAGATGTTCCGCCTGCTCACTTTTGTTCCGCAGTGTTCTGCAGTGTTCCCCACGGTTCTCCACATTTTTTCCAATCTGTTCCCATGCTCCCATTGATTCCCCTCTGTTCTGCAGTGTTCCCCACAGTTCCCAACTTATTTCCAATCTGTTCCCCCTGCTCCTTTGGTTCCACTCCATTCTGCAGTGTTCCCCACGGTTCCCCACTTCTTCCATTCTGTTCCCCCTGCTCCTTTGGTTCCCCTCTGTTCTGCAGTGTTCCCCACGGTTCCCCACTTTTTCCATTCTGTTTTCCCTGCTCCTTTGGTTCCCTTCTGTTCTGCAGTGTTCCCCACGGTTCCCCACTTTTTCAAATCTGTTCCCACTGCTCCCTTTGGTTTCCCACTGTTCTGCAGTGTACCGCACGGTTCCCCACTTTTTCCAATCCTTTCACCCTGCTCCCTTTGGTTCCCCTCTGTTCTGCATTTTTCCACAAGGTTCCCCACATTTTCTAATCCGTACCCCCTGCTTCCTTTGGTTCCCCTCTGTTCTGCAGTGTTCACCACGGTTCCCTTCATTTTCTAATCCCTTCGCCCTGTTCCCTTTGTTTCCGCAATGTTCTGCAGTTGTCCCCACAGTTCTCCACATTTTTTCCAATCTGTTCCCCCTGCTCCCTTTGGTTCCCCTCTGTCCTGCAGTGTTCCCCACGGTTCTCCACTTTTTCCAATCCGTTCCCCCTGCTCCCTTTGGTTCCTCATTCTTCTGCATTTATCCATACGGTTCCCCACTTTTTCCAATCCGATCCCCCTGCTCTCTTTGATTCCCCACTGTTCTGCAGTGTGCCCCACTTCTCTACTTTTTTCCAATATGTTCGCCCTGCTCCCTTTCGTTCCACTCTGTTCTGAAGTGTTTCCCACGTTTTCCCACGTTTCCCCACATTTTCCAATCCGTTCCCGCTGCTCCCTTTCGTTACCCAGTGTTCTGCAGAACTCCCCACGATTCCCCACTTTTTCCAATCTGTTCCCCCTGCTCCGTTTGTTTCTGCTCTATTATGCAGTGTTCCCCACGGTTCCCCACTTTTCCGAGCTGTTCCCCCTGCTCAATTTTGTTCCGCAGTGTTCTGCAGTGTTCCCCACGGTTCTCCACATTTTTTCCAATCTGTTCCCCCTGCTCCCTTTGGTTCCCCTGTGTTCTTCAGTGTTCACCACGCTTCCCCACTCCTTCCAATCTGTACCCCCTGCTCCCTTTGGTTCCCCTCCATTCTGCAGTGTTTCCCACGATTCCCCACTTTTCCAACCTGTACCCTCTGCTCCCTTTGCTTCCCCTCTGTCCTGCAGTGTTCCCCACGGTTCCCCACTTTATCCAATCCATTCCCCCTGCTCCCTTTGATTCCCCACTCTTCTGCATTTTTCGATACGGTTCCCCACTTTTTCCAATCCGTACCCCCTGCTCCCTTTGGTTCCCCTCGGTCCTGCAGTTTTCCCCACTGCTTCCCACTTTTTCCAATCATTCCCCCTGCTCCCATTCGTTCCCCTCTGTTCTGCAGTGTTCCTCACGGTTCCCCACTTATTTCCAATCTGTTCCCCCTGCTCCTTTGGTTCCCCTCCGTTCTGCAGTGTTCCCCACGGTTCCCCACTTTTTCCATTCTGTTCCCCCTGCTCCTTTGGTTCCCCTCTGTTCTGCAGTGTTCCCCACGGTTCCCCACTTTTTCCATTCTGTTCCCCCTGCTCCTTTGGTTCCCTTCTGTTCTGCAGTGTTCGCCACGGTTCCCCACTTTTTCAAATCCGTTCCCCCTGCTCCCTTGGGTTTCCCAACGTTCTGCAGTGTACCGCACGGTTCCCCACTTTTTCCAATCCTTTCACCCTGCTCCCTTTGGTTCCCCTCTGTTCTGCATTTTTCCACAAGGTTCCCCACTTTTTCCAATCCGTACCCCCTGCTTCCTTTGGTTCCCCTCTGTTCTGCAGTGTTCACCACGGTTCCCTTCATTTTCTAATCCCTTCGCCCTGTCCCCTTTGGTTCCGCACTGTTCTGCAGTTGTCCCCACAGTTCTCCACATTTTTTCCAATCTGTTCCCCATGCTCCCTTTGGTTCCCATGTGTTCTTCAGTGTTCCCCACGATTTCCCATTTCTTCCAACCTGTACCCCCTGCTCCCTTTGGTTCCCCTCTGTCCTGCAGTGTTCCCCACGGTTCTCCACTTTTTCCAATCCGTTCCCCCTGCTCCCTTTGGTTCCTCACTCTTCTGCATTTTTCCATACGGTTCCCCACTTTTTCCAATCCGATCCCCCTGCTCTCTTTGATTCCCCACTGTTCTGCAGTGTGCCCCACTTCTCAACTTTTTTCCAATATGTTCGCCCTGCTCCCTTTCGTTCCACTCTGTTCTGCAGTGTTTCCCACGTTTTCCCAAGTTTCCCCACATTTTCAAATCCGTTCCTGCTGCCCCCTTTCGTTACCCACTGTTTTGCAGTGTTCGCCACGGTTCCGCTCTTTTTCCAATATGTTCTCCGTGCTCCCTTTAGTTCCCCTCTTTTCTGCTGTGTTCCCCAACGTTGCACATTTTTTCGATCTGTTCACCCTGCTCCCTTTGGTTCCCCTCTATTCTGCATTGTTCCCCACGGTTCGCCACTTTTTCCAACCTGTACCCCCTGCTCCCTTTGGTTCCCCTCTGTCCTGCAGTGTTCTCCACGGTTCCCCAGTTTTTCCAATCCTTTCACCCTGCTCCCTTTGGTTCCCCTCTGTTCTGCATTTTCCCACGGTTCTCCACATTTTTTCCAATCTGTCCCCCCTGCTCCCTTTGGTTCCCCTGTGTTCTTTATTGTTCCCCATGCTTCCCCACTTTTTGCAATCTGTCCCCCCTGCTCCCTTTGGTTCCCCTCTGTCCTGCAGTGTTCCCCACGGTACCCCAATTTTTCCAATTCCTTCCCCCTGCTCCCTTTAGATTCCCAATCTTCTACATTTTTCCATACGGTTCCCCACTTTTTTCAATCTGATCCCCCTGCTCCCTTTGATTCCCCACTGTTCTGCAGTGTTCGCCACTTCTCAACTTTTTTCCAATATGTTCGCCCTGCTCCCTTTCGTTCACCTCTGTTCTGCAGTGTTTCCCATGTTTCCCCACTTTTTCTAATCCATTCCCCCTGCTCCCATTCGTTCCCCTCTTTCCTGCAGTGTTCTCCTCGGTTCCCCACTTTTTCCAAACTCTTCCCCCTGCTCCCTTTGTTTCCCCTCTGTTCTGCAGTGTTGCTCACGGTTCGCCACATTTTCCAATCCGTTCTCCCTTCTCTCTTTGCTTACCCACTGTTCTGCATTTTTCCACACGGTTCCCCAATTTTTCCAATCTGTTCCCCCTGACTCCTTTGGTTCACCGCTGTTCTGCAGTTTTCACCACGATTCCCCACTTTTTCCATTCTGTTCTTCTGCTCCTTTGCTTCCCCTCAATTCTGCAGTGATCACCACGGTTCCCCACTTTTTAAAAATCCGTTCCCCCTAGTTCCTTTGGTTTCCCACTGTTCTTCAGTGTACCCCACGGTTCCCCAATTTTTACAATCTGTTGCCCCTGCTCCATTTGGTTCCCCTCTATTCTGCAGTGTTCCCCATGATTCCCCACTTTTTCTAACCTGTACCCCCTGCTCCCTTGGTTCCCCTCTGTCCTGCAGTGTTCTCCACGGTTCCCCAGTTTTTCCAATCCTTTCACCCTGCTCCCTTTGGTTCCCCTCTGTTCTGCATTTTCCCCACGGTTCTCCACATTTTTTCCAATCTGTCCCCCCTGCTCCCTTTGGTACCCCTGTGTTCTTTACTGTTCCCCATGCTTCCCCACTTTTTGCAATCTGTCCTCCTGCTCCCTTTGGTTCCCCTCTGTCCTGCAGTGTTCCCCACGTTATCCCACTTTTTCCAATCCGTTCCCCCTGCTCCCTTTGGTTCCCTTCGGTCTTGCAGTTTTCACCACTGTTTCCCACTTTTTCCAATCCATTCCCCCTGCTCCCATTCGTTCCCCTCTGTTCTGCAGTGTTCCCCACGGTTCCCCACTTTTCCGAGATGTTCCCCTTGCTCACTTTTGTTCCGCAGTGTTCTGCAGTGTTCCCCACGGTTCTCCACATTTTTTCCAATCTGTTCCCATGCTCCCGTTGATTCCCCTCTGTTCTGCAGTGTTCCCCACAGTTCTCCACCTTTTCCAATCTGTTCCCCCTGCTCCATTTGGTTCCCCAATCTTCTGCATTTTTCCATACGGTTCCCCACTTTTTCCAATCTGATCCCCCTGCTCCCTTTGATTCCCCACTGTTTTGCAGTGTTCCCCACTTCTCAACTTTTTTCCAATGTGTTCTCCATGCTCCCTTTAGTTCACCTCTTTTCTGCTGTGCTCCCCAACGTTGCACACTTTTTCGAATCTGTTCACCCTGTTCCCTTTCGTTCCGCAGTGTTCTGCAGTGTTCGCCACGGTTCTCCACATATTTTCCAGTCTGTTCCCATGCTCCCTTTGATTCCCCTCTGTTCTGCAGTGTTCCCCACGGTTCCCCACTTTTTCAAATCCGTTCCCCCTCCTCCCTTTGGTTTCCCACTGTCCTGCAGTATTCTCCACGGTTCCCCACTTTTTCCAATCCTTTCACCCTGCTCCCTATGGTTCCCCTCTGTTCTACATTTTTCCACAAGCTTCCCCACTTTTTCCAATCCGTTACCCCTGCTTCCTTTGGTTCCGCTCTGTTCTGCAGTGTTCACCACGGTTCCCTACTTTTTCCAATCCGTTCCCACTGTTCCCTTTGATTCCCCACTGTTCTGCAGTTTTCCCCACTTCTCAACTTTTTTCCAATCTGTTCCAATGCTCCCTTTGATTCCGCTCTGTCCTGTAGTGTTCCCCACGGTTCGCCACTTTTTCCAACCTGTACCCCCTGCTCCCTTTGGTTCCCCTCTGTCCTGCAGTGTTCTCCACGGTTCCCCAGTTTTTCCAATCCTTTCACCCTGCCTCCTTTGGTTCCCCTCTGTTCTGCATTTTCCCCACGGTTCTCCACATTTTTTCCAATCTGTCCCCCCTGCTTCCTTTGGTTCCCCTCTGTCCTGCAGTGTTCCCCACGGTACCACACTTTTTCCAATCCGTTCCCCCTGCTCCCTTTAGTTCCCCACTCTTCTGCATTTTTCCATACGGTTCCCCACTTTTTTCAATCTGATCCCCCTGCTCCCTTTGATTCCCCACTGTTAGAAATTAAAGTACCTTTAAAGAAATTGCTCGAGACAAAAATTGAGAACAAAGAACATTTATTACTACAACAATGCAAAGTTGGGTGCTTCCCCTTACCCTGGGAATACACACATACACTGGGGCTCACCCAACTTTTATACAGTTGATTTCAGTATCAGAGTGCCCTCCCCCTTACATTCTTCTGCCCCCTGGATGGGTTTGGCATAGGCAATCCTTCCTGCCTACGTGCAGTTTCAGTACACTTGGAGGACCAGGGGGTATCCTGTGGGTGCCCCATCATGTCATTGTCCTTATTCACACCTTCCTGATTCTCGGGGCTACAGTCTCTTGATATGCAGAGTTGACTCATTCTATCTAGGGTTGGCTAATTTCATATGTATAAATCTGTGTATGGTACTTCTGTCCAGGGATAGGAGACCCTTATCTGATCCAGACTACCTCAACTTCCTACATTCTATTGTACCTTACCATTCCTTATCTTAGTCTTATGGTCTTGTCACAAAGACTAGAAGATTCTTATGTTAATCGTGCTGACTCTGCTTTCCTGCATCCTAAGCCCCAAGCTTATCCTGTTTGAACTGGTTACAGCCATTTACTAATGAACTTTAGTTTCCTTCATGTTCATAATTTTAGATCAGTTTTCCCATCTCTCACAATCCTCACTTTTCTTTTAGATCAGTAATACTGATCTTTCACCATGATCAGTGTTACTGATCTTTGGTTACTAGTGTCAGTGTGACTGATCCCCCCCCACCCCTTCCTCACTTTTCTTTTAGATCAGTAATACTGATCTTTCAAGTGTAAGGTGTTGTTTTACCCAGCTGGTCAATAGCCGAATTGTAATCTCTGTGTAAAGTCTTTAGGTAGGGGAGCACCATGAAGGTCAGAGTAGCGAGTCCAGCTGCTTATTAGGGTTGCGAGTATCAGGCTCCAGTTCTCAGTAAAGAGTCTAGTCCATCCCACATCAGTCCGAAGTTGCCACGTCTGAACATGGGCATGGGCAGATTCACGTTGAAACATTGAAGCAGTGTCTTTTAACCACCCGACTTTTGTAAGCATTGTCCTGACGAAGTCTGTGAGAGACGCTGCCTTCAGCAGCGAACGAGTAGTCAGGCGGTTCCGTTGAATTGTGGTTAGTATATGATGTCCTCTTCAGCCCCGAACCCTAGGGCCACCGATCTCCGAAGGCTGTTTGGAGCCTGATATTAAAGTGTCAAGCAGCTCACATTGTTGGTAACTGGTGCTCCCCTTCACGGGGTGATGAAAAGAGACCAAGCTGGGGGGGGATTGTTTCTTGTGATTTAACTGTGTGTTGCAGCTTGTCTGCTAACATTAGCATATATATCATTGAACTTGTGAGTTGCAGCCTGTCTGTGTACATTAGCATATGTATTAACTCTCTCTCTCTGCGACATGTACAATCCTGACTACCATTCTGTCTGTCTTTGTCCCACCATGTCCTTTGTGCTATCGCTTTAAAACTCCTGTCTTTAATACCTGTGTAGGCTAAGATACAAATTAGATGTACTCCACTAAAGCTGTTCAGTTCCCCTGGTCCGTATTGGAATCCCTTGTTAACCCATATCCCACTATGACTATACATTAAATCTATGCCCTGTCTACATTCTAAAGGAGCACAATTGTAACCTCTGCTGCCCCTATTCCAGGAGGACTTAAAACATAGCGAGTACTGAAGTGACATATCCATTTAACGAACAATATTCCAAAAAAAATGAATAAACAACATTAAATGTAAAACCCATTAAAATACGGCAATAAAAAATACAACAATAACTGTATAAACCATTAAAATACGACAATAAATGTAACATTACGGCACTTTGTCACGGCGCAGTGTAAGTTTCAGGTCTGATGGATGAAGAACTGCACGCCAGGTTGAGGGTTGAATCTGTGTGTCATGATGTTGTGGTTCAGAAGCTGGTTTAATTCTTTGAATGTGGGTCCAGCCTTTCTTGTTCTTACTGCGGTGTCTGTAATTAAAAGTACACAGAAGGGACCATCCCAGGCAGGTTTTAGTTGATCCTCTTGCCATGCTTTTACATATAACCAATCACTAGATTTTAATAAAATGAATAACAATCTGACTTTCCTTTGTGTTAGTGTAAAAATTGTAAAATGAAACACAAACCATATTTGCATGGGTTTTGAATATGTTAGACCTTATTAAAATGCAGTTGGAGCTGCTTGTCTGTATGGGGCACAACCCTCCAATTTGTTAGAGTACATAACAGACATTGTAGCACAAGAGCCTCTGCAAGAGAACTTGAAACAATTCAACCTTTAGTTCTGCCTTAAGTAAAATGCCTTGTGCCACAGCTCACAACCATATTCCATATAATAACCATATAGCAATAACAGTACGGAAACAGGCCATATTGGCCCTTCTAGTCCGCACCGATTTACATGAAACTCCAACTAGTTCCACCTACCTACTCCCTGCCCATAACCCTCCAACCCCCTCACATCCATGTACTCATCAGTGCCACTGTAATATAGTTGAACTAACCGCTGCACTACCCAAAGTGAGACAAGAGCCCATGCATTTTCTGACTAAAGGTCACAAGTGCAGCCAACAGATTACTTCAAGGCACTTTCAGCCTTGCTCCTCTGTGCAGCCATGTAATCTTTGAGAAGAGGCAAACATAACCAAGGGCATTAAAAGGGTAAAAATCTGGCAATTTTCTCTCCACAGAGAGCATTGGGGAGCCTGGAACCGATTGCTGATTTTGTAAAATGAAGTTGAACAGGCTTGTACACATTTTCAGACTGCTTGTGCAGTGAGTGCCATACACCATGGTCTTCTGATTCATTGGTGAGGAGGTGATCAGTAAGATGCAGCAGTGGAAGCGCTTGCTCAAAGGCTGGAGGAAAATTAGACTTAGACCTGGATTTGTCAGAATGATAAGAGTTTATCTAAAGCTGGCTTTAGATAGAAGAACATCACAGGTGCTCCTCAATTTACGATAGGGTTGCGTTCCAGCAGACCCAGCATAAGTTGAAAAAAAATCTTAATTGGAGACGTACCTTGTCTAACATTGACAGCACTGTATCAGTCCTCATACTGATCCCGCTACCTTGCTCTCTCCCAACAGTCCCTGTAAGCTTTCCGAAAATGTGATTAACCAACGAGGCTACAAAAAATTCACCTTAGAGGAATTATCAAAGTTTATTGGAAAAATCAACGATGCTTGTGATGACCTTTAACACATTATAGGAAAGTAAATGGCAGTCATGCTATTGTGTCATCGTAAAATCATAAGTAGGGGAGCACCTGTATTACCTTTCATATTTTTCCAATGTTGATTGCACACACAATCATTTAAGTACCGGCTAGTTTCTATAATATTGCACTTAAAGTTTAGCTGCATGAATCCTGGAGCTGGTGGAGTCATTAGTGAATCAAGAAATATTGGTGCCATGCCAAGTTCTCTGTACCATGCCAATTTCCCAGTCCTGAAGCCGGGACGTAGTGAATAGTATCAGGTACAAGATCTGTGAGTAATTAATGCTATTATTCCTATGCGCCCAATTGTTCTGAACGATGCCACCAATTTAAATCATATTCCACCTATTGCAGTACTCACACACCACCATAGACCAGTTCGCAGGTTTATTTCTCCATTAAGCTGAATCCAGTCGCGCAGGGTTTACCTCCGTGATCATTTACAATGTAACTTCCGCACTACCGGATTTAAATATAAACCTGATGAATGGGGGAAAGTTATCATGAATTAAATAACAGCGGCAATACAGAGAAATTGTGCTGAGGCATTAATTTCACTCCGGAGGAAAATGCACCAGAGAAATGAATGATTAAACTTATAGGAATCCCCATAGGAATCCCCAGAGGTATCTTTATTCTCCAGAGGTGGGTGATCTTTAAACTCACGGACCTTGACTGCTGAATGTGTAGAAGAAATGTACTAAATCTATTGATAGGACTCCATACCTCTAACTGCAAGACAAGAGCCTGAAGCCTCAATTTCAAGTGCCACAGTGCACTTAAAGGGACATGCACACTCCCCCTTCAACTGGCTGATCCAGCCACTTTACACATCAGATCCTTTCTTTATCTTACATACACTTAAAATAAGATGTGTCGAACTCACCCTATTTGCGCAAACATTTCTCCCTGCAAATGTTATAACATCACAACTCTCAGGTATTCCCTGTGCAAAATCACATTTGAATACAATTTATTTCATAAATTGGAATTAACTGGTAGTTAAATTCGCTAAATCTACAGTATTGAAAAACGATCATTTATGACATTTAATTTTTAGCATGAATTTTAATCAATATTGGTCAGTGACTGAAGTGGGAAGTCGTGATTTATGAAATTATCTCTGGTCTCTACTCTCCCACTCCCGACACTTCTCCCAACATTCAGGAGCTGGCACACAGTCACTGCCTTTTCCATGTTACTCATCTACTATTCCTTTAACTGCTTGCATCAAAATGTTAGCCTTTGCTTTCTGCTTATCCTCAGATGTCTGGACAAATGCTTTTTGTGTGATCTGTAGAAGCTGGGTTATTCCCTGCTCATGCCAATTTTCTGTCTTTTGTAATTTTCTCCTAATGTCTGGGGCTGAGTTGGTAACAAAACCTGTTAGTACCAATTGTTCCCCTACTGGGGATTCTATGTCGAGACCCCCATATTATATATATATATTTGGTCCCAAAAATTGGTCTAACTGTTCGGCACATCCCTGGGGATCTTCTATCAGGGAGATTAATTCTTTCTTGAAATTACGTACTTCAGTGCTGGTCAGGGGCACATTTACGAACCCCAGACCTCCCACGGGAACCCACGGGAACCTCCCGCAGGGGTCGCATCCAGCTAATTTCTGGTTTCTTAGATTTGTGTTCCTGTTCCCTGAGAAGTGAATCGCAGGGTTCTGCCACTTCTTCCTGAGGGATCTCACGCTGTTCTGAATTACAATGTTCTACCTCTACTGTCAACGGAGGTGGTAATCGAGCGCTTTGTGAGCGAGTCACCATACCACTCCGGTTCTCCTCTTTCTTCTCTAGTGGTGGGGGAGGAGGGGGAGGTGCAGAAGGGTAGGTCATAGGAGGGGAAGGAAAGATAGGAGCCGGCATAGGAGGAACATAAGGTGGAGGGAGGGAATGTAACACATCCCAACCCTGTGATTCAGGGACAAAAGGTTCCTCCTCTCTCTTATCCCTGAATTCTTTCTCATTCAAAACCAGTTGTTCAATGGGTCCCTTGAGCCAGCAGGCTGCATATTCCCTGCTCTCAACATTGTCTTTCTGGTTTTGATAGAGCCATAGGTTCAAAGCTTGACACATCCATTCATCCTTGGATCCGAATTTTGGCCAGTACACGGAGCTCCCTTTAACCGGGTATTTAACCCATTCAATACAACAATACCTGACCATTGTCAGTTTGTCTTTCCCACGGGTCTTTCCTGTGCCCCACTCAGATAACATCAACCCAAGCGGGCTGTACGTAGCTATCTGGTGTTCACATTATTCCCATACTTATAAACAAGTAAAATTACTCTTACCGAGTTCCAGTAGCAATGCTCTAGCGCGCTTCCTTCCATCGTTTGTTCTCAATGCCTCTTCTCGGATATCACTCGCTTCTTCCACTGACCAGCCACCCGTCGCCCGTGAGTCCAGCTGAATCAGCCGGGGTGCACCTACTCTCGTCGTCGGGGTACTCTGTCAGTGGAGGGAGTGTGATCCCGGACGAGCCCCCATTTGTTAGAAATTAAAGTACCTTTAAAGAAATTGCTCGAGACAAAAATTGAGAACAAAGAACATTTATTACAACAACAATGCAAAGTTGGGTGCTTCCCCTTACCCTGGGAATACACACACATACTGGGGCTCACCCAACTTTTATACAGTCAATTTCAGTATCAGAGTGCCCTCCCCCTTACATTCTTCTGCCCCCTGGATGGGTTTGGCATAGGCAATCCTTCCTGCCTACGTGCAGTTTCAGTATACTTGGAGGACCAGGGGGTATCCTGTCGGTGTCCCATCATGTCATTGTCCTTATTCACACCTTCCTGATTCTCGGGGCTACAATCTCTTGGTATGCGGAGTTGACTCATTCTATCTAGGGTTGGCTAATTTCATATGTATAAATCTGTGTATGGTTAGCTAATTAGATATGTAGGACTTGATACTTCTGTCCAGGGCTAGGAGACCTTTATCTGATCCAGACTACCTCAACTTCCTACATTCTATTGTACCTTACCATTCCTTTTCTTAGTCTTATGGTCTTGTCACAAAGACTAGAAGATTCTTATGTTAATTGTGCTGACTCTGCTTTCCTGCATCCTAACCCCCAAGCTTACCCTGTTTGTACTGGTTACAGCCATTTACTGATGAACTTTAGTTTCTTCCATGTTCATAATTTGAGATCAATTTTCCCATCTCTCACAAAACTATACGTTAGTGGGTCCCACAGTGTAAACTTGTTGTGTGAGTAATTTACACAGTGTGACCTTGTTATGTGAGTGATTCCCACCATGTAAACTTGTCATGTGTCTGAGTTTCACAGTGTAACCTAGTAATTTTGCTAAATTCGATATTGAAAGAGTTATGTTAGTGAGTTCCTCAGTGCAACTTTTTTAGGTGAGTGAGTTCCACAGTGTTAGTGAGTCCCAGCATTTGACCTTGATATATGAGAGAGTTTGAATGTGTGATGTAGTTAAGGAATTGAATTCCACACTGTCAACCTGTCTAGTTAGTACGCCTCAGAGTGTAACATTGATATAGAGTGAGTTTGGCAGTCTTACATTGTTATCTGTGTGATTCCCACGATGTAAACTTGTTATGTAAGTGAGTTTCACAGTGTTACCTTTTAATTTCACTAAATTCGATATTGAAAATAATATGTTAGTGTAACCTATTTAGGTGAATGAGTTCCACAGTATAACCTTGTTATGTGAGTGAATTCCACAGTTTTACCGTGTTATGTGTGTCTGTTCCACACTGTAAACATGTCATGTGAGAGATTTGCACAGTACAATTTTGTTCACTTGGGAATCCCACATTATAAACCATGTCAGTGAGTCCCACAGTGTAAACTTGTTATGTGAGTGAGTTTGAAAGTTTGACATTGTTATGGAAGTGATTTCCACTGTGTCAACCTTTCTACTTAGTGAGTATTTGGGTGTAACATTGGTATGGAGTGTGTTCGACAGTGTGAGCTTGTTATGTGAGTGATTCCCACCATGTTCACTGGTTATGTGTCTGAGTTTCACAGTGTAACCTTGTAATTTTCCTAAATACGATATTGAAAATGCAATGTTAGTGAGTTCATCAGTGCAACATTTTTAGGTGAGTGTGTCCCACCATTTGACCTTGTTATATGAGAGAGTTTCAAAGTGTGACGTTGTTATGGAAGTGAATTCCACAGTGTCAGCCTGTCTAGTTAGTGAGCCTCAGAGTGTAACATTGGTATAGAGTGAGTTTGACAGTGTGACATTGTTATCTGTGAGATTCCCACCGTGTAAACTTGTTATGTAGGTGAGTTTCACAGTGTAACCTGGTAATTTTGCTAAATTCGATATTGAAAATGTTATGTGAATGAGTTCCTCAGTGCAACTTTTTAAGGTGAGTGTGTTCCACAGTGTGAGTGAGTCCCACCATTTCTCCTTGTTATATGAGTGATTTTGACAGTGTGACATTGTTATGTGTGAGTTTCCCACCGTGTAAACTTGATATGTAGTAAGTGAGTTTCACTGTGTTACCTTTTAATTTCGCTAAATTCGATATTGAAAATGTTATGTTAGTGAGTTATTCAGTTTAACCTATTTAGGTAAGTGAGTTCCACAGTGTAAATTTTTTATGTGAGTATTTACGCAGTGTGACCTTATTATGTGCGTCCCACAAATTCACCTTATTATGTGAGAGATTCCCAGAGTGTAAACTTGTTATGTGAGTGAGTTTGAAAGTGTGACATTTTTATGGAAGTGATTTCCACAGTGTCAACCTTCCTACTTAGTGAGTCTCAGGCTGTAACATTGGTATGGAGTGCGTTCGACAGTGTGACCTTGTTATGTGAGAGATTCCCACCATGTAAACTTGTCATGTGTCGATGTTTCACAGTGTAACCTTGTAATTTTGCTAAATTCGATATTGAAAATGTAATGTTAGTGAGTTCCTCAGTGCAACTATTTCAGGTGAGTGTGTTCCACAGTGTGAGTGAGTCCCACCATTTGACCTTGTAATATGAGAGAGTTTCAAAGTGTGACGATGTTATGGAAGTGAATTCCACAGTGTGAACCTGTCTAGCTAATGAGCCTCAGAGTGTAACATTGGTATGGAGTGAGTTTGACTGTGTGACATTGTTATGTCTGAGATTCCCACCGTGTAAATTTGTTTTGTGTCTGAGTTTCACAGTGTTACCTTTTAATTTCCCGAAATTCGATATTGAAAATGTGATGTTAGAGAGTTCCTCAGTGTACCCTTTTTAGGTGAGTGAGTCCCACAGTGTATACTTGTTATGTCAGTCAGCTCCACAGTGTAACCGTGTTATGTGAGTCAGTTCCACACTGTAAACTTGTCATGTGAGAGAGTTGCACAGTATAATTTTGTTTACTTAGTGAAACCTATATTCTAAACTATATGTTTGTGGGTCCCACAGTGTAAACTTGTTGTGTGAGCAATTTACACAGAGTGACCTTGTTATGTGAGTGATTCCCACCATGTAAACTTGTTATGTGGGTGAGTTTCACAGTGGAACCTTGTAATTTTGCTAAATTCGAGATTGAAAAAGTTCTATTAGTGAGTTCCTCAGTGCAACTTTTTTAGGTGAGTGTGTTCCACAGTGTGAGTGAGTCTCACCATTTGACCTTGTAATGTCAGTGAGTTTGAAAGTGTGACATTGTTATGGAAGTGAATTCCACAGTGTCAACCTTTCTACTTGGTGAGTCTCAGGGTGTAACATTGGTATGGAGTGCGTTCGACAGTGTGACATTGTATGTGTGAAATTCCCACCATGTAAACTTGTTATGTGTCTGAGTTTCATTGTGTAGCCTTGTAATTTTGCTAAATTCTATATTGAAAATGTTATGTTCATGAGTTCCTCATTGTAACCTTTTTAGGTGAGTGAGTTCCACTGTGTAACCGTCATGTGAGAGAGTTGCACAGTATACTTTTGCTTACTTAGTGAAACCCATATTCTAAACTATACGTTAGTGTGTCCCACAGTGTAAACTTGTTGTGTGAGTAATTTACACAGTGTGAGCTTGTTATGTGAGTGAGTCCCACCATGTAAACTTGTCATGTGTCGATGTTTCACAGTGTAACCTTGTAATTTTGATAAATTCGATATTGAAAATGTTATGTTATTGAGTTCCTCAGTGTAACCTTGTTAGGTGAATCAGTTCCACAGTGTAAACTTTTCTTGTGAGACATTTGCACAGTATAATCTTGTTTTCTTAGTGAATCCCTCATTGTAAACTTTATGTTAGTGCTTCCCACAGCTTACATTTGTTACGTGAGTAATTTTCGTAGTGTGACCTTGTAATGTGTGTCAGTTCCACCGTTAGACGTTGTTATGTTAGGGAGTTTAAAATGTTACAATATTATGGATGTGAATTTGACAGACTCAAACTGGCGAGTTAGTGAGTCTTAGAGTGTAAAATTGTTAGGTGAGTCAGTTCTACAGTGTAAACCTGTCATGTCAGACATATGCACAGTATAACCTTGTTTTCTTAGTGAATCCCAGAACGTAAACATTACATTAGTGAGTCCCACAGTGTAAACTTGTTGTGTGAGTAATTTACACTGTGTGACCTGATTATGTGAATGAACATAGGAACATAGGAAGTAGGAACAGGGTTAGGCCCAAAATGGTCCATCGAGCCTGCTCCGCCATTCAATACGATCATTGCTGATCTAATATATGACCTAACTCCACCTACCTGCCTTCTCCCCATATCCCCTAATTCCTCTGTCATGTAAAAATTTATCTAACTGAATTTTAAATATGTGTAATGAGGCAGCCTCAACCACTTCTCTGGTTAGAGAATTCCAAACAGTCACTACTCTCTGTGAAAATCTATTTTTCCTCATCTCTGTCCTAAATCTACTCCCCCGAATCTTGAGACTGTGTCCTCTGGTTTTAGTTTCCCCGGCCATCTCAAAAAACCTTCCTACATCTATCCTATCCATACCTTTCATAATCCTATGTTTCTATAAGATCTCCTCTCATTCTTCTGAACTTGAGTGAATACAATCCTAGACGATTTAATCTTTCATTATAAGTCAACCCCTTAATCCCAGGGATCAACCTAGTAAACCTCCTCTGGACCGTCTCCAAAGCCAGTTTCTCCTTCCTCAAATATGGAGACCAGAACTGGAGACAGGACTCCAGGTGTGGTCTCACCAGTACCTTATACAGTTTCCACATGACCTCCCTACTCCTGAATTCAATTCCTCTCGCGATGAAGGCCAACATTCCATTTGCCTTCTTAATAGCCTGCTGCACCTGCAACCTAACTTTTTGCGATTCATGCACAAGCACTCCCAAGTCCCTCTGCACAACTGCATGCTGTAGTTTTTCACCCTTTAAATAATATTCAGCTCTTTTATTTTTCTTGCCAAAGTGGATAACCTCACACTTACTAACATTGTACTCCATCTGCCAGACCTTTGCCCACTCATCCAGCTTAACTATATCCCTCTGCAGACTCTCCACATCCTCATTACAATTTGCTCTTCCACTCAATTTGGTGTCATCCGCAAACTTGGCTACACCACATTTTGTCCCCTCCTCAGAGTCATCAATGTAAATGATGAACAATTGGGGGCCTAACACCGACCCCTGTGGCACCCCACTTACCACTCTCTGCCAACCTGAAAAACTCCCATTTAACCCGACTCTCTGCCTTCTGTCAGACAACCAATTTTAAATCCAGGCCAATATACTTCCCCGGACTCCACTTTCCTGTAACTTACTGATAAATCTCTTGTGCGGCACCTTATCAAACGCTTTCTGGAAATCTAAATATACAACATCAACCTGTTCCCCTCTATCCACCGCAACCATTATATCCTCAAAGAATCCTAACAAGTTTGTCAAACAAGATCTTTCCTTTCTAAAACCATGCTGCGTCTGCCTGATTGGACCCTTACATTCCAAAAGTTTCACTATTTCATCTTTAATGACGGCTTCAAGCATTTTTCCAATTACAGACGTCAAGCTAATTGGCTGATAATTTCCAGTCTTCTACCTACATCCCTTCTTAAAAAGTGGCGTGACATTTGCTGTCTTCCAATCTGCCGGGACCTGCCCAGAATCCAAGTAATTTTGGCATATGACCACCAATGCATCAACTATAACTTCTGCCATTTCCTTCAGAACCCTTGGACCAGGTGATTTGTCTGGCTTTAGTCCCATTAGTTTTTCCATCACTACTTCCTTTATAACAACTATTTTATCAGGGCCCTCCCCAACATTCGCATCCTTAACTCCGCACTTGGGCATGCTGGATGTGTCTTCCACCGTGAAGACTGACACAAAATATTTGTTTAATGCCTCGGCCATTTCCTCATTTTTTGCTACCAGTTTTCCTTTCTCATCCTCCAAGGGTCCTATGTTAACTCTGGCCACCCTCTTCCATTTTATATATTTATAAATTTTTTTGCTTCCTGTTTTTATACTTTGTGCCAATTTACTTTCCCATTTCTTATTACCCACTTTGTAACCCCTTGTTGTCTCTTAAAGTTTTCCCAATCTTCCAATTTCCCACTGCTCTTTGCAGCTTTGTACACCTGCACCTTCAATTTTATACACTCCTTTATTTCCTTTGTTAACCTCGGTTGATTTTTCCCTCTCTTGCTGCCTTTTTTCCTGACCAGAATAGTCAGGATCAGGAGTGGAACAGGTAGGGAACAGTGGGGAACAGGTGCGGAATAGGTGGGGAACTGATGGGAAACACTAGCGAACAGTGGTGAAATGATGGGGAACTCCTGGGAAAAAGTGGGGACTTCTTGGGAAAGTATCGAACAGGTGGGGAACAGTGAGGAACCATGGAGAATACTGCAGGGCAGTGGGGAACAGAGAAGAATAGTGGGGAGCAGGGGGAACAGTGGAACTGATGGGAAACAGAGGGGAACTGTGGGTAACAGATGGGAAACTGCTGAGAGAACGTTGGGATTGGTGGGGAACAGTGGAGAAACGTTGGGGAACAGGTGAAGAACAATGGGGTTCAGTGAAGAACTGTGGGGAACAAATGTAAAACAGTGTACAGTGGGAAAAATGGGGAACTTATCTAAAACAATGGGGTTCAGTGAAGAACTGTGGGGAAAAAATGTGAAACAGTAGTGTACAGTGTGAAAAATGGGGAATTTCTCTAAAACAGTGGGGAACTGTGGGGAACATAAGGAACAGATGTGAGCAAAAGGGCGGAAAGTGGGGAACTGTGGAGAACAGTTGTGGAACAGATAAGAACAGGTGTGAAACAGTGGGAAACTGTGGTATAAATGGGGAACTGTGGGGAACATTGGGCAACAGGGCGGAGCAGATGAGGATCAGTGGGGAAAAGTAGGGAACAGTGTGGAACCGTGGGGAAAACTGCAGAATAATGGGGAATGGAGGGGAATATTGGAGAGGAGGGGGAAAACACTGAGGAATGTTAAGCTGATGGGGAACAGTGGGTAACAGTGGAGAAATGGTCAAGAACTGCTGGGGACATGTGTTGAACAGGTGGGAAACAGTAAGAATATATGGGGAATAGTGGGGAACAGATGGGGAACAGTGAGGAACTGTCGGGAACTTATAGGGAAGAGTGGGGAACATTGCCAAAATTGGCAACAGTGCGGAACAAATAGGGAAAAGTGGGGAAAAGTAAAGAACAGATGGGGAACAGTGGGGATAAGTAAGGAACAGTGGGTAACTGTTGTGGAGCAGTGGAGAACAGGTGTGAAACAATGAGAAACTGTGGGATAAATGGGGAACAGGGTGGAACACAGGGGAAAATTGGGGAACTGTGGGGAACACTGCAGAATAATGGGGAATGGAGGGAATAATGGGAAGCAGGAGGGAAACAATGAGGAATGTTAAACAGATGGGGAACAGTGGGGAACACTGCAGAGCAGAGGAAAACAGTGGGGAACAGTGGGTAAAAGTGGGGATCAGTGGGGAACAGAGGGGAAAAGTGGGGATCAGTGGGGAACAGAGGGGAAAAGTAGGGAACTGTATGGAACAGTGAGGAACTGTTGTGGAACAGTGTGCAACTGATTAGGGAAGATTGGGGAACATGGGAAAAATTGGGCAAGTGTGCAGAACAGATGGGGAACAGTGGGGAACAGCGATCAAACATGGGGAAAAGTAGTGAACAGTGTGGAACACTGCAGAAAAATTGGGAACAGGGGAATATTGGGGGACAGGGTGGATCAATGAGGAAAGGTGGACAAGATGGGAAAGAGTGGGGAACACTGCAGAACAGAGGGGATCAGTGGGGAACCATGGGTAACAGGTGGGAAACTGCTGTGAGAAAGTTGGGATTGGTGGGGAACAGTAGGGAAAAGTTGGGGAACAGGTGAAGAACAGTGGGGTTCAGTGAAGAACTGTGGGTAACAGTGGGGAACACATGTGAAAGAGTAGGGAACAGTAGGAAAACTGGGGAACAGTGGGGAACAAATGGTAACAGTGGGGAACAGTTATGGAACACCTGGGGAACATTGGGGAAGAGAGGGAAACAATAAGGAATGTTCAACAGATGGGGAACAATGGGGAAAACTGCAGAACATTGGAGAACAGATGGGAACAGTGGGTAAAATGGGGATCAGTGGGGAACAGAGGGGAAAAGTGAGGAACTGTATGGAACAGTGAGGAACTGTTGTGGAACCGCGGGAACTGACAGAGGATAGTGGGGAATATTGTGAAAATTGTGCAACAGTGCAGAACAGATGGGGAACAGTGTGGAAAAGATGGGGAACAGTGGGGAACAGTTGTGGAACAGTGGAGAACAGGTGCGAAACAGTGGGGAACAGTGGAATAAATGGGGAGAATTGGAGAACAGCTGGGGAACAGTGGGGAACATTGGGGAAAATAGGCAACAGGGCGGAACAGATGCAGATCAGTGTGAACCATGGGGAATAGTGCAGGAAAATGGGGAATGGAGGCGAATATTGGGGAGTAGGTTGGAAATAATGAGGAAAGTTAAACAGATGTGTTACAGTGGGTAACACTGGAGAACAGTAGAGAACAGAGGGAAACAGTGGGTTAAATGGGGAACAGTGGGGAACAGAGTGGAAATGTGGGGAAATATAAGTGCAGAACAGATGTGGAACAGTGGAGAAAAGGAGTGAAACAATGAGAAACAGTGTGGAACAGTGATCAAGAGTGGGGAAAAGTAGGGAACAGTGTGGAACCGTGGGAAACACTCCAGGAAAATGGGGAAGAGGGGAATATTGGGGAGCAGGGTGGAACAATGGTGGAAGGGGAAGAGATGGGAAAGAGTGGGGAACACTTCAGAACAAAGTGGAACAAAAGGGAGCAGGGGGTACTGATAGGAAACAGTGGGGAATCATGTGTAACAGGTGGGAATCTGCTGGAAGAAAGTTGGGATTCATGGGAAAGAGTGGAGAAAAGTTGGGGAACAGGTGAATAACAGTGGGGTACAGTGAAGGACTGTGGGGAAACAGTGGGGAACAGATGTGGCAGAGAAGGGAAGAGTAGGAAAAATGGGGAACAGTGGCGAACAGATGGGAAACAGTTCGGGAACAGCTGGAGAACACTGTGGAACAGTTTGGGAACAGCTGGAGAACAGGGAAACAGATGGGGAGCTGATGGGGAAACATGTGGAACAGGTAGGAAAATGCTGGGAAACAGTTGGGATTGGTGGGGAAGAGTAGGATACAGTTGGGAAACAGTTGGAAAACAGTACGGGGAGCTGATGGGGAACCATGGGGAACAGGTGGGAAAATGCTGGGAAACAGTTGGGATTGGAGGGGAAGAGTAGGATACAGTTGGGGAACAGTTGGAAAACAGTACGGTACAGTGGGAAAAAAGGGGAACTGCATGAAAAGTGAGGAACTATGGGGAGCAGGGAGAGCAGTATGGAACAGATGGTGAACAATGGAGAATGGGGGTACGTTGGGGAAAAGTGGGGAGATGGTAGGAAACTGCTGGGGAACAGTGGTGAACAGGTGGGAAACAGTGGGGAAAAGGTGAGGGAAAGTGGGAATCAGTTTAGAACAGGTGCAGAACTGATGTGGAACTCTGGTGATCAGTGGGGAACAGTGGGGAAATGGTGGACAACTGCTGGGGAACATGTGTTGAACAGGTCGGGATCAGTGACAAACAGATGGGGAACAGTGGGGAACAGATGGGGAAAAGGTGAGGAACAGTGTGAAACAGTTTAGAACAGATGTGGAACTGTGGGGATCAGAGGGGAAACAGTGCAGAAATGGTGGGAAACTTCTGGGGAACATGTGTCGAACAGTGAGCAACAGATGGGGAACGGTATGCAACCATGGGTAACAGTTGGGAAACGGCTGGGAAACAGTTGGGATTGATGGGCAACAGTGTGTAAATGTAAGGAACAGTGGGGAACAATTGTGAAACAGTGGAGAACAGGTGTACATCAGTGGGGAACAGTGGGATAAATGGGGAACAGTGGGGAACAGTGAGAAACATTGGGGAAAATGGGCAACAGGGCGGAACAGATGTGGAACAGTGGGGATAAGAGGGGAAAAGTAGGGAACTGTGGAGAACAGTTGTGAAACAGTGGGGAACTGATAGTGAAGAGTGGGGATATTGCTAAAATTGTGCATCAGTGCAGAACAGATAGGGAACAGTGGTGAACATTAGGAAAAATCGGCAACATTGCGGAAAGATGGGGAACAGTGCGGAAAAGTAAGTGGGGAACAGATGTGGAACATTGGAAAACAGGTGTGAAACAGTGGGGAACAGTTCGGGAAGAGCTGGAGAACAGTGGTTAATAGATGGGGAACAGTCAGGAACAGGTGATAAACTGCAGGGAAAGAGTTGGGATTGGTGGGGAAGAGTGGGGAACATTTAGGGAACAGGTGAATAACACTGGGGTACAGTGATGAACTGTGGGGAACAGATGTGGAATAGTAGGGTACACTGGGAAAAATGTGGAACCGTGGTGAACAAAGGGGATCAGTGCAGAACGGTTCGGGAACAGGTGCCAAACAGACAGGAACAGTGGGGAGAAGGGGGTACAGTGTGGAACAAATGGTGAAGAGTGCGGAATTGGGAAACAGTGATCAAAAGTGGGCAACTGGTGTTAAACAGCAGGGGAACAGTTGGGAAACAGGTGTGTAACTGGTGGTGAACTATTTGGAAAAGTGCGGAACTGATTAGGGAAGATTGGGGAACATTGTGAAAATTGGGCAACTATGCAGAACAGTTGGGAAACAGTGGTGAGCATTAGGAAAAATGGGCAACAGTTCATTGCAGATGGGGAACAGTGGGGAAATGTCAGTGGCAAACAGTTGTGGAACAGTAGAGAACTGGTGTGAAACAGTGTGGAACAGTGATCAGGAGTGAGGAAAAGTAGGGAACAGTGTGGAACCGTGGGAAACACTGCCGAAACATGTGTAACAGGGGTATATTGGGGAGCAGGGTGGAACAATGGGGAAAGGAGAAGAGATGGGAAAGAGTGGGGATCACTGCAGAACAGAGGGGAACAAAAGGGAGCAGGGGGAACAGATGTGGACCTGATGGGAAACAGTGTGGAATCATGGGTAACAGGTGGGAATCTGCTGGGAGAAAGTTGAGATTTATGTAGAACAGTGGGAAAAAGTTGGGGAACAGGTGAAGAACAGTGGGATACAGTGAAGAACTGTGGAGAACAGATGTGGAAGGGTAGGGAACAGTAGGAAAAATGGGGAACAGTGGGGAAAGAAGGGGAACAGTGGAAAACAATGGGGAACAGTTTGGGAACACATGGAGAACAGATGGGGAACAGTGGTGAACCATGGGAAACAAGTGGGAAATGCTGGGAAACAGTTGGGATTGGTGGGGAAGAGTAGGAAACAGTTGGGGAACAGGTCAAAAACAGTGGAGAACATTGATGAACTGTGGGAAACAGATCTTGAACAGTGTAGTACTGTGGAAAAAGGGGGAACTGCAGAAAAACAGAGTGGAACTGTGGGGAGAAAGGCGAACAGTGTGGAAAAGATGGTGAATAGTAGAGAAGGGGGAACAGTTGGGAAAAGTGGGGAACTAGTGGAAAATAGCTGGGGAAATGTGGGGAACAGGTGTGGAACAGGTGGGGAATTGTGGGGAAAAGGTGAAGGACAGGGAAACAGTTTAGAACTGATGTGGAACTGTGGGAATCAGTGTGGAACAGTGGAGAAATAGTGTGAAACTGCTGGGAAACATGTGTCGAATAGGTCGAAAACAGAGAGGACCAGATGGGGAACAGTGGGGTAAAGATGCGGAAAAGTTGAGGGACAGTGGGAAACAGTTTAGAACAGACAGGGAATGATGTGAAAATGTGGGGATCAGTGGGGAAAAGTGAAGAAATGGTGGGAAACTGCTGGGGAACATGGGTCAAACAGGTCGTGAAAAGTGAGGAACAGATGGGGAACAGTGGGAAACATTTGGGAAAATTGGGCAACATGGTGGAACAGATGCGCAACAGTGGGGATTAGAGGGGAAATTTGGGAAACTGTGGGGAACAGTGGTCAAGAGTGGGGTAAAGTAAAGTGTGGAACCATGCGGAACACTGCAGAAAAATGGGGAACCCGGGAATATTGGGGAGCAGGATGGAACAATGAGGAAAGGGAAACAGTGGGGAACACTGCAGAGCAGAGGAGAACAAAAGGGAGCAGGGGGAACAGATTGGAAAAAATGTGGACAACCTTGGGGAAAACTGCAGAACAGAGGGGAGCCAAAGGAGCAGGGGGAACAGATTGGAAAAAGTGGGGAACCGTGGGGAACACTGCAGGACAGAAGGGAACCAAAGTTAGCAGGGGGAACGGGTTGGAAAAAGTGGGGAACTGTGGGGAACACCGCAGAACAGAGCAGAACCAAAGTGAGCAGGGGGAACAGCCGGGAAAAGTTGGGAATGGTGGGGAAAAATGCAGAACAGAGGGAAACCAAAGGGAGCAGGGGGAATGGATTGGAAAAAGTGGGGAATCATGGAGAACACTGCACAATAGAGGGGAAACAATAGGAGCAGGGGAAATGGATTGGAAAAAATGGGGATGCGTGGGGAACACTGCAGAACAGAGGAGAACCAAAGAGAGCAGGTGGAACAGTTTGGAAAAAATGTGGAGAACCGTTGGGAAAACTGCAAAACAGAGTGGAGCCAAAGCAGCAGGGTTAACAGATTAGGAAAAGTGGGGAACCGTGGGGAACACTGCAGAATAGAGGGGAACCAAACGGAGCAGGGGGAACGGATTGCCAAATGTTGGGAACCGTGGAGGACACTGCAGGACAGAGGGGAACCAAAGGGAGCAGGGGGAACAGGTGAAGAACAGTGGGGAACAGATATGGAACAGTACGAAAAATGGGGAACAGTGAGGAAAAGTGGGAACACTTGGGGAACAGCTGGGGAACAGTGGGGAACTACAGGGAATAGGTGGGAAACTACTGGTAAACAGTTGGGATTGGTGGGGAAGAGTAGGAAACAGTTGGGGAACAAGTGGAAAACAGTGGATAAATGGGGAACAGTTTGGGAAGAGCTGGTAAACAGTATAGAACAGTCCGGGAACAGCAGGAGAACAGTGTGGAGCAGTTTGGGAACAGCTGCAGAACAGTGGGTAATTGATGTGGAACAGTGGGGAACAGGTGGTAAACTGTTGGGAAATAGTTGGAATTGGTGGGGAAGAGAGGGGAACAGGTGAAGTACAGTGGGGTACAGTGATGCAGTGTGGGGAACAGATGTGGAACAGTAGGGTGCAGTGGGAAAATGGGGAAAAGTGGAGAACAAAGGTGAATAGTAGGGAACAAAGGGGAACAGTGCAGAACAATTCAGGAACAGGTGCCAAACAGACAGGAACAGTGGGGAGCAGGGGGAACAGTGTGGAACACATGGTGAAGAGTGGAGAATGGGGAACACTGGTGAAAAGTGGGGAACTGGTGTTAAGCAGCTGGGGAACAGTTGGAAAACAGGTGTGGAAAAGTTGGTGAACAGTGGGGAAAAGGTGAAGGACAATGGGAATCAATTTAGAATAGATGGGGAACTGATGTGGAACTGTGGGGAACAGTGGCGAAATGGTGGAGAACTGCTGGGGAACAGTGGCAAAATGGTGGAGACTGCTGGGAAACACGTGTCGATCATGTGGGGGAAAAGTGAGGGACAGATGAGGAATAGTAGGGAACTGATAGAGAAGAATGGGAAAATTGCTAAAATTGGGCAACAATGCAATACAGATGGGGAACAATGGGGAAGAGTGGTATAAATGGGAGAAAATGGGAAACTGTGGGGAATATTGGAGTAAATGGGCAACAGGGCAGAACGGATGCGGATCAGTGGGGAAAAGTAGGGAACAGTGTGGAACCGAGGGGAAAACTGCAGAATAGTGGGGAATGGAGGGGAATATTGGAAAGCAGGGAGGAAACACTGAGGAATGTTAAGCTGATGGGGAACAGTGGAGAAATAGTGGAGAATTGCTGGGGACATGTGTCAAACAGGTGGGGAACAGTGAGAATAGATGGGGAATAGTGGGGAACAGGTGTGAAACAATGAGAAACAGTGGGATAAATAGGGAACAGGGTGGAACATTGGGGAAAATTGGAGAACCATGGGGAACACTGCAGAATAATGGGGAATGGAGGGGAATAATGGGAAGCAGGAGGAAAACAATGAGGAATGTTAAACAGATGTGGAACAGTGGGGAACACTGCAGAGCAGTGGAAAACAGTGGGGAACAGTGGTATTAATGGGTAACGGTGGGTAACAGAGGGAAAAAATGGGGAAATGTGTGGAACAGTGAGGAACTGTTGTGGAACAGTGGAGAACAGGTGTGAAACAGTGTAGAACAGTGGTATTAATGGGGAACAGAGGGGAAAAGTGTAGAACTGATGAGGGAAGATTGGGGAACATTGTGAAAATTGGGCAACTATACAGAACAGTTGGGAAACAGTGGCGAACATTATGAAAAATAGGCAACAGTGCAGAACAGATGGGGAAAAGTGGGGAGATGTCATTGGGGAACAGTTGTGGAACAGTGGAAAACAGGTGTGAAACCGTGTGGAACAGTGTGGAACAGTGATCAAGCATGGGGAAGAATAGGGAACAGTGTGGAACCGTGGGAAACATTGCAGAAAAATGGGGAACAGGAGAATATTGGGGAGCAGGATGGAACAATGAGGAAAGGTGGACAAGATAGGAGAGTGGGAAACACTGCAGATCAGAGGGGAACAAAAGGGAGCAGAGGGAACAGTTGGGAAACAGTGGGAAACCTTGGGGAACAGGTGGGAAACTGCTGAGAGAAAGTTGGGATTGGTGGGGAACAGTGGGGAAAAGTTGGGGAACAGGTGAAGAACAGTGGGGTAAAGTGAAGAACTGTGGGGAACAGTGGTCAACAGATGTGGAAGATTAGGAAAAATGGGGAACAGTGAGGAACAAAGGGGAACAGTGGGGAACAGTTCGGGAACAGCTGGGGAACAGTGTGGAACTGTGGGAACAGCTGGAGAACAGAGGAGAACCATGAGGAGCAGGTCTGAAACTGCTGGGAAACAGTTGGGATGGTGGGAAAGAGTAGGAAACAGTGAGGGAACAGGTGAAAAACAGTGGAATTCAGTGATGAACTGTGGGGACCAGATCTGGAACAGTAGGGTACTGAGGGAAAAAAATGGAACTGCAGGAAAATAGAGAGGAACTGTGGGGAGCAGGGAGAAAACTGTGGAACAGATGGTGAACAGTGGTGAATTGGGGAACAGTGGGGAAAAGTGGGGAACTGGTGGAAACAGTTGGGGAACAGGTTTGGAACAGGTGGGGAACAGTGGAGAAAAGATGATGGGCAGTGGGATACAGTTTAGAATGGGGAACTGATGTGGGACCGTGAGGATCAGTGAGGAACAGTGGAGAAATGGTGGGAAACATTGGGGAACATGTGTCGAACAGGTCGGAAACAATGAGGAACAGATGGTGAACGGTGGGCAACCATGGGTAACAGTTGGGAAACTGCTGGGAAACAGTTGGGATTGTTGGGGATCAGTGTGGAACAGTAAGAAACCATGGGGAACTGTTGTGGAACAGTGGAGAACAGATGTGCAGCAGTGGGAAACAGATGCGGAACAGTGGGAAACAGAGGGGAAAAGTGGGAAACTGTGGGGAACATTTGTGGAACAGTGGGGAACTGATAGGAAAGAATCATAAAATTGCTAAAATTGTGCAACAGCGGGGAACAGTGGTGACCATTAGGAAAACGGGCAACATAGCGGAACAAGTGGGGAACAATGGGATAAATGGGGAACAGTTTGGGAAGAGCTGGAGAATGGTATGGAACAGTTCAGGAATAGCAGGAGAATAGTGGGGAACAGTGGGTAATAGATGGGGAACAGGTGGTAATCTGCTGGAAAAGAGTTGGGATTGGTGGGGAAGAGTGGGGGACAGTTGGGGAATTAAGAATTTAAGAATTATTTTCCAGAACTCGATAGACTCATCATCAGGACCCATGGATTGGAGGGTAGCAAATGTTACCCCACTATTTAAAAAGGGGGGTAGAGAAAAAGCGGGGAATTATAGGCTGGTGAGCCTTACATCAGCAGTTGGCAAAATGATGGAATCCATTATTAAGGATGTAATAGCGGAGCATATGACTAGCAGAGAAGGGATCGGACGGAGTCAACATGGATTTACAAAAGGTAAATCGTGCTTGACAAATCTATTGGAATTCTTTGAGATGGTGACAGGTAAAATAAATGGGGGAGAGCCAGTGGATGTGGTGTAACTGGACTTCCAAAAGGCCTTCGATAAGGTCCTGCATAAACAACTGGCTTACAAAATCAAAGCTCATGGGATTGGGGGCAAAGTATTGATGTGGATTGAGAACTGGCTGGCAGATAGAAGACAGAGAGTTGGGATAAATGGCTCGTTTTCTGAGTGGCAGGCGGTGACCAGTGGGGTGCCACAGGGATCTGTACTGGGACCCCAGCTGTTCACAATTTACATTAATGATCTGGATGAGGGGATTAGATGTAATATCTCCAAATTTGCAGATGACACTAAGCTAAGAGGGGTTGTGTGCACGGAGGAGGGGGTCAGGAAGCTCCAGTGTGATTTGGATAAATTGAGGGACTGGGCAGATACATGGCAAATGCACTACAATGTGGATAAATGTGAGGTTATCCACTTGGGTAATACAAACCGGAGGGCAGATTACTATTTGAATGGCAATAGATTAAGAGATGGAGAAATGCAGAGAGACCTAGGGGTACTTGTACATCAGTCTCTGAAGGCGAACATGCAGGTACAGGAGGCGGTTAAAAAGGCAAATGGTATGTTGGCCTTCATATCAAGAGGGTTTGAGTATAGGAACAAGGATACCTTACTGCAGCTGTACAGGGCCTTGGTGAGACCACACCTGGAGAATTGTGTGCAGTTTTGGTCACCTTATCTAAGGAAGGATGTTCTTACAATGGAGGGAGTGCAGAGGCGATTCACCAGGCTGATACCTGGAATGGCAGGAATGACTTATGAGGAAAGATTGCGCAAATTGGGATTGTACTCGCTGGAGTTTAGAAGATTGAGAGGGGATCTCATAGAGACATATAAAATTCTGGCAGGACTGGACAGAATGGATGCACATGGGATGTTTCCAATGGTGGGGGAGTCCAGAACCTGGGGCCATGGTTTGAGGATAATAGGCAAACCATTTAGAACCATGATGAGGAGGAATTTCTTGACCCAGAGGGTGGTGAATCTGTGGAATTCATGCCACAGAGGGCAGTGGATGCAGGTTCATTAAATATATTTAAGAGGGAATTAGATATATTTATTCAGTATAAGGGTATTAAAGGTTACGGAGAGAAGGCGGGGACGGGGTACTGAACTTTAAGATCAGCCATGATCTCGTTGAATGGCGGAGCAGGCTCGAAGGGTCGAATGACCTACTCCTGCTCCTATCTTCACTGTTTCTATGTTTCTATGTGATGCACTTTGGGGAACAGATGTTGAAGAGTAGGGTGCAGTGGAAAAAATGGGGAACAAAGGGGAACAGTAGGGAACAAAGGGTAACAGTGGGGAGCAGGGGGAACAGTGTAGAACAGATGGTGAAGAGTGGAGAATGGGAAACACTGGTGAAAAGTGGGAAACTGGTGTTAAGCAGCTGGGGAATAGTTGGGAAACAGGTTTGGAACTGGTGGTGAACAATGGGGAAAAGGTGAATGACAGTGGGAATCAGTTTAGAATAGATGGGGAACTGATGTGGAACTGTGAGGTCAGTGGGGAACAGTGGAGAGATGGTGGAGAACTGCTGGGAAACGTGTCGAACAGGTGGGGAAGACTGAAGAACAGATGGGGAATGGTGGGGAACCGTGGGGAACATTAGGAAAAATGGGCAACAGTGTGGAACCTATGGGGAACATTGGGGAAAGTAAGGAGTATTTGGGGCATAGTTGTGGAACCATGGAGAACAGGTTTGAAATAGTTGGGAACAGTGGTATAAATTGGGAACAGAAAGGAAAAGTAGGGAAGTGTGTGGAACAGTGGGGAACGGTGGGGAATTGATAGGAACAATGCGAAAATTGGGCAATAGTGCAGAACAGTTGGGGAACAGTGGTGAACATTAGGAAAAATGGGTAACAGTGCGGAACAGATGGGGAAATGTAAGTGACAAACTTGTGGAACAGTGGAGAACAGGTGTGAAACAGTGAGGAACAGTGTGGAACAGTGATTAACAATGGGGAAAAGTAGGGAACAGTTTGGAACCATGGGAAACACTGCAGAAAAATGGGGAACGGGAATATTGGGGAGCAGGGTGGAACAATGGAGAAAGGGGAACAGATGGAAAAGAGTGGGGAATACTCAGAACAGAGGGGAACAAAAGGGAGCAGGGGGAACTGATGGGTAACAGTGGGGAACCATGGGTAACAGGTGGGAAACTGCTGGGAGAAAGTTGGGATTGGTGGGGAAAAGTGGTGAAAAGTTGGGGAACAGGTGAAGAACAGTTGGGTACAGTGACGAACTGTGGGGAACAGTGGGGAACAGATGTGGAAGAGTAGGGTACAGTAGGAAAAATGGGTAACAAAGTGGAATAGTTTGGGAACAGTTGGGGAACAGTTCAGGAACAGTTTGGGAACAGCTGGAGAACAGTGTGAAAGAGTTTGGGAACTGCTGGAGAACAGAGGTAAATAGATATGGAACTGATGGGGAACAGTGGGGAACCATAGCGAACAGGTGGGAACTGCTGGGAAACAGTTGGGATTGGTGGGGAAGAGTAGGAAACAGTTGGGGAACAGGTGAAAAACAGTGTGGTACAGTGATGAACTGTGGGAAAAATATCTGGAACAGAAGGGTATAGTGGGAAAAAAGGGGACAGATGGTGAAAAGTGGAGAATGGGGGACGAATGGGAAAATATGGGGAACTGGTGGGAAATAGCTGGGGAACAGTGGGGAACAATTGGCGAACAGGTGAGGGACAGTGGGAAAATGTTTAGAACAGATGGGGAACTGACGTGGAACTGTGGGGATCAGTGGGGAACAGTGGAGAAATGGTGGAGAACTGCTGGGGAACGTGTCAAACAGATGGGGAACAGTTAGAAATCGATGGTGAACAGTGGGAATCCATGGGGACCACTGCTGAACAGTGGTGAACAGAGGGGAATAGTGGAGAGCAGGGGTTAACAATGAGTAAAGGAGAACAGATGGAGAACAATGGGGAACAATGCAAAACAGTGGGTAACACTGGGTAAAATGGGGAACAGTGGGGAACTGATAGGGAAGAGAGAGGAAAATTAAGAAACATTAGGGAAAAGTGTGGAACAAGGGGGAACAGCTAGAGAACAGTGTGGAACTGTGAAGAACTGTGGGAATACTGGGGAGCAGTGTCGAACAGATGACGAACAGTGGAGAATGGGGGAACAGTGGGTAACAGAGGAGAAATGTGGGTAACAGTTTGGGAAAAGTGAGGAGCACTGGGGAATAGTTGGGGAACAGAAGGGAACAACTCGGAACAGTGGCAAACAGAGGGGAACAGTGGAGAGTAGTGGTGAACAGTAGGAAACAGTTCGGGAACAGCTGGAGAACAGTGGAGATGTGGAGAACAGTGAAGAACAGTGGGGAACTTTGGGGAATAGTTGGGAACAGTGGTGATCAGATGACAAACAGTGGGAAAAATGGGGAATAGTGGGGAAGAGGGGAACAGTTCAGGAACTGTGTGGAATAGTGAAGAAGAGTTGGGAAGAGTGGGGAGCAGTGGGAAACAGATGGCGAACAGTGGAGAATGGGGGGAACATTGGGTAACAGTGGACAATAGTGGGGAATATTTGGGAAACACCTGGGGAATATTGGGGAACAGAGCGGAACACTTTAGAGCAGTGGTGAATTGTGGGGAACAACGGGCGAAAAATGAGGAAAGGGGAACAGATGGGGAACAGTGGAGAACACTGTAGGACAGTGGGGAACAGAGGGGAACAGTGGGTAAAGTGGGGAAAGTGCATTGTGGAGAACAGTGGGGTAAAGGAGAGAAAATACTGTGGAACCATGTGCAATAGTGGGGAACTGAGGAGAGCAGGTGTGTAACTAGTGGTGAAGAGGTGGAGAAAGGGGAACAGATTGGGAACAGTGGAGAACACTGCAGAACAGTGGAGAACAGAGGGGAACAGTGGGGAAAAGTGTGGAACTGTGGGGAATAGTGGGGAATAGTCGGGAATATTGGGGAAAAGTTGTGGAACAGTGGGGAACTGCGGGAAAAATGGGGAACTGATAGGGAAGAATGAGGAACATTGGGAGAATTGGGCAACACTGCAGAACTGATCGGAAGAGAGGGGAGCAGTAGAGAGCAGGGGGAACACATGGGGAACAGTGTGGACCCATGGGGAACATTGGGCAACAATGCTAGAAACTGTGGAACAGTGGGGCACAGTGGAGAACTGTGAAGAACTGTGGGGAACAATTGGGAACAGAGGGGAAGAATGAGGAACAGAGGGGAACAAAGGGGCACAGTGAGGAGCAGTGTAGAACAGCTGGTGAACAGTGAGGAACAGATGGGGAACAGATAGGGAACAGTGGGGAACAGTGGGGAACAGATGGGGAACAGTGGGGAACAGATGGGTAACAGTGGGGAACAGTGGGGAACAGATGGGGAACAGTGGGGAACAGTGGGGAACAGATGGGTAAAAGTGGGGAACAGTGGGGAACAGATGGGTAACAGTTGGGGAACAGTGGGGAACATTGAGGAGCATTGTGGAACAGTTGGGGAACAGTGGGGAACAGTTCGGAAACAGATTGAGAACAGTGGGGAACAGTTCAGGAACACCTGGAGAACAGTAGGGAACATATGGGAAACCGATGGGGAATAGTGGGGAATCATGGGGATCATTAGGTAATAAAGGGGAACTTTGCAAAACTGTTCGTGAACAGCTCCAAAGCAGATGGGAAGAGTGGGGAGCAGGGGGAACAGATAGTGAACAGTGGAGAATGGGGGAACAGTGGGGTAAAAGTGGGAACAGATTGAGAAATGAGGTGAACAGTGGGGAAAAGTTGGGAACAGATTGGGAAATGGGGTGAACAGTGGGGAACCCTGGGGAACAGTGGTGAAAAGTGGGGAACTGGTGGGAAACAGCTGGGGAACAGTGGGGAAAAGGTGAGGGATAGTGGGAAACAATTTAGAAGAGATGGGAAACTGATGTGGGATTGTGGGGATCAATAGGGAACTGGTGGGGAACTGCTGGGGAACGTGTTGAACAGGTGGGGGACAGTGAGGAACCATGAAGGACTGACAGTGAAGACTGGGGAACATTGCGAAAATTGGGTAACTTTGCGGAACAAAGGGGAACAGTGGAGAATGGGGAAACAGTGGGGGAAAGTGGGGAACTGGTGGGAAGCAGCTGGGGAACAGTGGGGAAAATTGGGGAAAATAGGCAACAGGGCGGAACAGATGCAAAATAGTAGGGAACAGTGTGGAACCGTGAGGAACACTGCATAACAATGGGGAACTGAGGGGAATATTGGTGAGCAGGGGGAAGAAACAATGAAGAAAGTTAAACAGATGGGAAACAGTGGGGATCACTGCAGAGCAGTGGAGAACAGAGGGGAACACTGGGCAAAATGGGGAAAAGTGGGAAACTGAGTGGAAAAGTGGAGAACTATGTGGAACAGTTGGGAAAAGTAGAGAACTGATAGGGAAGAGTGGGGAACATTGGGAAAATTGGGAAACAGTGCCGAGCAGATGGGGAACAGTGGTGAACATTCGGAAAAAATGGGCAACACAGTGGAATAGATGGGGAACAGTGGGGAAAACTAAGGAACAGTGGGTAACAGTGTGGAGCAAGGGGAAACAGCAAGAGAACACTGGGGAATATGAATAACTGTGGAGAACAGTGATGAACTGTGTGGAACAGCGGGGAGCAGTGTGGATCAGTGGTGAATGGAGGGAAGAGTGGGTAACAGGATAAATGTGGGTAACAGGTGGGGACCTGTGGGGAACACGGGATTGGTGGGGAACAGTGGGGAAAAGTTGGGGAACAGATGAAGAAGAGTGGGGTACAGTGATGAAATGTGGGGAACTGATTGGAACAGGAGAGTACAGTGGGAAAAATGGGGAACAGTGGGGAACAAAGGGTTGGGAATAGCTGGAAAACAGGGGAACAGTGGGGAGCAGGGGGAACAGTGTGGAACAGATGGTGAACAGTGGAGAATGGGGGAACAGTGGTGAAAAGTGGGGAACTGGTGAGAAGCATCTGAGGAACAGTGGGGAGCAGGTGGTGAAAGGTGGGGAACAGTGGGAAAAAAGGTGAGGGACAATGGGAAACTTTAGAACAGATGGGCAACTGATGTGGAACTGTGTTGATCAGTGGGGAACAGTGGATAAATGGTGTAGAACCGCTGGGGAACATGTGTCAAACAGGTCGGGAGCAGTGAGGAACAGATGGGAAACAGTAAGGAATCGTGGGGAACATATAGGGAAGAGTGGGGAACATTGCAAAAATTGGGGAACGGTGCAGAACAGATGGGGAACAGTGGTGAATATTAGGAAAAATGGGCAACAGTGTGGAACAGATGGAGAACAGTGGGGATAAGTAAGGAACAGTAGGGAACATTTGAGGAACAGTGGAAAACAGGTGGGGAACAGTGGGATAAATGGGGAACAGATGTGGAACAGCGGAGAACATTGGGGAAAATGGGCAACAAGGAGGAACAGATGCAGAACAGTTGTGAACACTAAGGAGGAAAGGGGAAAGTAGGGAACAATATGGAATCGTGGGGAACACTGCAGAATAATGGGGAATGGAGGGGAATAGTGGGGATCAGGGGGAAACAATGAGGAATGTTAAACTGATCGGGAACAGTGGGTAACAGTGGAGAAATGGTGGAGAACTGCTGTGGAATATGTGTCGAACAGTTGGGGAACAGTGAAAACAGATGCGGAACAGATGGGGAATGATGGGGAACAGTGCAGTAAAGTAAGTGGGAACAGTTGTGGAACAGTGGAGAATAGGTGTGAAACAGTGGGGAACAGTTCAGGAACAGCTGGAGAACATTGGAAATAGATGAGGAACAGTGGGGGACACTGCAGAACAGAGGAGAACTAAAGGGAGTAGGGGTAACAGGTGGGGAACTTTTGGAAAACAGTGGTGAACAGTGGGTAACGGGGGAAACTGCTGTGAAACAGTTGGGATTGGTGTGGAACAGTGTGTAAAAGTTGGGGAACCGGTGAAAAACAGTGGGGAACAGTGATGAAATGAGATGAACAGATGTGGTACAGTAGAGAACAGTAGGAAAAATGGGGAACAGCTGTAAATCAGAGGGGAACAGTGGGGAGCAGGGGGAACAGTGGGAAACAGATTGGAAAATGAGGTGAACAGTGGAGAAGCATGGTGAACAGTGGTGAAAAGCAGGGAACAGGTGGGAAACAGCTGAGGAATCGTGGGTAATGTGGGAAAATGCTGTAAAACCGTTGGAATTGGTGTGGAACAGTGTGGAAAAGTTAGGGAACAGGTGAAGAACAGTGGGCTACAGTGAAGAACTGTGGAGAAGAGATGTGGAACAGTAGGAAAAATGGGGAACAGTGGGTAACAGTTCGGGAACAGCTGGAGAACAGTTTGGGATCAGCTGGAGAAAAAAGAGGAACAGATGGGGTACTGATGGTGAACAGTGGAGAATCATAGGGAACAGGTGGGAAACTGGGAAATAGTTGGGATTGGTAGGGAACAGTGGGGACCATTTGTTGAACAGTAGGGAACAGTACGGAAAATGGGAACCAGATGAGTAACAGTGGGGAACAGCTGGAGAACAGTGGGGAACAATTTGGGAACAGCTGGAAAACAGTTGAGAACAGATGGGAAACTGTGGATAATGGGGGAACAGATGGGGAATGGTTATGGAATTGATGGGGAACTTTGGAACCATTGGGAAAAGTAGGGAACAGTGTGTTGTGGAGAACAGTGGGGTAAAGGTGGGAAAATACTGTGGAATCATGTGCAACTGTGGGGAACATTGGGGGAACAGGGGGGGACATTTGTGAAACAAGTTAGGGACAGTGGCAAACAGTGGGGAACAGTGAAGAATTGTGCAGAACAGTGGGAAAAAGTGGGCAGAAGTAGGCAAGTGAGGGTAAACAGATGGGGAATAGTAGGAAACAGTTGGGGAACAGTGGAGTATAGTGGGGAACAGTGCAGCAATGGTAAGGAATTGCTGAGAAAGAGTGGGGAACAGTTGGGGAAGTGTTAGGGAACAGCGCAGAACTCTGGGGAACAGTGAGGAACAGTGGGGAATGGTGGTGAAAGTGAGGAACTGTGGGGATCACTGGGAAACAGTGGGGAGCAGTGGCAAATAATGCAGAACAATGGGGGAAATGGGGAACAGTAGGAAACAGTGAGGAACAGTGGGTAACGGTGTGGAACAGTGAGGAGCAGTGGGAAAAGATGGGCAACTGTGATGAACTGTGTGGAAAATGGTAGAACACTGGGGGCCAGATGAGAGTGGGGAAGAGTAGGCAACCATGCAGAACAGTGGAGAACAGTGTGAGGATCAGTGGGTAAAAGTGAGGAAAAGATGGGAACAGTGGATAACAGTGTGGAACCGTGGGGAACAATGCAGAACAGAGAGGAAAATGGTGAATAGTGGGGAACAGTCAGTAACAGTGAAAAACAGTGGGGAAACATTGGGAACAGTGCGGAAGAGTGAGGAACAGTGGTGAAAATGAGGAACAGTGGGGAGCAGTGGCGAATAGATGGGGAACTGAAGGGCAACAGTGCAGAACCATGGGAAACAATGGGGAAAAGTGAGGAATGCTGGTGAAAATGAGAAACTATGGGAAACAGTGGGGAACACTTTGGAACAGTGGGGAGCAGTGACAAATAGATGAGGAACAGGCGGACCAGATGGGGAACAGTGGAGAACAGAGGGGAATTATTGGGGAGCAGTGGATAACTGGGGAAACAGATAGCGAACAGTGGAGAATGGGAAAAAGGGAACAGATTGGGAAGTGAGGTGAACAGTGGTGAACACTGCGGGAACTGGTGTGAAGCTGCTGGTGAGTAGTGAGGATCAGGTGTGGAACAAGTAGGGAACACGGGGAACATTGGGGAACAGGTGAGGAATAGATGGGGAGTTGATGGGGAACAGTAGGGAACAATGGAGAATGGTGGAGAACTGCTAGAGAACAGTGGGGACTTGGGGAACATGTGTCAAACAGGTGGGGAACAGTGAGGAACAGATAGGGAACTGTGGAGAGCAGTGGGGGGAACAGAGTGGAATAGTGGGAACAGGGGCAAACAATGAGGAATGGGGAACATATGGGAAACATTGGAGAACACTGCAGAACAGTGGAGAACTGAGGGGAACAGTGCGGAGTATTGGTAACAGTGGAGAACAGATGGGGATCAGTGAAGAATGGGGCAACAGTAGGGAACAATGGAGAATGGTGGAGAACTGCTAGAGAACAGTGGGGACTTGGGGGAACAGTGTAACAGGTGTGTAACAGGTGGGGAACAGGTGAGGGACAGTGGGGAACAGTGAAGAACTGTGGAGAACAGTGGGAAACAGTGTGGAACAGTGGGCAGAAGTAGTAAAGTGAGGATAACATGGGGAATAGTGGGAAACAGTTGGGGAACAGAGAGGAAATGGTGGTGAACTGCTTAGTAACAGTGTGGAATAGTTGGGAAACTGTTAGAGTACAGTGAAGAACACTGGGGAACAGTGGGGAATGGTGGTGAATGTGAGAAACTGTAGGGATCAATGGGGAACAGTGGGGAGGGGTGGCGAATAGATGGGGAACTGATGAGCACCAGTAGGGAAACATGGGGAAGAATGCAGAACAATTGGGGAAATGGGAAAGAGTGGGGAACAGTGTGGAAAAGTGGGGAACAGTGAGGAGCAGAGGGAAGTGATGGGCAACAGTGAGGAACTATGTGGAAAATGGTAGAACACTGGGGGACAGTTGTGAACAGTGGGAAACAATGCAGAACAGTGGAGAACCGTTGAGGATCAGTGGGGAACAGTGGCAAAATTTGGTAACAGTGAGGAACTGTGAAAATCAGTGGGGAACCCTGGGGAAAAGTGGGGAATGGAGGTGAGCAGTGAGGATCATTGGGGAACAGTGCAGAAAAGATGATGAACAGTGGGGATTGATGGGGAACAGTTGGGGAACAGGTAAATAACAGTAGGGTACAGTGGGAAAATTGGGGACCAGTGGGAAAAAAGGGGAACAGTGGGGAACAAAGGGGACATGTGTAGAACAGATTAGGAATAGCTGGAAAACAGAGAGGAGCAGGGGGAACAGTGTGGAACAGATGGTGAACAGTGGGGAATGGGGAAACAGTGGGGTAAATTGGAGAACTGTGGTGAAAAGTGGGGAACTGGTAGAAAACAACTGGGGAACAGTGGGTAACAGGTGGGGAATAGTGGGGATCCATGTGGACCACTGGTGAACAGAGGTGAACAGAGGGGAATAGTGGAGAGCAGGGGGAACAATGAGGAAAGGTGAACAGATTGGGAACACTGCAGTATAGTGGAAAACAGAGGGGAACAGTGGGTAAAATGGGAAACAGAAAAGTGGGAAAATTTGGGGTACAGTCTGGAACAGTAGTGGAACAATGGGGAAAAGTGGGGAACAGTGCAGAACAGATGGGGAACAGTAGCGAAAAGTAAGGAATACTGGGGAACACTGTGGAACAGTGGAGAACATTGGGGAAGAGAGTGGCACAGTGGGGAACAGTGGCAAACAGTAGGAAACAGTTTGGGAAGAGGTGGAGAAGTGGAGAACAGTGAAGAACTGTGGGGAACAGTAGGCAACAGAGCGGAACAGTGGAGAACTGTGGGGAATAGTCGGGAACAGTGGTGATCAGATGGCGAACAGTGGAAAAATGGGGAACAGAGGGGAACAGTTCGGGAACAGTGTGGAACAGTGAAGAACTGTGGGGAACAGTGGGGAACAGATGATGAAGAGTGGAGAAAGGGTGGAACATTGGGAAAGAGTGGACAAATGTAGGCAACAATTGGGGAACACATGGGGAACATTGGGGAACAGGGAAACAATGAGGAAGAGGGGGTACAGTGGGGAAAACTGTGGAACAGTGGAGAACTGAGGGGAATTATTGGGGAGCAGTGGATAACTGTGGGGAACAGATAGCGAACAGTGGAGAATGCAGAAAAGTGGGGAACAGATTCGGAACTGAGGTGAACAGTGGGGTGCAGTCGCGAATAGATGGGGAACTGAATCATGGGGAAGAATGAAGAACAATGGGGGAAATGGGGAACATTGGGGAACAGTGAGGAGCAGTGTGAAATGATGGGCAACAATGAGGAACTGTGTGGAAAAGTGTAGAACACTGGAGGATAGTTGAGAACAGTTCATAACAGTAGGGAACTGTGTGAGGATTAGTGGGGAACAGTGGCAAAAATTGGGTAACAGTGAGTAACTGTGAGAAACAGTGGTGAACACTGGAGAAAAGTGGGGAATGGAGGCGAGCAGTGGGGATCAGTGGGGAACAGTAGGGAACCATGGGGAACAATGAGGAACAGTCAGGAATGGTGGTGAAAATGAAGAACTGTGGGAAACAGTGGGGATCACTGGGGAACAGTGGGGAGCAGTAGGGAAGAATGCGGAACAGTGAGTGAAATTGGGACAGTGGGGAACAGTGAGGAACTGTGGGCAAAAAATAGGAGAACACTGGGGACATTCAGAACAGTGGGGAATAATGCTGTATACTGGGGAAGTGTGGAGCACAGTGAGGAACAGTGAAGAACAGTGGGGGACAATGGGAAACAGAGGGGAATAATGAAGAACAGAGGGGAACCGTGTGGAGCATTGTGGAACAGATGGCGAACAGTGGAGAACAGGGGTGAACAGTAGGTAACTGGATAAATGTGGGGAACAGCTAGGGAACAGTGGGGAACTATGGGGAACAGTCAGGAACAGGTGTGAAATAGAGGGATAAATGGCGAACTGTGGGGAAAACTGGGAAAAATTGGTAGTGCAGAACAGATGGGGAACAATGAAGAAAAATAGGGAATGGAGGGGAACATTAGGGAGCAGGAGGGAACAATGAGGAAAGGAGAACAGATGGGGAACACTGCAGAACCGTGGAGAAAATAAGGGAACAGAATGGAGCACGGGGAACAGATGGGGAACAGTAGAGAACTGTGGATTACAGGTGTGAAAGTGCTGGGAAATGGTGGGGAACAGTGGAGAACCTTTGGGGAACAGTGAAGAACTGTGGGGAACTGTGGAAAACTGTGAAGAATAGTGGGGAACTGTGAGGAACATGAGAGTCACAGTGGTGAACACTGCAGAACAATGGGGAACAGAGCGGAACGCCGTAGAACAGATGGGAACAGTAGGGAGCAGGGGAAAGCTGAATGGGAAATGATGAGGAACTGTATGGATTGGTGGGGAACTGTTGGGAACCACATCAGAACAATGGGGTAAAGTGAAGAACCGCGGGGGACAGTGGGGAACATAATGTCACAGTGAGAAATTGTGGGGAACAGTGATGAATACTGGGGAACAGTTGAGGACAGTGGGGAGCATTGGGTAATTCTTGGGAGAAATGGGGTACAGATGGTGAACAGTGGAGAACTGTGGGAAACAGTGTGGAAAAGTGGGGCACAGATGGAAAACAGGAGCATCTGATGAGGAACAATGGGAAATGGGGTACAATGGGTAACAGTTGGGATCTATGGGGAAGAGTCGGGAACAGTGGGGCAAGTGGGGAACAGAGGGGAACAGTGGGGAACAGAGGTAAACAGTTTGGGAACAGCTGGAGAAAAGTAGGGAACAGTGAAGAACTGTGGGGGACAGTGGGAAACAGAGGGGAAGAATGAGTAACTGGGTAACAGAGGGTAACAGAGGAGAGCAGATGGCGAACAGTTGAGAACAGGGGGTATAGAAGTCAAAAATGTGTGACAGGTGGGGAACAGTGAAGAACAGTGGAAACACTTGGGGAACAGTGGTGTACTGTAGGCAACAGAGGGAAAATTGAGGAATGGAAGGAAGAGATGGGGAACTGTGGGGATCACGGAGGAACAGTGGAGAACAGTGGGAAACAGAGTCAAATAGTGGGGAGCAGTGGGGACCAGATATCGGACTGTAGAGAACGGGGGAATGATGTGGAACATATTGGGAAATGAGGGGAACAGTGGGAAACAAGTTAAGAACAGTGGGGTACAGTGGGAAAAATGAGGAACTGTGGGGAACATTTCAGGAACAGCTGGAGAAAAGTGGGGAACAGTGAGGACCTGTGGGGAACATGTGGAAAACTGCTGGGAAATGATGGGGAACAGTGGAGAACCATTGGGGAAGAGTGAAGAACTGTGGAGAACTGTGAAGAATAGTGGGGAACTGTGGGGAACATAGAGTCACAGTGGTGAACACTGGAGAACACTGCAGAACAATGGGGAACAGAGCGGAACACTGCAGAACAGATGGGAACAGTAGGGAGCAGGGGAAAGCTGAATGGGAAATGATGAGGAACAGTGTGGAGCCTTGGGGAACAGTGGGGAACAATGCTGAACACTGTGGAACAGTGGGGCACAGTGGGGATTAGTGAAGAACTGTGGGGAACAATAAAAAAAATTGGGGAAAATGAGGAACAGTGGGGAACCGGGAGCACAGTGTGGAACAGTGGTGAACAGTGGAGAACAATGGTGTAACAGTGGGTAATAGATGGGGAACAGTGATGAACAGTGAGAAAAATTCAGGAACTGTGGGGAACAGTTGTGGAAAAGTGGAAAACAGATGTGAAACAGTGGGGAAAAGTGGGATAAATGTGGAACAGTGGGGAACATTGGGAAAAAAGGGCAACAGGTTGGAATAGATGCAGAACAGTGGGGAACAGTGTGGAACCATGGGGAACATTGCAGAATAATGGGGAATGGAGGGGAATTTTGGGGAGCAGGGGAAACACTGAGGAATGTTAAACTGGTGGGGAACAGTGGGGAAAAGTGGATAAATGGTGGAGAAATGCTGGGGACATGTGTCAAACAGGTTGGGAACAGTGAGAATAGATGAGGAACAGTGGGGAACAGATGAGGAATTGTGGGGAACTTATAGAGAAGAGTGGGGAACATTGCAAAAATTGGGCAACATGCAGAACAAATGGAGAAAATGGGGAGAAGTAAGAAACAGTGGGAAACAGTTGTGGAACAGTGGAGAACAGGTGGGAAACAGTGGGATAAATGGGGAACATAGGGGAAAAGTGGGGAACTGTGTTGAACAGTGGGGTACAGGTGTGAAACAGTGGGGAACTGTGGAACAGAGGGGAACAGTTGTGGAACAGTGGGGAACTGATTATGAAGATTGGGGAACATTCCAAAAATTGGGCATTAGTGCAGAACAAATGGGGAACAGTAGGGAAAAATAAGTGTGGAACAGTTGTGGAATAGTGGAGAACAGGTGTGAAACAGTGGGGAATAGTGTGGAACCATGGGGAACATCGCTGAAAAATGGGGAATGGAGGGAAATTTTGAGTAGTGGGGAAAATGAGGCAAGGGGAACAGTGGGTAACACTAAAGAACAGAGGGGAGCAAAAGGGAGCAGGGGGAACAGATGGGGAACTCATGTTTAACAGTGGGGAACTGTGGGGAACAGGTGGGGAACTTCTGGGAAACAGTTGGGATTGGTGGGGAAAAGTGGGGAAAAGTTGGGAAGCAGGTAAAGAACAAAGTGTTACAGTGAAGAACTGTAGGGAACAGTAGGAAAATGGGGAACTGATGGGAAAAATAGGGAACAGTTGGAACAGTGGGGAACATAGAGTCACAGAGGGGAAGAGTTGTGAACACTGGGGAACTGTTGAGGACAGTGGGGAGCAGTGGGTAATTCTAAGGAGCCGTGGGGAACAAATGGTGAAGAGTGGATAATTGTGGATAACATTGTGGGAAAGTGGGGAACAGGTGGGAAACAGATGAGCATCTGATGGGCAACAATGGGGAACAATGGGGTACAGTGGGTAACGGTGAGGGGTCTGTTGGGGAATAGTCGGGAATGGTGGTGAACAGATGGGGAACAGTAGGGAACAGTGGGAAAAATGGTAAATTGTGGGGAAAAGTAGGGAACTGTGGGGAACAGTGGTATAAATGGGGGACAGTGGGGAAAATTGAGGAAAATGGGGAACAGGGGGGAACAGATGTGGATCAGTGGGGAAAAACAGGGAACAGTGTGGAACCATGGGGAACACTGCAGAATAATGGGGAATGGAGGGGAATATTGGAGAGCAGGGAGGAAACACTGAGGAATGTTAAACAGTGGGGAAAAGTGGAGAACTGCTGGTGACATGTGTCGAACAGGTGGGGAACAGTGAGAATAGATGGGGAACAGTGAGAATAGATGGGGAACAGTGGGGAACTAATGGGGAACAGTGAGGAACTGTGGAGAACTTACAGGGAAGAGTGGGGAATATTGAGAAAATTGGGCAACAGTGCAGAACAAATGGGGAAAAGTGGGGGAAAGTAAGGAACAGTGGGGAACAGGTGTGGAACAGTGGAGAACAGGTGTGAAACAGTGGGATAAATGGGGAAAAGAGTGGAACAGTGGGGAAAATTGGGGAACCATGGGGAACACTGCAGAATAATGGGGAATGGAGGGAAATAATGGGAAGCAGGAGGGAAACAATGAGGAATGTTAAACAGATGGGGAACAGTGGGGAACACTGCAGAGCAGTGGAAAACAGTGGGGAACAGTGGTATTAATGGGTAATGGTGGGTAACAGAGGGAAAAATGGGGAACTGTGTGGAACAGTGAGGAACTGTTGTGGAACAGTGTGCAATTGATAAGGGAAGATTGGGGAACATGTCAAAAATTGGGCAAGTGCGCAGAACAGATGGGGAACAGTGGGGAACAGCGATCAAGCATGGGGAAAAGTAGTGAACAGTGGGGAACACTGCAGAAAAATTGGGAACAGGGGAATATTGGAGGGCAGGGTGGATCAATGAGGAAAGGTGGACAAGATGGGAAAGAGTGGGGAACACTGCAGAACAGAGAGGAACAAAAGGGAGCAGGGGGAGCAGTTGTGGAACTGATGTGAAACAGTGTGGAACCATGGGTAACAGGTAGGAAACTGCTGTGAGAAAGTTGGGATTGGTGGGGAACAGTGGGGAAAAGTTGGGGAACAGGTGAAGAACAGTGGGGTACAGTGAAGAACTGTGGGTAACAGTGGGGAACACATGTGAAAGAGTAGAGAACAGTAGGAAAAATGGGGAACAGTGTGGAACAAATGGTAACAGTGGGGAAATGTAGGGAACAGTGGGGAACAGTGGAATAAATGGGGTACAGTTAGGGAACAGCTGGAGAACAGTGGGGAACAGTTCTGGAACAGCTGGATAACAGTGTGGAAGAGTTTGGGAAAAGCTGGAGAACAGAGAACAGATAAGGAACTGATGGAGAACAGTGGGGAACCATAGGTAACAGGTGGAAAACTGTTGGGAAACAGATGGGATTGGAGGGGAAGAGTCGGATACAGTTGGGGAACAGGTGAAAAACAGTGGAGTACAGTGATGAACTGTGGGGAACAGATCTGGAACAGCAGGAAAACAGGGGAGCGGTGTGGAGCAGGGAGAACACTGCAACAGATGGTGAACAGTGGAGAATGGGGAAACTGGGGAAAATTGGGGAACTGGTGGGAAACAGTTGGGGGAAAGGTGAGGGACAGTGGGAAACAGTTTAGAACAGATGGGAAACTGATGTGGAATTGTGGGGATCAGTGTGGAACAGTGGAGAAATGGTGGGAAACTGCTGGGGAACATGTGGCGAACAGGTGGGGAAAAGTGAGAGACAGATGGGGAAAAGGTGAGGGACAGTGGGAAACAGTTTAGAACAGATGGGGAACTGATGGGGATCAGTGGGGAACAGTGGACAAATGGTGGGAAACACTGGGGAATATGTGTCGAACAGGTCGGGAACAGTGAGGAACAGGTGTGCAACAGTGGGAAACAGTGGGGAAAATGGGCAACAGGGCGGAACAGATGCAGAACAGTAGGGAACAGAGGAGAAAAGTGGGGAACTGTGGGGAACACTTGTGAAACAGTGGGGAACTGATAGGGAAGAAAATTGCTAACATTGGCAACAGTGCAGAACAGATGAGGAACAGTGGGGAAAAGTAAGCGGGGAACAGATGTGGAACAGTGGAGAACAGTAGGAAAAATGGGGAACAGTTCAGGAACAGCTGGAGAACAGTGGGGAACAGATGGAGAACAGTGGGGAACTGGTGGGAAGCAGCTGGGGAACTCTAGGGACAAGGTGATGTACAGTCGGGAAAAGGTAAGGGACAGTGGAGATCAGTAGGGAACAGTGGGGAAATGGTGGAAAACTGCTGAGGAACATGTGTCGAACAGCTGGGGATAGTGGGGACAGATGGGGAACTGATAGGGAAGAGTGGGGGACATTGTAAAAATTGGGCAACATTGCGGAGCAGATGGGAATAGTGGTGAAAAGTAAGGAAAAGTGGGGAACATTGGGGAAAATAGGCAACAGGGCAGAACAAATGCGGAACACTGGAGAACAGTGATCAAGAGTGTGGAAAAGTAGGGAACAGTGTGGAACCTTGTGAACGCTACAGAAAAATGGGGAACAGGGGAATATTGTGGAGCCGGGTGGAACAATGAGGAAAGGGGAACAGATGGGAAAGAGTGGGGAACACTGCAGAATGGAGGGGAACAAAAGGGAGTGGGGGAACTGATGGAGAACTCATGGGAAACAGTGGGGAACCATGGGTTACAGGTGGGAAACTGCTGGGAAACAGTTGGGATTGGTGGGGAACAGTGGGGAGCAGTAGGGAAGAATGCGGAACAGTGAGTGAAATTGGGACAGTGGGGAACAGTGAGGAACTGTGGGCAAAAAAGAGGAGAACACTGGGGACATTCAGAACAGTGGGGAATAATGCTGTATACTGGGGAAGTGTGGAGCACAGTGAGGAACAGTGAAGAACAGTGGGGGACAATGGGAAACAGAGGGGAATAATGAAGAACAGAGGGGAACCATGTGGAGCAGTGTGGAACAGATGGCGAACAGTGGAGAACAGGGGTGAACAGTAGGTAACTGGATAAATGTGGGGAACAGCTAGGGAACAGTGGGGAACTATGGGGAACAGTCAGGAACAGGTGTGAAATAGAGGGATAAATGGCGAACTGTGGGGAAAACTGGGAAAAATTGGTAGTGCAGAACAGATGGGGAACAATGAAGAAAAATAGGGAATGGAGGGGAACATTAGGGAGCAGGAGGGAACAATGAGGAAAGGAGAACAGATGGGGAACACTGCAGAACCGTGGAGAAAATAAGGGAACAGAATGGAGCACGGGGAACAGATGGGTAACAGTAGAGAACTGTGGATTACAGGTGTGAAAGTGCTGGGAAATGGTGGGGAACAGTGGAGAACCTTTGGGGAACAGTGAAGAACTGTGGGGAACTGTGGAAAACTGTGAAGAATAGTGGGGAACTGTGAGGAACATGAGAGTCACAGTGGTGAACACTGCAGAACAATGGGGAACAGAGCGGAACGCCGTAGAACAGATGGGAACAGTAGGGAGCAGGGGAAAGCTGAATGGGAAATGATGAGGAACTGTATGGATTGGTGGGGAACTGTTGGGAACCACATCAGAACAATGGGGTAAAGTGAAGAACCGCGGGGGACAGTGGGGAACATAATGTCACAGTGAGAAATTGTGGGGAACAGTGATGAATACTGGGGAACAGTTGAGGACAGTGGGGAGCATTGGGTAATTCTTGGGAGAAATGGGGTACAGATGGTGAACAGTGGAGAACTGTGGGAAACAGTGTGGAAAAGTGGGGCACAGATGGAAAACAGGAGCATCTGATGAGGAACAATGGGAAATGGGGTACAATGGGTAACAGTTGGGATCTATGGGGAAGAGTCGGGAACAGTGGGGCAAGTGGGGAACAGAGGGGAACAGTGGGGAACAGAGGTAAACAGTTTGGGAACAGCTGGAGAAAAGTAGGGAACAGTGAAGAACTGTGGGGGACAGTGGGAAACAGAGGGGAAGAATGAGTAACTGGGTAACAGAGGGTAACAGAGGAGAGCAGATGGCAAACAGTTGAGAACAGGGGGTATAGAAGTCAAAAATGTGTGACAGGTGGGGAACAGTGAAGAACAGTGGAAACACTTGGGGAACAGTGGTGTACTGTAGGCAACAGAGGGAAAATTGAGGAATGGAAGGAAGAGATGGGGAACTGTGGGGATCACGGAGGAACAGTGGAGAACAGTGGGAAACAGAGTCAAATAGTGGGGAGCAGTGGGGACCAGATATCGGACTGTAGAGAACGGGGGAATGATGTGGAACATATTGGGAAATGAGGGGAACAGTGGGAAACAAGTTAAGAACAGTGGGGTACAGTGGGAAAAATGAGGAACTGTGGGGAACATTTCAGGAACAGCTGGAGAAAAGTGGGGAACAGTGAGGACCTGTGGGGAACATGTGGAAAACTGCTGGGAAATGATGGGGAACAGTGGAGAACCATTGGGGAAGAGTGAAGAACTGTGGAGAACTGTGAAGAATAGTGGGGAACTGTGGGGAACATAGAGTCACAGTGGTGAACACTGGAGAACACTGCAGAACAATGGGGAACAGAGCGGAACACTGCAGAACAGATGGGAACAGTAGGGAGCAGGGGAAAGCTGAATGGGAAATGATGAGGAACAGTGTGGAGCCTTGGGGAACAGTGGGGAACAATGCTGAACACTGTGGAACAGTGGGGCACAGTGGGGATTAGTGAAGAACTGTGGGGAACAATAAAAAAAATTGGGGAAAATGAGGAACAGTGGGGAACCGGGAGCACAGTGTGGAACAGTGGTGAACAGTGGAGAACAATGGTGTAACAGTGGGTAATAGATGGGGAACAGTGATGAACAGTGAGAAAAATTCAGGAACTGTGGGGAACAGTTGTGGAAAAGTGGAAAACAGATGTGAAACAGTGGGGAAAAGTGGGATAAATGTGGAACAGTGGGGAACATTGGGAAAAAAGGGCAACAGGTTGGAATAGATGCAGAACAGTGGGGAACAGTGTGGAACCATGGGGAACATTGCAGAATAATGGGGAATGGAGGGGAATTTTGGGGAGCAGGGGAAACACTGAGGAATGTTAAACTGGTGGGGAACAGTGGGGAAAAGTGGATAAATGGTGGAGAAATGCTGGGGACATGTGTCAAACAGGTTGGGAACAGTGAGAATAGATGAGGAACAGTGGGGAACAGATGAGGAATTGTGGGGAACTTATAGAGAAGAGTGGGGAACATTGCAAAAATTGGGCAACATGCAGAACAAATGGAGAAAATGGGGAGAAGTAAGAAACAGTGGGAAACAGTTGTGGAACAGTGGAGAACAGGTGGGAAACAGTGGGATAAATGGGGAACATAGGGGAAAAGTGGGGAACTGTGTTGAACAGTGGGGTACAGGTGTGAAACAGTGGGGAACTGTGGAACAGAGGGGAACAGTTGTGGAACAGTGGGGAACTGATTATGAAGATTGGGGAACATTCCAAAAATTGGGCATTAGTGCAGAACAAATGGGGAACAGTAGGGAAAAATAAGTGTGGAACAGTTGTGGAATAGTGGAGAACAGGTGTGAAACAGTGGGGAATAGTGTGGAACCATGGGGAACATCGCTGAAAAATGGGGAATGGAGGGAAATTTTGAGTAGTGGGGAAAATGAGGCAAGGGGAACAGTGGGTAACACTAAAGAACAGAGGGGAGCAAAAGGGAGCAGGGGGAACAGATGGGGAACTCATGTTTAACAGTGGGGAACTGTGGGGAACAGGTGGGGAACTTCTGGGAAACAGTTGGGATTGGTGGGGAAAAGTGGGGAAAAGTTGGGAAGCAGGTAAAGAACAAAGTGTTACAGTGAAGAACTGTAGGGAACAGTAGGAAAATGGGGAACTGATGGGAAAAATAGGGAACAGTTGGAACAGTGGGGAACATAGAGTCACAGAGGGGAAGAGTTGTGAACACTGGGGAACTGTTGAGGACAGTGGGGAGCAGTGGGTAATTCTAAGGAGCCGTGGGGAACAAATGGTGAAGAGTGGATAATTGTGGATAACATTGTGGGAAAGTGGGGAACAGGTGGGAAACAGATGAGCATCTGATGGGCAACAATGGGGAACAATGGGGTACAGTGGGTAACGGTGAGGGGTCTGTTGGGGAATAGTCGGGAATGGTGGTGAACAGATGGGGAACAGTAGGGAACAGTGGGAAAAATGGTAAATTGTGGGGAAAAGTAGGGAACTGTGGGGAACAGTGGTATAAATGGGGGACAGTGGGGAAAATTGAGGAAAATGGGGAACAGGGGGGAACAGATGTGGATCAGTGGGGAAAAACAGGGAACAGTGTGGAACCATGGGGAACACTGCAGAATAATGGGGAATGGAGGGGAATATTGGAGAGCAGGGAGGAAACACTGAGGAATGTTAAACAGTGGGGAAAAGTGGAGAACTGCTGGTGACATGTGTCGAACAGGTGGGGAACAGTGAGAATAGATGGGGAACAGTGAGAATAGATGGGGAACAGTGGGGAACTAATGGGGAACAGTGAGGAACTGTGGAGAACTTACAGGGAAGAGTGGGGAATATTGAGAAAATTGGGCAACAGTGCAGAACAAATGGGGAAAAGTGGGGGAAAGTAAGGAACAGTGGGGAACAGGTGTGGAACAGTGGAGAACAGGTGTGAAACAGTGGGATAAATGGGGAAAAGAGTGGAACAGTGGGGAAAATTGGGGAACCATGGGGAACACTGCAGAATAATGGGGAATGGAGGGAAATAATGGGAAGCAGGAGGGAAACAATGAGGAATGTTAAACAGATGGGGAACAGTGGGGAACACTGCAGAGCAGTGGAAAACAGTGGGGAACAGTGGTATTAATGGGTAATGGTGGGTAACAGAGGGAAAAATGGGGAACTGTGTGGAACAGTGAGGAACTGTTGTGGAACAGTGTGCAATTGATAAGGGAAGATTGGGGAACATGTCAAAAATTGGGCAAGTGCGCAGAACAGATGGGGAACAGTGGGGAACAGCGATCAAGCATGGGGAAAAGTAGTGAACAGTGGGGAACACTGCAGAAAAATTGGGAACAGGGGAATATTGGAGGGCAGGGTGGATCAATGAGGAAAGGTGGACAAGATGGGAAAGAGTGGGGAACACTGCAGAACAGAGAGGAACAAAAGGGAGCAGGGGGAGCAGTTGTGGAACTGATGTGAAACAGTGTGGAACCATGGGTAACAGGTAGGAAACTGCTGTGAGAAAGTTGGGATTGGTGGGGAACAGTGGGGAAAAGTTGGGGAACAGGTGAAGAACAGTGGGGTACAGTGAAGAACTGTGGGTAACAGTGGGGAACACATGTGAAAGAGTAGAGAACAGTAGGAAAAATGGGGAACAGTGTGGAACAAATGGTAACAGTGGGGAAATGTAGGGAACAGTGGGGAACAGTGGAATAAATGGGGTACAGTTAGGGAACAGCTGGAGAACAGTGGGGAACAGTTCTGGAACAGCTGGATAACAGTGTGGAAGAGTTTGGGAAAAGCTGGAGAACAGAGAACAGATAAGGAACTGATGGAGAACAGTGGGGAACCATAGGTAACAGGTGGAAAACTGTTGGGAAACAGATGGGATTGGAGGGGAAGAGTCGGATACAGTTGGGGAACAGGTGAAAAACAGTGGAGTACAGTGATGAACTGTGGGGAACAGATCTGGAACAGCAGGAAAACAGGGGAGCGGTGTGGAGCAGGGAGAACACTGCAACAGATGGTGAACAGTGGAGAATGGGGAAACTGGGGAAAATTGGGGAACTGGTGGGAAACAGCTGGGGGAAAGGTGAGGGACAGTGGGAAACAGTTTAGAACAGATGGGAAACTGATGTGGAATTGTGGGGATCAGTGTGGAACAGTGGAGAAATGGTGGGAAACTGCTGGGGAACATGTGGCGAACAGGTGGGGAAAAGTGAGAGACAGATGGGGAAAAGGTGAGGGACAGTGGGAAACAGTTTAGAACAGATGGGGAACTGATGGGGATCAGTGGGGAACAGTGGACAAATGGTGGGAAACACTGGGGAATATGTGTCGAACAGGTCGGGAACAGTGAGGAACAGGTGTGCAACAGTGGGAAACAGTGGGGAAAATGGGCAACAGGGCGGAACAGATGCAGAACAGTAGGGAACAGAGGAGAAAAGTGGGGAACTGTGGGGAACACTTGTGAAACAGTGGGGAACTGATAGGGAAGAAAATTGCTAACATTGGCAACAGTGCAGAACAGATGAGGAACAGTGGGGAAAAGTAAGCGGGGAACAGATGTGGAACAGTGGAGAACAGTAGGAAAAATGGGGAACAGTTCAGGAACAGCTGGAGAACAGTGGGGAACAGATGGAGAACAGTGGGGAACTGGTGGGAAGCAGCTGGGGAACTCTAGGGACAAGGTGATGTACAGTCGGGAAAAGGTAAGGGACAGTGGAGATCAGTAGGGAACAGTGGGGAAATGGTGGAAAACTGCTGAGGAACATGTGTCGAACAGCTGGGGATAGTGGGGACAGATGGGGAACTGATAGGGAAGAGTGGGGGACATTGTAAAAATTGGGCAACATTGCGGAGCAGATGGGAATAGTGGTGAAAAGTAAGGAAAAGTGGGGAACATTGGGGAAAATAGGCAACAGGGCAGAACAAATGCGGAACACTGGAGAACAGTGATCAAGAGTGTGGAAAAGTAGGGAACAGTGTGGAACCTTGTGAACGCTACAGAAAAATGGGGAACAGGGGAATATTGTGGAGCCGGGTGGAACAATGAGGAAAGGGGAACAGATGGGAAAGAGTGGGGAACACTGCAGAATGGAGGGGAACAAAAGGGAGTGGGGGAACTGATGGAGAACTCATGGGAAACAGTGGGGAACCATGGGTTACAGGTGGGAAACTGCTGGGAAACAGTTGGGATTGGTGGGGAACAGTGGGGAGCAGTAGGGAAGAATGCGGAACAGTGAGTGAAATTGGGACAGTGGGGAACAGTGAGGAACTGTGGGCAAAAAAGAGGAGAACACTGGGGACATTCAGAACAGTGGGGAATAATGCTGTATACTGGGGAAGTGTGGAGCACAGTGAGGAACAGTGAAGAACAGTGGGGGACAATGGGAAACAGAGGGGAATAATGAAGAACAGAGGGGAACCGTGTGGAGCAGTGTGGAACAGATGGCGAACAGTGGAGAACAGGGGTGAACAGTAGGTAACTGGATAAATGTGGGGAACAGCTAGGGAACAGTGGGGAACTATGGGGAACAGTCAGGAACAGGTGTGAAATAGAGGGATAAATGGCGAACTGTGGGGAAAACTGGGAAAAATTGGTAGTGCAGAACAGATGGGGAACAATGAAGAAAAATAGGGAATGGAGGGGAACATTAGGGAGCAGGAGGGAACAATGAGGAAAGGAGAACAGATGGGGAACACTGCAGAACCGTGGAGAAAATAAGGGAACAGAATGGAGCACGGGGAACAGATGGGGAACAGTAGAGAACTGTGGATTACAGGTGTGAAAGTGCTGGGAAATGGTGGGGAACAGTGGAGAACCTTTGGGGAACAGTGAAGAACTGTGGGGAACTGTGGAAAACTGTGAAGAATAGTGGGGAACTGTGAGGAACATGAGAGTCACAGTGGTGAACACTGCAGAACAATGGGGAACAGAGCGGAACGCCGTAGAACAGATGGGAACAGTAGGGAGCAGGGGAAAGCTGAATGGGAAATGATGAGGAACTGTATGGATTGGTGGGGAACTGTTGGGAACCACATCAGAACAATGGGGTAAAGTGAAGAACCGCGGGGGACAGTGGGGAACATAATGTCACAGTGAGAAATTGTGGGGAACAGTGATGAATACTGGGGAACAGTTGAGGACAGTGGGGAGCATTGGGTAATTCTTGGGAGAAATGGGGTACAGATGGTGAACAGTGGAGAACTGTGGGAAACAGTGTGGAAAAGTGGGGCACAGATGGAAAACAGGAGCATCTGATGAGGAACAATGGGAAATGGGGTACAATGGGTAACAGTTGGGATCTATGGGGAAGAGTCGGGAACAGTGGGGCAAGTGGGGAACAGAGGGGAACAGTGGGGAACAGAGGTAAACAGTTTGGGAACAGCTGGAGAAAAGTAGGGAACAGTGAAGAACTGTGGGGGACAGTGGGAAACAGAGGGGAAGAATGAGTAACTGGGTAACAGAGGGTAACAGAGGAGAGCAGATGGCAAACAGTTGAGAACAGGGGGTATAGAAGTCAAAAATGTGTGACAGGTGGGGAACAGTGAAGAACAGTGGAAACACTTGGGGAACAGTGGTGTACTGTAGGCAACAGAGGGAAAATTGAGGAATGGAAGGAAGAGATGGGGAACTGTGGGGATCACGGAGGAACAGTGGAGAACAGTGGGAAACAGAGTCAAATAGTGGGGAGCAGTGGGGACCAGATATCGGACTGTAGAGAACGGGGGAATGATGTGGAACATATTGGGAAATGAGGGGAACAGTGGGAAACAAGTTAAGAACAGTGGGGTACAGTGGGAAAAATGAGGAACTGTGGGGAACATTTCAGGAACAGCTGGAGAAAAGTGGGGAACAGTGAGGACCTGTGGGGAACATGTGGAAAACTGCTGGGAAATGATGGGGAACAGTGGAGAACCATTGGGGAAGAGTGAAGAACTGTGGAGAACTGTGAAGAATAGTGGGGAACTGTGGGGAACATAGAGTCACAGTGGTGAACACTGGAGAACACTGCAGAACAATGGGGAACAGAGCGGAACACTGCAGAACAGATGGGAACAGTAGGGAGCAGGGGAAAGCTGAATGGGAAATGATGAGGAACAGTGTGGAGCCTTGGGGAACAGTGGGGAACAATGCTGAACACTGTGGAACAGTGGGGCACAGTGGGGATTAGTGAAGAACTGTGGGGAACAATAAAAAAAATTGGGGAAAATGAGGAACAGTGGGGAACCGGGAGCACAGTGTGGAACAGTGGTGAACAGTGGAGAACAATGGTGTAACAGTGGGTAATAGATGGGGAACAGTGATGAACAGTGAGAAAAATTCAGGAACTGTGGGGAACAGTTGTGGAAAAGTGGAAAACAGATGTGAAACAGTGGGGAAAAGTGGGATAAATGTGGAACAGTGGGGAACATTGGGAAAAAAGGGCAACAGGTTGGAATAGATGCAGAACAGTGGGGAACAGTGTGGAACCATGGGGAACATTGCAGAATAATGGGGAATGGAGGGGAATTTTGGGGAGCAGGGGAAACACTGAGGAATGTTAAACTGGTGGGGAACAGTGGGGAAAAGTGGATAAATGGTGGAGAAATGCTGGGGACATGTGTCAAACAGGTTGGGAACAGTGAGAATAGATGAGGAACAGTGGGGAACAGATGAGGAATTGTGGGGAACTTATAGAGAAGAGTGGGGAACATTGCAAAAATTGGGCAACATGCAGAACAAATGGAGAAAATGGGGAGAAGTAAGAAACAGTGGGAAACAGTTGTGGAACAGTGGAGAACAGGTGGGAAACAGTGGGATAAATGGGGAACATAGGGGAAAAGTGGGGAACTGTGTTGAACAGTGGGGTACAGGTGTGAAACAGTGGGGAACTGTGGAACAGAGGGGAACAGTTGTGGAACAGTGGGGAACTGATTATGAAGATTGGGGAACATTCCAAAAATTGGGCATTAGTGCAGAACAAATGGGGAACAGTAGGGAAAAATAAGTGTGGAACAGTTGTGGAATAGTGGAGAACAGGTGTGAAACAGTGGGGAATAGTGTGGAACCATGGGGAACATCGCTGAAAAATGGGGAATGGAGGGAAATTTTGAGTAGTGGGGAAAATGAGGCAAGGGGAACAGTGGGTAACACTAAAGAACAGAGGGGAGCAAAAGGGAGCAGGGGGAACAGATGGGGAACTCATGTTTAACAGTGGGGAACTGTGGGGAACAGGTGGGGAACTTCTGGGAAACAGTTGGGATTGGTGGGGAAAAGTGGGGAAAAGTTGGGAAGCAGGTAAAGAACAAAGTGTTACAGTGAAGAACTGTAGGGAACAGTAGGAAAATGGGGAACTGATGGGAAAAATAGGGAACAGTTGGAACAGTGGGGAACATAGAGTCACAGAGGGGAAGAGTTGTGAACACTGGGGAACTGTTGAGGACAGTGGGGAGCAGTGGGTAATTCTAAGGAGCCGTGGGGAACAAATGGTGAAGAGTGGATAATTGTGGATAACATTGTGGGAAAGTGGGGAACAGGTGGGAAACAGATGAGCATCTGATGGGCAACAATGGGGAACAATGGGGTACAGTGGGTAACGGTGAGGGGTCTGTTGGGGAATAGTCGGGAATGGTGGTGAACAGATGGGGAACAGTAGGGAACAGTGGGAAAAATGGTAAATTGTGGGGAAAAGTAGGGAACTGTGGGGAACAGTGGTATAAATGGGGGACAGTGGGGAAAATTGAGGAAAATGGGGAACAGGGGGGAACAGATGTGGATCAGTGGGGAAAAACAGGGAACAGTGTGGAACCATGGGGAACACTGCAGAATAATGGGGAATGGAGGGGAATATTGGAGAGCAGGGAGGAAACACTGAGGAATGTTAAACAGTGGGGAAAAGTGGAGAACTGCTGGTGACATGTGTCGAACAGGTGGGGAACAGTGAGAATAGATGGGGAACAGTGAGAATAGATGGGGAACAGTGGGGAACTAATGGGGAACAGTGAGGAACTGTGGAGAACTTACAGGGAAGAGTGGGGAATATTGAGAAAATTGGGCAACAGTGCAGAACAAATGGGGAAAAGTGGGGGAAAGTAAGGAACAGTGGGGAACAGGTGTGGAACAGTGGAGAACAGGTGTGAAACAGTGGGATAAATGGGGAAAAGAGTGGAACAGTGGGGAAAATTGGGGAACCATGGGGAACACTGCAGAATAATGGGGAATGGAGGGAAATAATGGGAAGCAGGAGGGAAACAATGAGGAATGTTAAACAGATGGGGAACAGTGGGGAACACTGCAGAGCAGTGGAAAACAGTGGGGAACAGTGGTATTAATGGGTAATGGTGGGTAACAGAGGGAAAAATGGGGAACTGTGTGGAACAGTGAGGAACTGTTGTGGAACAGTGTGCAATTGATAAGGGAAGATTGGGGAACATGTCAAAAATTGGGCAAGTGCGCAGAACAGATGGGGAACAGTGGGGAACAGCGATCAAGCATGGGGAAAAGTAGTGAACAGTGGGGAACACTGCAGAAAAATTGGGAACAGGGGAATATTGGAGGGCAGGGTGGATCAATGAGGAAAGGTGGACAAGATGGGAAAGAGTGGGGAACACTGCAGAACAGAGAGGAACAAAAGGGAGCAGGGGGAGCAGTTGTGGAACTGATGTGAAACAGTGTGGAACCATGGGTAACAGGTAGGAAACTGCTGTGAGAAAGTTGGGATTGGTGGGGAACAGTGGGGAAAAGTTGGGGAACAGGTGAAGAACAGTGGGGTACAGTGAAGAACTGTGGGTAACAGTGGGGAACACATGTGAAAGAGTAGAGAACAGTAGGAAAAATGGGGAACAGTGTGGAACAAATGGTAACAGTGGGGAAATGTAGGGAACAGTGGGGAACAGTGGAATAAATGGGGTACAGTTAGGGAACAGCTGGAGAACAGTGGGGAACAGTTCTGGAACAGCTGGATAACAGTGTGGAAGAGTTTGGGAAAAGCTGGAGAACAGAGAACAGATAAGGAACTGATGGAGAACAGTGGGGAACCATAGGTAACAGGTGGAAAACTGTTGGGAAACAGATGGGATTGGAGGGGAAGAGTCGGATACAGTTGGGGAACAGGTGAAAAACAGTGGAGTACAGTGATGAACTGTGGGGAACAGATCTGGAACAGCAGGAAAACAGGGGAGCGGTGTGGAGCAGGGAGAACACTGCAACAGATGGTGAACAGTGGAGAATGGGGAAACTGGGGAAAATTGGGGAACTGGTGGGAAACAGCTGGGGGAAAGGTGAGGGACAGTGGGAAACAGTTTAGAACAGATGGGAAACTGATGTGGAATTGTGGGGATCAGTGTGGAACAGTGGAGAAATGGTGGGAAACTGCTGGGGAACATGTGGCGAACAGGTGGGGAAAAGTGAGAGACAGATGGGGAAAAGGTGAGGGACAGTGGGAAACAGTTTAGAACAGATGGGGAACTGATGGGGATCAGTGGGGAACAGTGGACAAATGGTGGGAAACACTGGGGAATATGTGTCGAACAGGTCGGGAACAGTGAGGAACAGGTGTGCAACAGTGGGAAACAGTGGGGAAAATGGGCAACAGGGCGGAACAGATGCAGAACAGTAGGGAACAGAGGAGAAAAGTGGGGAACTGTGGGGAACACTTGTGAAACAGTGGGGAACTGATAGGGAAGAAAATTGCTAACATTGGCAACAGTGCAGAACAGATGAGGAACAGTGGGGAAAAGTAAGCGGGGAACAGATGTGGAACAGTGGAGAACAGTAGGAAAAATGGGGAACAGTTCAGGAACAGCTGGAGAACAGTGGGGAACAGATGGAGAACAGTGGGGAACTGGTGGGAAGCAGCTGGGGAACTCTAGGGACAAGGTGATGTACAGTCGGGAAAAGGTAAGGGACAGTGGAGATCAGTAGGGAACAGTGGGGAAATGGTGGAAAACTGCTGAGGAACATGTGTCGAACAGCTGGGGATAGTGGGGACAGATGGGGAACTGATAGGGAAGAGTGGGGGACATTGTAAAAATTGGGCAACATTGCGGAGCAGATGGGAATAGTGGTGAAAAGTAAGGAAAAGTGGGGAACATTGGGGAAAATAGGCAACAGGGCAGAACAAATGCGGAACACTGGAGAACAGTGATCAAGAGTGTGGAAAAGTAGGGAACAGTGTGGAACCTTGTGAACGCTACAGAAAAATGGGGAACAGGGGAATATTGTGGAGCCGGGTGGAACAATGAGGAAAGGGGAACAGATGGGAAAGAGTGGGGAACACTGCAGAATGGAGGGGAACAAAAGGGAGTGGGGGAACTGATGGAGAACTCATGGGAAACAGTGGGGAACCATGGGTTACAGGTGGGAAACTGCTGGGAAACAGTTGGGATTGGTGGGGAACAGTGGGGAGCAGTAGGGAAGAATGCGGAACAGTGAGTGAAATTGGGACAGTGGGGAACAGTGAGGAACTGTGGGCAAAAAAGAGGAGAACACTGGGGACATTCAGAACAGTGGGGAATAATGCTGTATACTGGGGAAGTGTGGAGCACAGTGAGGAACAGTGAAGAACAGTGGGGGACAATGGGAAACAGAGGGGAATAATGAAGAACAGAGGGGAACCGTGTGGAGCAGTGTGGAACAGATGGCGAACAGTGGAGAACAGGGGTGAACAGTAGGTAACTGGATAAATGTGGGGAACAGCTAGGGAACAGTGGGGAACTATGGGGAACAGTCAGGAACAGGTGTGAAATAGAGGGATAAATGGCGAACTGTGGGGAAAACTGGGAAAAATTGGTAGTGCAGAACAGATGGGGAACAATGAAGAAAAATAGGGAATGGAGGGGAACATTAGGGAGCAGGAGGGAACAATGAGGAAAGGAGAACAGATGGGGAACACTGCAGAACCGTGGAGAAAATAAGGGAACAGAATGGAGCACGGGGAACAGATGGGGAACAGTAGAGAACTGTGGATTACAGGTGTGAAAGTGCTGGGAAATGGTGGGGAACAGTGGAGAACCTTTGGGGAACAGTGAAGAACTGTGGGGAACTGTGGAAAACTGTGAAGAATAGTGGGGAACTGTGAGGAACATGAGAGTCACAGTGGTGAACACTGCAGAACAATGGGGAACAGAGCGGAACGCCGTAGAACAGATGGGAACAGTAGGGAGCAGGGGAAAGCTGAATGGGAAATGATGAGGAACTGTATGGATTGGTGGGGAACTGTTGGGAACCACATCAGAACAATGGGGTAAAGTGAAGAACCGCGGGGGACAGTGGGGAACATAATGTCACAGTGAGAAATTGTGGGGAACAGTGATGAATACTGGGGAACAGTTGAGGACAGTGGGGAGCATTGGGTAATTCTTGGGAGAAATGGGGTACAGATGGTGAACAGTGGAGAACTGTGGGAAACAGTGTGGAAAAGTGGGGCACAGATGGAAAACAGGAGCATCTGATGAGGAACAATGGGAAATGGGGTACAATGGGTAACAGTTGGGATCTATGGGGAAGAGTCGGGAACAGTGGGGCAAGTGGGGAACAGAGGGGAACAGTGGGGAACAGAGGTAAACAGTTTGGGAACAGCTGGAGAAAAGTAGGGAACAGTGAAGAACTGTGGGGGACAGTGGGAAACAGAGGGGAAGAATGAGTAACTGGGTAACAGAGGGTAACAGAGGAGAGCAGATGGCAAACAGTTGAGAACAGGGGGTATAGAAGTCAAAAATGTGTGACAGGTGGGGAACAGTGAAGAACAGTGGAAACACTTGGGGAACAGTGGTGTACTGTAGGCAACAGAGGGAAAATTGAGGAATGGAAGGAAGAGATGGGGAACTGTGGGGATCACGGAGGAACAGTGGAGAACAGTGGGAAACAGAGTCAAATAGTGGGGAGCAGTGGGGACCAGATATCGGACTGTAGAGAACGGGGGAATGATGTGGAACATATTGGGAAATGAGGGGAACAGTGGGAAACAAGTTAAGAACAGTGGGGTACAGTGGGAAAAATGAGGAACTGTGGGGAACATTTCAGGAACAGCTGGAGAAAAGTGGGGAACAGTGAGGACCTGTGGGGAACATGTGGAAAACTGCTGGGAAATGATGGGGAACAGTGGAGAACCATTGGGGAAGAGTGAAGAACTGTGGAGAACTGTGAAGAATAGTGGGGAACTGTGGGGAACATAGAGTCACAGTGGTGAACACTGGAGAACACTGCAGAACAATGGGGAACAGAGCGGAACACTGCAGAACAGATGGGAACAGTAGGGAGCAGGGGAAAGCTGAATGGGAAATGATGAGGAACAGTGTGGAGCCTTGGGGAACAGTGGGGAACAATGCTGAACACTGTGGAACAGTGGGGCACAGTGGGGATTAGTGAAGAACTGTGGGGAACAATAAAAAAAATTGGGGAAAATGAGGAACAGTGGGGAACCGGGAGCACAGTGTGGAACAGTGGTGAACAGTGGAGAACAATGGTGTAACAGTGGGTAATAGATGGGGAACAGTGATGAACAGTGAGAAAAATTCAGGAACTGTGGGGAACAGTTGTGGAAAAGTGGAAAACAGATGTGAAACAGTGGGGAAAAGTGGGATAAATGTGGAACAGTGGGGAACATTGGGAAAAAAGGGCAACAGGTTGGAATAGATGCAGAACAGTGGGGAACAGTGTGGAACCATGGGGAACATTGCAGAATAATGGGGAATGGAGGGGAATTTTGGGGAGCAGGGGAAACACTGAGGAATGTTAAACTGGTGGGGAACAGTGGGGAAAAGTGGATAAATGGTGGAGAAATGCTGGGGACATGTGTCAAACAGGTTGGGAACAGTGAGAATAGATGAGGAACAGTGGGGAACAGATGAGGAATTGTGGGGAACTTATAGAGAAGAGTGGGGAACATTGCAAAAATTGGGCAACATGCAGAACAAATGGAGAAAATGGGGAGAAGTAAGAAACAGTGGGAAACAGTTGTGGAACAGTGGAGAACAGGTGGGAAACAGTGGGATAAATGGGGAACATAGGGGAAAAGTGGGGAACTGTGTTGAACAGTGGGGTACAGGTGTGAAACAGTGGGGAACTGTGGAACAGAGGGGAACAGTTGTGGAACAGTGGGGAACTGATTATGAAGATTGGGGAACATTCCAAAAATTGGGCATTAGTGCAGAACAAATGGGGAACAGTAGGGAAAAATAAGTGTGGAACAGTTGTGGAATAGTGGAGAACAGGTGTGAAACAGTGGGGAATAGTGTGGAACCATGGGGAACATCGCTGAAAAATGGGGAATGGAGGGAAATTTTGAGTAGTGGGGAAAATGAGGCAAGGGGAACAGTGGGTAACACTAAAGAACAGAGGGGAGCAAAAGGGAGCAGGGGGAACAGATGGGGAACTCATGTTTAACAGTGGGGAACTGTGGGGAACAGGTGGGGAACTTCTGGGAAACAGTTGGGATTGGTGGGGAAAAGTGGGGAAAAGTTGGGAAGCAGGTAAAGAACAAAGTGTTACAGTGAAGAACTGTAGGGAACAGTAGGAAAATGGGGAACTGATGGGAAAAATAGGGAACAGTTGGAACAGTGGGGAACATAGAGTCACAGAGGGGAAGAGTTGTGAACACTGGGGAACTGTTGAGGACAGTGGGGAGCAGTGGGTAATTCTAAGGAGCCGTGGGGAACAAATGGTGAAGAGTGGATAATTGTGGATAACATTGTGGGAAAGTGGGGAACAGGTGGGAAACAGATGAGCATCTGATGGGCAACAATGGGGAACAATGGGGTACAGTGGGTAACGGTGAGGGGTCTGTTGGGGAATAGTCGGGAATGGTGGTGAACAGATGGGGAACAGTAGGGAACAGTGGGAAAAATGGTAAATTGTGGGGAAAAGTAGGGAACTGTGGGGAACAGTGGTATAAATGGGGGACAGTGGGGAAAATTGAGGAAAATGGGGAACAGGGGGGAACAGATGTGGATCAGTGGGGAAAAACAGGGAACAGTGTGGAACCATGGGGAACACTGCAGAATAATGGGGAATGGAGGGGAATATTGGAGAGCAGGGAGGAAACACTGAGGAATGTTAAACAGTGGGGAAAAGTGGAGAACTGCTGGTGACATGTGTCGAACAGGTGGGGAACAGTGAGAATAGATGGGGAACAGTGAGAATAGATGGGGAACAGTGGGGAACTAATGGGGAACAGTGAGGAACTGTGGAGAACTTACAGGGAAGAGTGGGGAATATTGAGAAAATTGGGCAACAGTGCAGAACAAATGGGGAAAAGTGGGGGAAAGTAAGGAACAGTGGGGAACAGGTGTGGAACAGTGGAGAACAGGTGGGAAACAGTGGGATAAATGGGGAACATAGGGGAAAAGTGGGGAACTGTGTTGAACAGTGGGGTACAGGTGTGAAACAGTGGGGAACTGTGGAACAGAGGGGAACAGTTGTGGAACAGTGGGGAACTGATTATGAAGATTGGGGAACATTCCAAAAATTGGGCATTAGTGCAGAACAAATGGGGAACAGTAGGGAAAAATAAGTGTGGAACAGTTGTGGAATAGTGGAGAACAGGTGTGAAACAGTGGGGAATAGTGTGGAACCATGGGGAACATCGCTGAAAAATGGGGAATGGAGGGAAATTTTGAGTAGTGGGGAAAATGAGGCAAGGGGAACAGTGGGTAACACTAAAGAACAGAGGGGAGCAAAAGGGAGCAGGGGGAACAGATGGGGAACTCATGTTTAACAGTGGGGAACTGTGGGGAACAGGTGGGGAACTTCTGGGAAACAGTTGGGATTGGTGGGGAAAAGTGGGGAAAAGTTGGGAAGCAGGTAAAGAACAAAGTGTTACAGTGAAGAACTGTAGGGAACAGTAGGAAAATGGGGAACTGATGGGAAAAATAGGGAACAGTTGGAACAGTGGGGAACATAGAGTCACAGAGGGGAAGAGTTGTGAACACTGGGGAACTGTTGAGGACAGTGGGGAGCAGTGGGTAATTCTAAGGAGCCGTGGGGAACAAATGGTGAAGAGTGGATAATTGTGGATAACATTGTGGGAAAGTGGGGAACAGGTGGGAAACAGATGAGCATCTGATGGGCAACAATGGGGAACAATGGGGTACAGTGGGTAACGGTGAGGGGTCTGTTGGGGAATAGTCGGGAATGGTGGTGAACAGATGGGGAACAGTAGGGAACAGTGGGAAAAATGGTAAATTGTGGGGAAAAGTAGGGAACTGTGGGGAACAGTGGTATAAATGGGGGACAGTGGGGAAAATTGAGGAAAATGGGGAACAGGGGGGAACAGATGTGGATCAGTGGGGAAAAACAGGGAACAGTGTGGAACCATGGGGAACACTGCAGAATAATGGGGAATGGAGGGGAATATTGGAGAGCAGGGAGGAAACACTGAGGAATGTTAAACAGTGGGGAAAAGTGGAGAACTGCTGGTGACATGTGTCGAACAGGTGGGGAACAGTGAGAATAGATGGGGAACAGTGAGAATAGATGGGGAACAGTGGGGAACTAATGGGGAACAGTGAGGAACTGTGGAGAACTTACAGGGAAGAGTGGGGAATATTGAGAAAATTGGGCAACAGTGCAGAACAAATGGGGAAAAGTGGGGGAAAGTAAGGAACAGTGGGGAACAGGTGTGGAACAGTGGAGAACAGGTGTGAAACAGTGGGATAAATGGGGAAAAGAGTGGAACAGTGGGGAAAATTGGGGAACCATGGGGAACACTGCAGAATAATGGGGAATGGAGGGAAATAATGGGAAGCAGGAGGGAAACAATGAGGAATGTTAAACAGATGGGGAACAGTGGGGAACACTGCAGAGCAGTGGAAAACAGTGGGGAACAGTGGTATTAATGGGTAATGGTGGGTAACAGAGGGAAAAATGGGGAACTGTGTGGAACAGTGAGGAACTGTTGTGGAACAGTGTGCAATTGATAAGGGAAGATTGGGGAACATGTCAAAAATTGGGCAAGTGCGCAGAACAGATGGGGAACAGTGGGGAACAGCGATCAAGCATGGGGAAAAGTAGTGAACAGTGGGGAACACTGCAGAAAAATTGGGAACAGGGGAATATTGGAGGGCAGGGTGGATCAATGAGGAAAGGTGGACAAGATGGGAAAGAGTGGGGAACACTGCAGAACAGAGAGGAACAAAAGGGAGCAGGGGGAGCAGTTGTGGAACTGATGTGAAACAGTGTGGAACCATGGGTAACAGGTAGGAAACTGCTGTGAGAAAGTTGGGATTGGTGGGGAACAGTGGGGAAAAGTTGGGGAACAGGTGAAGAACAGTGGGGTACAGTGAAGAACTGTGGGTAACAGTGGGGAACACATGTGAAAGAGTAGAGAACAGTAGGAAAAATGGGGAACAGTGTGGAACAAATGGTAACAGTGGGGAAATGTAGGGAACAGTGGGGAACAGTGGAATAAATGGGGTACAGTTAGGGAACAGCTGGAGAACAGTGGGGAACAGTTCTGGAACAGCTGGATAACAGTGTGGAAGAGTTTGGGAAAAGCTGGAGAACAGAGAACAGATAAGGAACTGATGGAGAACAGTGGGGAACCATAGGTAACAGGTGGAAAACTGTTGGGAAACAGATGGGATTGGAGGGGAAGAGTCGGATACAGTTGGGGAACAGGTGAAAAACAGTGGAGTACAGTGATGAACTGTGGGGAACAGATCTGGAACAGCAGGAAAACAGGGGAGCGGTGTGGAGCAGGGAGAACACTGCAACAGATGGTGAACAGTGGAGAATGGGGAAACTGGGGAAAATTGGGGAACTGGTGGGAAACAGCTGGGGGAAAGGTGAGGGACAGTGGGAAACAGTTTAGAACAGATGGGAAACTGATGTGGAATTGTGGGGATCAGTGTGGAACAGTGGAGAAATGGTGGGAAACTGCTGGGGAACATGTGGCGAACAGGTGGGGAAAAGTGAGAGACAGATGGGGAAAAGGTGAGGGACAGTGGGAAACAGTTTAGAACAGATGGGGAACTGATGGGGATCAGTGGGGAACAGTGGACAAATGGTGGGAAACACTGGGGAATATGTGTCGAACAGGTCGGGAACAGTGAGGAACAGGTGTGCAACAGTGGGAAACAGTGGGGAAAATGGGCAACAGGGCGGAACAGATGCAGAACAGTAGGGAACAGAGGAGAAAAGTGGGGAACTGTGGGGAACACTTGTGAAACAGTGGGGAACTGATAGGGAAGAAAATTGCTAACATTGGCAACAGTGCAGAACAGATGAGGAACAGTGGGGAAAAGTAAGCGGGGAACAGATGTGGAACAGTGGAGAACAGTAGGAAAAATGGGGAACAGTTCAGGAACAGCTGGAGAACAGTGGGGAACAGATGGAGAACAGTGGGGAACTGGTGGGAAGCAGCTGGGGAACTCTAGGGACAAGGTGATGTACAGTCGGGAAAAGGTAAGGGACAGTGGAGATCAGTAGGGAACAGTGGGGAAATGGTGGAAAACTGCTGAGGAACATGTGTCGAACAGCTGGGGATAGTGGGGACAGATGGGGAACTGATAGGGAAGAGTGGGGGACATTGTAAAAATTGGGCAACATTGCGGAGCAGATGGGAATAGTGGTGAAAAGTAAGGAAAAGTGGGGAACATTGGGGAAAATAGGCAACAGGGCAGAACAAATGCGGAACACTGGAGAACAGTGATCAAGAGTGTGGAAAAGTAGGGAACAGTGTGGAACCTTGTGAACGCTACAGAAAAATGGGGAACAGGGGAATATTGTGGAGCCGGGTGGAACAATGAGGAAAGGGGAACAGATGGGAAAGAGTGGGGAACACTGCAGAATGGAGGGGAACAAAAGGGAGTGGGGGAACTGATGGAGAACTCATGGGAAACAGTGGGGAACCATGGGTTACAGGTGGGAAACTGCTGGGAAACAGTTGGGATTGGTGGGGAACAGTGGGGAGCAGTAGGGAAGAATGCGGAACAGTGAGTGAAATTGGGACAGTGGGGAACAGTGAGGAACTGTGGGCAAAAAAGAGGAGAACACTGGGGACATTCAGAACAGTGGGGAATAATGCTGTATACTGGGGAAGTGTGGAGCACAGTGAGGAACAGTGAAGAACAGTGGGGGACAATGGGAAACAGAGGGGAATAATGAAGAACAGAGGGGAACCGTGTGGAGCAGTGTGGAACAGATGGCGAACAGTGGAGAACAGGGGTGAACAGTAGGTAACTGGATAAATGTGGGGAACAGCTAGGGAACAGTGGGGAACTATGGGGAACAGTCAGGAACAGGTGTGAAATAGAGGGATAAATGGCGAACTGTGGGGAAAACTGGGAAAAATTGGTAGTGCAGAACAGATGGGGAACAATGAAGAAAAATAGGGAATGGAGGGGAACATTAGGGAGCAGGAGGGAACAATGAGGAAAGGAGAACAGATGGGGAACACTGCAGAACCGTGGAGAAAATAAGGGAACAGAATGGAGCACGGGGAACAGATGGGGAACAGTAGAGAACTGTGGATTACAGGTGTGAAAGTGCTGGGAAATGGTGGGGAACAGTGGAGAACCTTTGGGGAACAGTGAAGAACTGTGGGGAACTGTGGAAAACTGTGAAGAATAGTGGGGAACTGTGAGGAACATGAGAGTCACAGTGGTGAACACTGCAGAACAATGGGGAACAGAGCGGAACGCCGTAGAACAGATGGGAACAGTAGGGAGCAGGGGAAAGCTGAATGGGAAATGATGAGGAACTGTATGGATTGGTGGGGAACTGTTGGGAACCACATCAGAACAATGGGGTAAAGTGAAGAACCGCGGGGGACAGTGGGGAACATAATGTCACAGTGAGAAATTGTGGGGAACAGTGATGAATACTGGGGAACAGTTGAGGACAGTGGGGAGCATTGGGTAATTCTTGGGAGAAATGGGGTACAGATGGTGAACAGTGGAGAACTGTGGGAAACAGTGTGGAAAAGTGGGGCACAGATGGAAAACAGGAGCATCTGATGAGGAACAATGGGAAATGGGGTACAATGGGTAACAGTTGGGATCTATGGGGAAGAGTCGGGAACAGTGGGGCAAGTGGGGAACAGAGGGGAACAGTGGGGAACAGAGGTAAACAGTTTGGGAACAGCTGGAGAAAAGTAGGGAACAGTGAAGAACTGTGGGGGACAGTGGGAAACAGAGGGGAAGAATGAGTAACTGGGTAACAGAGGGTAACAGAGGAGAGCAGATGGCAAACAGTTGAGAACAGGGGGTATAGAAGTCAAAAATGTGTGACAGGTGGGGAACAGTGAAGAACAGTGGAAACACTTGGGGAACAGTGGTGTACTGTAGGCAACAGAGGGAAAATTGAGGAATGGAAGGAAGAGATGGGGAACTGTGGGGATCACGGAGGAACAGTGGAGAACAGTGGGAAACAGAGTCAAATAGTGGGGAGCAGTGGGGACCAGATATCGGACTGTAGAGAACGGGGGAATGATGTGGAACATATTGGGAAATGAGGGGAACAGTGGGAAACAAGTTAAGAACAGTGGGGTACAGTGGGAAAAATGAGGAACTGTGGGGAACATTTCAGGAACAGCTGGAGAAAAGTGGGGAACAGTGAGGACCTGTGGGGAACATGTGGAAAACTGCTGGGAAATGATGGGGAACAGTGGAGAACCATTGGGGAAGAGTGAAGAACTGTGGAGAACTGTGAAGAATAGTGGGGAACTGTGGGGAACATAGAGTCACAGTGGTGAACACTGGAGAACACTGCAGAACAATGGGGAACAGAGCGGAACACTGCAGAACAGATGGGAACAGTAGGGAGCAGGGGAAAGCTGAATGGGAAATGATGAGGAACAGTGTGGAGCCTTGGGGAACAGTGGGGAACAATGCTGAACACTGTGGAACAGTGGGGCACAGTGGGGATTAGTGAAGAACTGTGGGGAACAATAAAAAAAATTGGGGAAAATGAGGAACAGTGGGGAACCGGGAGCACAGTGTGGAACAGTGGTGAACAGTGGAGAACAATGGTGTAACAGTGGGTAATAGATGGGGAACAGTGATGAACAGTGAGAAAAATTCAGGAACTGTGGGGAACAGTTGTGGAAAAGTGGAAAACAGATGTGAAACAGTGGGGAAAAGTGGGATAAATGTGGAACAGTGGGGAACATTGGGAAAAAAGGGCAACAGGTTGGAATAGATGCAGAACAGTGGGGAACAGTGTGGAACCATGGGGAACATTGCAGAATAATGGGGAATGGAGGGGAATTTTGGGGAGCAGGGGAAACACTGAGGAATGTTAAACTGGTGGGGAACAGTGGGGAAAAGTGGATAAATGGTGGAGAAATGCTGGGGACATGTGTCAAACAGGTTGGGAACAGTGAGAATAGATGAGGAACAGTGGGGAACAGATGAGGAATTGTGGGGAACTTATAGAGAAGAGTGGGGAACATTGCAAAAATTGGGCAACATGCAGAACAAATGGAGAAAATGGGGAGAAGTAAGAAACAGTGGGAAACAGTTGTGGAACAGTGGAGAACAGGTGGGAAACAGTGGGATAAATGGGGAACATAGGGGAAAAGTGGGGAACTGTGTTGAACAGTGGGGTACAGGTGTGAAACAGTGGGGAACTGTGGAACAGAGGGGAACAGTTGTGGAACAGTGGGGAACTGATTATGAAGATTGGGGAACATTCCAAAAATTGGGCATTAGTGCAGAACAAATGGGGAACAGTAGGGAAAAATAAGTGTGGAACAGTTGTGGAATAGTGGAGAACAGGTGTGAAACAGTGGGGAATAGTGTGGAACCATGGGGAACATCGCTGAAAAATGGGGAATGGAGGGAAATTTTGAGTAGTGGGGAAAATGAGGCAAGGGGAACAGTGGGTAACACTAAAGAACAGAGGGGAGCAAAAGGGAGCAGGGGGAACAGATGGGGAACTCATGTTTAACAGTGGGGAACTGTGGGGAACAGGTGGGGAACTTCTGGGAAACAGTTGGGATTGGTGGGGAAAAGTGGGGAAAAGTTGGGAAGCAGGTAAAGAACAAAGTGTTACAGTGAAGAACTGTAGGGAACAGTAGGAAAATGGGGAACTGATGGGAAAAATAGGGAACAGTTGGAACAGTGGGGAACATAGAGTCACAGAGGGGAAGAGTTGTGAACACTGGGGAACTGTTGAGGACAGTGGGGAGCAGTGGGTAATTCTAAGGAGCCGTGGGGAACAAATGGTGAAGAGTGGATAATTGTGGATAACATTGTGGGAAAGTGGGGAACAGGTGGGAAACAGATGAGCATCTGATGGGCAACAATGGGGAACAATGGGGTACAGTGGGTAACGGTGAGGGGTCTGTTGGGGAATAGTCGGGAATGGTGGTGAACAGATGGGGAACAGTAGGGAACAGTGGGAAAAATGGTAAATTGTGGGGAAAAGTAGGGAACTGTGGGGAACAGTGGTATAAATGGGGGACAGTGGGGAAAATTGAGGAAAATGGGGAACAGGGGGGAACAGATGTGGATCAGTGGGGAAAAACAGGGAACAGTGTGGAACCATGGGGAACACTGCAGAATAATGGGGAATGGAGGGGAATATTGGAGAGCAGGGAGGAAACACTGAGGAATGTTAAACAGTGGGGAAAAGTGGAGAACTGCTGGTGACATGTGTCGAACAGGTGGGGAACAGTGAGAATAGATGGGGAACAGTGAGAATAGATGGGGAACAGTGGGGAACTAATGGGGAACAGTGAGGAACTGTGGAGAACTTACAGGGAAGAATGGGGAATATTGAGAAAATTGGGCAACAGTGCAGAACAAATGGGGAAAAGTGGGGGAAAGTAAGGAACAGTGGGGAACAGGTGTGGAACAGTGGAGAACAGGTGTGAAACAGTGGGATAAATGGGGAAAAGAGTGGAACAGTGGGGAAAATTGGGGAACCATGGGGAACACTGCAGAATAATGGGGAATGGAGGGAAATAATGGGAAGCAGGAGGGAAACAATGAGGAATGTTAAACAGATGGGGAACAGTGGGGAACACTGCAGAGCAGTGGAAAACAGTGGGGAACAGTGGTATTAATGGGTAATGGTGGGTAACAGAGGGAAAAATGGGGAACTGTGTGGAACAGTGAGGAACTGTTGTGGAACAGTGTGCAATTGATAAGGGAAGATTGGGGAACATGTCAAAAATTGGGCAAGTGCGCAGAACAGATGGGGAACAGTGGGGAACAGCGATCAAGCATGGGGAAAAGTAGTGAACAGTGGGGAACACTGCAGAAAAATTGGGAACAGGGGAATATTGGAGGGCAGGGTGGATCAATGAGGAAAGGTGGACAAGATGGGAAAGAGTGGGGAACACTGCAGAACAGAGAGGAACAAAAGGGAGCAGGGGGAGCAGTTGTGGAACTGATGTGAAACAGTGTGGAACCATGGGTAACAGGTAGGAAACTGCTGTGAGAAAGTTGGGATTGGTGGGGAACAGTGGGGAAAAGTTGGGGAACAGGTGAAGAACAGTGGGGTACAGTGAAGAACTGTGGGTAACAGTGGGGAACACATGTGAAAGAGTAGAGAACAGTAGGAAAAATGGGGAACAGTGTGGAACAAATGGTAACAGTGGGGAAATGTAGGGAACAGTGGGGAACAGTGGAATAAATGGGGTACAGTTAGGGAACAGCTGGAGAACAGTGGGGAACAGTTCTGGAACAGCTGGATAACAGTGTGGAAGAGTTTGGGAAAAGCTGGAGAACAGAGAACAGATAAGGAACTGATGGAGAACAGTGGGGAACCATAGGTAACAGGTGGAAAACTGTTGGGAAACAGATGGGATTGGAGGGGAAGAGTCGGATACAGTTGGGGAACAGGTGAAAAACAGTGGAGTACAGTGATGAACTGTGGGGAACAGATCTGGAACAGCAGGAAAACAGGGGAGCGGTGTGGAGCAGGGAGAACACTGCAACAGATGGTGAACAGTGGAGAATGGGGAAACTGGGGAAAATTGGGGAACTGGTGGGAAACAGCTGGGGGAAAGGTGAGGGACAGTGGGAAACAGTTTAGAACAGATGGGAAACTGATGTGGAATTGTGGGGATCAGTGTGGAACAGTGGAGAAATGGTGGGAAACTGCTGGGGAACATGTGGCGAACAGGTGGGGAAAAGTGAGAGACAGATGGGGAAAAGGTGAGGGACAGTGGGAAACAGTTTAGAACAGATGGGGAACTGATGGGGATCAGTGGGGAACAGTGGACAAATGGTGGGAAACACTGGGGAATATGTGTCGAACAGGTCGGGAACAGTGAGGAACAGGTGTGCAACAGTGGGAAACAGTGGGGAAAATGGGCAACAGGGCGGAACAGATGCAGAACAGTAGGGAACAGAGGAGAAAAGTGGGGAACTGTGGGGAACACTTGTGAAACAGTGGGGAACTGATAGGGAAGAAAATTGCTAACATTGGCAACAGTGCAGAACAGATGAGGAACAGTGGGGAAAAGTAAGCGGGGAACAGATGTGGAACAGTGGAGAACAGTAGGAAAAATGGGGAACAGTTCAGGAACAGCTGGAGAACAGTGGGGAACAGATGGAGAACAGTGGGGAACTGGTGGGAAGCAGCTGGGGAACTCTAGGGACAAGGTGATGTACAGTCGGGAAAAGGTAAGGGACAGTGGAGATCAGTAGGGAACAGTGGGGAAATGGTGGAAAACTGCTGAGGAACATGTGTCGAACAGCTGGGGATAGTGGGGACAGATGGGGAACTGATAGGGAAGAGTGGGGGACATTGTAAAAATTGGGCAACATTGCGGAGCAGATGGGAATAGTGGTGAAAAGTAAGGAAAAGTGGGGAACATTGGGGAAAATAGGCAACAGGGCAGAACAAATGCGGAACACTGGAGAACAGTGATCAAGAGTGTGGAAAAGTAGGGAACAGTGTGGAACCTTGTGAACGCTACAGAAAAATGGGGAACAGGGGAATATTGTGGAGCCGGGTGGAACAATGAGGAAAGGGGAACAGATGGGAAAGAGTGGGGAACACTGCAGAATGGAGGGGAACAAAAGGGAGTGGGGGAACTGATGGAGAACTCATGGGAAACAGTGGGGAACCATGGGTTACAGGTGGGAAACTGCTGGGAAACAGTTGGGATTGGTGGGGAACAGTGGGGAGCAGTAGGGAAGAATGCGGAACAGTGAGTGAAATTGGGACAGTGGGGAACAGTGAGGAACTGTGGGCAAAAAAGAGGAGAACACTGGGGACATTCAGAACAGTGGGGAATAATGCTGTATACTGGGGAAGTGTGGAGCACAGTGAGGAACAGTGAAGAACAGTGGGGGACAATGGGAAACAGAGGGGAATAATGAAGAACAGAGGGGAACCGTGTGGAGCAGTGTGGAACAGATGGCGAACAGTGGAGAACAGGGGTGAACAGTAGGTAACTGGATAAATGTGGGGAACAGCTAGGGAACAGTGGGGAACTATGGGGAACAGTCAGGAACAGGTGTGAAATAGAGGGATAAATGGCGAACTGTGGGGAAAACTGGGAAAAATTGGTAGTGCAGAACAGATGGGGAACAATGAAGAAAAATAGGGAATGGAGGGGAACATTAGGGAGCAGGAGGGAACAATGAGGAAAGGAGAACAGATGGGGAACACTGCAGAACCGTGGAGAAAATAAGGGAACAGAATGGAGCACGGGGAACAGATGGGGAACAGTAGAGAACTGTGGATTACAGGTGTGAAAGTGCTGGGAAATGGTGGGGAACAGTGGAGAACCTTTGGGGAACAGTGAAGAACTGTGGGGAACTGTGGAAAACTGTGAAGAATAGTGGGGAACTGTGAGGAACATGAGAGTCACAGTGGTGAACACTGCAGAACAATGGGGAACAGAGCGGAACGCCGTAGAACAGATGGGAACAGTAGGGAGCAGGGGAAAGCTGAATGGGAAATGATGAGGAACTGTATGGATTGGTGGGGAACTGTTGGGAACCACATCAGAACAATGGGGTAAAGTGAAGAACCGCGGGGGACAGTGGGGAACATAATGTCACAGTGAGAAATTGTGGGGAACAGTGATGAATACTGGGGAACAGTTGAGGACAGTGGGGAGCATTGGGTAATTCTTGGGAGAAATGGGGTACAGATGGTGAACAGTGGAGAACTGTGGGAAACAGTGTGGAAAAGTGGGGCACAGATGGAAAACAGGAGCATCTGATGAGGAACAATGGGAAATGGGGTACAATGGGTAACAGTTGGGATCTATGGGGAAGAGTCGGGAACAGTGGGGCAAGTGGGGAACAGAGGGGAACAGTGGGGAACAGAGGTAAACAGTTTGGGAACAGCTGGAGAAAAGTAGGGAACAGTGAAGAACTGTGGGGGACAGTGGGAAACAGAGGGGAAGAATGAGTAACTGGGTAACAGAGGGTAACAGAGGAGAGCAGATGGCAAACAGTTGAGAACAGGGGGTATAGAAGTCAAAAATGTGTGACAGGTGGGGAACAGTGAAGAACAGTGGAAACACTTGGGGAACAGTGGTGTACTGTAGGCAACAGAGGGAAAATTGAGGAATGGAAGGAAGAGATGGTGAACTGTGGGGATCACGGAGGAACAGTGGAGAACAGTGGGAAACAGAGTCAAATAGTGGGGAGCAGTGGGGACCAGATATCGGACTGTAGAGAACGGGGGAATGATGTGGAACATATTGGGAAATGAGGGGAACAGTGGGAAACAAGTTAAGAACAGTGGGGTACAGTGGGAAAAATGAGGAACTGTGGGGAACATTTCAGGAACAGCTGGAGAAAAGTGGGGAACAGTGAGGACCTGTGGGGAACATGTGGAAAACTGCTGGGAAATGATGGGGAACAGTGGAGAACCATTGGGGAAGAGTGAAGAACTGTGGAGAACTGTGAAGAATAGTGGGGAACTGTGGGGAACATAGAGTCACAGTGGTGAACACTGGAGAACACTGCAGAACAATGGGGAACAGAGCGGAACACTGCAGAACAGATGGGAACAGTAGGGAGCAGGGGAAAGCTGAATGGGAAATGATGAGGAACAGTGTGGAGCCTTGGGGAACAGTGGGGAACAATGCTGAACACTGTGGAACAGTGGGGCACAGTGGGGATTAGTGAAGAACTGTGGGGAACAATAAAAAAAATTGGGGAAAATGAGGAACAGTGGGGAACCGGGAGCACAGTGTGGAACAGTGGTGAACAGTGGAGAACAATGGTGTAACAGTGGGTAATAGATGGGGAACAGTGATGAACAGTGAGAAAAATTCAGGAACTGTGGGGAACAGTTGTGGAAAAGTGGAAAACAGATGTGAAACAGTGGGGAAAAGTGGGATAAATGTGGAACAGTGGGGAACATTGGGAAAAAAGGGCAACAGGTTGGAATAGATGCAGAACAGTGGGGAACAGTGTGGAACCATGGGGAACATTGCAGAATAATGGGGAATGGAGGGGAATTTTGGGGAGCAGGGGAAACACTGAGGAATGTTAAACTGGTGGGGAACAGTGGGGAAAAGTGGATAAATGGTGGAGAAATGCTGGGGACATGTGTCAAACAGGTTGGGAACAGTGAGAATAGATGAGGAACAGTGGGGAACAGATGAGGAATTGTGGGGAACTTATAGAGAAGAGTGGGGAACATTGCAAAAATTGGGCAACATGCAGAACAAATGGAGAAAATGGGGAGAAGTAAGAAACAGTGGGAAACAGTTGTGGAACAGTGGAGAACAGGTGGGAAACAGTGGGATAAATGGGGAACATAGGGGAAAAGTGGGGAACTGTGTTGAACAGTGGGGTACAGGTGTGAAACAGTGGGGAACTGTGGAACAGAGGGGAACAGTTGTGGAACAGTGGGGAACTGATTATGAAGATTGGGGAACATTCCAAAAATTGGGCATTAGTGCAGAACAAATGGGGAACAGTAGGGAAAAATAAGTGTGGAACAGTTGTGGAATAGTGGAGAACAGGTGTGAAACAGTGGGGAATAGTGTGGAACCATGGGGAACATCGCTGAAAAATGGGGAATGGAGGGAAATTTTGAGTAGTGGGGAAAATGAGGCAAGGGGAACAGTGGGTAACACTAAAGAACAGAGGGGAGCAAAAGGGAGCAGGGGGAACAGATGGGGAACTCATGTTTAACAGTGGGGAACTGTGGGGAACAGGTGGGGAACTTCTGGGAAACAGTTGGGATTGGTGGGGAAAAGTGGGGAAAAGTTGGGAAGCAGGTAAAGAACAAAGTGTTACAGTGAAGAACTGTAGGGAACAGTAGGAAAATGGGGAACTGATGGGAAAAATAGGGAACAGTTGGAACAGTGGGGAACATAGAGTCACAGAGGGGAAGAGTTGTGAACACTGGGGAACTGTTGAGGACAGTGGGGAGCAGTGGGTAATTCTAAGGAGCCGTGGGGAACAAATGGTGAAGAGTGGATAATTGTGGATAACATTGTGGGAAAGTGGGGAACAGGTGGGAAACAGATGAGCATCTGATGGGCAACAATGGGGAACAATGGGGTACAGTGGGTAACGGTGAGGGGTCTGTTGGGGAATAGTCGGGAATGGTGGTGAACAGATGGGGAACAGTAGGGAACAGTGGGAAAAATGGTAAATTGTGGGGAAAAGTAGGGAACTGTGGGGAACAGTGGTATAAATGGGGGACAGTGGGGAAAATTGAGGAAAATGGGGAACAGGGGGGAACAGATGTGGATCAGTGGGGAAAAACAGGGAACAGTGTGGAACCATGGGGAACACTGCAGAATAATGGGGAATGGAGGGGAATATTGGAGAGCAGGGAGGAAACACTGAGGAATGTTAAACAGTGGGGAAAAGTGGAGAACTGCTGGTGACATGTGTCGAACAGGTGGGGAACAGTGAGAATAGATGGGGAACAGTGAGAATAGATGGGGAACAGTGGGGAACTAATGGGGAACAGTGAGGAACTGTGGAGAACTTACAGGGAAGAGTGGGGAATATTGAGAAAATTGGGCAACAGTGCAGAACAAATGGGGAAAAGTGGGGGAAAGTAAGGAACAGTGGGGAACAGGTGTGGAACAGTGGAGAACAGGTGTGAAACAGTGGGATAAATGGGGAAAAGAGTGGAACAGTGGGGAAAATTGGGGAACCATGGGGAACACTGCAGAATAATGGGGAATGGAGGGAAATAATGGGAAGCAGGAGGGAAACAATGAGGAATGTTAAACAGATGGGGAACAGTGGGGAACACTGCAGAGCAGTGGAAAACAGTGGGGAACAGTGGTATTAATGGGTAATGGTGGGTAACAGAGGGAAAAATGGGGAACTGTGTGGAACAGTGAGGAACTGTTGTGGAACAGTGTGCAATTGATAAGGGAAGATTGGGGAACATGTCAAAAATTGGGCAAGTGCGCAGAACAGATGGGGAACAGTGGGGAACAGCGATCAAGCATGGGGAAAAGTAGTGAACAGTGGGGAACACTGCAGAAAAATTGGGAACAGGGGAATATTGGAGGGCAGGGTGGATCAATGAGGAAAGGTGGACAAGATGGGAAAGAGTGGGGAACACTGCAGAACAGAGAGGAACAAAAGGGAGCAGGGGGAGCAGTTGTGGAACTGATGTGAAACAGTGTGGAACCATGGGTAACAGGTAGGAAACTGCTGTGAGAAAGTTGGGATTGGTGGGGAACAGTGGGGAAAAGTTGGGGAACAGGTGAAGAACAGTGGGGTACAGTGAAGAACTGTGGGTAACAGTGGGGAACACATGTGAAAGAGTAGAGAACAGTAGGAAAAATGGGGAACAGTGTGGAACAAATGGTAACAGTGGGGAAATGTAGGGAACAGTGGGGAACAGTGGAATAAATGGGGTACAGTTAGGGAACAGCTGGAGAACAGTGGGGAACAGTTCTGGAACAGCTGGATAACAGTGTGGAAGAGTTTGGGAAAAGCTGGAGAACAGAGAACAGATAAGGAACTGATGGAGAACAGTGGGGAACCATAGGTAACAGGTGGAAAACTGTTGGGAAACAGATGGGATTGGAGGGGAAGAGTCGGATACAGTTGGGGAACAGGTGAAAAACAGTGGAGTACAGTGATGAACTGTGGGGAACAGATCTGGAACAGCAGGAAAACAGGGGAGCGGTGTGGAGCAGGGAGAACACTGCAACAGATGGTGAACAGTGGAGAATGGGGAAACTGGGGAAAATTGGGGAACTGGTGGGAAACAGCTGGGGGAAAGGTGAGGGACAGTGGGAAACAGTTTAGAACAGATGGGAAACTGATGTGGAATTGTGGGGATCAGTGTGGAACAGTGGAGAAATGGTGGGAAACTGCTGGGGAACATGTGGCGAACAGGTGGGGAAAAGTGAGAGACAGATGGGGAAAAGGTGAGGGACAGTGGGAAACAGTTTAGAACAGATGGGGAACTGATGGGGATCAGTGGGGAACAGTGGACAAATGGTGGGAAACACTGGGGAATATGTGTCGAACAGGTCGGGAACAGTGAGGAACAGGTGTGCAACAGTGGGAAACAGTGGGGAAAATGGGCAACAGGGCGGAACAGATGCAGAACAGTAGGGAACAGAGGAGAAAAGTGGGGAACTGTGGGGAACACTTGTGAAACAGTGGGGAACTGATAGGGAAGAAAATTGCTAACATTGGCAACAGTGCAGAACAGATGAGGAACAGTGGGGAAAAGTAAGCGGGGAACAGATGTGGAACAGTGGAGAACAGTAGGAAAAATGGGGAACAGTTCAGGAACAGCTGGAGAACAGTGGGGAACAGATGGAGAACAGTGGGGAACTGGTGGGAAGCAGCTGGGGAACTCTAGGGACAAGGTGATGTACAGTCGGGAAAAGGTAAGGGACAGTGGAGATCAGTAGGGAACAGTGGGGAAATGGTGGAAAACTGCTGAGGAACATGTGTCGAACAGCTGGGGATAGTGGGGACAGATGGGGAACTGATAGGGAAGAGTGGGGGACATTGTAAAAATTGGGCAACATTGCGGAGCAGATGGGAATAGTGGTGAAAAGTAAGGAAAAGTGGGGAACATTGGGGAAAATAGGCAACAGGGCAGAACAAATGCGGAACACTGGAGAACAGTGATCAAGAGTGTGGAAAAGTAGGGAACAGTGTGGAACCTTGTGAACGCTACAGAAAAATGGGGAACAGGGGAATATTGTGGAGCCGGGTGGAACAATGAGGAAAGGGGAACAGATGGGAAAGAGTGGGGAACACTGCAGAATGGAGGGGAACAAAAGGGAGTGGGGGAACTGATGGAGAACTCATGGGAAACAGTGGGGAACCATGGGTTACAGGTGGGAAACTGCTGGGAAACAGTTGGGATTGGTGGGGAAGACTTGGGAACAGATGAAGAAGAGTGGGGTACAGCAGGGAACAGTAAGAAAAATGGGGAACAGTAGAGAACAGTTCTGAAACAACTTGGAGGAACAGTTTGGGAATAGCTGGAGAACAGATGGGGAACAGTGTGAAACCATGGGGAACAGGTGGGAAACAGCTGGGAAAGAGTTGGGATTGGTGGGAAAGAGTAGGAAACAGTTGGAGAACAGGTGAAGAACAGTGGGGTACAGTGATGAACTGTGGGGAACAGATCTGTACAGTAGGGTACAGTGGGAAAAATGGGGAACCGCTGGAAAACATAGTGGAACTGTGGGGAACAGGGAGAACAGTGTGGAACAGATGGTGAGCAGTGGAGAATGGAAGTACAGTGGGGAAAAGTGGAAAACAGATTGGGAAATTAGGTGAATAGTTGGGAACCATGGGGAACAGTGGTGAAAAGTAGGGAACTGGTGGGAATCAGCTGGGAAACAGTGGAGAAAATGTGAGGGACAGTAGGAAACTGTTTAGAACAGATGGGGAACTGTGGTGGAACTGTGGGAATCAGTGGGGAAATGGTGGGAAACTGCTGGAGACATATATCAAACAGGTCGGGAACAGTGAGGTACAGATGGGGAACAGTGGGGAACCGTAGGTAACAGGTGGAAAACTGCTGGGAAATAGTTGGTATTAGCACGGAATAGTGGGGAAATGTAGGGAATAGTGGGGAACAGTTGTGGAACAGTGTGTTATTTAGGGACAGTGAGAACAGGTGTGAAACATGGAGAACAGTGGAATAAATGGTGTACAGTTCGGGAACAGCTGGAGAACAGTGGAAAACAGTTTGGGAACATCTGGAGAACAGTGGTGAACAGTTTGGGAACAGCTGGAGAACAGTGGTGAACAGTTTGGGAACAGCTGGAGAACAGTGGGAAACAGTTTGGGAACAGCTGGAGGACAGTGGGGAACAATTCGGGAACAGCTGGAGAACAGATGGGGAACAGTGTGGAACTATGGGGAACAGGTGGGAAACGGCTGGGAAACAGTTGGGATTGGTGGGGAAGAGTAGGAAACAGTTGGGGAACAGGTCAAAAACAGTGGAGTACATTGATGAACTGTGGGGAACAGATCTGGGACAGTAGGGAACAATGGGAAAAATGTGGAACAGCTGGAAAACTTAGTGGAACTGTGGGGAACAGATGGTGAGCAATGGAGAATGGAGGTACAGTGGGGAAAAGTGGGAAACAGATTGGTAAATTAGGTGAATAGTTGGGAACCATGGGGAACAGTGGTGAAAAGTAGGGAACTGGTGGGAAACAGCTGGGTAACAGTGGAGAAAATTTAAGGGACAGTAGGTAACTGTTTAGAACAGATGGGGAACTGTGGTGGAACTGTGGGAATCAGTGGGGAAATGGTGGGAAACTGCTGGGAACATATGATAAACAGGTCAGGAACAGTGAGGTACAGATGGGGAACAGTGGGGAACCGTGGGTAACAGGTGGGAAACTGCTGGGAAACAGTTGGTATTAGCGCGGAATAGTGGGGAAATGTAGGGAACAGTGGGGAACAGTTGTGGAACAGTGTGAAATTTAGGGACAGTGAGAACAGGTGTGAAACATGGAGGACAGTGGAATAAATGGTGTACAGTTCGGGAACAGCTGGAGAACAGTGGTGAACAGTTAGGGAACATCTGGAGAACAGTGGTGAACAGTTTGGGAACAGCTGGAGAACAGTGGTGAACAGTTTGGGAACAGCTGGAGAACAGTGGTGAACAGTTGGAGAACAGTGGTGAACAGTTCGGGAACAGCTGGAGAACAGTGGTGAACAGTTTGGGAACAGCTGGAGAACAGTGGTGAACAATTCGGGAACAGCTGGAAAACAGTGGTGAACAGTTTGGGAACAGCTGGAGAACAGTGGTGAACAATTCGGGAACACCTGTAGAACAGTGGGGAACAGTTCGGGAACAGCTGGATAACAGTGGTGAACAGTTTGGGAACAGCTGGAGAACAGTGGGGAACAGTTTGGGAAACAGTTGGGATTGGTTGGGAAGAGTGGGGAACAGTTGTAGAACAGGTGAAGACCATTGGGGTAAAGTGATGAACATTGGGGAACAGTTGGAACGTAGGGTACAGTGGGAAAAATAGGGGAACATTGAGGAACAGGGGGAAGAGTGTGGTGAACAGTGGAGATGGTGAACAGTGGTGAATGTGGGAACAGAGGTGAAATGTGGGTAACTACTGGGAAGCAGCTGGGGAACAGTGGGGAACAGGTGGTGAGCAGTGGAGAATAGAGGTACAGTGGGGAAAAGTGGGAAACAGATTGGGAAATTAGGTGAATAGTTGGGAACCATGGGGAACAGTGGTGAAAAGTAGGGAACTGGTGGGAATCAGCTGGGAAACAGTGGAGAAAATGTGAGGGACAGTAGGAAACTGTTTAGAACAGATGGGGAACTGTGGTGGAACTGTGGGAATCAGTGGGGAAATGTTGGGAAACCGCTGGGAACATATGAAAAACAGGTTGGAAACAGTGAGCTACAGATGGGGAACCGTGGGTAACAGGTGGGAAACTGCTGGGAAACAGTTGGTATTAGCGCGGAATAGTAGGGAAATGTAGGGAACAGTGGGGAACAGTTGTGGAACAGTGTGAAATTTAGGAACAGTGAAAACAGGTGTGAAACATGGAGAACAGTGGAATAAATGGTGTACAGTTCGGGAACAGCTGTAGAACAGTGGGGAACATGTGGGATACTGCTGAAAAACAGTTGGGATTGGTTGGGAAGAGTGGGGAACAGTTGTAGAACAGGTGAAGACCATTGGGGTAAAGTGATGAACATTGGGGAACAGTTGGAACAGTAGGGTACAGTGGGAAAATAAGGGAACATTGAGGAACAGGGGGAAGAGTGTGGTGAACAGTGGAGATGGTGAACAGTGGAGAATGGGGGAACAGAGGTGAAATGTGGGTAACTACTGGGAAGCAGCTGGGGAACAGTGGGGAACAGGTGGAGTTGGTGGAGAAATGGTTGATAACTGCTGAGGAACATGTGTCGAACAGGTGGAGAACATTGGAGAACCATGGGGAACTGATAGGGAATAGTGTGGTGAATTCCAAAAAATAGGTAACAGTGCCAATCAGATGGGGAACAGTGGTGAACATTAGGAAAAATGGGCAACAGTGCAGAACAGATGGGGAACAGTGCGGAAAATTAAGTGGAGAACAGTTGTGGAACAGTGGAAAACTGGTGGAATTAATGGGGAACAGTTCGGGAACAGCTGGAGAACAGTGGGGAGCAGATGGGGAACAGTGAGGAACAGGTGGATAAGTGATGGGAAACAGTTGGGATTGATTTGGAAGAGTGGAGAACAGGTGAAGAATAGTTGGGTATAGAGGGAAAATGGGGAATAGTGGGGAACTGATAGGGAAGAGTGCGGAACTGATAGGGAAGAGTGGGGAACTGATAGGGAAGAGTGGGGAACTGATAGGGAAGAGTGGGGAACAGTAGGGAAAAAGAGGAGCAGTTCGGAACAGTATGGGAACAGTTGGAAAACGGTGGAACAGTGGGGAACAGGAGGAACAATGTGGAACAGGGTGAACAGTGGAGAAATGGGGAAACAGTGGTGAAAAGTGGGGAACTGGTGGGAAGCAGCTGGGGAACAGTGGGAAACAGGTGTGGAACAGGTGGGGAACAGTGGGGAACTGTGGGAAACTGGTTGGAAACTGCTGGGAAACATTTGGGATTGGTGGGGAGGAGTGGTAAACAGTTGGAGAACAAGTGAAGAATAGTAGTGTCGAGGTGAGGGAAGGCATTAAAAGAGAAATTAGGAAAGCGTGCAATAAGGGAACAGCTGTCATCATGGGAGACTTTAATTTGCATATAGATTGGACTAGTCAAATTGGTAAAAATACAGAGGAGGAGGAATTCCTTGAATGTTTACGGGACAGTTATCTAGACCAATATGTCGAGGAACCAACTCGGGAGCAGACCATTTTAGATTGGATATTAAGCAATAATAAGGGGCTAATCAGCAATCTTGTTGTGCGAGGCCCTTTGGGTAGGAGTGATCATAATATGATCGAATTCTCACTCGACATGGAGAGTGATGAAATTAAAACCGAGACTAAGGTCCTGAATTTAAATAAAGGGAATTATGATGGTATGAGACGGGAGTTGAGTAAGATTGATTGGGTGGTTTATGGGGGAGTTGACTGTGGATAGACAATGGAAAGCATTCACAGATCTAATGGAGAAATTGCAAAAATCGTTTATACCGGTTTGGCATAAAAATAAACCAAGAAAGGTAACTCAACCGTGGATAACAAAGGAAATTAGAGACAGCATTGGGTCCAAAGGGAGAACATATCAATTGGCCAAAAAAAGTACCAAATCCGAAGACTGGGAACAGTTCAAGATGCAGCAAAGGAGGAGAAAGGGATTAATCAAGAGGGCAAAAATAAATTATGAAAGTAAGCTTGCGGCAAACATAAAAACCAACTGCAAAAGCTTTTATAGATATGTCAAGAGGAAAAGATTGGTGAAATCCAGAGTAGGTCCCTTTCAGTCAGAATCAGGGGAATATATAATGGGGAATAAGGAAATGGCAGACCAATTAAATTCTTACTTTAGATCTGTTTTCACAAGAGAGGATACAAATAACCTCCGAAGGATGTTGGGAAACATACAAGGGAGGAGCTGAAATAAATCAGTATTTCTAAGGACATGGTCTTGGGAAAATTGAAGGGATTGAAGGCCAATAAATCCCAAGGGCCTGATAATCTACATTCTAGGGTACTTAAAGAAGTGGACATTCAGATAGTAGATGCTTTAAAATTATTTTCCAGAACTCGATAGACTCAGGATCAGTACCCATGGATTGGAGGGTAGCTAATGTTACCCCACTATTTAAAAAGGGGGGGTAGAGAAAAAGCAGGGAATTATCGGCCGCTGAGCCTTACATCAGTAGTGGGCAAAATGATGGAATCCATTATTAAGGATGTAATAGCGGAGCATATGACTAGCAGAGAAGGGATCGGACGGAGTCAACATGGATTTACAAAAGGTAAATCGTGCTTGACAAATCTATTGGAATTCTTTGAGATGGTGACAGGTAAAATAGATGGGGGAGAGCCAGTGGATGTGGTGTACCTGGATTTCCAAAAGGCTTTGATAAGGTTCCACATAAATGACTGGCATGCAAAATCAAGGCTCATGGGATTAGGGGCAAGGTATTGATGTGGATTGAGAACTGGCTGGCAGATAGAAGACAGAGAGTTGGGATAAACGGCTCATTTTCTGAGTGGCAGGCGGTGACCAGTGGGGTGCTACAGGGATCTGTACTGGGACCCCAGCTGTTCACAATTTATATTAATGATTTAGATGAGGGGATTGGATGTAATATCTCCAAATTTGCAGACAACACTAAGCTAGGAGGGGTTGTGTGCACTGAAGAGGGGGTCAAGAAGCTCTAGTGTGATTTGGATAAATTGGGGGACTGGGTAGATACATGACAAATGCACTACAATGTGGATAAATGTGAGCTTATCCACTTTGGTAATACAAACCGGAGGGCAGATTACTATTTGAATGGCAATAGATTGGGAGATGGGGAAGTGCAGAGAGATCTAGGGGTTCTTGTGCACCAGTCACTGAAGGCGAGCATGCAGGTACAGCAGGCGGTTAAAAAGGAAAATGGTATGTTGGCCTTCATATCAAGAGGATTTGAGTATAGGAATAAGGATACCTTACTGCAGTTGTACAGAGCCCTGGTGAGAGCACACACCTGGAGTATTGTGTGCAGGTTTGGTCGCCTTATCTGAAGAAGGATGTTCTTGCAATGGAGGGAGTGCAAAGGCGATTCACCAGGCTGATACCTGGAATGACAGGAATAACTTCTGAGGAAAGATTGCACAATTTGGGATTGTACTCGCTAGAGTTTAGAAGATTGAGAGGGGATCTCATAGAGACATATAAAATTCTGGCAGGACTGGACAGAATGGATGCGGAAGGGATGTTTCCAATGGTGGGGGAGTCCAGAACCCGGGGCCATGGTTCGAGAATAATAGGCAAACAATTTAGAACCGAGATGAGGAGGAATTTCTTTACCCAGAGCGTGGTGAATCTGTGGAATTCATTGCCACACAGAGCAGTAGAGGCAGGTTCATTGAATATATTTAAGAGGGAATTAGATATATTTCTTCAGTATAAGGGAATTAGGGGTTACGAGAGAAGGCGGGGACAGGGTACTGAACTTTAAGATCAGCCATGATCTCATTAAATGGTGGAGAAGGCTCGAAGGGCCGAATGACCTACTCTTGCTCCAATCTTCTATGTTTCTATGTTTCTGCCCTGTTGCCCATTTTCCCCAATCTTCCCCCCTGTTCTAAACTGCTCCCCACTGTGCCACTCTGTTCCTCATTCTTCCCCTTAGTTCTTCACTGTTCCCCACTGTTCCATAGTGTTCTCCATTCGAACCCCCTGCTCCACACTGTTCACTATTTTTCCCCAATATTCTGCATCTGTTCCACCCTGTTCCCCTCTGTTCTCCAGCTATCCCCGTTCCACATTTATCCCACTGTTCCCCACTGTTCCACCACTATTCCCCACTGTTCCCGACTTTTTCCCTCTGTTCCCAGCTGTTCCCCATCTGTTACCAACATTTGTCCACTGTTACTCGCTTGTTTTCCACTGTTCGTCACCTGTTATCCACTGTGCCTCTCTGTTCCCCACTGCTCCTCATTCTTCCCCCAGATGGGGAACAGCTGGGGAACAGAGGGGCACAGTGGAGAACAGAGGGGAAAAGTGGGGAACTGTGGGGAATAGTCAGGAACAGGTGTGAACCACTGGGGAACAGAGGTATATATGGGGAACAGTGGAGAACATTGGGAAAAATGGGCAACAGTGTGGAACAGTTGATGGGGAACAGTGGGTTAAATGGGGAACAGAGGGCAAAAGTGGGGAACAGTGGGAATAATGCATAACAGTGGGGAAAATTTGGGAACCGTGGGGAACAGTATGGAACCAGGGGGACAGCTAGAGAACAGTGTGGAACCGTGGGGAACACTAGAACAATTGGGATCAGAGGGGAATAATGGGGAGCAGGGGGTATAATGTGGAAAGGAGAACTGTGGGGAACAATGTTCTGCACTGTTCCCCAACGTACCCCATGGTTCCCCATTGTTGACCATCAGAAGCTCATCTGTTTTCCAACCGTGCCCCACTTTTCCACACTGTTTCCCACACTAATCCACTGTTCACCATCCATTCCCAACCGTGAAATATAAAGTGTTCACAATCCTTACTCTGGAGACAAAGTTTTGAAGAACAGGTTAATCTTTATTTCGAGTCTGCAGAGTCGGGTTCCTGGTCTGGAGACATACCGGAATTTCAACATCACCCCACCTTCATTTACCTTCTTCCATTCAGAATTCCAATATATTACAACTTTCTCCTTCTCCCTTCCATCAATCCATACATTGCCTGTTCATGTCTCTATTAGGCAATCGCAGTACGAGCTATAGACTACCTTAGGTCACTGTACCAACCTGAACCAGTTCCTTGCATCCTTGGGGCTTGAGATAAGAAGGGGCCCACTGGCTAGTACTGTCTACTCTCAAGCTCTTACCTGCATACTTTGCATTCCATCATTTTTCACAATTCCTCCTTTTTTCTCATTATCATGTATTTCTGATTAAGCTGCATTATTGTTAACCTTTTGTTTCCTCAAATTGTAACATGAGTTGAATTTGTCGTTGTTCATCTGCCATGGGATTTTTTTAATACCATCTGCTTCACTCCAGTAGCTGAGCAAATGAATCTCGTGATAAAATATCGTAGGATGGCTGATCCAATCAATAAGTCCACTAGAATCATTCAGCCAGATATAGCAGAGTGCATTAACCATGGCACCCAACCTCCGAAATTCCAATCTCCCCATGTCCAATCACCTCCTTTTTTATACTTATCTCGAGCCTCCTGGATCTTATCTCTACACTTTTTAATATGGACCACCAAATCCGAGATATTAGCTGATTCATCCGGGATGTATATGTAACATTCAGAACCAATTAAAGCACAAGTCCCCCCTCTCTCTGCCAAGGGCCATGTGTTTTTGGAGGACTGTGAGTTGCATGGTGTCCATTTCTGTATTTATTGCCCGGACTTGGGATTGGACTTCCCCAAGCACCAGGTTCGTATCATTTACTAGTTCATCTAGGGTGGCTGCTCATTCTTGAATTTCAACCGCCGTTCATGCGGCTCCATATGTTGGGAAAAACATCCACATGAGACGATTGCCTTCAGTCACCCTTCTTTTGTTTTTCCAATGGGATAAGCCTCGTACAGGTAGCTGGTTAAGATCAGGGATATGGGGAATTAAGTAGGCCAGGTAACAGCATCCACTCCAACCTTTAGGTGTATGGGTCAATTTAAACCCTTTTGTCCGATTCAAACATTCCTTTTCCCCAGGTAACTATGAATAAATTTAACGTCCACACACCCAATATGTGCCATTTACAGGGTGTGGGATTTGCAGTTGTGTGACGGTCCAATTCTGCATGCAATTGGAAACTCCTTGTTGGTTCCTCAAAAGGAAGCAACACTCCAGACTGAGTAGTTGGTGACTTTGTTGGTTTTGGTCGTATCTTCAGTGGTTGGATCTCTGTTGCTGGACAAGGTATATATATATCAAATAATACATGTAGGGAGAGAGGGACTGCTACTAAGGGGACTCCTGACTTCCTCACACATACCCAACAATCTGTTTGATTTTGGTTCTTAGCATAATTAGTACATAGAGAGATAAAATAATTTTAAGGTTCAAAACACAAAGTTATGATATGTATGTCAAATTGAAATAGTAAACGTAAAAGTTTCATTATTGTAGTTTTCTTTTCTGTTCCTTTTTACTCCTCTTTCCTTCCTTCTTTGGCTGGTGGTGGGTCCAATGGTCCCTTTATTCTTTTTTTTAAAGTTTTTATTTTTCACACTATGATCCATATTGACCAAAATACACACAAACATTTTCCTCTTGAATATATACAGTGTCATTTTTCCCCTTTTCCCCCCTCCCCTCCCTCCCTCCTTCCCACCCCCTCCCCACCCACTAAACATTCAACATATAAAATACAATAAACCCATTAAAAAATGTCATCACACAATGAAATAAGCAAGAAAATTGTGTCATCTACTTTTAGACACTGGGTCAGTTCATTTCGTCTTCTTCTCATTCTGTCATTTTAAGGGGTGGTGGTCCGCGGTAGGACCTCTCTGTTGTTTTCCATGTACGGTTCCCAAATTTGTTCGAATACTGTGATGTTATTTCTTAAATTATATGTTATTTTTCCAATGCAATACATTTATTCATTTCCATGTACCATTGCTGTATTCTCAGGCGATCTTCTGATTTCCAGGTTGACATTGTACATTTTTTTGCTACAGCTAAGGCTATCATAATAAATCTTTTTTGCGCTTCATCCATATCGAGGCCACGTTCTTTACTTCTTATATTACTTAGAAGAAAGATCTCTGGATTTTTTGATACGTTATTTTTTGTGATTTTATTTAATACCTGATTTAGATCTTCCCAAAACTTTTCCACTTTCTCACATGCCCAAATTGAAATCTACTGTTGTTCCCGTTTCCTTCTTACAGCGAAAACATCTATCTGATACTGTTGGGGCCCATTAATTTAACTTTCAGCATGTGTCCACCCCTTTTCCTTTGTTCAGTCTGATTTTTCTGTGGTCAATAGTACTAGATATGGTCTGTTCCACCGGGGCTGAAGCTTTTCTTCTTTCCATGAATTGATCAGGACCCAGTCACCAGCATTCACAGAGTGGATAGGGAAATCCAGAGGTGGGCTCTGCACCAGCAGAACCTTAGCTTTTAAATCTGCAAGAGAACGAGAGACTGCCAGTAAATAATTCTTTAAAAACACATCATTATTTTTGTCTGTAGGTATTCCTTCTATCCGCCCCAAATATGGGAGTCCAAATAACATCTCGTAAGGGGATATTTTAATGTTTTGTCATGGGGCTGTCCGAATTCTGAGAAGAGTTATTGGTAAGCACTTGGTCCAGGGTAATTTAGTCTCTTCTTTTAGTTATGTAATTTGCATTTTTAAAGTGGCATTCATTTGTTCCACTCTGGATGCCTTGGAGTATGCAGCTTCCATTTTATCCCTAAGGTTTCACAGACCAGGCTGTAAATTTTAGAAGCGAAGTGCTTTCCCCGATCTGAATTGATGGATTCGGCTATTCCATATCGGGGTACAATTTTTTCCAGAATTATATGCTTGTTCAGTGGCATTGACGGTGGGGAACGCTTCAACCCATCTCGTGAAATGGTCCACTACTGCTAGTAGAAATTTCCATCGCTGGACCTTAGGGAGTTTGGTGAAATCCACTTGTATCCGCTGAAATGGCCAGATTGCTAAAGGTGGTCCTCCTCCAGGCATAGCTTTCATAACTTTCTTATTAACCTTTAAACAGATCACACAGCGGTTCACTGCCTGTCTTGCTAGGATATAGACTCCTCTGCAGGCATAAGTTTGTAAGAATGCATCACACAGTGCTTGCACTCCCCAGTGGGAGCGTGAGTGCAGTTCCCCTAGTATCTGCTTGGTGATTTCTTTATTTAACAATTGTCTTCCATCGGGGAGCCACCATTTTCCGTCTTCTTTGCTCCCATCTTTTCCATTTTTTTCTTCTTCAGGGAGGGAAAAGATAGGACCTTCTTCAGCCCTTCTCTGAGAGGTATCAGAGCCATCAGGTGGATGTACTTTTCCTGATCGTGCCGCTTGTTGGGTCAGTTCATCAGCCATCCGATTTCCTCGTGCTTTTGGTGAGTTCCCCTTCTGATGACCTGGTACATGTACTGTGGCAATTCTTTCTGGTTTGATTAATGTTTCCAAAGTCTTTTCAGTTAGTTGCTCATGAGCCAGTTCTTTTCCTCTTGTTGTTATCATCCCTCGTTCTTTCCAAATTTTCCTAAATGTGTGTACCACTCCAAATGCATATTTCAAATCTGTATATATGTACTTTCCTGCCCTCCCAACAGTTCCCACAAGTCCCCAGAGTTCCCCATCAGTTCCCTATCTGTTCTAAACTGTTTCCCACTGTTCTTCACCTATTCCACACCTGTTCTCCACTGTTCCGCCTGCTGTTTCCCACCAGTTCCCCACTTTTCACCACTGTTCACCATGGTCCCCCACTGTTCCCCTCATTTCCCAATCTGTTCCCCACTTTTCTGCACTGTTCTCCCATTCTTCACAGTTCGCTCTCTGTTCCCCACTGCTCCCCACTATTCCCTTCTGTTGCCCACTATTTTGCAGAGATCTCCACTGTTCCCCATCCCTTCCTTCCATTCCTCAATTTTCCCCACTTCTGCCCTCCATAGTACAGTTCCCCAACTTTTTTACATGTTCCCCACTGTTCCCCATTGTTCCCCACCTGTCACACACTTTTTACCACTGTTACCCACATTCTCCAATGTTCGCCAAATGTTCCCCACTGGTCTCCACTGTTACTCTCTGTTCCCCACTGTTACTCATTCTTCCCCACTGTTCCCCACTGTTCTGCAGTTTTGCCCAATTCTCCACTTTTTTCTAATCTGTTCCCCCTGCTCCTTTGGCTCCCCTCTGTTCTGCAGTGTTCCCCACGCTTCCCACTTTTTCCAATCCATATCCCCTGCTCCCTTTGGTTCCACTCTATTGTGCAGTGCTCCCCACGATTCCCCACTTTTTCCAACCTGTACACCATGCTCCCTTTGGTTCCCCTCTGTCCTGCAGTGTTCCCCATGGTTCCCCACTTTTTCCAATATTTTCCCCCTGCTCCCTTTGGTTCCCCACTCTTCTGCATTTTTCCACACGGTTCCCCACTTCTTCCAATCCGTTTCCCCTGCTCCCTTTGTTTACCCACTGTTCTGCATTTTTCCACTCCGTTCCCAACTTTTTTCAATCCGTTCCCCCTGCTCCCTTTGGTTCCCCACTGTTCTGCAGTGTTCCCCATGGTTCCTCACATTTTCCAATCTGTTTCCCCTGCTGCCTTTGGTGCCCCTCTGTTCTGCAGTTTCCCCACGGTTCTCCACATTTTTTCCAATCTGTTCCCCCTGCTCCCTTTGGTTCCCCTCTGTCCTGCAGTGTTCTCCATTGTTCCCCTCTTTTTCCAATCCGTTACCCCTTCTCCCTTTGGTTCCCCTCTGTTCTGCAGTGATCCCCACGGTTCCCCACTTTTTCCAACCCGTTCCCCCGGCTCCCTTTGGTTCCCCTCTGTTCTGCATTGTTCCCCACGGTTCCCCACATTTCCGAGCTGTTCCCCCTGCTCCCTTTGGTTCCCCTCTGTTCTGCAGTGTCCTCCACGCTTCTCCACATTTTTTCCAATCCATTCCCCCTGCTCTGTTTGTTTCCCCTCTATCCTGCATTGTCCTCCACGGTTACCATCTTTTTGCAATCCATTCCCCCTGCTCCATTTGTTTGCCCTCTGTTCTGCAGTGTTCCCCACTGTTCCCCACTTTTTCCAATCCGTTCCCCGTGCTTCCTTTGGTTCACCTCTGTTCTGCAGATCTCTCCACGAATCCCCACTTTTTCCAATCTGTTTCCCCTGCTACCTCTGGTTCCCCTCTGTTCTGCATTTTTCCACACGGTTCCCCACTTTTTACAATCTGTTCCCCCTGCTCCCTTTGTTTCTGCTCTGTTCTGCAGTGTTCCCCACAGATCCCCACTTTTTCCAATCTGTTACCCCTGCTCCTTTGGCTCCACTCTGTTCTGCAGCGTTCCCCACGGTTCCCCACTATTTTACAATCTGTTCGCCCTGCTCCCTTTGGTTCCCCTCTTTTCTGCAGTGTCCTCCACACTTCACAACTTTTTGCAATCCATTCCTCCTGCTCTGTTTGTTTCCCCACTGTTCTGCATTTTTCCACACGGTTCCCCACTTTTTCCAATCTGTTCCCCCTGCTCCCTTTGGTTCCTCACTGTTCTGTAGTGTTCCTCACGGTTCTCCACATTTTTTGCAACCTTTAGCCCCCGCTCCCTATGGTTCCCCTCTGCCCTGCAGTATTCCCCATGGTTCCCCACTTTTTCCAATCCGTTCCCCCTGTTCCCTTTGGTTCCCCACTGTCCCGCAGGGTTCTGCACGATTCCCCACTTTTTCCAATCTGTTCCCCCTGCTCCCTTTGGTTCCTCACAGTTCTGCAGTGTTCCTCACGGATCTCCACATTTTTTGCAACCTTTAGCCCCCGCTCCCTATGGTTCCCCTCTGTCCTGCATTGTCCTCCACGGTTACCATCTTTTTGCAATCCATTCCCCCTGCTCCGTTTGTTTGACCTCTGTTCTGCAGTGTTCCCCACAGTTCCCCACTTTTTCCAATCAGTTCCCCCTGCTCCCTTTGATTCCCCTCTGTCCTACAGTGTTCCCCATCGGCCCAACTTTTTACAATCCGTTTCCCCTGCTTCCTTTGGTTCCCCTCTGTCCTGCAGTGTCCTCCACGGTTCCCCACTTTTTCCAATGCCTTCCCTCTGCTCCCTTTGGTGCCCCTCTGTTCTGCAGTGTTGCCCACGGTTCCCCACTTTTTCCAATCTGTTACCCCTGCTACCTCTGGTTCCCCTCTGTTCTGCATTTTTCCACACTGTTCCCCACTTTTTCCAATCCGTTCCCCCTGCTTCCTTTGGTCCATCTCTGTTCTGCAGATTTCTCCACGAATCCCCACTTTTTCCAATCTGTTCCCCCTGCTCCCTTTTTGTTCCCCTTTGTTCTGCATTTTTCCACACGGTTCCCCACTTTTTGCAATCTGTTCCCCCTGCTCCCTTTGGTTCCTCTCTGTTCTGCATTGTTACCCACGGGTACCCACTTTTCCAAGCTGTTCCCCCTGCTCCCTTTGGTTCCTCTCTGTTCTGCAGTTTTCCCCACGGTTCTCCAAATTTTTTCTAACCTGTCCCCATGCTCCCTTTGGTTCCCTTTTGCCCTGCAGTGTCCCCCATGGTTCCCCACTTTTTCCAATCGGTTCCCCCTGCTCTCTTTGATTACCCTCTGTCATGCAGTGTTCGCCATGGGCCGCACTTTTTGCAATCCGTTTCCCCTGCTCACTTTTGTTCCCCTCGGTGCTGCAGGGTTCTCCACGGTTCCCCACTTTTTCCAACCTGTACCTCCTGCTCCCTTTGGTTCCCCTCTGTCATGCAGTGTTCCCCACAGTTCCCCACTTTTTCCAATCCGTTCCCTCTGCTCCCTTTGGTTCTTCTCTGTTCTGCTGTGTTCCCCACAGTTCTCCACCTTTTCCAATTCGTTCCCCCTGCTCCCTTTGATTCCTCACCTTTCTGCATTTTTCCACACGGTTCCCTACTTTTTCCAATCGGTTCCCCACTTTTTCCAATCTGTTCCCCCTGCTCCCTTTGGTTCTCCTCTGTTCTGCAGTGTTCCCGACGCTTCCCCACTTTTTCCAATCCATTCCCCCTGCTCCCTATGGTTCCCCTCTCCCTTGCAGTGTTACCCATGGGACACCACTTTTTCCAACCTGTTCCCCTTGTTCCTTTGGTACCCCTCTGTCCTTCCGTGTTCTCCACGGTTCCCAACTTTTTGCAATCCGTTGCCCCTGCTCCGTTTGGTTCCCCTCTGTTCTGCAGTGTTCCCCACGGTTCCCCCTTTTTCCTATCTGTTCCCCCTGATCCCTTTGGTTCCCCTCTGTTCTGCAGTTTTCCCCACGGTTCCCCACATTTTCCAAACCATTCCCCCGGCTTGCTTTGTTTTCATACTGTTCTGCAGCGTTCCCCACGATTCCCCACTTTTTTACAATCTGTTCGCCCTGCTCCCTTTGGTTCCCCTCTGTTCTGCAGTGTCCTCCACGCTTCCCAACTTTTTGCAATCCATTCCCCCTGCTCTGTTTTTTTAGCCCTCTGTCCTGCATTGTCCTCCACGGTTCCCAACTTTTTGCAATCCATTCCCCCTGCTCCGTTTGTTTGCCCTCTGTTCTGCAGTGTTCCCCACAGTTCCCCACTTTTTCCAATCAGTTTCCCCTGCTCCCTTTGATTCCCCTCTGTCCTACATTGTTCCCCATCGGCCCAACTTTTTACAATCCATTCCCCCTGCTCCCTTTGGGTCCCCACTGTTCTAAAGAACTCCCCACGATTCCCCACTTTTTCCAATCTGTTCCCCCTTCTCCCTATGGTTCCTCTCTGTTCTGCATTGTTCCCCACGGGTCCGCACTTTTCCGTGCTGTTCCCCCTGCTCCCTTTGGTTCCCCTCTGTTCTGCAGTTTTCCCCACGGTTCCCCACTTTTTCCAATCCGTTCCCCCTGCTACCTTTGGTTCCTCTCTGTTCTGCAGTGTTCCCCACAGTTCCCCACTTTTTCCAATTGGTTCCCCCTTCTCCCTTTGATTACCCGCTGTCATGCAGTGTTCGCCATGGGCCCCATTTTTTGCAATCCGTTTCCCCTGCTCCCTTTGGTTCCCCTCTGTGCTGCAGTGTTCTCCACAGTTCCCCACTTTTTCCAACCTGTACCTCCTGCTCCCTTTGGTTCACCTCTGTCATGCAGTGTTCCCCACGGTTCCCCACTATTTTCAATCCATTCCCTCTGCTCCCTTTGGTTCCCCTCTGTTCTGCAGTGTTCCCCACAGTTCTCCACCTTTTCCAATTTGTTCCCCCTGCTCCATTTGGTTCCCCACATTTCAGCATTTTTCCACACGTTTCCATACTTTTTCAAATCGGTTCCCCACTTTTTCCAATCTGTTCCCCTTGCTCCTTTTGGTTCTCCTCTGTTCTGCAGTGTTCCCGACGCTTCCCCACTTTTTCCAATCTGTTCCCCCTGCTCCTTTGGCTCCACTCTGTTCTGCAGTTTTCACCACGTTTCCCCACATTTTCCAAACCATTCCCCCGGCTCGCTTTGTTTTCATACTGTCCTGCAGCGTTCCCCACGGTTCCCCACTGTTTTACAATCTGTTCATCCTGCTCCCTTTGTTTCCCCTCTGTCCTGCATTGTCCTTCACTGTTTCCAACTTTTTGCAATCCATTCCCCGTGCTCCGTTTGTTTGCCCTCTGTTCTGCAGTGTTCCCCACAGTTCCCCACTTTTTCCAATCAGTTCCTCCTGCTCCCTTTGATTCCCCTCTGTCCTACAGTGTTCCCCATGGGCCCAACTTTTTACAATCCGTTCCCCCTGCTTCCTTTGGTTCCCCTCTGTCGTGCAGTGTTCCCCACGTTACCCCACTTTTTCCAGTGCGTTCCCTCTGCTCCCTTTGGTGCCCCTCTGTTCTGCAGTGTTCCCCACGGTTCCCCACATTTTCCAATCTGTTTCCCCTGCTACCTTTGGTTCCCCTCTGTTCTGCAGATCTCTCCACGAATCCCCACTTTTTCCAATCTGTTCCCCCAGCTCCCTTTGGTTCCCCTCTGTTCTGCAGTGTTCCTCACGGTTCCCCACTTTTTCCAATCTGTTCTTCCTGCTCCCTTTGGTCCCCACTGTTGAGCATTTTTCCACACGGTTCCCCACTTTTTCCAATCTGTTCCCCCTGCTTCCTTTGGTTCCCCACTGTTCTGCATTTTTACACACTGTTCCCCCCTTTTTCCAATCTGTTCCACCTGCTCCCTTTGGTTCCTCACTGTTCTGCAGTGTTCCCCACGGTTCTCCAAATTTTTTCTAATCTGTTCCCCCTTCTCCCTCTGGTTCGCCTCTGTTCTACATTTTTCCACATGGTTCCCCACATTTTCCAATCCGTTCCCCCTGCTTCCTTTGGTCCACCTCTTTTCTGCAGAGTTCCCCACGGTCCACTTTTTCGAATTTTTTCCCCCTGCTCCCTTTGGGTCCCAACAGTTCTAAAGAACTCCCCACGATTCCCCATTTTTTCCAATCTGTTCTCCCTTCTCCCATTGGTTCCTCTCTGTTCTGCATTGTTCCCCACCGGTCCGCACTTTTCCGAGCTGTTCCCCCTGCTCCCTTTGGTTCCGCTCTGTTCTGCAGTTTTCCCCACGGTTCTCCAAATTTTTTCTAATCTGTTCCCATGCTTCCTTTGGTTCCCCTCTGCCCTGCAGTGTCCCCCATGTTTCCCCACTTTTTCCAATCTGTTCCCACTGCTACCTTTGGTTCCCCTCTGTTCTGCTGTGTTCCCCACAGTTCTCCACCTTTTCCAATTCGTTCCCCCTGCTCCCTTTGGTTCCCCACCTTTCTGCATTTTTCCACACAGTTCCCTACTTTTTCCAATCGGTTCCCCACTTTTTGCAATCTGTTCCCCCTGCTCCCTTTCGTTCTCCTCTGTTCTGCAGTGTTTCCGACGCTTCCCCACTTTTTCCAATCCATTCGCCCTGCTCCCTTTGGTTCCCCTCTATTCTGCAGTGTTCCCCATGATTCTCCACATTTTTTTCCATCCTGTACCCCCTGCTCCCTATGGTTCCCCTCTGCCTTGCAGTGCTACCCATGGGATCCCACTTTTTCCAACCTGTTCCCCTTGTTCCCTTTGGTTCCCCTCTGTCCTGCCGTGTTCTCCACAGTTATCAACTTTTTGCAATCCGTTCCCCCTGCTCCGTTTGTTTCCCCTCTGTTCTGCAGTGTTCCCCACGGTTCCCCACTTTTTACAATCTGTTCCCCCTGCTCCTTTGTCTCCACTCTGTTCTGCAGTTTTCCCCACGGTTCCCCACATATTCCAAACCATTCCCCCGGCTCGCTTTGGTTTCATACTGTTCTGCAGCATTCCCCACGGTTCCCCACTTTTTTACAAACTGTTTGCCCTGCCTCCCTTTGGTTTCCCCTGTTCTGCATTGTCCTCCACGGTTCCCAACTTTTTGCAATCCATTCCCCCGTTCCGTTTTTTTGCCCTCTGTTCTGCAGTTTTCCCCACAGTTCCCCACTTTTTCCAATCTGTTTCCCCTGCTAACTCTGGTTGCCCTCTGTTCTGCATTTTTCCACACTGTCCCCCACTTTTTCCAATCCGTTCCCCCTGCTTCCTTTGGTTCACCTCTGTCCTGCAGATCTCTACACGAATCCCCACTTTTTCGAATCTGTTCTCCCTGCTCCCTTTGGTTCCCCTCTGTTCTGCATTTTTCCCCACGGTTACCCACTTTTCCAAACAGTACCCCCTGCTCCCTTTGGTGCCCCTCTGTTCTGCAGTGTTCCTCACGGTTACCCACTTTTTCCAATCTGTTCCCCCTGCTCCCTTTGGTTCTCCTCTGTTCTGCAGTGTTCCCGACGCTTCCACACGTTTTCCAATCTGTTCCCCCTGCTCCTTTGGCTCCACTCTGTTCTGCAGTTTTCACCACGTTTCCCCACATTTTCCAAACCATTCCCCCGGCTCGCTTTGTTTTCATACTGTCCTGCAGCGTTCCCCACGGTTCCCCACTGTTTTACAATCTGTTCATCCTGCTCCCTTTGTTTCCCCTCTGTCCTGCATTGTCCTTCACTGTTTCCAACTTTTTGCAATCCATTCCCCGTGCTCCGTTTGTTTGCCCTCTGTTCTGCAGTGTTCCCCACAGTTCCCCACTTTTTCCAATCAGTTCCTCCTGCTCCCTTTGATTCCCCTCTGTCCTACAGTGTTCCCCATGGGCCCAACTTTTTACAATCCGTTCCCCCTGCTTCCTTTGGTTCCCCTCTGTCGTGCAGTGTTCCCCACGTTTCCCCACTTTTTCCAGTGCGTTCCCTCTGCTCCCTTTGGTGCCCCTCTGTTCTGCAGTGTTCCCCACGGTTCCCCACATTTTCCAATCTGTTTCCCCTGCTACCTTTGGTTCCCCTCTGTTCTGCAGATCTCTCCACGAATCCCCACTTTTTCCAATCTGTTCCCCCAGCTCCCTTTGGTTCCCCTCTGTTCTGCAGTGTTCCTCACGGTTCCCCACTTTTTCCAATCTGTTCTTCCTGCTCCCTTTGGTCCCCACTGTTGAGCATTTTTCCACACGGTTCCCCACTTTTTCCAATCTGTTCCCCTTGTTCCCTTTGGTTCCCCTCTGTCCTGCCGTGTTCTCCACAGTTATCAACTTTTTGCAATCCGTTCCCCCTGCTCCGTTTGTTTCCCCTCTGTTCTGCAGTGTTCCCCACGGTTCCCCACTTTTTACAATCTGTTCCCCCTGCTCCTTTGTCTCCACTCTGTTCTGCAGTTTTCCCCACGGTTCCCCACATATTCCAAACCATTCCCCCGGCTCGCTTTGGTTTCATACTGTTCTGCAGCATTCCCCACGGTTCCCCACTTTTTTACAAACTGTTTGCCCTGCCTCCCTTTGGTTTCCCCTGTTCTGCATTGTCCTCCACGGTTCCCAACTTTTTGCAATCCATTCCCCCGTTCCGTTTTTTTGCCCTCTGTTCTGCAGTTTTCCCCACAGTTCCCCACTTTTTCCAATCTGTTTCCCCTGCTAACTCTGGTTGCCCTCTGTTCTGCATTTTTCCACACTGTCCCCCACTTTTTCCAATCCGTTCCCCCTGCTTCCTTTGGTTCACCTCTGTCCTGCAGATCTCTACACGAATCCCCACTTTTTCGAATCTGTTCTCCCTGCTCCCTTTGGTTCCCCTCTGTTCTGCATTTTTCCCCACGGTTACCCACTTTTCCAAACAGTACCCCCTGCTCCCTTTGGTGCCCCTCTGTTCTGCAGTGTTCCTCACGGTTACCCACTTTTTCCAATCTGTTCCCCCTGCTCCCTTTGGTTCTCCTCTGTTCTGCAGTGTTCCCGACGCTTCCACACTTTTTCCAATCCATTCCCCCTGCTCCCTTTGGTTCCCCTCTATTCTGCAATGTTCCCCACGGGTCCCCACTTTTCCGAGCTGTTCCTCCTGCTCCCTTTGGTTCCTCTCTGTTCTGCAGTTTTCCCCACGGTTCTCCAAATTTTTTCTAATCTGTCCCCATGCTGCCTTTGGTTCCCCTCTGCCCTGCAGTGTCCCCCATGGTTCCCCACTTTTTCCAATCCGTTCCCCCTGCTACCTTTGGTTCCCCTTTGTTCTGCAGTGTTCCCCACAGTTCCCCACTTTTTCCAATCTGTTCTCCCTGCTCCCTTTGGTTCCTCACTGTTCTGCAGTGTTCCTCACGGTTCTCCACATTTTTTCCAACCTGTACCCCCTGCTCCCTTTGCTTCCCCTCTGTTCTGCAGTGTTCCCCAGAGTTCTCTACCTTTTCCAATCCATTCCCCCTGCTCCCTCTGGTTCGCCTCTGTTCAACATTTTTCCACACGGTTCCACTTTTTTTCCAATCCGTTCCCCCTGCTTCCTTTGGTCCACCTCTTTTCTGCAGAGTTCCCCACCGTCCACTTTTTCGAATCCTTTCCCCCTGCTCCCTTTGGGTCCCCACTGTTCTGCAGAACTCCCCACGATTCCCCACTTTTTCCAATCTGTTCCCCCTTCTCCCTTTGGTTCCTCTCTGTTCTGCATTGTTCCCCACGGGTCCGCACTTTTCCGATCTGTTCCCCCTGCTCCCTTTGGTTCCGCTCTGTTCTGCAGTTTTCCCCACGGTACTCCAATTTTTTTTCTAATCTGTTCCCATGCTCCCTTTGGTTCCCCTCTGCCCTGCAGTGTCCTCCATGGTTCCCCACTTTTTCCAATCCGTTCCCCCTGCTACATTTGGTTCCCCTCTGTTCTGCAGTGTTCCCCACAGTTCCCCACTTTTTCCAATCGGTTCCCCCTGCTCCCTTTGATTACCCTCTGTCATGCAGTGTTCGCCATGGGCCCCACTTTTTGCAATCCGTTTCCCCTGCTCACTTTTGTTCCCCTCTGTGCTGCAGTGTTCTCCACGGTTCCCCACTTTTTCCAACCTGTACCTCCTGCTCCCTTTGGTTCCCCTCTGTCATGCAGTGTTACCCACCGTTCCCCACTTTTTCCAATCCGTTCCCTCTGCTCCCTTTGGTTCCCCTCTGTTCTGCTGTGTTCCCCACAGTTCTCCACCTTTTCCAATTCGTTCCCCCTGCTCCCTTTGGTTCCCCACCTTTCTGCATTTTTCCACACAGTTCCCTACTTTTTCCAATCGGTTCCCCACTTTTTGCAATCTGTTCCCCCTGCTCCATTTGGTTCTCCTCTGTTCTGCAGTGTTCCCGACGCTTCCCCACTTTTTCCAATCCATTCCCCCTGCTCCCTTTGGTTCCCCTCTATTCTGCAATGTTCCCCACGGGTCCCCACTTTTCCGAGCTGTTCCTCCTGCTCCCTTTGGTTCCTCTCTGTTCTGCAGTTTTCCCCACGGTTCTCCAAATTTTTTCTAATCTGTCCCCATGCTGCCTTTGGTTCCCCTCTGCCCTGCAGTGTCCCCCATGGTTCCCCACTTTTTCCAATCCGTTCCCCCTGCTACCTTTGGTTCCCCTTTGTTCTGCAGTGTTCCCCACAGTTCCCCACTTTTTCCAATCGGTTTCCCCTGCTCCCTTTGATTCCCCTCTGGCATGCAGTGTTCACCATGGGCCCCACTTTTTCCAATCTGTTCCCCCTGTTCCCTTAGGTTCCCCTCTGTCCCGCAGTGTTCTGCACGATTCCCAACTTTTTGCAATCTGTTCCCCCTGCTCCCTTTGCTTCCCCTCTGTTCTGCAGTGTTCCCCTCAGTTCCCCACTTTTTCCAATCGGTACCCCCTGCTCCCTTTGATTACCCTCTGTCATGCAGTGTTCGCCATGGGCCCCACTTTTTGCAATCCGTTTCCCCTGCTCACTTTTGTTCCCCTCTGTGCTGCAGTCTTCTCTACTGTTCCCCACTATTTCCAACCTGTACCTCCTTCTCCCTTTGGTTCCCCTCTGTCATGCAGTGTTCCCCATGGTTCCCCACTTTTTCCAATCCGTTCCCTCTGCTCCCTTTGGTTCCCCTCTGTTCTGCTGTGTTCCCCACAGTTCTCCACCTTTTCCAATTCGTTCCCCCTGCTCCCTTTGGTTCCCCACCTTTCTGCATTTTTCCCCACGGTTCCCTACTTTTTCCAATCGGTTCCACACTTTTTGCAATCTGTTCCCCCTGCTCCCTTTGGTTCCCCTCTATTCTGCAGTGTTCCCCATGATTCTCCACATTTTTTTCCATCCTGTACCCCCTGCTCCCTATGGTTCCCCTCTGCCTTGCAGTGCGACCCATGGGATCCCACTTTTTCCAACCTGTTCCCCTTGTTCCCTTTGGTTCCCCTCTCTCCTGCCGTGTTCTCCACAGTTATCAACTTTTTGCAATCCGTTCCCCCTGCTCCGTTTGTTTCCCCTCTGTTCTGCAGTGTTCCCCACGGTTCCCCACTTTTTACAATCTGTTCCCCCTGCTCCTTTGTCTCCACTCTGTTCTGCAGTTTTCCCCACGGTTCCCCACATATTCCAAACCATTCCCCCAGCTCGCTTTGGTTTCATACTGTTCTGCAGCATTCCCCACGCTTCCCCACTTTTTTACAAACTGTTTGCCCTGCCTCCCTTTGGTTTCCCCTGTTCTGCATTGTCCTCCACGGTTCCCAACTTTTTGCAATCCATTCCCCCTGTTCCGTTTTTTTGCCCTCTGTTCTGCAGTTTTCCCCACATTTCCCCACTTTTTCCAATCTGTTTCCCCTGCTAACTCTGGTTGCCCTATGTTCTGCATTTTTCCACACTGTCCCCCACTTTTTCCAATCCGTTCCCCCTGCTTCCTTTGGTTCACCTCTATCCTGTAGATCTCTACACGAATCCCCACTTTTTCCAATCTGTTCCCCCTGCTCCCTTTGGTTCCCCACTGTTCTGCATTTTTACACACGGTTCCCAACTTTTTCCAATCTGTTCTCCCTGCTCCCTTTGGTTCCTCACTGTTCTGCAGTGTTCCTCACGGTTCTCCACATTTTTTCCAACCTGTACACCCTGCTCCCTTTGCTTCCCCTCTGTTCTGCAGTGTTCCCCAGAGTTCTCTACCTTTTCCAATCCATTCCCCCTGCTCCCTCTGGTTCGCCTCTGTTCTACATTTTTCCACACGGTTCCCCTTTTTTTCCAATCCGTTCCCCATGCTTCCTTTGGTCCACCTCTTTTATGCAGAGTTCCCCACCGTCCACTTTTTCGAATCCTTTCCCCCTGCTCCCTTTGGGTCCCCACTGTTCTGCAGAACTCCCCACGATTCCCCACTTTTTCCAATCTGTTCCCCCTTCTCCCTTTGGTTCCCCTCTGTTCTGCAGTGTTCCCCACAGTTCCCCACTTTTTCCAATCGGTTCCCCCTGCTCCCTTTGATTACCCTCTGTCATGCAGTGTTCGCCATGGGCCCCACTTTTTGCAATCCGTTTCCCCTGCTCACTTTTGTTCCCCTCTGTGCTGCAGTGTTCTCCACGGTTCCCCACTTTTTACAACCTGTACCTCCTGCTCCCTTTGGTTCCCCTCTGTCATGCAGTGTTACCCACCGTTCCCCACTTTTTCCAATCCGTTCCCTCTGCTCCCTTTGGTTCCCCTCTGTTCTGCTGTGTTCCCCACAGTTCTCCACCTTTTCCAATTCGTTCCCCCTGCTCCCTTTGGTTCCCCACCTTTCTGCATTTTTCCACACAGTTCCCTACTTTTTCCAATCGGTTCCCCACTTTTTGCAATCTGTTCCCCCTGCTCCCTTTGGTTCTCTTCTGTTCTGCAGTGTTCCCGACGCTTCCCCACTTTTTCCAATCCATTCCCCCTGCTCCCTTTGGTTCCCCACTATTCTGCAATGTTCCCCACGTGTCCCCACTTTTCCGAGGTGTTCCTCCTGCTCCCTTTGGTTACTCTCTGTTCTGCAGTTTTCCCAACGGTTCTCCAAATTTTTTCTAATCTGTCCCCATGCTGCCTTTGGTTCCCCTCTGCCCTGCAGTGTCCCCCATGGTTCCCCACTTTTTCCAATCCGTTCCCCCTGCTACCTTTGGTTCCCCTTTGTTCTGCAGTGTTCCCCACAGTTCCCCACTTTTTCCAATCGGTTCCCCCTGCTCCCTTTGATTCCCCTCTGGCATGCAGTGTTCGCCATGGGCCCCACTTTTTCAATCCATTTCCCCTGCTCCCTTTGGTTCCCCTCTGTTCTGCAGTGTTCCCCACAGTTCTCCACCTTTTCCAATTCGTTCCCCCTACTCCCTTTGGTTCCCCACTATACTGCATTTTTCCACACGGTTCCCTACTTTTTCCAAACGGTTCCCCACGCTTTCCAATCTGTTCCCCCTGCTCCCTTTGGTTCTCCTCTGTTCTGCAGTGTTCCCGACGCTTCCCCACTTTTTCCAATCCGTTCCCCCTGCTCCCTTTGGTTCCCCTCTATTCTGCAGTAATCCCCACGATTCTCCACATATTTTTACATACTGTACCCCCTGCTCCCTATGGTTCACCTCTGCCTTGCAGTGTTACCCATGGGACACCACTTTTTCCAACCTGTTCCCCTTGTTCCCTTTGGTTCCCCTCTGTCCTTCCGTGTTCTCCACGGTTCCCAACTTTTTGCAATCCGTTGCCCCTGCTCCGTTTGATTCCCCTCTGTTCTGCAGTTTTCCCCACGGTTCCCCACATTTTCCAAACCATTCCCCCGGCTCGCTTTGGTTTCATACTGTTCTGCAGCATTCCCCACGGTACCCCACTTTTTTACAAACTGTTTGCCCTGCTCCCTTTGGTTTCCCCTGTTCTGCATTGTCCTCCACGGTTCCCAACTTTTTGCAATCCATTCCCCCTGTTCTGTTTGTTTGCCCTCTGTTCTGCAGTGTCCCCCATGGTTCCCCACTTTTTCCAATCCGTTCCCCCTGTTCCCTTTGGTTCGCCTCTGTTCTGCAGTGTTCCCCAGAGTTCTCTACCTTTTCCAATCTGTTCCCCCTTCTCACTTTGGTTCCTCTCTGTTCTGCATTGTTCCCCACGGGTCCGCACTTTTCCGATCTGTTCCCCCTGCTCCCTTTGGTTCCGCTCTGTTCTGCAGTTTTCCCCACGGTTCTCCAATTTTTTACTAATCTGTTCCCATGCTCCCTTTGGTTCCCCTCTGCCCTGCAGTGTCCCCCATGGTTCCCCACTTTTTCCAATCCGTTCCCCCTGCTACATTTGGTTCCCCTCTGTTCTGCAGTGTTCCCCACAGTTCCCCACTTTTTCCAATCGGTTCCCCCTGCTCCCTTTGATTACCCTCGGTCATGCAGTGTTCGCCATGGGCCCCACTTTTTGCAATCCGTTTCCCCTGCCCACTTTTGTTCCCCTCTGTGCTGCAGTGTTCTCCACGGTTCCCCACTTTTTCCAACCTGTACCTCCTGCTCCCTTTGGTTCCCCTCTGTCATGCAGTGTTACCCACCGTTCCCCACTTTTTCCAATCCGTTCCCTCTGCTCCCTTTGGTTCCCCTCTGTTCTGCTGTGTTCCCCACAGTTCTCCACCTTTTCCAATTCGTTCCCCCTGCTCCCTTTGGTTCCCCACCTTTCTGCATTTTTCCACACAGTTCCCTACTTTTTCCAATCGGTTCCCCACTTTTTGCAATCTGTTCCCCCTGCTCCCTTTGGTTCTCCTCTGTTCTGCAGTGTTCCCGACGCTTCCCCACTTTTTCCAATCCATTCCCCCTGCTCCCTTTGGTTCCCCTCTATTCTGCAGTGTTCCCCATGATTCTCCACATTTTTTTCCATCCTGTACCCCCTGCTCCCTATGGTTCCCCTCTGCCTTGCAGTGCTACCCATGGAATCCCACTTTTTCCAACCTGTTCCCCTTGTTCCCTTTGGTTCCCCTCTGTCCTGCCGTGTTCTCCACAGTTATCAACTTTTTGCAATCCGTTCCCCCTGCTCCGTTTGTTTCCCCTCTGTTCTGCAGTGTTCCCCACGGTTCCCCACTTTTTACAATCTGTTCCCCCTGCTCCTTTGTCTCCACTCTGTTCTGCAGTTTTCCCCACGATTCCCCACATATTCCAAACCATTCCCCCGACTCGCTTTGGTTTCATACTGTTCTGCAGCATTCCCCACGGTTCCCCACTTTTTTACAAACTGTTTGCCCTGCCTCCCTTTGGTTTCCCCTGTTCTGCATTGTCCTCCACGGTTCCCAACTTTTTGCAATCCATTCCCCCTATTCTGTTTTTTTGCCCTCTGTTCTGCATTGTTCCCCACGGTTACCCACTTTTCCAAACAGTACCCCCTGCTCCCTTTGGTGCCCCTCTGTTCTGCAGTGTTCCTCACTGTTACCCACTTTTTCCAATCTGTTCTTCCTGCTCCCTTTGGTTCCTCACTGTTCTGCATTTTTACACACGGTTCCCAACTTTTTCCAACCTGTACCCCCTGCTCCCTTTGCTTCCCCTCTGTTCTGCAGTGTTCCCCAGAGTTCTCTACCTTTTCCAATCCATTCCCCCTGCTCCCTATGGTTCGCCTCTGTTCTACATTTTTCCACACGGTTCCCCTTTTTTTCCAATCCGTTCCCCAAGCTTCCTTTGGTCCACCTCTTTTATGCAGAGTTCCCCACCGTCCACTTTTTCGAATCCTTTCCCCCTGCTCCCTTTGGGTCCCCACTGTTCTGCAGAACTCCCCACGATTCCCCACTTTTTCCAATCTGTTCCCCCTTCTCCCTTTGGTTCCCCTCCGTTCTGCAGTATTCCCCACAGTTCCCCACTTTTTCCAATCGGTTCCCCCTGCTCCCTTTGATTACCCTCTGTCATGCAGTGTTCGCCATGGGCCCCACTTTTTGCAATCCGTTTCCCCTGCTCACTTTTGTTCCCCTCTGTGCTGCAGTGTTCTCCACGGTTCCCCACATTTTCCAACCTGTACCTCCTGCTCCCTTTGGTTCCCCTCTGTCATGCAGTGTTACCCACCGTTCCCCACTTTTTCCAATCCGTTCCCTCTGCTCCCTTTGGTTCCCCTCTGTTCTGCTGTGTTCCCCACACTTCTCCACTTTTTCCAATCCGTTCCCCCTGCTTCCTTTGGTTCACCTCTGTCCTGCAGATCTCTACACGAATCCCCACTTTTTCGAATCTGTTCTCCCTGCTCCCTTTGGTTCCCCTCTGTTCTGCATTTTTCCCCACGGTTACCCACTTTTCCAAACAGTACCCCCTGCTCCCTTTGGTGCCCCTCTGTTCTGCTGTGTTCCTCACGGTTACCCACTTTTTCCAATCTGTTCCCCCTGCTCCCTTTGGTTCTCCTCTGTTCTGCAGTGTTCCCGACGCTTCCACACTTTTTCCAATCCATTCCCCCTGCTCCCTTTGGTTCCCCTCTATTCTGCAATGTTCCCCACGGGTCCCCACTTTTCCGAGCTGTTCCTCCTGCTCCCTTTGGTTCCTCTCTGTTCTGCAGTTTTCCCCACGGTTCTCCAAATTTTTTCTAATCTGTCCCCATGCTGCCTTTGGTTCCCCTCTGCCCTGCAGTGTCCCCCATGGTTCCCCACTTTTTCCAATCCGTTCCCCCTGCTACCTTTGGTTCCCCTTTGTTCTGCAGTGTTCCCCACAGTTCCCCACTTTTTCCAATCTGTTCTCCCTGCTCTCTTTGGTTCCTCACTGTTCTGCAGTGTTCCTCACGGTTCTCCACATTTTTTCCAACCTGTACCCCCTGCTCCCTTTGCTTCCCCTCTGTTCTGCAGTGTTCCCCAGAGTTCTCTACCTTTTCCAATCCATTCCCCCTGCTCCCTCTGGTTCGCCTCTGTTCAACATTTTTCCACACGGTTCCACTTTTTTTCCAATCCGTTCCCCCTGCTTCCTTTGGTCCACCTCTTTTCTGCAGAGTTCCCCACCGTCCACTTTTTCGAATCCTTTCCCCCTGCTCCCTTTGGGTCCCCACTGTTCTGCAGAACTCCCCACGATTCCCCACTTTTTCCAATCTGTTCCCCCTTCTCCCTTTGGTTCCTCTCTGTTCTGCATTGTTCCCCACGGGTCCGCACTTTTCCGATCTGTTCCCCCTGCTCCCTTTGGTTCCGCTCTGTTCTGCAGTTTTCCCCACGGTACTCCAATTTTTTTTCTAATCTGTTCCCATGCTCCCTTTGGTTCCCCTCTGCCCTGCAGTGTCCTCCATGGTTCCCCACTTTTTCCAATCCGTTCCCCCTGCTACATTTGGTTCCCCTCTGTTCTGCAGTGTTCCCCACAGTTCCCCACTTTTTCCAATCGGTTCCCCCTGCTCCCTTTGATTACCCTCTGTCATGCAGTGTTCGCCATGGGCCCCACTTTTTGCAATCCGTTTCCCCTGCTCACTTTTGTTCCCCTCTGTGCTGCAGTGTTCTCCACGGTTCCCCACTTTTTCCAACCTGTACCTCCTGCTCCCTTTGGTTCCCCTCTGTCATGCAGTGTTACCCACCGTTCCCCACTTTTTCCAATCCGTTCCCTCTGCTCCCTTTGGTTCCCCTCTGTTCTGCTGTGTTCCCCACAGTTCTCCACCTTTTCCAATTCGTTCCCCCTGCTCCCTTTGGTTCCCCACCTTTCTGCATTTTTCCACACAGTTCCCTACTTTTTCCAATCGGTTCCCCACTTTTTGCAATCTGTTCCCCCTGCTCCATTTGGTTCTCCTCTGTTCTGCAGTGTTCCCGACGCTTCCCCACTTTTTCCAATCCATTCCCCCTGCTCCCTTTGGTTCCCCTCTATTCTGCAATGTTCCCCACGGGTCCCCACTTTTCCGAGCTGTTCCTCCTGCTCCCTTTGGTTCCTCTCTGTTCTGCAGCTTTCCCCACGGTTCTCCAAATTTTTTCTAATCTGTCCCCATGCTGCCTTTGGTTCCCCTCTGCCCTGCAGTGTCCCCCATGGTTCCCCACTTTTTCCAATCCGTTCCCCCTGCTACCTTTGGTTCCCCTTTGTTCTGCAGTGTTCCCCACAGTTCCCCACTTTTTCCAATCGGTTTCCCCTGCTCCCTTTGATTCCCCTCTGGCATGCAGTGTTCACCATGGGCCCCACTTTTTCCAATCTGTTCCCCCTGTTCCCTTAGGTTCCCCTCTGTCCCGCAGTGTTCTGCACGATTCCCAACTTTTTGCAATCTGTTCCCCCTGCTCCCTTTGCTTCCCCTCTGTTCTGCAGTGTTCCCCTCAGTTCCCCACTTTTTCCAATCGGTACCCCCTGCTCCCTTTGATTACCCTCTGTCATGCAGTGTTCGCCATGGGCCCCACTTTTTGCAATCCGTTTCCCCTGCTCACTTTTGTTCCCCTCTGTGCTGCAGTCTTCTCTACTGTTCCCCACTATTTCCAACCTGTACCTCCTTCTCCCTTTGGTTCCCCTCTGTCATGCAGTGTTCCCCATGGTTCCCCACTTTTTCCAATCCGTTCCCTCTGCTCCCTTTGGTTCCCCTCTGTTCTGCTGTGTTCCCCACAGTTCTCCACCTTTTCCAATTCGTTCCCCCTGCTCCCTTTGGTTCCCCACCTTTCTGCATTTTTCCCCACGGTTCCCTACTTTTTCCAATCGGTTCCACACTTTTTGCAATCTGTTCCCCCTGCTCCCTTTGGTTCCCCTCTATTCTGCAGTGTTCCCCATGATTCTCCACATTTTTTTCCATCCTGTACCCCCTGCTCCCTATGGTTCCCCTCTGCCTTGCAGTGCGACCCATGGGATCCCACTTTTTCCAACCTGTTCCCCTTGTTCCCTTTGGTTCCCCTCTCTCCTGCCGTGTTCTCCACAGTTATCAACTTTTTGCAATCCGTTCCCCCTGCTCCGTTTGTTTCCCCTCTGTTCTGCAGTGTTCCCCACGGTTCCCCACTTTTTACAATCTGTTCCCCCTGCTCCTTTGTCTCCACTCTGTTCTGCAGTTTTCCCCACGGTTCCCCACATATTCCAAACCATTCCCCCAGCTCGCTTTGGTTTCATACTGTTCTGCAGCATTCCCCACGCTTCCCCACTTTTTTACAAACTGTTTGCCCTGCCTCCCTTTGGTTTCCCCTGTTCTGCATTGTCCTCCACGGTTCCCAACTTTTTGCAATCCATTCCCCCTGTTCCGTTTTTTTGCCCTCTGTTCTGCAGTTTTCCCCACATTTCCCCACTTTTTCCAATCTGTTTCCCCTGCTAACTCTGGTTGCCCTATGTTCTGCATTTTTCCACACTGTCCCCCACTTTTTCCAATCCGTTCCCCCTGCTTCCTTTGGTTCACCTCTATCCTGTAGATCTCTACACGAATCCCCACTTTTTCCAATCTGTTCCCCCTGCTCCCTTTGGTTCCCCACTGTTCTGCATTTTTACACACGGTTCCCAACTTTTTCCAATCTGTTCTCCCTGCTCCCTTTGGTTCCTCACTGTTCTGCAGTGTTCCTCACGGTTCTCCACATTTTTTCCAACCTGTACACCCTGCTCCCTTTGCTTCCCCTCTGTTCTGCAGTGTTCCCCAGAGTTCTCTACCTTTTCCAATCCATTCCCCCTGCTCCCTCTGGTTCGCCTCTGTTCTACATTTTTCCACACGGTTCCCCTTTTTTTCCAATCCGTTCCCCATGCTTCCTTTGGTCCACCTCTTTTATGCAGAGTTCCCCACCGTCCACTTTTTCGAATCCTTTCCCCCTGCTCCCTTTGGGTCCCCACTGTTCTGCAGAACTCCCCACGATTCCCCACTTTTTCCAATCTGTTCCCCCTTCTCCCTTTGGTTCCCCTCTGTTCTGCAGTGTTCCCCACAGTTCCCCACTTTTTCCAATCGGTTCCCCCTGCTCCCTTTGATTACCCTCTGTCATGCAGTGTTCGCCATGGGCCCCACTTTTTGCAATCCGTTTCCCCTGCTCACTTTTGTTCCCCTCTGTGCTGCAGTGTTCTCCACGGTTCCCCACTTTTTACAACCTGTACCTCCTGCTCCCTTTGGTTCCCCTCTGTCATGCAGTGTTACCCACCGTTCCCCACTTTTTCCAATCCGTTCCCTCTGCTCCCTTTGGTTCCCCTCTGTTCTGCTGTGTTCCCCACAGTTCTCCACCTTTTCCAATTCGTTCCCCCTGCTCCCTTTGGTTCCCCACCTTTCTGCATTTTTCCACACAGTTCCCTACTTTTTCCAATCGGTTCCCCACTTTTTGCAATCTGTTCTCCCTGCTCCCTTTGGTTCTCTTCTGTTCTGCAGTGTTCCCGACGCTTCCCCACTTTTTCCAATCCATTCCCCCTGCTCCCTTTGGTTCCCCACTATTCTGCAATGTTCCCCACGTGTCCCCACTTTTCCGAGGTGTTCCTCCTGCTCCCTTTGGTTACTCTCTGTTCTGCAGTTTTCCCAACGGTTCTCCAAATTTTTTCTAATCTGTCCCCATGCTGCCTTTGGTTCCCCTCTGCCCTGCAGTGTCCCCCATGGTTCCCCACTTTTTCCAATCCGTTCCCCCTGCTACCTTTGGTTCCCCTTTGTTCTGCAGTGTTCCCCACAGTTCCCCACTTTTTCCAATCGGTTCCCCCTGCTCCCTTTGATTCCCCTCTGGCATGCAGTGTTCGCCATGGGCCCCACTTTTTCAATCCATTTCCCCTGCTCCCTTTGGTTCCCCTCTGTTCTGCAGTGTTCCCCACAGTTCTCCACCTTTTCCAATTCGTTCCCCCTACTCCCTTTGGTTCCCCACTATACTGCATTTTTCCACACGGTTCCCTACTTTTTCCAAACGGTTCCCCACGCTTTCCAATCTGTTCCCCCAGCTCCCTTTGGTTCTCCTCTGTTCTGCAGTGTTCCCGACGCTTCCCCACTTTTTCCAATCCGTTCCCCCTGCTCCCTTTGGTTCCCCTCTATTCTGCAGTAATCCCCACGATTCTCCACATATTTTTACATACTGTACCCCCTGCTCCCTATGGTTCACCTCTGCCTTGCAGTGTTACCCATGGGACACCACTTTTTCCAACCTGTTCCCCTTGTTCCCTTTGGTTCCCCTCTGTCCTTCCGTGTTCTCCACGGTTCCCAACTTTTTGCAATCCGTTGCCCCTGCTCCGTTTGATTCCCCTCTGTTCTGCAGTTTTCCCCACGGTTCCCCACATTTTCCAAACCATTCCCCCGGCTCGCTTTGGTTTCATACTGTTCTGCAGCATTCCCCACGGTACCCCACTTTTTTACAAACTGTTTGCCCTGCTCCCTTTGGTTTCCCCTGTTCTGCATTGTCCTCCACGGTTCCCAACTTTTTGCAATCCATTCCCCCTGTTCTGTTTGTTTGCCCTCTGTTCTGCAGTGTCCCCCATGGTTCCCCACTTTTTCCAATCCGTTCCCCCTGTTCCCTTTGGTTCGCCTCTGTTCTGCAGTGTTCCCCAGAGTTCTCTACCTTTTCCAATCTGTTCCCCCTTCTCACTTTGGTTCCTCTCTGTTCTGCATTGTTCCCCACGGGTCCGCACTTTTCCGATCTGTTCCCCCTGCTCCCTTTGGTTCCGCTCTGTTCTGCAGTTTTCCCCACGGTTCTCCAATTTTTTACTAATCTGTTCCCATGCTCCCTTTGGTTCCCCTCTGCCCTGCAGTGTCCCCCATGGTTCCCCACTTTTTCCAATCCGTTCCCCCTGCTACATTTGGTTCCCCTCTGTTCTGCAGTGTTCCCCACAGTTCCCCACTTTTTCCAATCGGTTCCCCCTGCTCCCTTTGATTACCCTCGGTCATGCAGTGTTCGCCATGGGCCCCACTTTTTGCAATCCGTTTCCCCTGCCCACTTTTGTTCCCCTCTGTGCTGCAGTGTTCTCCACGGTTCCCCACTTTTTCCAACCTGTACCTCCTGCTCCCTTTGGTTCCCCTCTGTCATGCAGTGTTACCCACCGTTCCCCACTTTTTCCAATCCGTTCCCTCTGCTCCCTTTGGTTCCCCTCTGTTCTGCTGTGTTCCCCACAGTTCTCCACCTTTTCCAATTCGTTCCCCCTGCTCCCTTTGGTTCCCCACCTTTCTGCATTTTTCCACACAGTTCCCTACTTTTTCCAATCGGTTCCCCACTTTTTGCAATCTGTTCCCCCTGCTCCCTTTGGTTCTCCTCTGTTCTGCAGTGTTCCCGACGCTTCCCCACTTTTTCCAATCCATTCCCCCTGCTCCCTTTGGTTCCCCTCTATTCTGCAGTGTTCCCCATGATTCTCCACATTTTTTTCCATCCTGTACCCCCTGCTCCCTATGGTTCCCCTCTGCCTTGCAGTGCTACCCATGGAATCCCACTTTTTCCAACCTGTTCCCCTTGTTCCCTTTGGTTCCCCTCTGTCCTGCCGTGTTCTCCACAGTTATCAACTTTTTGCAATCCGTTCCCCCTGCTCCGTTTGTTTCCCCTCTGTTCTGCAGTGTTCCCCACGGTTCCCCACTTTTTACAATCTGTTCCCCCTGCTCCTTTGTCTCCACTCTGTTCTGCAGTTTTCCCCACGATTCCCCACATATTCCAAACCATTCCCCCGACTCGCTTTGGTTTCATACTGTTCTGCAGCATTCCCCACGGTTCCCCACTTTTTTACAAACTGTTTGCCCTGCCTCCCTTTGGTTTCCCCTGTTCTGCATTGTCCTCCACGGTTCCCAACTTTTTGCAATCCATTCCCCCTATTCTGTTTTTTTGCCCTCTGTTCTGCATTGTTCCCCACGGTTACCCACTTTTCCAAACAGTACCCCCTGCTCCCTTTGGTGCCCCTCTGTTCTGCAGTGTTCCTCACTGTTACCCACTTTTTCCAATCTGTTCTTCCTGCTCCCTTTGGTTCCTCACTGTTCTGCATTTTTACACACGGTTCCCAACTTTTTCCAACCTGTACCCCCTGCTCCCTTTGCTTCCCCTCTGTTCTGCAGTGTTCCCCAGAGTTCTCTACCTTTTCCAATCCATTCCCCCTGCTCCCTATGGTTCGCCTCTGTTCTACATTTTTCCACACGGTTCCCCTTTTTTTCCAATCCGTTCCCCAAGCTTCCTTTGGTCCACCTCTTTTATGCAGAGTTCCCCACCGTCCACTTTTTCGAATCCTTTCCCCCTGCTCCCTTTGGGTCCCCACTGTTCTGCAGAACTCCCCACGATTCCCCACTTTTTCCAATCTGTTCCCCCTTCTCCCTTTGGTTCCCCTCCGTTCTGCAGTATTCCCCACAGTTCCCCACTTTTTCCAATCGGTTCCCCCTGCTCCCTTTGATTACCCTCTGTCATGCAGTGTTCGCCATGGGCCCCACTTTTTGCAATCCGTTTCCCCTGCTCACTTTTGTTCCCCTCTGTGCTGCAGTGTTCTCCACGGTTCCCCACATTTTCCAACCTGTACCTCCTGCTCCCTTTGGTTCCCCTCTGTCATGCAGTGTTACCCACCGTTCCCCACTTTTTCCAATCCGTTCCCTCTGCTCCCTTTGGTTCCCCTCTGTTCTGCTGTGTTCCCCACACTTCTCCACTTTTTCCAATCCGTTCCCCCTGCTTCCTTTGGTTCACCTCTGTCCTGCAGATCTCTACACGAATCCCCACTTTTTCGAATCTGTTCTCCCTGCTCCCTTTGGTTCCCCTCTGTTCTGCATTTTTCCCCACGGTTACCCACTTTTCCAAACAGTACCCCCTGCTCCCTTTGGTGCCCCTCTGTTCTGCTGTGTTCCTCACGGTTACCCACTTTTTCCAATCTGTTCCCCCTGCTCCCTTTGGTTCTCCTCTGTTCTGCAGTGTTCCCGACGCTTCCACACTTTTTCCAATCCATTCCCCCTGCTCCCTTTGGTTCCCCTCTATTCTGCAATGTTCCCCACGGGTCCCCACTTTTCCGAGCTGTTCCTCCTGCTCCCTTTGGTTCCTCTCTGTTCTGCAGTTTTCCCCACGGTTCTCCAAATTTTTTCTAATCTGTCCCCATGCTGCCTTTGGTTCCCCTCTGCCCTGCAGTGTCCCCCATGGTTCCCCACTTTTTCCAATCCGTTCCCCCTGCTACCTTTGGTTCCCCTTTGTTCTGCAGTGTTCCCCACAGTTCCCCACTTTTTCCAATCTGTTCTCCCTGCTCCCTTTGGTTCCTCACTGTTCTGCAGTGTTCCTCACGGTTCTCCACATTTTTTCCAACCTGTACCCCCTGCTCCCTTTGCTTCCCCTCTGTTCTGCAGTGTTCCCCAGAGTTCTCTACCTTTTCCAATCCATTCCCCCTGCTCCCTCTGGTTCGCCTCTGTTCAACATTTTTCCACACGGTTCCACTTTTTTTCCAATCCGTTCCCCCTGCTTCCTTTGGTCCACCTCTTTTCTGCAGAGTTCCCCACCGTCCACTTTTTCGAATCCTTTCCCCCTGCTCCCTTTGGGTCCCCACTGTTCTGCAGAACTCCCCACGATTCCCCACTTTTTCCAATCTGTTCCCCCTTCTCCCTTTGGTTCCTCTCTGTTCTGCATTGTTCCCCACGGGTCCGCACTTTTCCGATCTGTTCCCCCTGCTCCCTTTGGTTCCGCTCTGTTCTGCAGTTTTCCCCACGGTACTCCAATTTTTTTTCTAATCTGTTCCCATGCTCCCTTTGGTTCCCCTCTGCCCTGCAGTGTCCTCCATGGTTCCCCACTTTTTCCAATCCGTTCCCCCTGCTACATTTGGTTCCCCTCTGTTCTGCAGTGTTCCCCACAGTTCCCCACTTTTTCCAATCGGTTCCCCCTGCTCCCTTTGATTACCCTCTGTCATGCAGTGTTCTCCACGGTTCCCCACTTTTTGCAATCCGTTTCCCCTGCTCACTTTTGTTCCCCTCTGTGCTGCAGTGTTCTCCACGGTTCCCCACTTTTTCCAACCTGTACCTCCTGCTCCCTTTGGTTCCCCTCTGTCATGCAGTGTTACCCACCGTTCCCCACTTTTTCCAATCCGTTCCCTCTGCTCCCTTTGGTTCCCCTCTGTTCTGCTGTGTTCCCCACAGTTCTCCACCTTTTCCAATTCGTTCCCCCTGCTCCCTTTGGTTCCCCACCTTTCTGCATTTTTCCACACAGTTCCCTACTTTTTCCAATCGGTTCCCCACTTTTTGCAATCTGTTCCCCCTGCTCCATTTGGTTCTCCTCTGTTCTGCAGTGTTCCCGACGCTTCCCCACTTTTTCCAATCCATTCCCCCTGCTCCCTTTGGTTCCCCTCTATTCTGCAATGTTCCCCACGGGTCCCCACTTTTCCGAGCTGTTCCTCCTGCTCCCTTTGGTTCCTCTCTGTTCTGCAGCTTTCCCCACGGTTCTCCAAATTTTTTCTAATCTGTCCCCATGCTGCCTTTGGTTCCCCTCTGCCCTGCAGTGTCCCCCATGGTTCCCCACTTTTTCCAATCCGTTCCCCCTGCTACCTTTGGTTCCCCTTTGTTCTGTAGTGTTCCCCACAGTTCCCCACTTTTTCCAATCGGTTTCCCCTGCTCCCTTTGATTCCCCTCTGGCATGCAGTGTTCACCATGGGCCCCACTTTTTCCAATCTGTTCCCCCTGTTCCCTTAGGTTCCCCTCTGTCCCGCAGTGTTCTGCACGATTCCCAACTTTTTCCAATCAGTTCCCCCTGCTCCCTTTGATTCCGCTCTGTCCTCCAGTGTGCCCCATGGGCCCCACTTTTTGCAATCTGTTCCCACTGCTCCCTTTGCTTCCCCTCTGTTCTGCAGTGTTCCCCTCAGTTCCCCACTTTTTCCAATCGGTACCCCCTGCTCCCTTTGATTACCCTCTGTCATGCAGTGTTCGCCATGGGCCCCACTTTTTGCAATCCGTTTCCCCTGCTCACTTTTGTTCCCCTCTGTGCTGCAGTCTTCTCTACTGTTCCCCACTATTTCCAACCTGTACCTCCTTCTCCCTTTGGTTCCCCTCTGTCATGCAGTGTTCCCCATGGTTCCCCACTTTTTCCAATCCGTTCCCTCTGCTCCCTTTGGTTCCCCTCTGTTCTGCTGTGTTCCCCACAGTTCTCCACCTTTTCCAATTCGTTCCCCCTGCTCCCTTTGGTTCCCCACCTTTCTGCATTTTTCCCCACGGTTCCCTACTTTTTCCAATCGGTTCCACACTTTTTGCAATCTGTTCCCCCTGCTCCCTTTGGTTCCCCTCTATTCTGCAGTGTTCCCCATGATTCTCCACATTTTTTTCCATCCTGTACCCCCTGCTCCCTATGGTTCCCCTCTGCCTTGCAGTGCGACCCATGGGATCCCACTTTTTCCAACCTGTTCCCCTTGTTCCCTTTGGTTCCCCTCTGTCCTGCCGTGTTCTCCACAGTTATCAACTTTTTGCAATCCGTTCCCCCTGCTCCGTTTGTTTCCCCTCTGTTCTGCAGTGTTCCCCACGGTTCCCCACTTTTTACAATCTGTTCCCCCTGCTCCTTTGTCTCCACTCTGTTCTGCAGTTTTCCCCACGGTTCCCCACATATTCCAAACAATTCCCCCAGCTCGCTTTGGTTTCATACTGTTCTGCAGCATTCCCCACGCTTCCCCACTTTTTTACAAACTGTTTGCCCTGCCTCCCTTTGGTTTCCCCTGTTCTGCATTGTCCTCCACGGTTCCCAACTTTTTGCAATCCATTCCCCCTGTTCCGTTTTTTTGCCCTCTGTTCTGCAGTTTTCCCCACATTTCCCCACTTTTTCCAATCTGTTTCCCCTGCTAACTCTGGTTGCCCTATGTTCTGCATTTTTCCACACTGTCCCCCACTTTTTCCAATCCGTTCCCCCTGCTTCCTTTGGTTCACCTCTATCCTGTAGATCTCTACACGAATCCCCACTTTTTCCAATCTGTTCCCCCTGCTCCCTTTGGTTCCCCACTGTTCTGCATTTTTACACACGGTTCCCAACTTTCTCCAATCTGTTCTCCCTGCTCCCTTTGGTTCCTCACTGTTCTGCAGTGTTCCTCACGGTTCTCCACATTTTTTCCAACCTGTACACCCTGCTCCCTTTGGTTCCCCTCTGTTCTGCATTGTTCCCCACGGTTACCCACTTTTCCAAACAGTACCCCCTGCTCCCTTTGGTGCCCCTCTGTTCTGCAGTGTTCCTCACGGTTACCCACTTTTTCCAATCTGTTCTTCCTGCTCCCTTTGGTTCCCCACTGTTCTGCATTTTTACACACGGTTCCCAACTTTTTCCAACCTGTACCCCCTGCTCCCTTTGCTTCCCCTCTGTTCTGCAGTGTTCCCCAGAGTTCTCTACCTTTTCCAATCCATTCCCCCTGCTCCCTATGGTTCGCCTCTGTTCTACATTTTTCCACACGGTTCCCCTTTTTTTCCAATCCGTTCCCCAAGCTTCCTTTGGTCCACCTCTTTTATGCAGAGTTCCCCTCCGTCCACTTTTTCGAATCCTTTCCCCCTGCTCCCTTTGGGTCCCCACTGTTCTGCAGAACTCCCCACGATTCCCCACTTTTTCTAATCTGTTCCCCCTTCTCCCTTTGGTTCCCCTCCGTTCTGCAGTGTTCCCCACAGTTCCCCACTTTTTCCAATCGGTTCCCCCTGCTCCCTTTGATTACCCTCTGTCATGCAGTGTTCGCCATGGGCCCCACTTTTTGCAATCCGTTTCCCCTGCTCACTTTTGTTCCCCTCTGTGCTGCAGTGTTCTCCACGGTTCCCCACTTTTTCCAACCTGTACCTCCTGCTCCCTTTGGTTCCCCTCTGTCATGCAGTGTTACCCACCGTTCCCCACTTTTTCCAATCCGTTCCCTCTGCTCCCTTTGGTTCCCCTCTGTTCTGCTGTGTTCCCCACAGTTCTCCACCTTTTCCAATTCGTTCCCACTGCTCCCTTTGGTTCCCCACCTTTCTGCATTTTTCCACACAGTTCCCTACTTTTTCCAAACGGTTCCCCACTCTTTCCAATCTGTTCCCCCTGCTCCCTTTGGTTCTCCTCTGTTCTGCAGTGTTCCCGACGCTTCCCCACTTTTTCCAATCCGTTCCCCCTGCTCCCTTTGGTTCCCCTCTATTCTGCAGTGTTCTCCACGATTACCACATATTTTTACATACTCTACCCCCTGCTCCCTATGGTTCACCTCTGCCTTGCAGTGTTACCCATGGGACACCACTTTTTCCAACCTGTTCCCCTTGTTCCCTTTGGTTCCCCTCTGTCCTTCCGTGTTCTCCACGGTTCCCAACTTTTTGCAATCCGTTGTCCCTGCTCCGTTTGTTTCCCCTCTGTTCTGCAGTTTTCCCCACGGTTCCCCACATTTTCCAAACCATTCCCCCGGTTAGCTTTTGTTTCATACTGTTCTGCAGCGTTCCCCACGGTTCCCCACTTTTTTACAATCTGTTCGCCCTGCTCCCTTTGGTTCCCCTCTGTTCTGCAGTGTCCTCCACGCTTACCAACTTTTTGCAATCCATTCCCCCTGCTCTGTTTGTTTCCCCTCTGTTCTGCATTGTCCTCCACGGTTACCAACTTTTTGCAATCCATTCCCCCTGCTCCGTTTGTTTGCCCTCTGTTCTGCAGGGTTCCCCACAGTTCCCCACTTTTTACAATCCGTTTCCCCTGCTTCCTTTGGTTCCCCTCTGTCGTACAGTGTTCCCCACAGTTCCCCACTTTTTCCAATCAGTTCCCCCTGCTCCTTTTGGTTCACCTCTGTTCTGCAGAACTCACCACGATTATCCACTTTTTCCAATCTGTTCCCCCTGCTCCCTTTGGTTCCCCTCTGTTCTGCATTGTTCCCCACGGTTTCCCATTTTCCAAACTGTACCCCCTGCTCCCTTTGGTTAACCTCTGTTCTGCAGTGTTCCACACGGTTACCCACTTTTTCCAATCTGTTCCCCCAGCACCCTTTGATTCCCCTCTGTTCTGCAGTGTTGCCCACTGTTCTCAACTTTTTCCAATCTGTTCCTCCTGCTCCCTTTGGTTCCCCACTGTTCTGCATTTTTTCACACGGTACCCCACTTTTTCCAATCTGTACCCCCCTCACTATGATTCCCCTCTGCCCTGCAGTGTCCCCCATGGTTCCCCACTTTTTCCAATCCGTTCCCCCTGTTCCCTTTGGTTCACCTCTGTTCTGCAGTGTTCCCGACGCTTCCCCACTTTTTCCAATCCGTTCCCCCTGCTGCCTTTGGTTCCCCTCTGTCCTGCAGTGTCCTCCACGGTTCCCCACTTTTTCCAACCTGTACCTCCTGCTCCCTTTGGTTCCCTTCTGTCATGCAGTGTTTTCACAGTTCCCCAATTTTTTCCTATCTGTTCCCCCTGATGCCTTTGGTTCCCCTCTGTTCTGCATTGTTCCCCACAGTTCTCCACCTTTTCCAATTCGTTCCCCCTGCACCCTTTGGTTCCCCACCTTTCTGCATTTTTCCACACGGTTCCCTACTTTTTCCAATCGGTTCCCCACTTTTTCCAATCTGTTCCCCCTGCTCCCTTTGATTCTGCTCTGTTCTGCAGTGTTCCCCACAGTTCCCCACTTTTTCCAATCTGTTCCCCCTGCTCCTTTTGCTCCACTCTGTTCTGCAGTTTTCCCCACTGTTCCCCACTTTTTCCAATCCATTCCCAGGCTCGCTTTGGTTTCATACTGTTGTTCAGCATTCCCCACGGTTCCCCACTATTTTACAATCTGTTCGCCCTGCTCCTTTTGGTTCCCCTCTGTTCTGCAGTGTCCTCCACGCTTCCCAACTTTTTGCAATCCATTCCCCCTGCTCTGTTTGTTTCTCCACTGTTCTGCATTTTTCCACACGGTTCCCCACTTTTTCCAATCTGTTCCCCCTGCTCCCTTTGGTTCCTCACTGTTCTGCAGTTTTCCTCACGGTTCTCCACAGTTTTTCCAACCTGTAGCCCCTGATCCCTATGGTTCCCGTCTGCCCTGCAGTATTCCCCATGGTTTCCCCACTTTTTCCAATCTGTTCCCCCTGTTCCCTTAGGTTCCCCTCTGTCCCGCAGTGTTCTGCACGATTCCCAACTTTTTCCAATCAGTTCCCCCTGCTCCCTTTGATTCCGCTCTGTCCTCCAGTGTGCCCCATGGGCCCCACTTTTTGCAATCCGTTCCCCCTGCTCCCTTTGCTTCCCCTCTGTTCTGCAGTGTTCCCCTCAGTTCCCCACTTTTTCCAATCGGTACCCCCTGCTCCCTTTGAATACCCTCTGTCATGCAGTGTTCGCCATGGGCCCCACTTTTTGCAATCCGTTTCCCCTGCTCACTTTTGTTCCCCTCTGTGCTGCAGTCTTCTCCACGGTTCCCCACTATTTCCAACCTGTACCTCCTGCTCCCTTTGGTTCCCCTCTGTCATACAGTGTTCCCCATGGTTCCCCACTTTTTCCAAACCGTTCCCTCTGCTCCCTTTGATTCCCCTCTGTTCTGCTGTGTTCCCCAAGTTCTCCACCTTTTCCAATTCGTTCCCCCTGCTCCCTTTGGTTCCCCACCTTTCTGCATTTTTCCCCACGGGTCCCTACTTTTTCCAGTCGGTTCCCCACTTTTTGCAATCTGTTCCTCCTGCTCCCTTTGGTTCTCCTCTGTTCTGCAGTGTTCCCGACGCTTCCCCACTTTTTCCAATCCATTCCCCCTGCTCCCTTTGGTTCCCCTCTATTCTGCAGTGTTCCCCATGATTCTCCACATTTTTTTCCATCCTGTACCCCCTGCTCCCTATGGTTCCCCTCTGCCTTGCAGTGCTACCCATGGGATCCCACTTTTTCCAACCTGTTCCCCTTGTTCCCTTTGGTTCCCCTCTGTCCTGCCGTGTTCTCCACAGTTATCAAATTTTTGCAATCCGTTCCCCCTGCTCCGTTTGTTTCCCCTCTGTTCTGCAGTGTTCCCCACGGTCCCCACTTTTTACAATCTGTTCCCCCTGCTCCTTTGTCTCCACTCTGTTCTGCAGTTTTCCCCACGGTTCCCCACATATTCCAAACCATTCCCCCGGCTCGCTTTGGTTTCATACTGTTCTGCAGCATTCCCCACGCTTCCCCACTTTTTTACAAACTGTTTGCCCTGCCTCCCTTTGGTTTCCCCTGTTCTGCATTGTCCTCCACGGTTCCCAACTTTTTGCAATCCATTCCCCCTGTTCCGTTTTTTTGCCCTCTGTTCTGCAGTTTTCCCCACAGTACCCCACTTTTTCCAATCTGTTTCCCCTGCTAACTCTGGTTGCCCTCTGTTCTGCATTTTTCCACACTGTCCCCCACTTTTTCCAATCCGTTCCCCCTGCTTCCTTTGGTTCACCTCTGTCCTGCAGATCTCTACACGAATCCCCACTTTTTCCAATCTGTTCCCTCTGCTCCCTTTGGTTCCCCTCTGTTCTGCATTGTTCCCCATGGTTACCCACTTTTCCAAACAGTACCCCCTGCTCCCTTTGGTGCCCCTCTGTTCTGCAGTGTTCCTCACGGTTACCCACTTTTTCCAATCTGTTCTTCCTGCTCCCTTTGGTTCCCCACTGTTCTGCATTTTTACACACGGTTCCCAACTTTTTCCAATCTGTTCTCCCTGCTCCCTTTGGTTCCTCACTGTTCTGCAGTGTTCCTCACGGTTCTCCACATTTTTTCCAACCTGTACCCCCTGCTCCCTTTGCTTCCCCTCTGTTCTGCAGTGTTCCCCAGAGTTCTCTACCTTTTCCAATCCATTCCCCCTGCTCCCTCTGGTTCGCCTCTGTTCTACATTTTTCCACACGATTCCCCTTTTTTTCCAATCCGTTCCCCCTGCTTCCTTTGGTCCACCTCTTTTCTGCAGAGTTCCCCACCGTCCACTTTTTCGAATCCTTTCCCCCTGTTCCAGTTGGGTCCCCACTGTTCTGCAGAACTCCCCCGATTCTCCACTTTTTCCAATCTGTACCCCCTTCTCCCTTTGGTTCCTCTCTGTTCTGCATTGTTCCCCACGGGTCCGCACTTTTCCGATCTGTTCCCCCTGCTCCCTTTGGTTCCCCTCTGCCCTGCAATGTCCCCCATGGTTCCCAACTTTTTCCAATCCGTTCACCCTGTTCCTTTTGGTTCCCCTCTGTCCCGCAGTGTTCTGCACGATTCCCCACTTTTTCCAATCAGTTCCCCCTGCTCCCTTTGATTCCGCTCTGACCTCCAGTGTTCCCCATGGGCCCCACTTTTTGCAATCCGTTCCCCCTGCTTCCTTTGGTCCACCTCTTTTCTGCAGAGTTCCCCACCGTCCACTTTTTCGAATCCTTTCCCCCTGTTCCAGTTGGGTCCCCACTGTTCTGCAGAACTCCCCCGATTCTCCACTTTTTCCAATCTGTACCCCCTTCTCCCTTTGTTTCCCCTCTGTTCTGCAGTGTTCCCCACAATTCCCCACTTTTTCCAATCAGTTCCCCCTGCTCCCTTTGATTCCCCTCTGTCCTGCAGTGTTCCCCATGGGGACCACTTTTTACAATCCGTTCCCCCTGCTCCCTTTGGTTCCCCTCTGTCGTGCAGTGTTCCAAACGGTTCCCCACTTTTTCCAATGCGTTCCCCCTGCTCCCTTTGGTTCTCCTCTGTTCTGCAGTGTTCCCGACACTTCCCCACTTTTTCCAATCCATTCCCCCTGCTCCCTTTGGTTCCCCTCTATTCTGCAGTGTTCCCCACGATTCTCCACATTTTTTTCCATCCTGTACCCCCTGCTTCCTATGTTTCCCCTCTGCCTTGCAGAGTTACCCATGGGACCCCACTTTTTCCAACCTGTTCCCCTTGTTCCCTTTGGTTCCCCTCTGTCCTGCCGTGTTCTCCACGGTTCCCTACTTTTTGCAAACCGTTGCCCCTGCTCCGTTTGGTTCTCCTCTGTTCTGCAGTGTTCCTCACGGTTCCCCACTTTTTCCAAACTGTTTCCCCTGCTCCTTTGTCTCCACTCTGTTCTGCAGTTTTCCCCACGGTTCCCCACATTTTCCAAACCATTCCCCCGGCTCTCTTTGGTTTCATACTGTTCTGCAGCATTCCCCACGGTTCCCCACTTTTTTACAAACTGTTTGCCCTGCTCCCTTTGGTTTCCCCTGTTCTGCATTGTCCTCCACGGTTCCCAACTCTTTGCAATCGATTCCCCCTGTTTCATTTGTTTGCCCTCTGTTCTGCAGTGTTCCCCACAGTTCCCCACTTTTTCCAATCTGTTCCTCCTGCTCCCTTTGGTTCCCCACTGTTCTGCATTTTTGCACACGGTTCCCCACTTTTTCCAATGCATTCCCACTGCTCCCTTTGGTGCACCTCTGTTCTGCAGTGTTCCCCACGGTTCCCCACTTTTTCCAATCTGTTTCCCCTGCTACCTCTGGTTCCCCTCTGATCTGCATTTTTCCACACTGTTCCCCACTTTTTCGAATCCTTTCCCCCTGCTCCCTTTGGGTCCCCACTGTTCTGCAGAACTCCCCACGATTCCCCACTTTTTCCAATCTGTTCCCCCTTCTCCCTTTGGTTCCTCTCTGTTCTGCATTGTTCCCCACGGGTCCGCACTTTTCCGATCTGTTCCCCCTGCTCCCTTTGGTTCCGCTCTGTTCTGCAGTTTTCCCCACGGTTCCCCACTTTTTCCAATCCGTTCCCTCTGCTCCCTTTGGTTCCCCTCTGTTCTGCTGTATTCCCCACAGTTCTCCACCTTTTCCAATTCGTTCCCCTTGCTCCCTTTGGTTCCCCACCTTTCTGCATTTTTCCACACGGTTCCCTACTTTTTCCAATCGGTTCCCAACTTTGTGCAATCTGTTCCCCCTGCTCCCTTTGGTTCGCCTCTTTTCTGCAGTGTTCCCGACGCTTCCCCACTTTTTCCAATCCATTCCCCCTGCTCCCTTTGGTTCCCCTCTATTCTGCAGTGTTCCCCACGATTCTCCACATTTTTTTCCATCCTGTAACCCCTGCTCCCTATGGTTCCCCTCTGCCTTGCAGTGCTACCCATGGGACCCCACGTTTTCCAACCTGTTCCCCTTGTTCCCTTTGGTTCCCCTCTGTCCTGCCGTGTTCTCCACAGTTATCAACTTTTTGCAATCCGTTCCCCCTGCTCCGTTTGTTTCCCCTCTGTTCTGCAGTGTTCCCCACGGTTCCCCACTTTTTCCAATCCGTTCCCCCTGTTCCCTTTGTTTCGCCTCCTGTCTGCAGTGTTCCCCACAGTTCCCCAATTTTTCCAATCGGTTCCCCATGCTCCCTTTGATTACCCTCTGTCATGCAGTGTTCGCCATGGGCCCCACATTTTGCAATCCGTTTCCCCTGCTCACTTTTGTTCCCATCTGTGCTGCAGTATTCTCCACGGTTCCCCACTTTTTCCAACCTGTACCTCCTGCTCCCTTTGGTTCCCCTCTGTCATGCAGTGTTCCCCACCGTTCCCGACTTTTTCCAATCCGTTCCCTCTGCTCCCTTTCGTTCCCCTCTGTTCTGCTGTGTTCCCCACAGTTCTCCACCTTATCCAATCCGTTCCCCCTGCTCGGTTTGTTTCCCCTCTGTTCTGCAGTGTTCCCCACGGTTCCCCACTTTTTCCAATCTGTACCCCCTGCTCCTTTGGCTCCACTCTGTTCTGCAGTTTTCCCCACGGTTACCCACATATTCCAAACCATTCCCCCGGCTCGCTTTCTTTTCACACTGTTCTGCAGCGTTCCCCACGGTTTCCCACTTTTTTACAATCTGTTCGCCCTGCTCCGTTTGGTTCCCCTCTGTTCTGCAGTGTCCTCCACGCTTACCAACTTTTTGCAATCCATTCCCCCTGCTCTGTTTGTTTCCCCTCTGTCCTGCATTGTCCTCCACGGTTACCAACTTTTTGCACTCCATTCCCCCTGCTCCGTTTGTTTGCCCTCTCTTCTGCAGTGTTCCCCACAGTTCCCCACTTTTTCCAATGCATTCCCTCTGCTCCCTTTGGTGCCCCTCTGTTCTGCATTTTTCCACACTGTTCCCCACTTTTTCCAATCAGATCCCCCTGCTCCCTTTGGTTCCCCTCTGTTCTGCATTGTTCCCCACGGTTCCCCACTTTTCCGAACTGTACCCCCTGCTCCCTTTGGTTCACCTCTGTTCTGCATTGTTCCTCACGGTTCCCCACTTTTTCCAATCTGTTCCCCCTGCACCCTTTGATTCCGCTCTGACCTCCAGTTTTCCCCATGGTTCCCCACATTTTGCAATCCATTCCCCCTGCTCCGTTTGTTTCCCCTCTGTTCTGCAGTGTTCCCCATGGGGACCACTTTTTACAATCCGTTCCCCCTGCTCCCTTTGGTTCCCCTCTGTCGTGCAGTGTTCCAAACGGTTCCCCACTTTTTCCAATGCGTTCCCTCTGCTCCCTTTGGTGCCCCTCTGTTCTGCAGTGTTCCCCACGTTTCCCCACTTTTCCAAACTGTACCCCCTGCTCCCTTTGGTTCCGCTCTGTTCTGCAGTTTTCCCCACGGTTCTCCAAATTTTTTCTAATCTGTTCCCATGCTCCCTTTGGTTCCCCTCTGCCCTGCAGTGTCCCCCATGGTTCCCCACTTTTTCCAATCCGTTCCCCCTGCTACCTTTCGTTCCCCTCTGTTCTGCAGTGTTCCCCACAGTTCCCCACTTTTTCCAATCGGTTCCCCCTGCTCCCTTTTATTACCCTCTGTCATGCAGTGTTCGCCATTGGCTCCACTTTTTGCAATCCGTTTCCCCTGCTCACTTTTGTTCCCCTCTGTTCTGCTGTATTCCCCACAGTTCTCCACCTTTTCCAATTCGTTCCCCTTGCTCCCTTTGGTTCCCCACCTTTCTGCATTTTTCCACACGGTTCCCTACTTTTTCCAATCGCTTCCCAACTTTGTGCAATCTGTTCCCCCTGCTCCCTTTGGTTCGCCGCTTTTCTGCAGTGTTCCCGACGCTTCCCCACTTTTTCCAATCCATTCCCCCTGCTCCCTTTGGTTCCCCTCTACTCTGCAGTGTTCCCCACGATTCTCCACATTTTTTTCCATCCTGTACCTCCTGCTCCCTATGGTTCCCCTCTGCCTTGCAGTGCTACCCATGGGACCCCACGTTTTCCAACCTGTTCCCCTTGTTCCCTTTGGTTCCCCTCTGTCCTGCCGTGTTCTCCACAGTTATCAACTTTTTGCAATCCGTTCCCCCTGCTCCGTTTGTTTCCCCTCTGTTCTGCAGTGTTCCCCACGGTTCCCCACTTTTTCCAATCCGTTCCCCCTGTTCCCTTTGTTTCGCCTCCTGTCTGCAGTGTTCCCCACAGTTCCCCAATTTTTCCAATCGGTTCCCCCTGCTCCCTTTGATTACCCTCTGTCATGCAGTGTTCGCCATGGGCCCCACTTTTTGCAATCCGTTTCCCCTGCTCACTTTTGTTCCCCTCTGTGCTGCAGTATTCTCCACGGTTCCCCACTTTTTCCAACCTGTACCTCCTGCTCCCTTTGGTTCCCCTCTGTCATGCAGTGTTCCCCACCGTTCCCGACTTTTTCCAATCCGTTCCCTCTGCTCCCTTTGGTTCCCCTCTGTTCTGCTGTGTTCCCCACAGTTCTCCACCTTTTCCAATCCGTTCCCCCTGCTCCGTTTGTTTCCCCTCTGTTCTGCAGTGTTCCCCACGGTTCCCCACTTTTTCCAATCTGTTCCCCCTGCTCCTTTGGCTCCACTCTGTTCTGCAGTTTTCCCCACGGTTACCCACATTTTCCAAACCATTCCCCCGGCTCGCTTTCTTTTCACACTGTTCTGCAGCGTTCCCCACGGTTCCCCACTTTTTTACAATCTGTTCGCCCTGCTCCCTTTGGTTCCCCTCTGTTCTGCAGTGTCCTCCACGCTTACCAACTTTTTGCAATCCATTCCCCCTGCTCTGTTTGTTTCCCCTCTGTCCTGCATTGTCCTCCACGGTTACCAACTTTTTGCACTCCATTCCCCCTGCTACGTTTGTTTGCCCTCTCTTCTGCAGTGTTCCCCACAGTTCCCCACTTTTTCCAATGCATTCCCTCTGCTCCCTTTGGTGCCCCTCTGTTCTGCATTTTTCCACACTGTTCCCCACTTTTTCCAATCAGATCTCCCTGCTCCCTTTGGTTCCCCTCTGTTCTGCATTGTTCCCCACGGTTCCCCACTTTTCCGAACTGTACCCCCTGCTCCCTTTGGTTCACCTCTGTTCTGCATTGTTCCTCACGGTTCCCCACTTTTTCCAATCTGTTCCCCCTGCACCCTTTGATTCCGCTCTGACCTGCAGTGTTCCTCATGGGCCCCACATTTTGCAATCCGTTCCCTCTGCTCCTTTGGCTCCACTCTGTTCTGCAGTTTTCCCCATGGTTCCCCACATTTTGCAATCCATTCCCCCTGCTCCGTTTGTTTCCCCTCTGTTCTGCAGTGTTCCCCATGGGGACCACTTTTTACAATCCGTTCCCCCTGCTCCCTTTGGTTCCCCTCTGTCGTGCAGTGTTCCAAACGGTTCCCCACTTTTTCCAATGCGTTCCCTCTGCTCCCTTTGGTGCCCCTCTGTTCTGCAGTGTTCCCCACGTTTCCCCACTTTTCCAAACTGTACCCCCTGCTCCCTTTGGTTCCGCTCTGTTCTGCAGTTTTCCCCACGGTTCTCCAAATTTTTTCTAATCTGTTCCCATGCTCCCTTTGGTTCCCCTCTGCCCTGCAGTGTCCCCCATGGTTCCCCACTTTTTCCAATCCTTTCCCCCTGCTACCTTTCGTTCCCCTCTGTTCTGCAGTGTTCCCCACAGTTCCCCACTTTTTCCAATCGGTTCCCCCTGCTCCCTTTGATTACCCTCTGTCATGCAGTGTTCGCCATGGGCTCCACTTTTTGCAATCCATTTCCCCTGCTCACTTTTGTTCCCCTCTGTGCTGCAGTGTTCTCCACGGTTCCCCACTTTTTCCAACCTGTACCTCCTGCTCCCTTTGGTTCCCCTCTGTCATGCAGTGTTCCCCACGGTTCCCCACTTTTTCCAATCCTTTCCCTCTGCTCCCTTAGGTTCCCCTCTGTTCTGCTGTGTTCCCCACAGTTCTCCACCTTTTCCAATTCATTCCCCCTGCTCCCTTTGGTTCCCCACCTTTCTGCAATTTTCCACAAGGTTCCCTACTTTTTCCAATCGGTTCCCCACTTTTTGCAATCTGTTCCCCTTGCTCCCTTTGGTTCTCCTCTGTTCTGCAGTGTTCCCGACGCTTCCCCACTTTTTCCAATCCATTCCCCCTGCTCCCTTTGGTTCCCCTCTATTCTGCAGTGTTCCCCACGATTCTCCACATTTTTTTCCATCCTGTACCCCCTGCTCCCTATGGTTCCCCTCTGCCTTGCAGTGCTACCCATGGGACCCCACGTTTTCCAACCTGTTCCCCTTGTTCCCTTTGGTTCCCCTCTGTCCTGCCGTGTTCTCCACAGTTATCAACTTTTTGCAATCCGTTCCCCCTGCTCCATTTGTTTCCCCTCTGTTCTGCAGTGTTCCCCACGGTTCCCCACTTTTTCCAATCCGTTCCCCCTGTTCCCTTTGTTTCGCCTCCTGTCTGCAGTGTTCCCCACAGTTCCCCAATTTTTCCAATCGGTTCCCCCTGCTCCCTTTGATTACCCTCTGTCATGCAGTGTTCGCCATGGGCCCCACTTTTTGCAATCCGTTTCACCTGCTCACTTTAGTTCCCCTCTGTGCTGCAGTATTCTCCACGGTTCCCCACTTTTTCCAACCTGTACCTCCTGCTCCCTTTGGTTCCCCTCTGTCATGCAGTGTTCCCCACCGTTCCCGACTTTTTCCAATCCGTTCCCTCTGCTCCTTTGGCTCCACTCTGTTCTGCAGTTTTCCCCACGGTTACCCACATTTTCCAAACCATTCCCCCGGCTCGCTTTCTTTTCACACTGTTCTGCAGCGTTCCCCACGGTTCCCCACCTTTTACAATCTGTTCGCCCTGCTCCCTTTGGTTCCCCACATTTCTGTATTTTTCCACACGGTTCCCTACTATTTCCAATCGGTTCACCACTTTTTCCAATCTGTTCCCCCTGCTCCCTTTGGTTCTCCTCTGTTCTGCAGTGTTCCCGACGCTTCCCCACTTTTTCCAATCCGTTCCCCCTGCTCCCTTTGGTTCCCCTCTATTCTGCAGTGTTCCCCACGATTCTCCACATTTTTTTCCATCCTGTACCCCCTGCTTCCTATGGTTCCCCTCTGCCTTGCAGTGTTACCCATGGGACCCCACTTTTTCCAACCTGTTCCCCTTGTTCCCTTTGGTTCCCCTCTGTCCTGCCATGTTCTCCACAGTTATCAACTTTTTGCAATCCGTTCCCCCTGCTCCGTTTGTTTCCCCTCTGTTCTGCAGTTTTCCCCATGGTTCCCCACATTTTGCAATCCATTCCCCCTGCTCCGTTTGTTTCCCCTCTGTTCTGCAGTGTTCCCCATGGGGACCACTTTTTACAATCCGTTCCCCCTGCTCCCTTTGATTCCCCTCTGTCCTTCAGTGTTCCCCATCGGCGCAACTTTTTACAATCCGTTCCCCCTGCTTCCTTTAGTTCCCCTCTGTCGTGCAGTGTTCCCCACGGTTCCCCACTTTTTCCAATGCATTCCCACTGCTCCCTTTGGTGCCCCTCTGTTCTGCAGTGTTCCCCATGGTTCCCCACTTTTTCCAATCTGTTTCCCCTGCTACCTCTGGTTCCCCTCTGTTCTGCATTTTTCCACACTGTTCCCCACTTTTTCCAATCCGATCCCCCTGCTTCCTTTGGTTCACCTCTGTTCTGCAGAACTCCCCACGATTCCCCACTTTTCTGAACTCTACCCTCTGCTCCCTTTGGTTCACCTCTGTTCTGCAGTGTTCCTCACGGTTCCCACTTTTTCCATTCTGTTCCCCCTGCACCCTTTGATTCCCCTCTGTTCTGCAGTGTTGCCCACTGTTCTCAACTTTTTTCCAATCTGTTCCTCCTGCTCCCTTTGGTTCCCCACTGTTCTGCATTTTTGCACACGGTTCCCCACTTTTTCCAATGCATTCCCACTGCTCCCTTTGGTGCCCCTCTGTTCTGCAGTGTTCCCCACGGTTCCCCACTTTTTCCAATCTGTTTCCCCTGCTACCTCTGGTTCCCCTCTGATCTGCATTTTTCCACACTGTTCCCCACTTTTTCGAATCCTTTCCCCCTGCTCCCTTTGGGTCCCCACTGTTCTGCAGAACTCCCCACGATTCCCCACTTTTTCCAATCTGTTCCCCCTTCTCCCTTTGGTTCCTCTCTGTTCTGCATTGTTCCCCACGGGTCCGCACTTTTCCGATCTGTTCCCCCTGCTCCCTTTGGTTCCGCTCTGTTCTGCAGTTTTCCCCACGGTTCCCCACTTTTTCCAATCCGTTCCCTCTGCTCCCTTTGGTTCCCCTCTGTTCTGCTGTATTCCCCACAGTTCTCCACCTTTTCCAATTCATTCCCCTTGCTCCCTTTGGTTCCCCACCTTTCTGCATTTTTCCACACGGTTCCCTACTTTTTCCAATCGGTTCCCAACTTTGTGCAATCTGTTCCCCCTGCTCCCTTTGGTTCGCCTCTTTTCTGCAGTGTTCCCGACGCTTCCCCACTTTTTCCAATCCATTCCCCCTGCTCCCTTTGGTTCCCCTCCATTCTGCAGTGTTCCCCACGATTCTCCACATTTTTTTCCATCCTGTAACCCCTGCTCCCTATGGTTCCCCTCTGCCTTGCAGTGCTACCCATGGGATCCCACGTTTTCCAACCTGTTCCCCTTGTTCCCTTTGGTTCCCCTCTGTCCTGCCGTGTTCTCCACAGTTATCAACTTTTTGCAATCCGTTCCCCCTGCTCCGTTTGTTTCCCCTCTGTTCTGCAGTGTTCCCCACGGTTCCCCACTTTTTCCAATCCGTTCCCCCTGTTCCCTTTGTTTCGCCTCCTGTCTGCAGTGTTCCCCACAGTTCCCCACTTTTTCCAATGCATTCCCTCTGCTCCCTTTGGTGCCCCTCTGTTCTGCATTTTTCCACACTGTTCCCCACTTTTTCCAATCAGATCCCCCTGCTCCCTTTGGTTCCCCTCTGTTCTGCATTGTTCCCCACGGTTCCCCACTTTTCCGAACTGTACCCCCTGCTCCCTTTGGTTCACCTCTGTTGTGCATTGTTCCTCACGGTTCCCCACTTTTTCCAATCTGTTCCCCCTGCACCCTTTGATTCCGCTCTGACCTCCAGTTTTCCCCATGGTTCCCCACATTTTGCAATCCATTCCCCCTGCTCCGTTTGTTTCCCCTCTGTTCTGCAGTGTTCCCCATGGGGACCACTTTTTACAATCCGTTCCCCCTGCTCCCTTTGGTTCCCCTCTGTCGTGCAGTGTTCCAAACGGTTCCCCACTTTTTCCAATGCGTTCCCTCTGCTCCCTTTGGTGCCCCTCTGTTCTGCAGTGTTCCCCACGTTTCCCCACTTTTCCAAACTGTACCCCCTGCTCCCTTTGGTTCCGCTCTGTTCTGCAGTTTTCCCCACGGTTCTCCAAATTTTTTCTAATCTGTTCCCATGCTCCCTTTGGTTCCCCTCTGCCCTGCAGTGTCCCCCATGGTTCCCCACTTTTTCCAATCCGTTCACCCTGCTACCTTTCGTTCCCCTCTGTTCTGCAGTGTTCCCCACAGTTCCCCACTTTTTCCAATCGGTTCCCCCTGCTCCCTTTTATTACCCTCTGTCATGCAGTGTTCGACATTGGCTCCACTTTTTGCAATCCGTTTCCCCTGCTCACTTTTGTTCCCCTCTGTGCTGCAGTGTTCCCCACGGTTCCCCACTTTTTCCAATCCGTTCCCTCTGCTCCCTTTGGTTCACCTCTTTTCTGCTGTATTCCCCACAGTTCTCCACCTTTTCCAATTCGTTCCCCTTGCTCCCTTTGGTTCCCCACCTTTCTGCATTTTTCCACACGGTTCCCTACTTTTTCCAATCGCTTCCCAACTTTGTTCAATCTGTTCCCCCTGCTCCCTTTGGTTCGCCGCTTTTCTGCAGTGTTCCCGACGCTTCCCCACTTTTTCCAATCCATTCCCCCTGCTCCCTTTGGTTCCCCTCCATTCTGCAGTGTTCCCCACGATTCTCCACATTTTTTTCCATCCTGTAACCCCTGCTCCCTATGGTTCCCCTCTGCCTTGCAGTGCTACCCATGGGACCCCACGTTTTCCAACCTGTTCCCCTTGTTCCCTTTGGTTCCCCTCTGTCCTGCCGTGTTCTCCACAGTTATCAACTTTTTGCAATCCGTTCCCCCTGCTCCGTTTGTTTCCCCTCTGTTCTGCAGTGTTCCCCACGGTTCCCCACTTTTTCCAATCCGTTCCCCCTGTTCCCTTTGTTTCGCCTCCTGTCTGCAGTGTTCCCCACAGTTCCCCAATTTTTCCAATCGGTTCCCCCTGCTCCCTTTGATTACCCTCTGTCATGCAGTGTTCGCCATGGGCCCCACATTTTGCAATCCGTTTCCCCTGCTCACTTTTGTTCCCATCTGTGCTGCAGTATTCTCCACGGTTCCCCACTTTTTCCAACCTGTACCTCCTGCTCCCTTTGGTTCCCCTCTGTCATGCAGTGTTCCCCACCGTTCCCGACTTTTTCCAATCCGTTCCCTCTGCTCCCTTTGGTTCCCCTCTGTTCTGCTGTGTTCCCCACAGTTCTCCACCTTATCCAATCCGTTCCCCCTGCTCCGTTTGTTTCCCCTCTGTTCTGCAGTGTTCCCCACGGTTCCCCACTTTTTCCAATCTGTACCCCCTGCTCCTTTGGCTCCACTCTGTTCTGCAGTTTTCCCCACGGTTACCCACATTTTCCAAACCATTCCCCCGGCTCGCTTTCTTTTCACACTGTTCTGCAGCGTTCCCCACGGTTTCCCACTTTTTTACAATCTGTTCGCCCTGCTCCGTTTGGTTCCCCTCTGTTCTGCAGTGTCCTCCACGCTTACCAACTTTTTGCAATCCATTCCCCCTGCTCTGTTTGTTTCCCCTCTGTCCTGCATTGTCCTCCACGGTTACCAACTTTTTGCACTCCATTCCCCCTGCTCCGTTTGTTTGCCCTCTCTTCTGCAGTGTTCCCCACAGTTCCCCACTTTTTCCAATGCATTCCCTCTGCTCCCTTTGGTGCCCCTCTGTTCTGCATTTTTCCACACTGTTCCCCACTTTTTCCAATCAGATCCCCCTGCTCCCTTTGGTTCCCCTCTGTTCTGCATTGTTCCCCACGGTTCCCCACTTTTCCGAACTGTACCCCCTGCTCCCTTTGGTTCACCTCTGTTCTGCATTGTTCCTCACGGTTCCCCACTTTTTCCAATCTGTTCCCCCTGCACCCTTTGATTCCGCTCTGACCTCCAGTTTTCCCCATGGTTCCCCACATTTTGCAATCCATTCCCCCTGCTCCGTTTGTTTCCCCTCTGTTCTGCAATGTTCCCCATGGGGACCACTTTTTACAATCCGTTCCCCCTGCTCCCTTTGGTTCCCCTCTGTCGTGCAGTGTTCCAAACGGTTCCCCACTTTTTCCAATGCGTTCCCTCTGCTCCCTTTGGTGCCCCTCTGTTCTGCAGTGTTCCCCACGTTTCCCCACTTTTCCAAACTGTACCCCCTGCTCCCTTTGGTTCCGCTCTGTTCTGCAGTTTTCCCCACGGTTCTCCAAATTTTTTCTAATCTGTTCCCATGCTCCCTTTGGTTCCCCTCTGCCCTGCAGTGTCCCCCATGGTTCCCCACTTTTTCCAATCCGTTCCCCCTGCTACCTTTCGTTCCCCTCTGTTCTGCAGTGTTCCCCACAGTTCCCCACTTTTTCCAATCGGTTCCCCCTGCTCCCTTTTATTACCCTCTGTCATGCAGTGTTCGCCATTGGCTCCACTTTTTGCAATCCGTTTCCCCTGCTCACTTTTGTTCCCCTCTGTGCTGCAGTGTTCCCCACGGTTCCCCACTTTTTCCAATCCGTTCCCTCTGCTCCCTTTGGTTCACCTCTGTTCTGCTGTATTCCCCACAGTTCTCCACCTTTTCCAATTCGTTCCCCTTGCTCCCTTTGGTTCCCCACCTTTCTGCATTTTTCCACACGGTTCCCTACTTTTTCCAATCGCTTCCCAACTTTGTGCAATCTGTTCCCCCTGCTCCCTTTGGTTCGCCGCTTTTCTGCAGTGTTCCCGACGCTTCCCCACTTTTTCCAATCCATTCCCCCTGCTCCCTTTGGTTCCCCTCTACTCTGCAGTGTTCCCCACGATTCTCCACATTTTTTTCCATCCTGTACCCCCTGCTCCCTATGGTTCCCCTCTGCCTTGCAGTGCTACCCATGGGACCCCACGTTTTCCAACCTGTTCCCCTTGTTCCCTTTGGTTCCCCTCTGTCCTGCCGTGTTCTCCACAGTTATCAACTTTTTGCAATCCGTTCCCCCTGCTCCGTTTGTTTCCCCTCTGTTCTGCAGTGTTCCCCACGGTTCCCCACTTTTTCCAATCCGTTCCCCCTGTTCCCTTTGTTTCGCCTCCTGTCTGCAGTGTTCCCCACAGTTCCCCAATTTTTCCAATCGGTTCCCCCTGCTCCCTTTGATTACCCTCTGTCATGCAGTGTTCGCCATGGGCCCCACTTTTTGCAATCCGTTTCCCCTGCTCACTTTTGTTCCCCTCTGTGCTGCAGTATTCTCCACGGTTCCCCACTTTTTCCAACCTGTACCTCCTGCTCCCTTTGGTTCCCCTCTGTCATGCAGTGTTCCCCACCGTTCCCGACTTTTTCCAATCCGTTCCCTCTGCTCCCTTTGGTTCCCCTCTGTTCTGCTGTGTTCCCCACAGTTCTCCACCTTTTCCAATCCGTTCCCCCTGCTCCGTTTGTTTCCCCTCTGTTCTGCAGTGTTCCCCACGGTTCCCCACTTTTTCCAATCTGTTCCCCCTGCTCCTTTGGCTCCACTCTGATCTGCAGTTTTCCCCACGGTTACCCACATTTTCCAAACCATTCCCCCGGCTCGCTTTCTTTTCACACTGTTCTGCAGCGTTCCCCACGGTTCCCCACTTTTTTACAATCTGTTCGCCCTGCTCCCTTTGGTTCCCCTCTGTTCTGCAGTGTCCTCCACGCTTACCAACTTTTTGCAATCCATTCCCCCTGCTCTGTTTGTTTCCCCTCTGTCCTGCATTGTCCTCCACGGTTACCAACTTTTTGCACTCCATTCCCCCTGCTACGTTTGTTTGCCCTCTCTTCTGCAGTGTTCCCCACAGTTCCCCACTTTTTCCAATGCATTCCCTCTGCTCCCTTTGGTGCCCCTCTGTTCTGCATTTTTCCACACTGTTCCCCACTTTTTCCAATCAGATCTCCCTGCTCCCTTTGGTTCCCCTCTGTTCTGCATTGTTCCCCACGGTTCCCCACTTTTCCGAACTGTACCCCCTGCTCCCTTTGGTTCACCTCTGTTCTGCATTGTTCCTCACGGTTCCCCACTTTTTCCAATCTGTTCCCCCTGCACCCTTTGATTCCGCTCTGACCTCCAGTGTTCCTCATGGGCCCCACATTTTGCAATCCGTTCCCTCTGCTCCTTTGGCTCCACTCTGTTCTGCAGTTTTCCCCATGGTTCCCCACATTTTGCAATCCATTCCCCCTGCTCCGTTTGTTTCCCCTCTGTTCTGCAGTGTTCCCCATGGGGACCACTTTTTACAATCCGTTCCCCCTGCTCCCTTTGGTTCCCCTCTGTCGTGCAGTGTTCCAAACGGTTCCCCACTTTTTCCAATGCGTTCCCTCTGCTCCCTTTGGTGCCCCTCTGTTCTGCAGTGTTCCCCACGTTTCCCCACTTTTCCAAACTGTACCCCCTGCTCCCTTTGGTTCCGCTCTGTTCTGCAGTTTTCCCCACGGTTCTCCAAATTTTTTCTAATCTGTTCCCATGCTCCCTTTGGTTCCCCTCTGCCCTGCAGTGTCCCCCATGGTTCCCCACTTTTTCCAATCCGTTCCCCCTGCTACCTTTCGTTCCCCTCTGTTCTGCAGTGTTCCCCACAGTTCCCCACTTTTTCCAATCGGTTCCCCCTGCTCCCTTTGATTACCCTCTGTCATGCAGTGTTCGCCATGGCCTCCACTTTTTGCAATCCATTTCCCCTGCTCACTTTTGTTCCCCTCTGTGCTGCAGTGTTCTCCACGGTTCCCCACTTTTTCCAACCTGTACCTCCTGCTCCCTTTGGTTCCCCTCTGTCATGCAGTGTTCCCCACGGTTCCCCACTTTTTCCAATCCTTTCCCTCTGCTCCCTTAGGTTCCCCTCTGTTCTGCTGTGTTCCCCACAGTTCTCCACCTTTTCCAATTCGTTCCCCCTGCTCCCTTTGGTTCCCCACCTTTCTGCAATTTTCCACAAGGTTCCCTACTTTTTCCAATCGGTTCCCCACTTTTTGCAATCTGTTCCCCTTGCTCCCTTTGGTTCTCCTCTGTTCTGCAGTGTTCCCGACGCTTCCCCACTTTTTCCAATCCATTCCCCCTGCTCCCTTTGGTTCCCCTCTATTCTGCAGTGTTCCCCACGATTCTCCACATTTTTTTCCATCCTGTACCCCCTGCTCCCTATGGTTCCCCTCTGCCTTGCAGTGCTACCCATGGGACCCCACGTTTTCCAACCTGTTCCCCTTGTTCCCTTTGGTTCCCCTCTGTCCTGCCGTGTTCTCCACAGTTATCAACTTTTTGCAATCCGTTCCCCCTGCTCCGTTTGTTTCCCCTCTGTTCTGCAGTGTTCCCCACGGTCACCCACTTTTTCCAATCCGTTCCCCCTGTTCCCTTTGTTTCGCCTCCTGTCTGCAGTGTTCCCCACAGTTCCCCAATTTTTCCAATCGGTTCCCCCTGCTCCCTTTGATTACCCTCTGTCATGCAGTGTTCGCCATGGGCCCCACTTTTTGCAATCCGTTTCCCCTGCTCACTTTAGTTCCCCTCTGTGCTGCAGTATTCTCCACGGTTCCCCACTTTTTCCAACCTGTACCTCCTGCTCCCTTTGGTTCCCCTCTGTCATGCAGTGTTCCCCACCGTTCCCGACTTTTTCCAATCCGTTCCCTCTGCTCCTTTGGCTCCACTCTGTTCTGCAGTTTTCCCCACGGTTACCCACATTTTCCAAACCATTCCCCCGGCTCGCTTTCTTTTCACACTGTTCTGCAGCGTTCCCCACGGTTCCCCACCTTTTACAATCTGTTCGCCCTGCTCCCTTTGGTTCCCCACATTTCTGTATTTTTCCACACGGTTCCCTAATATTTCCAATCGGTTCACCACTTTTTCCAATCTGTTCCCCCTGCTCCCTTTGGTTCTCCTCTGTTCTGCAGTGTTCCCGACGCTTCCCCACTTTTTCCAATCCGTTCCCCCTGCTCCCTTTGGTTCCCCTCTATTCTGCAGTGTTCCCCACGATTCTCCACATTTTTTTCCATCCTGTACCCCCTGCTTCCTATGGTTCCCCTCTGCCTTGCAGTGTTACCCATGGGACCCCACTTTTTCCAACCTGTTCCCCTTGTTCCCTTTGGTTCCCCTCTGTCCTGCCATGTTCTCCACAGTTATCAACTTTTTGCAATCCGTTCCCCCTGCTCCGTTTGTTTCCCCTCTGTTCTGCAGTTTTCCCCATGGTTCCCCACATTTTGCAATCCATTCCCCCTGCTCCGTTTGTTTCCCCTCTGTTCTGCAGTGTTCCCCATGGGGACCACTTTTTACAATCCGTTCCCCCTGCTCCCTTTGGTTCCCCTCTGTCGTGCAGTGTTCCAAACGGTTCCCCACTTTTTCCAATGCGTTCCCTCTGCTCCCTTTGGTGCCCCTCTGTTCTGCAGTGTTCCCCACGTTTCCCCACTTTTCCAAACTGTACCCCCTGCTCCCTTTGGTTCCGCTCTGTTCTGCAGTTTTCCCCACGGTTCTCCAAATTTTTTCTAATCTGTTCCCATGCTCCCTTTGGTTCCCCTCTGCCCAGCAGTGTCCCCCATGGTTCCCCACTTTTTCCAATCCGTTCCCCCTGCTACCTTTCGTTCCCCTCTGTTCTGCAGTGTTCCCCACAGTTCCCCAATTTTTCCAATCGGTTCCCCCTGCTCCCTTTGATTACCCTCTGTCATGCAGTGTTCGCCATGGGCTCCACTTTTTGCAATCCATTTCCCCTGCTCACTTTTGTTCCCCTCTGTGCTGCAGTGTTCTCCACGGTTCCCCACTTTATCCAACCTGTACCTCCTGCTCCCTTTGGTTCCCCTCTGTCATGCAGTGTTCCCCACGGTTCCCCACTTTTTCCAATCCTTTCCCTCTGCTCCCTTTGGTTCCCCTCTGTTCTGCTGTGTTCCCCACAGTTCTCCACCTTTTCCAATTCGTTCCCCCTGCTCCCTTTGGTTCCCCACCTTTCTGCAATTTTCCACAAGGTTCCCTACTTTTTCCAATCGGTTCCCCACTTTTTGCAATCTGTTCCCCTTGCTCCCTTTGGTTCTCCTCTGTTCTGCAGTGTTCCCGACGCTTCCCCACTTTTTCCAATCCATTCCCCCTGCTCCCTTTGGTTCCCCTCTATTCTGCAGTGTTCCCCACGATTCTCCACATTTTTTTCCATCCTGTACCCCCTGCTCCCTATGGTTCCCCTCTGCCTTGCAGTGCTACCCATGGGACCCCACGTTTTCCAACCTGTTCCCCTTGTTCCCTTTTGTTCCCCTCTGTCCTGCCGTGTTCTCCACAGTTATCAACTTTTTGCAATCCGTTCCCCCTGCTCCGTTTGTTTCCCCTCTGTTCTGCTGTGTTCCCCACGGTTCCCCACTTTTTCCAATCCGTTCCCCCTGTTCCCTTTGTTTCGCCTCCTGTCTGCAGTGTTCCCCACAGTTCCCCAATTTTTCCAATCGGTTCCCCCTGCTCCCTTTGATTACCCTCTGTCATGCAGTGTTCGCCATGGGCCCCACTTTTTGCAATCCGTTTCCCCTGCTCACTTTAGTTCCCCTCTGTGCTGCAGTATTCTCCACGGTTCCCCACTTTTTCCAACCTGTACCTCCTGCTCCCTTTGGTTCCCCTCTGTCATGCAGTGTTCCCCACCGTTCCCGACTTTTTCCAATCCGTTCCCTCTGCTCCCTTTAGTTCCCCTCTGTTCTGCTGTGTTCCCCACAGTTCTCCACCTTTTCCAATTCGTTGCCCCTGCTCCCTTTGGTTCCCCACCTTTCTGCATTTTTCCACACGGTTCCCTACTTTTTCCAATCGGTTCCCCACTTTTTGCAATCTGTTCCCCCTGCTCCCTTTGGTTCTCCTCTGTTCTGCAGTGTTCCCGACACTTCCCCACTTTTTCCAATCCATTCCCCCTGCTCCCTTTGGTTCCCCTCTATTCTGCAGTGTTCCCCACGATTGTCCACATTTTTTTCCATCCTGTACCCCCTGCTTCCTATGGTTCCCCTCTGCCTTGCAGTGTTACCCATGGGACCCCACTTTTTCCAACCTGTTCCCCTTGTTCCCTTTGGTTCCCCTCTGTTCTGCATTGTTCCCCACGGTTCCCCACTTTTCCGAACTGTACCCCCTGCTCCCTTTGGTTCACCTCTGTTCTGCATTGTTCCTCACGGTTCCCCACTTTTTCCAATCTGTTCCCCCTGCACCCTTTGATTCCGCTCTGACCTCCAGTTTTCCCCATGGTTCCCCACATTTTGCAATCCATTCCCCCTGCTCCGTTTGTTTCCCCTCTGTTCTGCAGTGTTCCCCATGGGGACCACTTTTTACAATCCGTTCCCCCTGCTCCCTTTGGTTCCCCTCTGTCGTGCAGTGTTCCAAACGGTTCCCCACTTTTTCCAATGCGTTCCCTCTGCTCCCTTTGGTGCCCCTCTGTTCTGCAGTGTTCCCCACGTTTCCCCACTTTTCCAAACTGTACCCCCTGCTCCCTTTGGTTCCGCTCTGTTCTGCAGTTTTCCCCACGGTTCTCCAAATTTTTTCTAATCTGTTCCCATGCTCCCTTTGGTTCCCCTCTGCCCTGCAGTGTCCCCCATGGTTCCCCACTTTTTCCAATCCGTTCCCCCTGCTACCTTTCGTTCCCCTCTGTTCTGCAGTGTTCCCCACAGTTCCCCACTTTTTCCAATCGGTTCCCCCTGCTCCCTTTGATTACCCTCTGTCATGCAGTGTTCGACATTGGCTCCACTTTTTGCAATCCGTTTCCCCTGCTCACTTTTGTTCCCCTCTGTGCTGCAGTGTTCCCCACGGTTCCCCACTTTTTCCAATCCGTTCCCTCTGCTCCCTTTGGTTCACCTCATTCTGCTGTATTCCCCACAGTTCTCCACCTTTTCCAATTCGTTCCCCTTGCTCCCTTTGGTTCCCCACCTTTCTGCATTTTTCCACACGGTTCCCTACTTTTTCCAATCGCTTCCCAACTTTGTGCAATCTGTTCCCCCTGCTCCCTTTGGTTCGCCGCTTTTCTGCAGTGTTCCCGACGCTTCCCCACTTTTTCCAATCCATTCCCCCTGCTCCCTTTGGTTCCCCTCTACTCTGCAGTGTTCCCCACGATTCTCCACATTTTTTTCCATCCTGTACCCCCTGCTCCCTATGGTTCCCCTCTGCCTTGCAGTGCTACCCATGGGACCCCACGTTTTCCAACCTGTTCCCCTTGTTCCCTTTGGTTCCCCTCTGTCCTGCCGTGTTCTCCACAGTTATCAACTTTTTGCAATCCGTTCCCCCTGCTCCGTTTGTTTCCCCTCTGTTCTGCAGTGTTCCCCACGGTTCCCCACTTTTTCCAATCCGTTCCCCCTGTTCCCTTTGTTTCGCCTCCTGTCTGCAGTGTTCCCCACAGTTCCCCAATTTTTCCAATCGGTTCCCCCTGCTCCCTTTGATTACCCTCTGTCATGCAGTGTTCGCCATGGGCCCCACTTTTTGCAATCCGTTTCCCCTGCTCACTTTTGTTCCCCTCTGTGCTGCAGTATTCTCCACGGTTCCCCACTTTTTCCAACCTGTACCTCCTGCTCCCTTTGGTTCCCCTCTGTCATGCAGTGTTCCCCACCGTTCCCGACTTTTTCCAATCCGTTCCCTCTGCTCCCTTTGGTTCCCCTCTGTTCTGCTGTGTTCCCCACAGTTCTCCACCTTTTCCAATCCGTTCCCCCTGCTCCGTTTGTTTCCCCTCTGTTCTGCAGTGTTCCCCACGGTTCCCCACTTTTTCCAATCTGTTCCCCCTGCTCCTTTGGCTCCACTCTGTTCTGCAGTTTTCCCCACGGTTACCCACATTTTCCAAACCATTCCCCCGGCTCGCTTTCTTTTCACACTGTTCTGCAGCGTTCCCCACGGTTCCCCACTTTTTTACAATCTGTTCGCCCTGCTCCCTTTGGTTCCCCTCTGTTCTGCATTGTCCTCCACCGTTCCCGACTTTTTCCAATCCGTTCCCTCTGCTCCCTTTGGTTCCCCTCTGTTCTGCTGTGTTCCCCACAGTTCTCCACCTTATCCAATCCGTTCCCCCTGCTCCGTTTGTTTCCCCTCTGTTCTGCAGTGTTCCCCACGGTTCCCCACTTTTTCCAATCTGTACCCCCTGCTCCTTTGGCTCCACTCTGTTCTGCAGTTTTCCCCACGGTTACCCACATTTTCCAAACCATTCCCCCGGCTCGCTTTCTTTTCACACTGTTCTGCAGCGTTCCCCACGGTTTCCCACTTTTTTACAATCTGTTCGCCCTGCTCCGTTTGGTTCCCCTCTGTTCTGCAGTGTCCTCCACGCTTACCAACTTTTTGCAATCCATTCCCCCTGCTCTGTTTGTTTCCCCTCTGTCCTGCATTGTCCTCCACGGTTACCAACTTTTTGCACTCCATTCCCCCTGCTCCGTTTGTTTGCCCTCTCTTCTGCAGTGTTCCCCACAGTTCCCCACTTTTTCCAATGCATTCCCTCTGCTCCCTTTGGTGCCCCTCTGTTCTGCATTTTTCCACACTGTTCCCCACTTTTTCCAATCAGATCCCCCTGCTCCCTTTGGTTCCCCTCTGTTCTGCATTGTTCCCCACGGTTCCCCACTTTTCCGAACTGTACCCCCTGCTCCCTTTGTTTCACCTCTGTTCTGCATTGTTCCTCACGGTTCCCCACTTTTTCCAATCTGTTCCCCCTGCACCCTTTGATTCCGCTCTGACCTCCAGTTTTCCCCATGGTTCCCCACATTTTGCAATCCATTCCCCCTGCTCCGTTTGTTTCCCCTCTGTTCTGCAATGTTCCCCATGGGGACCACTTTTTACAATCCGTTCCCCCTGCTCCCTTTGGTTCCCCTCTGTCGTGCAGTGTTCCAAACGGTTCCCCACTTTTTCCAATGCGTTCCCTCTGCTCCCTTTGGTGCCCCTCTGTTCTGCAGTGTTCCCCACGTTTCCCCACTTTTCCAAACTGTACCCCCTGCTCCCTTTGGTTCCGCTCTGTTCTGCAGTTTTCCCCACGGTTCTCCAAATTTTTTCTAATCTGTTCCCATGCTCCCTTTGGTTCCCCTCTGCCCTGCAGTGTCCCCCATGGTTCCCCACTTTTTCCAATCCGTTCCCCCTGCTACCTTTCGTTCCCCTCTGTTCTGCAGTGTTCCCCACAGTTCCCCACTTTTTCCAATCGGTTCCCCCTGCTCCCTTTTATTACCCTCTGTCATGCAGTGTTCGCCATTGGCTCCACTTTTTGCAATCCGTTTCCCCTGCTCACTTTTGTTCCCCTCTGTGCTGCAGTGTTCCCCACGGTTCCCCACTTTTTCCAATCCGTTCCCTCTGCTCCCTTTGGTTCACCTCTGTTCTGCTGTATTCCCCACAGTTCTCCACCTTTTCCAATTCGTTCCCCTTGCTCCCTTTGGTTCCCCACCTTTCTGCATTTTTCCACACGGTTCCCTACTTTTTCCAATCGCTTCCCAACTTTGTGCAATCTGTTCCCCCTGCTCCCTTTGGTTCGCCGCTTTTCTGCAGTGTTCCCGACGCTTCCCCACTTTTTCCAATCCATTCCCCCTGCTCCCTTTGGTTCCCCTCTACTCTGCAGTGTTCCCCACGATTCTCCACATTTTTTTCCATCCTGTACCCCCTGCTCCCTATGGTTCCCCTCTGCCTTGCAGTGCTACCCATGGGACCCCACGTTTTCCAACCTGTTCCCCTTGTTCCCTTTGGTTCCCCTCTGTCCTGCCGTGTTCTCCACAGTTATCAACTTTTTGCAATCCGTTCCCCCTGCTCCGTTTGTTTCCCCTCTGTTCTGCAGTGTTCCCCACGGTTCCCCACTTTTTCCAATCCGTTCCCCCTGTTCCCTTTGTTTCGCCTCCTGTCTGCAGTGTTCCCCACAGTTCCCCAATTTTTCCAATCGGTTCCCCCTGCTCCCTTTGATTACCCTCTGTCATGCAGTGTTCGCCATGGGCCCCACTTTTTGCAATCCGTTTCCCCTGCTCACTTTTGTTCCCCTCTGTGCTGCAGTATTCTCCACGGTTCCCCACTTTTTCCAACCTGTACCTCCTGCTCCCTTTGGTTCCCCTCTGTCATGCAGTGTTCCCCACCGTTCCCGACTTTTTCCAATCCGTTCCCTCTGCTCCCTTTGGTTCCCCTCTGTTCTGCTGTGTTCCCCACAGTTCTCCACCTTTTCCAATCCGTTCCCCCTGCTCCGTTTGTTTCCCCTCTGTTCTGCAGTGTTCCCCACGGTTCCCCACTTTTTCCAATCTGTTCCCCCTGCTCCTTTGGCTCCACTCTGTTCTGCAGTTTTCCCCACGGTTACCCACATTTTCCAAACCATTCCCCCGGCTCGCTTTCTTTTCACACTGTTCTGCAGCGTTCCCCACGGTTCCCCACTTTTTTACAATCTGTTCGCCCTGCTCCCTTTGGTTCCCCTCTGTTCTGCAGTGTCCTCCACGCTTACCAACTTTTTGCAATCCATTCCCCCTGCTCTGTTTGTTTCCCCTCTGTCCTGCATTGTCCTCCACGGTTACCAACTTTTTGCACTCCATTCCCCCTGCTACGTTTGTTTGCCCTCTCTTCTGCAGTGTTCCCCACAGTTCCCCACTTTTTCCAATGCATTCCCTCTGCTCCCTTTGGTGCCCCTCTGTTCTGCATTTTTCCACACTGTTCCCCACTTTTTCCAATCAGATCTCCCTGCTCCCTTTGGTTCCCCTCTGTTCTGCATTGTTCCCCACGGTTCCCCACTTTTCCGAACTGTACCCCCTGCTCCCTTTGGTTCACCTCTGTTCTGCATTGTTCCTCACGGTTCCCCACTTTTTCCAATCTGTTCCCCCTGCACCCTTTGATTCCGCTCTGACCTCCAGTGTTCCTCATGGGCCCCACATTTTGCAATCCGTTCCCTCTGCTCCTTTGGCTCCACTCTGTTCTGCAGTTTTCCCCATGGTTCCCCACATTTTGCAATCCATTCCCCCTGCTCCGTTTGTTTCCCCTCTGTTCTGCAGTGTTCCCCATGGGGACCACTTTTTACAATCCGTTCCCCCTGCTCCCTTTGGTTCCCCTCTGTCGTGCAGTGTTCCAAACGGTTCCCCACTTTTTCCAATGCGTTCCCTCTGCTCCCTTTGGTGCCCCTCTGTTCTGCAGTGTTCCCCACGTTTCCCCACTTTTCCAAACTGTACCCCCTGCTCCCTTTGGTTCCGCTCTGTTCTGCAGTTTTCCCCACGGTTCTCCAATTTTTTTCTAATCTGTTCCCATGCTCCCTTTGGTTCCCCTCTGCCCTGCAGTGTCCCCCATGGTTCCCCACTTTTTCCAATCCGTTCCCCCTGCTACCTTTCGTTCCCCTCTGTTCTGCAGTGTTCCCCACAGTTCCCCACTTTTTCCAATCGGTTCCCCCTGCTCCCTTTGATTACCCTCTGTCATGCAGTGTTCGCCATGGCCTCCACTTTTTGCAATCCATTTCCCCTGCTCACTTTTGTTCCCCTCTGTGCTGCAGTGTTCTCCACGGTTCCCCACTTTTTCCAACCTGTACCTCCTGCTCCCTTTGGTTCCCCTCTGTCATGCAGTGTTCCCCACGGTTCCCCACTTTTTCCAATCCTTTCCCTCTGCTCCCTTAGGTTCCCCTCTGTTCTGCTGTGTTCCCCACAGTTCTCCACCTTTTCCAATTCGTTCCCCCTGCTCCCTTTGGTTCCCCACCTTTCTGCAATTTTCCACAAGGTTCCCTACTTTTTCCAATCGGTTCCCCACTTTTTGCAATCTGTTCCCCTTGCTCCCTTTGGTTCTCCTCTGTTCTGCAGTGTTCCCGACGCTTCCCCACTTTTTCCAATCCATTCCCCCTGCTCCCTTTGGTTCCCCTCTATTCTGCAGTGTTCCCCACGATTCTCCACATTTTTTTCCATCCTGTACCCACTGCTCCCTATGGTTCCCCTCTGCCTTGCAGTGCTACCCATGGGACCCCACGTTTTCCAACCTGTTCCCCTTGTTCCCTTTGGTTCCCCTCTGTCCTGCCGTGTTCTCCACAGTTATCAACTTTTTGCAATCCGTTCCCCCTGCTCCGTTTGTTTCCCCTCTGTTCTGCAGTGTTCCCCACGGTCACCCACTTTTTCCAATCCGTTCCCCCTGTTCCCTTTGTTTCGCCTCCTGTCTGCAGTGTTCCCCACAGTTCCCCAATTTTTCCAATCGGTTCCCCCTGCTCCCTTTGATTACCCTCTGTCATGCAGTGTTCGCCATGGGCCCCACTTTTTGCAATCCGTTTCCCCTGCTCACTTTAGTTCCCCTCTGTGCTGCAGTATTCTCCACGGTTCCCCACTTTTTCCAACCTGTACCTCCTGCTCCCTTTGGTTCCCCTCTGTCATGCAGTGTTCCCCACCGTTCCCGACTTTTTCCAATCCGTTCCCTCTGCTCCTTTGGCTCCACTCTGTTCTGCAGTTTTCCCCACGGTTACCCACATTTTCCAAACCATTCCCCCGGCTCGCTTTCTTTTCACACTGTTCTGCAGCGTTCCCCACGGTTCCCCACCTTTTACAATCTGTTCGCCCTGCTCCCTTTGGTTCCCCACATTTCTGTATTTTTCCACACGGTTCCCTAATATTTCCAATCGGTTCACCACTTTTTCCAATCTGTTCCCCCTGCTCCCTTTGGTTCTCCTCTGTTCTGCAGTGTTCCCGACGCTTCCCCACTTTTTCCAATCCGTTCCCCCTGCTCCCTTTGGTTCCCCTCTATTCTGCAGTGTTCCCCACGATTCTCCACATTTTTTTCCATCCTGTACCCCCTGCCTCCTATGGTTCCCCTCTGCCTTGCAGTGTTACCCATGGGACCCCACTTTTTCCAACCTGTTCCCCTTGTTCCCTTTGGTTCCCCTCTGTCCTGCCATGTTCTCCACAGTTATCAACTTTTTGCAATCCGTTCCCCCTGCTCCGTTTGTTTCCCCTCTGTTCTGCAGTTTTCCCCATGGTTCCCCACATTTTGCAATCCATTCCCCCTGCTCCGTTTGTTTCCCCTCTGTTCTGCAGTGTTCCCCATGGGGACCACTTTTTACAATCCGTTCCCCCTGCTCCCTTTGGTTCCCCTCTGTCGTGCAGTGTTCCAAACGGTTCCCCACTTTTTCCAATGCGTTCCCTCTGCTCCCTTTGGTGCCCCTCTGTTCTGCAGTGTTCCCCACGTTTCCCCACTTTTCCAAACTGTACCCCCTGCTCCCTTTGGTTCCGCTCTGTTCTGCAGTTTTCCCCACGGTTCTCCAAATTTTTTCTAATCTGTTCCCATGCTCCCTTTGGTTCCCCTCTGCCCTGCAGTGTCCCCCATGGTTCCCCACTTTTTCCAATCCGTTCCCCCTGCTACCTTTCGTTCCCCTCTGTTCTGCAGTGTTCCCCACAGTTCCCCACTTTTTCCAATCGGTTCCCCCTGCTCCCTTTGATTACCCTCTGTCATGCAGTGTTCGCCATGGGCTCCACTTTTTGCAATCCATTTCCCCTGCTCACTTTTGTTCCCCTCTGTGCTGCAGTGTTCTCCACGGTTCCCCACTTTATCCAACCTGTACCTCCTGCTCCCTTTGGTTCCCCTCTGTCATGCAGTGTTCCCCACGGTTCCCCACTTTTTCCAATCCTTTCCCTCTGCTCCCTTTGGTTCCCCTCTGTTCTGCTGTGTTCCCCACAGTTCTCCACCTTTTCCAATTCGTTCCCCCTGCTCCCTTTGGTTCCCCACCTTTCTGCAATTTTCCACAAGGTTCCCTACTTTTTCCAATCGGTTCCCCACTTTTTGCAATCTGTTCCCCTTGCTCCCTTTGGTTCTCCTCTGTTCTGCAGTGTTCCCGACGCTTCCCCACTTTTTCCAATCCATTCCCCCTGCTCCCTTTGGTTCCCCTCTATTCTGCAGTGTTCCCCACGATTCTCCACATTTTTTTCCATCCTGTACCCCCTGCTCCCTATGGTTCCCCTCTGCCTTGCAGTGCTACCCATGGGACCCCACGTTTTCCAACCTGTTCCCCTTGTTCCCTTTTGTTCCCCTCTGTCCTGCCGTGTTCTCCACAGTTATCAACTTTTTGCAATCCGTTTCCCCTGCTCCGTTTGTTTCCCCTCTGTTCTGCAGTGTTCCCCACGGTTCCCCACTTTTTCCAATCCGTTCCCCCTGTTCCCTTTGTTTCGCCTCCTGTCTGCAGTGTTCCCCACAGTTCCCCAATTTTTCCAATCGGTTCCCCCTGCTCCCTTTGATTACCCTCTGTCATGCAGTGTTCGCCATGGGCCCCACTTTTTGCAATCCGTTTCCCCTGCTCACTTTAGTTCCCCTCTGTGCTGCAGTATTCTCCACGGTTCCCCACTTTTTCCAACCTGTACCTCCTGCTCCCTTTGGTTCCCCTCTGTCATGCAGTGTTCCCCACCGTTCCCGACTTTTTCCAATCCGTTCCCTCTGCTCCCTTTAGTTCCCCTCTGTTCTGCTGTGTTCCCCACAGTTCTCCACCTTTTCCAATTCGTTGCCCCTGCTCCCTTTGGTTCCCCACCTTTCTGCATTTTTCCACACGGTTCCCTACTTTTTCCAATCGGTTCCCCACTTTTTGCAATCTGTTCCCCCTGCTCCCTTTGGTTCTCCTCTGTTCTGCAGTGTTCCCGACACTTCCCCACTTTTTCCAATCCATTCCCCCTGCTCCCTTTGGTTCCCCTCTATTCTGCAGTGTTCCCCACGATTGTCCACATTTTTTTCCATCCTGTACCCCCTGCTTCCTATGGTTCCCCTCTGCCTTGCAGTGTTACCCATGGGACCCCACTTTTTCCAACCTGTTCCCCTTGTTCCCTTTGGTTCCCCTCTGTTCTGCATTGTTCCCCACGGTTCCCCACTTTTCCGAACTGTACCCCCTGCTCCCTTTGGTTCACCTCTGTTCTGCATTGTTCCTCACGGTTCCCCACTTTTTCCAATCTGTTCCCCCTGCACCCTTTGATTCCGCTCTGACCTCCAGTTTTCCCCATGGTTCCCCACATTTTGCAATCCATTCCCCCTGCTCCGTTTGTTTCCCCTCTGTTCTGCAGTGTTCCCCATGGGGACCACTTTTTACAATCCGTTCCCCCTGCTCCCTTTGGTTCCCCTCTGTCGTGCAGTGTTCCAAACGGTTCCCCACTTTTTCCAATGCGTTCCCTCTGCTCCCTTTGGTGCCCCTCTGTTCTGCAGTGTTCCCCACGTTTCCCCACTTTTCCAAACTGTACCCCCTGCTCCCTTTGGTTCCGCTCTGTTCTGCAGTTTTCCCCACGGTTCTCCAAATTTTTTCTAATCTGTTCCCATGCTCCCTTTGGTTCCCCTCTGCCCTGCAGTGTCCCCCATGGTTCCCCACTTTTTCCAATCCGTTCCCCCTGCTACCTTTCGTTCCCCTCTGTTCTGCAGTGTTCCCCACAGTTCCCCACTTTTTCCAATCGGTTCCCCCTGCTCCCTTTTATTACCCTCTGTCATGCAGTGTTCGACATTGGCTCCACTTTTTGCAATCCGTTTCCCCTGCTCACTTTTGTTCCCCTCTGTGCTGCAGTGTTCCCCACGGTTCCCCACTTTTTCCAATCCGTTCCCTCTGCTCCCTTTGGTTCACCTCTTTTCTGCTGTATTCCCCACAGTTCTCCACCTTTTCCAATTCGTTCCCCTTGCTCCCTTTGGTTCCCCACCTTTCTGCATTTTTCCACACGGTTCCCTACTTTTTCCAATCGCTTCCCAACTTTGTGCAATCTGTTCCCCCTGCTCCCTTTGGTTCGCCGCTTTTCTGCAGTGTTCCCGACGCTTCCCCACTTTTTCCAATCCATTCCCCCTGCTCCCTTTGGTTCCCCTCTACTCTGCAGTGTTCCCCACGATTCTCCACATTTTTTTCCATCCTGTACCCCCTGCTCCCTATGGTTCCCCTCTGCCTTGCAGTGCTACCCATGGGACCCCACGTTTTCCAACCTGTTCCCCTTGTTCCCTTTGGTTCCCCTCTGTCCTGCCGTGTTCTCCACAGTTATCAAATTTTTGCAATCCGTTCCCCCTGCTCCGTTTGTTTCCCCTCTGTTCTGCAGTGTTCCCCACGGTTCCCCACTTTTTCCAATCCGTTCCCCCTGTTCCCTTTGTTTCGCCTCCTGTCTGCAGTGTTCCCCACAGTTCCCCAATTTTTCCAATCGGTTCCCCCTGCTCCCTTTGATTACCCTCTGTCATGCAGTGTTCGCCATGGGCCCCACTTTTTGCAATCCGTTTCCCCTGCTCACTTTTGTTCCCCTCTGTGCTGCAGTATTCTCCACGGTTCCCCACTTTTTCCAACCTGTACCTCCTGCTCCCTTTGGTTCCCCTCTGTCATGCAGTGTTCCCCACCGTTCCCGACTTTTTCCAATCCGTTCCCTCTGCTCCCTTTGGTTCCCCTCTGTTCTGCTGTGTTCCCCACAGTTCTCCACCTTTTCCAATCCGTTCCCCCTGCTCCGTTTGTTTCCCCTCTGTTCTGCAGTGTTCCCCACGGTTCCCCACTTTTTCCAATCTGTTCCCCCTGCTCCTTTGGCTCCACTCTGTTCTGCAGTTTTCCCCACGGTTACCCACATTTTCCAAACCATTCCCCCGGCTCGCTTTCTTTTCACACTGTTCTGCAGCGTTCCCCACGGTTCCCCACTTTTTTACAATCTGTTCGCCCTGCTCCCTTTGGTTCCCCTCTGTTCTGCAGTGTCCTCCACGCTTACCAACTTTTTGCAATCCATTCCCCCTGCTCTGTTTGTTTCCCCTCTGTCCTGCATTGTCCTCCACGGTTACCAACTTTTTGCACTCCATTCCCCCTGCTACGTTTGTTTGCCCTCTCTTCTGCAGTGTTCCCCACAGTTCCCCACTTTTTCCAATGCATTACCTCTGCTCCCTTTGGTGCCCCTCTTTTCTGCAGTGTTCCCGACGCTTCCCCACTTTTTCCAATCCATTCCCCCTGCTCCCTTTGGTTCCCCTCCATTCTGCAGTGTTCCCCACGATTCTCCACATTTTTTTCCATCCTGTAACCCCTGCTCCCTATGGTTCCCCTCTGCCTTGCAGTGCTACCCATGGGACCCCACGTTTTCCAACCTGTTCCCCTTGTTCCCTTTGGTTCCCCTCTGTCCTGCCGTGTTCTCCACAGTTATCAACTTTTTGCAATCCGTTCCCCCTGCTCCGTTTGTTTCCCCTCTGTTCTGCAGTGTTCCCCACGGTTCCCCACTTTTTCCAATCCGTTCCCCCTGTTCCCTTTGTTTCGCCTCCTGTCTGCAGTGTTCCCCACAGTTCCCCAATTTTTCCAATCGGTTCCCCCTGCTCCCTTTGATTACCCTCTGTCATGCAGTGTTCGCCATGGGCCCCACATTTTGCAATCCGTTTCCCCTGCTCACTTTTGTTCCCATCTGTGCTGCAGTATTCTCCACGGTTCCCCACTTTTTCCAACCTGTACCTCCTGCTCCCTTTGGTTCCCCTCTGTCATGCAGTGTTCCCCACCGTTCCCGACTTTTTCCAATCCGTTCCCTCTGCTCCCTTTGGTTCCCCTCTGTTCTGCTGTGTTCCCCACAGTTCTCCACCTTATCCAATCCGTTCCCCCTGCTCCGTTTGTTTCCCCTCTGTTCTGCAGTGTTCCCCACGGTTCCCCACTTTTTCCAATCTGTACCCCCTGCTCCTTTGGCTCCACTCTGTTCTGCAGTTTTCCCCACGGTTACCCACATTTTCCAAACCATTCCCCCGGCTCGCTTTCTTTTCACACTGTTCTGCAGCGTTCCCCACGGTTTCCCACTTTTTTACAATCTGTTCGCCCTGCTCCGTTTGGTTCCCCTCTGTTCTGCAGTGTCCTCCACGCTTACCAACTTTTTGCAATCCATTCCCCCTGCTCTGTTTGTTTCCCCTCTGTCCTGCATTGTCCTCCACGGTTACCAACTTTTTGCACTCCATTCCCCCTGCTCCGTTTGTTTGCCCTCTCTTCTGCAGTGTTCCCCACAGTTCCCCACTTTTTCCAATGCATTCCCTCTGCTCCCTTTGGTGCCCCTCTGTTCTGCATTTTTCCACACTGTTCCCCACTTTTTCCAATCAGATCCCCCTGCTCCCTTTGGTTCCCCTCTGTTCTGCATTGTTCCCCACGGTTCCCCACTTTTCCGAACTGTACCCCCTGCTCCCTTTGGTTCACCTCTGTTCTGCATTGTTCCTCACGGTTCCCCACTTTTTCCAATCTGTTCCCCCTGCACCCTTTGATTCCGCTCTGACCTCCAGTTTTCCCCATGGTTCCCCACATTTTGCAATCCATTCCCCCTGCTCCGTTTGTTTCCCCTCTGTTCTGCAATGTTCCCCATGGGGAACACTTTTTACAATCCGTTCCCCCTGCTCCCTTTGGTTCCCCTCTGTCGTGCAGTGTTCCAAACGGTTCCCCACTTTTTCCAATGCGTTCCCTCTGCTCCCTTTGGTGCCCCTCTGTTCTGCAGTGTTCCCCACGTTTCCCCACTTTTCCAAACTGTACCCCCTGCTCCCTTTGGTTCCGCTCTGTTCTGCAGTTTTCCCCACGGTTCTCCAAATTTTTTCTAATCTGTTCCCATGCTCCCTTTGGTTCCCCTCTGCCCTGCAGTGTCCCCCATGGTTCCCCACTTTTTCCAATCCGTTCCCCCTGCTACCTTTCGTTCCCCTCTGTTCTGCAGTGTTCCCCACAGTTCCCCACTTTTTCCAATCGGTTCCCCCTGCTCCCTTTTATTACCCTCTGTCATGCAGTGTTCGCCATTGGCTCCACTTTTTGCAATCCGTTTCCCCTGCTCACTTTTGTTCCCCTCTGTGCTGCAGTGTTCCCCACGGTTCCCCACTTTTTCCAATCCGTTCCCTCTGCTCCCTTTGGTTCACCTCTGTTCTGCTGTATTCCCCACAGTTCTCCACCTTTTCCAATTCGTTCCCCTTGCTCCCTTTGGTTCCCCACCTTTCTGCATTTTTCCACACGGTTCCCTACTTTTTCCAATCGCTTCCCAACTTTGTGCAATCTGTTCCCCCTGCTCCCTTTGGTTCGCCGCTTTTCTGCAGTGTTCCCGACGCTTCCCCACTTTTTCCAATCCATTCCCCCTGCTCCCTTTGGTTCCCCTCTACTCTGCAGTGTTCCCCACGATTCTCCACATTTTTTTCCATCCTGTACCCCCTGCTCCCTATGGTTCCCCTCTGCCTTGCAGTGCTACCCATGGGACCCCACGTTTTCCAACCTGTTCCCCTTGTTCCCTTTGGTTCCCCTCTGTCCTGCCGTGTTCTCCACAGTTATCAACTTTTTGCAATCCGTTCCCCCTGCTCCGTTTGTTTCCCCTCTGTTCTGCAGTGTTCCCCACGGTTCCCCACTTTTTCCAATCCGTTCCCCCTGTTCCCTTTGTTTCGCCTCCTGTCTGCAGTGTTCCCCACAGTTCCCCAATTTTTCCAATCGGTTCCCCCTGCTCCCTTTGATTACCCTCTGTCATGCAGTGTTCGCCATGGGCCCCACTTTTTGCAATCCGTTTCCCCTGCTCACTTTTGTTCCCCTCTGTGCTGCAGTATTGTCCACGGTTCCCCACTTTTTCCAACCTGTACCTCCTGCTCCCTTTGGTTCCCCTCTGTCATGCAGTGTTCCCCACCGTTCCCGACTTTTTCCAATCCGTTCCCTCTGCTCCCTTTGGTTCCCCTCTGTTCTGCTGTGTTCCCCACAGTTCTCCACCTTTTCCAATCCGTTCCCCCTGCTCCGTTTGTTTCCCCTCTGTTCTGCAGTGTTCCCCACGGTTCCCCACTTTTTCCAATCTGTTCCCCCTGCTCCTTTGGCTCCACTCTGTTCTGCAGTTTTCCCCACGGTTACCCACATTTTCCAAACCATTCCCCCGGCTCGCTTTCTTTTCACACTGTTCTGCAGCGTTCCCCACGGTTCCCCACTTTTTTACAATCTGTTCGCCCTGCTCCCTTTGGTTCCCCTCTGTTCTGCAGTGTCCTCCACGCTTACCAACTTTTTGCAATCCATTCCCCCTGCTCTGTTTGTTTCCCCTCTGTCCTGCATTGTCCTCCACGGTTACCAACTTTTTGCACTCCATTCCCCCTGCTACGTTTGTTTGCCCTCTCTTCTGCAGTGTTCCCCACAGTTCCCCACTTTTTCCAATGCATTCCCTCTGCTCCCTTTGGTGCCCCTCTGTTCTGCATTTTTCCACACTGTTCCCCACTTTTTCCAATCAGATCTCCCTGCTCCCTTTGGTTCCCCTCTGTTCTGCATTGTTCCCCACGGTTCCCCACTTTTCCGAACTGTACCCCCTGCTCCCTTTGGTTCACCTCTGTTCTGCATTGTTCCTCACGGTTCCCCACTTTTTCCAATCTGTTCCCCCTGCACCCTTTGATTCCGCTCTGACCTCCAGTGTTCCTCATGGGCCCCACATTTTGCAATCCGTTCCCTCTGCTCCTTTGGCTCCACTCTGTTCTGCAGTTTTCCCCATGGTTCCCCACATTTTGCAATCCATTCCCCCTGCTCCGTTTGTTTCCCCTCTGTTCTGCAGTGTTCCCCATGGGGACCACTTTTTACAATCCGTTCCCCCTGCTCCCTTTGGTTCCCCTCTGTCGTGCAGTGTTCCAAACGGTTCCCCACTTTTTCCAATGCGTTCCCTCTGCTCCCTTTGGTGCCCCTCTGTTCTGCAGTGTTCCCCACGTTTCCCCACTTTTCCAAACTGTACCCCCTGCTCCCTTTGGTTCCGCTCTGTTCTGCAGTTTTCCCCACGGTTCTCCAAATTTTTTCTAATCTGTTCCCATGCTCCCTTTGGTTCCCCTCGGCCCTGCAGTGTCCCCCATGGTTCCCCACTTTTTCCAATCCGTTCCCCCTGCTACCTTTCGTTCCCCTCTGTTCTGCAGTGTTCCCCACAGTTCCCCACTTTTTCCAATCGGTTCCCCCTGCTCCCTTTGATTACCCTCTGTCATGCAGTGTTCGCCATGGCCTCCACTTTTTGCAATCCATTTCCCCTGCTCACTTTTGTTCCCCTCTGTGCTGCAGTGTTCTCCACGGTTCCCCACTTTTTCCAACCTGTACCTCCTGCTCCCTTTGGTTCCCCTCTGTCATGCAGTGTTCCCCACGGTTCCCCACTTTTTCCAATCCTTTCCCTCTGCTCCCTTAGGTTCCCCTCTGTTCTGCTGTGTTCCCCACAGTTCTCCACCTTTTCCAATTCGTTCCCCCTGCTCCCTTTGGTTCCCCACCTTTCTGCAATTTTCCACAAGGTTCCCTACTTTTTCCAATCGGTTCCCCACTTTTTGCAATCTGTTCCCCTTGCTCCCTTTGGTTCTCCTCTGTTCTGCAGTGTTCCCGACGCTTCCCCACTTTTTCCAATCCATTCCCCCTGCTCCCTTTGGTTCCCCTCTATTCTGCAGTGTTCCCCACGATTCTCCACATTTTTTTCCATCCTGTACCCCCTGCTCCCTATGGTTCCCCTCTGCCTTGCAGTGCTACCCATGGGACCCCACGTTTTCCAACCTGTTCCCCTTGTTCCCTTTGGTTCCCCTCTGTCCTGCCGTGTTCTCCACAGTTATCAACTTTTTGCAATCCGTTCCCCCTGCTCCGTTTGTTTCCCCTCTGTTCTGCAGTGTTCCCCACGGTTCCCCACTTTTTCCAATCCGTTCCCCCTGTTCCCTTTGTTTCGCCTCCTGTCTGCAGTGTTCCCCACAGTTCCCCAATTTTTCCAATCGGTTCCCCCTGCTCCCTTTGATTACCCTCTGTCATGCAGTGTTCGCCATGGGCCCCACTTTTTGCAATCCGTTTCCCCTGCTCACTTTAGTTCCCCTCTGTGCTGCAGTATTCTCCACGGTTCCCCACTTTTTCCAACCTGTACCTCCTGCTCCCTTTGGTTCCCCTCTGTCATGCAGTGTTCCCCACCGTTCCCGACTTTTTCCAATCCGTTCCCTCTGCTCCTTTGGCTCCACTCTGTTCTGCAGTTTTCCCCACGGTTACCCACATTTTCCAAACCATTCCCCCGGCTCGCTTTCTTTTCACACTGTTCTGCAGCGTTCCCCACGGTTCCCCACCTTTTACAATCTGTTCGCCCTGCTCCCTTTGGTTCCCCACATTTCTGTATTTTTCCACACGGTTCCCTAATATTTCCAATCGGTTCACCACTTTTTCCAATCTGTTCCCCCTGCTCCCTTTGGTTCTCCTCTGTTCTGCAGTGTTCCCGACGCTTCCCCACTTTTTCCAATCCGTTCCCCCTGCTCCCTTTGGTTCCCCTCTATTCTGCAGTGTTCCCCACGATTCTCCACATTTTTTTCCATCCTGTACCCCCTGCTACCTATGGTTCCCCTCTGCCTTGCAGTGTTACCCATGGGACCCCACTTTTTCCAACCTGTTCCCCTTGTTCCCTTTGGTTCCCCTCTGTCCTGCCATGTTCTCCACAGTTATCAACTTTTTGCAATCCGTTCCCCCTGCTCCGTTTGTTTCCCCTCTGTTCTGCAGTTTTCCCCATGGTTCCCCACATTTTGCAATCCATTCCCCCTGCTCCGTTTGTTTCCCCTCTGTTCTGCAGTGTTCCCCATGGGGACCACTTTTTACAATCCGTTCCCCCTGCTCCCTTTGGTTCCCCTCTGTCGTGCAGTGTTCCAAACGGTTCCCCACTTTTTCCAATGCGTTCCCTCTGCTCCCATTGGTGCCCCTCTGTTCTGCAGTGTTCCCCACGTTTCCCCACTTTTCCAAACTGTACCCCCTGCTCCCTTTGGTTCCGCTCTGTTCTGCAGTTTTCCCCACGGTTCTCCAAATTTTTTCTAATCTGTTCCCATGCTCCCTTTGGTTCCCCTCTGCCCTGCAGTGTCCCCCATGGTTCCCCACTTTTTCCAATCCGTTCCCCCTGCTACCTTTCGTTCCCCTCTGTTCTGCAGTGTTCCCCACAGTTCCCCACTTTTTCCAATCGGTTCCCCCTGCTCCCTTTGATTACCCTCTGTCATGCAGTGTTCGCCATGGGCTCCACTTTTTGCAATCCATTTCCCCTGCTCACTTTTGTTCCCCTCTGTGCTGCAGTGTTCTCCACGGTTCCCCACTTTATCCAACCTGTACCTCCTGCTCCCTTTGTTTCCCCTCTGTCATGCAGTGTTCCCCACGGTTCCCCACTTTTTCCAATCCTTTCCCTCTGCTCCCTTTGGTTCCCCTCTGTTCTGCTGTGTTCCCCACAGTTCTCCACCTTTTCCAATTCGTTCCCCCTGCTCCCTTTGGTTCACAACCTTTCTGCAATTTTCCACAAGGTTCCCTACTTTTTCCAATCGGTTCCCCACTTTTTGCAATCTGTTCCCCTTGCTCCCTTTGGTTCTCCTCTGTTCTGCAGTGTTCCCGACGCTTCCCCACTTTTTCCAATCCATTCCCCCTGCTCCCTTTGGTTCCCCTCTATTCTGCAGTGTTCCCCACGATTCTCCACATTTTTTTCCATCCTGTACCCCCTGCTCCCTATGGTTCCCCTCTGCCTTGCAGTGCTACCCATGGGACCCCACGTTTTCCAACCTGTTCCCCTTGTTCCCTTTTGTTCCCCTCTGTCCTGCCGTGTTCTCCACAGTTATCAACTTTTTGCAATCCGTTCCCCCTGCTCCGTTTGTTTCCCCTCTGTTCTGCAGTGTTCCCCACGGTTCCCCACTTTTTCCAATCCGTTCCCCCTGTTCCCTTTGTTTCGCCTCCTGTCTGCAGTGTTCCCCACAGTTCCCCAATTTTTCCAATCGGTTCCCCCTGCTCCCTTTGATTACCCTCTGTCATGCAGTGTTCGCCATGGGCCCCACTTTTTGCAATCCGTTTCCCCTGCTCACTTTAGTTCCCCTCTGTGCTGCAGTATTCTCCACGGTTCCCCACTTTTTCCAACCTGTACCTCCTGCTCCCTTTGGTTCCCCTCTGTCATGCAGTGTTCCCCACCGTTCCCGACTTTTTCCAATCCGTTCCCTCTGCTCCCTTTAGTTCCCCTCTGTTCTGCTGTGTTCCCCACAGTTCTCCACCTTTTCCAATTCGTTGCCCCTGCTCCCTTTGGTTCCCCACCTTTCTGCATTTTTCCACACGGTTCCCTACTTTTTCCAATCGGTTCCCCACTTTTTGCAATCTGTTCCCCCTGCTCCCTTTGGTTCTCCTCTGTTCTGCAGTGTTCCCGACACTTCCCCACTTTTTCCAATCCATTCCCCCTGCTCCCTTTGGTTCCCCTCTATTCTGCAGTGTTCCCCACGATTGTCCACATTTTTTTCCATCCTGTACCCCCTGCTTCCTATGGTTCCCCTCTGCCTTGCAGTGTTACCCATGGGACCCCACTTTTTCCAACCTGTTCCCCTTGTTCCCTTTGGTTCCCCTCTGTCCTGCCGTGTTCTCCACAGTTATCAACTTTTTGCAATCCGTTCCCCCTGCTCCGTTTGTTTCCCCTCTGTTCAGCAGTGTTCCCCACGGTTCCCCACTTTTTCCAATCTGTTCCCCCTGCTCCTTTGGCTCCACTCTGTTCTGCAGTTTTCCCCACGGTTACCCACATTTTCCAAACCATTCCCCCGGCTCGCTTTCTTTTCACACTGTTCTGCAGCGTTCCCCACGGTTCCCCACCTTTTACAATCTGTTCGCCCTGCTCCCTTTGGTTCCCCACATTTCTGTATTTTTCCACAAGGTTCCCTACTATTTCCAATCGGTTCACCACTTTTTCCAATCTGTTCCCCCTGCTCCCTTTGGTTCTCCTCTGTTCTGCAGTGTTCCCGACGCTTCCCCACTTTTTCCAATCCGTTCCCCCTGCTCCCTTTGGTTCCCCTCTATTCTGCAGTGTTCCCCACGATTCTCCACATTTTTTTCCATCCTGTACCCCCTGCTTCCTATGGTTCCCCTCTGCCTTGCAGTGTTACCAATGGGACCCCACTTTTTCCAACCTGTTCCCCTTGTTCCCTTTGGTTCCCCTCTGTCCTGCCATGTTCTCCACAGTTATCAACTTTTTGCAATCTGTTCCCCCTGCTCCGTTTGTTTCCCCTCTGTTCTGCAGTGTTCCCCACGGTTCCCCACTTTTTCCAATCTGTTCCCCCTGCTCCTTTGGCTCTACTCTGTTCTGCAGTTTTCCCCACGGTTACCCACATTTTCCAAACCATTCCCCCGGCTCTCTTTGGTTTCATACTGTTCTGCAGCATTCCCCACGGTTCCCCACTTTTTACAAACTGTTTGCCCTGCTCCCTTTGGTTTCCCCTGTTCTGCATTGTCCTCCACGGTTCCCAACTCTTTGCAATCGATTCTCCCTGTTTCGTTTGTTTGCCCTCTGTTCTGCAGTGTTCCCCACAGTTCCCCACTTTTTCCAATCAGTTCCCCCTGCTCCCTTTGATTCCCCTCTGTCCTTCAGTGTTCCCCATCGGCGCAACTTTTTACAATCCGTTCTCCCTGCTTCCTTTGGTTCCCCTCTGTCGTGCAGTGTTCCCCACGGTTCCCCACTTTTTCCAATGCATTCCCACTGCTCCCTTTGGTGCCCCTCTGTTCTGCAGTGTTCCCCATGGTTCCCCACTTTTTCCAATCTGTTTCCCCTGTTACCTCTGGTTCCCCTCTGTTCTGCATTTTTCCACACTGTTCCCCACTTTTTCCAATCCGATCCCCCTGCTTCCTTTGGTTCACCTCTGTTCTGCAGAACTCCCCACGATTTCCCACTTTTTCCAATCTGTTCCCCCTTCTCCCTTTGGTTCCTCTCTGTTCTGCATTGTTCCCCACGGGTCGGCACTTTTCCGATCTGTTCCCCCTGCTCCCTTTGGTTCCGCTCTGTTCTGCAGTTTTCCCCACGGTTCTCCAATTTTTTTCCAATGTGTTCCCCCTGCTCCCTTTGGTTCCCCTCTGTCATGCAGTGTTCCCCACGGTTCCCCACTTTTTCCAATCCGTTCCCTCTGCTCCCTTTGGTTCACCTCTGTTCTGCTGTATTCCCCACAGTTCTCCACCTTTTCCAATTCGTTCCCCTTTCTCCCTTTGGTTCCCCACCTTTCTGCATTTTTCCACACGGTTCCCTACTTTTTCCAATCGGTTCCCAACTTTGTGCAATCTGTTCCCCCTGCTCCCTTTGGTTCCCCTCTATTCTGCAGTGTTCCCCACGATTCTCCACATTTTTTTCCATCCTGTACCCCCTGCTCCCTATGTTTCCCCTCTGCCTTGCAGTGCTACCCATGGGACCCCACGTTTTCCAACCTGTTCCCCTTGTTCCCTTTGGTTCCCCTCTGTCCTGCCGTGTTCTCCACAGTTATCAACTTTTTGCAATCCGTTCCCCCTGCTCCGTTTGCTTCCCCTCTGTTCTGCAGTGTTCCCCACGGTTCCCCACTTTTTCCAATCCGTTCCCCCTGTTCCCTTTGTTTCGCCTCCTGTCTGCAGTGTTCCCCACAGTTCCCCAATTTTTCCAATCGGTTCCCCCTGCTCCCTTTGATTACCCTCTGTCATGCAGTGTTCGCCATGGGCCCCACTTTTTGCAATCCGTTTACCCTGCTCACTTTTGTTCCCCTCTGTGCTGCAGTATTCTCCACGGTTCCCCACTTTTTCCAACCTGTACCTCCTGCTCCCTTTGGTTCCCCTCTGTCATGCAGTGTTCCCCACCGTTCTCCACCTTTTCCAATTCGTTGCCCCTGCTCCCTTTGGTTCCCCACCTTTCTGCATTTTTCCACACGGTTCCCTACTTTTTCCAATCGGTTCCCCACTTTTTGCAATCCGTTCCCCCTGCTCCATTTGTTTCCCCTCTGTTCTGCAGTGTTCCCCACGGTTCCCCACTTTTTCCAATCTGTTCCCCCTGCTCCTTTGGCTCCACTCTGTTCTGCAGTTTTCCCCACGGTTACCCACATTTTCCAAACCATTCCCCCGGCTCGCTTTCTTTTCACACTGTTCTGCAGCGTTCCCCACGGTTCCCCAACTTTTACAATCTGTTCGCCCTGCTCCCTTTGGTTCCCCACATTTCTGTATTTTTCCACACGGTTCCCTACTATTTCCAATCGGTTCACCACTTTTTCCAATCTGTTCCCCCTGCTCCCTTTGGTTCTCCTCTGTTCTGCAGTGTTCCCGACGTTTCCCCACTTTTTCCAATCCGTTCCCCCTGCTCCCTTTGGTTCCCCTCTATTCTGCAGTGTTCCCCACGATTCTCCACATTTTTTTCCATCCTGTACCCCCTGCTTCCTATGGTTCCCCTCTGCCTTGCAGTGTTAACCATGGGACCCCACTTTTTCCAACCTGTTCCCCTTGTTCCCTTTGGTTCCCCTCTGTCCTGCCGTGTTCTCCACAGTTATCAACTTTTTGCAATCCGTTCCCCCTGCTCCGTTTGTTTCCCCTCTGTTCTGCAGTGTTCCCCATGGTTACCCACATTTTCCAAACCATCCCCCCGGCTCGCTTTCTTTTCTCACTGTTCTGCAGCGTTCCCCACGGTTCCCCACATTTTCCAATTCGTTCCCCCTGCTCCCTTTGGCTCCCCACATTTCTGTATTTTTCAACACGGTTCCCTACTATTTCCAATCGGTTCACCACTTTTTCCAATCTGTTCCCCCTGCTCCCTTTGGTTCTCCTCTGTTCTGCAGTGTTCCCGACGCTTCCCCACTTTTTCCAATCCGTTCCCCCTGCTCCCTTTGGTTCCCCTCTATTCTACAGTGTTCCCCACGATTCTCCACATTTTTTTACATACTGTACCCCTTGCTTCCTATGGTTCACCTCTGCGTTGCAGTGTTACCCATGGGACACCACTTTTTCAAACCTGTTCCCCTTGTTCCCTTTGATTCCCCTCTGTCCTTCCGTGTTCTCCACGGTTCCCTACTTTTTGCAAACCGTTCCCCCTGCTCCGTTTGGTTCCCCTCTGTTCTGCAGTGTTCCCCACGGTTCCCCACTTTTTCCAAACTGTTTCCCCTGCTCCTTTGTCTCCACTCTGTTCTGCAGTTTTCCCCACGGTTCCCCACATTTTCCAAACCATTCCCCCGGCTCTCTTTGGTTTCATACTGTTCTGCAGCATTCCCCACGGTTCCCCACTTTTTTACAAACTGTTTGCCCTGCTCTCTTTGTTTTCCCCTGTTCTGCATTGTCCTCCACGGTTCCCAACTCTTTGCAATCGATTCCCCCTGTTTCGTTTGTTTACCCTCTGTTCTGCAGTGTTCCCCACAGTTCCCCACTTTTTCCAATCAGTTCCCCCTGCTCCCTTTGATTCCCCTCTGTCCTTCAGTGTTCCCCATCGGCACAACTTTTTACAATCCGTTCCCCCTGCTTCCTTTGGTTCCCCTCTGTTCTGCAGTGTCCTCCACGCTTACCAACTTTTTGCAATCCATTCCCCCTGCTCTGTTTGTTTCCCCTCTGTCCTGCATTGTCCTCCACGGTTACCAACTTTTTGCACTCCATTCCCCCTGCTCCGTTTGTTTGCCCTCTGTTCTGCAGTGTTCCCCACAGTTCCCCACTTTTTCCAAAGCATTCCCTCTGCTGCCTTTGGTGCCCCTCTGTTCTGCATTTTTCCACACTGTTCCCCACTTTTTCCAATCAGATCCCCCTGCTCCCTTTGGTTCCCCTCTGTTCTGCATTGTTCCCCACGGTTCCCCACTTTTCCGAACTGTACCCCCTGCTCCCTTTGTTTCACCTCTGTTCTGCATTGTTCTTCACGGTTCCCCACTTTTTCCAATCTGTTCCCACTGCACCCTTTGATTCCGCTCTGACCTCCAGTGTTCCTCATGGGCCCCACTTTTTGCAATCCGTTCCCTCTGCTCCTTTGGCTCCACTCTGTTCTGCAGTTTTCCCCATGGTTCCCCACATTTTGCAATCCATTCCCCCTGCTCCGTTTGTTTCCCCTCTGTTCTGCAGTGTTCCCCATGGGGACCACTTTTTACAATTCGTTCCCCCTGCTCCCTTTGGTTCCCCTCTGTCGTGCAGTGTTCCAAACGGTTTCCCACTTTTTCCAATGCGTTCCCTCTGCTCCCTTTGGTGCCCCTCTGTTCTGCAGTGTTCCCCACGTTTCCCCACTTTTCCAAACTGTACCCCCTGCTCCCTTTGGTTCCGCTCTGTTCTGCAGTTTTCCCCACGGTTCTCCAAATTTTTTCTAATCTGTTCCCATGCTACCTTTCGTTGCCCTCTGTTCTGCAGTATTCCCCACAGTTCCCCACTTTTTCCAATCGGTTCCCCCTGCTCCCTTTGATTACCCTCTGTCATGCAGTGTTCGCCATGGGCTCCACTTTTTGCAATCCGTTTCCCCTGCTCACTTTTGTTCCCCTCTGTGCTGCAGTGTTCTCCACGGTTCCCCACTTTTTCCAACCTGTACCTCCTGCTCCCTTTGGTTCCCCTCTGTCATGCAGTGTTCCCCACGGTTCCCCACTTTTTCCAATCCTTTCCCTCTGCTCCCTTTGGTTCCCCTCTGTTCTGCTGTGTTCCCCACAGTTCTCCACCTTTTCCAATTCGTTCCCCCTGCTCCCTTTGGTTCCCCACCTTTCTGCAATTTTCCACAAGGTTCCCTACTTTTTCCAATCGGTTCCCCACTTTTTGCAATCTGTTCCCCTTGCTCCCTTTGGTTCTCCTCTGTTCTGCAGTGTTCCCGACGCTTCCCCACTTTTTGCAATCCATTCCCCCTGCTCCCTTTGGTTCCCCTCTACTCTGCAGTGTTCCCCACGATTCTCCACATTTTTTTCATCCTGTACCCCCTGCTCCCTATGGTTCCCCTCTGCCTTGCAGTGCTACCCATGGGACCCCACGTTTTCCAACCTGTTCCCCTTGTTCCCTTTGGTTCCCCTCTGTCCTGCCGTGTTCTCCACAGTTATCAACTTTTTGCAATCCGTTCCCCCTGCTCCGTTTGTTTCCCCTCTGTTCTGCAGTGTTCCCCACGGTTCCCCACTTTTTCCAATCCGTTCCCCCTGTTCCCTTTGTTTCGCCTCCTGTCTGCAGTGTTCCCCACAGTTCCCCAATTTTTCCAATCGGTTCCCCCTGCTCCCTTTGATTACCCTCTGTCATGCAGTGTTCGCCATGGGCCCCACTTTTTGCAATCCGTTTCCCCTGCTCACTTTTGTTCCCCTCTGTGCTGCAGTATTCTCCACGGTTCCCCACTTTTTCCAATCGGTTCCCCCTGCTCCCTTTGATTACCCTCTGTCATGCAGTGTTCGCCATGGGCTCCACTTTTTGCAATCCGTTTCCCCTGCTCACTTTTGTTCCCCTCTGTGCTGCAGTGTTCTCCACGGTTCCCCACTTTTTCCAACCTGTACCTCCTGCTCCCTTTGGTTCCCCTCTGTCATGCAGTGTTCCCCACGGTTCCCCACTTTTTCCAATCCTTTCCCTCTGCTCCCTTTGGTTCCCCTCTGTTCTGCTGTGTTCCCCACAGTTCTCCACCTTTTCCAATTCGTTCCCCCTGCTCCCTTTGGTTCCCCACCTTTCTGCAATTTTCCACAAGGTTCCCTACTTTTTCCAATCGGTTCCCCACTTTTTGCAATCTGTTCCCCTTGCTCCCTTTGGTTCTCCTCTGTTCTGCAGTGTTCCCGACGCTTCCCCACTTTTTCCAATCCGTTCCCCCTGCTCCCTTTGGTTCCCCTCTATTCTGCAGTGTTCCCCACGATTCTCCACATTTTTTTCCATCCTGTACCCCCTGCTTCCTATGGTTCCCCTCTGCCTTGCAGTGTTACCCATGGGACCCCACTTTTTCCAAACTGTTCCCCTTGTTCCCTTTGGTTCCCCTCTGTCCTGCCATCTTCTCCACAGTTATCAACTTTTTGCAATCCGTTCCCCCTGCTCCGTTTGTTTCCCCTCTGTTCTGCAGTGTTCCCCACGGTTCCCCACTTTTTCCAATCTGTTCCCCCTGCTCCTTTGGCTCCACTCTGTTCTGCAGTTTTCCCCACGGTTACCCACATTTTCCAAACCATTCCCCCGGCTCTCTTTGGTTTCATACTGTTCTGCAGCATTCCCCACGGTTCCCCACTTTTTTACAAACTGTTTGCCCTGCTCCCTTTGGTTTCCCCTGTTCTGCATTGTCCTCCACGGTTCCCAACTCTTTGCAATCGATTCTCCCTGTTTCGTTTGTTTGCCCTCTGTTCTGCAGTGTTCCCCACAGTTCCCCACTTTTTCCATTCAGTTCCCCCTGCTCCCTTTGATTCCCCTCTGTCCTTCAGTGTTCCCCATCGGCGCAACTTTTTACAATCCGTTCCCCCTGCTTCCTTTGGTTCCCCTCTGTCGTGCAGTGTTCCCCACGGTTCCCCACTTTTTCCAATGCTTTCCCACTGCTCCCTTTGGTGCCCCTCTGTTCTGCAGTGTTCCCCATGGTTCCCCACTTTTTCCAATCTGTTTCCCCTGCTACCTCTGGTTCCCCTCTGTTCTGCATTTTTCCACACTGTTCCCCACTTTTTCCAATCCGATCCCCCTGCTTCCTTTGGTTCACCTCTGTTCTGCAGAACTCCCCACGATTCCCCACTTTTCTGAACTCTACCCTCTGCTCCCTTTGGTTCACCTCTGTTCTGCAGTGTTCCTCACGGTTCCCACTTTTTCCAATCTGTTCCCCCTGCACCCTTTGATTCCCCTCTGTTCTGCAGTGTTGCCCACTGTTCTCAACTTTTTTCCAATCTGTTCCTCCTGCTCCCTTTGGTTCCCCACTGTTCTGCATTTTTGCACACGGTTCCCCACTTTTTCCAATGCATTCCCACTGCTCCCTTTGGTGCCCCTCTGTTCTGCAGTGTTCCCCACGGTTCCCCACTTTTTCCAATCTGTTTCCCCTGCTACCTCTGGTTCCCCTCTGATCTGCATTTTTCCACACTGTTCCCCACTTTTTCGAATCCTTTCCCCCTGCTCCCTTTGGGTCCCCACTGTTCTGCAGAACTCCCCACGATTCCTCACTTTTTCCAATCTGTTCCCCCTTCTCCCTTTGGTTCCTCTCTGTTCTGCATTGTTCCCCACGGGTCCGCACTTTTCCGATCTGTTCCCCTTGCTCCCTTTGGTTCCGCTCTGTTCTGCAGTTTTCCCCACGGTTCTCCAATTTTTTTCCAATGCGTTCCCCCTGCTCCCTTTGGTTCCCCTCTGTCATGCAGTGTTCCCCACGGTTCCCCACTTTTTCCAATCCGTTCCCTCTGCTCCCTTTGATTCACCTCTGTTCTGCTGTATTCCCCACAGTTCTCCACCTTTTCCAATTCGTTCCCCTTGCTCCCTTTGGTTCCCCACCTTTCTGCATTTTTCCACACGGTTCCCTACTTTTTCCAATCGGTTCCCAACTTTGTGCAATCTGTTCCCCCTGCTCCCTTTGGTTCGCCTCTTTTCTGCAGTGTTCCCGACGCTTCCCCACTTTTTCCAATCCATTCCCCCTGCTCCCTTTGGTTCCCCTCTATTCTGCAGTGTCTCCCACGATTCTCCACATTTTTTTCCATCCTGTACCCCCTGCTCCCTATGGTTCCCCTCTGCCTTGCAGTGCTACCCATGGGACCCCACGTTTTCCAACCTGTTCCCCTCGTTCCCTTTGGTTCCCCTCTGTCCTGCCGTGTTCTCCACAGTTATCAACTTTTTGCAATCCGTTCCCCCTGCTCCGTTTGTTTCCCCTCTGTTCTGCAGTGTTCCCCACGGTTCCCCACTTTTTCCAATCCGTTCCCCCTGTTCCCTTTGTTTCGCCTCCTGTCTGCAGTGTTCCCCACAGTTCCCCAATTTTTCCAATCGGTTCCCCCTGCTCCCTTTGATTACCCTCTGTCATGCAGTGTTCGCCATGGGCCCCACTTTTTGCAATCCTTTTCCCCTGCTCACTTTTGTTCCCCTCTGTGCTGCAGTATTCTCCACGGTTCCCCACTTTTTCCAACCTGTACCTCCTGCTCCCTTTGGTTCCACTCTGTCATGCAGTGTTCCCCACCGTTCTCCACCTTTTCCAATTCGTTGCCCCTGCTCCCTTTGGTTCCCCACCTTTCTGCATTTTTCCACACGGTTCCCTACTTTTTCCAATCGGTTCCCCACTTTTTGCAATCTGTTCCCCCTGCTCCCTTTGGTTCTCCTCTGTTCTGCAGTGTTCCCGACGCTTCCCCACTTTTTCCAATCCATTCCCCCTGCTCCCTTTGGTTCCCCTCTATTCTGCAGTGTTCCCCACGATTCTCCACATTTTTTTCCATCCTGTACCCCCTGCTTCCTATGGTTCCCCTCTGCCTTGCAGTGTTACCCATGGGACCCCACTTTTTCCAACCTGTTCCCCTTGTTCCCTTTGGTTCCCCTCTGTCCTGCCGTGTTCTCCACAGTTATCAACTTTTTGCAATCCGTTCCCCCTGCTCCGTTTGTTTCCCCTCTGTTCTGCAGTGTTCCCCACGGTTCCCCACTTTTTCCAATCTGTTCCCCCTGCTCCTTTGGCTCCACTCTGTTCTGCAGTTTTCCCCACGGTTACCCACATTTTCCAAACCATTCCCCCGGCTCGCTTTCTTTTCACACTGTTCTGCAGCGTTCCCACGGTTCCCCACCTTTTCCAATTCGTTCCCCCTGCTCCCTTTGGTTCCCCACATTTCTGTATTTTTCCACACGGTTCCCTACTATTTCCAATCGGTTCACCACTTTTTCCAATCTGTTCCCCCTGCTCCCTTTGGTTCTCCTCTGTTCTGCAGTGTTCCCGACGCTTCCCCACTTTTTCCAATCCGTTCCCCCTGCTCCCTTTGGTTCCCCTCTATTCTACAGTGTTCCCCACGATTCTCCACATTTTTTTACATACTGTACCCCTTGCTTCCTATGGTTCACCTCTGCGTTGCAGTGTTACCCATGGGACACCTCTTTTTCAAACCTGTTCCCCTTGTTCCCTTTGGTTCCCCTCTGTCCTTCCGTGTTCTCCACGGTTCCCTACTTTTTGCAAACCGTTGCCCCTGCTCCGTTTGGTTCCCTTCTGTTCTGCAGTGTTCCCCACGGTTCCCCACTTTTTCCAAACTGTTTCCCCTGCTCCTTTGTCTCCACTCTGTTCTGCAGTTTTCCCCACGGTTCCCTACATTTTCCAAACCATTCCCCCTGCTCCCTTTGGTTTCCCCTGTTCTGCATTGTCCTCCACGGTTCCCAACTCTTTGCAATCGATTCCCCCTGTTTCGTTTGTTTGCCCTCTGTTCTGCAGTGTTCCCCACAGTTCCCCACTTTTTCCAATCAGTTCCCCCTGCTCCCTTTGATTCCCCTCTGTCCTTCAGTGTTCCCCATCGGCGCAACTTTTTACAATCCGTTCCCCCTGCTTCCTTTGGTTCCCCTCTGTCGTGCAGTGTTCCCCACGGTTCCCCACTTTTTCCAATGCATTCCCACTGCTCCCTTTGGTGCCCCTCTGTTCTGCAGTGTTCCCCATGGTTCCCCACTTTTTCCAATCTGTTTCCCCTGCTACCTCTGGTTCCCCTCTGTTCTGCAGTGTTCCTCACGGTTCCCACTTTTTCCATTCTGTTCCCCCTGCACCCTTTGATTCCCCTCTGTTCTGCAGTGTTGCCCACTGTTCTCAACTTTTTTCCAATCTGTTCCTCCTGCTCCCTTTGGTTCCCCACTGTTCTGCATTTTTGCACACGGTTCCCCACTTTTTCCAATGCATTCCCACTGCTCCCTTTGGTGCCCCTCTGTTCTGCAGTGTTCCCCACGGTTCCCCACTTTTTCAAATCTGTTTCCCCTGCTACCTCTGTTTCCCCTCTGATCTGCATTTTTACACACTGTTCCCCACTTTTTCGAATCCTTTCCCCCTGCTCCCTTTGGGTCCCCACTGTTCTGCAGAACTCCCCACGATTCCCCACTTTTTCCAATCTGTTCCCCCTTCTCCCTTTGGTTCCTCTCTGTTCTGCATTGTTCCCCACGGGTCCGCACTTTTCCGATCTGTTCCCCCTGCTCCCTTTGGTTCCGCTCTGTTCTGCAGTTTTCCCCACGGTTCTCCAATATTTTTCCAATCCGTTCCCCCTGCTCCCTTTGGTTCCCCTCTGTCATGCAGTGTTCCCCACGGTTCCCCACTTTTTCCAATCCGTTCCCTCTGCTCCCTTTGGTTCCCCTCTGTTCTGCTGTATTCCCCACAGTTCTCCACCTTTTCCAATTCGTTCCCCTTGCTCCCTTTGGTTCCCCACCTTTCTGCATTTTTCCACACGGTTCCCTACTTTTTCCAATCGGTTCCCAACTTTGTGCAATCTGTTCCCCCTGCTCCCTTTGGTTCGCCTCTTTTCTGCAGTGTTCCCGACGCTTCCCCACTTTTTCCAATCCATTCCCCCTGCTCCCTTTGGTTCCCCTCTATTCTGCAGTGTCTCCCACGATTCTCCACATTTTTTTCCATCCTGTACCCCCTGCTCCCTATGGTTCCCCTCTGCCTTGCAGTGCTACCCATGGGACCCCACGTTTTCCAACCTGTTCCCCTCGTTCCCTTTGGTTCCCCTCTGTCCTGCCGTGTTCTCCACAGTTATCAACTTTTTGCAATCCGTTCCCCCTGCTCCGTTTGTTTCCCCTCTGTTCTGCAGTGTTCCCCACGGTTCCCCACTTTTTCCAATCCGTTCCCCCTGTTCCCTTTGTTTCGCCTCCTGTCTGCAGTGTTCCCCACAGTTCCCCAATTTTTCCAATCGGTTCCCCCTGCTCCCTTTGATTACCCTCTGTCATGCAGTGTTCGCCATGGGCCCCACTTTTTGCAATCCTTTTCCCCTGCTCACTTTTGTTCCCCTCTGTGCTGCAGTATTCTCCACGGTTCCCCACTTTTTCCAACCTGTACCTCCTGCTCCCTTTGGTTCCACTCTGTCATGCAGTGTTCCCCACCGTTCTCCACCTTTTCCAATTCGTTGCCCCTGCTCCCTTTGGTTCCCCACCTTTCTGCATTTTTCCACACGGTTCCCTACTTTTTCCAATCGGTTCCCCACTTTTTGCAATCTGTTCCCCCTGCTCCCTTTGGTTCTCCTCTGTTCTGCAGTGTTCCCGACGCTTCCCCACTTTTTCCAATCCATTCCCCCTGCTCCCTTTGGTTCCCCTCTATTCTGCAGTGTTCCCCACGATTCTCCACATTTTTTTCCATCCTGTACCCCCTGCTTCCTATGGTTCCCCTCTGCCTTGCAGTGTTACCCATGGGACCCCACTTTTTCCAACCTGTTCCCCTTGTTCCCTTTGGTTCCCCTCTGTCCTGCCGTGTTCTCCACAGTTATCAACTTTTTGCAATCCGTTCCCCCTGCTCCGTTTGTTTCCCCTCTGTTCTGCAGTGTTCCCCACGGTTCCCCACTTTTTCCAATCTGTTCCCCCTGCTCCTTTGGCTCCACTCTGTTCTGCAGTTTTCCCCACGGTTACCCACATTTTCCAAACCATTCCCCCGGCTCGCTTTCTTTTCACACTGTTCTGCAGCGTTCCCCACGGTTCCCCACCTTTTCCAATTCGTTCCCCCTGCTCCCTTTGGTTCCCCACATTTCTGTATTTTTCCACACGGTTCCCTACTATTTCCAATCGGTTCACCACTTTTTCCAATCTGTTCCCCCTGCTCCCTTTGGTTCTCCTCTGTTCTGCAGTGTTCCCGACGCTTCCCCACTTTTTCCAATCCGTTCCCCCTGCTCCCTTTGGTTCCCCTCTATTCTACAGTGTTCCCCACGATTCTCCACATTTTTTTACATACTGTACCCCTTGCTTCCTATGGTTCACCTCTGCGTTGCAGTGTTACCCATGGGACACCTCTTTTTCAAACCTGTTCCCCTTGTTCCCTTTGGTTCCCCTCTGTCCTTCCGTGTTCTCCACGGTTCCCTACTTTTTGCAAACCGTTGCCCCTGCTCCGTTTGGTTCCCTTCTGTTCTGCAGTGTTCCCCACGGTTCCCCACTTTTTCCAAACTGTTTCCCCTGCTCCTTTGTCTCCACTCTGTTCTGCAGTTTTCCCCACGGTTCCCTACATTTTCCAAACCATTCCCCCTGCTCCCTTTGGTTTCCCCTGTTCTGCATTGTCCTCCACGGTTCCCAACTCTTTGCAATCGATTCCCCCTGTTTCGTTTGTTTGCCCTCTGTTCTGCAGTGTTCCCCACAGTTCCCCACTTTTTCCAATCAGTTCCCCCTGCTCCCTTTGATTCCCCTCTGTCCTTCAGTGTTCCCCATCGGCGCAACTTTTTACAATCCGTTCCCCCTGCTTCCTTTGGTTCCCCTCTGTCGTGCAGTGTTCCCCACGGTTCCCCACTTTTTCCAATGCATTCCCACTGCTCCCTTTGGTGCCCCTCTGTTCTGCAGTGTTCCCCATGGTTCCCCACTTTTTCCAATCTGTTTCCCCTGCTACCTCTGGTTCCCCTCTGTTCTGCAGTGTTCCTCACGGTTCCCACTTTTTCCATTCTGTTCCCCCTGCACCCTTTGATTCCCCTCTGTTCTGCAGTGTTGCCCACTGTTCTCAACTTTTTTCCAATCTGTTCCTCCTGCTCCCTTTGGTTCCCCACTGTTCTGCATTTTTGCACACGGTTCCCCACTTTTTCCAATGCATTCCCACTGCTCCCTTTGGTGCCCCTCTGTTCTGCAGTGTTCCCCACGGTTCCCCACTTTTTCAAATCTGTTTCCCCTGCTACCTCTGTTTCCCCTCTGATCTGCATTTTTACACACTGTTCCCCACTTTTTCGAATCCTTTCCCCCTGCTCCCTTTGGGTCCCCACTGTTCTGCAGAACTCCCCACGATTCCCCACTTTTTCCAATCTGTTCCCCCTTCTCCCTTTGGTTCCTCTCTGTTCTGCATTGTTCCCCACGGGTCCGCACTTTTCCGATCTGTTCCCCCTGCTCCCTTTGGTTCCGCTCTGTTCTGCAGTTTTCCCCACGGTTCTCCAATATTTTTCCAATCCGTTCCCCCTGCTCCCTTTGGTTCCCCTCTGTCATGCAGTGTTCCCCACGGTTCCCCACTTTTTCCAATCCGTTCCCCCTGCTCCCTTTGGTTCCGCTCTGTTCTGCAGTTTTCCCCACGGTTCTCCAATATTTTTCCAATCCGTTCCCCCTGCTCCCTTTGGTTCCCCTCTTTTCTGCAGTGTTCCCGACGCTTCCCCACTTTTTCCAATCCATTCCCCCTGCTCCCTTTGGTTCCCCTCTATTCTGCAGTGTTCCCCACGATTCTCCACATTTTTTTCCATCCTGTACCCCCTGCTCCCTATGGTTCCCCTCTGCCTTGCAGTGCTACCCATGGGACCCCACGTTTTCCAACCTGTTCCCCTTGTTCCCTTTGGTTCCCCTCTGTCCTGCCGTGTTCTCCACAGTTATCAACTTTTTGCAATCCGTTCCCCCTGCTCCGTTTGTTTCCCCTCTGTTCTGCAGTGTTCCCCACGGTTCCCCACTTTTTCCAATCCGTTCCCCCTGTTCCCTTTGTTTCGCCTCCTGTCTGCAGTGTTCCCCACAGTTCCCCAATTTTTCCAATCGGTTCCCCCTGCTCCCTTTGATTACCCTCTGTCATGCAGTGTTCGCCATGGGCCCCACTTTTTGCAATCCGTTTCCCCTGCTCACTTTTGTTCCCCTCTGTGCTGCAGTATTCTCCACGGTTCCCCACTTTTTCCAACCTGTACCTCCTGCTCCCTTTGGTTCCCCTCTGTCATGCAGTGTTCCCCACCGTTCCCGACTTTTTCCAATCCGTTCCCTCTGCTCCCTTTGGTTCCCCTCTGTTCTGCTGTGTTCCCCACAGTTCTCCACCTTTTCCAATCCGTTCCCCCTGCTCCGTATGTTTCCCCTCTGTCCTGCATTGTCCTCCACGGTTACCAACTTTTTGCACTCCATTCCCCCTGCTCCGTTTGTTTGCCCTCTGTTCTGCAGTGTTCCCCACAGTTCCCCACTTTTTCCAATGCATTCCCTCTGCTCCCTTTGGTGCCCCTCTGTTCTGCATTTTTCCACACTGTTCCCCACTTTTTCCAATCAGATCCCCCTGCTCCCTTTGGTTCCCCTCTGTTCTGCATTGTTCCCCACGGTTCCCCACTTTTCCGAACTGTACCCCCTGCTCCCTTTGGTTCACCTCTGTTCTGCATTGTTCCTCACGGTTCCCCACTTTTTCCAATCTGTTCCCCCTGCACCCTTTGATTCCGCTCTGACCTCCAGTGTTCCTCATGGGCCCCACTTTTTGCAATCCGTTCCCTCTGCTCCTTTGGCTCCACTCTGTTCTGCAGTTTTCCCCATGGTTCCCCACATTTTGCAATCCATTCCCCCTGCTCCGTTTGTTTCCCCTCTGTTCTGCAGTGTTCCCCATGGGGACCACTTTTTACAATCCGTTCCCCCTGCTCCCTTTGGTTCCCCTCTGTCGTGCAGTGTTCCAAACGGTTCCCCACTTTTTCCAATGCGTTCCCTCTGCTCCCTTTGGTGCCCCTCTGTTCTGCAGTGTTCCCCACGTTTCCCCACTTTTCCAAACTGTACCCCCTGCTCCCTTTGGTTCCGCTCTGTTCTGCAGTTTTCCCCACGGTTCTCCAAATTTTTTCTAATCTGTTCCCATGCTCCCTTTGGTTCCACTCTGCCCTGCAGTGTCCCCCATGGTTCCCCACTTTTTCCAATCCGTTCCCCCTGCTACCTTTCGTTCCCCTCTGTTCTGCAGTGTTCCCCACAGTTCCCCACTTTTTCCAATCGGTTCCCCCTGCTCCCTTTGATTACCCTCTGTCATGCATTGTTCGCCATGGGCTCCACTTTTTGCAATCCGTTTCCCCTGCTCACTTTTGTTCCCCTCTGTGCTGCAGTGTTCTCCACGGTTCCCCACTTTTTCCAACCTGTACCTCCTGCTCCCTTTGGTTCCCCTCTGTCATGCAGTGTTCCCCACGGTTCCCCACTTTTTCCAATCCTTTCCCTCTGCTCCCTTTGGTTCCCCTCTATTCTGCTGTGTTCCCCACAGTTCTCCACCTATTCCAATTCGTTCCCCCTGCTCCCTTTGGTTCCCCACCTTTCTGCAATTTTCCACAAGGTTCCCTACTTTTTCCAATCAGTTCCCCACTTTTTGCAATCTGTTCCCCTTGCTCCCTTTGGTTCTCCTCTGTTCTGCAGTGTTCCCGACGCTTCCCCACTTTTTGCAATCCATTCCCCCTGCTCCCTTTGGTTCCCCTCTACTCTGCAGTGTTCCCCACGATTCTCCACATTTTTTTCCATCCTGTAGCCCCTGCTCCCTATGGTTCCCCTCTGCCTTGCAGTGTTACCCATGGGACCCCACTTTTTCCAACCTGTTCCCCTTGTTCCCTTTGGTTCCCCTCTGTCCTGCCATGTTCTCCACAGTTATCAACTTTTTGCAATCCGTTCCCCCTGCTCCGTTTGTTTACCCTCTGTTCTGCAGTGTTCCCCACAGTTCCCCACTTTTTCCAATCTGTTCCCCCTGCTCCTTTGGCTCCACTCTGTTCTGCAGTTTTCCCCACGGTTCCCCACGTTTTCCAAACCATTCCCCCGGCTCGCTTTCTTTTCACACTGTTCTGCAGCGTTCCCCACGGTTCCCCACTTTTTTACAATCTGTTCGCCCTGCTCCCTTTGGTTCCCCTCTGTTCTGCAGTGTCCTGCACGCTTACCAACTTTTTGCAATCCATTCCCCCTGCTCTGTTTGTTTCCCCTCTGTCCTGCATTGTCCTCCACGGTTACCAACTTTTTGAAATCCATTCCCCCTGCTCCGTTTGTTTGCCCTCTGTTCTGCAGTGTTCACCACAGTTCCCCACTTTTTCCAATCAGTTCCCCCTGCTCCCTTTGATTCCCCTCTGTCCTACAGTGTTCCCCATCGGCCCAACTTTTTACAATCCGTCCCCCCTGTTCCCTTTGGTTCCCCTCTATTCTGCATTGTTCCCTACGTTTCTCACTTTTTTTCCATCCTGTACCCCCTGCTCCCTATGGTTCCCCTCTGCCTTGCAGTGTTCCCCATGGGACCCCACTTTTTCCAATCTGTTCCCCCTGCTCCTTTCGCTCCACTCTGTTTTCCAGTTTTCCCCATGGTTCTCCACATTTTTTCCAAACTGTTCCACCTGCTCCCTTTGGTTCTGCAGTGTTTCCCACGGTTCCCCGCTTTTTCCAATCCATTTCCCCTGCTCCCTTTGGTTCCCCTCTATTGTTCAGTGTTCCCCACGGTTCCCCACTTTTTCCAATACGTTCCCCTGTTCCCCTTGGTTCCCCTCTGTTCTGCAGTGATCTTCACGGTTTCCCACATTTTCCAAACTGTTCCCCCGGCTCGCTTTGGTTTCATACTGTTCTGCAGTGTTCCCCACGGTTCCCCACTTTTTTACAATCTGTTCGCCCTGCTCCCTTTGGTTCCCCTCTGTCCTACAGTGTCCTCCACGGTTCCCCACTTTTTCCAACCTGTACCTCCTGTTCCCTTTGGTTCCCCTCTGTCATGTAGTGTTTTCACAGTTCCCCAATTTTTTCCTATCTGTTCCCCCTGATCACTTTGGTTCCCCTCTGTCATGCAGTGTGCCCCACGGTTCCCCACCTTTTCCAATTCGTTCCCCCTGCTCCCTTTGGTTCCCCACATTTCTGTATTTTTCCACACGGTTCCCTACTATTTCCAATCGGTTCACCACTTTTTCCAATCTGTTCCCCCTGCTCCCTTTGGTTCTCCTCTGTTCTGCAGTGTTCCCGACGCTTCCCCACTTTTTCCAATCCGTTCCCCCTGCTCCCTTTGGTTCCCCTCTATTCTACAGTGTTCCCCACGATTCTCCACATTTTTTTGCATACTGTACCCCTTGCTTCCTATGGTTCACCTCTGCGTTGCAGTGTTACCCATGGGACACCACTTTTTCAAACCTGTTCCCCTTGTTCCCTTTGGTTCCCCTCTGTCCTTCCGTGTTCTCCACGGTTCCCTACTTTTTGCAAACCGTTGCCCCTGCTCCGTTTGGTTCCCCTCTGTTCTGCAGTGTTCCCCACGGTTCCCCACTTTTTCCAAACTGTTTCCCCTGCTCCTTTGTCTCCACTCTGTTCTGCAGTTTTCCCCACGGTTCCCCACATTTTCCAAACCATTCCCCCGGCTCTCTTTGGTTTCATACTGTTCTGCAGCATTCCCCACGGTTCCCCACATTTTTACAAACTGTTTGCCCTGCTCCCTTTGGTTTCCCCTGTTCTGCATTGTCCTCCACGGTTCCCAACTCTTTGCAATCAATTCCCCCTGTTTCGTTTGTTTGCCCTCTGTTCTGCAGTGTTCCCCACAATTCTCCTCATTTTTTTCCAACCTGTACCTCCTGCTCCCTTTGTTTCCCCTTGTCATGCAGTGTTTTCACAGTTCCCCAATTTTTTCCTATCTGTTCCCCCTGATCCCTTTGGTTCTCCTCTGTCATGCAGTGTTCCCCACGGTTCCCCACTTTTTCCAATGCGTTCCCTCTGCTCCCTTTGGTTCCCCTCTGTTCTGCATTGTTCCCCACAGTTCTCCACCTTTTCCAATTTGTTCCCCCTGCTCCCTTTGGTTCCCCACCTTTCTTCATTTTTCCACACGGTTCCCTACTTTTTCCAATCGGTTCCCCACTTTTTCCAATCCGTTCCCCCTGCTGCCTTTGGTTACCCTCTATTCTGCAGTGTTCCCCACAATTCTCCTCATTTTTTTCCAACCTGTTCCCCCTGATCCCTTTGGTTCTCCTCTGTCATGCAGTGTTCCCCACGGTTCCCCACTTTTTCCAATCCGTTCCCTCTGCTCCCTTTGGTTCCCCTCTGTTCTGCATTGTTCCCCACAGTTCCCCACTTTTTCCAATCCGTTCCCTCTGCTCCCTTTGGTTCACCTCTGTTCTGCAGTGTTCCTCACGGTTCCCACTTTTTCCAATCTGTTCCCCCTGCACCCTTTGATTCCCCTCTGTTCTGCAGTGTTGCCCACTGTTCTCAACTTTTTTCCAATCTGTTCCTCCTGCTCCCTTTGGTTCCCCAGTGTTCTGCATTTTTGCACACGGTTCCCCACTTTTTCCAATGCATTCCCACTGCTCCCTTTGGTGCCCCTCTGTTCTGCAGTGTTCCCCACGGTTCCCCACTTTTTCCAATCTGTTTCCCCTGCTACCTCTGGTTCCCCTCTGATCTGCATTTTTCCACACTGTTCCCCACTTTTTCAAATCCTTTCACCCTGCTCCCTTTGGGTCCCCACTGTTCTGCAGAACTCCCCACGATTCCCCACTTTTTCCAATCTGTTCCCCCTTCTCCCTTTGGTTCCTCTCTGTTCTGCATTGTTCCCCACGGGTCCGCACTTTTCCGATCTGTTCCCCCTGCTCCCTTTGGTTCCGCTCTGTTCTGCAGTTTTCCCCACGGTTCTCCAATTTTTTTCCAATCCGTTCCCCCTGCTCCCTTTGGTTCCCCTCTGTCATGCTGTGTTCCCCACGGTTCCCCACTTTTTCCAATCCGTTCCCTCTGCTCCCTTTGGTTCCCCTCTGTTCTGCTGTATTCCCCACAGTTCTCCACCTTTTCCAATTCGTTCCCCCTGCTCCCTTTGGTTCCCCACCTTTCTGCATTTTTCCACACGGTTCCCTACTTTTTCCAATCGGTTCCCAACTTTGTGCAATCTGTTCCCCCTGCTCCCTTTGGTTCGCCTCTGTTCTGCAGTGTTCCCGACGCTTCCCCACTTTTTCCAATCCATTCCCCCTGCTCCCTTTGGTGCCCCTCTATTCTGCAGTGTTCCCCACGATTCTCCACATTTTTTTCCATCCTGTACCCCCTGCTCCCTATGGTTCCCCTCTGCCTTGCAGTGCTACCCATGGGACCCCACGTTTTCCAACTTGTTCCCCTTGTTCCCTTTGGTTCCCCTCTGTCCTGCCGTGTTCTCCACAGTTATCCACTTTTTGCAATCCGTTCCCCCTGCTCCGTTTGTTTCCCCTCTATTCTGCAGTGTTCCCCACGGTTCCCCACTTTTTCCAATCCGTTCCCCCTGTTCCCTTTGTTTCGCCTCCTGTCTGCAGTGTTCCCCACAGTTCCCCAATTTTTCCAATCGGTTCCCCCTGCTCCCTTTGATTACCCTCTGTCATGCAGTGTTCGCCATGGGCCCCACTTTTTGCAATCCGTTTCCCCTGCTCACTTTTGTTCCCCTCTGTGCTGCAGTGTTCTCCACGGTTCCCCACTTTTTCCAACCTGTACCTCCTGCTCCCTTTGGTTCCCCTCTGTCATGCAGTGTTCCCCACGGTTCCCCACTTTTTCCAATCCTTTCCCTCTGCTCCCTTTGGTTCCCCTCTGTTATGCTGTGTTCACCACAGTTCTCCACCTTTTCCAATTCGTTCCCCCTGCTCCCTTTGGTTCCCCACCTTTCTGAATTTTTCTACAAGGTTCCCTACTTTTTCCAATCGGTTCCCCACTTTTTGCAATCTGTTCCCCCTGCTCCCTTTGGTTCCCCTCTATTCTGCAGTGTTCCCCACGATTCTCCACATTTTTTTCCATCCTGTAACCCCTGCTCCCTATGGTTCCCCTCTGCCTTGCAGTGTTACCCATGGGACCCCACTTTTTCCAACCTGTTCCCCTTGTTCCCTTTGGTTCCCCTCTGTTCTGCAGTGATCTCCACGGTTCCCCACGTTTTCCAAACTGTACCCCCGGCTCGCTTTGGTTTCATACTGTTCTGCAGTGTTCCCCACGGTTCCCCACTTTTTTACAATCTGTTCGCCCTGCTCCCTTTGGTTCCCCTCTGTCCTACAGTGTCCTCCACGGTTCCCCACTTTTTCCAACCTGTACCTCCTGTTCCCTTTGGTTCCCCTCTGTCATGTAGTGTTTTCACAGTTCCCCAATTTTTTTTGCTATCTGTTCCCCCTGATCACTTTGGTTCCCCTCTGTCATGCAGTGTGCCCCACGGTTCCCCACATTTTCCAATTCGTTCCCCCTGCTCCCTTTGGTTCCCCAGATTTCTGTATTTTTCCACACGGTTCCCTACTACTTCCAATCGGTTCCCCACTTTTTCCAATCTGTTCCATCTGCTCCCTTTGGTTCTCCCCTGTTCTGCAGTGTTCCCGACGCTTCCCCACTTTTTCCAATCCGTTCCCCCTGCTCCCTTTGGTTCCCCTCTATTCTACAGTGTTCCCCACGATTCTCCACATTTTTTTACATACTGTAGCCCCTGCTTCCTATGGTTCACCTCTGCGTTGCAGTGTTACCCATGGGACACCACTTTTTCGAACCTGTTCCCCTTGTTCCCTTTGGTTCCCCTCTGTTCTGCAGTGTTCCCCACTTTTTCCAATCAGTTCCCCCTGTTCCCTTTGATTCCCCTCTGTCCTACAGTGTTCCCCATCGGCCAAACCTTTTACAATCCGTTCCCCCTGCTTCCTTTGGTTCCCCTCTGTCGTGCAGTGTTCCCCACAGTTCCCCACTTTTTCCAATCAGTTCCCCCTGCTCCCTTTGGTTCCCCTCTGTTCTTCATTGTTCCCCACGGTTCCCCATTTTCCGAACTGTACCCCCTGCTCCCTTTGGTTCACCTCTGTTCTGCAGTGTTCCTCACGGTTACCCACCTTTTCCAATCTGTTCCCCCTGCACCCATTGATTCCCCTCTGTTCTGCAGTGTTGCCCACTGTTCTCAACTTTTTCCAATCTGTTCCTCCTGCTCCCTTTGGTTCCCCACTGTTCTGCATTTTTCCACACGGTTCCCCACTTTTTCCAACCTGTACCCCTGCTCCCTATGGTTCCCCTCTGCTCTGCAGTGTCCCCCATGGTTCCCCACTTTTTAAAATCCGTTCCCCCTGTTCCCTTTGGTTCGCCTCTGTTCTGCAGTGTTCCCGACGCTTCCCCACTTTTTCCAATCCGTTCCCCCTGCTGCCTTTGGTTCCCCTCTATTCTGCAGTGTTCCTCACGATTCTCCTCATTTTTTTCCATCCTGTACCCCCTGCTCCCTTTGGTTCCCCTCTGTCCTGCAGTGTCCTCCACGGTTCCCCACTTTTTCCAACCTGTACCTCCTGCTCCCTTTCGTTCCCCTCTGTCATGCAGTGTTTTCACAGTTCCCCAATTTTTTCCTATCTGTTCCCCCTGATCCCTTTGGTTCTCCTCTGTCATGCAGTGTTCCCCACGGTTCCCCACTTTTTCCAATCCGTTCCCTCTGCTCCCTTTGGTTCCCCTCTGTTCTGCATTGTTCCGCACAGTTCTCCACCTTTTCCAATTCGTTCCCCCTGCTCCCTTTGGTTCCCCACCTTTCTGCATTTTTCCACACGGTTCCCTACTTTTTCCAATCGGTTCCCAACTTTGTGCAATCTGTTCCCCCTGCTCCCTTTGGTTCTGCTCTGTTCTGCAGTGTTCTCCACAGTTCCCCACTTTTTCCAATCTGTTCCCCCTGCTCCTTTGGCTCCACTCTGTTCTGCAGTTTTCCCCACTGTTCCCCACATTTTCCAAACCATTCCCCAGGCTCGCTTTGGTTTCAGACTGTTCTGCAGCGTTCCCCACGGTTCCCCACTATTTTACAATCTGTTCGCCCTGCTCCCTTTGGTTCCCCTCTGTTCTGCAGTGTCCTCCACGCTTACCAACTTTTTGCAATCCATTCCCCCTGCTCTGTTTGTTTCCCCACTGTTCTGCATTTTTCCACACGGTTCCCCAATTTTTCAATCTGTTCCCCCTGCACCCTTTGATTCCCCTCTGTTCTTCAGTTTTGCCCACTGTTCTCAACTTTTTCCAATCTGTTCCTCCTGCTCCCTTTGGTTCCCCACTGTTCTGCATTTTTCCACACGGTTCCCCACTTTTTCCAACCTGTACCCCCGCTCCCTATGGTTCCCCTCTGCCCTGCAGTGTCCCCCATGGTTCCCCAATTTTTCCAATCCGTTCCACCTGTTCCCTTTGGTTCGCCTCTGTTCTGCAGTTTTCCCGACGCTTCCCCGCTTTTTCCAATCCGTTCCCCCTGCTGCCTTTGGTTCCCCTTTATTCTGCAGTGTTCCCCACGATTCTCCTCATTTTTTTCCATCCTGTACCCCCTGCTCACTTTGGTTCCCCTCTGTCCTGCAGTGTTCTCCACGGTTCCCCACTTTTTCCAACCTGTACCTCCTGCTCCCTTTGTTTCCCCTCTGTCATGCAGTGTTTTCACAGTTCCCCAATTTTTTCCTATCTGTTCCCCTTGATCCCTTTGGTTCTCCTCTGTCGTGCAGTGTTCCCCACGGTTCCCCACTTTTTCCAATCCGTTCCCTCTGCTCCCTTTGGTTCCCCTCTGTTCTGCATTGTTACCCACAGTTCTCCACCTTTTCCAATTCGTTCCCCTTGCTCCCTTTGGTTCCCCACCTTTCTGCATTTTTCCACACGGTTCCCTACTTTTTCCAATCGGTTCCCCATTTTTTCCAATCTGTTCCCCCTGCTCCTTTGGCTCCACTCTGTTCTGCAGTTTTCCCCACGGTTCCCCACATTTTCCAAACCATTCCCCCGGCTCGCTTTGGTTTCATACTGTTCTGCAGCGTTCCCCACAGTTCCACACTATTTTACAATCTGTTCACCCTGCTCCCTTTGGTTCCCCTCTGTTCTGCAGTGTCCTCCACGCTTCCCAACTTTTTGCAATCCATTCCCCCTGCTCTGTTTGTTTCCCCACTGTTCTGCATTTTTCCACACGGTTCCCCACTTTTTCCAATCTATTCCCCCTGCTCCCTTTGTTTCTGCAGTGTTCCTCACGGTTCTCCACATTTTTTCCAACCTGTAGCCCCTGCTCCCTATGGTTCCCCTCTGCCCTGCAGTATTCCCCATGGTTCCCAACTTTTTCCAACCTGTACCCCCTGCTCCCTTTGCTTCCCCTCTGTTCTGCAGTGTTCCCCAGAGTTCTCTACCTTTTCCAATCCATTCCCCCTGCTCCCTCTGGTTCGCCTCTGTTCTACATTTTTCCACACGGTTCCCCATTTTTTCCAATCTGTTCCCCCTGCTTCCATTGGTCCACCTCTTTTCTGCAGAGTTCCCCACCGTCAACTTTTTCGAATCCTTTCCCCCTGCTCCCTTTGGGTCCCCACTGTTCTGCAGAAGTCCCCACGATTCCCCACTTTTTCCAATCTGTTCCCCCTTCTCCCTTTGGTTCCTCTCTGTTCTGCATTGTTCCCCACGGGTCCGCACTTTTCCAATCTGTTCCCCCTGCTCCCTTTGGTTCCGCTCTGTTCTGCAGTTTTCCCCACGGTTCTCCAAATTTTTTCTAATCTGTTCCCATGCTCCCTTTGGTTCCCCTCTGCCCTGCAGTGTCCCCCATGGTTTCCCACTTTTTTCAACCTGTTCCCCTTGTTCCCTTTGGTTCCCCTCTGTCCTTCCGTTTTCTCCACGGTTCCCAACTTTTTGCAATCAGTTGCCCCTGCTCCGTTTGTTTGCCCTCTGTTCTGCAGTGTTCCCCACAGTTCCCCACTTTTTCCAATCAGTTCCCCCTGCTCCCTTTGATTCCCCTGTGTCCTACAGTTTTCCCCATCGGCCCAACTTTTTACAATCCGTTCCCGCTGCTACCTTTGGTTCCCCTCTGTTCTGCAGTGATCCCCACAGTTCCCCACTTTTTCCAATCGGTTCCCCCTGCTCCCTTTGATTACCCTCTGTCATGCAGTGTTCGCCATGGGCTCCACTTTTTGCAATCCGTTTCCCCTGCTCACTTTTGTTCCCCTCTGTGCTGCAGTGTTCTCCACGGTTCCCCACTTTTTCCAACCTGTACCTCCTGCTCCCTTTGGTTCCCCTCTGTCATGCAGTGTTCCCCACGGTTCCCCACTTTTTCCAATCCTTTCCCTCTGCTCCCTTTGGTTCCCCTCTGTTCTGCTGTGTTCCCCACAGTTCTCCACCTTTTCCAATTCGTTCCCCCTGCTCCCTTTGGTTCCCCTCTGTTCTGCATTGTTCCCCACGGTTCCCCACTTTTCCGAACTGTACCCCCTGCTCCCTTTGGTTCACCTCTGTTCTGCATTGTTCCTCACGGTTCCCCACTTTTTCCAATCTGTTCCCCCTGCACCCTTTGATTCCCCTCTGTTCTGCAGTGTTGCCCACTGTTCTAAACTTTTTCCAATCTGTTCCTCCTGCTCCCTTTGGTTCCCCACTGTTCTGCATTTTTGCCCCCCGTTCTCCCACTTTTTCAAAACTGTTCCCCCTGCTCCCTTTGGTTCCTCACTGTTCTGCAGTTTTCCTCACGGTTCTCCACATTTTTCCAACCTGTAACCCCTGCTCCCTATTGTTCCCCTCTGCCCTGCAGTTTCCCCCATGGTTCCCCACTTTTTCCAATCCGTTCACCCTGTTCCCTTTGGTTCGCCTCTGTTCTGCAGTGTTCCCGACGCTTCCCCACTTTTTCCAATCCGTTCCCCCTGCTCCCTTTGGTTCCCCTCTATTCTGCAGTGTTCCCCACGATTCTCCACATTTTTTTCCATCCTGTACCCCCTGCTCCCTTTGGTTCCCCACTGTTCTGCATTTTTGCACACGGTACCCCACTTCTTCTAATCTGTTCCTCCTGCTCCCTTTGTTTCCCCACTGTTCTGCATTTTTCCAAACGGTTCCCCACTTTTTCCAATCTGTTCCCCCTGCTCCCTTTGGTTCCTCTCTGTTCGGCAGTGATCCACACGGTTCCCCACATTTTCCAAACTGTTCCCCCTGCTCGCTTTGGTTTCATACTGTTCTGCAGTGTTCCCCACAGTTCCCCACTTTTTTACAATCTGTTCGCCCTGCTCCCTTTGGTTCCCCTCTGTTCTGCAGTGTCCTCCACGGTTCCCCACTTTTTCCAACCTGTACCTTCTGCTCACTTTGGTTCCCCTCTGTCATGCAGTGTTTTCACAGTTCCCCAATTTTTTCCTATCTGTTCGCCCTGCTCCCTTTGGTTCCCCTCTGTTCTGCAGTGTCCTCCATGCTTACCAACTTTTTGCAATCCATTCCCCCTGCTCTGTTTGTTTCCCCTCTGTCCTGCATTGTCTTCCACTGTTTCCAACTTTTTGCAATCCATTCCCCCTGCTCCGTTTGTTTGCCCTCTGTTCTGCAGTGTTCCCCACAGTTCCCCACTTTTTCCAATCAGTTCCCCCTGCTCCCTTTGATTCCCCTGTGTCCTACAGTGTTCCCCATCGGCCCAACTTTTTACAATCCGTTCCCCCTGCTACCTTTGGTTCCCCTCTGTTCTGCAGTGTTCCCCACAGTTCCCCACTTTTTTCCAATCGGTTCCCCCTGCTCCCTTTGATTCCCCTGTGTCCTACAGTTTTCCCCATCGGCCCAACTTTTTACAATCCGTTCCCGCTGCTACCTTTGGTTCCCCTCTGTTCTGCAGTGTTCCCCACAGTTCCCCACTTTTTCCAATCGGTTCCCCCTGCTCCCTTTGATTACCCTCTGTCATGCAGTGTTCGCCATGGGCTCCACTTTTTGCAATCCGTTTCCCCTGCTCACTTTTGTTCCCCTCTGTGCTGCAGTGTTCTCCACGGTTCCCCACTTTTTCCAACCTGTACCTCCTGCTCCCTTTGGTTCCCCTCTGTCATGCAGTGTTCCCCACGGTTCCCTACTTTTTCCAATCCTTTCCCTCTGCTCCCTTTGGTTCCCCTCTGTTCTGCTGTGTTCCCCACAGTTCTCCACCTTTTCCAATTCGTTCCCCCTGCTCCCTTTGGTTCCCCTCTGTTCTGCATTGTTCCCCACGGTTCCCCACTTTTCCGAACTGTACCCCCTGCTCCCTTTGGTTCACCTCTGTTCTGCATTGTTCCTCACGGTTCCCCACTTTTTCCAATCTGTTCCCCCTGCACCCTTTGATTCCCCTCTGTTCTGCAGTGTTGCCCACTGTTCTAAACTTTTTCCAATCTGTTCCTCCTGCTCCCTTTGGTTCCCCACTGTTCTGCATTTTTGCCCCCCGTTCTCCCACTTTTTCAAAACTGTTCCCCCTGCTCCCTTTGGTTCCTCACTGTTCTGCAGTTTTCCTCACGGTTCTCCACATTTTTCCAACCTGTAACCCCTGCTCCCTATTGTTCCCCTCTGCCCTGCAGTTTCCCCCATGGTTCCCCACTTTTTCCAATCCGTTCACCCTGTTCCCTTTGGTTCGCCTCTGTTCTGCAGTGTTCCCGACGCTTCCCCACTTTTTCCAATCCGTTCCCCCTGCTCCCTTTGGTTCCCCTCTATTCTGCAGTGTTCCCCACGATTCTCCACATTTTTTTCCATCCTGTACCCCCTGCTCCCTTTGGTTCCCCACTGTTCTGCATTTTTGCACACGGTACCCCACTTCTTCTAATCTGTTCCTCCTGCTCCCTTTGTTTCCCCACTGTTCTGCATTTTTCCAAACGGTTCCCCACTTTTTCCAATCTGTTCCCCCTGCTCCCTTTGGTTCCTCTCTGTTCGGCAGTGATCCACACGGTTCCCCACATTTTCCAAACTGTTCCCCCTGCTCGCTTTGGTTTCATACTGTTCTGCAGTGTTCCCCACAGTTCCCCACTTTTTTACAATCTGTTCGCCCTGCTCCCTTTGGTTCCCCTCTGTTCTGCAGTGTCCTCCACGGTTCCCCACTTTTTCCAACCTGTACCTTCTGCTCACTTTGGTTCCCCTCTGTCATGCAGTGTTTTCACAGTTCCCCAATTTTTTCCTATCTGTTCGCCCTGCTCCCTTTGGTTCCCCTCTGTTCTGCAGTGTCCTCCATGCTTACCAACTTTTTGCAATCCATTCCCCCTGCTCTGTTTGTTTCCCCTCTGTCCTGCATTGTCTTCCACTGTTTCCAACTTTTTGCAATCCATTCCCCCTGCTCCGTTTGTTTGCCCTCTGTTCTGCAGTGTTCCCCACAGTTCCCCACTTTTTCCAATCAGTTCCCCCTGCTCCCTTTGATTCCCCTGTGTCCTACAGTGTTCCCCATCGGCCCAACTTTTTACAATCCGTTCCCCCTGCTACCTTTGGTTCCCCTCTGTTCTGCAGTGTTCCCCACAGTTCCCCACTTTTTTCCAATCGGTTCCCCCTGCTCCCTTTGATTCCCCTGTGTCCTACAGTTTTCCCCATCGGCCCAACTTTTTACAATCCGTTCCCGCTGCTACCTTTGGTTCCCCTCTGTTCTGCAGTGTTCCCCACAGTTCCCCACTTTTTCCAATCGGTTCCCCCTGCTCCCTTTGATTACCCTCTGTCATGCAGTGTTCGCCATGGGCTCCACTTTTTGCAATCCGTTTCCCCTGCTCACTTTTGTTCCCCTCTGTGCTGCAGTGTTCTCCACGGTTCCCCACTTTTTCCAACCTGTACCTCCTGCTCCCTTTGGTTCCCCTCTGTCATGCAGTGTTCCCCACGTTTCCCCACTTTTTCCAATCCTTTCCCTCTGCTCCCTTTGGTTCCCCTCTGTTCTGCTGTGTTCCCCACAGTTCTCCACCTTTTCCAATTCGTTCCCCCTGCTCCCTTTGGTTCCCCTCTGTTCTGCATTGTTCCCCACGGTTCCCCACTTTTCCGAACTGTACCCCCTGCTCCCTTTGGTTCACCTCTGTTCTGCATTGTTCCTCACGGTTCCCCACTTTTTCCAATCTGTTCCCCCTGCACCCTTTGATTCCCCTCTGTTCTGCAGTGTTGCCCACTGTTCTAAACTTTTTCCAATCTGTTCCTCCTGCTCCCTTTGGTTCCCCACTGTTCTGCATTTTTGCCCCCCGTTCTCCCACTTTTTCAAAACAGTTCCCCCTGCTCCCTTTGGTTCCTCACTGTTCTGCAGTTTTCCTCACGGTTCTCCACATTTTTCCAACCTGTACCCCCGCTCCCTATGGTTCCCCTCTGCCCTGCAGTGTCCCCCATGGTTCCCCAATTTTTCCAATCCGTTCCACCTGTTCCCTTTGGTTCGCCTCTGTTCTGCAGTTTTCCCGACGCTTCCCCGCTTTTTCCAATCCGTTCCCCCTGCTGCCTTTGGTTCCCCTTTATTCTGCAGTGTTCCCCACGATTCTCCTCATTTTTTTCCATCTTGTACCCCCTGCTCACTTTGGTTCCCCTCTGTCCTGCAGTGTTCTCCACGGTTCCCCACTTTTTCCCACCTGTACCTCCTGCTCCCTTTGTTTCCCCTCTGTCATGCAGTGTTTTCACAGTTCCCCAATTTTTTCCTATCTGTTCCCCTTGATCCCTTTGGTTCTCCTCTGTCGTGCAGTGTTCCCCACGGTTCCCCACTTTTTCCAATCCGTTCCCTCTGCTCCCTTTGGTTCCCCTCTGTTCTGCATTGTTACCCACAGTTCTCCACCTTTTCCAATTCGTTCCCCTTGCTCCCTTTGGTTCCCCACCTTTCTGCATTTTTCCACACGGTTCCCTACTTTTTCCAATCGGTTCCCCACTTTTTCCAATCTGTTCCCCCTGCTCCCTTTGTTTCTGCAGTGTTCCTCACGGTTCTCCACATTTTTTCCAACCTGTAGCCCCTGCTCCCTATGGTTCCCCTCTGCCCTGCAGTATTCCCCATGGTTCCCAACTTTTTCCAACCTGTACCCCCTGCTCCCTTTGCTTCCCCTCTGTTCTGCAGTGTTCCCCAGAGTTCTCTACCTTTTCCAATCCATTCCCCCTGCTCCCTCTGGTTCGCCTCTGTTCTACATTTTTCCACACGGTTCCCCATTTTTTCCAATCTGTTCCCCCTGCTTCCATTGGTCCACCTCTTTTCTGCAGAGTTCCCCACCGTCAACTTTTTCGAATCCTTTCCCCCTGCTCCCTTTGGGTCCCCACTGTTCTGCAGAAGTCCCCACGATTCCCCACTTTTTCCAATCTGTTCCCCCTTCTCCCTTTGGTTCCTCTCTGTTCTGCATTGTTCCCCACGGGTCCGCACTTTTCCAATCTGTTCCCCCTGCTCCCTTTGGTTCCCCACTGTTCTGCATTTTTGCACACGGTACCCCACTTCTTCTAATCTGTTCCTCCTGCTCCCTTTGTTTCCCCACTGTTCTGCATTTTTCCAAACGGTTCCCCACTTTTTCCAATCTGTTCCCCCTGCTCCCTTTGGTTCCTCTCTGTTCGGCAGTGATCCACACGGTTCCCCACATTTTCCAAACTGTTCCCCCTGCTCGCTTTGGTTTCATACTGTTCTGCAGTGTTCCCCACAGTTCCCCACTTTTTTACAATCTGTTCGCCCTGCTCCCTTTGGTTCCCCTCTGTCCTGCAGTGTCCTCCACGGTTCCCCACTTTTTCCAACCTGTACCTTCTGCTCACTTTGGTTCCCCTCTGTCATGCAGTGTTTTCACAGTTCCCCAATTTTTTCCTATCTGTTCGCCCTGCTCCCTTTGGTTCCCCTCTGTTCTGCAGTGTCCTCCATGCTTACCAACTTTTTGCAATCCATTCCCCCTGCTCTGTTTGTTTCCCCTCTGTCCTGCATTGTCCTCCACTGTTTCCAACTTTTTGCAATCCATTCCCCCTGCTCTGTTTGTTTGCCCTCTGTTCTGCAGTGTTCCCCACAGTTCCCCACTTTTTCCAATCAGTTCCCCCTGCTCCCTTTGATTCCCCTGTGTCCTACAGTGTTCCCCATCGGCCCAACTTTTTACAATCCGTTCCCCCTGCTACCTTTGGTTCCCCTCTGTTCTGCAGTGTTCCCCACAGTTCCCCACTTTTTCCAATCGGTTCCCCCTGCTCCCTTTGATTACCCTCTGTCATGCAGTGTTCGCCATGGGCTCCACTTTTTGCAATCCGTTTCCCCTGCTCACTTTTGTTCCCCTCTGTGCTGCAGTGTTCTCCACGGTTCCCCACTTTTTCCAACCTGTACCTCCTGCTCCCTTTGGTTCCCTTCTGTCATGCAGTGTTCCCCACGGTTACCCACTTTTTCCAATCCTTTCCCTCTGCTCCCTTTGGTTCCCCTCTGTTCTGCTGTGTTCACCACAGTTCTCCACCTTTTCCAATTCGTTCCCCCTGCTCCCTTTGGTTCCCCACCTTTCTGCATTTTTCTACAAGGTTCCCTACTTTTTCCAATCGGTTCCCCACTTTTTGCAATCTGTTACCCCTGCTCCCTTTGGTTCCCCTCTATTCTGCAGTGTTCCCCACGATTCTCCACATTTTTTTCCATCCTGTACCCCCTGCTCCCTATGGTTCCCCTCTGCCTTGCAGTGTTTCCCATGGGACCCCACTTTTTCCAACCTGTTCCCCTTGTTCCCTTTGGTTCCCCTCTGTTCTGCAGTGATCTCCACGGTTCCCCACATTTTCCAAACTGTACCCCCGGCTAGCTTTGGTTTCATACTGTTCTGCAGTGTTCCCCACGGTTCCCCACTTTTTTACAATCTGTTCGCCCTGTTCCCTTTGGTTACCCTCTGTCCTACAGTGTCCTCCACGGTTCCCCACTTTTTCCAACCTGTACCTCCTGTTCCCTTTGGTTCCCCTCTGTCATGTAGTGTTTTCACAGTTCCCCAATTTTTTCCTATCTGTTCCCCCTGATCACTTTGGTTCCCCTCTGTCATGCAGTGTGCCCCACGGTTCCCCACCATTTCCAATTCGTTCCCCCTGCTCCCTTTGGTTCCCCACATTTCTGTATTTTTCCACACGGTTCCCTACTATTTCCAATCGGTTCCCCACTTTTTCCAATCTGTTCCCTCTGCTCCCTTTGGTTCTCCCCTGTTCTGCAGTGTTCCCGACGCTTCCCCACTTTTTCCAATCCGTTCCCCCTGCTCCCTTTGGTTCCCCTCTATTCCACAGTGTTCCCCACGATTCTCCACATTTTTATTCATACTGTAGCCCCTGCTTCCTATGGTTCACCTCTGCGTTGCAGTGTTACCCATGGGACACCACTTTTTCGAACCTGTTCCCCTTGTTCCCTTTGGTTCCCCTCTGTTCTGCAGTGTTCCCCACTTTTTCCAATCAGTTCCCCCTGCTCCCTTTGATTCCCCTCTGTCCTACAGTGTTCCCCATCGGCCAAACTTTTTACAATCCGTTCCCCCTGCTTCCATTGGTTCCCCTCTGTCGTGCAGTGTTCCCCACAGTTCCCCACTTTTTCCAATCAGTTCCCCCTGCTCCCTTTGGTTCCCCTCTGTTCTTCATTGTTCCCCACGGTTCCCCATTTTCCGAACTGTACCCCCTGCTCCCTTTTGGTTCACCTCTGTTCTGCAGTGTTCCTCACGGTTACCCACTTTTTCCAATCTGTTCCCCTGCACCCTTTGATTCCCCTCTGTTCTGCAGTGTTGCCAACTGTTCTCAACTTTTTCCAATCTGTTCCTCCTGCTCCCTTTGGTTCCCCACTGTTCTGCATTTTTCCACACGGTTCCCCACTTTTTCCAACCTGCACCCCCGCTCCCTATGGTTCCCCTCTGCCCTGCAGTGTCCCCCATGGTGCCCCACTTTTTCCAATCCGTTCCCCCTGTTCCCTTTGGTTCGCCTCTGTTCTGCAGTGTTCCCGACGCTTCCCCACTTTTTCCATTCCGTTCCCCCTGCTGCCTTTGGTTCCCCTCTATTCTGCAGTGTTCCCCACGATTCTCCTCATTTTTTTCCATCCTGTACCCCCTGCTCCCTTTGGTTCCCCTCTGTCCTGCAGTGTCCTCCACGGTTCCCCACTTTTTCCAACCTGTACCTCCTGCTCCCTTTGTTTCCCCTCTGTCATGCAGTGTTTTCACAGTTCCCCACTTTTTCCAATCCGTTCCCTCTGCTCCCTTTGGTTCCCCTCTGTTCTGCATTGTTCCCCACAGTTCTCCACCTTTTCCAATTTGTTTCCCCTGCTCCCTTTGGTTCCCCACCTTTCTGCATTTTTCCACACGGTTCCCTACTTTTTCCAATCGGTTCCCCACTTTTTCCAATCTGTTCCCCCTGCTCCCTTTGGTTCTGCTCTGTTCTGCAGTTTTCCCCACGGTTCCCCACATTTTCCAAACCATTCCCCAGGCTCGCTTTGGTTTCATACTGTTCTGCAGCGTTCCCCACGGTTCCCCACTATTTTACAATCTGTTCGCCCTGCTCCCTTTGGTTCCCCTCTGTTCTGCAGTGTCCTCCACGCTTCCCAACTTTTTGCAATCCATTCCCCCTGCTCTGTTTGTTTCCCCACTGTTCTGCATTTTTGCACACGGTTCCCCACTTTTTCCAATCTGTTCCCCCTGCTCCCTTTGGTTCCTCACTGTTCTGCAGTGTTCCTCACGGTTCTCCACATTTTTTCCAATCTGTTCCCCCTGTTCCCTTTGGTTCCCCTCTGTCCCGCAGTGTTCTGCACGATTCCCCACTTTTTCCAATCAGTTCCCCCTGCTCCCTTTGATTCCGCTCTGTCCTCCAGTGTGCCCCATGGGCCCCACTTTTTGCAATCCGTTCCCCCTGCTCCCTTTGCTTCCACTCTGTTCTGCAGTGTTTCCCTCAGTTCCCCACTTTTTCCAATCGGTACCCCCTGCTCCCTTTGATTACCCTCTGTCATGCAGAGTTCGCCATGGGCCCCACTTTTTGCAATCCGTTTCCCCTGCTCACTTTTGTTCCCCTCTGTGCTGCAGTGTTCTCCACGTTTCCCCACTATTTCCAACCTGTACCTCCTACTCCCTTTGGTTCCCTTCTGTCATGCAGTGTTCCCCACGGTTACCCACTTTTTCCAATCTGTTCCCTCTGCTCCCTTTGGTTCCCCTCTGTTCTGCTGTGTTCCCCACAGTTCTCCACCTTTTCCAATTCGTTCCCCCTGCTCCCTTTGGTTCCCCACCTTTCTGCATTTTTCCCCACGGTTCCCTACTTTTTCCAATCGGTTCCCCACTTTTTGCAATCTGTTCCCCCTGCTCCCTTTGGTTCCCCTCTATTCTGCAGTGTTCCCCATGATTCTCCACATTTTTTTCCATCCTTTACCCCCTGCTCCCTATGGTTCCCCTCTGCCTTGCAGTGCTACCCATGGGATCCCACTTTTTCCAACCTGTTCCCCTTGTTCCCTTTGGTTGCCCTCTGTCCTGCCGTGTTCTCCACAGTTATCAACTTTTTGCAATCCGTTCCCCCTGCTCCGTTTGTTTCCCCTCTGTTCTGCAGTGTTCCCCACGGTTCCCCACTTTTTACAATCTGTTCCCCCTGCTCCTTTGTCTCCACTCTGTTCTGCAGTTTTCCCCACGATTTCCCACATATTCCAAACCATTCCCCCGGCTCGCTTTGGTTTCATACTGTTCTGCAGCATTCCCCACGGTTCGCCACATTTTTACAAACTGTTTGCCCTGCTCCCTTTGTTTTCCCCTGTTCTGCATTGTCCTCCACGCTTCCCAACTTTTTGCAATCCATTCCCCCTGTTCCGTTTTTTTCCCCTCTGTTCTGCAGTTTTCCCCACAGTTCCCCACTTTTTCCAATCTGTTTCCCCTGCTAACTCTGGTTGCCCTCTGTTCTGCATTTTTCGACACTGTCCCCCACTTTTTCCAATCCGTTCCCCCTGCTTCCTTTGGTTCACCTCTGTCCTGCAGATCTCTCCACGAATCCCCACTTTTTCCAATCTGTTCCCCCTGCTCCCTTTGGGTCCCCACTGTTCTGCAGAACTCCCCACGATTCCCCACTTTTTCCAATCTGTTCCCCCTTCTCCCTTTGGTTCCTCTCTGTTCTGCATTGTTCCCCACGGGTCCGCACTTTTCCAATCTGTTCCCCCTGCTCCCTTTGGTTCCGCTCTGTTCTGCAGTTTAACCCACGGTTCTCCAAATTTTTTCTAATCTGTTCCCATGCTCCCTTTGGTTCCCCTCTGCCCTGCAGTGTCCCCCATGGTTCCCCACTTTTTCCAATCCGTTCCCCCTGCTACCTTTGGTTCCCCTCTGTTCTGAAGTGTTCCCCACAGTTCCCCACTTTTTCCAATCTGTTCCCACTGCTCCCTTTGATTACCCTCTGTCATGCAGTGTTTGCATGGGCCCCACTTTTTGCAATCCGTTTCCCCTGCTCACTTTTGTTCCCCTCTGTGCTGCAGTATTCTCCACGGTTCCCCACTTTTTCCAACCTGTACATCCTGCTCCCTTTGGTTCCCTTCTGTCATGCAGTGTTCCCCACGGTTCCCCACTTTTTCCAATCCGTTCCCTCTGCTCCCTATGGTTCCCCTCTGTTCTGCAGTGTTCCCCACAGTTCTCCACCTTTTCCAATTCGTTCCCCCTGCTCCCTTTGGTTCCCCACCTTTCTGCATTTTTCCACACGGTTCCCTACTTTTTCCAATCGGTTCCCCACTTTTTGCAATCTGTTCCCCCTGCTCCCTTTGGTTCTCCTCTGTTCTGCAGTGTTCCCGACGCTTCCCCACTTTTTCCAATCCATTCCCCCTGCTCCCTTTGGTTCCCCTCTATTCTGCAGTGTTCCCCACGATTCTCCACATTTTTTTCCATCCTGTACCCCCTGCTCCCTATGGTTCCCCTCTGCCTTGCAGTGTTACCCATGGGACCCCACTTTTTCCAACCTGTTCCCCTTGTTCCCTTTGGTTCCCCTCTGTCCTGCCGTGTTCTCCACAGTTATTAACTTTTTGCAATCCGTTCCCCCTGCTCCGTTTGTTTCCCCTCTGTTCTGCAGTGTTCCCCACGGTTCCCCACTTTTTCCAATCTGTTCCCCCTGCTCCTTTGGCTCCACTCTGTTCTGCAGTTTTCCCCACGGTTACCCACACTTTCCAAACCATTTCCCCGGCTCGCTTTCTTTTCACACTGTTCTGCAGCGTTCCCCACGGTTCCCCACTTTTTTACAATCTGTTCGCCCTGCTCCCTTTGGTTCCCCTCTGTTCTGCAGTGTCCTCCACGCTTACCAACTTTTTGCAATCCATTCCCCCTGCTCTGTTTGTTTCCCCTCTGTCCTGCATTGTCCTCCACGGTTACCAACTTTTTGCACTCCATTCCCCCTGCTCCGTTTGTTTGCCCTCTGTTCTGCAGTGTTCCCCACAGTTCCCCACTTTTTCCAATGCATTCCCTCTGCTCCCTTTGGTGCCCCTCTGTTCTGCATTTTTCCACACTGTTCCCCACTTTTTCCAATCAGATCCCCCTGCTCCCTTTGGTTCCCCTCTGTTCTGCATTGTTCCCCACGGTTCCCCACTTTTCCGAACTGTACCCCCTGCTCCATTTGGTTCACCTCTGTTCTGCATTGTTCCTCACGGTTCCCCACTTTTTCCAATCTGTTCCCCCTGCACCCTTTGATTCCCCTCTGTTCTGCAGTGTTGCACACTGTTCTAAACTTTTTCCAATCTGTTCCTCCTGCTCCCTTTGGTTCCCCACTGTTCTGCATTTTTGCACACGGTTCCCCACTTTTTCAAAACTGTTCCCCCTGCTCCCTTTGGTTCCTCACTGTTCTGCAGTTTTCCTCACGGTTCTCCACATTTTTCCAACCTGTACCCCCTGCTCCCTATAGTTTCCCTCTGCACTGCAGTGTCCCCCATGGTTCCCCACTTTTTCCAATCCGTTCCCCCTGTTCCCTTTGGTTCGCCTCTGTTCTGCAGTGTTCCCGACGCTTCCCCACTTTTTCCAATCCGTTCCCCCTGCTCCCTTTGGTTCCCCTCTATTCTGCAGTGTTCCCCACGATTCTCCACATTTTTTTCCATCCTGTACCACCTGCTCCCTTTGGTTCCCCACTGTTCTGCATTTTTGCACACGGTACCCCACTTCTTCTAATCTGTTCCCCCTGCTCCCTTTGGTTCCTCTCTGTTCGGCAGTGATCCACACGGTTCCCCACATTTTCCAAACTGTTCCCCCTGCTCGCTTTGGTTTCATACTGTTCTGCAGTGTTCCCCACAGTTCCCCACTTTTTTACAATCTGTTCGCCCTGCTCCCCTTGGTTCCCCTCTGTCCTGCAGTGTCCTCCACGGTTCCCCACTTTTTCCAACCTGTACCTTCTGCTCACTTTGGTTCCCCTCTGTCATGCAGTGTTTTCACAGTTCCCCAATTTTTTCCTATCTGTTCGCCCCGCTCCCTTTTGTTCCCCTCTGTTCTGCAGTATCCTCCACGCTTACCAACTTTTTGCAATCCATTCCCCCTGCTCTGTTTGTTTCCCCTCTGTCCTGCATTGTCCTCCACTGTTTCCAACTTTTTGCGATCCATTCCCCCTGCTCCGTTTGTTTGCCCTCTGTTCTGCAGTGTTCCCCACAGTTCCCCACTTTTTCCAATCAGTTCCCCCTGCTCCCTTTGATTCCCCTGTGTCCTACAGTGTTCCCCATCGGCCCAACGTTTTACAATCCGTTCCCCCTGCTCCATTTGGTTCCCCTCTGTTCTGCAGTGTTCCCCACAGTTCCCCACTTTTTCCAATCGGTTCCCCCTGCTCCCTTTGATTACCCTCTGTCATGCAGTGTTCGCCATGGGCTCCACTATTTGCAATCCGTTTCCCCTGCTCACTTTTGTTCCCCTCTGTGCTGCAGTGTTCTCCACGGTTCCCCACTTTTTCCAACCTGTACCTCCTGCTCCCTTTGGTTCCCCTCTGTCATGCAGTGTTCCCCACTGTTCCCAACTTTTTCCAATCCTTTCCCTCTGCTCCCTTTGGTTCCCCTCTGTTCTGCTGTGTTCCCCACAGTTCTCCACCTTTTCCAATTCGTTCCCCCTGCTCCCTTTGGTTCCCCACCTTTCTGCATTTTTCTACAAGGTTCCCTACTTTTTCCAATTGGTTCCCCACTTTTTGCAATCTGTTCTCCCTGCTCCCTTTGGTTCTTCTCTGTTCTGCAGTGTTCCCGACGCTTACCCACTTTTTGCAATCCATTCCCCCTGCTCCCTTTGGTTCCCCTCTATTCTGCAGTGTTCCCCACGATTCTCCACATTTTTTTCCATCCTGTACCCCCTGCTCCCTATGGTTCCCCTCTGCCTTGCAGTGTTACCCATGGTACCCCACTTTTTCCAACCTGTTCCCCTTGTTCCCTTTGGTTCCCCTCTGTTCTGCAGTGATCTCCACGGTTCCCCACATTTTCCAAACTGTTCCCCCGGCTCGCTTTGGTTTCATACTGTTCTGCAGTGTTCCCCACGGTTCCCCACTTTTTTACAATCTGTTCGCCCTGCTCCCTTTGGTTCCCCTCTGTCCTACAGTGTCCTCCACGGTTCCTCACTTTTTCCAACCTGTACCTCCTGTTCCCTTTGGTTCCCCTCTGTCATGTAGTGTTTTCACAATTCCCCAATTTTTTCCTATCTGTTCCCCCTGATCACTTTGGTTCCCCTCTGTCATGCAGTGTGCCCCACAGTTCCCCACCTTTTCCAATTCGTTCCCCCTGCTCCCTTTGGTTCCCCACATTTCTCTATTTTTCCACACGGTTCCCTTCTATTTCCAATCGGTTCCCCACTTTTTCCAATCTGTTCCCCCTGCTCCCTTTGGTTCTCCTCTGTTCTGCAGTGTTCCCGACGCTTCCCCACTTTTTCCAATCTGTTCCCCCTGCTCCCTTTGGTTCCCCTCTATTCTACAGTGTTCCCCACGATTCTCCACATTTTTTTACATACTGTAGCCCCTGCTTCCTATGGTTCACCTCTGCGTTGCAGTGTTACCCATGAGACACCACTTTTTCGAACCTGTTCCCCTTGTTCCCTTTGGTTCCCCTCTGTTCTGCAGTGTTCCCCACTTTTTCCAATCAGTTCCCCCTGCTCCCTTTGATTCCCCTCTGTCCTACAGTGTTCCCCATCGGCCAAACTTTTTTCAATCCGTTCCCCCTGCTTCCTTTGGTTCCCCTCTGTTGTGCAGTGTTCCCCACAGTTCCCCACTTTTTCCAATCAGTTCCCCCTGCTCCCTTTGGTTCACCTCTGTTCTGCAGAACTCCCCATGATTCCCCACTTTTTCCAATCTGTTCCCCCTGCTCCCTTTGGTTCCCCTTTGTTCTTCATTGTTCCCCACGGTTCCCCATTTTCCGAACTGTACCCCCTGCTCCCTTTGGTACACCTCTGTTTTGCAGTGTTCCTCACGGTTACCCACTTTTTCCAATCTGTTCCCACTGCACCCTTTGATTCCCCTCTGTTCTGCAGTGTTGCCCACTGTTCTCAACTTTTTCCAATCTGTTCCTCCTGCTCCCTTTGGTTCCCCACTGTTCTGCATTTTTCCACACGGTTCTCCACTTTTTCCAACCTGTACCCCCGCTCCCTATGGTTCCCCTCTGCCCTGCAGTGTCCCCCATGGTTCCCCACTTTTTCCAATCCGTTCCCCCTGTTCCCTTTGGTTCGCCTCTGTTCTGCAGTGTTCCCGACGCTTCCCCACTTTTTCCAATCCGTTCCCCCTGCTGCCTTTGGTTCCCCTCTATTCTGCAGTGTTCCCCACGATTCTCCTCATTTTTTTCCATCCTGTACCCCCTGCTCCCTTTGGTTCCCCTCTGTCCTGCAGTGTCCTCCACGGTTCCCCACTTTTTTCCAACCTGTACCTCCTGCTCCCTTTCGTTCCCCTCTGTCATGCAGTGTTTTCACAGTTCCCCAATTTTTTCCTATCTGTTCCCCCTGATCCCTTTGGTTCTCCTCTGTCATGCAGTGTTCCCCACGGTTCCCCACTATTTCCAATCCGTTCCCTCTGCTCCCTTTGATTCCCCTCTGTTCTGCATTGTTCCCCACAGTTCTCCACCTTTTCCAATTCGTTCCCCCTGCTCCCTTTGGTTCCCCACCTTTCTGCATTTTTCCACACGGTTCCCTACTTTTTCCAATCGGTTCCCCACTTTTTCCAATCTGTTCCCCCTGCTCCCTTTCGTTCTGCTCTGTTCTGCAGTGTTCCCCACAGTTCCCCACTTTTTCCAATCTGTTCACCCTGCTCCTTTGGCTCCACTCTGTTCTGCATTTTTCCCCACGGTTCCCCACATTTTCCAAACCATTCCCCAGGCTCGCTTTGGTTTCAGACTGTTCTGCAGCGTTCCCCACGGTTCCCCACTATTTTACAATCTGTTCGCCCTGCTCCCTTTGGTTCCCCTCTGTTCTGCAGTGTCCTCCACGCTTACCAACTTTTTGCAATCCAATCCCCCTGCTCTGTTTGTTTCCCCACTGTTCTGCATTTTTCCACACGGTTCCCCAATTTTTCCAATCTGTTCCCCCTGCACCCTTTGATTCCCCTCTGTTCTGCAGTGTTGCCCACTGTTCTCAACTTTTTCCAATCTGTTCCTCCTGCTCCCTTTGGTTCCCCACTGTTCTGCATTTTTCCACACGGTTCCCCACTTTTTCCAACCTGTACCCCCGCTCCCTATGGTTCCCCTCTGCCCTGCAGTGTCCCCTATGGTTCCCCAATTTTTCCAATCCGTTCCCCCTGTTCCCTTTGTTTCGCCTCTGTTCTGCAGTTTTCCCGACGCTTCCCCGCTTTTTCCAATCCGTTCCCCCTGCTGCCTTTGGTTCCCCTTTATTCTGCAGTGTTCCCCACGATTCTCCTCAGTTTTTTCCATCCTGTACCCCCTGTTCACTTTGGTTCCCCTCTGTCCTGCAGTGTCCTCCACGGTTTCCCACTTTTTCCAACCTGTACCTCCTGCTCCCTTTGTTTCCACTCTGTCATGCAGTGTTTTCACAGTTCCCCAATTTTTTCCTATCTGTTCCCCTTGATCCCTTTGGTTCTCCTCTGTCGTGCTGTGTTCCCCACGGTTCCCCACTTTTTCCAATCCGTTCCCTCTGCTCCCTTTGGTTCCCCTCTGTTCTGCATTGTTACCCACAGTTCTCCACCTTTTCCAATTCGTTCCCCTTGCTCCCTTTGGTTCCCCACCTTTCTGCATTTTTCCACACGGTTCCCTACTTTTTCCAATCGGTTCCCCATTTTTTCCAATCTGTTCCCCCTGCTCCTTTGGCTCCACTCTGTTCTGCAGTTTTCCCCACGGTTCCCCACATTTTCCAAACCAATCCCCCGGCTCGCTTTGGTTTCATACTGTTCTGCAGCGTTCCCCACAGTTCCACACTATTTTACAATGTGTTCCCTCTGCTCCCTTTGGTTCCCCTCTGTTCTGCAGTGTCCTCCACGCTTCCCAACTTTTTGCAATCCATTCCCCCTGCTCTGTTTGTTTCCCCACTGTTCTGCATTTTTCCACACGGTTCCCCACTTTTTCCAATCTGTTCCCCCTGCTCCCTTTGGTTCTGCAGTGTTCCTCACGGTTCTCCACATTTTTTCCAACCTGTAGCCCCTGCTCCCTATGGTTCCCCTCTGCCATGCAGTATTCCCCATGGTTCCCCACTTTTTCCAATCTGTTCCCCCTGTTCCCTTTGGTTCCCCTCTGTCCCGCAGTGTTCTGCACGATTCCCCACTTTTTCCAATCAGTTCCCCCTGCTCCCTTTGATTCCGCTCTGTCCTCCAGTGTGCCCCATGGGCCCCACTTTTTGCAATCCGTTCCCCCTGCTCCCTTTGCTTCCCCTCTGTTCTGCAGTGTTTCCCTCAGTTCCCCACTTTTTCCAATCCGTACCCCCTGCTCCCTTTGATTACCCTCTGTCATGCAGTGTTCGCCATGGGCCCCACTTTTTGTAATCCGTTTCCCCTGCTCACTTTTGTTCCCCTCTGTGCTGCAGTGTTCTCCACGGTTCCCCACTATTTCCAACCTGTACCTCCTGCTCCCTTTGGTTCCCCTCTGTCATGCAGTGTTCCCCACGGTTCCCCACTTTTTCCAATCTGTTCCCTCTGCTCCCTTTTGATCCCCTCTGTTCTGCTGTGTTCCCCACAGTTCTCCACCTTTTCCAATTCGTTCCCCCTGCTCCCTTTGGTTCCCCACCTTTCTGCATTTTTCCCCACGGTTCCCTACTTTTTCCAATCGGTTCCCCACTTTTTGCAATCTATTCCCCCTGCTCCCTTTGGTTCTCCTCTGTTCTGCAGTGTTCCCGACGCTTCCCCACTTTTTCCAATCCATTCCCCCTGCTCCCTTTGGTTCCCCTCTATTCTGCAGTGTTCCCCATGATTCTCCACATTTTTTTCCATCCTGTACCCCCTGCTCCCTATGGTTCCCCTCTGCCTTGCAGTGCTACCCATGGGATCCCACTTTTTCCAACCTGTTCCCCTTGTTCCCTTTGGTTCCCCTCTGTCCTGCCGTGTTCTCCACAGTTATCAACTTTTTGCAATCCGTTCCCCCTGCTCCGTTTGTTTCCCCTCTGTTCTGCAGTGTTCCCCACGGTTCCCCACTTTTTACAATCTGTTCCCCCTGCTCCTTTGTCTCCACTCTGTTCTGCAGTTTTCCCCACGGTTTCCCACATATTCCAAACCATTCCCCCGGCTCGCTTTGGTTTCATACTGTTCTGCAGCATTCCCCACGGTTCCCCACTTTTTTACAAACTGTTTGCCCTGCTCCCTTTGGATTCCCCTGTTCTGCATTGACCTCCACGGTTCCCAACCTTTTGCAATCCATTCCCCCTGTTCCGTTTTTTTGCCCTCTGTTCTGCAGTTTTCCCCACAGGTCCCCACTTTTTCCAATCTGTTTCCCCTGCTAACTCTGGTTGCCCTCTGTTCTGCATTTTTCCACACTGTCTCCCACTTTTTCCAATCCGTTCCCCCTGCTTCCTTTGGTTCACCTCTGCCCTGCAGATCTCTCCACGAATCCCCACTTTTTCCAATCTGTTCCCCCTGCTCCCTTTGGTTCCCCTCTGTTCTGCATTGTTCCCCACGGTTACCCACTTTTCCAAACAGTACCCCCTGCTCCCTTTGGTGCCCCTCTGTTCTGCAGTGTTCCTCACGGTTACCCACTTTTTCCAATCTGTTCTTCCTGCTCCCTTTTTGTTCCCCACTGTTCTGCATTTTTACACACCGTTCCCAACTTTTTCCAATCTATTCTCCCTGCTCCCTTTGGTTCCTCACTGTTCTGCAGTGTTCCTCACGGTTCTCCACATTTTTTCCAACCTGTACCCCCTGCTCCCTTTGCTTCCCCTCTGTTCTGCAGTGTTCCCCAGAATTCTCTACCTTTTCCAATCCATTCCCCCTGCTCCCTCTGGTTCACCTCTGTTCTACATTTTTCCACACGGTTCCCCACTTTTTCCAATCTGTTCCCCCTGCACCCTTTGATTCCCCTCTGTTCTGCAGTGTTGCACACTGTTCTAAACTTTTTCCAATCTGTTCCTCCTGCTCCCTTTGGTTCCCCACTGTTCTACATTTTTGCACACGGTTCCCCACTTTTTCAAAACTGTTCCCCCTGCTCCCTTTGGTTCCTCACTGTTCTGCAGTTTTCCTCACGGTTCTCCACATTTTTCCAACCTGTACCCCCTGCTCCCTATAGTTCCCCTCTGCACTGCAGTGTTCCCCATGGTTCCCCACTTTTTCCAATCCGTTCCCCCTGTTCCCTTTGGTTCGCCTCTGTTCTGCAGTGTTCCCGACGCTTCCCCACTTTTTCCAATCCGTTCCCCCTGCTCCCTTTGGTTCCCCTCTATTCTGCAGTGTTCCCCACGATTCTCCACATTTTTTTCCATCCTGTACCACCTGCTCCCTTTGGTTCCCCACTGTTCTGCATTTTTGCACACGGTACCCCACTTCTTCTAATCTGTTCCCCCTGCTCCCTTTGGTTCCTCTCTGTTCGGCAGTGATCCACACGGTTCCCCACATTTTCCAAACTGTTCCCCCTGTTCGCTTTGGTTTCATACTGTTCTGCAGTGTTCCCCACAGTTCCCCACTTTTTTACAATCTGTTCGCCCTGCTCCCCTTGGTTCCCCTCTGTCCTGCAGTGTCCTCCACGGTTCCCCACTTTTTCCAACCTGTACCTTCTGCTCACTTTGGTTCCCCTCTGTCATGCAGTGTTTTCACAGTTCCCCAATTTTTTCCTATCTGTTCGCCCCGCTCCCTTTTGTTCCCCTCTTTTCTGCAGTATCCTCCACGCTTACCAACTTTTTGCAATCCATTCCCCCTGCTCTGTTTGTTTCCCCTCTGTCCTGCATTGTCCTCCACTGTTTCCAACTTTTTGCGATCCATTCCCCCTGCTCCGTTTGTTTGCCCTCTGTTCTGCAGTGTTCCCCACAGTTCCCCACTTTTTCCAATCAGTTCCCCCTGCTCCCTTTGATTCCCCTGTGTCCTACAGTGTTCCCCATCGGCCCAACTTTTTACAATCCGTTCCCCCTGCTCCCTTTGGTTCCCCTCTGTTCTGCAGTGTTCCCCACAGTTCCCCACTTTTTCCAATCGGTTCCCCCTGCTCCCTTTGATTACCCTCTGTCATGCAGTGTTCGCCATGGGCTCCACTTTTTGCAATCCGTTTCCCCTGCTCACTTTTGTTCCCCTCTGTGCTGCAGTGTTCTCCACGGTTCCCCACTTTTTCCAACCTGTACCTCCTGCTCCCTTTGGTTCCCCTCTGTCATGCAGTGTTCCCCACTGTTCCCAACTTTTTCCAATCCTTTCCCTCTGCTCCCTTTGGTTCCCCTCTGTTCTGCTGTGTTCCCCACAGTTCTCCACCTTTTCCAATTCGTTCCCCCTGCTCCCTTTGGTTCCCCACTTTTCTGCATTTTTCTACAAGGTTCCCTACTTTTTCCAATTGGTTCCCCACTTTTTGCAATCTGTTCTCCCTGCTCCCTTTGGTTCTTCTCTGTTCTGCAGTGTTCCCGACGCTTCCCCACTTTTTGCAATCCATTCCCCCTGCTCCCTTTGGTTCGCCTCTATTCTGCAGTGTTCCCCACGATTCTCCACATTTTTTTCCATCCTGTACCCCCTGCTCCCTATGGTTCCCCTCTGCCTTGCAGTGTTACCCATGGGACCCCACTTTTTCCAACCTGTTCCCCTTGTTCCCTTTGGTTCCCCTCTGTTCTGCAGTGATCTCCACGGTTCCCCACATTTTCCAAACTGTTCCCCCGGCTCGCTTTGGTTTCATACTGTTCTGCAGTGTTCCCCACGGTTCCCCACTTTTTTACAATCTGTTCGCCCTGCTCCCTTTGGTTCCCCTCTGTCCTACAGTGTCCTCCACGGTTCCCCACTTTTTCCAACCTGTACCTCCTGTTCCCTTTGGTTCCCCTCTGTCATGTAGTGTTTTCACAGTTCCCCAATTTTTTCCTATCTGTTCCCCCTGATCACTTTGGTTCCCCTCTGTCATGCAGTGTGCCCCACAATTCCCCACCTTTTCCAATTCGTTCCCCCTGCTCCCTTTGGTTCCCCACATTTCTCTATTTTTCCACACGGTTCCCTTCTATTTCCAATCGGTTCCCCACTTTTTCCAATCTGTTCCCCCTGCTCCCTTTGGTTCTCCTCTGTTCTGCAGTGTTCCCGACGCTTCCCCACTTCTTCCAATCTGTTCCCCCTGCTCCCTTTGGTTCCCCTCTATTCTACAGTGTTCCCCACGATTCTCCACATTTTTTTACATACTGTAGCCCCTGCTTCCTATGGTTCACCTCTGCGTTGCAGTGTTACCCATGGGACACCACTTTTTCGAACCTGTTCCCCTTGTTCCCTTTGGTTCCCCTCTGTTCTGCAGTGTTCCCCACTTTTTCCAATCAGTTCCCCCTGCTCCCTTTGATTCCCCTCTGTCCTACAGTGTTCCCCATCGGCCAAACTTTTTTCAATCCGTTCCCCCTGCTTCCTTTGGTTCCCCTCTGTTGTGCAGTGTTCCCCACAGTTCCCCACTTTTTCCAATCAGTTCCCCCTGCTCCCTTTGGTTCACCTCTGTTCTGCAGAACTCCCCATGATTCCCCACTTTTTCCAATCTGTTCCCCCTGCTCCCTTTGGTTCCCCTCTGTTCTTCATTGTTCCCCACGGTTCCCCATTTTCCGAACTGTACCCCCTACTCCCTTTGGTTCACCTCTGTTCTGCAGTGTTCCTCACGGTTACCCACTTTTTCCAATCTGTTCCCACTGCACCCTTTGATTCCCCTCTGTTCTGCAGTGTTGCCCACTGTTCTCAACTTTTTCCAATCTGTTCCTCCTGCTCCCTTTGGTTCCCCACTGTTCTGCATTTTTCCACACGGTTCCCCACTTTTTCCAACCTGTACCCCCGCTCCCTATGGTTCCCCTCTGCCCTGCAGTGTCCCCCATGGTTCCCCACTTTTTCCAATCCGTTCCCCCTGTTCCCTTTGGTTCGCCTCTGTTCTGCAGTGTTCCCGACGCTTCCCCACTTTTTCCAATCCGTTCCCCCTGCTGCCTTTGGTTCCCCTCTGTCCTGCAGTGTCCTCCACGGTTCCCCACTTTTTTCCAACCTGTACCTCCTGCTCCCTTTCGTTCCCCTCTGTCATGCAGTGTTTTCACAGTTCCCCAATTTTTTCCTATCTGTTCCCCCTGATCCCTTTGGTTCTCCTCTGTCATGCAGTGTTCCCCACGGTTCCCCACTATTTCCAATCCGTTCCCTCTGCTCCCTTTGATTCCCCTCTGTTCTGCATTGTTCCCCACAGTTCTCCACCTTTTCCAATTCGTTCCCCCTGCTCCCTTTGGTTCCCCACCTTTCTGCATTTTTCCACACGGTTCCCTACTTTTTCCAATCGGTTCCCCACTTTTTCCAATCTGTTCCCCCTGCTCCCTTTGGTTCTGCTCTGTTCTGCAGTGTTCCCCACAGTTCCCCACTTTTTCCAATCTGTTCCCCCTGCTCCTTTGGCTCCACTCTGTTCTGCATTTTTCCCCACGGTTCCCCACATTTTCCAAACCATTCCCCAGGCTCGCTTTGGTTTCAGACTGTTCTGCAGCGTTCCCCACGGTTCCCCACTATTTTACAATCTGTTCGCCCTGCTCCCTTTGGTTCCCCTCTGTTCTGCAGTGTCCTCCACGCTTACCAACTTTTTGCAATCCATTCCCCCTGCTCTGTTTGTTTCCCCACTGTTCTGCATTTTTCCACACGGTTCCCCAATTTTTCCAATCTGTTCCCCCTGCACCCTTTGATTCCCCTCTGTTCTGCAGTGTTGCCCACTGTTTTCAACTTTTTCCAATCTGTTCCTCCTGCTCCCTTTGGTTCCCCACTGTTCTGCATTTTTCCACACGGTTCCCCACTTTTTCCAACCTGTACCCCCGCTCCCTATGGTTCCCCTCTGCCCTGCAGTGTCCCCCATGGTTCCCCAATTTTTCCAATCCGTTCCCCCTGTTCCCTTTGGTTCGCCTCTGTTCTGCATTTTTCCCGACGCTTCCCCGCTTTTTCCAGTCCGTTCCCCCTGCTGCCTTTGGTTCCCCTTTATTCTGCAGTGTTCCCCACGATTCTCCTCATTTTTTTCCATCCTGTACCCCCTGCTCACTTTGGTTCCCCTCTGTCCTGCAGTGTCCTCCACGGTTCCACACTTTTTCCAACCTGTACCTCCTGCTCCCTTTGTTTCCCCTCTGTCATGCAGTGTTTTCACAGTTCCCCAATTTATTCCTATCTGTTCCCCTTGATCCCTTTGGTTCTCCTCTGTCGTGCTGTGTTCCCCACGGTTCCCCACTTTTTCCAATCCGTTCCCTCTGCTCCCTTTGGTTCCCCTCTGTTCTGCATTGTTACCCACAGTTCTCCACCTTTTCCAATTCGTTCCCCTTGCTCCCTTTGGTTCCCCACCTTTCTGCATTTTTCCACACGGTTCCCTACTTTTTCCAATCGGTTCCCCATTTTTTCCAATCTGTTCCCCCTGCTCCTTTGGCTCCACTCTGTTCTGCAGTTTTCCCCACGGTTCCCCACATTTTCCAAACCATTCCCCCGGCTCGCTTTGGTTTCATACTGTTCTGCAGCGTTCCCCACAGTTCCACACTATTTTACAATGTGTTCCCTCTGCTCCCTTTGGTTCCCCTCTGTTCTGCAGTGTCCTCCACGCTTCCCAACTTTTTGCAATCCATTCCCCCTGCTCTGTTTGTTTCCCCACTGTTCTGCATTTTTCCACACGGTTCCCCACTTTTTCCAATCTGTTCCCCCTGCTCCCTTTGGTTCTGCAGTGTTCCTCACGGTTCTCCACATTTTTTCCAACCTGTAGCCCCTGCTCCCTATGGTTCCCCTCTGCCCTGCAGTATTCCCCATGGTTCCCCACTTTTTCCAATCTGTTCCCCCTGTTCCCTTTGGTTCCCCTCTGTCCCGCAGTGTTCTGCACGATTCCCCACTTTTTCCAATCAGTTCCCCCTGCTCCCTTTGATTCCGCTCTGTCCTCCAGTGTGCCCCATGGGCCCCACTTTTTGCAATCCGTTCCCCCTGCTCCCTTTGCTTCCCCTCTGTTCTGCAGTGTTTCCCTCAGTTCCCCACTTTTTCCAAACCGTACCCCCTGCTCCCTTTGATTACCCTCTGTCATGCAGTGTTCGCCATGGGCCCCACTTTTTGTAATCCGTTTCCCCTGCTCACTTTTGTTCCCCTCTGTGCTGCAGTGTTCTCCACGGTTCCCCACTATTTCCAACCTGTACCTCCTGCTCCCTTTGGTTCCCCTCTGTCATGCAGTGTTCCTCACGGTTCCCCACTTTTTCCAATCTGTTCCCTCTGCTCCCTTTTGTTCCCCTCTGTTCTGCTGTGTTCCCCACAGTTCTCCACCTTTTCCAATTCGTTCCCCCTGCTCCCTTTGGTTTCCCACCTTTCTGCATTTTTCCCCACGGTTCCCTACTTTTTCCAATCGGTTCCCCACTTTTTGCAATCTATTCCCCCTGCTCCCTTTGGTTCTCCTCTGTTCTGCAGTGTTCCCGACGCTTCCCCACTTTTTCCAATCCATTCCCCCTGCTCCCTTTGGTTCCCCTCTATTCTGCAGTGTTCCCCATGATTCTCCACATTTTTTTCCATCCTGTACCCCCTGCTCCCTATGGTTCCCCTCTGCCTTGCAGTGCTACCCATGGGATCCCACTTTTTCCAACCTGTTCCCCTTGTTCCCTTTGGTTCCCCTCTGTCCTGCCGTGTTCTCCACAGTTATCAACTTTTTGCAATCCGTTCCCCCTGCTCCGTTTGTTTCCCCTCTGTTCTGCAGTGTTCCCCACGGTTCCCCACTTTTTACAATCTGTTCCCCCTGCTCCTTTGTCTCCACTCTGTTCTGCAGTTTTCCCCACGGTTTCCCACATATTCCAAACCATTCCCCCGGCTCGCTTTGGTTTCATACTGTTCTGCAGCATTCCCCACGGTTCCCCACTTTTTTACAAACTGTTTGCCCTGCTCCCTTTGGATTCCCCTGATCTGCATTGACCTCCACGGTTCCCAACCTTTTGCAATCCATTCCCCCTGTTCCGTTTTTTTGCCCTCTGTTCTGCAGTTTTCCCCACAGTTCCCCACTTTTTCCAATCTGTTTCCCCTGCTAACTCTGGTTGCCCTCTGTTCTGCATTTTTCCACACTGTCCCCCACTTTTTCCAATCCGTTCCCCCTGCTTCCTTTGGTTCACCTCTGCCTTGCAGATTTCTCCACGAATCCCCACTTTTTCCAATCTGTTCCCCCTGCTCCCTTTGGTTCCCCTCTGTTCTGCATTGTTCCCCACGGTTACCCACTTTTCCAAACAGTACCCCCTGCTCCCTTTGGTGCCCCTCTGTTCTGCAGTGTTCCTCACGGTTACCCACTTTTTCCAATCTGTTCTTCCTGCTCCCTTTTTGTTCCCCACTGTTCTGCATTTTTACACACGGTTCCCAACTTTTTCCAATCTATTCTCCCTGCTCCCTTTGGTTCCTCACTGTTCTGCAGTGTTCCTCACGGTTCTCCACATTTTTTCCAACCTGTACCCCCTGCTCCCTTTGCTTCCCCTCTGTTCTGCAGTGTTCCCCAGAGTTCTCTACCTTTTCCAATCCATCCCCCCTGCTCCCTCTGGTTCGCCTCTGTTCTACATTTTTCCACACGGTTCCCCATTTTTTCCAATCCGTTCCCCCTGCTTCCATTGGTCCACCTCTTTTCTGCAGAGTTCCCCACCGTCAACTTTTTCGAATCCTTTCCCCCTGCTCCCTTTGGGTCCCCACTGTTCTGCAGAAGTCCCCACGATTCCCCACTTTTTCCAATCTGTTCCCCCTTCTCCCTTTGGTTCCTCTCTGTTCTGCATTGTTCCCCACGGGTCCGCACTTTTCCAATCTGTTCCCCCTGCTCCCTTTGGTTCCGCTCTGTTCTGCAGTTTTCCCCACGGTTCTCCAAATTTTTTCTAATCTGTTCCCATGCTCCCTTTGGTTCCCCTCTGCCCTGCAGTGTCCCCCATGGTTCCCCACTTTTTCCAACCTGTTCCCCTTGTTCCCTTTGGTTCCCCTCTGTCCTTCCGTTTTCTCCACGGTTCCCAACATTTTGCAATCAGTTGCCCCTGCTCCGTTTGTTTGCCCTCTGTTCTGCAGTGTTCCCCACAGTTCCCCACTTTTTCCAATCAGTTCCCCCTGCTCCCTTTGATTCCCCTGTGTCCTACAGTTTTCCCCATCGGCCCAACTTTTTACAATCCGTTCCCCCTGCTACCTTTGGTTCCCCTCTGTTCTACAGTGTTCCCCACAGTTCCCCACTTTTTCCAATCGGTTCCCCCTGCTCCCTTTGATTACTCTCTGTCATGCAGTGTTCGCCATGGGCTCCACTTTTTGCAATCCGTTTCCCCTGCTCACTTTTGTTCCCCTCTGTGCTGCAGTGTTCTCCACGGTTCCCCACTTTTTCCAACCTGTACCTCCTGCTCCCTTTGGTTCCCCTCTGTCATGCAGTGTTCCCCACGGTTCCCCACTTTTTCCAATCCTTTCCCTCTGCTCCCTTTGGTTCCCCTCTGTTCTGCTGTGTTCCCCACAGTTCTCCACCTTTTCCAATTCGTTCCCCCTGCTCCCTTTGGTTTCCCACCTTTCTGCATTTTTCTACAACGTTCCCTACTTTTTCCAATCGGTTCCCCACTTTTTGCAATCTGTTCTCCCTGCTCCCTTTGGTTCTTCTCTGTTCTGCAGTGTTCCCGACGCTTCCCCACTTTTTGCAATCCACTCCCCCTGCTCCCTTTGGTTCCCCTCTATTCTGCAGTGTTCCCCACGATTCTCCACATTTTTTTCCATCCTGTACCCCCTGCTCCCTATGGTTCCCCTCTGCCTTGCAGTGTTACCCATGGGACCCCACTTTTTCCAACCTGTTCCCCTTGTTCCCTTTGGTTCCCCTCTGTTCTGCAGTGATCTCCACGGTTCCCCACATTTTCCAAACTGTTCCCCCAGCTCGCTTTGGTTTCATACTGTTCTGCAGTGTTCCCCACGGTTCCCCACTTTTTTACAATCTGTTCGCCCTGCTCCCTTTGGTTCCCCTCTGTCCTACAGTGTCCTCCACGGTTCCCCACTTTTTCCAACCTGTACCTCCTGTTCCCTTTGCTTCCCCTCTGTCATGTAGTGTTTGCACAGTTCCCCAATTTTTTCCTATCTGTTCCCCCTGCTTCCTTTGGTTCCCCTCTGTCGTGCAGTGTTCCCCACAGTTCCCCACTTTTTCCAATCAGTTCCCCCTGCTCCCTTTGGTTCGCCTCTGTTCTGCAGTGTTCCCGACGCTTCCCCACTTTTTCCAGTCCGTTCCCCCTGCTGCCTTTGGTTCCCCTCTATTCTGCAGTGTTCCCCACGATTCTCCTCATTTTTTTCAATCCTGTACCCCCTGCTCCCTTTGGTTCCCCTCTGTCCTGCAGTGTCCTCCACGGTTCCCCACTTTTTCCAACCTGTACCTCCTGCTCCCTTTGGTTCCCCTCTGTCATGCAGTGTTTCACAGTTCCCCAATTTTTTCCTATCTGATCCCCCTGATCCCTTTGGTTCTCCTCTGTCATGCAGTGTTCCCCACGGTTCCCCACTTTTTCCAATCCGTTCCCTCTGCTCCCTTTGGTTCCCCTCTGTTCTGCATTGTTCCCCACAGTTCTCCACCTTTTCCATTTCATTCCCCCTGCTCCCTTTGGTTCCCCACCTTTCTGCATTTTTCCCCACGGTTCCCTACTTTTTCCAATCGGTTCCCCACTTTTTGCAATCTATTCCCCCTGCTCCCTTTGGTTCTCCTCTGTTCTGCAGTGTTCCCGACGCTTCCCCACTTTTTCCAATCCATTCCCTCTGCTCCCTTTGGTTCCCCTCTATTCTGCAGTGTTCCCCATGATTCTCCACATTTTTTTCCATCCTGTACCCCCTGCTCCCTATGGTTCCCCTCTGCCTTGCAGTGCTACCCATGGGATCCCACTTTTTCCAACCTGTTCCCCTTGTTCCCTTTGGTTCCCCTCTGTCCTGCCGTGTTCTCCACAGTTATCAACTTTTTGCAATCCGTTCCCCCTGCTCCGTTTGTTTCCCCTCTGTTCTGCAGTGTTCCCCACGGTTCCCCACTTTTTACAATCTGTTCCCCCTGCTCCTTTGTCTCCACTCTGTTCTGCAGTTTTCCCCACGGTTTCCCACATATTCCAAACCATTCCCCCGGCTTGCTTTGGTTTCATACTGTTCTGCAGCATTCCCCACGGTTCCCCACTTTTTTACAAACTGTTTGCCCTGCTCCCTTTGGTTTCCCCTGTTCTGCATTGACCTCCACGGTTCCCAACCTTTTGCAATCCATTCCCCCTGTTCCGTTTTTTTGCCCTCTGTTCTGCAGTTTTCCCCACAATTCCCCACTTTTTCCAATCTGTTTCCCCTGCTAACTCTGGTTGCCCTCTGTTCTGCATTTTTCCACACTGTCCCCCACTTTTTCCAATCCGTTCCCCCTGCTTCCTTTGGTTCACCTCTGCCTTGCAGATCTCTCCACGAATCCCCACTTTTTCCAATCTGTTCCCCCTGCTCCCTTTGGTTCCCCTCTGTTCTGCATTGTTCCCCACGGTTACCCACTTTTCCAAACAGTACCCCCTGCACCCTTTGGTGCCCCTCTGTTCTGCAGTGTTCCTCACGGTTACCCACTTTTTCCAATCTGTTCTTCCTGCTCCCTTTTTGTTCCCCACTGTTCTGCATTTTTACACACGGTTCCCAACTTTTTCCAATCTATTCTCCCTGCTCCCTTTGGTTCCTCACTGTTCTGCAGTGTTCCTCACGGTTCTCCACATTTTTTCCAACCTGTACCCCCTGCTCCCTTTGCTTCCCCTCTGTTCTGCAGTGTTCCCCAGAGTCTCTACCTTTTCCAATCCATCCCCCCTGCTCCCTCTGGTTCGCCTCTGTTCTACATTTTTCCACACGGTTCCCCATTTTTTCCAATCCGTTCCCCCTGCTTCCATTGGTCCACCTCTTTTCTGCAGAGTTCCCCACCGTCAACTTTTTCGAATCCTTTCCCCCTGCTCCCTTTGGGTCCCCACTGTTCTGCAGAAGTCCCCACGATTCCCCACTTTTTCCAATCTGTTCCCCCTTCTCCCTTTGGTTCCTCTCTGTTCTGCATTGTTCCCCACGGGTCCGCACTTTTCCAATCTGTTCCCCCTGCTCCCTTTGGTTCCGCTCTGTCCTTCCGTTTTCTCCACGGTTCCCAACTTTTTGCAATCAGTTGCCCCTGCTCCGTTTGTTTGCCCTCTGTTCTGCAGTGTTCCCCACAGTTCCCCACTTTTTCCAATCAGTTCCCCCTGCTCCCTTTGATTCCCCTGTGTCCTACAGTTTTCCCCATCGGCCCAACTTTTTACAATCCGTTCCCCCTGCTACCTTTGGTTCCCCTCTGTTCTGCAGTGTTCCCCACAGTTCCCCACTTTTTCCAATCGGTTCCCCCTGCTCCCTTTGATTACTCTCTGTCATGCAGTGTTCGCCATGGGCTCCACTTTTTGCAATCCGTTTCCCCTGCTCACTTTTGTTCCCCTCTGTGCTGCAGTGTTCTCCACGGTTCCCCACTTTTTCCAACCTGTACCTCCTGCTCCCTTTGGTTCCCCTCTGTCATGCAGTGTTCCCCACGGTTCCCCACTTTTTCCAATCCTTTCCCTCTGCTCCCTTTGGTTCCCCTCTGTTCTGCTGTGTTCCCCACAGTTCTCCACCTTTTCCAATTCGTTCCCCCTGCTCCCTTTGGTTTCCCACCTTTCTGCATTTTTCTACAACGTTCCCTACTTTTTCCAATCGGTTCCCCACTTTTTGCAATCTGTTCTCCCTGCTCCCTTTGGTTCTTCTCTGTTCTGCAGTGTTCCCGACGCTTCCCCACTTTCTGCAATCCACTCCCCCTGCTCCCTTTGGTTCCCCTCTATTCTGCAGTGTTCCCCACGATTCTCCACATTTTTTTCCATCCTGTACCCCCTGCTCCCTATGGTTCCCCTCTGCCTTGCAGTGTTACCCATGGGACCCCACTTTTTCCAACCTGTTCCCCTTGTTCCCTTTGGTTCCCCTCTGTTCTGCAGTGATCTCCACGGTTCCCCACATTTTCCAAACTGTTCCCCCAGCTCTCTTTGGTTTCATACTGTTCTGCAGTGTTCCCCACGGTTCCCCACTTTTTTACAATCTGTTCGCCCTGCTCCCTTTGGTTCCCCTCTGTCCTACAGTGTCCTCCACGGTTCCCCACTTTTTCCAACCTGTACCTCCTGTTCCCTTTGCTTCCCCTCTGTCATGTAGTGTTTGCACAGTTCCCCAATTTTTTCCTATCTGTTCCCCCTGCTTCCTTTGGTTCCCCTCTGTCGTGCAGTGTTCCCCATAGTTCCCCACTTTTTCCAATCAGTTCCCCCTGCTCCCTTTGGTTCACCTCTGTTCTGCAGAACTCCCCATGATTCCCCACTTTTTCCAATCTGTTCCCCCTGCTCCCTTTGGTTCCCCTCTGTTCTTCATTGTTCCCCACGGTTCCCCATTTTCCGAACTGTACCCCCTGCTCCCTTTGGTTCACCTCTGTTCTGCAGTGTTCCTCACGGTTACCCACTTTTTCCAATCTCTTCCCCCTGCACCCTTTGATTCCCCTCTGTTCTGCAGTGTTGCCCACTGTTCTCAACTTTTTCCAATCTGTTCCTCCTGCTCCCTTTGGTTCCCCACTGTTCTGCATTTTTCCACACGGTTCCCCACTTTTTCCAACCTGTACCCCCGCTCCCTATGGTTCCCCTCTGCCCTGCAGTGTCCCCCATGGTTCCCCACTTTTTCCAATCCGTTCCCCCTGTTCCCTTTGGTTCGCCTCCGTTCTGCAGTGTTCCCGACGCTTCCCCACTTTTTCCAGTCCGTTCCCCCTGCTGCCTTTGGTTCCCCTCTATTCTGCAGTGTTCCCCACGATTCTCCTCATTTTTTTCAATCCTGTACCCCCTGCTCCCTTTGGTTCCCCTCTGTCCTGCAGTGTCCTCCACGGTTCCCCACTTTTTCCAACCTGTACCTCCTGCTCCCTTTGGTTCCCCTCTGTCATGCAGTGTTTCACAGTTCCCCAATTTTTTCCTATCTGATCCCCCTGATCCCTTTGGTTCTCCTCTGTCATGCAGTGTTCCCCACGGTTCCCCACTTTTTCCAATCCGTTCCCTCTGCTCCCTTTGGTTCCCCTCTGTTCTGCATTGTTCCCCACAGTTCTCCACCTTTTCCATTTCATTCCCCCTGCTCCCTTTGGTTCCCCACCTTTCTGCATTTTTCCACACGGTTCCCTACTTTTTCCAATCGGTTCCCCACTTTTTCCAATCTGTTCCCCCTGCTCCCTTTGGTTCTGCTCTGTTCTGCAGTGTTCCCCACAGTTCCCCACTTTTTCCAATCTGTTCCCCCTGCTCCTTTGGCTCCACTCTGTTCTGCAGTTTTCCCCACGGTTCCCCACATTTTCAAAACCATTCCCCAGGCTCGCTTTGGTTTCATACTGTTCTGCAGCGTTCCCCACGGTTCCCCACTATTTTACAATCTGTTCGCCCTGCTCCCTTTGGTTCCCCTCTGTTCTGCAGTGTCCTCCACGCTTCCCAACTTTTTGCAATCCATTCCCCCGCTCTGTTTGTTTCCCCACTGTTCTGCATTTTTCCACACGGTTCCCCAATTTTTCCAATCTGTTCCCCCTGCACCCTTTGATTCCCCTCTGTTCTGCAGTGTTGCCCACTGTTCTCAACTTTTTCCAATCTGTTTCTCCTGCTCCCTTTGGTTCCCCACTGTTCTGCATTTTTCCACACGGTTCCCCACTTTTTCCAACCTGTACCCCCGCTCCCTATGGTTCCCCTCTGCCCTGCAGTGTCCCCCATGGTTCCCCAATTTTTCCAATCCGTTCCCCCTGCTGCCTTTGGTTCCCCTTTATTCTGCAGTGTTCCCCACGATTCTCCTCATTTTTTTCCATCCTGTACCCCCTGCTCACTTTGGTTCCCCTCTGTCCTGCAGTGTCCTCCACGGTTCCCCACTTTTTCCAACCTGTACCTCCTGCTCCCTTTGTTTCCCCTCTGTCATGCAGTGTTTTCACAGTTCCCCAATTTTTTCCTCTCTGTTCCCCTTGATCCCTTTGGTTCTCCTCTGTTGTGCAGTGTTCCCCACGGTTCCCCACCTTTTCCAATTCGTTCCCCTTGCTCCCTTTGGTTCCCCACCTTTCTGCATTTTTCCACACAGTTCCCTACTTTTTCCAATCGGTTCCCCACTTTTTCCAATCTGTTCCCCCTGCTCCTTTGTCTCCACTCTGTTCTGCAGTTTTCCCCACGGTTCCCCACATTTTCCAAACCATTCCCCCGGCTCGCTTTGTTTTCATACTGTTCTGCAGCATTCCCCACAGTTCCCCACTTTTTTACACACTGTTTGCCCTGCTCCCTTTGGTTTCCCCTGATCTGCATTGTCCTCCACGGTTCCCAACTTTTTGCATTTGAATCCCCCAGTTCCGTTTGTTTGCCCTCTGTTCTGCAGTGTTCCCCACGGTTCCCCACTTTTTCCAATCTGTTTCCCCTGCTACCTCTGGTTCACCTCTGTTCTGCATTTTTCCACACTGTTCCCCACTTTTTCCAATCCGATCCCCCTGCTTCCTTTGGTTCACCTCTGTTCTGCAGAACTCCCCACGATCCCCACTTTTTCCAATCTGTTACCCCTGTTCCCTTTGGTTCCCCTCTGTTCTGCATTGTTCCCCACGGTTCCCCACTTTTCCGAACTGTACCCCCTGCTCCCTTTGGTTCACCTCTGTTCTGCAGTGTTCCTCACGGTTCCCCACTTTTTCCAATCTGTTCCCCCTGCACCCTTTGATTCCCATCTGTTCTGCAGTGTTGCCCACTGTTCTCGACTTTTTCCAATCTGTTCCTCCTGCTCCCTTTGGTTCCCCACTGTTCTGCATTTTTGCACACGGTTCCCCACTTTTTCAAAACTGTTCCCCCTGCTCCCTTTGGTTCCTCACTGTTCTGCAGTTTTCCTCACAGTTCTCCACATTTTTCCAACCTGTACCCCCTGCTCCCTATGGTTCCCCTCTGCCCTGCAGTGTCCCCCATGGTTCCCCACTTTTTCCAATCCGTTCCCCCTGTTCCCTTTGGTTCGCCTCTGTTCTGCAGTGTTCCCGACGCTTCCCCGCTTTTTCCAATCCGTTCCCCCTGCTGCCTTTGGTTCCCCTTTATTCTGCAGTGTTCCCCACGATTCTCCTCATTTTTTTCCATCCTGTACCCCCTGCTCACTTTGGTTCCCCTCTGTCCTGCAGTGTCCTCCACGGTTCCCCACTTTTTCCAACCTGTACCTCCTGCTCCCTTTGTTTCCCCTCTGTCATGCAGTGTTTTCACAGTTCCCCAATTTTTTCCTCTCTGTTCCCCTTGATCCCTTTGGTTCTCCTCTGTTGTGCAGTGTTCCCCACGGTTCCCCACCTTTTCCAATTCGTTCCCCTTGCTCCCTTTGGTTCCCCACCTTTCTGCATTTTTCCACACAGTTCCCTACTTTTTCCAATCGGTTCCCCACTTTTTCCAATCTGTTCCCCCTGCTCCTTTGTCTCCACTCTGTTCTGCAGTTTTCCCCACGGTTCCCCACATTTTCCAAACCATTCCCCCGGCTCGCTTTGTTTTCATACTGTTCTGCAGCATTCCCCACAGTTCCCCACTTTTTTACACACTGTTTGCCCTGCTCCCTTTGGTTTCCCCTGATCTGCATTGTCCTCCACGGTTCCCAACTTTTTGCATTTGAATCCCCCAGTTCCGTTTGTTTGCCCTCTGTTCTGCAGTGTTCCCCACGGTTCCCCACTTTTTCCAATCTGTTTCCCCTGCTACCTCTGGTTCACCTCTGTTCTGCATTTTTCCACACTGTTCCCCACTTTTTCCAATCCGATCCCCCTGCTTCCTTTGGTTCACCTCTGTTCTGCAGAACTCCCCACGATCCCCACTTTTTCCAATCTGTTACCCCTGTTCCCTTTGGTTCCCCTCTGTTCTGCATTGTTCCCCACGGTTCCCCACTTTTCCGAACTGTACCCCCTGCTCCCTTTGGTTCACCTCTGTTCTGCAGTGTTCCTCACGGTTCCCCACTTTTTCCAATCTGTTCCCCCTGCACCCTTTGATTCCCATCTGTTCTGCAGTGTTGCCCACTGTTCTCGACTTTTTCCAATCTGTTCCTCCTGCTCCCTTTGGTTCCCCACTGTTCTGCATTTTTGCACACGGTTCCCCACTTTTTCAAAACTGTTCCCCCTGCTCCCTTTGGTTCCTCACTGTTCTGCAGTTTTCCTCACAGTTCTCCACATTTTTCCAACCTGTACCCCCTGCTCCCTATGGTTCCCCTCTGCCCTGCAGTGTCCCCCATGGTTCCCCACTTTTTCCAATCCGTTCCCCCTGTTCCCTTTGGTTCGCCTCTGTTCTGCAGTGTTCCCGACGCTTCACCGCTTTTTCCAATCCGTTCCCCCTGCTGCCTTTGGTTCCCCTTTATTCTGAAGTGTTCCCCACGATTCTCCTCATTTTTTTCCATCCTGTACCCCCTGCTCACTTTGGTTCCCCTCTGTCCTGCAGTGTCCTCCACGGTTCCGCACTTTTTCCAACCTGTACCTCCTGCTCCCTTTGTTTCCCCTCTGTCATGCAGTGTTTTCACAGTTCCCCAATTTTTTCCTCTCTGTTCCCCTTGATCCCTTTGGTTCTCCTCTGTTGTGCAGTGTTCCCCACGGTTCCCCACCTTTTCCAATTCGTTCCCCTTGCTCCCTTTGGTTCCCCACCTTTCTGCATTTTTCCACACAGTTCCCTACTTTTTCCAATCGGTTCCCCACTTTTTCCAATCTGTTCCCCCTGCTCCTTTGTCTCCACTCTGTTCTGCAGTTTTCCCCACGGTTCCCCACATTTTCCAAACCATTCCCCCGGCTCGCTTTGTTTTCATACTGTTCTGCAGCATTCCCCACAGTTCCCCACTTTTTTACACACTGTTTGCCCTGCTCCCTTTGGTTTCCCCTGATCTGCATTGTCCTCCACGGTTCCCAACTTTTTGCATTTGAATCCCCCAGTTCCGTTTGTTTGCCCTCTGTTCTGCAGTGTTCCCCACGGTTCCCCACTTTTTCCAATCTGTTTCCCCTGCTACCTCTGGTTCACCTCTGTTCTGCATTTTTCCACACTGTTCCCCACTTTTTCCAATCCGATCCCCCTGCTTCCTTTGGTTCACCTCTGTTCTGCAGAACTCCCCACGATTCCCCACTTTTTCCAATCTGTTACCCCTGTTCCCTTTGGTTCCCCTCTGTTCTGCATTGTTCCCCACGGTTCCCCACTTTTCCGAACTGTACCCCCTGCTCCCTTTGGTTCACCTCTGTTCTGCAGTGTTCCTCACGGTTCCCCACTTTTTCCAATCTGTTCCCCCTGCACCCTTTGATTCCCATCTGTTCTGCAGTGTTGCCCACTGTTCTCGACTTTTTCCAATCTGTTCCTCCTGCTCCCTTTGGTTCCCCACTGTTCTGCATTTTTGCACACGGTTCCCCACTTTTTCAAAACTGTTCCCCCTGCTCCCTTTGGTTCCTCACTGTTCTGCAGTTTTCCTCACAGTTCTCCACATTTTTCCAACCTGTACCCCCTGCTCCCTATGGTTCCCCTCTGCCCTGCAGTGTCCCCCATGGTTCCCCACTTTTTCCAATCCGTTCCCCCTGTTCCCTTTGGTTCGCCTCTGTTCTGCAGTGTTCCCGACGCTTCCCCACTTTTTCCAATCCGTTCCCCCTGCTCCCTTTGGTTCCCCTTTATTCTGCAGTGTTCCCCACGATTCTCCTCATTTTTTTCCATCCTGTACCCCCTGCTCCCTTTGGATCCCCTCTGTCCTGCAGTGTCCTCCACTGTTCCCCACTTTTTCCAACCTGTACCTCCTGCTCCCTTTGGTTCCCCTCTGTCATGCAGTGTTTTCACAGTTCCCCAATTTTTTCCTATCTGTTCCCCCTGATCCCTTTGGTTCTACTCTGTCGTGCAGTGTTCCCCACGGTTCCCCACTTTTTCCAATCCGTTCCCTCTGCTCCCTTTGGTTCGCCTCTGTTCTGCAGTGTTCCCGACGCTTCCCCACTTTTTCCAATCCGTTCCCCCTGCTCCCTTTGGTTCCCCTCTATTCTGCAGTGTTCCCCACGATTCTCCACATTTTTTTCCATCCTGTACCACCTGCTCCCTTTGGTTCCCCACTGTTCTGCATTTTTGCACACGGTACCCCACTTCTTCTAATCTGTTCCCCCTGCTCCCTTTGGTTCCTCTCTGTTCGGCAGTGATCCACACGGTTCCCCACATTTTCCAAACTGTTCCCCCTGTTCGCTTTGGTTTCATACTGTTCTGCAGTGTTCCCCACAGTTCCCCACTTTTTTACAATCTGTTCGCCCTGCTCCCCTTGGTTCCCCTCTGTCCTGCAGTGTCCTCCACGGTTCCCCACTTTTTCCAACCTGTACCTTCTGCTCACTTTGGTTCCCCTCTGTCATGCAGTGTTTTCACAGTTCCCCAATTTTTTCCTATCTGTTCGCCCCGCTCCCTTTTGTTCCCCTCTGTTCTGCAGTATCCTCCACGCTTACCAACTTTTTGCAATCCATTCCCCCTGCTCTGTTTGTTTCCCCTCTGTCCTGCATTGTCCTCCACTGTTTCCAACTTTTTGCGATCCATTCCCCCTGCTCCGTTTGTTTGCCCTCTGTTCTGCAGTGTTCCCCACAGTTCCCCACTTTTTCCAATCAGTTCCCCCTGCTCCCTTTGATTCCCCTGTGTCCTACAGTGTTCCCCATCGGCCCAACTTTTTACAATCCGTTCCCCCTGCTCCCTTTGGTTCCCCTCTGTTCTGCAGTGTTCCCCACAGTTCCCCACTTTTTCCAATCGGTTCCCCCTGCTCCCTTTGATTACCCTCTGTCATGCAGTGTTCGCCATGGGCTCCACTTTTTGCAATCCGTTTCCCCTGCTCACTTTTGTTCCCCTCTGTGCTGCAGTGTTCTCCACGGTTCCCCACTTTTTCCAACCTGTACCTCCTGCTCCCTTTGGTTCCCCTCTGTCATGCAGTGTTCCCCACTGTTCCCAACTTTTTCCAATCCTTTCCCTCTGCTCCCTTTGGTTCCCCTCTGTTCTGCTGTGTTCCCCACAGTTCTCCACCTTTTCCAATTCGTTCCCCCTGCTCCCTTTGGTTCCCCACTTTTCTGCATTTTTCTACAAGGTTCCCTACTTTTTCCAATTGGTTCCCCACTTTTTGCAATCTGTTCTCCCTGCTCCCTTTGGTTCTTCTCTGTTCTGCAGTGTTCCCGACGCTTCCCCACTTTTTGCAATCCATTCCCCCTGCTCCCTTTGGTTCCCCTCTATTCTGCAGTGTTCCCCACGATTCTCCACATTTTTTTCCATCCTGTACCCCCTGCTCCCTATGGTTCCCCTCTGCCTTGCAGTGTTACCCATGGGACCCCACTTTTTCCAACCTGTTCCCCTTGTTCCCTTTGGTTCCCCTCTGTTCTGCAGTGATCTCCACGGTTCCCCACATTTTCCAAACTGTTCCCCCGGCTCGCTTTGGTTTCATACTGTTCTGCAGTGTTCCCCAGGGTTCCCCACTTTTTTACAATCTGTTCGCCCTGCTCCCTTTGGTTCCCCTCTGTCCTACAGTGTCCTCCACGGTTCCCCACTTTTTCCAACCTGTACCTCCTGTTCCCTTTGGTTCCCCTCTGTCATGTAGTGTTTTCACAGTTCCCCAATTTTTTCCTATCTGTTCCCCCTGATCACTTTGGTTCCCCTCTGTCATGCAGTGTGCCCCACAGTTCCCCACCTTTTCCAATTCGTTCCCCCTGCTCCCTTTGGTTCCCCACATTTCTCTATTTTTCCACACGGTTCCCTTCTATTTCCAATCGGTTCCCCACTTTTTCCAATCTGTTCCCCCTGCTCCCTTTGGTTCTCCTCTGTTCTGCAGTGTTCCCGACGCTTCCCCACTTCTTCCAATCTGTTCCCCCTGCTCCCTTTGGTTCCCCTCTATTCTACAGTGTTCCCCACGATTCTCCACATTTTTTTACATACTGTAGCCCCTGCTTCCTATGGTTCACCTCTGCGTTGCAGTGTTACCCATGGGACACCACTTTTTCGAACCTGTTCCCCTTGTTCCCTTTGGTTCCCCTCTGTTCTGCAGTGTTCCCCACTTTTTCCAATCAGTTCCCCCTGCTCCCTTTGATTCCCCTCTGTCCTACAGTGTTCCCCATCGGCCAAACTTTTTTCAATCCGTTCCCCCTGCTTCCTTTGGTTCCCCTCTGTTGTGCAGTGTTCCCCACAGTTCCCCACTTTTTCCAATCAGTTCCCCCTGCTCCCTTTGGTTCACCTCTGTTCTGCAGAACTCCCCATGATTCCCCACTTTTTCCAATCTGTTCCCCCTGCTCCCTTTGGTTCCCCTCTGTTCTTCATTGTTCCCCACGGTTCCCCATTTTCCGAACTGTACCCCCTACTCCCTTTGGTTCACCTCTGTTCTGCAGTGTTCCTCACGGTTACCCACTTTTTCCAATCTGTTCCCACTGCACCCTTTGATTCCCCTCTGTTCTGCAGTGTTGCCCACTGTTCTCAACTTTTTCCAATCTGTTCCTCCTGCTCCCTTTGGTTCCCCACTGTTCTGCATTTTTCCACACGGTTCCCCACTTTTTCCAACCTGTACCCCCGCTCCCTATGGTTCCCCTCTGCCCTGCAGTGTCCCCCATGGTTCCCTTCTTTTTCCAATCCGTTCCCCCTGTTCCCTTTGGTTCGCCTCTGTTCTGCAGTGTTCCCGACGCTTCCCCACTTTTTCCAATCCGTTCCCCCTGCTGCCTTTGGTTCCCCTCTATTCTGCAGTGTTCCCCACGATTCTCCTCATTTTTTTCCATCCTGTACCCCCTGCTCCCTTTGGTTCCCCTCTGTCCTGCAGTGTCCTCCACGGTTCCCCACTTTTTTCCAACCTGTACCTCCTGCTCCCTTTCGTTCCCCTCTGTCATGCAGTGTTTTCACAGTTCCCCAATTTTTTCCTATCTGTTCCCCCTGATCCCTTTGGTTCTCCTCTGTCATGCAGTGTTCCCCACGGTTCCCCACTATTTCCAATCCGTTCCCTCTGCTCCCTTTGATTCCCCTCTGTTCTGCATTGTTCCCCACAGTTCTCCACCTTTTCCAATTCGTTCCCCCTGCTCCCTTTGGTTCCCCACCTTTCTGCATTTTTCCACACGGTTCCCTACTTTTTCCAATCGGTTCCCCCTGCTCCCTTTGATTACCCTCTGTCATGCAGTGTTCGCCATGGGCTCCACTTTTTGCAATCCGTTTCCCCTGCTCACTTTTGTTCCCCTCTGTGCTGCAGTGTTCTCCACGGTTCCCCACTTTTTCCAACCTGTACCTCCTGCTCCCTTTGGTTCCCCTCTGTCATGCAGTGTTCCCCACTGTTCCCAACTTTTTCCAATCCTTTCCCTCTGCTCCCTTTGGTTCCCCTCTGTTCTGCTGTGTTCCCCACAGTTCTCCACCTTTTCCAATTCGTTCCCCCTGCTCCCTTTGGTTCCCCACTTTTCTGCATTTTTCTACAAGGTTCCCTACTTTTTCCAATTGGTTCCCCACTTTTTGCAATCTGTTCTCCCTGCTCCCTTTGGTTCTTCTCTGTTCTGCAGTGTTCCCGACGCTTCCCCACTTTTTGCAATCCATTCCCCCTGCTCCCTTTGGTTCCCCTCTATTCTGCAGTGTTCCCCACGATTCTCCACATTTTTTTCCATCCTGTACCCCCTGCTCCCTATGGTTCCCCTCTGCCTTGCAGTGTTACCCATGGGACCCCACTTTTTCCAACCTGTTCCCCTTGTTCCCTTTGGTTCCCCTCTGTTCTGGAGTGATCTCCACGGTTCCCCACATTTTCCAAACTGTTCCCCCGGCTCGCTTTGGTTTCATACTGTTCTGCAGTGTTCCCCAGGGTTCCCCACTTTTTTACAATCTGTTCGCCCTGCTCCCTTTGGTTCCCCTCTGTCCTACAGTGTCCTCCACGGTTCCCCACTTTTTCCAACCTGTACCTCCTGTTCCCTTTGGTTCCCCTCTGTCATGTAGTGTTTTCACAGTTCCCCAATTTTTTCCTATCTGTTCCCCCTGATCACTTTGGTTCCCCTCTGTCATGCAGTGTGCCCCACAGTTCCCCACCTTTTCCAATTCGTTCCCCCTGCTCCCTTTGGTTCCCCACATTTCTCTATTTTTCCACACGGTTCCCTTCTATTTCCAATCGGTTCCCCACTTTTTCCAATCTGTTCCCCCTGCTCCCTTTGGTTCTCCTCTGTTCTGCAGTGTTCCCGACGCTTCCCCACTTCTTCCAATCTGTTCCCCCTGCTCCCTTTGGTTCCCCTCTATTCTACAGTGTTCCCCACGATTCTCCACATTTTTTTACATACTGTAGCCCCTGCTTCCTATGGTTCACCTCTGCGTTGCAGTGTTACCCATGGGACACCACTTTTTCGAACCTGTTCCCCTTGTTCCCTTTGGTTCCCCTCTGTTCTGCAGTGTTCCCCACTTTTTCCAATCAGTTCCCCCTGCTCCCTTTGATTCCCCTCTGTCCTACAGTGTTCCCCATCGGCCAAACTTTTTTCAATCCGTTCCCCCTGCTTCCTTTGGTTCCCCTCTGTTGTGCAGTGTTCCCCACAGTTCCCCACTTTTTCCAATCAGTTCCCCCTGCTCCCTTTGGTTCACCTCTGTTCTGCAGAACTCCCCATGATTCCCCACTTTTTCCAATCTGTTCCCCCTGCTCCCTTTGGTTCCCCTCTGTTCTTCATTGTTCCCCACGGTTCCCCATTTTCCGAACTGTACCCCCTACTCCCTTTGGTTCACCTCTGTTCTGCAGTGTTCCTCACGGTTACCCACTTTTTCCAATCTGTTCCCACTGCACCCTTTGATTTTCCTCTGTTCTGCAGTGTTGCCCACTGTTCTCAACTTTTTCCAATCTGTTCCTCCTGCTCCCTTTGGTTCCCCACTGTTCTGCATTTTTCCACACGGTTCCCCACTTTTTCCAACCTGTACCCCCGCTCCCTATGGTTCCCCTCTGCCCTGCAGTGTCCCCCATGGTTCCCCACTTTTTCCAATCCGTTCCCCCTGTTCCCTTTGGTTCGCCTCTGTTCTGCAGTGTTCCCGACGCTTCCCCACTTTTTCCAATCCGTTCCCCCTGCTGCCTTTGGTTCCCCTCTATTCTGCAGTGTTCCCCACGATTCTCCTCATTTTTTTCCATCCTGTACCCCCTGCTCCCTTTGGTTCCCCTCTGTCCTGCAGTGTCCTCCACGGTTCCCCACTTTTTTCCAACCTGTACCTCCTGCTCCCTTTCGTTCCCCTCTGTCATGCAGTGTTTTCACAGTTCCCCAATTTTTTCCTATCTGTTCCCCCTGATCCCTTTGGTTCTCCTCTGTCATGCAGTGTTCCCCACGGTTCCCCACTATTTCCAATCCGTTCCCTCTGCTCCCTTTGATTCCCCTCTGTTCTGCATTGTTCCCCACAGTTCTCCACCTTTTCCAATTCGTTCCCCCTGCTCCCTTTGGTTCCCCACCTTTCTGCATTTTTCCACACGGTTCCCTACTTTTTCCAATCGGTTCCCCACTTTTTCCAATCTGTTCCCCCTGCTCCCTTTGGTTCTGCTCTGTTCTGCAGTGTTCCCCACAGTTCCCCACTTTTTCCAATCTGTTCCCCCTGCTCCTTTGGCTCCACTCTGTTCTGCATTTTTCCCCACGGTTCCCCACATTTTCCAAACCATTCCCCAGGCTCGCTTTGGTTTCAGACTGTTCTGCAGCGTTCCCCACGGTTCCCCACTATTTTACAATCTGTTCGCCCTGCTCCCTTTGGTTCCCCTCTGTTCTGCAGTGTCCTCCACGCTTACCAACTTTTTGCAATCCATTCCCCCTGCTCTGTTTGTTTCCCCACTGTTCTGCATTTTTCCACACGGTTCCCCAATTTTTCCAATCTGTTCCCCCTGCACCCTTTGATTCCCCTCTGTTCTGCAGTGTTGCCCACTGTTTTCAACTTTTTCCAATCTGTTCCTCCTGCTCCCTTTGGTTCCCCACTGTTCTGCATTTTTCCACACGGTTCCCCACTTTTTCCAACCTGTACCCCCGCTCCCTATGGTTCCCCTCTGCCCTGCAGTGTCCCCCATGGTTCCCCAATTTTTCCAATCCGTTCCCCCTGTTCCCTTTGGTTCGCCTCTGTTCTGCATTTTTCCCGACGCTTCCCCGCTTTTTCCAGTCCGTTCCCCCTGCTGCCTTTGGTTCCCCTTTATTCTGCAGTGTTCCCCACGATTCTCCTCATTTTTTTCCATCCTGTACCCCCTGCTCACTTTGGTTCCCCTCTGTCCTGCAGTGTCCTCCACGGTTCCACACTTTTTCCAACCTGTACCTCCTGCTCCCTTTGTTTCCCCTCTGTCATGCAGTGTTTTCACAGTTCCCCAATTTATTCCTATCTGTTCCCCTTGATCCCTTTGGTTCTCCTCTGTCGTGCTGTGTTCCCCACGGTTCCCCACTTTTTCCAATCCGTTCCCTCTGCTCCCTTTGGTTCCCCTCTGTTCTGCATTGTTACCCACAGTTCTCCACCTTTTCCAATTCGTTCCCCTTGCTCCCTTTGGTTCCCCACCTTTCTGCATTTTTCCACACGGTTCCCTACTTTTTCCAATCGGTTCCCCATTTTTTCCAATCTGTTCCCCCTGCTCCTTTGGCTCCACTCTGTTCTGCAGTTTTCCCCACGGTTCCCCACATTTTCCAAACCATTCCCCCGGCTCGCTTTGGTTTCATACTGTTCTGCAGCGTTCCCCACAGTTCCACACTATTTTACAATGTGTTCCCTCTGCTCCCTTTGGTTCCCCTCTGTTCTGCAGTGTCCTCCACGCTTCCCAACTTTTTGCAATCCATTCCCCCTGCTCTGTTTGTTTCCCCACTGTTCTGCATTTTTCCACACGGTTCCCCACTTTTTCCAATCTGTTTCTCCTGCTCCCTTTGGTTCCCCACTGTTCTGCATTTTTCCACACGGTTCCCCACTTTTTCCAACCTGTACCCCCGCTCCCTATGGTTCCCCTCTGCCCTGCAGTGTCCCCCATGGTTCCCCAATTTTTCCAATCCGTTCCCCCTGTTCCCTTTGGTTCGCCTCTGTTCTGCAGTGTTCCCGACGCTTCCCCGCTTTTTCCAATCCGTTCCCCCTGCTGCCTTTGGTTCCCCTTTATTCTGCAGTGTTCCCCACGATTCTCCTCATTTTTTTCCATCCTGTACCCCCTGCTCACTTTGGTTCCCCTCTGTCCTGCAGTGTCCTCCACGGTTCCCCACTTTTTCCAACCTGTACCTCCTGCTCCCTTTGTTTCCCCTCTGTCATGCAGTGTTTTCACAGTTCCCCAATTTTTTCCTCTCTGTTCCCCTTGATCCCTTTGGTTCTCCTCTGTTGTGCAGTGTTCCCCACGGTTCCCCACCTTTTCCAATTCGTTCCCCTTGCTCCCTTTGGTTCCCCACCTTTCTGCATTTTTCCACACAGTTCCCTACTTTTTCCAATCGGTTCCCCACTTTTTCCAATCTGTTCCCCCTGCTCCTTTGTCTCCACTCTGTTCTGCAGTTTTCCCCACGGTTCCCCACATTTTCCAAACCATTCCCCCGGCTCGCTTTGTTTTCATACTGTTCTGCAGCATTCCCCACAGTTCCCCACTTTTTTACACACTGTTTGCCCTGCTCCCTTTGGTTTCCCCTGATCTGCATTGTCCTCCACGGTTCCCAACTTTTTGCATTTGAATCCCCCAGTTCCGTTTGTTTGCCCTCTGTTCTGCAGTGTTCCCCACGGTTCCCCACTTTTTCCAATCTGTTTCCCCTGCTACCTCTGGTTCACCTCTGTTCTGCATTTTTCCACACTGTTCCCCACTTTTTCCAATCCGATCCCCCTGCTTCCTTTGGTTCACCTCTGTTCTGCAGAACTCCCCACGATCCCCACTTTTTCCAATCTGTTACCCCTGTTCCCTTTGGTTCCCCTCTGTTCTGCATTGTTCCCCACGGTTCCCCACTTTTCCGAACTGTACCCCCTGCTCCCTTTGGTTCACCTCTGTTCTGCAGTGTTCCTCACGGTTCCCCACTTTTTCCAATCTGTTCCCCCTGCACCCTTTGATTCCCATCTGTTCTGCAGTGTTGCCCACTGTTCTCGACTTTTTCCAATCTGTTCCTCCTGCTCCCTTTGGTTCCCCACTGTTCTGCATTTTTGCACACGGTTCCCCACTTTTTCAAAACTGTTCCCCCTGCTCCCTTTGGTTCCTCACTGTTCTGCAGTTTTCCTCACAGTTCTCCACATTTTTCCAACCTGTACCCCCTGCTCCCTATGGTTCCCCTCTGCCCTGCAGTGTCCCCCATGGTTCCCCACTTTTTCCAATCCGTTCCCCCTGTTCCCTTTGGTTCGCCTCTGTTCTGCAGTGTTCCCGACGCTTCCCCGCTTTTTCCAATCCGTTCCCCCTGCTGCCTTTGGTTCCCCTTTATTCTGCAGTGTTCCCCACGATTCTCCTCATTTTTTTCCATCCTGTACCCCCTGCTCACTTTGGTTCCCCTCTGTCCTGCAGTGTCCTCCACGGTTCCCCACTTTTTCCAACCTGTACCTCCTGCTCCCTTTGTTTCCCCTCTGTCATGCAGTGTTTTCACAGTTCCCCAATTTTTTCCTCTCTGTTCCCCTTGATCCCTTTGGTTCTCCTCTGTTGTGCAGTGTTCCCCACGGTTCCCCACCTTTTCCAATTCGTTCCCCTTGCTCCCTTTGGTTCCCCACCTTTCTGCATTTTTCCACACAGTTCCCTACTTTTTCCAATCGGTTCCCCACTTTTTCCAATCTGTTCCCCCTGCTCCTTTGTCTCCACTCTGTTCTGCAGTTTTCCCCACGGTTCCCCACATTTTCCAAACCATTCCCCCGGCTCGCTTTGTTTTCATACTGTTCTGCAGCATTCCCCACAGTTCCCCACTTTTTTACACACTGTTTGCCCTGCTCCCTTTGGTTTCCCCTGATCTGCATTGTCCTCCACGGTTCCCAACTTTTTGCATTTGAATCCCCCAGTTCCGTTTGTTTGCCCTCTGTTCTGCAGTGTTCCCCACGGTTCCCCACTTTTTCCAATCTGTTTCCCCTGCTACCTCTGGTTCACCTCTGTTCTGCATTTTTCCACACTGTTCCCCACTTTTTCCAATCCGATCCCCCTGCTTCCTTTGGTTCACCTCTGTTCTGCAGAACTCCCCACGATCCCCACTTTTTCCAATCTGTTACCCCTGTTCCCTTTGGTTCCCCTCTGTTCTGCATTGTTCCCCACGGTTCCCCACTTTTCCGAACTGTACCCCCTGCTCCCTTTGGTTCACCTCTGTTCTGCAGTGTTCCTCACGGTTCCCCACTTTTTCCAATCTGTTCCCCCTGCACCCTTTGATTCCCATCTGTTCTGCAGTGTTGCCCACTGTTCTCGACTTTTTCCAATCTGTTCCTCCTGCTCCCTTTGGTTCCCCACTGTTCTGCATTTTTGCACACGGTTCCCCACTTTTTCAAAACTGTTCCCCCTGCTCCCTTTGGTTCCTCACTGTTCTGCAGTTTTCCTCACAGTTCTCCACATTTTTCCAACCTGTACCCCCTGCTCCCTATGGTTCCCCTCTGCCCTGCAGTGTCCCCCATGGTTCCCCACTTTTTCCAATCCGTTCCCCCTGTTCCCTTTGGTTCGCCTCTGTTCTGCAGTGTTCCCGACGCTTCACCGCTTTTTCCAATCCGTTCCCCCTGCTGCCTTTGGTTCCCCTTTATTCTGAAGTGTTCCCCACGATTCTCCTCATTTTTTTCCATCCTGTACCCCCTGCTCACTTTGGTTCCCCTCTGTCCTGCAGTGTCCTCCACGGTTCCGCACTTTTTCCAACCTGTACCTCCTGCTCCCTTTGTTTCCCCTCTGTCATGCAGTGTTTTCACAGTTCCCCAATTTTTTCCTCTCTGTTCCCCTTGATCCCTTTGGTTCTCCTCTGTTGTGCAGTGTTCCCCACGGTTCCCCACCTTTTCCAATTCGTTCCCCTTGCTCCCTTTGGTTCCCCACCTTTCTGCATTTTTCCACACAGTTCCCTACTTTTTCCAATCGGTTCCCCACTTTTTCCAATCTGTTCCCCCTGCTCCTTTGTCTCCACTCTGTTCTGCAGTTTTCCCCACGGTTCCCCACATTTTCCAAACCATTCCCCCGGCTCGCTTTGTTTTCATACTGTTCTGCAGCATTCCCCACAGTTCCCCACTTTTTTACACACTGTTTGCCCTGCTCCCTTTGGTTTCCCCTGATCTGCATTGTCCTCCACGGTTCCCAACTTTTTGCATTTGAATCCCCCAGTTCCGTTTGTTTGCCCTCTGTTCTGCAGTGTTCCCCACGGTTCCCCACTTTTTCCAATCTGTTTCCCCTGCTACCTCTGGTTCACCTCTGTTCTGCATTTTTCCACACTGTTCCCCACTTTTTCCAATCCGATCCCCCTGCTTCCTTTGGTTCACCTCTGTTCTGCAGAACTCCCCACGATTCCCCACTTTTTCCAATCTGTTACCCCTGTTCCCTTTGGTTCCCCTCTGTTCTGCATTGTTCCCCACGGTTCCCCACTTTTCCGAACTGTACCCCCTGCTCCCTTTGGTTCACCTCTGTTCTGCAGTGTTCCTCACGGTTCCCCACTTTTTCCAATCTGTTCCCCCTGCACCCTTTGATTCCCATCTGTTCTGCAGTGTTGCCCACTGTTCTCGACTTTTTCCAATCTGTTCCTCCTGCTCCCTTTGGTTCCCCACTGTTCTGCATTTTTGCACACGGTTCCCCACTTTTTCAAAACTGTTCCCCCTGCTCCCTTTGGTTCCTCACTGTTCTGCAGTTTTCCTCACAGTTCTCCACATTTTTCCAACCTGTACCCCCTGCTCCCTATGGTTCCCCTCTGCCCTGCAGTGTCCCCCATGGTTCCCCACTTTTTCCAATCCGTTCCCCCTGTTCCCTTTGGTTCGCCTCTGTTCTGCAGTGTTCCCGACGCTTCCCCACTTTTTCCAATCCGTTCCCCCTGCTCCCTTTGGTTCCCCTTTATTCTGCAGTGTTCCCCACGATTCTCCTCATTTTTTTCCATCCTGTACCCCCTGCTCCCTTTGGATCCCCTCTGTCCTGCAGTGTCCTCCACTGTTCCCCACTTTTTCCAACCTGTACCTCCTGCTCCCTTTGGTTCCCCTCTGTCATGCAGTGTTTTCACAGTTCCCCAATTTTTTCCTATCTGTTCCCCCTGATCCCTTTGGTTCTACTCTGTCGTGCAGTGTTCCCCACGGTTCCCCACTTTTTCCAATCCGTTCCCTCTGCTCCCTTTGGTTCGCCTCTGTTCTGCAGTGTTCCCGACGCTTCCCCACTTTTTCCAATCCGTTCCCCCTGCTCCCTTTGGTTCCCCTCTATTCTGCAGTGTTCCCCACGATTCTCCACATTTTTTTCCATCCTGTACCACCTGCTCCCTTTGGTTCCCCACTGTTCTGCATTTTTGCACACGGTACCCCACTTCTTCTAATCTGTTCCCCCTGCTCCCTTTGGTTCCTCTCTGTTCGGCAGTGATCCACACGGTTCCCCACATTTTCCAAACTGTTCCCCCTGTTCGCTTTGGTTTCATACTGTTCTGCAGTGTTCCCCACAGTTCCCCACTTTTTTACAATCTGTTCGCCCTGCTCCCCTTGGTTCCCCTCTGTCCTGCAGTGTCCTCCACGGTTCCCCACTTTTTCCAACCTGTACCTTCTGCTCACTTTGGTTCCCCTCTGTCATGCAGTGTTTTCACAGTTCCCCAATTTTTTCCTATCTGTTCGCCCCGCTCCCTTTTGTTCCCCTCTGTTCTGCAGTATCCTCCACGCTTACCAACTTTTTGCAATCCATTCCCCCTGCTCTGTTTGTTTCCCCTCTGTCCTGCATTGTCCTCCACTGTTTCCAACTTTTTGCGATCCATTCCCCCTGCTCCGTTTGTTTGCCCTCTGTTCTGCAGTGTTCCCCACAGTTCCCCACTTTTTCCAATCAGTTCCCCCTGCTCCCTTTGATTCCCCTGTGTCCTACAGTGTTCCCCATCGGCCCAACTTTTTACAATCCGTTCCCCCTGCTCCCTTTGGTTCCCCTCTGTTCTGCAGTGTTCCCCACAGTTCCCCACTTTTTCCAATCGGTTCCCCCTGCTCCCTTTGATTACCCTCTGTCATGCAGTGTTCGCCATGGGCTCCACTTTTTGCAATCCGTTTCCCCTGCTCACTTTTGTTCCCCTCTGTGCTGCAGTGTTCTCCACGGTTCCCCACTTTTTCCAACCTGTACCTCCTGCTCCCTTTGGTTCCCCTCTGTCATGCAGTGTTCCCCACTGTTCCCAACTTTTTCCAATCCTTTCCCTCTGCTCCCTTTGGTTCCCCTCTGTTCTGCTGTGTTCCCCACAGTTCTCCACCTTTTCCAATTCGTTCCCCCTGCTCCCTTTGGTTCCCCACTTTTCTGCATTTTTCTACAAGGTTCCCTACTTTTTCCAATTGGTTCCCCACTTTTTGCAATCTGTTCTCCCTGCTCCCTTTGGTTCTTCTCTGTTCTGCAGTGTTCCCGACGCTTCCCCACTTTTTGCAATCCATTCCCCCTGCTCCCTTTGGTTCCCCTCTATTCTGCAGTGTTCCCCACGATTCTCCACATTTTTTTCCATCCTGTACCCCCTGCTCCCTATGGTTCCCCTCTGCCTTGCAGTGTTACCCATGGGACCCCACTTTTTCCAACCTGTTCCCCTTGTTCCCTTTGGTTCCCCTCTGTTCTGCAGTGATCTCCACGGTTCCCCACATTTTCCAAACTGTTCCCCCGGCTCGCTTTGGTTTCATACTGTTCTGCAGTGTTCCCCAGGGTTCCCCACTTTTTTACAATCTGTTCGCCCTGCTCCCTTTGGTTCCCCTCTGTCCTACAGTGTCCTCCACGGTTCCCCACTTTTTCCAACCTGTACCTCCTGTTCCCTTTGGTTCCCCTCTGTCATGTAGTGTTTTCACAGTTCCCCAATTTTTTCCTATCTGTTCCCCCTGATCACTTTGGTTCCCCTCTGTCATGCAGTGTGCCCCACAGTTCCCCACCTTTTCCAATTCGTTCCCCCTGCTCCCTTTGGTTCCCCACATTTCTCTATTTTTCCACACGGTTCCCTTCTATTTCCAATCGGTTCCCCACTTTTTCCAATCTGTTCCCCCTGCTCCCTTTGGTTCTCCTCTGTTCTGCAGTGTTCCCGACGCTTCCCCACTTCTTCCAATCTGTTCCCCCTGCTCCCTTTGGTTCCCCTCTATTCTACAGTGTTCCCCACGATTCTCCACATTTTTTTACATACTGTAGCCCCTGCTTCCTATGGTTCACCTCTGCGTTGCAGTGTTACCCATGGGACACCACTTTTTCGAACCTGTTCCCCTTGTTCACTTTGGTTCCCCTCTGTTCTGCAGTGTTCCCCACTTTTTCCAATCAGTTCCCCCTGCTCCCTTTGATTCCCCTCTGTCCTACAGTGTTCCCCATCGGCCAAACTTTTTTCAATCCGTTCACCCTGCTTCCTTTGGTTCCCCTCTGTTGTGCAGTGTTCCCCACAGTTCCCCACTTTTTCCAATCAGTTCCCCCTGCTCCCTTTGGTTCACCTCTGTTCTGCAGAACTCCCCATGATTCCCCACTTTTTCCAATCTGTTCCCCCTGCTCCCTTTGGTTCCCCTCTGTTCTTCATTGTTCCCCACGGTTCCCCATTTTCCGAACTGTACCCCCTACTCCCTTTGGTTCACCTCTGTTCTGCAGTGTTCCTCACGGTTACCCACTTTTTCCAATCTGTTCCCACTGCACCCTTTGATTCCCCTCTGTTCTGCAGTGTTGCCCACTGTTCTCAACTTTTTCCAATCTGTTCCTCCTGCTCCCTTTGGTTCCCCACTGTTCTGCATTTTTCCACACGGTTCCCCACTTTTTCCAACCTGTACCCCCGCTCCCTATGGTTCCCCTCTGCCCTGCAGTGTCCCCCATGGTTCCCCACTTTTTCCAATCCGTTCCCCCTGTTCCCTTTGGTTCGCCTCTGTTCTGCAGTGTTCCCGACGCTTCCCCACTTTTTCCAATCCGTTCCCCCTGCTGCCTTTGGTTCCCCTCTATTCTGCAGTGTTCCCCACGATTCTCCTCATTTTTTTCCATCCTGTACCCCCTGCTCCCTTTGGTTCCCCTCTGTCCTGCAGTGTCCTCCACGGTTCCCCACTTTTTTCCAACCTGTACCTCCTGCTCCCTTTCGTTCCCCTCTGTCATGCAGTGTTTTCACAGTTCCCCAATTTTTTCCTATCTGTTCCCCCTGATCCCTTTGGTTCTCCTCTGTCATGCAGTGTTCCCCACGGTTCCCCACTATTTCCAATCCGTTCCCTCTGCTCCCTTTGATTCCCCTCTGTTCTGCATTGTTCCCCACAGTTCTCCACCTTTTCCAATTCGTTCCCCCTGCTCCCTTTGGTTCCCCACCTTTCTGCATTTTTCCACACGGTTCCCTACTTTTTCCAATCGGTTCCCCCTGCTCCCTTTGATTACCCTCTGTCATGCAGTGTTCGCCATGGGCTCCACTTTTTGCAATCCGTTTCCCCTGCTCACTTTTGTTCCCCTCTGTGCTGCAGTGTTCTCCACGGTTCCCCACTTTTTCCAACCTGTACCTCCTGCTCCCTTTGGTTCCCCTCTGTCATGCAGTGTTCCCCACTGTTCCCAACTTTTTCCAATCCTTTCCCTCTGCTCCCTTTGGTTCCCCTCTGTTCTGCTGTGTTCCCCACAGTTCTCCACCTTTTCCAATTCGTTCCCCCTGCTCCCTTTGGTTCCCCACTTTTCTGCATTTTTCTACAAGGTTCCCTACTTTTTCCAATTGGTTCCCCACTTTTTGCAATCTGTTCTCCCTGCTCCCTTTGGTTCTTCTCTGTTCTGCAGTGTTCCCGACGCTTCCCCACTTTTTGCAATCCATTCCCCCTGCTCCCTTTGGTTCCCCTCTATTCTGCAGTGTTCCCCACGATTCTCCACATTTTTTTCCATCCTGTACCCCCTGCTCCCTATGGTTCCCCTCTGCCTTGCAGTGTTACCCATGGGACCCCACTTTTTCCAACCTGTTCCCCTTGTTCCCTTTGGTTCCCCTCTGTTCTGCAGTGATCTCCACGGTTCCCCACATTTTCCAAACTGTTCCCCCGGCTCGCTTTGGTTTCATACTGTTCTGCAGTGTTCCCCAGGGTTCCCCACTTTTTTACAATCTGTTCGCCCTGCTCCCTTTGGTTCCCCTCTGTCCTACAGTGTCCTCCACGGTTCCCCACTTTTTCCAACCTGTACCTCCTGTTCCCTTTGGTTCCCCTCTGTCATGTAGTGTTTTCACAGTTCCCCAATTTTTTCCTATCTGTTCCCCCTGATCACTTTGGTTCCCCTCTGTCATGCAGTGTGCCCCACAGTTCCCCACCTTTTCCAATTCGTTCCCCCTGCTCCCTTTGGTTCCCCACATTTCTCTATTTTTCCACACGGTTCCCTTCTATTTCCAATCGGTTCCCCACTTTTTCCAATCTGTTCCCCCTGCTCCCTTTGGTTCTCCTCTGTTCTGCAGTGTTCTCGACGCTTCCCCACTTCTTCCAATCTGTTCCCCCTGCTCCCTTTGGTTCCCCTCTATTCTACAGTGTTCCCCACGATTCTCCACATTTTTTTACATACTGTAGCCCCTGCTTCCTATGGTTCACCTCTGCGTTGCAGTGTTACCCATGGGACACCACTTTTTCGAACCTGTTCCCCTTGTTCCCTTTGGTTCCCCTCTGTTCTGCAGTGTTCCCCACTTTTTCCAATCAGTTCCCCCTGCTCCCTTTGATTCCCCTCTGTCCTACAGTGTTCCCCATCGGCCAAACTTTTTTCAATCCGTTCCCCCTGCTTCCTTTGGTTCCCCTCTGTTGTGCAGTGTTCCCCACAGTTCCCCACTTTTTCCAATCAGTTCCCCCTGCTCCCTTTGGTTCACCTCTGTTCTGCAGAACTCCCCATGATTCCCCACTTTTTCCAATCTGTTCCCCCTGCTCCCTTTGGTTCCCCTCTGTTCTTCATTGTTCCCCACGGTTCCCCATTTTCCGAACTGTACCCCCTACTCCCTTTGGTTCACCTCTGTTCTGCAGTGTTCCTCACGGTTACCCACTTTTTCCAATCTGTTCCCACTGCACCCTTTGATTCCCCTCTGTTCTGCAGTGTTGCCCACTGTTCTCAACTTTTTCCAATCTGTTCCTCCTGCTCCCTTTGGTTCCCCACTGTTCTGCATTTTTCCACACGGTTCCCCACTTTTTCCAACCTGTACCCCCGCTCCCTATGGTTCCCCTCTGCCCTGCAGTGTCCCCCATGGTTCCCCACTTTTTCCAATCCGTTCCCCCTGTTCCCTTTGGTTCGCCTCTGTTCTGCAGTGTTCCCGACGCTTCCCCACTTTTTCCAATCCGTTCCCCCTGCTGCCTTTGGTTCCCCTCTATTCTGCAGTGTTCCCCACGATTCTCCTCATTTTTTTCCATCCTGTACCCCCTGCTCCCTTTGGTTCCCCTCTGTCCTGCAGTGTCCTCCACGGTTCCCCACTTTTTTCCAACCTGTACCTCCTGCTCCCTTTCGTTCCCCTCTGTCATGCAGTGTTTTCACAGTTCCCCAATTTTTTCCTATCTGTTCCCCCTGATCCCTTTGGTTCTCCTCTGTCATGCAGTGTTCCCCACGGTTCCCCACTATTTCCAATCCGTTCCCTCTGCTCCCTTTGATTCCCCTCTGTTCTGCATTGTTCCCCACAGTTCTCCACCTTTTCCAATTCGTTCCCCCTGCTCCCTTTGGTTCCCCACCTTTCTGCATTTTTCCACACGGTTCCCTACTTTTTCCAATCGGTTCCCCACTTTTTCCAATCTGTTCCCCCTGCTCCCTTTGGTTCTGCTCTGTTCTGCAGTGTTCCCCACAGTTCCCCACTTTTTCCAATCTGTTCCCCCTGCTCCTTTGGCTCCACTCTGTTCTGCATTTTTCCCCACGGTTCCCCACATTTTCCAAACCATTCCCCAGGCTCGCTTTGGTTTCAGACTGTTCTGCAGCGTTCCCCACGGTTCCCCACTATTTTACAATCTGTTCGCCCTGCTCCCTTTGGTTCCCCTCTGTTCTGCAGTGTCCTCCACGCTTACCAACTTTTTGCAATCCATTCCCCCTGCTCTGTTTGTTTCCCCACTGTTCTGCATTTTTCCACACGGTTCCCCAATTTTTCCAATCTGTTCCCCCTGCACCCTTTGATTCCCCTCTGTTCTGCAGTGTTGCCCACTGTTTTCAACTTTTTCCAATCTGTTCCTCCTGCTCCCTTTGGTTCCCCACTGTTCTGCATTTTTCCACACGGTTCCCCACTTTTTCCAACCTGTACCCCCGCTCCCTATGGTTCCCCTCTGCCCTGCAGTGTCCCCCATGGTTCCCCAATTTTTCCAATCCGTTCCCCCTGTTCCCTTTGGTTCGCCTCTGTTCTGCATTTTTCCCGACGCTTCCCCGCTTTTTCCAGTCCGTTCCCCCTGCTGCCTTTGGTTCCCCTTTATTCTGCAGTGTTCCCCACGATTCTCCTCATTTTTTTCCATCCTGTACCCCCTGCTCACTTTGGTTCCCCTCTGTCCTGCAGTGTCCTCCACGGTTCCACACTTTTTCCAACCTGTACCTCCTGCTCCCTTTGTTTCCCCTCTGTCATGCAGTGTTTTCACAGTTCCCCAATTTATTCCTATCTGTTCCCCTTGATCCCTTTGGTTCTCCTCTGTCGTGCTGTGTTCCCCACGGTTCCCCACTTTTTCCAATCCGTTCCCTCTGCTCCCTTTGGTTCCCCTCTGTTCTGCATTGTTACCCACAGTTCTCCACCTTTTCCAATTCGTTCCCCTTGCTCCCTTTGGTTCCCCACCTTTCTGCATTTTTCCACACGGTTCCCTACTTTTTCCAATCGGTTCCCCATTTTTTCCAATCTGTTCCCCCTGCTCCTTTGGCTCCACTCTGTTCTGCAGTTTTCCCCACGGTTCCCCACATTTTCCAAACCATTCCCCCGGCTCGCTTTGGTTTCATACTGTTCTGCAGCGTTCCCCACAGTTCCACACTATTTTACAATGTGTTCCCTCTGCTCCCTTTGGTTCCCCTCTGTTCTGCAGTGTCCTCCACGCTTCCCAACTTTTTGCAATCCATTCCCCCTGCTCTGTTTGTTTCCCCACTGTTCTGCATTTTTCCACACGGTTCCCCACTTTTTCCAATCTGTTCCCCCTGCTCCCTTTGGTTCTGCAGTGTTCCTCACGGTTCTCCACATTTTTTCCAACCTGTAGCCCCTGCTCCCTATGGTTCCCCTCTGCCCTGCAGTATTCCCCATGGTTCCCCACTTTTTCCAATCTGTTCCCCCTGTTCCCTTTGGTTCCCCTCTGTCCCGCAGTGTTCTGCACGATTCCCCACTTTTTCCAATCAGTACCCCCTGCTCCCTTTGATTCCGCTCTGTCCTCCAGTGTGCCCCATGGGCCCCACTTTTTGCAATCCGTTCCCCCTGCTCCCTTTGCTTCCCCTCTGTTCTGCAGTGTTTCCCTCAGTTCCCCACTTTTTCCAAACCGTACCCCCTGCTCCCTTTGATTACCCTCTGTCATGCAGTGTTCGCCATGGGCCCCACTTTTTGTAATCCGTTTCCCCTGCTCACTTTTGTTCCCCTCTGTGCTGCAGTGTTCTCCACGGTTCCCCACTATTTCCAACCTGTACCTCCTGCTCCCTTTGGTTCCCCTCTGTCATGCAGTGTTCCTCACGGTTCCCCACTTTTTCCAATCTGTTCCCTCTGCTCCCTTTTGTTCCCCTCTGTTCTGCTGTGTTCCCCACAGTTCTCCACCTTTTCCAATTCGTTCCCCCTGCTCCCTTTGGTTTCCCACCTTTCTGCATTTTTCCCCACGGTTCCCCACTTTTTCCAATCTATTCCCCCTGCTCCCTTTGGTTCTCCTCTGTTCTGCAGTGTTCCCGACGCTTCCCCACTTTTTCCAATCCATTCCCCCTGCTCCCTTTGGTTCCCCTCTATTCTGCAGTGTTCCCCATGATTCTCCACATTTTTTTCCATCCTGTACCCCCTGCTCCCTATGGTTCCCCTCTGCCTTGCAGTGCTACCCATGGGATCCCACTTTTTCCAACCTGTTCCCCTTGTTCCCTTTGGTTCCCCTCTGTCCTGCCGTGTTCTCCACAGTTATCAACTTTTTGCAATCCGTTCCCCCTGCTCCGTTTGTTTCCCCTCTGTTCTGCAGTGTTCCCCACGGTTCCCCACTTTTTACAATCTGTTCCCCCTGCTCCTTTGTCTCCACTCTGTTCTGCAGTTTTCCCCACGGTTTCCCACATATTCCAAACCATTCCCCCGGCTCTCTTTGGTTTCATACTGTTCTGCAGCATTCCCCACGGTTCCCCACTTTTTTACAAACTGTTTGCCCTGCTCCCTTTGGATTCCCCTGTTCTGCATTGACCTCCACGGTTCCCAACCTTTTGCAATCCATTCCCCCTGTTCCGTTTTTTTGCCCTCTGTTCTGCAGTTTTCACCACAGTTCCCCACTTTTTCCAATCTGTTTCCCCTGCTAACTCTGGTTGCCCTCTGTTCTGCATTTTTCCACACTGTCCCCCACTTTTTCCAATCCGTTCCCCCTGCTTCCTTTGGTTCACCTCTGCCTTGCAGATTTCTCCACGAATCCCCACTTTTTCCAATCTGTTCCCCCTGCTCCCTTTGGTTCCCCTCTGTTCTGCATTGTTCCCCACGGTTACCCACTTTTCCAAACAGTACCCCCTGCTCCCTTTGGTGCCCCTCTGTTCTGCAGTGTTCCTCACGGTTACCCACATTTTCCAATCTGTTCTTCCTGCTCCCTTTTTGTTCCCCACTGTTCTGCATTTTTACACACGGTTCCCAACTTTTTCCAATCTATTCTCCCTGCTCCCTTTGGTTCCTCACTGTTCTGCAGTGTTCCTCACGGTTCTCCACATTTTTTCCAACCTGTACCCCCTGCTCCCTTTGCTTCCCCTCTGTTCTGCAGTGTTCCCCAGAGTTCTCTACCTTTTCCAATCCATCCCCCCTGCTCCCTCTGGTTCGCCTCTGTTCTACATTTTTCCACACGGTTCCCCATTTTTTCCAATCCGTTCCCCCTGCTTCCATTGGTCCACCTCTTTTCTGCAGAGTTCCCCACCGTCAACTTTTTCGAATCCTTTCCCCCTGCTCCCTTTGGGTCCCCACTGTTCTGCAGAAGTCCCCACGATTCCCCACTTTTTCCAATCTGTTCCCCCTTCTCCCTTTGGTTCCTCTCTGTTCTGCATTGTTCCCCACGGGTCCGCACTTTTCCAATCTGTTCCCCCTGCTCCCTTTGGTTCCGCTCTGTTCTGCAGTTTTCCCCACGGTTCTCCAAATTTTTTCTAATCTGTTCCCATGCTCCCTTTGGTTCCCCTCTGCCCTGCAGTGTCCCCCATGGTTCCCCACTTTTTCCAACCTGTTCCCCTTGTTCCCTTTGGTTCCCCTCTGTCCTTCCGTTTTCTCCACGGTTCCCAACATTTTGCAATCAGTTGCCCCTGCTCCGTTTGTTTGCCCTCTGTTCTGCAGTGTTCCCCACAGTTCCCCACTTTTTCCAATCAGTTCCCCCTGCTCCCTTTGATTCCCCTGTGTCCTACAGTTTTCCCCATCGGCCCAACTTTTTACAATCCGTTCCCCCTGCTACCTTTGGTTCCCCTCTGTTCTGCAGTGTTCCCCACAGTTCCCCACTTTTTCCAATCGGTTCCCCCTGCTCCCTTTGATTACTCTCTGTCATGCAGTGTTCGCCATGGGCTCCACTTTTTGCAATCCGTTTCCCCTGCTCACTTTTGTTCCCCTCTGTGCTGCAGTGTTCTCCACGGTTCCCCACTTTTTCCAACCTGTACCTCCTGCTCCCTTTGGTTCCCCTCTGTCATGCAGTGTTCCCCACGGTTCCCCACTTTTTCCAATCCTTTCCCTCTGCTCCCTTTGGTTCCCCTCTGTTCTGCTGTGTTCCCCACAGTTCTCCACCTTTTCCAATTCGTTCCCCCTGCTCCCTTTGGTTTCCCACCTTTCTGCATTTTTCTACAACGTTCCCTACTTTTTCCAATCGGTTCCCCACTTTTTGCAATCTGTTCTCCCTGCTCCCTTTGGTTCTTCTCTGTTCTGCAGTGTTCCCGACGCTTCCCCACTTTTTGCAATCCACTCCCCCTGCTCCCTTTGGTTCCCCTCTATTCTGCAGTGTTCCCCACGATTCTCCACATTTTTTTCCATCCTGTACCCCCTGCTCCCTATGGTTCCCCTCTGCCTTGCAGTGTTACCCATGGGACCCCACTTTTTCCAACCTGTTCCCCTTGTTCCCTTTGGTTCCCCTCTGTCCTGCCGTGTTCTCCACAGTTATCAACTTTTTGCAATCCGTTCCCCCTGCTCCGTTTGTTTCCCCTCTGTTCTGCAGTGTTCCCCACGGTTCCCCACTTTTTACAATCTGTTCCCCCTGCTCCTTTGTCTCCACTCTGTTCTGCAGTTTTCCCCACGGTTTCCCACATATTCCAAACCATTCCCCCGGCTCTCTTTGGTTTCATACTGTTCTGCAGCATTCCCCACGGTTCCCCACTTTTTTACAAACTGTTTGCCCTGCTCCCTTTGGATTCCCCTGTTCTGCATTGACCTCCACGGTTCCCAACCTTTTGCAATCCATTCCCCCTGTTCCGTTTTTTTGCCCTCTGTTCTGCAGTTTTCCCCACAGTTCCCCACTTTTTCCAATCTGTTTCCCCTGCTAACTCTGGTTGCCCTCTGTTCTGCATTTTTCCACACTGTCCCCCACTTTTTCCAATCCGTTCCCCCTGCTTCCTTTGGTTCACCTCTGCCTTGCAGATTTCTCCACGAATCCCCACTTTTTCCAATCTGTTCCCCCTGCTCCCTTTGGTTCCCCTCTGTTCTGCATTGTTCCCCACGGTTACCCACTTTTCCAAACAGTACCCCCTGCTCCCTTTGGTGCCCCTCTGTTCTGCAGTGTTCCTCACGGTTACCCACATTTTCCAATCTGTTCTTCCTGCTCCCTTTTTGTTCCCCACTGTTCTGCATTTTTACACACGGTTCCCAACTTTTTCCAATCTATTCTCCCTGCTCCCTTTGGTTCCTCACTGTTCTGCAGTGTTCCTCACGGTTCTCCACATTTTTTCCAACCTGTACCCCCTGCTCCCTTTGCTTCCCCTCTGTTCTGCAGTGTTCCCCAGAGTTCTCTACCTTTTCCAATCCATCCCCCCTGCTCCCTCTGGTTCGCCTCTGTTCTACATTTTTCCACACGGTTCCCCATTTTTTCCAATCCGTTCCCCCTGCTTCCATTGGTCCACCTCTTTTCTGCAGAGTTCCCCACCGTCAACTTTTTCGAATCCTTTCCCCCTGCTCCCTTTGGGTCCCCACTGTTCTGCAGAAGTCCCCACGATTCCCCACTTTTTCCAATCTGTTCCCCCTTCTCCCTTTGGTTCCTCTCTGTTCTGCATTGTTCCCCACGGGTCCGCACTTTTCCAATCTGTTCCCCCTGCTCCCTTTGGTTCCGCTCTGTTCTGCAGTTTTCCCCACGGTTCTCCAAATTTTTTCTAATCTGTTCCCATGCTCCCTTTGGTTCCCCTCTGCCCTGCAGTGTCCCCCATGGTTCCCCACTTTTTCCAACCTGTTCCCCTTGTTCCCTTTGGTTCCCCTCTGTCCTTCCGTTTTCTCCACGGTTCCCAACATTTTGCAATCAGTTGCCCCTGCTCCGTTTGTTTGCCCTCTGTTCTGCAGTGTTCCCCACAGTTCCCCACTTTTTCCAATCAGTTCCCCCTGCTCCCTTTGATTCCCCTGTGTCCTACAGTTTTCCCCATCGGCCCAACTTTTTACAATCCGTTCCCCCTGCTACCTTTGGTTCCCCTCTGTTCTGCAGTGTTCCCCACAGTTCCCCACTTTTTCCAATCGGTTCCCCCTGCTCCCTTTGATTACTCTCTGTCATGCAGTGTTCGCCATGGGCTCCACTTTTTGCAATCCGTTTCCCCTGCTCACTTTTGTTCCCCTCTGTGCTGCAGTGTTCTCCACGGTTCCCCACTTTTTCCAACCTGTACCTCCTGCTCCCTTTGGTTCCCCTCTGTCATGCAGTGTTCCCCACGGTTCCCCACTTTTTCCAATCCTTTCCCTCTGCTCCCTTTGGTTCCCCTCTGTTCTGCTGTGTTCCCCACAGTTCTCCACCTTTTCCAATTCGTTCCCCCTGCTCCCTTTGGTTTCCCACCTTTCTGCATTTTTCTACAACGTCCCCTACTTTTTCCAATCGGTTCCCCACTTTTTGCAATCTGTTCTCCCTGCTCCCTTTGGTTCTTCTCTGTTCTGCAGTGTTCCCGACGCTTCCCCACTTTTTGCAATCCACTCCCCCTGCTCCCTTTGGTTCCCCTCTATTCTGCAGTGTTCCCCACGATTCTCCACATTTTTTTCCATCCTGTACCCCCTGCTCCCTATGGTTCCCCTCTGCCTTGCAGTGTTACCCATGGGACCCCACTTTTTCCAACCTGTTCCCCTTGTTCCCTTTGGTTCCCCTCTGTTCTGCAGTGATCTCCACGGTTCCCCACATTTTCCAAACTGTTCCCCCAGCTCGCTTTGGTTTCATACTGTTCTGCAGTGTTCCCCACGGTTCCCCACTTTTTTACAGTCTGTTCGCCCTGCTCCCTTTGGTTCCCCTCTGTCCTACAGTGTCCTCCACGGTTCCCCACTTTTTCCAACCTGTACCTCCTGTTCCCTTTGCTTCCCCTCTGTCATGTAGTGTTTGCACAGTTCCCCAATTTTTTCCTATCTGTTCCCCCTGCTTCCTTTGGTTCCCCTCTGTCGTGCAGTGTTCCCCACAGTTCCCCACTTTTTCCAATCAGTTCCCCCTGCTCCCTTTGGTTCACCTCTGTTCTGCAGAACTCCCCATGATTCCCCACTTTTTCCAATCTGTTCCCCCTGCTCCCTTTGGTTCCCCTCTGTTCTTCATTGTTCCCCACGGTTCCCCATTTTCCGAACTGTACCCCCTGCTCCCTTTGGTTCACCTCTGTTCTGCAGTATTCCTCACGGTTACCCACTTTTTCCAATCTCTTCCCCCTGCACCCTTTGATTCCCCTCTGTTCTGCAGTGTTGCCCACTGTTCTCAACTTTTTCCAATCTGTTCCTCCTGCTCCCTTTGGTTCCCCACTGTTCTGCATTTTTCCACACGGTTCCCCACTTTTTCCAACCTGTACCCCCGCTCCCTATGGTTCCCCTCTGCCCTGCAGTGTCCCCCATGGTTCCCCACTTTTTCCAATCCGTTCCCCCTGTTCCCTTTGGTTCGCCTCTGTTCTGCAGTGTTCCCGACGCTTCCCCACTTTTTCCAGTCCGTTCCCCCTGCTGCCTTTGGTTCCCCTCTATTCTGCAGTGTTCCCCACGATTCTCCTCATTTTTTTCAATCCTGTACCCCCTGCTCCCTTTGGTTCCCCTCTGTCCTGCAGTGTCCTCCACGGTTCCCCACTTTTTCCAACCTGTACCTCCTGCTCCCTTTGGTTCCCCTCTGTCATGCAGTGTTTCACAGTTCCCCAATTTTTTCCTATCTGATCCCCCTGATCCCTTTGGTTCTCCTCTGTCATGCAGTGTTCCCCACAGTTCCCCACTTTTTCCAATCCGTTCCCTCTGCTCCCTTTGGTTCCCCTCTGTTCTGCATTGTTCCCCACAGTTCTCCACCTTTTCCATTTCATTCCCCCTGCTCCCTTTGGTTCCCCACCTTTCTGCATTTTTCCCCACGGTTCCCTACTTTTTCCAATCGGTTCCCCACTTTTTGCAATCTATTCCCCCTGCTCCCTTTGGTTCTCCTCTGTTCTGCAGTGTTCCCGACGCTTCCCCACTTTTTCCAATCCATTCCCTCTGCTCCCTTTGGTTCCCCTCTATTCTGCAGTGTTCCCCATGATTCTCCACATTTTTTTCCATCCTGTACCCCCTGCTCCCTATGGTTCCCCTCTGCCTTGCAGTGCTACCCATGGGATCCCACTTTTTCCAACCTGTTCCCCTTGTTCCCTTTGGTTCCCCTCTGTCCTGCCGTGTTCTCCACAGTTATCAACTTTTTGCAATCCGTTCCCCCTGCTCCGTTTGTTTCCCCTCTGTTCTGCAGTGTTCCCCACGGTTCCCCACTTTTTACAATCTGTTCCCCCTGCTCCTTTGTCTCCACTCTGTTCTGCAGTTTTCCCCACGGTTTCCCACATATTCCAAACCATTCCCCCGGCTTGCTTTGGTTTCATACTGTTCTGCAGCATTCCCCACGGTTCCCCACTTTTTTACAAACTGTTTGCCCTGCTCCCTTTGGATTCCCCTGTTCTGCATTGACCTCCACGGTTCCCAACCTTTTGCAATCCATTCCCCCTGTTCCGTTTTTTTGCCCTCTGTTCTGCAGTTTTCCCCACAGTTCCCCACTTTTTCCAATCTGTTTCCCCTGCTAACTCTGGTTGCCCTCTGTTCTGCATTTTTCCACACTGTCCCCCACTTTTTCCAATCCGTTCCCCCTGCTTCCTTTGGTTCACCTCTGCCTTGCAGATCTCTCCATGAATCCCCACTTTTTCCAATCTGTTCCCCCTGCTCCCTTTGGTTCCCCTCTGTTCTGCATTGTTCCCCACGGTTACCCACTTTTCCAAACAGTACCCCCTGCACCCTTTGGTGCCCCTCTGTTCTGCAGTGTTCCTCACGGTTACCCACTTTTTCCAATCTGTTCTTCCTGCTCCCTTTTTGTTCCCCACTGTTCTGCATTTTTACACACGGTTCCCAACTTTTTCCAATCTATTCTCCCTGCTCCCTTTGGTTCCTCACTGTTCTGCAGTGTTCCTCACGGTTCTCCACATTTTTTCCAACCTGTACCCCCTGCTCCCTTTGCTTCCCCTCTGTTCTGCAGTGTTCCCCAGAGTCTCTACCTTTTCCAATCCATCCCCCCTGCTCCCTCTGGTTCGCCTCTGTTCTACATTTTTCCACACGGTTCCCCATTTTTTCCAATCCGTTCCCCCTGCTTCCATTGGTCCACCTCTTTTCTGCAGAGTTCCCCACCGTCAACTTTTTCGAATCCTTTCCCCCTGCTCCCTTTGGGTCCCCACTGTTCTGCAGAAGTCCCCACGATTCCACACTTTTTCCAATCTGTTCCCCCTTCTCCCTTTGGTTCCTCTCTGTTCTGCATTGTTCCCCACGGGTCCGCACTTTTCCAACCTGTTCCCCCTGCTCCCTTTGGTTCCGCTCTGTCCTTCCGTTTTCTCCACGGTTCCCAACTTTTTGCAATCAGTTGCCCCTGCTCCGTTTGTTTGCCCTCTGTTCTGCAGTGTTCCCCACAGTTCCCCACTTTTTCCAATCAGTTCCCCCTGCTCCCTTTGATTCCCCTGTGTCCTACAGTTTTCCCCATCGGCCCAACTTTTTACAATCCGTTCCCCCTGCTACCTTTGGTTCCCCTCTGTTCTGCAATGTTCCCCACAGTTCCCCACTTTTTCCAATCGGTTCCCCCTGCTCCCTTTGATTACTCTCTGTCATGCAGTGTTCGCCATGGGCTCCACTTTTTGCAATCCGTTTCCCCTGCTCACTTTTGTTCCCCTCTGTGCTGCAGTGTTCTCCACGGTTCCCCACTTTTTCCAACCTGTACCTCCTGCTCCCTTTGGTTCCCCTCTGTCATGCAGTGTTCCCCACGGTTCCCCACTTTTTCCAATCCTTTCCCTCTGCTCCCTTTGGTTCCCCTCTGTTCTGCTGTGTTCCCCACAGTTCTCCACCTTTTCCAATTCGTTCCCCCTGCTCCCTTTGGTTTCCCACCTTTCTGCATTTTTCTACAACGTTCCCTACTTTTTCCAATCGGTTCCCCACTTTTTGCAATCTGTTCTCCCTGCTCCCTTTGGTTCTTCTCTGTTCTGCAGTGTTCCCGACGCTTCCCCACTTTTTGCAATCCACTCCCCCTGCTCCCTTTGGTTCCCCTCTATTCTGCAGTGTTCCCCACGATTCTCCACATTTTTTTCCATCCTGTACCCCCTGCTCCCTATGGTTCCCCTCTGCCTTGCAGTGTTACCCATGGGACCCCACTTTTTCCAACCTGTTCCCCTTGTTCCCTTTGGTTCCCCTCTGTTCTGCAGTGATCTCCACGGTTCCCCACATTTTCCAAACTGTTCCCCCAGCTCGCTTTGGTTTCATACTGTTCTGCAGTGTTCCCCACGGTTCCCCACTTTTTTACAATCTGTTCGCCCTGCTCCCTTTGGTTCCCCTCTGTCCTACAGTGTCCTCCACGGTTCCCCACTTTTTCCAACCTGTACCTCCTGTTCCCTTTGCTTCCCCTCTGTCATGTAGTGTTTGCACAGTTCCCCAATTTTTTCCTATCTGTTCCCCCTGCTTCCTTTGGTTCCCCTCTGTCGTGCAGTGTTCCCCACAGTTCCCCACTTTTTCCAATCAGTTCGCCCTGCTCCCTTTGGTTCACCTCTGTTCTGCAGAACTCCCCATGATTCCCCACTTTTTCCAATCTGTTCCCCCTGCTCCCTTTGGTTCCCCTCTGTTCTTCATTGTTCCCCACGGTTCCCCATTTTCCGAACTGTACCCCCTGCTCCCTTTGGTTCACCTCTGTTCTGCAGTGTTCCTCACGGTTACCCACTTTTTCCAATCTCTTCCCCCTGCACCCTTTGATTCCCCTCTGTTCTGCAGTGTTGCCCACTGTTCTCAACTTTTTCCAATCTGTTCCTCCTGCTCCCTTTGGTTCCCCACTGTTCTGCATTTTTCCACACGGTTCCCCACTTTTTCCAACCTGTACCCCCGCTCCCTATGGTTCCCCTCTGCCCTGCAGTGTCCCCCATGGTTCCCCACTTTTTCCAATCCGTTCCCCCTGTTCCCTTTGGTTCGCCTCTGTTCTGCAGTGTTCCCGACGCTTCCCCACTTTTTCCAGTCCGTTCCCCCTGCTGCCTTTGGTTCCCCTCTATTCTGCAGTGTTCCCCACGATTCTCCTCATTTTTTTCAATCCTGTACCCCCTGCTCCCTTTGGTTCCCCTCTGTCCTGCAGTGTCCTCCACGGTTCCCCACTTTTTCCAACCTGTACCTCCTGCTCCCTTTGGTTCCCCTCTGTCATGCAGTGTTTCACAGTTCCCCAATTTTTTCCTATCTGATCCCCCTGATCCCTTTGGTTCTCCTCTGTCATGCAGTGTTCCCCACAGTTCCCCACTTTTTCCAATCCGTTCCCTCTGCTCCCTTTGGTTCCCCTCTGTTCTGCATTGTTCCCCACAGTTCTCCACCTTTTCCATTTCATTCCCCCTGCTCCCTTTGGTTCCCCACCTTTCTGCATTTTTCCCCACGGTTCCCTACTTTTTCCAATCGGTTCCCCACTTTTTGCAATCTATTCCCCCTGCTCCCTTTGGTTCTCCTCTGTTCTGCAGTGTTCCCGACGCTTCCCCACTTTTTCCAATCCATTCCCTCTGCTCCCTTTGGTTCCCCTCTATTCTGCAGTGTTCCCCATGATTCTCCACATTTTTTTCCATCCTGTACCCCCTGCTCCCTATGGTTCCCCTCTGCCTTGCAGTGCTACCCATGGGATCCCACTTTTTCCAACCTGTTCCCCTTGTTCCCTTTGGTTCCCCTCTGTCCTGCCGTGTTCTCCACAGTTATCAACTTTTTGCAATCCGTTCCCCCTGCTCCGTTTGTTTCCCCTCTGTTCTGCAGTGTTCCCCACGGTTCCCCACTTTTTACAATCTGTTCCCCCTGCTCCTTTGTCTCCACTCTGTTCTGCAGTTTTCCCCACGGTTTCCCACATATTCCAAACCATTCCCCCGGCTTGCTTTGGTTTCATACTGTTCTGCAGCATTCCCCACGGTTCCCCACTTTTTTACAAACTGTTTGCCCTGCTCCCTTTGGATTCCCCTGTTCTGCATTGACCTCCACGGTTCCCAACCTTTTGCAATCCATTCCCCCTGTTCCGTTTTTTTGCCCTCTGTTCTGCAGTTTTCCCCACAGTTCCCCACTTTTTCCAATCTGTTTCCCCTGCTAACTCTGGTTGCCCTCTGTTCTGCATTTTTCCACACTGTCCCCCACTTTTTCCAATCCGTTCCCCCTGCTTCCTTTGGTTCACCTCTGCCTTGCAGATCTCTCCATGAATCCCCACTTTTTCCAATCTGTTCCCCCTGCTCCCTTTGGTTCCCCTCTGTTCTGCATTGTTCCCCACGGTTACCCACTTTTCCAAACAGTACCCCCTGCACCCTTTGGTGCCCCTCTGTTCTGCAGTGTTCCTCACGGTTACCCACTTTTTCCAATCTGTTCTTCCTGCTCCCTTTTTGTTCCCCACTGTTCTGCATTTTTACACACGGTTCCCAACTTTTTCCAATCTATTCTCCCTGCTCCCTTTGGTTCCTCACTGTTCTGCAGTGTTCCTCACGGTTCTCCACATTTTTTCCAACCTGTACCCCCTGCTCCCTTTGCTTCCCCTCTGTTCTGCAGTGTTCCCCAGAGTCTCTACCTTTTCCAATCCATCCCCCCTGCTCCCTCTGGTTCGCCTCTGTTCTACATTTTTCCACACGGTTCCCCATTTTTTCCAATCCGTTCCCCCTGCTTCCATTGGTCCACCTCTTTTCTGCAGAGTTCCCCACCGTCAACTTTTTCGAATCCTTTCCCCCTGCTCCCTTTGGGTCCCCACTGTTCTGCAGAAGTCCCCACGATTCCACACTTTTTCCAATCTGTTCCCCCTTCTCCCTTTGGTTCCTCTCTGTTCTGCATTGTTCCCCACGGGTCCGCACTTTTCCAACCTGTTCCCCCTGCTCCCTTTGGTTCCGCTCTGTCCTTCCGTTTTCTCCACGGTTCCCAACTTTTTGCAATCAGTTGCCCCTGCTCCGTTTGTTTGCCCTCTGTTCTGCAGTGTTCCCCACAGTTCCCCACTTTTTCCAATCAGTTCCCCCTGCTCCCTTTGATTCCCCTGTGTCCTACAGTTTTCCCCATCGGCCCAACTTTTTACAATCCGTTCCCCCTGCTACCTTTGGTTCCCCTCTGTTCTGCAATGTTCCCCACAGTTCCCCACTTTTTCCAATCGGTTCCCCCTGCTCCCTTTGATTACTCTCTGTCATGCAGTGTTCGCCATGGGCTCCACTTTTTGCAATCCGTTTCCCCTGCTCACTTTTGTTCCCCTCTGTGCTGCAGTGTTCTCCACGGTTCCCCACTTTTTCCAACCTGTACCTCCTGCTCCCTTTGGTTCCCCTCTGTCATGCAGTGTTCCCCACGGTTCCCCACTTTTTCCAATCCTTTCCCTCTGCTCCCTTTGGTTCCCCTCTGTTCTGCTGTGTTCCCCACAGTTCTCCACCTTTTCCAATTCGTTCCCCCTGCTCCCTTTGGTTTCCCACCTTTCTGCATTTTTCTACAACGTTCCCTACTTTTTCCAATCGGTTCCCCACTTTTTGCAATCTGTTCTCCCTGCTCCCTTTGGTTCTTCTCTGTTCTGCAGTGTTCCCGACGCTTCCCCACTTTTTGCAATCCACTCCCCCTGCTCCCTTTGGTTCCCCTCTATTCTGCAGTGTTCCCCACGATTCTCCACATTTTTTTCCATCCTGTACCCCCTGCTCCCTATGGTTCCCCTCTGCCTTGCAGTGTTACCCATGGGACCCCACTTTTTCCAACCTGTTCCCCTTGTTCCCTTTGGTTCCCCTCTGTTCTGCAGTGATCTCCACGGTTCCCCACATTTTCCAAACTGTTCCCCCAGCTCGCTTTGGTTTCATACTGTTCTGCAGTGTTCCCCACGGTTCCCCACTTTTTTACAATCTGTTCGCCCTGCTCCCTTTGGTTCCCCTCTGTCCTACAGTGTCCTCCACGGTTCCCCACTTTTTCCAACCTGTACCTCCTGTTCCCTTTGCTTCCCCTCTGTCATGTAGTGTTTGCACAGTTCCCCAATTTTTTCCTATCTGTTCCCCCTGCTTCCTTTGGTTCCCCTCTGTCGTGCAGTGTTCCCCACAGTTCCCCACTTTTTCCAATCAGTTCCCCCTGCTCCCTTTGGTTCACCTCTGTTCTGCAGAACTCCCCATGATTCCCCACTTTTTCCAATCTGTTCCCCCTGCTCCCTTTGGTTCCCCTCTGTTCTTCATTGTTCCCCACGGTTCCCCATTTTCCGAACTGTACCCCCTGCTCCCTTTGGTTCACCTCTGTTCTGCAGTGTTCCTCACGGTTACCCACTTTTTCCAATCTCTTCCCCCTGCACCCTTTGATTCCCCTCTGTTCTGCAGTGTTGCCCACTGTTCTCAACTTTTTCCAATCTGTTCCTCCTGCTCCCTTTGGTTCCCCACTGTTCTGCATTTTTCCACACGGTTCCCCACTTTTTCCAACCTGTACCCCCGCTCCCTATGGTTCCCCTCTGCCCTGCAGTGTCCCCCATGGTTCCCCACTTTTTCCAATCCGTTCCCCCTGTTCCCTTTGGTTCGCCTCTGTTCTGCAGTGTTCCCGACGCTTCCCCACTTTTTCCAGTCCGTTCCCCCTGCTGCCTTTGGTTCCCCTCTATTCTGCAGTGTTCCCCACGATTCTCCTCATTTTTTTCAATCCTGTACCCCCTGCTCCCTTTGGTTCCCCTCTGTCCTGCAGTGTCCTCCACGGTTCCCCACTTTTTCCAACCTGTACCTCCTGCTCCCTTTGGTTCCCCTCTGTCATGCAGTGTTTCACAGTTCCCCAATTTTTTCCTATCTGATCCCCCTGATCCCTTTGGTTCTCCTCTGTCATGCAGTGTTCCCCACGGTTCCCCACTTTTTCCAATCCGTTCCCTCTGCTCCCTTTGGTTCCCCTCTGTTCTGCATTGTTCCCCACAGTTCTCCACCTTTTCCATTTCATTCCCCCTGCTCCCTTTGGTTCCCCACCTTTCTGCATTTTTCCACACGGTTCCCTACTTTTTCCAATCGGTTCCCCACTTTTTCCAATCTGTTCCCCCTGCTCCCTTTGGTTCTGCTCTGTTCTGCAGTGTTCCCCACAGTTCCCCACTTTTTCCAATCTGTTCCCCCTGCTCCTTTGGCTCCACTCTGTTCTGCAGTTTTCCCCACGGTTCCCCACATTTTCAAAACCATTCCCCAGGCTCGCTTTGGTTTCATACTGTTCTGCAGCGTTCCCCACGGTTCCCCACTATTTTACAATCTGTTCGCCCTGCTCCCTTTGGTTCCCCTCTGTTCTGCAGTGTCCTCCACGCTTCCCAACTTTTTGCAATCCATTCCCCCGCTCTGTTTGTTTCCCCACTGTTCTGCATTTTTCCACACGGTTCCCCAATTTTTCCAATCTGTTCCCCCTGCACCCTTTGATTTCCCTCTGTTCTGCAGTGTTGCCCACTGTTCTCAACTTTTTCCAATCTGTTTCTCCTGCTCCCTTTGGTTCCCCACTGTTCTGCATTTTTCCACACGGTTCCCCACTTTTTCCAACCTGTACCCCCGCTCCCTATGGTTCCCCTCTGCCCTGCAGTGTCCCCCATGGTTCCCCAATTTTTCCAATCCGTTCCCCCTGTTCCCTTTGGTTCGCCTCTGTTCTGCAGTGTTCCCGACGCTTCCCCGCTTTTTCCAATCCGTTCCCCCTGCTGCCTTTGGTTCCCCTTTATTCTGCAGTGTTCCCCACGATTCTCCTCATTTTTTTCCATCCTGTACCCCCTGCTCACTTTGGTTCCCCTCTGTCCTGCAGTGTCCTCCACGGTTCCCCACTTTTTCCAACCTGTACCTCCTGCTCCCTTTGTTTCCCCTCTGTCATGCAGTGTTTTCACAGTTCCCCAATTTTTTCCTCTCTGTTCCCCTTGATCCCTTTGGTTCTCCTCTGTTGTGCAGTGTTCCCCACGGTTCCCCACCTTTTCCAATTCGTTCCCCTTGCTCCCTTTGGTTCCCCACCTTTCTGCATTTTTCCACACAGTTCCCTACTTTTTCCAATCGGTTCCCCACTTTTTCCAATCTGTTCCCCCTGCTCCTTTGTCTCCACTCTATTCTGCAGTTTTCCCCACGGTTCCCCACATTTTCCAAACCATTCCCCCGGCTCGCTTTGTTTTCATACTGTTCTGCAGCATTCCCCACAGTTCCCCACTTTTTTACACACTGTTTGCCCTGCTCCCTTTGGTTTCCCCTGATCTGCATTGTCCTCCACGGTTCCCAACTTTTTGCATTTGAATCCCCCAGTTCCGTTTGTTTGCCCTCTGTTCTGCAGTGTTCCCCACGGTTCCCCACTTTTTCCAATCTGTTTCCCCTGCTACCTCTGGTTCACCTCTGTTCTGCATTTTTCCACACTGTTCCCCACTTTTTCCAATCCGATCCCCCTGCTTCCTTTGGTTCACCTCTGTTCTGCAGAACTCCCCACGATTCCCCACTTTTTCCAATCTGTTACCCCTGTTCCCTTTGGTTCCCCTCTGTTCTGCATTGTTCCCCACGGTTCCCCACTTTTCCGAACTGTACCCCCTGCTCCCTTTGGTTCACCTCTGTTCTGCAGTGTTCCTCACGGTTCCCCACTTTTTCCAATCTGTTCCCCCTGCACCCTTTGATTCCCATCTGTTCTGCAGTGTTGCCCACTGTTCTCGACTTTTTCCAATCTGTTCCTCCTGCTCCCTTTGGTTCCCCACTGTTCTGCATTTTTGCACACGGTTCCCCACTTTTTCAAAACTGTTCCCCCTGCTCCCTTTGGTTCCTCACTGTTCTGCAGTTTTCCTCACAGTTCTCCACATTTTTCCAACCTGTACCCCCTGCTCCCTATGGTTCCCCTCTGCCCTGCAGTGTCCCCCATGGTTCCCCACTTTTTCCAATCCGTTCCCCCTGTTCCCTTTGGTTCGCCTCTGTTCTGCAGTGTTCCCGACGCTTCCCCACTTTTTCCAATCCGTTCCCCCTGCTCCTTTGGTTCCCCTTTATTCTGCAGTGTTCCCCACGATTCTCCTCATTTTTTTCCATCCTGTACCCCCTGCTCCCTTTGGATCCCCTCTGTCCTGCAGTGTCCTCCACTGTTCCCCACTTTTTCCAACCTGTACCTCCTGCTCCCTTTGGTTCCCCTCTGTCATGCAGTGTTTTCACAGTTCCCCAATTTTTTCCTATCTGTTCCCCCTGATCCCTTTGGTTCTACTCTGTCGTGCAGTGTTCCCCACGGTTCCCCACTTTTTCCAATCCGTTCCCTCTGCTCCCTTTGGTTCCCCTCTGTTCTGCAGTGTTCCCGACGCTTCCCCACTTTTTCCAATCCGTTCCCCCTGCTCCCTTTGGTTCCCCACCTTTCTGCATTTTTCCACACGGTTCCCTACTTTTTCCAATCGGTTCCCCACTTTTTCCAATCTTTTCCCCCTGCTCCCTTTCGTTCTGCTCTTTTCTGCAGCGTTCCCCACAGTTCCCCACTTTTTCCAATCTGTTCCCCCTGCTCCTTTGGCTCCACTCTGTTCTGCAGTTTTCTCCACGGTTCCCCACATTTAACAAACCATTCCCCCGGCTCGCTTTGGTTTCATACTGTCCTGCAGCGTTCCCCACGGTTCCCCACTATTTTACAATCTGTTCGCCCTGCTCCCTTTGGTTCCCCTCTGTTCGGCAGTGTCCTCCACGCTTCCCAACTTTTTGCAATCCATTCCCCCTGCTCTGTTTGTTTCCCCACTGTTCTGTATTTTTCCACACGGTTCCCCACTTTTTCCAATCTGTTCCCCCTTCTCCCTTTGGTTCCTCACTGTTCTGCAGTGTTTCTCACGGTTCTCCACATTTTTTCCAACCTGTAGCCCCTGCTCCCTATGGTTCCCCTCTGCCCTGCAGTATTCCCCATGGTTCCCCACTTTTTCCAATCCGTTCCCCCAGTTCCCTTTGGTTCCCCTCTGTCCCGCAGTGTTCTGCACGATTCCCCACTTTTTCCAATCTGTTCCCCCTGCTCCCTTTGGTTCCTCACTGTTCTGCAGTGTTCCCCACGGTTCTCCAAATTTTTTCTAATCTGTTCCCCCTTCTCCCTCTGGTTCGCCTCTGTTCTACATTTTTCCACACGGTTCCCCATTTTTTCGAATCCTTTCCCCCTGCTCTCTTTGGTTCCCCACTGTTCTGCAGAACTCCCCACGATTCCCCACTTTTTCCAATCTGTTCCCCCTTCTCCCTTTGGTTTCTCTCTGTTCTGCATTGTTCCCCACGGGTCTGCACTTTTCCGATCTGTTCCCCCTGCTCCCTTTGGTTCCGCTCTGTTCTGCAGTTTTCCCCATGGTTCCCCACTTTTTCCAATCCGTTCCCCCTGCTACCTTTGGTTCACCTCTGTTCTGCAGTGTTCCCCACAGTTCCCCACTTTTTCCAATCGGTTCCCCCTGCACCCTTTGATTCCCCTCTGTTCTGCAGTGTTGCCCACTGTTCTCAACTTTTTCCAATCTGTTCCTCCTGCTCCCTTTGGTTCCCCACTGTTCTGCATTTTTGCACACGGTTCCCCACTTTTTCCAATGCATTCCCACTGCTCCCTTTGGTGCCCCTCTGTTCTGCAGTGTTCCCCACGGTTCCCCACTTTTTCCAATCTGTTTCCCCTGCTACCTCGGGTTCCATTCTGTTCTGCATTTTTCCACATTGTTCCCCACTTTTTCCAATCTAATCCCCCTGCTCCCTTTGGTTCCCCTCTGTTCTGCATTGTTCCTCACGGTTCCCCACTTTTTCCAAACTGTTCCCCCTGCACCCTTTGATTCCCCTCTGTTCTGCAGTGTTGCCCACTGTTCTCAACTTTTTCCAATCTGTTCCTCCTGCTCCCTTTGGTTCCCCACTGTTTTGCATTTTTGCACACGGTTCCCCACTTTTTCAAAACTGTTCCCCCTGCTCCCTTTGGTTCCTCACTGTTCTGCAGTTTTTCTCACGGTTCTCCACATTTTTCCAACCTGTACCCCCTGCTCCCTATGGATCCCCTCTGCCCTGCAGTGTCCCCATGGTTCCCCACTTTTTCCAATCCGTTCCCCCTGTTCCCTTTGGTTCGCCTCTGTTCTGCAGTGTTCCCGACGCTTCCCCACTTTTTCCAATCCGTTCCCCCTGCTCCCTTTGGTTCCCCTCTATTCTGCAGTGTTCCTCACGATTCTCCACATTTTTTTCTATCCTGTACCCCCTGCTCCCTTTGGTTCCCCACTGTTGTGCATTTTTCCACACGGCTCCCCACTTTTTCCAATCTGTTCACCCTGTTCCCTTTGGTTCCCCTCTGTTCTGCATTGTTCCCCACGGTTACCCACTTTTCCAAACAGTACCCCCTGCTCCCTTTGGTGCCCCTCTGTTCTGCAGTGTTCCTCACGGTTACCCACTTTTTCCAATCTGTTCTTCCTGCTCCCTTTTTGTTCCCCACTGTTCTGCATTTTTACACACGGTTCCCAACTTTTTCCAATCTATTCTCCCTGCTCCCTTTGGTTCCTCACTGTTCTGCAGTGTTCCTCACGGTTCTCCACGTTTTTTCCAACCTGTACCCCCTGCTCCCATTGCTTCCCCTCTGTTCTGCAGTGTTCCCCAGAGTTCTCTACCTTTTCCAATCCATTCCCCCTGCTCCCTCTGGTTCGCCTCTGTTCTACATTTTTCCACACGGTTCCCCATTTTTTCTAATCCGTTCCCCCTGCTTCCATTGGTCCACCTCTTTTCTGCAATGTTCCCCACCGTCAACTTTTTCGAATCCTTTCCCCCTGCTCCCTTTGGGTCCCCACTGTTCTGCAGAAGTCCCCACGATTCCCCACTTTTTCCAATCTGTTCCCCCTTCTCCCTTTGGTTCCTCTCTGTTCTGCATTGTTCCCCACGGGTCCGCACTTTTCCAATCTGTTCCCCCTGCTCCCTTTGGTCCCGCTCTGTTCTGCAGTTTTCCCCACGGTTCTCCAAATTTTTTCTAATCTGTTCCCATGCTCCCTTTGGTTCCCCTCTGCCCTGCAGTGTCCCCCATGGTTCCCCACTTTTTCCAACCTGTTCCCCTTGTACCCTTTGGTTCCCCTCTGTCCTTCCGTTTTCTCCACGGTTCCCAACTTTTTGCAATCAGTTGCCCCTGCTCCGTTTGTTTGCCCTCAGTTCTGCAGTGTTCCCCACAGTTCCCCACTTTTTCCAATCGGTTCCCCCTGCTCCCTTTGATTACCCTCTGTCATGCAGTGTTCGCCATGGGCTCCACTTTTTGCAATCCGTTTCCCCTGCTCACTTTTGTTCCCCTCTGTCATGCAGTGTTCCCCACGGTTCCCCACTTCTTCCAATCCTTTCCCTCTGCTCCCTTTGGTTCCCCTCTGTTCTTCTGTGTTCCCCACAGTTCTCCACCTTTTCCAATTCGTTCCCCCTGCTCCCTTTGGTTTCCCACCTTTCTGCATTTTTCTACAAGTTTCCCTACTTTTTCCAATCGGTTCCCCACTTTTTGCAATCTGTTCTCCCTGCTCCCTTTGGTTCCCCTTTATTCTGCAGTGTTCCCCACGATTCTCCTCATTTTTTTCCATCCTGTACCCCCTGCTCCCTTTGGATCCCCTCTGTCCTGCAGTGTCCTCCACGGTTCCCCACTTTTTCCAACCTGTACCTCCTGCTCCCTTTGGTTCCCCTCTGTCATGCAGTGTTTTCACAGTTCCCCAATTTTTTCCTATCTGTTCCCCCGATCCCTTTGGTTCTACTCTGTCGTGCAGTGTTCCCCACGGTTCCCCACTTTTTCCAATCCGTTCCCTCTGCTCCCTTTGGTTCCCCTCTGTTCTGCAGTGTTCCCGACGCTTCCCCACTTTTTCCAATCCGTTCCCCCTGCTCCCTTTGGTTCCCCACCTTTCTGCATTTTTCCACACGGTTCCCTACTTTTTCCAATCGGTTCCCCACTTTTTCCAATCTTTTCCCCCTGCTCCCTTTCGTTCTGCTCTTTTCTGCAGTGTTCCCCACAGTTCCCCACTTTTTCCAATCTGTTCCCCCTGCTCCTTTGGCTCCACTCTGTTCTGCAGTTTTCTCCACGGTTCCCCACATTTAACAAACCATTCCCCCGGCTCGCTTTGGTTTCATACTGTCCTGCAGCGTTCCCCACGGTTCCCCACTATTTTACAATCTGTTCGCCCTGCTCCCTTTGGTTCCCCTCTGTTCTGCAGTGTCCTCCACGCTTCCCAACTTTTTGCAATCCATTCCCCCTGCTCTGTTCGTTTCCCCACTGTTCTGCATTTTTCCACACGGTTGCCCACTTTTTCCAATCTGTTCACCCTGCTCCCTTTGGTTCCTCACTGTTCTGCAGTGTTCCTCACGGTTCTCCACATTTTTGCCAACCTGTAGCCCCTGCTCCCTATGGTTCCCCTCTGCCCTGCAGTATTCCCCATGGTTCCCCACTTTTTCCAATCCGTTCCCCCAATTCCCTTTGTTTCCCCTCTGTCCCGCAGTGTTCTGCACGATTCCCCACTTTTTCCAATCCGTTCCCCCTGCTGCCTTTGGTTCCTCACTGTTCTGCAGTGTTCCCCACGGTTCTCCAAATTTTTTCTAATCTGTTCCCCCTTCTCCCTCTGGTTCGCCTCTGTTCTACATTTTTCCACACGGTTCCCCATTTTTTCCAATCCGTTCCCCCTGCTTCCTTTGGTCCACCTCTTTTCTGCAGAGTTCCCCACGATCCACTTTTTCGAATCCTTTCCCCCTGCTCTCTTTGGGTCCCGACTGTTCTGCAGAACTCCCCACGATTCCCCACTTTTTCCAATCTGTTCCCCCTTCTCCCTTTGGTTTCTCTCTGTTCTGCATTGTTCCCCACGGGTCTGCACTTTTCCGATCTGTTCCCCCTGCTCCCTTTGGTTCCGCTCTGTTCTGCAGTTTTCCCCATGGTTCTCCAAATTTTTTCTAATCTGTTCCCATGCTCCCTTTGGTTCCCCTCTGCCCTGCAGTGTCCCCCATGGTTCCCCATTTTTCCAATCCGTTCCCCCTGCTACCTTTGGTTCACCTCTGTTCTGCAGTGTTCCCCACAGTTCCCCACTTTTTCCAATCGGTTCCCCCTGCACCCTTTGATTCCCCTCTGTTCTGCAGTGTTGCCCACTGTTCTCAACTTTTTCCAATCTGTTCCTCCTGCTCCCTTTGGTTCCCCACTGTTCTGCATTTTTGCACACGGTTCCCCACTTTTTCCAATGCATTCCCACTGCTCCCTTTGGTGCCCCTCTGTTCTGCAGTGTTCCCCACGGTTCCCCACTTTTTCCAATCTGTTTCCCCTGCTACCTCAGGTTCCCCTCTGTTCTGCATTTTTCCACACTGTTCCCCACTTTTTCCAATCCAATCCCCCTGCTCCCTTTGGTTCCCCTCTGTTCTGCATTGTTCCTCACGGTTCCCCACTTTTTCCAAACTGTTCCCCCTGCACCCTTTGATTCCCCTCTGTTCTGCAGTGTTGCCCACTGTTCTCAACTTTTTCCAATCTGTTCCTCCTGCTCCCTTTGGTTCCCCACTGTTTTGCATTTTTGCACACGGTTCCCCACTTTTTCAAAACTGTTCGCCCTGCTCCCTTTGGTTCCTAACTGTTCTGCAGTTTTTCTCACGGTTCTCCACATTTTTCCAACCTGTACCCCCTGCTCCCTATGGATCCCCTCTGCCCTACAGTGTCCCCCATGGTTCCCCACTTTTTCCAATCCTTTCCCCCTGTTCCCTTTGGTTCGCCTCTGTTCTGCAGTGTTCCCGACGCTTCCCCACTTTTTACAATCCGTTCCCCCTGCTCCCTTTGGTTCCCCTCTATTCTGCAGTGTTCCCCACGATTCTCCACATTTTTTTCTATCCTGTACCCCCTGCTCCCTTTGGTTCCCCACTGTTGTGCATTTTTCCACACGGCTCCCCACTTTTTCCAATCTGTTCACCCTGCTCCCTTTGGTTCCCCTCTGTTCTGCAGTGTTCCTCACGGTTACCCAATTTTTCCAATCTGTTCTTCCTGCTCCCTTTTTGTTCCCCACTGTTCTGCATTTTTACACACGGTTCCCAACTTTTTCCAATCTATTCTCCCTGCTCCCTTTGGTTCCTCACTGTTCTGCAGTGTTCCTCACGGTTCTCCACATTTTTTCCAACCTGTACCCCCTGCTCCCTTTGCTTCCCCTCTGTTCTGCAGTGTTCCCCAGAGTTCTCTACCTTTTCCAATCCATTCCCCCTGCTCCCTCTGGTTCGCCTCTGTTCTACATTTTTCCACACGGTTCCCCATTTTTTCCAATCCGTTCCCCCTGCTTCCATTGGTCCACCTCTTTTCTGCAGAGTTCCCCACCGTCAACTTTTTCGAATCCTTTCCCCCTGCTCCCTTTGGGTCCCCACTGTTCTGCAGAAGTCCCCACGATTCCCCACTTTTTCTAATCTGTTCCCCCTTCTCCCTTTGGTTCCTCTCTGTTCTGCATTGTTCCCCACGGGTCCGCACTTTTCCAATCTGTTCCCCCTGCTCCCTTTGGTTCCGCTCTGTTCTGCAGTTTTCCCCACGGTTCTCCAAATTTTTTCTAATCTGTTCCCATGCTCCCTTTGGTTCCCCTCTGCCCTGCAGTGTCCCCCATGGTTCCCCACTTTTTCCAACCTGTTCCTCTTGTTCCCTTTGGTTCCCCTCTGTCCTTCCGTTTTCTCCACGGTTCCCAACTTTTTGCAATCAGTTGCCCCTGCTCCGTTTGTTTGCCCTCTGTTCTGCAGTGTTCCCCACAGTTCCCCACTTTTTCCAATCAGTTCCCCCTGCTTCCTTTGATTCCCCTGTGTCCTACAGTTTTCCCCATCGGCCCAACTTTTTACAATCCGTTCCCCCTGCTACCTTTGGTTCCCCTCTGTTCTGCAGTGTTCCCCACAGTTCCCCACTTTTTCCAATCGGTTCCCCCTGCTCCCTTTGATTACCCTCTGTCATGCAGTGTTCGCCATGGGCTCCACTTTTTGCAATCCGTTTCCCCTGCTCACTTTTGTTCCCCTCTGTGCTGCAGTGTTCTCCACGGTTCCCCACTTTTTCCAACCTGTACCTCCTGCTCCCTTTGGTTCCCCTCTGTTCTGCATTGTTCCCCACAGTTCTCCACCTTTTCCAATTCGTTCCCCCTGCTCCCTTTGGTTCCCCATCTTTCTGCATTTTTCCACACGGTTCCCTACTTTTTCCAATCGTTTCCCCACATTTTCCAATCTGTTCCCCCTGCTGCATTTGGTTCTGCTCTGTTCTGCAGTGTTCCCCACAGTTCCCCACTTTTTCCAATCTGTTATCCCTGCTCCTTTGGCTACACTCTGTTCTGCAGTTTTACCCACGGTTCCCCACATTTTCCAGTCTGTTCCCCCTGCTCCCTTTGGTTCCTCAGTGTTCTGCAGTGTTCCTCACGGTTCTCCACATTTTTTGCAACCTGTAGCCCCCGCTCCCTATGGTTCCCCTCTGCCCTGCAGTATTCCCCATGGTTCCCCACTTTTTCCAATCCGTTCCCCCTGTTCCCTTTGGTTCGCCTCTGTTCTGCAGTGTTCCCGACGCTTCCCCACTTTTTCCAATCCGTTCCCCCTGCTCCCTTTGGTTCCCCTCTATTCTGCAGTGTTCCTCACGATTCTCCACATTTTTTTCTATCCTGTACCCCCTGCTCCCTTTGGTTCCCCACTGTTGTGCATTGTTCCCCACGGTTACCCACTTTTCCAAACAGTACCCCCTGCTCCCTTTGGTGCCCCTCTGTTCTGCAGTGTTCCTCACGGTTACCCACTTTTTCCAATCTGTTCTTCCTGCTCCCTTTTTGTTCCCCACTGTTCTGCATTTTTACACACGGTTCCCAACTTTTTCCAATCTATTCTCCCTGCTCCCTTTGGTTCCTCACTGTTCTGCAGTGTTCCTCACGGTTCTCCACGTTTTTTCCAACCTGTACCCCCTGCTCCCATTGCTTCCCCTCTGTTCTGCAGTGTTCCCCAGAGTTCTCTACCTTTTCCAATCCATTCCCCCTGCTCCCTCTGGTTCGCCTCTGTTCTACATTTTTCCACACGGTTCCCCATTTTTTCTAATCCGTTCCCCCTGCTTCCATTGGTCCACCTCTTTTCTGCAGAGTTCCCCACCGTCAACTTTTTCGAATCCTTTCCCCCTGCTCCCTTTGGGTCCCCACTGTTCTGCAGAAGTCCCCACGATTCCCCACTTTTTCCAATCTGTTCCCCCTTCTCCCTTTGGTTCCTCTCTGTTCTGCATTGTTCCCCACGGGTCCGCACTTTTCCAATCTGTTCCCCCTGCTCCCTTTGGTCCCGCTCTGTTCTGCAGTTTTCCCCACGGTTCTCCAAATTTTTTCTAATCTGTTCCCATGCTCCCTTTGGTTCCCCTCTGCCCTGCAGTGTCCCCCATGGTTCCCCACTTTTTCCAACCTGTTCCCCTTGTACCCTTTGGTTCCCCTCTGTCCTTCCGTTTTCTCCACGGTTCCCAACTTTTTGCAATCAGTTGCCCCTGCTCCGTTTGTTTGCCCTCAGTTCTGCAGTGTTCCCCACAGTTCCCCACTTTTTCCAATCAGTTCCCCCTGCTCCCTTTGATTCCCCTGTGTCCTACAGTTTTCCCCATCGGCCCAACTTTTTACAATCCGTTCCCCCTGCTACCTTTGGTTCCCCTCTGTTCTGCAGTGTTCCCCACAGTTCCCCACTTTTTCCAATCGGTTCCCCCTGCTCCCTTTGATTACCCTCTGTCATGCAGTGTTCGCCATGGTCTCCACTTTTTGCAATCCGTTACCCCTGCTCACTTTTGTTCCCCTCTGTCATGCAGTGTTCCCCACGGTTCCCCACTTCTTCCAATCCTTTCCCTCTGCTCCCTTTGGTTCCCCTCTGTTCTTCTGTGTTCCCCACAGTTCTCCACCTTTTCCAATTCGTTCCCCCTGCTCCCTTTGGTTTCCCACCTTTCTGCAATTTTCTACAAGTTTCCCTACTTTTTCCAATCGGTTCCCCACTTTTTGCAATCTGTTCTCCCTGCTCCCTTTGGTTCCCCTTTATTCTGCAGTGTTCCCCACGATTCTCCTCATTTTTTTCCATCCTGTACCCCCTGCTCCCTTTGGATCCCCTCTGTCCTGCAGTGTCCTCCACGGTTCCCCACTTTTTCCAACCTGTACCTCCTGCTCCCTTTGGTTCCCCTCTGTCATGCAGTGTTTTCACAGTTCCCCAATTTTTTCCTATCTGTTCCCCCTGATCCCTTTGGTTCTACTCTGTCGTGCAGTGTTCCCCACGGTTCCCCACTTTTTCCAATCCGTTCCCTCTGCTCCCTTTGGTTCCCCTCTGTTCTGCAGTGTTCCCGACGCTTCCCCACTTTTTCCAATCCGTTCCCCCTGCTCCCTTTGGTTCCCCACCTTTCTGCATTTTTCCACACGGTTCCCTACTTTTTCCAATCGGTTCCCCACTTTTTCCAATCTTTTCCCCCTGCTCCCTTTCGTTCTGCTCTTTTCTGCAGTGTTCCCCACAGTTCCCCACTTTTTCCAATCTGTTCCCCCTGCTCCTTTGGCTCCACTCTGTTCTGCAGTTTTCTCCACGGTTCCCCACATTTAACAAACCATTCCCCCGGCTCGCTTTGGTATCATACTGTCCTGCAGCGTTCCCCACGGTTCCCCACTATTTTACAATCTGTTCGCCCTGCTCCCTTTGGTTCCCCTCTGTTCTGCAGTGTCCTCCACGCTTCCCAACTTTTTGCAATCCATTCCCCCTGCTCTGTTTGTTTCCCCACTGTTCTGCATTTTTCCACACGGTTACCCACTTTTTCCAATCTGTTCTTCCTGCTCCCTTTTTGTTCCCCACTGTTCTGCATTTTTACACACGGTTCCCAACTTTTTCCAATCTATTCTCCCTGCTCCCTTTGGTTCCTCACTGTTCTGCAGTGTTCCTCATGGTTCTCCACGTTTTTTCCAACCTGTACCCCCTGCTCCCATTGCTTCCCCTCTGTTCTGCAGTGTTCCCCAGAGTTCTCTACCTTTTCCAATCCATTCCCCCTGCTCCCTCTGGTTCGCCTCTGTTCTACATTTTTCCACACGGTTCCCCATTTTTTCTAATCCGTTCCCCCTGCTTCCATTGGTCCACCTCTTTTCTGCAGAGTTCCCCACCGTCAACTTTTTCGAATCCTTTCCCCCTGCTCCCTTTGGGTCCCCACTGTTCTGCAGAAGTCCCCACGATTCCCCACTTTTTCCAATCTGTTCCCCCTTCTCTCTTTGGTTCCTCTCTGTTCTGCATTGTTCCCCACGGGTCCGCACTTTTCCAATCTGTTCCCCCTGCTCCCTTTGGTCCCGCTCTGTTCTGCAGTTTTCCCCACGGTTCTCCAAATTTTTTCTAATCTGTTCCCATGCTCCCTTTGGTTCCCCTCTGCCCTGCAGTGTCCCCCATGGTTCCCCACTTTTTCCAACCTGTTCCCCTTGTACCCTTTGGTTCCCCTCTGTCCTTCCGTTTTCTCCACGGTTCCCAACTTTTTGCAATCAGTTGCCCCTGCTCCGTTTGTTTGCCCTCAGTTCTGCAGTGTTCCCCACAGTTCCCCACTTTTTCCAATCAGTTCCCCCTGCTCCCTTTGATTCCCCTGTGTCCTACAGTTTTCCCCATCGGCCCAACTTTTTACAATCCGTTCCCCCTGCTACCTTTGGTTCCCCTCTGTTCTGCAGTGTTCCCCACAGTTCCCCACTTTTTCCAATCGGTTCCCCCTGCTCCCTTTGATTACCCTCTGTCATGCAGTGTTCGCCATGGTCTCCACTTTTTGCAATCCGTTACCCCTGCTCACTTTTGTTCCCCTCTGTCATGCAGTGTTCCCCACGGTTCCCCACTTCTTCCAATCCTTTCCCTCTGCTCCCTTTGGTTCCCCTCTGTTCTTCTGTGTTCCCCACAGTTCTCCACCTTTTCCAATTCGTTCCCCCTGCTCCCTTTGGTTTCCCACCTTTCTGCAATTTTCTACAAGTTTCCCTACTTTTTCCAATCGGTTCCCCACTTTTTGCAATCTGTTCTCCCTGCTCCCTTTGGTTCCCCTTTATTCTGCAGTGTTCCCCACGATTCTCCTCATTTTTTTCCATCCTGTACCCCCTGCTCCCTTTGGATCCCCTCTGTCCTGCAGTGTCCTCCACGGTTCCCCACTTTTTCCAACCTGTACCTCCTGCTCCCTTTGGTTCCCCTCTGTCATGCAGTGTTTTCACAGTTCCCCAATTTTTTCCTATCTGTTCCCCCTGATCCCTTTGGTTCTACTCTGTCGTGCAGTGTTCCCCACGGTTCCCCACTTTTTCCAATCCGTTCCCTCTGCTCCCTTTGGTTCCCCTCTGTTCTGCAGTGTTCCCGACGCTTCCCCACTTTTTCCAATCCGTTCCCCCTGCTCCCTTTGGTTCCCCACCTTTCTGCATTTTTCCACACGGTTCCCTACTTTTTCCAATCGGTTCCCCACTTTTTCCAATCTTTTCCCCCTGCTCCCTTTCGTTCTGCTCTTTTCTGCAGTGTTCCCCACAGTTCCCCACTTTTTCCAATCTGTTCCCCCTGCTCCTTTGGCTCCACTCTGTTCTGCAGTTTTCTCCACGGTTCCCCACATTTAACAAACCATTCCCCCGGCTCGCTTTGGTATCATACTGTCCTGCAGCGTTCCCCACGGTTCCCCACTATTTTACAATCTGTTCGCCCTGCTCCCTTTGGTTCCCCTCTGTTCTGCAGTGTCCTCCACGCTTCCCAACTTTTTGCAATCCATTCCCCCTGCTCTGTTTGTTTCCCCACTGTTCTGCATTTTTCCACACGGTTGCCCACTTTTTCCAATCTGTTCACCCTGCTCCCTTTGGTTCCTCACTGTTCTGCAGTGTTCCTCACGGTTCTCCACATTTTTTCCAACCTGTAGCCCCTGCTCCCTATGGTTCCCCTCTGCCCTGCAGTATTCCCCATGGTTCCCCACTTTTTCCAATCCGTTCCCCCAATTCCCTTTGGTTCCCCTCTGTCCCGCAGTGTTCTGCACGTTTCCCCACTTTTTCCAATCCGTTCCCCCTGCTGCCTTTGGTTCCTCACTGTTCTGCAGTGTTCCCCACGGTTCTCCAAATTTTTTCTAATCTGTTCCCCCTTCTCCCTCTGGTTCGCCTCTGTTCTACATTTTTCCACACGGTTCCCCATTTTTTCCAATCCGTTCCCCCTGCTTCCTTTGGTCCACCTCTTTTCTGCAGAGTTCCCCACGATCCACTTTTTCGAATCCTTTCCCCCTGCTCTCTTTGGGTCCCGACTGTTCTGCAGAACTCCCCACGATTCCCCACTTTTTCCAATCTGTTCCCCCTTCTCCCTTTGGTTTCTCTCTGTTCTGCATTGTTCCCCACGGGTCTGCACTTTTCCGATCTGTTCCCCCTGCTCCCTTTGGTTCCGCTCTGTTCTGCAGTTTTCCCCATGGTTCTCCAAATTTTTTCTAATCTGTTCCCATGCTCCCTTTGGTTCCCCTCTGCCCTGCAGTGTCCCCCATGGTTCCCCATTTTTCCAATCCGTTCCCCCTGCTACCTTTGGTTCACCTCTGTTCTGCAGTGTTCCCCACAGTTCCCCACTTTTTCCAATCGGTTCCCCCTGCACCCTTTGATTCCCCTCTGTTCTGCAGTGTTGCCCACTGTTCTCAACTTTTTCCAATCTGTTCCTCCTGCTCCCTTTGGTTCCCCACTGTTCTGCATTTTTGCACACGGTTCCCCACTTTTTCCAATGCATTCCCACTGCTCCCTTTGGTGCCCCTCTGTTCTGCAGTGTTCCCCACGGTTCCCCACTTTTTCCAATCTGTTTCCCCTGCTACCTCAGGTTCCCCTCTGTTCTGCATTTTTCCACACTGTTCCCCACTTTTTCCAATCCAATCCCCCTGCTCCCTTTGGTTCCCCTCTGTTCTGCATTGTTCCTCACGGTTCCCCACTTTTTCCAAACTGTTCCCCCTGCACCCTTTGATTCCCCTCTGTTCTGCAGTGTTGCCCACTGTTCTCAACTTTTTCCAATCTGTTCCTCCTGCTCCCTTTGGTTCCCCACTGTTTTGCATTTTTGCACACGGTTCCCCACTTTTTCAAAACTGTTCGCCCTGCTCCCTTTGGTTCCCCTCTGTCCTTCCGTTTTCTCCACGGTTCCCAACTTTTTGCAATCAGTTGCCCCTGCTCCGTTTGTTTGCCCTCTGTTCTGCAGTGTTCCCCACAGTTCCCCACTTTTTCCAATCAGTTCCCCCTGCTTCCTTTGATTCCCCTGTGTCCTACAGTTTTCCCCATCGGCCCAACTTTTTACAATCCGTTCCCCCTGCTACCTTTGGTTCCCCTCTGTTCTGCAGTGTTCCCCACAGTTCCCCACTTTTTCCAATCGGTTCCCCCTGCTCCCTTTGATTACCCTCTGTCATGCAGTGTTCGCCATGGGCTCCACTTTTTGCAATCCGTTTCCCCTGCTCACTTTTGTTCCCCTCTGTGCTGCAGTGTTCTCCACGGTTCCCCACTTTTTCCAACCTGTACCTCCTGCTCCCTTTGGTTCCCCTCTGTTCTGCATTGTTCCCCACAGTTCTCCACCTTTTCCAATTCGTTCCCCCTGCTCCCTTTGGTTCCCCATCTTTCTGCATTTTTCCACACGGTTCCCTACTTTTTCCAATCGTTTCCCCACTTTTTCCAATCTGTTCCCCCTGCTGCATTTGGTTCTGCTCTGTTCTGCAGTGTTCCCCACAGTTCCCCACTTTTTCCAATCTGTTATCCCTGCTCCTTTGGCTACACTCTGTTCTGCAGTTTTACCCACGGTTCCCCACATTTTCCAGTCTGTTCCCCCTGCTCCCTTTGGTTCCTCAGTGTTCTGCAGTGTTCCTCACGGTTCTCCACATTTTTTGCAACCTGTAGCCCCCGCTCCCTATGGTTCCCCTCTGCCCTGCAGTATTCCCCATGGTTCCCCACTTTTTCCAATCCGTTCCCCCTGTTCCCTTTGGTTCGCCTCTGTTCTCAGTGTTCCCGACGCTTCCCCACTTTTTCCAATCCGTTCCCCCTGCTCCCTTTGGTTCCCCTCTATTCTGCAGTGTTCCTCACGATTCTCCACATTTTTTTCTATCCTGTACCCCCTGCTCCCTTTGGTTCCCCACTGTTGTGCATTTTTCCACACGGCTCCCCACTTTTTCCAATCTGTTCACCCTGCTCCCTTTGGTTCCCCTCTGTTCTGCATTGTTCCCCACGGTTACCCACTTTTCCAAACAGTACCCCCTGCTCCCTTTGGTGCCCCTCTGTTCTGCAGTGTTCCTCACGGTTACCCACTTTTTCCAATCTGTTCTTCCTGCTCCCTTTTTGTTCCCCACTGTTCTGCATTTTTACACACGGTTCCCAACTTTTTCCAATCTATTCTCCCTGCTCCCTTTGGTTCCTCACTGTTCTGCAGTGTTCCTCACGGTTCTCCACGTTTTTTCCAACCTGTACCCCCTGCTCCCATTGCTTCCCCTCTGTTCTGCAGTGTTCCCCAGAGTTCTCTACCTTTTCCAATCCATTCCCCCTGCTCCCTCTGGTTCGCCTCTGTTCTACATTTTTCCACACGGTTCCCCATTTTTTCTAATCCGTTCCCCCTGCTTCCATTGGTCCACCTCTTTTCTGCAGAGTTCCCCACCGTCAACTTTTTTGAATCCTTTCCCCCTGCTCCCTTTGGGTCCCCACTGTTCTGCAGAAGTCCCCACGATTCCCCACTTTTTCCAATCTGTTCCCCCTTCTCCCTTTGGTTCCTCTCTGTTCTGCATTGTTCCCCACGGGTCCGCACTTTTCCAATCTGTTCCCCCTGCTCCCTTTGGTCCCGCTCTGTTCTGCAGTTTTCCCCACGGTTCTCCAAATTTTTTCTAATCTGTTCCCATGCTCCCTTTGGTTCCCCTCTGCCCTGCAGTGTCCCCCATGGTTCCCCACTTTTTCCAACCTGTTCCCCTTGTACCCTTTGGTTCCCCTCTGTCCTTCCGTTTTCTCCACGGTTCCCAACTTTTTGCAATCAGTTGCCCCTGCTCCGTTTGTTTGCCCTCAGTTCTGCAGTGTTCCCCACAGTTCCCCACTTTTTCCAATCAGTTCCCCCTGCTCCCTTTGATTCCCCTGTGTCCTACAGTTTTCCCCATCGGCCCAACTTTTTACAATCCGTTCCCCCTGCTACCTTTGGTTCCCCTCTGTTCTGCAGTGTTCCCCACAGTTCCCCACTTTTTCCAATCGGTTCCCCCTGCTCCCTTTGATTACCCTCTGTCATGCAGTGTTCGCCATGGACTCCACTTTTTGCAATCCGTTTCCCCTGCTCACTTTTGTTCCCCTCTGTCATGCAGTGTTCCCCACGGTTCCCCACTTCTTCCAATCCTTTCCCTCTGCTCCCTTTGGTTCCCCTCTGTTCTTCTGTGTTCCCCACAGTTCTCCACCTTTTCCAATTCGTTCCCCCTGCTCCCTTTGGTTTCCCACCTTTCTGCAATTTTCTACAAGTTTCCCTACTTTTTCCAATCGGTTCCCCACTTTTTGCAATCTGTTCTCCCTGCTCCCTTTGGTTCCCCTTTATTCTGCAGTGTTCCCCACGATTCTCCTCATTTTTTTCCATCCTGTACCCCCTGCTCCCTTTGGATCCCCTCTGTCCTGCAGTGTCCTCCACGGTTCCCCACTTTTTCCAACCTGTACCTCCTGCTCCCTTTGGTTCCCCTCTGTCATGCAGTGTTTTCACAGTTCCCCAATTTTTTCCTATCTGTTCCCCCTGATCCCTTTGGTTCTACTCTGTCGTGCAGTGTTCCCCACGGTTCCCCACTTTTTCCAATCCGTTCCCTCTGCTCCCTTTGGTTCCCCTCTGTTCTGCAGTGTTCCCGACGCTTCCCCACTTTTTCCAATCTGTTCCCCCTGCTCCCTTTGGTTCCCCACCTTTCTGCATTTTTCCACACGGTTCCCTACTTTTTCCAATCAGTTCCCCACTTTTTCCAATCTTTTCCCCCTGCTCCCTTTCGTTCTGCTCTTTTCTGCAGTGTTCCCCACAGTTCCCCACTTTTTCCAATCTGTTCCCCCTGCTCCTTTGGCTCCACTCTGTTCTGCAGTTTTCTCCACGGTTCCCCACATTTAACAAACCATTCCCCCGGCTCGCTTTGGTTTCATACTGTCCTGCAGCGTTCCCCACGGTTCCCCACTATTTTACAATCTGTTCGCCCTGCTCCCTTTGGTTCCCCTCTGTTCTGCAGTGTCCTCCACGCTTCCCAACTTTTTGCAATCCATTCCCCCTGCTCTGTTTGTTTCCCCACTGTTCTGCATTTTTCCACACGGTTGCCCACTTTTTCCAATCTGTTCACCCTGCTCCCTTTGGTTCCTCACTGTTCTGCAGTGTTCCTCACGGTTCTCCACATTTTTTCCAACCTGTAGCCCCTGCTCCCTATGGTTCCCCTCTGCCCTGCAGTATTCCCCATGGTTCCCCACTTTTTCCAATCCGTTCCCCCAATTCCCTTTGGTTCCCCTCTGTCCCGCAGTGTTCTGCACGATTCCCCACTTTTTCCAATCCGTTCCCCCTGCTGCCTTTGGTTCCTCACTGTTCTGCAGTGTTCCCCACGGTTCTCCAAATTTTTTCTAATCTGTTCCCCCTTCTCCCTCTGGTTCGCCTCTGTTCTACATTTTTCCACACGGTTCCCCATTTTTTCCAATCCGTTCCCCCTGCTTCCTTTGGTCCACCTCTTTTCTGCAGAGTTCCCCACGATCCACTTTTTCGAATCCTTTCCCCCTGCTCTCTTTGGGTCCCGACTGTTCTGCAGAACTCCCCACGATTCCCCACTTTTTCCAATCTGTTCCCCCTTCTCCCTTTGGTTTCTCTCTGTTCTGCATTGTTCCCCACGGGTCTGCACTTTTCCGATCTGTTCCCCCTGCTCCCTTTGGTTCCGCTCTGTTCTGCAGTTTTCTCCATGGTTCTCCAAATTTTTTCTAATCTGTTCCCATGCTCCCTTTAGGTTCCCCTCTGCCCTGCAGTGTCCCCCATGGTTCCCCATTTTTCCAATCCGTTCCCCCTGCTACCTTTGGTTCACCTCTGTTCTGCAGTGTTCCCCACAGTTCCCCACTTTTTCCAATCGGTTCCCCCTGCACCCTTTGATTCCCCTCTGTTCTGCAGTGTTGCCCACTGTTCTCAACTTTTTCCAATCTGTTCCTCCTGCTCCCTTTGGTTCCCCACTGTTCTGCATTTTTGCACACGGTTCCCCACTTTTTCCAATGCATTCCCACTGCTCCCTTTGGTGCCCCTCTGTTCTGCAGTGATCCCCACGGTTCCCCACTTTTTCCAATCTGTTTCCCCTGCTACCTCAGGTTCCCCTCTGTTCTGCATTTTTCCACACTGTTCCCCACTTTTTCCAATCCAATCCCCCTGCTCCCTTTGGTTCCCCTCTGTTCTGCATTGTTCCTCACGGTTCCCCACTTTTTCCAAACTGTTCCCCCTGCACCCTTTGATTCCCCTCTGTTCTGCAGTGTTGCCCACTGTTCTCAACTTTTTCCAATCTGTTCCTCCTGCTCCCTTTGGTTCCCCACTGTTTTGCATTTTTGCACACGGTTCCCCACTTTTTCAAAACTGTTCCCCCTGCTCCCTTTGGTTCCTCACTGTTCTGCAGTTTTTCTCACGGTTCTCCACATTTTTCCAACCTGTACCCCCTGCTCCCTATGGATCCCCTCTGCCCTACAGTGTCCCCCATGGTTCCCCACTTTTTCCAATCCGTTCCCCCTGTTCCCTTTGGTTCGCCTCTGTTCTGCAGTGTTCCCGACGCTTCCCCACTTTTTCCAATCCGTTCCCCCTGCTCCCTTTGGTTCCCCTCTATTCTGCAGTGTTCCCCACGATTCTCCACATTTTTTTCTATCCTGTACCCCCTGCTCCCTTTGGTTCCCCACTGTTGTGCATTTTTCCACACGGCTCCCCACTTTTTCCAATCTGTTCACCCTGCTCCCTTTGGTTCCCCTCTGTTCTGCAGTGTTCCTCACGGTTACCCAATTTTTCCAATCTGTTCTTCCTGCTCCCTTTTTGTTCCCCACTGTTCTGCATTTTTACACACGGTTCCCAACTTTTTCCAATCTATTCTCCCTGCTCCCTTTGGTTCCTCACTGTTCTGCAGTGTTCCTCACGGTTCTCCACATTTTTTCCAACCTGTACTCCCTGCTCCCTTTGCTTCCCCTCTGTTCTGCAGTGTTCCCCAGAGTTCTCTACCTTTTCCAATCCATTCCCCCTGCTCCCTCTGGTTCGCCTCTGTTCTACATTTTTCCACACGGTTCCCCATTTTTTCCAATCCGTTCCCCCTGCTTCCATTGGTCCACCTCTTTTCTGCAGAGTTCCCCACCGTCAACTTTTTCGAATCCTTTCCCCCTGCTCCCTTTGGGTCCCCACTGTTCTGCAGAAGTCCCCACGATTCCCCACTTTTTCCAATCTGTTCCCCCTTCTCCCTTTGGTTCCTCTCTGTTCTGCATTGTTCCCCACGGGTCCGCACTTTTCCAATCTGTTCCCCCTGCTCCCTTTGGTTCCGCTCTGTTCTGCAGTTTTCCCCACGGTTCTCCAAATTTTTTCTAATCTGTTCCCATGCTCCCTTTGGTTCCCCTCTGCCCTGCAGTGTCCCCCATGGTTCCCCACTTTTTCCAACCTGTTCCCCTTGTTCCCTTTGGTTCCCCTCTGTCCTTCCGTTTTCTCCACGGTTCCCAACTTTTTGCAATCAGTTGCCCCTGCTCCGTTTGTTTGCCCTCTGTTCTGCAGTGTTCCCCACAGTTCCCCACTTTTTCCAATCAGTTCCCCCTGCTTCCTTTGATTCCCCTGTGTCCTACAGTTTTCCCCATCGGCCCAACTTTTTACAATCCGTTCCCCCTGCTACCTTTGGTTCCCCTCTGTTCTGCAGTGTTCCCCACAGTTCCCCACTTTTTCCAATCGGTTCCCCCTGCTCCCTTTGATTACCCTCTGTCATGCAGTGTTCGCCATGGGCTCCACTTTTTGCAATCCGTTTCCCCTGCTCACTTTTGTTCCCCTCTGTGCTGCAGTGTTCTCCACGGTTCCCCACTTTTTCCAACCTGTACCTCCTGCTCCCTTTGGTTCCCCTCTGTTCTGCATTGTTCCCCACAGTTCTCCACCTTTTCCAATTCGTTCCCCCTGCTCCCTTTGGTTCCCCATCTTTCTGCATTTTTCCACACGGTTCCCTACTTTTTCCAATCGTTTCCCCACTTTTTCCAATCTGTTCCCCCTGCTGCATTTGGTTCTGCTCTGTTCTGCAGTGTTCCCCACAGTTCCCCACTTTTTCCAATCTGTTATCCCTGCTCCTTTGGCTACACTCTGTTCTGCAGTTTTACCCACGGTTCCCCACATTTTCCAGTCTGTTCCCCCTGCTCCCTTTGGTTCCTCAGTGTTCTGCAGTGTTCCTCACGGTTCTCCACATTTTTTGCAACCTGTAGCCCCCGCTCCCTATGGTTCCCCTCTGCCCTGCAGTATTCCCCATGGTTCCCCACTTTTTCCAATCCATTCCCCCTGTTCCCTTTGGTTCCCCTCTGTCCCGCAGTGTTCTGCACGATTCCCCACTTTATCTAATCAGTTCCCCCTGCTCCCTTTGATTCCGCTCTGTTCTCCAGTGTTCCCCATGGGCCCCACTTTTTGCAATCCGTTCCCCCTGCTCCCTTTGTTTCCTCACTGTTCTGCAGTGTTTCCCACGGATCTCCAAATTTTTTCTAATCTGTTCCCCCTTCTCCCTCTGGTTCGCCTCTGTTCTACATTTTTCCACACGGTTCCCCATTTTTTCCAATCCGTTCCCCCTGCTTCCTTTGTTCCACCTCTTTTCTGCAGAGTTCCCCACCGTCCACTTTTTCGAATCCTTTCCCCCTGCTCTCTTTGGGTCCCCACTGTTCTGCAGAACTCCCCTCGATTCCCCACTTTTTCCAATCTGTTCCCCCTTCTCCCTTTGGTTCCTCTCTATACTGCATTGTTCCCCACGGGTCCGCACTTTTCCGATCTGTTCCCCCTGCTCCCTTTGGTTCCGCTCTGTTCTGCAGTTTTCCCCACGGTTCTCCAAATTTTTTCTAATCTGTTCCCATGCTCCCTTTGGTTCCCCTCTGCCCTGCAGTGTCCCCCATGGTTCCCCACTTTTTCCAATCCGTTCCCCCTGCTACCTTTGGTTCCCCTCTGTTCTGCAGTGTTCCCCACATTTCCCCACTTTTTCCAATCGGTTCCCCCTGCTCCCTTTGATTCCCCTCTGGCATGCAGTGTTCGCCATGGGCCCCACTTTTTCGATCCGTTTCCCCTGCTCCCTTTGGTTCCCCTCTGTTCTGCAGTGTTCCCCACAGTTCTCCACCTTTTCCAATTCATTCTCCCTGCTCCCTTTGGTTCCCCACATTTCTGCATTGTTCTCCACGGTTCCCCACTTTTCTGAACTGTACCCCCTGCTCCCTTTGGTTCACCTCTGTTCTGCAGTGTTCCCCACGGTTCCCCACTTTCTCCAATCTGTTCCCCCTGCCCCCTTTAATTCCCCTCTGTTCTGCAGTGTTGCCCACTGTTCTCAACTTTTTCCAATCTGTTCCTCCTGCTCCCTTTGGTTCCCCACTGTTCTGCATTTTTGCACACGGTTCCCCACTTTTTCCAATGCATTCCCACTGCTCCCTTTGGTGCCCCTCTGTTCTGCAGTGTTCCCCACGTTTCCCCACTTTTTCCAATCTGTTTCCCCTGCTACCTCTGGTTCCCCTCTGTTCTGCATTTTTCCACACTGTTCCCCACTTTTTCCAATCCGATCCCCCTGCTCCCTTTGGTTCCCCTCTGTTCTGCATTGTTCCTCACGGGTCCCCACTTTTTCCAATCTGTTCCTCCTGCACCCTTTGATTCCCCTCTGTTCTGCAGTGTTGCCCACTGTTCTCAACTTTTTCCAATCTGTTCCTCCTGCTCCCTTTGGTTCTCCACAGTTTTGCATTTTTGCACACGGTTCCCCACTTTTTCCAATCCATTCCCCCTGCTCCCTTTGGTTCCCCTCTGTCCTGCCGTTTTCTCCACAGTTATCAACTTTTTGCAATCCGTTCCCCCTGCTCCGTTTGTTTCCCCTCTGTTCTGCAGTGTTCCCCACGGTTCCCCACTTTTTGCAATCTGTTCCCCCTGCTCCTTTGGCTCCACTCTGTTCTGCAGTTTTCCCCACGGTTCTCCAAATTTTTTCAAATCTGTTCCCCCTTCTCCCTCTGGTTCGCCTCTGTTCTACATTTTTCCACACGGTTCCCCACATTTTCCAAACCATTCCCCCGGCTCTCTTTGGTTTCACACTGTTCTGCAGCGTTCCCCACAGTTCCCCACTTTTTTACAATCTGTTCGCCCTGCTCCCCTTGGTTCCCCTCTGTCCTGCAGTGTCCTCCACGGTTCCCAACTTTTTTCAATCCGTTGCCCCTGCTCCGTTTGGTTCCCCTCTTTTCTGCAGTTGTTCCCCACGGTTCTCCAAATTTTTTCTAATCTATTCCCCCTTCTCCTTCTGGTTCTCCTATGTTCTTCATTTTTCCACATGGTTCCCCATTTTTTCCAATCCGTTCCCCCTGCTTCCTTTGGTCCACCTCTTTTCTGCAGAGTTCCCCACGGTCCACTTTTTCGAATCCTTTCCCCCTGCTCCCTTTGGGTCCCCACTGTTCTGCAGAACTCCCCACGATTCCCCACTTTTTCCAATCTGTTCCCCCTTCTCCCTTTGGTTCCTCTCTGTTCTGCATTGTTCCCCACGGGTCCGCACTTTTCCGATCTGTTCCCCCTGCTCCCTTTGGTTCCGCTCTGTTCTGCAGTTTTCCCCACGGTTCTCCAAATTTTTTCTAATCTGTCCCCATGCTCCCTTTGGTTCCCCTCTGCCCTGCAGTGTCCCCCATGGTTCCCCACTTTTTCCAATCCGTACCCCCTGCTACCTTTGGTTCCCCTCTGTTCTGCAGTGTTCCCCACAGTTCCCCACTTTTTCCAATCGGTTCCCCCTGCTCCCTTTGATTACCCTCTGTCATGCAGTGTTCGCCATGGGCCCCACTTTTTACAATCCGTTTCCCCTGCTTACTTTTGTTCCCCTCTGTGCTTCAGTGTTCTCCACGGTTCACCACATTTTCCAACCTGTACCTCCTGCTCCCTTTGGTTTCCCTCTGTCATGCAGTGTTCCCCACGGTTCCCCACTTTTTACAATCCGTTCCCTCTGCTCCCTTTGGTTCCCCTCTGTTCTGCTGTGTTCCCCACAGTTCTCCACCTTTTCCAATCTGTTCCCCCTGCTCCCTTTGATTCCCCTGTGTCCTACAGTGTTCCCCATCGACCCAACCTTTTACAATCCGTTCCCCCTGCTTCCTTTGGTTCCCCTCTGTCGTGCAGTGTTCCCCACGGTTCCCCTCTTTTTCCAATGCATTCCCTCTGCTCCCTTTGGTGGCCCTCTGTTCTGCAGTGTTCCCCACGGTTCCCCACTTTTTCCAATCTGTTTCCCCTGCTACCTCTGGTTCCACTCTGTTCTGCATTTTTCCACACTGTTCCCCACTTTTTCCAATCCGATCCCCCTGCATCCTTTGGTTCACCTCTGTTCTGCAGAACTCCCCACGATTCCCAACTTTTTCCAATCTGTTCCCCCTGCTCCCTTTGGTTCCCCTCTGTTCTGCATTGTTCCCCACGTTTCCCCACTTTTCCGAACTGTACCCCCTGCTCCCTTTGGTTCACCTCTGTTCTGCAGTGTTCCTCACGGTTCCCCACTTTTTCCAATCTGTTCCCCCTGCACCCTTTGATTCCCCTCTGTTCTGCAGTGTTCCCCAGAGTTCTCTACCTTTTCCAATCCATTCCCCCTGCTCCCTCTGGTTCGCCTCTGTTCTACATTTTTCCACACGGTTCCCCATTTTTTCCAATCCGTTCCCCCTGCTTCCATTGGTCCACCTCTTTTCTGCAGAGTTCCCCACCGTCAACTTTTTCGAATCCTTTCCCCCTGCTCCCTTTGGGTCCCCACTGTTCTGCAGAAGTCCCCACGATTCCCCACTTTTTCCAATCTGTTCCCCCTTCTCCCTTTGGTTCCTCTCTGTTCTGCATTGTTCCCCACGGGTCCGCACTTTTCCAATCTGTTCCCCCTGCTCCCTTTGGTTCCGCTCTGTTCTGCAGTTTTCCCCACGGTTCTCCAAATTTTTTCTAATCTGTTCCCATGCTCCCTTTGGTTCCCCTCTGCCCTGCAGTGTCCCCCATGGTTCCCCACTTTTTCCAACCTGTTCCCCTTGTTCCCTTTGGTTCCCCTCTGTCCTTCCGTTTTCTCCACGGTTCCCAACTTTTTGCAATCAGTTGCCCCTGCTCCGTTTGTTTGCCCTCTGTTCTGCAGTGTTCCCCACAGTTCCCCACTTTTTCCAATCAGTTCCCCCTGCTTCCTTTGATTCCCCTGTGTCCTACAGTTTTCCCCATCGGCCCAACTTTTTACAATCCGTTCCCCCTGCTACCTTTGGTTCCCCTCTGTTCTGCAGTGTTCCCCACAGTTCCCCACTTTTTCCAATCGGTTCCCCCTGCTCCCTTTGATTACCCTCTGTCATGCAGTGTTCGCCATGGGCTCCACTTTTTGCAATCCGTTTCCCCTGCTCACTTTTGTTCCCCTCTGTGCTGCAGTGTTCTCCACGGTTCCCCACTTTTTCCAACCTGTACCTCCTGCTCCCTTTGGTTCCCCTCTGTTCTGCATTGTTCCCCACAGTTCTCCACCTTTTCCAATTCGTTCCCCCTGCTCCCTTTGGTTCCCCATCTTTCTGCATTTTTCCACACGGTTCCCTACTTTTTCCAATCGTTTCCCCACTTTTTCCAATCTGTTCCCCCTGCTGCATTTGGTTCTGCTCTGTTCTGCAGTGTTCCCCACAGTTCCCCACTTTTTCCAATCTGTTATCCCTGCTCCTTTGGCTACACTCTGTTCTGCAGTTTTACCCACGGTTCCCCACATTTTCCAGTCTGTTCCCCCTGCTCCCTTTGGTTCCTCAGTGTTCTGCAGTGTTCCTCACGGTTCTCCACATTTTTTGCAACCTGTAGCCCCCGCTCCCTATGGTTCCCCTCTGCCCTGCAGTATTCCCCATGGTTCCCCACTTTTTCCAATCCATTCCCCCTGTTCCCTTTGGTTCCCCTCTGTCCCGCAGTGTTCTGCACGATTCCCCACTTTATCTAATCAGTTCCCCCTGCTCCCTTTGATTCCGCTCTGTTCTCCAGTGTTCCCCATGGGCCCCACTTTTTGCAATCCGTTCCCCCTGCTCCCTTTGTTTCCTCACTGTTCTGCAGTGTTTCCCACGGATCTCCAAATTTTTTCTAATCTGTTCCCCCTTCTCCCTCTGGTTCGCCTCTGTTCTACATTTTTCCACACGGTTCCCCATTTTTTCCAATCCGTTCCCCCTGCTTCCTTTGTTCCACCTCTTTTCTGCAGAGTTCCCCACCGTCCACTTTTTCGAATCCTTTCCCCCTGCTCTCTTTGGGTCCCCACTGTTCTGCAGAACTCCCCTCGATTCCCCACTTTTTCCAATCTGTTCCCCCTTCTCCCTTTGGTTCCTCTCTATACTGCATTGTTCCCCACGGGTCCGCACTTTTCCGATCTGTTCCCCCTGCTCCCTTTGGTTCCGCTCTGTTCTGCAGTTTTCCCCACGGTTCTCCAAATTTTTTCTAATCTGTTCCCATGCTCCCTTTGGTTCCCCTCTGCCCTGCAGTGTCCCCCATGGTTCCCCACTTTTTCCAATCCGTTCCCCCTGCTACCTTTGGTTCCCCTCTGTTCTGCAGTGTTCCCCACATTTCCCCACTTTTTCCAATCGGTTCCCCCTGCTCCCTTTGATTCCCCTCTGGCATGCAGTGTTCGCCATGGGCCCCACTTTTTCGATCCGTTTCCCCTGCTCCCTTTGGTTCCCCTCTGTTCTGCAGTGTTCCCCACAGTTCTCCACCTTTTCCAATTCATTCTCCCTGCTCCCTTTGGTTCCCCACATTTCTGCATTGTTCTCCACGGTTCCCCACTTTTCTGAACTGTACCCCCTGCTCCCTTTGGTTCACCTCTGTTCTGCAGTGTTCCCCACGGTTCCCCACTTTCTCCAATCTGTTCCCCCTGCCCCCTTTAATTCCCCTCTGTTCTGCAGTGTTGCCCACTGTTCTCAACTTTTTCCAATCTGTTCCTCCTGCTCCCTTTGGTTCCCCACTGTTCTGCATTTTTGCACACGGTTCCCCACTTTTTCCAATGCATTCCCACTGCTCCCTTTGGTGCCCCTCTGTTCTGCAGTGTTCCCCACGTTTCCCCACTTTTTCCAATCTGTTTCCCCTGCTACCTCTGGTTCCCCTCTGTTCTGCATTTTTCCACACTGTTCCCCACTTTTTCCAATCCGATCCCCCTGCTCCCTTTGGTTCCCCTCTGTTCTGCATTGTTCCTCACGGGTCCCCACTTTTTCCAATCTGTTCCTCCTGCACCCTTTGATTCCCCTCTGTTCTGCAGTGTTGCCCACTGTTCTCAACTTTTTCCAATCTGTTCCTCCTGCTCCCTTTGGTTCTCCACAGTTTTGCATTTTTGCACACGGTTCACCACTTTTTCCAATCCATTCCCCCTGCTCCCTTTGGTTCCCCTCTGTCCTGCCGTTTTCTCCACAGTTATCAACTTTTTGCAATCCGTTCCCCCTGCTCCGTTTGTTTCCCCTCTGTTCTGCAGTGTTCCCCACGGTTCCCCACTTTTTGCAATCTGTTCCCCCTGCTCCTTTGGCTCCACTCTGTTCTGCAGTTTTCCCCACGGTTCTCCAAATTTTTTCAAATCTGTTCCCCCTTCTCCCTCTGGTTCGCCTCTGTTCTACATTTTTCCACACGGTTCCCCACATTTTCCAAACCATTCCCCCGGCTCTCTTTGGTTTCACACTGTTCTGCAGCGTTCCCCACAGTTCCCCACTTTTTTACAATCTGTTCGCCCTGCTCCCCTTGGTTCCCCTCTGTCCTGCAGTGTCCTCCACGGTTCCCAACTTTTTTCAATCCGTTGCCCCTGCTCCGTTTGGTTCCCCTCTTTTCTGCAGTTGTTCCCCACGGTTCTCCAAATTTTTTCTAATCTATTCCCCCTTCTCCTTCTGGTTCTCCTATGTTCTTCATTTTTCCACATGGTTCCCCATTTTTTCCAATCCGTTCCCCCTGCTTCCTTTGGTCCACCTCTTTTCTGCAGAGTTCCCCACGGTCCACTTTTTCGAATCCTTTCCCCCTGCTCCCTTTGGGTCCCCACTGTTCTGCAGAACTCCCCACGATTCCCCACTTTTTCCAATCTGTTCCCCCTTCTCCCTTTGGTTCCTCTCTGTTCTGCATTGTTCCCCACGGGTCCGCACTTTTCCGATCTGTTCCCCCTGCTCCCTTTGGTTCCGCTCTGTTCTGCAGTTTTCCCCACGGTTCTCCAAATTTTTTCTAATCTGTCCCCATGCTCCCTTTGGTTCCCCTCTGCCCTGCAGTGTCCCCCATGGTTCCCCACTTTTTCCAATCCGTACCCCCTGCTACCTTTGGTTCCCCTCTGTTCTGCAGTGTTCCCCACAGTTCCCCACTTTTTCCAATCGGTTCCCCCTGCTCCCTTTGATTACCCTCTGTCATGCAGTGTTCGCCATGGGCCCCACTTTTTACAATCCGTTTCCCCTGCTTACTTTTGTTCCCCTCTGTGCTTCAGTGTTCTCCACGGTTCACCACATTTTCCAACCTGTACCTCCTGCTCCCTTTGGTTTCCCTCTGTCATGCAGTGTTCCCCACGGTTCCCCACTTTTTACAATCCGTTCCCTCTGCTCCCTTTGGTTCCCCTCTGTTCTGCTGTGTTCCCCACAGTTCTCCACCTTTTCCAATCTGTTCCCCCTGCTCCCTTTGATTCCCCTGTGTCCTACAGTGTTCCCCATCGACCCAACCTTTTACAATCCGTTCCCCCTGCTTCCTTTGGTTCCCCTCTGTCGTGCAGTGTTCCCCACGGTTCCCCTCTTTTTCCAATGCATTCCCTCTGCTCCCTTTGGTGGCCCTCTGTTCTGCAGTGTTCCCCACGGTTCCCCACTTTTTCCAATCTGTTTCCCCTGCTACCTCTGGTTCCACTCTGTTCTGCATTTTTCCACACTGTTCCCCACTTTTTCCAATCCGATCCCCCTGCATCCTTTGGTTCACCTCTGTTCTGCAGAACTCCCCACGATTCCCAACTTTTTCCAATCTGTTCCCCCTGCTCCCTTTGGTTCCCCTCTGTTCTGCATTGTTCCCCACGTTTCCCCACTTTTCCGAACTGTACCCCCTGCTCCCTTTGGTTCACCTCTGTTCTGCAGTGTTCCTCACGGTTCCCCACTTTTTCCAATCTGTTCCCCCTGCACCCTTTGATTCCCCTCTGTTCTGCAGTGTTGCCCACTGTTCTCAACTTTTTCCAATCTGTTCCTCCAGCTCTCTTTGGTTCCCCACTGTTCTGCATTTTTCCACACGGTTCCCCACTTTTTCCAACCTGTACCCCCTGCTCCCTATGGTTCCCCTCTGCCCTGCAGTGTCCCCCATGGTTCCCCACTTTTTCCAATCCGTTCCCCCTGTTCACTTTGGTTCCCCTCTATTCTGCAGTGTTCCCCACGATTCTCCTCATTTTTTTCCATCCTGTACCCCCTGCTCCCTTTTGTTCCCCTCTGTCCTGCAGTGTCCTCCACGGTTCCCCACTTTTTCCAACCTGTACGTCCTGCTCCCTTTGGTTCTCCTCTGTCATGCAGTGTTTTCACAGTTCCCCAATTTTTTCCTATCTGTTCCCCCTGATCCCTTTGGTTCTCCTCTGTCGTGCAGTGTTCCCCACGGTTCCCCACTTTTTCCAATCTGTTCCCTCTGCTCCCTTTGGTTTTCCTCTGTTCTGCATTGTTCCCCACAGTTCTCCACCTTTTCCAATTCGTTCCCCCTGCTCCGTTTGGTTCCCCACCTTTCTGCATTTTTCCACACGGTTCCCTACTTTTTCCAATCGGTTCCCCACTTTTTGCAATCTGTTCCCCCTGCTCCCTTTCGTTCTGCTCTGTTCTGCAGTGTTCCCCACAGTTCCCCACTTTTTCCAATCTGTTCCCCCTGCTCCTTTGGCTCCACTCTGTTCTGCAGTTTTACCTACGGTTCCCCACAATTTCCAAACCATTCCCCCGGCTCGCTTTGGTTTCATACTGTTCTGCACCGTTCCCCACAGTTCCCCACTATTTTACAATCTGTTCGCCCTGCTCCCTTTGGTTCCCCTCTGTTCTGCAGTGTCCTCCACGCTTCCCAACTTTTTGCAATCCATTCCCCCTGCTCTGTTTGTTTACCCACTGTTCTGCATTTTTCCACACGGTTCCCCACTTTTTCCAATCTGTTCCACCTGCTCCCTTTGGTTCCTCACTGTTCTGCAGTGTTCCTCACGGTCCTCCACATTTTTTCCAACCTGTAGCCCCTGCTCCCTATGGTTCACCTCTGCCCTTCAGTATTCCCCATGGTTCCCTACTTTTTCCAATCCGTTCCCCCTGTTCCCTTTGGTTCCCCTCTGTCCCGCAGTGTTCTGCACGATTCCCCACTTTTTCCAATCAGTTCCCCCTGTTCCCTTTGATTCCGCTCTGTCCTCCAGTGTTCCCCATGGGCCCCACTTTTTGCAATCCGTTCCCCCTGCTCCCTTTGCTTCCCCTCTGTTCTGCAGTGTTCCCCACGGTTCTCCAAATTTTTTCTAATCTGTTACCCCTTCTCCCTCTGGTTCGCCTCTGTTCTTAATTTTTCCACACGGTTCCCCATTTTTTCCAATCCGTTCCCCTGCTTCCTTTGGTCCACCTCTTTTCTGCAGAGTTCCCAACGGTCCACTTTTTCGAATCCTTTCCCCCTGCTCCCTTTGGGTCCCCACTGTTCTGCAGAACTCCCCACGATTCCCCACTTTTTCCAATCTGTTCCCCCTTCTCCCTTTGGTTCCCCTCTGTTCTGCATTGTTCCCCATGTGTCCGCACTTTTCCGATCTGTTCCCCCTGCTCCCTTTGGTTCCGCTCTGTTCTGCAGTTTTCCCCACGGTTCTCCAAATTTTTTCTAATCTGTTCCCATTCTCCCTTTGGTTCCCCTCTGCCCTGCAGTGTCCCGCATGGTTCCCCACTTTTTCCAATCCGTTCCCCCTGCTACCTTTGGTTCCCCTCTGTTCTGCAGTGTTCCCCACAGTTCCCCACTTATTCCAATCAGTTCCCCCTGCTCCCTTTGGTTCCGCTCTGTTCTGCAGTTTTCCCCACGGTTCTCCAAATTTTTTCTAATCTGTTCCCATTCTCCCTTTGGTTCCCCTCTGCCCTGCAGTGTCCCGCATGGTTCCCCACTTTTTCCAATCCGTTCCCCCTGCTACCTTTGGTTCCCCTCTGTTCTGCAGTGTTCCCCACAGTTCCCCACTTTTTCCAATCCGTTCCCCCTGCTCCCTTTGATTACCCTCTGTCATGCAGTGTTCGCCATCGGCCCCACTTTTTGCAATCCGTTTCCCCTGCTCACTTTTTTTCCCCTCTGTCATGCAGTGTTCCCCACGGTTCCCCACTTTTTCCATCCGTTCCCTCTGCTCCATTTGGTTCCCCTCTGTTCTGCTGTGTTCCCCACAGTTCTCCACCTTTTCCAATTCGTTGCCCCTGCTCCCTTTGGTTCCCCACCTTTCTGCATTTTTCCACACGGTTCCCTACTTTTTCCAATCGGTACCCCACTTTTTGCAATCTGTTCCCCCTGCTCCCTTTGGTTCTCCTCTGTTCTGCAGTGTTGCCGACGCTTCCCCACTTTTTCCAATCCATTCCCCCTGCTCCCTATGGTTCCCCTCTATTCTGCAGTGTTCCCCACGATTCTCCACATTTTTTTCCATCCTGTACCCCCTGTTCCCTATGGTTCCCCTCTGCCTTGCAGTGTTACCCTTGGGACCCCACTTTTTCCAACCTGTTCCCCTTGTTCCCTTTGGTTCCCCTCTGTCATGCCGTGTTCTCCACAGTTATCAACTTTTTGCAATCCGTTCCCCCTGCTCCGTTTGTTTCCCCTCTGTTCTGCAGTTTTCCCCACGGTTCCCCACATTTTCCAAACCATTACCCCGGCTCGCTTTCTTTTCACACTGTTCTGCAGCGTTCCCCACGGTTCCCCACTTTTTTACACTCTGTTCGCCCTGCTCCCTTTGGTTCCCCTCTGTTCTGCAGTGTCCTCCACGCTAACCAACTTTTTGCAATCCATTCCCCCTGCTCTGTTTGTTTCCCCTTTGTCCTGCATTGTTCTCCACATTTACCAACTTTTTGCAATCCATTCCCCCTGCTCCGTTTTTTTGCCCTCTGTTCTGCAGTGTTCCCCACAGTTCCCCACTTTTTTACAATCTGTTCGCCCTGCTCCCTTTGGTTCCCCTCTGTTCTGCAGTGTCCTCCACGCTTACCAACTTTTTGCAATCCATTCCCCCTGCTCTGTTTGTTTCCCCTCTGTCCTGCATTGTCCTCGACGGATACCAACTTTTTGCAATCCATTCCCCCTGCTCTGTTTGTTTGCCCTCTGTTCTGCAGTGTTCCCCACAGTTCCCCACTTTTTCCAATGCATTCCCTCTGCTCCCTTTGATTCCCCTCTCTCCTACAGTGTTCCCCATCGGCCCAACTTTTTACAATCCGTTTCCCCTGCTTCCTTTGGTTCCCCTCTGTCGTGCAATGTTCCCCACTGTTCCCCACTTTTTACAATCCGTTTCCCCTGCTTCCTTTGGTTCCCCTCTGTCGTGCAATGTTCCCCACGGTTCCCCCCTTTTTCCAATTCGTTCCCTCTGCTCCCTTTGGTGCCCCTCTGTTCTGCAGTGTTGCCCACGGTTCCCCACTTTTTCTAATCTGTTTCCCCTGCTACCTCTGGTTCCTCTCTGTTCTGCATTTTTCCGCACTGTTCCCCACTTTTTCAAATCCGTTCCCCCTGCTTCCTTTGGTTCGTCTCTGTTCTGCAGATCTCTCCAGGAATTCCCACTTTTTCCAATCTGTTCCCCTTGCTCCCTTTGGTTCCCCTTTGTTCTGCATTTTTCCACACGGTTCCCCACTTTTTCCAATCTGTTCCCCCTGCTCCCTGTGGTTCCTCTCTGTTCTGCATTGTTCCCCACGGGTCCCCACTTTTCCGAGCTGTTCCCCCTGCTCCCTTTGGTTCCTCTCTGTTCTGCAGTTTTCCCCACGGTTCTCCAAATTTTTTCTAATCTGTCCCCGTGCTCCCTTTGGTTCCACTCTGCCCTGCAGTGTCCCCCATGGTTCCCCACTTTTTCCAATCCGTTCCCCCTGCTACCTCTGGTTACCCTCTGTTCTGCAGTGTTCCCCACAGTTCCCCACTTTTTCCAATCGGTTCCCCCTGCTCCCTTTGATTCCCCTCTGGCATGCAGTGTTCGCCATGGCCCCCACTTTTTCAATCCGTTTCCCCTGCTCCCTTTGGTTCCCCTCTGTTCTGCAGTGTTCCCCACAGTTCTCCACCTTTTCCAATTCGTTCCCCCTGCTCCCTTTGGTTCCCCACTATTCTGCATTTTTCCACACGGTTCCCTACTTTTTCCAAACGGTTCCCCACTTTTTCCAATCTGTTCCCCCTGCTCCCTTTGGTTCTCCTCTATTCTGCAGTGTTCCCGACGCTTCCCCACTTTTTCCAAACCGTTCCCCCTGCTCCCTTTGGTTCCCCTCTATTCTGCAGTGTTCCCCACGATTCTCCATATATTTTTACATACTGTACCCCCTGCTCCCTATGGTTCACCTCTGCCTTGCAGTGTTACCCATGGGACACCACTTTTTCCAACCTGTTCCCCTTGTTCCCTTTGGTTCCCCTCTGTCCTTCCGTGTTCTCCACGGTTCCCAACTTTTTTCAATCCGTTGCCCCTGCTCCGTTTGTTTCCCCTCTTTTCTGCAGTTGTTCCCCACGGTTCTCCAAATTTTTTCTAATCTGTTCGCCCTTCTCCTTCTGGTTCTCCTATGTTCTTCATTTTTCGACATGGTTCCCCATTTTTTCCAATCCGTTCCCCCTGCTTCCTTTGGTCCACCTCTTTTCTGCAGAGTTCCCCACGGTCCACTTTTTCGAATCCTTTCCCCCTGCTCCCTTTGGGTCCCCACTGTTCTGCAGAACTCCCCACGATTCCCCACTTTTTCCAATCTGTTCCCCCTTCTCCCTTTGGTTCCTCTCTGTTCTGCATTGTTCCCCACGGGTCCGCACTTTTCCGATCTGTTCCCCCTGCTCCCTTTGGTTCCGCTCTGTTCTGCAGTTTTCCCCACGGTTCTCCAAATTTTTTCTAATCTCTCCCCATGCTCCCTTTGGTTCCCCTCTGCCCTGCAGTGTCCCCCATGGTTCCCCACTTTTTCCAATCCGTACCCCCTGCTACCTTTGGTTCCCCTCTGTTCTGCAGTGTTCCCCACAGTTCCCCACTTTTTCCAATCGGTTCCCCCTGCTCCCTTTGATTACCCTCTGTCATGCAGTGTTCGCCATGGGCCCCACTTTTTACAATCCGTTTCCCCTGCTTACTTTTGTTCCCCTCTGTGCTTCAGTGTTCTCCACGGTTCACCACTTTTTCCAACCTGTACCTCCTGCTCCCTTTGGTTTCCCTCTGTCATGCAGTGTTCCCCACGGTTCCCCACTTTTTACAATCCGTTCCCTCTGCTCCCTTTGGTTCCCCTCTGTTCTGCTGTGTTCCCCACAGTTCTCCACTTTTTCCAATTCGTTCCCCCTGCTCCCTTTGGTTCCCCACCTTTCTGCATTTTTCCACACGGTTCCCTACTTTTTCCAATCGGTTCCCCACTTTTTGCAATCTGTTCCCCCTGCTCCCTTTGGTTCTCCTCTGTTCTGCAGTGTTCCCGACGCTTCCCCACTTTTTCCAATCCGTTCCCCCTGCTCTCTTTGGTTCCCCTCTATTCTGCAATGTTCCCGATGACTCTCCATATTTTTTTCCAACCTGTACCCCCTGCTCCCTATGGTTCCCCTCTGCCTTGCAGTGTTACCCATGGGACCCCACTTTTTCCAACCTCTTCCCCTTGTTCCCTTTGGTTCCCCTCTGTCCTGCCTTGTTCTCCACGCTTACCAACTTTTTGCAATCCGTTCCCCATGCTCCGTTTGTTTCCCCTCTGTCCTGCATTGTCCTCCACGGTTACCAACTTTTTCCAATCCATTCCCCCTGCTCTGTTTGTTTGCCCTCTGTTCTGCAGTGTTCCCCACAGTTCCCCACTTTTTCCAATGCATTCCCTCTGCTCCCTTTGATTCCCCTCGGTCCTACAGTGTTCCCCATCGGCCCAACTTTTTACAATCTGTTTCCCCTGCTTCCTTTGTTTCCCCTCTTTCGTGCAATGTTCCCCACGTTTCCCCACTTTTTCCAATCTGTTTCCCCTGCTACCTCTGGTTGCCCTCCCTTCTGCATTTTTCCACACTGTTCCCCACTTTTTCAAATCTGTTCCCCCTGCTTCCTTTGGTTCGCCTCTGTTCTGCAGATCTCTCCACGAATTCCCACTTTTTCCAATCTGTTCCCCTTGCTCCCTTTGATTCCCCTTTGTTCTGCATTTTTCCACACGGTTCCCCACTTTTTCCAATCTGTTCCCCCTGCTCCCTTTGGTTCCTCTCTGTTCTGCATTGTTCCCCACGGGTCCCCACTTTTCCGAGCTGTTCCCCCCGCTCCCTTGGGTTCCACTCTGTTCTGCAGTTTTCCCCACGGTTCTCCAATTTTTTTCTAATCTGTCCCCGTGCTCCCTTTGGTTCCCATCTGCCCTGCAGTGTCCCCCATGGTTCCCCACTTTTTCCAATCCATTCCCCCTGCTACCTCTGGTTCCCCTCTGTTCTGCAGTGTTCCCCACAGTTCCCCACTTTTTCCAATCGGTTCCCCCGGCTCCCTTCGATTCCCCTCTGGCATGCAGTGTTCGCTATGCGCCCCATTTTTTCAATTCGTTTCCCCTGCTCCCTTTGGTTCCCCTCTGTTCTGCAGTGTTCCCCACAGTTCTCCACCTATTCCAATTCGTTTCCCCTGCTCCCTTTGGTTCCCCACTATTCTGCATTTTTCCACACGGTTCCCTACTTTTTCCAAACGGTTCCCCACTTTTTCCAATCTGTTCCCCCTACTCCCTTTGGTTCTCCTCTGTTCTGCAGTGTTCCCGACGCTTCCCCACTTTTTCCAATCCGTTCCCCCTGCTCCTTTTGGTTCCCCTCTATTCTGCAGTGTTCCCCACGATTCTCCACATATTTTTACATACTCTACGCCCTGCTCCCTATGGTTCACATCTGCCTTGCAGTGTTACCCATGGGACACCACTTTTTCCAACCAGTTCCCCTTGTTCCCTTTGGTTCCCCTCTGTCCTTCCGTGTTCTCCACGGTTCCCACCTCTTTTCAATCCGTTGCCCCTGCTCCGTTTGGTTCCCCTCTGTTCTGCAGTTGTTCCCCACGGTTCCCCACTTCTTCCAATCTGTACCCCCTGCTCCTTTGTCTCCACTCTGTTCTGCAGTTTTCCCCACGGTTCCCCACATTTTCCAAACCATTCCCCCGGCTCGCTTTTGTTTCATACTGTTCTTCAGCATTCCCCACGGTTCCCCACTTTTTTACAAACTGTTTGCCCTGCTCCCTTTCGTTTCCCCTGTTCTGCATTGTCCTCCACGGTTCCCAAATTTTTGCAATCCATTCCCCCTGTTCCGTTTGTTTGCCCTCTGTTCTGCAGTTTTCCCCACAGTTCCCCACTTTTTCCAATCAGTTCCCCCTGCTCCCTTTGATTCCCCTCTGTCCTACAGTGTTCCCCATCGGCGCAACATTTTATAATCCGTTCCCCCTGCTTCCTTTGGTTCCCCTCTGTCGTGCAGTGTTCCCCACGGTTCCCTACTTTTTCCAATTGGTTCCCCACTTTTTGCAATCTGTTCCCCCTGCTCCCTTTGGTTCTCCTCCGTTCTGCAGTGTTGCCGACGCTTCCCCACTTTTTCCAATCCAGTCCCCCTGCTCACTTTGGTTCCCCTCTATTCTGCAGTGTTCCCCACGATTCTCCACATTTTTTTTCCATCCTGTACCCCCTGTCCCCTATGGTTCCCCTCTGCCTTGCAGTGTTACCCATGGGACCCCACTTTTTCCAATGCATTCCCTCTGCTCCCTTTGGTGCCCCTCTGTTCAGCAGTGTTGCCCACGGTTCCCCACTTTTTCCAATCTGTTTCCCCTGCTACCTCTGGTTCCACTCTGTTCTGCATTTTTCCACACTGTTCCCCACTTTTTCCAATCCGATCCCCCTGCATCCTTTGGTTCACCTCTGTTCTGCAGAACTCCCCACGATTCCCCACTTTTTCCAATCTGTTCCCCCTGCTCCCTTTGGTTCCCCTCTGTTCTGCATTGTTCCCCACGTTTCCCCACTTTTCCGAACTGTACCCCCTGCTCCCTTTGGTTCACCTCTGTTCTGCAGTGTTCCTCACTGTTCCCCACTTTTTCCAATCTGTTCCCCCTGCACCCTTTGATTCGCCTCTGTTCTGCAGTGTTGCCCACTGTTCTCAACTTTTTCCAATCTGTTCCTCCAGCTCCCTTTGGTTCCCCACTGTTCTGCATTTTTCCACACGGTTCCCCTCTTTTTCCAACCTGTACCCCCTGCTCCCTATGGTTCCCCTCTGCCCTGCAGTGTCCCCCATGGTTCCCCACTTTTTCCAATCCGTTCCCCCTGTTCCCTTTGGTTCCCCTCTATTCTGCAGTGTTCCGCACGATTCTCCTCATTTTTTTCCATCCTGTACCCCCTGCTCCCTTTTGTTCCCCTCTGTCCTGCAGTGTCCTCCACAGTTCCCCACTTTTTCCAACCTGTACCTCCTGCTCCCTTTGGTTCTCCTCTGTCATGCAGTGTTTTCACAGTTCCCCAATTTTTTCCTATCTGTTCCCCCTGATCCCTTTGGTTCTCCTCTGTCGTGCAGTGTTCCCCACGGTTCCCCACTTTTTCCAATCAGTTCCCTCTGCTCCCTTTGGTTTTCCTCTGTTCTGCATTGTTCCCCACAGTTCTCCATCTTTTCCAATTCGTTCCCCCTGCTCCCTTTGGTTCCCCACCTTTCTGCATTTTTCCATACGGTTCCCTACTTTTTCCAATCGGTTCCCCACTTTTTCCAATCTGTTCCCCCTGCTACCTTTCGTTCTGCTCTGTTCTGCAGTGTTCCCCACAGTTCCCCACTTTTTCCAATCTGTTCCCCCTGCTCCTTTGGCTCCACTCTGTTCTGCAGTTTTACCTACGGTTCCCCACATTTTCCAAACCATTCCCTGGCTCGCTTTGGTTTCATACTGTTCTGCAGCGTTCCCCACGGTTCCCCACTATTTTACAATCTGTTCGCCCTGCTCCCTTTGGTTCCCCTCTGTTCTGCAGTGTCCTTCACGCTTCCCAACTTTTTGCAATCCATTCCCCCTGCTCTGTTTGTTTCCACACTGTTCTGCATTTTTCCACACGGTTCCCCACTTTTTCCAATCTGTTCCACCTGCTCCCTTTGGTTCCTCACGGTTCTCCACATTTTTTCCAACCTGTAGCCCCTGCTCCCTATGGTTCACCTCTGCCCTTCAGTATTCCCCATGGTTCCCCACTTTTTCCAATCCGTTCCCCCTGTTCCCTCTGGTTCCCCTCTGTTCTGCATTTTTCCACACTGTTCCCCACTTTTTCCAATCTGATCCCCCTGCTCCCTTTGGTTCCCCTCTGTTCTGCATTGTTCCCCACGGTTCCCCACTTTTCCGAACTGTACCCCCTGCTCCCTTTGGTTCACCTCTATTCTGCATTGTTCCCCACGGTTCCCCACTTTTTCCAATTCATTCCCTCTGCTCCCTTTGGTGCCCCTCTGTTCTGCAGTGTTCCCCACTGTTCCCCACTTTTTCCAATCTGTTTCCCCTGCTTCCTCTGGTTCCCCTCTGTTCTGCATTTTTCCACACTGTTCTCCAAATTTTTTCTAATCTGTTCCATTCTCCCTTTGGTTCCCCTCTGCCCTGCAGTGTCCCGCATGGTTCCCCACTTTTTCCAATCCGTTCCCCCTGCTACCTTTGGTTCCCCTCTGTTCTGCAGTGTTCCCCACAGTTCCCCACTTATTCCAATCAGTTCCCCCTGCTCCCTTTGGTTCCGCTCTGTTCTGCAGTTTTCCCCACGGTTCTCCAAATTTTTTCTAATCTGTTCCCATTCTCCCTTTGGTTCCCCTCTGCCCTGCAGTGTCCCGCATGGTTCCCCACTTTGCCAATCCGTTCCCCCTGCTACCTTTGGTTCCCCTCTGTTCTGCAGTGTTCCCCACTGTTCCCCACTTTTTCCAATCCGTTCCCCCTGCTCCCTTTGATTACCCTCTGTCATGCAGTGTTCGCCATCGGCCCCACTTTTTGCAATCCGTTTCCCCTGCTCACTTTTTTTCCCCTCTGTGGTGCAGTGTTTTGCACGGTTCCCCACTTTTTCCAACATACCTCCTGCTCCCTTTGGTTCCCTTCTGTCATGCAGTGTTCCCCACGGTTCCCCACTTTTTCCAATCCATTCCCTCTGCTCCATTTGCTTCCCCTCTGTTCTGCTGTGTTCCCCACAGTTCTCCACCTTTTCCAATTCGTTGCCCCTGCTCCCTTTGGTTCCCCACCTTTCTGCATTTTTCCACACGGTTCCCTACTTTTTCCAATCGGTTCCCCACTTTTTGCAATCTGTTCCCCCTGCTCCCTTTGGTTCTCCTCCGTTCTGCAGTGTTGCCGACGCTTCCCCACTTTTTCCAATCCATTCCCCCTGCTCACTTTGGTTCCCCTCTATTCTGCAGTGTTCCCCACGATTCTCCACATTTTTTTTCCATCCTGTACCCCCTGTTCCCTATGGTTCCCCTCTGCCTTGCAGTGTTACCCATGGGACCCCACTTTTTCCAATGCATTCCCTCTGCTCCCTTTGGTGCCCCTCTGTTCAGCAGTGTTGCCCACGGTTCCCCACTTTTTCCAATCTGTTTCCCCTGCTACCTCTGGTTCCACTCTGTTCTGCATTTTTCCACACTGTTCCCCACTTTTTCCAATCCGATCCCCCTGCATCCTTTGGTTCACCTCTGTTCTGCAGAACTCCCCACGATTCCCCACTTTTTCCAATCTGTTCCCCCTGCTCCCTTTGGTTCCCCTCTGTTCTGCATTGTTCCCCACGTTTCCCCACTTTTCCGAACTGTACCCCCTGCTCCCTTTGGTTCACCTCTGTTCTGCAGTGTTCCTCACGGTTCCCCACTTTTTCCAATCTGTTCCCCCTGCACCCTTTGATTCCCCTCTGTTCTGCAGTGTTGCCCACTGTTCTCAACTTTTTCCAATCTGTTCCTCCAGCTCCCTTTGGTTCCCCACTGTTCTGCATTTTTCCACACGGTTCCCCTCTTTTTCCAACCTGTACCCCCTGCTCCCTATGGTTCCCCTCTGCCCTGCAGTGTCCCCCATGGTTCCCCACTTTTTCCAATCCGTTCCCCCTGTTCCCTTTGGTTCCCCTCTATTCTGCAGTGTTCCCCACGATTCTCCTCATTTTTTTCCATCCTGTACCCCCTGCTCCCTTTTGTTCCCCTCTGTCCTGCAGTGTCCTCCACAGTTCCCCACTTTTTCCAAACAGTACCTCCTGCTCCCTTTGGTTCTCCTCTGTCATGCAGTGTTTTCACAGTTCCCCAATTTTTTCCTATCTGTTCCCCCTGATCCCTTTGGTTCTCCTCTGTCGTGCAGTGTTCCCCACGGTTCCCCACTTTTTCCAATCCGTTCCCTCTGCTCCCTTTGGTTTTCCTCTGTTCTGCATTGTTCCCCACAGTTCTCCACCTTTTCCAATTCGTTCCCCCTGCTCCCTTTGGTTCCCCACCTTTCTGCATTTTTCCATACGGTTCCCTACTTTTTCCAATCGGTTCCCCACTTTTTCCAATCTGTTCCCCCTGCTACCTTTCGTTCTGCTCTGTTCTGCAGTGTTCCCCACAGTTCCCCACTTTTTCCAATCTGTTCCCCCTGCTCCTTTGGCTCCACTCTGTTCTGCAGTTTTACCTACGGATCCCCACATTTTCCAAACCATTCCCCCGGCTCGCTTTGGTTTCATACTGTTCTGCAGCGTTCCCCACGGTTCCCCACTATTTTACAATCTGTTCGCCCTGCTCCCTTTGGTTCCCCTCTGTTCTGCAGTGTCCTCCACGCTTCCCAACTTTTTGCAATCCATTCCCCCTGCTCTGTTTGTTTCCACACTGTTCTGCATTTTTCCACACGGTTCCCCACTTTTTCCAATCTGTTCTACCTGCTCCCTTTGGTTCCTCACTGTTCTGCAGTGTTCCTCACGGTTCTCCACATTTTTTCCAACCTGTAGCCCCTGCTCCCTATGGTTCACCTCTGTCCTTCAGTATTCCCCATGGTTCCCCACTTTTTCCAATCCGTTCCCCCTGTTCCCTCTGGTTCCCCTCTGTTCTGCATTTTTCCACACTGTTCCCCACTTTTTCCAATCCGATCCCCCTGCTCCCTTTGGTTCCCCTCTGTTCTGCATTGTTCCCCACGGTTCCCCACTTTTCTGAACTGTACCCCCTGCTCCCTTTGGTTCACCTCTATTCTGCATTGTTCCCCACGGTTCCCCACTTTTTCCAATTCATTCCCTCTGCTCCCTTTGGTGCCCCTCTGTTCTGCAGTGTTCCCCACTGTTCCCCACTTTTTCCAATCTGTTTCCCCTGCTTCCTCTGGTTACCCTCTTATCTGCATTTTTCCACACTGTTCCCCACTTTTTCCAATCTGTTCCCCCTGCACCCTTTGATTCCCCTCTGTTCTGCAGTGTTGCCCACTGTTCTAAACTTTTTCCAATCTGTTCCTCCAGCTCCCTTTGGTTCCCCACTGTTCTGCATTTTTCCACACGGTTCCCCTCTTTTTCCAACCTGTACCCCCTGCTCCCTATGGTTCCCCTCTGCCCTGCAGTGTCCCCCATGGTTCCCCACTTTTTCCAATCCGTTCCCCCTGTTCCCTTTGGTTCCCCTCTATTCTGCAGTGTTCCCCACGATTCTCCTCATTTTTTTCCATCCTGTACCCCCTGCTCCCTTTTGTTCCCCTCTGTCCTGCAGTGTCCTCCACAGTTCCCCACTTTTTCCAACCTGTACCTCCTGCTCCCTTTGGTTCTCCTCTGTCATGCAGTGTTTTCACAGTTCCCCAATTTTTTCCTATCTGTTCCCCCTGATCCCTTTGGTTCTCCTCTGTCGTGCAGTGTTCCCCACGGTTCCCCACTTTTTCCAATCCGTTCCCTCTGCTCCCTTTGGTTTTCCTCTGTTCTGCATTGTTCCCCACAGTTCTCCACCTTTTCCAATTCGTTCCCCCTGCTCCCTTTGGTTCCCCACCTTTCTGCATTTTTCCATACGGTTCCCTACTTTTTCCAATCGGTTCCCCACTTTTTCCAATCTGTACCCCCTGCTACCTTTCGTTCTGCTCTGTTCTGCAGTGTTCCCCACAGTTCCCCACTTTTTCCAATCTATTCCCCCTGCCTCTTTGGCTCCACTCTGTTCTGCAGTTTTACCTACGGTTACCCACATTTTCCAAACCATTCCCTGGCTCGCTTTGGTTTCATACTGTTCTGCAGCGTTCCCCACGGTTCCCCACTATTTTACAATCTGTTCGCCCTGCTCCCTTTGGTTCCCCTCTGTTCTGCAGTGTCCTTCACGCTTCCCAAATTTTTGCAATCCATTCCCCCTGCTCTGTTTGTTTCCACACTGTTCTGCATTTTTCCACACGGTTCCCCACTTTTTCCAATCTGTTCCACCTGCTCCCTTTGGTTCCTCACGGTTCTCCACATTTTTTCCAACCTGTAGCCCCTGCTCCCTATGGTTCACCTCTGCCCTTCAGTATTCCCCATGGTTCCCCACTTTTTCCAATCCGTTCCCCCTGTTCCCTCTGGTTCCCCTCTGTTCTGCATTTTTCCACACTGTTCCCCACTTTTTCCAATCTGATCCCCCTGCTCCCTTTGGTTCCCCTCTGTTCTGCATTGTTCCCCACGGATCCCCACTTTTCCGAACTGTACCCCCTGCTCCCTTTGGTTCACCTCTATTCTGCATTGTTCCCCACGGTTCCCCACTTTTTCCAATTCATTCCCTCTGCTCCCTTTGGTGCCCCTCTGTTCTGCAGTGTTCCCCACTGTTCCCCACTTTTTCCAATCTGTTTCCCCTGCTTCCTCTGGTTCCCCTCTGTTCTGCATTTTTCCACACTGTTCTCCAAATTTTTTCTAATCTGTTCCCATTCTCCCTTTGGTTCCCCTCTGCCCTGCAGTGTCCCGCATGGTTCCCCACTTTTTCCAATCCGTTCCCCCTGCTACCTTTGGTTCCCCTCTGTTCTGCAGTGTTCCCCACAGTTCCCCACTTATTCCAATCAGTTCCCCCTGCTCCCTTTGATTCCGCTCTGTTCTGCAGTTTTCCCCACGGTTCTCCAAATTTTTTCTAATCTGTTCCCATTCTCCCTTTGGTTCCCCTCTGCCCTGCAGTGTCCCGCATGGTTCCCCACTTTCCCAATCCGTTCCCCCTGCTACCTTTGGTTCCCCTCTGTTCTGCAGTGTTCCCCACTGTTCCCCACTTTTTCCAATCCGTTCCCCCTGCTCCCTTTGATTACCCTCTGTCATGCAGTGTTCGCCATCGGCCCCACTTTTTGCAATCCGTTTCCCCTGCTCACTTTTTTTCCCCTCTGTGGTGCAGTGTTTTGCACGGTTCCCCACTTTTTCCAACATGTACCTCCTGCTCCCTTTGGTTCCCCTCTGTCATGCAGTGTTCCCCACGGTTCCCCACTTTTTCCAATCCATTCCCTCTGCTCCATTTGGTTCCCCTCTGTTCTGCTGTGTTCCCCACAGTTCTCCACCTTTTCCAATTCGTTGCCCCTGCTCCCTTTGGTTCCCCACCTTTCTGCATTTTTCCACACGGTTCCCTACTTTTTCCAATCGGTTCCCCACTTTTTGCAATCTGTTCCCCCTGCTCCCTTTGGTTCTCCTCCGTTCTGCAGTGTTGCCGACGCTTCCCCACTTTTTCCAATCCATTCCCCCTGCTCACTTTGGTTCCCCTCTATTCTGCAGTGTTCCCCACGATTCTCCACATTTTTTTTCCATCCTGTACCCCCTGTTCCCTATGGTTCCCCTCTGCCTTGCAGTGTTACCCATGGGACCCCACTTTTTCCAATGCATTCCCTCTGCTCCCTTTGGTGCCCCTCTGTTCAGCAGTGTTGCCCACGGTTCCCCACTTTTTCCAATCTGTTTCCCCTGCTACCTCTGGTTCCACTCTGTTCTGCATTTTTCCACACTGTTCCCCACTTTTTCCAATCCGATCCCCCTGCATCCTTTGGTTCACCTCTGTTCTGCAGAACTCCCCACGATTCCCCACTTTTTCCAATCCGTTCCCCCTGCTCCCTTTGGTTCCCCTCTGTTCTGCATTGTTCCCCACGTTTCCCCACTTTTCCGAACTGTACCCCCTGCTCCCTTTGGTTCACCTCTGTTCTGCAGTGTTCCTCACGGTTCCCCACTTTTTCCAATCTGTTCCCCCTGCACCCTTTGATTCCCCTCTGTTCTGCAGTGTTGCCCACTGTTCTCAACTTTTTCCAATCTGTTCCTCCAGCTCCCTTTGGTTCCCCACTGTTCTGCATTTTTCCACACGGTTCCCCTCTTTTTCCAACCTGTACCCCCTGCTCCCTATGGTTCCCCTCTGCCCTGCAGTGTCCCCCATGGTTCCCCACTTTTTCCAATCCGTTCCCCCTGTTCCCTTTGGTTCCCCTCTATTCTGCAGTGTTCCCCACGATTCTCCTCATTTTTTTCCATCCTGTACCCCCTGCTCCCTTTTGTTCCCCTCTGTCCTGCAGTGTCCTCCACAGTTCCCCACTTTTTCCAAACTGTACCTCCTGCTCCCTTTGGTTCTCCTCTGTCATGCAGTGTTTTCACAGTTCCCCAATTTTTTCCTATCTGTTCCCCCTGATCCCTTTGGTTCTCCTCTGTCGTGCAGTGTTCCCCACGGTTCCCCACTTTTTCCAATCCGTTCCCTCTGCTCCCTTTGGTTTTCCTCTGTTCTGCATTGTTCCCCACAGTTCTCCACCTTTTCCAATTCGTTCCCCCTGCTCCCTTTGGTTCCCCACCTTTCTGCATTTTTCCATACGGTTCCCTACTTTTTCCAATCGGTTCCCCACTTTTTCCAATCTGTTCCCCCTGCTACCTTTCGTTCTGCTCTGTTCTGCAGTGTTCCCCACAGTTCCCCACTTTTTCCAATCTGTTCCCCCTGCTCCTTTGGCTCCACTCTGTTCTGCAGTTTTACCTACGGTTCCCCACATTTTCCAAACCATTCCCCCGGCTCGCTTTGGTTTCATACTGTTCTGCAGCGTTCCCCACGGTTCCCCACTATTTTACAATCTGTTCGCCCTGCTCCCTTTGGTTCCTCACGGTTCTCCACATTTTTTCCAACCTGTAGCCCCTGCTCCCTATGGTTCACCTCTGCCCTTCAGTATTCCCCATGGTTCCCCACTTTTTCCAATCCGTTCCCCCTGTTCCCTCTGGTTCCCCTCTGTTCTGCATTTTTCCACACTGTTCCCCACTTTTTCCAATCTGATCCCCCTGCTCCCTTTGGTTCCCCTCTCTTCTGCATTGTTCCCCACGGATCCCCACTTTTCCGAACTGTACCCCCTGCTCCCTTTGGTTCACCTCTATTCTGCATTGTTCCCCACGGTTCCCCACTTTTTCCAATTCATTCCCTCTGCTCCCTTTGGTGCCCCTCTGTTCTGCAGTGTTCCCCACTGTTCCCCACTTTTTCCAATCTGTTTCCCCTGCTTCCTCTGGTTCCCCTCTGTTCTGCATTTTTCCACACTGTTCTCCAAATTTTTTCTAATCTGTTCCCATTCTCCCTTTGGTTCCCCTCTGCCCTGCAGTGTCCCGCATGGTTCCCCACTTTTTCCAATCCGTTCCCCCTGCTACCTTTGGTTCCCCTCTGTTCTGCAGTGTTCCCCACAGTTCCCCACTTATTCCAATCAGTTCCCCCTGCTCCCTTTGATTCCGCTCTGTTCTGCAGTTTTCCCCACGGTTCTCCAAATTTTTTCTAATCTGTTCCCATTCTCCCTTTGGTTCCCCTCTGCCCTGCAGTGTCCCGCATGGTTCCCCACTTTCCCAATCCGTTCCCCCTGCTACCTTTGGTTCCCCTCTGTTCTGCAGTGTTCCCCACTGTTCCCCACTTTTTCCAATCCGTTCCCCCTGCTCCCTTTGATTACCCTCTGTCATGCAGTGTTCGCCATCGGCCCCACTTTTTGCAATCCGTTTCCCCTGCTCACTTTTTTTCCCCTCTGTGGTGCAGTGTTTTGCACGGTTCCCCACTTTTTCCAACATGTACCTCCTGCTCCCTTTGGTTCCCCTCTGTCATGCAGTGTTCCCCACGGTTCCCCACTTTTTCCAATCCATTCCCTCTGCTCCATTTGGTTCCCCTCTGTTCTGCTGTGTTCCCCACAGTTCTCCACCTTTTCCAATTCGTTGCCCCTGCTCCCTTTGGTTCCCCACCTTTCTGCATTTTTCCACACGGTTCCCTACTTTTTCCAATCGGTTCCCCACTTTTTGCAATCTGTTCCCCCTGCTCCCTTTGGTTCTCCTCCGTTCTGCAGTGTTGCCGACGCTTCCCCACTTTTTCCAATCCATTCCCCCTGCTCACTTTGGTTCCCCTCTATTCTGCAGTGTTCCCCACGATTCTCCACATTTTTTTTCCATCCTGTACCCCCTGTTCCCTATGGTTCCCCTCTGCCTTGCAGTGTTACCCATGGGACCCCACTTTTTCCAATGCATTCCCTCTGCTCCCTTTGGTGCCCCTCTGTTCAGCAGTGTTGCCCACGGTTCCCCACTTTTTCCAATCTGTTTCCCCTGCTACCTCTGGTTCCACTCTGTTCTGCATTTTTCCACACTGTTCCCCACTTTTTCCAATCCGATCCCCCTGCATCCTTTGGTTCACCTCTGTTCTGCAGAACTCCCCACGATTCCCCACTTTTTCCAATCCGTTCCCCCTGCTCCCTTTGGTTCCCCTCTGTTCTGCATTGTTCCCCACGTTTCCCCACTTTTCCGAACTGTACCCCCTGCTCCCTTTGGTTCACCTCTGTTCTGCAGTGTTCCTCACGGTTCCCCACTTTTTCCAATCTGTTCCCCCTGCACCCTTTGATTCCCCTCTGTTCTGCAGTGTTGCCCACTGTTCTCAACTTTTTCCAATCTGTTCCTCCAGCTCCCTTTGGTTCCCCACTGTTCTGCATTTTTCCACACGGTTCCCCTCTTTTTCCAACCTGTACCCCCTGCTCCCTATGGTTCCCCTCTGCCCTGCAGTGTCCCCCATGGTTCCCCACTTTTTCCAATCCGTTCCCCCTGTTCCCTTTGGTTCCCCTCTATTCTGCAGTGTTCCCCACGATTCTCCTCATTTTTTTCCATCCTGTACCCCCTGCTCCCTTTTGTTCCCCTCTGTCCTGCAGTGTCCTCCACAGTTCCCCACTTTTTCCAAACTGTACCTCCTGCTCCCTTTGGTTCTCCTCTGTCATGCAGTGTTTTCACAGTTCCCCAATTTTTTCCTATCTGTTCCCCCTGATCCCTTTGGTTCTCCTCTGTCGTGCAGTGTTCCCCACGGTTCCCCACTTTTTCCAATCCGTTCCCTCTGCTCCCTTTGGTTTTCCTCTGTTCTGCATTGTTCCCCACAGTTCTCCACCTTTTCCAATTCGTTCCCCCTGCTCCCTTTGGTTCCCCACCTTTCTGCATTTTTCCATACGGTTCCCTACTTTTTCCAATCGGTTCCCCACTTTTTCCAATCTGTTCCCCCTGCTACCTTTCGTTCTGCTCTGTTCTGCAGTGTTCCCCACAGTTCCCCACTTTTTCCAATCTGTTCCCCCTGCTCCTTTGGCTCCACTCTGTTCTGCAGTTTTACCTACGGTTCCCCACATTTTCCAAACCATTCCCCCGGCTCGCTTTGGTTTCATACTGTTCTGCAGCGTTCCCCACGGTTCCCCACTATTTTACAATCTGTTCGCCCTGCTCCCTTTGGTTCCTCACGGTTCTCCACATTTTTTCCAACCTGTAGCCCCTGCTCCCTATGGTTCACCTCTGCCCTTCAGTATTCCCCATGGTTCCCCACTTTTTCCAATCCGTTCCCCCTGTTCCCTCTGGTTCCCCTCTGTTCTGCATTTTTCCACACTGTTCCCCACTTTTTCCAATCTGATCCCCCTGCTCCCTTTGGTTCCCCTCTCTTCTGCATTGTTCCCCACGGATCCCCACTTTTCCGAACTGTACCCCCTGCTCCCTTTGGTTCACCTCTATTCTGCATTGTTCCCCACGGTTCCCCACTTTTTCCAATTCATTCCCTCTGCTCCCTTTGGTGCCCCTCTGTTCTGCAGTGTTCCCCACTGTTCCCCACTTTTTCCAATCTGTTTCCCCTGCTTCCTCTGGTTCCCCTCTGTTCTGCATTTTTCCACACTGTTCTCCAAATTTTTTCTAATCTGTTCCCATTCTCCCTTTGGTTCCCCTCTGCCCTGCAGTGTCCCGCATGGTTCCCCACTTTTTCCAATCCGTTCCCCCTGCTACCTTTGGTTCCCCTCTGTTCTGCAGTGTTCCCCACAGTTCCCCACTTATTCCAATCAGTTCCCCCTGCTCCCTTTGATTCCGCTCTGTTCTGCAGTTTTCCCCACGGTTCTCCAAATTTTTTCTAATCTGTTCCCATTCTCCCTTTGGTTCCCCTCTGCCCTGCAGTGTCCCGCATGGTTCCCCACTTTCCCAATCCGTTCCCCCTGCTACCTTTGGTTCCCCTCTGTTCTGCAGTGTTCCCCACTGTTCCCCACTTTTTCCAATCCGTTCCCCCTGCTCCCTTTGATTACCCTCTGTCATGCAGTGTTCGCCATCGGCCCCACTTTTTGCAATCCGTTTCCCCTGCTCACTTTTTTTCCCCTCTGTGGTGCAGTGTTTTGCACGGTTCCCCACTTTTTCCAACATGTACCTCCTGCTCCCTTTGGTTCCCCTCTGTCATGCAGTGTTCCCCACGGTTCCCCACTTTTTCCAATCCATTCCCTCTGCTCCATTTGGTTCCCCTCTGTTCTGCTGTGTTCCCCACAGTTCTCCACCTTTTCCAATTCGTTGCCCCTGCTCCCTTTGGTTCCCCACCTTTCTGCATTTTTCCACACGGTTCCCTACTTTTTCCAATCGGTTCCCCACTTTTTGCAATCTGTTCCCCCTGCTCCCTTTGGTTCTCCTCCGTTCTGCAGTGTTGCCGACGCTTCCCCACTTTTTCCAATCCATTCCCCCTGCTCACTTTGGTTCCCCTCTATTCTGCAGTGTTCCCCACGATTCTCCACATTTTTTTTCCATCCTGTACCCCCTGTTCCCTATGGTTCCCCTCTGCCTTGCAGTGTTACCCATGGGACCCCACTTTTTCCAATGCATTCCCTCTGCTCCCTTTGGTGCCCCTCTGTTCAGCAGTGTTGCCCACGGTTCCCCACTTTTTCCAATCTGTTTCCCCTGCTACCTCTGGTTCCACTCTGTTCTGCATTTTTCCACACTGTTCCCCACTTTTTCCAATCCGATCCCCCTGCATCCTTTGGTTCACCTCTGTTCTGCAGAACTCCCCACGATTCCCCACTTTTTCCAATCCGTTCCCCCTGCTCCCTTTGGTTCCCCTCTGTTCTGCATTGTTCCCCACGTTTCCCCACTTTTCCGAACTGTACCCCCTGCTCCCTTTGGTTCACCTCTGTTCTGCAGTGTTCCTCACGGTTCCCCACTTTTTCCAATCTGTTCCCCCTGCACCCTTTGATTCCCCTCTGTTCTGCAGTGTTGCCCACTGTTCTCAACTTTTTCCAATCTGTTCCTCCAGCTCCCTTTGGTTCCCCACTGTTCTGCATTTTTCCACACGGTTCCCCTCTTTTTCCAACCTGTACCCCCTGCTCCCTATGGTTCCCCTCTGCCCTGCAGTGTCCCCCATGGTTCCCCACTTTTTCCAATCCGTTCCCCCTGTTCCCTTTGGTTCCCCTCTATTCTGCAGTGTTCCCCACGATTCTCCTCATTTTTTTCCATCCTGTACCCCCTGCTCCCTTTTGTTCCCCTCTGTCCTGCAGTGTCCTCCACAGTTCCCCACTTTTTCCAAACTGTACCTCCTGCTCCCTTTGGTTCTCCTCTGTCATGCAGTGTTTTCACAGTTCCCCAATTTTTTCCTATCTGTTCCCCCTGATCCCTTTGGTTCTCCTCTGTCGTGCAGTGTTCCCCACGGTTCCCCACTTTTTCCAATCCGTTCCCTCTGCTCCCTTTGGTTTTCCTCTGTTCTGCATTGTTCCCCACAGTTCTCCACCTTTTCCAATTCGTTCCCCCTGCTCCCTTTGGTTCCCCACCTTTCTGCATTTTTCCATACGGTTCCCTACTTTTTCCAATCGGTTCCCCACTTTTTCCAATCTGTTCCCCCTGCTACCTTTCGTTCTGCTCTGTTCTGCAGTGTTCCCCACAGTTCCCCACTTTTTCCAATCTGTTCCCCCTGCTCCTTTGGCTCCACTCTGTTCTGCAGTTTTACCTACGGTTCCCCACATTTTCCAAACCATTCCGCCGGCTCGCTTTGGTTTCATACTGTTCTGCAGCGTTCCCCACGGTTCCCCACTATTTTACAATCTGTTCGCCCTGCTCCCTTTGGTTCCCCTCTGTTCTGCAGTGTCCTCCACGCTTCCCAACTTTTTGCAATCCATTCCCCCTGCTCTGTTTGTTTCCACACTGTTCTGCATTTTTCCACACGGTTCCCCACTTTTTCCAATCTGTTCTACCTGCTCCCTTTGGTTCCTCACTGTTCTGCAGTGTTCCTCACGGTTCTCCACATTTTTTCCAACCTGTAGCTCCTGCTCCCTATGGTTCACCTCTGTCCTTCAGTATTCCCCATGGTTCCCCACTTTTTCCAATCCGTTCCCCCTGTTCCCTCTGGTTCCCCTCTGTTCTGCATTTTTCCACACTGTTCCCCACTTTTTCCAATCCGATCCCCCTGCTCCCTTTGGTTCCCCTCTGTTCTGCATTGTTCCCCACGGTTCCCCACTTTTCCGAACTGTACCCCCTGCTCCCTTTGGTTCACCTCTATTCTGCATTGTTCCCCACGGTTCCCCACTTTTTCCAATTCATTCCCTCTGCTCCCTTTGGTGCCCCTCTGTTCTGCAGTGTTCCCCACTGTTCCCCACTTTTTCCAATCTGTTTCCCCTGCTTCCTCTGGTTCCCCTCTGTTCTGCATTTTTCCACACTGTTCCCCACTTTTTCCAATCTGTTCCCCCTGCACCCTTTGATTCCCCTCTGTTCTGCAGTGTTGCCCACTGTTCTAAACTTTTTCCAATCTGTTCCTCCTGCTCCCTTTGGTTCCCCACTGTTCTGCATTTTTCCACACGGTTCCCCACTTTTTCAAAACTGTTCCCCCTGCTCCCTTTGGTTCCTCACTTTTCTGCAGTTTTCCTCACGGTTCTCCACATTTTTCCAACTTGTACCCCCTGCTCCCTATTGTTCCCCTCTGCCCTGCAGTGTCCCCCATGGTTCCCCACTTTTTCCAATCCGTTCCCCCTGTTCCCTTTGGTTCGCCTCTGTTCTGCAGTGTTTCCGACGCTTCCCCACTTTTTCCAATCCGTTCCCCCTGCTCCCTTTGGTTCCCCTCTATTCTGCAGTGTTCCCCACGATTCTCCACTTTTTTTTCCATCCTGTACCCCCTGCTCCCTTTGGTTTCCCACTGTTCTGCATTGTTCCCCACGTGTCCGCACTTTTCCGATCTGTTCCCCCTGCTCCCTTTGGTTCCGCTCTGTTCTGCAATTTTCCCCACGGTTCTCCAAATTTTTTCTAATCTGTTCCCATTCTCCCTTTGGTTCCCCTCTGCCCTGCAGTGTCCCGCATGGTTCCCCACTTTTTCCAATCCGTTCCCCCTGCTACCTTTGGTTCCCCTCTGTTCTGCAGTGTTCCCCACAGTTCCCCACTTATTCCAATCAGTTCCCCCTGCTCCCTTTGGTTCCGCTCTGTTCTGCAGTTTTCCCCACGGTTCTCCAAATTTTTTCTAATCTGTTCCCATTCTCCCTTTGGTTCCCCTCTGCCCTGCAGTGTCCCGCATGGTTCCCCACTTTTTCTAATCCGTTCCCCCTGCTACCTTTGGTTCCCCTCTGTTCTGCAGTGTTCCCCACAGTTCCCCACTTTTTCCAATCCGTTCACCCTGCTCCCTTTGATTACCCTCTGCCCTGCAGTGTCCCCCATGGTTCCCCACTTTTTCCAATCCGTTCCCTCTGCTCCCTTTGGTTTTCCTCTGTTCTGCATTGTTCCCCACAGTTCTCCACCTTTTCCAATTCGTTCCCCCTGTTCCCTTTGGTTCGCCTCTGTTCTGCAGTGTTCCCGACGCTTCCCCACTTTTTCCAATCCGTTCCCCCTGCTCCCTTTCGTTCCCCTCTATTCTGCATGTTCCCCACGATTCTCCACATTTTTTTCCATCCTGTACCCCCTGCTCCCTTTGCTTTCCCACTGTTGTGCATTTTTGCACACGGTACCCCACTTCTTCTAATCTGTTCCTCCTGCTCCCTTTGTTTCCCCACTGTTCTGCATTTTTCCACACGGTTCCCCACTTTTTCCAATCTGTTCCCCCTGCTCCCTTTGGTTCCTCACTGTTCTGCAGTGTTCCCCACGGTTACCCACTTTTTCCAATGCGTTCCCCTGCTCCCTTCGGTTCCCCTCTGTTCTGCAGTGATCCACACGGTTCCCCACATTTTCCAAACTGTTCCCCCTGCTCGCTTTGGTTTCATACTGTTCTGCAGTGTTCCACACGGTTCCCCACTTTGTTACAATCTGTTCGCACCGCTCCCTTTGGTTCCCCTCTGTCCTGCAGTGTCCTCCACGGTTCCCCACTTTTTCCAACCTGTACCTCCTGCTCCCTTTGGTTCCCCTCTGTCATGCAGTGTTTTCACCGTTCCCCAATTTTTTCCTATCTGTTCCCCCTGATCCCTTTGGTTCTCCTCTGTCATGCAGTCTTCCCCACGGTTCCCCACTTTTTCCAATCTGTTCCCCCTGCTCCCTTTGTTTCTGCTCTGTTCTGCAGTGTTCCCCACAGTTCCCCACTTTTACCAATCTGTTACCCCTGCTCCTTTTGCTCCACTCTGTTCTGCAGTTTTCCCCACGGTTCCCCACATTTTCCAAACCATTCCCCCGGCTCGCTTTGGTTTCATACTGTTCTGCAGCGTTCCCCACGGTTCCCCACTATTTTACAATCTGTTCGCCCTGCTCCCTTTGGTTCCCCTCTGTTCTGCAGTGTCCTCCACACTTCCCAACTTTTTGCAATCCATTCCCCCTGCTCTGTTTGTTTCCCCACTGTTCTGCATTTTTCCTCACGTTTCCCCACTTTTTCCAGTCTGTTTCCCCTGCTCCCTTTGGTTCCTCACTGTTCTGCAGTGTTCCTCACGGTTCTCCACATTTTTTGCAACCTCTAGCCCCCGCTCCCTATGGTTCCCCTCTGCCCTGCAGTATACCCAATGGTTCCCCATTTTTTCCAATCCGTTCCCCCTGTTCCCTTTGGTTCCCCTCTGTCCCGCAGTGTTCTGCACGACTCCCCACTTTTTCCAATCAGTTCCCCCTGCTCCCTTTGATTCTGCTGTGACCTCCAGTGTTCCCCATGTGCCCCACTTTTTGCAATCCGTTCCCCCTGCTCCTTTGGCTCCACTCTGTTCTGCAGTTTTCCCAATAGTTCCCCACATTTTGCAATCCATTCCCCCTGCTCCCTTTGATTCCCCTCTGTCCTGCAGTGTTCCCCATGGGGTCACTTTTTACAATCCGTTCCCCCTGCTTCCTTTGGTTCCCCTCTGTCGTGCAGTGTTCCAAATGGTTCCCCACTTTTTCCAATGCGTTCCCTCTGCTCCCTTTGGTGCCCCTCTGTTCTGCAGTGTTCCTTCGGTTCCCCACTTTTTCCAATCTGTTTCCCCTGCTACCTCTGGTTGCCCTCTGTTCTGCATTTTTCCACACTGTCGCCCACTTTTTCCAATCCGTTCCCCCTCCTTCCTTTGGTTCACCTCTGTTCTGCCGATCTCTCCACGAATCCCCACTTTTTCCAATCTGTTCCCCCTGCTCCCTTTGATTCCCCTCTGTTCTGCATAGTTCCCCACGGTTCCCCACTTTTCCAAACAGTACCCCCTGCTCCCTTTAGTGTCCCTCTCTTCTGCAGTGTTCCTCACGGTTCCCCACTTTTTCCAATCTGTTCTTCCTTCTCCCTTTGGTTCCCCACTGTTCTGCATTTTTCCACACGATTCCCCACTTTTTCCAATCCGTTCCCCCTGTTCCCTTTGGTTCGCCTCTGTTCTGCAGTGTTAGCGACGCTTCCCCACATTTTCCAAACTGTTCCCCCTGCTCGCTTTGGTTTCATACTGTTCTGCAGTGTTCCACACGGTTCCCCACTTTTTTACAATCTCTTCGCCCTGCTCCCTTTGGTTCCCTTCTGTCCTGCAGTGTCCTCCACGGTTCCCCACTTTTTCCAACCTGTACCTCCTGTTCCCTTTGGTTCCCCACTGTCATGCAGTGTTTTCACAGTTCCCCAATTTTTTCCTATCTGTTCCCCCTGATCCCTTTGGTTCCCCTCTGACGTGCAGTGTGCCCCACGGTTCCCCACTTTTTCCAATCCGTTCCCTCTGCTCCCTTTGGTTCCCCTCTGTTCTGCAGTGTTCCCCACAGTTCTCCACCTTTTCCAATTCTTTCCACCTGCTCCCTTTGGTTCCCCACCTTTCTGCATTTTTCCACACGGTTCCCTACTTTTTCCAATCGGTTCCACACTTTTTCCAATCTGTTCCCTCTGCTCCCTTTGGTTCTCCTCTGTTCTGCAGTGTTCCCGACGCTTCCCCACTTTTTCCAATCCGTTCCCCCTGCTCCCTTTGGTTCCCCTCTATTCTACAGTGTTCCCCACGGTTCCCCACTTTTTCCAATCTGTTCCCCCTACTCCCTTTGATTCCCCTCTGTCCTACAGTGTTCCCCATACGCCCAAATTTTTACAATCCGGTCCCCCTGCTTCCTTTGGTTCCCCTCTGTCGTGCAGTGTTCCCCACGTTTCCCCACTTTTTCCAATACGTTCCCTCTGCTCCCTTTGGTGCCCCTCTGTTCTGCAGTGTTCCCCACAGTTCCCCATTTTTGCAATCTGTTACCCCTGCTACCTCTGGTTCCCCTCTGTTTTCATTTTTCCACACTGTTCCCCACTTTTGCCAATCCGTTCCCCCTCCTTCCTTTGGTTCTCCTCTGTTCTGCAGTGTTCCCCACAGTTCTCCACCTTTTCCAATTCGTTCCCCCTGCTCCCTTTGGTTCCCCACTATTCTGCATTTTTCCACACTGTTCCCCACTTTTTCCAATCTGTTTCCCCTGCACCCTTTGATTCCCCTCTGTTCTGCAGTGTTGCCCACTGTTCTAAACTTTTTCCAATCTGTTCCTCCTGCTCCCTTTGGTTCCCCACTGTTCTGCATTTTTCCACACGGTTCCCCACTTTTTCAAAACTGTTCCCCCTGCTCCCTTTGGTTCCTCACTTTTCTGCAGTTTTCCTCACGGTTCTCCACATTTTTCCAACCTGTACCCCCTGCTCCCTATTGTTCCCCTCTGCCCTGCAGTGTCCCCCATGGTTCCCCACTTTTTCCAATCCGTTCCCCCTGTTCCCTTTGGTTCGCCTCTGTTCTGCAGTGTTTCCGACGCTTCCCCACTTTTTCCAATCCGTTCCCCCTGCTCCCTTTGGTTCCCCTCTATTCTGCAGTGTTCCCCACGATTCTCCACTTTTTTTTCCATCCTGTACCCCCTGCTCCCTTTGGTTTCCCACTGTTCTGCATTGTTCCCCACGTGTCCGCACTTATCCGATCTGTTCCCCCTGCTCCCTTTGGTTCCGCTCTGTTCTGCAATTTTCCCCACGGTTCTCCAAATTTTTTCTAATCTGTTCCCATTCTCCCTTTGGTTCCCCTCTGCCCTGCAGTGTCCCGCATGGTTCCCCACTTTTTCCAATCCGTTCCCCCTGCTACCTTTGGTTCCCCTCTGTTCTGCAGTGTTCCCCACAGTTCCCCACTTATTCCAATCAGTTCCCCCTGCTCCCTTTGGTTCCGCTCTGTTCTGCAGTTTTCCCCACGGTTCTCCAAATTTTTTCTAATCTGTTCCCATTCTCCCTTTGGTTCCCCTCTGCCCTGCAGTGTCCCGCATGGTTCCCCACTTTTTCTAATCCGTTCCCCCTGCTACCTTTGGTTCCCCTCTGTTCTGCAGTGTTCCCCACAGTTCCCCACTTTTTCCAATCCGTTCACCCTGCTCCCTTTGATTACCCTCTGCCCTGCAGTGTCCCCCATGGTTCCCCACTTTTTCCAATCCGTTCCCTCTGCTCCCTTTGGTTTTCCTCTGTTCTGCATTGTTCCCCACAGTTCTCCACCTTTTCCAATTCGTTCCCCCTGTTCCCTTTGGTTCGCCTCTGTTCTGCAGTGTTCCCGACGCTTCCCCACTTTTTCCAATCCGTTCCCCCTGCTCCCTTTCGTTCCCCTCTATTCTGCATGTTCCCCACGATTCTCCACATTTTTTTCCATCCTGTACCCCCTGCTCCCTTTGCTTTCCCACTGTTGTGCATTTTTGCACACGGTACCCCACTTCTTCTAATCTGTTCCTCCTGCTCCCTTTGTTTCCCCACTGTTCTGCATTTTTCCACACGGTTCCCCACTTTTTCCAATCTGTTCCCCCTGCTCCCTTTGGTTCCTCACTGTTCTGCAGTGTTCCCCATGGTTACCCACTTTTTCCAATGCGTTCCCCTGCTCCCTTCGGTTCCCCTCTGTTCTGCAGTGATCCACACGGTTCCCCACATTTTCCAAACTGTTCCCCCTGCTCGCTTTGGTTTCATACTGTTCTGCAGTGTTCCACACGGTTCCCCACTTTGTTACAATCTGTTCGCACCGCTCCCTTTGGTTCCCCTCTGTCCTGCAGTGTCCTCCACGGTTCCCCACTTTTTCCAACCTGTACCTCCTGCTCCCTTTGGTTCCCCTCTGTCATGCAGTGTTTTCACCGTTCCCCAATTTTTTCCTATCTGTTCCCCCTGATCCCTTTGGTTCTCCTCTGTCATGCAGTCTTCCCCACGGTTCCCCACTTTTTCCAATCTGTTCCCCCTGCTCCCTTTGTTTCTGCTCTGTTCTGCAGTGTTCCCCACAGTTCCCCACTTTTACCAATCTGTTACCCCTGCTCCTTTTGCTCCACTCTGTTCTGCAGTTTTCCCCACGGTTCCCCACATTTTCCAAACCATTCCCCCGGCTCGCTTTGGTTTCATACTGTTCTGCAGCGTTCCCCACGGTTCCCCACTATTTTACAATCTGTTCGCCCTGCTCCCTTTGGTTCCCCTCTGTTCTGCAGTGTCCTCCACACTTCCCAACTTTTTGCAATCCATTCCCCCTGCTCTGTTTGTTTCCCCACTGTTCTGCATTTTTCCTCACGTTTCCCCACTTTTTCCAGTCTGTTTCCCCTGCTCCCTTTGGTTCCTCACTGTTCTGCAGTGTTCCTCACGGTTCTCCACATTTTTTGCAACCTCTAGCCCCCGCTCCCTATGGTTCCCCTCTGCCCTGCAGTATACCCAATGGTTCCCCATTTTTTCCAATCCGTTCCCCCTGTTCCCTTTGGTTCCCCTCTGTCCCGCAGTGTTCTGCACGACTCCCCACTTTTTCCAATCAGTTCCCCCTGCTCCCTTTGATTCTGCTGTGACCTCCAGTGTTCCCCATGTGCCCCACTTTTTGCAATCCGTTCCCCCTGCTCCTTTGGCTCCACTCTGTTCTGCAGTTTTCCCAATAGTTCCCCACATTTTGCAATCTATTCCCCCTGCTCCCTTTGATTCCCCTCTGTCCTGCAGTGTTCCCCATGGGGTCACTTTTTACAATCCGTTCCCCCTGCTTCCTTTGGTTCCCCTCTGTCGTGCAGTGTTCCAAATGGTTCCCCACCTTTTCCAATGCGTTCCCTCTGCTCCCTTTGGTGCCCCTCTGTTCTGCAGTGTTCCTTCGGTTCCCCACTTTTTCCAATCTGTTTCCCCTGCTACCTCTGGTTGCCCTCTGTTCTGCATTTTTCCACACTGTCGCCCACTTTTTCCAATCCGTTCCCCCTCCTTCCTTTGGTTCACCTCTGTTCTGCCGATCTCTCCACGAATCCCCACTTTTTCCAATCTGTTCCCCCTGCTCCCTTTGGTTCCCCTCTGTTCTGCATAGTTCCCCACGGTTCCCCACTTTTCCAAACAGTACCCCCTGCTCCCTTTAGTGTCCCTCTCTTCTGCAGTGTTCCTCACGGTTCCCCACTTTTTCCAATCTGTTCTTCCTTCTCCCTTTGGTTCCCCACTGTTCTGCATTTTTCCACACGATTCCCCACTTTTTCCAATCCGTTCCCCCTGTTCCCTTTGGTTCGCCTCTGTTCTGCAGTGTTAGCGACGCTTCCCCACATTTTCCAAACTGTTCCCCCTGCTCGCTTTGGTTTCATACTGTTCTGCAGTGTTCCACACGGTTCCCCACTTTTTTACAATCTCTTCGCCCTGCTCCCTTTGGTTCCCTTCTGTCCTGCAGTGTCCTCCACGGTTCCCCACTTTTTCCAACCTGTACCTCCTGTTCCCTTTGGTTCCCCACTGTCATGCAGTGTTTTCACAGTTCCCCAATTTTTTCCTATCTGTTCCCCCTGATCCCTTTGGTTCCCCTCTGACGTGCAGTGTGCCCCACGGTTCCCCACTTTTTCCAATCCGTTCCCTCTGCTCCCTTTGGTTCCCCTCTGTTCTGCAGTGTTCCCCACAGTTCTCCACCTTTTCCAATTCTTTCCACCTGCTCCCTTTGGTTCCCCACCTTTCTGCATTTTTCCACACGGTTCCCTACTTTTTCCAATCGGTTCCACACTTTTTCCAATCTGTTCCCTCTGCTCCCTTTGGTTCTCCTCTGTTCTGCAGTGTTCCCGACGCTTCCCCACTTTTTCCAATCCGTTCCCCCTGCTCCCTTTGGTTCCCCTCTATTCTACAGTGTTCCCCACGGTTCCCCACTTTTTCCAATCTGTTCCCCCTACTCCCTTTGATTCCCCTCTGTCCTACAGTGTTCCCCATACGCCCAAATTTTTACAATCCGGTCCCCCTGCTTCCTTTGGTTCCCCTCTGTCGTGCAGTGTTCCCCACGTTTCCCCACTTTTTCCAATACGTTCCCTCTGCTCCCTTTGGTGCCCCTCTGTTCTGCAGTGTTCCCCACAGTTCCCCATTTTTGCAATCTGTTACCCCTGCTACCTCTGGTTCCCCTCTGTTTTCATTTTTCCACACTGTTCCCCACTTTTGCCAATCCGTTCCCCCTCCTTCCTTTGGTTCTCCTCTGTTCTGCAGTGTTCCCCACAGTTCTCCACCTTTTCCAATTCGTTCCCCCTGCTCCCTTTGGTTCCCCACTATTCTGCATTTTTACACACGGTTCCCTACTTTTTCCAAACGGTTCCCCACTTTTTCCAATCTGTTCCCCTGCTCCCTTTGGTTCTCCTCTGTTCTGCAGTTTTCCGCACGGTTCTCCAAATTTTTTCTAATCTGTTCCCATGCTCCCTTTGGTTCCCCTCTGCCCTGCAGTGTCCCCTATGGTTCCCCACTTTTTCCAACCCGTTCCCCCTGCTACCTTTGGTTCCCCTCTGTTCTGCAGTGTTCCCCAAAGTTCCCCACTTTTTCCAATCAGTTCCCCCTGCTCCCTTTGATTCCCCTCTGGCATGCAGTGTTCGCCATGGGCCCCACATTTTCAATCCGTTTCCCCTGCTCCCTTTGGTTCCCCACTATTCTGCATTTTTCAAAACAGTTCCCTACTTTTTCCAAACGGTTCCCCACTTTTTCCAATCTGTTCCCCCTGCTCCCTTTGGTTCTCCTCTGTTCTGTAGTGTTCCCGACGCTTCCCCACTTTTTCCAATCCGTTCCCCCTGCTCCCTTTGGTTCCCCTCCATTCTGCAGTGTTCCCCAATATTCTCCACATTTTTTTACAGACTCTACCCTCTGCTCCCTATGGTTGACCTCTGCCTTGCAGTGTTACCCATGGGACACCACTTTTTCCAACCTGTTCCCCTTGTTCCCTTTGGTTCCTCTCTGTCCTTCCGTGTTCTCCACGATTCCTAACTTTTTGCAATCCGTTGCCCCTGCTCCGTTTGGTTCCCCTCTGTTCTGCATTTGTTCCCCACGGTTCTCCACTTCTTCCAACCTGTTACCCCTGCTCCTTTGTCTCCACTCTGTTCTGCAGTTTTCCCCACGGTTCCCCACATTTTCCAAACCATTCCCCCGGCTCGCTTTGGTTTCATACTGTTCTGCAGCATTCCCCACGGTTCCTCACTTTTTTACAAACTGTTTGCCCTGCTCTCTTTGGTATCCCCTGTTCTGCATTGTCCTCCACGGTTCCCAACTTTTTGCAATCCATTCCCCCTGTTCCGTTTGTTTGCCCTCTGTTCTGCAGTTTTCCCCACAGTTCCCCACTTTTTCCAATCAGTTCCCCCTGCTCCCTTTGATTCCCCTCTGTCCTACAGTGTTCCCCATCGGCGCAACTTTTTATATTCCGTTCCCCCTGCTTCCTTTGATTCCCCTCTGTCGTGCAGTGTTCCCCACGGTTCCCCACTTTTTCCAATGCATTCCCTCTGCTCCCTTTGGTGCCCCTCTGTTCTGCAGTGTTCCCCACGGTTCCCCACTTTTTCCAATCTGTTTCCCCTGCTACCTCTGGTTCCCCTCTGTTTTGCATTTTTCCACACTGTTCCCCACTTTTTCCAATCCGATCGCTCTGCTCCCTTTGGTTCCCCTCTGTTCTGCATTGTTCCCCACGGTTCCCCACTTTTCCGAACTGTACCCACTGCTCCCTTTGGTTCACCTCTGTTCTGCATTGTTCCTCACGGTTCCCCACTTTTTCCAATCTGTTCCCCCTGCACCCTTTGATTCCCCTCTGTTCTGCAGTGTTGCCCACTGTTCTCAACTTTTTCCAATCTGTTCCTACTGCTCCCTTTTGTTCCCCACTGTTCTGCATTCTTGCACACGGTTCCCTACTTTTTCAAAACTGTTCCCCCTGCTCCCTTTGGTTCCTCACTGTTCGGCAGTTTTCCTCACGGTTCTCCACATTTTTCCAATCTGTACCCTTTGCTCCCTATGGTTCCCCTCTGCCCTGCAGTGTCCCCCATGGTTCCCCACTTTTTCCAATCCGTTCCCCCTGTTCCCTTTGGTTCGCCTCTGTTTTGCAGTGTTCCCGACGCTTCCCCACTTTTTCCAATCCGTTCCCCCTGCTCCCTTTGGTTCCCCTCTATTCTGCAGTGTTCCCCACGATTCTCCACATTTTTTTCCATCCTGTACCCCCTGCTCCCTTTGCTTCCCCACTGTTGTGCATTTTTGCACACGGTACCCCACTTCTTCTAATCTGTTCCTCCTGCTCCCTTTGTTTCCCCACTGTTCTGCATTTTTCCACACGGTTCCCCACTTTTTCCAATCTGTTCCCCCTGCTCTCTTTGGTTCCTCACTGTTCTGCAGTGTTCCCCACGGTTACCCACTTTTTCCAATGCGTTCCCCTGCTCCCTTCGGTTCCCCTCTGTTCTGCAGTGATCCACACGGTTCCCCACATTTACCAAACTGTTCCCCCTGCTCGCTTTGGTTTCATACTGTTCTGCAGTGTTCCACACGGTTCCCCACTTTGTTACAATCTGTTCGCCCCGCTCCCTTTGGTTCCCCTCTGTCCTGCAGTGTCCTCCACGGTTCCCCACTTTTTCCAACCTGTACCTCCTGCTCCCTTAGGTTCCCCTCTGTCATGCAGTGTTTTCACCGTTCCCCAATTTTTTCCTATCTGTTCCCCCTGATCCCTTTGGTTCTCCTCTGTCATGCAGTGTTCCCCATGGTTCCCCACTCTTTCCAATCCGTTCCCACTGCTCCCTTTGGTTCACCTCTATTCTGCATTGTTCCCCACAGTTCTCCACCTTTTCCAATTCGTTCCCCCTGCTCCCTTTGGCTCCCCACCTTTCTGCATTTTTCCACACGGTTCGCTACTTTTTCGAATCGGTTCCCCACTTTTTCCAATCTGTTCCCCCTGCTCCCTTTGTTTCTGCTCTGTTCTCCAGTGTTCTCCACAGTTCCCCACTTTTACCAATCTGTTACCCCTGCTCCTTTGGCTCCACTCTGTTCTGCAGTTTTCCCCACGGTTCCCCACATTTTCCAAACCATTCCCCCGGCTCGCTTTGGTTTCATACTGTTCTGCAGCGTTCCCCACGGTTCCCCACTATTTTACAATCTGTTCGCCCTGCTCCCTTTGGTTCCCCTCTGTTCTGCAGTGTCCTCCACACTTCCCAACTTTTTGCAATCCATTCCCCCTGCTCTGTTTGTTTCCCCACTGTTCTGCATTTTTCCACACGCTTCCCCACTTTTTCCAGTCTGTTCCCCCTGCTCCCTTTGGTTCCTCACTGTTCTGCAGTTTTCCGCACGGTTCTCCAAATTTTTTCTAATCTGTTCCCATGCTCCCTTTGGTTCCCCTCTGCCCTGCAGTGTCCCCTATGGTTCCCCACTTTTTCCAACCCGTTCCCCCTGCTACCTTTGGTTCCCCTCTGTTCTGCAGTGTTCCCCACAGTTCCCCACTTTTTCCAATCAGTTCCCCCTGCTCCCTTTGATTCCCCTCTGGCATGCAGTGTTCGCCATGGGCCCCACATTTTCAATCCGTTTCCCCTGCTCCCTTTGGTTCCCCTCTGTTCTGCAGTGTTCCCCACAGTTCTCCACCTTTTCCAATTCGTTCCCCCTGCTCCCTTTGGTTCCCCACTATTCTGCATTTTTCCACACAGTTCCCTACTTTTTCCAAACGGTTCCCCACTTTTTCCAATCTGTTCCCCCTGCTCCCTTTGGTTCTCCTCTGTTCTGTAGTGTTCCCGACGCTTCCCCACTTTTTCCAATCCGTTCCCCCTGCTCCCTTTGGTTCCCCTCCATTCTGCAGTGTTCCCCAATATTCTCCACATTTTTTTACAGACTGTACCCTCTGCTCCCTATGGTTGACCTCTGCCTTGCAGTGTTACCCATGGGACACCACTTTTTCCAACCTGTTCCCCTTGTTCCCTTTGGTTCCTCTCTGTCCTTCCGTGTTCTCCACGATTCCCAACTTTTTGCAATCCGTTGCCCCTGCTCCGTTTGGTTCCCCTCTGTTCTGCATTTGTTCCCCACGGTTCCCCACTTCTTCCAATCTGTTACCCCTGCTCCTTTGTCTCCACTCTGTTCTGCAGTTTTCCCCACGGTTCCCCACATTTTCCAAACCATTCCCCCGGCTCGCTTTGGTTTCATACTGTTCTGCAGCATTCCCCACGGTTCCTCACTTTTTTACAAACTGTTTGCCCTGCTCTCTTTGGTTTCCCCTGTTCTGCATTGTCCTCCACGGTTCCCAACTTTTTGCAATCCATTCCCCCTGTTCCGTTTGTTTGCCCTCTGTTCTGCAGTTTTCCCCACAGTTCCCCACTTTTTCCAATCAGTTCCCCCTGCTCCCTTTGATTCCCCTCTGTCCTACAGTGTTCCCCATCGGCGCAACTTTTTATATTCCGTTCCCCCTGCTTCCTTTGATTCCCCTCTGTCGTGCAGTGTTCCCCACGGTTCCCCACTTTTTCCAATGCATTCCCTCTGCTCCCTTTGGTGCCCCTCTGTTCTGCAGTGTTCCCCACGGTTCCCCACTTTTTCCAATCTGTTTCCCCTGCTACCTCTGGTTCCCCTCTGTTTTGCATTTTTCCACACTGTTCCCCACTTTTTCCAATCCGATCGCTCTGCTCCCTTTGGTTCCCCTCTGTTCTGCATTGTTCCCCACGGTTCCCCACTTTTCCGAACTGTACCCACTGCTCCCTTTGGTTCACCTCTGTTCTGCATTGTTCCTCACGGTTCCCCACTTTTTCCAATCTGTTCCCCCTGCACCCTTTGATTCCCCTCTGTTCTGCAGTGTTGCCCACTGTTCTCAACTTTTTCCAATCTGTTCCTACTGCTCCCTTTTGTTCCCCACTGTTCTGCATTCTTGCACACGGTTCCCTACTTTTTCAAAACTGTTCCCCCTGCTCCCTTTGGTTCCTCACTGTTCGGCAGTTTTCCTCACGGTTCTCCACATTTTTCCAATCTGTACCCTTTGCTCCCTATGGTTCCCCTCTGCCCTGCAGTGTCCCCCATGGTTCCCCACTTTTTCCAATCCGTTCCCCCTGTTCCCTTTGGTTCGCCTCTGTTCTGCAGTGTTCCCGACGCTTCCCCACTTTTTCCAATCCGTTCCCCCTGCTCCCTTTGGTTCCCCTCTATTCTGCAGTGTTCCCCACGATTCTCCACATTTTTTTCCATCCTGTACCCCCTGCTCCCTTTGCTTCCCCACTGTTGTGCATTTTTGCACACGGTACCCCACTTCTTCTAATCTGTTCCTCCTGCTCCCTTTGTTTCCCCACTGTTCTGCATTTTTCCACACGGTTCCCCACTTTTTCCAATCTGTTCCCCCTGCTCTCTTTGGTTCCTCACTGTTCTGCAGTGTTCCCCACGGTTACCCACTTTTTCCAATGCGTTCCCCTGCTCCCTTCGGTTCCCCTCTGTTCTGCAGTGATCCACACGGTTCCCCACATTTACCAAACTGTTCCCCCTGCTCGCTTTGGTTTCATACTGTTCTGCAGTGTTCCACACGGTTCCCCACTTTGTTACAATCTGTTCGCCCCGCTCCCTTTGGTTCCCCTCTGTCCTGCAGTGTCCTCCACGGTTCCCCACTTTTTCCAACCTGTACCTCCTGCTCCCTTAGGTTCCCCTCTGTCATGCAGTGTTTTCACCGTTCCCCAATTTTTTCCTATCTGTTCCCCCTGATCCCTTTGGTTCTCCTCTGTCATGCAGTGTTCCCCACGGTTCCCCACTCTTTCCAATCCGTTCCCACTGCTCCCTTTGGTTCACCTCTGTTCTGCATTGTTCCCCACAGTTCTCCACCTTTTCCAATTCGTTCCCCCTGCTCCCTTTGGCTCCCCACCTTTCTGCATTTTTCCACACGGTTCGCTACTTTTTCGAATCGGTTCCCCACTTTTTCCAATCTGTTCCCCCTGCTCCCTTTGTTTCTGCTCTGTTCTGCAGTGTTCTCCACAGTTCCCCACTTTTACCAATCTGTTACCCCTGCTCCTTTGGCTCCACTCTGTTCTGCAGTTTTCCCCACGGTTCCCCACATTTTCCAAACCATTCCCCCGGCTCGCTTTGGTTTCATACTGTTCTGCAGCGTTCCCCACGGTTCCCCACTATTTTACAATCTGTTCGCCCTGCTCCCTTTGGTTCCCCTCTGTTCTGCAGTGTCCTCCACACTTCCCAACTTTTTGCAATCCATTCCCCCTGCTCTGTTTGTTTCCCCACTGTTCTGCATTTTTCCACACGCTTCCCCACTTTTTCCAGTCTGTTTCCCCTGCTCCCTTTGGTTCCTCACTGTTCTGCAGTGTTCCTCACGGTTCTCCACATTTTTTGCAACCTCTAGACCCCGATCGCTATGGTTCCCCTCTGCCCTGCAGTATACCCAATGGTTCCCCATTTTTTCCAATCCGTTCCCCCTGTTCCCTTTGGTTCCGCTCTGACCTCCAGTGTTCCCCATGGGCCCCACTTTTTGCAATCCGTTCCCCCTGCTCCTTTGGCTCCACTCTGTTCTGCAGTTTTCCCTATGGTTCCCCACATTTTGCAATCCATTCCCCCTGCTCCTTTTGTTTCCCCTCTGTTCTGCAGTGTTCCCCACAGTTTCCCACTTTTTCCAATCAGTTCCCCCTGCTCCCTTTGATTCCCTCTATTCTGCAGTGTTCCCCACGATTCTCCACATTTTTTTCCATCCTGTACCCCCTGCTCCCTATGGTTCCCCTCTGCCTTGCAGTGTTAACCATGGGACCCCACTTTTTCCAACCTGTTCCCCTTGTTCCCTTTGGTTCCCCTCTGTCCTGCCGTGTTCTCCACAGTTGTCAACTTTTTGCAATCCGTTCCCCCTGCTCCGTTTATTTCCCCTCTGTTCTGCAGTGTTCACCACGGTTCCCCACTTTTTCCAATCTGTTCCCCCTGCTCCTTTGGCTCCACTCTGCTCTGCAGTTTTCCCCACGGTTCCCCACATTTTCCAAACCATTCCCCCGGCTCGCTTACTTTTCACACTGTTCTGCAGCGTTCCCCACGGTTCCCCACTTTTTTACAATCTATTCACCCTGCTCCCTTTGGTTCCCCTCTGTTCTGCAGTGTCCTCCACGCTTACCAACTTTTTGCAATCCATTCCCCCTGCTCTGTTTGTTTCCCCTCTGTCCTGCATTGTCCTCCACGGTTACCATCTTTTTGCAATCCATTCCCCCTGCTCCGTTTGTTTGCCCTCTGTTCTGCAGTGTTCCCCACAGTTCCCCACTTTTTCCAATCAGTTCCCCCTGCTCCCTTTGATTCCCCTCTGTCCTACAGTGTTCCCCATCGGCCCAACTTTTTACAATCCGTTTCCCCTGCTTCCTTTGGTTCCCCTCTGTCGTGCAATGTTCCCCACGGTTCCCCACTTTTTCCAATGCGTTCCCTCTGCTCCCTTTGGTGCCCCTCTGTTCTGCAGTGTTGCCCACGGTTCCCCACTTTTTCCAATCTGTTTCCCCTGCTTCCTCTGGTTCCCCTCTGTTCTGCATTTTTCAACACTGTTCCCCACTTTTTCCAATCCGGTTCCCCTGCTACCTCTGGTTCCCCTCTGTTCTGCATTTTTCCACACTGTTCCCCACTTTTTCCAATCAGTTCCCCCTGCTCCCTTTGATTCCCCTCTGTCCTACAGTGTTCCCCATCGGCCCAACTTTTTACAGTCCGTTTCCCCTGCTTCCTTTGGTTCCCCTCTGTCGTGCAATGTTCCCCACGGTTCCCCACTTTTTCCAATGCATTCCCTCTGCTCCCTTTGGTGCCCCTCTGTTCTGCAGTGTTGCCCACGGTTCCCCACTTTTTCCAATCTGTTCCCCCCTGCTCCCTTTGGTTCCCCTTTGTTCTGCATTTTTCCACACGGTTCCCCACTTTTTCCAATCTGTTCCCCCTGCTCCCTTTGGTTCCTCTCTGTTCTGCAGTGTTCCCCAATATTCTCCACATTTTTTTACAGACTGTACCCTCTGCTCCCTATGGTTGACCTCTGCCTTGCAGTGTTACCCATGGGACACCACTTTTTCCAACCTGTTCCCCTTGTTCCCTTTGGTTCCCCTCTGTCCTTCCGTGTTCTCCACGATTCCCAACTTTTTGCAATCCGTTGCCCCTGCTCCGTTTGGTTCCCCTCTGTTCTGCATTTGTTCCCCACCGTTCCCCACTTCTTCCAATCTGTTACCCCTGCTCCTTTGTCTCCACTCTGTTCTGCAGTTTTCCCCACGGTTCCCCACATTTTCCAAACCATTCCCCCGGCTCGCTTTGGTTTCATACTGTTCTGCAGCATTCCCCACGGATCCTCACTTTTTTACAAACTGTTTGCCCTGCTCTCTTTGGTTTCCCCTGTTCTGCATTGTCCTCCACGGTTCCCAACTTTTTGCAATCCATTCCCCCTGTTCCATTTGGTTCCGCTCTGACCTCCAGTGTTCCCCATGGGCCCCACTTTTTGCAATCCGTTCCCCCTGCTCCTTTGGCTCCACTCTGTTCTGCAGTTTTCCCCACGGTTCCCCACTTTTCCAAACAGTACCCCCTGCTCCCTTTAGTGTCCCTCTCTTCTGCAGTGTTCCTCACGGTTCCCCACTTTTTCCAATCTGTTCTTCCTTCTCCCTTTGGTTCCCCACTGTTCTGCATTTTTCCACACGATTCCCCACTTTTTCCAATCCGTTCCCCCTGTTCCCTTTGGTTCGCCTCTGTTCTGCAGTGTTCCCCACGATTCTCCACTTTTTTTTCCATCCTGTACCCCCTGCTCCCTTTGGTTTCCCACTGTTCTGCATTGTTCCCCACGTGTCCGCACTTTTCCGATCTGTTCCCCCTGCTCCCTTTGGTTCCGCTCTGTTCTGCAATTTTCCCCACGGTTCTCCAAATTTTTTCTAATCTGTTCCCATTCTCCCTTTGGTTCCCCTCTGCCCTGCAGTGTCCCGCATGGTTCCCCACTTTTTCCAATCCGTTCCCCCTGCTACCTTTGGTTCCCCTCTGTTCTGCAGTGTTCCCCACAGTTCCCCACTTATTCCAATCAGTTCCCCCTGCTCCCTTTGGTTCCGCTCTGTTCTGCAGTTTTCCCCACGGTTCTCCAAATTTTTTCTAATCTGTTCCCATTCTCCCTTTGGTTCCCCTCTGCCCTGCAGTGTCCCGCATGGTTCCCCACTTTTTCTAATCCGTTCCCCCTGCTACCTTTGGTTCCCCTCTGTTCTGCAGTGTTCCCCACAGTTCCCCACTTTTTCCAATCCGTTCACCCTGCTCCCTTTGATTACCCTCTGCCCTGCAGTGTCCCCCATGGTTCCCCACTTTTTCCAATCCGTTCCCTCTGCTCCCTTTGGTTTTCCTCTGTTCTGCATTGTTCCCCACAGTTCTCCACCTTTTCCAATTCGTTCCCCCTGTTCCCTTTGGTTCGCCTCTGTTCTGCAGTGTTCCCGACGCTTCCCCACTTTTTCCAATCCGTTCCCCCTGCTCCCTTTCGTTCCCCTCTATTCTGCATGTTCCCCACGATTCTCCACATTTTTTTCCATCCTGTACCCCCTGCTCCCTTTGCTTTCCCACTGTTGTGCATTTTTGCACACGGTACCCCACTTCTTCTAATCTGTTCCTCCTGCTCCCTTTGTTTCCCCACTGTTCTGCATTTTTCCACACGGTTCCCCACTTTTTCCAATCTGTTCCCCCTGCTCCCTTTGGTTCCTCACTGTTCTGCAGTGTTCCCCACGGTTACCCACTTTTTCCAATGCGTTCCCCTGCTCCCTTCGGTTCCCCTCTGTTCTGCAGTGATCCACACGGTTCCCCACATTTTCCAAACTGTTCCCCCTGCTCGCTTTGGTTTCATACTGTTCTGCAGTGTTCCACACGGTTCCCCACTTTGTTACAATCTGTTCGCACCGCTCCCTTTGGTTCCCCTCTGTCCTGCAGTGTCCTCCACGGTTCCCCACTTTTTCCAACCTGTACCTCCTGCTCCCTTTGGTTCCCCTCTGTCATGCAGTGTTTTCACCGTTCCCCAATTTTTTCCTATCTGTTCCCCCTGATCCCTTTGGTTCTCCTCTGTCATGCAGTCTTATCCACGGTTCCCCACTTTTTCCAATCTGTTCCCCCTGCTCCCTTTGTTTCTGCTCTGTTCTGCAGTGTTCCCCACAGTTCCCCACTTTTACCAATCTGTTACCCCTGCTCCTTTTGCTCCACTCTGTTCTGCAGTTTTCCCCACGGTTCCCCACATTTTCCAAACCATTCCCCCGGCTCGCTTTGGTTTCATACTGTTCTGCAGCGTTCCCCACGGTTCCCCACTATTTTACAATCTGTTCGCCCTGCTCCCTTTGGTTCCCCTCTGTTCTGCAGTGTCCTCCACACTTCCCAACTTTTTGCAATCCATTCCCCCTGCTCTGTTTGTTTCCCCACTGTTCTGCATTTTTCCTCACGTTTCCCCACTTTTTCCAGTCTGTTTCCCCTGCTCCCTTTGGTTCCTCACTGTTCTGCAGTGTTCCTCACGGTTCTCCACATTTTTTGCAACCTCTAGCCCCCGCTCCCTATGGTTCCCCTCTGCCCTGCAGTATACCCAATGGTTCCCCATTTTTTCCAATCCGTTCCCCCTGTTCCCTTTGGTTCCCCTCTGTCCCGCAGTGTTCTGCACGACTCCCCACTTTTTCCAATCAGTTCCCCCTGCTCCCTTTGATTCTGCTGTGACCTCCAGTGTTCCCCATGTGCCCCACTTTTTGCAATCCGTTCCCCCTGCTCCTTTGGCTCCACTCTGTTCTGCAGTTTTCCCAATAGTTCCCCACATTTTGCAATCCATTCCCCCTGCTCCCTTTGATTCCCCTCTGTCCTGCAGTGTTCCCCATGGGGTCACTTTTTACAATCCGTTCCCCCTGCTTCCTTTGGTTCCCCTCTGTCGTGCAGTGTTCCAAATGGTTCCCCACTTTTTCCAATGCGTTCCCTCTGCTCCCTTTGGTGCCCCTCTGTTCTGCAGTGTTCCTTCGGTTCCCCACTTTTTCCAATCTGTTTCCCCTGCTACCTCTGGTTGCCCTCTGTTCTGCATTTTTCCACACTGTCGCCCACTTTTTCCAATCCGTTCCCCCTCCTTCCTTTGGTTCACCTCTGTTCTGCCGATCTCTCCACGAATCCCCACTTTTTCCAATCTGTTCCCCCTGCTCCCTTTGGTTCCCCTCTGTTCTGCATAGTTCCCCACGGTTCCCCACTTTTCCAAACAGTACCCCCTGCTCCCTTTAGTGTCCCTCTCTTCTGCAGTGTTCCTCACGGTTCCCCACTTTTTCCAATCTGTTCTTCCTTCTCCCTTTGGTTCCCCACTGTTCTGCATTTTTCCACACGATTCCCCACTTTTTCCAATCCGTTCCCCCTGTTCCCTTTGGTTCGCCTCTGTTCTGCAGTGTTAGCGACGCTTCACCACATTTTCCAAACTGTTCCCCCTGCTCGCTTTGGTTTCATACTGTTCTGCAGTGTTCCACACGGTTCCCCACTTTTTTACAATCTCTTCGCCCTGCTCCCTTTGGTTCCCTTCTGTCCTGCAGTGTCCTCCACGGTTCCCCACTTTTTCCAACCTGTACCTCCTGTTCCCTTTGGTTCCCCACTGTCATGCAGTGTTTTCACAGTTCCCCAATTTTTTCCTATCTGTTCCCCCTGATCCCTTTGGTTCCCCTCTGACGTGCAGTGTGCCCCACGGTTCCCCACTTTTTCCAATCCGTTCCCTCTGCTCCCTTTGGTTCCCCTCTGTTCTGCAGTGTTCCCCACAGTTCTCCACCTTTTCCAATTCTTTCCACCTGCTCCCTTTGGTTCCCCACCTTTCTGCATTTTTCCACACGGTTCCCTACTTTTTCCAATCGGTTCCACACTTTTTCCAATCTGTTCCCTCTGCTCCCTTTGGTTCTCCTCTGTTCTGCAGTGTTCCCGACGCTTCCCCACTTTTTCCAATCCGTTCCCCCTGCTCCCTTTGGTTCCCCTCTATTCTACAGTGTTCCCCACGGTTCCCCACTTTTTCCAATCTGTTCCCCCTACTCCCTTTGATTCCCCTCTGTCCTACAGTGTTCCCCATACGCCCAAATTTTTACAATCCGGTCCCCCTGCTTCCTTTGGTTCCCCTCTGTCGTGCAGTGTTCCCCACGTTTCCCCACTTTTTCCAATACGTTCCCTCTGCTCCCTTTGGTGCCCCTCTGTTCTGCAGTGTTCCCCACAGTTCCCCATTTTTGCAATCTGTTACCCCTGCTACCTCTGGTTCCCCTCTGTTTTCATTTTTCCACACTGTTCCCCACTTTTGCCAATCCGTTCCCCCTCCTTCCTTTGGTTCTCCTCTGTTCTGCAGTGTTCCCCACAGTTCTCCACCTTTTCCAATTCGTTCCCCCTGCTCCCTTTGGTTCCCCACTATTCTGCATTTTTCCACACTGTTCCCCACTTTTTCCAATCTGTTTCCCCTGCACCCTTTGATTCCCCTCTGTTCTGCAGTGTTGCCCACTGTTCTAAACTTTTTCCAATCTGTTCCTCCTGCTCCCTTTGGTTCCCCACTGTTCTGCATTTTTCCACACGGTTCCCCACTTTTTCAAAACTGTTCCCCCTGCTCCCTTTGGTTCCTCACTTTTCTGCAGTTTTCCTCACGGTTCTCCACATTTTTCCAACCTGTACCCCCTGCTCCCTATTGTTCCCCTCTGCCCTGCAGTGTCCCCCATGGTTCCCCACTTTTTCCAATCCGTTCCCCCTGTTCCCTTTGGTTCGCCTCTGTTCTGCAGTGTTTCCGACGCTTCCCCACTTTTTCCAATCCGTTCCCCCTGCTCCCTTTGGTTCCCCTCTATTCTGCAGTGTTCCCCACGATTCTCCACTTTTTTTTCCATCCTGTACCCCCTGCTCCCTTTGGTTTCCCACTGTTCTGCATTGTTCCCCACGTGTCCGCACTTTTCCGATCTGTTCCCCCTGCTCCCTTTGGTTCCGCTCTGTTCTGCAATTTTCCCCACGGTTCTCCAAATTTTTTCTAATCTGTTCCCATTCTCCCTTTGGTTCCCCTCTGCCCTGCAGTGTCCCGCATGGTTCCCCACTTTTTCCAATCCGTTCCCCCTGCTACCTTTGGTTCCCCTCTGTTCTGCAGTGTTCCCCACAGTTCCCCACTTATTCCAATCAGTTCCCCCTGCTCCCTTTGGTTCCGCTCTGTTCTGCAGTTTTCCCCACGGTTCTCCAAATTTTTTCTAATCTGTTCCCATTCTCCCTTTGGTTCCCCTCTGCCCTGCAGTGTCCCGCATGGTTCCCCACTTTTTCTAATCCGTTCCCCCTGCTACCTTTGGTTCCCCTCTGTTCTGCAGTGTTCCCCACAGTTCCCCACTTTTTCCAATCCGTTCACCCTGCTCCCTTTGATTACCCTCTGCCCTGCAGTGTCCCCCATGGTTCCCCACTTTTTCCAATCCGTTCCCTCTGCTCCCTTTGGTTTTCCTCTGTTCTGCATTGTTCCCCACAGTTCTCCACCTTTTCCAATTCGTTCCCCCTGTTCCCTTTGGTTCGCCTCTGTTCTGCAGTGTTCCCGACGCTTCCCCACTTTTTCCAATCCGTTCCCCCTGCTCCCTTTCGTTCCCCTCTATTCTGCATGTTCCCCACGATTCTCCACATTTTTTTCCATCCTGTACCCCCTGCTCCCTTTGCTTTCCCACTGTTGTGCATTTTTGCACACGGTACCCCACTTCTTCTAATCTGTTCCTCCTGCTCCCTTTGTTTCCCCACTGTTCTGCATTTTTCCACACGGTTCCCCACTTTTTCCAATCTGTTCCCCCTGCTCCCTTTGGTTCCTCACTGTTCTGCAGTGTTCCCCATGGTTACCCACTTTTTCCAATGCGTTCCCCTGCTCCCTTCGGTTCCCCTCTGTTCTGCAGTGATCCACACGGTTCCCCACATTTTCCAAACTGTTCCCCCTGCTCGCTTTGGTTTCATACTGTTCTGCAGTGTTCCACACGGTTCCCCACTTTGTTACAATCTGTTCGCACCGCTCCCTTTGGTTCCCCTCTGTCCTGCAGTGTCCTCCACGGTTCCCCACTTTTTCCAACCTGTACCTCCTGCTCCCTTTGGTTCCCCTCTGTCATGCAGTGTTTTCACCGTTCCCCAATTTTTTCCTATCTGTTCCCCCTGATCCCTTTGGTTCTCCTCTGTCATGCAGTCTTCCCCACGGTTCCCCACTTTTTCCAATCTGTTCCCCCTGCTCCCTTTGTTTCTGCTCTGTTCTGCAGTGTTCCCCACAGTTCCCCACTTTTACCAATCTGTTACCCCTGCTCCTTTTGCTCCACTCTGTTCTGCAGTTTTCCCCACGGTTCCCCACATTTTCCAAACCATTCCCCCGGCTCGCTTTGGTTTCATACTGTTCTGCAGCGTTCCCCACGGTTCCCCACTATTTTACAATCTGTTCGCCCTGCTCCCTTTGGTTCCCCTCTGTTCTGCAGTGTCCTCCACACTTCCCAACTTTTTGCAATCCATTCCCCCTGCTCTGTTTGTTTCCCCACAGTTCTGCATTTTTCCTCACGTTTCCCCACTTTTTCCAGTCTGTTTCCCCTGCTCCCTTTGGTTCCTCACTGTTCTGCAGTGTTCCTCACGGTTCTCCACATTTTTTGCAACCTCTAGCCCCCGCTCCCTATGGTTCCCCTCTGCCCTGCAGTATACCCAATGGTTCCCCATTTTTTCCAATCCGTTCCCCCTGTTCCCTTTGGTTCCCCTCTGTCCCGCAGTGTTCTGCACGACTCCCCACTTTTTCCAATCAGTTCCCCCTGCTCCCTTTGATTCTGCTGTGACCTCCAGTGTTCCCCATGTGCCCCACTTTTTGCAATCCGTTCCCCCTGCTCCTTTGGCTCCACTCTGTTCTGCAGTTTTCCCAATAGTTCCCCACATTTTGCAATCTATTCCCCCTGCTCCCTTTGATTCCCCTCTGTCCTGCAGTGTTCCCCATGGGGTCACTTTTTACAATCCGTTCCCCCTGCTTCCTTTGGTTCCCCTCTGTCGTGCAGTGTTCCAAATGGTTCCCCACTTTTTCCAATGCGTTCCCTCTGCTCCCTTTGGTGCCCCTCTGTTCTGCAGTGTTCCTTCGGTTCCCCACTTTTTCCAATCTGTTTCCCCTGCTACCTCTGGTTGCCCTCTGTTCTGCATTTTTCCACACTGTCGCCCACTTTTTCCAATCCGTTCCCCCTCCTTCCTTTGGTTCACCTCTGTTCTGCCGATCTCTCCACGAATCCCCACTTTTTCCAATCTGTTCCCCCTGCTCCCTTTGGTTCCCCTCTGTTCTGCATAGTTCCCCACGGTTCCCCACTTTTCCAAACAGTACCCCCTGCTCCCTTTAGTGTCCCTCTCTTCTGCAGTGTTCCTCACGGTTCCCCACTTTTTCCAATCTGTTCTTCCTTCTCCCTTTGGTTCCCCACTGTTCTGCATTTTTCCACACGATTCCCCACTTTTTCCAATCCGTTCCCCCTGTTCCCTTTGGTTCGCCTCTGTTCTGCAGTGTTAGCGACGCTTCCCCACATTTTCCAAACTGTTCCCCCTGCTCGCTTTGGTTTCATACTGTTCTGCAGTGTTCCACACGGTTCCCCACTTTTTTACAATCTCTTCGCCCTGCTCCCTTTGGTTCCCTTCTGTCCTGCAGTGTCCTCCACGGTTCCCCACTTTTTCCAACCTGTACCTCCTGTTCCCTTTGGTTCCCCACTGTCATGCAGTGTTTTCACAGTTCCCCAATTTTTTCCTATCTGTTCCCCCTGATCCCTTTGGTTCCCCTCTGACGTGCAGTGTGCCCCACGGTTCCCCACTTTTTCCAATCCGTTCCCTCTGCTCCCTTTGGTTCCCCTCTGTTCTGCAGTGTTCCCCACAGTTCTCCACCTTTTCCAATTCTTTCCACCTGCTCCCTTTGGTTCCCCACCTTTCTGCATTTTTCCACACGGTTCCCTACTTTTTCCAATCGGTTCCACACTTTTTCCAATCTGTTCCCTCTGCTCCCTTTGGTTCTCCTCTGTTCTGCAGTGTTCCCGACGCTTCCCCACTTTTTCCAATCCGTTCCCCCTGCTCCCTTTGGTTCCCCTCTATTCTACAGTGTTCCCCACGGTTCCCCACTTTTTCCAATCTGTTCCCCCTACTCCCTTTGATTCCCCTCTGTCCTACAGTGTTCCCCATACGCCCAAATTTTTACAATCCGGTCCCCCTGCTTCCTTTGGTTCCCCTCTGTCGTGCAGTGTTCCCCACGTTTCCCCACTTTTTCCAATACGTTCCCTCTGCTCCCTTTGGTGCCCCTCTGTTCTGCAGTGTTCCCCACAGTTCCCCATTTTTGCAATCTGTTACCCCTGCTACCTCTGGTTCCCCTCTGTTTTCATTTTTCCACACTGTTCCCCACTTTTGCCAATCCGTTCCCCCTCCTTCCTTTGGTTCTCCTCTGTTCTGCAGTGTTCCCCACAGTTCTCCACCTTTTCGAATTCGTTCCCCCTGCTCCCTTTGGTTCCCCACTATTCTGCATTTTTACACACGGTTCCCTACTTTTTCCAAACGGTTCCCCACTTTTTCCAATCTGTTCCCCTGCTCCCTTTGGTTCTCCTCTGTTCTGCAGTTTTCCGCACGGTTCTCCAAATTTTTTCTAATCTGTTCCCATGCTCCCTTTGGTTCCCCTCTGCCCTGCAGTGTCCCCTATGGTTCCCCACTTTTTCCAACCCGTTCCCCCTGCTACCTTTGGTTCCCCTCTGTTCTGCAGTGTTCCCCAAAGTTCCCCACTTTTTCCAATCAGTTCCCCCTGCTCCCTTTGATTCCCCTCTGGCATGCAGTGTTCGCCATGGGCCCCACATTTTCAATCCGTTTCCCCTGCTCCCTTTGGTTCCCCACTATTCTGCATTTTTCAAAACAGTTCCCTACTTTTTCCAAACGGTTCCCCACTTTTTCCAATCTGTTCCCCCTGCTCCCTTTGGTTCTCCTCTGTCCTGTAGTGTTCCCGACGCTTCCCCACTTTTTCCAAACCGTTCCCCCTGCTCCCTTTGGTTCCCCTCCATTCTGCAGTGTTCCCCAATATTCTCCACATTTTTTTACAGACTCTACCCTCTGCTCCCTATGGTTGACCTCTGCCTTGCAGTGTTACCCATGGGACACCACTTTTTCCAACCTGTTCCCCTTGTTCCCTTTGGTTCCTCTCTGTCCTTCCGTGTTCTCCACGATTCCCAACTTTTTGCAATCCGTTGCCCCTGCTCCGTTTGGTTCCCCTCTGTTCTGCATTTGTTCCCCACGGTTCTCCACTTCTTCCAATCTGTTACCCCTGCTCCTTTGTCTCCACTCTGTTCTGCAGTTTTCCCCACGGTTCCCCACATTTTCCAAACCATTCCCCCGGCTCGCTTTGGTTTCATACTGTTCTGCAGCATTCCCCACGGTTCCTCACTTTTTTACAAACTGTTTGCCCTGCTCTCTTTGGTTTCCCCTGTTCTGCATTGTCCTCCACGGTTCCCAACTTTTTGCAATCCATTCCCCCTGTTCCGTTTGTTTGCCCTCTGTTCTGCAGTTTTCCCCACAGTTCCCCACTTTTTCCAATCAGTTCCCCCTGCTCCCTTTGATTCCCCTCTGTCCTACAGTGTTCCCCATCGGCGCAACTTTTTATATTCCGTTCCCCCTGCTTCCTTTGATTCCCCTCTGTCGTGCAGTGTTCCCCACGGTTCCCCACTTTTTCCAATGCATTCCCTCTGCTCCCTTTGGTGCCCCTCTGTTCTGCAGTGTTCCCCACGGTTCCCCACTTTTTCCAATCTGTTTCCCCTGCTACCTCTGGTTCCCCTCTGTTTTGCATTTTTCCACACTGTTCCCCACTTTTTCCAATCCGATCGCTCTGCTCCCTTTGGTTCCCCTCTGTTCTGCATTGTTCCCCACGGTTCCCCACTTTTCCGAACTGTACCCACTGCTCCCTTTGGTTCACCTCTGTTCTGCATTGTTCCTCACGGTTCCCCACTTTTTCCAATCTGTTCCCCCTGCACCCTTTGATTCCCCTCTGTTCTGCAGTGTTGCCCACTGTTCTCAACTTTTTCCAATCTGTTCCTACTGCTCCCTTTTGTTCCCCACTGTTCTGCATTCTTGCACACGGTTCCCTACTTTTTCAAAACTGTTCCCCCTGCTCCCTTTGGTTCCTCACTGTTCGGCAGTTTTCCTCACGGTTCTCCACATTTTTCCAATCTGTACCCTTTGCTCCCTATGGTTCCCCTCTGCCCTGCAGTGTCCCCCATGGTTCCCCACTTTTTCCAATCCGTTCCCCCTGTTCCCTTTGGTTCGCCTCTGTTTTGCAGTGTTCCCGACGCTTCCCCACTTTTTCCAATCCGTTCCCCCTGCTCCCTTTGGTTCCCCTCTATTCTGCAGTGTTCCCCACGATTCTCCACATTTTTTTCCATCCTGTACCCCCTGCTCCCTTTGCTTCCCCACTGTTGTGCATTTTTGCACACGGTACCCCACTTCTTCTAATCTGTTCCTCCTGCTCCCTTTGTTTCCCCACTGTTCTGCATTTTTCCACACGGTTCCCCACTTTTTCCAATCTGTTCCCCCTGCTCTCTTTGGTTCCTCACTGTTCTGCAGTGTTCCCCACGGTTACCCACTTTTTCCAATGCGTTCCCCTGCTCCCTTCGGTTCCCCTCTGTTATGCAGTGATCCACACGGTTCCCCACATTTACCAAACTGTTCCCCCTGCTCGCTTTGGTTTCATACTGTTCTGCAGTGTTCCACACGGTTCCCCACTTTGTTACAATCTGTTCGCCCCGCTCCCTTTGGTTCCCCTCTGTCCTGCAGTGTCCTCCACGGTTCCCCACTTTTTCCAACCTGTACCTCCTGCTCCCTTAGGTTCCCCTCTGTCATGCAGTGTTTTCACCGTTCCCCAATTTTTTCCTATCTGTTCCCCCTGATCCCTTTGGTTCTCCTCTGTCATGCAGTGTTCCCCATGGTTCCCCACTCTTTCCAATCCGTTCCCACTGCTCCCTTTGGTTCACCTCTATTCTGCATTGTTCCCCACAGTTCTCCACCTTTTCCAATTCGTTCCCCCTGCTCCCTTTGGCTCCCCACCTTTCTGCATTTTTCCACACGGTTCGCTACTTTTTCGAATCGGTTCCCCACTTTTTCCAATCTGTTCCCCCTGCTCCCTTTGTTTCTGCTCTGTTCTCCAGTGTTCTCCACAGTTCCCCACTTTTACCAATCTGTTACCCCTGCTCCTTTGGCTCCACTCTGTTCTGCAGTTTTCCCCACGGTTCCCCACATTTTCCAAACCATTCCCCCGGCTCGCTTTGGTTTCATACTGTTCTGCAGCGTTCCCCACGGTTCCCCACTATTTTACAATCTGTTCGCCCTGCTCCCTTTGGTTCCCCTCTGTTCTGCAGTGTCCTCCACACTTCCCAACTTTTTGCAATCCATTCCCCCTGCTCTGTTTGTTTCCCCACTGTTCTGCATTTTTCCACACGCTTCCCCACTTTTTCCAGTCTGTTCCCCCTGCTCCCTTTGGTTCCTCACTGTTCTGCAGTTTTCCGCACGGTTCTCCAAATTTTTTCTAATCTGTTCCCATGCTCCCTTTGGTTCCCCTCTGCCCTGCAGTGTCCCCTATGGTTCCCCACTTTTTCCAACCCGTTCCCCCTGCTACCTTTGGTTCCCCTCTGTTCTGCAGTGTTCCCCACAGTTCCCCACTTTTTCCAATCAGTTCCCCCTGCTCCCTTTGATTCCCCTCTGGCATGCAGTGTTCGCCATGGGCCCCACATTTTCAATCCGTTTCCCCTGCTCCCTTTGGTTCCCCTCTGTTCTGCAGTGTTCCCCACAGTTCTCCACCTTTTCCAATTCGTTCCCCCTGCTCCCTTTGGTTCCCCACTATTCTGCATTTTTCCACACAGTTCCCTACTTTTTCCAAACGGTTCCCCACTTTTTCCAATCTGTTCCCCCTGCTCCCTTTGGTTCTCCTCTGTTCTGTAGTGTTCCCGACGCTTCCCCACTTTTTCCAATCCGTTCCCCCTGCTCCCTTTGGTTCCCCTCCATTCTGCAGTGTTCCCCAATATTCTCCACATTTTTTTACAGACTGTACCCTCTGCTCCCTATGGTTGACCTCTGCCTTGCAGTGTTACCCATGGGACACCACTTTTTCCAACCTGTTCCCCTTGTTCCCTTTGGTTCCTCTCTGTCCTTCCGTGTTCTCCACGATTCCCAACTTTTTGCAATCCGTTGCCCCTGCTCCGTTTGGTTCCCCTCTGTTCTGCATTTGTTCCCCACGGTTCCCCACTTCTTCCAATCTGTTACCCCTGCTCCTTTGTCTCCACTCTGTTCTGCAGTTTTCCCCACGGTTCCCCACATTTTCCAAACCATTCCCCCGGCTCGCTTTGGTTTCATACTGTTCTGCAGCATTCCCCACGGTTCCTCACTTTTTTACAAACTGTTTGCCCTGCTCTCTTTGGTTTCCCCTGTTCTGCATTGTCCTCCACGGTTCCCAACTTTTTGCAATCCATTCCCCCTGTTCCGTTTGTTTGCCCTCTGTTCTGCAGTTTTCCCCACAGTTCCCCACTTTTTCCAATCAGTTCCCCCTGCTCCCTTTGATTCCCCTCTGTCCTACAGTGTTCCCCATCGGCGCAACTTTTTATATTCCGTTCCCCCTGCTTCCTTTGATTCCCCTCTGTCGTGCAGTGTTCCCCACGGTTCCCCACTTTTTCCAATGCATTCCCTCTGCTCCCTTTGGTGCCCCTCTGTTCTGCAGTGTTCCCCACGGTTCCCCACTTTTTCCAATCTGTTTCCCCTGCTACCTCTGGTTCCCCTCTGTTTTGCATTTTTCCACACTGTTCCCCACTTTTTCCAATCCGATCGCTCTGCTCCCTTTGGTTCCCCTCTGTTCTGCATTGTTCCCCACGGTTCCCCACATTTCCGAACTGTACCCACTGCTCCCTTTGGTTCACCTCTGTTCTGCATTGTTCCTCACGGTTCCCCACTTTTTCCAATCTGTTCCCCCTGCACCCTTTGATTCCCCTCTGTTCTGCAGTGTTGCCCACTGTTCTCAACTTTTTCCAATCTGTTCCTACTGCTCCCTTTTGTTCCCCACTGTTCTGCATTCTTGCACACGGTTCCCTACTTTTTCAAAACTGTTCCCCCTGCTCCCTTTGGTTCCTCACTGTTCGGCAGTTTTCCTCACGGTTCTCCACATTTTTCCAATCTGTACCCTTTGCTCCCTATGGTTCCCCTCTGCCCTGCAGTGTCCCCCATGGTTCCCCACTTTTTCCAATCCGTTCCCCCTGTTCCCTTTGGTTCGCCTCTGTTCTGCAGTGTTCCCGACGCTTCCCCACTTTTTCCAATCCGTTCCCCCTGCTCCCTTTGGTTCCCCTCTATTCTGCAGTGTTCCCCACGATTCTCCACATTTTTTTCCATCCTGTACCCCCTGCTCCCTTTGCTTCCCCACTGTTGTGCATTTTTGCACACGGTACCCCACTTCTTCTAATCTGTTCCTCCTGCTCCCTTTGTTTCCCCACTGTTCTGCATTTTTCCACACGGTTCCCCACTTTTTCCAATCTGTTCCCCCTGCTCTCTTTGGTTCCTCACTGTTCTGCAGTGTTCCCCACGGTTACCCACTTTTTCCAATGCGTTCCCCTGCTCCCTTCGGTTCCCCTCTGTTCTGCAGTGATCCACACGGTTCCCCACATTTACCAAACTGTTCCCCCTGCTCGCTTTGGTTTCATACTGTTCTGCAGTGTTCCACACGGTTCCCCACTTTGTTACAATCTGTTCGCCCCGCTCCCTTTGGTTCCCCTCTGTCCTGCAGTGTCCTCCACGGTTCCCCACTTTTTCCAACCTGTACCTCCTGCTCCCTTAGGTTCCCCTCTGTCATGCAGTGTTTTCACCGTTCCCCAATTTTTTCCTATCTGTTCCCCCTGATCCCTTTGGTTCTCCTCTGTCATGCAGTGTTCCCCACGGTTCCCCACTCTTTCCAATCCGTTCCCACTGCTCCCTTTGGTTCACCTCTGTTCTGCATTGTTCCCCACAGTTCTCCACCTTTTCCAATTCGTTCCCCCTGCTCCCTTTGGCTCCCCACCTTTCTGCATTTTTCCACACGGTTCGCTACTTTTTCGAATCGGTTCCCCACTTTTTCCAATCTGTTCCCCCTGCTCCCTTTGTTTCTGCTCTGTTCTGCAGTGTTCTCCACAGTTCCCCACTTTTACCAATCTGTTACCCCTGCTCCTTTGGCTCCACTCTGTTCTGCAGTTTTCCCCACGGTTCCCCACATTTTCCAAACCATTCCCCCGGCTCGCTTTGGTTTCATACTGTTCTGCAGCGTTCCCCACGGTTCCCCACTATTTTACAATCTGTTCGCCCTGCTCCCTTTGGTTCCCCTCTGTTCTGCAGTGTCCTCCACACTTCCCAACTTTTTGCAATCCATTCCCCCTGCTCTGTTTGTTTCCCCACTGTTCTGCATTTTTCCACACGCTTCCCCACTTTTTCCAGTCTGTTTCCCCTGCTCCCTTTGGTTCCTCACTGTTCTGCAGTGTTCCTCACGGTTCTCCACATTTTTTGCAACCTCTAGACCCCGATCGCTATGGTTCCCCTCTGCCCTGCAGTATACCCAATGGTTCCCCATTTTTTCCAATCCGTTCCCCCTGTTCCCTTTGGTTCCGCTCTGACCTCCAGTGTTCCCCATGGGCCCCACTTTTTGCAATCCGTTCCCCCTGCTCCTTTGGCTCCACTCTGTTCTGCAGTTTTCCCTATGGTTCCCCACATTTTGCAATCCATTCCCCCTGCTCCTTTTGTTTCCCCTCTGTTCTGCAGTGTTCCCCACAGTTTCCCACTTTTTCCAATCAGTTCCCCCTGCTCCCTTTGATTCCCTCTATTCTGCAGTGTTCCCCACGATTCTCCACATTTTTTTCCATCCTGTACCCCCTGCTCCCTATGGTTCCCCTCTGCCTTGCAGTGTTAACCATGGGACCCCACTTTTTCCAACCTGTTCCCCTTGTTCCCTTTGGTTCCCCTCTGTCCTGCCGTGTTCTCCACAGTTGTCAACTTTTTGCAATCCGTTCCCCCTGCTCCGTTTATTTCCCCTCTGTTCTGCAGTGTTCACCACGGTTCCCCACTTTTTCCAATCTGTTCCCCCTGCTCCTTTGGCTCCACTCTGCTCTGCAGTTTTCCCCACGGTTCCCCACATTTTCCAAACCATTCCCCCGGCTCGCTTACTTTTCACACTGTTCTGCAGCGTTCCCCACGGTTCCCCACTTTTTTACAATCTATTCACCCTGCTCCCTTTGGTTCCCCTCTGTTCTGCAGTGTCCTCCACGCTTACCAACTTTTTGCAATCCATTCCCCCTGCTCTGTTTGTTTCCCCTCTGTCCTGCATTGTCCTCCACGGTTACCATCTTTTTGCAATCCATTCCCCCTGCTCCGTTTGTTTGCCCTCTGTTCTGCAGTGTTCCCCACAGTTCCCCACTTTTTCCAATCAGTTCCCCCTGCTCCCTTTGATTCCCCTCTGTCCTACAGTGTTCCCCATCGGCCCAACTTTTTACAATCCGTTTCCCCTGCTTCCTTTGGTTCCCCTCTGTCGTGCAATGTTCCCCACGGTTCCCCACTTTTTCCAATGCGTTCCCTCTGCTCCCTTTGGTGCCCCTCTGTTCTGCAGTGTTGCCCACGGTTCCCCACTTTTTCCAATCTGTTTCCCCTGCTTCCTCTGGTTCCCCTCTGTTCTGCATTTTTCAACACTGTTCCCCACTTTTTCCAATCCGGTTCCCCTGCTACCTCTGGTTCCCCTCTGTTCTGCATTTTTCCACACTGTTCCCCACTTTTTCCAATCAGTTCCCCCTGCTCCCTTTGATTCCCCTCTGTCCTACAGTGTTCCCCATCGGCCCAACTTTTTACAGTCCGTTTCCCCTGCTTCCTTTGGTTCCCCTCTGTCGTGCAATGTTCCCCACGGTTCCCCACTTTTTCCAATGCATTCCCTCTGCTCCCTTTGGTGCCCCTCTGTTCTGCAGTGTTGCCCACGGTTCCCCACTTTTTCCAATCTGTTCCCCCCTGCTCCCTTTGGTTCCCCTTTGTTCTGCATTTTTCCACACGGTTCCCCACTTTTTCCAATCTGTTCCCCCTGCTCCCTTTGGTTCCTCTCTGTTCTGCAGTGTTCCCCAATATTCTCCACATTTTTTTACAGACTGTACCCTCTGCTCCCTATGGTTGACCTCTGCCTTGCAGTGTTACCCATGGGACACCACTTTTTCCAACCTGTTCCCCTTGTTCCCTTTGGTTCCCCTCTGTCCTTCCGTGTTCTCCACGATTCCCAACTTTTTGCAATCCGTTGCCCCTGCTCCGTTTGGTTCCCCTCTGTTCTGCATTTGTTCCCCACGGTTCCCCACTTCTTCCAATCTGTTACCCCTGCTCCTTTGTCTCCACTCTGTTCTGCAGTTTTCCCCACGGTTCCCCGCATTTTCCAAACCATTCCCCCGGCTCGCTTTGGTTTCATACTGTTCTGCAGCATTCCCCACGGATCCTCACTTTTTTACAAACTGTTTGCCCTGCTCTCTTTGGTTTCCCCTGTTCTGCATTGTCCTCCACGGTTCCCAACTTTTTGCAATCCATTCCCCCTGTTCCATTTGTTTGCCCTCTGTTCTGCAGTTTTCCCCACAGTTCCCCACTTTTTCCAATCAGTTCCCCTGCTCCATTTGATTCCCCTCTGTCCTACAGTGTTCCCCATCGGCGCAACTTTTTATATTCCGTTCCCCCTGCCTCCTTTGGTTCCCCTCTGTCGTGCAGTGTTCCCCACGGTTCCCCACTTTTTCCAATGCATTCCCTCTGCTCCCTTTGGTGCCCCTCTGTTCTGCATTGTTCCCCACGGTTCCCCACTTTTCCGAACTGTACCCACTGCTCCCTTTGGTTCACCTCTGTTCTGCATTGTTCCTCACGGTTCCCCACTTTTTCCAATCTGTTCCCCCTGCACCCTTTGAATCCCCTCTGTTCTGCAGTGTTGCCCACTGTTCTCAACTTTTTCCAATCTGTTCCTCCTGCTCCCTTTTGTTCCCCACTGTTCTGCATTCTTGCACACGGTTCCCCACTTTTTCAAAACTGTTCCCCCTGCTCCCTTTGGTTCCTCACTGTTCGGCAGTTTTCCTCACGGTTCTCCACATTTTTCCAATCTGTACCCCTTGCTCCCTATGGTTCCCCTCTGCCCTGCAGTGTCCCCCATGATTCCCCACTTTTTCCAATCCGTTCCCCCTGTTCCCTTTGGTTCGCCTCTGTTCTGCAGTGTTCCCGACGCCTCCCCACTTTTTCCAATCCGTTCCCCCTGCTCCCTTTGGTTCCCCTCTATTCTGCAGTGTTCCCCACGATTCTCCACATTTTTTTCCAACCTGTACCCCCTGCTCCCTTTGCTTCCCCACTGTTGTGCATTTTTGCACACGGTACCCCACTTCTTCTAATCTGTTCCTCCTGCTCCCTTTGTTTCCCCACTGTTCTGCATTTTTCCACACGGTTCCCCACTTTTTCCAATCTGTTCCCCCTGCTCCCTTTGGTTCCTCACTGTTCTGCAGTGTTCCCCACGGTTACCCACTTTTTCCAATGCGTTCCCCTGCTCCCTTCGGTTCCCCTCTGTTCTGCAGTGATCCACACTGTTCCCCACATTTACCAAACTGTTCCCCCTGCTCGCTTTGGTTTCATACTGTTCTGCAGTGTTCCACACGGTTCCCCACTTTGTTACAATCTGTTCGCCCCGCTCCCTTTGGTTCCTCTCTGTCCTGCAGTGTCCTCCACGGTTCCCCACTTTTTCCAACCTGTACCTCCTGCTCCCTTTGGTTCCCCTCTGTCATGCAGTGTTTTCACCGTTCCCCAATTTTTTCCTATCTGTTCCCCCTGATCCCTTTGGTTCTCCTCTGTCATGCAGTGTTCCCCACGGTTCCCCACTCTTTCCAATCCGTTCCCACTGCTCCCTTTGGTTCACCTCTGTTCTGCATTGTTCCCCACAGTTCTCCACCTTTTCCAATTCGTTCCCCCTGCTCCCTTTGGCTCCCCACCTTTCTGCATTTTTCCACACGGTTCGCTACTTTTTCGAATCGGTTCCCCACTTTTTCCAATCTGTTCCCCCTGCTCCCTTTGTTTCTGCTCTGTTCTGCAGTGTTCCCCACAGTTCCCCACTTTTACCAATCTGTTACCCCTGCTCCTTTGGCTCCACTCTGTTCTGCAGTTTTCCCCACGGTTCCCCACATTTTCCAAACCATTCCCCCGGCTCGCTTTGGTTTCATACTGTTCTGCAGCGTTCCCCACCATTCCCCACTATTTTACAATCTGTTCGCCCTGCTCCCTTTGGTTCCCCTCTGTTCTGCAGTGTCCTCCACACTTCCCAACTTTTTGCAATCCATTCCCCCTGCTCTGTTTGTTTCCCCACTGCTCTGCATTTTTCCACACGCTTCCCCACTTTTTCCAGTTTGTTCCCCCTGCTCCCTTTGGTTCCTCACTGTTCTGCAGTGTTCCTCACGGTTCTCCACATTTTTTGCAACCTCTAGCCCCCGATCCCTATGGTTCCCCTCTGCCCTGCAGTATACCCGATGGTTCCCCATTTTTTCCAATCCGTTCCCCCTGTTCCCTTTGGTTCCCCTCTGTCCCGCAGTGTTCTGCACGATTCCCCACTTTTTCCAATCAGTTCCCCCTGCTCCCTTTGATTCCGCTCTGACTTCCAGTGTTCCCCATGGGCCTCACTTTTTGCAATCCGTTCCCCCTGCTCCTTTGGCTCCACTCTGTTCTGCAGTTTTCCCTATGGTTCCCCACATTTTGCAATCCATTCCCCCTGCTCCTTTTGTTTCCCCTCTGTTCTGCAGTGTTCCCCACAGTTCCCCACTTTTTCCAATCAGTTCCCCCTGCTCCCTTTGATTCCCTCTGTCCTGCAGTGTTCCCCATGGGGCCACTTTTTACAATCCGTTCCCCCTGCTTCCTTTGGTTCCCCTCTGTCGTGCAGTGTTCCAAATGGTTCCCCACTTTTTCCACTGCGTTCCCTCTGCTCCCTTTGGTGCCCCTCTGTTCTGCAGTGTTCCTTCGGTTCCCCACTTTTTCCAATCTGTTTCCCCTGCTACCTCTGGTTGCCCTCTGTTCTGCATTTTTCCACACTGTCCCCCATTTTTTCCAATCCGTTCCCCCTCCTTCCTTTGGTTCACCTCTGTTCTGCAGATCTCTCCACGAATCCCCACTTTTTCCAATCTGTTCCCCCTGCTCCCTTTGGTTCCCCTCTGTTCTGCATTGTTCCCCACGGTTCCCCACTTTTCCAAACAGTACCCCCTGCTCCCTTTGGTGTCCCTCTGTTCTGCAGTGTTCCTCACGGTTCCCCACTTTTTCCAATCTGTTCTTCCTGCTCCCTTTGGTTCCCCACTGTTCTGCATTTTTCCACACGGCTCCCCACTTTTTCCAATCTGTTCCCCCTGCTTCCTTTGGTCCACCTCTTTTCTGCAGAGTTCCCCACGGTCCACTTTTTCGAATCCTTTCCCCCTGCTCCCTTTGGGTCCCCACTGTTCTGCAGAACTCCCCACGATTCCCCACTTTTTCCAATCTGTTCCCCCTTCTCCCTTTGGTTCCTCTCTGTTCTGCATTGTTCCCCACGGGTCCGCACTTTTCCGATCTGTTCCACCTGCTCCCTTTGGTTCCACTCTGTTCTGCAGTTTTCCCCACGGTTCTCCAATTTTTTTCTAATCTGTTCCCATGCTCCCTTTGGTTCTCCTCTGCCCTGCAGTGTCCCCCATGGTTCCCCACTTTTTCCAATCCGTTCCCCCTGCTACCTTTGGTTCCCCTCTGTTCTGCAGTGTTCCCCACAGTTCCCCTCTTTTTCCAAATGGTTCCCCCTGCTCCCTTTGATTACCTTCTGTCATGCAGTGTTCGCCATGGGCCCCACTTTTTGCAATCCGTTTCCCCTGCTCACTTTTTTTCCCCTCTGTGCTGCAGTGTTCTCCACGGTTCCCCACTTTTTCCAACCTGTACCTCCTGCTCCATTTGGTTCCCCTCTGTCATTCAGTGTTCCCCACGGTTCCCCACTTTTTCCAATCCGTACCCTCTGCTCCCTTTGGTTCCCCTCTGTTCTGCTGTGTTCCCCACAGTTCTCCACCTTTTCCAATTCGTTCCCCCGCTCCCTTTGGTTCCTCACCTTTCTACATTTTTCCACATGGTTCCCTACTTTTTCCAATCGGTTCCCCCTGCTACCTTTGATTCCCCTCTGGCATGCAGTTTTCGCCATGGGTCCCACTTTTTGCAATCCGTTTCCCCTGCTCCCTTTGGTTCCCCTCTGTTCTGCAGTGTGCCCCACAGTTCTCCACCTTTTCCAATACGTTCCCCCTGCTCCCTTTGGTTCCCCACTATTCTGCATTTTTCCACATGGTTCCCTACTTTTTCCAAACGGTTCCCCACTTTTTCCAATCTGTTCCCCCTGCTCCCTTTGGTTCTCCTCTGTTCTGCAGTGTTCCCGATGCTTCCCCACTTTTTCCAATCCGTTCCCCCTGCTCCCTTTGGTTCCCCTCTATTCTGCAGTTTTCCCCACGATTCTCCACCTTTTTTTCCATCCTGTACCCCCTGCTCCCTATGTTTCCCCTCTGCCCTGCAGTGTCCCACATGATTCCCCACATTTTCCAATCCGTTCCCCCTGTTCCCTTTGGTTCGCCTCTGTTCTGCAGTGTTAGCGACGCTTCCCCACATTTTCCAAACTGTTCCCCCTGCTCGCTTTGGTTTCATACTGTCCTGCAGTGTCCTCCACGGTTCCCCACTTTTTCCAACCTGTACCTCCTGTTCCCTTTGGTTCCCCACTGTCATGCAGTGTTTTCACAGTTCCCCAATTTTTTCCTATCTGTTCCCCCTGATCCCTTTGGTTCCCCTCTGACGTGCAGTGTGCCCCACGGTTCCCCACTTTTTCCAATCCGTTCCCTCTGCTCCCTTTGGTTCCCCTCTGTTCTGCAGTGTTCCCCACAGTTCTCCACCTTTTCCAATTCTTTCCACCTGCTCCCTTTGGTTCCCCACCTTTCTGCATTTTTCCACACGGTTCCCTACTTTTTCCAATCGGTTCCACACTTTTTCCAATCTGTTCCCTCTGCTCCCTTTGGTTCTCCTCTGTTCTGCAGTGTTCCCGACGCTTCCCCACTTTTTCCAATCCGTTCCCCCTGCTCCCTTTGGTTCCCCTCTATTCTACAGTGTTCCCCACGGTTCCCCACTTTTTCCAATCTGTTCCCCCTACTCCCTTTGATTCCCCTCTGTCCTACAGTGTTCCCCATCGGCCCAAATTTTTACAATCCGGTCCCCCTGCTTCCTTTGGTTCCCCTCTGTCGTGCAGTTTTCCCCACGTTTCCCCACTTTTTCCAATACGTTCCCTCTGCTCCCTTTGGTGCCCCTCTGTTCTGCAGTGTTCCCCACAGTTCCCCACTTTTTGCAATCTGTTACCCCTGCTACCTCTGGTTCCCCTCTGTTTTCATTTTCCCACACTGTTCCCCACTTTTGCCAATCCGTTCCCCCTCCTTCCTTTGGTTCTCCTCTGTTCTGCAGTGTTCCCCACAGTTCTCCACCTTTTCCAATTCGTTCCCCCTGCTCCCTTTGGTTCTCCACTATTCTGCATTTTTACACACGGTTCCCTACTTTTTCCAAACGGTTCCCCACTTTTTCCAATCTGTTCCCCTGCTCCCTTTGGTTCTCCTCTGTTCTGCAGTTTTCCGCACGGTTCTCCAAATTTTTTCTAATCTGTTCCCATGCTCCCTTTGGTTCCCCTCTGCCCTGCAGTGTCCCCTATGGTTCCCCACTTTTTCCAACCCGTTCCCCCTGCTACCTTTGGTTCCCCTCTGTTCTGCAGTGTTCCCCACAGTTCCCCACTTTTTCCAATCAGTTCCTCCTGCTCCCTTTGATTCCCCTCTGGCATGCAGTGTTCGCCATGGGCCCCACATTTTCAATCCGTTTCCCCTGCTCCCTTTGGTTCCCCTCTGTTCTGCAGTGTTCCCCACAGTTCTCCACCTTTTCCAATTCGTTCCCCCTGCTCCCTTTGGTTCCCCACTATTCTGCATTTTTCCACACGGTTCCCTACTTTTTCCAAACGGTTCCCCACTTTTTCCAATCTGTTCCCCCTGCTCCCTTTGGTTCTCCTCTGTTCTGTAGTGTTCCCGACGCTTCCCCACTTTTTCCAATCCGTTCCCCCTGCTCCCTTTGGTTCCCCTCCATTCTGCAGTGTTCCCCAATATTCTCCACATTTTTTTACAGACTGTACCCTCTGCTCCCTATGGTTGACCTCTGCCTTGCAGTGTTACCCATGGGACACCACTTTTTCCAACCTGTTCCCCTTGTTCCCTTTGGTTCCCCTCTGTCCTTCCGTGTTCTCCACGATTCCCAACTTTTTGCAATCCGTTGTCCCTGCTCCGTTTGGTTCCCCTCTGTTCTGCATTTGTTCCCCACGGTTCCCCACTTCTTACAATCTGTTACCCCTGCTCCTTTGTCTCCACTCTGTTCTGCAGTTTTCCCCACGGTTCCCCACATTTTCCAAACCATTCCCCCGGCTCGCTTTGGTTTCATACTGTTCTGCAGCATTCCCCACGGATCCTCACTTTTTTACAAACTGTTTGCCCTGCTCTCTTTGGTTTCCCCTGTTCTGCATTGTCCTCCACGGTTCCCAACTTTTTGCAATCCATTCCCCCTGTTCCGTTTGTTTGCCCTCTGTTCTGCAGTTTTCCCCACAGTTCCCCACTTTTTCCAATCAGTTCCCCCTGCTCCCTTTGATTCCCCTCTGTCCTACAGTGTTCCCCATCGGCACAACTTTTTATATTCCGTTCCCCCTGCTTCCTTTTGGTTCCCCTCTGTCGTGCAGTGTTCCCCACGGTTCCCCACTTTTTCCAATGCATTCCCTCTGCTCCCTTTGGTGCCCCTCTGTTCTGCAGTGTTCCCCACGGTTCCCCACTTTTTCCAATCTGTTTCCCCTGCTACCTCTGGTTCCCCTCTGTTTTGCATTTTTCCACACTGTTCCCCACTTTTTCCAATCCGATCGCTCTGCTCCCTTTGGTTCCCCTCTGTTCTGCATTCTTCCCCACGGTTCCCCACTTTTCCGAACTGTACCCACTGCTCCCTTTGGTTCACCTCTGTTCTGCATTGTTCCTCACGGTTCCCCACTTTTTCCAATCTGTTCCCCCTGCACCCTTTGATTCCCCTCTGTTCTGCAGTGTTGCCCACTGTTCTCAACTTTTTCCAATCTGTTCCTCCTGCTCCCTTTTGATCCCCACTGTTCTGCATTCTTGCACACGGTTCCCCACTTTTTCAAAACTGTTCCCCCTGCTCCCTTTGATTCCTCACTGTTCGGCAGTTTTCCTCACGGTTCTCCACATTTTTCCAATCTGTACCCCTTGCTCCCTATGGTTCCCCTCTGCCCTGCAGTGTCCCCCATGTTTCCCCACTTTTTCCAATCCGTTCCCCCTGTTACCTTTGGTTCGCCTCTGTTCTGCAGTGTTCCCGACGCCTCCCCACTTTTTCCAATCCGTTCCCCCTGCTCCCTTTGGTTCCCCTCTATTCTGCAGTGTTCCCCACGATTCTCCACATTTTTTTCCAACCTGTACCCCCTGCTCCCTTTGCTTCCCCACTGTTGTGCATTTTTGCACACTTTACCCCACTTCTTCTAATCTGTTCCTCCTGCTCCCTTTGTTTCCCCACTGTTCTGCATTTTTCCACACGGTTCCCCACTTTTTCCAATCTGTTCCCCCTGCTCCCTTTGGTTCCTCACTGTTCTGCAGTGTTCCCCACGGTTACCCACTTTTTCCAATGCGTTCCCCTGCTCCCTTCGGTTCCCCTCTGTTCTGCAGTGATCCACACGGTTCCCCACATTTACCAAACTGTTCCCCCTGCTCGCTTTGGTTTCATACTGTTCTGCAGTGTTCCACACGGTTCCCCACTTTGTTACAATCTGTTCGCCCCGCTCCCTTTGGTTCCCCTCTGTCCTGCAGTGTCCTCCACGGTTCCCCACTTTTTCCAACCTGTACCTCCTGCTCCCTTTGGTTCCCCTCTGTCATGCAGTGTTTTCACCGTTCCCCAATTTTTTCCTATCTGTTCCCCCTGATCCCTTTGGTTCTCCTCTGTCATGCAGTGTTCCCCACGGTTCCCCACTCTTTCCAATCCGTTCCCACTGCTCCCTTTGGTTCCCCTCTGTTCTGCATTGTTCCCCACAGTTCTCCACCTTTTCCAATTCGTTCCCCCTGCTCCCTTTGGCTCCCCACCTTTCTGCATTTTTCCACACGGTTCGCTACTTTTTCGAATCGGTTCCCCACTTTTTCCAATCTGTTCCCCCTGCTCCCTTTGTTTCTGCTCTGTTCTGCAGTGTTCCCCACAGTTCCCCACTTTTTCCAATCTGTTTCCCCTGCTTCCTCTGGTTGCCCTCTGTTCTGCATTTTTCCACACTGTCCCCCACTTTTTCCAATCCGTTCCCCCTCCTTCCTTTGGTTCACCTCTGTTCTGCAGATCTGTCCACGAATCCCCACTTTTTCCAATCTGTTCCCCCTGCTCCCTTTGGTTCCCCTCTGTTCTGCATTGTTCCCCACGGTTCCCCACTTTTCCAAACAGTACCCCCTGCTCCCTTTGGTGCCCCTCTGTTCTGCAGTGTTCCTCACGGTTCCCCACTTTTTCCAATCTGTTCTTCCTGCTCCCTTTGGATCCCCACTGTTCTGCAATATTCCACACGATTCCCCACTTTTTCCAATCTGTTCCCCCTTCTCCCTTTGGTTGCTCTCTGTTCTGCATTGTTCCCCACGGGTCCGCACTTTTCCGATCTGTTCCCCCTGCTCCCATTGGTTCCACTCTGTTCTGCAGTTTTCCCCACAGTTCTCCAAATTTTTTCTAAGCTGTTCCCATGCTCCCTTTGGTTCTCCTCTGCCCTGCAGTGTCCCCCATGGTTCCCGACTTTTTCCAATCCGTTCCCCCTGCTACCTTTGGTTCCCCTCTGTTCTGCAGTGTTCCCCACAATTCCCCACTTTTTCCAAATGGTTCCCACTGCTCCCTTTGATTACCTTCTGTCATGCAGTGTTCGCCATGGTCCCCACTTTTTGCAATCCGTTTCCCCTGCTCACTTTTTTTCCCCTCTGTGCTGCAGTGTTCTCCACGGTTCCCCACTTTTTCCAACCTGTACCTCCTGCTCCATTTGGTTCCCCTCTGTCATTCAGTGTTCCCCACAGTTCCCCACTTTTTCCAATCCGTACCCTCTGCTCCCTTTGGTTCCCCTCTGTTCTGCTGTGTTCCCCACAGTTCTCCACCTTTTCCAATTTGTTCCCCCGCTCCCTTTGGTTCCTCACCTTTCTGCATTTTTCCACACGGTTCCCTACTTTTTCCAGTCGGTTCCCCACTTTTTGCAATCTGTTCCCCCTGCTCCCTTTGGTTCTCCTCTGTTCTGCAGTGTTCCCGACGCTTCCCCACTTTTTCCAATCAATTCCCCCTGCTCCCTTTGGTTCCCCTCTATTCTGCAGTGTTCCCCACGATTCTCCACATTTTTTTCCATCCTGTACCCCCTGCTCCCTTTGCTTCCCCACTGTTGTGCATTTTTGCACACGGTACCCCACTTCTTCTAATCTGTTCCTCCTGCTCCCTTTGTTTCCCCACTGTTCTGCATTTTTCCACACGGTTCCCCACTTTTTCCAATCTGTTCCCCCTGCTCCCTTTGGTTCCTCACTGTTCTGCAGTGTTCCCCACGGTTACCCACTTTTTCCAATGCGTTCCCCTGCTCCCTTCGGTTCCCCTCTGTTCTGCAGTGATCCACACGGTTCCCTACATTTTCCAAACTGTTCCCCCTGCTCGCTTTGGTTTCATACTGTTCTGCAGTGTTCCACACGGTTCCCCACTTTGTTACAATCTGTTCGCCCCGCTCCCTTTGGTTCCCCTCTGTCCTGCAGTGTCCTCCACGGTTCCCCACTTTTTCCAACCTGTACCTCCTGCTCCCTTTGGTTCCCCTCTGTCATGCAGTGTTTTCACCGTTCCCCAATTTTTTCCTATCTGTTCCCCCTGATCCCTTTGGTTCTCCTCTGTCATGCAGTGTTCCCCACGGTTCCCCACTCTTTCCAATCCGTTCCCACTGCTCCCTTTGGTTCCCCTCTGTTCTGCATTGTTCCCCACAGTTCACCACCTTTTCCAATTCGTTCCCCCTGCTCCCTTTGGCTCCCCACCTTTCTGCATTTTTCCACACGGTTCCCTACTTTTTCGAATCGGTTCCCCACTTTTTCCAATCTGTTCCCCCTGCTCCCTTTGTTTCTGCTCTGTTCTGCAGTGTTCCCCACAGTTCCCCACTTTTACCAATCTGTTACCCCTGCTCCTTTGGCTCCACTCTGTTCTGCAGTTTTCCCCACGGTTCCCCACATTTTCCAAACCATTCCCCCGGCTCTCTTTGGTTTCATACTGTTCTGCAGCGTTCCCCACGGTTCCCCACTATTTTACAATCTATTCGCCCTGCTCCCTTTGGTTCCCCTCTGTTCTGCAGTGTCCTCCACACTTCCCAACTTTTTGCAATCCATTCCCCCTGCTCTGTTTGTTTCCCCACTGTTCTGCATTTTTCCTCACGTTTCCCCACTTTTTCCAGTCTGTTCCCCCTGCTCCCTTTGGTTCCTCACTGATCTGAAGTGTTCCTCACGGTTCTCCACATTTTTTGCAACCTCTTGCCTCCGCTCCCTATGGTTCCCCTCTGCCCTGCAGTATACCCAATGGTTCCCCATTTTTTCCAATCCGTTCCCCCTGTTCCCTTTGGTTCCCCTCTGTCCCGCAGTGTTCTGCACGATTCCCCACTTTTTCCAATCAGTTCCCCCTGCTCCCTTTGATTCCGCTCTGACCTCCAGTGTTTTCACCGTTCCCCAATTTTTTCCTATCTGTTCCCCCTGATCCCTTTGGTTCTCCTCTGTCATGCAGTGTTCCCCACGGTTCCCCACTCTTTCCAATCCGTTCCCACTGCTCCCTTTGGTTCACCTCTGTTCTGCATTGTTCCCCACAGTTCTCCACCTTTTCCAATTCGTTCCCCCTGCTACCTTTGGCTCCCCACCTTTCTGCATTTTTCCACACGGTTCGCTACTTTTTCGAATCGGTTCCCCACTTTTTCTAATCTGTTCCCCCTGCTCCCTTTGTTTCTGCTCTGTTCTGCAGTGTTCCCCACAGTTCCCCACTTTTACCAATCTGTTACCCCTGCTCCTTTGGCTCCACTCTGTTCTGCAGTTTTCCCCACGGTTCCCCACATTTTCCAAACCATTCCCCCGGCTCGCTTTGGTTTCATACTGTTCTGCAGCGTTCCCCACGGTTCCCCACTATTTTACAATCTGTTCGCCCTGCTCCCTTTGGTTCCCCTCTGTTCTGCAGTGTCCTCCACACTTCCCAACTTTTTGCAATCCATTCCCCCTGCTCTGTTTGTTTCCCCACTGTTCTGCATTTTTCCACACGTTTCCCCACTTTTTCCAGTCTGTTCCCCCTGCTCCCTTTGGTTCCTCACTGTTCTGCAGTATTCCTCACGGTTCTCCACATTTTTTGCAACCTCTAGCCCCCGATCCCTATGGTTCCCCTCTGCCCTGCAGTATACCCAATGGTTCCCCATTTTTTCCAATCCGTTCCCCCTGTTCACTTAGGTTCCCCTCTGTCCCGCAGTGTTCTGCACGATTCCCCACTTTTTCCAATCTGTTCCCCCTGCTCCCTTTGATTCCGCTCTGACCTCCAGTGTTCCCCATGGGCCCCACTTTTTGCAATCCGTTCCCCCTGCTCCTTTGGCTCCACTCTGTTCTGCAGTTTTCCCTATGGTTCCCCACATTTTGCAATCCATTTTCCCTGCTCCTTTTGTTTCCCCTCTGTTCTGCAGTGTTCCCCACAGTTCCCCACTTTTTCCAATCAGTTCCTCCTGCTCCCTTTGATTCCCCTCTGTCCTGCAGTGTTCCCCATGGGGTCACTTTTTACAATCCGTTCCCCCTGCTTCCTTTGGTTCCCCTCTGTCGTGCAGTGTTCCAAATGGTTCCCCACTTTTTCCAATGCGTTCCCTCTGCTCCCTTTGGTGCCCCTCTGTTCTGCAGTGTTCCTTCGGTTCCCCACTTTTTCCAATCTGTTTCCCCTGCTACCTCTGGTTGCCCTCTGTTCTGCATTTTTCCACACTGTCCCCCACTTTTTCCAATCCGTTCCCCCTCCTTCCTTTGGTTCACCTCTGTTCTGCAGATCTCTCCACGAATCCCCACTTTTTCCAATCTGTTCCCCCTGCTCCCTTTGGTTCCCCACTGTTCTGCAATTTTCCACACGATTCCCCACTTTTTCCAATCTGTTCCCCCTTCTCCCTTTGGTTGCTCTCTGTTCTGCATTGTTCCCCACGGGTCCGCACTTTTCCGATCTGTTCCCCCTGCTCCCTTTGGTTCCACTCTGTTCTGCAGTTTTCCCCACGGTTCTCCAAATTTTTTCTAATCTGTTCCCATGCTCCCTTTGGTTCTCCTCTGCCCTGCAGTGTCCCCCATGGTTCCCCACTTTTTCCAATCCGTTCCCCCTGCTACCTTTGGTTCCCCTCTGTTCTGCAGTGTTCCCCACAGTTCCCCACTTTTTCCAAATGGTTCCCCCTGCTCCCTTTGATTACCTTCTGTCATGCAGTGTTCGCCATGGGCCCCACTTTTTGCAATCCGTTTCCCCTGCTCACTTTTTTTCCCCTCTGTGCTGCAGTGTTCTCCACGGTTCCCCACTTTTTCCAATCCGTACCCTCTGCTCCCTTTGGATCCCCTCTGTTCTGCTGTGTTCCCCACAGTTCTCCACCTTTTCCAATTCGTTCCCCCGCTCCCTTTGGTTCCTCACCTTTCTGCATTGTTCCCCACGGTTCCCCACTTTTCCGAACTGTACCCACTGCTCCCTTTGGTTCACCTCTGTTCTGCATTATTCCTCACGGTTCCCCACTTTTTCCAATCTGTTCCCCCTGCACCCTTTGATTCCCCTCTGTTCTGCAGTGTTGCCCACTGTTCTCAACTTTTTCCAATCTGTGCCTCCTGCTCCCTTTTGTTCCCCACTGTTCTGCATTCTTGCACACGGTTCCCCACTTTTTCAAATCTGTTCCCCTTGCTCCCTTTGGTTCCTCACTGTTCGGCAGTTTTCCTCATGGTTCTCCACATTTTTCCAATCTGTACCCTTTGCTCCCTATGGTTCCCCTCTGCCCTGCAGTGTCCCCCATGGTTCCCCACTTTTTCCAATCCGTTCCCCCTGTTCCCTTTGGTTCGCCTCTGTTCTGCAGTGTTCCCGACGCTTCCCCACTTTTTCCAATCCGTTCCCCCTGCTCCCTTTGGTTCCCCTCTATTCTGCAGTGTTCCCCACGATTCTCCACATTTTTTTCCATCCTGTACCCCCTGCTCCCTTTGCTTCCCCACTGTTGTGCATTTTTGCACACGGTACCCCACTTCTTCTAATCTGTTCCTCCTGCTCCCTTTGTTTCCCCACTGTTCTGCATTTTTCCACACGGTTCCCCACTTTTTCCAATCTGTTCCCCCTGCTCCCTTTGGTTCCTCACTGTTCTGCAGTGTTCCCCACGGTTACCCACTTTTTCCAATGCGTTCCCCTGCTCCCTTCGGTTCCCCTCTGTTCTGCAGTGATCCACACGGTTCCCCACATTTTCCAAACTGTTCCCCCTGCTCGATTTGGTTTCATACTGTTCTGCAGTGTTCCACACGGTTCCCCACTTTGTTACAATCTGTTCGCCCCGCTCCCTTTGGTTCCCCTCTGTCCTGCAGTGTCCTCCACGGTTCCCCACTTTTTCCAACCTGTACCTCCTGCTCCCTTTGGTTCCCCTCTGTCATGCAGTGTTTTCACCGTTCCCCAATTTTTTCCTATCTGTTCCCCCTGATCCCTTTGGTTCTCCTCTGTCATGCAGTGTTCCCCACGGTTCCCCACTCTTTCCAATCCGTTCCCACTGCTCCCTTTGGTTCACCTCTGTTCTGCATTGTTCCCCACAGTTCTCCACCTTTTCCAATTCGTTCCCCCTGCTACCTTTGGCTCCCCACCTTTCTGCATTTTTCCACACGGTTCGCTACTTTTTCGAATCGGTTCCCCACTTTTTCTAATCTGTTCCCCCTGCTCCCTTTGTTTCTGCTCTGTTCTGCAGTGTTCCCCACAGTTCCCCACTTTTACCAATCTGTTACCCCTGCTCCTTTGGCTCCACTCTGTTCTGCAGTTTTCCCCACGGTTCCCCACATTTTCCAAACCATTCCCCCGGCTCGCTTTGGTTTCATACTGTTCTGCAGCGTTCCCCACGGTTCCCCACTATTTTACAATCTGTTCGCCCTGCTCCCTTTGGTTCCCCTCTGTTCTGCAGTGTCCTCCACACTTCCCAACTTTTTGCAATCCATTCCCCCTGCTCTGTTTGTTTCCCCACTGTTCTGCATTTTTCCACACGTTTCCCCACTTTTTCCAGTCTGTTCCCCCTGCTCCCTTTGGTTCCTCACTGTTCTGCAGTATTCCTCACGGTTCTCCACATTTTTTGCAACCTCTAGCCCCCGATCCCTATGGTTCCCCTCTGCCCTGCAGTATACCCAATGGTTCCCCTTTTTTTTCCAATCCGTTCCCCCTGTTCCCTTAGGTTCCCCTCTGTCCCGCAGTGTTCTGCACGATTCCCCACTTTTTCCAATCAGTTCCCCCTGCTCCCTTTGATTCCGCTCTGACCTCCAGTGTTCCCCATGGGCCCCACTTTTTGCAATCCGCTCCCCCTGCTCCTTTGGCTCCACTCTGTTCTGCAGTTTTCCCTATGGTTCCCCACATTTTGCAATCCATTCCCCCTGCTCCTTTTGTTTCCCCTCTGTTCTGCAGTGTTCCCCATGGGGCCACTTTTTACAATCCGTTCCCCCTGCTTCCTTTGGTTCCCCTCTGTCGTGCAGTGTTCCAAATGGTTCCCCACTTTTTCCAATGCGTTCCCTCTGCTCCCTTTGGTGCCCCTCTGTTCTGCAGTGTTACTTCGGTTCCCCACTTTTTCCAATCTGTTTCCCATGCTACCTCTGGTTGCCCTCTGTTCTGCATTTTTCCACACTGCCCCCACTTTTTCAAATCCGTTCCCCCTCCTTCCTTTGGTTCACCTCTGTTCTGCAGATCTCTCCACGAATCCCCACTTTTTCCAATCTGTTCCCCCTGCTCCCTTTGGTTCCCCTCTGTTCTGCATTGTTCCCCACGGTTCCCCACTTTTCCAAACAGTACCCCCTGCTCCCTTTGGTGTCTCTCTGTTCTGCAGTGTTCCTCACGGTTCCCCACTTTTTCCAATCTGTTCTTCCTGCTCCCTTTGGTTCCCCACTGTTCTGCATTTTTCCACACGGCTCCCCACTTTTTCCAATCTGTTCCCCCTGCTTCCTTTGGTCCACCTCTTTTCTGCAGAGTTCCCCACGGTCCACTTTTTCGAATCCTTTCCCCCTGCTCCCTTTGGGTCCCCACTGTTCTGCAGAACTCCCCACGATTCCCCACTTTTTCCAATCTGTTCCCCCTTCTCCCTTTGGTTCCTCTCTGTTCTGCATTGTTCCCCACGGGTCCGCACTTTTCCGATCTGTTCCCCCTGCTCCCTTTGGTTCCACTCTGTTCTGCAGTTTTCCCAAGGTTCTCCAAATTTTTTCTACTCTGTTCCCATGCTCCCTTTGGTTCTCCTCTGCCCTGCAGTGTCCCCCATGGTTCCCCACTTTTTCCAATCCGTTCCCCCTGCTACCTTTGGTTCCCCTCTGTTCTGCAGTGTTCCCCACAGTTCCCCACTTTTTCCAAATGGTTCCCCCTGCTCCCTTTGATTACCTTCTGTCATGCAGTGTTCGCCATGGGCCCCACTTTTTGCAATCCGTTTCTCCTGCTCACTTTTTTTCCCCTCTGTGCTGCAGTGTTCTCCACGGTTCCCCACTTTTTCCAACCTGTACCTCCTGCTCCGTTTGGTTCCCCTCTGACATTCAGTGTTCCCCACGGTTCCCCACATTTTCCAATCCGTACCCTCTGCTCCCTTTGGTTCCCCTCTGTTCTGCTGTGTTCCCCACAGTTCTCCACCTTTTCCAATTCGTTCCCCCACTCCCTTTGGTTCCTCACCTTTCTGCATTTTTCCACACGGTTCCCTACTTTTTCCAATCGGTTTCCCACTTTTTGCAATCTGTTCCCCCTGCTCCCTTTGGTTCTCCTCTGTTCTGCAGTGTTCCCGACGCTTCCCCACTTTTTCCAATCCGTTCCCCCTGCTCCCTTTGGTTCCCCTCTATTCTGCAGTGTTCCCCACGATTCTCCACATTTTTTTCCATCCTGTACCCCCTGCTCCCTATGTTTCCCCTCTGCCCTGCAGTGTCCCACATGATTCCCCACATTTTCCAATCCGTTCCCCCTGTTCCCTTTGGTTCGCCTCTGTTCTGCAGTGTTCCCCACGGTTACCCACTTTTTCCAATGCGTTCCCCTGCTCCCTTCGGTTCCCCTCTGTTCTGCAGTGATCCACACGGTTCCCCACATTTTCCAAACTGTTCCCCCTGCTCGCTTTGGTTTCATACTGTTCTGCAGTGTTCCACACGGTTCCCCACTTTGTTACAATCTGTTACCCATGCTCCTTTGGCTCCAGTCTGTTCTGCAGTTTTCCCCACGGTTCCCCACATTTTCCAAACCATTCCCCCGGCTCGCTTTGGTTTCATTCTGTTCTGCAGCGTTCCCCACGGTTCCCCACTTTTTCCAACCTGTACCTCCTGCTCCGTTTGGTTCCCCTCTGACATTCAGTGTTCCCCACGGTTCCCCACTTTTTCCAATCTGTTCGCCCTGCTCCCTTTGGTTCCCCTCTGTTCTGCAGTGTCCTCCACACTTCCCAACTTTTTGCAATCCGTTCCCCCTGCTCCGTTTATTTCCCCTCTGTTCTGCAGTGTTCACCACGGTTCCCCACTTTTTCCAATCTGTTCCCCCTGCTCCTTTGGCTCCACTCTGCTCTTCAGTTTTCCCCACGGTTCCCCACATTTTCCAAACCATTCCCCCGGCTCGCTTTCTTTTCACACTGTTCTGCAGCGTTCCCCACGGTTCCCCACTTTTTTACAATCTATTCACCCTGCTCCCTTTGGTTCCCCTCTGTTCTGCAGTGTCCTCCACGCTTACCAACTTTTTGCAATCCATTCCCCCTGCTCTGTTTGTTTCCCCTCTGTCCTGCATTGTCCTCCACGGTTACCATCTTTTTGCAATCCATTCCCCCTGCTCCGTTTGTTTGCCCTCTGTTCTGCAGTGTTCCCCACAGTTCCCCACTTTTTCCAATCAGTTCCCCCTGCTCCCTTTGATTCCCCTCTGTCCTACAGTGTTCCCCATCGGCCCAACTTTTTACAATCCGTTTCCCCTGCTTCCTCTGGTTCCCCTCTGTCGTGCAATGTTCCCCACGGTTCCCCACTTTTTCCAATGCGTTCCCTCTGCTCCCTTTGGTGCCCCTCTGTTCTGCAGTGTTGCCCACGGTTCCCCACTTTTTCCAATCTGTTTCCCCTGCTACCTCTGGTTCCCCTCTGTTCTGCATTTTTCCACACTGTTCCCCACTTTTTCCAATCAGTTCCCCCTGCTCCCTTTGATTCCCCTCTGTCCTACAGTGTTCCCCATCGGCCCAACTTTTTACAATCCGTTTCCCCTGCTTCCTTTGGTTCCCCTCTGTCGTGCAATGTTCCCCACGGTTCCCCACTTTTTCCAATGCGTTCCCTCTGCTCCCTTTGGTGCCCCTCTGTTCTGCAGTGTTGCCCACGGTTCCCCACTTTTTCCAATCTGTTCCCCCTGCTCCCTTTGGTTCCCCTTTGTTCTGCATTTTTGCACACGGTTCCCCACTTTTTCCAATCTGTTCCCCCTGCTCCCTTTGGTTCCTCTCTGTTCTGCATTGTTACCCACGGGTCCCCACTTTTCCAAGCTGTTCCCCCTGCTCCCTTTGGTACCTCTCTGTTCTGCAGTTTTCCCCACGGTTCTCCAAATTTTTTCTAATCTGTCCCCATGCTCCCTTTGGTTTCCCTCTGCCCTGCAGTGTCCCCCATCGTTCCCCACTTTTTCCAATCCGTTCCCCCTGCTACCTTTGGTTCCCCTCTGTTTTGGAGTGTTCCCCACAGTTCCCCACTTTTTCCAATCGGTTCCCCCTGCTCCCTTTGATTCCCCTCTGGCATGCAGTGTTCGCCATGGGTCCCACTTTTTGCAATCCGTTTCCCCTGCTCCCTTTGGTTCCGCTCTGTTCTGCAGTGTTCCCCACAGTTCTCCACCTTTTCCAATTCGTTCCCCCTGCTCCCTTTGGTTCCCCACTATTCTGCATTTTTCCACATGGTTCCCTACTTTTTCCAAACGGTTCCCCACTTTTTCCAATCTGTTCCCCCTGCTCCCTTTGGTTCTCCTCTGTTCTGCAGTGTTCCCGACGCTTCCCCACTTTTTCCAATCCGTTCCCCCTGCTCCCTTTGGTTCCCCTCTATTCTGCAGTGTTCCCCACGATTCTCCACCTTTTTTCCATCCTGTACCCCCTGCTCCCTATGTTTCCCCTCTGCCCTGCAGTGTCCCACATGATTCCCCACATTTTCCAATCCGTTCCCCCTGTTCCCTTTGGTTCGCCTCTGTTCTGCAGTGTTAGCGACGCATCCCCACATTTTCCAAACTGTTCCCCCTCCTCGCTTTGGTTTCATACTGTTCTGCAGTGTTCCACACGGTTCCCCACTTTTTTACAATCTCTTCGCCCTGCTCCCTTTGGTTCCCTTCTGTCCTGCAGTGTCCTCCACGGTTCCCCACTTTTTCCAACCTGTACCTCCTGTTCCCTTTGGTTCCCCACTGTCATGCAGTGTTTTCACAGTTCCCCAATTTTTTCCTATCTGTTCCCCTTGATCCCTTTGGTTCCCCTCTGACGTGCAGTGTTCCCCACGGTTCCCCACTTTTTCCAATCCGTTCCCTCTGCTCCCTTTGGTTCCCCTCTGTTCTGCAGTGTTCCCCACAGTTCTCCACCTTTTCCAATTCTTTCCACCTGCAACCTTTGTTTCCCCAACTTTCTGCATTTTTCCACACGGTTCCCTACTTTTTCCAATCGGTTCCACACTTTTTCCAATCTGTTCCCTCTGCTCCCTTTGGTTCTCCTCTGTTCTGCAGTGTTCCCGACGCTTCCCCACTTTTTCCAATCCGTTCCCCCTGCTCCCTTTGGTTCCCCTCTATTCTACAGTGTTCCCCACGGTTCCCCACTTTTTCCAATCTGTTCCCCCTACTCCCTTTGATTCCCCTCTGTCCTACAGTGTTCCCCATCGGCCCAAATTTTTACAATCCGGTCCCCATGCTTCCTTTGGTTCCCCTCTGTCGTGCAGTGTTCCCCACGTTTCCCCACTTTTTCCAATACGTTCCCTCTGCTCCCTTTGGTGCCCCTCTGTTCTGCAGTGTTCCCCACGGTTCCCCACTTTTTGCACTCTGTTACCCCTGCTACCTCTGGTTCCGCTCTGTTTTCATTTTTCCACACTGTTCCCCACTTTTGCCAATCCGTTGCCCCTGCTTCCTTTGGTTCACCTCTGTTCTGCAGTGTTCCCCACAGTTCTCCACCTTTTCCAATTCGTTCCCCCTGCTCCCTTTGGTTCCCCACTATTCTGCATTTTTACACACGGTTCCCTACTTTTTCCAAACGGTTCCCCACTTTTTCCAATCTGTTCCCCTGCTCCCTTTGGTTCTCCTCTGTTCTGCAGTTTTCCCCACGGTTCTCCAAATTTTTTCTAATCTGTTCCCATGCTCCCTTTGGTTCCCCTCTGCCCTGCAGTGTCCCCTATGGTTCCACACTTTTTCCAACCCGTTCCCCCTGCTACCTTTGGTTCCCCTCTGTTCTGCAGTGTTCCCCACATTTCTCCACCTTTTCCAATTCGTTCCCCCTGCTCCCTTTGGTTCCCCACTATTCTGCATTTTTCCACACGGTTCCCTACTTTTTCCAAACGGTTCCCCACTTTTTCCAATCTGTTCCCCCTGCTCCCTTTGGTTCTCCTCTGTTCTGTAGTGTTCCCGACGCTTCCCCACTTTTTCCAATCCGTTCCCCCTGCTCCCTTTGGTTCCCCTCCATTCTGCGGTGTTCCCCAATATTCTCCACATTTTTTTACAGACTGTACCCCCTGCTCCCTATGGTTGACCTCTGCCTTGCAGTGTTACCCATGGGACACCACTTTTTCCAACCTGTTCCCCTTGTTCCCTTTGGTTCCCCTCTGTCCTTCCGTGTTCTCCACGATTCCCAACTTTTTGCAATCCGTTGCCCCTGCTCCGTTTGGTTCCCCTCTGTTCTGCATTTGTTCCCCACGGTTCCCCACTTCTTCCAATCTGTTACCCCTGCTCCTTTGTCTCCACTCTGTTCTGCAGTTTTCCCCACGGTTCCCCACATTTTCCAAACCATTCCCCCGGCTCGCTTTGGTTTCATACTGTTCTGCAGCATTCCCCACGGTTCCTCACTTTTTTACAAACTGTTTGCCCTGCTCTCTTTGGTTTCCCCTGTTCTGCATTGTCCTCCACGTTTCCAAATTTTTGCAATCCATTCCCCCTGTTCCGTTTGTTTGCCCTCTGTTCTGCAGTTTTCCCCACAGTTCCCCACTTTTTCCAATCAGTTCCCCCTGCTCCCTTTGATTCCCCTCTGTCCTACAGTGTTCCCCATCGGCGCAACTTTTTATATTCCGTTCCCCCTGCTTCCTTTGGTTCCCCTCTGTCGTGCAGTGTTCCCCACGGTTCCCCACTTTTTCCAATGCATTCCCTCTGCTCCCTTTGGTGCCCCTCTGTTCTGCAGTGTTCCCCACGGTTCCCCACTTTTTCCAATCTGTTTCCCCTGCTACCTCTGGTTCCCCTCTGTTTTGCATTTTTCCACACTGTTCCCCACTTTTTCCAATCCGATCGCTCTGCTCCCTTTGCTTCCCCTCTGTTCTGCATTGTTCCCCACGGTTCCCCACTTTTCCGAACTGTACCCACTGCTCCCTTTGGTTCACCTCTGTTCTGCATTGTTCCTCACGGTTCCCCACTTTTTCCAATCTGTTCCCCCTGCACCCTTTGATTCCCCTCTGTTCTGCAGTGTTGCCCACTGTTCTCAACTTTTTCCAATCTGTTCCTCCTGCTCCCTTTTGTTCCCCACTGTTCTGCATTCTTGCACACGGTTCCCCACTTTTTCAAATCTGTTCCCCCTGCTCCCTTTGGTTCCTCACTGTTCGGCAGTTTTCCTCACGGTTCTCCACATTTTTCCAATCTGTACCCCTTGCTCCCTATGGTTCCCCTCTGCCCTGCAGTGTCCCCCATGGTTCCCCACTTTTTCCAATCCGTTCCCCCTGTTCCCTTTGGTTCGCCTCTGTTCTGCAGTGTTCCCGACGCTTCCCCACTTTTTCCAATCCGTTCCCCCTGCTCCCTTTGGTTCCCCTCTATTCTGCGGTGTTCCCCACGATTCTCCACATTTTTTTCCATCCTGTACCCCCTGCTCCCTTTGCTTCCCCACTGTTGTGCATTTTTGCACACGGTACCCCACTTCTTCTAATCTGTTCCTCCTGCTCCCTTTGGTTCCCCACTGTTCTGCATTTTTCCACACGATTCCCCACATTTCCAATCTGTTCCCCCTTCTCCCTTTGGTTCCTCTCTGTTCTGCATTGTTCCCCACGGGTCCGCACTTTTCCGATCTGTTCCCCCTGCTCCCTTTGGTTCCACTCTGTTCTGCAGTTTTCCCAAGGTTCTCCAAATTTTTTCTAATCTGTTCCCATGCTCCCTTTGGTTCTCCTCTGCCCTGCAGTGTCCCCCATGGTTCCCCACTTTTTCCAATCCGTTCCCCCTGCTACCTTTGGTTCCCCTCTGTTCTGCAGTGTTCCCCACAGTTCCCCACTTTTTCCAAATGGTTCCCCCTGCTCCCTTTGATTACCTTCTGTCATGCAGTGTTCGCCATGGGCCCCACTTTTTGCAATCCGTTTCCCCTGCTCACTTTTTTTCCCCTCTGTGCTGCAGTGTTCTCCACGGTTTCCCACTTTTTCCAACCTGTGCCTCCTGCTCCATTTGGTTCCCCTCTGACATTCAGTGTTCCCCACGGTTCCCCACTTTTTCCAATCCGTACCCTCTGCTCCCTTTGGTTCCCCTCTGTTCTGCTGTGTTCCCCACAGTTCTCCACCTTTTCCAATTCGTTCCCCCGCTCCCTTTGGTTCCTCACCTTTCTGCATTTTTCCACACGGTTCCCTACTTTTTCCAATCGGTTTCCCACTTTTTGCAATCTGTTCCCCCTGCTCCCTTTGGTTCTCCTCTGTTCTGCAGTGTTCCCGACGCTTCCCCACTTTTTCCAATCCATTCCCCCTGCTACCTTTGGTTCCCCTCTATTCTGCAGTGTTCCCCACGATTCTCCACATTTTTTTCCATCCTGTATCCCCTGCTCCCTATGGTTCCCCTCTGCCTTGCAGTGTTACCCATGGGACCCCACTTTTTCCAACCTGTTCCCCTTGTTCCCTTTGGTTCCCCTCTGTCCTGCCGTGTTCTCCACAGTTATCAACTTTTTGCAATCCGTTCCCCCTGCTCCGTTTATTTCCCCTCTGTTCTGCAGTGTTCACCACGGTTCCCCACTTTTTCCAATCTGTTCCCCCTGCTCCTTTGGCTCCACTCTGCTCTGCAGTTTTCCCCACGGTTCCCCACATTTTCCAAACCATTCCCCCGGCTCGCTTTCTTTTCACACTGTTCTGCAGCGTTCCCCACGGTTCCCCACTTTTTTACAATCTATTCACCCTGCTCCCTTTGGTTCCCCTCTGTTCTGCAGTGTCCTCCACGCTTACCAACTTTTTGCAATCCATTCCCCCTGCTCCGTTTGTTTGCCCTCTGTTCTGCAGTGTTCCCCACAGTTCCCCACTTTTTCCAATCAGTTCCCCCTGCTCCCTTTGATTCCCCTCTGTCCTACAGTGTTCCCCATCGGCCCAACTTTTTACAATCCGTTTCCCCTGCTTCCTTTGGTTCCCCTCTGTCGTGCAATGTTCCCCACGGTTCCCCACTTTTTCCAATGCGTTCCCTCTGCTCCCTTTGGTGCCCCTCTGTTCTGCAGTGTTGCCCACGGTTCCCCACTTTTTCCAATCTGTTTCCCCTGCTACCTCTGGTTCCCCTCTGTTCTGCATTTTTCCACACTGTTCCCCACTTTTTCCAATCAGTTCCCCCTGCTCCCTTTGATTCCCCTCTGTCCTACAGTGTTCCCCATCGGCCCAACTTTTTACAATCCGTTTCCCCTGCTTCCTTTGGTTCCCCTCTGTCGTGCAATGTTCCCCACGGTTCCCCACTTTTTCCTATGCGTTCCCTCTGCTCCCTTTGGTGCCCCTCTGTTCTGCAGTGTTGCCCACGGTTCCCCACTTTTTCCAATCTGTTCCCCCTGCTCCCTTTGGTTCCCCTTTGTTCTGCATTTTTGCACACGGTTCCCCACTTTTTCCAATCTGTTCCCCCTGCTCCCTTTGGTTCCTCTCTGTTCTGCATTGTTACCCACGGGTCCCCACTTTTCCAAGCTGTTCCCCCTGCTCCCTTTGGTTCCCCTCTGCCCTGCAGTGTCCCCCATCGTTCCCCACTTTTTCCAATCCGTTCCCCCTGCTACCTTTGGTTCCCCTCTGTTTTGCAGTGTTCCCCACAGTTCCCCACTTTTTCCAATCGGTTCCCCCTGCTCCCTTTGATTCCCCTCTGGCATGCAGTGTTCGCCATGGGTCCCACTTTTTCCAATCCGTACCCTCTGCTCCCTTTGGTTCCCCTCTGTTCTGCTGTGTTCCCCACAGTTCTCCACCTTTTCCAATTCGTTCCCCCACTCCCTTTGGTTCCTCACCTTTCTGCATTTTTCCACACGGTTCCCTACTTTTTCCAATCGGTTTCCCACTTTTTGCAATCTGTTCCCCCTGCTCCCTTTGGTTCTCCTCTGTTCTGCAGTGTTCCCGACGCTTCCCCACTTTTTCCAATCCGTTCCCCCTGCTCCCTTTGGTTCCCCTCTATTCTGCAGTGTTCCCCACGATTCTCCACCTTTTTTTCCATCCTGTACCCCCTGCTCCCTATGTTTCCCCTCTGCCCTGCAGTGTCCCACATGATTCCCCACATTTTCCAATCCGTTCCCCCTGTTCCCTTTGGTTCGCCTCTGTTCTGCAGTGTTCCCCACGGTTACCCACTTTTTCCAATGCGTTCCCCTGCTCCCTTCGGTTCCCCTCTGTTCTGCAGTGATCCACACGGTTCCCCACATTTTCCAAACTGTTCCCCCTGCTCGCTTTGGTTTCATACTGTTCTGCAGTGTTCCACACGGTTCCCCACTTTGTTACAATCTGTTCGCCCCGCTCCCTTTGGTTCCCCTCTGTCCTGCAGTGTCCTCCACGGTTCCCCACTTTTTCCAACCTGTACCTCCTGCTCCCTTTGGTTCCCCTCTGTCATGCAGTGTTTTCACCGTTCCCCAATTTTTTCCTATCTGTTCCCCCTGATCCCTTTGGTTCTCCTCTGTCATGCAGTGTTCCCCACGGTTCCCCACTCTTTCCAATCCGTTCCCACTGCTCCCTTTGGTTCACCTCTGTTCTGCATTGTTCCCCACAGTTCTCCACCTTTTCCAATTCGTTCCCCCTGCTACCTTTGGCTCCCCACCTTTCTGCATTTTTCCACACGGTTCCCTACTTTTTCGAATCGGTTCCCCACTTTTTCCAATCTGTTCCCCCTGCTCCCTTTGTTTCTGCTCTGTTCTGCAGTGTTCCCCACAGTTCCCCACTTTTACCAATCTGTTACCCCTGCTCCTTTGGCTCCACTCTGTTCTGCAGTTTTCCCCACGGTTCCCCACATTTTCCAAACCATTCCCCCGGCTCGCTTTGGTTTCATACTGTTCTGCAGCGTTCCCCACGGTTCCCCACTATTTTACAATCTGTTCGCCCTGCTCCCTTTGGTTCCCCTCTGTTCTGCAGTGTCCTCCACACTTCCCAACTTTTTGCAATCCATTCCCCCTGCTCTGTTTGTTTCCCCACTGTTCTGCATTTTTCCACACGTTTCCCCACTTTTTCCAGTCTGTTCCCCCTGCTCCCTTTGGTTCCTCACTGTTCTGCAGTGTTCCTCACGGTTCTCCACATATTTTGCAACCTCTAGCCCCCGATCTCTTTGGTTCCCCTCTGTCCCGCAGTGTTCTGCACGATTCCCCACTTTTTCCAATCAGTTCCCCCTGCTCCCTTTGATTCCGCTCTGACCTCCAGTGTTCCCCATGAGCCGCACTTTTTGCAATCCGTTCCCCCTGCTCCTTTGGCTCCACTCTGTTCCGCAGTTTTCCCTATGGTTCCCCACATTTTGCAATCCATTCCCCCTGCTCCTTTTGTTTCCCCTCTGTTCTGCAGTGTCCCCCACAGTTCCCCACATTTTCCAATCAGTTCCCCCTGCTCCCTTTGATTCCCCTCTGTCCTGCAGTGTTCCCCATGGGGCCACTTTTTACAATCCGTTCCCCCTGCTTCCTTTGTTTCCCCTCTGTCGTGCAGTGTTCCAAATGGTTCCCCACTTTTTCCAATGCGTTCCCTCTGCTCCCTTTGGTGCCCCTCTGTTCTGCAGTGTTCCTTCGGTTCCCCACTTGTTCCAATCTGTTACCCCTGATACATCTGGTTGCCCTCTGTTCTGCATTTTTCCACACTGTCCCCCACTTTTTCCAATCTGTTCCCCCTCCTTCCTTTGGTTCACCTCTGTTCTGCAGATCTCTCCACGAATCCCCACTTTTTCCAATCTGTTCCCCCTGCTCCCTTTGGTTCCCCTCTGTTCTGCATTGTTCCCCACGGTTCCCCACTTTTCCAAACAGTACCCCCTGCTCCCTTTGGTGTCCCTCTGTTCTGCAGTGTTCCTCACGGTTCCCCACTTTTTCCAATCTGTTCTTCCTGCTCCCTTTGGTTCCCCACTGTTCTGCATTTTTCCACACGGCTCCCCACTTTTTCCAATCTGTTCCCCCTGCTTCCTTTGGTCCACCTCTTTTCTGCAGAGTTCCCTACGGTCCACTTTTTCGAATCCTTTCCCCCTGCTCCCTTTGGGTCCCCACTGTTCTGCAGAACTCCCCACGATTCCCCACTTTTTCCAATCTGTTCCCCCTTCTCCCTTTGGTTCCTCTCTGTTCTGCATTGTTCCCCACGGGTCCGCACTTTTCCGATCTGTTCCCCCTGCTCCCTTTGGTTCCACTCTGTTCTGCAGTTTTCCCAAGGTTCTCCAAATTTTTTCTAATCTGTTCCCATGCTCCCTTTGGTTCTCCTCTGCCCTGCAGTGTCCCCCATGGTTCCCCACTTTTTCCAATCCGTTCCCCCTGCTACCTTTGGTTCCCCTCTGTTCTGCAGTGTTCCCCACAGTTCCCCACTTTTTCCAAATGGTTCCCCCTGCTCCCTTTGATTACCTTCTGTCATGCAGTGTTCGCCATGGGCCCCACTTTTTGCAATCCGTTTCTCCTGCTCACTTTTTTTCCCCTCTGTGCTGCAGTGTTCTCCACGGTTCCCCACTTTTTCCAACCTGTACCTCCTGCTCCGTTTGGTTCCCCTCTGACATTCAGTGTTCCCCACGGTTCCCCACTTTTTCCAATCCGTACCCTCTGCTCCCTTTGGTTCCCCTCTGTTCTGCTGTGTTCCCCACAGTTCTCCACCTTTTCCAATTCGTTCCCCCACTCCCTTTGGTTCCTCACCTTTCTGCATTTTTCCACACGGTTCCCTACTTTTTCCAATCGGTTTCCCACTTTTTGCAATCTGTTCCCCCTGCTCCCTTTGGTTCTCCTCTGTTCTGCAGTGTTCCCGACGCTTCCCCACTTTTTCCAATCCGTTCCCCCTGCTCCCTTTGGTTCCCCTCTATTCTGCAGTGTTCCCCACGATTCTCCACATTTTTTTCCATCCTGTACCCCCTGCTCCCTATGTTTCCCCTCTGCCCTGCAGTGTCCCACATGATTCCCCACATTTTCCAATCCGTTCCCCCTGTTCCCTTTGGTTCGCCTCTGTTCTGCAGTGTTCCCCACGGTTACCCACTTTTTCCAATGCGTTCCCCTGCTCCCTTCGGTTCCCCTCTGTTCTGCAGTGATCCACACGGTTCCCCACATTTTCCAAACTGTTCCCCCTGCTCGCTTTGGTTTCATACTGTTCTGCAGTGTTCCACACGGTTCCCCACTTTGTTACAATCTGTTACCCATGCTCCTTTGGCTCCACTCTGTTCTGCAGTTTTCCCCACGGTTCCCCACATTTTCCAAACCATTCCCCCGGCTCGCTTTGGTTTCATTCTGTTCTGCAGCGTTCCCCACGGTTCCCCACTATTTTACAATCTGTTCGCCCTGCTCCCTTTGGTTCCCCTCTGTTCTGCAGTGTCCTCCACACTTCCCAACTTTTTGCAATCCATTCCCCCTGCTCTGTTTGTTTCCCCACTGTTCTGCATTTTTCCACACGTTTCCCCACTTTTTCCAGTCTGTTCCCCCTGCTCCCTTTGGTTCCTCACTGTTCTGCAGTGTTCCTCACGGTTCTCCACATATTTTGCAACCTCTAGCCCCCGATCTCTTTGGTTCCCCTCTGTCCCGCAGTGTTCTGCACGATTCCCCACTTTTTCCAATCAGTTCCCCCTGCTCCCTTTGATTCCGCTCTGACCTCCAGTGTTCCCCATGGGCCCCACTTTTTGCAATCCGTTCCCCCTGCTCCTTTGGCTCCACTCTGTTCTGCAGTTTTCCCTATGGTTCCCCACATTTTGCAATCCATTCCCCCTGCTCCTTTTGTTTCCCCTCTGTTCTGCAGTGTTCCCCACAGTTCCCCACTTTTTCCAATCAGTTCCCCCTGCTCCCTTTGATTCCCCTCTGTCCTGCAGTGTTCCCCATGGGGCCACTTTTTACAATCCGTTCCCCCTGCTTCCTTTGGTTCCCCTCTGTCGTGCAGTGTTCCAAATGGTTCCACACTTTTTCCAATGCGTTCCCTCTGCTCCCTTTGGTGCCACTCTGTTCTGCAGTGTTCCTTCGGTTCCCCACTTTTTCCCATCTGTTTCCCCTGATACCTCTGGTTGCCCTCTGTTCTGCATTTTTCCACACTGTCCCCCACTTTTTCCAATCTGTTCCCCCTCCTTCCTTTGGTTCACCTCTGTTCTGCAGATCTCTCCACGAATCCCCACTTTTTCCAATCTGTTCCCCCTGCTCCCTTTGGTTCCCCTCTGTTCTGCATTGTTCCCCACGGTTCCCCACTTTTCCAAACAGTACCCCCTGCTCCCTTTGGTGTCTCTCTGTTCTGCAGTGTTCCTCACGGTTCCCCACTTTTTCCAATCTGTTCTTCCTGCTCCCTTTGGTTCCCCACTGTTCTGCATTTTTCCACACGGCTCCCCACTTTTTCCAATCTGTTCCCCCTGCTTCCTTTGGTCCACCTCTTTTCTGCAGAGTTCCCTACGGTCCACTTTTTCGAATCCTTTCCCCCTGCTCCCTTTGGGTCCCCACTGTTCTGCAGAACTCCCCACGATTCCCCACTTTTTCCAATCTGTTCCCCCTTCTCCCTTTGGCTCCTCTCTGTTCTGCATTGTTCCCCACGGGTCCGCACTTTTCCGATCTGTTCCCCCTGCTCCCTTTGGTTCCACTCTGTTCTGCAGTTTTCCCAAGGTTCTCCAAATTTTTTCTAATCTGTTCCCATGCTCCCTTTGGTTCTCTTCTGCCCTGCAGTGTCCCCCATGGTTCCCCACTTTTTCCAATCCGTTCCCCCTGCTACCTTTGGTTCCCCTCGGTTCTGCAGTGTTCCCCACAGTTCCCCACTTTTTCCAAATGGTTCCCCCTGCTCCCTTTGATTACCTTCTGTCATGCAGTGTTCGCCATGGGCCCCACTTTTTGCAATCCGTTTCCCCTGCTCACTTTTTTTCCCCTCTGTGCTGCAGTGTTCTCCACGGTTCCCCACTTTTTCCAACCTGTACCTCCTGCTCCATTTGGTTCCCCTCTGACATTCAGTGTTCCCCACGGTTCCCCACTTTTTCCAATCCGTACCCTCTGCTCCCTTTGGTTCCCCTCTGTTCTGCTGTGTTCCCCACAGTTCTCCACCTTTTCCAATTCGTTCCCCCGCTCCCTTTGGTTCCTCACCTTTCTGCATTTTTCCACACCGTTCCCTACTTTTTCCAATCGGTTTCCCACTTTTTGCAATCTGTTCCCCCTGCTCCCTTTGGTTCTCCTCTGTTCTGCAGTGTTCCCGACGCTTCCCCACTTTTTCCAATCCATTCCCCCTGCTCCCTTTGGTTCCCCTCTATTCTGCAGTGTTCCCCATGTTTCTCCACATTTTTTTCCATCCTGTATCCCCTGCTCCCTATGGTTCCCCTCTGCCTTGCAGTGTTACCCATGGGACCCCACTTTTTCCAACCTGTTCCCCTTGTTCCCTTTGGTTCCCCTCTGTCCTGCCGTGTTCTCCACGGTTCCCCACTTTTTCCAATCTGTTCCCCCTGCTCCTTTGGCTCCACTCGGCTCTGCAGTTTTCCCCACGGTTCCCCACATTTTCCAAACCATTCCCCCGGCTCGCTTTCTTTTCACACTGTTCTGCAGCGTTCCCCACGGTTCCCCACTTTTTTACAATCTATTCACCCTGCTCCCTTTGCTTCCCCTCTGTTCTGCAGTGTCCTCCACGCTTACCAACTTTTTGCAATCCATTCCCCCTGCTCCGCTTGTTTGCCCTCTGTTCTGCAGTGTTCCCCACAGTTCCCCACTTTTTCCAATCAGTTCCCCCTGCTCCCTTTGATTCCCCTCTGTCCTACAGTGTTCCCCATCGGCCCAACTTTTTACAATCCGTTTCCCCTGCTTCCTTTGGTTCCCCTCTGTCGTGCAATGTTCCCCATGGTTCCCCACTTTTTCCAATGAGTTCCCTCTGCTCCCTTTGGTGCCCCTCTGTTCTGCAGTGTTGCCCACGGTTCCCCACTTTTTCCAATCTGTTTCCCCTGCTACCTCTGGTTCCCCTCTGTTCTGCATTTTTCCACACTGTTCCCCACTTTTTCCAATCAGTTCCCCCTGCTCCCTTTGATTCCCCTCTGTCCTACAGTGTTCCCCATCGGCCCAACTTTTTACAATCCGTTTCCCCTGCTTCCTTTGGTTCCCCTCTGTCGTGCAATGTTCCCCACGGTTCCCCACTTTTTCCTATGCGTTCCCTCTGCTCCCTTTGGTGCCCCTCTGTTCTGCAGTGTTGCCCACGGTTCCCCACTTTTTCCAATCTGTTCCCCCTGCTCCCTTTGGTTCCCCTTTGTTCTGCATTTTTGCACACGGTTCCCCACTTTTTCCAATCTGTTCCCCCTGCTCCCTTTGGTTCCCCTCTGTTCTGCAGTGCTCTCCACGGTTCCCCACATTTTCCAATCCGTTCTCCCTGCTCCCTTTGGTTTCCCACTGTTCTGCATTTTTCCACACGGTTCCCCAATTTTTCCAATCTGTTCCCATGCTCCATTTGGTTCCCCTCTTTTCTGCAATATTCCCCACTGTTCCCCACCTTTTGCAATCTGTTCCCCCTGCTCTCTTTGGTTCCCCACTGTTCTGCATTTTTCGCTAACGGTTCCCCACTTTTTACAACCTGTACCTCCTGTTCCCTTTGGTTCCCCTCTGTCCTGCAGTGTTCCCCACAGTTCCACACTTTTTCCAATCTGTTCGCCGTGCTCTCTTTGGTTCCCCTCAGTTCTACAATGTTCCCCACAGTTCCCCACTTTATCCAATCTGTTCCCCCTGCTCCCTTTGGTTCCCCTCCGTCCTGCACTTTCCTCCATGGTTTCCCAATTTTTCCAATCTCTTCCCCGTGCTCCTTTGGTTCCCCTCTGTTGTGCAGTGTTCCGAACGGTTCCCCACTTTTTCCAATCCGTTCCCCCTGCTTCCTTTGATTCCCTTCTGTTCTGCAGTGTTCCACACTGTTCCCCAATTTTTCCAATCCGTTCACCCTGCTCCCATTGTTTCTCCACTCTTCTCAATTTTTCCACACCGTTCCCCACTTTTTCCAATCTGTTCGCCCTTGTCCTTCGGCTCCCCTCTGTTCTGCAGTTTACCCCACAGTTTCCACTTTTTCCAATCTGTTCCCCCTGCTCCCTTTGGTTTCCCCTCTATTCTGCAGTATTCTATACAGTTCCCCACATTTTCCAATCTGTTCCTCCTGCTCCCTTTGGTTCCCCATTGTTCTGCATTTTTCCACACAGTTCCCCACTTTTTCCAATCTGTTCCCCCTGCTCCCTTTGTTTCCTCACTCTTCTGCATTTTTCCACACTGTTCGCCACTTTTTCCAATCTGATCCCCCTGCTCCCTTTGATTCCCCACTGTTCTGCAGTGTTTCCCACTTCTCAACTTTTTTCCGATATGTTCGCCCTGCTCCCTTTCGTTCCCCTCTGTTCTGCAGTGTTTCCCACGGTTCCCAACTTTTTCCAATCCGTTCCCGCTGCTCCGTTTGGTTCCCCACTGTTTTGCAGTATTCGCCACGGTTCCGCACTTTTTCCAATCTGTTCCCCCTGCTCCCTTTGGTTCCCCTCCGTCCTGCACTGTCCTCCATTGTTTCCCAATTTTTCCAATCTCTTCCCCGTGCTCCTTTGTTTCCCCTCTGTTGTGCAGTGTGCCTAACGGTTCCCCACTTTTTCCAATCCGTTCACCCTGCTCCCGTTGTTTCTCCACTCTTCTGCATTTTTCCACACTGTTCCCCACTTTTTCCAATCTGTTCGCCCTGCTCCTATTGGTTCCCCTCTGTTCTGCATTGTTCCCCACAGTTCACCACTTTTTCCAATCCGTTCCCCCTGTGCCCTTTCTTTCCTCTCTGTCCTGCATTGTCCTTCACGATTCCCCACTTTTTCCAATTCGTTCCACCTGCTCCCTTGGTTCCCCTCTGATCTGCAGTGTTCCCCACGGTTCCGCAATTTTTCAAATGTATACCCCCTGCTCCCTTTGTTTCCTTACTCTTCTGCGTTTTTCCACATTGTTTCCCAATTTTTCCAATCTCTTCCCCGTGATCCTTTGTTTCCCCTCTGTTGTGCAGTGTTCCAAACGGTTCCCCACTTTTTCTAATCTGTTCTCCATGTTCCCTTTTGTTCCCCAATGTTCTGCAGTGTTCCACACAGTTCCCCACTTTTTCCAATCTGTTCCCCCTGCTCCCTTGGTTTCCTCACTCTTCTGCATTTTTCAACACTGTTCGCCACTTTTTCCAATCTGATCCCCCTGCTCCCTTTGATTCCCCACTGTTCTGCAGTGTTCCCCACTTCTCCACTATTTTCCAATTTGTTCGCCGTGCTCGCTTTGGTTCCTCTCTGTCTGCAATATTCTTCACAGTTCCCCACTTTTTCCAATCCGTTCCCTCTGCTCTCTTGGTTCCCCTCTGTTCTGCAATCTTCCCCACGGTTCCCCACTTTTCCGAGTTCTTCCCTCTGCTCCCTTTGGGTCCTCTCTGTTCTGCAGTGTTCCCCATGGTTCTCCACATTTTTTCCAATCTGTTCCCATGCTCCCATTGGTTCCCCTCCGTCCTGCACTGTCCTCCATTGTTTCCCAATTTTTCCAATCCATTCCCCTTGCTCCTTTGGTTCCCCTCTGTTCTGCAGTGTTCCAAACAGTTCCCTACTTTTTCCAATCCGTTCACACTGCTCCTGTTGTTTCTCCACTCTTCTGCATTTTTCCACACCGTTCCCCACTTTTTCCAATCTGTTCCCCCTGCTCCGTTTGGTTCTCCTTTATTCTGCAGTGTTCCCCACGGTTACCCACTTTTTCCAAACCGTTCCCCCTGCTCCCTTTGGTTCCCCTCTGTCCTGCAGTGTTCCCCACGGTTACCCACTTTTTCCAATCCATTCCCCCTGCTCCCTTTGGTTCCCCTCTTTTCTGCAGTGTTTCCCACGGTTCCCCACTTTTTCCAATCCGTTCCCGCTGCTCCCTTTGGTTCCCCACTGTTTTGCAGTGTTCGACATGGTTCTGCACTTTTTCCAATCTGTTCCCCATGCTCCATTTGGTTCCCCTCTTTTCTGCAATATTCCCCACTGTTCCCCACCTTTTGCAATCTGTTCCACCTGCTCCCTTTGGTTTCCCACTGTTCTGCATTTTTCCATACGGTTCCCCAATTTTTCCAATCTGTTCCCATGCTCCATTTGGTTCCCCTCTTTTCTGCAATATTCCCCACTGTTCCCCACCTTTTGCAATCTGTTCCACCTGCTCCCTTTGGTTCCCCACTGTTCTGCAGTGTTCGCTAACGGTTCCCCACTTTTTACAATCTGTACCTCCTGTTCCCTTTGGTTCCCCTCTGTCCTGCAGTGTTCCCCACAGTTCCACACTTTTTCCAATCTGTTCGCCGTGCTCTCTTTGGTTCCCCTCAGTTCTACAATGTTCCCCACAGTTCCCCATTTTTTGCAATCTGTTCCCCCTGCTCCCTTTGGTTCCCCTCCGTCCTGCACAGTCCTCCATGGTTTCCCAATTTTTCCAATCTCTTCCCCGTGCTCCTTTGTTTCCCCTCTGTTGTGCAGTGTTCCTAACGGTTCCCCACTTTTTCCAATCCGTTCCCCCTGCTTCCTTTGATTGTTCTCTGTTCTGCATTTTTCCACACCGTTCCCCACTTTTTCCAATCTTTTCCCCCTGCTCCCTTTGGTTCCCCTCTATTCTGCAGTTTTCCATACAGTTCCCCACATTTTCCAATCCGTTACCCCTGCTCCCTTTGGTTCCCCTCTGTTCTGCAGTGTTCCGCGCTTCTCAACTTCTTTCCGATATGCTCGCCCTGCTCCATTTCGTTCCCCTCTGTTCTGCAGTGTTTCCCACGGTTCCCCACTTTTTCCAATCCGTTCCTGCTGCTCCCTTTGGTTCCCCACTGTTTTGCAGTGTTCGCCATGGTTCTGCACTTTTTCCAATCTGTTCTCCATGCTCCGTTTAGTTCCCCTCTATTCTGCAGTGTTCCCCAAGGATGCACACTTTTTCGAATCTGTTCACCCTGCTCCCTTTGTTTCCCCTCTGTACTGCAGTGCTCCCCACGATTCCCCACATTTTCCAATCTGTTCTTCCTGCTCCCTTTGGTTTCCCACTGTTCTGCATTTTTCCACACGGTTCCCCAATTTTTCCAATCTGTTCCCATGCTCCATTTGGTTCCCTTCTTTTCTGCAATATTCCCCACTGTTCCCCACTTTTTGCAATCTGTTCCCCCTGCTCCCTTTGGTTCCCCACTGTTCTGCAGTGTTTGCCAACGGTTCCCCACTTTTTCCAACCTGCACCTCCTGTTCCCTTTGGTTCCTCTCTGTCCTGCAGTGTTCCCCATGGTTCTCCACTTTTTCCAATCTGTTCTCCATGCTCCGTTTAGTTCCCCTCTATTCTGCAGTGTTCCCCAAGGATGCACACTTTTTCGAATCTGTTCACCCTGCTCCCTTTGTTTCCCCTCTGTACTGCAGTGTTCCCCACAGTTCCCCACTTTTTCCAATCTGTTCCCCCTGCTCCCTTTGGTTCCCCTCCGTCCTGCACTGTCCTCCATGGTTTCCCAATTTTTCCAATCTCTTCCCCGTGCTCCTTTGGTTCCCCTCTGTTGTGCAATGTTCCGAACGGTTCCCCACTTTTTCCAATCCGTTCCCCCTGATCCCTTTAGTTCCCTTCTGTACTGCAGTGCTCCCCACGATTCCCCACATTTTCCAATCCGTTCTCCCTGCTCCCTTTTGTTTCCCACTGTTCTGCATTTTTCCACACGGTTCCCCAATTTTTCCAATCTGTTCCCATGCTCCATTTGGTTCCCCTCTTTTCTGCAATATTCCCCACTGTTCCCCACTTTTTGAAATCTGTTCCCCCTGCTCCCTTTCGTTCCCCACTGTTCTGCAGTGTTCGCCAACGGTTCCCCACTTTTTCCAACCTGTACCTCCTGCTCCCTTTGGTTCCCCACTGTTCTGCAGTTTTCTTCATGGTTCCCGACTTTTTCCAGTCTGTTCCTCCTGCTCCCTTTGCTTCCCCACTGTTCTGCATTTTTCCACACTGTTCCCCACTGTTTCCAATCTGATCCCACTGCTCCCTTTGATTCCCCACTGTTCTGCAGTGTTTCCCACGGTTCCCAACTTTTTCCAATCCGTTCCCGCTGCTCCGTTTGGTTCCCCACTGTTTTGCAGTATTCGCCACGGTTCCGCACTTTTTCCAATCTGTTCCCCCTGCTCCCTTTGGTTCCCCTCCGTCCTGCACTGTCCTCCATTGTTTCCAAATTTTTCCAATCTCTTCCCCGTGCTCCTTTGTTTCCCCTCTGTTGTGCAGTGTGCCTAACGGTTCCCCACTTTTTCCAATCCGTTCACCCTGCTCCCGTTGTTTCTCCACTCTTCTGCATTTTTCCACACAGTTCCCCACTTTTTCCAATCTGTTCGCCCTGCTCCTATTGGTTCCCCTCTGTTCTGCATTGTTTCCACAGTTCCCCACTTTTTCCAATCCGTTCCCCCTGTGCCCTTTCTTTCCCCTCTGTCCTGCATTGTCCTTCACGATTCCCCACTTTTTCCAATTCGTTCCACCTGCTCCCTTGGTTCCCCTCTGATCTGCAGTTTTCCCCACGGTTCCGCAATTTTTACAATGTATACCCCCTGCTCCCTTTGTTTCCTTACTCTTCTGCATTTTTCCACGTTGTTTCCCAATTTTTCCAATCTCTTCCCCGTGCTCCTTTGTTTCCCCTCTGTTGTGCAGTGTTCCAAACGGTTCCCCACTTTTTCTAATCTGTTCTCCATGTTCCCTTTAGTTCCCCAATGTTCTGCAGTGTTCCACACAGTTCCCCACTTTTTCCAATCTGTTCCCCCTGCTCCCTTGGTTTCCTCACTCTTCTGCATTTTTCCACACTGTTCCCCACTTTATCCAATCCGTTCCCCCCTGCTCCCTTTGGTTCCCCTCTGTCCTGCAGTGTTCCCCACTTCTCAACTTCTTTCCGATATGCTCGCCGTGCTCCATTTCGTTCCCCTCTTTTCTGCAGTGTTTCCCACGGTTCCCCACTTTTTCCAATCCGTTCCCGCTGCTCCCTTTGGTTCCCCACTGTTTTGCAGTGTTCGACATGGTTCTGCACTTTTTCCAATCTGTTCCCCATGCTCCGTTTAGTTCCCCTCTATTCTGTAGTGTTCCCCAAGGTGCACACTTTTTCGAATCTGTTCACCCTGCTCCCTTTGTTTCCCCTCTGTCCTGCAGTGTTCCCCACGTTTCCCCACATTTTCCAATCAGTTCGCCCTGCTCCCTTTGTTTCCCCTCTGTCCTGCAATGTTCTCCACGGTTCCCCACTTTTTCCAATCCATTCCCCCTGCTCCTTTTGGTTCCCCACTGTTCTGCAGAACTCCCCACGATTCCCCACTTTTTCCAATCTGTTCCCCCTGCTCCGTTTGGTTCTCCTTTATTCTGCAGTGTTCCCCAAGTTTCCCCACTTTTCCGAGCTGTTCCCCCTGCTCCCTTTGGTTCTGCAGTGTTCTGCAGTGTTCCCCACGGTACCCACTTTTTCCAATCCATTCCCCCTGCTCCCTTTGGTTCCCCTCTTTTCTGCAGTGTTTCCCACGGTTCCCCACTTTTTCCAATCCGTTCCCGCTGCTCCCTTTGGTTCCCCACTGTTTTGCAGTGTTCGACATGGTTCTGCACTTTTTCCAATCTGTTCCCCATGCTCCATTTGGTTCCCCTCTTTTCTGCAATATTCCCCACTGTTCCCCACCTTTTGCAATCTGTTCCACCTGCTCCCTTTGGTTTCCCACTGTTCTGCATTTTTCCATACGGTTCCCCAATTTTTCCAATCTGTTCCCATGCTCCATTTGGTTCCCCTCTTTTCTGCAATATTCCCCACTGTTCCCCACCTTTTGCAATCTGTTCCACCTGCTCCCTTTGGTTCCCCACTGTTCTGCAGTGTTCGCTAACGGTTCCCCACTTTTTACAATCTGTACCTCCTGTTCCCTTTGGTTCCCCTCTGTCCTGCAGTGTTCCCCACAGTTCCACACTTTTTCCAATCTGTTCGCCGTGCTCTCTTTGGTTCCCCTCAGTTCTACAATGTTCCCCACAGTTCCCCATTTTTTGCAATCTGTTCCCCCTGCTCCCTTTGGTTCCCCTCCGTCCTGCACAGTCCTCCATGGTTTCCCAATTTTTCCAATCTCTTCCCCGTGCTCCTTTGTTTCCCCTCTGTTGTGCAGTGTTCCTAACGGTTCCCCACTTTTTCCAATCCGTTCCCCCTGCTTCCTTTGATTCCCCTCTGTTCTGCATTTTTCCACACTGTTCCCCACTTTTTCCAATCTTTTCCCCCTGCTCCCTTTGGTTCCCCTCTATTCTGCAGTTTTCCATACAGTTCCCCACATTTTCCAATCCGTTACCCCTGCTCCCTTTGGTTCCCCTCTGTTCTGCAGTGTTCCGCGCTTCTCAACTTCTTTCCGATATGCTCGCCCTGCTCCATTTCGTTCCCCTCTGTTCTGCAGTGTTTCCCACGGTTCCCCACTTTTTCCAATCCATTCCTGCTGCTCCCTTTGGTTCCCCACTGTTTTGCAGTGTTCGCCATGGTTCTGCACTTTTTCCAATCTGTTCTCCATGCTCCGTTTAGTTCCCCTCTATTCTGCAGTGTTCCCCAAGGATGCACACTTTTTCGAATCTGTTCACCCTGCTCCCTTTGTTTCCCCTCTGTACTGCAGTGCTCCCCACGATTCCCCACATTTTCCAATCTGTTCTTCCTGCTCCCTTTGGTTTCCCACTGTTCTGCATTTTTCCACACGGTTCCCCAATTTTTCCAATCTGTTCCCATGCTCCATTTGGTTCCCTTCTTTTCTGCAATATTCCCCACTGTTCCCCACTTTTTGCAATCTGTTCCCCCTGCTCCCTTTGGTTCCCCACTGTTCTGCAGTGTTTGCCAACGGTTCCCCACTTTTTCCAACCTCCACCTCCTGTTCCCTTTGGTTCCTCTCTGTCCTGCAGTGTTCCCCATGGTTCTCCACTTTTTCCAATCTGTTCTCCATGCTCCGTTTAGTTCCCCTCTATTCTGCAGGGTTCCCCAAGGATGCACACTTTTTCGAATCTGTTCACCCTGCTCCCTTTGTTTCCCCTCTGTACTGCAGTGTTCCCCACAGTTCCCCACTTTTTCCAATCTGTTCCCCCTGCTCCCTTTGGTTCCCCTCCGTCCTGCACTGTCCTCCATGGTTTCCCAATTTTTCCAATCTCTTCCCCGTGCTCCTTTGGTTCCCCTCTGTTGTGCAATGCTCCGAACGGTTCCCCACTTTTTCCAATCCGTTCCCCCTGATCCCTTTAGTTCCCTTCTGTACTGCAGTGCTCCCCACGATTCCCCACATTTTCCAATCCGTTCTCCCTGCTCCCTTTGGTTTCCCACTGTTCTGCATTTTTCCACACGGTTCCCCAATTTTTCCAATCTGTTCCCATGCTCCATTTGGTTCCCCTCTTTTCTGCAATATTCCCCACTGTTCCCCACTTTTTGCAATCTGTTCCCCCTGCTCCCTTTCGTTCCCCACTGTTCTGCAGTGTTCGCCAACGGTTCCCCACTTTTTCCAACCTGTACCTCCTGCTCCCTTTGGTTCCCCACTGTTCTGCAGTTTTCTTCATGGTTCCCGACTTTTTCCAGTCTGTTCCTCCTGCTCCCTTTGCTTCCCCACTGTTCTGCATTTTTCCACACTGTTCCCCACTGTTTCCAATCTGATCCCACTGCTCCCTTTGATTCCCCACTGTTCTGCAGTGTTTCCCACGGTTCCCAACTTTTTCCAATCCGTTCCCGCTGCTCCGTTTGGTTCCCCACTGTTTTGCAGTATTCGCCACGGTTCCGCACTTTTTCCAATCTGTTCTCCATGCTCCGTTTAGTTCCCCTCTATTCTGCAGTGTTCCCCAAGGATGCACACTTTTTCGAATCTGTTCACCCTGCTCCCTTTGTTTCCCCTCTGTACTGCAGTGCTCCCCACGATTCCCCACATTTTCCAATCTGTTCTTCCTGCTCCCTTTGGTTTCCCACTGTTCTGCATTTTTCCACACGGTTCCCCAATTTTTCCAATCTGTTCCCATGCTCCATTTGGTTCCCTTCTTTTCTGCAATATTCCCCACTGTTCCCCACTTTTTGCAATCTGTTCCCCCTGCTCCCTTTGGTTCCCCACTGTTCTGCAGTGTTTGCCAACGGTTCCCCACTTTTTCCAACCTGCACCTCCTGTTCCCTTTGGTTCCTCTCTGTCCTGCAGTGTTCCCCATGGTTCTCCACTTTTTCCAATCTGTTCTCCATGCTCCGTTTAGTTCCCCTCTATTCTGCAGGGTTCCCCAAGGATGCACACTTTTTCGAATCTGTTCACCCTGCTCCCTTTGTTTCCCCTCTGTACTGCAGTGTTCCCCACAGTTCCCCACTTTTTCCAATCTGTTCCCCCTGCTCCCTTTGGTTCCCCTCCGTCCTGCACTGTCCTCCATGGTTTCCCAATTTTTCCAATCTCTTCCCCGTGCTCCTTTGGTTCCCCTCTGTTGTGCAATGTTCCGAACGGTTCCCCACTTTTTCCAATCCGTTCCCCCTGATCCCTTTAGTTCCCTTCTGTACTGCAGTGCTCCCCACGATTCCCCACATTTTCCAATCCGTTCTCCCTGCTCCCTTTGGTTTCCCACTGTTCTGCATTTTTCCACACGGTTCCCCAATTTTTCCAATCTGTTCCCATGCTCCATTTGGTTCCCCTCTTTTCTGCAATATTCCCCACTGTTCCCCACTTTTTGCAATCTGTTCCCCCTGCTCCCTTTCGTTCCCCACTGTTCTGCAGTGTTCGCCAACGGTTCCCCACTTTTTCCAACCTGTACCTCCTGCTCCCTTTGGTTCCCCACTGTTCTGCAGTTTTCTTCATGGTTCCCGACTTTTTCCAGTCTGTTCCTCCTGCTCCCTTTGCTTCCCCACTGTTCTGCATTTTTCCACACTGTTCCCCACTGTTTCCAATCTGATCCCACTGCTCCCTTTGATTCCCCACTGTTCTGCAGTGTTTCCCACGGTTCCCAACTTTTTCCAATCCGTTCCCGCTGCTCCGTTTGGTTCCCCACTGTTTTGCAGTATTCGCCACGGTTCCGCACTTTTTCCAATCTGTTCCCCCTGCTCCCTTTGGTTCCCCTCCGTCCTGCACTGTCCTCCATTGTTTCCAAATTTTTCCAATCTCTTCCCCGTGCTCCTTTGTTTCCCCTCTGTTGTGCAGTGTGCCTAACGGTTCCCCACTTTTTCCAATCCGTTCACCCTGCTCCCGTTGTTTCTCCACTCTTCTGCATTTTTCCACACAGTTCCCCACTTTTTCCAATCTGTTCGCCCTGCTCCTATTGGTTCCCCTCTGTTCTGCATTGTTTCCACAGTTCCCCACTTTTTCCAATCCGTTCCCCCTGTGCCCTTTCTTTCCCCTCTGTCCTGCATTGTCCTTCACGATTCCCCACTTTTTCCAATTCGTTCCACCTGCTCCCTTGGTTCCCCTCTGATCTGCAGTTTTCCCCACGGTTCCGCAATTTTTACAATGTATACCCCCTGCTCCCTTTGTTTCCTTACTCTTCTGCATTTTTCCACGTTGTTTCCCAATTTTTCCAATCTCTTCCCCGTGCTCCTTTGTTTCCCCTCTGTTGTGCAGTGTTCCAAACGGTTCCCCACTTTTTCTAATCTGTTCTCCATGTTCCCTTTAGTTCCCCAATGTTCTGCAGTGTTCCACACAGTTCCCCACTTTTTCCAATCTGTTCCCCCTGCTCCCTTGGTTTCCTCACTCTTCTGCATTTTTCCACACTGTTCCCCACTTTATCCAATCCGTTCCCCCCTGCTCCCTTTGGTTCCCCTCTGTCCTGCAGTGTTCCCCACTTCTCAACTTCTTTCCGATATGCTCGCCGTGCTCCATTTCGTTCCCCTCTTTTCTGCAGTGTTTCCCACGGTTCCCCACTTTTTCCAATCCGTTCCCGCTGCTCCCTTTGGTTCCCCACTGTTTTGCAGTGTTCGACATGGTTCTGCACTTTTTCCAATCTGTTCCCCATGCTCCGTTTAGTTCCCCTCTATTCTGTAGTGTTCCCCAAGGTGCACACTTTTTCGAATCTGTTCACCCTGCTCCCTTTGTTTCCCCTCTGTCCTGCAGTGTTCCCCACGTTTCCCCACATTTTCCAATCAGTTCGCCCTGCTCCCTTTGTTTCCCCTCTGTCCTGCAATGTTCTCCACGGTTCCCCACTTTTTCCAATCCATTCCCCCTGCTCCTTTTGGTTCCCCACTGTTCTGCAGAACTCCCCACGATTCCCCACTTTTTCCAATCTGTTCCCCCTGCTCCGTTTGGTTCTCCTTTATTCTGCAGTGTTCCCCAAGGTTCCCCACTTTTCCGAGCTGTTCCCCCTGCTCCCTTTGGTTCTGCAGTGTTCTGCAGTGTTCCCCACGGTACCCACTTTTTCCAAACCGTTCCCCCTGCTCCCTTTGGTTCCCCTCTTTCCTGCAGTGTACCCCACGGTTACCCACTTATTCCAATCCATTCCCCCTGCTCCCTTTGGTTCCCCACTGTTTTGCAGTGTTCGCCATGGTTCTGCACTTTTTCCAATCTGTTCCCCCTGCTCCCTTTGGTTCCCCTCTGTCCTGCAGTGCTCTCCACGGTTCCCCACATTTTCGAATCCGTTCTCCCTGCTCCCTTTGGTTTCCCACTGTTCTGCATTTTTCCACACGGTTCCCCAATTTTTCCAATCTGTTCCCATGCTCCATTTGGTTCCCCTCTTTTCTGCAATATTCCCCACTGTTCCCCACCTTTTGCAATCTGTTCCCCCTGCTCTCTTTGGTTCCCCACTGTTCTGCAGTTTTCGCTAACGGTTCTCCACTTTTTACAACCTGTACCTCCTGTTCCCTTTGGTTCCCCTCTGTCCTGCAGTGTTCCCCACAGTTCCACACTTTTTCCAATCTGTTCACCGTGCTCTCTTTGGTTCCCCTCAGTTCTACAATGTTCCCCACAGTTCCCCACTTTATCCAATCTGTTCCCCCTGCTCCCTTTGGTTCCCCTCCGTCCTGCACTTTCCTCCATGGTTTCCCAATTTTTCCAATCTCTTCCCCGTGCTCCTTTGGTTCCCCTCTGTTGTGCAGTGTTCCGAACGGTTCCCCACTTTTTCCAATCCGTTCCCCCTGCTTCCTTTGATTCCCTTCTGTTCTGCAGTGTTCCACACTGTTCCCCAATTTTTCCAATCCGTTCACCCTGCTCCCATTGTTTCTCCACTCTTCTCAATTTTTCCACACCGTTCCCCACTTTTTCCAATCTGTTCGCCCTTGTCCTTCGGCTCCCCTCTGTTCTGCAGTTTACCCCACAGTTTCCACTTTTTCCAATCTGTTCCCCCTGCTCCCTTTGGTTTCCCCTCTATTCTGCAGTATTCTATACAGTTCCCCACATTTTCCAATCTGTTCCTCCTGCTCCCTTTGGTTCCCCATTGTTCTGCATTTTTCCACACAGTTCCCCACTTTTTCCAATCTGTTCCCCCTGCTCCCTTTGTTTCCTCACTCTTCTGCATTTTTCCACACTGTTCGCCACTTTTTCCAATCTGATCCCCCTGCTCCCTTTGATTCCCCACTGTTCTGCAGTGTTTCCCACTTCTCAACTTTTTTCCGATATGTTCGCCCTGCTCCCTTTCGTTCCCCTCTGTTCTGCAGTGTTTCCCACGGTTCCCAACTTTTTCCAATCCGTTCCCGCTGCTCCGTTTGGTTCCCCACTGTTTTGCAGTATTCGCCACGGTTCCGCACTTTTTCCAATCTGTTCCCCCTGCTCCCTTTGGTTCCCCTCCGTCCTGCACTGTCCTCCATTGTTTCCCAATTTTTCCAATCTCTTCCCCGTGCTCCTTTGTTTCCCCTCTGTTGTGCAGTGTGCCTAACGGTTCCCCACTTTTTCCAATCCGTTCACCCTGCTCCCGTTGTTTCTCCACTCTTCTGCATTTTTCCACACAGTTCCCCACTTTTTCCAATCTGTTCGCTCTGCTCCTATTGGTTCCCCTCTGTTCTGCATTGTTCCCCACAGTTCCCCACTTTTTCCAATCCGTTCCCCCTGTGCCCTTTCTTTCCTCTCTGTCCTGCATTGTCCTTCACGATTCCCCACTTTTTCCAATTCGTTCCACCTGCTCCCTTGGTTCCCCTCTGATCTGCAGTGTTCCCCACGGTTCCGCAATTTTTCCAATGTATACCCCCTGCTCCCTTTGTTTCCTTACTCTTCTGCGTTTTTCCACATTGTTTCCCAATTTTTCCAATCTCTTCCCCGTGCTCCTTTGTTTCCCCTCTGTTGTGCAGTGTTCCAAACGGTTCCCCACTTTTTCTAATCTGTTCTCCATGTTCCCTTTAGTTCCCCAATGTTCTGCAGTGTTCCACACAGTTCCCCACTTTTTCCAATCTGTTCCCCCTGCTCCCTTGGTTTCCTCACTCTTCTGCATTTTTCCACACTGTTCGCCACTTTTTCCAATCTGATCCCCCTGCTCCCTTTGATTCCCCACTGTTCTGCAGTGTTCCCCACTTCTCCACTATTTTCCAATGTGTTCGCCGTGCTCGCTTTGGTTCCTCTCTGTCTGCAATATTCTTCACAGTTCCCCACTTTTTCCAATCCGTTCCCTCTGCTCTCTTGGTTCCCCTCTGTTCTGCAGTCTTCCCCACGGTTCCCCACTTTTCCGAGTTCTTCCCTCTGCTCCCTTTGGGTCCTCTCTGTTCTGCAGTGTTCCCCACAGTTCCCCATTTTTTGCAATCTGTTCCCCCTGCTCCCTTTGGTTCCCCTCCGTCCTGCACTGTCCTCCATGGTTTCCCAATTTTTCCAATCTCTTCCCCGTGCTCCTTTGTTTCCCCTCTGTTGTGCAGTGTTCCTAACGGTTCCCCACTTTTTCCAATCCGTTCCCCCTGCTTCCTTTGATTCCCCTCTGTTCTGCATTTTTCCACACCGTTCCCCACTTTTTCCAATCTGTTCCCCCTGCTCCCTTTGGTTCCCCTCTATTCTGCAGTTTTCCATACAGTTCCCCACATTTTCCAATCCGTTACCCCTGCTCCCTTTGGTTCCCCTCTGTTCTGCAGTGTTCCGCGCTTCTCAACTTCTTTCCGATATGCTCGCCCTGCTCCATTTCGTTCCCCTCTGTTCTGCAGTGTTTCCCACGGTTCCCCACTTTTTCCAATCCGTTCCTGCTGCTCCCTTTGGTTCCCCACTGTTTTGCAGTGTTCGCCATGGTTCTGCACTTTTTCCAATCTGTTCTCCATGCTCCGTTTAGTTCCCCTCTATTCTGCAGTGTTCCCCAAGGATGCACACTTTTTCGAATCTGTTCACCCTGCTCCCTTTGTTTCCCCTCTGTACTGCAGTGCTCCCCACGATTCCCCACATTTTCCAATCTGTTCTTCCTGCTCCCTTTGGTTTCCCACTGTTCTGCATTTTTCCACACGGTTCCCCAATTTTTCCAATCTGTTCCCATGCTCCATTTGGTTCCCCTCTTTTCTGCAATATTCCCCACTGTTCCCCACTTTTTGCAAACTGTTCCCCCTGCTCCCTTTGGTTCCCCACTGTTCTGCAGTGTTTGCCAACGGTTCCCCACTTTTTCCAACCTGCACCTCCTGTTCCCTTTGGTTCCTCTCTGTCCTGCAGTGTTCCCCATGGTTCTCCACTTTTTCCAATCTGTTCTCCATGCTCCGTTTAGTTCCCCTCTATTCTGCAGTGTTCCCCAAGGATGCACACTTTTTCGAATCTGTTCACCCTGCTCCCTTTGTTTCCCCTCTGTACTGCAGTGTTCCCCACAGTTCCCCACTTTTTCCAATCTGTTCCCCCTGCTCCCTTTGGTTCCCCTCCGTCCTGCACTGTCCTCCATGGTTTCCCAATTTTTCCAATCTCTTCCCCGTGCTCCTTTGGTTCCCCTCTGTTGTGCAATGTTCCAAACGGTTCCCCACTTTTTCCAATCCGTTCCCCCTGATCCCTTTAGTTCCCTTCTGTACTGCAGTGCTCCCCACGATTCCCCACATTTTCCAATCCGTTCTCCCTGCTCCCTTTGGTTTCCCACTGTTCTGCATTTTTCCACACGGTTCCCCAATTTTTCCAATCTGTTCCCATGCTCCATTTGGTTCCCCTCTTTTCTGCAATATTCCCCACTGTTCCCCACTTTTTGCAATCTGTTCCCCCTGCTCCCTTTCGTTCCCCACTGTTCTGCAGTGTTCGCCAACGGTTCCCCACTTTTTCCAACCTGTACCTCCTGCTCCCTTTGGTTCCCCACTGTTCTGCAGTTTTCTTCATGGTTCCCGACTTTTTCCAGTCTGTTCCTCCTGCTCCCTTTGCTTCCCCACTGTTCTGCATTTTTCCACACTGTTCCCCACTTTTTCCAATCTGATCCCCCTGCTCCCTTTGATTCCCCACTGTTCTGCAGTGTTTCCCACGGTTCCCAACTTTTTCCAATCCGTTCCCGCTGCTCCGTTTGGTTCCCCACTGTTTTGCAGTATTCGCCACGGTTCCGCACTTTTTCCAATCTGTTCCCCCTGCTCCCTTTGGTTCCCCTCCGTCCTGCACTGTCCTCCATTGTTTCCCAATTTTTCCAATCTCTTCCCCGTGCTCCTTTGTTTCCCCTCTGTTGTGCAGTGTGCCTAACGGTTCCCCACTTTTTCCAATCCGTTCACCCTGCTCCCGTTGTTTCTCCACTCTTCTGCATTTTTCCACACAGTTCCCCACTTTTTCCAATCTGTTCGCCCTGCTCCTATTGGTTCCCCTCTGTTCTGCATTGTTCCCACAGTTCCCCACTTTTTCCAATCCGTTCCCCCTGTGCCCTTTCTTTCCCCTCTGTCCTGCATTGTCCTTCACGATTCCCCACTTTTTCCAATTCGTTCCACCTGCTCCCTTGGTTCACCTCTGATCTGCAGTGTTCCCCACGGTTCCGCAATTTTTACAATGTATACCCCCTGCTCCCTTTGTTTCCTTACTCTTCTGCATTTTTCCACGTTGTTTCCCAATTTTTCCAATCTCTTCCCCGTGCTCCTTTGTTTCCCCTCTGTTGTGCAGTGTTCCAAACGGTTCCCAACTTTTTCTAATCTGTTCTCCGTGTTCCCTTTAGTTCCCCAATGTTCTGCAGTGTTCCACACAGTACCCCACTTTTTCCAATCTGTTCCCCCTGCTCCCTTGGTTTCCTCACTCTTCTGCATTTTTCCACACTGTTCGCCACTTTTTCCAATATGATACCCCTGCTCCCTTTGTTTCCTCACTCTTCTGCATTTTTCCACACTGTTCCCCACTTTATCCAATCCGTTCCCCCCTGCTCCCTTTGGTTCCCCTCTGTCCTGCAGTGTTCCCCACTTCTCAACTTCTTTCCGATATGCTCGCCGTGCTCCATTTCGTTACCCTCTTTTCTGCAGTGTTTCCCACGGTTCCCCACTTTTTCCAATCCGTTCCCGCTGCTCCCTTTGGTTCCCCACTGTTTTGCAGTGTTCGCCATGGTTCTGCACTTTTTCCAATCTGTTCCCCATGCTCCGTTTAGTTCCCCTCTATTCTGTAGTGTTCCCCAAGGTGCACACTTTTTCGAATCTGTTCACCCTGCTCCCTTTGTTTCCCCTCTGTCCTGCAGTGTTCCCCACGTTTCCCCACATTTTCCAATCAGTTCGCCCTGCTCCCTTTGTTTCCCCTCTGTCCTGCAATGTTCTCCACGGTTCCCCACTTTTTCCAATCCATTCCCCCTGCTCCTTTTGGTTCCCCACTGTTCTGCAGAACTCCCCATGATTCCCCACTTTTTCCAATCTGTTCCCCCTGCTCCGTTTGGTTCTCCTTTATTCTGCAGTGTTCCCCAAGGTTCCCCACTTTTCCGAGCTGTTCCCCCTGCTCCCTTTGGTTCTGCAGTGTTCTGCAGTGTTCCCCACGGTACCCACTTTTTCCAAACCGTTCCCCCTGCTCCCTTTGTTTCCCCTCTGTCCTGCAGTGTTCCCCACGGTTACCCACTTATTCCAATCCATTCCCCCTGCTCCCTTTGGTTCCCCACTGTTTTGCAGTGTTCGCCATGGTTCTGCACTTTTTCCAATCTGTTCCCCCTGCTCCCTTTGGTTCCCCTCTGTCCTGCAGTGCTCTCCACGGTTCCCCACATTTTCCAATCCGTTCTCCCTGCTCCCTTTGGTTTCCCACTGTTCTGCATTTTTCCACACGGTTCCCCAATTTTTCCAATCTGTTCCCATGCTCCATTTGGTTCCCCTCTTTTCTGCAATATTCCCCACTGTTCCCCACCTTTTGCAATCTGTACCCCCTGCTCTCTTTGGTTCCCCACTGTTCTGCAGTTTTCGCTAACGGTTCCCCACTTTTTACAACCTGTACCTCCTGTTCCCTTTGGTTCCCCTCTGTCCTGCAGTGTTCCCCACAGTTCCACACTTTTTCCAATCTGTTCGCCGTGCTCTCTTTGGTTCCCCTCAGTTCTACAATGTTCCCCACAGTTCCCCACTTTTTCCAATCTGTTCCCCCTGCTCCCTTTGTTTCCTCACTCTTCTGCATTTTTCCACACTGTTCGCCACTTTTTCCAATCTGATCCCCCTGCTCCCTTTGATTCCCCACTGTTCTGCAGTGTTTCCCACTTCTCAACTTTTTTCCGATATGTTCGCCCTGCTCCCTTTCGTTCCCCTCTGTTCTGCAGTGTTTCCCACGGTTCCCAACTTTTTCCAATCCGTTCCCGCTGCTCCGTTTGGTTCCCCACTGTTTTGCAGTATTCGCCACGGTTCCGCACTTTTTCCAATCTGTTCCCCCTGCTCCCTTTGGTTCCCCTCCGTCCTGCACTGTCCTCCATTGTTTCCCAATTTTTCCAATCTCTTCCCCGTGCTCCTTTGTTTCCCCTCTGTTGTGCAGCGTGCCTAACGGTTCCCCACTTTTTCCAATCCGTTCACCCTGCTCCCGTTGTTTCTCCACTCTTCTGCATTTTTCCACACAGTTCCCCACTTTTTCCAATCTGTTCGCCCTGCTCCTATTGGTTCCCCTCTGTTCTGCATTGTTCCCCACAGTTCCCCACTTTTTCCAATCCGTTCCCCCTGTGCCCTTTCTTTCCTCTCTGTCCTGCATTGTCCTTCACGATTCCCCACTTTTTCCAATTCGTTCCACCTGCTCCCTTGGTTCCCCTCTGATCTGCAGTGTTCCCCACGGTTCCGCAATTTTTCCAATGTATACCCCCTGCTCCCTTTGTTTCCTTACTCTTCTGCGTTTTTCCACATTGTTTCCCAATTTTTCCAATCTCTTCCCCGTGCTCCTTTGTTTCCCCTCTGTTGTGCAGTGTTCCAAACGGTTCCCCACTTTTTCTAATCTGTTCTCCATGTTCCCTTTAGTTCCCCAATGTTCTGCAGTGTTCCACACAGTTCCCCACTTTTTCCAATCTGTTCCCCCTGCTCCCTTGGTTTCCTCACTCTTCTGCATTTTTCCACACTGTTCGCCACTTTTTCCAATCTGATCCCCCTGCTCCCTTTGATTCCCCACTGTTCTGCAGTGTTCCCCACTTCTCCACTATTTTCCAATGTGTTCGCCGTGCTCGCTTTGGTTCCTCTCTGTCTGCAATATTCTTCACAGTTCCCCACTTTTTCCAATCCGTTCCCTCTGCTCTCTTGGTTCCCCTCTGTTCTGCAGTCTTCCCCACGGTTCCCCACTTTTCCGAGTTCTTCCCTCTGCTCCCTTTGGGTCCTCTCTGTTCTGCAGTGTTCCCCACAGTTCCCCATTTTTTGCAATCTGTTCCCCCTGCTCCCTTTGGTTCCCCTCCGTCCTGCACTGTCCTCCATGGTTTCCCAATTTTTCCAATCTCTTCCCCGTGCTCCTTTGTTTCCCCTCTGTTGTGCAGTGTTCCTAACGGTTCCCCACTTTTTCCAATCCGTTCCCCCTGCTTCCTTTGATTCCCCTCTGTTCTGCATTTTTCCACACCGTTCCCCACTTTTTCCAATCTGTTCCCCCTGCTCCCTTTGGTTCCCCTCTATTCTGCAGTTTTCCATACAGTTCCCCACATTTTCCAATCCGTTACCCCTGCTCCCTTTGGTTCCCCTCTGTTCTGCAGTGTTCCGCGCTTCTCAACTTCTTTCCGATATGCTCGCCCTGCTCCATTTCGTTCCCCTCTGTTCTGCAGTGTTTCCCACGGTTCCCCACTTTTTCCAATCCGTTCCTGCTGCTCCCTTTGGTTCCCCACTGTTTTGCAGTGTTCGCCATGGTTCTGCACTTTTTCCAATCTGTTCTCCATGCTCCGTTTAGTTCCCCTCTATTCTGCAGTGTTCCCCAAGGATGCACACTTTTTCGAATCTGTTCACCCTGCTCCCTTTGTTTCCACTCTGTACTGCAGTGCTCCCCACGATTCCCCACATTTTCCAATCTGTTCTTCCTGCTCCCTTTGGTTTCCCACTGTTCTGCATTTTTCCACACGGTTCCCCAATTTTTCCAATCTGTTCCCATGCTCCATTTGGTTCCCCTCTTTTCTGCAATATTCCCCACTGTTCCCCACTTTTTGCAATCTGTTACCCCTGCTCCCTTTGGTTCCCCACTGTTCTGCAGTGTTTGCCAACGGTTCCCCACTTTTTCCAACCTGCACCTCCTGTTCCCTTCGGTTCCTCTCTGTCCTGCAGTGTTCCCCATGGTTCTCCACTTTTTCCAATCTGTTCTCCATGCTCCGTTTAGTTCCCCTCTATTCTGCAGTGTTCCCCAAGGATGCACACTTTTTCGAATCTGTTCACCCTGCTCCCTTTGTTTCCCCTCTGTACTGCAGTGTTCCCCACAGTTCCCCACTTTTTCCAATCTGTTCCCCCTGCTCCCTTTGGTTCCCCTCCGTCCTGCACTGTCCTCCATGGTTTCCCAATTTTTCCAATCTCTTCCCCGTGCTCCTTTGGTTCCCCTCTGTTGTGCAATGTTCCGAACGGTTCCCCACTTTTTCCAATCCGTTCCCCCTGATCCCTTTAGTTCCCTTCTGTACTGCAGTGCTCCCCACGATTCCCCACATTTTCCAATCCGTTCTCCCTGCTCCCTTTGGTTTCCCACTGTTCTGCATTTTTCCACACGGTTCCCCAATTTTTCCAATCTGTTCCCATGCTCCATTTGGTTCCCCTCTTTTCTGCAATATTCCCCACTGTTCCCCACTTTTTGCAATCTGTTCCCCCTGCTCCCTTTCGTTCCCCACTGTTCTGCATTGTTCGCCAACGGTTCCCCACTTTTTCCAACCTGTACCTCCTGCTCCCTTTGGTTCCCCACTGTTCTGCAGTTTTCTTCATGGTTCCCGACTTTTTCCAGTCTGTTCCTCCTGCTCCCTTTGCTTCCCCACTGTTCTGCATTTTTCCACACTGTTCCCCACTTTTTCCAATCTGATCCCCCTGCTCCCTTTGATTCCCCACTGTTCTGCAGTGTTTCCCACGGTTCCCAACTTTTTCCAATCCGTTCCCGCTGCTCCGTTTGGTTCCCCACTGTTTTGCAGTATTCGCCACGGTTCCGCACTTTTTCCAATCTGTTCCCCCTGCTCCCTTTGGTTCCCCTCCGTCCTGCACTGTCCTCCATTGTTTCCCAATTTTTCCAATCTCTTCCCCGTGCTCCTTTGTTTCCCCTCTGTTGTGCAGTGTGCCTAACGGTTCCCCACTTTTTCCAATCCGTTCACCCTGCTCCCGTTGTTTCTCCACTCTTCTGCATTTTTCCACACAGTTCCCCACTTTTTCCAATCTGTTCGCCCTGCTCCTATTGGTTCCCCTCTGTTCTGCATTGTTCCCACAGTTCCCCACTTTTTCCAATCCGTTCCCCCTGTGCCCTTTCTTTCCCCTCTGTCCTGCATTGTCCTTCACGATTCCCCACTTTTTCCAATTCGTTCCACCTGCTCCCTTGGTTCCCCTCTGATCTGCAGTGTTCCCCACGGTTCCGCAATTTTTACAATGTATACCCCCTGCTCCCTTTGTTTCCTTACTCTTCTGCATTTTTCCACGTTGTTTCCCAATTTTTCCAATCTCTTCCCCGTGCTCCTTTGTTTCCCCTCTGTTGTGCAGTGTTCCAAACGGTTCCCCACTTTTTCTAATCTGTTCTCCATGTTCCCTTTAGTTCCCCAATGTTCTGCAGTGTTCCACACAGTTCCCCACTTTTTCCAATCTGTTCCCCCTGCTCCCTTGGTTTCCTCACTCTTCTGCATTTTTCCACACTGTTCGCCACTTTTTCCAATATGATCCCCCTGCTCCCTTTGTTTCCTCACTCTTCTGCATTTTTCCACACTGTTCCCCACTTTATCCAATCCGTTCCCCCCTGCTCCCTTTGGTTCCCCTCTGTCCTGCAGTGTTCCCCACTTCTCAACTTCTTTCCGATATGCTCGCCGTGCTCCATTTCGTTACCCTCTTTTCTGCAGTGTTTCCCACGGTTCCCCACTTTTTCCAATCCGTTGCCGCTGCTCCCTTTGGTTCCCCACTGTTTTGCAGTGTTCGCCATGGTTCTGCACTTTTTCCAATCTGTTCCCCATGCTCCGTTTAGTTCCCCTCTATTCTGTAGTGTTCCCCAAGGTGCACACTTTTTCGAATCTGTTCACCCTGCTCCCTTTGTTTCCCCTCTGTCCTGCAGTGTTCCCCACGTTTCCCCACATTTTCCAATCAGTTCGCCCTGCTCCCTTTGTTTCCCCTCTGTCCTGCAATGTTCTCCACGGTTCCCCACTTTTTCCAATCCATTCCCCCTGCTCCTTTTGGTTCCCCACTGTTCTGCAGAACTCCCCATGATTCCCCACTTTTTCCAATCTGTTCCCCCTGCTCCGTTTGGTTCTCCTTTATTCTGCAGTGTTCCCCAAGGTTCCCCACTTTTCCGAGCTGTTCCCCCTGCTCCCTTTGGTTCTGCAGTGTTCTGCAGTGTTCCCCACGGTACCCACTTTTTCCAAACCGTTCCCCCTGCTCCCTTTGTTTCCCCTCTGTCCTGCAGTGTTCCCCACGGTTACCCACTTATTCCAATCCATTCCCCCTGCTCCCTTTGGTTCCCCACTGTTTTGCAGTGTTCGCCATGGTTCTGCACTTTTTCCAATCTGTTCCCCCTGCTCCCTTTGGTTCCCCTCTGTCCTGCAGTGCTCTCCACGGTTCCCCACATTTTCCAATCCGTTCTCCCTGCTCCCTTTGGTTTCCCACTGTTCTGCATTTTTCCACACGGTTCCCCAATTTTTCCAATCTGTTCCCATGCTCCATTTGGTTCCCCTCTTTTCTGCAATATTCCCCAATGTTCCCCACCTTTTGCAATCTGTTCCCCCTGCTCTCTTTGGTTCCCCACTGTTCTGCAGTTTTCGCTAACGGTTCCCCACTTTTTACAACCTGTACCTCCTGTTCCCTTTGGTTCCCCTCTGTCCTGCAGTGTTCCCCACAGTTCCACACTTTTTCCAATCTGTTCGCCGTGCTCTCTTTGGTTCCCCTCAGTTCTACAATGTTCCCCACAGTTCCCCACTTTATCCAATCTGTTCCCCCTGCTCCCTTTGGTTCCCCTCCGTCCTGCACTTTCCTCCATGGTTTCCCAATTTTTCCAATCTCTTCCCCGTGCTCCTTTGGTTCCCCTCTGTTGTGCAGTGTTCCGAACGGTTCCCCACTTTTTCCAATCCGTTCCCCCTGCTTCCTTTGATTCCCTTCTGTTCTGCAGTGTTCCACACTGTTCCCCAATTTTTCCAATCCGTTCACCCTGCTCCCATTGTTTCTCCACTCTTCTCAATTTTTCCACACCGTTCCCCACTTTTTCCAATCTGTTCGCCCTTGTCCTTCGGCTCCCCTCTGTTCTGCAGTTTACCCCACAGTTTCCACTTTTTCCAATCTGTTCCCCCTGCTCCCTTTGGTTTCCCCTCTATTCTGCAGTATTCTATACAGTTCCCCACATTTTCCAATCTGTTCCTCCTGCTCCCTTTGGTTCCCCATTGTTCTGCATTTTTCCACACAGTTCCCCACTTTTTCCAATCTGTTCCCCCTGCTCCCTTTGTTTCCTCACTCTTCTGCATTTTTCCACACTGTTCGCCACTTTTTCCAATCTGATCCCCCTGCTCCCTTTGATTCCCCACTGTTCTGCAGTGTTTCCCACTTCTCAACTTTTTTCCGATATGTTCGCCCTGCTCCCTTTCGTTCCCCTCTGTTCTGCAGTGTTTCCCACGGTTCCCAACTTTTTCCAATCCGTTCCCGCTGCTCCGTTTGGTTCCCCACTGTTTTGCAGTATTCGCCACGGTTCCGCACTTTTTCCAATCTGTTCCCCCTGCTCCCTTTGGTTCCCCTCCGTCCTGCACTGTCCTCCATTGTTTCCCAATTTTTCCAATCTCTTCCCCGTGCTCCTTTGTTTCCCCTCTGTTGTGCAGTGTGCCTAACGGTTCCCCACTTTTTCCAATCCGTTCACCCTGCTCCCGTTGTTTCTCCACTCTTCTGCATTTTTCCACACAGTTCCCCACTTTTTCCAATCTGTTCGCCCTGCTCCTATTGGTTCCCCTCTGTTCTGCATTGTTCCCCACAGTTCCCCACTTTTTCCAATCCGTTCCCCCTGTGCCCTTTCTTTCCTCTCTGTCCTGCATTGTCCTTCACGATTCCCCACTTTTTCCAATTCGTTCCACCTGCTCCCTTGGTTCCCCTCTGATCTGCAGTGTTCCCCACGGTTCCGCAATTTTTCCAATGTATACCCCCTGCTCCCTTTGTTTCCTTACTCTTCTGCGTTTTTCCACATTGTTTCCCAATTTTTCCAATCTCTTCCCCGTGCTCCTTTGTTTCCCCTCTGTTGTGCAGTGTTCCAAACGGTTCCCCACTTTTTCTAATCTGTTCTCCATGTTCCCTTTAGTTCCCCAATGTTCTGCAGTGTTCCACACAGTTCCCCACTTTTTCCAATCTGTTCCCCCTGCTCCCTTGGTTTCCTCACTCTTCTGCATTTTTCCACACTGTTCGCCACTTTTTCCAATCTGATCCCCCTGCTCCCTTTGATTCCCCACTGTTCTGCAGTGTTCCCCACTTCTCCACTATTTTCCAATGTGTTCGCCGTGCTCGCTTTGGTTCCTCTCTGTCTGCAATATTCTTCACAGTTCCCCACTTTTTCCAATCCGTTCCCTCTGCTCTCTTGGTTCCCCTCTGTTCTGCAGTCTTCCCCACGGTTCCCCACTTTTCCGAGTTCTTCCCTCTGCTCCCTTTGGGTCCTCTCTGTTCTGCAGTGTTCCCCACAGTTCCCCATTTTTTGCAATCTGTTCCCCCTGCTCCCTTTGGTTCCCCATTGTTCTGCATTTTTCCACACAGTTCCCCACTTTTTCCAATCTGTTCCCCCTGCTCCCTTTGTTTCCTCACTCTTCTGCATTTTTCCACACTGTTCGCCACTTTTTCCAATCTGATCCCCCTGCTCCCTTTGATTCCCCACTGTTCTGCAGTGTTTCCCACTTCTCAACTTTTTTCCGATATGTTCGCCCTGCTCCCTTTCGTTCCCCTCTGTTCTGCAGTGTTTCCCACGGTTCCCAACTTTTTCCAATCCGTTCCCGCTGCTCCGTTTGGTTCCCCACTGTTTTGCAGTATTCGCCACGGTTCCGCACTTTTTCCAATCTGTTCCCCCTGCTCCCTTTGGTTCCCCTCCGTCCTGCACTGTCCTCCATTGTTTCCCAATTTTTCCAATCTCTTCCCCGTGCTCCTTTGTTTCCCCTCTGTTGTGCAGTGTGCCTAACGGTTCCCCACTTTTTCCAATCCGTTCACCCTGCTCCCGTTGTTTCTCCACTCTTCTGCATTTTTCCACACAGTTCCCCACTTTTTCCAATCTGTTCGCCCTGCTCCTATTGGTTCCCCTCTGTTCTGCATTGTTCCCCACAGTTCCCCACTTTTTCCAATCCGTTCCCCCTGTGCCCTTTCTTTCCTCTCTGTCCTGCATTGTCCTTCACGATTCCCCACTTTTTCCAATTCGTTCCACCTGCTCCCTTGGTTCCCCTCTGATCTGCAGTGTTCCCCACGGTTCCGCAATTTTTCCAATGTATACCCCCTGCTCCCTTTGTTTCCTTACTCTTCTGCGTTTTTCCACATTGTTTCCCAATTTTTCCAATCTCTTCCCCGTGCTCCTTTGTTTCCCCTCTGTTGTGCAGTGTTCCAAACGGTTCCCCACTTTTTCTAATCTGTTCTCCATGTTCCCTTTAGTTCCCCAATGTTCTGCAGTGTTCCACACAGTTCCCCACTTTTTCCAATCTGTTCCCCCTGCTCCCTTGGTTTCCTCACTCTTCTGCATTTTTCCACACTGTTCGCCACTTTTTCCAATCTGATCCCCCTGCTCCCTTTGATTCCCCACTGTTCTGCAGTGTTCCCCACTTCTCCACTATTTTCCAATGTGTTCGCCGTGCTCGCTTTGGTTCCTCTCTGTCTGCAATATTCTTCACAGTTCCCCACTTTTTCCAATCCGTTCCCTCTGCTCTCTTGGTTCCCCTCTGTTCTGCAGTCTTCCCCACGGTTCCCCACTTTTCCGAGTTCTTCCCTCTGCTCCCTTTGGGTCCTCTCTGTTCTGCAGTGTTCCCCACAGTTCCCCATTTTTTGCAATCTGTTCCCCCTGCTCCCTTTGGTTCCCCTCCGTCCTGCACTGTCCTCCATGGTTTCCCAATTTTTCCAATCTCTTCCCCGTGCTCCTTTGTTTCCCCTCTGTTGTGCAGTGTTCCTAACGGTTCCCCACTTTTTCCAATCCGTTCCCCCTGCTTCCTTTGATTCCCCTCTGTTCTGCATTTTTCCACACCGTTCCCCACTTTTTCCAATCTGTTCCCCCTGCTCCCTTTGGTTCCCCTCTATTCTGCAGTTTTCCATACAGTTCCCCACATTTTCCAATCCGTTACCCCTGCTCCCTTTGGTTCCCCTCTGTTCTGCAGTGTTCCGCGCTTCTCAACTTCTTTCCGATATGCTCGCCCTGCTCCATTTCGTTCCCCTCTGTTCTGCAGTGTTTCCCACGGTTCCCCACTTTTTCCAATCCGTTCCTGCTGCTCCCTTTGGTTCCCCACTGTTTTGCAGTGTTCGCCATGGTTCTGCACTTTTTCCAATCTGTTCTCCATGCTCCGTTTAGTTCCCCTCTATTCTGCAGTGTTCCCCAAGGATGCACACTTTTTCGAATCTGTTCACCCTGCTCCCTTTGTTTCCCCTCTGTACTGCAGTGCTCCCCACGATTCCCCACATTTTCCAATCTGTTCTTCCTGCTCCCTTTGGTGTCCCACTGTTCTGCATTTTTCCACACGGTTCCCCAATTTTTCCAATCTGTTCCCATGCTCCATTTGGTTCCCCTCTTTTCTGCAATATTCCCCACTGTTCCCCACTTTTTGCAATCTGTTCCCCCTGCTCCCTTTGGTTCCCCTCTGTTCTGCAGTGTTTGCCAACGGTTCCCCACTTTTTCCAACCAGCACCTCCTGTTCCCTTTGGTTCCTCTCTGTCCTGCAGTGTTCCCCATGGTTCTCCACTTTTTCCAATCTGTTCTCCATGCTCCGTTTAGTTCCCCTCTATTCTGCAGTGTTCCCCAAGGATGCACACTTTTTCGAATCTGTTCACCCTGCTCCCTTTGTTTCCCCTCTGTACTGCAGTGTTCCCCACAGTTCCCCACTTTTTCCAATCTGTTCCCCCTGCTCCCTTTGGTTCCCCTCCGTCCTGCACTGTCCTCCATGGTTTCCCAATTTTTCCAATCTCTTCCCCGTGCTCCTTTGGTTCCCCTCTGTTGTGCAATGTTCCGAACGGTTCCCCACTTTTTCCAATCCGTTCCCCCTGATCCCTTTAGTTCCCTTCTGTACTGCAGTGCTCCCCACGATTCCCCACATTTTCCAATCCGTTCTCCCTGCTCCCTTTGGTTTCCCACTGTTCTGCATTTTTCCACACGGTTCCCAAATTTTTCCAATCTGTTCCCATGCTCCATTTGGTTCCCCTCTTTTCTGCAATATTCCCCACTGTTCTCCACTTTTTGCAATCTGTTCCCCCTGCTCCCTTTCGTTCCCCACTGTTCTGCAGTGTTCGCCAACGGTTCCCCACTTTTTCCAACCTGTACCTCCTGCTCCCTTTGGTTCCCCACTGTTCTGCAGTTTTCTTCATGGTTCCCGACTTTTTCCAGTCTGTTCCTCCTGCTCCCTTTGCTTCCCCACTGTTCTGCATTTTTCCACACTGTTCCCCACTTTTTCCAATCTGATCCCCCTGCTCCCTTTGATTCCCCACTGTTCTGCAGTGTTTCCCACGGTTCCCAACTTTTTCCAATCCGTTCCCGCTGCTCCGTTTGGTTCCCCACTGTTTTGCAGTATTCGCCACGGTTCCGCACTTTTTCCAATCTGTTCCCCCTGCTCCCTTTGGTTCCCCTCCGTCCTGCACTGTCCTCCATTGTTTCCCAATTTTTCCAATCTCTTCCCCGTGCTCCTTTGTTTCCCCTCTGTTGTGCAGTGTGCCTAACGGTTCCCCACTTTTTCCAATCCGTTCACCCTGCTCCCGTTGTTTCTCCACTCTTCTGCATTTTTCCACACAGTTCCCCACTTTTTCCAATCTGTTCGCCCTGCTCCTATTGGTTCCCCTCTGTTCTGCATTGTTCCCACAGTTCCCCACTTTTTCCAATCCGTTCCCCCTGTGCCCTTTCTTTCCCCTCTGTCCTGCATTGTCCTTCACGATTCCCCACTTTTTCCAATTCGTTCCACCTGCTCCCTTGGTTCACCTCTGATCTGCAGTGTTCCCCACGGTTCCGCAATTTTTACAATGTATACCCCCTGCTCCCTTTGTTTCCTTACTCTTCTGCATTTTTCCACGTTGTTTCCCAATTTTTCCAATCTCTTCCCCGTGCTCCTTTGTTTCCCCTCTGTTGTGCAGTGTTCCAAACGGTTCCCCACTTTTTCTAATCTGTTCTCCGTGTTCCCTTTAGTTCCCCAATGTTCTGCAGTGTTCCACACAGTACCCCACTTTTTCCAATCTGTTCCCCCTGCTCCCTTGGTTTCCTCACTCTTCTGCATTTTTCCACACTGTTCGCCACTTTTTCCAATATGATACCCCTGCTCCCTTTGTTTCCTCACTCTTCTGCATTTTTCCACACTGTTCCCCACTTTATCCAATCCGTTCCCCCCTGCTCCCTTTGGTTCCCCTCTGTCCTGCAGTGTTCCCCACTTCTCAACTTCTTTCCGATATGCTCGCCGTGCTCCATTTCGTTACCCTCTTTTCTGCAGTGTTTCCCACGGTTCCCCACTTTTTCCAATCCGTTCCCGCTGCTCCCTTTGGTTCCCCACTGTTTTGCAGTGTTCGCCATGGTTCTGCACTTTTTCCAATCTGTTCCCCATGCTCCGTTTAGTTCCCCTCTATTCTGTAGTGTTCCCCAAGGTGCACACTTTTTCGAATCTGTTCACCCTGCTCCCTTTGTTTCCCCTCTGTCCTGCAGTGTTCCCCACGTTTCCCCACATTTTCCAATCAGTTCGCCCTGCTCCCTTTGTTTCCCCTCTGTCCTGCAATGTTCTCCACGGTTCCCCACTTTTTCCAATCCATTCCCCCTGCTCCTTTTGGTTCCCCACTGTTCTGCAGAACTCCCCATGATTCCCCACTTTTTCCAATCTGTTCCCCCTGCTCCGTTTGGTTCTCCTTTATTCTGCAGTGTTCCCCAAGGTTCCCCACTTTTCCGAGCTGTTCCCCCTGCTCCCTTTGGTTCTGCAGTGTTCTGCAGTGTTCCCCACGGTACCCACTTTTTCCAAACCGTTCCCCCTGCTCCCTTTGTTTCCCCTCTGTCCTGCAGTGTTCCCCACGGTTACCCACTTATTCCAATCCATTCCCCCTGCTCCCTTTGGTTCCCCACTGTTTTGCAGTGTTCGCCATGGTTCTGCACTTTTTCCAATCTGTTCCCCCTGCTCCCTTTGGTTCCCCTCTGTCCTGCAGTGCTCTCCACGGTTCCCCACATTTTCCAATCCGTTCTCCCTGCTCCCTTTGGTTTCCCACTGTTCTGTATTTTTCCACACGGTTCCCCAATTTTTCCAATCTGTTCCCATGCTCCATTTGGTTCCCCTCTTTTCTGCAATATTCCCCACTGTTCCCCACCTTTTGCAATCTGTACCCCCTGCTCTCTTTGGTTCCCCACTGTTCTGCAGTTTTCGCTAACGGTTCCCCACTTTATACAACCTGTACCTCCTGTTCCCTTTGGTTCCCCTCTGTCCTGCAGTGTTCCCCACAGTTCCACACTTATTCCAATCTGTTCGCCGTGCTCTCTTTGGTTCCCCTCAGTTCTACAATGTTCCCCACAGTTCCCCACTTTTTCCAATCTGTTCCCCCTGCTCCCTTTGTTTCCTCACTCTTCTGCATTTTTCCACACTGTTCGCCACTTTTTCCAATCTGATCCCCCTGCTCCCTTTGATTCCCCACTGTTCTGCAGTGTTTCCCACTTCTCAACTTTTTTCCGATATGTTCGCCCTGCTCCCTTTCGTTCCCCTCTGTTCTGCAGTGTTTCCCACGGTTCCCAACTTTTTCCAATCCGTTCCCGCTGCTCCGTTTGGTTCCCCACTGTTTTGCAGTATTCGCCACGGTTCCGCACTTTTTCCAATCTGTTCCCCCTGCTCCCTTTGGTTCCCCTCCGTCCTGCACTGTCCTCCATTGTTTCCCAATTTTTCCAATCTCTTCCCCGTGCTCCTTTGTTTCCCCTCTGTTGTGCAGTGTGCCTAACGGTTCCCCACTTTTTCCAATCCGTTCACCCTGCTCCCGTTGTTTCTCCACTCTTCTGCATTTTTCCACACAGTTCCCCACTTTTTCCAATCTGTTCGCCCTGCTCCTATTGGTTCCCCTCTGTTCTGCATTGTTCCCCACAGTTCCCCACTTTTTCCAATCCGTTCCCCCTGTGCCCTTTCTTTCCTCTCTGTCCTGCATTGTCCTTCACGATTCCCCACTTTTTCCAATTCGTTCCACCTGCTCCCTTGGTTCCCCTCTGATCTGCAGTGTTCCCCACGGTTCCGCAATTTTTCCAATGTATACCCCCTGCTCCCTTTGTTTCCTTACTCTTCTGCGTTTTTCCACATTGTTTCCCAATTTTTCCAATCTCTTCCCCGTGCTCCTTTGTTTCCCCTCTGTTGTGCAGTGTTCCAAACGGTTCCCCACTTTTTCTAATCTGTTCTCCATGTTCCCTTTAGTTCCCCAATGTTCTGCAGTGTTCCACACAGTTCCCCACTTTTTCCAATCTGTTCCCCCTGCTCCCTTGGTTTCCTCACTCTTCTGCATTTTTCCACACTGTTCGCCACTTTTTCCAATCTGATCCCCCTGCTCCCTTTGATTCCCCACTGTTCTGCAGTGTTCCCCACTTCTCCACTATTTTCCAATGTGTTCGCCGTGCTCGCTTTGGTTCCTCTCTGTCTGCAATATTCTTCACAGTTCCCCACTTTTTCCAATCCGTTCCCTCTGCTCTCTTGGTTCCCCTCTGTTCTGCAGTCTTCCCCACGGTTCCCCACTTTTCCGAGTTCTTCCCTCTGCTCCCTTTGGGTCCTCTCTGTTCTGCAGTGTTCCCCACAGTTCCCCATTTTTTGCAATCTGTTCCCCCTGCTCCCTTTGGTTCCCCTCCGTCCTGCACTGTCCTCCATGGTTTCCCAATTTTTCCAATCTCTTCCCCGTGCTCCTTTGTTTCCCCTCTGTTGTGCAGTGTTCCTAACGGTTCCCCACTTTTTCCAATCCGTTCCCCCTGCTTCCTTTGATTCCCCTCTGTTCTGCATTTTTCCACACCGTTCCCCACTTTTTCCAATCTGTTCCCCCTGCTCCCTTTGGTTCCCCTCTATTCTGCAGTTTTCCATACAGTTCCCCACATTTTCCAATCCGTTACCCCTGCTCCCTTTGGTTCCCCTCTGTTCTGCAGTGTTCCGCGCTTCTCAACTTCTTTCCGATATGCTCGCCCTGCTCCATTTCGTTCCCCTCTGTTCTGCAGTGTTTCCCACGGTTCCCCACTTTTTCCAATCCGTTCCTGCTGCTCCCTTTGGTTCCCCACTGTTTTGCAGTGTTCGCCATGGTTCTGCACTTTTTCCAATCTGTTCTCCATGCTCCGTTTAGTTCCCCTCTATTCTGCAGTGTTCCCCAAGGATGCACACTTTTTCGAATCTGTTCACCCTGCTCCCTTTGTTTCCACTCTGTACTGCAGTGCTCCCCACGATTCCCCACATTTTCCAATCTGTTCTTCCTGCTCCCTTTGGTTTCCCACTGTTCTGCATTTTTCCACACGGTTCCCCAATTTTTCCAATCTGTTCCCATGCTCCATTTGGTTCCCCTCTTTTCTGCAATATTCCCCACTGTTCCCCACTTTTTGCAATCTGTTCCCCCTGCTCCCTTTGGTTCCCCACTGTTCTGCAGTGTTTGCCAACGGTTCCCCACTTTTTCCAACCTGCACCTCCTGTTCCCTTCGGTTCCTCTCTGTCCTGCAGTGTTCCCCATGGTTCTCCACTTTTTCCAATCTGTTCTCCATGCTCCGTTTAGTTCCCCTCTATTCTGCAGTGTTCCCCAAGGATGCACACTTTTTCGAATCTGTTCACCCTGCTCCCTTTGTTTCCCCTCTGTACTGCAGTGTTCCCCACAGTTCCCCACTTTTTCCAATCTGTTCCCCCTGCTCCCTTTGGTTCCCCTCCGTCCTGCACTGTCCTCCATGGTTTCCCAATTTTTCCAATCTCTTCCCCGTGCTCCTTTGGTTCCCCTCTGTTGTGCAATGTTCCGAACGGTTCCCCACTTTTTCCAATCCGTTCCCCCTGATCCCTTTAGTTCCCTTCTGTACTGCAGTGCTCCCCACGATTCCCCACATTTTCCAATCCGTTCTCCCTGCTCCCTTTGGTTTCCCACTGTTCTGCATTTTTCCACACGGTTCCCCAATTTTTCCAATCTGTTCCCATGCTCCATTTGGTTCCCCTCTTTTCTGCAATATTCCCCACTGTTCCCCACTTTTTGCAATCTGTTCCCCCTGCTCCCTTTCGTTCCCCACTGTTCTGCATTGTTCGCCAACGGTTCCCCACTTTTTCCAACCTGTACCTCCTGCTCCCTTTGGTTCCCCACTGTTCTGCAGTTTTCTTCATGGTTCCCGACTTTTTCCAGTCTGTTCCTCCTGCTCCCTTTGCTTCCCCACTGTTCTGCATTTTTCCACACTGTTCCCCACTTTTTCCAATCTGATCCCCCTGCTCCCTTTGATTCCCCACTGTTCTGCAGTGTTTCCCACGGTTCCCAACTTTTTCCAATCCGTTCCCGCTGCTCCGTTTGGTTCCCCACTGTTTTGCAGTATTCGCCACGGTTCCGCACTTTTTCCAATCTGTTCCCCCTGCTCCCTTTGGTTCCCCTCCGTCCTGCACTGTCCTCCATTGTTTCCCAATTTTTCCAATCTCTTCCCCGTGCTCCTTTGTTTCCCCTCTGTTGTGCAGTGTGCCTAACGGTTCCCCACTTTTTCCAATCCGTTCACCCTGCTCCCGTTGTTTCTCCACTCTTCTGCATTTTTCCACACAGTTCCCCACTTTTTCCAATCTGTTCGCCCTGCTCCTATTGGTTCCCCTCTGTTCTGCATTGTTCCCACAGTTCCCCACTTTTTCCAATCCGTTCCCCCTGTGCCCTTTCTTTCCCCTCTGTCCTGCATTGTCCTTCACGATTCCCCACTTTTTCCAATTCGTTCCACCTGCTCCCTTGGTTCCCCTCTGATCTGCAGTGTTCCCCACGGTTCCGCAATTTTTACAATGTATACCCCCTGCTCCCTTTGTTTCCTTACTCTTCTGCATTTTTCCACGTTGTTTCCCAATTTTTCCAATCTCTTCCCCGTGCTCCTTTGTTTCCCCTCTGTTGTGCAGTGTTCCAAACGGTTCCCCACTTTTTCTAATCTGTTCTCCATGTTCCCTTTAGTTCCCCAATGTTCTGCAGTGTTCCACACAGTTCCCCACTTTTTCCAATCTGTTCCCCCTGCTCCCTTGGTTTCCTCACTCTTCTGCATTTTTCCACACTGTTCGCCACTTTTTCCAATATGATCCCCCTGCTCCCTTTGTTTCCTCACTCTTCTGCATTTTTCCACACTGTTCCCCACTTTATCCAATCCGTTCCCCCCTGCTCCCTTTGGTTCCCCTCTGTCCTGCAGTGTTCCCCACTTCTCAACTTCTTTCCGATATGCTCGCCGTGCTCCATTTCGTTACCCTCTTTTCTGCAGTGTTTCCCACGGTTCCCCACTTTTTCCAATCCGTTGCCGCTGCTCCCTTTGGTTCCCCACTGTTTTGCAGTGTTCGCCATGGTTCTGCACTTTTTCCAATCTGTTCCCCATGCTCCGTTTAGTTCCCCTCTATTCTGTAGTGTTCCCCAAGGTGCACACTTTTTCGAATCTGTTCACCCTGCTCCCTTTGTTTCCCCTCTGTCCTGCAGTGTTCCCCACGTTTCCCCACATTTTCCAATCAGTTCGCCCTGCTCCCTTTGTTTCCCCTCTGTCCTGCAATGTTCTCCACGGTTCCCCACTTTTTCCAATCCATTCCCCCTGCTCCTTTTGGTTCCCCACTGTTCTGCAGAACTCCCCATGATTCCCCACTTTTTCCAATCTGTTCCCACTGCTCCGTTTGGTTCTCCTTTATTCTGCAGTGTTCCCCAAGGTTCCCCACTTTTCCGAGCTGTTCCCCCTGCTCCCTTTGGTTCTGCAGTGTTCTGCAGTGTTCCCCACGGTACCCACTTTTTCCAAACCGTTCCCCCTGCTCCCTTTGTTTCCCCTCTGTCCTGCAGTGTTCCCCACGGTTACCCACTTATTCCAATCCATTCCCCCTGCTCCCTTTGGTTCCCCACTGTTTTGCAGTGTTCGCCATGGTTCTGCACTTTTTCCAATCTGTTCCCCCTGCTCCCTTTGGTTCCCCTCTGTCCTGCAGTGCTCTCCACGGTTCCCCACATTTTCCAATCCGTTCTCCCTGCTCCCTTTGGTTTCCCACTGTTCTGCATTTTTCCACACGGTTCCCCAATTTTTCCAATCTGTTCCCATGCTCCATTTGGTTCCCCTCTTTTCTGCAATATTCCCCAATGTTCCCCACCTTTTGCAATCTGTTCCCCCTGCTCTCTTTGGTTCCCCACTGTTCTGCAGTTTTCGCTAACGGTTCCCCACTTTTTACAACCTGTACCTCCTGTTCCCTTTGGTTCCCCTCTGTCCTGCAGTGTTCCCCACAGTTCCACACTTTTTCCAATCTGTTCGCCGTGCTCTCTTTGGTTCCCCTCAGTTCTACAATGTTCCCCACAGTTCCCCACTTTATCCAATCTGTTCCCCCTGCTCCCTTTGGTTCCCCTCCGTCCTGCACTTTCCTCCATGGTTTCCCAATTTTTCCAATCTCTTCCCCGTGCTCCTTTGGTTCCCCTCTGTTGTGCAGTGTTCCGAACGGTTCCCCACTTTTTCCAATCCGTTCCCCCTGCTTCCTTTGATTCCCTTCTGTTCTGCAGTGTTCCACACTGTTCCCCAATTTTTCCAATCCGTTCACCCTGCTCCCATTGTTTCTCCACTCTTCTCAATTTTTCCACACCGTTCCCCACTTTTTCCAATCTGTTCGCCCTTGTCCTTCGGCTCCCCTCTGTTCTGCAGTTTACCCCACAGTTTCCACTTTTTCCAATCTGTTCCCCCTGCTCCCTTTGGTTTCCCCTCTATTCTGCAGTATTCTATACAGTTCCCCACATTTTCCAATCTGTTCCTCCTGCTCCCTTTGGTTCCCCATTGTTCTGCATTTTTCCACACAGTTCCCCACTTTTTCCAATCTGTTCCCCCTGCTCCCTTTGTTTCCTCACTCTTCTGCATTTTTCCACACTGTTCGCCACTTTTTCCAATCTGATCCCCCTGCTCCCTTTGATTCCCCACTGTTCTGCAGTGTTTCCCACTTCTCAACTTTTTTCCGATATGTTCGCCCTGCTCCCTTTCGTTCCCCTCTGTTCTGCAGTGTTTCCCACGGTTCCCAACTTTTTCCAATCCGTTCCCGCTGCTCCGTTTGGTTCCCCACTGTTTTGCAGTATTCGCCACGGTTCCGCACTTTTTCCAATCTGTTCCCCCTGCTCCCTTTGGTTCCCCTCCGTCCTGCACTGTCCTCCATTGTTTCCCAATTTTTCCAATCTCTTCCCCGTGCTCCTTTGTTTCCCCTCTGTTGTGCAGTGTGCCTAACGGTTCCCCACTTTTTCCAATCCGTTCACCCTGCTCCCGTTGTTTCTCCACTCTTCTGCATTTTTCCACACAGTTCCCCACTTTTTCCAATCTGTTCGCCCTGCTCCTATTGGTTCCCCTCTGTTCTGCATTGTTCCCCACAGTTCCCCACTTTTTCCAATCCGTTCCCCCTGTGCCCTTTCTTTCCTCTCTGTCCTGCATTGTCCTTCACGATTCCCCACTTTTTCCAATTCGTTCCACCTGCTCCCTTGGTTCCCCTCTGATCTGCAGTGTTCCCCACGGTTCCGCAATTTTTCCAATGTATACCCCCTGCTCCCTTTGTTTCCTTACTCTTCTGCGTTTTTCCACATTGTTTCCCAATTTTTCCAATCTCTTCCCCGTGCTCCTTTGTTTCCCCTCTGTTGTGCAGTGTTCCAAACGGTTCCCCACTTTTTCTAATCTGTTCTCCATGTTCCCTTTAGTTCCCCAATGTTCTGCAGTGTTCCACACAGTTCCCCACTTTTTCCAATCTGTTCCCCCTGCTCCCTTGGTTTCCTCACTCTTCTGCATTTTTCCACACTGTTCGCCACTTTTTCCAATCTGATCCCCCTGCTCCCTTTGATTCCCCACTGTTCTGCAGTGTTCCCCACTTCTCCACTATTTTCCAATGTGTTCGCCGTGCTCGCTTTGGTTCCTCTCTGTCTGCAATATTCTTCACAGTTCCCCACTTTTTCCAATCCGTTCCCTCTGCTCTCTTGGTTCCCCTCTGTTCTGCAGTCTTCCCCACGGTTCCCCACTTTTCCGAGTTCTTCCCTCTGCTCCCTTTGGGTCCTCTCTGTTCTGCAGTGTTCCCCACAGTTCCCCATTTTTTGCAATCTGTTCCCCCTGCTCCCTTTGGTTCCCCATTGTTCTGCATTTTTCCACACAGTTCCCCACTTTTTCCAATCTGTTCCCCCTGCTCCCTTTGTTTCCTCACTCTTCTGCATTTTTCCACACTGTTCGCCACTTTTTCCAATCTGATCCCCCTGCTCCCTTTGATTCCCCACTGTTCTGCAGTGTTTCCCACTTCTCAACTTTTTTCCGATATGTTCGCCCTGCTCCCTTTCGTTCCCCTCTGTTCTGCAGTGTTTCCCACGGTTCCCAACTTTTTCCAATCCGTTCCCGCTGCTCCGTTTGGTTCCCCACTGTTTTGCAGTATTCGCCACGGTTCCGCACTTTTTCCAATCTGTTCCCCCTGCTCCCTTTGGTTCCCCTCCGTCCTGCACTGTCCTCCATTGTTTCCCAATTTTTCCAATCTCTTCCCCGTGCTCCTTTGTTTCCCCTCTGTTGTGCAGTGTGCCTAACGGTTCCCCACTTTTTCCAATCCGTTCACCCTGCTCCCGTTGTTTCTCCACTCTTCTGCATTTTTCCACACAGTTCCCCACTTTTTCCAATCTGTTCGCCCTGCTCCTATTGGTTCCCCTCTGTTCTGCATTGTTCCCCACAGTTCCCCACTTTTTCCAATCCGTTCCCCCTGTGCCCTTTCTTTCCTCTCTGTCCTGCATTGTCCTTCACGATTCCCCACTTTTTCCAATTCGTTCCACCTGCTCCCTTGGTTCCCCTCTGATCTGCAGTGTTCCCCACGGTTCCGCAATTTTTCCAATGTATACCCCCTGCTCCCTTTGTTTCCTTACTCTTCTGCGTTTTTCCACATTGTTTCCCAATTTTTCCAATCTCTTCCCCGTGCTCCTTTGTTTCCCCTCTGTTGTGCAGTGTTCCAAACGGTTCCCCACTTTTTCTAATCTGTTCTCCATGTTCCCTTTAGTTCCCCAATGTTCTGCAGTGTTCCACACAGTTCCCCACTTTTTCCAATCTGTTCCCCCTGCTCCCTTGGTTTCCTCACTCTTCTGCATTTTTCCACACTGTTCGCCACTTTTTCCAATCTGATCCCCCTGCTCCCTTTGATTCCCCACTGTTCTGCAGTGTTCCCCACTTCTCCACTATTTTCCAATGTGTTCGCCGTGCTCGCTTTGGTTCCTCTCTGTCTGCAATATTCTTCACAGTTCCCCACTTTTTCCAATCCGTTCCCTCTGCTCTCTTGGTTCCCCTCTGTTCTGCAGTCTTCCCCACGGTTCCCCACTTTTCCGAGTTCTTCCCTCTGCTCCCTTTGGGTCCTCTCTGTTCTGCAGTGTTCCCCACAGTTCCCCATTTTTTGCAATCTGTTCCCCCTGCTCCCTTTGGTTCCCCTCCGTCCTGCACTGTCCTCCATGGTTTCCCAATTTTTCCAATCTCTTCCCCGTGCTCCTTTGTTTCCCCTCTGTTGTGCAGTGTTCCTAACGGTTCCCCACTTTTTCCAATCCGTTCCCCCTGCTTCCTTTGATTCCCCTCTGTTCTGCATTTTTCCACACCGTTCCCCACTTTTTCCAATCTGTTCCCCCTGCTCCCTTTGGTTCCCCTCTATTCTGCAGTTTTCCATACAGTTCCCCACATTTTCCAATCCGTTACCCCTGCTCCCTTTGGTTCCCCTCTGTTCTGCAGTGTTCCGCGCTTCTCAACTTCTTTCCGATATGCTCGCCCTGCTCCATTTCGTTCCCCTCTGTTCTGCAGTGTTTCCCACGGTTCCCCACTTTTTCCAATCCGTTCCTGCTGCTCCCTTTGGTTCCCCACTGTTTTGCAGTGTTCGCCATGGTTCTGCACTTTTTCCAATCTGTTCTCCATGCTCCGTTTAGTTCCCCTCTATTCTGCAGTGTTCCCCAAGGATGCACACTTTTTCGAATCTGTTCACCCTGCTCCCTTTGTTTCCCCTCTGTACTGCAGTGCTCCCCACGATTCCCCACATTTTCCAATCTGTTCTTCCTGCTCCCTTTGGTGTCCCACTGTTCTGCATTTTTCCACACGGTTCCCCAATTTTTCCAATCTGTTCCCATGCTCCATTTGGTTCCCCTCTTTTCTGCAATATTCCCCACTGTTCCCCACTTTTTGCAATCTGTTCCCCCTGCTCCCTTTGGTTCCCCTCTGTTCTGCAGTGTTTGCCAACGGTTCCCCACTTTTTCCAACCAGCACCTCCTGTTCCCTTTGGTTCCTCTCTGTCCTGCAGTGTTCCCCATGGTTCTCCACTTTTTCCAATCTGTTCTCCATGCTCCGTTTAGTTCCCCTCTATTCTGCAGTGTTCCCCAAGGATGCACACTTTTTCGAATCTGTTCACCCTGCTCCCTTTGTTTCCCCTCTGTACTGCAGTGTTCCCCACAGTTCCCCACTTTTTCCAATCTGTTCCCCCTGCTCCCTTTGGTTCCCCTCCGTCCTGCACTGTCCTCCATGGTTTCCCAATTTTTCCAATCTCTTCCCCGTGCTCCTTTGGTTCCCCTCTGTTGTGCAATGTTCCGAACGGTTCCCCACTTTTTCCAATCCGTTCCCCCTGATCCCTTTAGTTCCCTTCTGTACTGCAGTGCTCCCCACGATTCCCCACATTTTCCAAACCGTTCTCCCTGCTCCCTTTGGTTTCCCACTGTTCTGCATTTTTCCACACGGTTCCCAAATTTTTCCAATCTGTTCCCATGCTCCATTTGGTTCCCCTCTTTTCTGCAATATTCCCCACTGTTCTCCACTTTTTGCAATCTGTTCCCCCTGCTCCCTTTCGTTCCCCACTGTTCTGCAGTGTTCGCCAACGGTTCCCCACTTTTTCCAACCTGTACCTCCTGCTCCCTTTGGTTCCCCACTGTTCTGCAGTTTTCTTCATGGTTCCCGACTTTTTCCAGTCTGTTCCTCCTGCTCCCTTTGCTTCCCCACTGTTCTGCATTTTTCCACACTGTTCCCCACTTTTTCCAATCTGATCCCCCTGCTCCCTTTGATTCCCCACTGTTCTGCAGTGTTTCCCACGGTTCCCAACTTTTTCCAATCCGTTCCCGCTGCTCCGTTTGGTTCCCCACTGTTTTGCAGTATTCGCCACGGTTCCGCACTTTTTCCAATCTGTTCCCCCTGCTCCCTTTGGTTCCCCTCCGTCCTGCACTGTCCTCCATTGTTTCCCAATTTTTCCAATCTCTTCCCCGTGCTCCTTTGTTTCCCCTCTGTTGTGCAGTGTGCCTAACGGTTCCCCACTTTTTCCAATCCGTTCACCCTGCTCCCGTTGTTTCTCCACTCTTCTGCATTTTTCCACACAGTTCCCCACTTTTTCCAATCTGTTCGCCCTGCTCCTATTGGTTCCCCTCTGTTCTGCATTGTTCCCACAGTTCCCCACTTTTTCCAATCCGTTCTCCCTGTGCCCTTTCTTTCCCCTCTGTCCTGGATTGTCCTTCACGATTCCCCACTTTTTCCAATTCGTTCCACCTGCTCCCTTGGTTCACCTCTGATCTGCAGTGTTCCCCACGGTTCCGCAATTTTTACAATGTATACCCCCTGCTCCCTTTGTTTCCTTACTCTTCTGCATTTTTCCACGTTGTTTCCCAATTTTTCCAATCTCTTCCCCGTGCTCCTTTGTTTCCCCTCTGTTGTGCAGTGTTCCAAACGGTTCCCCACTTTTTCTAATCTGTTCTCCATGTTCCCTTTAGTTCCCCAATGTTCTGCAGTGTTCCACACAGTTCCCCACTTTTTCCAATCTGTTCCCCCTGCTCCCTTGGTTTCCTCACTCTTCTGCATTTTTCCACACTGTTCGCCACTTTTTCCAATATGATCCCCCTGCTCCCTTTGTTTCCTCACTCTTCTGCATTTTTCCACACTGTTCCCCACTTTATCCAATCCGTTCCCCCCTGCTCCCTTTGGTTCCCCTCTGTCCTGCAGTGTTCCCCACTTCTCAACTTCTTTCCGATATGCTCGCCGTGCTCCATTTCGTTCCCCTCTTTTCTGCAGTGTTTCCCACGGTTCCCCACTTTTTCCAATCCGTTCCCGCTGCTCCCTTTGGTTCCCCACTGTTTTGCAGTGTTCGCCATGGTTCTGCACTTTTTCCAATCTGTTCCCCATGCTCCGTTTAGTTCCCCTCTATTCTGTAGTGTTCCCCAAGGTGCACACTTTTTCGAATCTGTTCACCCTGCTCCCTTTGTTTCCCCTCTGTCCTGCAGTGTTCCCCACGTTTCCCCACATTTTCCAATCAGTTCGCCCTGCTCCCTTTGTTTCCCCTCTGTCCTGCAATGTTCTCCACGGTTCCCCACTTTTTCCAATCCATTCCCCCTGCTCCTTTTGGTTCCCCACTGTTCTGCAGAACTCCCCATGATTCCCCACTTTTTCCAATCTGTTCCCCCTGCTCCGTTTGGTTCTCCTTTATTCTGCAGTGTTCCCCAAGGTTCCCCACTTTTCCGAGCTGTTCCCCCTGCTCCCTTTGGTTCTGCAGTGTTCTGCAGTGTTCCCCACGGTACCCACTTTTTCCAAACCGTTCCCCCTGCTCCCTTTGTTTCCCCTCTGTCCTGCAGTGTTCCCCACGGTTACCCACTTATTCCAATCCATTCCCCCTGCTCCCTTTGGTTCCCCACTGTTTTGCAGTGTTCGCCATGGTTCTGCACTTTTTCCAATCTGTTCCCCCTGCTCCCTTTGGTTCCCCTCTGTCCTGCAGTGCTCTCCACGGTTCCCCACATTTTCCAATCCGTTCTCCCTGCTCCCTTTGGTTTCCCACTGTTCTGCATTTTTCCACACGGTTCCCCAATTTTTCCAATCTGTTCCCATGCTCCATTTGGTTCCCCTCTTTTCTGCAATATTCCCCACTGTTCCCCACTTTTTACAACCTGTACCTCCTGTTCCCTTTGGTTCCCCTCTGTCCTGCAGTGTTCCCCACAGTTCCACACTTTTTCCAATCTGTTCGCCGTGCTCTCTTTGGTTCCCCTCAGTTCTACAATGTTCCCCACAGTTCCCCACTTTATCCAATCTGTTCCCCCTGCTCCCTTTGGTTCCCCTCCGTCCTGCACTTTCCTCCATGGTTTCCCAATTTTTCCAATCTCTTCCCCGTGCTCCTTTGGTTCCCCTCTGTTGTGCAGTGTTCCGAACGGTTCCCCACTTTTTCCAATCCGTTCCCCCTGCTTCCTTTGATTCCCTTCTGTTCTGCAGTGTTCCACACTGTTCCCCAATTTTTCCAATCCGTTCACCCTGCTCCCATTGTTTCTCCACTCTTCTCAATTTTTCCACACCGTTCCCCACTTTTTCCAATCTGTTCGCCCTTGTCCTTCGGCTCCCCTCTGTTCTGCAGTTTACCCCACAGTTTCCACTTTTTCCAATCTGTTCCCCCTGCTCCCTTTGGTTTCCCCTCTATTCTGCAGTATTCTATACAGTTCCCCACATTTTCCAATCTGTTCCTCCTGCTCCCTTTGGTTCCCCATTGTTCTGCATTTTTCCACACAGTTCCCCACTTTTTCCAATCTGTTCCCCCTGCTCCCTTTGTTTCCTCACTCTTCTGCATTTTTCCACACTGTTCGCCACTTTTTCCAATCTGATCCCCCTGCTCCCTTTGATTCCCCACTGTTCTGCAGTGTTTCCCACTTCTCAACTTTTTTCCGATATGTTCGCCCTGCTCCCTTTCGTTCCCCTCTGTTCTGCAGTGTTTCCCACGGTTCCCAACTTTTTCCAATCCGTTCCCGCTGCTCCGTTTGGTTCCCCACTGTTTTGCAGTATTCGCCACGGTTCCGCACTTTTTCCAATCTGTTCCCCCTGCTCCCTTTGGTTCCCCTCCGTCCTGCACTGTCCTCCATTGTTTCCCAATTTTTCCAATCTCTTCCCCGTGCTCCTTTGTTTCCCCTCTGTTGTGCAGTGTGCCTAACGGTTCCCCACTTTTTCCAATCCGTTCACCCTGCTCCCGTTGTTTCTCCACTCTTCTGCATTTTTCCACACAGTTCCCCACTTTTTCCAATCTGTTCGCCCTGCTCCTATTGGTTCCCCTCTGTTCTGCATTGTTCCCCACAGTTCCCCACTTTTTCCAATCCGTTCCCCCTGTGCCCTTTCTTTCCTCTCTGTCCTGCATTGTCCTTCACGATTCCCCACTTTTTCCAATTCGTTCCACCTGCTCCCTTGGTTCCCCTCTGATCTGCAGTGTTCCCCACGGTTCCGCAATTTTTCCAATGTATACCCCCTGCTCCCTTTGTTTCCTTACTCTTCTGCGTTTTTCCACATTGTTTCCCAATTTTTCCAATCTCTTCCCCGTGCTCCTTTGTTTCCCCTCTGTTGTGCAGTGTTCCAAACGGTTCCCCACTTTTTCTAATCTGTTCTCCATGTTCCCTTTAGTTCCCCAATGTTCTGCAGTGTTCCACACAGTTCCCCACTTTTTCCAATCTGTTCCCCCTGCTCCCTTGGTTTCCTCACTCTTCTGCATTTTTCCACACTGTTCGCCACTTTTTCCAATCTGATCCCCCTGCTCCCTTTGATTCCCCACTGTTCTGCAGTGTTCCCCACTTCTCCACTATTTTCCAATGTGTTCGCCGTGCTCGCTTTGGTTCCTCTCTGTCTGCAATATTCTTCACAGTTCCCCACTTTTTCCAATCCGTTCCCTCTGCTCTCTTGGTTCCCCTCTGTTCTGCAGTCTTCCCCACGGTTCCCCACTTTTCCGAGTTCTTCCCTCTGCTCCCTTTGGGTCCTCTCTGTTCTGCAGTGTTCCCCACAGTTCCCCATTTTTTGCAATCTGTTCCCCCTGCTCCCTTTGGTTCCCCTCCGTCCTGCACTGTCCTCCATGGTTTCCCAATTTTTCCAATCTCTTCCCCGTGCTCCTTTGTTTCCCCTCTGTTGTGCAGTGTTCCTAACGGTTCCCCACTTTTTCCAATCCGTTCCCCCTGCTTCCTTTGATTCCCCTCTGTTCTGCATTTTTCCACACCGTTCCCCACTTTTTCCAATCTGTTCCCCCTGCTCCCTTTGGTTCCCCTCTATTCTGCAGTTTTCCATACAGTTCCCCACATTTTCCAATCCGTTACCCCTGCTCCCTTTGGTTCCCCTCTGTTCTGCAGTGTTCCGCGCTTCTCAACTTCTTTCCGATATGCTCGCCCTGCTCCATTTCGTTCCCCTCTGTTCTGCAGTGTTTCCCACGGTTCCCCACTTTTTCCAATCCGTTCCTGCTGCTCCCTTTGGTTCCCCACTGTTTTGCAGTGTTCGCCATGGTTCTGCACTTTTTCCAATCTGTTCTCCATGCTCCGTTTAGTTCCCCTCTATTCTGCAGTGTTCCCCAAGGATGCACACTTTTTCGAATCTGTTCACCCTGCTCCCTTTGTTTCCCCTCTGTACTGCAGTGCTCCCCACGATTCCCCACATTTTCCAATCTGTTCTTCCTGCTCCCTTTGGTTTCCCACTGTTCTGCATTTTTCCACACGGTTCCCCAATTTTTCCAATCTGTTCCCATGCTCCATTTGGTTCCCCTCTTTTCTGCAATATTCCCCACTGTTCCCCACTTTTTGCAATCTGTTCCCCCTGCTCCCTTTGGTTCCCCTCTGTTCTGCAGTGTTTGCCAACGGTTCCCCACTTTTTCCAACCTGCACCTCCTGTTCCCTTTGGTTCCTCTCTGTCCTGCAGTGTTCCCCATGGTTCTCCACTTTTTCCAATCTGTTCTCCATGCTCCGTTTAGTTCCCCTCTATTCTGCAGTGTTCCCCAAGGATGCACACTTTTTCGAATCTGTTCACCCTGCTCCCTTTGTTTCCCCTCTGTACTGCAGTGTTCCCCACAGTTCCCCACTTTTTCCAATCTGTTCCCCCTGCTCCCTTTGGTTCCCCTCCGTCCTGCACTGTCCTCCATGGTTTCCCAATTTTTCCAATCTCTTCCCCGTGCTCCTTTGGTTCCCCTCTGTTGTGCAATGTTCCGAACGGTTCCCCACTTTTTCCATTCCGTTCCCCCTGATCCCTTTAGTTCCCTTCTGTACTGCAGTGCTCCCCACGATTCCCCACATTTTCCAATCCGTTCTCCCTGCTCCCTTTGGTTTCCCACTGTTCTGCATTTTTCCACACGGTTCCCAAATTTTTCCAATCTGTTCCCATGCTCCATTTGGTTCCCCTCTTTTCTACAATATTCCCCACTGTTCTCCACTTTTTGCAATCTGTTCCCCCTGCTCCCTTTCGTTCCCCACTGTTCTGCAGTGTTCGCCAACGGTTCCCCACTTTTTCCAACCTGTACCTCCTGCTCCCTTTGGTTCCCCACTGTTCTGCAGTTTTCTTCATGGTTCCCGACTTTTTCCAGTCTGTTCCTCCTGCTCCCTTTGCTTCCCCACTGTTCTGCATTTTTCCACACTGTTCCCCACTTTTTCCAATCTGATCCCCCTGCTCCCTTTGATTCCCCACTGTTCTGCAGTGTTTCCCACGGTTCCCAACTTTTTCCAATCCGTTCCCGCTGCTCCGTTTGGTTCCCCACTGTTTTGCAGTATTCGCCACGGTTCCGCACTTTTTCCAATCTGTTCCCCCTGCTCCCTTTGGTTCCCCTCCGTCCTGCACTGTCCTCCATTGTTTCCCAATTTTTCCAATCTCTTCCCCGTGCTCCTTTGTTTCCCCTCTGTTGTGCAGTGTGCCTAACGGTTCCCCACTTTTTCCAATCCGTTCACCCTGCTCCCGTTGTTTCTCCACTCTTCTGCATTTTTCCACACAGTTCCCCACTTTTTCCAATCTGTTCGCCCTGCTCCTATTGGTTCCCCTCTGTTCTGCATTGTTCCCACAGTTCCCCACTTTTTCCAATCCGTTCTCCCTGTGCCCTTTCTTTCCCCTCTGTCCTGGATTGTCCTTCACGATTCCCCACTTTTTCCAATTCGTTCCACCTGCTCCCTTGGTTCCCCTCTGATCTGCAGTGTTCCCCACGGTTCCGCAATTTTTACAATGTATACCCCCTGCTCCCTTTGTTTCCTTACTCTTCTGCATTTTTCCACGTTGTTTCCCAATTTTTCCAATCTCTTCCCCGTGCTCCTTTGTTTCCCCTCTGTTGTGCAGTGTTCCAAACGGTTCCCCACTTTTTCTAATCTGTTCTCCATGTTCCCTTTAGTTCCCCAATGTTCTGCAGTGTTCCACACAGTTCCCCACTTTTTCCAATCTGTTCCCCCTGCTCCCTTGGTTTCCTCACTCTTCTGCATTTTTCCACACTGTTCGCCACTTTTTCCAATATGATCCCCCTGCTCCCTTTGTTTCCTCACTCTTCTGCATTTTTCCACACTGTTCCCCACTTTATCCAATCCGTTCCCCCCTGCTCCCTTTGGTTCCCCTCTGTCCTGCAGTGTTCCCCACTTCTCAACTTCTTTCCGATATGCTCGCCGTGCTCCATTTCGTTCCCCTCTTTTCTGCAGTGTTTCCCACGGTTCCCCACTTTTTCCAATCCGTTCCCGCTGCTCCCTTTGGTTCCCCACTGTTTTGCAGTGTTCGCCATGGTTCTGCACTTTTTCCAATCTGTTCCCCATGCTCCGTTTAGTTCCCCTCTATTCTGTAGTGTTCCCCAAGGTGCACACTTTTTCGAATCTGTTCACCCTGCTCCCTTTGTTTCCCCTCTGTCCTGCAGTGTTCCCCACGTTTCCCCACATTTTCCAATCAGTTCGCCCTGCTCCCTTTGTTTCCCCTCTGTCCTGCAATGTTCTCCACGGTTCCCCACTTTTTCCAATCCATTCCCCCTGCTCCTTTTGGTTCCCCACTGTTCTGCAGAACTCCCCATGATTCCCCACTTTTTCCAATCTGTTCCCCCTGCTCCGTTTGGTTCTCCTTTATTCTGCAGTGTTCCCCAAGGTTCCCCACTTTTCCGAGCTGTTCCCCCTGCTCCCTTTGGTTCTGCAGTGTTCTGCAGTGTTCCCCACGGTACCCACTTTTTCCAAACCGTTCCCCCTGCTCCCTTTGTTTCCCCTCTGTCCTGCAGTGTTCCCCACGGTTACCCACTTATTCCAATCCATTCCCCCTGCTCCCTTTGGTTCCCCACTGTTTTGCAGTGTTCGCCATGGTTCTGCACTTTTTCCAATCTGTTCCCCCTGCTCCCTTTGGTTCCCCTCTGTCCTGCAGTGCTCTCCACGGTTCCCCACATTTTCCAATCCGTTCTCCCTGCTCCCTTTGGTTTCCCACTGTTCTGCATTTTTCCACACGGTTCCCCAATTTTTCCAATCTGTTCCCATGCTCCATTTGGTTCCCCTCTTTTCTGCAATATTCTCCACTGTTCCCCACCTTTTGCAATCTGTTCCCCCTGCTCTCTTTGGTTCCCCACTGTTCTGCAGTTTTCGCTAACGGTTCCCCACTTTTTACAACCTGTACCTCCTGTTCCCTTTGGTTCCCCTCTGTCCTGCAGTGTTCCCCACAGTTCCACACTTTTTCCAATCTGTTCGCCGTGCTCTCTTTGGTTCCCCTCAGTTCTACAATGTTCCCCACAGTTCCCCACTTTATCCAATCTGTTCCCCCTGCTCCCTTTGGTTCCCCTCCGTCCTGCACTTTCCTCCATGGTTTCCCAATTTTTCCAATCTCTTCCCCATGCTCCTTTGGTTCCCCTCTGTTGTGCAGTGTTCCGAAAGGTTCCCCACTTTTTCCAATCCGTTCCCCCTGCTTCCTTTGATTCCCTTCTGTTCTGCAGTGTTCCACACTGTTCCCCAATTTTTCCAATCCGTTCACCCTGTTCCCATTGTTTCTCCACTCTTCTCAATTTTTCCACACCGTTCCCCACTTTTTGCAATCTGTTCGCCCTTCTCCTTGGGCTCCCCTCTGTTCTGCAGTTTACCCCACAGTTTCCACTTTTTCCAATCTGTTCCCCCTGCTCCCTTTGGTTTCCCCTCTATTCTGCAGTATTCTATACAGTTCCCCACATTTTCCAATCTGTTCCTCCTGCTCCCTTTGGTTCCCCATTGTTCTGCATTTTTCCACACAGTTCCCCACTTTTTCCAATCTGTTCCCCCTGCTCCCTTTGTTTCCTCACTCTTCTGCATTTTTCCACACTGTTCGCCACTTTTTCCAATCTGATCCCCCTGCTCCATTTGATTCCCCACTGTTCTGCAGTGTTTCCCACTTCTCAACTTTTTTCCGATATGTTCGCCCTGCTCCCTTTCGTTCCCCTCTGTTCTGCAGTGTTTCCCACGGTTCCCAACTTTTTCCAATCCGTTCCCGCTGCTCCGTTTGGTTCCCCACTGTTTTGCAGTATTCGCCACGGTTCCGCCCTTTTTCCAATCTGTTCCCCCTGCTCCCTTTGGTTCCCCTCCGTCCTGCACTGTCCTCCATTGTTTCCCAATTTTTCCAATTCGTTCCACCTGCTCCCTTGGTTCCCCTCTGATCTGCAGTGTTCCCCACGGTTCCGCAATTTTTCCAATGTATACCCCCTGCTCCCTTTGTTTCCTTACTCTTCTGCATTTTTCCACATTGTTTCCCAATTTTTCCAATCTCTTCCCCGTGCTCCTTTGTTTCTCCTCTGTTGTGCAGTGTTCCAAACGGTTCCCCACTTTTTCTAATCTGTTCTCCATGTTCCCTTTAGTTCCCCAATGTTCTGCAGTGTTCCACACAGTTCCCCACTTTTTCCAATCTGTTCCCCCTGCTCCCTTGGTTTCCTCACTCTTCTGCATTTTTCCACACTGTTCGCCACTTTTTCCAATCTGATCCCCCTGCTCCCTTTGATTCCCCACTGTTCTGCAGTGTTCCCCACTTCTCCACTATTTTCCAATTTGTTCGCCGTGCTCGCTTTGGTTCCTCTCTGTCTGCAATATTCTTCACAGTTCCCCACTTTTTCCAATCCGTTCCCCCTGCTCTCTTGGTTCCCCTCTGTTCTGCAGTCTTCCCCACGGTTCCCCATTGTTCTGCAGTGTTCCTCATGGTTCCACACTGTACCCCATTTGTTCCTCACTCTTTCCCACCTGTTCAAAACAGGTTCACCAGAAGTCCCCACTGTTCCTCTCAATTCCCCACTGAACCCCACATTACTTCACTCTTCCCTGCTGTTCTCCAGCAGGTCCCGAACTGTTTCCCACTGTTCCCGCATTTTCCACAGTTCGCTATCTGTTCTCCACCGCTCCCCACTATTCCCCACTGTTCCGCAGTTTTCCAAACTGTTCACCATATGTTCCCTGAGGTCCGCATTATTCTCCGCTACTCCCCACTATTCCCCTCCATTCCCAATTATTATGCAGTGTTCACCAGAGTTCCACACTGTTGCCCATTTGTTCCTCACTGTTAATCACATGTTCGACATATTTTACCCACATGTTCGACATATTTTACCCACAAGTCCCAACTGTAACTCAGCAGTTCCACACTATGTCTCCAATGTTCCCCACTATTCTCAGTTTTCCCTACAGTTCCCCACTGTTCCTCAATATTCCCCTCTGTTCCTAACTGTTCCCCAGCTGTTCTCCATTTCTTTTCCATCTGTTACTCACTGTTCCCCCATTCTCCACTGTTCCCCATCTGTTCCCCTTTCCTCATTGTTAACTCCCTGCTTCCCACTATTCCCCTCTATTTCCCACTGCCCAGCAGTATTTTCCACGGTACCCCACACTCTCCCATCTGTTCCTCACTGTTCCCCACCTGTTCCTCAACAGTTTACCACAATTTCTAGTCTGTTCCCCATCTGTTCTCCACTGTTCCTCACAAGTTCCCCACTGTTCACCACTTTGACACTATGTTCCCCCACTGTTCCCTTTGGATCCCCACTGTTCCCCTCATTTCCCAATCTGTTTCCCATTTTTCCCCACTGTTCCCGCATTCTCCACAGTTCACCATCTGTTCACCACTGCTCCCCACTATTCCCCTCTGTTCTGCAGATTTTCCCACTGTTCCCCATCTGTTCCTTCAATTCCTCATTTTTCTCCCCTATTCCCCACTATTCCCCTCCATTCCCCATTGTTATGCAGTGTTCATCCCAGTTCCACACTGTTCCCCACATGTTTGACACATGTTCACCACTTGTTTGACACATGTTCCACACTATTCCCCTCTGTTCACCAGCAGTTCTCTCCATTCCTTAATGTTACCCTCTGTTACCCACTCTTCTCCACTGATCCCCACTGTTCCTCAATGATCCCCCTCTGTTATCCACTGTTCCACACAGTTCCTCACTGTTTCCCAGCTGTTCTCTATCTCATTTCCATCTGTTACCCACTGTTCCCCACATTCTCCAATGTTCTGCATTTGTTCACCTTTCCTCGTTATTCACCCCTGCACCCCACTCTTTCCCTCTGTTCTGCACTGTTCTCAACTGTTCAACATTTGTTCCCCTTTCCTCATTGTTCACCCCTGCTCCCCACTATTCCCTCTGTTACCCACTGCTTGGCAGTGTTCCCCAAGGTTCCCCACTCCTCCCCATCTTTTCTTCACTTTTTCCCACCTGTTAGATACATGTTCCCACAAGTCCCCATTTTTCACCTGCAGTTCCCCACCATCTCTCCACTGTTCCCCATCAGTTCCCCATCTAATACCCACTGTTTTCAAGCTGTTTCCGCAATGTTCCCCTCCTGTTCGACACATGTCCCCAGCAGTTCTCCACCATTTCTCCACTTTTCCCTACGGTTCCCCATCATTTTAACATTCCTCAGTGTTTCCCCCCCCACTGCTCTCCAATATTCCCCTCCATTACCCATTATTCTGCAGTGTTCTGCACGGTTCCACATTGTTCCCTACTATTCCCCACTGATCCACATCTGTTCTTCCCCGTTGCCCATATTCCCAAATGTTCCTCACAGTTCCCCATTTTTCCCCATTAATACCACTGTTGCCCATCTGTTCATCACTGTTGCCCAATTTTAGTAATATTCCCACTGTTCACTATCAGTTCCCCACTGTTCCTCAATTGTTCCCCACAGTTTCCCACTTTAACCTTCTTATTCCCACAGTTCCACATATGTTCCGCCATCTTGCCCATTTTCACCAATGTTTCCCACTGTTCCCCATCTTTTCCCACTGTTTCCCATTTACCCACTGTTCCCCACTGTTTCACACCTGTTCTCCACTGTTCCACAACTGTTCCCCACAGTTCCTTACATTTCCCCACTGTTCCCCACCAATCCCATCTGTTTCCCAGAAGTTTCCCAACTGTTTCCCAGAAGTTTCCCAACTGTTCCCTAGGGTTGCCCACTGTCCCCAATAGTTCCTCACTGTTCCCTACCTGTTCGACACATGTTCCCCAGCAGTTGTCCATCATTTCACCACTGTTCCCCACTGATCCCCAGAGTTCCACATCAGTTCCCCATCTGTACTAAACTGTTTCACACTGTCCCTCCACATCAGTTCCCCATCTGTACTAAACTGTTTCACACTGTCCCTCACCTTTTCCCCATCTGTTCCTCACTGTTCCCGACCTGTTCGACACATGTTCCCCAGCAGTTGCCCATCATTTCTCCACTGTTCCTCACTGATCGCCACAGTTCCACATCAGTTCTCCATTTGTTCTAAACATTTTCCCACCGTCCCTCACCTTTTTCGACTGTTCCCCACCTGTGTCCCACCAGTTCTGCACTTTTCAACACTGTTTCCCAAGATTCCCCACTGTTCACCTCATTCCCAATCTGTTCCCCATTTTTCCCCACTCTTCTCCCATTCTCCATTGTTCACCATCTGTTCCACACTGTTCTTCCTGCTCCCCACAGTTTGGCAGCTGTTTTCCAGCAGTTCCCCTTTTACCACTGTAGCCTACTGTTCTGGATCTGCTCCCCACTGTACCCCACTTTTTTTCCACATGTTCCCCAACTGTGTCCTACTCTTCCCCATCAATCCCAACTGTTTACCAGCAGTTTCCCACCTGTCCCCCTTGGTTTACCTGTGTTCCCCATCAGTTCCCCATCTGTTCCCCTCTGTTCTCCAGCTGTTCCTAAACTGTTCCCCACTGTTCACCACTGTTCCCCTTTGTTCCCCATTTTTCTTACTGTTCCACATCTGTTCCCCAACTTTTCCCCACTTTCCCACCAATCCCAACTTTATCCCAGCATTTTCCCACATATTACCCACAGTTCCCCACTGTTTCCCATCAGATTCCCAACTGTTCCCCCTATACTCTTTTGCTCACCTCTGTTCTGCAGTGTTCCCCATCAGTTCCCCTTTCCTCGTTGTTCCACCCTGCTCCCCAATATTCCCCTGTTCATCATTTTTCTAGAGTTTTTCCCATGGTTCCACACTTTTCCCCACTGTTTCACACCTGTTCTCCTTTATTTAACAACTGCTCCACAATTACTTTTCCCCACTGTTCCCCATGTGTTCTGCATTGTTGCCCAATTTTTGCAATGTTCCCCAATCTTCATATTCAGTTCCCCACTGTCCCACAACTATTCCCCACTGTTCCACACAGTTCCCCACTTTTCCCCTCTGTTCCCCATTTATACCACTGTTCCCCACTGTTTTACAACTGTTCTCCACTATTCCACAACTATTCCCCAAATGTTCCTTACTTTTCCCCACTGTTCCCCAATTGTTCCTCACTATTCCCTACCTGTTCGACACATGTTCCCCATCAGTTCCCCACTGTTCTCCAGCTGTTCCCGATCTGTTCCCGATCTGTTCCCCATTTTTCCCACTGTTCCCCATGGGTCCACACTGTTCCCCAACAGTTACCAATCTGCTTCCCACTGTTCCACACAGTTCACCACTTTTCCCCACTGTTTCTCTTTTTTCCCACCTTTCCACCTCTGTTCACCACCATTCCCGACTGTCCCCCAATGTTCCCCAATATTCTCCAGCTGTTCCCCACAGTTCCGCATAAGTCTTCACTGTACTCCACTGTTCTTCACCTGTTCTGCATGGTCCCCACTGTTCTCCAGCTGTAACCAAACTGTTCCCCACTTTTTCCCAACTCTTTCCCAAAGTTCATCGCTGTTCCCCACTGTTCCCCTTTGTTCCCAACTCTTCCTCATTTTCCCCACTGTTCCCTACTGTTCCACATCTGTTCCACACTGTTCCACACAGTTCTTCACTATTCTCTCGCCGTACCCTAATTGTTCCCCATTTATCCCACTGATCCCTATTGTTCCACATCTGTTACCCACAATTCTTCACTGTACCATGCTGTTCTTCACCTGTTTCCCAACTGTTACGCACTGTTCGCCACCAATCCCAACTGTTTTCCAGCTTTTTCCCACCTGTTCCCCACGGTTCCCCATGGATCCCCACTGACACCTCATTTCCCAATCTGTTCCCCACTGTTCCCCCGTTCTCCACAATTCCCTATCTGGTCCCCACTATTCCCCGCTGTTGCCCACTGTTCTCCTCTGTTCTGCAGAGATCTCCACTGTTCCCCATCCCTTCCTACCATTCCTCAATTTTCCCCAATGTTGCCCTCTATACACCACTGTTCCTCAACTTTTTCCCAAGTGTTCCCTGCTGTTCCCCACCTGTCACACACTTTTTAACAGTTAACCACATTCTCCAGTGTTCCCTACTGCTCACCCCTGTTACCCTCTGTTCTCCACTGTTACTCATTCTCCCTATTACCCACTGTTCCCTCACAGTTCCTCACTGTTCTCCAGCTGTTCCCAAATGTTACCCATCCTTTCTCCACTGTTCTCCATTTTTCCCACTGTTCCCTACTGTTCCACACCTGTTCTCCACTGTTCCCCAGCTGCTCTCAAACTGTTCACCACTGTTCCCCATTTTTCCAACTGTTCCCTACTGTTCCACACCTGTTCTCCACTGTTCCCCAGCTGCTCTCAAACTGTTCACCACTGTTCCCCATTTTTCCCACTGTTTCCTACTGTTCCACACCTGTTCTCCACTGTTCCCCAGCTGCTCTCAAACTGTTCACCACTGTTCCCCATTTTTCCCATTGTTCCCTAATGCTCCATATCTGTTCCACACTGATCCCCACAGTTCTTCACTGTTCCCCACTGTACTCCAGCTATTCACAAACTGTTCCCCACTCTTCCCCATTTTTTCTACTGTTCCCTAATGTTCCACATCTATTTCCCACAATTATTCACTATACCACACTGTTTTTCACCTTTCTCCAACTGTTCCACACTTTTCCCCACCAGTCCCAACTGTTTTCCAGCAGTTTCCCTCCTGTTCCTCACGGTTCCACACTGTTCCCCATCAGTTCCCCCTGGTCCCTACTGTTCCCCTCTGTTCTCATCTGTTCTGCAGTGTTCCCCACTGTTTCCCATCTGTTCCCTTTCCTCATTGATCCCCCCTGCTCCCCAATATTCCCCTCTGATCCCCATTGTCCTACAGTGTTCACCATGCTTCCAGACTGTTCCACATCTGTTCCACACTGTTCCCCATTTTTCCCACTGTTCCCTACTGTTCCACACCTGTTCTCCACTGTTCCCCAGCTGCTCTCAAACTGTTCACCACTGTTCTCCATTTTTCCCACGGTTTCCTACTGTTCCACACCTCTTCTCCACTGTTCCCCAGCTGCTCTCAAACTGTTCACCACTGTTCCCCATTTTTCCCACTGTTCCCTACTGTTCCACACCTGTTCTCCACTGTTCCCCAGCTGCTCTCAAACTGTTCACCACTGTTCTCCATTTTTCCCACTGTATCCTACTGTTCCACACCTGTTCTCCACTGTTCCCCAGCTGCTCTCAAACTGTTCACCACTGTTCCCCATTTTTCCCACTGATCCCTACTGTTCCACACCTGTTCCCCACTGTTCCCCAGCTGCTCTCAAACTGTTCACCACTGTTCTCCATTTTTCCCACTGTTTCCTACTGTTCCACACCTGTTCTCCACTGTTCCCCAGCTGCTCTCAAACTGTTCACCACTGTTCCCCATTTTTCCCACTGATCCCTACTGTTCCACACCTGTTCCCCACTGTTCCCCAGCTGCTCTCAAACTGTTCACCACTGTTCTCCATTTTTCCCACTGTTCCCTACTGTTCCACACCTGTTCTCCACTGTTCCCCAGCTGCTCTCAAACTGTTCACCACTGTTCCCCATTTTTCCAACTGTTCCCTACAGTTCCACAACAGTTCCCCACAGTTCCTTACATTTCCCCACTGTTCCCCACCAATCCCATCTGTTTCCCAGAAGTTTCCCAACTGTTCCCTAGGGTTGCCCACTGTCCCCAATAGTTCCTCACTGTTCCCTACCTGTTCGACACATGTTCCCCAGCAGTTGTCCATCATTTCACCACTGTTCCCCACTGATCCCCAGAGTTCCACATCAGTTCCCCATCTGTACTAAACTGTTTCACACTGTCCCTCCACATCAGTTCCCCATCTGTACTAAACTGTTTCACACTGTCCCTCACCTTTTCCCCATCTGTTCCTCACTGTTCCCGACCTGTTCGACACATGTTCCCCAGCAGTTGCCCATCATTTCTCCACTGTTCCTCACTGATCGCCACAGTTCCACATCAGTTCTCCATTTGTTCTAAACATTTTCCCACCGTCCCTCACCTTTTTCGACTGTTCCCCACCTGTGTCCCACCAGTTCTGCACTTTTCAACACTGTTTCCCAAGATTCCCCACTGTTCACCTCATTCCCAATCTGTTCCCCATTTTTCCCCACTCTTCTCCCATTCTCCATTGTTCACCATCTGTTCCACACTGTTCTTCCTGCTCCCCACAGTTTGGCAGCTGTTTTCCAGCAGTTCCCCTTTTACCACTGTAGCCTACTGTTCTGGATCTGCTCCCCACTGTACCCCACTTTTTTTCCACATGTTCCCCAACTGTGTCCTACTCTTCCCCATCAATCCCAACTGTTTACCAGCAGTTTCCCACCTGTCCCCCTTGGTTTACCTGTGTTCCCCATCAGTTCCCCATCTGTTCCCCTCTGTTCTCCAGCTGTTCCTAAACTGTTCCCCACTGTTCACCACTGTTCCCCTTTGTTCCCCATTTTTCTTACTGTTCCACATCTGTTCCCCAACTTTTCCCCACTTTCCCACCAATCCCAACTTTATCCCAGCATTTTCCCACATATTACCCACAGTTCCCCACTGTTTCCCATCAGATTCCCAACTGTTCCCCCTATACTCTTTTGCTCACCTCTGTTCTGCAGTGTTCCCCATCAGTTCCCCTTTCCTCGTTGTTCCACCCTGCTCCCCAATATTCCCCTGTTCATCATTTTTCTAGAGTTTTTCCCATGGTTCCACACTTTTCCCCACTGTTTCACACCTGTTCTCCTTTATTTAACAACTGCTCCACAATTACTTTTCCCCACTGTTCCCCATGTGTTCTGCATTGTTGCCCAATTTTTGCAATGTTCCCCAATCTTCATATTCAGTTCCCCACTGTCCCACAACTATTCCCCACTGTTCCACACAGTTCCCCACTTTTCCCCTCTGTTCCCCATTTATACCACTGTTCCCCACTGTTTTACAACTGTTCTCCACTATTCCACAACTATTCCCCAAATGTTCCTTACTTTTCCCCACTGTTCCCCAATTGTTCCTCACTATTCCCTACCTGTTCGACACATGTTCCCCATCAGTTCCCCACTGTTCTCCAGCTGTTCCCGATCTGTTCCCGATCTGTTCCCCATTTTTCCCACTGTTCCCCATGGGTCCACACTGTTCCCCAACAGTTACCAATCTGCTTCCCACTGTTCCACACAGTTCACCACTTTTCCCCACTGTTTCTCTTTTTTCCCACCTTTCCACCTCTGTTCACCACCATTCCCGACTGTCCCCCAATGTTCCCCAATATTCTCCAGCTGTTCCCCACAGTTCCGCATAAGTCTTCACTGTACTCCACTGTTCTTCACCTGTTCTGCATGGTCCCCACTGTTCTCCAGCTGTAACCAAACTGTTCCCCACTTTTTCCCAACTATTTCCCAAAGTTCATCGCTGTTCCCCACTGTTCCCCTTTGTTCCCAACTCTTCCTCATTTTCCCCACTGTTCCCTACTGTTCCACATCTGTTCCACACTGTTCCACACAGTTCTTCACTATTCTCTCGCCGTACCCTAATTGTTCCCCATTTATCCCACTGATCCCTATTGTTCCACATCTGTTACCCACAATTCTTCACTGTACCATGCTGTTCTTCACCTGTTTCCCAACGTTACGCACTGTTCGCCACCAATCCCAACTGTTTTCCAGCATTTTCCCACCTGTTCCCCACGGTTCCCCATGGATCCCCACTGACACCTCATTTCCCAATCTGTTCCCCACTGTTCCCCCGTTCTCCACAATTCCCTATCTGGTCCCCACTATTCCCCGCTGTTGCCCACTGTTCTCCTCTGTTCTGCAGAGATCTCCACTGTTCCCCATCCCTTCCTACCATTCCTCAATTTTCCCCAATGTTGCCCTCTATACACCACTGTTCCTCAACTTTTTCCCAAGTGTTCCCTGCTGTTCCCCACCTGTCACACACTTTTTAACAGTTAACCACATTCTCCAATGTTCCCTACTGCTCACCCCTGTTACCCTCTGTTCTCCACTGTTACTCATTCTCCCCATTACCCACTGTTCCCTCACAGTTCCTCACTGTTCTCCAGCTGTTCCCAAATGTTACCCATCCTTTCTCCACTGTTCTCCATTTTTCCCACTGTTCCCTACTGTTCCACACCTGTTCTCCACTGTTCCCCAGCTGCTCTCAAACTGTTCACCACTGTTCCCCATTTTTCCAACTGTTCCCTACTGTTCCACACCTGTTCTCCACTGTTCCCCAGCTGCTCTCAAACTGTTCACCACTGTTCCCCATTTTTCCCACTGTTTCCTACTGTTCCACACCTGTTCTCCACTGTTCCCCAGCTGCTCTCAAACTGTTCACGACTGTTCCCCATTTTTCCCATTGTTCCCTAATGCTCCATATCTGTTCCACACTGATCCCCACAGTTCTTCACTGTTCCCCACTGTACTCCAGCTATTCACAAACTGTTCCCCACTCTTCCCCATTTTTTCTACTGTTCCCTAATGTTCCACATCTATTTCCCACAATTATTCACTATACCACACTGTTTTTCACCTTTCACCAACTGTTCCACACTTTTCCCCACCAATCCCAACTGTTTTCCAGCAGTTTCCCTCCTGTTCCTCACGGTTCCACACTGTTCCCCATCAGTTCCCCCTGGTCCCTACTGTTCCCCTCTGTTCTCATCTGTTCTGCAGTGTTCCCCACTGTTTCCCATCTGTTCCCTTTCCTCATTGATCCCCCCTGCTCCCCAATATTCCCCTCTGATCCCCATTGTCCTACAGTGTTCCCCATGCTTCCAGACTGTTCCACATCTGTTCCACACTGTTCCCCATTTTTCCCACTGTTCCCTACTGTTCCACACCTGTTCTCCACTGTTCCCCAGCTGCTCTCAAACTGTTCACCACTGTTCTCCATTTTTCCCACGGTTTCCTACTGTTCCACACCTCTTCTCCACTGTTCCCCAGCTGCTCTCAAACTGTTCACCACTGTTCCCCATTTTTCCCACTGTTCCCTACTGTTCCACACCTGTTCTCCACTGTTCCCCAGCTGCTCTCAAACTGTTCACCACTGTTCTCCATTTTTCCCACTGTTTCCTACTGTTCCACACCTGTTCTCCACTGTTCCCCAGCTGCTCTCAAACTGTTCACCACTGTTCCCCATTTTTCCCACTGATCCCTACTGTTCCACACCTGTTCCCCACTGTTCCCCAGCTGCTCTCAAACTGTTCACCACTGTTCTCCATTTTTCCCACTGTTTCCTACTGTTCCACACCTGTTCTCCACTGTTCCCCAGCTGCTCTCAAACTGTTCACCACTGTTCCCCATTTTTCCCACTGATCCCTACTGTTCCACACCTGTTCCCCACTGTTCCCCAGCTGCTCTCAAACTGTTCACCACTGTTCTCCATTTTTCCCACTGTTCCCTACTGTTCCACACCTGTTCTCCACTGTTCCCCAGCTGCTCTCAAACTGTTCACCACTGTTCTCCATTTTTCCCACTGCTTCCTACTGTTCCACACCTGTTCTCCACTGTTCCCCAGCTGCTCTCAAACTGTTCACCACTGTTCCCCATTTTTCCCATTGTTCCCTAATGCTCCATATCTGTTCCACACTGATCCCCACAGTTCTTCACTGTTCCCCACTGTACTCCAGCTATTCACAAACTGTTCCCCACTCTTCCCCATTTGTTCTACCATTCCCTAATGTTCCACATCTATTTTCCACAATTATTCACTATACCACACTGTTTTTCACCTTTCTCCAACTGTTCCACACTTTTCCCCACCAATCCCAACTGTTTTCCAGCAGTTTCCCTCCTGTTCCTCACGGTTCCACACTGTTCCCCATCAGTTCCCCCTGGTCCCTACTGTTCCCCTCTGTTCTCATCTGTTCTGCAGTGTTCCCCACTGTTTCCCATCTGTTCCTTTCCTCATTGATCCCCCCTGCTCCCCAATATTCCCCTCTGATCCCCATTGTCCTACAGTGTTCCCCATGCTTCCAGACTGTTTCACGTCTGTTCCACACTGTTGCCCATTTTTCCCCACTGTTCTCCATCTGTTCCCCACTCTTCCATTTTCCCCCATGTTCTGCACTGTTTCCCAATGTTCTCTAGCTGTTCCCCATCTGTTCCCTAATTTTTTCCACAGTTACCCCAATTCCCCATTGTTCACCTCTGTTCCCCACTGTTCCCCAGAGTTCTTCACTGTTCCACACTTTTCCCAACTGTAGCCGAACTGTTCCCCATTTTTCCCACTGTTCGCCATCTGATCACCACTGTTCCCGACTATTCCCCACAGTTCTCCACTGTTCCGCTCTGTTGCCTACTGTTCCCCATGGTTCTTCACTGTTCTCCACCTCTCCACTGTTATCCAGATGTTCCCGAACTGTTTCCTACTGTTCGCCACTTTTCTCCACTGTTCCTCACTGTTCCCCAATGTTCTCCACAGTTCTGCAGTGTACCCCACTATACCCCATCTGTTCCCCTTGTTCCTCATTGTCCTCACTGTTCTCCACTATTTCACACCTGTTCCCTACTGATCCCAACTGTTCCCTTTAGTTCCCCACTGTTTCCCATTTTTGCCATTGTTCCACATCTGTTCACCACCATTACTGACTGTTCCTGACTATTCCCCACTATTCCCCATCAGTCCCCCATTTGTTCCCCACTGTTCCTCCTATTCCCCAATGTTCTCCACTGTTCCCCTCATTACCCATCAGTTACCCACTTTTCTCCCTATTACCCCGTTCTCCACAGTTCGCTATCTATTACCCACTGTTACTCATTCTTCCCTTTGACCCCTCAGTTTCCCACCAGGTCCCATGGTTCCCCACTGTTCCCCATCAGTTCCCCATCTGTTCCCCACTGTTATCCAGCTGTTTCCCACCAGTTCCCCACTTTTCACCACTGTTCCACATGGTTCCCCACTTTTCCCCTCATTTCCCAATCTGTTCCCCACTGTTCCCACATTCTCCACAGTTCAATATCTGTTCCCCATTGCTCCCCCCTATTTGTCTCTGTTCCACTGTTCTCCAATGTTCCTCAGTGATCTCCACTGTTCCCCATCTCTTCCTTCTGTACCTCAATTTTCCCACTGTTGCCCACTATACACCACTGTTCCCTAATTGTGCCCCGTGTTTCCCACTGTTCTTCACAGTTCCCCATCTGTCACACACACTGTTCCACCTACTGTTCCACCTACCCTACTGTTCCACCTCTTTACTCCACAGTTCATCACTGTCCCCCACTGTTCTACACCTGTTCCCAAATGTTCTCTACTCTTCTCCACCAATCCCAACTGTTTCCTACCAGTTTCCCACCTGTTTCCCCATGGTTCCCCACTGTTCCCCATCAGTTCCCCTCTGTTCTCCAGCTGTTCCCGAACAGTTCTCTACTGTTTCACATCTGTTTCCCACAGTTCTGCACTGTAGCCCATTGTTCTTCACCTGTTCTCCAACTTTCTCCACTGTTCCCCACCAATCCCAACTGTTTTCTAGCAGTATCCCACCTATTACCCACAGTTCCCCACTGTTCCCCACATTCTCCAATGTTCGGATTCTGTTCCCCACTGCTCTCCCCATTACCCTGTATACCCAACTGTTACTCATTCTTCTCCTCTGTTTCCCACTGTCTCCCACAGTTCCTCACTGTTCCCCACTTCTCTCCATCTATTCTAAACTGTTCCCTACTCTTCCACTCTGTTCACCACTGTTCCCCTCTGTGCTTTACTTTTCCCCTCTGTTCCCAACTGTTCCCCATTTCTCCCACTTTCCCCTATTGTTCCTCACTGTTCCCGACTGTTCCCCACAGATCCCAACTGTTACCCACTGCACCCCATGTTTCCCATTGTTGCCCATCAGATGCTCCTCTTTTTCCCATCTGTGACCTAAATTTCCACACTGTTTCCCGCAGTTCTCCACTGTTCACCATCTGTTCCCCACTGCTCCCCACTGTCCTCAACAGTTCCCCAGTTTTCACCAATGTTTCCCAGAGTTGCTCACAGTTCCCCAGCTGTTCGACACATGTTCCCCATAGTTCCCCACATTTCTCCACTGTTCACTAATGTTCCACATCAGTTCCCCATCTGTTCTAAACTGTTTCCCACTGTCCCTCATCTTTTCCCCACTGTTCCCCACCGTTTTCCTACTGTTCCAAACCTGTTCCCACTGTTCCCCAGCTATTCCACACCTGTTCACCACTGTTCCTCAACTGTCTCCCACCAATTCCCCACATTTCCCCCATTCTCCACCATTCACCATCCCTTCCACACTGTTCCCCTGCTCCCCACAGTTCGCCTCTGTTTTCCAGCTGTTCACCAATTTTTCCACTGTACCCTACTGTTCCACCTCTTTACTCCACAGTTCATCACTGTCCCCCACTGTTCTTCACCTGTTCCCAAATGTTCCCTACTCTTCTCCACCAATCCCAACTGTTTCCTACCAGTTTCCCACCTGTTTCCCCATGGTTCCCCACTGTTCCCCATCAGTTCCCCTCTGTTCTCCAGCTGTTCCCGAACAGTTCTCTACTGTTTCACATCTGTTTCCCACAGTTCTGCACTGTAGCCCATTGTTCTTCACCTGTTCTCCAACTTTCTCCACTATTCCCCACCAATCCCAACTGTTTTCTAGCAGTATCCCACCTATTACCCACAGTTCCCCACTGATTCCCATCAGTTCCCCATCTGTTCCCCTGCTCCCTTTTGTTCCCCTCTGTTCTGCAGTGTTCCCCACTCTTTCCCATCTGTTCCCCTTTCCTCATTGTTCCACCCTGCTCCCCAATATTCCCGTGTTCTCCATTTTACTGCAGTGATCACCACGGTTCCACACCATTCCCTACTTTTCCCCACACTTGATCTCATGACAAGATCTACCTTGGTGAAAGCACAGAAATTGTGCAGATGGGCAGCGAAATCTCGCATATGAGGTATAGGGTATCTGTCGGCTGTAGTTATTGATCCTACGGTAATCGCTGCAGGGTGTCCATCCACCTGTTTTCTTGGGTGCCATGTTTAACAGTGATGCCCAAGGACTGTTGGAGCGCTGAATGATACCTAATTCCTCAATTGCAGTTCACTCTGCCCTTGCCTGCGCAGTTTATCAGGTGGAAGATGACGAACCCTGGCGTAATTTGGTGGGCCTGAAGTGTCTATGTAATGGGACACACCCTGGGCTGTTTAGGAGATATTGAAATTAGGTGAGAGAGTACAGGGAAATTCGTTGAGCAGAGCAGCATGTGCACATTTGTTCAAGGTATGCACCCCGAGGTGGGAAACTCTCCCTTTGCTGCATCCCAGAGGGTATGTTTGAAAAGTGGTAGCAGGAACCAATTTCCTCCACTTCACATCTACTGGCAAGTCATGGGACCTTAAAAAATCTGCACCCAAAATAGGCTGTGCAATGGAAGCCAATAGGCAATTCCAATGGAATGTCACACCTCCGATCCCAATCGTGACCTATCCTGTGCCAAAGCAGGGAATTTTCGTCCCATTTGTGTTTGAAGAGTCAGGTGGTGTTGTTTATGTGGGTTTTATTTCAAAATAGGTTGGTGGGAGCAAACGAACCTCAGCACTCGTGTCTACAAGAAACTTGTGCTTACCAGCGCAGTCTTGGAAGATACAATGGGACGTACTTGTGCCAGCTGCCATGGCCATAAATGGTAGACGGCCTTATCGTTTCCTGCCTTTTTTCTGTAATAGGTACATGTCGGGACACATTTATGGGCATTTTTCACCAACGGCCATGGTAAAAACACCATTCTCACCGCCTGTCAGCACGTTCATCCTTCTTTAACTGAACTGAAGATATAGTTGGCTCATAGGACACGGGATATGGATCTGCTGTGAAAACAGTCTGTACGTGAGCAGACTCTAGCGTTGGAGTGTGATCCAGCCTGTCAGTCTCCTGCGCTACGTCATGGGGATGGTGGAAATCCATGTTAATGATTGGTATTGCGACACGACCTGGGAGTTTGGACAGGAATAGAGTCTCAAAAAGTAAACAATGAGAATAACCATCTGCTAATGCGAGCATCTCATTCATTAAATCGGATAGATTCCTATCACCTAGGTCCTCCATATTTAAAAGTCGTGCTCATGTCTAGTCAATTCCAGCGAGTCCAGGAGAAATTGGCGGAACCTGGTTTACTGGTTTTCTGCCAGGGGATTGGCAACATATTCTATTACTTGAGACGCTGCAGCAGTGTCCGATGCACCTATTACATGGCAGAATTTCATGTCCTCTGCCATTATGCCACAAGACAAATCTGGGTTTCAGCCTGATTAAGCCATACCCGAGGTTGATGGGTCCAGAAAGGAGGCAAGTGAAGTTCCACCACATTAACTGCAGCCGTGATGGCAACAGCTGCTGCCGTCCTTGTGTACATGGTAACTGGAGATTCAAGTTTCCCTGAATCTTGCATTTGGGGTCCCCAATTGTAGAGGCGACTTAGGTAGAGCTTCGGTAGAGCAAACACACATACACCAAGTTAGTCAACACAAGACTGCTTTATTCAGACTTTACAGACTTCTTTTAGGAACAGTGGGGAACAATGAGGGAACAGTGGGGAACAGAGGGGAAAAGTGGTGTATAGTGGGCCACAGAGGTGAAAATTGAGGAATGAAAGGAAGAGATGAGGAAAAGTGGGGATCGCTGAGGAACAATGGAGAACAGTGGGGAACAGAGACAAATGGGAGGAACAGTGGGGAACAGATTGGGAAATGAGGGGAAGAGTGGGGAATCATGGGGAACGGTGGTGAATAGTGGGGAACTGGTGGGGAACAGCTGGGGAATAGTGGGGAACAGGTGTACCACATCTGTTCCACCCTGTTGCCCATTCTTCACAATGTTCCCCACTTTGCCCCATCTGTTCCCCACTGTTCCCCATTTATCCCAGCCCATAAGTATGACATTCCTTAAATGGCAATTATTACCCCTTCTGGGCTTTTTGAATTTCTTAGGATGCCACTTGGGTTGAAGAATGCTGTTCAAACCTGCCAGCAGCTTATTGGCACTTAGGGCAGATATTTAGAATTCCCTTAAATCTACTTGGAAACATCTGGTAAAAACAATGACGTCATGAATATTCTGTCCAGACCGACTGTATATCATATTCAGGATGAGATTGATATTCCTGAATTAGCCAGTGTCCAGGCAATGGACCTCGATGGTCAGCCATATAGTACGACCATGACTAACTTGGACATACTGCAGGTGGCATCACAACTGGGCGGCCAACCTTACTTTGTGACATGTCTTTGGGCTACATTAGACCAGTGATTCCGGATATATTGGAGGCAACGCCTTTTTGACCAGATACACACCTTGTCTCATCTGTCCATCAGAACATCTGTCAAGCTCATGTCAAATAAATATGTATGGCATGGACTAAAAAAGGGTGTTGCATAATGGGTCTGCACATACCACCTGCCAGACTGCCAAAATTCAGCGGCACAATAAGGCACCTCTTCAACATTTCCCGGTGGTACACAGGCGGTTGGAACACGTGCATGTGGACCTGCTTGGATCATTGCCATTATCTCAAATTTTGAAATACATTCTAACAGTCATAGAACGTTTCACACGCTGGTCAGGGGCTGTCCCGTTGCCATTCAGTGACACTGAGACAAGGGCAAGAGCATTCACTGTCGATTGGATGGCTAGATTTGGTTTTCCAACACACATTACTTCAGATCGTTGAGCACAATTCATCCACAGTCCAACAGACTTGTGGAACGTTTCTACTGGCAACTGAAGTCCGCACTTAAGGCCTGACTCACCAGTCCCAATTAGGTCGATGAGTTGCCATGGATTCTATTCGGAGTGCACATCTCTTCAAAGGAAGATATGTCCGCATTGTCCACAGAGATGGTTTATGGTACAGTTCTTACAGTTTCATGGGACATTCATTTCACAACCAACTCTGACCTGAATTTCCTTCACAGCTTTGACATGGAGTCATGATCAGCAAACTTTTTCCTACCCACTGGCATGGATCACCTAAACAGAATGTGCCCCACCATTCCTGGACGCTGATTTTGTTTTTGTGCGCAGACAGGTCCCAGGAGCACCATTACAATTAACGTATGAGGGCCCTTTCCATGTGGTGAAGAAGGATGGGCTTGTGTATACTTTGGACATAAGGGGACATTCACAGCTGTTTCGTGTAGACTCAAGCCTGCCCATGTGAAGCCCGCTTCACCTATTTCAGTGCCCCCAGCCCAGACGGCGAGGGGGTCCACCTCAGGTGCATGCAGCTGATGTTTTAGTTTCTGTGAAGGTTCTGTGGGGGAACTGGGTGGTTTAGCAGCTGTGTAGTGGGCCGAGCGGGTAAGGTTCTTTGGCACGCGAGTGAAAATATAAGACAGACAGTTGGGAACTCATCCATTTAATTGACTGTCCACGCGTGGTGCTTCGTGGCGTGGAACGGCACGTTGATCTGTGGATTCTCCTGCCGGATGGCACGGGACACTCACACGGCTTCATTTAAATCTGCGGTCCTGTGGTTCAGAAGCAAACTCATAATGATGTCCCATGGAGCCCAGGACACACTAAATCAAAGAAGCCTGTAAAGTCTGAATAAAGCAGTCTTGTGTTGACTAACCTGGTGTATGTGTGTGGGTGTGTTGCTTTAGTAGCCCTATCGAAGTAGCCGCTACATATATAAATATTTGGGATGATTATCCCACTTACAGGATACTTTTCTTCCATCTCACAGCCTGTGGGAAGAAGCTATTCCCCAGCCTGGCAGTCCTGATTTTGATGATGGACGTGGTTAAAGATGCTGTGCACTGGATGGAAATGGTCTTTTTACAATTCCTTGAGCCCTATTTAAACAACACTCCCAGTAAATGTCATCTACAGAAGAAAGGGAGACCCCAGTGATCCTCACAACTCTTTGCATCATTCCTGTCTGATGCTTTACAGCTACTAGACCATCCAATGATGCAGCCAGACAGGAGACTCAACTGCGCTCCTGTAAAATCTCAGGATGAGAGCCGTTGGCCTTGACCTCCTCAGTCTCCTTGGGAAGTTTAGGCGCTTCCTGACCAATAAGGAGATGTGATTGTTTTGTGTATTAATACATGTTCTGTATAGATGTAACAATCTTTAGTGGATAGAAGTAGTCATTGTACTTCAGGATGTACAATCAGGTACAGATTTTCCTTAAATAGCCATTTGGCCCAGATGTCTATTCAGTACAAGAATACTTTCAATCTCAGGGAGATTTTGAACAATAACACCATTCATTTTGCAACAAGCGCAACTTAATTTTGCCAGTTGTTCAATGGCAAGCGACATGGGGAAAACACCACTGTCAACTCTTCTACCTTAAAGGAGTAATTTTATTCAAATGGGCAGTAGATCAAGAGATGGAAACTGAAATCAGACAGAGGTGAGTGATTGGTTAAAATTAGAAACATTTGTGTTCATGCTATAGAGTTAAAGGCTGCCCAGGAGGAATATAATATGTTTTCTTTAAGTTTGTGGGCCCTCAGCCTGCCAAAGGATGGGGCCAACAGACATGTTGCTGGAAGGGTTTGAGAAATGATATGGTAGGCCACAGGAAGCTCAAGGTTAGATCCACAGAGCACAGGTGTTTAGCAAAATGACTACCCAGTCTGTATTTGGTCTTGGTGATATCGAGGTCAACTGAGTCGACCAAATGTAGTAGATTAGGTTGGATGGGGTGCATGTGAAACAGTGCCTCACCTGGAAGGTCTGATTGTGGCCTTGGATGGAGGTGGCAGGAAATGGAGGGACAAGTTTGCAAATTTCTGCAATTCCAAAGGGGAGTGCGTCAGGTGGTGGTGTGTGGAGAGGGAAGTGCTGTCGAGGGAGAGGGAAGTGCTGTCGAGGGAGTCACAGAAAGACGTGCCCCTGTGAAAAGAGGATCTGAGTGGAGTGGGTTAGATGTAGCAGGTTAGAGAATGGTGCTGAAGTTGGAAGTGTTCAAGGATAATGTGTCAGATGTGGCAGCTGATGGGTGGTAAGTCAGAAATCTGAGGATTCTGTCCTTGTTCTGCCGGAGAGGAGGTGGGGTAAGGGCAGAAAGAGAATTGGAGATATGTGTGCAGGCTTTATGGGGGAATCTGCATTTATTGAAGAAATAAGACATTTTGGGTGTTCTGGAGTAGAAAACCTCCTTGGGACTTTTACAAGCCCAGAGGACCCAAAACCTAGCAGCAATAGAAAATCACCAAGACAAAAGATACTTAAACAAACGTCATTTTTAATTTTCTTTAAACAAAAAAACAGGATCAAACTTTAACTTATCACTATTAACTTAACAGCCTTACATTGCCCCGTTCTAATTCTCAGTGCAGGTGTATTTAATGTGCATAAAGTTCTTTGACACAACTCCATGTTCACTGGTGTCTATCAATTCTTATACTGTGCACAGAATTCAACATTTATGAATTTGCACCAAGCTCTGGTGCTTAAAAGTGAATGGTTACTCCTCCAGGAAGGCTCTTGTTGGTTTCAGAGAGGGATTTCTTGCTCATTGGACACACAAAAACTGATTCCCTCTGATCAGCCACTTTGGGGTCTTGTCAATGAAACTCTTCACGGTTTTCCAAATGATCACCTCTTCTGCAGGTCACCATAGAGTTCCTTTTGTTTTCCTTATTTCAGGTGAAACACTCAGGCCAGCCATTTCCTAGAGTTTGGATTAAAAGTTTTTCAACAGGCTGAACTGAGAACTCACAAACCGTCTTCAGCTTGCCATCTCTCTATCAGAAAAAGCATATTTGGTCTCTCCTCTCTGCTTGCAAAAGCACATGACCTTCTTAGAACAGCAAACTGCAACCAGCCAGATTACTGCACCGGACCCAAACTTCTGAGTCCATTCATCAGTTGATTTAAAATCAATAATCCATTTACACCTGCTTTTGAAATTCTTTAGCAAAGCAGTCTCCTTTGCAAAGGCTCTTGGCGCCTGAATTACTCTCTATCAGCAAAGCTCTTTCATTTTAAATAAGAGCTGTTTTGTGAAGTGTTTGTGTTTGTTTGTGGCCTCCACGACTCCTACAATAATCTCTTTCAAAAACATATCAATATACAATGTGGTGTCCTTGCAAAAAAATAAAGTGGGAAGAGGTATAATCCAGGTAGCTCTGGTGACTGGAGTTTGTAATAGTTTGAAACTTGAACCTCTCTCTCTATTTACTGTCATGTAATTAAAAAGTGTCTTATCACACAAAATTGCTTTTTTCCTGCTGTGAGGCAGACAGATTCGCCATTGATTTTAATTATCTTTAAATATGAATATGGAATTACACTTCAACTTATGACTGTTTTACTACTTTAAATTACTTTACTTAACTTACCCCCCTTCTAATTCTAAGTGCACGTGTGTGTAATGTGTGTGTAAGTTCAGAAAAGTTCTTTGGTTTACAGTCCAATCTCACTTCTCATTCCTCAAAGTTCACTGGTTGCAGGCCATTCTTATACTGTGCACAGAATTTAACATATGTAAAATTCACCAGGCTTTGGTGCTCGAAAGGTAAAAAAAACATTACAGTTCAGGAAGGTTCTTGCTGGTTTTCAGAGAGAGGTGTGTTGTTCAGGGAAGTATTAGGGTGTTTCTGACTCGTCGTATCTGCATCTGAATTCTGATATCTCTTCAGAAAAACTCTGATAGCTTTAGCATGGAGCAGAGCTGAGCCAGGACTTTGGAGGTATTTAAGGGAGTGTGTGGGCAGGGTTTGTTCTGGACCAACAATCTCACCAAATCACTCTGCTTGAAATCAAGATTCAAACCATTTTGAGGAATACAACAGGAATTGTTGAACAAAAGCCTGGTGTTCCCTGATGAGTTTTCTTTCATGAGTGGAAATGATTTTTTTTAAAGCCCGTTAATCTTCCTGATACAGATCTTTGTATTTAACTTTCAGGTTGCTATCTGTTGTTTACTTGGAGGCCTTTAATGGGGTGACTGGGTGGAATCTTTGCTTTAACCAAGCAGTTCTATGCAATTTTCCAGCTGTAGAATGAGGTGCAGTTGCTTGCAAGTTTAGCAAGAGGGATTACGATGTGAAACTGCAAGTCACAGCACCATTTGTGTTTTTGAAAATGCAAATATGAAAATTTTAACTTTGGTCTCCTTGGTTTGCTTAAGTTTACAGAGGAGACGTTGGGTCAAGCTGAGAAGAGAGAGTTGGATGCCCATTTGGTGAAGCTGCACAGGCAAAAAAGAAAACACAAAACGAGGGACTGAAAAATTAATGAAGCAAACTGAAGAGCTGTTGCAACCAAACCCAAGTAAAGAATTTAATTTTGTGAGGCGTACTTTAGAGACCAAATGATTTGGGCTTTTAATGGTGACCTATTTAAATGAACAAAATCTGATTAGAATTTAAATTTATGGAAAGTTTGGAAGTTGCCACAAGAAAAATGGAGCATATAAATTAGATGTTGTAATGAAGAGAAATTAACAATACAATGAGCCTTGTGTCATAGTAGCTACCTCAGTCTACCGTAGATCACGTTAAACCTTCTCCCCACTGTGAACCTGGTGCCACAGTATCTCCCTTAATGTACCATCCATCCCCGTTAACCTTCTCCCCCACTGTGAATGCGGTATCTCCCGCTGTTTATTGTACATCACTGTTATATCTACTCCATACTCTGAAATCTGTGTCACAGTATCGGTCTCCATCTACCTACATTCCCATTAACATTCTCCCCATTGTGAACTTGGTGTCACAGTATCAAACACAGTTTATCGTACATTACTGTTCAACCGTATGACGGATGTGAACCCAGTGTCACAATATTTGACACAGTTTATCGTTCATCACTGTTTAAACTCATTCCCTCGATTCAACTAGTGCCACAGTATCCATCTCAATTTACCGTACATCACCGTTAAACTTTCTCCCCACTGTGAACCTGGGGTCACAGTATTTGACACAGTTTATCGTTCATTACTGTGACAGCTTCTCGCACTGTGAACCTAGGGTCAAAGTATCTTGCACAGTTTATGGTCCAGCAGTGATTGACCTTCTCCCCATTGTGAATCCGGTTTCACAGTATCTGCCCCTGTCTTCCATTCATCACCATTAAACCACTCCCCACACTGAATCCGGTGTCACAGTATCTCATGGAGTTTATAGTATCTGTCTCAGTCTGCCGTACATCACCATTAAACCATCTCCCCACAGTGAACCCGGTGTCATAATATCTGGAACTGTTTATCGTGTATCACTGTTAAACATTCTCATTACTGTGAACCCGGTGTCACAGTATCTGACATAGTTTATTGTACATCAATGTTGAACCTTCTCCCCACTGTGAAACCGGGGTCATAGTATATGCCAGAGTTTATTATACATCACCATTAAAACTTCATAATATTGTGAACATCATGTCACAGTATTGCCACAGTTTATCATACATCACTGTTCATCCTTCTCCCCACTGTAAACCCATTGTCTCTCTATCTGCCACAGATTATCGTACATCGCCATTAAACCTCTTTCCCCTTTGAACCTTCTGTCAAAATATCTGCTACACATAATCCTACACTGTTAAATCCACTAACAAATGGTTATCAGGTGTCACAGAACCTGGGACTGTTTATCGTACTGTTAAATTTTCCACCACTGTGAACTCAATGTCACAGTATCTGTCTCACTCTAACAAACATCATAAAACCTTCTCCTCACTGTGAACCTGGTGTCTCTGCATCTGCCATAATTTATCATACATCACTGTTAAACCTACTCATGACTGTGTACCTGGTGTGAACAGTATCTGTCAAAGTGTACCATACATCCTCATTAAACATTCTCCCCACTGTGTAACTGGTGTCACAGTATCTGCCTCAGTCTTCCATACATCACTGTTGTTTTATCTCTCAAATGTGAATCCAGTGTCACAGTATTTGCTACATTATATTGGACATCACTGTTAAACCTTCTCACTGCTGCTGTGAACCCTGTCTCACAGTATCTTCCTCATTCTTCTGTATATCACCGTTAAACCTTCTGCCCACTGTGAACCCGGTGTAACATTATTTGCCTATGTCTGCCATGCATCACCGTTAAACCTTCTCACTACTGTGAGCCCAGTGTCTGAGTACCTGCCTCAGTCAACCATATACCACCATTGAACATTCTCACGTCTGTGAACTTGGTGTCTCAGTATCTGTCACAGTTTATCTTACAGCACCGTTAAACCTTATGCCAACTGGAAATCTCTTGTCAGAGTTTCTGCCACAGTTTATTGTACAAAACTGTAAACTTTCTCCCCACTGTGAATCCAGTGTAACGGTCTCTGCCTCAGTCTGCCGTACATCACCATTAAACCTTCTCCTTACTGTGAACCTGGTGTTACAGTATCTGACACAGTTTATCGTATATCACTTTTTAACCATTTCACTACTGTGAACACAGTGTCACAAAATATGCCTGAGTCTACCGTATATCACCATTAAACCATCTCTCCACTTTAAACTCGGTCACCATATCCACCAAAGTTTATCGTATGTCACTATTTAAACTTCTCAACACTGTGAAACCTTTGTCACAGGATCTGTCTAACTCTACTGAACATCACTGTTAATATTTCTCCCCACTATGAGACTCGTGTTACTGTATTTGGCACAGTTTATTGTGCATCACTGTTAAACCCTCTCAACACTGTGTACCTGGTATCATAATATCTGCTTCAGTTTACAGTACATCACTGTTAAACTGTCTCCTAACTGTCAAATTGGAGTCACTGCATCTGGCAGGAAGACCATTCTACATCCGGCATCTGGCAGGTGGACCATTGTAAATCCAACATATTGAAGAAGAACCATTCCAGATCCAGCAACTGGCAGGAAGACCATTCTCCTTCTTGCTTCTGGCAGGCAGACTATTCCTCATCCAGCATATGTCAGATGGACCATTCCACATCGGACATTTTCCAGGAAGGCCATTCCACATCATGAATCTGACAGGCGGAACATTCCACATCCGGCATCTGGCAAAGGACCATTCCACATTCTGTAAGTTGCTAGCAGTCCATTCCACATCCAGAAACTGGCACGAAGTCCATTCCACATCCGGATTCTCACATGAGGACCATTCCACCTCCAACATTTGGCAGGTGTACCATTCCACATCCGGAATCTGGCAGAGGAACATTCCACATCCAGCATCTTCCAGGTGGACAATTCCACATCCGACATCTGTTAGGCTGATCAGTCCACGGCCGGCAAATGGCAGTAAGATGATACCAGATTCAGCATCTGACAGGCAGACCATTCCACATCCGGCATCTGGCAGGTAGTCAATTCTAAATCCGGCATCTCGTTGGCAGACCAGTCCAAATCTGGCATCTGGCAGGCTAACCGCTCCACATTCAGCATCTGGCAGGAATACCATTCCACATCTGGCATTTGGCAGCAAACCAATCCACATCTGTCAATTGAAAGCTGGCACATCTGGCATTCTACAGGAGTACGATTCTACAATCGGCATCTGGCAGGCAGACAATTTCACATCAGGCATTTTTCAGGCAGACCATTCCATATCTGGCATCTGTCGACCATTCAACATCCAGTGTTTGGCAGGTGGACCATTTCACATCTGGCATCTGTTAATTGGACAATTTCACATCTGGCAGTAGGGCCATACCATATCTGGCATTTGGTAGGTGGACCATTCCGTCTGCAATTTGTCAGGATGACCATTCCACCTCTGCATCTGGCAGGTGGACTATTCCACATTAACATCAGCCAGGCAGGACATTCCACATCTGTCATCTGGCAGGAGGACAATTCCACCTCTGATATCTGGCAAGTGGACAATTTCACATCTGAAATCTGGTAGGCAGACAATTCCACATCTGGCATCTGGCAGGATGACCATTCAACCTCAGGCATCCGGCAGGTGGACTATTCCACTACAGCATCAGCCAGGTGGCTCATTCCACATCCAGCATCTGGCAGGAGTACCATTATACATTCAGCATCTGGCAGGCATACCATTTGACATCAGGCATTTTTCAGATGGATCATACCATATCTGGTATCTGTCGACCATTCACCATCCAGCATCTGGCAGGTGGACCATTTCACATCTGGCATCTGTCAAGTGAACCATTCCACATATGGCAGGAGGACAATACCATATCTGGCACCTTCTAGGCAGACTATTCCACATTTGCAATTTGTCAGGATGACCATTCAACCTCCAGCATCTGGCAGGTGGACTATTCCACACCAGCATCAGCCACGCAGACCATTCCACATCTGGCATCTGGCATGAATTCCATTCCACATCCAGCATCTGTCCAGAAGATAATTCTACATTTGGCATATGGCTGGTGAACCATTACACATCTGGCAACTGGCAAGTTGACCATTCCACATCTGGCATTTTGCAGGGGGACAATTCCATATCCAGCAAATGGCAGGAAGCTGATATGACATTTGACATCTGAAATGCAGACCATTCTGCATCCGGCATCTGACAAGTGGTCCATTACAAATCCGGCGTCTCACAGGTAGACCATTGCACATCTGGCATCTGTCAGGTAGACTAGTCAATATCTGAGCTCAAGTGGGTGGACAATGCCACATCGGACATTTTCCAGGAAGGCCATTCCACATCATGAATCTGACAGGCGGAACATTCCACATCCGGCATCTGGCAAAGGACCATTCCACATTCTGTAAGTTGCTAGCAGTCCATTCCACATCCAGAAACTGGCACGAAGTCCATTCCACATCCGGATTCTCACATGAGGACCATTCCACCTCCAACATTTGGCAGGTGTACCATTCCACATCCGGAATCTGGCAGAGGAACATTCCACATCCAGCATCTTCCAGGTGGACAATTCCACATCCGACATCTGTTAGGCTGATCAGTCCACGGCCGGCAAATGGCAGTAAGATGATACCAGATTCAGCATCTGACAGGCAGACCATTCCACATCCGGCATCTGGCAGGTAGTCAATTCTAAATCCGGCATCTCGTTGGCAGACCAGTCCAAATCTGGCATCTGGCAGGCTAACCGCTCCACATTCAGCATCTGGCAGGAATACCATTCCACATCTGGCATTTGGCAGCAAACCAATCCACATCTGTCAATTGAAAGCTGGCACATCTGGCATTCTACAGGAGTACGATTCTACAATCGGCATCTGGCAGGCAGACAATTTCACATCAGGCATTTTTCAGGCAGACCATTCCATATCTGGCATCTGTCGACCATTCAACATCCAGTGTTTGGCAGGTGGACCATTTCACATCTGGCATCTGTTAATTGGACAATTTCACATCTGGCAGTAGGGCCATACCATATCTGGCATTTGGTAGGTGGACCATTCCGTCTGCAATTTGTCAGGATGACCATTCCACCTCTGCATCTGGCAGGTGGACTATTCCACATTAACATCAGCCAGGCAGGACATTCCACATCTGTCATCTGGCAGGAGGACAATTCCACCTCTGATATCTGGCAAGTGGACAATTTCACATCTGAAATCTGGTAGGCAGACAATTCCACATCTGGCATCTGGCAGGATGACCATTCAACCTCAGGCATCCGGCAGGTGGACTATTCCACTACAGCATCAGCCAGGTGGCTCATTCCACATCCAGCATCTGGCAGGAGTACCATTATACATTCAGCATCTGGCAGGCATACCATTTGACATCAGGCATTTTTCAGATGGATCATACCATATCTGGTATCTGTCGACCATTCACCATCCAGCATCTGGCAGGTGGACCATTTCACATCTGGCATCTGTCAAGTGAACCATTCCACATATGGCAGGAGGACAATACCATATCTGGCACCTTCTAGGCAGACTATTCCACATTTGCAATTTGTCAGGATGACCATTCAACCTCCAGCATCTGGCAGGTGGACTATTCCACACCAGCATCAGCCACGCAGACCATTCCACATCTGGCATCTGGCATGAATTCCATTCCACATCCAGCATCTGTCCAGAAGATAATTCTACATTTGGCATATGGCTGGTGAACCATTACACATCTGGCAACTGGCAAGTTGACCATTCCACATCTGGCATTTTGCAGGGGGACAATTCCATATCCAGCAAATGGCAGGAAGCTGATATGACATTTGACATCTGAAATGCAGACCATTCTGCATCCGGCATCTGACAAGTGGTCCATTACAAATCCGGCGTCTCACAGGTAGACCATTGCACATCTGGCATCTGTCAGGTAGACTAGTCAATATCTGAGCTCAAGTGGGTGGACAATGCCACATCTGGCATCTGGCCAGACGAACACTCCACATCCTGCATCTAGGAAAAACACCATTCCACATCTGGCATCTGACAGCAAACCATTCCTCATCCGGCAACTGTGGTCTATTCCACTCCAGCAAACTATTCCTCATCTGGCAACGTGGTCTATTCCACTCCAGCATCAGCCAGGCGGACCATTCCATATCTTTCATCAGTCAGGTCCATCATTCCACATCTAGCAACTGGGAGGTGGACCAGACCATTACACATCTGGCATCTCTCAGGCGGTCCATTCTACATCTGGCATCTGGTAGGCGGACCATTCAACATCTGGCATGTGGCAGGAAGACCATTCCACCTCCGGCATCTGGCTGGTGGACCATTCCACATCCAGCAACTGGCATGCGGAACATTCCACATGTGGCATCTGGCAGGAGGACTATTCCACATGCCATCTGGAAGGAGGTCCTTTCCAAATCTGGCATCTGACCAGAAGATCATTCCACATCTAGCATCTGGCAAGTGGACCATTCCACTTCCGGCATCTAGACCATTCCACATCCGGCAACTGCCAGTTGGACTGTTTGACATCTGACATCTTTAAGGAAGACCATTCCACATCTAGCATTTGGCAGGAGGACTATTCCATTTAAGGAATCTGGCAGGCGGAACTTTCCAAACCTGGCATCTGGCCATAAGACCATTCTACATCTGGCATCTGGCAGGCGGACCATTCCACATCCAGCATCTGGCAGGTTGACCATTCCACATCCAGCATCTGGCAGGTTGACCATTTCACATCCAGCATCTGGCAGGTGGTCCATTCCACATCCGGTATATGGCAGGCGGACCATTCCACGTCCAGCATCTTGCATATGGACTATTCCACATCCGGCATCCTGAAGTGCTCTCGGCAATGGGTAAAGTAGTACCTCTCACTTTGTTCGTTTTAGATTGGTCACAATGTTTGAGCTTCTGAAAGAAAACAGACACACACACTGAGAGTACTTTAGTTTATACAAAACTTTATTACTAAATCTGAAGCTGAATTCAAAGTACAATATCACATCTCCAGGTCACACTGATAAAATTACTCACATAACAAGCTTACACTGTGGGACTCAGTGACATAAAATGTACAATATGGGATTTACAAAGAAAACATGATTATACAGTGGAACTCACTCACGTAACAAGGTTACACTGTGGAACTCACTAACAAAACATTTTCAATGTCGAACCCAGTGATATAACAAGGTCAGAATGTGGGACTCACTTACATAACAAGGTAGGACGGTGGGTAAAAATTACATCACGTTCCTTCTGTGGAACTCATTCAAATAACAAAGTTAAGTTGTGTAATCCCCCTCAATAAGAAAATTAAACTGTGGGAATCTCTCATATAATAGGTTTGCAATGTGGAACTCACTAGCACATCAATATCACACTGTGGAACTAACTCAAATAGCAAGGTCACACTGTGAAAGTCACCAACATAACAATCTCACACTGTGGTACACTTTACTTAACAAGGTTACACAGTGCAACTCATTAACATAACATGGCTGGAATGTGGAATTCACACACATAACCATCCACGTTGTGAAAATCGTTCATATCAAAAGGTCACACTGTAAAAACCACTCACTTTACATTTTCAATCTCGAACTCACTGACATAACAAGGTGAAACTGTGGGACTCACTCACAGAACAAGTTCACCCTGTTTGACTAACTCATTTTAATGTTTACACAGTAGAACTCGCTCACATAACATGATAACACTATGGGAATCCCTCAAATAACAAGGTTACACTGTGGAACTGACTCACATAACAAGGTCACACTGTGAACGTCACCCACATAACAATCTCACACTGTGCTCCACTTTACTTCACAAGGTTACACTGTGAGACTCATTAACATCACATGGCTGGAATGAGGACCTCACTCACATGACCAGTCCACATTGTGAAGGTCGTTAATATCAAAAGGTCACACTGTGAAAACCACTCACATTACATTTTCAATCTCGAACTCACTGACATAAGAAGGTGAAACTGTGGGACTCACTCACAGAACATTTACAATGTGGGATTCACTAACTAAACAAAATTATACTGTGCCACTCTCTCACATAACAAGTTTACACCATTGAACTATCTCACATAACAAGATAACACTGTAGAACTCACTAACATAATATTTTCAATGTCGAACAAACTGATATAAAGAGTTCATTCTGTGAAACTCATTCAACTAACAAAGTTACATTGTGGAAACCTCCTCAATAAGGTTAAACTGTGGGAATAACTCAGGTAATAAGTTTATACTGTGGAACTCACTAGAACAGCAAGGTCACACTGTTGGAGTTATGAACATAACAAGCTCACACTCTGGTCCTCAATCAATTCACCAGGTTTCACTGTGGGCCTCACTGACATAACATGGTTTGAATGTGGAATTCCCTCACATAACCAGTCCACAGTATGAAAATCATATCAAAGGGTTACTCTGTGAAAACCACTCACCTTACATTTTCAATGTTGAACTCAGTGACATAACAAGGTCAAACTGTGGGACTCACTCACAGAACAAGTTCACCCTGTTTGACTAACACACATAAACTCGCTCACATAACATGATCTTCTTTGGCTTGGCTTCGCGGACGAAGATTTATGGAGGGGGTAAAAAGTCCACGTCAGCTGCAGGCTCGTTTGTGGCTGACCAGTCCGATGCGGGACAGGCAGACACGATTGCAGCGGTTGCAAGGGAAAATTGGTTGGTTGGGGTTGGGTGTTGGGTTTTTCCTCCTTTGCCTTTTGTCAGTGAGGTGGGCTCTGCGGTCTTCTTCAAAGGAGGCTGCTGCCCGCCAAACTGTGAGGCGCCAAGATGCACGGTTTGAGGCGTTATCAGCCCACTGGCGGTGGTCAATGTGGCAGGCACCAAGAGATTTCTTTAGGCAGTCCTTGTACCTTTTCTTTGGTGCACCTCTGTCACGGTGGCCAGTGGAGAGCTCGCCATATAATACGATCTTGGGAAGGCGATGGTCCTCCATTCTGGAGACGTGACCCATCCAGCGCAGCTGGATCTTCAGCAGCGTGGACTTGATGCTGTCGACCTCTGCCATCTCGAGTACCTCGACGTTAGGGGTGTGAGCGCTCCAATGGATGTTGAGGATGGAGCGGAGACAACGCTGGTGGAAGCGTTCTAGGAGCCGTAGGTGGTGCCGGTAGAGGACCCATGATTCGGAGCCGAACAGGAGTGTGGGTATGACAACGGCTCTGTATACGCTTATCTTTGTGAGGTTTTTCAGTTGGTTGTTTTTCCAGACTCTTTTGTGTAGTCTTCCAAAGGCGCTATTTGCCTTGGCGAGTCTGTTGTCTATCTCATTGTCGATCCTTGCATCTGATGAAATGGTGCAGCCGAGATAGGTAAACTGGTTGACCGTTTTGAGTTTTGTGTGCCCGATGCTCAAACTACAGGGGAATCACGTTGCTCTCCATTGCAGGCAAAATCTTCGCTAGGATTCTACTAAATAGACTAATACCTAGTGTCGCCGAGAATATTCTCCCAGAATCACAGTGCGGCTTTCGCGCAAACAGAGGAACCACTGACATGGTCTTTGCCCTCAGACAGCTCCAAGAAAAGTGCAGAGAACAAAACAAAGGACTCTACATCACCTTTGTTGACCTCACCAAAGCCTTCGACACCGTGAGCAGGAAAGGGCTTTGGCAAATACTAGAGCGCATCGGATGTCCCCCAAAGTTCCTCAACATGATTATCCAACTGCACGAAAACCAACAAGGTCGGGTCAGATACAGCAATGAGCTCTCTGAACCCTTCTCCATTAACAATGGCGTGAAGCAAGGCTGTGTTCTCGCACCAACCCTCTTTTCAATCTTCTTCAGCATGATGCTGAACCAAGCCATGAAAGACCCCAACAATGAAGACGCTGTTTACATCCGGTACCGCACGGATGGCAGTCTCTTCAATCTGAGGCGCCTGCAAGCTCACACCAAGACACAAGAGAAACTTGTCCGTGAACTACTCTTTGCAGATGATGCCGCTTTAGTTGCCCATTCAGAGCCAGCTCTTCAGCGCTTGACGTCCTGCTTTGCGGAAACTGCCAAAATGTTTGGCCTGGAAGTCAGCCTGAAGAAAACTGAGGTCCTCCATCAGCCAGCTCCCCATCATGACTACCAGCCCCCCCACATCTCCATCGGGCACACAAATCTCATAACATGATAACACTATGGGAATACCTCAAATAACAAGGTTACACTGTGGAACTGACTAACAAAATGTTTACACGGTGGGAATCTCACACATAACCACGTCACACTGTCAAACTCACTAACATACCAATTTTACACTCTGAGATTCACTAACTAGAGAGGTTGACATTGTGGAATTCACTTCCTGAACAACATCACACTTTTAAACTCTCTCACATAACAAGCTTACACTGTGGGACTCACTAACATACAGTTTACAATATGGGATTTACAAAGAAAACATGATTATACTGTGGAACTCACTCACGTAACAAGGTTACACTGTGGAACTCATGAACAAAACATTTTCAATGTCGAACACCAGTGATATAACAAAGTCAGAATGTGGGACTCACTCACATAACAAGGTTAGACGGCAGGTAAAAATCACATCACATGTTCATTCTGTGGAACTCATTCACATTGTGGAATCCCCCTCAATAAGAAAGTTAAACTGTGGAAATCTCTCACATAATAAGTTTACAATGTGGAACTCATGACCTCAGCAATGTCACACTGTGGAACTGACTTACATAACAAGGTCAAACTGTGGGACTCACTCACGTAACATTTACAATGTGGGATTCTCTAAGTAAACCAAATTATACTGTGCAACTCTCACACATAACAAATTTACACCATTGAACTATCTCACATGACATTTTCAAATGTCGAATACACTGACATAAAAAGTTCATTCTGTGGAACTCATTCACCTCCTCAATAAGAAGGTGAAATAAACTATGGGAATATCTCACAGAATAAATTTACCCTTTGGAACTCACTAGAACACCAAAGTCACAGTGTTGAAGTGACTAACATAACAAGCTCACACTGGTACTCAATTAGTTCACATGGTTACACTGTGGAACTCACTCACCTAAAAATGTTACACTGAGTAACTCACTAATGTAACATTTTGAATATCGAAATTAGCGAATTTAGTGAAACTCACCCACATAACAAGTTTACACGGTGGGACTCATTAACATAAAGTTTACACTATGGATTCCCTAAGTAAACAAAATTATACTGTGCAACTCTATCACATGACAAGTTTACACTGTGGAACTGAGTCACATAACACGGTTACACTGTGTAACTCACTCACCTAAAAAAGTTACACTGAGGAACTCACTAACAACACATTTTCAATATTGAATTTAGCAAAATTACAAGGTTACACTGTGAAACTCACCCACATATCAAATTTACACCTTGGGAATCTCACACATAAAATGTCACACTGTCGAACGCACTCCATACCAATGTTACACCCTGAGACTCACTAAGTAGAAAGGTTCATAATGTGGAAATCACTTCGATAACAATGTCAAACTTTCAAACTCTTTCATATAACAAGGTCAAACGGTGGGACTCACTCACATAACAAGGTCACACTGTGGGACAGACTAACATATAGTTTAGAATATGGGTTTCACTAAGCAAACAAATTTATACTGTGCAACTCTCTCACACGACAAGTTTACACTGTGGAAATGACTCACATAACACGGTTACACTGTGGAACTCACTAACGTCACATTTTCAATATCGAATTTAGCGAAATTACAAGGTAACACTGTGAAACTCACTTACATAACAAGTTTACACGGTGGGAATCGCACACATAACAATGTCACACAGTCAAACTCCATACTGTGAGAGATGAGGAAACTTGACATAAAAATATGAAAGATGGGGAAACTAGTGCAGACATGTGGAGTGATGGATTAAACCAGTAAGAACAGGGTAAGCATGGAAATTAGAATGCAGGAAGCAGAGTTAGCCTATGTAAGATTAGAATCTTCTAGTCTTTTCGACAGGATCAGTGAGCCCACCAAAGAAATAAGATAAGGAGAGGTAAGGAATAATAGAATGTAGGAAGTTGAGATAATCTGGATGAGATAAGGGTCTCCTAGCCCTAGACAGAAGTACCAAGTTCTACATATATAATTAGTAAGCCATACACAGATTTATCAAGTTAGGCATATTAAATTAGTAAACCCTAGACAGGATTAGCGAACTCTGCATATGAAGGGACTGTAGCTCTGAGAGTTGGAAAGGTGTGAATGGGGATAAGGGCAAGGTTGTGAATAAGGACAATGAGAATAATGACATTAGAAGACAGCGACAGGATAGCCCCTGGTCCTCCAAGTTCACAGAAACTGCACGTAGGCAGGAAGGATTGCCTATGCCAAACCCATCCTGGAGGCAGAAGAATGTAAGGGGGTGGGTATTCTGATACTGAAATTCACTGTATAAAAGTTGGGTGAGCCCCAGTGTATGTGTGTATTCCCAGGGTAAGGGGAAGCACCCAACTTTGCATTGTTGTTATAATAAATTTTCTTTGTTCTCAATTTTTGTCTCGAGCAATTTCTGTTAAGGTACTTCTTTTTCTAACAAATGGGGGCTCGTCCGGGATCACACTCCCTCCACTGACAGAGTGCCCGACGACGGTGGTAGGTGCACCCCAGCTGATTCAGCTGGACTCATGGACGACGGGTGGCTACTCAGTGGAAGAAGTGAGTGATATCCGAGAAGAGGCATTGAGAACAAACGACGGGAGAACGTTAAGGAAGCGCGATAAGAGTAGCTACTGGATCTGATAAGAGAAATTTTTATACCTGTCAGTATGGGAGGTATGGGCAGTAAGAAAGAGAATCCTAGTGAAGGATTGGATGATCAGATAACCAAACAGAGTCCGTTAGGAGTAATGTTATCTGACTGGGGTTCGGGGAGAACCCGGGGAAAAGACAAACTTATCATGATTAAATACTGTTGTCTGGAATGGGTTAAAAGCCCCATTAAAGGGAGCTCGGTATATTGGCCGAGGCTCGGATACGAGGATGACTGGATGTGTCAGGAACTTAACATCTGGCTGTATAAGAATCAAAGGGATAACATTGAAAGCAGGGAATATGCCGCCTGCTGGCTCAGGGGATCGGTTGACCAACTGGTCCTGAACAAAAGGAGAAGTGAGGACAAGAGGGATGAGGAACCCCTTGTACCTGAGACGCAAGGATGGGATGTGTTACATTCCTTTCCTCCACCCTATGCCCCTCCTTTACCAGTTCCTATCTATCCCCCCCTCCTGTGCTCTACCCTTCTGCACCTTCCCCTCCTCCCCCGCAACTAACGAAAGGAGAAGAGAATAGGGGTGGCATGTTAACCCATTCGCAAAGTATTAGATTGCCTATGAGAGACAGAGGCAAGGTTAGTTTTGAGCAGAGTGTATAAGCTAGAAGTTAGCTGGATGAGACCCCTGCGGGAGGTTCCCTTGGGAGGGGGTCTTGGTTTTGTAAATGTGCCCTTGACCAGTACGGAGGTGCCTAATTTTAAGAGGGAAATGATTTCCCTGATAGAGGATCCCCAGGGATGCGCTGAACAATTAGATCAATTGTTAGGACCGAATATATATACATGGGATGAATTAACGGCTATATTTAGGACTCTGTTTACCCTGGATGAGCATGGAATGATTCGCCAGGCAGGGATTAGAGTCTGGGATCGGGATCACCAAGGGGGACCTGGAGAAGCTAAATTCCCCTTGGCTAGACCTAATTGGGATAAAAATACCAATGATGGACGGGTATTAATGGAAGAGTATAGGGCTAATCTGATTAAAGGAATCAGGGAATCTGTTCCGAAGGGACATAACTTTAAAAAGGCATTCGAAGTTCCTCAGGGACCCGACGAGACCCCCTCGGTATTTTTGAATAGATTGCGTACGGGTATACAGCAATATGGGGGTCTGGATATAGAATCTCCAGCAGGGGAACAATTAATATTAACGAGTTTCATTACAAATTCAGCCCCAAACATAAGGAGGAAATTACAGAAAGCTGAGAATTGGCATGAGCAGGGAATAACCCAGCTTCTACAAATTGCGCAAAAAGCCTTTGTACAGAGATCTGAGGATAAGCAGAAGGGAAAGGCTAAGATTTTAATGCAGGCATTTAAGGGACAGCAAGGAAAAGGTAGGGACTTTGTGCCAGCTCCTGGGCATTGAGAGGAGAGCCAGGGTGGGGAAATAGGGTCCAGAGTAGAGGAAGGAGTAGAGGAGGATTCCGGGGACGCCAACCATTCCCGGGACCCCGAGGAGACCCAACTATGAATTGGGAAGTGGGAACAATGGTCTGCTACTATTGTAACAAGGAGGGACACTTCAAGAGAGAGTGCCCATGCGAGCCAGGGAGACGCGATCGTATGCCCTGATGGAAACAGACTATGAATAGGGGAATCACGGTTCTCAGTCAATACACACTGTGGGGCTGCACGGAGTACCATTGGTAAATTTAAACATAGGACCCCACAGTGATAGGATGATATTCTTAGTATATTCCGGGGCAGCCCGGTCTAGTATATTACACCCACCCGAGGGTGTGAGGATAGAAGGGAGAATAATGATTTCGGGGGTAGGGGGAAGAGATTTCCCGGTCCCTGTATTAAGAGATGTATTAAGAGGATCTCTTACTAGTTCCCCAAGCTGGAGTTTGTTTGCTGGGACGGGATTTACAAGATCAATTGGCTATCGGCACCAGACGACAAGAATCAGGTATTGGGGTTAAACTATATGTATTAAGTGAGGAGGATCGGGAACTCATAAATCCTGGAGTATGGGCAGGAAGAGGCAATAGAGGAGTGTTACATATCCCTCCCCTACGAGTTACCTTAAAAGATCCTGAGCAGATTATTAGGCGAAAGCAGTATCCCGTTCCAATGGCTGGCCGAAAGGGGCTGCAGCCAGTACCTGACCAATTGGTGAAAGATGGCATTCTAGAACATTGTATGTCACCTTTTAATACCCCAATCTTACCCGTCCAAAAACCAGACGGTACCTATAGATTAGTACAGGATTTGAGGGAACTAAACAAAATTATTCTCACCCGTCACCCTGTCGTACCTAATCCCCACAGTAAATGGTTTAGCGTAATTGACCTCAAGGATGCTTTCTGGATCTGCCCGTTAGCAGCAGAGAGCAGAGATATGTTTCCTTTTGAATGGAAGAATCCTTTTACGGGACGTAAAAATCAATACAGGTGGACCGTACTCCCTCAGGGCTTTACGGAATCACCAAAATTATTTGGCCAGGTCCTAGAACAAATATTAGAGGAGGCTCCTCGGGAAGAGAGTTGTCAGTTAATTCAATATGTAGACGATTTATTATTTACGGGAAGGACGTATGAATCAGCTAAACTATATACCATTGCACTTTTGAATTTTCTCGAAAAGAAGGGTCTCAGGGTGAGTGAATCCAAATTACAATTCGTACAACCAGAGGTTAAATACCTGGGTCACTTGGTAAGTCAGGGAACCAGAAAGATCAGTCCAGAAAGGATACAAGGTATTCTACAGATCCCACCTCCTAAGAATGCCCAAGAACTCAGGAAATTCCTTGGTCTAGTGGGATACTGTAGAATTTGGATAGAAAATTATTCTAATCTAGTTCGATTCCTTTACGATAAACTCGCGATTCTAGGGGGCAAAGCGCTAGTTTGGACGGAAGAAGAGATTAATAATTTTAACTTGGTGAAACAGCGCCTTATTAGTGCCCCAGTGTTGACTTTACCCAACCTTAATAAGTCTTTTGACCTTTATACTAACACAAAAGGGGGTGTAGCAACTGGTGTTTTAACACAAGAAAGGGCAGGCAGCAGGCAGTCAGTTGCTTTTCTCTCAAAAGTTTTGGATCCTGTTTGTCGTGGTTGGCCAGAATGTGTTCAAGCTATCGCAGCCAATGCTATTTTAGTTGAAGAAGCACGAAAAATTACATTTGGTGCCCCGATGATAGTACACACTCCTCACACCGTTTGCAATATTCTGTTACAGCGTGCTGGTAGGTGGCTTACAGATTCTAGAATCTTGAAATACGAAGCGATCTTGATGGATAGGGATGATCTAACTCTGACTACAAGTAGAGAACATAATCCAGCAGCCTTTTTAGTCACTCCAACCTCTCCCAACACAATCAATGAGTTAGAGCATATATGTTTGGAAGTTATAGACCTGCAGACTAAGATTAGAGAAGATTTGAGTGATAAGCCTTTACAGGAGGGAGAACGGTGGTTTATTGATGGCTCTTCCCGCTGTATTGATGGCACTCGCTATAGCGGATATAGTATAGTGGATGGATATGAGGGGGTAGTTATTGAAGACGGTCGCCTTCCCGGTCACTGGTCAGCCCAGTCTTGCGAATTATATGCCCTCTGTCGAGCTCTCCAAGGTCTGGAAAATAAGGTGGGCACAATCTACACAGATTCAAAATACGCTTTTGGGGTAGTGCACACCTTTGGGAGAATCTGGAAGGAATGGGGAATGATAACGGGAAAAGGACAGAAATTGATGCATGAGAACCTAATTGTCCAATCCTTGGAGGCTCTGACTTTACCTGAGGAAATAGCTGTGGTCCATGTATAGGGCCATCAAACTGGTGACAGCCCTGAAGCACAGGGCAACAGACAGGCAGATGCAGCTGCTAAACAGGCAGCGCTCACTGCGAAAGTGGACATGCAGCTGTTCCTACCCATCCCACAGGAGCTTAAAAAGACTCCCATCCTTTCACAAGAGGAGGAGGTTTATATGAGGGATCAGGGGATGTGTCAAACAAGTGATGGGTTGTGGTGGACAGCCGAAGGACACCAAGTGCTGAATAAAGCTTTGGCACGGCAACTGTTTGACCAGCTCCATCAACAGACACACTGGGGAGCCCAGGCACTTGTCGACACTTTTGTTCGCTCCTTTCATTGTTCAGGCGTTTACACTCTAGCCAAGCAGAGTACCCAGGGGTGCCAAATTTGTCAGAGGATTAATAAGGTCATGCGCCAGGTAATGCCTGGCGGTCGCGATATCGCTGTACGCCCTTTCCAACGCATACAAGTGGACTTCACAGAGTTACCTAAGATAGGTATTTACAAGTACCTGTTGGTGATGGTAGATCATTTCACACGATGGGTTGAGGCTTTCCCGACCCCGAATGATCGTGCCAGCACCGTTATCAGAGTACTGCTGGATTCTGTAATTCCACGGTATGGGATTATCCAGACCATCGACTCGGATCGTGGTACACACTTCACTTCTCGGGTACTCCAGGGGATTTGTAAAAGATTGGGCTTTGACTGGCAGCTCCAAACCCCATGGCACCCCCAGAGTTCGGGCAGGGTTGAGCGAATGAATCAGACTTTGAAATACCAGCTCACTCGACTTCATGAGGAAACTGGCCTCTCCTGGATTAAATGCTTGCCCTTAGCTTTAATCAGGATTCGCACAGCTCCTCGTAAAGACCTTGCTGTCTCACCATATGAGATGATGTTTGGTCTTCCTTACATGGGATTCCACACTGATACTCCCATCCCTGAGGCTAATGACCAATATATCAATAAATATTTACAGGAACTGTCTGCTTAGGGGTTAATGTAGATTTCAAATGTGGACCAGGGGCACAGAACACCTCTCAATATGATGATTTTAATGGGTTTTTGGACTCTGCAGATATTTACAACATCAGTTTTAATGGTTTAGCACAAGGTAGATGTGAGCACAAAGGCAGACAGGATAATTGTCAGGATTGTACATGTGGTAGAGAGAGAGATGATACATATGCTAATATTCGCAGGCAGGCTACAACTCACAGATTAAGTTACAAGAAACACCCCTCCCCAACCTGTGCTATTCTAAAGCATCCTTTGGGTTACACAGCCAGTCCAACTGTTAAATGCCACCACTGTAAGGGGAGTTCCAATTATCAACGAAGTAAACAGTTCCAGAATACTAAAGCTGCTGGGCATTTAAATCGTTTGTTCAGACTCCAGGCGGCTTTGGAGATCGTCGCCGAACGGACGGCGATGGCCCTGAATGTAGGGGCTGAAGGAAGACTACAGCTACAAGCAATGATTCAACGAAACCACCTGGCTCTCTATTGCTCGTTGGGTGCTGGAGGCAGCATTTGTGCGAGAATCAGGACTGACAATGCTTACAACAGTCAGGCGGTTAAAGACACTGCTTCAGGACTTCGACAAAAATCTTCCCATGCCCATGTTCAGACTTGGCAACCTTGGACTGATGTGGGATGAACTCGACTTTTTACTGAGAACTGGAGCCTGATACTCACAGCCCTGATAGCAGCAGGACTCACTATTCTGGTCAGTGTGGTGCTCCCCTACCTAAAGGCTGGTATTCATTTCATGATTTTGCGGACCCTTATTTCTATAACTCAAGGGGTGTGTGTTTCCCAAATGGATGCTTATGACACTACAATTCGTTTATTGACCCGCTGGGAGAAAGACCAACTTTAGCAATAGCACATTTTATTTGACAGATCAGTGACACTGATCTAAAAGAGAAGTGAGAATTGTGAGAGATGAAGAAACTTGACATAAAAATATGAAAGATGGGGAAACTAGTGCAGACATGTGGAGTGATGGATTAAACCAGTAAGAACAGGCTAAGCATGGAAATTAGAATGCAGGAAACAGAGTCAGCCTATGTAAGATTAGAATCTTCTAGTCTTTTGGACAGGATCAGTGAGCCCACCGTATGAATAAGATAAGGAGGTAAGGAATAATAGAATGTAGGAAGTTGAGATAGTCTGGATGAGATAAGGGTCTCCTAGCCCTAGACAGAAGTACCAAGTTCTACATATATAATTAGTAAGCCATACACAGATTTATCAAGTATTGCATATTAAATTAGTAAACCCTAGACAGGATTAGCGAACTCTGCAAATGAAGGGACTGTAGCTCTGAGAGTTGGAAAGGTGTGAATGGGGACAAGGGCAAGGTTGTGAATAAGGACAATGGGGATAATGACATGAGAGGACACCGACAGGATACCCCCTGGTCCTCCAAAAACTGCACGTAGGCAGGAAAGATTGACTATGCCAAACCCATCCAGGGGGCAGAAGAATGTAAGGGGGAGGGAATTCTGATACTGAAATTCACTGTATAAAAGTTGGGTGAGCCCCAGTGTATGTGTGTATTCCCAGGGTAAGGGGAAGCACCCAACTTTGCATTGTTGTTGTAATAAATGTTCTTTGTTCTCAATTTTTGTCTCGAGCAATTTCTGTTAAGGTACTTCTATTTCTAACACTGTGTAAAAACCTAACTCCTAGTGTCTCCTCTAAACTTTCCTCCCCTTACCTTCTTCACATGACTGCTGGTATTTTCCATTATTGCCCCAGGAAAAAGGTCCATGATCTATGCCTCTCATAATCTTGTAGACCTCTATTGTCAACTCTAATCCCTTTATACTTCTAAGATAAAAACTCTGTCTGTTAACTTTCCTCATAAGGCATGTTCTCCAATCTAGGCAACATCTTGGTTCATCTTCTCTGCACCCTTTCCAAAGCTTCCACATCTTTTGTGTAATGAGGCAACCAGAACTGAATATATTATTCCAAAGTGGCCTCAACAGTTTTATAGAGCTGCAACATTACCGCACATTTCTTGAACTCAATCTTCCGACCAATGAAGGCCAGTATTCCAGAACCTTCTTAACTACTCTATCAACATGTGTGGCAATATTGAACGATCTATAATTTGGACCCCAAGGTCCATCCCATATTCCACACTGTTAAGAGTCCTGTCTTTAACCAAACACTTCACCTATATGATCAACCTACAAAAATGCATCACTTCACACTTATCTGGATTGAATTCTATCTGCCACTTCTCTGACCAACTCTGCATCCTGTCTATATCCTGTGGTAACCTACGGCAACCTTCGACACTATGCGCAACCTTCATGTGTTGGTGTGCTTCCTTCACAGTTGGGTCAATTTTCCGGCTTCAGCGAAAGACTTCTGAAATGTGGACTCCCATGAAATTAAAATTCTGACTGGCTGCACCTTTCCATGGATTAGTCTCCTGGACCAGATGGATTACACCCTTGGTTCTGAAAAAAGCAGTAGAGATTGTGAAGGTTCTGGAAATTGTCTTTCAGGAATCAATAAATTCGGGTTTGGTCCCAGAGGTCTGGAAAATTGGAAATGTCACTTCACTATTCAAGAAGGAACACAGGCAGCAGAAAGGAAATTATAGCCTGACGTCAGTGGTTGAGAAGATGTTGGATCGATTGTCAAAGATGAGGCGATGGAGTACTTGGAGACACATGACAAGACAGGCCAAAGCCAGCATGGTTTCCTTATGGGAAAATCTTGCTTGATAAAGCTGTTGGAATTCTTTGATGATGTGACAAGCAGGCTAGATAGGGGAATGCAGTAACTATATAACCATTTACAGCACAGAAACAGGCCAGTTCGGCCCTACTAGTCCATGCTGAACATCTTCTCCCACCCAGTCCCACTAACCTGCATTCAGCCCATAACCCTCCACACCTATCCTGTCCATATATCTATCCAACATTTCCTTGAATATTACCATCGATCTCACTTCTTCCCCTTATACTTTTGAATACCTCTATCAAATCACCCCTCAACCTTCCATGCTCCAGGGAATAAAGCCCCAGCCTGCCCAACCTTTCCCTGTATCTCAAACCCTGAAATCCTGGCAACATTCTCGTAAACCTCTTCTCTGTTCTGTTTATATCTTTCCTGCAATTTGGTGACCAAAACTGCACACAATATTCCAAATTTGGCCTCATCAATGCCATACAATTTCAACATAACATCCCAACTCCCGTGTTCTATACTCTGATTTATAAATGCCTTCTTCACCACCCTATCCAATGTGATTCAACTTTCAGGGAATTATGTACCATGATGCCCAAATCTCTTTGTTTCACTGCACTCCTCAATTGTCCACCATTTAACATGTATGGCCAGTTTTGATTATTCCTACCAAAATGTAGCACTCACATTTATCAGTATTAAACTCCATCTGCCATCTTTCAGCCCATTCTTCCAACTGTCCTATATCACCCTGTAAACTTTGATAATCATCCTCACGGTCCACAACACCACCAACTTTTGTATCATCTGCAAAATTACTAATCCAATTTACCACCCTATCATCTAGATCGTTAATATATATAACAGCAGTGGACCCAGTACTGATCCCTGAGGCACTCCACTCATGACCGGCCTCCAATTCTATAAACAATTTTCCACAATTTCTGAATCCATTTCTCTACTTCATTAATACCTAATGCTTCTACCTTACTTACTAACCTCTCATGGGAAACCTTGTCAAAAGCCTTACTAAAGTCCAGATAGACAACATCCACCACCTTTCCCTCATCAACCTTTTTAGTAACCTCCTCGAAAAACTCTACAAGATTTGTTAAACATGAACTACCGCGTACAAATCCATGCTGACTACTCCGAAACAAATCCCGTCTTTCTAAATAGTTGCATATAACATCTCTAAGAACGCTTCCCATTAATTTACCCACCACCATTGTTAGATTTACAGGCCTATAATTAGCAGGTATACTTTGGGATGCTTATTTGAACAGCGGAACAACATGAGCCACCCTCCAGTCCTCTGGCACTTCCCCCGAGGCCAGTGACATTATAAATATTTCTGTCAACATCCCCATTATTTGTTCACTAACCTCCCTCGGGGACCGAGGGATTATTTTGCCAGGACCTGGAGATTTATCCACCTTGATATTTTTCATTATGGCCAACATTAATCATTAATCCTTACATTATCCATGAGCTCCCGACGATATTTCTTCGCTTCATCTGGGTCAATATTATTTTCCTTAGTGAATACGGAATTTAAAAAATCATTAAAAATTTCTCCCATCTCCTCTGGCTTCTCACAGAGCTACCCCCCTGATCTTCAAGGGGTCCAATTTTATCCTTCACTATTATTTTACTTTTAATGTACATAAAGAAACCCTTTGGATTTATATTTACTTTTCCTGCCAAAGCAGCCACGTTTCTCCTTTTAGCCGATCTCATTGATTTCTTGTTTTTTTTTACACTTCTTATATTCCTCAAGCAGTTCATCCGCTGCCTGCTGTTTATATCTGTTGGACACATCCCTCTTCCTCCAAACCAGGTTCCCAATATCTTTAGAAAACAAAGACATCCTACAGTTTCTAACCTTTCCTTTAATCCTCACAGGGACAGACAGATTCTGTGCCTTCAGAATTTCTCCTTTGAGATCCCCCAATTATCTTTTACATTCTTCCCTGAGAATATCCCAATCCACACCCTCCAAATCATTTCACATCCCCTTGAAATTTGCTTTCTTCCAATCAAGAATCTCAATCTTTGACCCACCTCTATTCTTTTCCATTACTAACCTAAAACTAATAGTATTGTGATCACTAGACCCAAAGTGTTCCCCAACGCAAACCTCTGTCACCTGACCTATCTCATTCCCTAATAGGAGATCCAATACTCCCCCCTCTCAAGTCAGTTCTCCGACATATTGATTAAAAAAACTTTCCTGAACACACTTAACAAACCCTGCCCCATCCAGCCCTCTTACTGTATGGGCATCCCAGTTAATGTAGTCTTCCATAACTACCACCTTATGTTTATGACACATATATGCAAACTGCTTACACATTTGCTCCTCTAATTCTCTCAGCCCATTTGGTGGTTTATAATACACGCCCATTAATGTCCTTATAACTCTGCCATTCTTCAATTCTACCCAAATAAACCAGCTGGACAATCCCACCAAACCATCCTGCCACAGCACTGCTATAATGTCCTCTCTAATAAGCAATGCAACTCCTCCACCTTTTATCCCCCCCACCCCTCCCAACCATTCTATCATGCCGAAAACAAAATACTGGTATATTTAACTGCCAAATATACTCTTCCTGCAACCGTTTCACTGATGGCCACGATATCCTATTTCCATGTGGACATCCATGCCTTAAGTTCATTCCCCTCCCCCATCCCGCCTTCTTCTCTCCCCACCCACCACCCAACTATTCCCCTCACCACCCATCCCCACCTTCTTCCCTCCCTACAAAACCCCACTATCTTCCCTCCCCACCCACACCCCATCCCACCATCTACCCTCCCCACACACCACCCCACTACCTTCCCCCACCTTCTTCCCTCCCCACCTTCATCCCCTCCCTATTGAACACTCATTTTTTTCTCCTCCAATTCCACACCCACCTTCTTCCCCTCCCCATCCACCCACCACCAACTTCCATTCCACCCACACCTTCTTCCCCTCCCTATCCAACCCCCACCTTCTTCCCTCTTATTTCACCCCCACTTTCTCCTCCCATTCCAACCCCCACCCTCTTCCTATCCCCATTCTCCCCCCAACTTCTTCCCCTCAACACACACCCCCAACTTTTTCTCTTCCCCATCAAGCCCCCACGTCCTTACCTACCCATTCACCTCCCACAATCTTACCTCCCCATCCACCCCTCAGCTATTCCCCATGCTTAACACCCCCACCTTCTTCCCTCCCTACCAACCCTCACCATCTTCCCTCACAACACACACCCCACCCTCTTTCCCTCCCGATTCACCCCAACTTTCCACTCCCCCACCCACCCCCCACCTTCCTCTCCCCAACAACCCAGCAACTATTCCCCTCCCCACCCACACCCGCCTTCTTCCATCCCCACCCACCCTTCAACTATTCCCCTCACCACCAACCCCCACCATCTTCCATCCACAACCACCCACCAACATCTTCCCTCCCCACCCACCAACCACCATCTTCCCTCCCCACCCACACCACACCCCATCAACTTACCTCCCCACCCACCCACCCCCCACCACCTTCTTCCCTCCCCACTGTTAGAAGCAGAGGTGCCTTCACAGATTTCACTCGAGACAAAAATTGAGAACAAAGAACATTTATTATAATTTTACAACAATGCAAAGTTGGGTGCTTCCCCTTACCCTGGGAATACACACTGATACTGGGGCTTACACAACTTTTTATACATTTCATTTCAAGACAGATATACCTTCCCCCTTAACATTCTTCTGCCTCCTGGATTGGTTTAGCGTTAGGTAATTCTGTCTACGTGTATTCTAACTTCTTATCAGTTTATGCAAACTTGTTTACCAGGAAATATCATGTCTTTGTTCTTTCTTTTTCTTCTTTGGCTTGGCTTCGTGGACGAAGATTTAAAGGACGTGGAGGGGGAGGACGTGGAGGGGGAGGACGTGGACCTGTCCTCAAGCCTGCGCAAAGGAGCTTTTAGGTGGAGTGCAGTGTGCGCAGTACTGGCCCCACCCTTTACACCCATGGTTCGTGTGCCGTGGCCAAGCAAGCTGGGACGTGGCAGCGAGGTCCTTGGGTCGTAGGTTTTATATCGGAGTGACCTTCTCCTATGCAGGTTTCTTACCCGGGCTGGAGGGGTCTGCCTCCCCTCTTAGGTTGGTCCATACTGCCCGGACCAGGGCCGAGGCTGCCGCCGCTCTCCCTGTGCCCGGACCGGGGCCGCCACCCACAACTCTCCACCCGGATCGGGGCCTCCGCCTGCCCCACCCGACCGAGGCCGGGGCCGCCGCCTCCTCCCTGCTCCTGCCCGGATTGGGGCCGCCGCCGCTGCTCCCCCTGTGCCCGGACTGAGGCAAGGGGGAGGCGGCGGCCCCGGCCCCGGTCGAGCGAGGCAGGCGCTGTAGTATTCTTGAGCAGCTTAAGTCGTTTACAACTGGAATCCCCCTTATAGTGACGGCCTTCAGCCTTCCGGATGCATTCGTCACACAATGGATGATTTGCAAGATGCCAAGCTTGGGAGGGGAGTTCAATTTTATTAGTTGTATCATTAAAGCGTAGAAGTTCCCATATATCCAAAGGCTCACCTTGCCAGGGCCAGGTACCATCTCTAGTTGGGCCTCCACAAATCCAACAATTCTTCAACCCCAGCAAGTCAGCTGTTTGTTGACTCAAATCTACCCACTTATTGTCACCTAACAGTGAATAGCAACCTGTCTGCGAGCACCAGCATATATATCCCCTTTAATCCTACTCCATTTATAGCCCTGACTGATGTTTTGCCTTATAATTCTCCCACCATCTCCTCTGTACCATATTTTAATACTCGTCGAGGCCAGGATGCAGACCCAAGCCACTCCCCTAGGACAGTTTTGCTTCCCTGGTCCATGTTTGGATCCTAAATTAAACCATATTAAATAAGGTACCCCACTGTGAATGCACTTCCTACCTGTGCCCCGTTTGCATTCTAAAGGTAAACTTATCCATTCTTCAAAGTAACTATCACCTCTGCTGCCCCTATTCCAGGAGGACTTAATACATTGTGTACAATTGGGTAGTTTCCCAAAAATTGGGAACCAGCAAGAAAACAATACCGCAAATAGTAAAAATAACATTATAACAATTTTTTTCGGTGGAGCGTGACTTTCAGTCAAGAAGGATGCGAGACTGCATGCCAGGGAGAGGGGATATTGTCAACGTCTTTAGTCTGTGGATTAGCACGCTTAACACATTGCACGAGAGTCCATCCCTTTTCTTTTGTTCGTACTTCAGTGTCTGTAATCAAAAGTACACAATAAGGGCCGTCCCATATAGGTTAGAGTTCATGGTGTTGCCTGCTTTAATGGAATGAATGGGATAGTCCAAGGGTGGGGTTTGAGCGAATAATCCCTTCTGTTTTAAGTCATACAAAGAAGTGGAAAGCCCCTGTAAATATTTAGAGGTCGTTAGCCTCAGGGGTAGGGGAATCGGTGTGGAAGCCCATGTAGGGAAGACCGAACATCATCTCAGATGGTGAGACAGCAAGGTCCTTACGAGGATCTGTGCGAATCCTGATTAAAGCTAAAGGTAAGTATTTAACCCAGGAGAGGCCAGTTTCCTCATGAAGTCGAGTGAGTTGATTTTTCAGGGTCTGATTCATCCGCACAACACGGCCTGAACTCTGGGGTGTCATGGGGTGTGTAACTGCCAATCTATCCCCAAGATTTTACACACACCCTGGAGTACCTGAGAGGTAAAATGTGTACCTTGATCTTAGTCAATGGTTTGAACAATGCCATAACACTGAACAATAGCCTCTAGTAATATACGGATAACGGTGTTAGCACGATCATTAGGGGTCGGGAAAGCCTCAACACATCGAGTAAAATAATCCACCATCACCAGGAGATATTGATCAACCCCTATCTTAGGTAATTCCGTGAAGTCAATCTGTATTCGTTGAAATGGGCGTAGGGGCATATCGTGAACCCCAGGCATTACATGGCGCATTACTTTCTTATTCACTCGCTGACAAATTGGACATCCCCGTGTACTTTGTTTGGCTATGGTATATATTCCAGAACAATTAAAGGACCGTACAAAGGCATCAACAAGTGCCTGCATTCCCCAGTGTGTCTGCTGGTGGAGCTGATCATTAATTTGACGAGCCAAGGCCTTATTCAGGACTTGGCGTCCCTCTACCGTCCACCATAACCCGCAGTTTGACGCATTCCCTGATTCTCATATAAACCTCCTCTTCCTGTGAAAAGATGGGAGTCTTTTGAATCTCATGTGGGGTGGGTGTAACAGCTGCATCTCTATGATTTTTGATAGTGCAGCCTGTTTGGCAGCTTCATCTGCCCATCTGTTACCTGGGGTTCAGGACTATCAATAATTTGATGGCCTTGTACATGAACTACAGCTATCTCCTCAGGTAACATAAGAGCATCTCAGGATTGAACAATTAAGTTCTCATGGATCAAATTTTGTCCTTTCCCGGTTATCATTCCCCGCTCTTTCCAAATCTTTCTGAAGGTGTGTACTACACCAAAAGCATACTTGGAGTCAGTATAGATTGTGCCGACCTTTCCCTCTAGACCCTGAAGAGCTCTACAGAGGGCATACAATTCACAGGATTGTTCCAACCAAGTACCGGGGAGACGACCGGCCTTAATCACAACTCCTTCATTCCCGTCCACTACACTATACCAGCTATAACGAATGCCATCAATGCAGCCGGAAGATCCATTAATGAACCATCTTTCACCCTCTCGTAAAGGTTCATCGCTTAAATCATCTCTAATTTTAGTCTGCAAATCACTTCTGTGCATACATGCTCTAAATTATTGGGGACTTTATCAGAATCTGGAGAAACCAAGAAGGCGGCTGGATTCTGATCTTTATTTGTAACCAGTGTCAAATCATCCCTATCCATAAGGATTGCGTCATACTTCAAAATTCTGGAATCAGTAAGCCACCTTCCGGCACGTTTAAGAGAATGGTGTGAACTCTGTGAGGGGTGTGAAGTATCATCGGGGCACCAAACGTAATTTTTCGTCCTTCCTCTACTAAAATAGTAGTGGCTGCAATTGCTTGCACACATTCTGGTCAACCACGACAAACAAGATCTAAAATCTTTGATAGAAAGGCAACTAGTTGTCTAAAGCCTGCCAGTTCTTGTGTTAATACTCCCATGGCCACACCGTCTTTCACATTTGTATATAGGTTCAAATGGCTTATTTAGGTCAGGTATGGCCAAAACCGGGGCACTAGCAAGACGCTGTTTCACCAAGGTAAAATCTTTAATCTCCTCCTCCGTCCAGACAACAGTTTCGCCCCCTAGAGTCGCAAGTTTATCATAAAGAAATTTGACCAGGATAGAATAATTCTCAATCCAAATTCTACAGAATCCCATCAAACCAAGGAATTTCCTAAGTTCTTGAGCATTCTTTTGAAGCGGGACCTGCAAAATACCGCGTATTCTCTCTGGACTTATCTTCCTAATTCCTTGACTAACCAAATGACCTAAGTATTTATCCTCGGATTGAACAATTTTCAACTTCGATTCACTCACTCTAAGACCCTTATTCCCTAGAAAATTCAATAAATCAACAGTGTATAGTTTAACCAAATCATACATTTCCCCCATGATTAATAAATCTTCAACATATTGTACTAATTAACAATCCTCTCTCCGAGGGGCCTCATCTAGTACTTGTTCTAAAACATGGCCAAAAAATTTGGTGATTCTGTAAAGCCCTGGGGAAGGACCGTCCACCGATATTGATTCTTGCGTCCAGTAAAAGGATTTTCCCATTCAAAGGCAAACATGTCTCTGCTCTCTGTTGCTAACGGACAGGTCCAGAAAGCATCTTTCAGGTCAATCACACTAAACCATTTACTATGGGGATCGATTTTACCCATTATTGTATAGGGATTAGGTACAACCGGGTGACGGGTGAGAATAATTTTGTTCAGCTCCCTCAAGTCCTGCACTAATCGATATGTACCGTCTGGTTTTTGGACAGGTAAAATTGGGGTATTAAAAGGTGACATACAAGGTTCGAGTATACCATCTTTCACCAACTGGTCAATTACTGGCTGCGGCCCCTTTCGGCCAGCCATAGGAATTGGATACCGTTTTTGTCGAACTACCTGGTCAGGGTCCTTTAGACTAACTTGCAGGGGAGGAACATCTAACCCTCCTCTATTGCCTCTTTTTGCCCATACCCTAGGATTTATTAGTCCCCGGTCCTCCTCCGTCAGTACATAAAATTAAACCCCGATACCTGATCCCTGTGGTCTGTTACCGATAGCCAATTGGTCCTGTAAATCACGTCCCAACAAGCAAACCCCAGCTTGGGGAACTAACAAGATATCCTCTGTTACAATTTTTCATCCCATTTGTATCTTTACATCTTTAATTTAGGGACCACAAAATCTCTCCCCTCCACTCCCAAAATCATCACCGTCCCTTCTGTAGTAACACCCTCGGGCCATCATACATTATTAGAGCGAGCTGCCCCGGAGTCTACTAGGAAAGTCATTTTGTCACCGTGGGGTCCTACGCTTAAATTTACCAATGGTTCTCCGTGCAGCCCCATGGTGTGCATTGACTGAGAACCGTGACCGCCTATTCATTATCTGCCTCCATCAATGCGTAAGATCGCGTCTCCCTGGCCCGCATTGGGCATTCCCTCTTAAAGTGTCCCTCCTTTTTACAATAATAGCAAACTAATGCTCCTGTCTCCCAATTTCTGCCAGGGTCTCCATGGGGTCCCAGGAATGGTAGCCATCCCCGGAATTCTCCTCTACCCCTACTTCTGCCCTGGTCTCTACTTCCCCACACCCGGTGCTCCTCCCAACATCCAGGAGCTGACACACGGCTCCTAACACTTCCTTGCTTTCCATCCACAACTTCCTTTACTGCCTGCATCAAAATCTTAGCCTTCCCTTTCTGTTTTTCTTCAGACCTCTGGACATATGTCCTTCGTGCGATCTGCAAAAGCTGAGATATTCCCTGTTCATGCCAATTCTCTGTTTTTTGTAATTTCTTCCTGATATCTGGGGCTGAATTTGTAATAAAACCCGTCAATACCAACTGTTCACCTGCTGGGGATTCTATATCCAAACCCCCTTATTGCTGTATGGCGACACGTAATCTAGTCAGAAATGCAGAAGGGCTCTCCTCGGGACCTTGGGGCTCACCTCGGGACCTTGGGGAACCTCAAATGCCTTCTTAAAGTTCTGTCCTTTTGGAACAGACTCCTTTATTCCTCTTATTAGATTAACCCTGAACTCATCCATTCGTGTGCGACCATCATTAGTAGTTTTATCCCAATTTGGGTTTACTAGGGGAAATTTAACTTCTCCAGGTATCGCCTCTGGCCCCCCCCCCCACCCCCCCCCCCGGTGTTCCCTATCCCAGACTCTGATCCCTGCCTGGCGGATAATTCCACGCTCGTCCAAAGTAAATAGAGCCTTAAAAATAGACATTAATTCATCCCAGGTATATATTAGGTCCCAAAAATTGATCTAATTGTTCTGCACATCCCTGAGGGTCTTCTATCCGAGAGGTCATTTCCTTCTTAAAATTGCGCACCTCAGTACTAGTCAAAGGCACATTCACAAATCTGAGACCCCCTGCATCCCCTCCCAAGGGAACCTCTCGTAAAGGTCTCATCCAGTTAGTTTCTGGCTTATCTCCTCCTCTATGATGGTTAGGTTCCTGCCCTCAGGGAGACAAATCAGAGTCCTGCCCCTTCCTCCCGAAGGGCCTCACACTGTTCTTCTGAATGACCCTCACAATCAAAGTCTCCTCCCTCTCGTGTCAATTGAGGCGGTAATCTTGCACTCTGTGAGCGAGTCATCATACCACTCCTACTTTTTCCTTCTTTCTTTAACTGTGGAGGAGGGGAAGGTGAAGAAGGGTAAAGCGTAGGGGAGGGGGAAGGAATGGGAGCCGGCACAGGGGAAACATAAGGTGGAGGAAGGGAATGTAACACATCCCATCATTTTATTTCGGGGGCAGAAGGTTCCTTATCTTCTTATTTCTAAATTCCTTCTCGCTCAAAATCATCTGATCAGACAATCCACTCAGGCAACAGGTTGCATATTCTCTAGTCTCGGTATTATCTCCTTGATTTTGGTAGAGCCAGATGTTCAATGCCTGACACATCCAGTCCTCGTCGGATCCAAACTTTGGCCAATATACCGCACTCCCCTTTATGGGATTCATAACCCATTCCTGACAACAATATCTGACCATGGTCTGCTTATCCTTCTCACGGGTTTTCCCCGCACCCCAATTGGATAACATTAATCCTGACGGACTATATTTTTGTATCTTATTCCACTTTGCTTCTTCAGGACTTTTTCCCTTGCTACTTCCTCCTCCCATATTGACAGGAAAATAAAATTCCTCTTACCGGAATCCAGTAGCTATTCCTAGCGCGCTTCCTTAACGTCCTCCCGTCATTTCTTCTCAATGCCTCTTCTTGGGTATCACTCACTTTGTCCACTGACCAGCTACCCGTCGTCCGGGAGTCCAGCTGAATCAGCCGGGGTGCACCTACCCCCATAGTCAGGCACTTTGTCAGTGGAGGGAGTGCAATCCTGGACAACCCCCACCCCAGTTCTGAGAAGCAGAGCTGCCTTCACAGATTTAATTCGAGACAAAAATTGAGAACAAAGAACATTTATTATAATTTTACAACAATACAAAGTTGGGTGCTTCCCCTCACCCTGGGAATACACACTGATATTGGGGCTTACGCAACTTTTTATACATTTCATTTCAGTACAGAGGTACCTTCCCCCTTAACATTCTTCTTCCTCCTGTATTGGTTTAGCATTAGGTAATTCTGTCTACGTGTATTCTAACTTCTTATCAGTTTATGTGTCTTCCTGCAAACTTGTTTCACAGGAAATATCATGTCTTTGTTAATCAACCACCAAGATTTGCTAAATCTATCTACTTGCTATCCTGTTTGGAAGACCCCTATTTTATTATACTTGTTTAAACCTTCCTCACATTCCATGATCCCTTCTCCCTGATATACCCATCATACTTCATTCTTAATTAGCACTTACTTTACTCCTCACTTTCCAGTATCCCTTACACCACCTTCTTCCTCTACATATCCAACCCCAATCTTTTTGTCCACCAATTCCACCCCCCACCTTCTTCCCCTCCCTATCCAACCCCCTTTTTGTCATCCAATTCCACCTCCCAACTTCTTCCCCTCCCATTCCATCCCTACACTCTTCCCCTCACCATTCTCTCCCACACTTCTTCCCCTCCACACCCACCCCCAACTTCTTTCCCTCCTATTCCACCCACCACCCTCTTCCCCTCCCCATTCCACCACCACCCACTTCCCCTCCATACCCACCCCCACATTTTCACCCTCCCCACCCACCACCTTCTTCCTTCCCCACCCACCACCTTCTTCCCTCCCCACCCACCACCTTCTTCCCTCCCCACCCACCACCTTCTTCCCTCCCCACCCACCACCTTCTTCCCTTCCGATCCAGCCCCCAACTATTCCCCTCGCCATCAACGCCCCACCTTCTTCTCTCCCAACCAACTCCCACCTTCTTCCCCACCCCATTCCACCCACACCTTCTTCCCTTCTGATTCCACCCAGCCCCTCCCCATTCTTCCCCCTACTTCTTCCCCTCCCCATTCTTCCCCAACTTCTTCCCCTCCCCAATCTTCCCCCAACATCTCACCCTCCACAACCACCCCCTCATTTCACCCCTCCTCATCCTCCCCCCCACTTTCTTCCCCTCCCCATCCTCCCCCACCTTCTTCCCCTCTCCAGTCAAAACCCACATTCTTCCCATCTCCACCCACCCCACACCTTCTTCCCTCCCCAACCCCACCTCCTTCCCCTCACATTCCACTGCCCACCTTCTTCCCCACCCCATTAACCCCCAACTTTCTTCTACTCCCTATCCACCCCCACCTTCTTCCACTCCCCATCCACCTCCAACCTCTTCCCCTCCCCACCCACCACCCACCTTTTCCCACTCCCCACCCATCCCCACATTCTTCCCACTGCATTCACCCCTGACCTACTTCCCACCACCCACCATATTCCCCTCCCCATCCACCCCAATCTCCTTCCACCATCCACTTACATACTTTACCTCCCAACCGAACGCCCACCTTCTTCCCAACCCACCCACCTGCCACCATCTTCCCGACCCATTCAACCAACTTTATCACCTCGCCATTCAAACCCCACCTTCTTCCCCTCCCCATAATCCCCTTCTTACACTCCCCACCACCACCACCCTCTTCCCGTCCCGATCTAACCCCAACTTCTTCCCCTCCCATTACAACCCACCCTCTTCCCCTTCCCATTCTCCCCATTCTCATCCCCAACACACCCACCCCCACATTTTTTCCCTCCCCACACAGCACCCACATTCTTATCTACCCATCCACCCCCCACGTTCTTCTCCACATCCACCCAACAACTACTCCCCTCGCCACCCACCACCATCTACTTCCCTCCCTACCTACCCCCTATCAACTTCACTCCCAACCTACCCCCAACTTCTTCCCCTCCCCATCTAATTCCCACCTTTATCCCCTCCCCACCCACACAACTATTCAAATCGACACCCAGCCCCCCCTTCTTCCCTACCTACCAAATGCCACCATCTTCCCTCCCCACCCATCCACCACCATCATCCCTTCCCTCCCACGCATCCCCCAATATCGTCCCACCTGAACTTCTTCCCCTCCCCACCTTCTACCCTCCCATTCCAACCCAAACTTCTTCCCTTCCCATTCTACCCCCAACCCTCTTCCCTTCCCCATTCCACCCCACCCTCTTCCCTTCCCATTCTCCCAACATCTACCCCTCCCCATTCCACCTCCACCTTCTTCCCCCTCCCATTCCACACCCCACACTCTTACCTTCCCCATTCTACTACTGACCCTCTTCCCTCCCCATTTTCCCCACAACTTTTATCCCTGCCAACCAACCCCAACCTTTTCCACCCCCCTTATCCTCCCCCCAGCTTATTCCGTTCCCCATCCACCCACACCTTCTTCTCCTACCCACCTCCTCCCCACCCCACCACCTCCCCACCCTACCGCCCCCGACACTCCACCACCTCCCCACCGCCCCCCGCAAGGCCCCACACCCAACCACCCCCTACACCCCACCTCCTGCCCATCGACCCCCCCACCCCTCCGCCTCCCCACCGCCCTCCCAACTGCCTCCCCACCCCACCTCGACACACCACCGCCTCCCCATCCCACCGCCCCCCACACCCAACCATCTCCCCACCACCCGGCGCAACGCCCCCACACCCAACCGCCTCCACCCCACCGCATCCCCACCCCACCACCTCCCCACCCCACCGCCCCCCACACACAACCACCTCCCCACCGCCCCCACACCCCACCACCTCCCCACCACCCCCCGCACTGCCCCAACACCCCACCGCCTCCCCACCCCACCGCCTCCCCACCCCACCGCCTCCCCACCCCACCGCCTCCCCACCCCACCGCCTCCCCACCCCACCGCCTCCCCACCCCACCGCCTCCCCACCCCACCGCCTCCCCACCCCACCGCCTCCCCACCCCACCGCCTCCCCACCCCACCGCCTCCCCACCCCACCGCCTCCCCACCCCACCGCCTCCCCACCCCACCGCCTCCCCACCCCACCCCACAAACTCCCCACCCCACCGTCACCCACACCCAACCACTCCCCACCGCCCCCCGCACCTCCACCACACCCAACCACCTCCACACCACGCCCTACACCCCACCTCCTGCCCATTGACCCCCCACCCCACTGCCCCCACCACCCCCTGCAACGCCCCCACACCCAACCACCTCCCCACCACCCCCCACACCCAACCACCCCCCCACCACCCCCCGTACCGCCTCAACACCCCACCACCTCCCCACCGCCTCCCCACCCCACCGCCCCCCACACCCAACCACCTCCCAACTGCCCCCACACCCAACTACCCCCACACACCCTACACCCCACATCCTGCCCATCGACCCCACACCCCACCGCCTCCCCACCACCTCCCCACCCCACCGCCCCCCACACCCAACCACCTCCCCACCGCCTCCCCGTAAAGTCACCACACCCCACCACCGCCTCCCCACCGCCCTACACACCACCACCCCACCCCATCGCCCCCCCACACCCAACCATCTCCCCACCACCCCCCGCACCATCCCGACACCCAACCACCTCCCCACCACCCCCCATACCCCACCACCTCCCCACTGACTCCCCACCCCCTGCACCCGATACCCAACCACCTCCCCACCGCCCCCCACACCACCCCCACACACAATAAACCCATTGCCCCCCACACCCCACCACCTCCCCACCAAACCCCCACCCCACCGCCCGGCCACCCCACCGCCCCACACCCCACCGCTTTCCCACCCGACCTCCCCCCACCCCACCTCCCCCCAGGCCACCTCCCCCTCAAGCCACCGACAACCCACCCCACCATCCCCCCACCGCCTCCCACCCCACCACCCCCCACACCCAACCACCTCCGCACCGCTCCCACACTCCACCACATCACCTCCGCCTCCCCACCCCACCACACCCCCACCCCACCGCCCTGCCACCCCACCGCCCTGCCACCCCACCGCCCCCCGTACCGTGCCCACACCCCACCGCCCTGCCACCCCACCGCCCTGCCACCCCACCGCCCTGCCACCCCACCGCCCTGCCACCCCACCGCCCTGCCACCCCACCGCCCTGCCACCCCACCGCCCTGCCACCCCACCGCCCTGCCACCCCACCGCCCTGCCACCCCACCGCCCTGCCACCCCACCGCCCTGCCACCCCACCGCCCTGCCACCCCACCGCCCTGCCACCCCACCGCCCTGCCAACATACCGCCCACCACTCCACCGCCTCCCCACCCCACCTCCCCCCACCCCACCAACCCCCCAAGCCACAACCCCCACCCCACCTCCCCCCCAAGCCACCACCCACCACCCCACTTCCCCCCACCCCACCTCCCCCTCAAGCCACCAACCCCCCACCCCACTCCACACAACCCACACACAATGAACTCCCCACTGCCCCCCACATACCACCTCCCCACCCCACCGCCCAGCCACCCCACCCCACCGACCCCCCAAGCCACAACCCCCACACCACCACCCCCCCAAGCCACCACCCACCACCACACTTCCCCCCACCCCACCTCCTCCCACCCCACCATCTCCCCACCGCCCCCACACCCAACCACCTCCCCACCACCCCCCACCACCTTCCCACCGACCCCACCGCCTCCCCACCCCACTGCCCCCCTCACCCAACCACCTCCCCACTGACCCCCACACTGCCCCCACACACACAACCACCTCCCCACTTCCCCCCACACCCCACCACCTCCCCACCACCACCCACCGCACCGCCCTACAACCCCACCTCCTGCCCATTTACCCCCCACCCCACCGTCTCCCCACCACCTCCCCACCCCACCGCCCCTCACACCCAACCACATCCCCACCTCCCCCCGTACCGTCCCCACAACCCACCACCTCCACCTCACCGCCCTCCCCACCACCTCCCCACCCCACCGCCCCCCACACCCAACAACCTCCCCACCGCCCCCCGTACCGTCCCCACACCACACCACCTCCCCACACCACCGCCTCCCCACCGCCCTCCACACCACCTCCCCACCCCATCGCCCCCCACACCCAACCATCTCCTCACCACCCCCCGTACCGCCCCGACACCGAACCATCTCCCCACCACCCCCCACCCAACCACCTCCCAACCGACTCCCCAAACCACTGCCCCCATACCCAACCACCTCCCCACCGCCCCACACACCGCCCCCACACACAATCAACCCACTGCCCCCCACACCCCACCACCACCACCCCACCCCACCGCCCCCCAACCCCACCGCCCACCAACCCCACCGCCCCGCTTCCCCACCCGACCTTCCCCCACCCGACCTTCCCCCAGGCCACCTCCCCCTCAAGCCACCGCCACACGACCCCACCACCGCCTACCACCCCACCACGCTCCACACCTAACCACCTCCGCACCGCACCCGGCACCGCCCCCACACTCCACCACCTCACCTCCACCTCCCCACCCCACCACCACCCACCCCACAGCCCTGCCACCCCACCGCCTTGCCACCCCACCACCCCCAACCCCACCACCCCCAACCCCACCACCCCCAACCCCACCGCCTCCCCACCCGACATCCCCCACCCCACCGACCCCCCAAGCCACAACCCCCACCCCACCTCCCCCCAAGCCACTGCCCACCACCCCACTTCCCCCTACCCCACCACCCCCTCCCACAACCAACCACCTCCCCACCGATCCCCACACAACCCCCACACACAATGAACTCCCCACTGCCCCCCACACCACACCACCTCCCCAACCCACCGCCCCTAACTCCACCGCCGCGCCACCCCACCACCTCCCAACCCACCACCTCCCCTCCGCACCGCCTCCGCACCGCCCCCACACCACACCACCTCCCCACCCCACCGCCCCCAAACCCCACCGCCCCGCCACCTCCCACCCCACCACCTCCCAACCCCACCGCCACCCACACCCAACCAACTCCCAACTGCCCCCACACCCAACCACCTCCACACCACCCCTACACCGAACCATCTCCCCACCACCCCCCACCCAACCACCTCCCCACCGACTCCCCACCCCACTGCCCCCATACCCAGTGGGGAGTTCATTGTGTGTGGGGGTTGTGTGGGGGGGTCGGTGGGGAGGTGGTTGGTTGTGGGAGGGGATGGTGGGGTGGGGGGAAGTGGGGTGGTGGGCGGTGGCTTGGGGGGAGGTGGGGTGGGGGTTGTGGCTTGGGGGGTCGGTGGGGTGGGGGTAGGTCGGGTGGGGATGCGGTGGGGTGGGGGGCGGTGGGGTGGCAGGGCTGGGGGGTGGTGGGGTGGGAAGGTGAGGTGGTGGAGTGTGGGGGCGGTCCTGGGTGTGGTGCGGAGGTGGTTAGGTGTGGGGGGTGGTGGGGTGGTAGGCGGTGGGGGGTGGTAGGGTGGGGTGGCGGTGGCTTGAGGGGGAGGTGGCCTGGGGGAGGTGGGGTGGGGGAAGGTCGGGTGGGGAAGCGGGGTGGTGGGGTTGGGGGGCGGTGGGGTTGGGGGGCCTTGGGGTTGGGGGTCGGTGGGGTGGGGGTTGGTGGGGTGTGGGGGGCAGTGGGTTGATTGTGTGTGCGTGCGGTGTGGGGGTGGTGGTGAGGTGGTTGGGTATGGGGGGCAGTGGGGTGGGGAGTCGGTTGGGAGGTGGTGGGGTGTGGGAGGTGGTGGGGAGATGGTTCGGTGTCGGTGCGGTGCGGGGGGTGGTGAGGAGATGGTTGGGTGTGGGGGGCGATGGGGTGGGGAGGTGGTGTGGAGGGTGGTGGGGAGGCGGTGGTGTGGGGAGGTGGTGGGGACGGTACGGGGGGCGGTGGGGAGGTTGTTGGGTGTGGGGTGCGGTGGGGTGGGGAGGTGGTGGGGAGGGCGGTGAGGTGGAGGTGGTGGGGTGTGGGGACGGTACCGGGGGCGGTGGGGATGTGGTTGGGTGTGGGGGGCAGTGGGGTGGGAAGGTGGTGGGGAGGCGGTGGGGTGGGGGGTCAATGGGCAGTAGGTGGGGTTGGGGGGCGGTGGGGTGGGGGGTGGTGGGGAGGTGGTGGGGTGTGGGGGGAAGTGGGGTGGGGTGGCAGGGTGGTGGGGTGGGGAGGTGGATGGGGAAGGGAAGAAGGTGGTGGGAGGATAAGGAGGGGAAAATGGTGGTGGTGGGTGGACAGGGATAAAAGTTGTGGTCAAAATGTGGAGGGAAGATGGTGGGGGTTGGGTGACAATTTGAATAGTTGGTGTGTGGGTGGAGAGGGGTTAAAGGTGGGAGTTGGATGGGGAGGGGAAGAAGGTGGGGATGGAGGAAGGTGGGGAGGGAAGAAGGTGGGGAGGGTGGAAGGTGGGGAGGGCGGTGGGGAAGCGGCGGAGAGATGGTTGGGAGATGGTTGGGTGTGGGGGGCGGTGGGGTGGGGAGGCGGTGCGGAGGGCGGTGGGGAGGTGGTGGGGTGGGAGGTGGTGGGGTGGCGGTGGGGATGGGGGGCGGTGGTGTGGGGAGGTGGTGTGGTGTGGGGGGCAGTGGGGAGTTAATTGTGTGCGTGGGTTGTGTGGGGGGCGGTGGGGTGGGGGGTTGGTGGCTTGAGGGGGAGGTGGGGTGGGGGGAAGTGGGGTGGTGGGCGGTGGCTTGGGGGGGAGGTGGGGTGGGGGTTGTGGCTTGGGGGGTCAGTGGGGTGGGGTGGCAGGGCGGTGGGGTGGGGAGGTGGTGAGGTGTGGGGGGCAGTGGGGAGTACATTGTGTGCGGGGGTTGTGTGGAATGAGGTGGTGTGGGGAGGTGGTGTGGTGTGGGGGGCAGTGGGGAGTTCATTGTGTGCGGGGGTTGTGTGGGGGGCGGTGGGGTGGGGGGTTGGTGGCCCCCCACACCCAACCACCTCCCAACTGCACCCACACCCAACCACATCCACACCACCCCCTACACCCCACCTCCTGCCCATCGACCCCCCACCCTACCACCCCCTCCCACAACCAACCACCTCCCCAACGCCCCCCACACAACCCCCACACACAATGAACTCCCCACTGCCCCCCACACCACACCACCTCCCCACCCCACTGCCCAACTCCACCACAGCGCCACCCCACCACCTCCCACCCCACCACCTCCCCACCGCCCTCCCCACCCCACCGCCCCCCACACCCAACCACCTCCCCACCGCCCCCCGTACCATCCCCACACCCCACCACCGCCTCCCCATCGCCCTCCACACCAACTCCCCACCCCATTGCCCCCCACACCTAACCATCTCCCCACCACCCCCCCGCACCGCCCCGACACCCAACCACATCCCCACCACCTCCCCACTGACACCCCACCCCACTGCACCCCACACCCAACCACCTCCCCACCGCCCCCACACACAATCAACCCACTGCCCCCCACACCCCACCACCTCCCCACCAAACCCCCACCCCACCAGCCCCCAACCCCACCACCCTGCCACCCCACCACCCCACACCCCACCGCCTCCCCACCGCCCTCCACACCACCTCCCCACCCCATCGCCCCCCACACCCAACCATCTCCGCACCACCCCCCCGCACCGCCCCGACACCCAACCACCTCCCCACCACCACCCCACACCCCACCACCTCCCCACTGACTCCCCACCCCACTGCACCCCACACCCAACCACCTCCCCACCGCCCCCACACACAATCAACCCACTACCCCCCACACCCCACCACCTCCCCACCAAACCCCCACCCCACCATCCCCCAACCCCACCGCCCTGCCACCCCACCACCCCACACCCCACCGCCTCCCCAACGCCCTCCACACCACCTCCCCACCCCACTGCACCCCACACCCAACCACCTCCCCACCGCTCCCACACACAATCAACCCACTGCCCCCCACACCCCACCACCTCCCCACCAAACCCCCACCCCACCATCCCCCAACCCCACCGCCCTGCCACCCACCACCCCACACCCCACCGCTTCCCCACCCTACCTCCCCCCACCCCACCTCCCCCCAGGCCACCTCCCCCTCAAGCCACCGACAACCCACCCCACCATCCCCCCACCGCCTCCCACCCCACCACCCCCACACCCAACCACATCCCCACTGCCCCCCGTACCGTGCCCACACCCCACCGCCTCCCCACCGCCCTCCACACCACCTCCCCATCCCATCACCCCTCACACCCAACCATCTCCCCACAAACCCCTGCACCGCCCCGACACCCAACCACCTCCACACAACCCCCCACCACCTCCCCACCGACTCCCCACCCCACTGCCCCCACACCAACCACCTCCCCACCAAACCCCCACCCCACCAGCCCCCAACCCCACTGCCCTGCCACCCCACCACCCCACAGCCTCCCCACCGCCCTCCACACCACCTCCCCACCCCATCGCCCCCCACACCCAACCATCTCCCCACCACACCCCCGCACCGCCCCGACACCCAACCACCTCCCCACCACCACCCCACACCCCACCACCTCCCCACTGACTCCCCACCCCACTGCACCCCACACCCAACCACCTCCCCACCGCCCCCACACACAATCAACCCACTGCCCCCCACACCCCACCACCTCCCCACCAAACCCCCACCCCACCATCCCCCAACCCCACCGCCCTGCCACCCACCACCCCACCCCTCCCCACCCTACCTCCCCCCACCCCACCGCCCCCAGGCCACCTCCCCCTCAAGCCACCGACAACCAACCCCACCATCCCCCCACCGCCTCCCACCCCACCACCCCCACACCCAACCACATCCCCACCGCCCCCCGTACCGTGCCCACACCCCACCACCTCCCCGTACCACTGCCTCACCACCGCCCTCCGCACTGCCTCCCCACCCCACTGCCCCCCACACCCAACCATCTCCCCACCGCCCCCGGCACCGCCCCCGGCACCGCCCCCGGCACCGCCCCCGGCACCGCCCCCGGCACCGCCCCCACACTCCACCACATCACCTCCGCCTCCCCACCCCGCCACCCCACCGCCCTGCCACCCCACCGCCCTGCCACCCCACCGCCCTGCCACCCCACCGCCCTGCCACCCCACCGCCCCCCACCCCACCGCCTCCCCACCCCACCAACCCCCCAAGCTACAACTCCCACCCAACCTCCCCCCAAGCCACCACCCACCACCCCACTTCCCCCCACCACACCTCCCCCTCAAGCCACCAACCCCCCACCCCACCGCCCCCCACACAATTCCCATACACAATGAACTCCCCACTCCCCCCCACACCACACCACCTCCCCATCGCCCTGCCACCCCACCCCACCGACCCCCCAAGCCACAACGCCCACCCCACCTCCCCCGCAAGCCACCGCCCACCACCCCACATCCCCCCACCCCACCTCCCTCTCAAGCCACCAACCATCCGCCCCACCGCCGCCCACACAACCCCCGCACACAATGTACTCCCCACTGCCCCCCACACCACACCACCTCCCCACCCCACCGCCCTGCCACCCCACCCCACCGCCACCCCACCCACAACCCCCACCCCACCACCTCCCCACTGCCCTCCGCACCGCCTCCCCACCCTACCGCCCCCCACACCCAACCATCTCCCCGCCGCCTCCCCACCGCCCTCCCCACCTTCCACCCTCCCCACCTTCTTCCCTCCCCACCTTCCTCCATCCCCACCTTCCTCCATCCCCACCTTCTTCCCCTCCCCATCCAACTCCCACCTTTAACCCCTCTCCACCCACACACCAACTATTCAAATTGTCACCCAATCCCCACCATCTTCCCTCCACATTTTGACCACAACTTTTATCCCTGCCCACCCACCACCACCATTTTCCCCTCCTTATCCTCCCACCACCTTCTTCCCTTCCCCATCCACCCCCACCTTTTTCAAGTACCTACCCACCCCCACCTTTTTCAAGTACCCACCCACCCCCTCCTGCTTCCCACCGCCGCCCAACCCCAGCGCCCCCCCACTCCATCGCCTCCCCACTTCCTCGCCACCCCAACGCCCCCCCGACTCCACCACCTCGCCAACCCACCACCTCCCCTCCCCACCTCCTTCCCTCCCCACCACTTACCCTCCCCATCCAACTCCCAACTTTAATCCCTCCCCACCCATACACTCTATTCAAATCGTTACCCAACCCCTACCATCTTCCCTCCCCACCCATCCACCATCATCGCTCCCCATCCACACCACCCTTCACTCACACGCATCCCCCACCATCGTACCTCCCGACCTTCTTCCCCTCCCAAACTTCTACCCCTGCCCATTCCAACCTCACCCTCTTCCCTTCCCCATTCCACACCCACCCTCTTCCCTTCCCCATTCTCCTATCCTACCCACCTTCTTCCCTCCCCACCTTCTTCCCTCCCCACCTTCTTCCCTCCCCACCTCCTTCCCTCCCCACCTCCTTCCCTCCCCACCTCCTTCCCACCCCACCTCCTTCCCACCCCACCTCCTTCCCTCCCCACCTCCTTCCCTCCCCACCTTCTTCCCTCCCCACCTTCTTTCCTCCCCACCTTCTTCCCTACACACCTTCTTCCCTACACACCATCTTCCCTACCCACCATCTTCCCTACCCACCATCTTCCCTACCCACCATCTTCCCTACCCACCATCTTCCCTACCCACCATCTTCCCCTCCCCATTCAACTCCCACCTTTATCCCCTCCCCACCCACACACCAACTATTCAAATCGCCACCCAAACCCCACCTTCTTCCCACCCTACCAAACCGCACCAACTTCCCTCCCCACCCACAAACCACCCCCTTCACTCACACACATCCCCCACCATCGTACCTCCCGACCTTCTTCCCCTCCCCACCTTCTACCCCTGCCCATTCCAACCCCAACTTCTTCCCCTCCCATTCTACCCCCCACCCTCTTCCCTTCCCCATCCAACCCCCACCCTCATCCCTTCCCCATTCCACCCCTACCCTCTTCCCTCCCCATTCTCCCAACTTCTACCCCCTCCCCATTCCACCTCCACATTCTTCCTCTCCCATTTCACCCCCCACCCTCTTCCCTTCCTCTTTTCCCCCAACTTCTACCCCTCCCCACCAACCACCACCTTTTGCCCTCCCCATCCTCCCCCACCTTCTTCCCCTGGCCACCCAACACCCACCATCTACCCCTCCTCATCCCCATCTTCTTCTCCCCATCCACCCCCACATACTTCCCCTCCAGACCCAACCCCCACATTGTTCCCTCCCCACCCACCTGCCACCATATTGCCGACCCACCTTATTCCCCTCCCATTCCACCCCCTACCCTCTTCCCCTCCCATTCCACACCCCACTCTCTTCCCCTCTTTATTCTCCCCATCCTCTTCCCCTCCCATTCCACCCCTACCCTTTTCACCTCCCCATCCACCCCTCACCTTCTTCACTCCCCATCCACCACCACATTCTTCCCCTCCCTATCGACTCCATGCCTTATTCCCCTTCTATCCACCTCCGACTTCCCCTTCCTATCCACCCCGTAACTTCTTCCCCTCCCATCCCCCTCCCGCCTTCTTCCCCTCCTCCATTCACCCAGACCTACTTATAATCCTATTCCCCTTACCATTCATCCCCGCCTACTTCCCCTCCCCATTCACACTCCACCTTCTTCCCCTCAACTTCCATACCCCACCTTCTTCACCCCCCAATCCACCACCCGCCATTTTCCCCTCCCCATCCACCCAGCACTTTCTTTCCCTCCCCATCCACCCCGCACCGTCTTCCCCTCCTCATCCACTTCCCGCATTCTTCGCCTCCCATCCAACTCCCCCCTAGTTCCCCACCCATCCACCCCCACCTTCTTCCCCTCTTCATCCTCCTCTCGCCTTCTTCACCTTCCCATCCACCACCAACCTTCTTCCCCTCCCCATCCACCCGTCTTCTTTCCATCCCTCCCCATTCACGCCCTGCCATCTTCCACCCCACCTTCAACCCCACCCCTTCCACTCCCCACCTTCTTCCCCTCCTATCCATCCCCCGCTTCCTTCACCATCCATCCACCGCTCGCTTTCTTCCCTCCCCATCCTCCTGCCGCCTTCTTCTCCTCCCATTCCAACCACAACTACTTTCCCTCCCCTTTCCCATCCATCCCCAGCCACACCCTGCCTACTTCCTTCAACCACCCACATTCACCTCCCCATCCACCCCCGCCTTCTTCTCCCCTCGCAATCCACCCCCCATCTACATTCCCTCCCCTTTCGCTATCCATCCAACCCCTGCCTTCTTCCTTCTGCACCTTCTTCCTCTCCCTATCCACCCCAACCTTCTTCCCCTCCCCATTCACCCCTCCCTATCCACCCCCACCAACTTTCCTTCCCCTTCTTCCATCTACCCTCCACCTTCTTCCCACCCCACCTTCTACCCCATCCCATCCACCCTCCGCCATCTTTCCCTCCCCATCCACCCACGTCTTCTTCACTTCCCCATCCACTACTCGTCTTCTTACCCCCCCATCCATCCCTGCTTTCTTCCCCTTCTCATTCATTCCCACCTTTTTCCCCTCCCCATCCATCCCCACATACTTTCCCTCCCCTTCCCATCCACCTTCCCTTCTTCACTTCTCATCCACCCCCTGCCATCTTCTCGCCTTGCCATCCCCTCCCCATCCAGCCACCCCACCTTCATCCCCTCCACATCTACCCCCCATCTATATTCCCTCCCCTTTTCCTACCCATCTACACCCTGCCTTCTTCCCTATGCACCTTCTTCCTCTCCCTATCCACCCCCACCTTCATCCCATCCCCATCCACCCCTCACCTTCTGCCCTCCCCATCCCCGCTTTCTTCTCCGCTCGCCTTCGTCCCCTGCCCATTCACCCCATAACTTCTTCCCCTCCCCATCCATCCCCCAACTTCTTTCCCTCCCCATCCACCATCCTCATTCTTCGCTCCCTCCCTTCTTACCATCCCCATCCACCCCTCGCTTTTTCCCCTACCCATCCACCCACCATTCTTCTCCCCGCCTTCATCTACGCTCGACGTCTTCCCCTCCCATCCATCCCTGCCTACTTCCCTTTCCCATCTACCCCACGCCTACTTCCACTCCCCATTCTAACCCTCCTAACCCCACCTACTTTCCCTCTCCCTTCCAATCCATCCCCCCAACTTATTTCATTCCCGATCCACCACCGCCTTCTCCCCTCCCCATTCACCCCCGTCTTCTTCCCTCCCCATCCACTCCACGCATTCTTCCCTCCCCATCCACTCCCTGCGTTCTTCTCCCCTCACTTTCATCCTCTCACCATCCATTCCCTACCTTCATCCACTTCCCATCCACCCCCACCTACTTTCCCTCCCATTTCATCCCCGCCTTATTCCTCTCCCTATCCATCCCCTACCTAGTTCCACACCACTTCAACCCGCCGCATTCACCTCTCCATCCATCCCCACCTTCTTCCCCTCCCCATCCATCCCTGTGTCCTACCCTCCCCATCCACCCCCGTGTCCTACCCTCCCCATCCACCCCCATGTTCTCGCCCCCCCCATCCAGCCCCGAGTTCTCGCTTCCCCATCCACCCCATCTGCTTCTCCGCTCGCCTTCATTCCCTCACCATCTACCCCCCATCTTTGTCCCCGCTCCCTTCCCCCACCTCTTTCCCTACCCATCAACCCCCCGCCTTCTTCCCTCCACATGTTCCTCCTCTCCACATCCACCCCCAACCTACTTCCGTTCCCCTTCCACTACCCACCTTTTTCTCCTCCCCATCCACACCCCTCCTTCTTAATCTACTGATCCACCCCCCGCCTTCTTCCCCTCCCCATCCACACCCAGCCTTAATTCCCTACACATCCACTCCCCCAACTTTTTCCCCTCCCCATCCACTCCTGACCTTTTCCCCTTCCCATCCACCTCCACCTTTTTCCCCTCCAGTTCCACTGCCCGCCTTCTTCCCCTCCCCATCCAACTCACACCTTTTTCCTCTCCCCATCCAACACGCTTTCTTCCCTCCCCACATCAGTCCCCTCCCCATCCACCCCTCGCCTTCTTCCCTCCCCATCAAGCACCTTCTTCTCCGCTCGCCTTCGTCCCCTGCCCATCCACCCCATAACTTCTTTCCTTCCCCATCCACCATCCCCGTTCTTCTCTCGTTGCCTTCTTACCATCCCCATCCACCCCTCACCTTTTCCCTTACCCATCCACCCCGCATTCTTCTCCCAGCCTTCATCTCCCCACGACTTCTTCCCCTCAGATCCACCCCTGCCTACTTCCCCTTCCCATCTACCCTGCGCCTTCTTCCACTCCCCATCCTCCTACCGCATTCTTCCCCTCCTAACCCCCCTACTTTCCCTCCCCCTTCCAATCCATCCTCCACCTTATTCCACTCCCCATCCACCCCCGCCTTCTTCCGCTCCCCATCCACCTCCGTCTTCTTCCGCTCCCCATCCACCTCCGTCTTCTTCCGCTCCCCATCCACCTCCGTCTTCTTCCGCTCCCCATCCATTCCCCACATTCTTACCTCCCTATCGACTCCCCGCGTTCTACAACCCTCACTTTTATCCCCTCCTCATCCACTCCCTACCTTCATATGCTCCCCATCCACCCCCACCTACTTTCCCTCCCCCATTCCCTACCCATCCTCCATCCCTTCTTCCCTCCGCACCTTCCCCTCCTATCCACCCCTCGCATTCTTCCATCCCCATCCAACCCCTCCTTAGTCCACTAACCATCCACCCATCACCTTCTTCCCCTCCCCATCCACTCCCCACCTACTTTCCCTCCCATTCCATCCCTACATTACTCCTCTCCCTATCTATCCCCTACCTACTTCCACTCCCCTTCAACCACCTGCATTCATCTCTCCAACCACCCCCACCTTCTTTCCCTCCCCATCCACCATCCTCATTCTTCCCTCCCTGCCTTCTTACCATCCCCATCCACCCCTCGCTTTTTCCCCGACCCATCCACCCACTATTCTTCTCCCCGCCTTCATCTCCGCTCGAGGTCTTCCCCACCCATCCACCCCTGCCTACTTCCCTTTCCCATCTACCCCACGCCTTCTTCCATTCCCCATTCTTCCCCTCCTATCCCCACCTACTTTCCCTCTCCCTTCCAATCCACCCCCGCCTTATTTCACTCCCGATCCATCCCTTCCTACTTTCTCTCCCCTTCAATCACCCCCATTCACCTCCCCATCCACCCCCGCATTCTTCCCCTCCCCATCCACCCCCATCTTCTTCCCCTCCCCATCCACCCCATCTTCTTCCCCCCACATCCACTCCCCGCATACTTCCTTCCCCATCCACTCCCTGCATTCTTCTCCCCTCACTTTCATCCCCTCCCCATCCACTTCCTGCCTTCATCCCCTCCCCATCCACCCCCGTCTTCTTCCCTCCGCATCTTCCCCTCCTATTTACCCCTTGCATTCTTCCCTCCCCATCCAACCCCTCCTTAGTCCACTCCCTATGCACCCTCACCTTCTTCCCCTCCCCATCGACCCCCACCTACTTTCCGTCCCCATCCACCCCCGCCTTCTTCCCCACCCCATCGACCCCCACCTACATTCCCTCCCATTCCATCCCCGCCTTATTTCTCTCCCTATCCATCCCCTACCTACTTCCACTCCCCTTCAACCACCCGCATTCACCTCTGCATCCATCCCCACCTTCTTCCCTTTCCCCATCCACCCCTGTGTCCTACCCTCCCCATCCACCCCCATGTCCAACCCTCCCCATCCACCCCCGTCCTACCCTCCCCATCCACCCCCATCTGCTTCTCCCATCACTTTCATCCCCTCACCATCCACCCCCCATCTTCGTCCCCTCCCCATCTACCCCCACCTACTTTCCCTCCCTCTTTCCCTACCCATCTGCCCCCCGCCTTCTTCCCTCTGCATGTTTTTCCTCTCCCCATCCACACCCCACCTACTTCTGTTCCCCTTCCACTACCTGCCTTCTTCTCCTCCCCATCGACACCCCGCCTTCTTAACCTACTGATACATCCCCCGCCTTCTTCCCCTCCCCCATCCACACCCAGCCTTAATCCCCTCCACATCCACTCCCCCACCTTTTTCCCCTCCCCATCCACCCCTGGCCTTTTCCCCTCCCCATCCACCCCCACCTTTTTCCCCTCCTGTTCCACTGTCCACATTCTTCCCCTACCCCATCCAACTCACGCATTCTTCCCCACCCCCATTCAACACACCTTCTTCTCTCCCCCCCTTCAGTCCCCTCCCCATCCACCCCTCGCTTTCTTCCCTCCCCATCCACCACCTTCTTCTTCGCTCGCCTTCGTCCCATGCCCATCCACCCCATAACTTGTTTCGTTCTCCATCCACTATCCTCATTCTTCCCTCGCCGCCTTCTTACCATCCCCATCCACCCCTCACTTTTTCCCCTACACATCCACCCTGCATTCTTCTCCCCGCCTTCATCTCCCCTCGACTTCTTCCGCTCACCATCCACCCCCGTCTTCTTCCCTCCCCACCCACTCCACACATTTTACCCTCCCCATCCACTCCCCGCATTCTTATCCCCTCACTTTAATCCCCTCTTCATCCACTCCCTACCTTCATCCGCTCCACATCCACCCCCACCTACTTTCCCTCCCCATTCCCTGCTCATCCACCCCCTTCTTCCCTCTGCACCTTCCCCTCCTATCCACCCCTCGCATTCTTTCCTCCCAATCCAACCCCTCCTTCGTCTGCTCCCCATCCACCCCCGCCTTCTTCCCCTCCCCATCCACCCTCCACTCCCCCATTCACCCAGACCTACTTACAATCCCCTTCCCCTTACCATACGTCCCCGCCTACTTCCCCTCCACATCCACAGTCCACTTTCTTCCCCTCAACTTCCATACCCCAACTTCTTCGCCCCCAATACACCACCCGTCATCTTCCCCTTCCCATCCACTCTGCACCTTCTTCCCCTCCCCATCCACCCTGCATTCTTCCCCTCCCATCCAACTCCCCCCTAGTTCCCCTCCCATCCACTCCCACCTTATTCCCCTCCTCATCCTCCTCTCGCCTTCTTCCCCTCCCCATCCACCCGTCTTCTTTCCATCCCTCCCCATTCATGCACTGCCATTTCCCCCCCCCCGCCTTCAACCCCACCCCATCCACTCCCCGCCGTCTTCCCCTCCTATCCACACCCGTTTCCTTCACCTTCCATCCACCCTTTGCCTTCTTCCCCTCCCCTTCCAACCACACCTACTTTCCCTCCCCCTTCCCATCCACCCCGCCTTATTTCTCTCCCCATCGACACCCTGCCTACTTCCTTCAACCACCCGCATTCACCTCCCCATCCAACCCCTGCCTTCTTCCCTCTGCACCTTCTTCCTCTCCCTATCCACCCTAACCTTCTTCCCCTCCCCATTCACCCCTCGCCTTCTTCCATACCCATCCCTCCCGTCTTTCTCTCCGCTCGACTGTGTCCACTCCCCATCCACCACCACCTTCTTCCCCTTCCCCATTCATCCCCCACCACCTTCTTCCCCTTCCCCATTCATCCCCCACCTTAATCCCTACCTTCTTCCCCTCCCCAACCACCACCCTCATTCTTCCCTCCCCACCTTCTTCCCATCCCCATTCACCCCACACTTTTTTCCGTACTCATCCACCACCCATTCTATTCCCTAGCCTTCATCTCCCCTTGACCTTCCCCTCCCATCCACCCCCGTGTCCTATCCTCCCCATTCACCCCCGTGTCCTACCCTCCCCATCCACCCACGTCTTACCCTCCCCATCCATCCCCGTGTTCTAGCCTCACCATCCACCACACATCTTCGTCTGCTCCCCATCTACCCCCAACTACTTTCCTCCCTCTTTCCCTACACATCTACACTCCGCCTTCTTTCCTCCGCATGTTCTTCCTCTCCCCATCCTCCACCCACCTACTTCCGTTCTCCATCCACATCCCACCTTCTTAACCTAATGATCCACACCCCCACCTTCTTCCCCTCCCCCATCCAAACCCAGCCTTAATCCCCTCCACATCAACTCCCCCACCTTTTTACACTCCCCATCCACCCCTGACCTTTTCCCCTCCCCATCCTCCCCCACTGTTTTTCCCTCCTGTTCCACTGTCTACATTCTTCCCCTCCGCCATTCAACTCACACCTTTTTCCCCTAACCCCTGCAACTCACACCTTCTTCCCCACCCCCATTCAACACACCTTCTTCCCTCCCCACATCAGTCCCCTACCAATCCACCCCTCGCATGCTTCCCTCCCCATCCACCACCTTCTTTTCCGCTCGCCTTCGTCCCATGCCCATTCACCCCATAACTTGTTTCGTTCCCCATCTACCATCCTCATTCATCCCTCGCCGCCTTCTTATCATGTCCATCCACACTTCACTTTTTCCCCACACATCCACCCCGCATTCTTCTCCCCGCCTTCATCTCCCCTCGATGTCTTCCTCTCCCCATCCACCCCTGTCTTACCCACCCCATCCACCCCGTGTTCTACCCTCCCCATCCACCCAGCATCTTCGTCCGCTCCCCATCCACCCCCACCTACTTTCCCTCCCCCATTTCCTACTTATCCACCCCCTTCTTCCCTTCGCACCTTCCACTCCTATCCACCCCTCGCATTCTTCCCTCCCCATCCAACCCCTCCTTAGTCCACTCCCCATCCACCCCTGCCTTCGTCCCCTCCCCATCCACCCCTACCTACTTCCACTCCCCATCCTCCACCCACCTACTTCCGTTCCCCTTCCACTACCCGCCTTCTTCTCCTCCCCATCCACATCCCACCTTCTTAACCTAATGATCCACACCCCCACCTTCTTCCCCTCCCCCATCCAAACCCAGCCTTAATCCCCTCCACATCCACTCCCCCACCTTTTTACACTCCCCATCCACCCCTGACCTTTTCCCCTCCCCATCCACCCCCACTGTTTTTCCCTCCTGTTCCACTGTCTACATTCTTCCCCTCCGCCATTCAACTCACACCTTTTTCCCCTCACCCCTGCAACTCACACCTTCTTCCCCATCCCCATTCAACACACCTTCTTCCCTCCCCACATCAGTCCCCTACCAATCCACCCCTCGCTTTCTTCCCTCCCCATCCACCACCTTCTTTTCCGCTTGCCTTCGTCCCATGCGCATTCAACCCATAACTTGTTTCGTTCCCCATCTACCATCCTCATTCTTCCCTCGCCCCCTTCTTATCATGTCCATCCACCCTTCACTTTTTCCCCTACACATCCACCCAGCATTCTTCTCCCCGCCTTCATCTCCCCTCGACGTCTTCCTCTCCCCATCCACCCCCGTCTTACCCACCCCATCCACCCCGTGTTCTACCCTCCCCATACACCCAGCATCTTCGTCCGCTCCCCATCCACCCCCACCGACTTTCCCTCCCCCATTTCCTACTTATCCACCTCCCTTCTTCCCTTCGCACCTTCCACTCCTATCCACCCCTCGCATTCTTTCCTCCCCATCCAACCCCTCCTTAGTCCACTCCCCATCCACCCCTGCCTTCGCCCCCTCCCCATCTATCCACCCCTCGCATTCTTTCCTCCCCATCCAACCCCTCCTTAGTCCACTCCCCATCCACCCCTGCCTTCGCCCCCTCCCCATCCACCCCTACCTACTTCCACTCCCCATCCAACCCCTCCTTAGTCCACTCCCATTCCATCCCCACCTTATTCCTCTCCCTATCCATCCCCTACCTACTTCCACTCCCCTTCAACCACCCACATTCACCTCTCCAGCCACCCCAACCTTCTTCCCCTCCCCATCCACCCCCGTGTTCTACTCTCCCCACCCACCCCCATGTGCTACCATCCCCATCCACCCCGTGTTCTCTCCTCCCCATCCACCCCCGCCTTCTTCTCCCCTTGCCTTCATCCCCTCACCATCCACGTTTGTCCCACTCCCCATCTACCCCCAACTACTTTCCCTCCCTCTTTCCCCACCCATCCACCCCCCGCCTTCTTCCCTCCTCACTTTCTTCCTCCAACCATGCACCCCCCACCTACTTCCGTTCCCTTCTCTACCCGCCTTCTTCTCCTCCCCATCCACACCCCGCCTTCTTCACCTTCTGATCCAGCCCCCGCCTTCTTCCCCTCCCCCATCCACAACCAGCCTTAATCCCCTCCCCATCCACCCCCGCCTTCTTCCCCTCCCCATCGACCCCCACCTACTTTCCCTCCCATTCCATCCCCACCTTATTCCTCTCCCTATCCATCCCCTACCTACTTCCACTCCCCTTCAACCACCCGCATTCACCTCTGCATCCATCCCCACCTTCTTCCCTTTCCCCATCCACCTCCATGTCGTATCCTCCCCAACCACCCCTGTTTCCTACACTCCCCATCCACCCCCCGTGTCCTACCCTCCCCATCCACCCCCGTCTTACCCTCCCCATCCATCCTCGTGTTCTAGCCTCACCATCCACCACACATCTTCATCTGCTCCCCATCTACCCCCAACTACTTTCCTCCCTCTTTCCCTACCCATCTACACTCCGCCTTCTTTCCTCCGCATGTTCTTCCTCTCCCCATCCTCCACCCACCTACTTCCGTTCCCCTTCCACTACCCGCCTTCTTCTCCTCCCCATCCACATCCCACCTTCTTAACCTAATGATCCACACCCCCACCTTCTTCCCCTCCCCATCCAAACCCAGCCTTAATCCCCTCCACATCCACTCCCCCACCTTTTTACACTCCCCATCCACCCCTGACCTTTTCCCCTCCCCATCCACCCCCACTGTTTTTCCCTCCTGTTCCACTGTCTACATTCTTCCCCTCCGCCATTCAACTCACACCTTTTTCCCCTAACCCCTGCAACTCACACCTTCTTCCCCACCCCCATTCAACACACCTTCTTCCCTCCCCACATCAGTCCCCTCCCAATCCACCCCTCGCTTTCTTCCCTCCCCATCCACCACCTTCTTCTCCGCTCGCCTTCGTCCCATGCCCATTCGCCCCATAACTTGTTTCGTTCCCCATCTACCATCCTCATTCTTCCCTCGCCGCCTTCTTATCATGTCCATCCACCCTTCACTTTTTCCCCTACACATCCACCCCACATTCTTCTCCCCGCCTTCATCTCCCCTCGACGTCTTCCTCTCCCCATCCACGCCCATGTCCAACCCTCCCCATCCACACCCCGCCTTCTTCACCTTCTGATCCATCCCCCGCCTTCTTCCCCTCCCCATCCACTCCCCACCTTTTTCCCCTCCCCATCCACTCCTGACCTTTTTCCCCTCCCCATCCACCCCCACCTTTTTCCCTCCCGTTCCTCCGCCCGCCTTTTTTCCTCTCTCCCATCCACCTCCCACCTTCTTCTCTCCCCACATTAACCCTCCCCATGCACTACCCACCTTCTTCACCACTCCCTGCCTTTTTCCCCCACACCCCCCACCTTCTTCTCCTCCCCATCCACACACAGCCTTAATCCCTTCACCTCCCCCCACTTTCTACCACTCCACATCCCCCCCACTTTCTACCCCTCCCCATCCCCCCACCCTCTACCCCTTCCCATCCCCCACCTTCCCCTCCCCATCCACCCCTGTGTTCTACCCTCACCATCCACCCAGTGTTCTCTCCTCCCCATCCACCCCGCCTTCTTCTCCCCTCGCATTCATCCCCTCACCATTCACACCCCATCTTTGTCCCCTCCCCATCTACTTTCCCTCCCCCTTCCCCTCCTCATCCACACCCTTCCCCTCCCATTCCCCCTCCCATCCCCCCTCCCCCTCCCCTTAACCCTCCCCTCCCCCTGCACCCCTCCCCCTGCACCCCTCCCCCTCCCCCTTCCACCCTCCCCCTCCCTTCCCCTCCTCCCCTCCCCTTCCCCCCTTCCCCCTCTTCCCCCTCCCCCTCCCCCTCCCCCCTCCCCTTCCCCCTTCCCCCTTCCCCCTCCCCCTCCCCTTCCCCCCTCCCCCTCCCCTTCCCCCCTCCCCTTCCCCCCTCCCCCTTCCCCTCCCCCCTTCCCCTCTCCCCTCCCCTCCTTACCCCTCCCCTCCCCCTTCCCCCTCCCCTCCCCCTCCCCCCTCCCCTCCCCCCTCCCCCCTCCCCCTCCCCCTCCCTCCCCTCCCCCTCCCCCTCCCCCTTCCCCTCCCCCAACACTCATCTCCTCCCCCTGTGCCTCTTCTCTGCCCTTTCAGGCACGAGTGCGCTCTCGCCCCCCGAATCCGGCTCCACGGACCCGGTGCCACCCTCGTGCTCTTCGCTGCGTCGCGTCGAGTCCGTTGCCGGCCTCCCCCGTGACGAGAAGCAGCAGGCGCGAGCGCGGCTCGAGTCTCGGCCAACGGCACGTGGCGGCTTTCAAATCCAAGCAGGGGGCGGGGCGGATGCAGCCAATCAGCTTGAAGGGGGCGGAAGCCTCTGTTTCCCCGCCTCCTGGGCCCCAGGAACGTCGAGCGCCCGCACGTTCCCCGCTGCCCCTCGGCGCTCGAGCATCTGGGAGAGAATCCTGCACCGTCGGGCCTGTTCCCCGCCCGCTGGGAAGGGAAGAGCCAGCCTTGGGCCCCCTTCACCTCCACAGCGGGCAGTGGGTTGGGGCGGGGCCGAACGAGTTCCCAGACGGTCAGAGGCAGACCCGTCTCCCGAGGCCGTGGCCGCTGCTGGCGCTGACTGGAGGCGGGTGAAGGAGCTGGAGGCTGGGGATTGAAGGGGCCGCTGTGACCTGCTGCTCACTCAGTCCCACGGGCAGGGGGTGGGCGGTCAGAGGGATGGGGTTCCACCAGGGTCTGGGGGAGGAATCACCAGGACGTGGCACGTTCCAGGGGCCTGGAGATGAGGCAAAGACCCCCCACCTGGTGAGTTTGGTCCAGCAAACTCTTGGGGGGAAAAGTCACCTATTAGGGATTGAGCTCGGCTGTTCTCATGAGCTTGTCTTTTTAATGGTGGAGAAGGATCACAGCATTAAAGCCCGACCAGGTTCCCTCACTGGCTGAAACTGATCTTCTCCTTGAAGGGTCACGTGACAAGGAGGAGGACTTGGCCACATTGCAAAGCATCATTTTCAAGCTGCAGGCCACTTCAGAACTTAGTGAAGGGCATTCAAATGCCTTCCAAAATCCAGAGAAACCCCAACGTCAGCAGATGCCGTGATCGTCGGAAAAACACACTGACGTTCAGGATCTCAGCTGGCCTTTTCAGATCCCTTCAAGGAATAGGCAGAATGAACCAGAAGTGGGAAATGGCAGGATTCAAACAATGCTGGCTGGGGGAGGAATCCAGACCAACAAAGGGGTTCATTCGTTTATTGAGAGAGCACATTTTAAACAATTCAAGTTGACCAAAGTGCCGTACAGATCAAAAAGACCACAACTCGGCAACTATTTAAAATACAGAACAAAATGAATACGAGGTTAAAACACGGGTAACAATTAGGCGTATGAGGAGGAATCAAAATGCGAGAGAATAAAAGTACATCTTTAATCTAGATATAAAAATGTCAATAGAAAGGGAAATGTCGTTCCACATTTTGGGGGCTGAAATAGCAAAGGTGTAATCTCTGAGTTGACAGTTTGAGGAACAGCCAAGTGCCCCAAGTTAGTCGACCTGAGGGGTCTTGAAGTGAAATAAGGAATTAGAAGATCTGTGATATAAGAGGGGCTAGCCTATTAAGGCCTTCATAGACAAACAGGAGAACGTTAAAATCAATTCTGAGCCATACTGGCCGCCAATGAGGGAGGCCAGAATAGGAGTGATATGGTCCCTCTTCTTGGCAACTGTCAAGAGCCTGGAGACAGCATTCTGAACCAGTTGCAGATGGGATAATGAAAATTATCTAATTCCAGTATATAAAGAGTTAGAATAGTTTAAACAGGAGAATATAAAGGCATAGATAACTTTCTCAAGATCTTTAAACAGGAACAATTTGATTTTAGCAATAGTGCGAAGCTGGAAAAAGCTATCCTTTACGACTGCATTAACTTGTTTGTTGAACTTGTGAGAAACAGAAGTACCTTCACAGAATTTGCTTGAGACAAAAATTGAGAACAAAGAACTTTTATTACAACAATGCAAAGTTGGGTGCTTCCCCTTACCCTGGGAATACACACAGATACTGAGGCTGACCCAACTTTTATACATTTCATTTCAGTACAGAGATACCTTCCCCCTAACATTCTTCTGCCTCCTGGATTGGTTTAGCATTAGGTAATTCTGCCCACGTGGATTCTAACTTCTTATCAGTTTATGTGCCTTCCTGCAAACTTGTTAGCTGGGAAATATCATGTCTTTGTTCTTTACTCATTAATCAATCCCCAAGACTTCGTAAAGCTATCTCCTTGCTATCCTGTTTTGAAGATCCTTATTTTATTATACTTTTATAACCCTTCCTCCCATTCCAGCATCCCTTCACCCTGATTTAACCCATAATACTTCATTTCTAATGAGCACTTGCTTGACTCCTTACATTCCAGCATCCCTTCACCTTAAGTTAACCCATAATACTTTATTCTTAATTAGCACTTGCTTGACTCCTCACATTCCAGTATCCCTTACAAACTTGAAGGTGGAATCATCTATCACACCAAGAGATTTAACGTGGGGTTTAATAAGGGTGGATGTGACCAAGAGTTGGAGATAATTTTGGTAGAATTCAGGGGAACCAAATAGGATAACCTCAAATTTGCCCTCATTTAGCTGTAAGAAGTTTTGAGCCATCCAACACTTTATAGATAGTGAGGCTGACTATCTTTAATTGGTCATTAGGTTTCAAGGGGAGATAGACCTGAGTATCATCGGTTTTGTGGAAAGATTTTGAATGATAGGACTAAGCGGAATGGGGCCAAGAATAGACACTTGTGGGTTAGGGTTAGGTTACCTTGTGGGTTAGGGTTAGGTTACCCTGCAGGAAAGGGTAACTGAAGAAGACAAAAATTTGCCCCTATTAACTGAGGAAGTCCTATCATTAAGATATGATTCAAACCAGTTCAAGGCCGTCTTATTGATACCGACCCCATACTGGGGACGATCTATTAAAATAGTGTGATCCACATTATCAAACGCTACGCTAAGGTTCAGGAGAATTAGAATGGCAGAGCCACCCAAGTCAAAGAGGGTGTGCAACATAGCTCTGTGCTATGTTGGGCCTTATAACCTGATTGAAATCTCCAATAAGTTATTTTGATGTAGGTAGGGCAAGAATTGACTAAAAACAACTTTTTCAAGGATCTTTGACAGGAATGGAAGTTTAGAAACAGGTCTGTAATGTTTGGGTGTGGTGGATCTAATTTGGGTTTTTACAGGAGGGACTGGACCATAGCATGCTTGAAACAAATTGGAAGAGTACCAGTGGCTAGGGAACTGTTAATGCTAGGATGAACTATGTCAAAAATGGAAGGGGGTAGGGATAATGTCGAGGGGGCAGGTTTTAGGCTTCATGGAGGGCACAATTTTTCTAAGGGTGGGTAGTGTGATGGGATTAAGACAGTCCAGGTTAGATGAACAGAACTGTAGTACAGTTAGGTTATGGGTCGGGGGAGACATTTCCCTGATGCTCTCAACTTTGTTTATGAAGAATTTTTTTAATTCTTTGCATTTGGTAAGAGATGCATGAGAGTTGGTATTGGGTGCAGGATAATGACCCAGTTGATGGTACTGAACAAGACCTTGGGATTATGGGAGTTGGAAATTAGGTTGGCAAAAAATTTGTTCTTTTGGCTTTTACTGCTTCCTGGTATTTTATCCCGCTTCCACTTTTGTTCAACTATCTTGCACTCCCTCTTTGTTGGTATTATTAAACCAAGACACAGTCTTAAGCTTAGTTTTTTTCACTTTAAGTGGGGCTACAGTCAGGATAGAAGAACAGGTGGTATTAAGTAGGGAAGTAAAAATTCCTCAGTGTTGAGGTGAAGAGAGAACACCTCAATAGTGGAGATGTTTGAAGCTGCTATAAGAGCCTCTGTGTACTTACTAATAGTCCATGAGTTAATTTAATTGAGTAGCATTTAGGAAGACAAGATTTGTTAGCGGGGAAAGGCAGGGATAGGTCAAAAGTAACAGCTATAGGTGGGACATACAGGTATCAATTATTACCAGGTTGCTAATTGAAAAATCAGACAGAAGAACTAGAACAAAATCTAGGATCCATTTGAAAGCAGTCATAAATTAAAGCACTCAATAGATAAAATAATTTACAAGGGGCTTAGTTGGACAACACACAGAGATATTGAAGTCACCAAGAATCAGAACTTGATGGAAGGAAATCTATGAACTGAGTGATAAAATCTTTATATATTTTTGGTGGGTGATATATAAGAGCAATTAAAAAGGGGTTGACCAGTCCCACTTTAATTAGTTGGACTTTGAAAGTGGAGAAATTATCAGGATTCAATAAACAGCACAAAATGATTTATCAACGGCTAAACCCCCACCATGACTTGCTGTGAACAATGCAATGGAACAATCTCGCCAATGCTCAGCCAGGTTTCTGTCAATAGTAGGAAGTCCAAAACTTGAGTAATAATTGGATATGATAAGGGATGAGGTAAGAATCTATCAGGTTTTTGTGAAAGGAGACGGAAGGGAGAGACAGAGATGGGGAAGAAGTGAAGGGGGGCGGGGTTTAACGAAAACTAGAAAAGTTGATATTAATGCCATCTAGTTGAAGGGTGCCCAGTCAGAAGATGGTGTTGTTCCTCCAATTTGCGGGTGGTCTGTGGTCTGAAAGGGAATGACGTTGACCGCTGGGAGATCCACACTATTGCGGCGACAGATCAAAAACAATCTCCCTGTCTGATGTAGAGGAGACTACAACGGGAGCACTGGATGCAGTAGAAGACCCCTGCAGATTCACAAGTGAAATATTGCTTCACTTGGAAGGTCTGTTTGGGCCCCAAATGGTGGTGAAGGAGGAGGTGTGGCCACAATTGGTGTATCCCCTGTGGTCACAGAGGAAGGTCCAAAGGAGACAATTGGTAGGGAACTTTATTGATGGACAAGGGAGTCACGGAAGGTGGAGAGGGGAATATGTGTCAAGTGGTAGAGGGGCAGCACTTCGACTGTGGTGAGTAGCACCTTGGCACTGTCCACAGCAATAATGTGGGTCTCCTAATTGCCACCCATTTAAATTCCCCATCCCTTTCACTTATTGACATTTCCATGGTCTTGTGCACTGCTAGACTGAGAGGACCTGCAAATTGGAGAAACAACACCTTATTTTCCACATGAGCATCCTCTTAGTAGGTGGAATTAATAGTGACTTCTCTGGGTTTCATTAAACCCCCCACCCCATCAATTCTTCTCCCTTCACCTTCCCCCAGCCCTGTCTCTCCCTTCCGTCTCCTTTCACACAAACATGATAAATTCTTACCTCATCTCTTATCATTTCCAATGAACACCTTTTGTTGGTATGAATTCTGATGTTTCCTGCTTCTGGCTCATTCTGCATATTCCTTGAAGAAGGGCTCGGAGCCAAAATATCGGCAATATATTTTTGTATCTTATGGATGCTGAAAAGGCTGGCTGAGTTCCTCCAGCATTTCGGTGTGTTTTTAGAATGTACCTTCTCCACAATATATTTGCTGAGTGACAGCACAGTGGACAATTAAGAGAGTTGCTGCTTCGCATCTCCAGTGACCTGGGTACAATCCTGATCTCAGGTGGTGGTTATATGGAGTTTGCATATTCTAGGATTTCTCTTGGTGTTCCAATTTCCTCCCACATCCTAAGACATGCAGATTTGTCTCTAAATCACCCTTAATGTGCTCCCAAGGTCAGTGGTCCTCAACCTTTTTTATTGCACTGACATCCCACCTTTATTACTCCCTTATTATCATAGGTGCTCTGTGTCTAGTAGGATATTCTGAATTCGAGACCTTTCTTCTTGTAATAGTTGTTCACAAGATTGCAGCTACCAATACTTTGGACAACCCTTTTTTATGACTCATCCATTATTTGAGAGGAATTTGTTGTTCTTATCCCATCTAAGATTCACATGACTGAAATCAATTACACATGGAGTTGTGCCAGGATTGTGTAACCTGAGGTAATTTCTCTTTCTTCTTCCAATTGGGAGGAGATCCTTCATGCACTGACTCATTTTTTATTTTTTTTTAAATTTTTCACACTATAAACCATATTGACCAAGATACATACAGACATTTTTCTTCTTAAATATATAGTGTCATTTTCTCTCCCTTTTACCCCCCTCCCTTCCCTCCCTCCCTCCCTCACTCCCTTTCCCATTTATTTAAAGTTCAATCTATAAGATACATTAAACCCGTTAAACAATGTTGTCACTTAATAAAAATAAAAAAGAGATTTTACTGAGTCAGTTCTTTTCGTTATCTTCTCCTTCTGTCATTTTAGATGGTGGAAGTCCACGGTAGGATTTCCCTATTGTGTTTCATGTATGGCTCCCATATTTGTTCGAATATTGTAATGTTATTTCTTAAATTATATGTTATTTTTTCTAATGGAATACATTTTTTCATTTCTATATACCATTGTTGAATTCTCAAGTTGTCTACTAATTTCCAGGTTGACATAATACCTTTTTTTGCTACAGCTACGGCTATCATAACAAATCTTTTTTGTGCTCCATCCAAATCGAGTCCAAATTCTTTGTTTCTTATATTACTTAGGAGGAAGATCTCTGGGTTTTTTGGTATATTACTTTTTGTGATTTTATTTAATATCTGGTTTAGACCTTCCCAAAATTTTTCCACTTTCTCAAATGTCTAAATTGCATGAATTGTTGTTCCCGTTTCCTTTTTACAGCGAAATCATCTGTCTGATACTGTTGGGTCCCATTTATTTAACTTTTGAGGTGTGATGTATAGCCTGTGTATCCAGTTATATTGTATCATACGTAACCTCGTGTTTATTGTATTTCTCATAATTCTGGAGCATTGCTTCTCCCATGTTTCATTCTTTATCTTTATGTTTAGATCTTGTTCCCATTTTTGTTTAGGTTTACCATTTGTTTCCTTGTTCTCCTTTTCTTGCAGTTTGATGTACATGTTTGTTACAAATGTTTGGATTATCATTGTGTCTGTAATCACATATTCAAAATTGCTTCCTTCTGGTAACCTCAGACTGTTTCCCAATTTGTCCTTCAAGTAGGTTTTCAGTTGGTAGTATGCAAACATTGTATCGTGAGTTATATTATATTTATCCTTCATTTGTTCAAAGGATAATAATTTATTTCCCGAAAAACTATTTTCTATTCTTTTGATCCCTTTTCTCTCCCATTCTCTGAAGGAAAGGTTATCTATTGTAAAAGGGATTAGCTGATTTTGCGTCAATATTAGTTTTGGTAGTTGGTAATTTGTTTTATTCCTTTCTACATGAATCTTCTTCCAAATGTTGAGCAGATGATGCAATACCTATGTTGTACCAATTTTTCATCGCATTTATATAGTATATGTTTAGGTATCTTCTCCCCTGTTTTATCTAGTTCTAATCTAGTCCAATCTGGTTTTTCCCTTGTTTTTTTTTAAACTTTATTTAAGATTTTATAACATGAATAACATATAGGATTACATTAAAAAAATTAATAAAATAATAAAATTACAAAACAGTATCAGTAATCTAAATAAACTATACCCTCCCCAATAATTATTACACATTAATAACCCAACTCAAATTAGTCCAACCCCCCCTTCCCCCCAAATAAAGAGTGAAGAATTAATAAAGTTAATAATATATGTGAGAAAAAACCCCCACTTACAAAAAAAAACAAAAACATAAGCGATTAAAATACTAACAAAAAGAAAAGTGATTAATACTAAGATATCAGACAAAAAACATTTAAATCAAACTTAAATGCATATATTTAACAAACGGAGTTAAGATGAAACATATATTTAACTCAAACTTAATATAAAAAATTAGTAAAGTTAGTAACATTATCAAAAATTCTTAAAAAATAATCAATTCTTAAAAAAAATTGTAGCATGAATAAAATAGATGAAAAAAAACTTTCTTTATAGAGATAAACCTTCACCAAATATCAACTAACTTCACATCTATCATATTAGTCACATAAACCACTATCTTAAAACAAAATTCAAACCTCATTAAGCATTGTACAATTCAATTTTAGTACTCTTCCACCATTTTTCCCTTTTATTCTTGAATAGTTATCCAATAAAAGCTCCAAAACCACATTTAAATATCCCCAATCATATGTTAAAATTCAGATATCCAAATAATAAAAACACATCTACAACGAAATCTATATCTTCAACAAATGGAGCATAAACCACAAACAAAATTCAAGCCTCATTAAGAATTGTACAATTCAATTTATAACTTTCCCTTCGTTCTATAACTAAAATAGCAAAATAATATACACCAGAATTACCACTCCTTTCACCTTAAAGTTAAAGAAAAAATAAAAAAAATCCATCCCATTCACATTTAAATTTCAGATATTCCTTATCTAGTGAATAATCTTTACAAAAAAAACCACTTCAATTTTTAGTTTTTTAAACAATCAAGTACTTTCTTATGCTTTTTTTTATATGTAAACAAAAAAACCCCTTCACTCTTTAATCTAATAATACAAAAAAAAAGGAAAAAAAAACGGGTAGGAGGTTAAAAATACCCCCTCCCTTCTAAACCACGCAATGCGGTAACTCCCAAAAAAAAATGGGTGTCACACGTAACAGATGACTTTCAGGAAATAGTGCCTATCCAGTTCTCTCCCCCAACTCTCACTTCATCTTAAACTAACATCATCATTATTTAATATCCCTTTTTTTAAAAAAAAAATTAGAAAAAAAAGGACAACTCTTCTTTTAATCAGCTCCAACTGCCGAGTCACCATTACAACCATTCCTTCTTGGAGTACGGCTTTTTTTTCCATCTCTTGTCTCCTTAGAGATCGCGGTGGACTATGTCTCTGTTGAAACTGAGTAATTGGCAGCTCTTGAGCAAATGCTATAGCTTCCTTTGTAGAATCAAAGAACTTTGGTTCGTAACCATCTTGAAAAATCTTCAAAACAGCTGGATATCAAAAGGTTGCCTTGTAACCTTTCTTCCACAACAACTCTTTAGCAGGATTGAATTCCCATCGTTGGAACATAACTTCTTGACTCAAATCCGCATAGAAGAAAACTCGATTATTTTGAATCATCAAGGGTGATTTTCTCTGTTGTGCATTTCTAATAGCCACTCGTAAAATTATTTCTCTGTCGTAATAATTCAAGCAACGAACCAAAACAGGTCTTGGACTTTGACCTGAAATAGGTCTTCTACGCAAGGCTCTGTGAGCACGTTCCAGTATTATACCTTCCGGGAAATGTTCTTGACCCAGCACCTGTGGAATCCATTCAGTAAAAAATTTTCTTGGGTTTGATCCCTCCATACCTTCCGGCAAACCAATAATCTTTATATTGTTCCGTCTGGATTGGTTTTCCAGGAAGACTCTTGTTGGTTTCAGAGAGGGATTTCCTGCTCATTGGACACACAAAAACTGATTCCCTCTGATCAGCCACTTTGGGGTCTTGTCAATGAAACCCATCAGGGTTTTCCAAATGATCACCTCTTCTGCAGGTCACCATAGAGTTCCTTTTATTTCCCTTATTTCAGGTGAAACACTCTCACCAGCCATTTCCTCATTTGGACAACAAAGTTTTTCAACAGGCTGAACTGAGAACTCACAAACCATCTTCAAAATGGGATTTCAACAAGATGCCAGCTTGCCATCTCTCTCTTAGAAAAAGCCAGTTTGGTCTCTCCTCTCTGCTTGCAAAAGCACATGACCTTCTTAGAAGAGCAAACTGCAACCAGCCAGATTACTGCACCGGACCCAAACTTCTGAGTCCATTCATCAGTTGCTTTAAAATCAATCATCCATTTACACTTGTTTTGAAATTCTTTAGCAAAGCAGTCTCCTTGTTTTGTCTTTGCAAAGGCTCTTGGCGCCTGAATGACTCACTCTCAGCAAAGCTCATGCATTTTAAATAAGAGCTGTTTTTTGAAGTGTTTGTGTTTGTTTGTGGCCTCCACGACTTCTACAATCCATCACTTTCAAAAACATATCAATATACAATGTGGTGTCCTTGCAAAAAAATAAAGTGGGAATAGGTATAATCCAGGTAGCTCTGGTGAGTGGAGTGTGTAATAGTTTGAAACTTGAACCTCTCTATTTCAGAAGACAATTTACTGTCATGTAATTAAAAGGTGTCATATCGCACAAAATTGCTTTTTTCCTGCTGAGAGGCAGACAGATTCGCCATTGGCAGAAATTGCCTGAAATGCCTCTTGCAGTCAGAGAAAGAAGCAAGAGTCGTCTTCTCCCCCCAACCTCCACCCTGAACCCTGGGCCAAGACACTGTGGGTTTGTGGATTCTATTTCAATGCTCACAGACCAATCCAAGTCATTGGCAATGACATGATTAGGAACCATTTAACATCCAATAGTATCCCATCTGATACCTGATACCCTTTTAGCCAGTTTGGAACCAGCCTCTAGCAATCCACGACCTAAATGTGAGTCCCATTACTGCTTTTTCCAGAAGCTCAAAGCCTGCTTGGGTTCCTCTCCTCAAATTACCAACAGCCTGTCACTTATGTGGGACCTTCAGCTGCAGAAACCCTCAATGGTCTGCTTCCATGGACCTTGACCATTGGATTGAATCCTCTGCTTCTCAGTTGTTGATGGTGTGTGGTCTTCCTGTTTTCTGATGCCGTGTGTTAGACCTTCGCTTCCCCAGAGATCGTGGTGGTGAGGAAATCTAACACATCTAAATAAAAATGTTACAACTTAGAGGAGAATCTTGCATGTCTAGAAGGACGGAAAGAGCATTATTACAAATTGAAGCCTAATATTTGAATATTCAGGTGTCAAATTTGCAAAAGCATAGAGTATATATTTCTCAAGCTATATGTAATTTTTTTCAAAAGGAATATAACTTTAAATTTTTGCATGTCATCTTGGCATCCCTAAAAATATATCTGATTTCCAAGTAAGTGCAATATATTTCCTCATCTCCGCTAACACTTATTTAACAAATTTCAATTGATATATTAATAGTTTTAATTTGGGCCTTGTTCCTTCAATATTTCCCAATAAAATTAAGGTTGAATTTTGCGAAAAAATAACTCCTGTAACTTGTTCCAAAAAATTTGTAATTCTCCCCAAAAAGATCTTGCATTAGGACAAAGCTAAATTGAATGCAAGAAATTTGCTACATCTTCACAACACCTAAAACATTGATCTGATAATTCTGATTTTATTCCATTCAATTTCTCTAGTGTAAGAAGTAACTGTAGAAGAAAAACCAGTTGTGAATTCCTTCCTCACTGCTGCAGTGTGGAACTCTGGTCAATGGATCCAAAATGCTGAGTTGAAGAAAATTAATACAACTCCCCAATATCATGTGATCTCTTGCCAAATCAGCTTCTTGTAGAGCTTTTCAAATCCAACTGCTTGAGTCACCTGACTCCAGGTGCAGCTTTCAAATAAAATCCTTGCTGACATCTGCTACATGACTGATGTAAAAATAATTATACTGAACTAATTTATATCATACATTGAGATCCTTATATGGATCTGCCCATATTTGCCAATCGATTACAATGTTCAGATCCATTTCCCACCTTTGTCTCGACTTAAGAACTCCTCATTTAAAAGTTCCTACTTGTAATAAAGAGGACATCATGGAAGTAAATTTTTTAACAATTCCTCTTTGTAAGGAATTTCTATTTCAGTACAACATGGTTGTTCCTAACTTATCCTTCAAATATGCTCTTCATTGGAAATAGCAAAAAAGATTGCTATGAGTTATATGATATTTATTTCTCAGTTGCTCAAAGGACATTAATTGACCCCTTTCATAACAATCTTCAACATTCATAATCCCCTGACAAAACCAGATATCCAGAAATTGATGCTCCTTTGAAAAAGATCCGAGGATTTTAAATCAAAGCTATTCTGGGTGATGTACATCCACTTACACCAAATTCATCATTTATTTTATTCCATATATGTTTCAAAAATGGTGTATCTCTCCCACCAACCATTAATTTCAATTCCCACTTGTATATAAATTCTTCTACTTTTCTCTCTCTTATTTTATGGTAATTTTTCCCTTTCAAAGTAAGAAGCAAGATATCTCATTTGAGCTGCTCGATAACAATTTTTTTTAAATTAGGAAGCTGTGGTCCTTTCAAGGCAGAATTTTCACTGGGTCACATAACATGGGATTCAATTGGAAATTAATGGAGAAAATTCTTAGAGATAGTACTTATAAACATCTGGATAGACAGGGTCTGATCAGGAGCACTCAACATGGATTTGTGGGAGGAAGGTCATGTTTGACCAATCTGATTGAATTTTTTGAAGAGGTGACTAGGAGTGTGGATGAGGTTAGCGCAGTGGATGTTGTCTATATGGACAAGGTATAAGGTACCACATGGAAGGTTAGTTAGGAAGGTGCAGTCTTTAGGTATAAATTTTAAGATAGTCAAATGGATTGAACATTGGCTGAAAGGGAGAGGCCAGAGAGTGGTAGTGGATAATTGTCTGTCAGGTTGGAGGCCGGTGACCAGTGGTGTGCCTCAAGGATCTGTATTGGGCCCATTGTTGTTCGTTATATACATTAATGATCTAGATGATGCGGTGGTAAATTGGATTACTAAATATGCAGATGATACTAAGATAGGTGGAATAGTGGATAATGAAGAAGGTTTTCAAGGATTGCAGAGGGCTGCTTAGAAAAGTGGGCTGAAAAATGGCAGATGGAATTTAATGCTGATAAGTGTGAGGTGCTTCATTTTGGTAAGAAGAATCAGAATAGGACATACGTGGTAAATGGGAGAGCATTGATGAATACAGAAGAGCAGAAAGATTTAGGAGTAACGGTACATCGTTCCCTGAAGGTAGAAACTCACGTGAATAGGGTGGTGAAGAAGGCTTTTAGTATGCTGGCCTTTATCAATCATTGCATGGAATATAGGAGTTGGGAGGTGATGTTGAGATTGTATAAGACGTTGGTGCGGCCTAATTTGGAGTTCTGTGTGCAGTTCTGGTCGCCTAATTATAGGAAGGATATAAACAGAGTGGAGAGAGTGCAGAGAAGGTTTACCAGAATGTTACCTGGGTTTAAGCATCTAGAGTATAGGGAGTGATTGGACAGATTAGGTCTTTATTCTTTGGAGCGTAGAAGGTTGAGAGGGGATTTGATAGAAGTATTTAAGATTATGAAAGGGATAGACAGAGTGGATGTGGATAGACTATTTCCGTTAAGAGGAGGAAAGATTAAAACAAGAGGACATGAGTTAAGAATTAAGGGGGAGAGGTTTAGAGGTAACATGAGGGGGAACTTCTTTACTCAGAGAGTGGTAGCCGTGTGGAATGATCTTCCGGGAGAAATAGTGGCGGCGGAGTCAATTGTATTATTTAAGAAAAGGTTGGACAGGTATATGGATGAGAAGAAGATGGAGGGTTATGGGCATTGTGCAGGGAGGTGGGACTAGAAAGGGGTGTTTGGTTCGGTGCGGACTAGAAGGGCCTAATAGCCTGTTTCCGTGCTGTAATTGTTATGTTATGTTATGTTATGTTATGACATAAAACCACTATGCAGACTGTTTTCTAAGAATGGAATACCTGAGGAGGGTTGTCTAGGTCTATTGCAGGATAAAGATCACAAGACATAGGCCCATTGAGTCTGTTCCACCATTTTACCACAGCCCCAATGCCCAGCTTTCTCCCCATAACCCTTGATTCCTTGACTGATTAAATACCTCTCAATCTCTGCCTGAAATACACGCAATGACCTCAGTTCCACGATTCACGACCCACTGACAAAATAATTTTTTCCACATCTGTTTCATAGTGGCACCCTTTTATCCTGAAATTATGCTCTCTTGTCCTCAAATCTCCTACCATGGGAAACTTCTTTGCCATATGTACTCTGTCCAGGCCTTCCAGCATTTGAAATGCCTCTGACATCCCCCTTATCTGTACTCCAACTAGTACAGTCAAAGAGGTGACAAATGTTCCTCATACACTAACCCTTTCATTCCTGATATTCCAGTCAATCATCTCTGAACCTTCCCCAACACCAGCACATCTTTTCTCAAATACGGCATCCAACACTCTAATTCTGATTGAATGGAAAGGCAATTCTCCAACGACGCATACACAATGGTTAAATGATATTATGTCTTGTTGATATTTACAAAAAATTATTGAAGAGTCAATTAATAACTTTTAAAAGATTCTGGGGTCCTTTTATGGACAATTATCATAACCTGAAGCTTGGTGCAGTGTTACAAGACCAGAGGATCCCAAAACACAGCAGCAATAGATATTCACTAAGACAAATGTTTACTTCAACCAAAATTGATTTTAATTATTTTTAAACATGAACATGGAATTACACTTTAACTTATCACTGTTTTACTACTTTAAATTACTTTACTTAACTTACCCCCCTTCTAATTCTAAGTGCACGTGTGTGTAGTGTGTGTGTAAGTTCAGAAAAGTTCTTTGGTTCACAGTCCAATCTCACTTCTCATTCCTCCAAGTTCACTGGTTGCAGGCTATTCTTATACTGTGCACAGAATTTAACATATATAAAATTCACCAGGCTTTGGTGCTCGAAAGGTAAAAAAAACATTACAGTTCAGAAAGGTTCTTGATGGTTTTCAGAGAGAGGTGTGTTGTTCAGGGAAGTATTAGTGTGTTTCTGACTCGTTGTATCAGCATCTGAAATCTGTTATCTCTTCAGAAAAGCTCTGATAGCTTTAGCATGGAGCAGAGCTGAGCCAGGACTTTGCAGGTATTTAAGGGAGTGTGTGGGCAGGGTTTGTTCTGGACCAACAATCTCACCAAATGACTCTGCTTGAAATCAAGATTCAAACCATTTTGAGAAATACAACAGAAATTGTTGAACAAGAGCCTAGTGTTCCCTTATGAGTTTTCTTTCATGAGTAGATATGATTTTTTTAAAAGGCCGTTAATCTTCCTGATACAGATCTTTGTATTTAACTTTCAGGTTGCTATCTGTTGTTAACTTGGAGGCATTTAATGGGGTGACTGGGTGGAATCTTTGCTTTAACCCAGCAGTTCTCTTGCAATTTTCCAGCTGTAGGATGAGGTGCAGTTTCTTGCAAGTTTAGCAAGAGGGATTATGATGTAAAACTGCAAGTCACAGCATCATTTTTGTTTTTGAAAACGCAAATGTGAAAATTTTAACTTTGGTCTCCTTGGTTTGCTTAAGTTTACAGAGGAGATGTTGGGTCAAGCTGAGAAGACAGAGTTGGATGCCCATTTGGTGAAACTGCACAGGCAAAAAAGAAAACACAAAACGAGGGAATGAAAAAATAATGAAGCAGACTGAAGAGCTGTTGCAACCAAACCCAAGTAAAGAATTTAATTTTGTGAGGCGTACTTTAGAGACCAAATGATTTGGGCTTTTAATGGTGACCTATTTAAATGAACAAAATCTGATTAGAATTGAAGTTTATGGAAAGTTTGGAAGTTGCCACAAAAAAAAATGGAGCATATAAATTAGATGTTGTAATGAAGAGAAATTAACAATACAATGAGCCTTGTGTCATTGTATCTGCCTCAGTCTACCATACATCACCATTAAACCTTCTCCCCACTGTGAATGCGGTATCTCCCGCTGTTTATTGTACATCACTGTTATATCTACTCCATACTCTGAAATCTGTGTCACAGTATCGGCCTCCATCTACCTACATTCCCATTAACATTCACCCTATTGTGAACTTGGTGTCACAGTATCAAACACAGTTTATTGTACATTACTGTTCAACCGTATGACGGATGTGAACCCAGTGTCACTATATTTGACACAGTTTATCATTCATCACTGTTAAAACTTATTCCCTCTGTTCACCTGGTGTCACAGTATCCATCTCAATTTACCATACATCACCGTTAAACTTTCTCCCCACTGTGAACCTTGGGCCACAGTATTTGACACAATTTATCGTTCATTTCTGTGAAACCTTCTCGCACTGTGAACCTAGGGTCAAAGTATCTTGCACAGTTTATCGTGCAGCAGTGATTGACCTTCTCCCCATTGTGAATCCGGTTTCACAGTATCTTCCCCTGTCTTCCGTTCATCACCATAAAACCACTCCCCACAGTGAACCTGGTGTCATAGTATATGCCAGAGTTTATTATACATCACCATTAAAACTTCATAATATTGTGAACATCATGTCACAGTATTGCCACAGTTTATCATATATCACTGTTCATCCTTCTCCCCATTGTAAACCCATTGTCTCTCTATCTGCCACAGATTATCGTACATCGCCATTAGACCTCTTTCCCCTTTGAACCTTCTGTCAAAATATCTGCTACACATAATCCTACACTGTTAAATCCACTAACAAATGGTTATCAGGTGTCACAGAACCTGGGACTGTTTATCGTTCTGTTAAATCTTCCACCACTGTGAACTCAATGTCACAGTATCTATCTCACTCTAACAAACATCATAAAACCTTCTCCTCACTGTGAACCTGGTGTCTCTGCATCTGCCATAATTTATCATACATCACTGTTAAACCTACTCACTACTGTGTACCTGGTGTCAACAGTATCTGTCAAAGTGTACCATACATCCTCATTAAACATTCTCCCCACTGTGTAACTGGTGTTACAGTATCTGCCTCAGTCTTCCATACATCACTGTTGTTTTATCTCTCAAATGTGAATCCAGTGTCACAGTATTTGCTACATTATATTGGACATCACTGTTAAACCTTCTCACTGCTGCTGTGAACCCTGTCTCACAGTATCTTCCTCATTCTTCCGTATATCACCGTTAAACCTTCTGCCCACTGTGAACCCGGTGTAACATTATTTGCCTATGTCTGCCATGCATCACCGTTAAACCTTCTCACTACTGTGAGCCCAGTGTCTGAGTACCTGCCTCAGTCAACCATATACCACCATTGAACATTCTCACCTCTGTGAACTTGGTGTCTCAGTATCTGTCACAGTTTATCTCTTTCTTTTTGGCTTCTCTCTTTGGCTTGGCTTCGCGGACGAAGATTTATGGAGAGGGTAAATGTCCACGTCAGCTGCAGGCTCGTTTGTGGCTGACAAGTCCAATGCGGGACGGGCAGACACGGTTGCAGCGGTTGCAGGGGAAAATTGGTTGGTTGGGGTTGGATGTTGGGTTTTTCCTCCTTTGTCTTTTGTCAGTGAGTTGGGTTCTGCGGTCTTCTTCAAAGGAGGTTGCTGCCCGCCGATCTGTGAGGCACCAAGATGCACGGTTTGGGGCGATATCAGCCCACTGGTGGTGGTCAATGTGGCAGGCACCAAGAGATTTCTTTAGGCAGTCTTTGTACCTCTTCTTTGGTGCACCTCTGGCACGGTGGCCAGTGGAGAGCTCGCCATATAACACGATCTTGGGAAGGCAATGTTCCTCCATTCTGGAGATGTGCCAACTGGAAACCTGTTGTCAGAATTTCTGCCACAGTTTATTGTACAAAACTGGTAAACCTTCTCCCCACTGTGAACCTGTTGTAATGGTTTCTGCCTCAGTCTGCCGTACATCACCATTAAACCTTCTCCTTACTGTGAACCTGGTGTTACAGTATCTGACACAGTTTATCGTACATCACTTTTTAACCATTTCACTACTGTGAACCCAGTGTCACAAAATATGCCTGAGTCTATCGTATATCACCATTGAACCATCTCTCCACTTTAAACTCGAAGTCACCATATCCAGCAAAGTTTATCGTATGTCACTATTAAAACTTCTCACCACTGTGAAACCTTTGTCACAGGATCCATCTAACTCTACTGAACATCACCGTTAATCTTTCTCCCCACTATAAGACCCGTGTTACTGTATTTGGTACAGTTTATTGTACATCACTGTTAAACCCTCTCAACACTGTGTACCTGGTATCATAATATCTGCTTCAGTCTCCAGTACATCACTGTTAAACCATCTCCCAACTGTCAAATTGGAATCATTGCATCTGGCAGGAAGACCATTCTACATCCAGCATCTGGCAGGTGGACCATTGGAAATCCAACATCTGGAAGAAGAACCATTCCACATCCAGCAACTGGCAGGAAGACCATTCCCCTTCTGGCTTCTGGCAGGTGGACTATTCCACATCTGGAATATGACAGATGGACCATTCCACATCAGGCATTTTCCAGGAAGGCCATTCCACATCAAGAATCTGACAGGCGGAACATTCCAGATCTGGCATCTGGCAGGCGGACCATTCGACATCCAGAATCCGGCAGGTGGACCATTCCACATTCGGAAAATGTCTTGAAGCTAATAACAAATGCGGCATCTTGCAGACGGACCATTCCACATCATGAATCTGACAGGCGGAACATTCCACATCTGGCCACTACCTGAAGACCACTACACAGCTGGCATCTGGCATGAGGACCATCCACATCCAGCATATGGTTGGCATACCATTCCATATCCAGCATCTGGGAGGTGGACAATTCCACATGCAGCATCTGGCAGGTGGAGCAATCGACATCTTGCACCTGAAAGGATTACCAATCCACACCTGCCATCTGGCAGGGGGACCATTCCACATCCGGCATCTGGCAGGTGGACCATTCCACATCCTGTATCTTGCAGGTGGACCATTCCGCATCCGGCATCTGGAAGGAGGACCATTCCACAACCGGCATCTAGCAAGTTTACCATACCCCATCTGGCATCTGTCAATCGGACTATTCCAAATCTGGCATCAGGCAGGCTGACCACTGCACATCCAACATCTGACAGGACTACCTTTCCACATCTGGCAGAAAACCATTTCACATCTGGCAACTGTCAGGTGGACCATTCCATATCAAACATCTGACATGAAGTCCATTTAACTTCTGGCATCTGGCACGAATTTCATTCCACATTTGGGATATGTCCAGAAGTTCATTCTACATCTGGCATCTGGCCAGTGAACCATTACACATCCGGCAACTGGCAGGTGGACCATTCCACATCTGGTATTTTACAGGGGGACCATTCCATATCTGCCATCTGTTAGGTGGACATTTCCATATCCAGCAAATGGCAGGAAGCTGATACGACATTTGACATCTGACTGGCAGACCATTCCACATCTGGCATCTGTCAGGCAGACTAGTCAATATCAGGCATCAAATGGGTGGACAATACCACATTTGGCATCTGGAAGGCTGACCACTCCACATCCAGCATCTGGGAAAAAAAACCATTCCACATCTGGCATCTTGCAGCAAACCATTCCCCATCTGGCAACTGGCAGGTGGTCTATTCCACTCCAGCATCAGCCAGGCAGACCATTCCATATCCAGCATCTGGCAGAGGATCATTCCACATCCTGCAACTGACAAGCATACCATTTCATATCTGCATCTGGTACGAATTCCATTCCACATCCGGCATCTGTCCAGAAGATCATTCTACATCCAGCATCTTGCCGCTGTACCATTAAACATCTGGCATCTGGCACAAAGTTCATTCAACATCCGGATTCTCACAGAAGGATCATTCCACCTCCGGGATCTGGCAGGTGGACCATTCCACATCTGGCATCTCGCAGAGGGACCATTCCACATTTGGCATTTTGCAGGTGGACAATACACCTCCGGCATCTGCAGGTGGACAATTCAACGTCTGGTATTTTACAGGGGGACCATTCCATATCTGCCATCTTTTAGGTGGACATTTTCATATCCAGCAAATGGCAGGAATCTAATACGACATTTGACATCTGACTGGCAGACCATTCCACATCTGGCATCTGTCAGGCAGACTAGTCAATATCTGGCATCACGTGGGTGGACAATACCACATCTGGCATCTGGCAGTCCGACCACTCCACATCCAGCATCTGGGGAAAAAAAACATTCCACATCTGGCATCTGTCAGGCAGACTAGTCAATATCTGGCATCAAGTGGGAGGACAATACCACATCTGGCATCTGGCATGCCGACCACTCCACATCCAGCATCTGGGAAAAAAACATTCCACATCTGGCATCTGGCAGCAAACCATTCCCCATCCTGCAACTGGCAGGTGATCTAATGCACCAGCATCAGCCAGCATCTGGCAGAGGACCATTCCACACCCTGCAACTGACAAGCATACCATTTACCATCTGGCATCTGGCAGGTAGTCAATTCTAAATCCGGCATCTCACTGGCAGACCATTCCAAATCTGGCATCTGGCAGGCCAACCACTCCACATTCAGTATCTGGCAGGAGTACCATTCCACATCTGGCATTTGGCAGCAAACAAATCCACATCCGGCGATTGACAGTATAAAATTGTTATGTGAGAGAGTTCCACAGTGTAACCGTGATATGTGAGTCAGTTCCACAGTGTAAACTTGTCATGTGAGAGATTTGCACAGTATAATTTTGGGTACTTAGGGAATCCCATATTGTAAACATTATGTTAGTGAGTCCCACAGTGTAAATTTGTTATGAGAGTAATTTTCACAGTGTGACCTTATTATGTGCGTCCCACAAATTCACCTTATTATGTGAGAGATTCCCAGAGTGTAAACTTGTTATGTGAGTGAGTTTGAAAGTGTGACATTTTTATCGAAGTGATTTCCATTGTGTCAACCTTTATACTTAGTGAGTATCAGGGTGTAACATTGGTATGGAGTGTGTTCGACAGTGTGACATTGTTATATGTTAGTTCCCACCGTGTAAACTTGTTATGTGGGTGAGTTTCACAGTGTTACCTTGTATTTCGCTAAATTTGACATTGAAAATGTTGTGTTAGTGAATTCCTCAGTGTAACATTTTTAGGTGAGTGAGTCCCACACTGTAAATTCACCGCTGTACCATTCCACATCTGGCATCTGGCAGGTGCACCATTCCACATCTGGCATCTGGCAGGCACACCATTCCACATTTGGGCTTTTGCAGGTGGACAATTCCACCTCCGGGATCTAGCAAGCATACAATTCCACATCTGGCATATGGCACGAATTATATTGTACATCTAGAGTCTCACATGAGGAACATTCCACCTCCGGCATCTGGCAGATGTACCATTCCACATCCGGAATGTGTCAGAGGAACATTCCACATCCAGGATCATCTAGGTGGACAAATCCACATCCATCATCTGTTAGGCTGAGCAGTCCAATTCCAGCAAATGGCAGGAAGATGATACCAGATTCAGCATCTTACAGGCAGACCATTCCACATCCAGCATCTGGCAGGTAGTCAATTCTAAATGCGGCATCTCGCTGGCAGACCAGTCCACATCTGGCATCTATCAGGCAGACTAGTCAATATTTGGCATCAAGTGGGTGGACAATGCCACATCTGGCATCAGGCAGTCCGACCACTCCACATGCTGCATCTGGGAAAAAAAAACATTCTATATCTGGCATCTGGCAGCAAACCATTCCCCATCCTGCAACTGGCAGGTGGTCTATTCCACACCAGCATCAGCCAGGCAGACCATTCCATATCCAGCATCTGGCAGAGGACCATTCCACACCCTGAAACTGACAAGCATACCATTTCACATCTGGCATCTGGCACGAATTTCATTCCACATCCGGCATCCGTCCAGAAGATCATTCTACATCCGGCATCTCGCCGCTATACCATTACACGTCCGGCATCTGGTACAAAGTCCATTCCACATCCGGATTCTCACAGAAGGACCATTCTACCTTTAGTATCTGGCAGGAGTACCATTCCACATCTGGCATTTGGCAGCAAACAAATCCACATCCGGTGATTGACAGTATAAATTTGTTTTGTGAGTGAGTTCCACAGTGTAACCGTGTTATGTGAGTCAGTTCCACAGTGTAAACGTCATGTGAGAGAGTTTCACAGTACAATTTTGTTTACTTAGTGTAACCTATATTCCAAACTATATGGTAGTGTGTCCCACAGAGTAAACTTGTTGTGTGAGTAATTTAGACAGTGTGACCTTATTATGTGAGTGATTCCCACCATGTAAACTTGTTATTTGTTTGAGTTTCACAGTCTAACCTTGTAATTTTGCTAAATTCGATATTCTTTGTTCGTGAGTTCCTCAGTGCAACTTTTTTAGTGAGTGAGTTCCACAGTGTAAACATCATGTGAGAGAGATGCACAGTATAATTTTGTTTACTTTGGGAAACCCATATTCTCAACTATATGTTAGTGTGTCCCACAGTGTCAACTTGTGCTGTAATTTACACAGTGTGACCTTGTTATGCGAGTGAATCCCACCGTTTGACCTTGTTATATGAGAGAGTTTGAAAGTGTGATGTTGTTATGGAAGTGAATTCCACAGTGTCAACCTGTCTAGTTAGTGAGCTTCAGAGTGTAACATTGGTATGGAGTGAGTTCGACAGTGTGACATTGTTATGTGTGAGAATCCCACAGTGTAAACTTGTTATGTGGGTGAGTTTCACAGTGTAACCTTGTAATTTTGCTAAATTCGATATTGAACATGTTATGTTAGTGAGTTCCTCAATGAAACATGTTTAGGTGAGTGTGTTCCACAGTGTAACCGTGTTATTTTGGAGAGTTCCACAGTATAATTTTGGGTACTTAGGGCATCCCATATTGTAAACTTTATGTTAGTGAGTCCCACAGTGTAAATTTGTTATGTGAGTAATTTTCACAGTGTGACCTTATTATGTGAGTCCCACAAATTGACTTTATTATGTGAGAAATTCCCACAGAGTAAACTTGTAATGTCAGTGAGTTTGAAAGTGTGACATTGTTATAGAAGAGATTTCCACAGTGTCAAACTTTCTACTTAGTGAGTCTCAGGGTGTAACATTGGTATGGAGTGCGTTCGACAGTGTGACATTTTATGTGTGAGATTCCCAAGGTGTAAATTTGTTATGTTAGTGAGTTCCTCAGTGCAACTTTTTTAGGTGAGTGTGTTCCACGGTGTGAGTGAGTCTCACCATTTGACCTTGTAATGTCAGTGAGTTTGAAAGTGTGACATTGTTATGGAAGTGAATTCCACAGTGTCAACGTGTCTAGTTAGTGGGCCTCAGAGTGTAACATTGGTATAGAGTGAGTTTGACAGTGTGACATTGTTATGTGTGAGAGTCCCACCATGTAAACTTGTTATGTGTCTGAGTTTCACAGTGTTACCTTTTAATTTCGCTAAATTCGATATTGAAAATGTGATGTTAGTCAGTTCCTCAGTGTAACCTTTTTAGCTGAGTGAGCTCCACAGTATAACCTTGTTATGTGAGTCAGTTCCACAGTGTAAACTTGTCATGTGAGAGAGTTTCACAGTCCAATTTTGTTCACTTAGGGAATCCCATATTGTAAACTTCATGTAAGTGAGTCCCACAGTGTTAACTTGATTTGTGAATCATTTACACAGTGTGACCTTATTGTGAGTGATTCCCACCATGTAAACTTGTTATGTGTCTGAGTTTCACAGTGTAACCTTGTAATTTTGCTAAATTCGATATTGAAAAAGTTATGTTAGTGAGTTCCTCAGTGCAACCTTTTTAGGTGAGTGAGTCCCACACTTTAAATTCACCGCTGTACCATTTCACATCTGGCATCTGGCATGAATTCCATTCCACATCCGGTATCTGTCCAGAAGATCATTCTACTCTGGCATCTCGCTGCTGTACCATTACACATCCAGCATCTGTACAGAAGTCCATTCCACATCCGGATTCCTCACAGAAGGACCATTCCACCTCCGGCATCTGGCAGGTGAACCATTCCACATCTGGCATCTGGCTGGCAGACCATTCCACATTTGGGCTTTTGCAAGTGGACAATTCCACCTCCGGGATCTAGCAAGCATACAATTCCACATCTGGCATATGGCACGAATTATATTGTACATCTAGAGTCTCACATGAGGAACATTCCACCTCCGGCATCTGGCAGATGTACCATTCCACATCCGGAATGTGTCAGAGGAACATTCCACATCCAGCATCTTCCAGGTGGACAATTCCACATCCATCATCTGTTAGGCTGAGCAGTCCAATTCCAGCAAATGGCAGGAAGATGATACCAGATTCAGCATCTTACAGGCAGACCATTCCACATCCAGCATCTGGCAGGTAGTCAATTCTAAATGCGGCATCTCGCTGGCAGACCAGTCCACATCTGGCATCTATCAGGCAGACTAGTGAATATTTGGCATCAAGTGGGTGGACAATGCCACATCTGGCATCAGGCAGTCCGACCACTCCACATGCTGCATCTGGGAAAAAAAAAAACATTCTATATCTGGCATCTGGCAGCAAACCATTCCCCATCCTGCAACTGGCAGCTGGTCTATTCCACACCAGCATCAGCCAGGCAGACCATTCCATATCCAGCATCTGGCAGAGGACCATTCCACATCCTGAAACTGACAAGCATACCATTTCACATCTGGCATCTGGCACGAATTTCATTCGACATCCGGCATCCGTCCAGAAGATCATTCTACATCCGGCATCTCGCCGCTGTACCATTACACGTCCGGCATCTGGTACAAAGTCCATTCCACATCCGGATTCTCACAGAAGGACCATTCCACCTCCGGCATCTGGCAGGTGGAACATTCCACATCTGGCGTCTCGCAGGTGGACAATTATACCTCCGACATCTTGCAGGTGCACAATTCCACATCTAGCATCTGGCACGAATTATATTGTACAACCACATTCTCACATGAGGACCACCTGATAGATGTACCATTCCAAATCCAGAATGTGCCAGAGGAACATTCCACATCCAGCATCTTCCAGATGGACAATTCCACATCTGGCATCTGTTAGGCAGAGCTGTCCATGTCCAGCAAATGGCAGGAAGATGATACCAGATTCAGCATCTTACTTGCAGACCATTCTACATCTAGCATCTGGCAGGTAGTCAATGCTAAATCCGCATCTCACTGGCAGACCAGTCTAAATCTGGCATCTGGCAGGCAAACCACTCCACATTCAGAATCTGGTAGGAGTACCATTCCACATCTGGCATTTGGCTGCAAACAAATCCACATCCGGCGATGGACAGTATAAATTTGTTATGTGAGTCAGTTCCACAGTGTAAACTTGTCATATGAGAGAGTTGCACAGTATAATTTTGTTTACTTAGTGTAACCCATATTCCAAACTATATGTTAGTGTGTCCCACAGAGTAAACTTGTTGTGTGAGTAACTTAGACAGTGTGACCTTATTATGTGAGTGAGTCCCACCGTTTGCCCTTGTTATCTGAGAGAGTTTGAAAGTGTGACGTTGTTATGGAAGTGAATTCCACAGTGTAAACCTGTCTAGTTAATGGGCCTCAGAGTGTAACATTGGTATAGAGTGTGTTCGACAGTGTGACATTTTTATATGTGAGATTCTCACCGTGTAAACTTGTTATGTGGTTGAGTTTCACAATGTTACCTCGTAATTCGCTAAATTCGACATTGAAAATGTTATGTTAGTGAATTCCTCAGTGTAACCTTTTTAGGTGAGTGAGTCCCACACTGTAAACTCGCCGCTGTACACTTTCACATCTGGCATCTGGCACGAAATCCATTCCACATCTGGTATCTGTCTTGAAGATCATTCCACTCTGGCACCTCGCCGCTGTACCATTACACATCCAGCATCTGTCAGGAAGTCCATTCCACATCCGGATTCTCACAGAAGGACCATTCCACCTCCGGCATCTGGCAGGTGGAACATTCCACATCTGGCGACTCGCAGGTGGACAATTATACCTCCGACATCTTGCAGGTGGACAGTTCCACATCTAGCATCTGGCACGAATTATATTGTACATCCACATTCTTACATGAGGACCACCTGATAGATGTACCATTCCAAATCCGGAATGTGTCAGAGGAACATTCCACATCCAGCATCTTCCAGATGGACAATTCCACATCTGGCATCTGTTAGGCAGAGCAGTCCATGTCCAGCAAATGGCAGGAAGATGATACCAGATTCAGCATCTTACTGGCAGACCATTCCACATCTAGCATGTGGCAGGTAGTCAATTCTAAATCCGGCATCTCACTGGCAAACCAGTCCAAATCTGGCATCTGGCAGGCCAAACACTCCACATTCAGTATCTGGCAGGAGTACCATTCCACATCTGGCATTTGGCAGCAAACAAATCCACATCCGGCGATGGACAGTATAAATTTGTTATGTGAGTGAGTTCCACAGTGTAACCGTGTTATGTGAGTCAGTTCCACAGTGTAAACTTGTCATATGAGAGAGTTGCACAGTATAATTTTGTTTACTTAGTGTAACCCATATTCCAAACTATATGTTAGTGTGTCCCACAGAGTAAACTTGTTGTGTGAGTAATTTAGACTGTGTGACCTTATTATGTGAGTGATTCCCACCATGTAAACTTGTAATGTGTCTGAGTTTCACTGTGTAACCTTATAATTTTGCTAAATTCGATATTGTTTGTTCGTGAGTTCCTCATTGCAACTTTTTTAGGTGAGTGAGTTCCACAGTGTAACCGTGTTATGTAATTTACACAGTGTGACCTTGTTATGTGAGTGAGTCCCACCGTTTGACCTTGTTATATGAGAGAGTTTGAAAGTGTGACGTTGTTATGGAAGTGAATTCCACAGTGTCAACCTGTCTAGTTAGTGAGCCTCAGAGTGTAACATTGGTAGAGAGTGAGTTTGACTGTGTGACATTGTTATGTGTGAGATTCCCACAGTGTAAACTTGTTATGTGGGTGTGTTTCACAGTGTTACCTTGTAATTTTGCTAAATTCGATATTGAACATGTTATGTTAGTGAGTTCCTCAATGAAACATGTTCTGGTGTGTGTGTTCCACAGTGTAACCGTGTTATTTTGGAGAGTTCCACAGTATAATTTTGGGTATTTAGGGCATCCCATATTGTAAACTTTATGTTAGTGAGTCCCACAGTGTAAATTTGTTACGTGAGTAATTTTCACAGTGTGACCTTATTATGTTATTCCCACAAGTTGTCCTTATTATGTGAGAAATTCCCACAGAGTAAACTTGTAATGTCAGTGAGTTTGAAAGTGTGACATTGTTATAGAAGTGATTTCCACAGTGTCAACCTTTCTACTTAGTGAGTCTCAGGGTGTAACATTGGTATGGAGTGCGTTCGACAGTGTGACATTTTATGTGTGAAATTCCCAAGGTGTAAATTTGTTATGTGGGTGAGTTTCACAGTGTAACCTTGTAATTTTGCAAAATTCAGTATTGAAAATGTTATGTTAGTGAGTTCCTCAGTGCAACTTTTTTAGGTGAGTGTGTTCCACAGTGTGAGTGAGTCTCACCATTTGACCTTGTAATGTCAGTGAGTTTGAAAGTGTGACATTGTTATGGAAGTGAATTGCACAGCGTCAACCTGTCTAGTTAGTGGGCCTCAGAGTATAACATTGGTATAGAGTGAGTTTGACAGTGTGACATTGTTATGTGTGAGAGTCCCACCGTGTAAACTTGTTATGTGTCTGAGTTTCACAGTGTTACCTTTTAATTTCGCTAAATTCGATTTTGAAAATGTGATGTTAATGAGTTCCTCAGTGTAATCTTTTTAGGTGAGTAAGTCCCATGGTGTTAACTTGTTATGGGAGTAACTTACACAGTGTGACCGTATTATTTGAGTCCCAAAATTTGACCTTGTTGTGTGAGTGATTCCCACCATGTAAACTGGTTATGTGCCTGAGTTTCACAGTGTAACCATGTAATTTTGCTAAATTCGAAATTGAAAAAGTTATATTACTGAGTTCCTCAGTGCAACTTTTTTAGGTGGGTGAGTTCCACAGTGTAAACTTGTTATGTGAGTGAGTTCCACAGTGTAAACTTGTCATGTGAGAGATTTGCACAGTATAATTTTGGGTACTTAGGGAATCCCATGTTGTAAACTCTATGTTAGTGAGTCCCACAGTGTAAATTTGTTATGTGAGTATTTACACAGTGTGACCTTATTATGTGAGTCCCACAAATTCACCTTATTATGTGAGAGATTCCCAGAGTGTAAACTTGTTATGTTAGTGAGTTTGAAAGTGTGACATTGTTATCGAAGTGATTTCCATAGTGTCAACCTTTCTACTTAGTGAGTATCAGGGTGTAACATTGGTATGGAGTGTGTTCGACAGTGTGATCTTGTTATATGTGAGATTCCCACCGTGTAAACTTGTTATGTGGGTGAGTTTCACAGTGTTACCTTGTATTTCGCTAAATTCGACATTGAAAATGTTATGTTAGTGAATTCCTCAGTGTGAGTGAGTCCCACACTGTAAACTCGCCGCTGTACCATTTCACATCTGGCATCTGGCACGAATTCCATTTCACATCCGGTATCTGTGCAGAAGATCATTCTACTTCTGGCATCTCGCCGCTGTATCATTACACGTCCGGCATCTGGTACAAAGTCCATTCCACATCCGGATTCTCACAGAAGGACCATTCCACCCCCGGCATCTGGCAGGTGGACTATTCCACATCTGGCATCTGGCAGGTGGACCATTCCACATTTGGGCTTTTACAGGTGGACAATTCCACCTCCAGGATCTGGCAAGCATACAATTCCACATCTGGCGTCTCGCATGTGGACAATTATACCTCCAACAACTTGCAGGTGGACAATTCCACATCTGGCATCTCACACGAATTAAATTGTACATCCACATTCTCACATGAGGACCACCTGGCAGATGTACCATTCCACATCCGGAATATGTCAGAGGAACATTCCACATCCAGCATCTTCCAGATGGACAATTCCACATCCATCATCTGTTAGGCTGAGCAGTCCATGTCCAGTAAATGGCAGGAAGATGATACCAGATTCAGCATCTTACTGGCAGACCATTGCACATCTGGCATCTGGCAGGTAGTCAATTCTAAATCCGGCATCTCACTGGCAGACCAGTCCAAATCTGGCATCTGGCAGGCCAACCACTCCACATTCAGTATCTGGCAGGAGTACCATTCCACATCTGGCATTTGGCAGCAAACAAATCCACATCCGGTGATTGACAGTATAAATTTGTTATATGAATGAGTTCCACAGTATAACCTTGTTATGTAAGTGAGTTCCACAGTGTAACCGTGTCATGTGAGTCATTTCCACAGTGTAAACTGGTCGTGTGAGAGAGTTGCACCATATAATTTTGTTCACTTGGGGAATCACATATTGTAAAATCATGTGTGTTAGTCGCACAGTGTAAACTTATTATGTGAGTGATTCCCACCATGTAAACTGGTTATGTGTCTGAGTTTCATAGTGTAACCTTGTAATTTTGCTAAATTCGATATTGTTTTTTCGTGAGTTCCTCAGTGCAACTTTTTTAGGTGAGTGAGTTCCACAGTGTAACCGTGTTATGTGAGTCAGTTCCACAGTGTAAACGTCATGTGAGAGAGATGCACAGTATAATTTTGGGTACTTAGGGAATCCCATATTGTAAACTTTATGTTAGTGAGTCCCACAGTGTAAATTTGTTACGTGAGTAATTTACACAGTGTGACCTTATTATGTTCGTCCCACAAATTCACCTTATTATGTGAGAGATTCCCAGAGTGTAAACTTGTTATGTTAGTGAGTTTGAAAGTGTGGCATTGTTATCGAAGTGATTTCCATAGTGTCAACCTTTATACTTAGTGAGTATCAGGGTGTAACATTGGTATGGAGTGTGTTCGACAGTGTGACATTGTTATATGTGAGATTCCCACCATGTAAACTTGTAATGTGGGTGAGTTTCACAGTGTTAACTTGTATTTCGCTAAATTCGATATTGAAAATGTTATGTTAGTGAATTCCTCAGTGGAACCTTTTTAGGTGAGTTAGTCCCACACTGTAAATTCACCGCTGTACCATTTCACATCTGGCATCTGGCACGAATTCCATTCCACATCCGGTATCTGTCCAGAAGATCATTCTACTCTGGCATCTCGCCGCTGTACCATTACACATCCAGCATCTGTCATGAAGTCCATTCCACATCCGGATTCCTCACAGAAGGACCATTCCACCTCCGGCATCTGGCAGGTGGACCATTCCACATCTGAGATCTGGCTGGCAGACCATTCCACATTTGTGCTTTTGCAAGTGGACAATTCCACCTCCGGGATCTGGCAAGCATACAATTCCACATCTGGCATCTGGCACGAATTATATTTTACATCCAGAGTTTCACATGAGGAACATTGCACCTCCGGCATCTGGCAGATGTACCATTCCACATCCGGAATGTGTCAGAGGAACATTCCACATCCAGCATCTTCCAGGTGGACAATTCAACATCCATCATCTGTTAGGCTGAGCAGTCCAATTCCAGCAAATGGCAGGAAGATGATAGCAGATTCAGCATCTTACAGGCAGACCATTCCACATCCAGCATCTGGCAGGTAGTCAATTCTAAATGCGGCATCTCGCTAGCGACCAGTCCACATCTGGCCTCTATCAGGCAGACTAGTCAATATCTGGCATCAAGTGGGTGGACAATGCCACATCTGGCATCTGGCAGGCCGACCACTCCACATCCGGCATCTGGGAAGAAAAAAACCATTCTACATCTGGCATCTGGCAGCAAACCATTCCCCATCCTGCAACTGGCAGGTGTTCTATTCCACTCCAGCATCAGCCAGGCAGACCATTCCATATCCAGCATCTGGCAGAGGACCATTCCACATCCTGCAACTGACAAGCATACCATTTCACATCTGGAATCTGGCATTAATTTCATTCCACATCCGGCATCCGTCCAGAAGATCATTCTACATCCGGCATCTCGCCGCTGTACCATTACACCACCGGCATCTGGTACAAAGTCCATTCCACATCCGAATTCTCACAGAAGGACCATTCCACCTCCGGCATCTGGCAGGTGGAACATTCCACATCTGGCGACTCGCAGGTGGACAATTATACCTCAGACATCTTGCAGGTGAACAATTCCACATCTAGCATCTGGCACGAATTATATTGTACATCCAAATTCTCACATGAGGACCATCGGGCAGATGTACCATTCCAAATCCGGAATGTGTCAGAGGAACATTCCACATCCAGCGTCTTCCAGATGGACAATTCCACATCTGGCATCTGTTAGGCAGAGCAGTCCATGTCCAGCAAATGGCAGGAAGATGATACCAGATTCAGCATCTTACTGGCAGACCATTCCACATCTAGCATGTGGCAGGTAGTCAATTCTAAATCCGGCATCTCACTGGCAGACCAGTCCAAATCTGGCAACTGGCAGGCCAACCACTCCACATTCAGTATCTGGCAGGAGTACCATTCCACATCTGGCGTTTGGCAGCAAACAAATCCACATCTGGCGATTGACAGTATAAATTTGTTAGGTGAGTGAGTTCCACAGTGTAACCGTGTTATGTGAGTCAGTTCCACAGTGTAAACTTGTCATATGAGAGAGTTGCACAGTATAATTTTGTTTACTTAGTGTAACCCATATTCCAAACTATATGTTAGTGTGTCCCACAGAGTAAACTTGTTGTGTGAGTAATTTAGACAGTTTGACCTTATTATGTGAGTGATTCCCACCATGTAAACTTGTTATTTGTCTGAGTTTCACTGTGTCACCTTGTAATTTTGCTAAATTCGATATTATTTGTTCGTGAGTTCCTCAGTGCAACTTTTTTAGGTGAGTGAGTTCCACAGTGTAAACGTCATGTGAGAGAGATGCACAGTATAATTTTGTTTACTTTGTGAAACCCATATTTTCAACTATATGTTAGTGTGTCCCACAGTGTCAACTTGTTCTGTAATTTACACAGTGTGACCTTGTTATGCGAGTGAATCCCACCGTTTGACCTTGTTATATGAGAGAGTTTGAAAGTGTGATGTTGTTATGGAAGTGAATTCCACAGTGTCAACCTGTCTAGTTAGTGGGCCTCAGAGTGTAACATTGGTAGAGAGTGAGTTTGACTGTGTGACATTGTAATGTGTGATATTCCCACAGTGTAAACTTGTTATGTGGGTGAGTTTCACAGTGTTACCTTGTAATTTTGCTAAATTCGATATTGAACATGTTATGTTAGTTAGTTCCTCAATGAAACATGTTTAGGTGAGTGTGTTCCACAGTGTAACCGTGTTACTTTGGAGAGTTCCACAGTATAATTTTAGGCACTTAGGGCATCCCATATTGTAAACTTTATGTTAGTGAGTCCCACAGTGTAAACTTGTTATGTGGGTGAGTTTCACAGTGTAACCTTGTAATTTTGCTAAATTCAGTTTTGGAAATGTTATGTTAGTGAGTTCCTCAGTGCAACTTTTTTAGGTGAGTGTGTTCCACAGTGTGAGTGAGTCTCACCATTTGACCTTGTAATGTCAGTGAGTTAGAAAGTTTAACATTGTTATGGAAGTGAATTCCACAGTGTCAACCTGTCTAGTTAGTGGGCCTCAGAGTGTAACATTGGTGTACAGTGAGTTTGACAGTGTGACATTGTTATGTGTGAGAGTCCCACCGTGTAAACTTGTTATGTGTCTGAGTTTCACAGCGTTACCTTTTAATTTCGCTAAATTCGATATTGAAAATGTGATGTTAGTCAGTTCCTCAGTGTAACCTTTTTAGGTGAGTGAGGCCACAGTATAACCTTGTTATGTGAGTCAGTTCCACAGTGGAAACTTGTCATGTGAGAGAGTTTCACAGTCCAATTTTGTTCACTTAGGGAATCGCATATTGTAAACTTCATGTAAGTGAGTCCCACAGTGTTAACTTGATTTGTGAATCATTTAAACAGTGTGACCTTATTGTGAGTGATTCCCACCACGTAAACTTGTTATATGTCTGAGTTTCACAGTCTAACCTTGTAATTTTGCAAAATTCGATATTGAAAATGTGATGTTAATGAGTTCCTCAGTGCAACCTTTTTAGGTGAGTGAGTCCCACACTTTAAATTCACCGCTGTACCATTTCACATCTGGCATCTGGCACGAATTCCATTCCACATCCGGTATCTGTCCAGAAGATCATTCTACTCTGGCATCTCGCCGCTGTACCATTACACATCCAGCATCTGTCATGAAGTCCATTCCACATCCGGATTCCTCACAGAAGGACCATTCCAACTCCGGCATCTGGCAGGTGGACCATTCCACATCTGGCATCTGGCTGGCTGACCATTCCACATTTGGGCTTTTGCAAGTGGACAATTCCACCTCTGGGATCTGGCAAGCATACAATTCCACATCTGGCATCTGGCACGAATTATATTGTACATCCAGAGTCTCACATGAGGAACATTGCACCTCCGGCATCTGGCAGATGTACCATTCCACATCCGGAATGTGTCAGAGGAACATTCCACATCCAGCATCTTCCAGGTGGACAATTCCACATCCATCATCTGTTAGGCTGAGCAGTCCAATTCCAGCAAATGGCAGGAAGATGATACCAGATTCAGCATCTTACTGGCAGACCATTCCACATCTAGCATCTGTTAGGCAGAGCAGTCCATGTCCAGCAAATGGCAGGAAGTTGATACCAGATTCAGCATCTTACTGGCAGACCATTCCACATCTAGCATCTGGCAGGTAGTCAATTCCAAATCCGGCATCTCACTGGCAGACCAGTCCAAATCTGGCATCTGGCAGGCCAACCACTCCACATTCAGTATCTGGCAGGAGTACCATTCCACATCTGGCATTTGGCAGCAAACAAATCCACATCCGGCGATTGACAGTATAAATTTGTTATGTGAGTGAGTTCCACAGTGTAACCGTGTTATGTGAGTCAGTTCCACGGTGTAAACTTGTCATATGAGAGAGTTGCACAGTATAATTTTGTTTACTTAGTGTAACCCATATTCCAAACTATACGTTAGTGTGTCCCACAGAGTAAACTTGTTCTGTGAGTAATTTAGACAGTGTGACCTTATTATGTGTGTGATTCCCACCATGTAAACTTGTTATGTATCTGAGTTTCACAGTGTAACCTTGTAATTTTGCTAAATTCGATATTGAAAATGTGATGTTAGTGAGTTCCTCAGTGCAAATTTTTTATGTGTGAGTTCCACAGTGTAAACGTCATGTGAGAGAGATGCACAGTATAATTTTGTTTACTTTGTGAAACCCATATTCTAAACTATATATTAGTGTGTCCCACAGTATGTAATTTACACAGTGTGACCTTGTTATGTGAGTGAGTCCCACCGTTTGTCCTTGTTATGTGAGTGAGTTTGAAAGTGTGACGTTGTTATGGAAGTGAATTCCACAGTGTCAACCTGTCTAGTTAGTGAGCCTCAGAGTGTAACATTGGTATAGAGTGAGTTTGACTGTGTGACATTGTTATGTGTGAGATTCCTACAGTGTAAACTTTTTATGTGGGTGAGTTTCACAGTGTTGCCTTGTAATTTTGCTAAATTCGATATTGAAAAAGTTGTTAGTGAGTTCCTCAGTGCAACTTTTTCAGGTGAGTGAGTTCCACAGTGTAAACTTGTCATTTGAGAGATTTGCACAGTATAATTTTGGGTACTTAGGGAATCCCATGTTGTAAACTCTATGTTAGTGAGTCCCACAGTGTAAATTTGTTATGTGAGTATTTACACAGTGTGACCTTATTATGTGAGTCCCACAAATTCACCTTATTATGTGAGAGATTCCCAGAGTGTAAACTTGTTATGTTAGTGAGTTTGAAAGTGTGACATTGTTATCGAAGTGATTTCCATAGTGTCAACCTTTCTACTTAGTGAGTATCAGGGTGTAACATTGGTATGGAGTGTGTTCGACAGTGTGATCTTGTTATATGTGAGATTCCCACCGTGTAAACTTGTTATGTGGGTGAGTTTCACAGTGTTACCTTGTATTTCGCTAAATTCGACATTGAAAATGTTATGTTAGTGAATTCCTCAGTGTGAGTGAGTCCCACACTGTAAACTCGCCGCTGTACCATTTCACATCTGGCATCTGGCACGAATTCCATTTCACATCCGGTATCTGTGCAGAAGATCATTCTACTTCTGGCATCTCGCCGCTGTATCATTACACGTCCGGCATCTGGTACAAAGTCCATTCCACATCCGGATTCTCACAGAAGGACCATTCCACCTCCGGCATCTGGCAGGTGGACTATTCCACATCTGGCATCTGGCAGGTGGACCATTCCACATTTGGGCTTTTACAGGTGGACAATTCCACCTCCAGGATCTGGCAAGCATACAATTCCACATCTGGCGTCTCGCATGTGGACAATTATACATCCAACAACTTGCAGGTGGACAATTCCACATCTGGCATCTCACACGAATTATATTGTACATCCACATTCTCACATGAGGACCACCTGGCAGATGTACCATTCCACATCCGGAATATGTCAGAGGAACATTCCACATCCAGCATCTTCCAGATGGACAATTCCACATCCATCATCTGTTAGGCTGAGCAGTCCATGTCCAGTATATGGCAGGAAGATGATACCAGATTCAGCATCTTACTGGCAGACCATTGCACATCTGGCATCTGGCAGGTAGTCAATTCTAAATCCGGCATCTCACTGGCAGACCAGTCCAAATCTGGCATCTGGCAGGCCAACCACTCCACATTCAGTATCTGGCAGGAGTACCATTCCACATCTGGCATTTGGCAGCAAACAAATCCACATCCGGCGATTGACAGTATAAATTTGTTATATGAATGAGTTCCACAGTATAACCTTGTTATGTAAGTGAGTTCCACAGTGTAACCGTGTTATGTGAGTCATTTCCACAGTGTAAACTTGTCGTGTGAGAGAGTTGCACCGTATAATTTTGTTCACTTGGGGAATCACGTATTGTAAAATCATGTGTGTTAGTCGCACAGTGTAAACTTATTATGTGAGTGATTCCCACCATGTAAACTGGTTATGTGTCTGAGTTTCATAGTGTAACCTTGTAATTTTGCTAAATTCGATATTGTTTTTTCGTGAGTTCCTCAGTGCAACTTTTTTAGGTGAGTGAGTTCCACAGTGTAACCGTGTTATGTGAGTCAGTTCCACAGTGTAAACGTCATGTGACAGAGATGCACAGTATAATTTTGGGTACTTAGGGAATCCCATATTGTAAACTTTATGTTAGTGAGTCCCACAGTGTAAATTTGTTACGTGAGTAATTTACACAGTGTGACCTTATTATGTGCGTCCCACAAATTCACCTTATTATGTGAGAGATTCCCAGAGTGTAAACTTGTTATGTTAGTGAGTTTGAAAGAGTGGCATTGTTATCGAAGTGATTTCCATAGTGTCAACCTTTATACTTAGTGAGTATCAGGGTGTAACATTGGTATGGAGTGTGTTCGACAGTGTGACATTGTTATATGTGAGATTCCCACCATGTAAACTTGTAATGTGGGTGAGTTTCACAGTGTTAACTTGTATTTCGCTAAATTCGATATTGAAAATGTTATGTTAGTGAATTCCTCAGTGGAACCTTTTTAGGTGAGTTAGTCCCACACTGTAAATTCACCGCTGTACCATTTCACATCTGGCATCTGGCACGAATTCCATTCCACATCCGGTATCTGTCCAGAAGATCATTCTACTCTGGCATCTCGCCGCTGTACCATTACACATCCAGCATCTGTCATGAAGTCCATTCCACATCCGGATTCCTCACAGATGGACCATTCCACCTCCGGCATCTGGCAGGTGGACCATTCCACATCTGGCATCTGGCTGGCAGACCATTCCACATTTGTGCTTTTGCAAGTGGACAATTCCACCTCCGGGATCTGGCAAGCATACAATTCCACATCTGGCATCTGGCACGAATTATATTGTACATCCAGAGTCTCACATGAGGAACAATCCACCTCCGGCATCTGGCAGATGTACCATTCCACATCCGGAATGTGTCAGAGGAACATTCCACATCCAGCATCTTCCAGGTGGACAATTCAACATCCATCATCTGTTAGGCTGAGCAGTCCAATTTCAGCAAATGGCAGGAAGATGATACCAGATTCAGCATCTTACAGGCAGACCATTCCACATCCAGCATCTGGCAGGTAGTCAATTCTAAATGCGACATCTCGCTGGCAGACCAGTCCACATCTGGCCTCTATCAGGCAGACTAGTCAATATCTGGCATCAAGTGGGTGGACAATGCCACATCTGGCATCTGGCAGGCCGACCACTCCACATCCTGCATCTGGGAAGAAAAAAACCATTCTACATCTGGCATCTGGCAGCAAACCATTCCCCATCCTGTAACTGGCAGGTGGTCTATTCCACTCCAGCATCAGCCAGGCAGACCATTCCATATCCAGCATCTGGCAGAGGACCATTCCACATCCTGCAACTGACAAGCATACCATTTCACATCTGGCATCTGGCATGAATTTCATTCCACATCCGGCATCCGTCCAGAGGATCATTCTACATCCGGCATCTCGCCGCTGTACCATTACACCTCCGGCATCTGGTACAAAGTCCATTCCACATCCGAATTCTCACAGAAGGACCATTCCACCTCCGGCATCTGGCAGGTGGAACATTCCACATCTGGCGACTCGCAGGTGGACAATTATACCTCCGACATCTTTCAGGTGAACAATTCCACATCTAGCATCTGGCACGAATTATATTGTACATTCACATTCTCACATGAGGACCATCGGGCAGATGTACCATTCCAAATCCGGAATGTGTCAGAGGAACATTCCACATCCAGCGTCTTCCAGATGGACATTTCCACATCTGGCATCTGTTAGGCAGAGCAGTCCATGTCCAGCAAATGGCAGGAAGATGATACCAGATTCAGCATCTTACTGGCAGACCATTCCACATCTAGCATCTGGCAGGTAGTCAATTCTAAATCCGGCATCTCACTGGCAGACCAGTCCAAATCTGGCAACTGGCAGGCCAACCACTCCACATTCAGTATCTGGCAGGAGTACCATTCCACATCTGGCATTTGGCAGCACACAAATCCACATCCGGCGATTGACAGTATAAATTTGTTATGTGAGTGAGTTCCACATTCCACAGTGTAACCGTGTAATGTGAGTCAGTTCCACAGTGTAAACTTGTCATATGAGAGAGTTGCACAGTATAATTTTGTTTACTTAGTGTAACCCATATTCCAAACTATATGTTAGTGTGTCCCACAGAGTAAACTTGTTGTGTGAGTAATTTAGACAGTTTGACCTTATTATGTGAGTGATTCCCACCATGTAAACTTGTTATTTGTCTGAGTTTCACTGTGTCACCTTGTAATTTTGCTAAATTCGATATTATTTGTTCGTGAGTTCCTCAGTGCAACTTTTTTAGGTGAGTGAGTTCCACAGTGTAAACATCATGTGAGAGAGATGCACAGTATAATTTTGTTTACTTTGTGAAACCCATATTTTCAACTATATGTTAGTGTGTCCCACAGTGTCAACTTGTTCTGTAATTTACACAGTGTGACCTTGTTATGCGAGTGAATCCCACCGTTTGACCTTGTTATATGAGAGAGTTTGAAAGTGTGATGTTGTTATGGAAGTGAATTCCACAGTGTCAACCTGTCTAGTTAGTGGGCCTCAGAGTGTAACATTGGTAGAGAGTGAGTTTGACTGTGTGACATTGTAATGTGTGAGATTCCCACAGTGTAAACTTGTTATGTGGGTGAGTTTCACAGTGTTACCTTGTAATTTTGCTAAATTCGATATTGAACATGTTATGTTAGTTAGTTCCTCAATGAAACATGTTTAGGTGAGTGTGTTCCACAGTGTAACCGTGTTACTTTGGAGAGTTCCACAGTATAATTTTGGGAACTTAGGGCATCCCATATTGTAAACTTTATGTTAGTGAGTCCCACAGTGTAAACTTGTTATGTGGGTGAGTTTCACAGTGTAACCTTGTAATTTTGCTAAATTCAGTTTTGGAAATGTTATGTTAGTGAGTTCCTCAGTGCAACTTTTTTAGGTGAGTATGTTCCACAGTGTGAGTGAGTCTCACCATTTGACCTTGTAATGTCAGTGAGTTAGAAAGTTTAACATTGTTATGGAAGTGAATTCCACAGTGTCAACCTGTCTCGTTAGTGGGCCTCAGAGTGTAACATTGGTGTACAGTGAGTTTGACAGTGTGACATTGTTATGTGTGAGAGTCCCACCGTGTAAACTTGTTATGTGTCTGAGTTTCACAGTGTTACCTTTTAATTTCGCTGAATTCGATATTGAAAATGTGATGTTAGTCAGTTCCTCAGTGTAACCTTTTTAGGTGAGTGAGGCCACAGTATAACCTTGTTATGTGAGTCAGTTCCACAGTGTAAACTTGTCATGTGAGGGAGTTTCACAGTCCAATTTTGTTCACTTAGGGAATCGCATATTGTAAACTTCATGTAAGTGAGTCCCACAGTATTAACTTGATTTGTGAATCATTTACACAGTGTGACCTTATTGTGAGAGATTCCCACCATGTAAACTTGTTATATGTCTGAGTTTCACAGTCTAACCTTGTAATTTTGCAAAATTCGATATTGAAAATGTGATGTTAATGAGTTCCTCAGTGTAACCTTTTTAGGTGAGTGAGTTCCACAGTATAACCTTGTTATGTGAGTGAGTTCCACCGTGTAACCGTGTGATGTGAGTGAATTACACATGTGTGACCTTGTTATGTGAGTGATTCCCACCATGTAAACTTTTTATTTGTCTGAGTTTCACAGTCTAACCGTGTAATTTTGCAAAATTCGATATTGAAAATGTGATGTTAATGAGTTCCTCAGTGCAACCTTTTTAGGTGAGTGAGTCCCACACTTTAAATTCACCGCTGTACCATTTCACATCTGGCATCTGGCACGAATTCCATTCCACATCCGGTATCTGTCCAGAAGATCATTCTACTCAGGCATCTCGCCGCTGTACCATTACACATCCAGCATCTGTCATGAAGTCCATTCCACATCCGGATTCCTCACAGAAGGACCATTCCACCTCCGGCATCTGGCAGGTGGACCATTCCACATCTGGCATCTGGCTGGCAGACCATTCCACATTTGTGCTTTTGCAAGTGGACAATTCCACCTCCGGGATCTGGCAAGCATACAATTCCACATCTGGCATCTGGCACGAATTATATTGTACATCCAGAGTCTCACATGAGGAACAATCCACCTCCGGCATCTGGCAGATGTACCATTCCACATCCGGAATGTGTCAGAGGAACATTCCACATCCAGCATCTTCCAGGTGGACAATTCCACATCCATCATCTGTTAGGCTGAGCAGTCCAATTCCAGCAAATGGCAGGAAGATGATACCAGATTCAGCATCTTACTGGCAGACCATTCCACATCTTGCATCTGTTAGGCAGAGCAGTCCATGTCCAGCAAATGGCAGGAAGATGATACCAGATTCAGCATCTTACTGGCAGACCATTCCACATCTAGCATCTGGCAGGTAGTCAATTCTAAATCCGGCATCTCACTGGCAGACCAGTCCAAATCTGGCATCTGGCAGGCCAACCACTCCACATTCAGTATCTGGCAGGAGTACCATTCCACATCTGGCATTTGGCAGCAAACAAATCCACATCCGGCGATTGACAGTATAAATTTGTTATGTGAGTGAGTTCCACAGTGTAACCGTGTTATGTGAGTCAGTTCCACAGTGTAAACTTGTCATATGAGAGAGTTGCACAGTATAATTTTGTTTACTTAGTGTAACCCATATTCCAAACTATACGTTAGTGTGTCCCACAGAGTAAACTTGTTCTGTGAGTAATTTAGACAGTGTGACCTTATTATGTGTGTGATTCCCACCATGTAAACTTGTTATGTATCTGAGTTTCACAGTGTAACCTTGTAATTTTGCTAAATTCGATATTGAAAATGTGATGTTAGTGAGTTCCTCAGTGCAAATTTTTTATGTGAGTGAGTTCCACAGTGTAAACGTCATGTGAGAGAGATGCACAGTATAATTTTGTTTACTTTGTGAAACCCATATTCTAAACTATATATTAGTGTGTCCCACAGTATGTAATTTACACAGTGTGACCTTGTTATGTGAGTGAGTCCCACCGTTTGACCTTGTTATGTGAGTGAGTTTGAAAGTGTGACGTTGTTATGGAAGTGAATTCCACAGTGTCAACCTGTCTAGTTAGTGAGCCTCAGAGTGTAACATTGGTATAGAGTGAGTTTGACTGTGTGACATTGTTATGTGTGAGATTCCCACAGTGTAAACTTTTTATGTGGGTGAGTTTCACAGTGTTGCCTTGTAATTTTGCTAAATTCGATATTGAAAAAGTTGTTAGTGAGTTCCTCAGTGCAACTTTTTCAGGTGAGTGAGTTCCACAGTGTAAACTTGTCATTTGAGAGATTTGCACAGTATAATTTTGGGTACTTAGGGAATTCCATGTTGTAAACTCTATGTTAGTGAGTCCCACAGTGTAAATTTGTTATGTGAGTATTTACACAGTGTGACCTTATTATGTGAGTCCCACAAATTCACCTTATTATGTGAGAGATTCCCAGAGTGTAAACTTGTTATGTTAGTGAGTTTGAAAGTGTGACATTGTTATCGAAGTGATTTCCATAGTGTCAACCTTTCTACTTAGTGAGTATCAGGGTGTAACATTGGTATGGAGTGTGTTCGACAGTGTGATCTTGTTATATGTGAGATTCCCACCGTGTAAACTTGTTATGTGGGTGAGTTTCACAGTGTTACCTTGTATTTCGCTAAATTCGACATTGAAAATGTTATGTTAGTGAATTCCTCAGTGTGAGTGAGTCCCACACTGTAAACTCGCCGCTGTACCATTTCACATCTGGCATCTGGCACGAATTCCATTTCAATTCCGGTATCTGTGCAGAAGATCATTCTACTTCTGGCATCTCGCCGCTGTATCATTACACGTCCGGCATCTGGTACAAAGTCCATTCCACATCCGGATTCTCACAGAAGGACCATTCCACCTCCGGCATCTGGCAGGTGGACTATTCCACATCTGGCATCTGGCAGGTGGACCATTCCACATTTGGGCTTTTACAGGTGGACAATTCCACCTCCAGGATCTGGCAAGCATACAATTCCACATCTGGCGTCTCGCATGTGGACAATTATACCTCCAACAACTTGCAGGTGGACAATTCCACATCTGGCATCTCACACGAATTATATTGTACATCCACATTCTCACATGAGGACCACCAGGCAGATGTACCATTCCACATCCGGAATATGTCAGAGGAACATTCCACATCCAGCATCTTCCAGATGGACAATTCCACATCCATCATCTGTTAGGCTGAGCAGTCCATGTCCAGTAAATGGCAGGAAGATGATACCAGATTCAGCATCTTACTGGCAGACCATTCCACATCTAGCATCTGGCAGGTAGTCAATTCTAAATCCGGCATCTCACTGGCAGACCAGTCCAAATCTGGCATCTGGCAGGCCAACCACTCCACATTCAGTATCTGGCAGGAGTACCATTCCACATCTGGCATTTGGCAGCAAACAAATCCACATCCGGCGATTGACAGTATAAATTTGTTATATGAATGAGTTCCACAGTATAACCTTGTTATGTAAGTGAGTTCCACAGTGTAACCGTGTTATGTGAATCATTTCCACAGTGTAAACTTGTCGTGTGAGAGAGTTGCACCGTATAATTTTGTTCACTTGGGGAATCACGTATTGTAAAATCATGTGTGTTAGTCGCACAGTGTAAACTTATTATGTGAGTGATTCCCACCATGTAAACTGGTTATGTGTCTGAGTTTCATAGTGTAACCTTGTAATTTTGCTAAATTCGATATTGTTTTTTCGTGAGTTCCTCAGTGCAACTTTTTTAGGTGAGTGAGTTCCACAGTGTAACCGTGTTATGTGAGTCAGTTCCACAGTGTAAACGTCATGTGACAGAGATGCACAGTATAATTTTGGGTACTTAGGGAATCCCATATTGTAAACTTTATGTTAGTGAGTCCCACAGTGTAAATTTGTTACGTGAGTAATTTACACAGTGTGACCTTATTATGTGCGTCCCACAAATTCACCTTATTATGTGAGAGATTCCCAGAGTGTAAACTTGTTATGTTAGTGAGTTTGAAAGTGTGGCATTGTTATCGAAGTGATTTCCATAGTGTCAACCTTTATACTTAGTGAGTATCAGGGTGTAACATTGGTATGGAGTGTGTTCGACAGTGTGACATTGTTATATATGAGATTCCCACCATGTAAACTTGTAATGTGGGTGAGTTTCACAGTGTTAACTTGTATTTCGCTAAATTCGATATTGAAAATGTTATGTTAGTGAATTCCTCAGTGGAACCTTTTTAGGTGAGTTAGTCCCACACTGTAAATTCACCGCTGTACCATTTCACATCTGGCATCTGGCACGAATTCCATTCCACATCCGGTATCTGTCCAGAAGATCATTCTACTCTGGCATCTCGCCGCTGTACCATTACACATCCAGCATCTGTCATGAAGTCCATTCCACATCCGGATTCCTCACAGAAGGACCATTCCACCTCCGGCATCTGGCAGGTGGACCATTCCACATCTGGCATCTGGCTGGCAGACCATTCCACATTTGTGCTTTTGCAAGTGGACAATTCCACCTCCGGGATCTGGCAAGCATACAATTCCACATCTGACATCTACACGTATTATATTGTACATCCAGATTCTCACAAGAGGAACATTCCACCTCCGGCATCTGGCAGATGTACCATTCCACATCCGGAATGTGTCAGAGGAACATTCCACATCCAGCATCTTCCAGGTGGACAATTCAACATCCATCATCTGTTAGGCTGAGCAGTCCAATTTCAGCAAATGGCAGGAATATGATACCAGATTCAGCATCTTACAGGCAGACCATTCCACATCCAGCATCTGGCAGGTAGTCAATTCTAAATGCGACATCTCGCTGGCAGACCAGTCCACATCTGGCCTCTATCAGGCAGACTAGTCAATATCTGGCATCAAGTGGGTGGACAATGCCACATTTGGCATCTGGCAGGCCGACCACTCCACATCCTGCATCTGGGAAGAAAAAAACCATTCTACATCTGGCATCTGGCAGCAAACCATTCCCCATCCTGCAACTGGCAGGTGGTCTATTCCACTCCAGCATCAGCCAGGCAGACCATTCCATATCCAGCATCTGGCAGAGGACCATTCCACATCCTGCAACTGACAAGCATACCATTTCACATCTGGCATCTGGCATGAATTTCATTCCACATCCGGCATCCGTCCAGAAGATCATTCTACATCCGGCATCTCGCCGCTGTACCATTACACCTCCGGCATCTGGTACAAAGTCCATTCCACATCCGAATTCTCACAGAAGGACCATTCCACCTCCGGCATCCGGCAGGTGGAACATTCCACATCTGGCGACTCGCAGGTGGACAATTATACCTCCGACATCTTGCAGGTTAACAATTCCACATCTAGCATCTGGCACGAATTATATTGTACATTCACATTCTCACATGAGGACCATCGGGCAGATGTACCATTCCAAATCCGGAATGTGTCAGAGGAACATTCCACATCCAGCGTCTTCCAGATGGACATTTCCACATCTGGCATCTGTTAGGCAGAGCAGTCCATGTCCAGCAAATGGCAGGAAGATGATACCAGATTCAGCATCTTACTGGCAGACCATTCCACATCTAGCATCTGGCAGGTAGTCAATTCTAAATCCGGCATCTCACTGGCAGACCAGTCCAAATCTGGCAACTGGCAGGCCAACCACTCCACATTCAGTATCTGGCAGGAGTACCATTCCACATCTGGCATTTGGCAGCAAACAAATCCACATCCGGCGATTGACAGTATAAATTTGTTATGTGAGTGAGTTCCACAGTGTAACCGTGTTATGTGAGTCAGTTCCACAGTGTAAACTTGTCATATGAGAGAGTTGCACAGTATAATTTTGTTTACTTAGTGTAACCCATATTCCAAACTATATGTTAGTGTGTCCCACAGAGTAAACTTGTTGTGTGAGTAATTTAGACAGTTTGACCTTATTATGTGAGTGATTCCCACCATGTAAACTTGTTATTTGTCTGAGTTTCACTGTGTCAACTTGTAATTTTGCTAAATTCGATATTATTTGTTCGTGAGTTCCTCAGTGCAACTTTTTTAGGTGAGTGAGTTCAACAGTGTAAACGTCATGTGAGAGAGATGCACAGTATAATTTTGTTTACTTTGTGAAACCCATATTTTCAACTATATGTTAGTGTGTTCCACAGTGTCAACTTGTTCTGTAATTTACACAGTGTGACCTTGTTATGCGAGTGAATCCCACCGTTTGACCTTGTTATATGAGAGAGTTTGAAAGTGTGATGTTGTTATGGAAGTGAATTCCACAGTGTCAACCTGTCTAGTTAGTGGGCCTCAGAGTGTAACATTGGTAGAGAGTGAGTTTGACTGTGTGACATTGTAATGTGTGAGATTCCCACAGTGTAAACTTGTTATGTGGGTGAGTTTCACAGTGTTACCTTGTAATTTTGCTAAATTCGATATTGAACATGTTATGTTAGTTAGTTCCTCAATGAAACATGTTTAGGTGAGTGTGTTCCACAGTGTAACCGTGTTACTTTGGAGAGTTCCACAGTATAATTTTGGGCACTTAGGGCATCCCATATTGTAAACTTTATGTTAGTGAGTCCCACAGTGTAAACTTGTTATGTGGGTGAGTTTCACAGTGTAACCTTGTAATTTTGCTAAATTCAGTTTTGGAAATGTTATGTTAGTGAGTTCCTCAGTGCAACTTTTTTAGGTGAGTGTGTTCCACAGTGTGAGTGAGTCTCACCATTTGACCTTGTAATGTCAGTGAGTTAGAAAGTTTAACATTGTTATGGAAGTGAATTCCACAGTGTCAACCTGTCTAGTTAGTGGGCCTCAGAGTGTAACATTGGTGTACAGTGAGTTTGACAGTGTGACATTGTTATGTGTGAGATTCCCACCGTGTAAACTTGTTTTGTGTCTGAGTTTCACAGTGTTACCTTTTAATTTCGCTAAATTCGATATTGAAAATGTGATGTTAGTCAGTTCCTCAGTGTAACCTTTTTAGGTGAGTGAGGCCACAGAATATCCTTGTTATGTGAGTCAGTTCCACAGTGTAAACTTGTCATGTGAGAGGGTTTCACAGTCCAATTTTGTTCACTTAGGGAATCCCATATTGTAAACTTCATGTAAGTGAGTCCCACAGTGTTAACTTGATTTGTGAATCATTTACACAGTGTGACCTTATTGTGAGTGATTCCCACCATGTAAACTTGTTATGTGTCTGAGTTTCACAGTGTAACCTTTTAATTTTGCTAAATTCGACATTGAAAATGTGATGTTAGTGAGTTCCTCAGTGCACCTTTTTTAGGTGAGTGTGTTCCACAGTGTGAGTGTGTCCCACCATTTGACCTTGTTATATGAGAGAGTTTCAAAGTGTGACGATGTTATGGAAGTGAATTCCACAGTGTCAACCTGTCTAGTTAGTGAGCCTCAGAGTGTAACATTGGTAGAGAGTGAGTTTGACTGTGTGACATTGTTATGTGTGAGATTCCCACAGCGTAAACTTGTTATGTGGGTGAGTTTCACAGTGTAACCTTGTAATTTTGCTAAATTCGATATTGAAAATGTTATGTTAGTGAGTTCCTCAATGAAACATGTTTAGGTGAGTGTGTTCCACAGTGTAACCGTGTTATTTTGGAGAGTTCCACAGTATAATTTTGGGTACTTAGGGCATCCCATATTGTAAACTTTATGTTAGTGAGTCCCACAGTGTAAATTTGTTATGTGAGTAATTTTCACAGTGTGACCTTATTATGTGAGTCCCACAAATTGACCTTATTATGTGAGAAATTCCCACAGAGTAAACTTGTAATGTCAGTGAGTTTGAAAGTGTGACATTGTTATGGAAGAGATTTCCACAGTGTCAACCTTTCTACTTAGTGGGTCTCAGGGTGTAACATTGGTATGGAGTGCGTTCGACAGTGTGACATTTTATGTGTGAGATTCCCAAGGTGTAAATTTGTTATGTGGGTGAGTTTCACAGTGTAACCTTGTAATTTTGCTAAATTTAGTTTTGAAAATGTTATGTTTGTGAGTTCCTCAGTGCAACTTTTTTAGGTGAGTGTGTTCCACAGTGTGAGTGAGTCTCACCATTTGACCTTGTAATGTCAGTGTGTTTGAAAGTGTGACATTGTTATGGAAGTGAATTCCACAGTGTCAACCTGTCTAGTTAGTGGGCCTCAGAGTGTAACATTGGTATAGAGTGAGTTTGACAGTGTGACATTGTTATGTGTGAGATTCCCACCGTGTAAACTTGTTATGTGGGTGAGTTTCACAGTGTAACCTTGTAATTTCGCTAAATTCGATATTGAAAATGTGATGTTAGTGAGTTCCTCAGTGCAACCTTTTTAGGTGAGTCAGCTCCACAGTGTAACCGTGTTATGTGAGTCTGTTCCACAGTGTAAATTTGTCATGTGAGAGAGTTGCACAGTATAATTTTGTTCACTTAGTGAATCCCATATTGTAAACTTCATGTTAGTGACTCCCACAGTGTAAACTTGTTTTGTGAATAATTTACACAGTGCGACCTTGTAATTTCACTAAATTCTATATTGAAAATGTTATGTTAGTGAGTCCAACAGTGTGACCTTATTATCTGAGTGAGTTTCAAAGTGTGACATCATTATGGAAGAGAATTCCTCAGATTCAACCTGGCTAGTTAGTGAGTCTCACAGTGTAATATTGGTATGTCAGAGAATTCGACAGTGTGACGTTATGTGTTTGATTCCCACTGTTTAAACTTTTTATGTGATTGATTCCCACAGTGTAAATTTTTTATGTGAGAGAGTTCCACAGTGTAAGCTTGTTATCTGAGTCAGTTTCACGGTGTAACATTGTTATTTGAGGGATTCCCACAGTGTTCTCATGTTCTGTGAGTGAGTCGCACAGTTTGACCTGGTTATGTCAGTGAGTTCGACATTGAAAATGTAAAGTGAGTGATTTTCACAGTGTGACCTGGTGATAGGAATGATTTTCACAGTGTGGACTGGTTCTGTGAGTGAGTTCCACATTCAAACCATGTTATGTCAGTGAGCCCACAGTGAAAACTGGTGAATTGATTGAGGACCAGAGTGTGAGCTTGTTATGTTGGTGACTTTCACAGTGTGACCTTGCTATTTGAGTTAGTTCCACAGTGTGATATTGATGTGCTAGTGAGTTCCACATTGCAAACCTATTATATGAGAGATTCCCACAGTTTAATTTTCTTATTGAGGGGGATTACACAACTTAACTTTGTTATTTGAATGAGTTCCACAGAAGGAACGTGATGTAATTTTTACCCACCGTCCTACCTTGTTATGTGAGTGAGTCCCACATTCTGACCTTGTTATATCACTGGGTTCGACATTGAAAATGTTTTGTTAGTGAGTTCCACAGTGTAACCTTGTTACGTGAGTGAGTTCCATTGTATAATCATGTTTTCTTTGTAAATCCCATATTGTACATTTTATGTTACTGAGTCCCACAGTGTAAGCTTGTTATGTGAGTAATTTTATCAGTGTGACCTGGAGATGTGATATTGTACTTTGAATTCAGCTTCAGATTTAGTAATAAAGTTTTGTATAAACTAAAGTGCTCTCAGTGTGTGTGACTGTTTTCTTTCAGAAGCTCAAACATTGTGACCAATCTAAAACGAACAAAGTGAGAGGTACTACTTTACCCATTGCCGAGAGCACTTCAGGATGCCGGATGTGGAATAGTCCATCTGCAAGATGCTGGATGTGGAATGGTCCGCCTGCCATATACCGGATGTGGAATGGACCACCTGCCAGATGCTGGATGTGAAATGGTCAAACTGCCAGATGCTGGATGTGGAATGGTCCGCCTGCCAGATGCCAGATGTAGAATGGTCTTATGGCCAGATGCCAGGTTTGGAAAGTTCCGCCTGCCAGATGCCTTAAATGGAATAGTCCTCCTGCCAGATGCTGGATGTGGAATGGTCCGCCTGCCAGATGCCAGATGTGGAATGATCTTCTGGTCAGATGCCAGATTTGGAAAGGACCTCCTGCCAGATGGCATGTGGAAGTCCTCCTGCCAGATGCCACATGTGGAATATTCCGCATGCCAGTTGCTGGATGTGGATTGGTCCACCAGACAGATGCCGGAGGTGGAATGGTCTTCCTGCCACATGCCAGATGTTGAATGGTCCGCCTACCAGATGCCAGATGTAGAATGGACCGCCTGAGGGATGCCAGATGTGTAATGGTCTGGTCCGCCTCCCAGTTGCTAGATGTGGAATGATGGACCTGACTGATGAAAGATATGGAATGGTCTGCCTGGCTGATGCTGGAGTGGAATAGACCACGTTGCCAGATGAGGAATAGTTTGCTGGAGTGGAATAGACCACAGTTGCCGGATGAGGAATGGTTTGCTGTCAGATGCCAGATGTGGAATGGTGTTTTTCCTAGATGCAGGATGTGGAGTGGTCGTCTGGCCAGATGCCAGATGTGGCATTGTCCACCCACTTGAGGTCAGATATTGACTAGTCTACCTGACAGATGCCAGATGTAGAATGGACCGCCTGAGGGATGCCAGATGTGTAATGGTCTGGTCCGCCTCCCAGTTGCTAGATGTGGAATGATGGACCTGACTGATGAAAGATATGGAATGGTCTGCCTGGCTGATGCTGGAGTGGAATAGACCACGTTGCCAGATGAGGAATAGTTTGCTGGAGTGGAATAGACCACAGTTGCCGGATGAGGAATGGTTTGCTGTCAGATGCCAGATGTGGAATGGTGTTTTTCCTAGATGCAGGATGTGGAGTGGTCGTCTGGCCAGATGCCAGATGTGGCATTGTCCACCCACTTGAGGTCAGATATTGACTAGTCTACCTGACAGATGCCAGATGTGCAATGGTATACCTGTGAGACGCCGGATTTGGAATGGACCACTTGTCAGATGCCGGATGCAGAATGGTCTGCATGTCAGATGTCAAATGTCATATCAGCTTCCTGCCATTTGCTGGATATGGAAACGTCCACTTGCCAGTTGCCAGATGTGTAATGGTTCACCGGCCATATGCCAAATGTAGAATTATCTTCTGGACAGATGCTGGATGTGGAATGGAATTCATGCCAGATGCCAGATGTGGAATGGTCTGCGTGGCTGATGCTGGTGTGGAATAGTCCACCTGCCAGATGCTGGAGGTTGAATGGTCATCCTGACAAATTGCAAATGTGGAATGGTCCGCCTAGAAGGTGCCAGATATGGTATTGTCCTCCTGCCATATGTGGAATGGTTCACTTGACAGATGCCAGATGTGAAATAGTCCACCTGCCAGATGCTGGATGGTGAATGGTCAACAGATACCAGATATGGAATGATCCATCTGAAAAATGCCTGATGTGAAATGGTATGCCTGCCAGATGCTGAATGTATAATGGTACTCCTGCCAGATGCTGGATGTGGAATGAGCCACCTGGCTGACGCTGTAGTGGAATAGTCCATCTGCCAGATGCCTGAGGTTGAATGGTCATCGTGCCAGATGCCAGATGTGGAATTGTCTGCCTACCAGATTTCAGATGTGAAATTGTCCACTTGCCAGATATCAGAGGTGGAATTGTCCTCCTGCCAGATGACAGATGTGGAATGTCCTGCCTGGCTGATGTTAATGTGGAATAGTCCACCTGCCAGATGCAGAGGTGGAATGGTCATCCTGACAAATTGCAGACGGAATGGTCCACCTACCAGATGCCAGATATGGTATGGTCCTACTGCCAGATGTGAAATTGTCCAATTAACAGATGCCAGATGTGAAATGGTCCACCTGCCAAACACTGGATATTGAATGGTCGACAGATGCCAGATATGGAATGGTCTGCCTGAAAAATGCCTGATGTGAAATTGTCTGCCTGCCAGATGCCGATTGTAGAATGGTACTCCTGTAGAATGCCAGATGTGGATTGGATTGGTCCAGCTTTCAATTGCCAGATGTGGATTGGTTTCCTGCCAAATGCCAGATGTGGAATGGTATACCTGCCAGATGCTGAATGTGGAGCAGTTGGCCTGCCAGATGCCAGATTTGGACTGGTCTGCCAACGAGATGCCGGATTTAGAATTGACTACCTGCCAGATGCCGGATGTGGAATGGTCTGCCTGTCAGATGCTGGATGTGGAATGTTCCTCTGCCAGATTCCGGATGTGGAATGGTACACCTGCCAAATGTTGGAGGTGGAATGGTCCTCATGTGAGAATCCGGATGTGGAATGGACTTCGTGCCAGTTTCTGGATGTGGAATGGACTGCTAGCAACTTACAGAATGTGGAATGGTCCTTTGCCAGATGCCGGATGTGGAATGTTCTGCCTGTCAGATTCATGATGTGGAATGGCCTTCCTGGAAAATGTCCGATATGGAATGGTCCATCTGACATATGCTGGATGAGGAATAGTCTGCCTGCCAGAAGCAAGAAGGAGAATGGTCTTCCTAGTTGCTGGATCTGGAATGGTTCTTCTTCCATATGTCGGATTTCCAATGGTCCACCTGCCAGATGCCGGATGTAGAATGGTCTTCCTGCCAGATGCAGTGACTCCAATTTGACAGTTAGGAGATGGTTTAACAGTGATGTACTGTAAACTGAAGCAGATATTATGATACCAGGTACACAGTGTTGAGAGGGTTTAACAGTGATGTACAATAAACTGTGCCAAATACAGTAACATGGGTCTCATAGTGGGGAGAAAGATTAACGGTGATGTTCAGTAGAGTTAGACAGATCCTGTGACAAAGGTTTCACAGTGTTGAGAAGTTTAAATAGTGACGTACGATAAACTTTGGTGGATATGGTGACCGAGTTTAAAGTGGAGAGATGGTTTAATGGTGATATATGGTAGACTCAGGCATATTTTGTGACACTGTGTTCACAGTAGTGAAATGGTTAAAAAGTGATGTACGATAAACTGTGTCAGATACTGTAACACCAGGTTCACAGTAAGGAGAAGGTTTAATGGTGATGTACGGCAGACTGAGGCAGAGACCGTTACACTGGGTTCACAGTGGGGAGAAAGTTTACAGTTTTGTACAATAAACTGTGGCAGAAACTCTGACAAGAGGTTTCCAGTTGTCATAAGGTTTAATGGTGCTGTAAGATAAACTGTGACAGATACTGAGACACCAAGTTCACAGATGTGAGAATTGTTGACTGAGGCAGGTACTCAGACACTGGGCTCACAGTAGTGAGAAGGTTTAACGGTGATGCATGGCAGACATAGGCAAATAATGTTACACCGGGTTCACAGTGGGCAGAAGGTTTAACGGTGATATACGAAAGAATGAGGAAGATACTGTGAGACAGGGTTCACAGCAGCAGTGAGAAGGTTTAACAGTGATGTCCAATATAATGCAGCAAATACTGTGACACTGGATTCACATTTGAGAGATAAAACAACAGTGATGTATGGAAGACTGAGGCAGATACTGTGACACCAGTTACACAGTGGGGAGAATGTTTAATGAGGATGTACGGTACACTTTGACAGATACTGTTCACACCAGGTACACAGTAGTGAGTAGGTTTAACAGTGATGTATGATAAATTATGGCAGATGCAGAGACACCAGGTTCACAGTGAGGAGAAGGTTTTATGATGTTTGTTAGAGTGAGACAGATACTGTGACATTGAGTTCACAGTGGTGGAAGATTTAACAGTACGATAAACAGTCCCAGGTTCTGTGACACCTGATAACCATTTGTTAGTGGATTTAACAGTGTAGGATTATGTGTAGCAGATATTTTGACAGAAGGTTCAAAGGGGAAAGAGGTTTAATGGCGATGTACGATAATCTGTGGCAGATAGAGAGACAATGGGTTTACAGTGGGGAGAAGGATGAACAGTGATATATGATAAACTGTGGCAATACTGTGACATGATGTTCACAATATTATGAAGTTTTAATGGTGATGTATAATAAACTCTGGCATATACTATGACCCCGGTTTCACAGTGGGGAGAAGGTTCAACATTGATGTACAATAAACTATGTCAGATACTGTGACACTGGGTTCACAGTAATGAGAATGTTTAACAGTGATACACGATAAACAGTTCCAGATATTATGACACCGGGTTCACTGTGGGGAGATGGTTTAATGGTGATGTATGGCAGACTGAGACAGATATTATAAACTCCATGAGATACTGTGACACCGGGGTCACTGTGGGGAGTGGTTTAATGGTGATGAACAGAAGACAGAGGCAGATACTGTGAAACCGGATTCACAATGGGGAGAAGGTCAATCACTGCTGGACGATAAACTGTGCAAGATACTTTGACCCTAGGTTCACAGTGCGAGAAGCTGTCACAGTAATGAACGATGAACTGTGTCAAATACTGTGACCCCAGGTTCACAGTGGGGAGAAAGTTTAACGGTGATGTACGGTAAATTGAGATGGATACTGTGACACTAGTTGAATAGAGGGAATGAGTTTAAACAGTGATGAACGATAAACTGTGTCAAATATTGTGACACTGGGTTCACATCCGTCATACGGTTGAACAGTAATGTACGATAAACTGTGTTTCATACTGTGACACCAAGTTCACAATAGGGTGAATGTTAATGGGAATGTACAGTAGATGGAGGCCGATACTGTGACACAGATTTCAGAGTATGGAGTAGATATAACAGTGATGTACAATAAACAGCGGGAGATACCGCATTCACAGTGGGGGAGAAGGTTAACGGGGATGGATGGTACATTAAGGGAGATACTGTGGCACCAGGTTCACAGTGGGGAGAAGGTTTAACGTGATGTACGGTAGACTGAGGTAGATACTATGACACAAGGCTCATTGTATTGTTAATTTCTCTTCATTACAACATCTAATTTATATGCTCCATTTTTTTTGTGGCAACTTCCAAACTTTCCATAAAGTTAAATTCCAATCAGATTTTGTTCATTTAAATAGGTCACCATTAAAAGCCCAAATCATTTGGTCTCTAAAGTACGCCTCACAAAATTAAATTCTTTACTTGGGTTTGGTTGCAACAGCTCTTCAGTTTGCTTCATTATTTTTTCAGTCCCTCGTTTTGTGTTTTCTTTTTTGCCTGTGCAGCTTCACCAAATGGGCATCCAACTCTGTCTTCTCAGCTTGACCCAACGTCTCCTCTGTAAACTTAAGCAAAGCAAGGAGACCAAAGTTAAAATTTTCACATTTGCATTTTCAAAAACAAAAATGGCGCTGTGCCTTGCAGTTTCACATCATAACCCCACTTGCTAAACTTGCAAGCAAATGCAAGACATCCAACAGCTGGAAATTTGCAATAGAACTGGTTGGTTAAAGCAAAGATTCCACCCAGTCACCCCATTAAAGGCCTCCAAGTTAACAACAGATAGCAACCTGAAAGTTAAACACAAAGATCTGTATCAGGAAGATTAACGGGCTTTTAAAAAAAAATCATATCCACTCATAAAAGAAAACTCATAAGGGAACACCGGGCTCTTGTTGAACAATTCCTGTTGTATTCCTCAAAATGGTTTGAATCTTGATTTCAAGCAGAGTCATTTGGTGAGATTGTTGGTCCAGAACAAACCCTGCCCACACACTCCCTTAAATACCTGCAAAGTCCTGGCTCAGCTCTGCTCCATGCTAAAGCTATCAGAGCTTTTCTGAAGAGATATCAGAATTCAGATGCAGATACGACGAGTCAGAAACACCCTAATACTTCCCTGAACAACACACCTCTCTCTGAAAACCAGCAAGAACCTTCCTGAACTGTAATGTTTTTTTTACCTTTCGAGCACCAAAGCCTGGTGAATTTTATATATGTTAAATTCTGTGCACAGTGTAAGAATGGCCTGCAACCAGTGAACTTGGAGGAATGAGAAGTGAGATTGGACTGTGAACCAAAGAACTTTTCTGAACTTACACACACATTACACACACGTGCACTTAGAATTAGAAGGGGGGTAAGTTAAGTAAAGTAATTTAAAGTAGTAAAACAGTCATAAGTTGAAGTGTAATTCCATATTCATGTTTAAAGATAATTAAAATCAATGGCGAATCTGTCTGCCTCACAGCAGGAAAAAAGCAATTTTGTGTGATAAAACACTTTTTAATTACATAACAGTAAATAGAGAGAGAGGTTCAAGTTTCAAACTATTACAAACTCCAGTCACCAGAGCTACCTGGATTATACCTCTTCCGACTTTATTTTTTTGCAAGGACACCACATTGTATATTGATATGTTTTTGAAAGAGATTATTGTAGGAGTCGTGGAGGCCACAAACAAACACAAACACTTCACAAAACAGCTCTTATTTAAAATGCAAGAGCTTTGCTGATAGAGAGTCATTCAGGCGCCAAGAGCCTTTGCAAAGACAAAACAAGGAGACTGCTTTGCTAAAGAATTTCAAAAGCAGGTGTAAATGGATTATTGATTTTAAATCAACTGATGAATGGACTCAGAAGTTTGGGTCCGGTGCAGTAATCTGGCTGGTTGCAGTTTGCTGTTCTAAGAAGGTCATGTGCTTTTGCAAGCAGAGAGGAGAGACCAAATATGCTTTTTCTAATAGAGAGATGGCAAGCTGAAGACGGTTTGTGAGTTCTCAGTTCAGCCTGTTGAAAAACTTTTAATCCAAACTATAGGAAATGGCTGGCCTGAGTGTTTCACCTGAAATAAGGAAAACAAAAGGAACTCTATGGTGACCTGCAGAAGAGGTGATCATTTGGAAAACCGTGACGGGTTTCATTGACAAGACCCCAAAGTGGCTGATCAGAGGGAATCAGTTTTTGTGTGTCCAATGAGCAAGAAATCCCTCTCTGAAACCAACAAGAGCCTTCCTGGAGGGGTAACCATTCACTTTTAAGCACCAGAGCTTGGTGCAAATTCATAAATGTTGAATTCTGTGCACAGTATAAGAATTGATAGACACCAGTGAACATGGAGTTGTGTCAAAGAACTTTATGCACATTAAATACACCTGCACTGAGAATTAGAACGGGGCAATGTCAGGCTGTTAAGTTAATAGTGATAAGTTAAAGTTTGATCCTGTTTTTTTGTTTAAAGAAAATTAAAAATGACGTTTGTTTAAGTATCCTTTGTCTTGGTGATTTTCTATTGCTGCTAGGTTTTGGGTCCTCTGGGCCTGCAAAAGTCCCAAGGAAGTTTTCCACTCCAGAACACCCAAAATGTCTTATTTCTTCAATAAATGCAGATTCCCCCATAAAGCCTGCACCCATATCTCCAATTCTCTTTCTGCCCTTGCCCCACCTCCTTTCTGGCAGAATAAGGACAGAATCCTCAGATTTCTCGCTTACCACCCATCAGCTGCCACATCTGACACATTATCCTTGAACACTTCCAACTTCAGCACCATTCTCTAACCTGCTACATCTAACCCACTCCACTCAGATCCTCTTTTCACAGGGGCACGTCTTTCTGTGACTCCCTCAACAGCACTTCCCTCTCCCTTGACAGCACTTCCCTCTCCACCCACCACCACCTGACGCACTCCCCTTTGGAATTGCAGAAATTTCCAAACTTGTCCCTCCATTTCCTGCCACCTCCATCCAAGGCCACAATCAGACCTTCCAGGTGAGGCACTGTTTCACATGCACCCCATCCAACCTAATCTACTACATTTGGTCGACTCAGTTGACCTCGATATCACCAAGACCAAATACAGACTGGGTAGCCATTTTGCTAAACACCTGTGCTCTGTGGATCTAACCTTGAGCTTCCTGTGGCCTACCATATCATTTCTCAAACCCTTCCAGCAACATGTCTGTTGGCCCCATCCTTTGGCAGGCTGAGGGCACACAAACTTAAAGAAAACATATTATATTCCTCCTGGGCAGCCTTAAACTCTATAGCATGAATACGAATGTTTCTAATTTTAACCAATCACTCACCTCTGTCTGATTTCAGTTTCCATCTCTTGATCTACTGCCCATTTGAATAAAATTACTAATTTAAGGTAAAAGAGTTGACAGTGGTGTTTTCCCCATATAGCTTGCCATTGAACAACTGGCAAAATTAAGTTGCGCTTGTTGCAAAATGAATGGTGTTATTGTTCAAAATCTCCCTGAGATTGAAAGTATTCTTGTACTGAATAGACATCTTGGCCAAATGGCTATTTAAGGACATTCTGTACCTGATTGTACATCCTGAAGTACAATGAGTAATTCTCTCCACTAAAGATTGTTACATCTATACAGAACATGTATTAATACACAAAACAATCACACCTCCTTATTGGTCAGGAAGCGCCTAAACCACACAAGGAGACTGAGGAGGTCAAGGCCAACGGCTCTCATCCTGAGATTTTACAGGAGCGCAGTTGAGTCTCCTGTCTGGCTGCATCATTGGATGGTCTAGTAGCTGTAAAGCATCAGACAGGAATGATGCAAAGAGTTGTGAGGATCACTGGGGTCTCCCTTTCTTCTGTAGATGACATTTACTGGGAGTGTTGTTTAAATAGGGCTCAAGGAATTGTAAAAAGACCATTTCCATCCAGTGCACAGCATACTGCAATCCACTGAAGAGGTACTGGGCTTCTCCTCCAGGAAAAACAAGGACTGGTTTGACGAAAACAGCCAGGAAATCCAGGAGCTGCTGACAAAGAAGCGAGCTGCCCACCAGGCTCACCTTACAAAGCCGTCCTGTCCAGAGAAGAAACAAGCCTTCCGTCGCGCATGCAGCCATCTTCAGCGCAAACTCCGGGAGATCCAAAATGAGTGGTGGACTAGCCTCGCCAAACGAACCCAGCTCAGCGCGGACATTGGCGACTTCAGGGGTTTCTATGAGGCTCTAAAGGCTGTGTACGGCCCCTCACCCCAAGTCCAAAGCCCGCTGCGCAGCTCAGACGGCAAAGTCCTCCACAGCGACAAGATCTCCATCCTCAACCGATGGTCAGAACACTTCCAATCTCTTTTCAGTGCCAACCGCTCAGTCCAAGATTCCGCCCTGCTCCAGCTCCCTCAACAGCCCCTATGGCTAGAGCTGGATGAGGTTCTCACCCTGGATGAGACATATAAGGCAATCGAACAACTGAAAAGTGGCAAAGCAGCAGGTATGGATGGAATCCCCCCAGAGGTCTGGAAGGCTGGCGGCAAAACTCTGCATGCCAAACTGCATGAGTTTTTCAAGCTTTGTTGGGACCAAGGAAAACTGCCTCAGGATCTTCGTGATGCCACCATCATCACCATGTACAAAAACAAAGGCGAGAAATCAGACTGCTCAAACTACAGGGGAATCACGTTGCTCTCCATTGCAGGCAAAATCTTCGCTAGGATTCTACTAAATAGAATAATACCTAGTGTCGCCGAGAATATTCTCCCAGAATCACAGTGCGGCTTTCGCGCAAACAGAGGAACTACTGACATGGTCTTTGCCCTAAGACAGCTCCAAGAAACGTGCAGAGAACAAAACAAAGGACTCTACATCACCTTTGTTAACCTCACCAAAGCCTTTGACACCGTGAGCAGGAAAGGGCTTTGGCAAATACTAGAGCGTATCGGATGTCCCCCAAAGTTCCTCAACATGATTATCCAACTGCACGAAAACCAACAAGGTCGGGTCAGATACAGCAATGAGCTCTCTAAACCCTTCTCCATTAACAATGGCGTGAAGCAAGGCTGTGTTCTCGCACCAACCCTCTTTTCAATCTTCTTCAGCATGATGCTGAACCAAGCCATGAAAGACCCCAACAATGAAGACGCTGTTTACATCCGGTACCGCACGGATGGCAGTCTCTTCAATCTGAGGCGCCTGCAAGCTCACACCAAGACACAAGAGAAACTTGTCCGTGAACTACTCTTTGCAGACGATGCCGCTTTAGTTGCCCATTCAGAGCCAGCTCTTCAGCGCTTGACGTCCTGCTTTGCGGAAACTGCCAAAATGTTTGGCCTGGAAGTCAGCCTGAAGAAAACTGAGGTCCTCCATCAGCCAGCTCCCCACCATGACTACCAGCCCCCCCACATCTCCATCGGGCACACAAAACTCAAAACGGTCAACCAGTTTACCTATCTCGGCTGCACCATTTCATCAGATGCAAGGATCGACAATGAGATAGACAACAGACTCGCCAAGGCAAATAGCGCCTTTGGAAGACTACACAAAAGAGTCTGGAAAAACAACCAACTGAAAAACCTCACAAAGATAAGCGTATACAGAGCCGTTGTCATACCCACGCTCCTGTTCGGCTCCGAATCATGGGTCCTCTACCGGCACCACCTACGGCTCCTAGAACGCTTCCACCAGCGTTGTCTCCGCTCCATCCTCAACATCCATTGGAGCGCTTTCATCCCTAACGTCGAAGTACTCGAGATGGCAGAGGTCGACAGCATCGAGTCCACGCTGCTGAAGATCCAGCTGCGCTGGATGGGTCACGTCTCCAGAATGGAGGACCATCGCCTTCCCAAGATCGTGTTATATGGCGAGCTCTCCACTGGCCACCGTGACAGAGGTGCACCAAAGAAAAGGTACAAGGACTGCCTAAAGAAATCTCTTGGTGCCTGCCACATTGACCACCGCCAGTGGGCTGATAACGCCTCAAACCGTGCATCTTGGCGCCTCACAGTTTGGCGGGCAGCAACCTCCTTTGAAGAAGACCGCAGAGCCCACCTCACTGACAAAAGGCAAAGGAGGAAAAACCCAACACCCAACCCCAACCAACCAATTTTCCCCTGCAACCGCTGCAACCGTGTCTGCCTGTACCGCATCGGACTTGTCAGCCACAAACGAGCCTGCAGCTGACGTGGACTTTTTACCCCCTCCATAAATCTTCGTCCGCGAAGCCAAGCCAAAGAAGAAGACAGCATCTTTAACCACGTCCATCATCAAAATCAGGACTGCCAGGCTGGGGTATAGCTTCTTCCCACAGGCTGTGAGATGGAAGAAAAGTACCCTGTAAGTGGGATAATCATCCCAAATATTTATATATGTAGCGGCTACTTCGATAGGGCTACTAAAGCAACACACCCACACACACACACCAGGTTAGTCAACACAAGACTGCTTTATTCAGACTTTACAGGCTTCTTTGATTTAGTGTGTTCTGGGCTACATGGGACATCATTATGAGTTTGCTTCTGAACCACAGGAACGCAGATTTAAATGAAGCCGTGTGAGTGTCCCGTGCCATCCGGCATGAGAATCCACAGATCAACGTGCCGTTCCTCGCCACGAAGCACACGCGTGGACAGTCAATTAAATGGATGAGTTCCCAACTGTCTGTCTTATATTTTCACTCGCGTGCCAAAGAACCTTACCCGCTCGGCCCACTACACAGCTGCTAAACCACCCAGTTCCCCTCCAGAACCTTCACAGAAACTAAAACATCAGCTGCATGCACCTGAGGTGGACCCCCTCGCCGTCTGGGCTGGGGGCACTGAAATAGGTGAAGCAGGTTTCACATGGGCAGGCTTGAGTCTACACTAAACAGCTGTGAATGTCCCCTTATGTCCAAAGTATACACAAGCCCATCCTTCTTCACCACATGGAAAGGGCCCTCATACGTTAATTGTAATGGCGCTCCTGGGACCTGTCTGCGCACAAAAACAAAATCAGCGTCCAGGAATGGTGGGGCACATTCTGTTTAGGTGATCCATGCCAGTGGGTAGGAAAAAGTTTGCTGATCATGACTCCATGTCAAAGCTGTGAAGGAAATTCAGGTCAGAGTTGGTTGTGAAATGAATGTCCCATGAAACTGTAAGAACTGTACCATCAACCATCTCTGTGGACAATGCGGACATATCTTCCTTTGAAGAGATGTGCACTCCGAATAGAATCCATGGCAACTCATCGACCTAACTGGGACTGGTGAGTCAGGCCTTAAGTGCGGACTTCAGTTGCCAGTAGAAACGTTCCACAAGTCTGTTGGACTGTGGATGAATTGTGCTCAACGATCTGAAGTAATGTGTGTCGGAAAACCAAATCTAGCCATCCAATCGACAGTGAATGCTCTTGCCCTTGTCTCAGTGTCACTGGATGGCAACGGGACAGCCTCTGACCAGCGTGTGAAACGTTCTATGACTGTTAGAATGTATTTCAAAATTTGAGATAATGGCAATGATCCAAGCAGGTCCACATGCACGTGTTCCAACCGCCTGTGTACCACCGGAAAATGTTGAAGAGGTGCCTTATTGTGCCACTGAATTTTGGCAGTGTGGCAGGAGGTACCTGTGCAGACCCATTATGCAACACCCTTTTTTAGTCCATGCCATACATATTTATTTGACATGAGCTTGACAGATGTTCTGATGGACGGATGAGACAAGGTGTGTATCTGGTCAAAAAGGCGTTGCCTCCAAGATGCCGGAATCACTGGTCTAATGTAGCCCAAAGACATGTCACAAAGTAAGGTTGGCCGCCCAGTTGTGATGCCACCTGCAGTATGTCCAAGTTAGTCATGGTCGTACTATATGGCTGACCATCGAGGTCCATTGCCTGGACACTGGCTAATTCAGGAATATCAATCTCATCCTGAATATGATATACAGTCGGTCTGGACAGAATATTCATGACGCCATTGTTTTTACCAGATGTTTTCCAAGTAGATTTAAGGGAATTCTAAATATCTGCCCTAAGTGCCAATAAGCTGCTGGCAGGTTTGAACAGCATTCTTCAACCCAAGTGGCATCCTAAGAAATTCAAAAAGCCCAGAAGGGGTAATAATTGCCATTTAAGGAATGTAATACTTATGGGCTGGGATAAATGGGGAACAGTGGGGAACAGATGGGGCAAAGTGGGGAACATTGTGAAGAATGGGCAACAGGGTGGAACAGATGTGGTACACCTGTTCCCCACTATTCCCCAGCTGTTCCCCACCAGTTCCCCACTATTCACCACTGTTCCCCATGATTCCCCACTCTTCCCCTCATTACCCAATCTGTTCCCCACTGTTCCTCCCATTTGTCTCTGTTCCCCACTGTTCTCCATTGTTCCTCAGCGATCCCCACTTTTCCTCATCTCTTCCTTTCATTCCTCAATTTTCACCTCTGTTGCCCACTATACACCACTTTTCCCCTCTGTTCCCCACTGTTCCCTCACTGTTCCCCACTGTTCCTAAAAGAAGTCTGTAAAGTCTGAATAAAGCAGTCTTGTGTTGACTAACTTGGTGTGTGTGTGTTTGTGTGTGTATTACTTTAGTAGCTCTACCGAAGTCGCCGCTACAATTGGGGACCCCAAATGCAAGATTCAGGGAAGCTTGAATCTCCAGTTACCATGTACACAAGGACGGCAGCAGCTGTTGCCACCACGGCTGCAGTTAATGTGGTGGAACTTCACTTGCCTCCTTTCTGGACACATCAACCTCGGGTATGGCTTAATCAGGCTGAAACCCAGATTTGTCTTGTGGCATAATGGCAGAGGACATGAAATTCTGCCATGTAATAGGTGCATCGGACACTGCTGCAGCGTCTCAAGTAATAGAATATGTTGCCAATCCCCTGGCAGAAAACCAGTAAACCAGGTTCCGCCAATTTCTCCTGGACTCGCTGGAATTGACTAGACATGAGCACGACTTTTAAATATGGAGGACCTAGGTGATAGGAATCTATCCGATTTAATGAATGAGATGCTCGCATTAGCAGGTGGTTATTCTCATTATTTACTTTTTGAGACTCTATTCTTGTCCAAACTCCCAGGTCGTGTCGCAATTGTTATTGTTATATGAAAGGGGTGTTTGGTTCGGTGCGGACTAGAAGGGCCTAATGGCCTGTTTCCGTGCTGTAATTGTTATGTTATATATATGTTAATACCAATCATTAACATGGATTTCCACCATCCTCATGACGTAGCGCAGGAGACTGACAGGCTGGATCACACTCCAACACTAGAGTCTGCTCATGTACAGACTGTTTTCGCAGCAGATCCATATCCCATGTCCTATGAGCCAACTATATCTTCAGTTCAGTTAAAGAAGGATGAACATGCTGACAGGCAGTGAGAATGGTGTTTTTACCATGGTCGTTGGTGAAAAAATGCCCATAAATGTGTCCCGACATGTACCTATTACAGAAAAAAGGCAGGAAACGATAAGGCCGGCTACCATTTATGGCCATGGCAGCTGGCACAAGTACGTCCCATTGTATCTTCCAAGACTGCGCTGGTAAGCACATGTTTCTTGTAGACACGAGTGCTGAGGTTCGTTTGCTCCCACCCACCTATTTTGAAATAAAACCCACATAAACAACACCACCTGACTCTTCAAACACAAATGGGATGAAAATTCCCTGCTTTGGCACAGGATAGGTCACGATTGGGATAGGAGGTGTGACATTCCATTGGAATTGCGTATTGGCTTCCATTGCACAGCCTATTTTGGGTGCAGATTTTTTAAGGTCCCATGACTTGCCAGTAGATGTGAAGTGGAGGAAATTGGTTCCTGCTACCACTTTTCAAACATACCCTCTGGTATGCAGCAAAGGGAGAGTTTCCCACCTCGGGGTGCATACCTTGAACAAATGTGCACATGCTGCTCTGCTCAACGAATTTCCCTGTACTCTCTCACCTAATTTCAATATCTCCTAAACAGCCCAGGGTGTGTCCCATTACATAGACACTTCAGGCCCACCAAATTACGCCAGGGTTCGTCATCTTCCACCTGATAAACTGCGCAGGCAAGGGCAGAGTGAACTGCAATTGAGGAATTAGGCATCATTCAGCGCTCCAACAGTCCTTGGGCATCACTGTTAAACATGGTACCCAAGAAAACAGGTGGATGGAGACCCTGCAGCGATTACCGTAGATCAATAACTACAGCCGACAGATACCATATACCTCATATGCAAGATGTCGCTGCCCATCTGCACAATTTCTGTGCTTTCTCCAAGGTAGATCTTGTCATGAGATCAAGTGTGGGGAAAAGTAGGGAATGGTGTGGAACCGTGGTGATCACTGCAGTAAAATGGAGAACACGGGAATATTGGTGAGCAGGGTGGAACAATGAGGAAAGGGGAACAGATGGGAAAGAGTGGGGAACACTGCAGAATGGAGGGGAACAAAAGGGAGTGGGGGAACTGATGGGAAACTCATGGGAAACAGTGGGGAACCATGGGTAACAGGTGGGAAACTGCTAGAAAACAGTTGGGATTGGTGGGGAACAGTGGGGAAAGTTGGGGAACAGGTGAAGAACAATGGGCTACAGTGCAGAACTGTGGGGAACAGATGTGAAACAGTAGAGAACTGTTCGGGAACAGCTGGAGAACAGAGGGGAACTGATGGGGAACAGTGGGGAACCATGGGGAACAGGTGGGAAACTGGTAGGAAACAGTTGGGATTGGTGGAGAAGAGTAGGGAACATTTGGGAACAGGTGAAGAACAGTGGGGGACAGTGATGAACTGTGGGGTAAAGAGGTGGAACAGTAGGGTACAGTGGAAAAATTGGTGAACAGCTGGAAAACAGAGGCGAAATGTGGGGAGCAGGGGAACAGTGTGGAAGAGATGGTGAACGGTGGAGAATGGGGGAAAAGTGGGGAACTGGTGGGAGACAGTTGGGGAACAGTGGCGAACAGGTGTGGAATAGCTGGGGAACAGTGGGAACAGGTTTGGAACAGTAGGAAAACGGTGGGGAACAGTGGGGAAAAGATGAGGGACAGTGGGAAACAGTTTAGAACAGATGGGGAACTGATGTGGAACATTAGTGAACAGTGGAGAAATGTGGGGAACTATCGGGAACATGTGTCGAACAGCTGGAGAACTGTGAGCAACTCTGGGAAACATTGGTGAAAACTGGGGAACTGTTGAGGACAGTGGGGAGCAATGGGGAACAGATGGTGAACAGTGGAGAACTGCGGGAAACAGTGTGGAAATTTAGGTCACAGATGGGAAAAAGAGGAGTATCTGATGGGCAACAATGGGAAACATGGGGTGCAGTGGGTAACAGTTGGGATCTGTGGGGAACAGTCGGGAACAGTGAGGAACAATAGGGGAAAGTGGGAGAAATGGGGAACAGTTGGGAACAGAGGGGAAAAGTAAAGAACAGAGGGGAACAGTGGTGAACAGAGTGGAAAAGTAGGGAACAGTTTAGAATAGATGGAGAGAAGTGGGGAACAATGAGGAACTGCGGGAGACTGTGGGAAACAGAGGAGAAGAATGAGTAACAGTGGGGTATACAGGGTAACGGGGAGAGCAGTGGGGAACAGAATGTGAACATTGGAGAATGTGGGGAACAGTGGTCAAAAGTGTGTGACAGATGGGGAACTGTGAGGAACAGTGGGAAACACGTGGCACAATTAGGGAACAGTGGTGTATAGTGGGCAACAGTGGGGAAAATTGAGGTACAGAAGGAAGACATGGGGAACAGTGGAGATCACTGAGGAACAGTGGAGAACAGTGGAACAGAGACAAATAGGGGGGAGCAATGGGGAACAGATATTGACCTGTGGAGAATGTGGGAACAGTGGGGAACAGATTGGGAAATGAGGGGAAAAGTGGGGAACCATGTGGAACAGTGGTGAAAAGTGGGGAACTGATGGGAAACAGCTGGATAACAGTGGGGAACAAATGGGGAACTGATGGGGAACAGTGGAGAACCATGGGAGCTGGTGGGATACTGTGGGGAAACAGTTGGGATTGGTGGAGAACAGTAGGGAACAGTGCGGAACAGATGGAGAACATTGGGGAAAATTGGGGTATATGGTCAAAAGTGCGGAACAGATGGGTAACAGTGTGGAACTGTGGGGAACACTGCAGAAAAATGGGAAATGGAGTGGAATACTGGAGAGCATAGGGGAACAATGAGGAAAGGGGAACAGGTGGGGAAAGTGGGGAACACTGAAGAACAGATGAGAACAGAGAGGAACAAAAGGGAGCAAGGAGAACAAATGGGGAACTGATGGGGAACAGTTGGGAAAACTGCTGGAAGACAGGTGGGATTGGTGAGGAACAGTGTGGAATAGTTGGGGAACAGGTGAAGAACAGTGTGGTAGAGTGAAGAATTGTTCGGAACAGATGGGGATCAGAGGGGAACAAAGGTGAAGAGTGAAGAACTGTTGGGGAACAGAGGGGTCAAAGGGGAAGAATGAGTAACAGTGGGTAATAGATAGTGTAAGGTAAAACATCATGAGATGGGAATGTGTAGGGAGTTACCCTGTACAGGGCTGTAACAAGAAGGGGAGGTGTCCTTGTACTCCTGTTAGGTAAAACATCATGAGATGGGAATGTACAGGGCTGTAACAAGATGTGACTGCATCCTTGTACTTACAAGATAAGAGAGACATTGATGGATTGAGAGGCAGGAAGCTAGCAGGGAAAGGATAGCAACAGTTTTAGTCATTGGACAAGTAATGATATGATGATGTTCTAAGCACATATCCAAGGGTATAAAAAATCACCATTTTGCTGATAACGGCAGAATGCATTCTCCGACTAACATGGTTAGTCGCAAGTGTTACAATCCGGTAATAAAGAACAAAGAACCCTGATTTCGACTCAGCCTGGTGTTTGTCTCACTCATTCATGAACAAAGCAGACCTAACAATTTGGTGACCCGACGTGATGGGTGAGTGAACACTGGACGACGGTTTCTGTTTTTTCTGACAATCATCTCAGCCGGCTGATAAAAAGGTCCAGAGAAGCCTGTTTTAACAAAATTCTCTTTTTTTTTAAAATCTTTATGATTGTCAGTAAGAACTGGAGATCGGACAAATTAGACGACCACAATTGAAGGTCGCATGCCAGGATTGTAACACGTAAGTGATTACAGACAAGATAAAAGTCCTTAAGGTGTTTGAATGACATTTATTAAGTGCTTCGCAAGAAACTACTAGAGTTCAAAAGTCTTTATTGTGTCGTTGCAAAGTCCAATAGAGTGAGAAGGTGGTCTATAAACAATTGAGGACCTGAGTTTTCTGCCCTAAACTGGTTATTAAGAGGAGAAATCTCCCACGTGAAGGTTGGGCTTTGAAAGAAAACAAAGGTTCAGGCTTATTGGCCTCAATTGTATCTGAGAGACTGACTTATAAATGTCCGGTAGGTATGATAATGTCTGTACACTTGAGAAGTTAAGAATTTATTTCCCCAATTCGCCGTGGTGGAATACCACAGCAGACACTAGAGACCTTGAGACAACAAAAAAAGTTCTCAGGGACGCCTGCCTGGTGAACAAGAACGACGACAGAAGGCTGCGACAGCTGTGTCCGGATCAGGTAGGAGATATTAATGAAAAAGTTGACAAACTCCTAAGAGACACCCGGTTTATTCGAAATACTTTTGATAAGTTAAATGAGGGTATTCCCAACATCACCAAGGAGATAAAGTTACGTAAATTCATAGATTGGTACAGGGAAACAGGACAAAAGTATAGCCCAAATATTTGGTTTTCTAGTTGTAATTTAACTTTCAGACACCCTTGGGAAAACAGAGAGTGGAAAACGAGCAATCAGAGTATACAGGACAGTCTGAAGTCAATTGGAGGACAAGACTTAGAGACTGTTCCTTTAAAAGATATTAGTCATCCAGCTTGCAAGGAGACATTTTTAAAAGCAATTTTCGTTGACATAGATCCCCTAAACGGACAAAAACCTAAATTAAAACAGGCATTAGAAAGCGGTCCCGCAGCTATGGCTGTACAGTTGCCTGCTAAGACTTTTGACCAAGTTATTAAGGAAATTAATCAGGAATTAGAGGAGCGAAATACCAGTAATGCGGCATTGGAAAAACAAAAAATGCTCCGAAAATGTGTAGACCGCTGGAGGAAGAGGGGTTGGTTACCCGGGGGCACTGAGATGTTCCTGACAGGTGAGGAAAAAAAAATTTTTAAAACGTAGTGTCTTAGATAAGCTGGAAGAAACAAAACACAGAAGGGAAAGGAAAAGTGCCTGTTTCCAGTTTCCAGCCACGAAGTGTCCGGGTTTGCTCTCTCCCTCCCTCCTTTCACCCTCCCCCCTCTCTCTTCTCTCCCCCTCTCTCTCTTCTCCCCCCCCTCCTCTCTCACCCACTCCCCCTCCCAATCCCAATCTGTGGCGGTGCTGCCCTGAAATCCCCAGGTTGGGCAGGGCAGAGAAATACAATTTGGTTTTAATTTTGTGCCCACAATTCCAGCTCCGCATCAAATGGGATCCTGTTTTATCCTCTCTCCCTCCCTTTTTCCCGCACCCCCACCATTGCGGGATCAGGGCAGACATTGTGGGTTGACGTGTAGCTCACTCGAGGTGGGAGGGAAGGAAGGAATGATAGTTCCCAGTGGTGGGAGACCCAATCTGATCCAGACCAGTGATCACAGGATGAGAACCTTTTAAAACCTTTGAAACGAAAGTGTTAATCTGAAGACTTTTCTTCCAGTGGGGCCAGTGCAAGGCATTTTCTCTCTCTATCTCTTGTGCTCTGTGTATCTGCCTCTCTATCTCTTTCTCTCGCTATGCTCTCTCTCTCTCTCTCTCTCTCTCTCTCTCTGGCACCCCAGATGGGATACTGGAGTCACGTCCCTTATATCCAGATATTGAGACACTGGGGTGTGACAAGAACCACGGGAATAGGGACACATCAGACGAGGTACAGGCCCCTTTAATAAAAATAGAAGGGGGAGTAATAGATGTAGAGACCCCTCTGGAGTCCAAGAAAATAGAAAAGGAGTTAGAGATACAGAAATGGAACATGAAAAAGGTTCAGGATAACATTAAAAACTTAAACAGAGATATTAATGTGCTGGGGCAGATCAGTGAGGATCAAAAAGAATTAATGGTAGGTGTATTTAAGGAAGTGGAAAAGATAACTACAACACTGTCAGGAGAAATTAAAGCTGAAGGAATGGTAATAGGAGTAAAGGACGAAAAGTGTAGTATAGAAGAGGAAACGAGATACGATCCACCATGGGAGGAAAGTAGAAGGAAAAGACTCGGGAGGGAGAAAAATAGACATGCCTACCTGGACATAGTTAGGACAAAAGAGAAAGATGTGAAACAACTAAACTATGGCCGAAAAGATTATCTTAGAGATGAACGTGACCAATATACCTTTGACCCTGAGACATTGGAAGCTGATAGGGACAGTGACAGTGACGAAGAAGAGTCAGAACAAGGTGGGATAAATAAATGCATGCCAAGAGTAAAGAAGGAGCAGAAATCCCCAAAATTGAGATATCAATGCCCATTACTGATCACGGGACGGGGAACTCAAAAATATGTACCCTGGTCACGAATGGACTTAGAGAGTTTAATGAAAAAACTACCTCCGTTGAGTAATGGGGCTAGTCCATGGATTTCTTGTTTTGAGCGAGAAACCTGCCAAGAACAATTAGCACTCGCAGATGTCAGAACTATCATGATAAAATTAAAGGCAGAAGGGGCCCTGAAGCAAATAGAGAAAATTGTAAGAAGCAGTAAATTGGGGGATGAAATAGAATTTAACCCACTTTGGAATAAATTTTGGGAAGCACTTAGAGAAACATTTCCTACACCCTATAGTTTGGATGCCTTGGTAACCCTTCAACTAAAGGAAGGAGAGACTGCACACGAGTATTTCACTCGAGCATGGGACTTATGGGAAACAGGGACTGGAGAAAGACCCGACCACAGCCCCTTAGGAAGGGCTCACTTTCGTAATGGGATCATAAACGGACTACCTGCTACGGTTCAAGCAAAATTAAGGGACATTGTGGGATTAGAGACAATGTCAGAGGATTTGTGGAAAAGACACCTGACACATGCAATCAAACGACATCGTCAATCAGAGCATGCTAAGTCAGAAAGTGCGTCCCAGAAGGAGGTGGACAAAACAACCGATAAATTGGTGAGAGCTATAGAACATATAGGGGTTAAATTAGCGGCCCAACAGATAGTCCCACAGGTCATGGGGCCAGTGATAAATCCGGGACCCCAAGTAAGAAATGGTTGGGAAAGACAGCTAGGTACAATGTATAGAGGGGAACATGCAGTATGCTGGTACTGCCAAAATCCTGGACACTACCAGCGGAACTGTCCGGAGGCTGGGAGAGCAAAGGGAAAAAGATTACCCTCTATTAGAGGCTATCGGGGAAGAGGAGGAAACTTAAGAGGACAAGCAAGGGGTAGGGGTGGACACATTGATGGGCCCCAGAGAATCGGGGGGTGGCAGAGTGATCAACAAGTCCAGGCACCTCAGTGTAATGACTATATTGAGGAAGGTGCTGAATTTGATTATTGACGGTGCCCTGGAGAATCAAAAATCACGCCTCCCTGGGAGCCACCAAAAATTGGGGGACGGTAAATGGAGAAAAAATTGAATTTATGGTTGACACAGGGGCAGCAGTTACGACAGTGATTAAAAAACCCCAGGGAGCACATTTTCGGGCAAAACATTATCTACAATAGGATTCTCCGGAATAAGGGAAACACAGCCCTATACAGATAACATCGACATGACATTTGGACGACAAAGGGTTAAGACGCCTGTCCTGGTTGTGCCAAGTTGCCCCATTAATTTATTAGCAAGGGACATTCTTACCAAACTAGGAATAACCATACAATGTTCTGAGAAGGGCCTTCGGTTAACATACCCAGGGGATACAATAAGAAGGGGAGGACAGTTTATAGTAATGACCCCATCTAACGCTTCAGAAGACTCTGTGGAGGTTAGTATTTTCTGGAGTCGGCTACTGTATGATGAACCAGGCCCAGGGCTGATTAAACAGTTTTTTGAGTGGAGGGCCAGTATTCCACGGTATGGGGATTACCATTATCCACTAGATCCTATGCATGTTACATTAAACTACACCATCCACCCGGACCAGGAATATGAGGAGAGGTGGGACTCTCTAAAAGAAGGGAAGACAGAAACGATACATTGTCCATTTATCTTTGTAGGTAAGGAGGGAATAGCTGCTATGGTTGTCATGACAGAAGAACAAATGGAGTGGTTCTGCTTAGGAGTAGAAAGTGTGCCTCATGTGACCTTGGGTATTGCCAAAGATCATCACGCTCGACAGCTGGGTCCGATGGTAAAGGAAGCGATAGGGTGTGAATACAGGCAGACAGAAATCCCGGGATATTCCACCTCGGAGGGAGGAAAATTTGTCAGACTGAATATTGAAGCATGGGACCAGGTAGTGAATGAGAAAGTAGAAAGAGACCGAGCCATAGAAGGAGAAAATATTGATCACAGAGACTCAGACAAATATCTTTCTAATCTGAGTCCACATATATGGACAACGGGGCCCTATGATGTGGGAGTAATAAAAGGAGAGGTATTTCTAGAATTGGCCAACCCCGGGCAGAAACCAATATGGAGAAAACAATACCGCTTGTCGCCCAGTCAGGAGGAAGGTATTAAAGGAACGATAGAAGGGTTAATGGAGTCAGGGGTTTTAAGGGCGGCACCTGACAGTATGTGGAACACGCCCATCATGCCTGTTCCCAAACAGGGTAGAAAAGACTGGAGGATAGTACACGACCTCCGGGAGATTAACTTGGCTACCAAGACTATCGGGAGACCAGTCCCAGACCCATATGTAGCACTTAGGGCTCTGAGTCCGGAGCACGAATACTATACTGTCATTGATCTGGCAAACGCATTCTTCTGCTTGAATTTAGCTGAGGAATGGCAAGACTGGTTAACTTTCACTTACCAAGCACATCGGTACACATACACTAGATTACCTCAGGGTTATAAGGACAGTCCAGGACTGTTCAATCAGGCCCTTAGCGAAATCCTAATGAAATTAAAGCTCCCGGAAGATGTTACACTGATTCAGTATGTAGACAACCTACTATTAGCAGGGAAAACGCCACATGGGTGCCTGACAGGGCAGCCAAACAGGTTACTGGTTATCATGAACATATACAGGGGATGATTTTGAGGTCCCATAACAAAAAAAAATGAATCTGAAACTAAGGAGACTTGTAGCAGATTGAATGACTACACAGATGAGTTTTGTGGAGGAAGAGTGCTGTACAACTGGCTCCCCGCTAACTGGGATGGTCGGTGTGCTCTAGTAACCCTTAATGCGCCAGTGCTGATTGTCAAAAGGCAGGAGGGAGACGAGGATTCCCTAGAATTGCGCCACACAGAGAGTTGGCTGTGGAGAAAAAGGAGGAGTGTTGGACTCTTGGGGCCGGGAGGAAGGAACCCTGATGGGGTATGGATTGATGCCATTGGCCAAGCCCGGAATATTCCGGACGAATTTAAATTAGCCGATGAGATTGCAGCTGGGTTTGAAAGTTTTCCTGTTTTTAGTGCAATTTTTCCCATCACTGTAAATAAAAATGTTAATAGGATCAACCTTATTCACTATAATGTCCAGCGCCTTGCAAATTTGACCAGGGACGTTGTTGAGGCAATACATCAACAACTGTCAGAAACTTCCCTTATGACACTTCAGAATAGGATAGCGATTGATATGGTCCTGGCAGAGAAAGGTGGAGTGTGTGCTATGTTTGGAGATCTATGCTGCACTTCTATCTCTAACACTCACTAAGGGGTTAACGAAACTTAGGGCATTGGCGAAAGAATTAAAAGCCCAGTCTGGAGTCTCCAATCCTGTTTTATCCTGGTTACAGGGAGTGTTTGGGAGATGGAGCACATTGTTAGGACAACTTTTGCTGGGTTTGTTCATTTCTGTATCAATTTTTATCACTTGTGGCTGTTGTTGTATTCCATGCATTCGAACGCTGGTCACGAGGACCATAGAGAAAGCCTTTGCTGACCGTGATGAACTGCCTCCGAAATATCAAGCTGTGCAGGCTGTGGAGCAAGACTATCTCACATTACAGGAGACGGAGAAAGTTGCTGAGATCGATCTGGAGTCTGAAGGGGAATGTGATGGGAAGGAGGGATTGTGAATTAGATTGTTACACATATAATTTTAACCTTGCTTGTAACCTAAATATTATAACCTTGATTGTAGAACAAATATTATAACATTGATTGTAACACAAACATTATTAATCAGATTGTAGAACAAGTATTATGAATTAGATTGTAGACCATATGTTAACTTGGGAATTTACTAATGTACGGGGGGTTAGCTAGTTTTTTGCTTGGGGGCAAATGGGATGAAACTTGTAAACGGGCAATGGGATCGGGGTGACGGATGGGGGGTGTACGCAAAGGAGGGTTGGGGGAGCCCTCGCCCACCAGCCGAACTACCCTGTGAACAGAACCCGTATAGAGCTTGGCAATAATAGGCGAAATAATGTAACGCGGTGGTAGCATAGTCAGGGCGAGATTGTCCTCTAAAGAGGACAAAGGAGGGATTGTAAGGTAAAACATCATGAGATGGGAATGTGTAGGGAGTTACCCTGTACAGGGCAGTAACAAGAAGGGGAGGTGTCCTTGTACTCCTGTTAGGTAAAACATCATGAGATGGGACCGGAGAAGGAGTCACCCAGTACTAAGGAGTAACAGAATGCATCCTTGTACTTACAAGATAAGAGAGACATTGATGGATTGAGAGGCAGGAAGCTAGCAGGGAAAGGATAGCAACGGTTTAAGAGAGACATTGATGGATTGAGAGGCAGGAAGCTAGCAGGGAAAGGATAGCAACAGTTTTAGTCATTGGACAAGTAATGATATGATGATGTTCTAAGCATGTATCCAAGGGTATAAAAAATCACCATTTTGCTGATAACGGCAGAATGCATTCTCCGGCTAACATCGTTAGTCGCAAGTGTTACAATCCGGTAATAAAGAACAAAGAACCCTGATTTCGACTCAGTCTGGTGTTTGTCTCACTCATTCATGAACAATGCAGACCTAACAGTTTCCCTGTTTCCTACATTTTTCCCCATGGTTCCCCACTTTACCAATCCGTTCCCCCTGCTCCCCTTGAATACCCTCTGTTCTGCAGTGTTCCCCACTCTTCCCCACTTTATCCAATCAGTTTCCCTTACTCCCTTTGTTTACCCATTCTTCTCCATTTTTCCACACCGTTCCCCACTTTTTTCAATCTGTTCGCCCTGCTCCCTTTGGATCCCTTTTGTCCTGCAGTGTCCTCCACGGTTCCCAACTTTTTGCAATCCGTTCCCCCTGCTCCGTTTGGTTCCCCACTGTTTTGCATTTTTCCACACGGTTCCCCAATTTTTCCAACTTTTACCACCTGCTCCCTTTGGTTCCCCTCTGTCCTGCAGTGTTCCCCACGTTTCCCCACTTTTTCCAATCCGTTCCCTCTGCTCCCTTTGGTTTCCCTCTGTCCTGCATTTTTCCCCATGGTTCCCCACTTTACCAATCCGTTCCCCCTTCTCCCCTTGATTCCCCTCTGTTCTGCAGTGTTCCCCATGGGCCCCACTTATTTCAATCTGATCCCCCTGCTCCTTTTGGTTCCCCACTGTTTTGCAGTGTTCCCCACGGTTCCCAATTTTTCCAATCTGTTCCCCTTGCTCCTTTGGCTCCTCTCTGTTCTGCAGTTTCCCGACGGTACTCCACATTTTTTCCAATCTGTTCCACCTGCTCCGTTTGGTTCTCCTCTGTTCTGCAGTGTTCTCCATGCTTCCCCACTTTTTCCAATCTATTTCCCCTGCTCCCCTTGGTTCCCCTCTACTCAGCAGTGTTCCCCAGTGTTCCCCACTTTATAACAATATGTTCGCCCTGCTCCCTTTGGTTCCCCATTTCCTACAGTGTCCTACACGGTTCCCAACATTTGGCAATCTGTTCCCCCTGCTCCGTTTGGTTCCCCTCTGTTCTGCAGTGTACCCCACGGTTCCCCACTTTTTCCAATCTGTACCCCCTGCTCCTTTGGCTACTCTCTGTTTTGCAGTTTTCCCCACGGTTTTCCACATTTTTTACAATCTGTTCCACCTGCTCCCTTTGGTTCTCCTCTGTTTTGCAGTGTTCCCCACGCATCCCTACTTTTTCCAATCCATTTGCCCTGCTCCCCTTGGTTCCCCTCTGTCCTGCAGTGTTCCCCACGATTCCCCACTTTTTACAACCTATACCCCCTGCTCCCTTTGGTTCCCCTCTGTCCTGCATTCTTCCCCATGGTTCCCCACTTTACCATTCCATTCCCCCTGCTCCCCATGAATCCCCTCTGTTCTGTAGTGTTCCCCACTGTTCCCCACTTTATCCAATCAGTTTCCCTTGCTCTCTTTGTTCACCCATTGTTTTCCATTTTTCCACACCGTTCGCCACTTTTTTCAATCTGTTCACCCTGCTCCCTTTGGTTCCCTTTTGTCCTGCAGTGTCCTCCACGGTTCCCAACTTTTTGCAATCCGTTACCCCTGCTCCGTTTGGTTCCCCACTGTTCTGCATTTTTCCCCACCGTTCCCCACTTTTCCCGGCTGTTCCCCCTGCTCCCTTTGGTTCTGCTATGTTCTGCGGTGATCCCCACAGTTCCCCACTTTTTCCAACCCGTTCCCCCTGCTAACTTTGGTTCCCCTCTGTCCTGAAGTTTTCCCCACAGTTCCCCACTTTTTCCAATCCGTTTCCCCTGCTCCCTTTGTTTACCCAGTGTTATGCATTTTTCCACTCCGTTCCCCACTTTTTTCAATCTGTTCCCCCTGCTCGTTTTGGTTCCCCACTATTCTGCAGTGTTCGCCACGGTACCTACATTTTCCAATCTGTGCCCCCTGCTCCTTTGGCTCCCCTCTGTTTTGCAGTTTTCCCGACGGTTCTCCACGTTTTTTCCAATCTGTTCCACCTGCTCCCTTTGGTTCTCCACTCTTCTGCAGTGTTCCCCACTTTTTCCAATCTGTTGCAACTGCTCCCTTTGGTTCTCCACTCTTCTGCAGTGTTCCCCACGCTTCCCCACTTTTTACAATCCATTTCCCCTGCTCCCTTTGGTTCCACTCTGTCCTGCAGTGTTCCCAATGGTTCCTCACTTTTTCCAATTCGTTCCTCCTGCTCCCTTTGGTTCCCCTCTGTCCTGCATTTTTCAACATGGTTCCCCACTTTTGCAATCCGTTCCCCCTGCTCCCTTTAGTTCCCCTTTGTCCTGCAGTGTTCTACACGGTTCCCCACTTTTTTCAATCTGTTCCCTCTGCTCCTTTGGCTACACTCTGTTTTGCAGTTTTCCCCACGGTTCTCCACATTTTTTCCAATCCGTTCCACCTGCTCCCTTTGGTTCTCCTCTGTTCTGCAGTGTTCCCCACGCTTCTCCACTTTTTCCAATCCGTTTCCCCTGCTCCCTTTGTTTACCCACTTTTATGCATTTCACCACTCCGTTCCCCATTTTTTTCAATCTGTTCCCCCTGCTCGTTTTGGTTCCCCACTTTTCTGCAGTGTTCGCCACGGTTTCCCACTTTTTCCAATCTCTTCTTCCTGCTCCTTTGGCTCCTCTCTTTTCTGCAGTTTCCCCGACGGTTCTCCACATTTTTTCCAATCTGTTCCACCTGCTCCCTTTGGTTCTCCTCTCTTCTGCAGTGTTCCCCATGCTTCCCCACTTTTTCCAATCCATTTCCCCTGCTCCCCTTGGTTCCCCTCTGCTCTGCGGTGTTCCCCAGTATTCCCCACTTTTTCCAATCCATTTGCCCTGCTCCCTTTGGTTCTGCTCTGTTCTGCGGTGTTCCCAACAGTTCCCCACTTTTTCCAACCCGTTCCCCCTGCTCCCTTTGGTTCCCCTCTGTCCTGCATTTTTCCCCACAGTTCCCCACTTTAACAATCCGTTCCCCCTGCTCCCTTTGGTTCCTCACTGTTCTGAAGAGTTCGCCACGGTTACCCACTGTTATGCATTTCTCAACTCCATTCCCCACTTTTTTCAATCTGTTCCCCCTGCTCGTTTTGGTTCGCCACTGTTCTGCAGTGTTCCCCACGCTCCCCACTTGTTCCAATCCATTTCCCCTGCTCCCTTTGGTTCCCCGCTATTCTGCAGTGTTCCCCATTTTTCCCCACTTTTTCCAACCTGTACCCCCTCTCCCTTTGGTTCCACTCTGTCCTGCGGTGTTCCCCACGTTTCCCTACTTTTTCCAATTCGTTCCTCCTGCTCTCTTTGGTTCCCCTCTGTCCTGCATTTTTACCCACGTTTCCCCACTTTACCAATCCGTTCCTCCTGCTCCCTTTGGTTCCACTCTGTGCTGCTGTGTTCTACATGGTTCCCCACTGTTTTCAAACTGTTACCCCTGCTCCTTTTGGTTCCCCACTGTTCTGCAGTGTTCCTAAATGTTCCCCACTTTTTTCCAATCTGTTTGTCCTGCTCCCTTTGTTTCCCTCTGTCCTGCAGTGTCCTCCACACTTCCCAACTTTTTGCAATCCATTCCCCGTGCTCCGCTTGGTTCCCCTCTGTTCTGCAGAGTTCGCCACGGTTCCCCACTTTTTCCAAATCTGTTCCCCCTACACCCTTTGGTATCCCTCTATTCTGCAGTGTTCCCCACGGTAACCCACATTTTCCAATCTGTTCTCCCTGCTCATTTGGCTCCCCTTTGTTCTGCAGTTTTCCCCAAGGTTGTCCACATATTTTCCAATCTGTTCCACCTGCTCCCTTTAGTTCTCCTCTGTTCTGCTGTGTTCCCTACGCTTCCCCACTTTTTCCAATCCATTCCCACTGCTACCTTTGGTTCCCCTCCATTCTGCTGTGTTTCCCACGATTCTCCACTTTTTTTCCATCCTGTACCCCCTGCTCCCTTTGTTTCCCCTCTGTCCTGCAGTGTTCCCCACGATTCCCCACTCTTTGCAACATATACCCCCTGCTCCCTTTGGTTCTCCTCTGTCCTGCAGTGTTCCCCACGGTTCCCCACTTTTTCCAATCCGTTCCCTCTGCTCCCTTTGGTTTCCCTCTGTCCTGCATTCTTCCCCATTGTTCCCCACTTTACCATTCCGTTCCCCCTGCTCCCCTTGAATCCCCTCTGTTCTGCAGTGTTCCCCACTGTTCCCTACTTTATCCAATCAGTTTCCCTTGCTCCCTTTGTTTACCCATTGTTCTCCATTTTTCCACACCGTTCCCCACTTTTTTCAATCTATTCGCCCTGCTCCCTTTGGTTCCCTTTTATCCTGCAGTGTCCTCCACGGTTCCCAACTTTTTGCAATCCGTTCCCCCTGCTCCGTTTGGTTCCCCACTGTTCTGCATTTTTCCACACGGTTCCCCAATTTTCCAACTTTTACCACCTGCTCCCTTTGGTTACCCTCTGTTCTGCAGTGTTCCCCATGGGCCCCACTTATTTCAATCTGTTCCCCCTGCTCATTTTTGTTCCCCACTGTTCTGCAGTATTCCCCACGGTTCCCCAATTTTTCCAATCCGTTCCCCCTGCTCCGTTTGGTTCCCCTCTGTTCTGCAGTGTTCCCCACGGTTCCCCACTTTTTCCAATCGGATCCCCCTGCTCCTTTGGCTCCTCTCTGTTTTGCAGTTTTCCCCACGGTTCTCCACATTTTTTACAATCTGTTCCACCTGCTCCCTTTGGTTCTCCTCTGTTCTGCAGTGTTCCCCACGCATCCCTACTTTTTCCAATCCATTTGCCCTGCTCCCTTTGGTTCCCCACTGTTCTGCCGAGTTCGCCACGGTTCCCCACTTTTTCCAATCCGTTTACCCTGCTCCCTTTGTTTACCCACTGTTATGCATTTCTCCACTCCGTTCCCCACTTTTTTCAATCTGTTCTCCCTGCTCGTTTTGGTTCCCCACTGTTCTGCAGTGTTCGCCACGGTTTCCCACTTTTTCCAATCTGTACCTCCTGCTCCTTTGGCTCCTCTCTGTTCTGCAGTTTTCCCGACGGTTCTCCACATTTTTTCCAATCTGTTCCACCTGCTCCCTTTGGTTCTCCTCTGTTCTGCAGTGTTCCCCACGCATCCCCACTTTTTCCAATCCATTTGCCCTGCTCCCTTTGGTTGCCCTCTGCCCTGCAGTGTTGCCCATGGTTCCCCACTTTTTCCAATCTGTTCCCCCTGCTCCTTTGCCTCTACTCTATTCTGCAGTTCTCCCAACGGTTCTCCACATTTTTTGCAATCCATTCCCCCTGCTCTTTTTGGTTCCCCTCTGTTCTGCAGAGTTCGCCACGGTTCCCCACTTTTTCCAATCTGTTTCCCCTGCTCCCTTTGTTTACCCACTGTTATGCATTTTTCCACTCCGTTCCCCACTTTATTCAATCTGTTCCCCCTGCTCGTTTTGGTTCCCCACTGTTCTGCAGTGTTCGCCATGGTTCCCCACATTTTCCAATCTGTTCCCCCTGCTCCTTTGGCTCCCCTCTGTTCTGCAGTTTTCCCGACGGTTCTCCACATTTTTTCCAATCTGTTCCACCTGCTCCCTTTGGTTCTCGACTCTTCTGCAGTGTTCCCCACGCTTCCCCACTTGTTCCAATCCATTTCCCCTGCTCCCTTTGGTTCCCCGCTATTCTGCAGTGTTCCCCATTTTTACCCACTTTTTCCAACCTGTACACCCTCTCCCTTTGGTTCCACTCTGTCCTGCATTGTTCCCCACGTTTCCCCACTTTTTCCAATTCGTTCCTCCTGCTCTCTTTGGTTCCCCTCTGTCCTGCATATTTAGCCACGTTTCCCCACTTTACCAATCCTTTCCTCCTGTTCCCATTGGTTCCACTCTGTCGTGCTGTGTTCTACACGGTTCCCGACTTTTTTCAATCTGTTCCCCCTGCTCCTTTTGGTTCCCAACTGTTCTGCAGTGTTCCTCACCGTTCCCACTTTTTTCCAATCTGTTTGTTCTGCTCTCTTTGTTTCCCCTCTGTCCTGCAATGTCGTCCACTGTTCCCAACTTTTTGCAATCCATTCCCCGTGCTCCGCTTGGTTCCCCTCTGTTCTGCAGTTTTCCCCAAGGTTGTCCACATTTTTTCCAATCTGTTCCACCTGCTCCCTTTAGTTCTCCTCTGTTCTGCTGTGTTCCCTACGCTTCCCCACTTTTTCCAATACATTCCCACTGCTCCCTTTCGTTCCCCTCTGTCCTGCAGTGTTCCCCACGATTCCCCACTTTTTACAACCTGTACCCCCTGATCCCTTTGGTTCCCCTCTGTCCTGCAGTGTTCCACACGGTTCCCCACTTTTTCCAATCCGTTCCCTCTGCTACCTTTGGTTTCCCTCTGTCCTGCATTTTTCCCCATGATTCCCCACTTTACCAATCCGTTCCCCCTGCTCCCCTTGAATCCCATCTGTTCTGCAGTGTTCCCCACTGTTCCCCACTTTATCCAATCAGTTTCCCTTGCTCCCTTTGTTTACCCATTGTTCTCCATTTTTCCACACCGTTCCCCACTTTTTTCAATCTGTTCGCCCTGCTCCCTTTGGTTCCCTTTTGTCCTGCAGTGTCCTCCACGGTTCCCAACTTTTTGTAATCCGCTCCCCCTGCTCCGTTTGGTTCCCCAGTGTTCTGCATTTTTCCACACGGTTCCCCAATTTTTCCTACTTTAACCACCTGCTCCCTTTGGTTACCCTCTGTTCTGCAGTGTTCCCCACGCATCCCCACTTTTTCCAATCCATTTGCCCTGCTCCCTTTGGTTCTGCTCTGTTCTGCGGTGTTCCCAACAGTTCCCCACTTTTTCCAACCCGTTCCCCCTGCTCCCTTTGGTTCCCCTCTGTCCTGTATTTTTCCCCACATTTCCCCACTTTACCAATCCGTTACCCCTGCTCCCTTTGGTTCCCCAATGTTCTGCAGAATTCGCCACGGTTACCCACTTTTTCCAATCCGTTTACCCTGCTCCCTTTGTTTACCCATGTTATGCATTTCTCCACTCCGTTCCCCACTTTTTTCAATCTGTTCCCCCTGCTCGTTTTGGTTCCCCACTGTTCTGCAGTTTTCCCCATGGTTCCCACTTTTTCTAATCCTTTCCCCCTGCTCCCTTTTGTTCCCCTCTCTTCTGCAGTTTTCCATACAGTTCCCAACATTTTCCAATCCGTTACCCCTGCTCCCTTTGGTTCCCCTCTGTCCTGCAGTGTTCCCCACAGTTCCCAACTTTTTCCAATCTGTTCCTCCTGCTCCCTGTGGTTCCCCACTGTTCTGCAGTGTTCCTCACGGTTCCCCACTTTTTTCCAATCTGTTTGTCCTGCTCCCTTTGTTTCCCCTCTGTCCTGCAGTGTCCTCCACAGTTCCCAACATTTTGCAATCCATTTCCCGTGCTCCGCTTGGTTCCACTCTGTTCTGCAGTGTTCCCCATGGTTCCCCACTTTTTCCAATCTGTTCCCCCTACTCCCTTTGGTATCTCTCTGTTCTGCAGTGTTCCCCACGGTTCCCCACATTTTCCAATCTGTTCCCCCTGCTCATTTGGCTCCCCTCTGTTCTGCAGATTTCCCCAAGGTTGTCCACATTTTTTCCAATCTGTTCCACCTGCTCCCTTTAGTTCTCCTCTGTTCTGCTGTGTTCCCTACGCTTCCCCACTTTTTCCAATCCATTCCCACTGCTCCCTTTGGTTTCCCTCTATTCTGCTGTGTTCCCCACGATTCTCCACTTTTTTCCATCCTGTACCCCCTGCTCCCTTTGGTTCCCCTCTGTCCTGCAGTGTTCCCCACGATTCCCCACTTTTTACAACCTGTACCCCCTGCTCCCTTTGGTTCCGCTCTGTCCTGCAGTGTTCCCCACGGTTCCACACTTTACCAATCCGTTCCCCCTGCTCCCCTTGAATCCCTTCTGTTCTGCGGTGTTCCCCCCTGTTCCCCACTTTATCCAATCAGTTTCCCTTGCTCCCTTTGTTTACCCATTGTTCTCCATTTTTCCACACCGTTCCCCACTTTTTTCAATCTGTTCGCCCTGCTCCCTTTGGTTCCTTTTTGTCCTGCAGTGTCCTCCACTGTTCCCAACTTTTTGCAATCCGTTCCCCCTGCTCCGTTTGGTTACCCACTGTTCTGCATTTGTCCACACGGTTCCCCAATTTTTCCAACTTTTACCACCTGCTCCCTTTGGTTCCCCTCTGTTCTGCAGTGTTCCCCATGGGCCCCACTTATTTCAATCTGTTCCCCCTGCTCATTTTGGTTCCCCACTGTTCTGCAGTGTTCCCCACAGTTCCCCAATTTTTCCAATCTGTTCCCCTTGCTCCTTTGGCTCCTCTCTGTTCTGCAGATTTCCCGACTGAACTCCACATTTTTTCCAATCTGTTCAACCTGCTCCGTTTGGTTCTCCTCTGTTCTGCAGTGTTCTCCATGCTTCCCCACTTTTTCCAATCTATTTCCCCTGCTCCCCTTGGTTCCCCTCTGCTCTGCAGTGTTCCCCAGTGTTCCCCACTTTTTAAAAATCTCTTCGCCCTGCTCCCTTTGGTTTCCCTCTGTCCTACAGTGTCCTCCACAGTTCCCAACATTTGACAATCCGTTGCCCCTGCTCCGTTTGGTTCCCCTCTGTTCTGCAGTGTTCCCCAGGGTTCCCCACTTTTCCAAATCTGTTCCCCCTGCTCCTTTGGCTCCACTCTGTTTTGCAGTTTTCCCCACGGTTCTCCACATTTTTTCCAATCTGTTCCACCTGCTCCCTTTGGTTCTCCTCTGTTCTGCAGTGTTCCCCACGCATCCCCACTTTTTCCAATCCATTTGCCCTGCACCATTTGGTTCTGCTCTGTTCTGCGGTGTTCCCAACAGTTCCCCACTTTTTCCAACCCATTCCCCCTGCTCCCTATGGTTCCCCTCTGTCCTGCATTTTTCCCCACAGTTCCCCACTTTACCAATCCGTTCCCCCTGCTCCCTTTGGTTCCCCACTGTTCTGCAGAGTTCGCCACGGTTACCCACTTTTTCCAATTCGTTTCCCCTGCTCCCTTTGTTTACCCACTGTTATGCATTTCTCCACTCCGTTCCCCACTTTTTTCAATATGTTTCCCCTGCTCGTTTTGGTTCACAACTGTTCTGCAGTTTTCCCCACGGTTCCCACTTTTTCCAATCTGTTCCACCTGCTCCCTTTTGTTCCCCTCTCTTCTGCAGTTTTCCATACAGTTCCCAACATTTTCCAATCTGTTACCCCGGCTCCCTTTGCTTCCCCTCTGTCCTGCAGTGTTCCCCACAGTTCCCCACTTTTTCCAATCTGTTCCTCCTGCTCCCTGTGGTTCCCCACTGTTCTGCAGTGTTCCTCACGGTTCCCCACTTTTTTCCAATCTGTTTGTCCTGCTCCCTTTGTTTCCCCTCTGTCCTGCAGTGTCCTCCACAGTTCACAACTTTTTGCAATCCATTCCCCGTGCTCCGCTTGGTTCCACTCTGTTCTGCAGTGTTCCCCATGGTTCCCCACTTTTTCCAATCTGTTCCCCCTACTCCCTTTGGTATCCCTCTGTTCTTCAGTGTTCCCCACGGATCCCCACATTTTCCAATCTGTTCCCCCTGCTCATTTTGCTCCCCTCTGTTCTGCAGTTTTCCCCAAGGTTGTCCACATTTTTTCCAATCTGTTCCACCTGCTCCCTTTAGTTCTCCTCTGTTCTGCTGTGTTGCCTACGCTTCCCCACTTTTTCCAATGCATTCCCACTGCTCCCTTTGGTTCCCCTCTATTCTGCTGTGATCCCCACGATTCTCCACTTTTTTTTCCATCCTGTTCCCCCTGCTCCCTTTGATTCCCCTCTGTCCTGCAGTGTTCCCCACGATTCCCCACTTTTTCCAATCCGTTCCTTCTGCTCCCTTTGGTTTCCCTGTTTCCTACATTTTTCCCCATGGTTCCCCACTTTACCAATCCGTTCCCCCTGCTCCCCTTGAATACCCTTTGTTCTGCAGTGTTCCCCACTCTTCCCCACTTTATCCAATCATTTTTCCTTACTCCCTTTGTTTACCCATTCTTCTCCATTTTTCCACACCGTTCCCCACTTTTTTCAATCTGTTCGCCCTGCTCCCTTTGGATCCCTTTTGTCCTGCAGTGTCCTCCACGGTTCCCAACTTTTTCCAATCCGTTCCCCCTGCTCCGTTTGGTTCCCCACTGTTTTGCATTTTTCCACACGGTTCCCCAATTTTTCCAACTTTTACCACCTGCTCCCTTTGGTTCCCCTCTGTCCTGCAGTGTTCCCCACGTTTCCCCACTTTTTCCAATCCGTTCCCTCTGCTCCCTTTGGTTTCCCTCTGTCCTGCATTTTTCCCCATGGTTCCCCACTTTACCAATCCGTTCCCCCTTCTCCCCTTGATTCCCCTCTGTTCTGCAGTGTTCCCCATGGGCCCCACTTATTTCAATCTGATCCCCCTGCTCCTTTTGGTTCCCCACTGTTTTGCAGTGTTCCCCACGGTTCCCAATTTTTCCAATCTGTTCCCCTTGCTCCTTTGGCTCCTCTCTGTTCTGCAGTTTCCCGACGGTACTCCACATTTTTTCCAATCTGTTCCACCTGCTCCGTTTGGTTCTCCTCTGTTCTGCAGTGTTCTCCATGCTTCCCCACTTTTTCCAATCTATTTCCCCTGCTCCCCTTGGTTCCCCTCTGCTCAGCAGTGTTCCCCAGTGTTCCCCACTTTATAACAATATGTTCGCCCTGCTCCCTTTGGTTCCCCATTTCCTACAGTGTCCTACACGGTTCCCAACATTTGGCAATCTGTTCCCCCTGCTCCGTTTGGTTCCCCTCTGTTCTGCAGTGTACCCCACGGTTCCCCACTTTTTCCAATCTGTACCCCCTGCTCCTTTGGCTACTCTCTGTATTGCAGTTTTCCCCACGGTTTTCCACATTTTTTACAATCTGTTCCACCTGCTCCCTTTGGTTCTCCTCTGTTTTGCAGTGTTCCCCACGCATCCCTACTTTTTCCAATCCATTTGCCCTGCTCCCCTTGGTTCCCCACTGTTCTGCAGAGTTCGCCACGGTTCCCCACTTTTTCGAATCCGTTTCCCCTGCTCCCTTTGTTTACCCACTGTTATGCATTTCTCCACTCCGTTCCCCACTTTTTTCAAACTGTTCCCCCTGCTCGTTTTGGTTCCCCACTGTTCTGCAGTGTTCGCCACGGTTTCCCACTTTTTCCAATCTGTACCCCCTGCTCCTTTGGCTCCTCTCTTTTCTGCATTTTTCCACACGGTTCCCCAATTTTTCCAACTTTTACCACCTGCTCCCTTTGGTTACCCTCTGTTCTGCAGTGTTCCCCATGGGCCCCACTTATTTCAATCTGTTCTCCCTGCTTGTTTTGGTTCCCCACTGTTCTGCAGTGTTCGCCACGGTTTCCCACTTTTTCCAATCTGTACCCCCTGCTCCTTTGGCTCCTCTCTGTTCTGCAGTTTTCCCGAAGGCTCTCCACATTTTTTCCAATCTATTCCCCCTACTCCCTTTGGTATCTCTCTGTTCTGCAGTGTTCCCCACGGTTCCCCACATTTTCCAATCTGTTCCCCCTGCTCATTTGGCTCCCCTCTGTTCTGCAGTTTTCCCCAAGGTTGTCTACATTTTTTCCAATCTGTTCCACCTGCTCCCTTTAGTTCTCCTCTGTTCTGCTGTGTTCCCTACGCTTCCCCACTTTTTCCAATCCATTCCCACTGCTCCCTTTGGTTCCCCTCTATTCTGCTGTGTTCCCCACGATTCTCCACTTTTTTCCATCCTGGACCCCCTGCTCCCTTTGGTTCCCCTCTGTCCTGCAGTGTTCCCCACGATTCCCCACTTTTTACAACCTGTACCCCCTGCTCCCTTTGGTTCCGCTCTGTCCTGCAGTGTTCCCCACGGTTCCACACTTTACCAATCCGTTCCCCCTGCTCCCCTTGAATCCCTTCTGTTCTGCGGTGTTCCCCCCTGTTCCCCACTTTATCCAATCAGTTTCCCTTGCTCCCTTTGTTTACCCATTGTTCTCCATTTTTCCACACCGTTCCCCACTTTTTTCAATCTGTTCGCCCTACTCCCTTTGGTTCCTTTTTGTCCTGCAGTGTCCTCCACTGTTCCCAACTTTTTGCAATCCGTTCCCCCTGCTCCGTTTGATTACCCACTGTTCTGCATTTGTCCACACGGTTCCCCAATTTTTCCAACTTTTACCACCTGCTCCCTTTGGTTACCCTCTGTTCTGCAGTGTTCCCCATGGGCCCCACTTATTTCAATCTGTTCCCCCTGCTCATTTTGGTTCCCCACTCTTCTGCAGTGTTCCCCACAGTTCCCCAATTTTTCCAATCTGTTCCCCTTGCTCCTTTGGCTCCTCTCTGTTCTGCAGATTTCCCGACTGTACTCCACATTTTTTCCAATCTGTTCAACCTGCTCCGTTTGGTTCTCCTCTGTTCTGCAGTGTTCTCCATGCTTCCCCACTTTTTCCAATCTATTTCCCCTGCTCCCCTTGGTTCCCCTCTGCTCTGCAGTGTTCCCCAGTGTTCCCCACTTTTTAAAAATCTCTTCGCCCTGCTCCCTTTGGTTTCCCTCTGTCCTACAGTGTCCTCCACAGTTCCCAACATTTGACAATCCGTTGCCCCTGCTCCGTTTGGTTCCCCTCTGTTCTGCAGTGTTCCCCACGGTTCCCCACTTTTCCAAATCTGTTCCCCCTGCTCCTTTGGCTCCACTCTGTTTTGCAGTTTTCCCCACGGTTCTCCACATTTTTTCCAATCTGTTCCACCTGCTCCCTTTGGTTCTCCTCTGTTCTGTAGTGTTCCCCACGCATCCCCACTTTTTCCAATCCATTTTCCCTGCACCCTTTGGTTCTGATCTGTTCTGCGGTGTTCCCAACAGTTCTCCAATTTTTCCAACCCGTTCCCCCTGCTCCCTTTGGTTCCCCTCTGTCCTGCATTTTTCCCCACAGTTCCCCACTTTACCAATCCTTTCCCCCTGCTCCCTTTGGTTCCCCACTGTTCTGCAGAGTTCGCCACGGTTCCCCACTTTTTCAATCCGTTTCCCTTGCTCCCTTTGTTTCCCCACTGTTATGCATTTCTCCACTCCGTTCCCCACTTTTTTCAATCTGTTCCCCCTGCTCGTTTTGGTTCCCCACTGTTCTGCAGTTTTCCCCAAGGTTCCAACTTTTTCCAATCTGTTCCCCCTGCTCCCTTTTGTTCCCCTCTCTTCTGCAGTTTTCCATACAGTTCCCAATATTTTCCAATCCGTTACCCCTGCTCCCTTTGGTTACCCTCTGTCCTGCAGTGTTCCCCACAGTTCCCCACTTTTTCCAATCTGTTCCTCCTGCTCCCTGTGGTTCCCCACTGTTCTGCAGTGTTCCTCACAGTTCTCCACATTTTTTCCAATCTGTTCCACCTGCTCCCTTTGGTTCTCCTCTGTTCTGCAGTGTTCCGCACGCATTTCCACTTTTTCCAATCCATTTACCCTGCTCCCTTTTGTTCTGCTCTGTTCTGCGGTGTTCCCAACAGTTCCCCACTTTTTCCAACCCGTTCCCCCTGATCCCTTTGGTTCCCCTCTGTACTGCATTTTTCCCCACAGTTCCCTACTTTACCATTCCGTTCCCCCTGCTCCCTTTGGTTCCCCACTTTTCTGCAGAGTTCGCCACGGTTCCCCACTTTTTCCAATCCGTTTACCCTGCTCCCTTTGTTTACCCACTGTTATGCATTTCTGCACTCCGTTCCCCACTTTTTTCAATCTGTTCTCCCTGCTCGTTTTGGTTCCCCACTGTTCTGCAGTGTTCGCCACGGTTTCCCACTTTTTCCAATCTGTACCCCCTGCTCCTTTGGCTCCTCTCTGTTCTGCAGTTTTCCCGACGGTTCTCCACATTTTTTCCAATCTGTTCCACCTGCTCCCTTTGGTTCTCCTCTGTTCTGCAGTGTTCCCCACGCATCCCCACTTTTTCCAATCCATTTGCCCTGCTCCCTTTGGTTCTGATCTGTTCTGCGGTGTTCCCAACAGTTCCCCACTTTTTCCAATCTGTTCCCCCTGCTCCTTTGCCTCTACTCTATTCTGCAGTTCTCCCAACGATCTCCACATTTTTTGCATTCCATTCCCCCTGCTCTTTTTGGTTCCCCTCTGTTCTGCAGAGTTCGCCACGGTTCCCCACTTTTTCCAATATGTTCCCCCTGCTCCCTTTGTTTACCCACTGTTATGCATTTTTCCACTCCGTTCCCCAATTTATTCAATCTGTTCCCCCTGCTCGTTTTGGTTCCCCACTGTTCTGCAGTGTTCGCCATGGTTCCCCACATTTTCCAATCTGTTCCCCCTGCTCCTTTGGCTCCCCTCTGTTCTGCAGCTTTCCCGACGGTTCTCCACATTTTTTCCAATCTGTTCCACCTGCTCCCTTTGGTTCTCGACTCTTCTGCAGTGTTCCCCACGCTTCCCCACTTGTTCCAATCCATTTCCCCTGCTCCCTTTGGTTCCCCGTTATTCTGCAGTGTTCCCCACAGTTCCCCACTTTTTCCAACCCGTTCCTCCTGTTCCCATTGGTTCCACTCTGTCGTGCTGTGTTCTACACAGTTCCCCACTTTTTTCAATCTGTTCCCCCTACTCCTTTTGGTTCCCAACTGTTCTGCAGTGTTCCTCACCGTTCCCACTTTTTTCCAATCTGTTTGTCCTGCTCTCTTTGCTTCCCCTCTGTCCTGCAGTGTCGTCCACTGTTCCCAACTTTTTGCAATCCTTTCCCCGTGCTCGGCTTGGTTCCCCTCTGTTCTGCAGTTTTCCCCAATGTTGTCCACATTTTTTCCAATCTGTTCCACCTGCTCCCTTTAGTTCTCCTCTGTTCTGCTGTGTTCCCTACGCTTCCCCACTTTTTCCAATACATTCCCACTGCTCCCTTTGGATCCCCTCTGTCCTGCAGTGTTCCCCACGATTCCCCACTTTTTACAACCTGTACCCCCTGCTCCCTTTGGTTCCCCTCTGTCCTGCAGTGTTCCCCACGGTTCCCCACTTTTTCCATTCCGTTCCCTCTGCTACCTTTGGTTTCCCTCTGTCCTGCATTTTTCCCCATGATTCCCCACTTTACCAATCCGTTCCCCCTGCTCCCCTTGAATCCCATCTGTTCTGCAGTTTCCCCACTGTTCCCCACTTTATCCAATCAGTTTCCCTTGCTCCCTTTGTTTACCCATTGTTCTCCATTTTTCCACACCGTTCCCCACTTTTTTCAATCTGTTCGCTCTGCTCCCTTTGGTTCCCTTTTGTCCTGCAGTGTCCTCCACGGTTCCCAACTTTTTGTAATCCGTTCCCCCTGCTCCGTTTGGTTCCCCACTGTTCTGCATTTTTCCACACGGTTCCCCAATTTTTCCAACTTTTACCACCTGCTTCCTTTGGTTACCATCTGTTCTGCAGTGTTCCCCACGCATCCCCACTTTTTCCAATCCATTTGCCCTGCTCCCTTTGGTTCCCCTCTGTCCTGCATTTTTCCCCACAGTTCCCCACTTTACCAATCCGTTACCCCTGCTCCCTTTGGTTCCCCAATGTTCTGCAGAGTTCGCCACGGTTCCACACTTTTTCCAATCCGTTTACCCTGCTCCCTTTGTTTTCCCATGTTATGCATTTCTCCACTCCGTACCCCACTTTTTTCAATCTGTACCCCCTGCTTTTTTTGGTTCCCCACTGTTCTGCAGTTTTCCCCATGGTTCCCACTTTTTCCAATCCTTTCCCCCTGCTCCCTTTTGTTCCCCTCTCTTCTGCAGTTTTCCATACAGTTCCCAACATTTTCCAATCCGTTACCCCTGCTCCCTTTGGTTCCCCTCTGTCCTGCAGTGTTCCCCACGGTTCCCCACTTTTTCCAATCTGTTCCTCCTGCTCCCTGTGGTTCCCCACTGTTCTGCAGTGTTCCTCACGGTTCCCCACTTTTTTCCAATCTGTTTGTACTGCTCCCTTTGTTTCCCCTCTGTCCTGCAGTGTCCTCCACAGTTCCCAACTTTTTGCAATCCATTCCCCGTGCTCCGCTTGGTTCCACTCTGTTCTGCAGTGTTCCCCATGGTTCCCCACTTTTTCCAATCTGTTCCCCCTACTCCCTTTGGTATCCCTCTGTTCTTCAGTGTTCCCCACGGATCCCCACATTTTCCAATCTGTTCCCCCTGCTCATTTGGCTCCCCTCTGTTCTGCAGTTTTCCCCAATGTTGTCCACATTTTTTCAAATCTGTTCCACCTGTTCCCTTTAGTTCTCCTCTGTTCTGCTGTGTTCCCTACGCTTCCCCACTTTTTCCAATCCATTCCCACTGCTCCCTTTGGTTCCCCTCTATTCTGCTGTGTTACCCACGATTCTCCACTTTTTTCCATCCTGTACCCCCGGCTCCCTTTGGTTTCCCTCTGTCTTGCAGTGTTCCCCACGATTCCCCACTTTTTACAACCTGTACCCCCTGCTCCCTTTAGTTCCGCTCTGTCCTGCAGTGTTCCCCACGGTTCCACACTTTTTCCAACCTGTACACCCTGCTCCCTTTGGTTCCCCTCTGTCCTGCAGTGTTCCCCATGGTTCCCCACTTTACCAATCCGTTCCCCCTTCTCCCCTTGAATCCCCTCTGTTCTGCGGTGTTCCCCACTGTTCCCCACTTTATCCAATCAGTTTCCCTTGCTCCCTTTGTTTACCCATTGTTCTCCATTTTTCCACACCGTTCCCCACTTTTTTCAATCTGTTCGCCCTGCTCCCTTTGGTTCCCTTTTGTCCTGCAATGTCCTCCACGGTTCCCAACTTTTTCCAATGCGTTCCCCCTGCTCCGTTTGGTTCCCCACTGTTTTGCATTTTTCCACACGGTTCCCCAATTTTTCCAACTTTTACCACCTGCTCCCTTTGGTCACCCTCTGTTCTGCAGTGTTCCCCATGGGCCCCACTTATTTCAATCTGTTCCCCCTGCTCATTTTGGTTCCCCACTGTTCTGCAGTGTTCCCCACAGTTCCCCAATTTTTCCAATCTGTTCCCCTTGCTCCTTTGGCTCCTCTCTGTTCTGCAGATTTCCCAACGGTACTCCACATTTTTTCCAATCTGTTCAACCTGCTCCGTTTGGTTCTCCTCTGTTCTGCAGTGTTCTCCATGCTTCCCCACTTTTTCCAATCTATTTCCCCTGCTCCCCTTGGTTCCCCTCTGCTCTGCAGTGTTCCTCAGTGTTCCCCACTTTTTAAAAATCTCTTCGCCCTGCTCCCTTTGGTTTCCCTCTGTCCTACAGTGTCCTCCACAGTTCCCAACATTTGGCAATCCGTTCCCCCTGCTCCGTTTGGTTCCCCTCTGTTCTGCAGTGTTCCCCACGGTTCCCCACTTTTCCAAATCTGTTCCCCCTGCTCCTTTGGCTCCACTCTGTTTTGCAGTTTTCCCCACGGTTCTCCACATTTTTTCCAATCTGTTCCACCTGCTCCCTTTGGTTCTCCTCTGTTCTGCAGTGTTCCCCACGCATCCCCACTTTTTCCAATCCATTTGCCCTGCTCCCTTTGGTTCTGCTCTGTTCTGCGGTGTTCCCAACAGTTCCCCACTTTTCCCAACCCGTTCCCCCTGCTCCCTTTGGTTCCCCTCTGTCCTGCATTTTTCCCCACAGTTCCCCACTTTACCAATCCGTTCCCCCTGCTCCCTTTGGTTCCCCACTGTTCTGCAGAGTTCGCCACGGATCCCCACTTTTTCCAATCCGTTTCCCCTGCTCCCTTTGTTTACCCACTGTTATGCATTTCTCCACTCCGTTCCCCACTTTTTTCAATCTGTTTCCCCTGCTCGTTTTGGTTCACAACTGTTCTGCAGTTTTCCCCATGGTTCCCACTTTTTTCCAATCTGTTCCACCTGCTCCCTTTTGTTCCCCTATCTTCTGCAGTTTTCCATACAGTTCCCAACATTTTCCAATATGTTACTCCTGCTCCCTTTGCTTCCCCTCTCTCCTGCAGTGTCCTCCACAGTTCACAACTTTTTGCAATCCATTCCCCGTGCTCCGCTTGGTTCCACTCTGTTCTGCAGTGTTCCCCATGGTTCCCCACTTTTTCCAATCTGTTCCCCCTACTCCCTTTGGTATCCCTCTGTTCTTCAGTGTTCCCCACGGATCCCCACATTTTCCATATTGTTCCCCCTGCTCCCTTTGGTTCCCCTCTGTCCTGCAGTGTTCCCCACGATTCCCCACTTTTTACAACCTGTACCCCCTGCTCCCTTTAGTTCTCCTCTGTTCTGCTGTGTTCCCTACGCTTCCCCACTTTTTCCAATACATTCCCACTGCTCCCTTTGGATCCCCTCTGTCCTGCAGTGTTCCCCACGATTCCCCACTTTTTACAACCTGCACCCCCTGCTCCCTTTGGTTCCCCTCTGTCCTGCAGTGTTCCCCACGGTTCCCCACTTTTTCCAATCCGTTCCCTCTGCTACCTTTGGTGTTCCTCTGTCCTGCATTTTTCCCCATGATTCCCCACTTTACCAATCCGTTCCCCCTGCTCCCCTTGAATCCCATCTGTTCTGCAGTTTCCCCACTGTTCCCCACTTTATCCAATCAGTTTCCCTTGCTCCCTTTGTTTACCCATTGTTCTCCATTTTTCCACACCGTTCCCCACTTTTTTCAATCTGTTCGCTCTGCTCCCTTTGGTTCCCTTTTGTCCTGCAGTGTCCTCCACGGTTCCCAACTTTTTGTAATCCGTTCCCCCTGCTCCGTTTGTTTCCCCACTGTTCTGCATTTTTCCACACGGTTCCCCAATTTTTCCAACTTTACCACCTGCTTCCTTTGGTTACCCTCTGTTCTGCCGTGTTCCCCACGCATCCCCACTTTTTCCAATCCATTTGCCCTGCTCCCTTTGGTTCTTCTCTGTTCTGCGGTGTTCCCAACAGTTCCCCACTTTTTCCAACCCGTTCCCCCTGCTCCCTTTGGTTCTTCTCTGTTCTGCGGTGTTCCCAACAGTTCCCCACTTTTTCCAACCCGTTCCCCCTGCTCCCTTTGGTTCCCCTCTGTCCTGCATTTTTCCCCACAGTTCCCCACTTTACCAATCCGTTACCCCTGCTCCCTTTGGTTCCCCAATGTTCTGCAGAGTTCGCCACGGTTCCACACTTTTTCCAATCCGTTCACCCTGCTCCCTTTTGTTCCCCTCTCTTCTGCAGTTTTCCATACAGTTCCCAACATTTTCCAATCCGTTACCCCTGCTCCCTTTGGTTCCCCTCTGTCCTGCAGTGTTCCCCACAGTTCCCCACTTTTTCCAATCTGTTCCTCCTGCTCCCTGTGGTTCCCCACTGTTCTGCATTTGTCCACACGGTTCCCCAATTTTTCCAACTTTTACCACCTGCTCCCTTTGGTTACCCTCTGTTCTGCAGTGTTCCCCATGGGCCCCACGTATTTCAATCTGTTCCCCCTGCTCATTTTGGTTCCCCACTGTTCTGCAGTGCTCCCCACAGTTCCCCAATTTTTCCAATCTGTTCCCCTTGCTCCTTTGGCTCCTCTCTGTTCTGCAGATTTCCCGACGGTACTCCACATTTTTTCCAATCTGTTCAACCTGCTCCGTTTGGTTCTCCTCTGTTCTGCAGTGTTCTCCATGCTTCCCCACTTTTTCCAATCTATTTCCCCTGCTCCCCTTGGTTCCCCTCTGCTCTGCAGTGTTCCCCAGTGTTCCCCACTTTTTAAAAATCTCTTCGCCCTGCTCCCTTTGGTTTCCCTCTGTCCTACAGTGTCCTCCACAGTTCCCAACATTTGGCAATCCGTTCCCCCTGCTCCGTTTGGTTCCCCTCTGTTCTGCAGTGTTCCCCACGGTTCCCCACTTTTCCAAATCTGTTCCCCCTGCTCCTTTGGCTCCACTCTGTTTTGCAGTTTTCCCCACGGTTCTCCACATTTTTTCCAATCTGTTCCACCTGCTCCCTTTGGTTCTCCTCTGTTCTGCAGTGTTCCCCACGCATCCCCACTTTTTCCAATCCATTTGCCCTGCTCCCTTTGGTTCTGCTCTGTTCTGCGGTGTTCCCAACAGTTCCCCACTTTTTCCAACCCGTTCCCCCTGCTCCCTTTGGTTCCCCTCTGTCCTGCATTTTTCCCCACAGTTCCCCACTTTACCAATCCGTTCCCCCTGCTCCCTTTGGTTCCCCACTGTTCTGCAGAGTTTGCCACGGTTCCCCACTTTTTCCAATCCGTTTCCCCTGCTCCCTTTGTTTACCCACTGTTATGCATTTCTCCACTCCGTTCCCCACTTTTTTCAATCTGTTTCCCCTGCTCGTTTTGCTTCACAACTGTTCTGCAGTTTTCCCCACGGTTCCCACTTTTTCCAATCTGTTCCACCTGCTCCCTTTTGTTCCCCTCTCTTCTGCAGTTTTCCATACAGTTCCCAACATTTTCCAATCTGTTACCCCTGCTCCCTTTGCTTCCCCTCTCTCCTGCAGTGTTCCCCACAGTTCCCCACTTTTTCCAATCTGTTCCTCCTGCTCCCTGTGGTTCCCCACTGTTCTGCAGTGTTCCTCACGGTTCCCCAGTTTTTTTCCAATCTGTTTGTCCTGCTCCCTTTGTTTCCCCTCTGTCCTGCAGTGTCCTCCACAGTTCACAACTTTTTGCAATCCATTCCCCGTGCTCCGCTTGGTTCCACTCTGTTCTGCAGTGTTCCCCATGGTTCCCCACTTTTTCCAATCTGTTCCCCCTACTCCCTTTGGTATCCCTCTGTTTTTCAGTGTTCCCCATGGATCCCCACATTTTCCAATCTGTTCCCCCTGCTCATTTGGCTCCCCTCTGTTCTGCAGTTTTCCCCAAGGTTGTCCACATTTTTTCCAATCTGTTCCACCTGCTCCCTTTAGTTCTCTTCTGTTCTGCTGTGTTGCCTACGCTTCCCCACTTTTTCCAATGCATTCCCACTGCTCCCTTTGGTTCCATTCTATTCTGCTGTGTTCCCCACGATTCTCCACTTTTTTTTTCCATCCTGTTCCCCCTGCTCCCTTTGGTTCCCCTCTGTCCTGCAGTGTTCCCCACGATTCCCCACTTTTTACAACCTGTACCCCCTGCTCCCTTTGGTTCCCATCTGTCCTGCAGTGTTCCCCACGGTTCCCCACTTTACCAATCCGTTCCCCCTGCTCCCCTTGAATACCCTCTGTTCTGCAGTGTTCCCCACTGTTCCCCACTTTATCCAATCAGTTTCCCTTACTCCCTTTGTTTACCCATTGTTCTCCATTTTTCCACACCGTTCCCCACTTTTTTCAGTCTGTTCGCCCTGCTCCCTTTGGTTCCCTTTTGTCCTGCAATGTCCTCCACGGTTCCCAACTTTTTCCAATGCGTTCCCCCTGCTCCGTTTGGTTCCCCACTGTTTTGCATTTTTCCACACGGTTCCCCAATTTTTCCAACTTTTACCACCTGCTCCCTTTGGTCACCCTCTGTTCTGCAGTGTTCCCCATGGGCCCCACTTATTTCAATCTGTTCCCCCTGCTCATTTTGGTTCCCCACTGTTCTGCAGTGTTCCCCACGGTTCCCCAATTTTTCCAATCTGTTCCCCTTGCTCCTTTGGCTCCTCTCTGTTCTGCAGATTTCCCGACGGTACTCCACATTTTTTCCAATCTGTTCAACCTGCTCCGTTTGGTTCTCCTCTGTTCTGCAGTGTTCTCCATGCTTCCCCACTTTTTCCAACCTATTTCCCCTGCTCCCCTTGGTTCCCCTCTGCTCTGCAGTGTTCCCCAGTGTTCCCCACTTTTTAACAATCTGTTCGCCCTGCTCCCTTTGGTTCCCCTCTGTCCTACAGTGTCCTCCACAGTTCCCAACATTTGGCAATCCGTTCCCCCTGCTCCGTTTGGTTCCCGTCTGTTCTGCCGTGTTCCTCACGGTTCCCACTTTCTCCAATCCATTCCCCCTGCTCCCTTTGGTTTCCCTCTGTTCTGCAGTGTTCCCCACGGTTCCCCACATTTTCCAATCTGTTCCCCCTGCTCCTTTTGTTTCCCTACTATTCTGCAGTGTTCCTCACGGTTCCCCACTTTTTTCCAATCTGTTTGTCCTGCTCCCTTTGTTTCTCCTCTGTCCTGCAGTGTCCTCCACAGTTCCCAACTTTTTGCAATCCGTTCGCCGTGCTCCGCTTGGTTCCCCTCTGTTCTGCAGTGTTCCCCATGGTTCCCCACTTTTTCCATTCTGTTCCCCCTACTCCCTTTTGTATCCCTCTGTTCTGCAGTGTTCCCCACGGTTCCCCACATTTTCCAATCCGTTCCCCCTGCTCATTTGGCTCCCCTCTGTTCTGCAGTTTTCCCCAAGGTTGTCCACATTTTTATCAATCTGTTCCACCTGCTCCCTTTAGTGCTCCTCTATTCTGCTGTGTTCCCTACGCTTCCCCACATTTTCCAATCCATTCCCACTGCTCCCTTTGGTTCCCCTATATTTTGCTGTGTTCCCCACGATTCTCCACTTTTTTTCCATCCTGTACTCCCTGCTCCCTTTGGTTCCCCTCTGTCCTGCAGTGTTCCCCTCGATTCCCCACTTTTTACAACCTGTACCCCCTGCTCCCTTTGGTTCCCCTCTGTCCTGCAGTGTTCCCCACGTTTCCCCACTTTTTACAATCCGTTCCCTCTGCTCCCTTTGGTTTCCCTCTGTCCTGCATTTTTCCCCATGGTTCCCCACTTTACCAATCCGTTCCTCCTTCTCCCCTTGATTCCCCTCTGTTCTGCAGTGTTCCCCACTGTTCCCCACTTTATCCAATCAGTTTCCCTTGCTCCCTTTGTTTACCCATTGTTCTCCATTTTTCCACACCGTTCCCCACTTTTTTCAATCTGTTCGCCCTGCTCCCTTTGGTTCTCTTTTGTCCTGCAGTGTCCTCCACGATTCCCAACTTTTTGCAATCCGTTCCCCCTGCTCCGTTTGGTTCCCCACTGTTCTGCATTTTTCCACACGGTTCCCCAATTTTTCCAACTTTTTCCACCTGCTCCCTTTGGTTACCCTCTGTTCTGCAGTGTTCCCCATGGGCCCCACTTATTTCAATCTGTTCCCCCTACTCCTTTTGGTTCCCCACTGTTTTGCAGTGTTCCCCACGGTTCCCAATTTTTCCAATCTGTTCCCCTTGCTCCTTTGGCTCCTCTCTGTTCTGCAGTTTCCCGACGGTACTCCACATTTTTTCCAATCTGTTCCACCTGCTCCGTTTGGTTCTCCTCTGTTCTGCAGTGTTCTCCATGCTTCCCCACTTTTTCCAATCTATTTCCCCTGCTCCCCTTGGTTCCCCTCTGCTCTGCAGTGTTCCCCAGTGTTCCCCACTTGATAACAATATGTTCGCCCTGCTCCCTTTGGTTCCCCTCTGTCCTACAGTGTCCTACACGGTTCCCAACATTTGGCAATCCGTTCCCCCTGCTCCGTTTGGTTCCCCTCTGTTCTGCAGTGTTCCCCACGGTTCCCCACTTTTTCCAATCTGTACCCCCTGCTCCTTTGGCTACTCTCTGTTTTGCAGTTTTCTCCACGGTTTTCCACATTTTTTACAATCTGTTCCACCTGCTCCCTTTGGTTCTCCTCTGTTCTGCAGTGTTCCCCACGCATCCCTACTTTTTCCAATCCATTTGCCCTGCTCCCTTTGGTTCCCCACTGTTCTGCAGAGTTCGCCACGGTTCCCCACTTTTTCCAATCCGTTTCCCCTGCTCCCTTTGTTTACCCACTGTTATGTATTTCTCCACTCCGTTCCCCACTTTTTTCAATCTGTTCCCCCTGCTCGTTTTGGTTCCCCACTGTTCTGCAGTGTTCGCCACGGTTTCCCACTTTTTCCAATCTGTACCCCCTGCTCCTTTGGCTCCTCTCTGTTCTGCATTTTTCCACACGGTTCCCCAATTTTTCCAACTTTTACCACCTGCTCCCTTTGGTTACCCTCTGTTCTGCAGTGTTCTCCATGGGCCCCACTTATTTCAATCTGTTCCCCCTGCTCCTTTTGGTTCCCCACTGTTCTGCAGTCTTCCCCACGGTTCCCCAATTTTTCCAATCTGTTCCCCTTGCTCCTTTGGGTCCTCTCTGTTCTGCAGTTTCCCGACGGTACTCCACATTTTTTCCAATCTGTTCCACCTGCTCCCTTTGGTTCTCCTCTGTTCTGCAGTGTTCCCCACGCATCCCTACTTTTTCCAATCCATTTGCCCTGCTCCCTTTTGTTCCCCACTGTTCTGCAGAGTTCGCCACGGTTCCCCACTTTTTCCAATCCATTTCCCCTGCTCCCTTTGTTTACCCACTGTTATGTATTTCTCCACTCCGTTCCCCACTTTTTTCAATCTGTTCCCCCTGCTCGTTTTGGTTCCCCACTGTTCTGCAGTGTTCGCCACGGTTTCCCACTTTTTCCAATCTGTACCCCCTGCTCCTTTGGCTCCTCTCTGTTCTGCATTTTTCCACACGGTTCCCCAATTTTTCCAACTTTTACCACCTGCTCCCTTTGGTTACCCTCTGTTCTGCAGTGTTCTCCATGGGCCCCACTTATTTCAATCTGTTCCCCCTGCTCCTTTTGGTTCCCCACTGTTCTGCAGTCTTCCCCACGGTTCCCCAATTTTTCCAATCTGTTCCCCTTGCTCCTTTGGGTCCTCTCTGTTCTGCAGTTTCCCGACGGTACTCCACATTTTTTCCAATCTGTTCCACCTGCTCCGTTTGGTTCTCCTCTGTTCTGCAGTGTTCTCCATGATTCCCCACTTTTCCAATATATTTCCCCTGCTCCCCTTGGTTCCCCTCTGCTCTGCAGTGTTCCCCAGTGATCCCCACTTTTTAACAATCTGTTCGCCCTGCTCCCTTTGGTTCCCCTCTGTCCTACAGTGTCTTCCACGGTTCCCAACATTTGGCAATCCGTTCCCCCTGCTCCGTTTGGTTCCCCTCTGTTCTGCAGTGTTCCCCACGCATCCCCACTTTTTCTAATCCATTTGCCCTGCTCCCTTTGGTTCTGCTCTGTTCTGCGGTGTTCCCAACAGTTCCCCACTTTTTCCAACCCGTTCCCCCTGCTCCCTTTGGTTCCCCTCTGACCTGCATTTTTCCCCACAGTTCCCCACTTTACCAATCCGTTACCACTGCTCCCTTTGGTTCCCCAATGTTCTGCAGAGTTCGCCACGGTTCCACACTTTTTCCAATCCGTTTACCCTGCTCCCTTTGTTTACCCATGTTATGCATTTCTCCACTCCGTTCCCCACTTTTTTCAATCTGTTCCCCCTGCTCGTTTTGGTTCCCCTCTGTTCTGCAGTTTTCCCCATGGTTCCCACTTTTTCCAATCCTTTCCCCCTGCTCCCTTTTGTTCCCCTCTCTTCTGCAGTTTTCCATACAGTTCCCAACATTTTCCAATCCGTTACCCCTGCTCCCTTTGGTTCCCCTCTGTCCTGCAGTGTTCCCCACAGTTCCCCACTTTTTCCAATCTGTTCCTCCTGCTCCCTGTGGTTCCCCACTGTTCTGCAGTGTTCCTCACGGTTCCCCACTTTTTTCCAATCTGTTTGTCCTGATCCCTTTGTTTCCCCTCTGTCCTGCAGTGTCCTCCACACTTCCCAACTTTTTGCAATCCATTCCCCGTGCTCCGCTCGGTTCCACTCTGTTCTGCAGTGTTCCCCATGGTTCCCCACTTTTTCCAATCTGTTCCCCCTACTCCCTTTGGTATCTCTCTGTTCTGCAGTGTTCCCCACGGTTCCCCACATATTCCAATCTGTTCCCACTGCTCATTTGGCTCCCCTCTGTTCTGCAGTTTTCCCCAAGGTTGTCCACATTTTTTCCAATCTGTTCCACCTGCTCCCTTTAGTTCTCCTCTATTCTGCTGTGTTCCCTACGCTTCCCCACTTTTTCCAATCCATTCCCACTGCTCCCTTTGGTTCCCCTCTATTCTGCTGTGTTCCCCACGATTCTCCACTTTTTTCCATCCTGTACCCCCTGCTCCCTTTGGTTCCCCTGTGTCCTGCAGTGTTCCCCACGATTCCCCACTTTTTACAACCTGTACCCCCTGCTCCCTTTGGTTCCGCTCTGTCCTGCAGTGTTCCCCACGGTTCCACACTTTTTCCAACCTGTACACCCTGCTCCCTTTGGTTCCCCTCTGTCCTGCAGTGTTCCCCATGGTTCCCCACTTTACCAATCCATTCCCCCTGCTCCCCTTGAATCCCCTCTGTTCTGCGGTGTTCCCCACTGTTCCCCACTTTATCCAATCAGTTTCCCTTGCTCCCTTTGTTTCACCATTGTTCTCCATTTTTCCACACCGTTCCCTACTTTTTTCAATCTGTTCGCCCTGCTCCCTTTGGTTCCCTTTTGTCCTGCAGTGTCCTCCACGGTTCCCAACTTGTTCCAATCCATTTCCCCTGCTCCCTTTGGTTCCCCGCTATTCTGCAGTGTTCCCCATTTTTACCCACTTTTTCCAACCTGTACCCCCTCTCCCTTTGGTTCCACTCTGTCCTGCATTGTTCCCCACGTTTCCCCACTTTTTCCAATTCGTTCCTCCTGCTCTCTTTGGTTCCCCTCTGTCCTGCATTTTTAGCCACGTTTCCCCACTTTACCAATCCTTTCCTCCTGTTCCCATAGGTTCCACTTTGTCGTGCTGTGTTCTACACGGTTCCCCACTTTTTTCAATCTGTTCCCCCTGCTCCTTTTGGTTCCCCACTGTTCTGCAGTGTTCCTCACCGTTCCCACTTTTTTCCAATCTGTTTGTCCTGCTCTCTTTGTTTCCCCTCTGTCCTGCAGTGTCGTCCACTGTTCCCAACTTTTTGCAATCCATTCCCCGTGCTCCGCTTGGTTCCCCTCTGTTCTGCAGATTTCCCCAAGGTTGTCCACATTTTTTCCAATCTGTTCCACCTGCTCCCTTTAGTTCTCCTCTGTTCTGCTGTGTTCCCTACGCTTCCCCACTTTTTCCAATACATTCCCACTGCTCCCTTTGGTTCCCCTCTGTCCTGCAGTGTTCCCCACGATTCCCCACTTTTTACAACCTGTACCCCCTGCTCCCTTTGGTTCCCCTCTGTCCTGCAGTGTTCCCCACGGTTCCCCACTTTTTACAATCCGTTCCCTCTGCTACCTTTGGTTTCCCTCTGTCCTGCAGTGTTCCCCATGATTCCCCACTTTACCAATCCGTTCCCCCTGCTCTCCTTGAACCCATCTGTTCTGCGGTGTTCCCCACTGTTCCCCACTTTATCCAATCAGTTTCCCTTGCTCCCTTTGTTTACCCATTGTTCTCCATTTTTCCACACCGTTCTCCACTTTTTTCAATCTGTTCGCCCTGCTCCCTTTGGTTCCCTTTTGTCCTGCAGTGTCCTCCACGGTTCCCAACTTTTTGTAATCCGTTCCCCCTGCTCCGTTTGGTTCCCCACTGTTCTGCATTTTTCCCCACGGTTCCCCAATTTTTCCAATCTGTTCCCCTTGCTCCTTTGTCACCTCTCTGTTCTGCAGATTTCCCGACGGTACTCCACATTTTTTCCAATCTGTTCCAACTGCTCCGTTTGGTTCTCCTCTGTTCTGCAGTGTCCTCCACAGTTCCCAACATTTGGCAATGCGTTCACCCTGCTCCATTTGGTTCCCCTTGTTCTGCAGTGTTCCCCACGGTTCCCCACTTTTCCCAATCTGTGCCCCCGCTCCTCTTGCTCCCCTCTGTTCTGCAGTTTTCCCTTTGGTTCTCCTCTCTTCTGCAGTCTTCCCCACTTTTTCCAATCTGTTCCACCTGCTCCCTTTGGTTCTCCACTCTTCTGCAGTGTTCCCCACGCTTCCCCACTTTTTACAATCCATTTCTCCTGCTCCCTTTGGTTCCACTCTGTCCTGCAGTGTTCCCAACGGTTCCCGACTTTTAACAATTCGTTCCTCCTGCTCCCTTTGGTTCCCCTCTGTCCTGCATTTTTCGACTTGGTTCCCCACTTTCGCAATCCGTATCCCCCTGCTCCCTTTGGTTCCCCTCTGTCCTGCAGTGTTCTACACGTTTCCCCACTTTTTTCAATCTGTTCCCTCTGCTCCATTGGCTCCACTCTGTTTTGCAGTTTTCCCCACGGTTCTCCACATTTTTTCCAATCCGTTCCACCTGCTCCCTTTGTTTCTCCTCTGTTCTGCAGTGTTCCCCACGCATCCCCACTTTTTCCAATCCATTTGCCCTGCTCCCTTTGGTTCTGCTCTGTTCTGCGGTGTTCCCCACAGTTCCCCACTTTACCAATCCGTTCCCCCTGCTCCCTTTGGTTCCCCAGTGTTCTGCAGAGTTCGCCACGGTCTCCACTTTTTCCAATCTGTTTCCCCTGCTCCCTTTGTTTACCCACTGTTATGCATTTCTCCACTCCGTTCCCCACTTTTTTCAATCTGTTCCCCCTGCTCGTTTTGGTTCCCCACTTTTCTGCAGTGTGCGCCACGGTTTCCCACTTTTTCCAATCTCTTCCCCCTGCTCCTTTGGCTCCTCTCTTTTCTGCAGTTTTCCCGACGGTTCTCCACATTTTTTCCAATCTGTTCCACCTGCTCCCTTTGTTTACCCATTGTTCTCCATTTTTCCACACCGTTCCCCACTTTTTTCAATCTATTCGCCCTGCTCCCTTTGGTTCCCTTTTATCCTGCAGTGTCCTCCACGGTTCCCAACTTTTTGCAATCCGTTCCCCCTGCTCCGTTTGGTTCCCCACTGTTCTGCATTTTTCCACACGGTTCCCCAATTTTCCAACTTTTACCACTTGCTCCCTTTGGTTACCCTCTGTTCTGCAGTGTTCCCCATGGGCCCCACTTATTTCAATCTGTTCCCCCTGCTCATTTTTGTTCCCCACTGTTCTGCAGTATTCCCCACGGTTCCCCAATTTTTCCAATCCGTTCCCCCTGCTCCGTTTGGTTCCCCTCTGTTCTGCAGTGTTCCCCACGGTTCCCCACTTTTTCCAATCGGATCCCCCTGCTCCTTTGGCTCCTCTCTGTTTTGCAGTTTTCCCCACGGTTCTCCACATTTTTTCCAATCTGTTCCACCTGCTCCCTTTGGTTCTCCTCTGTTCTGCAGTGTTCCCCACGCATCCCTACTTTTTCCAATCCATTTGCCCTGCTCCCTTTGGTTCCCCACTGTTCTGCCGAGTTCGCCACGGTTCCCCACTTTTTCCAATCCGTTTACCCTGCTCCCTTTGTTTACCCACTGTTATGCATTTCTCCACTCCGTTCCCCACTTTTTTCAATCTGTTCTCCCTGCTCGTTTTGGTTCCCCACTGTTCTGCAGTGTTCGCCACGGTTTCCCACTTTTTCCAATCTGTACCTCCTGCTCCTTTGGCTCCTCTCTGTTCTGCAGTTTTCCCGACGGTTCTCCACATTTTTTCCAATCTGTTCCACCTGCTCCCTTTGGTTCTCCTCTGTTCTGCAGTGTTCCCCACGCATCCCCACTTTTTCCAATCCATTTGCCCTGCTCCCTTTGGTTGCCCTCTGCCCTGCAGTGTTGCCCATGGTTCCCCACTTTTTCCAATCTGTTCCCCCTGCTCCTTTGCCTCTACTCTATTCTGCAGTTCTCCCAACGGTTCTCCACATTTTTTGCAATCCATTCCCCCTGCTCTTTTTGGTTCCCCTCTGTTCTGCAGAGTTCGCCACGGTTCCCCACTTTTTCCAATCTGTTTCCCCTGCTCCCTTTGTTTACCCACTGTTATGCATTTTTCCACTCCGTTCCCCACTTTATTCAATCTGTTCCCCCTGCTCGTTTTGGTTCCCCACTGTTCTGCAGTGTTCGCCATGGTTCCCCACATTTTCCAATCTGTTCCCCCTGCTCCTTTGGCTCCCCTCTGTTCTGCAGTTTTCCCGACGGTTCTCCACATTTTTTCCAATCTGTTCCACCTGCTCCCTTTGGTTCTCGACTCTTCTGCAGTGTTCCCCACGCTTCCCCACTTGTTCCAATCCATTTCCCCTGCTCCCTTTGGTTCCCCGCTATTCTGCAGTGTTCCCCATTTTTACCCACTTTTTCCAACCTGTACACCCTCTCCCTTTGGTTCCACTCTGTCCTGCATTGTTCCCCACGTTTCCCCACTTTTTCCAATTCGTTCCTCCTGCTCTCTTTGGTTCCCCTCTGTCCTGCATATTTAGCCACGTTTCCCCACTTTACCAATCCTTTCCTCCTGTTCCCATTGGTTCCACTCTGTCGTGCTGTGTTCTACACGGTTCCCGACTTTTTTCAATCTGTTCCCCCTGCTCCTTTTGGTTCCCAACTGTTCTGCAGTGTTCCTCACCGTTCCCACTTTTTTCCAATCTGTTTGTTCTGCTCTCTTTGCTTCCCCTCTGTCCTGCAGTGTCGTCCACTGTTCCCAACTTTTTGCGATCCATTCCCCGTGCTCCGCTTGGTTCCCCTCTGTTCTGCAGTTTTCCCCAAGGTTGTCCACATTTTTTCCAATCTGTTCCACCTGCTCCCTTTAGTTCTCCTCTGTTCTGCTGTGTTCCCTACGCTTCCCCACTTTTTCCAATACATTCCCACTGCTCCCTTTCGTTCCCCTCTGTCCTGCAGTGTTCCCCACGATTCCCCACTTTTTACAACCTGTACCCCCTGATCCCTTTGGTTCCCCTCTGTCCTGCAGTGTTCCACACGGTTCCCCACTTTTTCCAATCCGTTCCCTCTGCTACCTTTGGTTTCCCTCTGTCCTGCATTTTTCCCCATGATTCCCCACTTTACCAATCCGTTCCCCCTGCTCCCCTTGAATCCCATCTGTTCTGCAGTGTTCCCCACTGTTCCCCACTTTATCCAATCAGTTTCCCTTGCTCCCTTTGTTTACCCATTGTTCTCCATTTTTCCACACCGTTCCCCACTTTTTTCAATCTGTTCGCCCTGCTCCCTTTGGTTCCCTTTTGTCCTGCAGTGTCCTCCACGGTTCCCAACTTTTTGTAATCCGTTCCCCCTGCTCCGTTTGGTTCCCCAGTGTTCTGCATTTTTCCACACGGTTCCCCAATTTTTCCTACTTTAACCACCTGCTCCCTTTGGTTACCCTCTGTTCTGCAGTGTTCCCCACGCATCCCCACTTTTTCCAATCCATTTGCCCTGCTCCCTTTGGTTCTGCTCTGTTCTGCGGTGTTCCCAACAGTTCCCCACTTTTTCCAACCCGTTCCCCCTGCTCCCTTTGGTTCCCCTCTGTCCTGTATTTTTCCCCACATTTCCCCACTTTACCAATCCGTTACCCCTGCTCCCTTTGGTTCCCCAATGTTCTGCAGAATTCGCCACGGTTCCACACTTTTTCCAATCCGTTTACCCTGCTCCCTTTGTTTACCCATGTTATGCATTTCTCCACTCCGTTCCCCACTTTTTTCAATCTGTTCCCCCTGCTCGTTTTGGTTCCCCACTGTTCTGCAGTTTTCCCCATGGTTCCCACTTTTTCTAATCCTTTCCCCCTGCTCCCTTTTGTTCCCCTCTCTTCTGCAGTTTTCCATACAGTTCCCAACATTTTCCAATCCGTTACCCCTGCTCCCTTTGGTTCCCCTCTGTCCTGCAGTGTTCCCCACAGTTCCCAACTTTTTCCAATCTGTTCCTCCTGCTCCCTGTGGTTCCCCACTGTTCTGCAGTGTTCCTCACGGTTCCCCACTTTTTTCCAATCTGTTTGTCCTGCTCCCTTTGTTTCCCCTCTGTCCTGCAGTGTCCTCCACAGTTCCCAACATTTTGCAATCCATTTCCCGTGCTCCGCTTGGTTCCACTCTGTTCTGCAGTGTTCCCCATGGTTCCCCACTTTTTCCAATCTGTTCCCCCTACTCCCTTTGGTATCTCTCTGTTCTGCAGTGTTCCCCACGGTTCCCCACATTTTCCAATCTGTTCCCCCTGCTCATTTGGCTCCCCTCTGTTCTGCAGTTTTCCCCAAGGTTGTCCACATTTTTTCCAATCTGTTCCACCTGCTCCCTTTAGTTCTCCTCTGTTCTGCTGTGTTCCCTACGCTTCCCCACTTTTTCCAATCCATTCCCACTGCTCCCTTTGGTTCCCCTCTATTCTGCTGTGTTCCCCACGATTCTCCACTTTTTTCCATCCTGTACCCCCTGCTCCCTTTGGTTCCCCTCTGTCCTGCAGTGTTCCCCACGATTCCCCACTTTTTACAACCTGTACCCCCTGCTCCCTTTGGTTCCGCTCTGTCCTGCAGTGTTCCCCACGGTTCCACACTTTACCAATCCGTTCCCCCTGCTCCCCTTGAATCCCTTATGTTCTGCGGTGTTCCCCCCTGTTCCCCACTTTATCCAATCAGTTTCCCTTGCTCCCTTTGTTTACCCATTGTTCTCCATTTTTCCACACCGTTCCCCACTTTTTTCAATCTGTTCGCCCTGCTCCCTTTGGTTCCTTTTTGTCCTGCAGTGTCCTCCACTGTTCCCAACTTTTTGCAATGCGTTCCCCCTGCTCCGTTTGGTTACCCACTGTTCTGCATTTGTCCACACGGTTCCCCAATTTTTCCAACTTTTACCACCTGCTCCCTTTGGTTACCCTCTGTTCTGCAGTGTTCCCCATGGGCCCCACTTATTTCAATCTGTTCCCCCTGCTCATTTTGGTTCACCACTGTTCTGCAGTGTTCCCCACAGTTCCCCAATTTTTCCAATCTGTTCCCCTTGCTCCTTTGGCTCCTCTCTGTTCTGCAGATTTCCCGACTGAACTCCACATTTTTTCCAATCTGTTCAACCTGCTCCGTTTGGTTCTCCTCTGTTCTGCAGTGTTCTCCATGCTTCCCCACTTTTTCCAATCCATTTCCCCTGCTCCCCTTGGTTCCCCTCTGCTCTGCAGTGTTCCCCAGTGTTCCCCACTTTTTAAAAATCTCTTCGCCCTGCTCCCTTTGGTTTCCCTCTGTCCTACAGTGTCCTCCACAGTTCCCAACATTTGACAATCCGTTGCCCCTGCTCCGTTTGGTTCCCCTCTGTTCTGCAGTGTTCCCCAGGGTTCCCCACTTTTCCAAATCTGTTCCCCCTGCTCCTTTGGCTCCACTCTGTTTTGCAGTTTTCCCCACGGTTCTCCACATTTTTTCCAATCTGTTCCACCTGCTCCCTTTGGTTCTCCTCTGTTCTGCAGTGTTCCCCACGCATCCCCACTTTTTCCAATCCATTTGCCCTGCACCATTTGGTTCTGCTCTGTTCTGCGGTGTTCCCAACAGTTCCCCACTTTTTCCAACCCATTCCCCCTGCTCCCTATGGTTCCCCTCTGTCCTGCATTTTTCCCCACAGTTCCCCACTTTACCAATCCGTTCCCCCTGCTCCCTTTGGTTCCCCACTGTTCTGCAGAGTTCGCCACGGTTACCCACTTTTTCCAATTCGTTTCCCCTGCTCCCTTTGTTTACCCACTGTTATGCATTTCTCCACTCCGTTCCCCACTTTTTTCAATATGTTTCCCCTGCTCGTTTTGGTTCACAACTGTTCTGCAGTTTTCCCCACGGTTCCCACTTTTTCCAATCTGTTCCACCTGCTCCCTTTTGTTCCCCTCTCTTCTGCAGTTTTCCATACAGTTCCCAACATTTTCCAATCTGTTACCCCTGCTCCCTTTGCTTCCCCTCTGTCCTGCAGTGTTCCCCACAGTTCCCCACTTTTTCCAATCTGTTCCTCCTGCTCCCTGTGGTTCCCCACTGTTCTGCAGTGTTCCTCACGGTTCCCCACTTTTTTCCAATCTGTTTGTCCTGCTCCCTTTGTTTCCCCTCTGTCCTGCAGTGTCCTCCACAGTTCACAACTTTTTGCAATCCATTCCCCGTGCTCCGCTTGGTTCCACTCTGTTCTGCAGTGTTCCCCATGGTTCCCCACTTTTTCCAATCTGTTCCCCCTACTCCCTTTGGTATCCCTCTGTTCTTCAGTGTTCCCCACGGATCCCCACATTTTCCAATCTGTTCCCCCTGCTCATTTTCCTCCCCTCTGTTCTGCAGTTTTCCCCAAGGTTGTCCACATTTTTTCCAATCTGTTCCACCTGCTCCCTTTAGTTCTCCTCTGTTCTGCTGTGTTGCCTACGCTTCCTCACTTTTTCCAATGCATTCCCACTGCTCCCTTTGGTTCCCCTCTATTCTGCTGTGATCCCCACGATTCTCCACTTTTTTTTCCATCCTGTTCCCCCTGCTCCCTTTGATTCCCCTCTGTCCTGCAGTGTTCCCCACGATTCCCCACTTTTTCCAATCCGTTCCCTCTGCTCCCTTTGGTTTCCCTGTTTCCTACATTTTTCCCCATGGTTCCCCACTTTACCAATCCGTTCCCCCTGCTCCCCTTGAATACCCTCTGTTCTGCAGTGTTCCCCACTCTTCCCCACTTTATCCAATCAGTTTCCCTTACTCCCTTTGTTTACCCATTCTTCTCCATTTTTCCACACCGTTCCCCACTTTTTTCAATCTGTTCGCCCTGCTCCCTTTGGATCCCTTTTGTCCTGCAGTGTCCTCCACGGTTCCCAACTTTTTCCAATCCGTTCCCCCTGCTCCGTTTGGTTCCCCACTGTTTTGCATTTTTCCACACGGTTCCCCAATTTTTCCAACTTTTACCACCTGCTCCCTTTGGTTCCCCTCTGTCCTGCAGTGTTCCCCACGTTTCCCCACTTTTTCCAATCCGTTCCCTCTGCTCCTTTTGGTTTCCCTCTGTCCTGCATTTTTCCCCATGGTTCCCCACTTTACCAATCCGTTCCCCCTTCTCCCCTTGATTCCCCTCTGTTCTGCAGTGTTCCCCATGGGCCCCACTTATTTCAATCTGATCCCCCTGCTCCTTTTGGTTCCCCACTGTTTTGCAGTGTTCCCCACGGTTCCCAATTTTTCCAATCTGTTCCCCTTGCTCCTTTGGCTCCTCTCTGTTCTGCAGTTTCCCGACGGTACTCCACATTTTTTCCAATCTGTTCCACCTGCTCCGTTTGGTTCTCCTCTGTTCTGCAGTGTTCTCCATGCTTCCCCACTTTTTCCAATCTATTTCCCCTGCTCCCCTTGGTTCCCCTCTGCTCAGCAGTGTTCCCCAGTGTTCCCCACTTTTTCGAATCTGTTTCCCCTGCTCCCTTTGTTTACCCACTGTTATGCATTTCTCCACTCCGTTCCCCACTTTTTTCAAACTGTTCCCCCTGCTCGTTTTGGTTCCCCACTGTTTTGCAGTGTTCGCCACGGTTTCCCACTTTTTCCAATCTGTACCCCCTGCTCCTTTGGCTCCTCTCTTTTCTGCATTTTTCCACACGGTTCCCCAATTTTTCCAACTTTTACCACCTGCTCCCTTTGGTTACCCTCTGTTCTGCAGTGTTCCCCATGGGCCCCACTTATTTCAATCTGTTCTCCCTGCTTGTTTTGGTTCCCCACTGTTCTGCAGTGTTCGCCACGGTTTCCCACTTTTTCCAATCTGTACCCCCTGCTCCTTTGGCTCCTCTCTGTTCTGCAGTTTTCCCGACGGCTCTCCACATTTTTTCCAATCTATTCCCCCTACTCCCTTTGGTATCTCTCTGTTCTGCAGTGTTCCCCACGGTTCCCCACATTTTCCAATCTGTTCCCCCTGCTCATTTGGCTCCCCTCTGTTCTGCAGTTTTCCCCAAGGTTGTCTACATTTTTTCCAATCTGTTCCACCTGCTCCCTTTAGTTCTCCTCTGTTCTGCTGTGTTCCCTACGCTTCCCCACTTTTTCCAATCCATTCCCACTGCTCCCTTTGGTTCCCCTCTATTCTGCTGTGTTCCCCACGATTCTCCACTTTTTTCCATCCTGGACCCCCTGCTCCCTTTGGTTCCCCTCCGTCCTTCACTGTCCTCCAAGATTTCCCAATTTTTCCAATCTCTTCCCCGTGCTCCTTTGGTTCCCCTCTGTTCTGCAGTGTTCCTAACGGTTCCCCACCTTTTCCAATCCGTTCCCCCTGCTTCCTTTGATTCCCCTCTGTTCTGCAGTGTTCCACACAGTTCCCCACCTTTTCCAATCCGTTCACCCTGCTCCCGTTGTTTCTCCACTCTTCTGCATTTTTCCACACCGTTCCCCACTTTTCTGCAGTGTTCGCCACGGTTCCCCACTTTTTCCAATCTGTTCCCCCTGCTCCCTTTGGTTCTCCTCTATTCTGCAGTTTTCTCCACGGTTCCCGACTTTTTCCAATCCGTTCCCCCTGCTCCCTTTGGTTCTCCTCTATTCTGCAGTGCTCCCCACGGATCCCTACTTTTCAGAGCTGTTCCCCCTGCTCTCCTTCGTTGCGCACTCTTCTGCAGATGTCCCCACGGTTCTCCACATTTTTTCCAATCTGTTCCCCCTGCTCTTTTTGGTTTTCCACTGTCCTGCAGTGTTCCCCAAGATTCCCCACTTTTTCCAATCTGTTCTCCCTGCTCCCTTTGGTTCCCCTCTGTCCTGCAGTGTTCCCCACGGCTCCACACTTTTTCCAATCTGTTCGCCGTGCTCTCTTTGGTACCCCTCTGTTCTACACATTTCCCCACAGTTCCCCACTTTTTCTAATCTGTTCCCCCTGCTCCCTTTGGTTCCCTTCCGTCCTGCACTGTCCTCCAAGGTTTCCCAATTTTTCCAAACTCTTCCCCGTGCTCCTTTGGTTCCCCTCTGTTTTGCAGTTTTCTCCACGGTTACCGACTTTTTCCAATCCGTTCCCCCTGCTCCCTTTGGTTCTCCTCTATTCTGCAGTGCTCCCCACGGATCCCTACTTTTCAGAGCTGTTCCCCCTGCTCTCCTTCGTTCCGCACTCTTCTGCAGATGTCCCCACGGTTCTCCACATTTTTTCCAATCTGTTCCACCTGCTCTTTTTGGTTTTCCACTGTCCTGCAGTGTTCCCCAAGATTCCCCACTTTTTCCAATCTGTTCTCCCTGCTCCCTTTGGTTCCCCTCTGTCCTGCAGTGTTCCCCACGGCTCAACACTTTTTCCAATCTGTTCGCCGTGCTCTCTTTGGTACCCCTCTGTTCTACACATTTCCCCACAGTTCCCCACTTTTTCTAATCTGTTCCCCCTGCTCCCTTTGGTTCCCTTCCGTCCTGCACTGTCCTCCAAGGTTTCCCAATTTTTCCAATCTCTTCCCCGTGCTCCTTTGGTTCCCCTCTGTTTTGCAGTGTTCCTAACGGTTCCCCACATTTTCCTATCCATTCCCCCTGCTTCCTTTGATTCCCTTCTGTTCTGCAGTGTTCCACACAGTTCCCCACTTTTTCAACTCCGTTCACCCTGCTCCCGTTCTTTCTCCACACTTGTGCATTTTTCCACACCGTTCCCCTCTGTTCTGCAGTGTTCGCCACAGTTCCCCACTTTTTCCAACCTGTACCTCCTGTTCCCTTTGGTTCCCCTCTGTTCTGCAGTTTTCCCCACAGTCCCACTTTTTTCCAATCTGTTCCCCCTGCTCCCTTTTGTTCCGCTCTGTTCTGCAGTTTCCCCACGGTTCTCCACATTTTTTTTCAAATCTGTTCCCCCTGATCCCTTTGGTTCCCCTCTCTTCTGCAGTGTTCCCCACACTTCCCCACTTTTTCCAATCTGTTCCCCCTATTGCATTTGGTTCCCATCTGTTCTGCAGTGTTCCCCACGGTTCCCCTGTTCTTCCAATCTGTACCCTGTGCTCCCTTTGGTTTTCCTCTGTTCTGCAGTGCTCCACACGGTTCCACACTTTTTCCAAACTGTTCCCCCTGCTCCCATTAGTTCCCCACTGTTCTGCAGTTTTCGCCACGGTTCCCTACTTTTCTGAGCTGTTCCCCCTGCTCCCCTTCGTTCCGCACTCTTCTGCAGTTGTCCTCACGGTTCTCCACATTTTTTCTGAGCTGTTCCCCCTGCTCCCCTTTGTTCCGCACTCTTCTGCAGTTGTCCCCACGGTTCTCCACATTTTTTCCAATCTGTTCTCTCTGCTCGCTTTGGTTCCCCTCTGTCCTGCAGTGTTCCCCACGGCTCCACACTTTTTCCAATCTGTTAGCCGTGCTCCCTTTGGTTCCCCTCTGTCCTGCAGTGTTCCCCACGATTCCCCACTTTTTCCAAACTGTACCCCCTGCTCCCTTTGTTTCCCCTCTGTCCTGCAGTGTTGCCCACGGTTCCCCACTTTATCCAATCCGTTCCCCCTGCTCCCTTTCGTTCCCCTCTGTCCTGAAGTGTTCTCCACGGTTCCCTACTTTTTCCACTCTGTTCGCCGTGCTCCCTTTGGTTCCCCTCCGTCCTGCACTGACCTCCACGGCTCAACACTTTTTCCAATCTCTTCCCCGTGCTCCTTTGGTTCCCCTGTGTTCTGCAGTGTAGCTAACGGTTCCCCACTTTTTCCAATCCGTTCCCCCTGCTTCCTTTGATTCCCCTCTGTTCTGCAGTGTTCCACACAGTTCCCCACTTTTTCCAATCCGTTCACCCTGCTCCCGTTGTTTCTCCACTCTTCTGCATTTTTCCACACCGTTCCCCACTGTTCTGCAGTGTTCGCCACGGTTCCCCACTTTTTCCAACCTGTACCTCCTGCTTCCTTTGGCCCACCTCTGTCCTGCAGTGTTGCCCACGGTTCCCCACTTTTTCCAATCCGTTCCCCCTGTTCCCTTTGGTTCCCCTCTGTCCTGCAGTGTTCTTCACGTTTCCCACTTTTTCCAATTCATTCCCCCTGCTACCTTTGGTTCCCCTCTCTTCTGCAGTGTTCCCCACGGTTCCCCACATTTTCCAATCTGTTCCCCCTGCTCCTTTCGCTCCCCTCTGTACTGCAGTTTTCCCCACGGTTCTCCACATTTTTTGCAATCCATTCCCCCTGCTCTTTTTGGTTCCCCCCTGTCCTGCAGTGTTCCCCACGGTTCCCCACATTTTCAAATCTGTTCCCCCTGCTCCTTTCGCTCCCCTCTGTTCTGCTCTTTTCACCACGGTTGTCAACATTTTTTCCAATCTGTTCCACCTGCTCCCTTTAGTTCTCCTCTGTTCTGCTGTGTTCCCTATGCTTCCCCACTTTTTCCAATCCGTTCCCCCTGCTCCCTTTGGTTCTCATCTATTCTGGTGTGTTCCCAACGATTCTCCACTTTTTCCAACCTCTACCCCCTGCTCTCTTTGGTTCCCCTTTTTTCTGAAGTATTCCCCACTATTTCCCACTTTTTGCAACCTATACCCACTGTCCCTTTGGTTCCACTCTGTTCTGCAGTTTCCTCTCATTTCTCCACATTTTTCCAATCTGTTTCCCCTGCACCCTTTGGTTCCCCACTGTTCTGCAGTGTTCTCCACTTCCCCACTTTTTCCAATCCATTCCCCCTGTTCCCTTTGGTTCCCCTCTGTCCTGCAGTGTTCTCCACGGTTCCCACTTTTTCCAATTCGTTCTCCCTGCTACCTTTGGTTCCCCTCTCTTCTGCAGTGTTCCCCACGGTTCCCCACATTTTCCAATCTGTTCCCCCTGCTCCTTTCACTCCCCTCTGTACTGCAGTTTTCCCCACGGTTCTCCACATTTTTTGCAATCCATTCCCCCTGCTCTTTGGTTCCCCTCTGTCCTGCAGTGATCTCAGAGGTTCCCCACTTTTTCCAATCCGTTCCCCCTGCTCCCTTTGGTTCCCCTCTGTTCTGCAGTGTTTGCCACAGTTCCCCACTTTCTCTAATCCGTTCCCCCTGCTCCCTTTGTATTCCCCACGGTTCTCCACATTTTTTCCACCCTCTGCCTCCTGCTCCCTTTGGTTCCCCACTGTTCTGCATTTTTCCACACGGTTCCCCAAATTTTCCAACTTTTACCACCTGCTCCCTTTGGTTACCCTCTGTTCTGCAGTGTTCCCCATGGGCCCCACTTATTTCAATCTGTTCCCCTTGCTCCTTTGGCTCCCCTCTGTTCTGCAATTTTCCCGACGGTTCTCCACATTTTTTCCAATCTGTTCCACCTGCTCCGTTTGGTTCTCCTCTGTTCTGCAGTGTTCTCCATGCTTCCCCACTTTTTCCAATCCATTTCCCCTGCTCCCCTTGGTTCCCCTATGTCCTGCAGTGTCCTCCACGGTTCCCAACATTTGGCAATCCGTTCCCCCTGCTCCGTTTGGTTGCCTCTGTTCTGCAGTGTTCCCCACGGTTCCCCACTTTTCCCAATCTGTCCCCCCTGCTCCTTTGGCTCCACTCTGTTTTGCAGTTTTCCCCACTGTTCTCCACATTTTTTCCAATCTGTTCCACCTGCTCCCTTTGGTCTCCTCTGTTCTGCAGTGTTCCCCACGCATCCCCACTTTTTCCAATCCATTTGCCCTGCTCCCTTTGGTTCTGCTCTGTTCTGCGGTGTTCCCCACAGTTCCCCACTTTTTCCAACCCGTTCCCCCTGCTCCCTTTGGTTCCCCTCTGTCCTGCATTTTTCCCCACAGTTCCCCACTTTACCAATACGTTACCCCTGCTCCCTTTGGTTCCCCACTGTTCTGCAGAGTTCGCCACGGTTCCCCACTTTTTCCAATCCGTTTCCCCTGCTCCCTTTGTTGACCCACTGTTATGCATTTCTCCACTCCGTTCCCCACTTTTTTCAATCTGTTCCCCCTGCTCGTTTTGGTTCCCCACTGTTCTGCAGTGTTCACCACGGTTCCCCACTTTTTCCAATCTGTTCCCCCTGCTTCTTTGGCTCCCCTCTGTCCTGCATTTTTCGACATGGTTCCCCACTTTACCAATCCGTTCACCCTGCTCCCTTTGGTTCCCCTCTGTCCTGCAGTGTTCTACATGGTTCCCCACTTTTTTCAATCTGTTCCCCCTGCTGCTTTTGTTTCCCCATTGTTCTGCAGTGTTCCTCACGATTCCCCACTTTTTTCCAATCTGTTCGTCCTGCTCCCTTTGGTTACCCTCTATTCTGCTGTGTTCCCCACGATTCTCCACTTTTTTTCCATCCTGTACCCCCTGGTCCCTTTGGTTCCCCACTGTTCTGCAGAGTTCGCCACGGTTCCCCACTTTTTCCAATCCGTTTCCCCTGCTCCCTTTGTTGACCCACTGTTATGCATTTCTCCACTCCGTTCCCCACTTTTTTCAATCTGTTCCCCCTGCTCGTTTTGGTTCCCCACTGTTCTGCAGTGTTCACCACGGTTCCCCACTTTTTCCAATCTGTTCCCCCTGCTTCTTTGGCTCCCCTCTGTCCTGCATTTTTCGACATGGTTCCCCACTTTACCAATCCGTTCACCCTGCTCCCTTTGGTTCCCCTCTGTCCTGCAGTGTTCTACATGGTTCCCCACTTTTTTCAATCTGTTCCCCCTGCTGCTTTTGGTTCCCCATTGTTCTGCAGTGTTCCTCACGATTCCCCACTTTTTTCCAATCTGTTCGTCCTGCTCCCTTTTGTTACCCTCTATTCTGCTGTGTTCCCCACGATTCTCCACTTTTTTTCCATCCTGTACCCCCTGGTCCCTTTGGTTCCCCACTGTTCTGCAGAGTTCGCCACGGTTCCCCACTTTTTCAAATCCGGTTCCCCTGCTCCCTTTGTTTACCCAATGTTATGCATTTTTCCACTCCGTTCCCCACTTTTTTCAAATCTGTTTCCCCTGCTCCTTTCGCTCCCCTCTATTCTGCAGTTTTCCCCACGGTTGTCCACATTTTTTCCAATCTGTTCCACCTGCTCCCTTTAGTTCTCCTCTGTTCTGCTGTGTTCCCTACGCTTCCCCACTTTTTCCAATCCGTTCCCCCTGCTCCCTTTGGTTCTCATCTATTCTGGTGTGTTCCCAACGATTCTCCACTTTTTCCAACCTCTACCCCCTGCTCTCTTTGGTTCCCCTTTTTTCTGAAGTATTCCCCACTATTTCCCACTTTTTGCAACCTATACCCACTGTCCCTTTGGTTCCACTCTGTTCTGAAGTTTCCTCTCATTTCTCCACATTTTTCCAATCTGTTTCCCCTGCACCCTTTGGTTCCCCTCTGTCCTGCATTGTTCTCCACGGTTCCCACTTTTTCCAATTCGTTCCCCCTGCTACCTTTGGTTCCCCTCTCTTCTGCAGTGTTCCCCACTGTTCCCCACATTTTCCAATCTGTTCCCCCTGCTCCTTTCGCTCCCCTCTGTACTGTAGTTTTCCCCACGGTTCTCCACATTTTTTGCAATCCATTCCCCCTGCTCTTTTTGGTTCCCCTCTGTCCTGCAGCGATCTCAGAGGTTCCCCACTTTTTCCAATCCGTTCCCCCTGCTCCCTTTGTATTCCCCACGGTTCTCCACATTTTTTCCACCCTCTGCCTCCTGCTCCCTTTGGTTCCCCACTGTTCTGCATTTTTCCACACGGTTCCCCAATTTTTCCAACTTTTACCACCTGCTCCCTTTGGTTACCCTCTGTTCTGCAGTGTTCCCCATGGGCCCCACTTATTTCAATCTGTTCCCCCTGCTCCTTTTGGTTCCCCACTGTTCTGCAGTGTTCCCCACGGTTCCCCAATTTTTCCAATCTGTTCCCCTTGCTCCTTTGGCTCATCTCTGTTCTGCAGATTTCCCGACGGTATCCACATTTTTACCAATCTGTTCCACCTGCTCCGTTTGGTTCTCCTCTGTTCTGCAGTGTTCTCCATGATTCCCCACTTTTTCCAATCCATTTCCCCTGCTCCACATGGTTCCCCTCTGTCCTGCAGTGTCCTCCACGGTCCCCAACATTTGGCAATCCGTTCCCCCTGCTCCGTTTGGTTGCCTCTGTTCTGCAGTGTTCCCCACGGTTCCCCACTTTTCCTAATCCGTTTCCCCTGCTCCCTTTGTTGACCCACTGTTATGCATTTCTCCACTCCGTTCCCCACTTTTTTCAATCTGTTCCCCCTGCTCGTTTTGGTTCCCCACTGTTCTGCAGTGTTCGCCACGGTTTCCCACTTTTTCCAATCTGTTCCCCCTGCTCCTTTGGCTCCTCTCTGTTTTGCAGTTTTCCCCACTGTTCTCCACATTTTTTCCAATCTGTTCCACCTGCTCCCTTTGGTCTCCTCTGTTCTGCAGTGTTCCCCACGCATCCCCACTTTTTCCAATCCATTTGCCCTGCTCCCTTTGGTTCTGCTCTGTTCTGCGGTGTTCCCCACAGTTCCCCACTTTTTCCAACCCGTTCCCCCTGCTCCCTTTGGTTCCCCTCTGTCCTGCATTTTTCCCCACAGTTCCCCACTTTACCAATACGTTACCCCTGCTCCCTTTGGTTCCCCACTGTTCTGCAGAGTTCGCCACGGTTCCCCACTTTTTCCAATCCGTTTCCCCTGCTCCCTTTGTTGACCCACTGTTATGCATTTCTCCACTCCGTTCCCCACTTTTTTCAATCTGTTCCCCCTGCTCGTTTTGGTTCCCCACTGTTCTGCAGTGTTCACCACGGTTCCCCACTTTTTCCAATCTGTTCCCCCTGCTTCTTTGGCTCCCCTCTGTCCTGCATTTTTCGACATGGTTCCCCACTTTACCAATCCGTTCACCCTGCTCCCTTTGGTTCCCCTCTGTCCTGCAGTGTTCTACATGGTTCCCCACTTTTTTCAATCTGTTCCCCCTGCTGCTTTTGGTTCCCCATTGTTCTGCAGTGTTCCTCACGATTCCCCACTTTTTTCCAATCTGTTCGTCCTGCTCCCTTTGGTTACCCTCTATTCTGCTGTGTTCCCCACGATTCTCCACTTTTTTTCCATCCTGTACCCCCTGGTCCCTTTGGTTCCCCACTGTTCTGCAGAGTTCGCCACGGTTCCCCACTTTTTCAAATCCGGTTCCCCTGCTCCCTTTGTTTACCCAATGTTATGCATTTTTCCACTCCGTTCCCCACTTTTTTCAAATCTGTTTCCCCTGCTCCTTTCGCTCCCCTCTATTCTGCAGTTTTCCCCACGGTTGTCCACATTTTTTCCAATCTGTTCCACCTGCTCCCTTTAGTTCTCCTCTGTTCTGCTGTGTTCCCTACGCTTCCCCACTTTTTCCAATCCGTTCCCCCTGCTCCCTTTGCTTCTCATCTATTCTGGTGTGTTCCCAACGATTCTCCACTTTTTCCAACCTCTACCCCCTGCTCTCTTTGGTTCCCCTTTTTTCTGAAGTATTCCCCACTATTTCCCACTTTTTGCAACCTATACCCACTGTCCCTTTGGTTCCACTCTGTTCTGCAGTTTCCTCTCATTTCTCCACATTTTTCCAATCTGTTTCCCCTGCACCCTTTGGTTCCCCACTGTTCTGCAGTGTTCTCCACTTCCCCACTTTTTCCAATCCGTTCCCCCTGTTCCCTTTGGTTCCCCTCTGTCCTGCATTGTTCTCCACGGTTCCCACTTTTTCCAATTCGTTCCCCCTGCTACCTTTGGTTCCCCTCTCTTCTGCAGTGTTCCCCACTGTTCCCCACATTTTCCAATCTGTTCCCCCTGCTCCTTTCGCTCCCCTCTGTACTGCAGTTTTCCCCACGGTTCTCCACATTTTTGCAATCCATTCCCCCTGCTCTTTTTGGTTCCCCTCGGTCCTGCAGCGATCTCAGAGGTTCCCCACTTTTTCCAATCCGTTCCCCCTGCTCCCTTTGGTTCCCCTCTGTTCTGCAGTGTTTGCCACAGTTCCCCACTTTCTCTAATCCGTTCCCCCTGCTCCCTTTGTATTCCCCACGGTTCTCCACATTTTTTCCACCCTCTTCCTCCTGCTCCCTTTGGTTCCCGACTGTTCTGCATTTTTCCACACGGTTCCCCAATTTTTCCAACTTTTACCACCTGCTCCCTTTGGTTACCCTCTGTTCTGCAGTGTTCCCCATGGGCCCCACTTATTTCAATCTGTTCCCCCTGCTCCTTTTGGTTCCCCACTGTTCTGCAGTGGTCCCCACGGTTCCCCAATTTTTCCAATCTGTTCCCCTTGCTCCTTTGGCTCCTCTCTGTTGTGCAGATTTCCCGACGGTACTCCACAGTTTTTCCAATCTGTTCCACCTGCTCCGTTTGGTTCTCCTCTGTTCTGCAGTGTTCTCCATGATTCCCCACTTTTTCCAATCCATTTCCCCTGCTCCCCTTGGTTCCCCTCTGTCCTGCAGTGTCCTCCACGGTCCCCAACATTTGGCAATCCGTTCCCCCTGCTCCGTTTGGTTGCCTCTGTTCTGCAGTGTTCCCCACGGTTCCCCACTTTTCCCAATCTGTCCCCCCTGCTCCTTTGGCTCCACTCTGTTTTGCAGTTTTCCCCACTGTTCTCCACATTTTTTCCAATCTGTTCCACCTGCTCCCTTTGGTTCTCCTCTGTTCTGCAGTGTTCCCCACGCATCCCCACTTTTTCCAACCCGTTCCCCCTGCTCCCTTTGGTTCCCCTCTGTCCTGCATTTTTCCCCACAGTTCCCCACTTTACCAATACATTCCCCCTGCTCCCTTTGGTTCCCCACTGTTCTGCAGAGCTCACCACGGTTCCCCACTTTTTCCAATCCGTTTCCCCTGCTCCCTTTGTTGACCCACTGTTATGCATTTCTCCACTCCGTTCCCCACTTTTTTCAATCTGTTCCCCCTGCTCGTTTTGGTTCCCCACTGTTCTGCAGTGTTCGCCACGGTTTCTCACTTTTTCCAATTTGTTCCCCCTGCTCCTTTGGCTCCTCTCTGTTCTGCAGTTTTCCCGACGGTTCTCCACATTTTTTTCAATCTGTTTCACCTGCTCCCTGTGGTTCTCCTCTGTTCTGCAGTGTTCTCCATGCTTCCCCGCTTTTTCCAATCCATTTCCCCTGCTCCTTTTGGTTCCCCTCTATTGTGCAGTGTTCTGCATGATTGCCCAATTTTTCCAATCCGTTCCCCCTGTGCCCTTTGGTTCCCCTCTGTTCTGCATTTTTCCCCACCATTCCCCACTTTTCCCGGCTGTTCCCCCTGCTCACTTTGGTTCTGCTCTGTTCCGCGGTGTTCCCCACAGTATCCCACTTTTTCCAACCCGTTCCCCCTGCTAACTTTGGTTCCCCTCTGTCTTGCTGTGTTCCCCACGGGTCCCCACTTTTTCCAATCTGTTCCACCTGCTCCCTTTGGTTCCCCTCTGTCCTGCATTTTTCCCCACAGTTCCCCACTTCACCAATCCGTTCCCCCTGCTCCCTTTGTTTCCCCTCTGTTCTGCAGTGTTTGCCACAGTTCCCCAGATTCTCTAATTCGTTCCCCGTGCTCCCTTAGTATTCCCCACGGTTCTCCACATTTTTTCCACCCTCTGCCTCCTGGTCCCTTTGGTTCCCGACTGTTCTGCATTTTTCCACACGGTTCCCCAATTTTTCCAACTTTTACCACCTGCTCCCTTTGGTTACCCTCTGTTCTGCAGTGTTCCCCATGGGCCCCACTTATTTCAATCTGTTCCCCCTGCTCCTTTTGGTTCCCCACTGTTCTGCAGTGTTCCCCACGGTTCCCCAATTTTTCCAATCTGTTCCCCTTGCTCCTTTGGCTCCTCTCTGTTCTGCAGATTTCCCGACGGTACTCCACAGTTTTTCCAATCTGTTCCACCTGCTCCGTTTGGTTCTCCTCTGTTCTGCAGTGTTCTCCATGATTCCCCACTTTTTCCAATCCATTTCCCCTGCTCCCCTTGGTTCCCCTCTGTGCTGCAGTGTCCTCCACGGTCCCCAACATTTGGCAATCCGTTCCCCCTGCTCCGTTTGGTTGCCTCTGTTCTGCAGTGTTCCCCACGGTCCCCCACTTTTCCCAATCTGTCCCCCCTGCTCCTTTGGCTCCACTCTGTTTTGCAGTTTTCCCCACTGTTCTCCACATTTTTTCCAATCTGTTCCACCTGCTCCCTTTGGTTCTCCTCTGTTCTGCAGTGTTCCCCACGCATCCCCACTTTTTCCAACCCGTTCCCCCTGCTCCCTTTGGTTCCCCTCTGTCCTGCATTTTTCCCCACAGTTCCCCACTTTACCAATACATTCCCCCTGCTCCCTTTGGTTCCCCACTGTTCTGCAGAGTTCGCCACGGTTCCCCACTTTTTCCAATCCGTTTCCCCTGCTCCCTTTGTTGACCCACTGTTATGCATTTCTCCACTCCGTTCCCCACTTTTTTCAATCTGTTCCCCCTGCTCGTTTTGGTTCCCCACTGTTCTGCAGTGTTCGCCACTGTTTCCCACTTTTTCCAATCTGTTCCCCCTGCTCCTTTGGCTCCTCTCTGTTCTGCAGTTTTCCCGACGGTTCTCCACATTTTTTCCAATCTGTTCCACCTGCTCCCTTTGGTTCCCCTCTGTACTACACATTTCCCCACAGTTCCCCACTTTTTCCAATCTGTTCCCCCAGCTCCCTTTGGTTTCCCTCTGTCCTGCAGTGTTCCCCACGGCTCAACACTTTTTCCAATCTGTTCGCCGTGCTCTCTTTGGTACCCCTCTGTTCTACACATTTCCCCACAGTTCCCCACTTTTTCTAATCTGTTCCCCCTGCTCCCTTTGGTTCCCTTCCGTCCTGCACTCTCCTCCATGGTTTCCCAACTTTTCCAATATTTTCCCGTGCTCCTTTGGTTCCCCTCTGTTCTGCAGTGTTCCTAACGGTTCCCCACTTTTTCCAATCCGTTCCGCCTGCTTCCTGTGATTCCACTCGGTTCTGCAGTATTCCACACAGTTCCCCACTTTTTCTAATCCGTGAACCCTGCTCCCGTTGTTTCTCCACTCTTCTGCATTTTTCCACACCGTTCCCCACTGTACTGCAGTGTTTGCCATGGTTCCCCACTTTTTCCAACCTGTACCTCCTGTTCCCTTTGGTTTACCTCTGTTCTGCAGTTTTCCCCACAGTTCCCACTTTTTTCCAATCTGTTCCCCCTCCTCCCATCGTTCCGCATTCTTCTGCAGTTGTCCCCACGGTTCTCCACATTTTTTCCAATCTGTTCTCTGTGCTCCCTTTGGTTCCCCTCTGTCCTGCAGTGTTCCCCACGGCTCCACACTTTTTCCAATCTGTTCGCCGTGCTCTCTTTGGTTCCCCTTTGTTCTACACATTTTCCCACTGTTCCCTACTTTTTCCAATCCGTTCCCCCTGCTCCCCTTCGTTCCGCACTCTTCTGCAGTTGTCCCCACGGTTCTCCACATTTTTTCCAATCTGTTCCCCCTGCTCCCTTTGGTTCCCCTCTGTCCTGCAGTGTTCCCCACGCTTCCCCACTTTTTCCAATCTGTACCCCTGCTCCCTTTGGTTCCCCTCCTTCCTGCAGTGTTCCCCACGATTCCCCACTTTTTCCAAACTGTACCCCCTGCTCCCTTTGTTTCCCCTCTGTCCTGCAGTGTTGCCCACGGTTCCCCACTTTTTCCAATCGGTTCCCCCTGCTTCCTTTGATTCCCCTCTGTTCTGCAGTGTTCCACACAGTTCCCCACTTTTTCTAATACGTTCACCCTGCTCCCGTTGTTTCTCCACTCTTCTGCATTTTTCCACACCGTTAACCACTGTTCTGCAGTGTTCTCCACGGTTCCCCACTTTTTCCAATCTCTTCCCCGTGCTCCTTTGGTTCCCCTCTGTTCTGCAGTGTAGCTAACGGTTCCCCACTTTTTCCAATCCGTTCCCCCTGCTTCCTTTGATTCCCCTCTGTTCTGCAGTGTTCCACACAGTTCCCCACTTTTTCTAATCCGTTCACCCTGCTCCCGTTGTTTCTCCACTCTTCTGCATTTTTCCACACCGTTAACCACTGTTCTGCAGTGTTCGCCACGGTTCATCAGTTTTTCCAACCTGTACCTCCTGTTTCCTTTGGTTCCCCTCTGTTCTGCAGTTTTCCCCACAGTTTCCATTTTTTCCAATCCGTTCCTCCTGCTCCCTTTGGTTCTCCTCTATTCTGCAGTGTTCCCCACGATTCCCTACTTTTCCGAGCTGTTCCCCCTGCTCCATTCAATCCGCATTCTTCTGCATATGTCCCCACGGTTCTCCACATTTTTTCCAATCTGTTCCCCCTGCTCCCTTTGATTCCCCTCTGTCCTGCAGTGTTCCCGAAGATTCCCACTTTTTCCAATCTGTTTTCCCTGCTACCTTTGGTTCCCCTCTGTCCTGCAGTGTTCCCCACGGCTCCACACTTTTTCCAATCTGTTCGCCGTGCTCTCTTTGGTTCCCCTCTGTCATACACATTTCCCCACAGTTCCCCACTTTTTCCAATCTGTTCCCCCTGCTCCCTTTGGTTCCCCTCCGTCCTTCACTGTCCTCCAAGATTTCCCAATTTTTCCAATCTCTTCCCCGTGCTCCTTTGGTTCCCCTCTGTTCTGCAGTGTTCCTAACGGTTCCCCACCTTTTCCAATCCGTTCCCCCTGCTTCCTTTGATTCCCCTCTGTTCTGCAGTGTTCCACACAGTTCCCCACTTTTTCCAATCCGTTCACCCTGCTCCCGTTGTTTCTCCACTCTTCTGCATTTTTCCACACCGTTCCCCACTGTTCTGCAGTGTTCGCCACGGTTCCCCACTTTTTCCAATCTGTTCCCCCTGCTCCCTTTGGTTCTCCTCTATTCTGCAGTTTTCTCCACGGTTCCCGACTTTTTCCAATCCGTTCCCCCTGCTCCCTTTGGTTCTCCTCTATTCTGCAGTGCTCCCCACGGATCCCTACTTTTCAGAGGTGTTCCCCCTGCTCTCCTTCGTTGCGCACTCTTCTGCAGATGTCCCCACGGTTCTCCACATTTTTTCCAATCTGTTCCCCCTGCTCTTTTTGGTTTTCCACTGTCCTGCAGTGTTCCCCAAGATTCCCCACTTTTTCCAATCTGTTCTCCCTGCTCCCTTTGGTTCCCCTCTGTCCTGCAGTGTTCCCCACGGCTCCACACTTTTTCCAATCTGTTCGCCGTGCTCTCTTTGGTACCCCTCTGTTCTACACATTTCCCCACAGTTCCCCACTTTTTCTAATCTGTTCCCCCTGCTCCCTTTGGTTCCCTTCCGTCCTGCACTGTCCTCCAAGGTTTCCCAATTTTTCCAAACTCTTCCCCGTGCTCCTTTGGTTCCCCTCTGTTTTGCAGTTTTCTCCACGGTTACCGACTTTTTCCAATCCGTTCCCCCTGCTCCCTTTGGTTCTCCTCTATTCTGCAGTGCTCCCCACGGATCCCTACTTTTCAGAGCTGTTCCCCCTGCTCTCCTTCGTTCCGCACTCTTCTGCAGATGTCCCCACGGTTCTCCACATTTTTTCCAATCTGTTCCCCCTGCTCTTTTTGGTTTTCCACTGTCCTGCAGTGTTCCCCAAGATTCCCCACTTTTTCCAATCTGTTCTCCCTGCTCCCTTTGGTTCCCCTCTGTCCTGCAGTGTTCCCCACGGCTCAACACTTTTTCCAATCTGTTCGCCGTGCTCTCTTTGGTACCCCTCTGTTCTACACATTTCCCCACAGTTCCCCACTTTTTCTAATCTGTTCCCCCTGCTCCCTTTGGTTCCCTTCCGTCCTGCACTGTCCTCCAAGGTTTCCCAATTTTTCCAATCTCTTCCCCGTGCTCCTTTGGTTCCCCTCTGTTTTGCAGTGTTCCTAACGGTTCCCCACATTTTCCTATCCATTCCCCCTGCTTCCTTTGATTCCCTTCTGTTCTGCAGTGTTCCACACAGTTCCCCACTTTTTCCACTCCGTTCACCCTGCTCCCGTTCTTTCTCCACACTTCTGCATTTTTCCACACCGTTCCCCTCTGTTCTGCAGTGTTCGCCACAGTTCCCCACTTTTTCCAACCTGTACCTCCTGTTCCCTTTGGTTCCCCTCTGTTCTGCAGTTTTCCCCACAGTCCCACTTTTTTCCAATCTGTTCCCCCTGCTCCCTTTGGTTCCGCTCTGTTCTGCAGTTTCCCCACGGTTCTCCACATTTTTTTTCAAATCTGTTCCCCCCGATCCCTTTGGTTCCCCTCTCTTCTGCAGTGTTCCCCACACTTCCCCACTTTTTCCAATCTGTTCCCCCTATTGCATTTGGTTCCCATCTGTTCTGCAGTGTTCCCCACGGTTCCCCTGTTCTTCCAATCTGTACCCTGTGCTCCCTTTGGTTTTCCTCTGTTCTGCAGTGCTCCACACGGTTCCACACTTTTTCCAAACTGTTCCCCCTGCTCCCATTAGTTCCCCACTGTTCTGCAGTTTTCGCCACGGTTCCCTACTTTTCTGAGCTCTTCCCCCTGCTCCCCTTCGTTCCGCACTCTTCTGCAGTTGTCCTCACGGTTCTCCACATTTTTTCTGAGCTGTTCCCCCTGCTCCCCTTTGTTCCGCACTCTTCTGCAGTTGTCCCCACGGTTCTCCACATTTTTTCCAATCTGTTCTCTCTGCTCGCTTTGGTTCCCCTCTGTCCTGCAGTGTTCCCCACGGCTCCACACTTTTTCCAATCTGTTAGCCGTGCTCCCTTTGGTTCCCCTCTGTCCTGCAGTGTTCCCCACGATTCCCCACTTTTTCCAAACTGTACCCCCTGCTCCCTTTGTTTCCCCTCTGTCCTGCAGTGTTGCCCACGGTTCCCCACTTTTTCCAATCCGTTCCCCCTGCTCCCTTTCGTTCCCCTCTGTCCTGAACTGTCCTCCAAGGTTTCCCAATTTTTCCAATCTCTTCCCCGTGCTCCTTTGGTTCCCCTCTGTTTTGCAGTGTTCCTAACGGTTCCCCACATTTTCCTATCCATTCCCCCTGCTTCCTTTGATTCCCTTCTGTTCTGCAGTGTTCCACACAGTTCCCCACTTTTTCCACTCCGTTCACCCTGCTCCCGTTCTTTCTCCACACTTCTGCATTTTTCCACACCGTTCCCCTCTGTTCTGCAGTGTTCGCCACAGTTCCCCACTTTTTCCAACCTGTACCTCCTGTTCCCTTTGGTTCCCCTCTGTTCTGCAGTTTTCCCCACAGTCCCACTTTTTTCCAATCTGTTCCCCCTGCTCCCTTTGGTTCCGCTCTGTTCTGCAGTTTCCCCACGGTTCTCCACATTTTTTTTCAAATCTGTTCCCCCCGATCCCTTTGGTTCCCCTCTCTTCTGCAGTGTTCCCCACACTTCCCCACTTTTTCCAATCTGTTCCCCCTATTGCATTTGGTTCCCATCTGTTCTGCAGTGTTCCCCACGGTTCCCCTGTTCTTCCAATCTGTACCCTGTGCTCCCTTTGGTTTTCCTCTGTTCTGCAGTGCTCCACACGGTTCCACACTTTTTCCAAACTGTTCCCCCTGCTCCCATTAGTTCCCCACTGTTCTGCAGTTTTCGCCACGGTTCCCTACTTTTCTGAGCTCTTCCCCCTGCTCCCCTTCGTTCCGCACTCTTCTGCAGTTGTCCTCACGGTTCTCCACATTTTTTCTGAGCTGTTCCCCCTGCTCCCCTTTGTTCCGCACTCTTCTGCAGTTGTCCCCACGGTTCTCCACATTTTTTCCAATCTGTTCTCTCTGCTCGCTTTGGTTCCCCTCTGTCCTGCAGTGTTCCCCACGGCTCCACACTTTTTCCAATCTGTTAGCCGTGCTCCCTTTGGTTCCCCTCTGTCCTGCAGTGTTCCCCACGATTCCCCACTTTTTCCAAACTGTACCCCCTGCTCCCTTTGTTTCCCCTCTGTCCTGCAGTGTTGCCCACGGTTCCCCACTTTTTCCAATCCGTTCCCCCTGCTCCCTTTCGTTCCCCTCTGTCCTGAAGTGTTCTCCACGGTTCCCCACTTTTTCCACTCTGTTCGCCGTGCTCCCTTTGGTTCCCCTCCGTCCTGCACTGACCTCCACGGCTCAACACTTTTTCCAATCTCTTCCCCGTGCTCCTTTGGTTCCCCTGTGTTCTGCAGTGTAGCTAACGGTTCCCCACTTTTTCCAATCCGTTCCCCCTGCTTCCTTTGATTCCCCTCTGTTCTGCAGTGTTCCACACAGTTCCCCACTTTTTCCAATCCGTTCACCCTGCTCCCGTTGTTTCTCCACTCTTCTGCATTTTTCCACACCGTTCCCCACTGTTCTGCAGGGTTCGCCACGGTTCCCCACTTTTTCCAACCTGTACCTCCTGCTTCCTTTGGCTCACCTCTGTCCTGCAGTGTTGCCCACGGTTCCCCACTTTTTCCAATCCGTTCCCCCTGCTCCCTTTCGTTCCCCTCTGTCCTGAAGTGTTCTCCACGGTTCCCCACATTTTCTAATCTGTTGCCCCTGCTCCCTTTGCTTCTCCTCCATTCTGCAGTGTTCCCCACGGCTCCACACTTTTTCCAATCTGTTCGCCGTGCTCCCTTTGGTTCTCCTCTATTCTGCAGTGTTCCCCACGGTTCCCTACTTTACCGAGCTGTTCCCCCTGCTCCCCTTCGTTCCGCACTCTTCTGCAGTTGTCCCCACGGTTCTCCACATTTTTTCCAATCTGTACCCCTGCTCCCTTTGGTTCCCCTCCTTCCTGCAGTGTTCCCCACGATTCCCCACTTTTTCCAAACTGTACCCCCTGCTCCCTTTGTTTCCCCTCTGTCCTGCAGTGTTGCCCACGGTTCCCCACTTTTTCCAATCCGTTCCCCCTGCTCCCTTTCGTTCCCCTCTGTCCTGAAGTGTTCTCCACGGTTCCCCACTTTTTCCACTCTGTTCGCCGTGCTCCCTTTGGTTCCCCTCCGTCCTGCACTGACCTCCACGGCTCTACACTTTTTCCAATCTCTTCCCCGTGCTCCTTTGGTTCCCCTGTGTTCTGCAGTGTAGCTAACGGTTCCCCACTTTTTCCAATCCGTTCCCCCTGCTTCCTTTGATTCCCCTCTGTTCTGCAGTGTTCCACACAGTTCCCCACTTTTTCCAATCCGTTCACCCTGCTCCCGTTGTTTCTCCACTCTTCTGCATTTTTCCACACCGTTCCCCACCATTCTGCAGTGTTCGCCACGGTTCCCCACTTTTTCCAACCTGTACCTCCTGCTTCCTTTGGCTCACCTCTGTCCTGCAGTGTTGCCCACGGTTCCCCACTTTTTCCAATCCGTTCCCCCTGTTCCGTTTCGTTCCCCTCTGTCCTGAAGTGTTCTCCACGGTTCCCCACTTTTTCTAATCTGTTGCCCCTGCTCCCTTTGCTTGTCCTCCATTCTGCAGTGTTCCCCACGGTTCCCACTTTTCTGAGCTGTTCCCCCTGCTTCCTTTGGTTCTCCTCTATTCTGCAGTGTTCCCCACGGTTTCCTAATTTTCCGAGCTGTTCCCCCTGCACCCTTCGTTCCGCACTCTTCTGCAGATGTCCCCACGGTTCTCCACATTTTTTCCAATCTGTTCCCCCTGCTCCCTTTGGTTCCCCTCTGTCCTGCAGTGTTCCCCAAGATTCCCCACTTTTTCCAATCTGTTCTCCCTGCTCCCTTTGGTTCCCCTCTGTCCTGCTGTGTTCCCCACGGCTCCACACTTTTTCCAATCTGTTCGCCGTGCTCTCTTTGGTTCCCCTCTGTTCTACACATTTTCCCACAGTTCCCCACTTTTTCCAATCTGTTCCCCCTGCTCCCTTTGGTTCCCCTCTGTCCTGCACTGTCCTCCATGGTTTCCCAATTTTTCCAATCTCTTCCCCGTGATCCTTTGGTTCCCCTCTGTTCTGCAGTGTTCCTAACGGTTCCCCACTTTTTCCTATCCATTCCCCCTGCTTCCTTTGATTCCCTTCTGTTCTGCGGTGTTCCACACAGTTCCCCACTTTTTCCACTCCTTTCACCCTGCTCCCGTTCTTTCTCCACACTTCTGCATTTTTCCACACCGTTCCCCTCTGTTCTGCAGTGTTCGCCACTGTTCCCCACTTTTTCCAACCTGTACCTCCTGTTCCCTTTGGTTCCCCTCTGTTCTGCAGTGTTCCCCACGGTTCCCACTTTTCTGAGCTGTTCCCCCTGCTCCCTTTGGTTCTCCTCTATTCTGCAGTGTTCCCCACGGTTCCCTACTTTTCCGAGCTGTTCCCCCTGCTCCCTTCGTTCCGCACTCTTCTGCAGATGTCCCCACGGTTCTCCACATTTTTTCCAATCTGTTCCCCCTGCTCCCTTTGGTTCCCCTCTGTCCTGCAGTGTTCCCCAAGATTCCCCACTTTTTCCAATCTGTTCTCCCTGCTCCCTTTGGTTCCCCTCTGTCCTGCTGTGTTCCCCACGGCTCCACACTTTTTCCAATCTGTTCGCCGTGCTCTCTTTGGTTCCCCTCTGTTCTACACATTTTCCCACAGTTTCCCATTTTTTCCAATCTGTTCCCCCTGCTCCCTTTGGTTTCCCTCCGTCCTGCACTGTCCTCCATGGTTTCCCAATTTTTCCAATCTCTTCCCCGTGATCCTTTGGTTCCCCTCTGTTCTGCAGTTTTCCCCACAGTTTCCATTTTTTCCAATCCGTTCCTCCTGCTCCCTTTGGTTCTCCTCTATTCTGCAGTGTTCCCCACGATTCCCTACTTTTCCGAGCTGTTCCCCCTGCTCCATTCAATCCGCATTCTTCTGCATATGTCCCCACGGTTCTCCACATTTTTTCCAATCTGTTCCCCCTGCTCCCTTTGATTCCCCTCTGTCCTGCTGTGTTCCCCACGATTCTCCACTTTTTTTCCATCCTGTACCCCCTGGTCCCTTTGGTTCCCCACTGTTCTGCAGAGTTCGCCACGGTTCCCCACTTTTTCCAATCCGTTTCCCCTGCTCCCTTTGTTGACCCACTGTTATGCATTTCTCCACTCCGTTCCCCACTTTTTTCAATCTGTTCCCCCTGCTCGTTTTGGTTCCCCACTGTTCTGCATATGTCCCCACGGTTCTCCACATTTTTTCCAATCTGTTCCCCCTGCTCCCTTTGATTCCCCTCTGTCCTGCTGTGTTCCCCACGATTCTCCACTTTTTTTCCATCCTGTACCCCCTGGTCCCTTTGGTTCCCCACTGTTCTGCAGAGTTCGCCACGGTTCCCCACTTTTTCCAATCCGTTTCCCCTGCTCCCTTTGTTGACCCACTGTTATGCATTTCTCCACTCCGTTCCCCACTTTTTCCAATCCGTTCCCCCTGCTTCCTTTGATTCCCCTCTGTTCTGCAGTGTTCCACACAGTTCCCCACTTTTTCCAATCCGTTCACCCTGCTCCCGTTGTTTCTCCACTCTTCTGCATTTTTCCACACCGTTCCCCACCATTCTGCAGTGTTCGCCACGGTTCCCCACTTTTTCCAACCTGTACCTCCTGCTTCCTTTGGCTCACCTCTGTCCTGCAGTGTTGCCCACGGTTCCCCACTTTTTCCAATCCGTTCCCCCTGTTCCGTTTCGTTCCCCTCTGTCCTGAAGTGTTCTCCACGGTTCCCCACTTTTTCTAATCTGTTGCCCCTGCTCCCTTTGCTTGTCCTCCATTCTGCAGTGTTCCCCACGGTTCCCACTTTTCTGAGCTGTTCCCCCTGCTTCCTTTGGTTCTCCTCTATTCTGCAGTGTTCCCCACGGTTTCCTAATTTTCCGAGCTGTTCCCCCTGCACCCTTCGTTCCGCACTCTTCTGCAGATGTCCCCACGGTTCTCCACATTTTTTCCAATCTGTTCCCCCTGCTCCCTTTGGTTCCCCTCTGTCCTGCAGTGTTCCCCAAGATTCCCCACTTTTTCCAATCTGTTCTCCCTGCTCCCTTTGGTTCCCCTCTGTCCTGCTGTGTTCCCCACGGCTCCACACTTTTTCCAATCTGTTCGCCGTGCTCTCTTTGGTTCCCCTCTGTTCTACACATTTTCCCACAGTTCCCCACTTTTTCCAATCTGTTCCCCCTGCTCCCTTTGGTTCCCCTCTGTCCTGCACTGTCCTCCATGGTTTCCCAATTTTTCCAATCTCTTCCCCGTGATCCTTTGGTTCCCCTCTGTTCTGCAGTGTTCCTAACGGTTCCCCACTTTTTCCTATCCATTCCCCCTGCTTCCTTTGATTCCCTTCTGTTCTGCGGTGTTCCACACAGTTCCCCACTTTTTCCACTCCTTTCACCCTGCTCCCGTTCTTTCTCCACACTTCTGCATTTTTCCACACCGTTCCCCTCTGTTCTGCAGTGTTCGCCACTGTTCCCCACTTTTTCCAACCTGTACCTCCTGTTCCCTTTGGTTCCCCTCTGTTCTGCAGTGTTCCCCACGGTTCCCACTTTTCTGAGCTGTTCCCCCTGCTCCCTTTGGTTCTCCTCTATTCTGCAGTGTTCCCCACGGTTCCCTACTTTTCCGAGCTGTTCCCCCTGCTCCCTTCGTTCCGCACTCTTCTGCAGATGTCCCCACGGTTCTCCACATTTTTTCCAATCTGTTCCCCCTGCTCCCTTTGGTTCCCCTCTGTCCTGCAGTGTTCCCCAAGATTCCCCACTTTTTCCAATCTGTTCTCCCTGCTCCCTTTGGTTCCCCTCTGTCCTGCTGTGTTCCCCACGGCTCCACACTTTTTCCAATCTGTTCGCCGTGCTCTCTTTGGTTCCCCTCTGTTCTACACATTTTCCCACAGTTCCCCATTTTTTCCAATCTGTTCCCCCTGCTCCCTTTGGTTTCCCTCCGTCCTGCACTGTCCTCCATGGTTTCCCAATTTTTCCAATCTCTTCCCCGTGATCCTTTGGTTCCCCTCTGTTCTGCAGTGTTCCTAACGGTTCCCCACTTTTTCCTATCCATTCCCCCTGCTTCCTTTGATTCCCTTCTGTTCTGCAGTGTTCCACACAGTTCCCCACTTTTTCCACTCCGTTCACCCTGCTCTCGTTCTTTCTCCACACTTCTGCATTTTTCCACACCGTTCCCCTCTGTTCTGCAGTGTTCGCCACAGTTCCCCACTTTTTCCAACCTGTACCTCCTGTTCCCTTTGGTTCCCCTCTGTTCTGCAGTTTTCCCCACAGTTCCCACTTTTTCCCATCTGTTCCCCCTGCTCCCTTTGGTTCCCCTCTGTCCTGCAGTGTTACCCACGCTTCCCCACTTTTTCCAATCTGTACCCCCTGCTCTCTTTGCTTCCCCTCGCTTCTGCATTTTTCCACACGGTTCCCCACTTTTTTCCAATCTGTTCCCCCTCCTCCCATCGTTCCGCATTCTTCTGCAGTTGTCCCCACGGTTCTCCACATTTTTTCCAATCTGTTCTCTGTGCTCCCTTTGGTTCCCCTCTGTCCTGCAGTGTTCCCCACGGCTCCACACTTTTTCCAATCTGTTCGCCGTGCTCTCTTTGGTTCCCCTTTGTTCTACACATTTTCCCACTGTTCCCTACTTTTTCCAATCCGTTCCCCCTGCTCCCCTTCGTTCCGCACTCTTCTGCAGTTGTCCCCACGGTTCTCCACATTTTTTCCAATCTGTTCCCCCTGCTCCCTTTGGTTCCCCTCTGTCCTGCAGTGTTCCCCACGCTTCCCCACTTTTTCCAATCTGTACCCCTGCTCCCTTTGGTTCCCCTCCTTCCTGCAGTGTTCCCCACGATTCCCCACTTTTTCCAAACTGTACCCCCTGCTCCCTTTGTTTCCCCTCTGTCCTGCAGTGTTGCCCACGGTTCCCCACTTTTTCCAATCGGTTCCCCCTGCTTCCTTTGATTCCCCTCTGTTCTGCAGTGTTCCACACAGTTCCCCACTTTTTCTAATACGTTCACCCTGCTCCCGTTGTTTCTCCACTCTTCTGCATTTTTCCACACCGTTAACCACTGTTCTGCAGTGTTCTCCACGGTTCCCCACTTTTTCCAATCTCTTCCCCGTGCTCCTTTGGTTCCCCTCTGTTCTGCAGTGTAGCTAACGGTTCCCCACTTTTTCCAATCCGTTCCCCCTGCTTCCTTTGATTCCCCTCTGTTCTGCAGTGTTCCACACAGTTCCCCACTTTTTCTAATCCGTTCACCCTGCTCCCGTTGTTTCTCCACTCTTCTGCATTTTTCCACACCGTTAACCACTGTTCTGCAGTGTTCGCCACGGTTCATCAGTTTTTCCAACCTGTACCTCCTGTTTCCTTTGGTTCCCCTCTGTTCTGCAGTTTTCCCCACAGTTTCCATTTTTTCCAATCCGTTCCTCCTGCTCCCTTTGGTTCTCCTCTATTCTGCAGTGTTCCCCACGATTCCCTACTTTTCCGAGCTGTTCCCCCTGCTCCATTCAATCCGCATTCTTCTGCATATGTCCCCACGGTTCTCCACATTTTTTCCAATCTGTTCCCCCTGCTCCCTTTGATTCCCCTCTGTCCTGCAGTGTTCCCGAAGATTCCCACTTTTTCCAATCTGTTTTCCCTGCTACCTTTGGTTCCCCTCTGTCCTGCAGTGTTCCCCACGGCTCCACACTTTTTCCAATCTGTTCGCCGTGCTCTCTTTGGTTCCCCTCTGTCATACACATTTCCCCACAGTTCCCCACTTTTTCCAATCTGTTCCCCCTGCTCCCTTTGGTTCCCCTCCGTCCTTCACTGTCCTCCAAGATTTCCCAATTTTTCCAATCTCTTCCCCGTGCTCCTTTGGTTCCCCTCTGTTCTGCAGTGTTCCTAACGGTTCCCCACCTTTTCCAATCCGTTCCCCCTGCTTCCTTTGATTCCCCTCTGTTCTGCAGTGTTCCACACAGTTCCCCACTTTTTCCAATCCGTTCACCCTGCTCCCGTTGTTTCTCCACTCTTCTGCATTTTTCCACACCGTTCCCCACTGTTCTGCAGTGTTCGCCACGGTTCCCCACTTTTTCCAATCTGTTCCCCCTGCTCCCTTTGGTTCTCCTCTATTCTGCAGTTTTCTCCACGGTTCCCGACTTTTTCCAATCCGTTCCCCCTGCTCCCTTTGGTTCTCCTCTATTCTGCAGTGCTCCCCACGGATCCCTACTTTTCAGAGGTGTTCCCCCTGCTCTCCTTCGTTGCGCACTCTTCTGCAGATGTCCCCACGGTTCTCCACATTTTTTCCAATCTGTTCCCCCTGCTCTTTTTGGTTTTCCACTGTCCTGCAGTGTTCCCCAAGATTCCCCACTTTTTCCAATCTGTTCTCCCTGCTCCCTTTGGTTCCCCTCTGTCCTGCAGTGTTCCCCACGGCTCCACACTTTTTCCAATCTGTTCGCCGTGCTCTCTTTGGTACCCCTCTGTTCTACACATTTCCCCACAGTTCCCCACTTTTTCTAATCTGTTCCCCCTGCTCCCTTTGGTTCCCTTCCGTCCTGCACTGTCCTCCAAGGTTTCCCAATTTTTCCAAACTCTTCCCCGTGCTCCTTTGGTTCCCCTCTGTTTTGCAGTTTTCTCCACGGTTACCGACTTTTTCCAATCCGTTCCCCCTGCTCCCTTTGGTTCTCCTCTATTCTGCAGTGCTCCCCACGGATCCCTACTTTTCAGAGCTGTTCCCCCTGCTCTCCTTCGTTCCGCACTCTTCTGCAGATGTCCCCACGGTTCTCCACATTTTTTCCAATCTGTTCCCCCTGCTCTTTTTGGTTTTCCACTGTCCTGCAGTGTTCCCCAAGATTCCCCACTTTTTCCAATCTGTTCTCCCTGCTCCCTTTGGTTCCCCTCTGTCCTGCAGTGTTCCCCACGGCTCAACACTTTTTCCAATCTGTTCGCCGTGCTCTCTTTGGTACCCCTCTGTTCTACACATTTCCCCACAGTTCCCCACTTTTTCTAATCTGTTCCCCCTGCTCCCTTTGGTTCCCTTCCGTCCTGCACTGTCCTCCAAGGTTTCCCAATTTTTCCAATCTCTTCCCCGTGCTCCTTTGGTTCCCCTCTGTTTTGCAGTGTTCCTAACGGTTCCCCACATTTTCCTATCCATTCCCCCTGCTTCCTTTGATTCCCTTCTGTTCTGCAGTGTTCCACACAGTTCCCCACTTTTTCCACTCCGTTCACCCTGCTCCCGTTCTTTCTCCACACTTCTGCATTTTTCCACACCGTTCCCCTCTGTTCTGCAGTGTTCGCCACAGTTCCCCACTTTTTCCAACCTGTACCTCCTGTTCCCTTTGGTTCCCCTCTGTTCTGCAGTTTTCCCCACAGTCCCACTTTTTTCCAATCTGTTCCCCCTGCTCCCTTTGGTTCCGCTCTGTTCTGCAGTTTCCCCACGGTTCTCCACATTTTTTTTCAAATCTGTTCCCCCTGATCCCTTTGGTTCCCCTCTCTTCTGCAGTGTTCCCCACACTTCCCCACTTTTTCCAATCTGTTCCCCCTATTGCATTTGGTTCCCATCTGTTCTGCAGTGTTCCCCACGGTTCCCCTGTTCTTCCAATCTGTACCCTGTGCTCCCTTTGGTTTTCCTCTGTTCTGCAGTGCTCCACACGGTTCCACACTTTTTCCAAACTGTTCCCCCTGCTCCCATTAGTTCCCCACTGTTCTGCAGTTTTCGCCACGGTTCCCTACTTTTCTGAGCTGTTCCCCCTGCTCCCCTTCGTTCCGCACTCTTCTGCAGTTGTCCTCACGGTTCTCCACATTTTTTCCAATCTCTTCTCTCTGCTCGCTTTGGTTCCCCTCTGTCCTGCAGTGTTCCCCACGGCTCCACACTTTTTCCAATCTGTTAGCCGTGCTCCCTTTGGTTCCCCTCTGTCCTGCAGTGTTCCCCACGATTCCCCACTTTTTCCAAACTGTACCCCCTGCTCCCTTTGTTTCCCCTCTGTCCTGCAGTGTTGCCCACGGTTCCCCACTTTTTCCAATCCGTTCCCCCTGCTCCCTTTCGTTCCCCTCTGTCCTGAAGTGTTCTCCACGGTTCCCCACTTTTTCCACTCTGTTCGCCGTGCTCCCTTTGGTTCCCCTCCGTCCTGCACTGACCTCCACGGCTCAACACTTTTTCCAATCTCTTCCCCGTGCTCCTTTGGTTCCCCTGTGTTCTGCAGTGTAGCTAACGGTTCCCCACTTTTTCCAATCCGTTCCCCCTGCTTCCTTTGATTCCCCTCTGTTCTGCAGTGTTCCACACAGTTCCCCACTTTTTCCTATCCGTTCACCCTGCTCCCGTTGTTTCTCCACTCTTCTGCATTTTTCCACACCGTTCCCCACTGTTCTGCAGGGTTCGCCACGGTTCCCCACTTTTTCCAACCTGTACCTCCTGCTTCCTTTGGCTCACCTCTGTCCTGCAGTGTTGCCCACGGTTCCCCACTTTTTCCAATCCGTTCCCCCTGCTCCCTTTCGTTCCCCTCTGTCCTGAAGTGTTCTCCACGGTTCCCCACATTTTCTAATCTGTTGCCCCTGCTCCCTTTGCTTCTCCTCCATTCTGCAGTGTTCCCCACGGCTCCACACTTTTTCCAATCTGTTCGCCGTGCTCCCTTTGGTTCTCCTCTATTCTGCAGTGTTCCCCACGGTTCCCTACTTTACCGAGCTGTTCCCCCTGCTCCCCTTCGTTCCGCACTCTTCTGCAGTTGTCCCCACGGTTCTCCACATTTTTTCCAATCTGTACCCCTGCTCCCTTTGGTTCCCCTCCTTCCTGCAGTGTTCCCCACGATTCCCCACTTTTTCCAAACTGTACCCCCTGCTCCCTTTGTTTCCCCTCTGTCCTGCAGTGTTGCCCACGGTTCCCCACTTTTTCCAATCCGTTCCCCCTGCTCCCTTTCGTTCCCCTCTGTCCTGAAGTGTTCTCCACGGTTCCCCACTTTTTCCACTCTGTTCGCCGTGCTCCCTTTGGTTCCCCTCCGTCCTGCACTGACCTCCACGGCTCTACACTTTTTCCAATCTCTTCCCCGTGCTCCTTTGGTTCCCCTGTGTTCTGCAGTGTAGCTAACGGTTCCCCACTTTTTCCAATCCGTTCCCCCTGCTTCCTTTGATTCCCCTCTGTTCTGCAGTGTTCCACACAGTTCCCCACTTTTTCCAATCCGTTCACCCTGCTCCCGTTGTTTCTCCACTCTTCTGCATTTTTCCACACCGTTCCCCACCATTCTGCAGTGTTCGCCACGGTTCCCCACTTTTTCCAACCTGTACCTCCTGCTTCCTTTGGCTCACCTCTGTCCTGCAGTGTTGCCCACGGTTCCCCACTTTTTCCAATCCGTTCCCCCTGTTCCGTTTCGTTCCCCTCTGTCCTGAAGTGTTCTCCACGGTTCCCCACTTTTTCTAATCTGTTGCCCCTGCTCCCTTTGCTTGTCCTCCATTCTGCAGTGTTCCCCACGGTTCCCACTTTTCTGAGCTGTTCCCCCTGCTTCCTTTGGTTCTCCTCTATTCTGCAGTGTTCCCCACGGTTTCCTAATTTTCCGAGCTGTTCCCCCTGCACCCTTCGTTCCGCACTCTTCTGCAGATGTCCCCACGGTTCTCCACATTTTTTCCAATCTGTTCCCCCTGCTCCCTTTGGTTCCCCTCTGTCCTGCAGTGTTCCCCAAGATTCCCCACTTTTTCCAATCTGTTCTCCCTGCTCCCTTTGGTTCCCCTCTGTCCTGCTGTGTTCCCCACGGCTCCACACTTTTTCCAATCTGTTCGCCGTGCTCTCTTTGGTTCCCCTCTGTTCTACACATTTTCCCACAGTTCCCCACTTTTTCCAATCTGTTCCCCCTGCTCCCTTTGGTTCCCCTCTGTCCTGCACTGTCCTCCATGGTTTCCCAATTTTTCCAATCTCTTCCCCGTGATCCTTTGGTTCCCCTCTGTTCTGCAGTGTTCCTAACGGTTCCCCACTTTTTCCTATCCATTCCCCCTGCTTCCTTTGATTCCCTTCTGTTCTGCGGTGTTCCACACAGTTCCCCACTTTTTACACTCCTTTCACCCTGCTCCCGTTCTTTCTCCACACTTCTGCATTTTTCCACACCGTTCCCCTCTGTTCTGCAGTGTTCGCCACTGTTCCCCACTTTTTCCAACCTGTACCTCCTGTTCCCTTTGGTTCCCCTCTGTTCTGCAGTGTTCCCCACGATTCCCACTTTTCTGAGCTGTTCCCCCTGCTCCCTTTGGTTCTCCTCTATTCTGCAGTGTTCCCCACGGTTCCCTACTTTTCCGAGCTGTTCCCCCTGCTCCCTTCGTTCCGCACTCTTCTGCAGATGTCCCCACGGTTCTCCACATTTTTTCCAATCTGTTCCCCCTGCTCCCTTTGGTTCCCCTCTGTCCTGCAGTGTTCCCCAAGATTCCCCACTTTTTCCAATCTGTTCTCCCTGCTCCCTTTGGTTCCCCTCTGTCCTGCTGTGTTCCCCACGGCTCCACACTTTTTCCAATCTGTTCGCCGTGCTCTCTTTGGTTCCCCTCTGTTCTACACATTTTCCCACAGTTCCCCATTTTTTCCAATCTGTTCCCCCTGCTCCCTTTGGTTTCCCTCCGTCCTGCACTGTCCTCCATGGTTTCCCAATTTTTCCAATCTCTTCCCCGTGATCCTTTGGTTCCCCTCTGTTCTGCAGTGTTCCTAACGGTTCCCCACTTTTTCCTATCCATTCCCCCTGCTTCCTTTGATTCCCTTCTGTTCTGCAGTGTTCCACACAGTTCCCCACTTTTTCCACTCCGTTCACCCTGCTCTCGTTCTTTCTCCACACTTCTGCATTTTTCCACACCGTTCCCCTCTGTTCTGCAGTGTTCGCCACAGTTCCCCACTTTTTCCAACCTGTACCTCCTGTTCCCTTTGGTTCCCCTCTGTTCTGCAGTTTTCCCCACAGTTCCCACTTTTTCCCATCTGTTCCCCCTGCTCCCTTTGGTTCCCCTCTGTCCTGCAGTGTTACCCACGCTTCCCCACTTTTTCCAATCTGTACCCCCTGCTCTCTTTGCTTCCCCTCGCTTCTGCATTTTTCCACACGGTTCCCCACTTTTTTCCAATCTGTTCCCCCTCCTCCCATCGTTCCGCATTCTTCTGCAGTTGTCCCCACGGTTCTCCACATTTTTTCCAATCTGTTCTCTGTGCTCCCTTTGGTTCCCCTCTGTCCTGCAGTGTTCCCCACGGCTCCACACTTTTTCCAATCTGTTCGCCGTGCTCTCTTTGGTTCCCCTTTGTTCTACACATTTTCCCACTGTTCCCTACTTTTTCCAATCCGTTCCCCCTGCTCCCCTTCGTTCCGCACTCTTCTGCAGTTGTCCCCACGGTTCTCCACATTTTTTCCAATCTGTTCCCCCTGCTCCCTTTGGTTCCCCTCTGTCCTGCAGTGTTCCCCACGCTTCCCCACTTTTTCCAATCTGTACCCCTGCTCCCTTTGTTTCCCCTCTGTCCTGCAGTGTTGCCCACGGTTCCCCACTTTTTCCAATCGGTTCCCCCTGCTTCCTTTGATTCCCCTCTGTTCTGCAGTGTTCCACACAGTTCCCCACTTTTTCTAATACGTTCACCCTGCTCCCGTTGTTTCTCCACTCTTCTGCATTTTTCCACACCGTTAACCACTGTTCTGCAGTGTTCTCCACGGTTCCCCACTTTTTCCAATCTCTTCCCCGTGCTCCTTTGGTTCCCCTCTGTTCTGCAGTGTAGCTAACGGTTCCCCACTTTTTCCAATCCGTTCCCCCTGCTTCCTTTGATTCCCCTCTGTTCTGCAGTGTTCCACACAGTTCCCCACTTTTTCTAATCCGTTCACCCTGCTCCCGTTGTTTCTCCACTCTTCTGCATTTTTCCACACCGTTAACCACTGTTCTGCAGTGTTCGCCACGGTTCATCAGTTTTTCCAACCTGTACCTCCTGTTTCCTTTGGTTCCCCTCTGTTCTGCAGTTTTCCCCACAGTTTCCATTTTTTCCAATCCGTTCCTCCTGCTCCCTTTGGTTCTCCTCTATTCTGCAGTGTTCCCCACGATTCCCTACTTTTCCGAGCTGTTCCCCCTGCTCCATTCAATCCGCATTCTTCTGCATATGTCCCCACGGTTCTCCACATTTTTTCCAATCTGTTCCCCCTGCTCCCTTTGATTCCCCTCTGTCCTGCAGTGTTCCCGAAGATTCCCACTTTTTCCAATCTGTTTTCCCTGCTACCTTTGGTTCCCCTCTGTCCTGCAGTGTTCCCCACGGCTCCACACTTTTTCCAATCTGTTCGCCGTGCTCTCTTTGGTTCCCCTCTGTCATACACATTTCCCCACAGTTCCCCACTTTTTCCAATCTGTTCCCCCTGCTCCCTTTGGTTCCCCTCCGTCCTTCACTGTCCTCCAAGATTTCCCAATTTTTCCAATCTCTTCCCCGTGCTCCTTTGGTTCCCCTCTGTTCTGCAGTGTTCCTAACGGTTCCCCACCTTTTCCAATCCGTTCCCCCTGCTTCCTTTGATTCCCCTCTGTTCTGCAGTGTTCCACACAGTTCCCCACTTTTTCCAATCCGTTCACCCTGCTCCCGTTGTTTCTCCACTCTTCTGCATTTTTCCACACCGTTCCCCACTGTTCTGCAGTGTTCGCCACGGTTCCCCACTTTTTCCAATCTGTTCCCCCTGCTCCCTTTGGTTCTCCTCTATTCTGCAGTTTTCTCCACGGTTCCCGACTTTTTCCAATCCGTTCCCCCTGCTCCCTTTGGTTCTCCTCTATTCTGCAGTGCTCCCCACGGATCCCTACTTTTCAGAGGTGTTCCCCCTGCTCTCCTTCGTTGCGCACTCTTCTGCAGATGTCCCCACGGTTCTCCACATTTTTTCCAATCTGTTCCCCCTGCTCTTTTTGGTTTTCCACTGTCCTGCAGTGTTCCCCAAGATTCCCCACTTTTTCCAATCTGTTCTCCCTGCTCCCTTTGGTTCCCCTCTGTCCTGCAGTGTTCCCCACGGCTCCACACTTTTTCCAATCTGTTCGCCGTGCTCTCTTTGGTACCCCTCTGTTCTACACATTTCCCCACAGTTCCCCACTTTTTCTAATCTGTTCCCCCTGCTCCCTTTGGTTCCCTTCCGTCCTGCACTGTCCTCCAAGGTTTCCCAATTTTTCCAAACTCTTCCCCGTGCTCCTTTGGTTCCCCTCTGTTTTGCAGTTTTCTCCACGGTTACCGACTTTTTCCAATCCGTTCCCCCTGCTCCCTTTGGTTCTCCTCTATTCTGCAGTGCTCCCCACGGATCCCTACTTTTCAGAGCTGTTCCCCCTGCTCTCCTTCGTTCCGCACTCTTCTGCAGATGTCCCCACGGTTCTCCACATTTTTTCCAATCTGTTCCCCCTGCTCTTTTTGGTTTTCCACTGTCCTGCAGTGTTCCCCAAGATTCCCCACTTTTTCCAATCTGTTCTCCCTGCTCCCTTTGGTTCCCCTCTGTCCTGCAGTGTTCCCCACGGCTCAACACTTTTTCCAGTCTGTTCGCCGTGCTCTCTTTGGTACCCCTCTGTTCTACACATTTCCCCACAGTTCCCCACTTTTTCTAATCTGTTCCCCCTGCTCCCTTTGGTTCCCTTCCGTCCTGCACTGTCCTCCAAGGTTTCCCAATTTTTCCAATCTCTTCCCCGTGCTCCTTTGGTTCCCCTCTGTTTTGCAGTGTTCCTAACGGTTCCCCACATTTTCCTATCCATTCCCCCTGCTTCCTTTGATTCCCTTCTGTTCTGCAGTGTTCCACACAGGTCCCCACTTTTTCCACTCCGTTCACCCTGCTCCCGTTCTTTCTCCACACTTCTGCATTTTTCCACACCGTTCCCCTCTGTTCTGCAGTGTTCGCCACAGTTCCCCACTTTTTCCAACCTGTACCTCCTGTTCCCTTTGGTTCCCCTCTGTTCTGCAGTTTTCCCCACAGTCCCACTTTTTTCCAATCTGTTCCCCCTGCTCCCTTTGGTTCCGCTCTGTTCTGCAGTTTCCCCACGGTTCTCCACATTTTTTTTCAAATCTGTTCCCCCTGATCCCTTTGGTTCCCCTCTCTTCTGCAGTGTTCCCCACACTTCCCCACTTTTTCCAATCTGTTCCCCCTATTGCATTTGGTTCCCATCTGTTCTGCAGTGTTCCCCACGGTTCCCCTGTTCTTCCAATCTGTACCCTGTGCTCCCTTTGGTTTTCCTCTGTTCTGCAGTGCTCCACACGGTTCCACACTTTTTCCAAACTGTTCCCCCTGCTCCCATTAGTTCCCCACTGTTCTGCAGTTTTCGCCACGGTTCCCTACTTTTCTGAGCTCTTCCCCCTGCTCCCCTTCGTTCCGCACTCTTCTGCAGTTGTCCTCACGGTTCTCCACATTTTTTCTGAGCTGTTCCCCCTGCTCCCCTTTGTTCCGCACTCTTCTGCAGTGTTCCCCACGGCTCCACACTTTTTCCAATCTGTTAGCCGTGCTCCCTTTGGTTCCCCTCTGTCCTGCAGTGTTCCCCACGATTCCCCACTTTTTCCAAACTGTACCCCCTGCTCCCTTTGTTTCCCCTCTGTCCTGCAGTGTTGCCCACGGTTCCCCACTTTTTCAAATCCGTTCCCCCTGCTCCCTTTCGTTCCCCTCTGTCCTGAAGTGTTCTCCACGGTTCCCCACTTTTTCCACTCTGTTCGCCGTGCTCCCTTTGGTTCCCCTCCGTCCTGCACTGACCTCCACGGCTCAACACTTTTTCCAATCTCTTCCCCGTGCTCCTTTGGTTCCCCTGTGTTCTGCAGTGTAGCTAACGGTTCCCCACTTTTTCCAATCCGTTCCCCCTGCTTCCTTTGATTCCCCTCTGTTCTGCAGTGTTCCACACAGTTCCCCACTTTTTCCAATCCGTTCACCCTGCTCCCGTTGTTTCTCCACTCTTCTGCATTTTTCCACACCGTTCCCCACTGTTCTGCAGGGTTCGCCACGGTTCCCCACTTTTTCCAACCTGTACCTCCTGCTTCCTTTGGCTCACCTCTGTCCTGCAGTGTTGCCCACGGTTCCCCACTTTTTCCAATCCGTTCCCCCTGCTCCCTTTCGTTCCCCTCTGTCCTGAAGTGTTCTCCACGGTTCCCCACTTTTTCTAATCTGTTGCCCCTGCTCCCTTTGCTTCTCCTCCATTCTGCAGTGTTCCCCACGGCTCCACACTTTTTCCAATCTGTTCGCCGTGCTCCCTTTGGTTCTCCTCTATTCTGCAGTGTTCCCCACGGTTCCCTACTTTACCGAGCTGTTCCCCCTGCTCCCCTTCGTTCCGCACTCTTCTGCAGTTGTCCCCACGGTTCTCCACATTTTTTCCAATCTGTACCCCTGCTCCCTTTGGTTCCCCTCCTTCCTGCAGTGTTCCCCACGATTCCCCACTTTTTCCAAACTGTACCCCCTGCTCCCTTTGTTTCCCCTCTGTCCTGCAGTGTTGCCCACGGTTCCCCACTTTTTCCAATCCGTTCCCCCTGCTCCCTTTCGTTCCCCTCTGTCCTGAAGTGTTCTCCACGGTTCCCCACTTTTTCCACTCTGTTCGCCGTGCTCCCTTTGGTTCCCCTCCGTCCTGCACTGACCTCCACGGCTCTACACTTTTTCCAATCTCTTCCCCGTGCTCCTTTGGTTCCCCTGTGTTCTGCAGTGTAGCTAACGGTTCCCCACTTTTTCCAATCCGTTCCCCCTGCTTCCTTTGATTCCCCTCTGTTCTGCAGTGTTCCACACAGTTCCCCACTTTTTCCAATCCGTTCACCCTGCTCCTGTTGTTTCTCCACTCTTCTGCATTTTTCCACACCGTTCCCCACCGTTCTGCAGTGTTCGCCACGGTTCCCCACTTTTTCCAACCTGTACCTCCTGCTTCCTTTGGCTCACCTCTGTCCTGCAGTGTTGCCCACGGTTCCCCACTTTTTCCAATCCGTTCCCCCTGTTCCGTTTCGTTCCCCTCTGTCCTGAAGTGTTCTCCACGGTTCCCCACTTTTTCTAATCTGTTGCCCCTGCTCCCTTTGCTTGTCCTCCATTCTGCAGTGTTCCCCACGGTTCCCACTTTTCTGAGCTGTTCCCCCTGCTTCCTTTGGTTCTCCTCTATTCTGCAGTGTTCCCCACGGTTTCCTAATTTTCCGAGCTGTTCCCCCTGCACCCTTCGTTCCGCACTCTTCTGCAGATGTCCCCACGGTTCTCCACATTTTTTCCAATCTGTTCCCCCTGCTCCCTTTGGTTCCCCTCTGTCCTGCAGTGTTCCCCAAGATTCCCCACTTTTTCCAATCTGTTCTCCCTGCTCCCTTTGGTTCCCCTCTGTCCTGCTGTGTTCCCCACGGCTCCACACTTTTTCCAATCTGTTCGCCGTGCTCTCTTTGGTTCCCCTCTGTTCTACACATTTTCCCACAGTTCCCCACTTTTTCCAATCTGTTCCCCCTGCTCCCTTTGGTTCCCCTCTGTCCTGCACTGTCCTCCATGGTTTCCCAATTTTTCCAATCTCTTCCCCGTGATCCTTTGGTTCCCCTCTGTTCTGCAGTGTTCCTAACGGTTCCCCACTTTTTCCTATCCATTCCCCCTGCTTCCTTTGATTCCCTTCTGTTCTGCGGTGTTCCACACAGTTCCCCACTTTTTCCACTCCTTTCACCCTGCTCCCGTTCTTTCTCCACACTTCTGCATTTTTCCACACCGTTCCCCTCTGTTCTGCAGTGTTCGCCACTGTTCCCCACTTTTTCCAACCTGTACCTCCTGTTCCCTTTGGTTCCCCTCTGTTCTGCAGTGTTCCCCACGGTTCCCACTTTTCTGAGCTGTTCCCCCTGCTCCCTTTGGTTCTCCTCTATTCTGCAGTGTTCCCCACGGTTCCCTACTTTTCCGAGCTGTTCCCCCTGCTCCCTTCGTTCCGCACTCTTCTGCAGATGTCCCCACGGTTCTCCACATTTTTTCCAATCTGTTCCCCCTGCTCCCTTTGGTTCCCCTCTGTCCTGCAGTGTTCCCCAAGATTCCCCACTTTTTCCAATCTGTTCTCCCTGCTCCCTTTGGTTCCCCTCTGTCCTGCTGTGTTCCCCACGGCTCCACACTTTTTCCAATCTGTTCGCCGTGCTCTCTTTGGTTCCCCTCTGTTCTACACATTTTCCCACAGTTCCCCATTTTTTCCAATCTGTTCCCCCTGCTCCCTTTGGTTTCCCTCCGTCCTGCACTGTCCTCCATGGTTTCCCAATTTTTCCAATCTCTTCCCCGTGATCCTTTGGTTCCCCTCTGTTCTGCAGTGTTCCTAACGGTTCCCCACTTTTTCCTATCCATTCCCCCTGCTTCCTTTGATTCCCTTCTGTTCTGCAGTGTTCCACACAGTTCCCCACTTTTTCCACTCCGTTCACCCTGCTCTCGTTCTTTCTCCACACTTCTGCATTTTTCCACACCGTTCCCCTCTGTTCTGCAGTGTTCGCCACAGTTCCCCACTTTTTCCAACCTGTACCTCCTGTTCCCTTTGGTTCCCCTCTGTTCTGCAGTTTTCCCCACAGTTCCCACTTTTTCCCATCTGTTCCCCCTGCTCCCTTTGGTTCCCCTCTGTCCTGCAGTGTTACCCACGCTTCCCCACTTTTTCCAATCTGTACCCCCTGCTCTCTTTGCTTCCCCTCGCTTCTGCATTTTTCCACACGGTTCCCCACTTTTTCCAATCCGTTCCCCCTGCTTCCTTTGGCTCACCTCTGTCCTGCAGTGTTGCCCACGGTTCCCCACTTTTTCCAATCCGTTCCCCCTGCTTCCTTTGGCTCACCTCTGTCCTGCAGTGTTGCCCACGGTTCCCCACTTTTTCCAATCCGTTCCCCCTGCTCCCTTTCGTTCCCCTCTGTCCTGAAGTGTTCCCCACGGTTCCACACTTTTTCCAATCTGATTGCAGTACTCTCTTTGGTTCCCTCTGTTCTGCAGTGTTCCCCACAGTTCCCCACTTTTTCCAATCTGTTCCCCCTGCTCCCTTTGGTTCCCTTCCGTCCTGCACTGTCCTCCAAGGTTTCCCAATTTTTCCAATCTCTTCCCCGTGCTCCTTTGGTTCCCCTCTGTTTTGCAGTGTTCCTAACGGTTCCCCACATTTTCCTATCCATTCCCCCTGCTTCCTTTGATTCCCTTCTGTTCTGCAGTGTTCCACACAGTTCCCCACTTTTTCCACTCCGTTCACCCTGCTCCCGTTCTTTCTCCACACTTCTGCATTTTTCCACACCGTTCCCCTCTGTTCTGCAGTGTTCGCCACAGTTCCCCACTTTTTCCAACCTGTACCTCCTGTTCCCTTTGGTTCCCCTCTGTTCTGCAGTTTTCCCCACAGTCCCACTTTTTTCCAATCTGTTCCCCCTGCTCCCTTTTGTTCCGCTCTGTTCTGCAGTTTCCCCACGGTTCTCCACATTTTTTTTCAAATCTGTTCCCCCTGATCCCTTTGGTTCCCCTCTCTTCTGCAGTGTTCCCCACACTTCCCCACTTTTTCCAATCTGTTCCCCCTATTGCATTTGGTTCCCATCTGTTCTGCAGTGTTCCCCACGGTTCCCCTGTTCTTCCAATCTGTACCCTGTGCTCCCTTTGGTTTTCCTCTGTTCTGCAGTGCTCCACACGGTTCCACACTTTTTCCAAACTGTTCCCCCTGCTCCCATTAGTTCCCCACTGTTCTGCAGTTTTCGCCACGGTTCCCTACTTTTCTGAGCTCTTCCCCCTGCTCCCCTTCGTTCCGCACTCTTCTGCAGTTGTCCTCACGGTTCTCCACATTTTTTCTGAGCTGTTCCCCCTGCTCCCCTTTGTTCCGCACTCTTCTGCAGTTGTCCCCACGGTTCTCCACATTTTTTCCAATCTGTTCTCTCTGCTCGCTTTGGTTCCCCTCTGTCCTGCAGTGTTCCCCACGGCTCCACACTTTTTCCAATCTGTTAGCCGTGCTCCCTTTGGTTCCCCTCTGTCCTGCAGTGTTACCACGATTCCACACTTTTTCCAAACTGTACCCCCTGCTCCCTTTGTTTCCCCTCTGTCCTGCAGTGTTGCCCACGGTTCCCCACTTTTTCCAATCCGTTCCCCCTGCTCCCTTTCGTTCCCCTCTGTCCTGAAGTGTTCTCCACGGTTCCCTACTTTTTCCACTCTGTTCGCCGTGCTCCCTTTGGTTCCCCTCCGTCCTGCACTGACCTCCACGGCTCAACACTTTTTCCAATCTCTTCCCCGTGCTCCTTTGGTTCCCCTGTGTTCTGCAGTGTAGCTAACGGTTCCCCACTTTTTCCAATCCGTTCCCCCTGCTTCCTTTGATTCCCCTCTGTTCTGCAGTGTTCCACACAGTTCCCCACTTTTTCCAATCCGTTCACCCTGCTCCCGTTGTTTCTCCACTCTTCTGCATTTTTCCACACCGTTCCCCACTGTTCTGCAGTGTTCGCCACGGTTCCCCACTTTTTCCAACCTGTACCTCCTGCTTCCTTTGGCCCACCTCTGTCCTGCAGTGTTGCCCACGGTTCCCCACTTTTTCCAATCCGTTCCCCCTGTTCCCTTTGGTTCCCCTCTGTCCTGCAGTGTTCTTCACGTTTCCCACTTTTTCCAATTCATTTCCCCTGCTACCTTTGGTTCCCCTCTCTTCTGCAGTGTTCCCCACGGTTCCCCACATTTTCCAATCTGTTCCCCCTGCTCCTTTCGCTCCCCTCTGTACTGCAGTTTTCCCCACGGTTCTCCACATTTTTTGCAATCCATTCCCCCTGCTCTTTTTGGTTCCCCCCTGTCCTGCAGTGTTCCCCACGGTTCCCCACATTTTCAAATCTGTTCCCCCTGCTCCTTTCGCTCCCCTCTGTTCTGCTCTTTTCACCACGGTTGTCAACATTTTTTCCAATCTGTTCCACCTGCTCCCTTTAGTTCTCCTCTGTTCTGCTGTGTTCCCTATGCTTCCCCACTTTTTCCAATCCGTTCCCCCTGCTCCCTTTGGTTCTCATCTATTCTGGTGTGTTCCCAACGATTCTCCACTTTTTCCAACCTCTACCCCCTGCTCTCTTTGGTTCCCCTTTTTTCTGAAGTATTCCCCACTATTTCCCACTTTTTGCAACCTATACCCACTGTCCCTTTGGTTCCACTCTGTTCTGCAGTTTCCTCTCATTTCTCCACATTTTTCCAATCTGTTTCCCCTGCACCCTTTGGTTCCCCACTGTTCTGCAGTGTTCTCCACTTCCCCACTTTTTCCAATCCATTCCCCCTGTTCCCTTTGGTTCCCCTCTGTCCTGCAGTGTTCTCCACGGTTCCCACTTTTTCCAATTCGTTCCCCCTGCTACCTTTGGTTCCCCTCTCTTCTGCAGTGTTCCCCACGGTTCCCCACATTTTCCAATCTGTTCCCCCTGCTCCTTTCACTCCCCTCTGTACTGCAGTTTTCCCCACGGTTCTCCACATTTTTTGCAATCCATTCCCCCTGCTCTTTGGTTCCCCTCTGTCCTGCAGTGATCTCAGAGGTTCCCCACTTTTTCCAATCCGTTCCCCCTGCTCCCTTTGGTTCCCCTCTGTTCTGCAGTGTTTGCCACAGTTCCCCACTTTCTCTAATCCGTTCCCCCTGCTCCCTTTGTATTCCCCACGGTTCTCCACATTTTTTCCACCCTCTGCCTCCTGCTCCCTTTGGTTCCCCACTGTTCTGCATTTTTCCACACGGTTCCCCAAATTTTCCAACTTTTACCACCTGCTCCCTTTGGTTACCCTCTGTTCTGCAGTGTTCCCCATGGGCCCCACTTATTTCAATCTGTTCCCCTTGCTCCTTTGGCTCCCCTCTGTTCTGCAATTTTCCCGACGGTTCTCCACATTTTTTCCAATCTGTTCCACCTGCTCCGTTTGGTTCTCCTCTGTTCTGCAGTGTTCTCCATGCTTCCCCACTTTTTCCAATCCATTTCCCCTGCTCCCCTTGGTTCCCCTATGTCCTGCAGTGTCCTCCACGGTTCCCAACATTTGGCAATCCGTTCCCCCTGCTCCGTTTGGTTGCCTCTGTTCTGCAGTGTTCCCCACGGTTCCCCACTTTTCCCAATCTGTCCCCCCTGCTCCTTTGGCTCCACTCTGTTTTGCAGTTTTCCCCACTGTTCTCCACATTTTTTCCAATCTGTTCCACCTGCTCCCTTTGGTCTCCTCTGTTCTGCAGTGTTCCCCACGCATCCCCACTTTTTCCAATCCATTTGCCCTGCTCCCTTTGGTTCTGCTCTGTTCTGCGGTGTTCCCCACAGTTCCCCACTTTTTCCAACCCGTTCCCCCTGCTCCCTTTGGTTCCCCTCTGTCCTGCATTTTTCCCCACAGTTCCCCACTTTACCAATACGTTACCCCTGCTCCCTTTGGTTCCCCACTGTTCTGCAGAGTTCGCCACGGTTCCCCACTTTTTCCAATCCGTTTCCCCTGCTCCCTTTGTTGACCCACTGTTATGCATTTCTCCACTCCGTTCCCCACTTTTTTCAATCTGTTCCCCCTGCTCGTTTTGGTTCCCCACTGTTCTGCAGTGTTCACCACGGTTCCCCACTTTTTCCAATCTGTTCCCCCTGCTTCTTTGGCTCCCCTCTGTCCTGCATTTTTCGACATGGTTCCCCACTTTACCAATCCGTTCACCCTGCTCCCTTTGGTTCCCCTCTGTCCTGCAGTGTTCTACATGGTTCCCCACTTTTTTCAATCTGTTCCCCCTGCTGCTTTTGTTTCCCCATTGTTCTGCAGTGTTCCTCACGATTCCCCACTTTTTTCCAATCTGTTCGTCCTGCTCCCTTTGGTTACCCTCTATTCTGCTGTGTTCCCCACGATTCTCCACTTTTTTTCCATCCTGTACCCCCTGGTCCCTTTGGTTCCCCACTGTTCTGCAGAGTTCGCCACGGTTCCCCACTTTTTCCAATCCGTTTCCCCTGCTCCCTTTGTTGACCCACTGTTATGCATTTCTCCACTCCGTTCCCCACTTTTTTCAATCTGTTCCCCCTGCTCGTTTTGGTTCCCCACTGTTCTGCAGTGTTCACCACGGTTCCCCACTTTTTCCAATCTGTTCCCCCTGCTTCTTTGGCTCCCCTCTGTCCTGCATTTTTCGACATGGTTCCCCACTTTACCAATCCGTTCACCCTGCTCCCTTTGGTTCCCCTCTGTCCTGCAGTGTTCTACATGGTTCCCCACTTTTTTCAATCTGTTCCCCCTGCTGCTTTTGGTTCCCCATTGTTCTGCAGTGTTCCTCACGATTCCCCACTTTTTTCCAATCTGTTCGTCCTCCTCCCTTTTGTTACCCTCTATTCTGCTGTGTTCCCCACGATTCTCCACTTTTTTTCCATCCTGTACCCCCTGGTCCCTTTGGTTCCCCACTGTTCTGCAGAGTTCGCCACGGTTCCCCACTTTTTCAAATCCGGTTCCCCTGCTCCCTTTGTTTACCCAATGTTATGCATTTTTCCACTCCGTTCCCCACTTTTTTCAAATCTGTTTCCCCTGCTCCTTTCGCTCCCCTCTATTCTGCAGTTTTCCCCACGGTTGTCCACATTTTTTCCAATCTGTTCCACCTGCTCCCTTTAGTTCTCCTCTGTTCTGCTGTGTTCCCTACGCTTCCCCACTTTTTCCAATCCGTTCCCCCTGCTCCCTTTGGTTCTCATCTATTCTGGTGTGTTCCCAACGATTCTCCACTTTTTCCAACCTCTACCCCCTGCTCTCTTTGGTTCCCCTTTTTTCTGAAGTATTCCCCACTATTTCCCACTTTTTGCAACCTATACCCACTGTCCCTTTGGTTCCACTCTGTTCTGCAGTTTCCTCTCATTTCTCCACATTTTTCCAATCTGTTTCCCCTGCACCCTTTGGTTCCCCACTGTTCTGCAGTGTTCTCCACTTCCCCACTTTTTCCAATCCGTTCCCCCTGTTCCCTTTGGTTCCCCTCTGTCCTGCATTGTTCTCCACGGTTCCCACTTTTTCCAATTCGTTCCTCCTGCTACCTTTGGTTCCCCTCTCTTCTGCAGTGTTCCCCACTGTTCCCCACATTTTCCAATCTGTTCCCCCTGCTCCTTTCGCTCCCCTCTGTACTGTAGTTTTCCCCACGGTTCTCCACATTTTTTGCAATCCATTCCCCCTGCTCTTTTTGGTTCCCCTCTGTCCTGCAGCGATCTCAGAGGTTCCCCACTTTTTCCAATCCGTTCCCCCTGCTCCCTTTGGTTCCCCTCTGTTCTGCAGTGTTTGCCACAGTTCCCCACTTTCTCTAATCCGTTCCCCCTGCTCCCTTTGTATTCCCCACGGTTCTCCACATTTTTTCCACCCTCTGCCTCCTGCTCCCTTTGGTTCCCCACTGTTCTGCATTTTTCCACACAGTTCCCCAATTTTTCCAACTTTTACCACCTGCTCCCTTTGGTTACCCTCTGTTCTGCAGTGTTCCCCATGGGCCCCACTTATTTCAATCTGTTCCCCCTGCTCCTTTTGGTTCCCCACTGTTCTGCAGTGTTCCCCACGGTTCCCCAATTTTTCCAATCTGTTCCCCTTGCTCCTTTGGCTCATCTCTGTTCTGCAGATTTCCCGACGGTATCCACATTTTTACCAATCTGTTCCACCTGCTCCGTTTGGTTCTCCTCTGTTCTGCAGTGTTCTCCATGATTCCCCACTTTTTCCAATCCATTTCCCCTGCTCCACATGGTTCCCCTCTGTCCTGCAGTGTCCTCCACGGTCCCCAACATTTGGCAATCCGTTCCCCCTGCTCCGTTTGGTTGCCTCTGTTCTGCAGTGTTCCCCACGGTTCCCCACTTTTCCTAATCCGTTTCCCCTGCTCCCTTTGTTGACCCACTGTTATGCATTTCTCCACTCCGTTCCCCACTTTTTTCAATCTGTTCCCCCTGCTCGTTTTGGTTCCCCACTGTTCTGCAGTGTTCGCCACGGTTTCCCACTTTTTCCAATCTGTTCCCCCTGCTCCTTTGGCTCCTCTCTGTTTTGCAGTTTTCCCCACTGTTCTCCACATTTTTTCCAATCTGTTCCACCTGCTCCCTTTGGTCTCCTCTGTTCTGCAGTGTTCCCCACGCATCCCCACTTTTTCCAATCCATTTGCCCTGCTCCCTTTGGTTCTGCTCTGTTCTGCGGTGTTCCCCACAGTTCCCCACTTTTTCCAACCCGTTCCCCCTGCTCCCTTTGGTTCCCCTCTGTCCTGCATTTTTCCCCACAGTTCCCCACTTTACCAATACGTTACCCCTGCTCCCTTTGGCTCCCCACTGTTCTGCAGAGTTCGCCACGGTTCCCCACTTTTTCCAATCCGTTTCCCCTGCTCCCTTTGTTGACCCACTGTTATGCATTTCTCCACTCCGTTCCCCACTTTTTTCAATCTGTTCCCCCTGCTCGTTTTGGTTCCCCACTGTTCTGCAGTGTTCACCACGGTTCCCCACTTTTTCCAATCTGTTCCCCCTGCTTCTTTGGCTCCCCTCTGTCCTGCATTTTTCGACATGGTTCCCCACTTTACCAATCCGTTCACCCTGCTCCCTTTGGTTCCCCTCTGTCCTGCAGTGTTCTACATGGTTCCCCACTTTTTTCAATCTGTTCCCCCTGCTGCTTTTGGTTCCCCATTGTTCTGCAGTGTTCCTCACGATTCCCCACTTTTTTCCAATCTGTTCGTCCTGCTCCCTTTGGTTACCCTCTATTCTGCTGTGTTCCCCACGATTCTCCACTTTTTTTCCATCCTGTACCCCCTGGTCCCTTTGGTTCCCCACTGTTCTGCAGAGTTCGCCACGGTTCCCCACTTTTTCAAATCCGGTTCCCCTGCTCCCTTTGTTTACCCAATGTTATGCATTTTTCCACTCCGTTCCCCACTTTTTTCAAATCTGTTTCCCCTGCTCCTTTCGCTCCCCTCTATTCTGCAGTTTTCCCCACGGTTGTCCACATTTTTTCCAATCTGTTCCACCTGCTCCCTTTAGTTCTCCTCTGTTCTGCTGTGTTCCCTACGCTTCCCCACTTTTTCCAATCCGTTCCCCCTGCTCCCTTTGGTTCTCATCTATTCTGGTGTGTTCCCAACGATTCTCCACTTTTTCCAACCTCTACCCCCTGCTCTCTTTGGTTCCCCTTTTTTCTGAAGTATTCCCCACTATTTCCCACTTTTTGCAACCTATACCCACTGTCCCTTTGGTTCCACTCTGTTCTGCAGTTTCCTCTCATTTCTCCACATTTTTCCAATCTGTTTCCCCTGCACCCTTTGGTTCCCCACTGTTCTGCAGTGTTCTCCACTTCCCCACTTTTTCCAATCCGTTCCCCCTGTTCCCTTTGGTTCCCCTCTGTCCTGCATTGTTCTCCACGGTTCCCACTTTTTCCAATTCGTTCCCCCTGCTACCTTTGGTTCCCCTCTCTTCTGCAGTGTTCCCCACTGTTCCCCACATTTTCCAATCTGTTCCCCCTGCTCCTTTCGCTCCCCTCTGTACTGCAGTTTTCCCCACGGTTCTCCACATTTTTGCAATCCATTCCCCCTGCTCTTTTTGGTTCCCCTCGGTCCTGCAGCGATCTCAGAGGTTCCCCACTTTTTCCAATCCGTTCCCCCTGCTCCCTTTGGTTCCCCTCTGTTCTGCAGTGTTTGCCACAGTTCCCCACTTTCTCTAATCCGTTCCCCCTGCTCCCTTTGTATTCCCCACGGTTCTCCACATTTTTTCCACCCTCTTCCTCCTGCTCCCTTTGGTTCCCGACTGTTCTGCATTTTTCCACACGGTTCCCCAATTTTTCCAACTTTTACCACCTGCTCCCTTTGGTTACCCTCTGTTCTGCAGTGTTCCCCATGGGCCCCACTTATTTCAATCTGTTCCCCCTGCTCCTTTTGGTTCCCCACTGTTCTGCAGTGGTCCACACGGTTCCCCAATTTTTCCAATCTGTTCCCCTTGCTCCTTTGGCTCCTCTCTGTTGTGCAGATTTCCCGACGGTACTCCACAGTTTTTCCAATCTGTTCCACCTGCTCCGTTTGGTTCTCCTCTGTTCTGCAGTGTTCTCCATGATTCCCCACTTTTTCCAATCCATTTCCCCTGCTCCCCTTGGTTCCCCTCTGTCCTGCAGTGTCCTCCACGGTCCCCAACATTTGGCAATCCGTTCCCCCTGCTCCGTTTGGTTGCCTCTGTTCTGCAGTGTTCCCCACGGTTCCCCACTTTTCCCAATCTGTCCCCCCTGCTCCTTTGGCTCCACTCTGTTTTGCAGTTTTCCCCACTGTTCTCCACATTTTTTCCAATCTGTTCCACCTGCTCCCTTTGGTTCTCCTCTGTTCTGCAGTGTTCCCCACGCATCCCCACTTTTTCCAACCCGTTCCCCCTGCTCCCTTTGGTTCCCCTCTGTCCTGCATTTTTCCCCACAGTTCCCCACTTTACCAATACATTCCCCCTGCTCCCTTTGGTTCCCCACTGTTCTGCAGAGCTCACCACGGTTCCCCACTTTTTCCAATCCGTTTCCCCTGCTCCCTTTGTTGACCCACTGTTATGCATTTCTCCACTCCGTTCCCCACTTTTTTCAATCTGTTCCCCCTGCTCGTTTTGGTTCCCCACTGTTCTGCAGTGTTCGCCACGGTTTCCCACTTTTTCCAATTTGTTCCCCCTGCTCCTTTGGCTCCTCTCTGTTCTGCAGTTTTCCCGACGGTTCTCCACATTTTTTTCAATCTGTTTCACCTGCTCCCTGTGGTTCTCCTCTGTTCTGCAGTGTTCTCCATGCTTCCCCGCTTTTTCCAATCCATTTCCCCTGCTCCTTTTGGTTCCCCTCTATTGTGCAGTGTTCTGCATGATTGCCCAATTTTTCCAATCCGTTCCCCCTGTGCCCTTTGGTTCCCCTCTGTTCTGCATTTTTCCCCACCATTCCCCACTTTTCCCGGCTGTTCCCCCTGCTCACTTTGGTTCTGCTCTGTTCCGCGGTGTTCCCCACAGTATCCCACTTTTTCCAACCCGTTCCCCCTGCTAACTTTGGTTCCCCTCTGTCTTGCTGTGTTCCCCACGGGTCCCCACTTTTTCCAATCTGTTCCACCTGCTCCCTTTGGTTCCCCTCTGTCCTGCATTTTTCCCCACAGTTCCCCACTTCACCAATCCGTTCCCCCTGCTCCCTTTGTTTCCCCTCTGTTCTGCAGTGTTTGCCACAGTTCCCCAGATTCTCTAATTCGTTCCCCGTGCTCCCTTAGTATTCCCCACGGTTCTCCACATTTTTTCCACCCTCTGCCTCCTGGTCCCTTTGGTTCCCGACTGTTCTGCATTTTTCCACACGGTTCCCCAATTTTTCCAACTTTTACCACCTGCTCCCTTTGGTTACCCTCTGTTCTGCAGTGTTCCCCATGGGCCCCACTTATTTCAATCTGTTCCCCCTGCTCCTTTTGGTTCCCCACTGTTCTGCAGTGTTCCCCACGGTTCCCCAATTTTTCCAATCTGTTCCCCTTGCTCCTTTGGCTCCTCTCTGTTCTGCAGATTTCCCGACGGTACTCCACAGTTTTTCCAATCTGTTCCACCTGCTCCGTTTGGTTCTCCTCTGTTCTGCAGTGTTCTCCATGATTCCCCACTTTTTCCAATCCATTTCCCCTGCTCCCCTTGGTTCCCCTCTGTGCTGCAGTGTCCTCCACGGTCCCCAACATTTGGCAATCCGTTCCCCCTGCTCCGTTTGGTTGCCTCTGTTCTGCAGTGTTCCCCACGGTTCCCCACTTTTCCCAATCTGTCCCCCCTGCTCCTTTGGCTCCACTCTGTTTTGCAGTTTTCCCCACTGTTCTCCACATTTTTTCCAATCTGTTCCACCTGCTCCCTTTGGTTCTCCTCTGTTCTGCAGTGTTCCCCACGCATCCCCACTTTTTCCAACCCGTTCCCCCTGCTCCCTTTGTTTCCCCTCTGTCCTGCATTTTTCCCCACAGTTCCCCACTTTACCAATACATTCCCCCTGCTCCCTTTGGTTCCCCACTGTTCTGCAGAGTTCGCCACGGTTCCCCACTTTTTCCAATCCGTTTCCCCTGCTCCCTTTGTTGACCCACTGTTATGCATTTCTCCACTCCGTTCCCCACTTTTTTCAATCTGTTCCCCCTGCTCGTTTTGGTTCCCCACTGTTCTGCAGTGTTCGCCACTGTTTCCCACTTTTTCCAATCTGTTCCCCCTGCTCCTTTGGCTCCTCTCTGTTCTGCAGTTTTCCCGACGGTTCTCCACATTTTTTCCAATCTGTTCCACCTGCTCCCTTTGGTTCCCCTCTGTACTACACATTTCCCCACAGTTCCCCACTTTTTCCAATCTGTTCCCCCAGCTCCCTTTGGTTTCCCTCCGTCCTGCACTCTCCTCCATGGTTTCCCAACTTTTCCAATATTTTCCCGTGCTCCTTTGGTTCCCCTCTGTTCTGCAGTGTTCCTAACGGTTCCCCACTTTTTCCAATCCGTTCCGCCTGCTTCCTGTGATTCCACTCTGTTCTGCAGTATTCCACACAGTTCCCCACTTTTTCTAATCCGTTCACCCTGCTCCCGTTGTTTCTCCACTCTTCTGCATTTTTCCACACCGTTCCCCACTGTACTGCAGTGTTTGCCATGGTTCCCCACTTTTTCCAACCTGTACCTCCTGTTCCCTTTGGTTTACCTCTGTTCTGCAGTTTTCCCCACAGTTCCCACTTTTTTCCAATCTGTTCCCCCTCCTCCCATCGTTCCGCATTCTTCTGCAGTTGTCCCCACGGTTCTCCACATTTTTTCCAATCTGTTCTCTGTGCTCCCTTTGGTTCCCCTCTGTCCTGCAGTGTTCCCCACGGCTCCACACTTTTTCCAATCTGTTCGCCGTGCTCTCTTTGGTTCCCCTTTGTTCTACACATTTTCCCACTGTTCCCTACTTTTTACAATCCGTTCCCCCTGCTCCCCTTCGTTCCGCACTCTTCTGCAGTTGTCCCCACGGTTCTCCACATTTTTTCCAATCTGTTCCCCCTGCTCCCTTTGGTTCCCCTCTGTCCTGCAGTGTTCCCCACGCTTCCCCACTTTTTCCAATCTGTACCCCTGCTCCCTTTGGTTCCCCTCCTTCCTGCAGTGTTCCCCACGATTCCCCACTTTTTCCAAACTGTACCCCCTGCTCCCTTTGTTTCCCCTCTGTCCTGCAGTGTTGCCCACGGTTCCCCACTTTTTCCAATCGGTTCCCCCTGCTTCCTTTGATTCCCCTCTGTTCTGCAGTGTTCCACACAGTTCCCCACTTTTTCTAATACGTTCACCCTGCTCCCGTTGTTTCTCCACTCTTCTGCATTTTTCCACACCGTTAACCACTGTTCTGCAGTGTTCTCCACGGTTCCCCACTTTTTCCAATCTCTTCCCCGTGCTCCTTTGGTTCCCCTCTGTTCTGCAGTGTAGCTAACGGTTCCCCACTTTTTCCAATCCGTTCCCCCTGCTTCCTTTGATTCCCCTCTGTTCTGCAGTGTTCCACACAGTTCCCCACTTTTTCTAATCCGTTCACCCTGCTCCCGTTGTTTCTCCACTCTTCTGCATTTTTCCACACCGTTAACCACTGTTCTGCAGTGTTCGCCACGGTTCATCAGTTTTTCCAACCTGTACCTCCTGTTTCCTTTGGTTCCCCTCTGTTCTGCAGTTTTCCCCACAGTTTCCATTTTTTCCAATCCGTTCCTCCTGCTCCCTTTGGTTCTCCTCTATTCTGCAGTGTTCCCCACGATTCCCTACTTTTCCGAGCTGTTCCCCCTGCTCCATTCAATCCGCATTCTTCTGCATATGTCCCCACGGTTCTCCACATTTTTTCCAATCTGTTCCCCCTGCTCCCTTTGATTCCCCTCTGTCCTGCAGTGTTCCCGAAGATTCCCACTTTTTCCAATCTGTTTTCCCTGCTACCTTTGGTTCCCCTCTGTCCTGCAGTGTTCCCCACGGCTCCACACTTTTTCCAATCTGTTCGCCGTGCTCTCTTTGGTTCCCCTCTGTCATACACATTTCCCCACAGTTCCCCACTTTTTCCAATCTGTTCCCCCTGCTCCCTTTGGTTCCCCTCCGTCCTTCACTGTCCTCCAAGATTTCCCAATTTTTCCAATCTCTTCCCCGTGCTCCTTTGGTTCCCCTCTGTTCTGCAGTGTTCCTAACGGTTCCCCACCTTTTCCAATCCGTTCCCCCTGCTTCCTTTGATTCCCCTCTGTTCTGCAGTGTTCCACACAGTTCCCCACTTTTTCCAATCCGTTCACCCTGCTCCCGTTGTTTCTCCACTCTTCTGCATTTTTCCACACCGTTCCCCACTGTTCTGCAGTGTTCGCCACGGTTCCCCACTTTTTCCAATCTGTTCCCCCTGCTCCCTTTGGTTCTCCTCTATTCTGCAGTTTTCTCCACGGTTCCCGACTTTTTCCAATCCGTTCCCCCTGCTCCCTTTGGTTCTCCTCTATTCTGCAGTGCTCCCCACGGATCCCTACTTTTCAGAGGTGTTCCCCCTGCTCTCCTTCGTTGCGCACTCTTCTGCAGATGTCCCCACGGTTCTCCACATTTTTTCCAATCTGTTCCCCCTGCTCTTTTTGGTTTTCCACTGTCCTGCAGTGTTCCCCAAGATTCCCCACTTTTTCCAATCTGTTCTCCCTGCTCCCTTTGGTTCCCCTCTGTCCTGCAGTGTTCCCCACGGCTCCACACTTTTTCCAATCTGTTCGCCGTGCTCTCTTTGGTACCCCTCTGTTCTACACATTTCCCCACAGTTCCCCACTTTTTCTAATCTGTTCCCCCTGCTCCCTTTGGTTCCCTTCCGTCCTGCACTGTCCTCCAAGGTTTCCCAATTTTTCCAAACTCTTCCCCGTGCTCCTTTGGTTCCCCTCTGTTTTGCAGTTTTCTCCACGGTTACCGACTTTTTCCAATCCGTTCCCCCTGCTCCCTTTGGTTCTCCTCTATTCTGCAGTGCTCCCCACGGATCCCTACTTTTCAGAGCTGTTCCCCCTGCTCTCCTTCGTTCCGCACTCTTCTGCAGATGTCCCCACGGTTCTCCACATTTTTTCCAATCTGTTCCCCCTGCTCTTTTTGGTTTTCCACTGTCCTGCAGTGTTCCCCAAGATTCCCCACTTTTTCCAATCTGTTCTCCCTGCTCCCTTTGGTTCCCCTCTGTCCTGCAGTGTTCCCCACGGCTCAACACTTTTTCCAATCTGTTCGCCGTGCTCTCTTTGGTACCCCTCTGTTCTACACATTTCCCCACAGTTCCCCACTTTTTCTAATCTGTTCCCCCTGCTCCCTTTGGTTCCCTTCCGTCCTGCACTGTCCTCCAAGGTTTCCCAATTTTTCCAATCTCTTCCCCGTGCTCCTTTGGTTCCCCTCTGTTTTGCAGTGTTCCTAACGGTTCCCCACATTTTCCTATCCATTCCCCCTGCTTCCTTTGATTCCCTTCTGTTCTGCAGTGTTCCACACAGTTCCCCACTTTTTCCACTCCGTTCACCCTGCTCCCGTTCTTTCTCCACACTTCTGCATTTTTCCACACCGTTCCCCTCTGTTCTGCAGTGTTCGCCACAGTTCCCCACTTTTTCCAACCTGTACCTCCTGTTCCCTTTGGTTCCCCTCTGTTCTGCAGTTTTCCCCACAGTCCCACTTTTCTCCAATCTGTTCTCCCTGCTCCCTTTGGTTCCGCTCTGTTCTGCAGTTTCCCCACGGTTCTCCACATTTTTTTTCAAATCTGTTCCCCCTGATCCCTTTGGTTCCCCTCTCTTCTGCAGTGTTCCCCACACTTCCCCACTTTTTCCAATCTTTTCCCCCTATTGCATTTGGTTCCCATCTGTTCTGCAGTGTTCCCCACGGTTCCCCTGTTCTTCCAATCTGTACCCTGTGCTCCCTTTGGTTTTCCTCTGTTCTGCAGTGCTCCACACGGTTCCACACTTTTTCCAAACTGTTCCCCCTGCTCCCATTAGTTCCCCACTGTTCTGCAGTTTTCGCCACGGTTCCCTACTTTTCTGAGCTGTTCCCCCTGCTCCCCTTCGTTCCGCACTCTTCTGCAGTTGTCCTCACGGTTCTCCACATTTTTTCTGAGCTGTTCCCCCTGCTCCCCTTTGTTCCGCACTCTTCTGCAGTTGTCCCCACGGTTCTCCACATTTTTTCCAATCTGTTCTCTCTGCTCGCTTTGGTTCCCCTCTGTCCTGCAGTGTTCCCCACGGCTCCACACTTTTTCCAATCTGTTAGCCGTGCTCCCTTTGGTTCCCCTCTGTCCTGCAGTGTTCCCCACGATTCCCCACTTTTTCCAAACTGTACCCCCTGCTCCCTTTGTTTCCCCTCTGTCCTGCAGTGTTGCCCACGGTTCCCCACTTTTTCCAATCCGTTCCCCCTGCTCCCTTTCGTTCCCCTCTGTCCTGAAGTGTTCTCCACGGTTCCCCACTTTTTCCACTCTGTTCGCCGTGCTCCCTTTGGTTCCCCTCCGTCCTGCACTGACCTCCACGGCTCAACACTTTTTCCAATCTCTTCCCCGTGCTCCTTTGGTTCCCCTGTGTTCTGCAGTGTAGCTAACGGTTCCCCACTTTTTCCAATCCGTTCCCCCTGCTTCCTTTGATTCCCCTCTGTTCTGCAGTGTTCCACACAGTTCCCCACTTTTTCCAATCCGTTCACCCTGCTCCCGTTGTTTCTCCACTCTTCTGCATTTTTCCACACCGTTCCCCACTGTTCTGCAGGGTTCGCCACGGTTCCCCACTTTTTCCAACCTGTACCTCCTGCTTCCTTTGGCTCACCTCTGTCCTGCAGTGTTGCCCACGGTTCCCCACTTTTTCCAATCCGTTCCCCCTGCTCCCTTTCGTTCCCCTCTGTCCTGAAGTGTTCTCCACGGTTCCCCACTTTTTCTAATCTGTTGCCCCTGCTCCCTTTGCTTCTCCTCCATTCTGCAGTGTTCCCCACGGCTCCACACTTTTTCCAATCTGTTCGCCGTGCTCCCTTTGGTTCTCCTCTATTCTGCAGTGTTCCCCACGGTTCCCTACTTTACCGAGCTGTTCCCCCTGCTCCCCTTCGTTCCGCACTCTTCTGCAGTTGTCCCCACGGTTCTCCACATTTTTTCCAATCTGTACCCCTGCTCCTTTTGGTTCCCCTCCTTCCTGCAGTGTTCCCCACGATTCCCCACTTTTTCCAAACTGTACCCCCTGCTCCCTTTGTTTCCCCTCTGTCCTGCAGTGTTGCCCACGGTTCCCCACTTTTTCCAATCCGTTCCCCCTGCTCCCTTTCGTTCCCCTCTGTCCTGAAGTGTTCTCCACGGTTCCCCACTTTTTCCACTCTGTTCGCCGTGCTCCCTTTGGTTCCCCTCCGTCCTGCACTGACCTCCACGGCTCTACACTTTTTCCAATCTCTTCCCCGTGCTCCTTTGGTTCCCCTGTGTTCTGCAGTGTAGCTAACGGTTCCCCACTTTTTCCAATCCGTTCCCCCTGCTTCCTTTGATTCCCCTCTGTTCTGCAGTGTTCCACACAGTTCCCCACTTTTTCCAATCCGTTCACCCTGCTCCCGTTGTTTCTCCACTCTTCTGCATTTTTCCACACCGTTCCCCACCGTTCTGCAGTGTTCGCCACGGTTCCCCACTTTTTCCAACCTGTACCTCCTGCTTCCTTTGGCTCACCTCTGTCCTGCAGTGTTGCCCACGGTTCCCCACTTTTTCCAATCCGTTCCCCCTGTTCCGTTTCGTTCCCCTCTGTCCTGAAGTGTTCTCCACGGTTCCCCACTTTTTCTAATCTGTTGCCCCTGCTCCCTTTGCTTGTCCTCCATTCTGCAGTGTTCCCCACGGTTCCCACTTTTCTGAGCTGTTCCCCCTGCTTCCTTTGGTTCTCCTCTATTCTGCAGTGTTCCCCACGGTTTCCTAATTTTCCGAGCTGTTCCCCCTGCACCCTTCGTTCCGCACTCTTCTGCAGATGTCCCCACGGTTCTCCACATTTTTTCCAATCTGTTCCCCCTGCTCCCTTTGGTTCCCCTCTGTCCTGCAGTGTTCCCCAAGATTCCCCACTTTTTCCAATCTGTTCTCCCTGCTCCCTTTGGTTCCCCTCTGTCCTGCTGTGTTCCCCACGGCTCCACACTTTTTCCAATCTGTTCGCCGTGCTCTCTTTGGTTCCCCTCTGTTCTACACATTTTCCCACAGTTCCCCACTTTTTCCAATCTGTTCCCCCTGCTCCCTTTGGTTCCCCTCCGTCCTGCACTGTCCTCCATGGTTTCCCAATTTTTCCAATCTCTTCCCCGTGATCCTTTGGTTCCCCTCTGTTCTGCAGTGTTCCTAACGGTTCCCCACTTTTTCCTATCCATTCCCCCTGCTTCCTTTGATTCCCTTCTGTTCTGCGGTGTTCCACACAGTTCCCCACTTTTTCCACTCCTTTCACCCTGCTCCCGTTCTTTCTCCACACTTCTGCATTTTTCCACACCGTTCCCCTCTGTTCTGCAGTGTTCGCCACTGTTCCCCACTTTTTCCAACCTGTACCTCCTGTTCCCTTTGGTTCCCCTCTGTTCTGCAGTGTTCCCCACGGTTCCCACTTTTCTGAGCTGTTCCCCCTGCTCCCTTTGGTTCTCCTCTATTCTGCAGTGTTCCCCACGGTTCCCTACTTTTCCGAGCTGTTCCCCCTGCTCCCTTCGTTCCGCACTCTTCTGCAGATGTCCCCACGGTTCTCCACATTTTTTCCAATCTGTTCCCCCTGCTCCCTTTGGTTCCCCTCTGTCCTGCAGTGTTCCCCAAGATTCCCCACTTTTTCCAATCTGTTCTCCCTGCTCCCTTTGGTTCCCCTCTGTCCTGCAGTGTTCCCCACGGCTCCACACTTTTTCCAATCTGTTCGCCGTGCTCTCTTTGGTTCCCCTCTGTTCTACACATTTTCCCACAGTTCCCCATTTTTTCCAATCTGTTCCCCCTGCTCCCTTTGGTTTCCCTCCGACCTGCACTGTCCTCCATGGTTTCCCAATTTTTCCAATCTCTTCCCCGTGATCCTTTGGTTCCCCTCTGTTCTGCAGTGTTCCTAACGGTTCCCCACTTTTTCCTATCCATTCCCCCTGCTTCCTTTGATTCCCTTCTGTTCTGCAGTGTTCCACACAGTTCCCCACTTTTTCCACTCCGTTCACCCTGCTCTCGTTCTTTCTCCACACTTCTGCATTTTTCCACACCGTTCCCCTCTGTGCTGCAGTGTTCGCCACAGTTCCCCACTTTTTCCAACCTGTACCTCCTGTTCCCTTTGGTTCCCCTCTGTTCTGCAGTTTTCCCCACAGTTCCCACTTTTTCCCATCTGTTCCCCCTGCTCCCTTTGGTTCCCCTCTGTCCTGCAGTGTTACCCACGCTTCCCCACTTTTTCCAATCTGTACCCCCTGCTCTCTTTGCTTCCCCTCGCTTCTGCATTTTTCCACACGGTTCCCCACTTTTTCCAATCCGTTCCCCCTGCTTCCTTTGGCTCACCTCTGTCCTGCAGTGTTGCCCACGGTTCCCCACTTTTTCCAATCCGTTCCCCCTGCTCCCTTTCGTTCCCCTCTGTCCTGAAGTGTTCTCCACGGTTCCCCACTTTTTCCAATCTGTTCCCCCTGCTCCCTTTGCTTCTCCTCCATTCTGCAGTGTTCCCCACGGTTCCCACTTTTCTGAGCTATTCCCCCTGCTCCCTTTGGTTCCTCTCTATTCTGCAGTGTTCCCCCAATTCCCTACATTTCCAACCTGTATCTCCTGTCCCCTTTGGTTCCCATCTGTCCTGCAGTGTTCCCCATGGTTCCACACTTTTTCCAATCTGATTGCAGTACTCTCTTTGGTTCCCTCTGTTCTGCAGTGTTCCCCACAGTTCCCCACTTTTTCCAATCTGTTCCCCCTGCTCCCTTTGGTTCCCCTCCGTCCTGCACTGTCCTCCATGGTTTCCCAATTTTTCCAATTTTTTCCCCGTGCTCCTTTTGTTCCCCTCTGTTCTGCAGTGTTCCCCACGATTCCTACTTTTTTCCAATCTGTTCCTCCTGCTCCCTTTGGTTCCGCTCTTTTCTGCAGTTTCCCCACGGTTCTCCACATTTTTTTCAAATCTGTTCCCCCTGCTCCCTTTGGTTCCCCTCTCTTCTGCAGTGTTCCCCACACTTCCTCACTTTTTCCAATCTGTTCCCTCTATTGCATTTGGTTCCCATCTGTTCTGCAGTGTTCCCCACGGTTCCCCTGTTCTTCCAATCTGTACCCTGTGCTCCCTTTGGTTTTCCTCTGTTCTGCAGTGCTCCCCACAGTTCCACACTTTTTCCAAACTGTTCCCCCTGCTCCCATTGGTTCCCCACTGTTCTGCAGTGTTCGCCACGGTTCCCTACTTTTCTGAGCTCTTCCCCCTGCTCCCCTTCGTTCCGCACTCTTCTGCAGTTGTCCCCACGGTTCTCCACATTTTTTCCAATCCTTTCCCCTTGCTCCCTTTGGTTCCCCTCTATCCTGCGGTGCTCCCTAAGATTCACCACATTTTCCAATTTGTTCTCTCTGCTCCCTTTGGTTCCCCTCTGTCCTGCGGTGTTGCCCACAGTTCCCCACTTTTTCCAATCTGTTCGCCGTGCTCCCTTTGGTTCCCCTCTGTTCTACACATTTCCCCACAGTTCCCCACTTTTTCCAATCTGTTCCCCCTGCTCCCTTTCGTTCCCCTCTGTCCTGAAGTGTTCTCCACGGTTCCCCAATTTTTCCAATCTGTTCCCCCTGCTCTCTTTGGTTCCCCTCCGTCCTGCACTGTCCTCCATGGTTTCCCAATTTTTCCAATCTCTTCCCCGTGCTCCTTTGGTTCCCCTCTGTTCTGCAGTGTTCCACACAGTTCCCCACTTTTTCCAATCCGTTCACCTTGCTCCCGTTGTTTCTCCACTCTTCTGCATTTTTCCACACCGTTCCCCACTTTTCTGCAGTGTTCGCCACGGTTCATCAATTTTTCCAACCTGTACCTCCTGTTCCCTTTGGTTCCCCTCTGTTCTGCAGTTTTCCCCACAGTTCCCACTTTTTCCAATCCGTTCCCCCTTCTCCCTTTGGTTCTCCTCTATTCTGCAGTGTTCCCCACGGTTCCCTACTTTTCCGAGCTGTTCCCCAGCTCCCCTTCATTCCGAACTCTTCTGCAGATGTCCCCACGTTTCTCCATATATTTTCCAATCTGTTCCCCCTGCTCCCTTTGGTTCCCCTCTGTCCTGCAGTGTTCCCCAAGATTCCCCACTTTTTCCAATCTGTTCTCCCTGCTCCCTTTGGTTCCCCTCTGTCCTGCTGTGTTCCCCACGGCTCCACACTTTTTCCAATCTGTTCCCCCTGCTCCCTTTAGTTCCCCTCCGACCTGCACTGTCCTCCATGGTTTCCAAATTTTTCCAATCTCTTCCCCGTGCTCCTTTGGTTCCCCTCTGTTGTGCTGTGTTCCTAACGGTTCCCCACTTTTTCCTATCCATTCCCCCTGCTTCCTTTGATTCCCTTCTGTTCTGCGGTGTTCCACACAGTTCCCCACTTTTTCCACTCCGTTCACCGTGCTCCCGTTCTTTCTCCACACTTCTGCATTTTTCCACACCGTTCCCCTCTGTGCTGCAGTGTTCGCCACAGTTCCCCACTTTTTCCAACCTGTACCTCCTGTTCCCTTTGGTTCCCCTCTGTTCTGCAGTTTTCCCCACAGTTCCCACTTTTTCCCATCTGTTCCCCCTGCTCCCTTTGGTTCCCCTCTGTCCTGCAGTGTTACCCACGCTTCCCCACTTTTTCCAATCTGTACCCCCTGCTCTCTTTGCTGCCCCTCGCTTCTGCATTTTTCCACACGGTTCCCCACTTTTTCCAATCCGTGCCCCCTGCTTCCTTTGGCTCACCTCTGTCCTGCAGTGTTGCCCACGGTTCCCCACTTTTTCCAATCCGTTCCCCCTGCTCCCTTTCGTTCCCCTCTGTCCTGAAGTGTTCTCCACGGTTCCCCACTTTTTCTAATCTGTTCCCCCTGCTCCCTTTGCTTCTCCTCCATTCTGCAGTGTTCCCCACGGTTCCCACTTTTCTGAGTGTTCCCCCTGCTCTCTTTGGTTCTCCTCTATTCTGCAGTGTTCCCCACGGTTCCCTACTTTTCCGAGCTGTACCCCCTGCTCCCTTCGTTCCGCACTCTTCTGCAGATGTCCCCACGGTTCCCCACATTTTTTCCAATCTGTTCCCCCTGCTCCCTTTGGTTCCCCTCTGTCCTGCAGTGTTCCCCAAGATTCCCCACTTTTTCCAATCTGTTCTCCCTGCTCCCTTTGGTTCCCCTCTGTCCTGCAGTGTTCCCCACGGCTCCACACTTTTTACAATCTGTTCTCCCTGCTTCCTTTGATTCCCCTCTGTTCTGCAGTGTTCCACACAGTTCCCCACTTTTTCCAATCTGTTCCCCCTGCTCCCTTTGGTTCCCCTCCATCCTGCACTGTCCTCCAAGGTTTCCCAATTTTTCCAATCTCTTCCCCGTCCTCCTTTGGTTCCCCTCTGTTCTGCAGTGTTCCTAACGGTTCCCCACTTTTTCCAATCTGTTCCTCCTGCTCCCTTTGGTTCCGCTCTTTTCTGCAGTTTCCCCACGGTTCTCCACATTTTTTTCAAATCTGTTCCCCCTGCTCCCTTTGGTTCCCCTCTCTTCTGCAGTGTTCCCCACACTTCCTCACTTTTTCCAATCTGTTCCCTCTATTGCATTTGGTTCCCATCTGTTCTGCAGTGTTCCCCACGGTTCCCCTGTTCTTCCAATCTGTACCCTGTGCTCCCTTTGGTTTTCCTCTGTTCTGCAGTGCTCCCCACAGTTCCACACTTTTTCCAAACTGTTCCCCCTGCTCCCATTGGTTCCCCACTGTTGTGCAGTGTTCGCCACGGTTCCCTACTTTTCTGAGCTCTTCCCCCTGCTCCCCTTCGTTCCGCACTCTTCTGCAGTTGTCCCCACGGTTCTCCACATTTTTTCCAATCCTTTCCCCTTGCTCCCTTTGGTTCCCCTCTATCCTGCAGTGCTCCCTAAGATTCACCACATTTTCCAATTTGTTCTCTCTGCTCCCTTTGGTTCCCCTCTGTCCTGCGGTGTTGCCCACAGTTCCCCACTTTTTCCAATCCATTCCCCCTGCTGCTTTTCGTTCCCCTCTGTCCTGAAGTGTTCTCCACGGTTCCCCACTTTTTCCAATCTGATCGCCGTGCTCCCTTTGGTTCCCCTCTGTTCTACACATTTCCCCACAGTTCCCCACTTTTTCCAATCTGTTCCCCCTGCTCCCTTTCGTTCCCCTCTGTCCTGAAGTGTTCTCCACGGTTCCCCAATTTTTCCAATCTGTACCCCCTGCTCTCTTTGGTTCCCCTCCGTCCTGCACTGTCCTCCATGGTTTCCCAATTTTTCCAATCTCTTCCCCGTGCTCCTTTGGTTCCCCTCTGTTCTGCAGTGTTCCACACAGTTCCCCACTTTTTCCAATCCGTTCACCTTGCTCCCGTTGTTTCTCCACTCTTCTGCATTTTTCCACACCGTTCCCCACTTTTCTGCAGTGTTCGCCACGGTTCATCAATTTTTCCAACCTGTACCTCCTGTTCCCTTTGGTTCCCCTCTGTTCTGCAGTTTTCCCCACAGTTCCCACTTTTTCCAATCCGCTCCCCCTTCTCCCTTTGGTTCTCCTCTATTCTGCAGTGTTCCCCACGATTCCCTACTTTTCCGAGCTGTTCCCCAGCTCCCCTTCATTCCGAACTCTTCTGCAGATGTCCCCACGGTTCTCCACATATTTTCCAATCTGTTCCCCCTGCTCCCGTTGTTTCTCCACTCTTCTGCATTTTTCCACACCGTTCCCCACTGTTCTGCAGTGTTCGCCACGGTTCCCCACTTTTTCTAACCTGTACCTCCTGTTCCCTTTGGTTCCCATCTGTTCTGCAGTGTTCCCCACGGTTCTCCACATTTTTTTCCGATCTGTTCCCCCTGCTCCCTTTGGTTCCCCTCTGTCCTGCAATGTTCCCCAAGATTCCCCACTTTTTCCAATCTGTTCTCCCTGCTCCCTTTGGTTCCGCTCTGTTCTGCAGTTTCCCCACGGTTCTCCACATTTTTTTCAAATCTGTTCCCCCTGCTCCCTTTGGTTCCCCTCTCTTCTGCAGTGTTCCCCACACTTCCTCACTTTTTCCAATCTGTTCCCTCTATTGCATTTGGTTCCCATCTGTTCTGCAGTGTTCCCCACGGTTCCCCTGTTCTTCCAATCTGTACCCTGTGCTCCCTTTGGTTTTCCTCTGTTCTGCAGTGCTCCCCACAGTTCCACACTTTTTCCAAACTGTTCCCCCTGCTCCCATTGGTTCCCCACTGTTCTGCAGTGTTCGCCACGGTTCCCTACTTTTCTGAGCTCTTCACCCTGCTCCCCTTCGTTCCGCACTCTTCTGCAGTTGTCCCCACGGTTCTCCACATTTTTTCCAATCCTTTCCCCTTGCTCCCTTTGGTTCCCCTCTATCCTGTGGTGCTCCCTAAGATTCACCACATTTTCCAATTTGTTCTCTCTGCTCCCTTTGGTTCCCCTCTGTCCTGCGGTGTTGCCCACAGTTCCCCACTTTTTCCAATCCATTCCCCCTGCTGCTTTTCGTTCCCCTCTGTCCTGAAGTGTTCTCCACGGTTCCCCACTTTTTCCAATCTGTTCGCCGTGCTCCCTTTGGTTCCCCTCTGTTCTACACATTTCCCCACAGTTCCCCACTTTTTCCAATCTGTTCCCCCTGCTCCCTTTCGTTCCCCTCTGTCCTGAAGTGTTCTCCACGGTTCCCCAATTTTTCCAATCTGTTCCCCCTGCTCTCTTTGGTTCCCCTCCGTCCTGCACTGTCCTCCATGGTTTCCCAATTTTTCCAATCTCTTCCCCGTGCTCCTTTGGTTCCCCTCTGTTCTGCAGTGTTCCACACAGTTCCCCACTTTTTCCAATCCGTTCACCTTGCTCCCGTTGTTTCTCCACTCTTCTGCATTTTTCCACACCGTTCCCCACTTTTCTGCAGTGTTCACCACGGTTCATCAATTTTTCCAACCTGTACCTCCTGTTCCCTTTGGTTCCCCTCTGTTCTGCAGTTTTCCCCACAGTTCCCACTTTTTCCAATCCGTTCCCCCTTCTCCCTTTGGTTCTCCTCTATTCTGCAGTGTTCCCCACGGTTCCCTACTTTTCCGAGCTGTTCCCCAGCTCCCCTTCATTCCGAACTCTTCTGCAGATGTCCCCACGGTTCTCCACATATTTTCCAATCTGTTCCCCCTGCTCCCTTTGGTTCCCCTCTGTCCTGCAGTGTTCCCCAAGATTCCCCACTTTTTCCAATCTGTTCTCCCTGCTCCTTTTGGTTCCCCTCTGTCCTGCTGTGTTCCCCACGGCTCCACACTTTTTCCAATCTGTTCCCCCTGCTCCCTTTAGTTCCCCTCCGTCCTGCACTGTCCTCCATGGTTTCCAAATTTTTCCAATCTCTTCCCCGTGCTCCTTTGGTTCCCCTCTGTTGTGCTGTGTTCCTAACGGTTCCCCACTTTTTACTATCCATTCCCCCTGCTTCCTTTGATTCCCTTCTGTTCTGCGGTGTTCCACACAGTTCCCCACTTTTTCCACTCCGTTCACCCTGCTCCCGTTCTTTCTCCACACTTCTGCATTTTTCCACACCGTTCCCCTCTGTTCTGCAGTGTTCGCCACAGTTCCCCACTTTTTCCAACCTGTACCTCCTGTTCCCTTTGGTTCCCCTCTGTTCTGCAGTTTTCCCCACAGTTCCCACTTTTTCCCATCTGTTCCCCCTGCTCCCTTTGGTTCCCCTCTGTCCTGCAGTGTTACCCACGCTTCCCCACTTTTTCCAATCTGTACCCCCTGCTCTCTATGCTTCCCCTCGCTTCTGCATTTTTCCACACGGTTCCCCACTTTTTCCAATCTGTACCCCCTGCTCCCTTTGGTTCCTCTCGCTTCTGCATTTTTCCACACGGTTCCCCAATTTTTCCAATCCATTCCCCCTGCTTCCTTTGGCTCACCTCTGTCCTGCAGTGTTGCCCACGGTTCCCCACTTTTTCCAATCCGTTCCCCCTGCTCCCTTTCGTTCCCCTCTGTCCTGAAGTGTTCTCCACGGTTCCCCACTTTTTCTAATCTGTTCCCCCTGCTCCCTTTGCTTCTCCTCCATTCTGCAGTGTTCCCCACGGTTCCCACTTTTCTGAGTGTTCCCCCTGCTCCCTTTGGTTCTCCTCTATTCTGCAGTGTTCCCCACGGTTCCCTACTTTTCCGAGCTGTTCCCCCTGCTCCCTTCGTTCCGCACTCTTCTGCAGATGTCCCCACGGTTCCCCACATTTTTTCCAATCTGTTCCCCCTGCTCCCTTTGGTTCCCCTCTGTCCTGCAGTGTTCCCCAAGATTCCCCACTTTTTCCAATCTGTTCTCCCTGCTCCCTTTGGTTCCCCTCTGTCCTGCAGTGTTCCCCACGGCTCCACACTTTTTACAATCTGTTCTCCCTGCTTCCTTTGATTCCCCTCTGTTCTGCAGTGTTCCACACAGTTCCCCACTTTTTCCAATCTGTTCCCCCTGCTCCCTTTGGTTCCCCTCCATCCTGCACTGTCCTCCAAGGTTTCCCAATTTTTCCAATCTCTTCCCCGTCCTCCTTTGGTTCCCCTCTGTTCTGCAGTGTTCCTAACGGTTCCCCACTTTTTCCAATCTGTTCCTCCTGCTCCCTTTGGTTCCGCTCTTTTCTGCAGTTTCCCCACGGTTCTCCACATTTTTTTCAAATCTGTTCCCCCTGCTCCCTTTGGTTCCCCTCTCTTCTGCAGTGTTCCCCACACTTCCTCACTTTTTCCAATCTGTTCCCTCTATTGCATTTGGTTCCCATCTGTTCTGCAGTGTTCCCCACGGTTCCCCTGTTCTTCCAATCTGTACCCTGTGCTCCCTTTGGTTTTCCTCTGTTCTGCAGTGCTCCCCACAGTTCCACACTTTTTCCAAACTGTTCCCCCTGCTCCCATTGGTTCCCCACTGTTGTGCAGTGTTCGCCACGGTTCCCTACTTTTCTGAGCTCTTCCCCCTGCTCCCCTTCGTTCCGCACTCTTCTGCAGTTGTCCCCACGGTTCTCCACATTTTTTCCAATCCTTTCCCCTTGCTCCCTTTGGTTCCCCTCTATCCTGCAGTGCTCCCTAAGATTCACCACATTTTCCAATTTGTTCTCTCTGCTCCCTTTGGTTCCCCTCTGTCCTGCGGTGTTGCCCACATTTCCCCACTTTTTCCAATCCATTCCCCCTGCTGCTTTTCGTTCCCCTCTGTCCTGAAGTGTTCTCCACGGTTCCCCACTTTTTCCAATCTGTTCGTCGTGCTCCCTTTGGTTCCCCTCTGTTCTACACATTTCCCCACAGTTCCCCACTTTTTCCAATCTGTTCCCCCTGCTCCCTTTCGTTCCCCTCTGTCCTGAAGTGTTCTCCACGGTTCCCCAATTTTTCCAATCTGTACCCCCTGCTCTCTTTGGTTCCCCTCCGTCCTGCACTGTCCTCCATGGTTTCCCAATTTTTCCAATCTCTTCCCCGTGCTCCTTTGGTTCCCCTCTGTTCTGCAGTGTTCCACACAGTTCCCCACTTTTTCCAATCCGTTCACCTTGCTCCCGTTGTTTCTCCACTCTTCTGCATTTTTCCACACCGTTCCCCACTTTTCTGCAGTGTTCGCCACGGTTCATCAATTTTTCCAACCTGTACCTCCTGTTCCCTTTGGTTCCCCTCTGTTCTGCAGTTTTCCCCACAGTTCCCACTTTTTCCAATCCGCTCCCCCTTCTCCCTTTGGTTCTCCTCTATTCTGCAGTGTTCCCCACGGTTCCCTACTTTTCCGAGCTGTTCCCCAGCTCCCCTTCATTCCGAACTCTTCTGCAGATGTCCCCACGGTTCTCCACATATTTTCCAATCTGTTCCCCCTGCTCCCGTTGTTTCTCCACTCTTCTGCATTTTTCCACACCGTTCCCCACTGTTCTGCAGTGTTCGCCACGGTTCCCCACTTTTTCTAACCTGTACCTCCTGTTCCCTTTGGTTCCCATCTGTTCTGCAGTGTTCCCCACGGTTCTCCACATTTTTTTCCGATCTGTTCCCCCTGCTCCCTTTGGTTCCCCTCTGTCCTGCAATGTTCCCCAAGATTCCCCACTTTTTCCAATCTGTTCTCCCTGCTCCCTTTGGTTCCGCTCTGTTCTGCAGTTTCCCCACGGTTCTCCACATTTTTTTCAAATCTGTTCCCCCTGCTCCCTTTGGTTCCCCTCTCTTCTGCAGTGTTCCCCACACTTCCTCACTTTTTCCAATCTGTTCCCTCTATTGCATTTGGTTCCCATCTGTTCTGCAGTGTTCCCCACGGTTCCCCTGTTCTTCCAATCTGTACCCTGTGCTCCCTTTGGTTTTCCTCTGTTCTGCAGTGCTCCCCACAGTTCCACACTTTTTCCAAACTGTTCCCCCTGCTCCCATTGGTTCCCCACTGTTGTGCAGTGTTCGCCACGGTTCCCTACTTTTCTGAGCTCTTCCCCCTGCTCCCCTTCGTTCCGCACTCTTCTGCAGTTGTCCCCACGGTTCTCCACATTTTTTCCAATCCTTTCCCCTTGCTCCCTTTGGTTCCCCTCTATCCTGCGGTGCTCCCTAAGATTCACCACATTTTCCAATTTGTTCTCTCTGCTCCCTTTGGTTCCCCTCTGTCCTGCGGTGTTGCCCACAGTTCCCCACTTTTTCCAATCCATTCCCCCTGCTGCTTTTCGTTCCCCTCTGTCCTGAAGTGTTCTCCACGGTTCCCCACTTTTTCCAATCTGTTCGCCGTGCTCCCTTTGGTTCCCCTCTGTTCTACACATTTCCCCACAGTTCCCCACTTTTTCCAATCTGTTCCCCCTGCTCCCTTTCGTTCCCCTCTGTCCTGAAGTGTTCTCCACGGTTCCCCAATTTTTCCAATCTGTTCCCCCTGCTCTCTTTGGTTCCCCTCCGTCCTGCACTGTCCTCCATGGTTTCCCAATTTTTCCAATCTCTTCCCCGTGCTCCTTTGGTTCCCCTCTGTTCTGCAGTGTTCCACACAGTTCCCCACTTTTTCCAATCCGTTCACCTTTCTCCCGTTGTTTCTCCACTCTTCTGCATTTTTCCACACCGTTCCCCACTTTTCTGCAGTGTTCACCACGGTTCATCAATTTTTCCAACCTGTACCTCCTGTTCCCTTTGGTTCCCCTCTGTTCTGCAGTTTTCCCCACAGTTCCCACTTTTTCCAATCCGTTCCCCCTTCTCTCTTTGGTTCTCCTCTATTCTGCAGTGTTCCCCACGGTTCCCTACTTTTCCGAGCTGTTCCCCAGCTCCCCTTCATTCCGAACTCTTCTGCAGATGTCCCCACGGTTCTCCACATATTTTCCAATCTGTTCCCCCTGCTCCCTTTGGTTCCCCTCTGTCCTGCAGTGTTCCCCAAGATTCCCCACTTTTTCCAATCTGTTCTCCCTGCTCCTTTTGGTTCCCCTCTGTCCTGCTGTGTTCCCCACGGCTCCACACTTTTTCCAATCTGTTCCCCCTGCTCCCTTTAGTTCCCCTCCGTCCTGCACTGTCCTCCATGGTTTCCAAATTTTTCCAATCTCTTCCCCGTGCTCCTTTGGTTCCCCTCTGTTGTGCTGTGTTCCTAACGGTTCCCCACTTTTTCCTATCCATTCCCCCTGCTTCCTTTGATTCCCTTCTGTTCTGCGGTGTTCCACACAGTTCCCCACTTTTTCCACTCCGTTCACCCTGCTCCCGTTCTTTCTCCACACTTCTGCATTTTTCCACACCGTTCCCCTCTGTTCTGCAGTGTTCGCCACAGTTCCCCACTTTTTCCAACCTGTACCTCCTGTTCCCTTTGGTTCCCCTCTGTTCTGCAGTTTTCCCCACAGTTCCCACTTTTTCCCATCTGTTCCCCCTGCTCCCTTTGGTTCCCCTCTGTCCTGCAGTGTTACCCACGCTTCCCCACTTTTTCCAATCTGTACCCCCTGCTCTCTATGCTTCCCCTCGCTTCTGCATTTTTCCACACGGTTCCCCACTTTTTCCAATCCGTTCCCCCTGCTTCCTTTGGCTCACCTCTGTCCTGCAGTGTTGCCCACGGTTCCCCACTTTTTCCAATCCGTTCCCCCTGCTCCCTTTCGTTCCCCTCTGTCCTGAAGTTTTCTCCACGGTTCCCCACTTTTTCCAATCTGTTCCCCCTGCTCCCTTTGCTTCTCCTCCATTCTGCAGTGTTCCCCACGGTTCCCACTTTTCTGAGCTATTCCCCCTGCTCCCTTTGGTTCCTCTCTATTCTGCAGTGTTCCCCCAATTCCCTACATTTCCAACCTGTATCTCCTGTCCCCTTTGGTTCCCATCTGTCCTGCAGTGTTCCCCACGGTTCCACACTTTTTCCAATCTGATTGCAGTACTCTCTTTGGTTCCCTCTGTTCTGCAGTGTTCCCCACAGTTCCCCACTTTTTCCAATCTGTTCCCCCTGCTCCCTTTTGTTCCCCTCCGTCCTGCACTGTCCTCCATGGTTTCCCAATTTTTCCAATTTTTTCCCCGTGCTCCTTTTGTTCCCCTCTGTTCTGCAGTGTTCCCCACGATTCCTACTTTTTTCCAATCTGTTCCTCCTGCTCCCTTTGGTTCCGCTCTTTTCTGCAGTTTCCCCACGGTTCTCCACATTTTTTTCAAATCTGTTCCCCCTGCTCCCTTTGGTTCCCCTCTCTTCTGCAGTGTTCCCCACACTTCCTCACTTTTTCCAATCTGTTCCCTCTATTGCATTTGGTTCCCATCTGTTCTGCAGTGTTCCCCACGGTTCCCCTGTTCTTCCAATCTGTACCCTGTGCTCCCTTTGGTTTTCCTCTGTTCTGCAGTGCTCCCCACAGTTCCACACTTTTTCCAAACTGTTCCCCCTGCTCCCATTGGTTCCCCACTGTTCTGCAGTGTTCGCCACGGTTCCCTACTTTTCTGAGCTCTTCCCCCTGCTCCCCTTCGTTCCGCACTCTTCTGCAGTTGTCCCCACGGTTCTCCACATTTTTTCCAATCCTTTCCCCTTGCTCCCTTTGGTTCCCCTCTATCCTGCAGTGCTCCCTAAGTTTCACCACATTTTCCAATTTGTTCTCTCTGCTCCCTTTGGTTCCCCTCTGTCCTGCGGTGTTGCCCACAGTTCCCCACTTTTTTCAATCCATTCCCCCTGCTGCTTTTCGTTCCCCTCTGTCCTGAAGTGTTCTCCACGGTTCCCCACTTTTTCCAATCTGTTCGCCGTGCTCCCTTTGGTTCCCCTCTGTTCTACACATTTCCCCACAGTTCCCCACTTTTTCCAATCTGTTCCCCCTGCTCCCTTTCGTTCCCCTCTGTCCTGAAGTGTTCTCCACGGTTCCCCAATTTTTCCAATCTGTTCCCCCTGCTCTCTTTGGTTCTCCTCCGTCCTGCACTGTCCTCCATGGTTTCCCAATTTTTCCAATCTCTTCCCCGTGCTCCTTTGGTTCCCCTCTGTTCTGCAGTGTTCCACACAGTTCCCCACTTTTTCCAATCCGTTCACCTTGCTCCCGTTGTTTCTCCACTCTTCTGCATTTTTCCACACCGTTCCCCACTTTTCTGCAGTTTTCGCCACGGTTCATCAATTTTTCCAACCTGTACCTCCTGTTCCCTTTGGTTCCCCTCTGTTCTGCAGTTTTCCCCACAGTTCCCACTTTTTCCAATCCGTTCCCCCTTCTCCCTTTGGTTCTCCTCTATTCTGCAGTGTTCCCCACGGTTCCCTACTTTTCCGAGCTGTTCCCCAGCTCCCCTTCATTCCGAACTCTTCTGCAGATGTCCCCACGCTTCTCCACATATTTTCCAATCTGTTCCCCCTGCTCCCTTTGGTTCCCCTCTGTCCTGCAGTGTTCCCCAAGATTCCCCACTTTTTCCAATCTGTTCTCCCTGCTCCCTTTGGTTCCCCTCTGTCCTGCTGTGTTCCCCACGGCTCCACACTTTTTCCAATCTGTTCGCCGTGCTCTCTTTGGTTCCCCTCTGTTCTACACATTTTCCCACAGTTCCCCACTTTTTCCAATCTGTTCCCCCTGCTCCCTTTAGTTCCCCTCCGTCCTGCACTGTCCTCCATGGTTTCCAAATTTTTCCAATCTCTTCCCCGTGCTCCTTTGGTTCCCCTCTGTTGTGCTGTGTTCCTAACGGTTCCCCACTTTTTCCTATCCATTCCCCCTGCTTCCTTTGATTCCCTTCTGTTCTGCGGTGTTCCACACAGTTCCCCACTTTTTCCACTCCGTTCACCGTGCTCCCGTTCTTTCTCCACACTTCTGCATTTTTCCACACCGTTCCCCTCTGTACTGCAGTGTTCGCCACAGTTCCCCACTTTTTCCAACCTGTACCTCCTGTTCCCTTTGGTTCCCCTCTGTTCTGCAGTTTTCCCCACAGTTCCCACTTTTTCCCATCTGTTCCCCCTGCTCCCTTTGGTTCCCCTCTGTCCTGCAGTGTTACCCACGCTTCCCCACTTTTTCCA